>NC_137148.1:134884809-137855309 GCF_951394435.1 Stenella coeruleoalba
CTGCATTCCAAAACAGAACAGGGTCTCAAATTTAGAAAACCAACTTATGCTTGCTTAAGGGTAAAGGTGAGTTGGGGTGCTGCATAAAACCAGAGATTGAAATGAGCACAGATAAAGTTCCTTAAGCCAAATATGGAATAGACAAGAGCTACTCCTTGCTCAACGAAATGGACTCAAAACCCCATATTAAACGCCTAAGAAAGTACCTGACTAGTAAGTATCTTAAAACCTATGGATTGCTATGTCTCCAAAAGAGAATCAAGCGTGTGTACAGGGGCATAAACGCAGCAGTGATAGGATTGGAGAGGTTCGGTGAGCAAATGAAGACCCTTTGAAGTCATATTGCATGGTACCCATTCCACGGGTCTCAACTCTCCAGGTTTAAGGTATTCTTCTTTCAGCTAAAACATGCATGTGGAACCCAGAGTATGATCAACCATGTGAACGGGAGACGTGTTCAAATATGTCTCAGTTTTCCTCCCCTGGTACTCGGCTGCAACATTCCAGACGCTTTACTAACACTCTCCCCACTTGGAGAGTCAGTCCCTTTAACCTCCTGTTTGGCCCAGTTTGCAATTTCTGCGGAAGATGAACAGGAATAGCGAGAACCAATGAGAGGCTAGCTGGAGGTGTCTGGACGGGCAAATTTAACTCTCATTTCCCACCAGGAAGAGGAATTAACCAAAGGCTCAGCATGCCGGGCCGGAACCAGATTAGGGCCTGAAGCCATCCTGCGGTGTTGCGGCCAGGTCACAAGAAAGCGAGTTGAAGAAAGGAGCTCAGGGGCACTGTAATTCACAAACCTGCAGAGTTATAAATGACAGCTATCGTCCAAAAATAGACTGAAGTAAGGCTGCCAAGAGGACTTGAAAGCGGGGCAGAATTGCAGGAAACCGATTTCAGGAGGTAGACTGGAATTGCATTGAAAGCATAGGAAAAGAGGCAGAACGTCCACAATGATGCACTTGGCCAAAAAGGGCGTATGCGTTTTTTCCTGAATATATTCAGGAAAAAACGCATACGCCCTTTTTGGCCAACCAAGCAAGCTTGCAAAGGAAATCTGCACTACAATGAAGTCTCACTTCCCCCCGGTCAAAAGGGCCATCTGAAAAAAGTGTAAAATCCAGAAAGGCAGGACAGGCCATGGAGAACTGGGAGCCTTGTTATGCTGATGGGCGGGATGTAAATTGCCAACAGACACTCGGGAGAAGTGTATGGTGTTTCCTGAAACAACTAAAAAACAAAGCAACAGAGCCTAGGGCACTTCCACTTATGGTCCTATAGCTTAGGGAAATTAAAATCAAAAAGACACAGCCACCCCAAAGTTTGGAACGGCTCTGTTTACAAGAACCTCGTTTACAGTACAAGTTCAACATCGCAGAAAGTGAAAAATGGATAAAGAAGTTGTGGTATTTACTTACAAAGCAATATCACTCAGCAATGAAATCTGTGTCATCAGGCCCTTAGCAGCACAATGAGTGGATTCAGGTATGATGATTCTAACTGAAATAAGTCACACAGAAAAAGAAACATCATAAGATATCACTAATACACAGAATGTAAACTTGGCTACACAGGAACTGCATTCCAAAACAGAACAGGGTCTCAAATTTAGAAAACCAACTTATGCTTGCTTAAGGGTAAAGGTGAGTTGGGGTGCTGCATAAAACCAGAGATTGAAATGAGCACAGATAAAGTTCCTTAAGCCAAATATGGAATAGACAAGAGCTACTCCTTGCTCAACGAAATGGACTCAAAACCCCATATTAAACGCCTAAGAAAGTACCTGACTAGTAAGTATCTTAAAACCTATGGATTGCTATGTCTCCAAAAGAGAATCAAGCGTGTGTACAGGGGCATAAACGCAGCAGTGATAGGATTGGAGAGGTTCGGTGAGCAAATGAAGACCCTTTGAAGTCATATTGCATGGTACCCATTCCACGGGTCTCAACTCTCCAGGTTTAAGGTATTCTTCTTTCAGCTAAAACATGCATGTGGAACCCAGAGTATGATCAACCATGTGAACGGGAGACGTGTTCAAATATGTCTCAGTTTTCCTCCCCTGGTACTCGGCTGCAACATTCCAGACGCTTTACTAACACTCTCCCCACTTGGAGAGTCAGTCCCTTTAACCTCCTGTTTGGCCCAGTTTGCAATTTCTGCGGAAGATGAACAGGAATAGCGAGAACCAATGAGAGGCTAGCTGGAGGTGTCTGGACGGGCAAATTTAACTCTCATTTCCCACCAGGAAGAGGAATTAACCAAAGGCTCAGCATGCCGGGCCGGAACCAGATTAGGGCCTGAAGCCATCCTGCGGTGTTGCGGCCAGGTCACAAGAAAGCGAGTTGAAGAAAGGAGCTCAGGGGCACTGTAATTCACAAACCTGCAGAGTTATAAATGACAGCTATCGTCCAAAAATAGACTGAAGTAAGGCTGCCAAGAGGACTTGAAAGCGGGGCAGAATTGCAGGAAACCGATTTCAGGAGGTAGACTGGAATTGCATTGAAAGCATAGGAAAAGAGGCAGAACGTCCACAATGATGCACTTGGCCAAAAAGGGCGTATGCGTTTTTTCCTGAATATATTCAGGAAAAAACGCATACGCCCTTTTTGGCCAACCAAGCAAGCTTGCAAAGGAAATCTGCACTACAATGAAGTCTCACTTCCCCCCGGTCAAAAGGGCCATCTGAAAAAAGTGTAAAATCCAGAAAGGCAGGACAGGCCATGGAGAACTGGGAGCCTTGTTATGCTGATGGGCGGGATGTAAATTGCCAACAGACACTCGGGAGAAGTGTATGGTGTTTCCTGAAACAACTAAAAAACAAAGCAACAGAGCCTAGGGCACTTCCACTTATGGTCCTATAGCTTAGGGAAATTAAAATCAAAAAGACACAGCCACCCCAAAGTTTGGGACGCCTCCGTTTACAAGAACCTCGTTTACCGTACAAGTTCAATATCACAGAAAGTGAAAAATGGATAAAGAACTTGTGGTATTTACGTACAATGAAGTATCACTCAGCAATGAAATCTATGTCATCAGGCCCGTAGCAGCATAATGAGTGGATTCAGGTACGATGATTCTAACTGAAATAAGTCACACAGAAAAAGAAACATCATAAGATATCAGTAATACACGGAATGTAAACTTGGCTACACAGGAACTGCATTCCAAAACAGAACAGGGTCTCAAATTTAGAAAACCAACTTATGCTTGCTTAAGGGGAAAGGTGAGTTGGGGTGCTGCATAAAACCAGAGATTGAAATGAGCACAGATAAATTTCCTTAAGCCAAATATGGAATAGACAAGAGCTATTCCTTGCTCAACGAAATGGACTCAAAACCCCATATTAAACGCCTAAGAATGTACCTGACTAGTAAGTATCTTAAAACCTATGGATTGCTATGTCTCCAAAAGAGAATCAAGCGTGTGTACAGGGGCATAAACACAGCAGTGATAGGATTGGTGAGGTTCGGTGAGCAAATGAAGACACTTTGAAGTCATATTGCATGGTACCCATTACACGGGTCTCAGCTCTCCAGGTTTAAGGTATTCTTCCTTCAGCTAAAACATGCATGTGGAACCCAAGTATGATCAACCATGTGAACGGGAGACGTGTTCAAATATGTCTCAGTTTTCGTACCCTGGTACTCGGGTGCAACATTCCAGACGCTTTACTAACACTCTCCCCACTTGGAGAGTCAGTCTCTTTAACCTCCTGTTTGGCCCAGTTTGCAATTTCTGCGGAAGATGAACAGGAATAGCGAGAACCAATGAGAGGCTAGCTGGAGGTGTCTGGACGGGCAAATTTAACTCTCATTTCCCACCAGGAAGAGGAATTAACCAAAGGCTCAGCATGCCGGGCCGGAACCAGATTAGGGCCTGAAGCCATCCTGCGGTGTTGCGGCCAGCTCAAAAGAAAGCGAGTTGAAGAAAGGAGCTCAGGGGCACTGTAATTCACAAACCTGCAGAGTTATAAATGACAGCTATCGTCCAAAAATAGACTGAAGTAAGGCTGCCAAGAGGACTTGAAAGCGGGGCAGAATTGCAGGAAACCGAATTCAGGAGGTAGACTGGAATTGCATTGAAAGCATAGGAAAAGAGGCAGAATGTCCACAATGATGCACTTGGCCAAAAAGGGCGTATGCGTTTTTTCCTGAATATATTCAGGAAAAAACGAATACGCCCTTTTTGGCCAACCAAGCAAGCTTGCAAAGGAAATCTGCACTACAATGAAGTCTCACTTCCCCCCCGGTCAAAAGGGTCATCTGAAAAAAGTGTAAAATCCAGAAAGGCAGGACAGGCCATGGAGAACTGGGAGCCTTGTTATGCTGATGGGTGGGATGTAAATTGCCAACAGACACTCAGGAGAAGTGTATGGTGTTTCCTGAAACATCTAAAAAACAAAGCAACAGAGCCTAGGGCACTTCCACTTATGGTCCTATAGCTTAGGGAAATTAAAATCAAAAAGACACAGCCACCCCAAAGTTTGGGACGCCTCTGTTTACAAGAAACTTGTTTACCGTACAAGTTCAATATCACAGAAAGTGAAAAATGGATAAAGAAGTTGTGGTATTTACTTACAAAGCAATATCACTCAGCAATGAAATCTGTGTCATCAGGCCCTTAGCAGCACAATGAGTGGATTCAGGTATGATGATTCTAACTGAAATAAGTCACACAGAAAAAGAAACATCATAAGATATCAGTAATACACGGAATGTAAACTTGGCTACACAGGAACTGAATTACAGAACAGAACAGGATCTCAAATTTAGAAAACCAACTTATGCTTGCTTAAGGGGAAAGGTGAGTTGGGGTGCTGCATAAAACCAGAGATTGAAATGAGCACAGATAAAGTTCCTTAAGCCAAATATGGAATAGACAAGAGCTACTCCTTGCTCAACGAAATGGACTCAACACCCCATATTAAACGCCTAAGAATGTACCTGACTAGTAAGTATCTTAAAACCTATGGATTGCTAAGTCTCCGAAAGAGAATCAAGCATGTGTACAGGGGCATAAACGCAGCAGTGATAGGATTGGAGAGGTTCAGTGAGCATATGAAGACCCTTTGAAGTCATATTGCATGGTACCCATTACACGGGTCTCAACTCTCCAGGTTTAAGGTATTCTTCCTTCAGCTAAAACATGCATGTGGAACCCAGAGTATGATCAACCATGTGAACGGGAGACGTATTCAAATATGTCTCAGTTTTCCTCCCCTGGTACTCGGGTGCAACATTCCAGACGCTTTACTAACACTCTCCCCACTTGGAGAGTCAGTCCCTTTAACTTCCTGTTTGGCCCAGTTTGCAATTTCTGTGGAAGATGAACAGGAATAGCGGGAACCAATGAGAGACTAGCTGGAGGTGTCTGGATGGGCAAATTTAACTCTCATTTCCCACCAGGAAAAGGAATTAACCAAAGGCTCAGCGTGCCGTGCCAGAACAAGATTAGGGCCTGAAGACATCCTGCGGTGTTGCGGCCAGGTCACAAGAAAGCGAGTTAAAGAAAGGAGCTCAGGAGCACTGTAATTCACAAACCTGCAGAGTTATAAATGACAGCTATCGTCCAAAAATACACTGAAGTAAGGCTGCCAAGAGGACTTGAAAGCGGGGCAGAATTGCAGGAAACCGATTTCAGGAGGTAGACTGGAATTGCATTGAAAGCATAGGAAAAGAGGCAGAACGTCCACAATGATGCACTTGGCCAAAAAGGGCGTATGCTTTTTTTCCTGAATATATTCAGGAAAAAACGCATACGCCCTTTTTGGCCAACCAAGCAAGCTTGCAAACGAAATCTGCACTACAATGAAGTCTCACTTCCCCCCGGTCAAAAGGGCCATCTGAAAAAAGTGTAAAATCCAGAAAGGCAGGACAGGCCATGGAGAACTGGGAGCCTTCTTATGCTGATGGGCGGGATGTAAATTACCAACAGACACTCAGGAGAAGTGTATGGTGTTTCCTGAAACATCTAAAAAACAAAGCAACATAGCCTAGGGCACTGCCACTTATGGTCCTATAGCTTAGGGAAATTAAAATCAAAAAGACACAGCCACCCCAAAGTTTGGGACGCCTCTGTTTACAAGAACCTCGTTTACAGTACAAGTTCAACATCGCAGAAAGTGAAAAATGGATAAAGAAGTTGTGGTATTTACTTACAAAGCAATATCACTCAGCAATGAAATCTGTGTCATCAGGCACTTAGCAGCACAATGAGTGGATTCAGGTATGATGATTCTAACTGAAATAAGTCACACAGAAAAAGAAACATCATAAGATATCAGTAATACACGGAATGTAAACTTGGCTACACAGGAACTGAATTACAGAACAGAACAGGGTCTCAAATTTAGAAAACCAACTTATGCTTGCTTAAGGGGAAAGGTGAGTTGGGGTGCTGCATAAAACCAGAGATTGAAATGAGCACAGATAAAGTTCCTTAAGCCAAATATGGAATAGACAAGAGCTACTCCTTGCTCAACGAAATGGACTCAACACCGCATATTAAACGCCTAAGAATGTACCTGACTAGTAAGTATCTTAAAACCTATGGATTGCTATGTCTCCGAAAGAGAATCAAGCATGTGTACAGGGGCATAAACGCAGCAGTGATAGGATTGGAGAGGTTCGGTGAGCAAATGAAGACCCTTTGAAGTCATATTGCATCGTACCCATTCCACGGGTTTCAACTACACAGGTTTTACGTATTCTTCCTTCAGCTAAAACATGCATGTGGAACCCAAGTATGATCAACCATGTGAATGGGAGACTTGTTCAAATATGTCTCAGTTTTCCTCCCCTGGTACTCGGGTGCAACATTCCAGACGCTTTACTAACACTCTCCCCACTTGGAAAGTCAGCACCTTTAACCTCCTGTTTGGCCCAGTTTGCAATTTCTGCGGAAGGTGAACAGGAATAGCGAGAACCAATGAGAGGCTAGCTGGAGGTGTCTGGACGGGCAAATTTAACTCTCATTTCCCACCAGGAAGAGGAAATAACCAAAGGCTCAGTGTGCCGTGCCAGAACCAGATTAGGGCCTAAATCCATCCTGCAGTGTTGCGGCCAGCTCAAAAGAAAGCGAGTTGAAGAAAGGAGCTCAGGGGCACTGTAATTCACAAACCTGCAGAGTTATAAATGACAGCTATCGTCCAAAAATAGACTGAAGTAAGGCTGCCAAGAGGACTGGAAAGCGGGGCAGAATTGCAGGAAACCGATTTCAGGAGGTAGACTGGAATTGCATTGAAAGCATAGGAAAAGAGGCAGAACGTCCACAATGATGCACTTGGCGAAAAAGGGCTTATGCGTTTTTTCCTGAATATATTCAGGAAAAAACGCATACGCCCTTTTTGGCCAACCAAGCAAGCTTGCAAACGAAATCTGCACTACAATGAAGTCTCACTTCCCCCCGGTCAAAAGGGCCATCTGAAAAAAGTGTAAAATCCAGAAAGGCAGGACAGGCCATGGAGAACTGGGAGCCTTGTTATGCTGATGGGCGGGATGTAAATTGCAAACAACCACTCGGGAGAAGTGTATGGTGTTTCCTGAAACATCTAAAAAACAAAGCAACAGAACCTAGGGCACTTCCACTTATGGTCCTATAGCTTAGGGAAATTAAAATCAAAAAGACACAGCCACCCCAAAGTTTGGAACGGCTCTGTTTACAAGAACCTCGTTTACAGTACAAGTTCAACATCGCAGAAAGTGAAAAATGGATAAAGAACTTGTGATACTTACGTACAGTGCAGTATCACTCAGCAATGAAATCTATGTCATCAGGCCCATAGCAGCATAATGAGTGGATTCAGGTACGATGATTCTAACTGAAATAAGTCACACAGAAAAAGAAACATGATAAGATATCACTAATACACGGAATGTAAACTTGGCTACACAGGAACTGAATTACAGAACAGAACAGGGTCTCAAATTTAGAAAACCAACTTATGCTTGCTTAAGGGGAAAGGTGAGTTGGGGTGCTGCATAAAACCAGAGATTGAAATGAGCACAGATAAAATTCCTTAAGCCAAATATGGAATAGACAAGAGCTACTCCTTGCTCAACGAAATGGACTCAAAACCCCATATTAAACGCCTAAGAATGTACCTGACTAGTAAGTATCCTAAAACCTATGGATTGCTATGCCTCCAAAAGAGAATGAAGCATGTGTACAGGGGCATAAACGCAGCAGTGATAGGATTGGAGAGGTTCGGTGAGCAAATGAAGACCCTTTGAAGTCATATTGCATGGTACCCATTACACGGGTCTCAACTCTCCAGGTTTAAGGTATTCTTCCTTCAGCTAAAACATGCATGTGGAACCCAGAGTATGATCAACCATGTGAACGGGAGACGTGTTCAAATATGTCTCAGTTTTCCTCCACTGGTACTCGGGTGCAACATTCCAGACGCTTTACTAACACTCTCCTGACTTGGAGAGTCAGTCCCTTTAACCTCCTGTTTGGCCCAGTTTGCAATTTCTGCGGAAGATGAACAGGAATAGCGAGAACCAATGAGAGGCTAGCTGGAGGTGTCTGGACGGGCAAATTTAACTCTCATTTCCCACCAGGAAGAGGAATTAACCAAAGGCTCAGCATGCCGGGCCGGAACCAGATTAGGGCCTGAAGCCATCCTGCGGTGTTGCGGCCAGGTCACAAGAAAGCGAGTTGAAGAAAGGAGCTCAGGGGCACGGCAATTCAGAAACCAGCAGAGTTATAAATGACAGCTATCGTCCAAAAATAGACTGAAGTAAGGCTGCCAAGAGGACTTGAAAGCGGGGCAGAATTGCAGGAAACCGATTTCAGGAGGTAGACTGGAATTGCATTGAAAGCATAGGAAAAGAGGCAGAACGTCCACAATGATGCACTTGGCCAAAAAGGGCGTATGCGTTTTTTCCTGAATATATTCAGGAAAAAACGCATACGCCCTTTTTGGCCAACCAAGCAAGCTTGCAAAGGAAATCTGCACTACAATGAAGTCTCACTTCCCCCCGGTCAAAAGGGCCATCTGAAAAAAGTGTAAAATCCAGAAAGGCAAAAGGCCATTGAGAACTGGGAGCCTTGTTATGCTGATGGGCGGGATGTAAATTGCCAACAGACACTTGGGAGAAGTGTATGGTGTTTCCTGAAACATCTAAAAAACAAAGCAACAGAGCCTAGGGCACTGCCACTTATGGTCCTATAGCTTAGGGAAATTAAAATCAAAAAGACACAGCCACCCCAAAGTTTGGGACGCCTCTGTTTACAAGAACCTCGTTTACAGTACAAGTTCAACATCGCAGAAAGTGAAAAATGGATAAAGAAGTTGTGGTATTTACTTACAAAGCAATATCACTCAGCAATGAAATCTGTGTCATCAGGCACTTAGCAGCACAATGAGTGGATTCAGGTATGATGATTCTAACTGAAATAAGTCACACAGAAAAAGAAACATCATAAGATATCAGTAATACACGGAATGTAAACTTGGCTACACAGGAACTGAATTACAGAACAGAACAGGGTCTCAAATTTAGAAAACCAACTTATGCTTGCTTAAGGGGAAAGGTGAGTTGGGGTGCTGCATAAAACCAGAGATTGAAATGAGCACAGATAAAGTTCCTTAAGCCAAATATGGAATAGACAAGAGCTACTCCTTGCTCAACGAAATGGACTCAACACCGCATATTAAACGCCTAAGAATGTACCTGACTAGTAAGTATCTTAAAACCTATGGATTGCTATGTCTCCGAAAGAGAATCAAGCATGTGTACAGGGGCATAAACGCAGCAGTGATAGGATTGGAGAGGTTCGGTGAGCAAATGAAGACCCTTTGAAGTCATATTGCATCGTACCCATTCAACGGGTTTCAACTACACAGGTTTTAGGTATTCTTCCTTCAGCTAAAACATGCATGTGGAACCCAAGTATGATCAACCATGTGAATGGGAGACGTGTTCAAATATGTCTCAGTTTTCCTCCCCTGGTACTCGGGTGCAACATTCCAGACGCTTTACTAACACTCTCCCCACTTGGAAAGTCAGCACCTTTAACCTCCTGTTTGGCCCAGTTTGCAATTTCTGCGGAAGGTGAACAGGAATAGCGAGAACCAATGAAAGACTAGCTGGAGGTGTCTGGATGGGCAAATTAAACTCTCATTTCCCACCAGGAAGAGGAATTAACCAAAGGCTCAGTTCCGTGTCGGAACCACATTAGGGCCTGAAGACATCATGCGGTGTTGCGGCCAGCTCACAAGAAAGCGAGTTGAAGAAAGGAGCTCAGGGGCACTGTAATTCACAAACCTGCAGAGTTATAAATGACAGCTATCGTCCAAAAATAGACTGAAGTAAGGCTGCCAAGAGCACTTGAAAGCGGGGCAGAATTGCACGAAACCGATTTCAGGAGGTAGACTGGAATTGCATTTCAAGCATAGGAAAAGAGGCAGAACGTCCACAGTGATGCACTTGGCCAAAAAGGGCGTATGCGTTTTTTCCTGAATATATTCAGGAAAAAACGCATACGCCCTTTTTGGCCAACCAAGCAAGCTTGCAAAGGAAATCTGCACTACAATGAAGTCTCACTTCCCCCCGGTCAAAAGGGCCATCTGAAAAAAGTGTAAAATCCAGAAAGGCAGGACAGGACATGGAGAACTGGGAGCCTTGTTATGCTGATGGGCGGGATGTAAATTGCCAACAGCCACTCCGGAGAAGTGTATGGTGTTTCCTGAAACATCTGAAAAACAAAGCAACAGAGCCTAGTGCACTTCCACTTATGGTCCTATAGCTTAGGGAAATTAAAATCAAAAAGACACAGCCACCCCAAAGTTTGGGACGCCTCTGTTTACAAGAACCTCGTTTACCGTACAAGTTCAATATCACAGAGAGTGAAAAATGGATAAAGAAGTTGTGGTACTCATGTACAAAGCAATATCACTCAGCAATGAAATCTATGTCACCCGGCCCGTAGCAGCATAATGAGTGGATTCGGGTATGGTGATTCTAACTGAAATAAGTCACACAGAAAAAGAAACATCAAAAAATATCACTAATACATGGAATTTAAACTTGGCTACAGAGGAACTGAATTACAAAACAGAACAGGGTCTCAAATTTAGAAAACCAACTTATGCTTGCTTAAGTGGAAAGGTGCGTTGGGGTGCTGCATAAAACCAGAGATTGAAATGAGAACAGATAAAGTTCCTTAAGCCAAATATGGAATAGACAAGAGCTACTCCTTGCTCAACGAAATGGACTCCACACCCCATATTAAACGCCTAAGAATATACCTGACTAGTAAGTATCTTAAAACCTATGGATTGCTATGTCTCCAAAAGAGAATCAAGCGTGTATACAAGGGTCATAAACGCAGCAGTGATAGGATTGGAGAGATTCGGTGAGCAAATGAAGACCCTTTGAAGTCATATTGCATGGTACCCATTCCACGGGTCTCAACTCTCCAGGTTTAAGGTATTCTTTCTTCAGCTAAAACATGCATGTGGAACCCAGAGTATGATCAACCGTGTGATCGGGAGACGTGTTCAAATATGTCTCAGTTTTCGTCCCCTGGTACTTCGGTGCAACATTCCAGACGCTTTACTAACACTCTCCCCACTTAGAGAGTCAGTGCCTTTAACCTCCTGTTTGGCCCAGTTTGCAATTTCTGCGGAAGATCTACAGGAATAGGGAGAACCAATGAGAGACAAGCGGGAGGTGTCTGGATTGGCAAATTTAACTCTAATTTCCCACCTGGATGAGGAATTAACCAAAGGCTCAGCGTGCCGTGCCGGAACCAGATTAGGGCCTGAAGCCATCCTGCGGTGTTGCGGCCAGGTCACAAGAAAGCGAGTTGAAGAAAGGACCTCAGGGGCACTGTAATTCACAAACCTGCAGAGTTATAAATGACAGCTATCGTCCAAAAATAGACTGAAGTAAGGCTGCCAAGAGGACTTGAAAGCGGGGCAGAATTGCAGGAAACCGATTTCAGGAGGTAGACTGGAATTGCATTG
The DNA here is from genome assembly GCF_951394435.1 of Stenella coeruleoalba. Taxonomy (NCBI): domain Eukaryota; kingdom Metazoa; phylum Chordata; class Mammalia; order Artiodactyla; family Delphinidae; genus Stenella; species Stenella coeruleoalba. The sequence goes on from NC_137148.1 coordinate 134,896,790, forward strand.
AAAGCATAGGAAAAGAGGCAGAACGTCCACAATGATGCACTTGGCAAAAAAGGGCGTATGCGTTTTTTCCTGAATATATTCAGGAAAAAACGCATACGCCCTTTTTGGCCAACCAAGCAAGCTTGCAAAGGAAATCTGCACTACAATGAAGTCTCACTTCCCCCCGGTCAAAAGGGCCATCTGAAAAAAGTGTAAAATCCAGAAAGGCAGGACAGGCCATGGAGAACTGGGAGCCTTGTTATGCTGATGGGCGGGATGTAAATTGCCAACAGACACTCGGGAGAAGTGTATGGTGTTTCCTGAAACATCTAAAAAACAAAGCAACAGAGCCTAGGGCACTTCCACTTATGGTCCTATAGCTTCGGGAAATTAAAATCAAAAAGACACAGCCACCCCAAAGTTTGGGACGCCTCTGTTTACAAGAACCTCGTTTACCGTACAAGTTCAATATCACAGAAAGTGAAAAATGGATAAAGAACTTGTGGTACTTACGTACAATGCAGTATCACTCAGCAATGAAATCTATGTCATCAGGCCCGTAGCAGCATAATGAGTGGATTCAGGTACGATGATTCTAACTGAAATAAGTCACACAGAAAATGAAACATCAAAAGATATCACTAATACACGGAATGTAAATTGGCTATACAGGAACTGAATTCCAAAACAGAACAGGGTCTCAAATTTAGAAAACCAACTTCTGCTTGCTTAAGGGGAAAGGTGAGTAGGGGTGCTGCATAAAACCAGAGATTGAAATGAGCACAGATAAAATTCCTTAAGCCAAATATGGAATAGACAAGAGCTACTCCTTGCTCAACGAAATGGACTCAACACCCCATATTAAACGCCTAAGAATGTACCTGACTAGTAAGTATCTTAAAACCTAGGGATTGCTATGTCTCCGAAAGACAATCAAGCGTGTGTACTGGGGCATAAATGCAGCAGTAATAGGATTGGAGAGGTTCGGTGAGCAAATGAAGACCCTTTGAAGTCATATTGCATGGTACCCATTCCACGGGTCTCAACTCTCCAGGTTTAAGGTATTCTTCCTTCAGCTAAAACATGCATGTGGAACCCAGAGTATGATCAACCGTGTGATCGGGAGACGTGTTCAAATATGTCTCAGTTTTCCTCCCCTGGTACTCGGGTGCAACATTCCAGACGCTTTACTAACACTCTCCCGACTTGGACAGTCAGTGCCTTTAATCTCCTGTTTGGCCCAGTTTGCAATTTCTGCGGAAGATGAACAGGAATAGGGAGAACCAATGAGAGACTAGCTGGAGGTGTCTGGACGGGCAAATTTAACTCTCATTTCCCACTAGGAAGAGGAATTAACCAAAGGCTCAGCGTGCCGTGGCGGAAACAGATTAGGGCCTGAAGCCATCCTGCGGTGTTGCGGCCAGCTCACAAGAAAGTGAGTTGAAGAATGGAGGTCAGGGGCTCTGTAATTCACAAACCTGCAGAGTTATAAATGACAGCTATCGTCCAAAAATATACTGAAGTAAGGCTGCCAAGGGGACTTGAAAGCGGGGCAGAATTGCAGGATACCGATTTCAGGAGGTAGACTGGAATTGCATTGAAAGCGTAGGAAAAGAGGCAGAACGTCCACAATGATGCACTTTGCCAAAAGGGCATATGCGTTTTTTCCTGAATATATTCAGGAAAAAACGCATACGCCCTTTTTGGCCAACCAAGCAAGCTTGCAAAGGAAATCTGCACTACAATCAAGTCTCACTTCCCCCCCGGTCAAAAGGGCCATCAGAATAAAGTGTAAAATCCAGAAAGGCAGGACAGGCCATGGAGAACTGGGAGCCTTGTTATGCTGATGGGCGGGATGTAAATTGCCAACAGACACTCGGAAGAAGTGTATGGTGTTTCCTGAAACATCTAAAAAACAAAGCAACAGAGCCTAGGGCACTTCCACTTATGGTCCTATAGCTTAGGGAAATTAATATCAAAAAGACACAGCAACCCCAAAATTTGGGACGGCTCTTTTTACAGGAATCTCTTCTACGGCGCAAGTTAAATATCCCAGAGAGCAAATAATGGATAAAGAAGTTGCGGTACTTCTGTACAACAGAATACCACTCAGCAATGAAATCTATGTCACCAGGCCCGTACCAGCATAATGAGTGCATTGAGGCACGATGATTCTAAGTGAAATAAGTCACACAGAAAAAGAAACATCATAAGGTATCACTAATACACGGAATGTGAACTTGGCTACACATGAACTGAATTACAAAACAGAACAGGGTCTCAAGTTTAGAAAACCAACTTATGCCTGCTTAAGGGGGAAGGTGAGTTGGGGTGCTGCATAAAAGCAGAGTTTGAAATTAGCACAGATACCGTTCCATAAGCCAAATATGTAATAGACAAGAGCTACCCCTTGCTCAACGAAATGGATTCAACAATGAGGTATCACCTCACACCTGGTAGAATAGGCATCATTGAAAATCTACAAACAAAAAATGCTGGAAAGGGTGTGGAGAAAAGGAACCCTCTTCCACTATTGTTGGGAATATAAATTGATACAGTCATTATGGAGAACAATATGGAATTTCTTAAGAAACTAACAATAGAATTACCATATGATACAGCAATCCCAGTACTGGACATATACCCAGACAAAACCATAAATCAAAAAGAGTCATTCACCGCAATGTTCATTGCATCACTATTTACAATATCGAGGTAATGGAAGCAACCTAAATGCCCACAGACAGACGAATGCATAAAGCTGTGGTACATATATAAAATGGAATATTACTAAGCCATGAAAAGGAATGAAATTGGGTCATTTGTAGAGACGTCGATGGATCTAGAGACTGTCATACAGAGTGAAGTAAGTCAGAAAGAGAAAAACAAATCTTGTATATTCATGCATATATGTGGAACCTAGAAAAACTGTACAGATTAACCGTTTTGCAAGGCATAAATAGAGCAACAGATGTAGACAACAAACGTATGGACAACAAGGGGGGAAAGCTGTTGGGGGGGTGGTGGTGGGAGGAGTTGAGAGACTGGGATTGGCATGTATACATTTATATGTATAAAATAGATAACCAATAAGAACCTGCTGTATAAAAATATAAAATAAAATTCAAAATTAAAAAGAAGTAAAATTTAAAAAATAAAACAGAAAAAACAATTATTCCCTGCACATACATGTATTTATATGAATAAATTATTTCCATGCTTATATCTGTAAATACAAAAAAGAGGAATAAAATCTACCTTGAACCAAAAACGAAAAAGAGAAAAAAAACACAGAACCCACCAGTTACACAGAGGAAAACCGTATCAGGGCACTTGCTCCAGTTGTAAACAATTCTGAAGTTGGTCAGTGGTGGGGAATCGTCTCCCATTCAGCCAGCAGCCCCCACGCAACAAGCGTCCTCATTGCAAAGCTGGGGCACCGTGCCGAGGCATCTGTGAGTAAACGTGAGCTGAGCCCCAGGCCAGTTGCTGCTGAACTATTCCCACCCGTCCCAGGTAAAACACCTGAATATATACAAGGACTTGAAAGCCTAGAGGAAGGGCCATAGAGCCACACGAGTGACAGCATGCCGGCCGACTTGGTGCCTGCAGGCCAGCCAGGATGGTCCTGGCCCTGGGTGCTCTTCTGGAAGATTTCCATTTCCCTGCCTGAGATACCCGTCCTGCCCCTGCCCCCACTGCTTTTTTCCTTCCTCACCTCTGCCCAGGGAGAAATTCCAGCAGCAGGTATGGGTGACACATCCTCTTCTTTAGCAGGTGGCAGCCTGGCAACTGCTGCAGAAAGTCCAGCAGAGCCCCACTCACACTGGGCCACCCACAAAGCCGTGGCCTCTCACTCCCTCCCACCAGCCCAGCCCCGAGACTGCTGACAGGGCAGAGAAAATGGCGTCAGGCACGGCTGCAGGGGCTCTTGCTGCCTGGAGTGGTATTTATATTGATCTCAACCCAGGCACACCTGGGGAGGGCTGGCCGGCACGGTAAGGCTGCCCAGGTCAGCCAATCATCACCCCTCAGGGGCTCACAGTTGCAGAAAATGGAACTTGCTGAACCGGCCAGGTCCAAGGAACAGGTGTGGGCTCCTGAGAGTCAGGATAGACAAGGGGCTGCAGCTTTGGCTTGTTTTCTAATCATTTTATCTGGCCCATGAGTGGGAGACAACTTCAAGAAAACCCTCTCCTAATGAGAGGAACCCAGGAGTCAGGCAGAGGAGGGGTGGGTGGTGGTTGGAGACAGAGGCCTGGTGCCCCGGGTGCAGTGGAAGTCTCTGGAAGACCAGGTGGAGGGAGGCCTCACGGAGTGATGCCCAGGGTCACAGACCTGTCGCAGCTGCTGTTTGTTAGTTCAAGTCCTGCTCTGAGGTGCTCTGTGTCAGCTCTGAGCGACACGTGAGCTGGGGGTGCTCTGCAATGAGGGCTATGTGCACGGTTCCTGTGTGCCCAGCCCTGCCACGGTACCTGCAAGGGTAGCTCTGTATCCTGGGAGGGGCCTGACCACGAGAGCCCCGTGGGCTGGGGTGGGGGTGGGGTACCTGCCCAGGTGAGCTCCATATTCTGGGATTGGTCTGACCACGAGAGCCCCATGGGCTGCTGGGGACCTGGTAAAGGATGTCAGGACAGTCAGTGAAGCCACCGAGGATATACCTCCAGTTGCTCCTAATTCCTACACCCTGCTGGTCATTCTACCAACCACCAGGACATGGTATTCTGTATTAGTCTTCAATGATGCCTTCTTTTGTATTCCATTAGTCCCAGAGTCACAAGAAATTTTGGCTTGTGAGTGGCAGGACTCAACATACAACTAAAACAATACTTCCGGGCCGTCTGGCCCCAAGGGTGCAAAAATTCCCACACCATCTTTGGGGAAAGCTTAGCTAAAGACCTAAAAGTTCTACCTCTGGAAAAGGAAACCCTCCTTCAATATGCAGACGACATTCTGATCACCAGCCCTACTAAGGAGGCCTCTGAACTACCAAGCCAATAAAGGATAGAAGTTGTCCAAGAAAAAGCTCAAATATCACAGACTGCGGTGACCTGCCTGGGCTTCATTCTCACAGAAGGTCAGAGAAGCCCATCCCAGGAAAGGGAAGAAACCATTTTCAGCCTTACCCCTTTCTAAAACTAGAAGACAGCTTAGGGGTTCCTGGGGAGGCCAGGGTTTGCTGCTTCTGGATCCCTAACTACAGTCTACTAGCTGGGCCTCTATATGAAACACTGAAAGGAAAAGATGATGATCCTTTTGAATAGAATCCAGAAGTGGCCTTTCAAGAATGGAAAGAGCAGTCAATTCAGACCCTTGCCCTGGAACTCCCTAATTTAGCTAAACCCTTTGACCTTTACATTCCCGGTGAAAGGTGAATCGCCATTGGAGAATTAGTGCAAAAACTGGGACCGCTTGAAATGGAACAATGCAAGAATGCCATCCAGGTAGGATAAACTACGGTCACTAAGGGGCTTGGCCCACTGCCACATCTGGCCAAGATACTGGCGGTATCTAAAAACCTGGAAATCAGCAGCCCAAAAGGCCACCTCCCTCCTAAGGGAAAAGGACCCCACGTGGTGATCCTAACCACCAACCATGCCCTGAAGTTGCAGGGTTCGCTCCGTGGGCACACCGACCTCGAGTGAGGAGGCCCTCCAACTCCAACATCCAGAGAGATAACCGGGGGCAACAGGGCACCATGACGACTCGTGTGAACATCACTTGACCTGGAGTTTCTCTCATAAAACAACAAGAGTGTGTCCCAAAAGAGTAGACTACTGCTTGCAGGACTTACTGCACCCAGAGGGGAGCTAATAATCTTGGCGGGGGAACAGTATACCACACTGTCACCATAGAAAAGCCTACAGACACCGTGATGATGGTGGCCAATAAGACCGGCTGGACTCCTGTTTACTTCAAAAGGCTGTTGACTCAGTAGCCATCATGGTCCTTGGTCACCACTGACCCTGGACTGTCTGGGAGTTGAGCGGGCAGGGCTCTGACACCTGGTGCTGTTTGTACGTTAATTCAGGGGCCTAACTGAAGAAAGCGCAGACTACTGGTCAGAGCATCTAGGCTGGCAGAGACGGTCAGCCTAAGGTGGCCGAACAAATGTGGGGCGGGGTGAAACCGGCCCCCACAGCGTCTCTGCATATCTCTTTCCTGGACCCTTAAAGGTCATTAGAATCTATAACACTTCCAATGCTGGTGCTCAGGTGGACGAGCAGGGAGGCAGGGGTCCTGGGGACAATCAACGTCACCGGGAGGCTGCTGGGGAGAAGCTCTGACCCTCGCCCCAGGGTATGAGGGCTCCCAACTCAGCACTCAGCAGTTACAGAAGAAGGGTCTGCACCCTCAGCACTCCAAGAATGAGGAACGGGACAAAAGGCAGAGGAGGGGTTTGTCCCCAGCAAAGCCCATTAAAAATCCCTGGGAGATAAAAATAGAATCTGGGCAATAAAGTCAAGTCTAACCTTTTTTATCCTTTGTGCTTTGTCTAATTTCACGTGCTCCTAGGGTCCCGCATGCAGAGGTTCCACACCCGGCACTTCAGACCAGATTTCCTAGTGCAGAATGGCTGGGTCGACACCTCAGCTCCTGGGGCCCAGTGCAGACTCCACGATATAGAGCCTGAGCTACAGCCAACCCGGCCCTCGAGAGCTCCGCCGCCTCCCTCCCTCCCACTGACTCTGACAGGATCTCTACACAGCAGCCCAGCCCACAGCCCACAGCCCACGGGGTAGTGCATGCTCTCACCTCTCCATTCTCTGATCAAAATATAAAGTTTCCTTTGCTTGTGAACCAAACTCAGTCTCGATCTGTTGGCCCCAATGACACTGGGCAGGGGGACACTTGTTGGGGTCCACTCTGGAGGATCAGTAACAGAAATTGAGACTATTGTAACCTCAATGAACAGATGTGTGAGCCAAACTGTAGTTAACATAGAACAGTGTATAAGGCTCGGGTAAAATAAGATGTTTTTAACACTTCCATTTGATATTTCCATCACTTTTTATAAGCAAGTTCAGTGAAAAGGTTTGTCTTATTTGTCAGGTCAATATTAGAGAAACGAAGTGATTTCTTTCCAAGGATGTACAGCTAATAATCTTGGTTAAACCTTCAATCTTGTTTTAAATGCTTTTCCATTGAAAATGATACCTCTCTTTCAGCTCCCCCATTTCTGAGAAGTATAAAATCTTATAATTTATTATTACCAAAGGGGAAAGGTGGGAGGAGGGATAAATTAACAGTTTGGAATGAACACATACACACTGCTATGTATAAAATAGATCATCAACAAGGAACTACTGTATAGCACAGGGAACTACACTCAACATTTTGCAATAACCTATAAGGGGAAATAATCTGAAAAAGAATAGATATTTTTATTGACATCATCTATCAATGACAGTTAAAGTGTAGCCTAAGGGAAGCTGGTGGTGAGTGCTTCTGACCCTGAAGACTTCAATCATCTAAAGTTTGGACTCTGCCTGCTTCCCAAGGCCCTTAATGAACATATGTGTAGCCGTAGCTTAAAAAATTCCCCAGTTTGGGTTTCGGGGAGACACTGATTTTGAAAAAGCCCTGGTGTTCTCCTTACATGAATGGGACTCTTCCTACTGCTAAAACATGTCTGTCACACCCAGAGGATGGTATACCGTCTGATCGGGAAGAGTTTGGAAAAGGCATCTCATCTCCTCATCTCCTGGTGCTCGGGTTCACCCCTCCAGCGTCTTTACTAACAGTCTCCCCACTTGGAGATGTCAGCACTGTCAACATCCTGTTGCGTACAGTTTGGAATTTGTCCAGAGGATGAAGCGGAAGGATGAGGAACAATGAGAGACAAGTCCTAGGTGTTCAGACAGGCACATGTCACTCTAATTTCCAATCAGGAAGACGAATTGACCAAAGGCTAGGGTTGCCCATGGAAACAGTATAGGGCTTGAGGAAATCCCGCTGCTTTGTGGCCAGTTCCCATAAACACGAGTTGAACAATGGAACTCAGGGGCAGTAAAATTCACAAAACTGCAGAGTTGAAAATATCCATCACTGAAAAATGTCTTGAGGAAAGTCAGAGAAAAGGACTTGTAAGCAAGGGAGAATGGCAGGAAAGGGATTTGAGGAGGTAGAAAGGACTCGCCATTAAGCACAAGAAAAGGAGCTGAACATTGCCAACATTGCCAACATTGCAGTTGGCCAAAAAGGGTGTATGCGTTCTTTTCTGTATATATTCAAGAAAAGGGCATACACTTTTTTAGCCAACCAAACAGGTGGGCACTGGAAGTCAATACTACAAAAGATATCACTTCGCATCAGTCAGAAGAGCCATCCTCATAAAGCGTAAACAACAGAAATGCAGGACAGGGCAACGAGAAGAGGGAGCCCTGTGAGACTTATAGTGGAAATGTATATTGCCAACGGCCATTCTGGAGAAGTGTATTGTGTTTACTAAAGCATCTAAAAAATGAGCTACAGAGCATAGGGCACTTGCACTCATGGGCGTATATCTTGGGAAAAACAAAAATCGAGAGGACACAGGCACCCCAATGTTTACCCCCTCTCTGTTTAAAAGATCCTCGACTAGGATATAACTTAAATGTCTCTGGAGGGAAAAAATGGATAGAGATGTGGTACTTAGGTAGAGTGGAATATTATTCAGCCTGGAAATCAATGAAATATGGCCAGTTGTAACAACTCCGGAGGAGTTACGTATGATCATTCTAAGTGACAGAATTCAAAAAGAAAAAGACACATATCATAAGATATCACTTAAAGGTGGAATCCAAAATGGCTACACATGAAATAAATTACAAAACAAAAACATAGTCAAATATGTAGAAAACACGCATAAGGCTGCTAAACGGGAAAGGTGGGGAGGGGTGAGGCATCATCCAGGAGGTTGAAATTAGCAAAGATACCATTCCAAATACCAAACTGATAATCAACAAGGCCTACACGGTAGCTAAAAGAACTGCACTCAGCACACTCAAGTCACCGGAAAAGAATATATACGACTGGTAAGAATCTGAAAAAGAATTTATTGATGTCTCTCTGTACGCGAATCAAGTGGATGTACAGCAGCAAGAAACAGAGCTTTGAAAATCAGCTGTAACCAATATAGTAATAAATTGAAAAAAATAAACGACAGAGAGACAGAGAAAACCTCTTACAACTTTTCCTCAGGGACGGTGATGCAACATGGATTGAACACATCTAGACCCACAGCAGGATGAGACATAAGGCTGGAAACTGTTTGCGCTAAGAGAAATGTGAGGTTGGGTGAGGAAATGCACACCCTTTAAAGTAATACTACCTGGTACCCATTCAATGGGTCCCAAATCTGCAGGTTCAAGGGATCTTCCTACAGCTAAAACATGCATGGAAAACCCAGAGGACTGTACACCATGTGATCGGGAGATGTGTCTAAAATGCACCTCATTTATCCTCTCCTGGTGCTCCTGTTCACCATTCCAGCCACGCTACTTAGAATCTCCCCACTTGGAGAATCAGCACATTTAAACTTCTGTTTCACACATTTTGCAAATTGTGAGGAGGATGAACGGGAAGAGGGGGAACCAATGAGAGAAGAGTTGTAGGGGTTTGGACGGGCACATATCACTCTAATTTCCCATTAAGAGTAAGAATTAAAGAAAGGCTCAGCCTGCCTCGCCGGAGCCAAAATAGGGCCTGAAGCAATCCTGCGGGTTTGAGGCCAGCTCACAAAAGAGCAACTTAAAAAATGGAGCTCAGGGTCACTGCAATTCACAAACCTGCAGAGTTATAAATGAAAACTAACGTCCAAAAATATGTTGAGGTAAGGCAAAGAAGAGGATCTGAATGCAAGACAGAATTGCAAGAAACAGATTTCAAGAGATAGATTGGACTCGTCTTTAACGCACATGAAAAGCGGCAGAATTTCGACAATGATGCAGTTGGCCCAAAAGGGCGTATGCGTTTTTTCCTGATTATATCCAGGAAAAAACGCATACGCACTTTATGGGCAACGAAGCAAGCAAGCAATGCAAATGTGCACAACAAAGAAGTCTCACTTCCCACCGGTCAAAAGGGCCATCCTAAAAAATTGTAAAAACCAGAAATGCAGGACAGGCCATGGAGAACAGGGAGCCTTTATACGCTGATGGGCAGTGTGTGAACTGCCGAGAGCCACTCTGGAGAAGTGTATGGTGGTTCCTAAATCATCTAAAAAACAGAGCTACAGAGCATAGGACACTTCCAATCATGGGAGTATATCTAGGGAAGTCTAAAAATCAACAAGACACAAGCACACCACAGTTTAGGGCTACTCTGTTTACAAGAACCTCAACTTCAGTACACCTTAAATATCCCAGGAAAGAGAACAATGGATAAAGAAGATGTGGTACTTATGTACAATGGAATATCTCTTCACCATGAAATCAATGTAATAAGGCTAGTAGAAGGATAAAGAGTGGATTTAGGTCCGATAATACTACTTGAAATAAGTCAAACAGAAAAAGAAACATATCATAAGATATCACTTATAGAGGGAGGGTAAATATGGCTGCACAAGAAATGAATTACAGAACAGAACAGTGTCTCACATTTAGAAAACACACTTATGTCAGCTTAAGGGGAAAGGAGAGGTGGGGTGATGCATAAAACCAGAGTTTGAAATTAGCACAGATACCGTTCAATAAACCAAATAGGTATTAGACAAGATCTACACCTTGCTCAATGAACTGGCCTCAACACACCCTATACACCGCAGAGAAATATATCTGAGGAATAAGAATCTTAAAATTCATGTATTAATATATCTCCATAAGGGAATCAAGTGTGTGCAGAGCGGCACAAACACAGCAGTGAAAATGAGCTAAACCCCATTATAGAAATAAATTTTAAAAACAAAACGCTGAAACAATGAAAGAGAGAAAAATTCTTACAAAATTCGCTCAGGGGCTGTGATGCAACCTGGATTGACCACATATAAACCCACAGCTGGATAAGACATAAGGCTGGACACTTGGGGCTGACAGGATTGGTGAGCTTTGGTGAGCAACTGCCGAAAGTTTAATGCAATACTTCATGCTACTCAGTCCAAGGGTCCCAACACTCCAGGTTGAAGGGAATCTTCCTACAGCTAAACCATGCTTGGGAAACCCAGCGACTGGTATACCATATGATCGGGAAAGGTTTCTAAAACGCACCTCATTTTTCCTCTCCTGGGGCTCCGGATCGACATTCCAGCCGCTTTACTAACAACATCCCCACATGGAGTCAATGCCTTTAAGTTCTGGTATCGCACAGTCTGCAGTTAGTGCAGAGGATGAATGGGAATAGGGGGAACCAGTGAGAAACTAGCTGTAGCGGTTTCAATGGGCACATGTCACTCTAATATCACATCAGTAAGAAGAATTAACCAAAGGCACAGCAAGGTGCCCCAGAAGAAAAATAGGGCTTCAAGGAATCCTGTGGTTACCGGGCAAGACCACAAAAATAAGAGCTAAAAAATGGAGCTAAGGGCCACTGCAATTCAAAAACCTGCAGAGTTATAAAGGCCAACTATTTTTAAAAAATATATTGAGGTAAGGCTATGAAGAGGCATTGAAAGCAAGGCAGAATTGCAGGAAACCGATTTCAGGAGGTAGACTGGAATTGCATTGAAAACATATGAAGAGAGTCAGAAACTCGAAAATGATGCACTTGGCCAAAAAGGGCGTATGCGTTTTTTCCTGAATATATTCAGGAAAAAACGCATACGCACTTTTTGGCCAACCAGGCAAGCTTGCAAAGGAAATCTGCACTACAATGAAGTCTCACTTCCACCTGGTCAAAAGGGCCATCTGAAAAAAGTGTAAAATCCATAAAGGCACGACAGGCCATGGAGAACTGGGAGCCTTCTTATGTTGATGGGCGGGATGTAAATTGCCAACAGCCACTCTGGAGAAGTGTATGGTATTTCCTGAAACATCTAAAAAACAAAGCAACAGAGCCTAGGGCACTTCCACTTATGGTCCTATAGCTTAGGGAAATTAAAATCAAAAAGACACAGCCACCCCAAAGTTTGGGACGGCTCTCTTTACAAGAACCTCGTTTATGGTACAAGTTCAATATCGCAGAAAGTGAAAAATGGATAAAGAACTTGTGGTACTTACGTAGAATGCAATATCACTCAGCAATGAAATCTATGTCATCAGGCCAGTAGCAGCATAATGAGTGGATTCAGGTATGATGATTCGAACTGAAATAAGTCACACAGAAAAGAAACATCATAAGGTATCACTAATACACAGAATGTGAACTTGGCTACACATGAACTGAATTACAAAACAGAACAGTGTCTCAAGTTTAGAAAACCAACTTACGCTTGCTTAACGGGGAAGGTGAGTTGGGGTGCTGCATAAAACCAGAGATTGAAATGAGCACAGATAAAGTTCCTTAAGCCAAATATGGAATAGACAAGAGCTACTCCTTGCTCAACGAAATGGACTCAACACCCCATATTAAACGCCTAAGAATGTACCTGACTAGTAAGTATCTTAAAACCTATGGATTGCTATGTCTCCAAAAGAGAATCAAGCGTTTGTACAGGGGCATAAACGCAGCAGTGATAGGATTGGAGAGGTTCGGTGAGCAAATGAAGACCCTTTGAAGTCATATTGCATGGTACCCATTACACAGGTCTCAACTCTCCAGGTTTAAGGTATTCTTCCTTCAGCTAAAACATGCATGTGGAACCCAGAGTATGATCAACGGTGTGAACGGGAGACGTGTTCAAATATGTCTCAGTTTTACTCCCCTGGTACTCGGGTGCAACATTCCAGATGCTTTACTAACACTCTCCCTACTTGGAGAGTCAGTGCCTTTAACCTCCTGTTTGGCCCAGTTTGCAATTTCTGCGGAAGATGAACAGGAATAGCGAGAACCAATGAGAGGCTAGCTGGAGGTGTCTGGACGGGCAAATTTAACTCTCATTTCCCACCAGGAAGAGGAAATAACCAAAGGCTCAGTGTGCCGTGCCGGACCAGATTAGGGCCTGAAGCCATCCTGCAGTGTTGCGGCCAGCTCAAAAGAAAGCGAGTTGAAGAAAGGAGCTCAGGGGCACTGTAATTCACAAACCTGCAGAGTTATAAATGACAGCTATCGTCCAAAAATAGACTGAAGTAAGGCTGCCAAGAGGACTTGAAAGCGGGGCAGAATTGCAGGAAACCGATTTCAGGAGGTACACTGGAATTGCATTTCAAGCATAGGAAAAGAGGCAGAACGTCCACAATGATGCACTTGGCCAAAAAGGGCGTATGCGTTTTTTCCTGAATATATTCAGGAAAAAACGCATACGCCCTTTTTGGCCAACCAAGCAAGCTTGCAAAGGAAATCTGCACTACAATGAAGTCTCACTTCCCCCCGGTCAAAAGGGCCATCTGAAAAAAGTGTAAAATCCAGAAAGGCAGGACAGGCCATGGAGAACTGGGAGCCTTGTTATGCTGATGGGCGGGATGTAAATTGCCAACAACCACTCGGGAGAAGTGTATGGTGTTTCCTGAAACATCTAAAAAACAAAGCAACAGAGCCTAGGGCACTTCCACTTATGGTCCTATAGCTTAGGGAATTTAAAATCAAAAAGACACAGCCACCCCAAAGTTTGGAACGGCTCTGTTTACAAGAACCTCGTTTACAGTACAAGTTCAACATCGCAGAAAGTGAAAAATGGATAAAGAAGTTGTGGTATTTACTTACAAAGCAATATCACTCAGCAATGAAATCTGTGTCATCAGGCCCTTAGCAGCACAATGAGTGGATTCAGGTATGATGATTCTAACTGAAATAAGTCACACAGAAAAAGAAACATCATAAGATATCACTAATACACGGAATGTAAACTTGGCTACACAGGAACTGCATTCCAAAACAGAACAGGGTCTAAAATTTAGAAAACCAACTTATGCTTGCTTAAGGGGAAAGGTGAGTTGGGTTGCTGCATAAAACCAGAGATTGAAATGAGCACAGATAAAGTTCCTTAAGCCAAATATGGAATAGACAAGAGCTACTCCTTGCTCAACAAAATGGACTCAAAACCCCATATTAAACGCCTAAGAATGTACCTGACTAGTAAGTATCTTAAAACCTATGGATTGCTAGGTCTCCAAAAGAGAATCAAGCGTGTGTACAGGGGCATAAACGCAGCAGTGATAGGATTGGAGAGGTTCGGTGAGCAAATGAAGACCCTTTGAAGTCATATTGCATGGTACCCATTTCACGGGTCTCAACTACCCAGGTTTAAGGTATTCTTCCTTCAGCTAAAACATGCATGTGGAACCCAGAGTATGATCAACCATGTGAACGGGAGACGTGTTCAAATATGTCTCAGTTTTCCTCCCCTGGTACTCGGGTGCAACATTCCAGACGCTTTACTAACACTCTCCCCACTTGGAGAGTCAGTCCCTTTAACCTCCTGTTTGGCCCAGTTTGCAATTTCTGCGGAAGATGAACAGGAATAGCGAGAACCAATGAGAGGCTAGCTGGAGGTGTCTGGACGGGCAAATTTAACTCTCATTTCCCACCAGGAAGAGGAATTAACCAAAGGCTCAGCATGCCGGGCCGGAACCAGATTAGGGCCTGAAGCCATCCTGCGGTGTTGCGGCCAGGTCAAAAGAAAGCGAGTTGAAGAAAGGAGCTCAGGGGCACTGTAATTCACAAACCTGCAGAGTTATAAATGACAGCTATCGTCCAAAAATAGACTGAAGTAAGGCTGCCAAGAGGACTTGAAAGCGGGGCAGAATTGCAGGAAACCGATTTCAGGAGGTAGACTGGAATTGCATTGAAAGCATAGGAAAAGAGGCAGAACGTCCACAATGATGCACTTGGCCAAAAAGGGCGTATGCGTTTTTTCCTGAATATATTCAGGAAAAAACGCATACGCCCTTTTTGGCCAACCAAGCAAGCTTGCAAAGGAAATCTGCACTACAATGAAGTCTCACTTCCCCCCGGTCAAAAGGACCATCTGAAAAAAGTGTAAAATCCAGAAAGGCAGGACAGGCCATGGAGAACTGGGAGCCTTGTTATGCTGATGGGCGGGATGTAAATTGCCAACAACCACTCGGGAGAAGTGTATGGTGTTTCCTGAAACATCTAAAAAACAAAGCAACAGAGCCTAGGGCACTTCCACTTATGGTCCTATAGCTTAGGGAAATTAAAATCAAAAAGACACAGCCACCCCAAAGTTTGGAACAGCTCTGTTTACAAGAACCTCGTTTACAGTACAAGTTCAACATCGCAGAAAGTGAAAAATGGATAAAGAAGTTGTGGTATTTACTTACAAAGCAATATCACTCAGCAATGAAATCTGTGTCATCAGGCCCTTAGCAGCACAATGAGTGGATTCAGGTATGATGATTCTAACTGAAATAAGTCACACAGAAAAAGAAACATCATAAGATATCACTAATACACGGAATGTAAACTTGGCTACACAGGAACTGCATTCCAAAACAGAACAGGGTCTCAAATTTAGAAAACCAACTTATGCTTGCTTAAGGGGAAAGGTGAGTTGGGGTGCTGCATAAAACCAGAGATTGAAATGAGCACAGATAAAGTTCCTTAAGCCAAATATGGAATAGACAAGAGCTACTCCTTGCTCAACGAAATGGACTCAAAACCCCATATTAAACGCCTAAGAATGTACCTGACTAGTAAGTATCTTAAAACCTATGGATTGCTATGTCTCCAAAAGAGAATCAAGCGTGTGTACAGGGGCATAAACGCAGCAGTGATAGGATTGGAGAGGTTCGGTGAGCAAATGAAGACCCTTTGAAGTCATATTCCATGGTACCCATTACACGGGTCTCAACTTTCCATGTTTAAGGTATTCTTCCTTCAGCTAAAACATGCATGTGGAACCCAGAGTATGATCAACCATGTGAACGGGAGACGTGTTCAAATATGTCTCAGTTTTCCTCCCCTGGTACTCGGGTGCAACATTCCAGACGCTTTACTAACACTCTCCCCACTTGGAGAGTCAGTCCCTTTAACCTCCTGTTTGGCCCAGTTTGCAATTTCTGCGGAAGATGAACAGGAATAGCGAGAACCAATGAGAGGCTAGCTGGAGGTGTCTGGACGGGCAAATTTAACTCTCATTTCCCACCAGGAAGAGGAATTAACCAAAGGCTCAGCATGCCGGGCCGGAACCAGATTAGGGCCTGAAGCCATCCTGCAGTGTTGCGGCCAGCTCAAAAGAAAGCGAGTTGAAGAAAGGAGCTCAGGGGCACTGTAATTCACAAACCTGCAGAGTTATAAATGACAGCTATCGTCCAAAAATAGACTGAAGTAAGGCTGCCAAGAGGACTTGAAAGCGGGGCAGAATTGCAGGAAACCGATTTCAGGAGGTAGACTGGAATTGCATTGAAAGCATAGGAAAAGAGGCAGAACGTCCACAATGATGCACTTGGCCAAAAAGGGCGTATGCGTTTTTTCCTGAATATATTCAGGAAAAAACGCATACGCCCTTTTTGGCCAACCAAGCAAGCTTGCAAAGGAAATCTGCACTACAATGAAGTCTCACTTCCCCCCGGTCAAAAGGGCCATCTGAAAAAAGTGTAAAATCCAGAAAGGCAGGACAGGCCATGGAGAACTGGGAGCCTTGTTATGCTGATGGGCAGGATGTAAATTGCCAACAACCACTCGGGAGAAGTGTATGGTGTTTCCTGAAACATCTAAAAAACAAAGCAACAGAGCCTAGGGCACTTCCACTTATGGTCCTATAGCTTAGGGAAATTAAAATCAAAAAGACACAGCCACCCCAAAGTTTGGAACGGCTCTGTTTACAAGAACCTCGTTTACAGTACAAGTTCAACATCGCAGAAAGTGAAAAATGGATAAAGAAGTTGTGGTATTTACTTACAAAGCAATATCACTCAGCAATGAAATCTGTGTCATCAGGCCCTTAGCAGCACAATGAGTGGATTCAGGTATGATGATTCTAACTGAAATAAGTCACACAGAAAAAGAAACATCATAAGATATCACTAATACACGGAATGTAAACTTGGCTACACAGGAACTGCATTCCAAAACAGAACAGGGTCTCAAATTTAGAAAACCAACTTATGCTTGCTTAAGGGGAAAGGTGAGTTGGGGTGCTGCATAAAACCAGAGATTGAAATGAGCACAGATAAAGTTCCTTAAGCCAAATATGGAATAGACAAGAGCTACTCCTTGCTCAACGAAATGGACTCAAAACCCCATATTAAACGCCTAAGAATGTACCTGACTAGTAAGTATCTTAAAACCTATGGATTGCTATGTCTCCAAAAGAGAATCAAGCGTGTGTACAGGGGCATAAACGCAGCAGTGATAGGATTGGAGAGGTTCGGTGAGCAAATGAAGACCCTTTGAAGTCATATTGCATGGTACCCATTACACGGGTCTCAACTCTCCATGTTTAAGGTATTCTTCCTTCAGCTAAAACATGCATGTGGAACCCAGAGTATGATCAACCATGTGAACGGGAGACGTGTTCAAATATGTCTCAGTTTTCCTCCCCTGGTACTCGGGTGCAACATTCCAGACGCTTTACTAACACTCTCCCCACTTGGAGAGTCAGTCCCTTTAACCTCCTGTTTGGCCCAGTTTGCAATTTCTGTGGAAGATGAACAGGAATAGCGAGAACCAATGAGAGGCTAGCTGGAGGTGTCTGGACGGGCAAATTTAACTCTCATTTCCCACCAGGAAGAGGAATTAACCAAAGGCTCAGCATGCCGGGCCGGAACCAGATTAGGGCCTGAAGCCATCCTGCGGTGTTGCGGCCAGGTCACAAGAAACCGAGTTGAAGAAAGGAGCTCAGGGGCACTGTAATTCACAAACCTGCAGAGTTATAAATGACAGCTATCGTCCAAAAATAGACTGAAGTAAGGCTGCCAAGAGGACTTGAAAGCGGGGCAGAATTGCAGGAAACCGATTTCAGGAGGTAGACTGGAATTGCATTGAAAGCATAGGAAAAGAGGCAGAACGTCCACAATGATGCACTTGGCCAAAAAGGGCGTATGCGTTTTTTCCTGAATATATTCAGGAAAAAACGCATACGCCCTTTTTGGCCAACCAAGCAAGCTTGCAAAGGAAATCTGCACTACAATGAAGTCTCACTTCCCCCCGGTCAAAAGGGCCATCTGAAAAAAGTGTAAAATCCAGAAAGGCAGGACAGGCCATGGAGAACTGGGAGCCTTGTTATGCTGATGGGCAGGATGTAAATTGCCAACAACCACTCGGGAGAAGTGTATGGTGTTTCCTGAAACATCTAAAAAACAAAGCAACAGAGCCTAGGGCACTTCCACTTATGGTCCTATAGCTTAGGGAAATTAAAATCAAAAAGACACAGCCACCCCAAAGTTTGGAACGGCTCTGTTTACAAGAACCTCGTTTACAGTACAAGTTCAACATCGCAGAAAGTGAAAAATGGATAAAGAAGTTGTGGTATTTACTTACAAAGCAATATCACTCAGCAATGAAATCTGTGTCATCAGGCCCTTAGCAGCACAATGAGTGGATTCAGGTATGATGATTCTAACTGAAATAAGTCACACAGAAAAAGAAACATCATAAGATATCACTAATACACGGAATGTAAACTTGGCTACACAGGAACTGCATTCCAAAACAGAACAGGGTCTCAAATTTAGAAAACCAACTTATGCTTGCTTAAGGGGAAAGGTGAGTTGGGGTGCTGCATAAAACCAGAGATTGAAATGAGCACAGATAAAGTTCCTTAAGCCAAATATGGAATAGACAAGAGCTACTCCTTGCTCAACGAAATGGACTCAAAACCCCATATTAAACGCCTAAGAATGTACCTGACTAGTAAGTATCTTAAAACCTATGGATTGCTATGTCTCCAAAAGAGAATCAAGCGTGTGTACAGGGGCATAAACGCAGCAGTGATAGGATTGGAGAGGTTCGGTGAGCAAATGAAGACCCTTTGAAGTCATATTGCATGGTACCCATTACACGGGTCTCAACTCTCCATGTTTAAGGTATTCTTCCTTCAGCTAAAACATGCATGTGGAACTCAGAGTATGATCAACCATGTGAACGGGAGACGTGTTCAAATATGTCTCAGTTTTCCTCCCCTGGTACTCGGGTGTAACATTCCAGACGCTTTACTAACACTCTCCCCACTTGGAGAGTCAGTCCCTTTAACCTCCTGTTTGGCCCAGTTTGCAATTTCTGTGGAAGATGAACAGGAATAGCGAGAACCAATGAGAGGCTAGCTGGAGGTGTCTGGACGGGCAAATTTAACTCTCATTTCCCACCAGGAAGAGGAATTAACCAAAGGCTCAGCATGCCGGGCCGGAACCAGATTAGGGCCTGAAGCCATCCTGCGGTGTTGCGGCCAGGTCACAAGAAACCGAGTTGAAGAAAGGAGCTCAGGGGCACTGTAATTCACAAACCTGCAGAGTTATAAATGACAGCTATCGTCCAAAAATAGACTGAAGTAAGGCTGCCAAGAGGACTTGAAAGCGGGGCAGAATTGCAGGAAACCGATTTCAGGAGGTAGACTGGAATTGCATTGAAAGCATAGGAAAAGAGGCAGAACGTCCACAATGATGCACTTGGCCAAAAAGGGCGTATGCGTTTTTTCCTGAATATATTCAGGAAAAAACGCATACGCCCTTTTTGGCCAACCAAGCAAGCTTGCAAAGGAAATCTGCACTACAATGAAGTCTCACTTCCCCCCGGTCAAAAGGGCCATCTGAAAAAAGTGTAAAATCCAGAAAGGCAGGACAGGCCATGGAGAACTGGGAGCCTTGTTATGCTGATGGGCGGGATGTAAATTGCCAACAACCACTCGGGAGAAGTGTATGGTGTTTCCTGAAACATCTAAAAAACAAAGCAACAGAGCCTAGGGCACTTCCACTTATGGTCCTATAGCTTAGGGAAATTAAAATGAAAAAGACACAGCCACCCCAAAGTTTGGAACGGCTCTGTTTACAAGAACCTCGTTTACAGTACAAGTTCAACATCGCAGAAAGTGAAAAATGGATAAAGAAGTTGTGGTATTTACTTACAAAGCAATATCACTCAGCAATGAAATCTGTGTCATCAGGCCCTTAGCAGCACAATGAGTGGATTCAGGTATGATGATTCTAACTGAAATAAGTCACACAGAAAAAGAAACATCATAAGATATCACTAATACACGGAATGTAAACTTGGCTACACAGGAACTGCATTCCAAAACAGAACAGGGTCTCAAATTTAGAAAACCAACTTATGCTTGCTTAAGGGGAAAGGTGAGTTGGGGTGCTGCATAAAACCAGAGATTGAAATGAGCACAGATAAAGTTCCTTAAGCCAAATATGGAATAGACAAGAGCTACTCCTTGCTCAACGAAATGGACTCAAAACCCCATATTAAACGCCTAAGAATGTACCTGACTAGTAAGTATCTTAAAACCTATGGATTGCTATGTCTCCAAAAGAGAATCAAGCGTGTGTACAGGGGCATAAACGCAGCAGTGATAGGATTGGAGAGGTTCGGTGAGCAAATGAAGACCCTTTGAAGTCATATTGCATGGTACCCATTACACGGGTCTCAACTCTCCATGTTTAAGGTATTCTTCCTTCAGCTAAAACATGCATGTGGAACCCAGAGTATGATCAACCATGTGAACGGGAGACGTGTTCAAATATGTCTCAGTTTTCCTCCCCTGGTACTCGGGTGCAACATTCCAGACGCTTTACTAACACTCTCCCCACTTGGAGAGTCAGTCCCTTTAACCTCCTGTTTGGCCCAGTTTGCAATTTCTGCGGAAGATGAACAGGAATAGCGAGAACCAATGAGAGGCTAGCTGGAGGTGTCTGGACGGGCAAATTTAACTCTCATTTCCCACCAGGAAGAGGAATTAACCAAAGGCTCAGCATGCCGGGCCGGAACAAGATTAGGGCCTGAAGCCATCCTGCGGTGTTGCGGCCAGGTCACAAGAAAGCGAGTTGAAGAAAGGAGATCAGGGGCACTGTAATTCACAAACCTGCAGAGTTATAAATGACAGCTATCGTCCAAAAATAGACTGAGGTAAGGCTGCCAAGAGGACTTGAAAGCGGGGCAGAATTGCAGGAAACCGATTTCAGGAGGTAGACTGGAATTGCATTGAAAGCATAGGAAAAGAGGCAGAACGTCCACAATGATGCACTTGGCCAAAAAGGGCGTATGCGTTTTTTCCTGAATATATTCAGGAAAAAACGCATACGCCCTTTTTGGCCAACCAAGCAAGCTTGCAAAGGAAATCTGCACTACAATGAAGTCTCACTTCCCCCCGGTCAAAAGGGCCATCTGAAAAAAGTGTAAAATCCAGAAAGGCAGGACAGGCCATGGAGAACTGGGAGCCTTGTTATGCTGATGGGCGGGATGTAAATTGCCAACAGACACTTGGGAGAAGTGTATGGTGTTTCCTGAAACATCTAAAAAACAAAGCAACAGAGCCTAGGGCACTTCCACTTATGGTCCTATAGCTTAGGGAAATTAAAATCAAAAAGACACAGCCACCCCAAAGTTTGGATCGGCTCTGTTTACAAGAACCTCGTTTACAGTACAAGTTCAACATCGCAGAAAGTGAAAAATGGATAAAGAAGTTGTGGTATTTACTTACAAAGCAATATCACTCAGCAATGAAATCTGTGTCACAAGGCCCTTAGCAGCACAATGAGTGGATTCAGGTATGATGATTCTAAGTGAAATAAGTCACACAGAAAAAGAAACATCATAAGATATCACTAATACACGGAATGTAAACTTGGCTACACAGGAACTGCATTCCAAAACAGAACAGTGTCTCAAATTTAGAAAACCAACTTATGCTTGCTTAAGGGTAAAGGTGAGTTGGGGTGCTGCATAAAACCAGAGATTGAAATGAGCACAGATAAAGTTCCTTAAGCCAAATATGGAATAGACAAGAGCTACTCCTTGCTCAACGAAATGGACTCAACACCGCATATTAAACGCCTAAGAATGTACCTGACTAGTAAGTATCTTAAAACCTATAGATTGCTATGTCTCCGAAAGAGAATCAAGCATGTGTACAGGGGCATAAACGCAGCAGTGATAGGATTGGAGAGGTTCGGTGAGCAAATGAAGACCCTTTGAAGTCATATTGCATGGTACCCATTACACGGGTCTTAACTCTCCAGGTTTAAGGTATTCTTCCTTCAGCTAAAACATGCATGTGGAACCCAAGTATGATCAACCATGTGAACGGGAGACGTGTTCAAATATGTCTCAGTTTTCGTACCCTGGTACTCGGGTGCAACATTCCAGACGCTTTACTAACACTCTCCCGACTTGGAGAGTCAGTCCCTTTAACCTCCTGTTTGGCCCAGTTTGCAATTTCTGCGGAAGATGAACAGGAATAGCGAGAACCAATGAGAGGCTAGCTGGAGGTGTCTGGACGGGCAAATTTAACTCTCATTTCCCACCAGGAAGAGGAATTAACCAAAGGCTCAGCATGCCGGGCCGGAACCAGATTAGGGCCTGAAGCCATCCTGCGGTTTTGCGGCCAGGTCACAAGAAACCGAGTTGAAGAAAGGAGCTCAGGGGCACTGTAATTCACAAACCTGCAGAGTTATAAATGAGAGCTATCGTCCAAAAATAGACTGAAGTAAGGCTGCCAA
Source organism: Stenella coeruleoalba (assembly GCF_951394435.1). Taxonomy (NCBI): domain Eukaryota; kingdom Metazoa; phylum Chordata; class Mammalia; order Artiodactyla; family Delphinidae; genus Stenella; species Stenella coeruleoalba. The sequence continues at coordinate 134,919,403 of NC_137148.1, forward strand.
GAGGACTTGAAAGTGGGGCAGAATTGCAGGAAACCGATTTCAGGAGGTAGACTGGAATTGCATTGAAAGCATAGGAAAAGAGGCAGAACGTCCACAATGATGCACTTGGCCAAAAAGGGCGTATGCGTTTTTTCCTGAATATATTCAGGAAAAAACGCATACGCCCTTTTTGGCCAACCAAGCAAGCTTGCAAAGGAAATCTGCACTACAATGAAGTCTCACTTCCCCCCGGTCAAAAGGGCCATCTGAAAAAAGTGTAAAATCCAGAAAGGCAACAGGCCATTGAGAACTGGGAGCCTTGTTATGCTGATGGGCGGGATGTAAATTGCCAACAGACACTCGGGAGAAGTGTATGGTGTTTCCTGAAACATCTAAAAAACAAAGCAACAGAGCCTAGAGCACTTCCATTTATGGTCCTATAGCTTAGGGAAATTAAAATCAAAAAGACACAGCCACCCCAATGTTTGGAACGGCTCTGTTTACAAGAACCTCGTTTACAGTACAAGTTCAACATCGCAGAAAGTGAAAAATGGATAAAGAAGTTGTGGTATTCACTTACAAAGCAATATCACTCAGCAATGAAATCTATGTCATCAGGCCCTTAGCAGCACAATGAGTGGATTCAGGTATGATGATTCTAACTGAAATAAGTCACACAGAAAAAGAAACATCATAAGATATCAGTAATACACGGAATGGAAACTTGGCTACACAGGAACTGAATTACAGAACAGAACAGGGTCTCAAATTTAGATAACCAACTTATGCTTGCTTAAGGGGAAAGGTGAGTTGGGGTGCTGCATAAAACCAGAGATTGAAATGAGCACAGATAAAGTTCCTTAAGCCAAATATGGAATAGACAAGAGCTACTCCTTGCTCAATGAAATGGACTCAACACCGCATATTAAACGCCTAAGAATGTACCTGACTAGTAAGTATCTTAAAACCTATGGATTGCTATGTCTCCGAAAGAGAATCAAGCATGTGTACAGGTGCATAAACGCAGCAGTGTTAGGATTGGAGAGGTTCGGTGAGCAAATGAAGACCCTTTGAAGTCATATTGCATGGTACCCATTACACGGGTTTCAACTACCCAGGTTTTAGGTATTCTTCCTTCAGCTAAAACATGCATGTGGAACCTAGAGTATGATCAACCATGTGATCGGGAGACGTGTTCAAATATGTCTCAGTTTTCGTACCCTGGTACTCGGGTGCAACATTCCAGACGCTTTACTAACACTCTCCCCACTTGGAGAGTCAGCGCCTTTAACCTCCTGTTTGGCACAGTTTGCAATTTCTGCGGAAGATGAACAGGAATAGCGAGAACCAATGAGAGGCTAGCTGGAGGTGTCTGGACGGGCAAATTTAACTCTCATTTCCCACCAGGAAGAGGAAATAACCAAAGGCTCAGCGTGCCGTACCGGAACCAGATTAGGGCCTGAAGCCATCCTGCGGTGTTGCGGCCAGCTCAAAAGAAAGCGAGTTGAAGAAAGGAGCTCAGGGGCACTGTAATTCACAAACCTGCAGAGTTATAAATGACAGCTATCGTCCAAAAATAGACTGAAGTAAGGCTGCCAAGAGGACTTGAAAGCGGGGCAGAATTGCAGGAAACCGATTTCAGGAGGTAGACTGGAATTGCATTGAAAGCATAGGAAAAGAGGCAGAACGTCCACAATGATGCACTTGGCCAAAAAGGGCGTATGCGTTTTTTCCTGAATATATTCAGGAAAAAACGCATACGCCCTTTTTGGCCAACCAAGCAAGCTTGCAAAGGAAATCTGCACTACAATGAAGTCTCACTTCCCCCCGGTCAAAAGGGCCATCTGAAAAAAGTGTAAAATCCAGAAAGGCAGGACAGGCCATGGAGAACTGGGAGCCTTGTTATGCTGATGGGCGGGATGTAAATTGCCAACAACCACTTGGGAGAAGTGTATGGTGTTTCCTGGAACATCTAAAAAACAAAGCAACAGAACCTAGGGCACTTCCACTTATGGTCCTATGGCTTAGGGAAATTAAAATCAAAAAGACACAGCCACCCCAAAGTTTGGAACGGCTCTGTTTACAAGAAACTCGTTTACAGTACAAGTTCAACATCGCAGAAAGTGAAAAATGGATAAAGAAGTTGTGGTATTTACTTACAAAGCAATATCACTCAGCAATGAAATCTGTGTCATCAGGCTCTTAGCAGCACAATGAGTGGATTCAGGTATGATGATTCTAACTGAAATAAGTCACACAGAAAAAGAAACATCATAAGATATCAGTAATACACGGAATGTAAACTTGGCTACACAGGAACTGAATTACAGAACAGAACAGGGTCTCAAATTTCGAAAACCAACTTATGCTTGCTTAAGGGGAAAGGTGAGTTGGGGTGCTGCATAAAACCAGAGATTGAAATGAGCACAGATAAAGTTCCTTAAGCCAAATATGGAATAGACAAGAGCTACTCCTTGCTCAATGAAATGGACTCAACACCGCATATTAAACACCTAAGAATGTACCTGACTAGTAAATATCTTAAAACCTATGGATTGCTATGTCTCCGAAAGAGAATCAAGCATGTGTACAGGGGCATAAACGCAGCAGTGATAGGATTGGAGAGGTTCGTGAGCAAATGAAGACCCTTTGAAGTCATATTGCATGGTACCCATTCCACGGGTTTCAACTACCCAGGTGTAAGGTATTCTTCCTTCAGCTAAAACATGCATGTGGAACCCAGAGTATGATCAACCATGTGAATGGGAGACGTGTTCAAATATGTCTCAGTTTTCCTCCCCTGGTACTCGGGTGCAACATTCCAGACGCTTTACTAACACTCTCCCCACTTGGAGAGTCAGTCCCTTTAACCTCCTGTTTGGCCCAGTTTGCAATTTCTGCGGAAGATGAACAGGAATAGCGAGAACCAATGAGAGGCTAGCTGGTGGTGTCTGGACGGGCAAATTTAACTCTCATTTCCCACCAGGAAGAGGAATTAACCAAAGGCTCAGCGTGCCGGGCCGGAACCAGATTAGGGCCTGAAGCCATCCTGCGGTGTTGCGGCCAGGTCACAAGAAACCGAGTTGAAGAAAGGAGATCAGGGGCACTGTAATTCACAAACCTGCAGAGTTATAAATGACAGCTATCGTCCAAAAATAGACTGAAGTAAGGCTGCCAAGAGGACTTGAAAGCGGGGCAGAATTGCAGGAAACCGATTTCAGGAGGTAGACTGGAATTGCATTGAAAGCATAGGAAAAGAGGCAGAACGTCCACAATGATGCACTTGGCCAAAAAGGGCGTATGCGTTTTTTCCTGAATATATTCAGGAAAAAACGCATACGCCCTTTTTGGCCAACCAAGCAAGCTTGCAAAGGAAATCTGCACTACAATGAAGTCTCACTTCCCCCCGGTCAAAAGGGCCATCTGAAAAAAGGGTAAAATCCAGAAAGGCAGGACAGGCCATGGAGAACTGGGAGCCTTGTTATGCTGATGGGCGGGATGTAAATTGCCAACAACCACTCGGGAGAAGTGTATGGTGTTTCCTGAAACATCTAAAAAACAAAGCAACAGAGCCTAGGGCACTTCCACTTATGGTCCTATAGCTTAGGGAAATTAAAATCAAAAAGACACAGCCACCCCAAAGTTTGGAACGGCTCTGTTTACAAGAACCTCGTTTACAGTACAAGTTCAACATCGCAGAAAGTCAAAAATGGATAAAGAAGTTGTGGTATTTACTTACAAAGCAATATCACTCAGCAATGAAATCTGTGTCATCAGGCCCTTAGCAGCACAATGAGTGGATTCAGGTATGATGATTCTAACTGAAATAAGTCACACAGAAAAAGAAACATCATAAGATATCACTAATACACGGAATGTAAACTTGGCTACACAGGAACTGCATTCCAAAACAGAACAGGGTCTCAAATTTAGAAAACCAACTTATGCTTGCTTAAGGCGAAAGGTGAGTTGGGGTGCTGCATAAAACCAGAGATTGAAATGAGCACAGATAAAGTTCCTTAAGCCAAATATGGAATAGACAAGAGCTACTCCTTGCTCAACGAAATGGACTCAAAACCCCATATTAAACGCCTAAGAATGTACCTGACTAGTAAGTATCTTAAAACCTATGGATTGCTATGTCTCCAAAAGAGAATCAAGCGTGTGTACAGGGGCATAAACGCAGCAGTGATAGGATTGGAGAGGTTCGGTGAGCAAATGAAGACCCTTTGAAGTCATATTGCATGGTACCCATTACACGGGTCTCAACTCTCCATGTTTAAGGTATTCTTCCTTCAGCTAAAACATGCATGTGGAACCCAGAGTATGATCAACCATGTGAACGGGAGACGTGTTCAAATATGTCTCAGTTTTCCTCCCCTGGTACTCGGGTGCAACATTCCAGACGCTTTACTAACACTCTCCCCACTTGGAGAGTCAGCGCCTTTAACCTCCTGTTTGGCACAGTTTGCAATTTCTGCGGAAGATGAACAGGAATAGCGAGAACCAATGAGAGGCTAGCTGGAGTTGTCTGGACGGGCAAATTTAACTCTCATTTCCCACCAGGAAGAGGAAATAACCAAAGGCTCAGCGTGCCGGGCCGGAACCAGATTAGGGCCTGAAGCCATCCTGCGGTGTTGCGGCCAGGTCACAAGAAAGCGAGTTGAAGAAAGGAGCTCAGGGGCACTGTAATTCACAAACCTGCAGAGTTATAAATGACAGCTATCGTCCAAAAATAGACTGAAGTAAGGCTGCCAAGAGGACTTGAAAGCGGGGCAGAATTGCAGGAAACCGATTTCAGGAGGTAGACTGGAATTGCATTGAAAGCATAGGAAAAGAGGCAGAACGTCCACAATGATGCACTTGGCCAAAAAGGGCGTATGCGTTTTTTCCTGAATATATTCAGGAAAAAACGCATACGCCCTTTTTGGCCAACCAAGCAAGCTTGCAAAGGAAATCTGCACTACAATGAAGTCTCACTTCCCCCCGGTCAAAAGGGCCATCTGAAAAAAGTGTAAAATCCAGAAAGGCAGGACAGGTCATGGAGAACTGGGAGCCTTGTTATGCTGATGGGCGGGATGTAAATTGCCAACAACCACTTGGGAGAAGTGTATGGTGTTTCCTGAAACATCTAAAAAACAAAGCAACAGAGCCTAGGGCACTTCCACTTATGGTCCTATAGCTTAGGGAAATTAAAATCAAAAAGACACAGCCACCCCAAAGTTTGGAACAGCTCTGTTTACAAGAACCTCGTTTACAGTACAAGTTCAACATCGCAGAAAGTGAAAAATGGATAAAGAATTTGTGGTATTTACTTAGAAAGCAATATCACTCAGCAATGAAATCTGTGTCATCAGGCCCTGAGCAGCACAATGAGTGGATTCAGGTATGATGATTCTAACTGAAATAAGTCACAAAGAAAAAGAAACATCATAAGATATCAGTAATACACGGAATGTAAACTTGGCTACACAGGAACTGAATTACAGAACAGAACAGGGTCTCAAATTTAGAAAACCAACTTATGCTTGCTTAAGGGGAAAGGTGAGTTGGGGTGCTGCATAAAACCAGAGATTGAAATGAGCACAGATAAATTTCCTTAAGTCAAATATTGAATACACAAGAGCTACTCCTTGCTCAACGAAATGGACTCAACACCGCATATTAAACGCCTAAGAATGTACCTGACTAGTAAGTATCTTAAAACCTATGGATTGCTATGTCTCCGAAAGAGAATCAAGCATGTGTACAGGGGCATAAACGCAGCAGTGATAGGATTGGAGAGGTTCGGTGAGCAAATGAAGACCCTTTGAAGTCATATTGCATGGTACCCATTCCACGGGTATCAACTACCCAGATTTTAGGTATTCTTCCTTCAGCTAAAACATGCATGTGGAACCCAGAGTATGATCAACCATGTGATCGGGAGACGTGTTCAAATATGTCTCAGTTTTCCTCCCCTGGTACTCGGGTGCAACATTCCAGACGCTTTACTAACACTCTCCCCACTTGGAGAGTCAGTCCCTTTAACCTCCTGTTTGGCCCAGTTTGCAATTTCTGCGGAAGATGAACAGGAATAGCGAGAACCAATGAGAGGCTAGCTGGAGTTGTCTGGACGGGCAAATTTAACTCTCATTTCCCACCAGGAAGAGGAAATAACCAAAGGCTCAGCGTGCCGTACCGGAACCAGATTAGGGCCTGAAGCCATCCTGCGGTGTTGCGGCCAGCTCAAAAGAAAGCGAGTTGAAGAAAGGAGCTCAGGGGCACTGTAATTCACAAACCTGCAGAGTTATAAATGACAGCTAACGTCCAAAAATAGACTGAAGTAAGGCTGCCAAGAGGACTTGAAAGCGGGGCAGAATTGCAGGAAACCGATTTCAGGAGGTAGACTGGAATTGCATTGAAAGCATAGGAAAAGAGGCAGAACGTCCACAATGATGCACTTGGCCAAAAAGGGCGTATGCGTTTTTTCCTGAATATATTCAGGAAAAAACGCATACGCCCTTTTTGGCCAACCAAGCAAGCTTGCAAAGGAAATCTGCACTACAATGAAGTCTCACTTCCCCCCGGTCAAAAGGGCCATCTGAAAAAAGGGTAAAATCCAGAAAGGCAGGACAGGCCATGGAGAACTGGGAGCCTTGTTATGCTGATGGGCGGGATGTAAATTGCCAACAACCACTCGGGAGATGTGTATGGTGTTTCCTGAAACATCTGAAAAACAAAGCAACAGAGGCTAGGACACTGCCAATTATGGTCCTATAGCTTAGGGAAATTAAAATCAAAAAGACACAGCCACCCCAAAGTTTGGGACGCCTCTGTTTACAAGAACCTCGTTTACAGTACAAGTTCAACATCGCAGAAAGTGAAAAATGGATAAAGAAGTTGTGGTATTTACTTACAAAGCAATATCACTCAGCAATGAAATCTGTGTCATCAGGCCCTTAGCAGTACAATGAGTGGATTCAGGTATGATGATTCTAACTGAAATAAGTCACACAGAAAAAGAAACATCATAAGATATCAGTAATACACGGAATGTAAACTTGGCTACACAGGAACTGAATTACAGAACAGAACAGGGTCTCAAATTTAGATAACCAACTTATGCTTGCTTAAGGGGAAAGGTGAGTTGGGGTGCTGCATAAAACCAGAGATTGAAATGAGCACAAAGTTCCTTAAGCCAAATATGGAATAGACAAGAGCTATTCCTTGCTCAACGAAATGGACTCAACACCGCATATTAAACGCCTAAGAATGTACCTGACTAGTAAGTATCTTAAAACCTATAGATTGCTATGCCTCCGAAAGAGAAGCAAGCATGTGTACAGGGTCATAAATGCAGCAGTGATAGGATTGGAGAGTTTCAGTGAGCAAATGAAGACCCTTTGAAGTCATATTGCATGGTACCCATTCCACGGGTTTCAACTACGCAGATTTTAGGTATTCTTCCTTCAGCTAAAACATGCATGTGGAACCCAGAGTATGATCAACCATGTGATCGGGAGACGTGTTCAAATATGTCTCAGTTTTCCTCCCCTGGTACTCGGGTGCAACATTCCAGATGCTTTACTAACACTCTCCCCACTTGGAGAGTCAGCGCCTTTAACCTCCTGTTTGGCCCAGTTTGCAATTTCTGCGGAAGATGAACAGGAATAGCGAGAACCAATGAGAGGCTAGCTGGAGGTGTCTGGACGGGCAAATTTAACTCTCATTTCCCACCAGGAAGAGGAAATAACCAAAGGCTCAGCGTGCTGTACCGGAACCAGATTAGGGCCTGAAGACATCCTGCGGTGTTGCGGCAGCTCAAAAGAAAGCGAGTTGAAGAAAGGAGCTCAGGGGCACTGTAATTCACAAACCTGCAGAATTATAAATGACAGCTATCGTCCAAAAATAGACTGAAGTAAGGCTGCCAAGAGGACTTGAAAGCGGGTCAGAATTGCAGGAAACCGATTTCAGGAGGTAGACTGGAATTGCATTGAAAGCATAGGAAAAGAGACAGAACGTCCACAATGATGCACTTGGCCAAAAAGGGCGTATGCGTTTTTTCCTGAATATATTCAGGAAAAAACGCATACGCCCTTTTTGGCCAACCAAGCAAGCTTGCAAAGGAAATCTGCACTACAATGAAGTCTCACTTCCCCCCGGTCAAAAGGGCCATCTGAAAAAAGGGTAAAATCCAGAAAGGCAGGACAGGCCATGGAGAACTGGGAGCCTTGTTATGCTGATGGGCGGGATGTAAATTGCCAACAACCACTCCGGAGAAGTGTATGGTGTTTCCTGAAACATCTAAAAAAAAAAGCAACAGAGCCTAGGGCACTGCCACTTATGGTCCTATAGCTTAGGGAAATTAAAATCAAAAAGACACAGCCACCCCAAAGTTTGGGACGCCTCTGTTTACAAGAACCTCGTTTACCGTACAAGTTCAATATCACAGAAAGTGAAAAATGGATAAAGAAGTTGTGGTACTCATGTACAAAGCAATATCACTCAGCAATGAAATCTATGTCAACAGGCCCGTAGCAGCATAATGAGTGGATTCGGGTATGGTGATTCTAACTGAAATAAGTCACACAGAATTAGAAACATCATAAGAAATCACTAATACACGGAATGTAAACTTGGCTACACAGGAACTGCATTCCAAAACAGAACAGGGTCTCAAATTTAGAAAACCAACTTATGCTTGCTTAAGGGGAAAGGTGAGTTGGGTGCTGCATAAAACCAGAGATTGAAATGAGCACAGATAAAGTTCCTTAAGTCAAATATGGAATAGACAAGAGCTACTCCTTGCTCAACGAAATGGACTCAACATCGCATATTAAACGCCTAAGAATGTACCTGACTAGTAAGTATCTTAAAACCTATGGATTGCTATGTCTCCGAAAGAGAATCAAGCATGTGTACAGGGGCATAAACGCAGCAGTGATAGGATTGGAGAGGTTCGGTGAGCAAATGAAGACCCTTTGAAGTCATATTGCATGGTACCCATTCCACGGGTTTCAACTACCCAGGTTTAAGGTATTCTTCCTTCAGCTAAAACATGCATGTGGAACCTAGAGTATGATCAACCATGTGATCGGGAGACGTGTTCAAATATGTCTCAGTTTTCCTCCCCTGGTACTCGGGTGCAACATTCCAGACGCTTTACTAACACTCTCCCGACTTGGAGAGTCAGTCCCTTTAACCTACTGTTTGGCCCAGTTTGCAATTTCTGCGGAAGATGAACAGGAATAGCGAGAACCAATGAGAGGCTAGCTGGAGGTGTCTGGACGGGCAAATTTAACTCTCATTTCCCACCAGGAAGAGGAAATAACCAAAGGCTCAGCGTGCCGGGCCGGAACCAGATTAGGGCCTGAAGCCATCCTGCGGTGTTGCGGCCAGGTCACAAGAAAGCAAGTTGAAGAAAGGAGCTCAGGGGCACTGTAATTCACAAACCTGCAGAGTTATAAATGACAGCTATCGTCCAAAAATAGACTGAAGTAAGGCTGCCAAGAGGACTTGAAAGCGGGGCAGAATTGCAGGAAACCGATTTCAGGAGGTAGACTGGAATTGCATTGAAAGCATAGGAAAAGAGGCAGAACGTCCACAATGATGCACTTGGCCAAAAAGGGCGTATGCGTTTTTTCCTGAATATATTCAGGAAAAAACGCATACGCCCTTTTTGGCCAACCAAGCAAGCTTGCAAAGGAAATCTGCACTACAATGAAGTCTCACTTCCCCCCGGTCAAAAGGGCCATCTGAAAAAAGTGTAAAATCCAGAAAGGCAACAGGCCTTTGAGAACTGGGAGCCTTGTTATGCTGATGGGCGGGATGTAAATTGCCAACAGACACTCGGAAGAAGTGTATGGTGTTTCCTGAAACATCCAAAAAACAAAGCAACAGAGCCTAGGGCACTTCCACTTATGGTCCTATAGCTTAGGGAAATTAAAATCAAAAAGACACAGCCACCCCAAAGTTTGGAACGGCTCTGTTTACAAGAACCTCGTTTACAGTACAAGTAAAACATCGCAGAAAGTGAAAAATGGATAAAGAACTTGTGGTACTTACGTACAATGCAGTATCACTCAGCAATGAAATCTATGTCATCAGGCCCGTAGCAGCATAATGAGTAGATTCAGGTACGATGATTCTAACTGAAATAAGTCACACAGAAAAAGAAACATCATAAGATATCACTAATACACGGAATGTAAACTTGGCTACAGAGGAACTGCATTCCAAAACAGAACAGGTTCTCAAATTTAGAAAACCAACTTATGCTTGCTTAAGGGGAAAGGTGAGTTGGGGTGCTGCATAAAACCAGAGATTGAAATGAGCACAAAGTTCCTTAAGCCAAATATGGAATAGACAAGAGCTATTCCTTGCTCAACGAAATGGACTCAACACCGCATATTAAACGCCTAAGAATGTACCTGACTAGTAAGTATCTTAAAACCTATAGATTGCTATGCCTCCGAAAGAGAAGCAAGCATGTGTACAGGGGCATAAATGCAGCAGTGATAGGATTGGAGAGTTTCAGTGAGCAAATGAAGACCCTTTGAAGTCATATTGCATGGTACCCATTCCACGGGTTTCAACTACGCAGATTTTAGGTATTCTTCCTTCAGCTAAAACATGCATGTGGAACCCAGAGTATGATCAACCATGTGATCGGGAGACGTGTTCAAATATGTCTCAGTTTTCCTCCCCTGGTACTCGGGTGCAACATTCCAGACGCTTTACTAACACTCTCCCCACTTGGAGAGTCAGCGCCTTTAACCTCCTGTTTGGCCCAGTTTGCAATTTCTGCGGAAGATGAACAGGAATAGCGAGAACCAATGAGAGGCTAGCTGGAGGTGTCTGGACGGGCAAATTTAACTCTCATTTCCCACCAGGAAGAGGAAATAACCAAAGGCTCAGCGTGCTGTACCGGAACCAGATTAGGGCCTGAAGACATCCTGCGGTGTTGCGGCAGCTCAAAAGAAAGCGAGTTGAAGAAAGGAGCTCAGGGGCACTGTAATTCACAAACCTGCAGAGTTATAAATGACAGCTATCGTCCAAAAATAGACTGAAGTAAGGCTGCCAAGAGGACTTGAAAGCGGGGCAGAATTGCAGGAAACCGATTTCAGGAGGTAGACTGGAATTGCATTGAAAGCATAGGAAAAGAGGCAGAACGTCCACAATGATGCACTTGGCCCAAAAGGGCATATGCGTTTTTTCCTGAATATATTCAGTTAAAAACGCATACGCCCTTTTTGGCCAACCAAGCAAGCTTGCAAAGGAAATCTGCACTACAATGAAGTCTCACTTCCCCCCGGTCAAAAGGGCCATCTGAAAAAAGGGTAAAATCCAGAAAGGCAGGACAGGCCATGGAGAACTGGGAGCCTTGTTATGCTGATGGGCGGGATGTAAATTGCCAACAACCACTCCGGAGAAGTGTATGGTGTTTCCTGAAACATCTAAAAAAAAAAGCAACAGAGCCTAGGGCACTGCCACTTATGGTCCTATAGCTTAGGGAAATTAAAATAAAAAAGACACAGCCACCCCAAAGTTTGGGACGCCTCTGTTTACAAGAACCTCGTTTACCGTACAAGTTCAATATCACAGAAAGTGAAAAATGGATAAAGAAGTTGTGGTACTCATGTACAAAGCAATATCACTCAGCAATGAAATCTATGTCACCAGGCCCGTAGCAGCATAATGAGTGGATTCGGGTATGGTGATTCTAACTGAAATAAGTCACACAGAATTAGAAACATCATAAGAAATCACTAATACACGGAATGTAAACTTGGCTACACAGGAACTGCATTCCAAAACAGAACAGGGTCTCAAATTTAGAAAACCAACTTATGCTTGCTTAAGGGTAAAGGTGAGTTGGGGTGCTGCATAAAACCAGAGATTGAAATGAGCACAGATAAAGTTCCTTAAGCCAAATATGGAATAGACAAGAGCTACTCCTTGCTCAACGAAATGGACTCAAAACCCCATATTAAACGCCTAAGAATGTACCTGACTAGTAAGTATCGTAAAACCTATGGATTGCTATGTCTCCGAAAGAGAATCAAGCGTGTGTACAGGGGCATAAACGCAGCAGTGATAGGATTGGAGACGTTCGGTGAGCAAATGAAGACCCTTTGAAGTCATATTGCATGGTACCCATTACACGGGTCTCAACTCTCCAGGTTTAAGGTATTCTTCCTTCAGCTAAAATATGCATGTGGAACCCAGAGTATGATCAACCATGTGAACGGGAGACGTGTTCAAATATGTCTCAGTTTTCCTCCCCTGGTACTCGGGTGCAACATTCCAGACGCTTTACTAACACTCTCCCCACTTGGAGAGTCAGCGCCTTTAACCTCCTGTTTGGCCCAGTTTGCAATTTCTGCGGAAGATGAACAGGAATAGCGAGAACTAATGAGAGGCTAGCTGGTGGTGTCTGGACGGGCAAATTTAACTCTCATTTCCCACCAGGAAGAGGAAATAACCAAAGGCTCAGCGTGCCGTAACGGAACCAGATTAGGGCCTGAAGCCATCCTGCGGTGTTGCGGCTATGTCACAAGAAAGCGAGTTGAAGAAAGGAGCTCAGGGGCACTGTAATTCACAAACTTGCAGAGTTATAAATGACAGCTATCGTCCAAAAATAGACTGAAGTAAGGCTGCCAAGAGGACTTGAAAGCGGGGCAGAATTGCAGGAAACCGATTTCAGGAGGTAGACTGGAATTGCATTGAAAGCATAGGAAAAGAGGCAGAACGTCCACAATGATGCACTTGGCCAAAAAGGGCGTATGCGTTTTTTCCTGAATATATTCAGGAAAAAACGCATACGCCCTTTTTGGCCAACCAAGCAAGCTTGCAAAGGAAATCTGCACTACAATGAAGTCTCACTTCCCCCCGGTCAAAAGGGCCATCTGAAAAAAGTGTAAAATCCAGAAAGGCAGGACAGGCCATGGAGAACTGGGAGCCTTGTTATGCTGATGGGCGGGATGTAAATTGCCAACAACCACTTGGGAGAAGTCTATGGTGTTTCCTGAAACATCTAAAAAACAAAGCAACAGAACCTAGGGCACTTCCACTTATGGTCCTATAGCTTAGGGAAATTAAAATCAAAAAGACACAGCCACCCCAAAGTTTGGAACGGCTCTGTTTACAAGAACCTCGTTTACAGTACAAGTTCAACATCGCAGAAAGTGAAAAATGGATAAAGAAGTTGTGGTATTTACTTACAAAGCAATATCACTCAGCAATGAAATCTGTGTCATCAGGCCCTTAGCAGCACAATGAGTGGATTCAGGTATGATGATTCTAACTGAAATAAGTCACACAGAAAAAGAAACATCATAAGATATCAGTAATACACGGAATGTAAACTTGGCTACACAGGAACTGAATTACAGAACAGAACAGGGTCTCAAATTTAGAAAACCAACTTATGCTTGCTTAAGGGGAAAGGTGAGTTGGGTGCTGCATAAAACCAGAGATTGAAATGAGCACAGATAAAGTTCCTTAAGTCAAATATGGAATAGACAAGAGCTACTCCTTGCTCAACGAAATGGACTCAACATCGCATATTAAACGCCTAAGAATGTACCTGACTAGTAAGTATCTTAAAACCTATGGATTGCTATGTCTCCGAAAGAGAATCAAGCATGTGTACAGGGGCATAAACGCAGCAGTGATAGGATTGGAGAGGTTTGGTGAGCAAATGAAACCCTTTGAAGTCATATTGCATGGTACCCATTACACGGGTCTTAACTCTCCAGGTTTAAGGTATTCTTCCTTCAGCTAAAACATGCATGTGGAACCCAAGTATGATCAACCATGTGAACGGGAGACGTGTTCAAATATGTCTCAGTTTTCCTCCCCTGGTACTCGGGTGCAACATTCCAGACGCTTTACTAACACTCTCCCCACTTGGAGAGTCAGCGCCTTTAACCTCCTGTTTGGCACAGTTTGCAATTTCTGCGGAAGATGAACAGGAATAGCGAGAACCAATGAGAGACTAGGTGGAGGTGTCTGGACAGGCAAATTTAACTCTCATTTCCCACCAGGAAGAGGAAATTACCAAAGGCTCAGCATGCCATACCGGAACCAGATTAGGGCCTGAAGCCATCCTGCGGTGTTGCGGCCAGGTCACAAGAAACCGAGTTGAAGAAAGGAGCTCAGGGGCACTGTAATTCACAAACCTGCAGAGTTATAAATGACAGCTATCGTCCAAAAATAGACTGAAGTAAGGCTGCCAAGAGGACTTGAAAGCGGGGCAGAATTGCAGGAAACCGATTTCAGGAGGTAGACTGGAATTGCATTGAAAGCATAGGAAAAGAGGCAGAACGTCCACAATGATGCACTTGGCCAAAAAGGGCGTATGCGTTTTTTCCTGAATATATTCAGGAAAAAACGCATACGCCCTTTTTGGCCAACCAAGCAAGCTTGCAAAGGAAATCTGCACTACAATGAAGTCTCACTTCCCCCCGGTCAAAAGGGCCATCTGAAAAAAGTGTAAAATCCAGAAAGGCAGGACAGGCCATGGAGAACTGGGAGCCTTGTTATGCTGATGGGCGGGATGTAAATTGCCAACAACCACTCGGGAGAAGTGTATGGTGTTTCCTGAAACATCTAAAAAACAAAGCAACAGAACCTAGGGCACTTCCACTTATGGTCCTATAGCTTAGGGAAATTAAAATCAAAAAGACACAGCCACCCCAAAGTTTGGGACGCCTCTGTTTACAAGAACCTCGTTTACAGTACAAGTTCAACATCGCAGAAAGTGAAAAATGGATAAAGAAGTTGTGGTATTTACTTACAAAGCAATATCACTCAGCAATGAAATCTGTGTCATCAGGCCCTTAGCAGTACAATGAGTGGATTCAGGTATGATGATTCTAACTGAAATAAGTCACACAGAAAAAGAAACATCATAAGATATCAGTAATACACGGAAAGTAAACTTGGCTACACAGGAACTGAATTACAGAACAGAACAGGGTCTCAAATTTAGAAAACCAACTTATGCTTGCTTAAGGGGAAAGGTGAGTTGGGGTGCTGCATAAAACCAGAGATTGAAATGAGCACAAAGTTCCTTAAGCCAAATATGGAATAGACAAGAGCTATTCCTTGCTCAACGAAATGGACTCAACACCGCATATTAAACGCCTAAGAATGTACCTGACTAGTAAGTATCTTAAAACCTATAGATTGCTATGCCTCCGAAAGAGAAGCAAGCATGTGTACAGGGGCATAAATGCAGCAGTGATAGGATTGGAGAGTTTCAGTGAGCAAATGAAGACCCTTTGAAGTCATATTGCATGGTACCCATTCCACGGGTTTCAACTACGCAGATTTTAGGTATTCTTCCTTCAGCTAAAACATGCATGTGGAACCCAGAGTATGATCAACCATGTGATCGGGAGACGTGTTCAAATATGTCTCAGTTTTCCTCCCCTGGTACTCGGGTGCAACATTCCAGACGCTTTACTAACACTCTCCCCACTTGGAGAGTCAGCGCCTTTAACCTCCTGTTTGGCCCAGTTTGCAATTTCTGCGGAAGATGAACAGGAATAGCGAGAACCAATGAGAGGCTAGCTGGAGGTGTCTGGACGGGCAAATTTAACTCTCATTTCCCACCAGGAAGAGGAAATAACCAAAGGCTCAGCGTGCTGTACCGGAACCAGATTAGGGCCTGAAGACATCCTGCGGTGTTGCGGCAGCTCAAAAGAAAGCGAGTTGAAGAAAGGAGCTCAGGGGCACTGTAATTCACAAACCTGCAGAGTTATAAATGACAGCTATCGTCCAAAAATAGACTGAAGTAAGGCTGCCAAGAGGACTTGAAAGCGGGGCAGAATTGCAGGAAACCGATTTCAGGAGGTAGACTGGAATTGCATTGAAAGCATAGGAAAAGAGGCAGAACGTCCACAATGATGCACTTGGCCCAAAAGGGCATATGCGTTTTTTCCTGAATATATTCAGTTAAAAACGCATACGCCCTTTTTGGCCAACCAAGCAAGCTTGCAAAGGAAATCTGCACTACAATGAAGTCTCACTTCCCCCCGGTCAAAAGGGCCATCTGAAAAAAGGGTAAAATCCAGAAAGGCAGGACAGGCCATGGAGAACTGGGAGCCTTGTTATGCTGATGGGCGGGATGTAAATTGCCAACAACCACTCCGGAGAAGTGTATGGTGTTTCCTGAAACATCTAAAAAACAAAGCAACAGAGCCTAGGGCACTGCCACTTATGGTCCTATAGCTTAGGGAAATTAAAATCAAAAAGACACAGCCACCCCAAAGTTTGGGACGCCTCTGTTCACAAGAACCTCGTTTACCGTACAAGTTCAATATCACAGAAAGTGAAAAATGGATAAAGAAGTTGTGGTACTCATGTACAAAGCAATATCACTCAGCAATGAAATCTATGTCACCAGGCCCGTAGCAGCATAATGAGTGGATTCGGGTATGGTGATTCTAACTGAAATAAGTCACACAAAATTAGAAACATCATAAGAAATCACTAATACACGGAATGTAAACTTGGCTACACAGGAACTGCATTCCAAAACAGAACAGGGTCTCAAATTTAGAAAACCAACTTATGCTTCCTTAAGGGGAAAGGTGAGTTGGGGTGCTGCATAAAACCAGAGATTGAAATGAGCACAGATAAAGTTCCTTAAGCCAAATATGGAATAGACAAGAGCTACTCCTTGCTCAACGAAATGGACTCAAAACCCCATATTAAACGCCTAAGAATGTACCTGACTAGTAAGTATCGTAAAACCTATGGATTGCTATGTCTCCGAAAGAGAATCAAGCATGTGTACAGGGGCATAAACGCAGCAGTGATAGGATTGGAGACGTTCGGTGAGCAAATGAAGACCCTTTGAAGTCATATTGCATGGTACCCATTACACGGGTCTCAACTCTCCAGGTTTAAGGTATTCTTCCTTCAGCTAAAACATGCATGTGGAACCCAGAGTATGATCAACCATGTGAACGGGAGACGTGTTCAAATATGTCTCAGTTTTCCTCCCCTGGTACTCGGGTGCAACATTCCAGACGCTTTACTAACACTCTCCCCACTTGGAGAGTCAGCGCCTTTAACCTCCTGTTTGGCCCAGTTTGCAATTTCTGTGGAAGATGAACAGGAATAGCGAGAACCAATGAGAGGCTAGCTGGTGGTGTCTGGACGGGCAAATTTAACTCTCATTTCCCACCAGGAAGAGGAAATAACCAAAGGCTCAGCGTGCCGTAACGGAACCAGATTAGGGCCTGAAGCCATCCTGCGGTGTTGCGGCCATGTCACAAGAAAGCGAGTTGAAGAAAGGAGCTCAGGGGCACTGTAATTCACAAACTTGCAGAGTTATAAATGACAGCTATCGTCCAAAAATAGACTGAAGTAAGGCTGCCAAGAGGACTTGAAAGCGGGGCAGAATTGCAGGAAACCGATTTCAGGAGGTAGACTGGAATTGCATTGAAAGCATAGGAAAAGAGGCAGAACGTCCACAATGATGCACTTGGCCAAAAAGGGCGTATGCGTTTTTCCCTGAATATATTCAGGAAAAAACGCATACGCCCTTTTTGGCCAACCAAGCAAGCTTGCAAAGGAAATCTGCACTACAATGAAGTCTCACTTCCCCCCGGTCAAAAGGGCCATCTGAAAAAAGTGTAAAATCCAGAAAGGCAGGACAGGCCATGGAGAACTGGGAGCCTTGTTATGCTGATGGGCGGGATGTCAATTGCCAACAACCACTTGGGAGAAGTGTATGGTGTTTCCTGAAACATCTAAAAAACAAAGCAACAGAACCTAGGGCACTTCCACTTATGGTCCTATAGCTTAGGGAAATTAAAATCAAAAAGACACAGCCACCCCAAAGTTTGGAACGGCTCTGTTTACAAGAACCTCGTTTACAGTACAAGTTCAACATCGCAGAAAGTGAAAAATGGATAAAGAAGTTGTGGTATTTACTTACAAAGCAATATCACTCAGCAATGAAATCTGTGTCATCAGGCCCTTAGCAGCACAATGAGTGGATTCAGGTATGATGATTCTAACTGAAATAAGTCACACAGAAAAAGAAACATCATAAGATATCAGTAATACACGGAATGTAAACTTGGCTACACAGGAACTGAATTACAGAACAGAACAGGGTCTCAAATTTAGAAAACCAACTTATGCTTGCTTAAGGGGAAAGGTGAGTTGGGTGCTGCATAAAACCAGAGATTGAAATGAGCACAGATAAAGTTCCTTAAGTCAAATATGGAATAGACAAGAGCTACTCCTTGCTCAACGAAATGGACTCAACATCGCATATTAAACGCCTAAGAATGTACCTGACTAGTAAGTATCTTAAAACCTATGGATTGCTATGTCTCCGAAAGAGAATCAAGCATGTGTACAGGGGCATAAACGCAGCAGTGATAGGATTGGAGAGGTTTGGTGAGCAAATGAAACCCTTTGAAGTCATATTGCATGGTACCCATTACACGGGTCTTAACTCTCCAGGTTTAAGGTATTCTTCCTTCAGCTAAAACATGCATGTGGAACCCAAGTATGATCAACCATGAGAACGGGAGACGTGTTCAAATATGTCTCAGTTTTCCTCCCCTGGTACTCGGGTGCAACATTCCAGACGCTTTAATAACACTCTCCCCACTTGGAGAGTCAGCGCCTTTAACCTCCTGTTTGGCACAGTTTGCAATTTCTGCGGAAGATGAACAGGAATAGCGAGAACCAATGAGAGACTAGGTGGAGGTGTCTGGACGGGCAAATTTAACTCTCATTTCCCACCAGGAAGAGGAAATAACCAAAGGCTCAGCGTGCCGTGCCGGAACCAGATTAGGGCCTGAAGCCATCCTGCGGTGTTGCGGCCAGGTCACAAGAAAGCAAGTTGAAGAAAGGAGCTCAGGGGCACTGTAATTCACAAACCTGCAGAGTTATAAATGACAGCTATCGTCCAAAAATAGACTGAAGTAAGGCTGCCAAGAGGACTTGAAAGCGGGGCAGAATTGCAGGAAACCGATTTCAGGAGGTAGACTGGAATTGCATTGAAAGCATAGGAAAAGAGGCAGAACGTCCACAATGATGCACTTGGCCAAAAAGGGCGTATGCGTTTTTTCCTGAATATATTCAGGAAAAAACGCATACGCCCTTTTTGGCCAACCAAGCAAGCTTGCAAAGGAAATCTGCACTACAATGAAGTCTCACTTCCCCCCGGTCAAAAGGGCCATCTTAAAAAAGTGTAAAATCCAGAAAGGCAACAGGCCATTGAGAACTGGGAGCCTTGTTATGCTGATGGGCGGGATGTAAATTGCCAACAGACACTCGGAAGAAGTGTATGGTGTTTCCTGAAACATCCAAAAAACAAAGCAACAGAGCCTAGGGCACTTCCACTTATGGTCCTATAGCTTAGGGAAATTAAAATCAAAAAGACACAGCCACCCCAAAGTTTGGAACGGCTCTGTTTACAAGAACCTCGTTTACAGTACAAGTAAAACATCGCAGAAAGTGAAAAATGGATAAAGAACTTGTGGTACTTACGTACAATGCAGTATCACTCAGCAATGAAATCTATGTCATCAGGCCCGTAGCAGCATAATGAGTAGATTCAGGTACGATGATTCTAACTGAAATAAGTCACACAGAAAAAGAAACATCATAAGATATCACTAATACACGGAATGTAAACTTGGCTACAGAGGAACTGAATTCCAAAACAGAACAGGTTCTCAAATTTAGAAAACCAACTTATGCTTGCTTAAGGGGAAAGGTGAGTTGGGTTGCTGCATAAAACCAGAGATTGAAATGAGCACAGATAAAGTTCCTTAAGCCAAATATGGAATAGACAAGAGCTACTCCTTGCTCAACGAAATGGACTCAACACCGCATATTAAACGCCTAAGAATGTACCTGACTAGTAAGTATCTTAAAACCTATGGATTGCTATGTCTCCGAAAGAGAATCAAGCATGTGTACAGGGGCATAAACGCAGCAGTGATAGGATTGGAGAGGTTCGGTGAGCAAATGAAGACCCTTTGAAGTCATATTGCATGGTACCCATTCCACGGGTTTCAACTACCCAGGTTTTAGGTATTCTTCCTTCAGCTAAAATATGCATGTGGAACCCAGAGTATGATCAACCATGTGATCAGGAGACGTGTTCAAATATGTCTCAGTTTTCCTCCCCTGGTACTCGGGTGCAACATTCCAGACGCTTTACTAACACTCTCCCCACTTGGAGAGTCAGCGCCTTTAAACTCCTGTTTGGCACAGTTTGCAATTTCTGCGGAAGATGAACAGGAATAGCGAGAACCAATGAGAGGCTAGCTGGAGGTGTCTGGACGGGCAAATTTAACTCTCATTTCCCAACAGGAAGAGGAAATTACCAAAGGCTCAGCGTGCCATACCGGAACCAGATTAGGGCCTGAAGCCATCCTGCGGTGTTGCGGCCAGCTCAAAAGAAACCGAGTTGAAGAAAGGAGCTCAGGGGCACTGTAATTCACAAACCTGCAGAGTTATAAATGACAGCTATCGTCCAAAAATAGACTGAAGTAAGGCTGCCAAGAGGACTTGAAAGCGGGGCAGAATTGCAGGAAACCGATTTCAGGAGGTAGACTGGAATTGCATTGAAAGCATAGGAAAAGAGGCAGAACGTCCACAATGATGCACTTGGCCAAAAAGGGCGTATGCGTTTTTTCCTGAATATATTCAGGAAAAAACGCATACGCCCTTTTTGGCCAACCAAGCAAGCTTGCAAAGGAAATCTGCACTACAATGAAGTCTCACTTCCCCCCGGTCAAAAGGGCCATCTGAAAAAAGTGTAAAATCCAGAAAGGCAGGACAGGCCATGGAGAACTGGGAGCCTTGTTATGCTGATGGGCGGGATGTAAATTGCCAACAACCACTCGGGAGAAGTGTATGGTGTTTCCTGAAACATCTAAAAAACAAAGCAACAGAACCTAGGGCACTTCCACTTATGGTCCTATAGCTTAGGGAAATTAAAATCAAAAAGACACAGCCACCCCAAAGTTTGGAACGGCTCTGTTTACAAGAACCTCGTTTACAGTACAAGTTCAACATAGCAGAAAGTGAAAAATGGATAAAGAAGTTGTGGTATTTACTTACAAAGCAATATCACTCAGCAATGAAATCTGTGTCATCAGGCCCTTAGCAGCACAATGAGTGGATTCAGGTATGATGATTCTAACTGAAATAAGTCACACAGAAAAAGAAACATCATAAGATATCAGTAATACACGGAATGTAAACTTGGCTACACAGGAACTGAATTACAGAACAGAACAGGGTCTCAAATTTAGAAAACCAACTTATGCTTGCTTAAGGGGAAAGGTGAGTTGGGGTGCTGCATAAAACCAGAGATTGAAATGAGCACAGATAAAGTTCCTTAAGCCAAATATGGAATAGACAAGAGCTACTCCTTGCTCAACGAAATGGACTCAACACCCCATATTAAACGCCTAAGAATGTACCTGACTAGTAAGTATCTTAAAACCTATGGATTGCTATGTCTCCGAAAGAGAATCAAGCATGTGTACAGGGGCATAAACGCAGCAGTGATAGGATTGGAGAGGTTCGGTGAGCAAATGAAGACCCTTTGAAGTCATATTGCAAGGTACCCATTCCACGGGTTTCAACTACCCAGGTTTTAGGTATTCTTCCTTCAGCTAAAACATGCATGTGGAACCCAGAGTATGATCAACCATGTGATCGGGAGACGTGTTCAAATATGTCTCAGTTTTCCTCCCCTGGTACTCGGGTGCAACATTCCAGACGCTTTACTAACACTCTCTCCACTTGGAGAGTCAGTCCCTTTAACCTCCTGTTTGGCCCAGTTTGCAATTTCTTCGGAAGATGAACAGGAATAGCGAGAACCAATGAGAGACTAGCTGGAGGTGTCTGAACGGGCAAATTTAACTCTCATTTCCCACCAGGAAGAGGAATTAACCAAAGGCTCAGCATGCCGGGCCGGAACCAGATTAGGGCCTGAAGCCATCCTGTGGTGTTGCGGCCAGCTCAAAAGAAACCGAGTTGAAGAAAGGAGCTCAGGGGCACTGTAATTCACAAACCTGCAGAGTTATAAATGACAGCTATCGTCCAAAAATAGACTGAAGTAAGGCTGCCAAGAGGACTTGAAAGCGGGGCAGAATTGCAGGAAACCGATTTCAGGAGGTAGACTGGAATTGCATTGAAAGCATAGGAAAAGAGGCAGAACGTCCACAATGATGCACTTGGCCAAAAAGGGCGTATGCGTTTTTTCCTGAATATATTCAGGAAAAAACGCATACGCCCTTTTTGGCCAACCAAGCAAGCTTGCAAAGGAAATCTGCACTAAAATGAAGTCTCACTTCCCCCTGGTCAAAAGGGCCATCTGAAAAAAGTGTAAAATCCAGAAAGGCAGGACAGGCCATGGAGAACTGGGAGCCTTGTTATGCTGATGGGCGGGATGTAAATTGCCAACAACCACTCGGGAGAAGTGTATGGTGTTTCCTGAAACATCTAAAAAACAAAGCAACAGAACCTAGGGCACTTCCACTTATGGTCCTATAGCTTAGGGAAATTAAAATCAAAAAGACACAGCCACCCCAAAGTTTGGAACGGCTCTGTTTACAAGAACCTCGTTTACAGTACAAGTTCAACATCGCAGAAAGTGAAAAATGGATAAAGAAGTTGTGGTATTTACTTACAAAGCAATATCACTCAGCAATGAAATCTATGTCATCAGGCCCTTAGCAGCACAATGAGTGGATTCAGGTATGATGATTCTAACTGAAATAAGTCACACAGAAAAAGAAACATCATAAGATATCAGTAATACACGGAATGTAAACTTGGCTACACAGGAACTGAATTACAGAACAGAACAGGGTCTCAAATTTAGAAAACCAACTTATGCTTGCTTAAGGGGAAAGGTGAGTTGGGGTGCTGCATAAAACCAGAGATTGAAATGAGCACAGATAACGTTCCTTAAGTCAAATATGGAATAGACAAGAGCTACTCCTTGCTCAACGAAATGGACTCAACACCGCATATTAAACGCCTAAGAATGTACCTGACTAGTAAGTATCTTAAAACCTATGGATTCCTAAGTCTCCGAAAGAGAATCAAGCATGTGTACAGGGGCATAAACGCAGCAGTGATAGGATTGGAGAGGTTCGGTGAGCAAATGAAGACCCTTTGAAGTCATATTGCATGGTACCCATTCCACGGGTTTCAACTACCCAGGTTTAAGGTATTCTTCCTTCAGCTAAAACATGCATGTAGAACCTAGAGTATGATCAACCATGTGATCAGGAGACGTGTTCAAATATGTCTCAGTTTTCGTACCCTGGTACTCGGGTGCAACATTCCAGACGCTTTACTAACACTCTCCCCACTTGGAGAGTCAGTCCCTTTAACCTCCTGTTTGGCCCAGTTTGCAATTTCTGCGGAAGATGAACAGGAATAGGGAGAACCAATGAGAGACTAGCTGGAGGTGTCTGGACGGGCAAATTTAACTCTCATTTCCCACCAGGAAGAGGAAATAACCAAAGGCTCAGCGTGCCGTGCCGGTAGCAGATTAGGGCCTGAAGCCATCCTGCGGTGTTGCGGCCAGCTCACAACAAAGCGAGTTGAAGAAAGGAGCTCAGGGGCACTGTAATTCACAAACCTGCAGAGTTATAAATGACAGCTATCGTCCAAAAATATACTGAGGTAAGGCTGCCAAGAGGACTTGAAAGCGGGGCAGAATTGCAGGAAACCGATTTCAGGAGGTAGACTGGAATTGCATTGAAAGCATAGGAAAAGAGGCCGAACGTCCACAATGATGCACTTGGCCAAAAAGGGCGTATGCGTTTTTTCCTGAATATATTCAGGAAAAAACGCATACGCCCTTTTTGGCCAACCAAGCAAGCTTGCAAAGGAAATCTGCACTACAATGAAGTCTCACTTCCCCCCGGTCAAAAGGGCCATCTGAAAAAAGTGTAAAATCCAGAAAGGCACGACAGGCCATGGAGAACTGGGAGCCTTGTTATGCTGATGGGCGGGATGTAAATTGCCAACAGACACTCGGGAGAAGTGTATGGTGTTTCCTGAAACATCTAAAAAACAAAGCAACAGAGCCTAGGGCACTGCCACTTATGGTCCTATAGTTTAGGGAAATTAAAATAAAAAAGACACAGCCACCCCAAAGTTTGGGACGCCTCTGTTTACAAGAACCTCGTTTACGGTACAAGTTCAATATCACAGAAAGTGAAAAATGGATAAAGAACTTGTGGTATTTACTTACAAAGCAATATCACTCAGCAATGAAATCTGTGTCATCAGGCCCTTAGCAGCACAATGAGTGGATTCAGGTATGATGATTCTAACTGAAATAAGTCACACAGAAAAAGAAACATCATAAGATATCAGTAATACACGGAATGTAAACTTGGCTACACAGGAACTGAATTACAGAACAGAACAGGGTCTCAAATTTAGAAAACCAACTTATGCTTGCTTAAGGGGAAAGGTGAGTTGGGGTGCTGCATAAAACCAGAGATTGAAATGAGCACAGATAAAGTTCCTTAAGCCAAATATGGAATAGACAAGAGCTACTCCTTGCTCAACGAAATGGACTCAACACCCCATATTAAACGCCTAAGAATGTACCTGACTAGTAAGTATCTTAAAACCTATGGATTGCTATGTCTCCGAAAGAGAATCAAGCATGTGTACAGGGGCATAAACGCAGCAGTGATAGGATTGGAGAGGTTCGGTGAGCAAATGAAGACCCTTTGAAGTCATATTGCATGGTACCCATTCCACGGGTTTCAACTACCCAGGTTTAAGGTATTCTTCCTTCAGCTAAAACATGCATGTGGAACCTAGAGTATGATCAACCATGTGATCGGGAGACGTGTTCAAATATGTCTCAGTTTTCCTCCCCTGGTACTCGGGTGCAACATTCCAGACGCTTTACTAACACTCTCCCCACTTGGAAAGTCAGCACCTTTAACCTCCTGTTTGGCCCAGTTTGCAATTTCTGCGGAAGATGAACAGGAATAGCGAGAACCAATGAGAGACTAGCTGGAGGTGTCTGGACGGGCAAATTTAACTCTCATTTCCCACCAGGAAGAGGAAATAACCAAAGGCTCAGTGTGCCGGGCCGGAACCAGATTAGGGCCTGAAGCCATCCTGCAGTGTTGCGGCCAGGTCACAAGAAAGCGAGTTGAAGAAAGGAGCTCAGGGGCACTGTAATTCACAAACCTGCAGAGTTATAAATGACAGCTATCGTCCAAAAATAGACTGAAGTAAGGCTGCCAAGAGGACTTGAAAGCGGGGCAGAATTGCAGGAAACCGATTTCAGGAGGTAGACTGGAATTGCATTGAAAGCATAGGAAAAGAGGCCGAACGTCCACAATGATGCACTTGGCCAAAAAGGGCGTATGCGTTTTTTCCTGAATATATTCAGGAAAAAACGCATACGCCCTTTTTGGCCAACCAAGCAAGCTTGCAAAGGAAATCTGCACTACAATGAAGTCTCACTTCCCCCCTGTCAAAAGGGCTATCTGAAAAAAGTGTAAAATCCAGAAAGGCAGGACAGGCCATGGAGAACTGGGAGCCTTGTTATGCTGATGGGCGGGATGTAAATTACCAACAGACACTCAGGAGAAGTGTATGGTGTTTCCTGAAACATCTAAAAAACAAAGCAACAGAGCCTAGGGCACTGGCACTTATGGTCCTATAGCTTAGGGAAATTAAAATCAAAAAGACACAGCCACCCAAAAGTTTGGGATGCCTCTGTTTACAAGAACCTCGTTTACAGTACAAGTTCAACATCGCAGAAAGTGAAAAATGGATAAAGAAGTTGTGGTATTTACTTACAAAGCAATATCACTCAGCAATGAAATCTGTGTCATCAGGCCCTAGCAGCACAATGAGTGGATTCAGGTATGATGATTCTAACTGAAATAAGTCACACAGAAAAAGAAACATCATAAGATATCAGTAATACACGGAATGTAAACTTGGCTACACAGGAACTGAATTACAGAACAGAACAGGGTCTCAAATTTAGAAAACCAACTTATGCTTGCTTAAGGGGAAAGGTGAGTTGGGGTGCTGCATAAAACCAGAGATTGAAATGAGCACAGATAAAGTTCCTTAAGCCAAATATGGAATAGACAAGAGCTACTCCTTGCTCAACGAAATGGACTCAACACCCCATATTAAACGCCTAAGAATGTACCTAACTAGTAAGTATCTTAAAACCTATGGATTGCTATGTCTCCGAAAGAGAATCAAGCATGTGTACAGGGGCATAAACGCAGCAGTGATAGGATTGGAGAGGTTCGGTGAGCAAATGAAGACCCTTTGAAGTCATATTGCATGGTACCCATTCCACGGGTTTCAACTACCCAGGTTTAAGGTATTCTTCCTTCAGCTAAAACATGCATGTGGAACCCAAGTATGATCAACCATGTGATCGGGAGACGTGTTCAAATATGTCTCAGTTTTCGTACCCTGGTACTCGGGTGCAACATTCCAGACGCTTTACTAACACTCTCCCCACTTGGAGAGTCAGCACCTTTAACCTCCTGTTTGGCCCAGTTTGCAATTTCTGCGGAAGATGAACAGGAATAGCGAGAACCAATGAGAGGCTAGCTGGAGGTGTATGGACGGGCAAATTTAACTATCATTTCCCACCAGAAAGAGGAATTAACCAAAGGCTCAGCGTGCCGTGCCGGAACCAGATTAGGGCCTGAAGCCATCCTGCGGTGTTGCGGCCAGCTCACAAGAAAGCGAGTTGAAGAAAGGAGCTCAGGGGCACTGTAATTCACAAACCTGCAGAGTTATAAATGACAGCTATCGTCCAAAAATAGACGGAAGTAAGGCTGCCAAGAGGACTTGAAAGCGGGGCAGAATTGCAGGAAACTGATTTCAGGAGGTAGACTGGAATTGCATTGAAAGCATAGGAAAAGAGGCCGAACGTCCACAATGATGCACTTGGCCAAAAAGGGCGTATGCGTTTTTTCCTGAATATATTCAGGAAAAAACGCATACGCCCTTTTTGGCCAACCAAGCAAGCTTGCAAAGGAAATCTGCACTACAATGAAGTCTCACTTCCCCCCGGTCAAAAGGGCCATCTGAAAAAAGTGTAAAATCCAGAAAGGCAGGACAGGCCATGGAGAACTGGGAGCCTTGTTATGCTGATGGGCGGGATGTAAATTGCCAACAACCACTCGGGAGAAGTGTATGGTGTTTCCTGAAACATCTAAAAAACAAAGCAACAGAACCTAGGGCACTTCCACTTATGGTCCTATAGCTTAGGGAAATTAAAATCAAAAAGACACAGCCACCCCAAAGTTTGGAACGGCTCTGTTTACAAGAACCTCGTTTACAGTACAAGTTCAACATCGCAGAAAGTGAAAAATGGATAAAGAGTTGTGGTATTTACTTACAAAGCAATATCACTCAGCAATGAAATCTGTGTCATCAGGCCCTTAGCAGCACAATGAGTGGATTCAGGTATGATGATTCTAACTGAAATAAGTCACACAGAAAAAGAAACATCATAAGATATCAGTAATACACGGAATGTAAACTTGGCTACACAGGAACTGAATTACAGAACAGAACAGGGTCTCAAATTTCGAAAACCAACTTATGCTTGCTTAAGGGGAAAGGTGAGTTGGGGTGCTGCATAAAACCAGAGATTGAAATGAGCACAGATAAAGTTCCTTAAGCCAAATATGGAATAGACAAGAGCTACTCCTTGCTCAACGAAATGGACTGAACACCGCATATTAAACGCCTAAGAATGTACCTGACTAGTAAGTATCTTAAAACCTATGGATTGCTATGTCTCCGAAAGAGAATCAAGCATGTGTACAGGGGCATAAACGCAGCAGTGATAGGATTGGAGAGGTTCGGTGAGCAAATGAAGACCCTTTGAAGTCATATTGCATGGTACCCATTCCACGGGTTTCAACTACCCAGGTTTTAGGTATTCTTCCTTTGCTAAAACATGCATGTGGAACCCAAGTATGATCAACAATGTGAACGGGAGACGTGTTCAAATATGTCTCAGTTTTCCTCCCCTGGTACTCGGGTGCAACATTCCAGACGCTTTACTAACACTCTCCCCACTTGGAGAGTCAGCGCCTTTAACCTCCTGTTTGGCCCAGTTTGAAATTTCTGCGGAAGATGAACAGGAATAGCGAGAACCAATGAGAGGCTAGCTGGAGGTGTCTGGACGGGCAAATTTAACTCTCATTTCCCACCAGGAAGAGGAAATAACCAAAGGCTCAGTGTGCCGTGCCGGAACCAGATTAGGGCCTGAAGCCATCCTGCGGTGTTGCGGCCAGCTCACAAGAAAGCGAGTTGAAGAAAGGAGCTCAGGGGCACTGTAATTCACAAACCTGCAGAGTTATAAATGACAGCTATCGTCCAAAAATAGACTGAAGTAAGGCTGCCAAGAGGACTTGAAAGCGGGGCAGAATTGCAGGAAACCGATTTCAGGAGGTAGACTGGAATTGCATTGAAAGCATAGGAAAAGAGGCAGAACGTCCACAATGATGCACTTGGCCAAAAAGGGCGTATGCGTTTTTTCCTGAATATATTCAGGAAAAAACGCATACGCCCTTTTTGGCCAACCAAGCAAGCTTGCAAAGGAAATCTGCACTACAATGAAGTCTCACTTCCCCCCGGTCAAAAGGGCCCTCTGAAAAAAGTGTAAAATCCAGAAAGGCAGGACAGGCCATGGAGAACTGGGAGCCTTGTTATGCTGATGGGCGGGATGTAAATTGCCAACAACCACTCTGGAGAAGTGTATGGTGTTTCCTGAAACATCTAAAAAACAAAGCAACAGAACCTAGGGCACTTCCACTTATGGTCCTATAGCTTAGGGAAATTAAAATCAAAAAGACACAGCCACCCCAAAGTTTGGAACGGCTCTGTTTACAAGAACCTCGTTTACAGTACAAGTTCAACATCGCAGAAAGTGAAAAATGGATAAAGAAGTTGTGGTATTTACTTACAAAGCAATATCACTCAGCAATGAAATCTGTGTCATCAGGCCCTTAGCAGCACAATGAGTGGATTCAGGTATGATGATTCTAACTGAAATAAGTCACACAGAAAAAGAAACATCATAAGATATCAGTAATACACGGAATGTAAACTTGGCTACACAGGAACTGAATTACAGAACAGAACAGGGTCTCAACTTTAGAAAACCAACTTATGCTTGCTTAAGTGGAAAGGTGAGTTGGGGTGCTGCATAAAACCAGAGATTGAAATGAGCACAGATAAAGTTCCTTAAGCCAAATATGGAATAGACAAGAGCTACTCCTTGCTCATCGAAATGGACTCAAAACCGCATATTAAACGCCTAAGAATGTACCTGATTAGTAAGTATCTTAAAACCTATGGATTGCTATGTCTCCAAAAGAGAACCAAGCATGTATACAGGGGCATAAACGCAGCAGTGATAGGATTGGAGAGGTTCGGTGAGCAAATGAAGACCCTTTGAAGTCATATTGCATGGTACCCATTCCACGGGTTTCAACTACCCAGGTTTTAGGTATTCTTCCTTCAGCTAAAACATGCATGTGGAACCCAAGTATGATCAACCATGTGAACGGGAGACGTGTGCAAATATGTCTCAGTTTTCTTCCCCTGGTACTCGGGTGCAACATTCCAGACGCTTTACTAATACTCTCCCCACTTGGAAAGTCAGCGCCTTTAACCTCCTGTTTGGCCCAGTTTGCAATTTCTGCGGAAGATGAACAGGAATAGCGAGAACCAATGAGAGGCTAGCTGGAGGTGTGTGGACGGGCAAATTTAACTCTCATTTCCCACCAGGAAGAGGAAATAACCAAAGGCTCAGTGTGCCGTGGCGGAACCAGATTAGGGCCTGAAGCCATCCTGCGGTGTTGCGGCCAGCTCAAAAGAAAGCGAGTTGAAGAAACGAGCTCAGGGGCACTGTAATTCACAAACCTGCAGAGTTATAAATGACAGCTATCATCCAAAAATAGACTGAAGTAAGGCTGCCAAGAGGACTTGAAAGCGGGGCAGAATTGCAGGAAACCGATTTCAGGAGGTAGACTGGAATTGCATTGAAAGCATAGGAAAAGAGGCAGAACGTCCACAATGATGCACTTGGCCAAAAAGGGCGTATGCGTTTTTTCCTGAATATATTCAGGAAAAAACGCATACGCCCTTTTTGGCCAACCAAGCAAGCTAGCAAAGGAAATCTGCACTACAATGAAGTCTCACTTCCCCCCGGTCAAAAGGGCCATCTGAAAAAAGGGTAAAATCCAGAAAGGCAGGACAGGCCATGGAGAACTGGGAGCCTTGTTATGCTGATGGGCGGGATGTAAATTGCCAACAACCACTCAGGAGAAGTGTATGGTGTTTCCTGAAACATCTAAAAAACAAAGCAACAGAACCTAGGGCACTTCCACTTATGGTCCTATAGCTTAGGGAAATTAAAATCAAAAAGACACAGCCACCCCAAAGTTTGGAACGGCTCTGTTTACAAGAACCTCGTTTACAGTACAAGTTCAACATCGCAGAAAGTGAAAAATGGATAAAGAAGTTGTGGTATTTACTTACAAAGCAATATCACTCAGCAATGAAATCTGTGTCATCAGGCCCTTAGCAGCACAATGAGTGGATTCAGGTATGATGATTCTAACTGTAATAAGTCACACAGAAAAAGAAACATCATAAGATATCAGTAATACACGGAATGTAAACTTGGCTACACAGGAACTGAATTACAGAACAGAACAGGGTCTCAAATTTCGAAAACCAACTTATGCTTGCTTAAGGGGAAAGGTGAGTTGGGGTGCTGCATAAAACCAGAGATTGAAATGAGCACAGATAAAGTTCCTTAAGCCAAATATGGAATAGACAAGAGCTACTCCTTGCTCAACGAAATGGACTCAACACCGCATATTAAACGCCTAAGAATGTACCTGACTAGTAAGTATCTTAAAACCTATGGATTGCTATGTCTCCGAAAGAGAATCAAGCATGTGTACAGGGGCATAAACGCAGCAGTGATAGGATTGGAGAGGTTCGGTGAGCAAATGAAGACCCTTTGAAGTCATATTGCATGGTACCCATTCCACGGGTTTCAACTACCCAGGTTTAAGGTATTCTTCCTTCAGCTAAAACATGCATGTGGAACCTAGAGTATGATCAACCATGTGATCGGGAGACGTGTTCAAATATGTCTCAGTTTTCCTCCCCTGGTACTCGGGTGCAACATTCCAGACGCTTTACTAACACTCTCCCGACTTGGAGAGTCAGTCCCTTTAACCTCCTGTTTGGCCCAGTTTGCAATTTCTGCGGAAGATGAACAGGAATAGCGAGAACAAATGAGAGGCTAGCTGGAGGTGTCTGGACGGGCAAATTTAACTCTCATTTCCCACCAGGAAGAGGAATTAACCAAAGGCTCAGCGTGCCGTGCCGGAAACAGATTAGGGCCTGAAGCCATCCTGCGGTGTTGCGGCCAGCTCACAAGAAAGCGAGTTGAAGAAAGGAGCTCAGGGGCACTGTAATTCACAAACCTGCAGAGTTATAAATGACAGCTATCATCCAAAAATAGACTGAAGTAAGGCTGCCAAGAGGACTTGAAAGCAGGGCAGAATTGCAGGAAACCGATTTCAGGAGGTAGACTGGAATTGCATTGAAAGCATAGGAAAAGAGGCAGAACGTCCACAATGATGCACTTGGCCAAAAAGGGCGTATGCGTTTTTTCCTGAATATATTCAGGAAAAAACGCATACGCCCTTTTTGGCCAACCAAGCAAGCTTGCAAAGGAAATCTGCACTACAATGAAGTCTCAATTCCCCCCGGGCAAAAGGGCCATCTGAAAAAAATGTAAAATCCAGAAAGGCAGGACAGGCCATGGAGAACTGGGAGCCTTGTTATGCTGATGGGCGGGATGTAAATTGCCAACAACCACTCGGGAGAAGTGTATAGTGTTTCCTGAAACATCTAAAAAACAAAGCAACAGAGCCTAGGGCACTTCCACTTATGGTCCTATAGCTTAGGGAAATTAAAATCAAAAAGACACAGCCACCCCAAAGTTTGGGATGCCTCCGTTTACAAGAACCTCGTTTACCATACAAGTTCAATATCACAGAGAGTGAAAAATGGATAAAGAACTTGTGGTACTTACGTACAATGCAGTATCACTCAGCAATGAAATCTATGTCATCAGGCCCGTAGCAGCATAATGAGTGGATTCAGGTACGATGATTCTAACTGAAATAAGTCACACAGAAAAAGAAACATCATAAGATATCAGTAATACACGGAATATAAACTTGGCTACACAGGAACTGAATTACAGAACAGAACAGGGTCTCAAATTTAGAAAACCAACTTATGCTTGCTTAAGGGGAAAGGTGAGTTGGGGTGCTGCATAAAACCAGAGATTGAAATGAGCACAGATAAAGTTCCTTGAGTCAAATATGGAATAGACAAGAGCTACTCCTTGCTCAACGAAATGGACTCAACACCGCATATTAAACGCCTAAGAATGTACCTGACTAGTAAGTATCTTAAAACCTATGGATTGCTATGTCTCCGAAAGAGAATCAAGCATGTGTACAGGGGCATAAACGCAGCAGTGATAGGATTGGAGAGGTTCGGTGAGCAAATGAGGACCCTTTGAAGTCATATTGCATGGTACCCATTCCACGGGTTTCAACTACCCAGGTTTTAGGTATTCTTCCTTCAGCTAAAACATGCATGTGGAACCTAGAGTATGATCAACCATGTGATCGGGAGACGTGTTCAAATATGTCTCAGTTTTCGTACCCTGGTACTCGGGTGCAACATTCCAGACGCTTTACTAACACTCTCCCGACTTGGAGAGTCAGTCCCTTTAAACTCCTGTTTGGCCCAGTTTGCAATTTCTGCGGAAGATGAACAGGAATAGCGAGAACCAATGAGAGGCTAGCTGGAGGTGTCTGGACGGGCAAATTTAACTCTCATTTCCCACCAGGAAGAGGAATTAACCAAAGGTTCAGCGTGCCGTGCCGGAACCAGATTAGGGCCTGAAGCCATCCTGCGGTGTTGCGGCCAGCTCAAAAGAAAGCGAGTTGAAGAAAGGAGCTCAGGGGCACTGTAATTCACAAACCTGCAGAGTTATAAATGACAGCTATCGTCCAAAAATAGACTGAAGTAAGGCTGCCAAGAGGACTTGAAAGCAGCGCAGAATTGCAGGAAACCGATTTCAGGAGGTAGACTGGAATTGCATTGAAAGCATAGGAAAAGAGGCAGAACGTCCACAATGATGCACTTGGCCAAAAAGGGCGTATGCGTTTTTTCCTGAATATATTCAGGAAAAAATGCATACGCCCTTTTTGGCCAACCAAGCAAGCTTGCAAAGGAAGTCTGCACTACAATGAAGTCTCACTTCCCCCCGGTCAAAAGGGCCATCTGAAAAAAGTGTAAAATCCAGAAAGGCAAGACAGGCCATGGAGAACTGGGAGCCTTGTTATGCTGATGGGCGGGATGTAAATTGCCAACAACCACTCTGGAGAAGTGTATGGTGTTTCCTGAAACATCTAAAAAACAAAGCAACAGAACCTAGGGCACTTCCACTTATGGTCCTATAGCTTAGGGAAATTAAAATCAAAAAGACACAGCCACCCCAAAGTTTGGATCGGCTCTGTTTACAAGAACCTCGTTTACAGTACAAGTTCAACATCGCAGAAAGTGAAAAATGGATAAAGAAGTTGTTGTATTTACTTACAAAGCAATATCACTCAGCAATGAAATCTGTGTCATCAGGCCCCTAGCAGCACAATGAGTGGATTCAGGTATGATGATTCTAACTGAAGTAAGTCACACAGAAAAAGAAACATCATAAGATATCAGTAATACACGGAATGTAAACTTGGCTACACAGGAACTGAATTACAGAACAGAACAGTGTCTCAAATTTAGAAAACCAACTTATGCTTGCTTAAGGGTAAAGGTGAGTTGGGGTGCTGCATAAAACCAGAGATTGAAATGAGCACAGATAAAGTTCCTTAAGCCAAATATGGAATAGACATGAGCTACTCCTTGCTCAACGAAATGGACTCAACACCGCATATTAAACGCCTAAGAATGTACCTGACTAGTAAGTATCTTAAAACCTATGGATTACTATGTCTCCGAAAGAGAATCAAGCATGTGTACAGGGGCATAAACGCAGCAGTGATAGGATTGGAGAGGTTCGGTGAGCAAATGAAGACCCTTTGAAGTCATATTGCAAGGTACCCATTCCACGGGTTTCAACTACCCAGGTTTTAGGTATTCTTCCTTCAGCTAAAACATGCATGTGGAACCCAGAGTATGATCAACCATGTGATCGGGAGACGTGTTCAAATATGTCTCAGTTTTTGTACCCTGGTACTCGGGTGCAACATTCCAGACGCTTTACTAACACTCTCCCGACTTGGAGAGTCAGTGTCTTTAACCTCCTGTTTGGCCCAGTTTGCAATTTCTGCGGAAGATGAACAGGAATAGCGAGAACCAATGAGAGACTAGCTGGAGGTGTCTGGACGGGCAAATTTAACTCTCATTTCCCACCAGGAAGAGGAATTAACCAAAGGCTCAGCGTGCCGTGCCGGAACCAGATTAGGGCCTGAAGCCATCCTGCGGTGTTGCGGCCAGCTCACAAGAAAGCGAGTTGAAGAAAGGAGCTCAGGGGCACTGTAATTCACAAACCTGCAGAGTTATAAATGACAGCTATCGTCCAAAAATAGACTGAAGTAAGGCTGCCAAGAGGACTTGAAAGCGGGGCAGAATTGCAGGAAACCGATTTCAGGAGGTAGACTGGAATTGCATTGAAAGCATAGGAAAAGAGGCAGAACGTCCACAATGATGCCCTTGGCCAAAAAGGGCGTATGCGTTTTTTCCTGAATATATTCAGGAAAAAACGCATACGCCCTTTTTGGCCAACCAAGCAAGCTTGCAAAGGAAATCTGCACTACAATGAAGTCTCACTTCCCCCCACCCCCGGTCAAAAGGGCCATCTGAAAAAAGTGTAAAATCCAGAAAGGCAGGACAGGCCATGGAGAACTGGGAGCCTTGTTATGCTGATGGGCGGGATGTAAATTGCCAACAACCACTCGGGAGAAGTGTATGGTGTTTCCTGAAACATCTAAAAAACAAAGCAACAGAGCCTAGGGCACTTCCACTTATGGTCCTATAGCTTAGGGAAATTAAAATCAAAAAGACACAGCCACCCCAAAGTTTGGGACACCTCTGTTTACAAGAACCTCGTTTACAGTACAAGTTCAACATCGCAGAAAGTGAAAAATGGATAAAGAAGTTGTGGTATTTACTTACAAAGCAATATCACTCAGCAATGAAATCTGTGTCATCAGGCACTTAGCAGCACAATGAGTGGATTCATGTATGATGATTCTAACTGAAATAAGTCACACAGAAAAAGAAACATCATAAGATATCAGTAATACACGGAATGTAAACTTGGCTACACAGGAACTGAATTACAGAACAGAACAGGGTCTCAAATTTAGAAAACCAACTTATGCTTGCTTAAGGGGAAAGGTGAGTTGGGGTGCTGCATAAAACCAGAGATTGAAATGAGCACAGATAAAGTTCCTTAAGCCAAATATGGAATAGACAAGAGCTACTCCTTGCTCAACGAAATGGACTCAACACCGCATATTAAACGCCTAAGAATGTACCTGACTAGTAAGTATCTTAAAACCTATGGATTGCTATGTCTCCAAAAGAGAATCAAGCATGTGTACAGGGGCATAAACGCAGCAGTGATAGGATTGGAGAGGTTCGGTGAGCAAATGAAGACCCTTTGAAGTCATATTGCATGGTACCCATTCCACGGGTTTCAACTACCCAGGTTTTAGGTATTCTTCCTTCAGCTAAAACATGCATGTGGAACCTAGAGTATGATCAACCATGTGATCGGGAGACGTGTTCAAATATGTCTCAGTTTTCGTACCCTGGTACTCGGGTGCAACATTCCAGACGCTTTACTAACACTCTCCCGACTTGGAGAGTCAGTCCCTTTAAACTCCTGTTTGGCCCAGTTTGCAATTTCTGCGGAAGATGAACAGGAATAGCGAGAACCAATGAGAGGCTAGCTGGAGGTGTCTGGACGGGCAAATTTAACTCTCATTTCCCACCAGGAAGAGGAATTAACCAAAGGCTCAGCGTGCCGTGCCGGAACCAGATTAGGGCCTGAAGCCATCCTGCGGTGTTGCGGCCAGCTCACAAGAAAGCGAGTTGAAGAAAGGAGCTCAGGGGCACTGTAATTCACAAACCTGCAGAGTTATAAATGACAGCTATCGTCCAAAAATAGACTGAAGTAAGGCTGCCAAGAGGACTTGAAAGCGGGGCAGAATTGCAGGAAACCGATTTCAGGAGGTAGACTGGAATTGCATTGAAAGCATAGGAAAAGAGGCAGAACGTCCACAATGATGCCCTTGGCCAAAAAGGGCGTATGCGTTTTTTCCTGAATATATTCAGGAAAAAACGCATACGCCCTTTTTGGCCAACCAAGCAAGCTTGCAAAGGAAATCTGCACTACAATGAAGTCTCACTTCCCCCCACCCCCGGTCAAAAGGGCCATCTGAAAAAAGTGTAAAATCCAGAAAGGCAGGACAGGCCATGGAGAACTGGGAGCCTTGTTATGCTGATGGGCGGGATGTAAATTGCCAACAACCACTCGGGAGAAGTGTATGGTGTTTCCTGAAACATCTAAAAAACAAAGCAACAGAGCCTAGGGCACTTCCACTTATGGTCCTATAGCTTAGGGAAATTAAAATCAAAAAGACACAGCCACCCCAAAGTTTGGGACACCTCTGTTTACAAGAACCTCGTTTACAGTACAAGTTCAACATCGCAGAAAGTGAAAAATGGATAAAGAAGTTGTGGTATTTACTTACAAAGCAATATCACTCAGCAATGAAATCTGTGTCATCAGGCACTTAGCAGCACAATGAGTGGATTCATGTATGATGATTCTAACTGAAATAAGTCACACAGAAAAAGAAACATCATAAGATATCAGTAATACACGGAATGTAAACTTGGCTACACAGGAACTGAATTACAGAACAGAACAGGGTCTCAAATTTAGAAAACCAACTTATGCTTGCTTAAGGGGAAAGGTGAGTTGGGGTGCTGCATAAAACCAGAGATTGAAATGAGCACAGATAAAGTTCCTTAAGCCAAATATGGAATAGACAAGAGCTACTCCTTGCTCAACGAAATGGACTCAACACCGCATATTAAACGCCTAAGAATGTACCTGACTAGTAAGTATCTTAAAACCTATGGATTGCTATGTCTCCAAAAGAGAATCAAGCATGTGTACAGGGGCATAAACGCAGCAGTGATAGGATTGGAGAGGTTCGGTGAGCAAATGAAGACCCTTTGAAGTCATATTGCATGGTACCCATTCCACGGGTTTCAACTACCCAGGTTTTAGGTATTCTTCCTTCAGCTAAAACATGCATGTGGAACCTAGAGTATGATCAACCATGTGATCGGGAGACGTGTTCAAATATGTCTCAGTTTTCGTACCCTGGTACTCGGGTGCAACATTCCAGATGCTTTACTAACACTCTCCCGACTTGGAGAGTCAGTCCCTTTAAACTCCTGTTTGGCCCAGTTTGCAATTTCTGCGGAAGATGAACAGGAATAGCGAGAACCAATGAGAGGCTAGCTGGAGGTGTCTGGACGGGCAAATTTAACTCTCATTTCCCACCAGGAAGAGGAATTAACCAAAGGCTCAGCGTGCCGTGCCGGAACCAGATTAGGGCCTGAAGCCATCCTGCGGTGTTGCGGCAAGCTCAAAAGAAAGCGAGTTGAAGAAAGGAGCTCAGGGGCACTGTAATTCACAAACCTGCAGAGTTATAAATGACAGCTATCGTCCAAAAATAGACTGAAGTAAGGCTGCCAAGAGGACTTGAAAGCAGCGCAGAATTGCAGGAAACCGATTTCAGGAGGTAGACTGGAATTGCATTGAAAGCATAGGAAAAGAGGCAGAACGTCCACAATGATGCACTTGGCCAAAAAGGGCGTATGCGTTTTTTCCTGAATATATTCAGGAAAAAATGCATACGCCCTTTTTGGCCAACCAAGCAAGCTTGCAAAGGAAGTCTGCACTACAATGAAGTCTCACTTCCCCCCGGTCAAAAGGGCCATCTGAAAAAAGTGTAAAATCCAGAAAGGCAAGACAGGCCATGGAGAACTGGGAGCCTTGTTATGCTGATGGGCGGGATGTAAATTGCCAACAACCACTCTGGAGAAGTGTATGGTGTTTCCTGAAACATCTAAAAAACAAAGCAACAGAACCTAGGGCACTTCCACTTATGGTCCTATAGCTTAGGGAAATTAAAATCAAAAAGACACAGCCACCCCAAAGTTTGGATCGGCTCTGTTTACAAGAACCTCGTTTACAGTACAAGTTCAACATCGCAGAAAGTGAAAAATGGATAAAGAAGTTGTGGTATTTACTTACAAAGCAATATCACTCAGCAATGAAATCTGTGTCATCAGGCCCCTAGCAGCACAATGAGTGGATTCAGGTATGATGATTCTAACTGAAGTAAGTCACACAGAAAAAGAAACATCATAAGATATCAGTAATACACGGAATGTAAACTTGGCTACACAGGAACTGAATTACAGAACAGAACAGTGTCTCAAATTTAGAAAACCAACTTATGCTTGCTTAAGGGTAAAGGTGAGTTGGGGTGCTGCATAAAACCAGAGATTGAAATGAGCACAGATAAAGTTCCTTAAGCCAAATATGGAATAGACATGAGCTACTCCTTGCTCAACGAAATGGACTCAACACCGCATATTAAACGCCTAAGAATGTACCTGACTAGTAAGTATCTTAAAACCTATGGATTACTATGTCTCCGAAAGAGAATCAAGCATGTGTACAGGGGCATAAACGCAGCAGTGATAGGATTGGAGAGGTTCGGTGAGCAAATGAAGACCCTTTGAAGTCATATTGCAAGGTACCCATTCCACGGGTTTCAACTACCCAGGTTTTAGGTATTCTTCCTTCAGCTAAAACATGCATGTGGAACCCAGAGTATGATCAACCATGTGATCGGGAGACGTGTTCAAATATGTCTCAGTTTTTGTACCCTGGTACTCGGGTGCAACATTCCAGACGCTTTACTAACACTCTCCCGACTTGGAGAGTCAGTGTCTTTAACCTCCTGTTTGGCCCAGTTTGCAATTTCTGCGGAAGATGAACAGGAATAGCGAGAACCAATGAGAGACTAGCTGGAGGTGTCTGGACGGGCAAATTTAACTCTCATTTCCCACCAGGAAGAGGAATTAACCAAAGGCTCAGCGTGCCGTGCCGGAACCAGATTAGGGCCTGAAGCCATCCTGCGGTGTTGCGGCCAGCTCACAAGAAAGCGAGTTGAAGAAAGGAGCTCAGGGGCACTGTAATTCACAAACCTGCAGAGTTATAAATGACAGCTATCGTCCAAAAATAGACTGAAGTAAGGCTGCCAAGAGGACTTGAAAGCGGGGCAGAATTGCAGGAAACCGATTTCAGGAGGTAGACTGGAATTGCATTGAAAGCATAGGAAAAGAGGCAGAACGTCCACAATGATGCCCTTGGCCAAAAAGGGCGTATGCGTTTTTTCCTGAATATATTCAGGAAAAAACGCATACGCCCTTTTTGGCCAACCAAGCAAGCTTGCAAAGGAAATCTGCACTACAATGAAGTCTCACTTCCCCCCACCCCCGGTCAAAAGGGCCATCTGAAAAAAGTGTAAAATCCAGAAAGGCAGGACAGGCCATGGAGAACTGGGAGCCTTGTTATGCTGATGGGCGGGATGTAAATTGCCAACAACCACTCCGGAGAAGTGTATGGTGTTTCCTGAAACATCTAAAAAACAAAGCAACAGAGCCTAGGGCACTTCCACTTATGGTCCTATAGCTTAGGGAAATTAAAATCAAAAAGACACAGCCACCCCAAAGTTTGGGACACCTCTGTTTACAAGAACCTCGTTTACACTACAAGTTCAACATCGCAGAAAGTGAAAAATGGATAAAGAAGTTGTGGTATTTACTTACAAAGCAATATCACTCAGCAATGAAATCTGTGTCATCAGGCCCTTAGCAGCACAATGAGTGGATTCATGTATGATGATTCTAACTGAAATAAGTCACACAGAAAAAGAAACATCATAAGATATCAGTAATACACGGAATGTAAACTTGGCTACACAGGAACTGAATTACAGAACAGAACAGGGTCTCAAATTTAGAAAACCAACTTATGCTTGCTTAAGGGGAAAGGTGAGTTGGGGTGCTGCATAAAACCAGAGATTGAAATGAGCACAGATAAAGTTCCTTAAGCCAAATATGGAATAGACAAGAGCTACTCCTTGCTCAACGAAATGGACTCAACACCGCATATTAAACGCCTAAGAATGTACCTGACTAGTAAGTATCTTAAAACCTATGGATTGCTATGTCTCCAAAAGAGAATCAAGCATGTGTACAGGGGCATAAACGCAGCAGTGATAGGATTGGAGAGGTTCGGTGAGCAAATGAAGACCCTTTGAAGTCATATTGCATGGTACCCATTCCACGGGTTTCAACTACCCAGGTTTTAGGTATTCTTCCTTCAGCTAAAACATGCATGTGGAACCCAGAGTATGATCAACCATGTGAAAGGGAGACATGTTCAAATATGTCTCAGTTTTCCTCCCCTGGTACTCGGGTGCAACATTCCAGACGCTTTACTAACACTCTCCCGACTTGGAGAGTCAGTCCCTTTAACCTCCTTTTTGCCCCAGTTAGCAATTTCTGCGGAAGATGAACAGGAATAGCGAGAACCAATGAGAGACTAGCTGGAGGTGTCTGGACGGGCAAATTTAACTCTCATTTCCCACCAGGAAGAGGAATTAACCAAAGGCTCAGCGTGCCGTGCCGGAACCAGATTAGGGCCTGAAGCCATCCTGCGG
This sequence comes from Stenella coeruleoalba, assembly GCF_951394435.1. Classification (NCBI taxonomy): domain Eukaryota; kingdom Metazoa; phylum Chordata; class Mammalia; order Artiodactyla; family Delphinidae; genus Stenella; species Stenella coeruleoalba. The sequence continues at coordinate 134,960,343 of NC_137148.1, forward strand.
TGTTGCGGCCAGGTCACAAGAAAGCGAGTTGAAGAAAGGAGCTCAGGGGCACTGTAATTCACAAACCTGCAGAGTTATAAATGACAGCTATCGTCCAAAAATAGACTGAAGTAAGGCTGCCAAGAGGACTTGAAAGCGGGGCAGAATTGCAGTAAACCGATTTCAGGAGGTAGACTGGAATTGCATTGAATGCATAGGAAAAGAGGCAGAACGTCCACAATGATGCACTTGGCCAAAAAGGGCGTATGCGTTTTTTCCTGAATATATTCATGAAAAAACGCATACGCCCTTTTTGGCCAACCAAGCAAGATTGCAAAGGAAATCTGCACTACAATGAAGTCTCACTTCCCCCCGGTCAAAAGGGCCATCTGAAAAAAGTGTAAAATCCAGAAAGGCAGGACAGGCCATGGAGAACTGGGAGCCTTGTTATGCTGATGGGCGGGATGTAAATTGCCAACAACCACTCGGGAAAAGTGTATGGTGTTTCCTGAAACATCTAAAAAACAAAGCAACAGAGCCTAGGGCACTTCCACTTATGGTCCTATAGCTTAGGGAATTTAAAATCAAAAAGACACAGCCACCCCAAAGTTTGCAACGGCTCTGTTTACAAGAACCTCGTTTACAGTACAAGTTCAACATCGCAGAAAGTGAAAAATGGATAAAGAAGTTGTGGTATTTACTTACAAAGCAATATCACTCAGCAATGAAATCTGTGTCATCAGGCCCTTAGCAGCACAATGAGTGGATTCAGGTATGATGATTCTAACTGAAATAAGTCACACAGAAAAAGAAACATCATAAGATATCAGTAATACACGGAATGTAAACTTGGCTACACAGGAACTGAATTACAGAACAGAACAGGGTCTCAAATTTAGAAAACCAACTTATGCTTGCTTAAGGGGAAAGGTGAGTTGGGGTGCTGCATAAAACCAGAGATTGAAATGAGCACAGATAAAGTTCCTTAAGCCAAATATGGAATAGACAAGAGCTACTCCTTGCTCAACGAAATGGACTGAACACCGCATATTAAATGCATAAGAATGTACCTGACTAGTAAGTATCTTAAAACCTATGGATTGCTATGTCTCCAAAAGAGAATCAAGCATGTGTACAGGGGCATAAACGCAGCAGTGATAGGATTGGAGAGGTTCGGTGAGCAAATGAAGACCCTTTGAAGTCATATTGCATGGTACCCATTCCACGGGTTTCAACTACCCAGGTTTTAGGTATTCTTCCTTCAGCTAAAACATGCATGTGGAACCCAAGTATGATCAACCATGTGAACGGGAGACGTGTTCAAATATGTCTCAGTTTTCTTCCCCTGGTACTCGGGTGCAGCATTCCAGACGCTTTACTAACACTCTCCCCACTTGGAGAGTCAGCGCCTTTAACCTCCTGTTTGGCCCAGTTTGCAATTTCTGCGGAAGATGAACAGGAATAGCGAGAACCAATGAGAGGCTAGCTGGAGGTGTCTGGTCGGGCAAATTTAACTCTCATTTCCCACCAGGAAGAGGAAATAACCAAAGGCTCAGTGTGCCGTGCCGGAACCAGATTAGGGCCTGAAGCCATCCTGCGGTGTTGCGGCCAGCTCACAAGAAAGCGAGTTGAAGAAAGGAGCTCAGGGGCACTGTAATTCACAAACCCGCAGAGTTATAAATGACAGCTATCGTCCAAAAATAGACTGAAGTAAGGCTGCCAAGAGGACTTGAAAGCGGGGCAGAATTGCAGGAAACCGATTTCAGGAGGTAGACTGGAATTGCATTGAAAGCATAGGAAAAGAGGCAGAACGTCCACAATGATGCACTTGGCCAAAAAGGGCGTATGCGTTTTTTCCTGAATATATTCAGGAAAAAACGCATACGCCCTTTTTGGCCAACCAAGCAAGCTTGCAAAGGAAATCTGCACTACAATGAAGTCTCACTTCCCCACCCCCCGGTCAAAAGGGCCATCTGAAAAAAGTGTAAAATCCAGAAAGGCAGGACAGGCCATGGAGAACTGGGAGCCTTGTTATGCTGATGGGCGGGATGTAAATTGCCAACAACCACTCCGGAGAAGTGTATGGTGTTTCCTGAAACATCTAAAAAACAAAGCAACAGAACCTAGGGCACTTCCACTTATGGTCCTATAGCTTAGGGAAATTAAAATCAAAAAGACACAGCCACCCCAAAGTTTGGGACGCCTCTGTTTACAAGAACCTCGTTTACAGTACAAGTTCAACATCGCAGAAAGTGAAAAATGGATAAAGAAGTTGTGGTATTTACTTACAAAGCAATATCACTCAGCAATGAAATCTGTGTCATCAGGCCCTTAGCAGCACAATGAGTGGATTCAGGTATGATGATTCTAACTGAAATAAGTCACACAGAAAAAGAAACATCATAAGATATCAGTAATACACGGAATGTAAACTTGGCTACACAGGAACTGAATTACAGAACAGAACAGGGTCTCAAATTTAGAAAACCAACTTATGCTTGCTTAAGGGGAAAGGTGAGTTGGTGTGCTGCATATAACCAGAGATTGAAATGAGCACAGATAAAGTTCCTTAAGCCAAATATGGAATAGACAAGAGCTACTCCTTGCTCAACGAAATGGACTCAACACCGCATATTAAACGCCTAAGAATGTACCTGACTAGTAAGTATCTTAAAACCTATGGATTGCTATGTCTCCGAAAGAGAATCAAGCATGTGTACAGGGGCATAAACGCAGCAGTGATAGGATTGGAGAGGTTCGGTGAGCAAATGAAGACCCTTTGAAGTCATATTGCATGGTACCCATTCCACGGGTTTCAACTACCCAGGTTTTTGGTATTCTTCCTTCAGCTAAAACATGCATGTGGAACCCAAGTATGATCAACCATGTGAACGGGAGACGTGTTCAAATATGTCTCAGTTTTCCTCCCCTGGTACTCGGGTGCAACATTCCAGACGCTTTACTAACACTCTCCCCACTTGGAGAGTCAGCGCCTTTAACCTCCTGTTTGGCCCAGTTTGCAATTTCTGTGGAAGATGAACAGGAATAGCGAGAACCAATGAGAGGCTAGCTGGAGGTGTCTGGACGGGCAAATTTAACTCTCATTTCCCACCAGGAAGAGGAAATAACCAAAGGCTCAGCGTGCCGTGCCAGAACCAGAATAGGGCCTGAAGCCATCCTGCGGTGTTGCGGCCAGGTCACAAGAAAGCGAGTTGAAGAAAGGAGCTCAGGGGCACTGTAATTCACAAACCTGCAGACTTATAAATGACAGCTATCGTCCACAAATAGACTGAAGTAAGGCTGCCAAGAGGACTTGAAAGCGGGGCAGAATTGCGGGAAACCGATTTCAGGAGGTAGACTGGAATTGCATTGAAAGCATAGGAAAAGAGGCAGAACGTCCACAATGATGCCCTTTGCCAAAAAGGGCGTATGCGTTTTTTCCTGAATATATTCAGGAAAAAACGCATACGCCCTTTTTGGCCAACCAAGCAAGCTTGCAAAGGAAATCTGCACTACAATGAAGTCTCACTTCCCCCCGGTCAAAAGGGCCATCTGAAAAAAGTGTAAAATCCAGAAAGGCAAGACAGGCCATGGAGAACTGGGAGCCTTGTTATGCTGATGGGCGGGATGTAAATTGCCAACAACCACTCGGGAGAAGTGTATGGTGTTTCCTGAAACATCTAAAAAACAAATCAACAGAGCCTAGGGCACTTCCACTTATGGTCCTATAGCTTAGGGAAATTAAAATCAAAAAGACACAGCCACCCCAAAGTTTGGAACGGCTCTGTTTACAAGAACCTCGTTTACAGTACAAGTTCAACATCGCAGAAAGTGAAAAACGGATAAAGAAGTTGTGGTATTTACTTACAAAGCAATATCACTCAGCAATGAAATCTGTGTCATCAGGCCCTTAGCAGCACAATGAGTGGATTCAGGTACGATGATTCTAACTGAAATAAATCACACAGAAAAAGAAACATCATAAGATATCAGTAATACACGGAATGTAAACTTGGCTACACAGGAACTGAATTACAGAACAGAACAGGGTCTCAAATTTAGAAGACCAACATATGCTTGCTTAAGGGTAAAGGTGAGTTGGGGTGCTGCATAAAACCAGAGATTGAAATGAGCACAGATAAAGTTCCTTAAGCCAAATATGGAATAGACAAGAGCTACTCCTTGCTCAACGAAATGGACTCAACACCGCATATTAAACGCCTAAGAATGTACCTGACTAGTAAGTATCTTAAAACCTATGGATTGCTATGTCTCCGAAAGAGAATCAAGCATGTGTACAGGGGCATAAACGCAGCAGTGATAGGATTGGAGAGGTTCGGTGAGCAAATGAAGACCCTTTGAAGTCATATTGCATGGTACCCATTCCACGGGTTTCAACTACCCAGGTTTAAGGTATTCTTCCTTCAGCTAAAACATGCATGTGGAACCTAGAGTATGATCAAACATGTGATCGGGAGACGTGTTCAAATATGTCTCAGTTTTCGTACCCTGGTACTCGGGTGCAACATTCCAGACGCTTTACTAATACTCTCCCCACTTGGAAAGTCAGCGCCTTTAACCTCCTGTTTGGCCCAGTTTGAAATTTCTGCGGAAGATGAACAGGAATAGCGAGAACCAATGAGAGGCTAGCTGGAGGTGTGTGGACGGGCAAATTTAACTCTCATTTCCCACCAGGAAGAGGAAATAACCAAAGGCTCAGTGTGCCGTGCCGGAACCAGATTAGGGCCTGAAGCCATCCTGCGGTGTTGCGGCCAGCTCAAAAGAAAGCGAGTTGAAGAAACGAGCTCAGGGGCACTGTAATTCACAAACCTGCAGAGTTATAAATGACAGCTATCGTCCAAAAATAGACTGAAGTAAGGCTGCCAAGAGGACTTGAAAGCGGGGCAGAATTGCAGGAAACCGATTTCAGGAGGTAGACTGGAATTGCATTGAAAGCATAGGAAAAGAGGCAGAACGTCCACAATGATGCACTTGGTCAAAAAGGGCGTATGCGTTTTTTCCTGAATATATTCAGGAAAAAACGCATACGCCCTTTTTGGCCAACCAAGCAAGCTTGCAAAGGAAATCTGCACTACAATGAAGTCTCACTTCCCCACGGTCAAAAGGGCCATCTGAAAAAAGTGTAAAATCCAGAAAGGCAGGACAGGCCATGGAGAACTGGGAGCCTTGTTATGCTGATGGGCGGGATGTAAATTGCCAACAACCACTCGGGAGAAGTGTATAGTGTTTCCTGAAACATCTAAAAAACAAAGCAACAGAGCCTAGGGCACTTCCACTTATGGTCCTATAGCTTAGGGAAATTAAAATCAAAAAGACACAGCCACCCCAAAGTTTGGGATGCCTCCGTTTACAAGAACCTCGTTTACCATACAAGTTCAATATCACAGAAAGTGAAAAATGGATAAAGAACTTGTGGTACTTACGTACAATGCAGTATCACTCAGCAATGAAATCTATGTCATCAGGCCCGTAGCAGCATAATGAGTGGATTCAGGTACGATGATTCTAACTGAAATAAGTCACACAGAAAAAGAAACATCATAAGATATCACTAATACACGGAATGTAAACTTGGCTACACAGGAAGTGCATTCCAAAACAGAACAGGGTCTCAAATTTAGAAAACCAACTTATGCTTGCTTAAGGGGAAAGGTGAGTTGGGGTGCTGCATAAAACCAGAGATTGAAATGAGCACAGATAAATTTCCTTAAGCCAAATATGGAATAGACAAGAGCTACTCCTTGCTCAACGAAATGGACTCAACACCCCATATTAAACGCCTAAGAATGTACCTGACTAGTAAGTATCTTAAAACCTATGGATTGCTATGTCTCCAAAAGAGAATCAAGCGTGTGTACAGGGGCATAAACGCAGCAGTGATAGGATTGGAGAGGTTCGGTGAGCAAATGAAGACCCTTTGAAGTCATATTGCATGGTACCCATTCCACGGGTCTCAACTCTCCAGGTTTAAGGTATTCTTCCTTCAGCTAAAACATGCATGTGGAACCCAGAGTATGATCAACCATGTGAACGGGAGACGTGTTCAAATATGTCTCAGTTTTCCTCCCCTGGAACTCGGGTGCAACATTCCAGATGCTTTACTAACACTCTCCCCACTTGGAGAGTCAGTCCCTTTAACCTCCTGTTTGGCCCAGTTTGCAATTTCTGCGGAAGATGAACAGGAATAGCGAGAACCAATGAGAGACTAGCTGGAGGTGTCTGGACGGGCAAATTTAACTCTCATTTCCCACCAGGAAGAGGAATTAACCAAAGGCTCAGCGTGCCGTGCCGGAACCAGATTAGGGCCTGAAGCCATCCTGTGGTGTTGCGGCCAGGTCACAAGAAAGCGAGTTGAAGAAAGGAGCTCAGGGGCACTGTAATTCACAAACCTGCAGAGTTATAAATGACAGCTATCGTCCAAAAATAGACTGAAGTAAGGCTGCCAAGAGGACTTGAAAGCGGGGCAGAATTGCAGGAAACCGATTTCAGGACGTAGACTGGAATTGCATTGAAAGCATAGGAAAAGAGGCAGAACGTCCACAATGATGCACTTGGCCAAAAAGGGCGTATGCGTTTTTTCCTGAATATATTCAGGAAAAAACGCATACGCCCTTTTTGGCCAACCAAGCAAGCTTGCAAAGGAAATCTGCACTACAATGAAGTCTCACTTCCCCCCGGTCAAAAGGGCCATCTGAAAAAAGTGTAAAACCCAGAAAGGCAGGACAGGCCATGGAGAACTGGGAGCCTTGTTATGCTGATGGGCGGGATGTAAATTGCCAACAACCACTAGGGAGAAGTGTATGGTGTTTCCTGAAACATCTAAAAAACAAAGCAACAGAGCCTAGGGCACTTCCACTTATGGTCCTATAGCTTAGGGAAATTAAAATCAAAAAGACACAGCCACCCAAAAGTTTGGGACGCCTCTGTTTACAAGAACCTCGTTTACAGTACAAGTTCAACATCGCAGAAAGTGAAAAATGGATAAAGAAGTTGTGGTATTTACTTACAAAGCAATATCACTCAGCAATGAAATCTGTGTCATCAGGCCCTTAGCAGCACAATGAGTGGATTCATGTATGATGATTCTAACTGAAATAAGTCACACAGAAAAAGAAACATCATAAGATATCAGTAATACACGGAATGTAAACTTGGCTACACAGGAACTGAATTACAGAACAGAACAGGGTCTCAAATTTCGAAAACCAACTTATGCTTGCTTAAGGGGAAAGGTGAGTTGGGGTGCTGCATAAAACCAGAGATTGAAATGAGCACAGATAAAGTTCCTTAAGCCAAATATGGAATAGACAAGAGCTACTCCTTGCTCAACGAAATGGACTCAACACCGCATATTAAACACCTAAGAATGTACCTGACTAGTAAGTATCTTAAAACCTATGGATTGCTATGTCTCCAAAAGAGAATCAAGCATGTGTACAGGGGCATAAACGCAGCAGTGATAGGATTGGAGAGGTTCGGTGAGCAAATGAAGACCCTTTGAAGTCATATTGCATGGTACCCATTCCACGGGTTTCAACTACCCAGGTTTTAGGTATTCTTCCTTCAGCTAAAACATGCATGTGGAACCCAGAGTATGATCAACCATGTGAACGGGAGACGTGTTCAAATATGTCTCAGTTTTCCTCCCCTGGTACTCGGGTGCAACATTCCAGACGCTTTACTAACACTCTCCCCACTTGGAGAGACAGTGCCTTTAACCTCCTGTTTGGCCCAGTTTGCAATTTCTGCGGAAGATGAACAGGAATAGCGAGAACCAATGAGAGGCTAGCTGGAGGTGTCTGGACGGGCAAATTTAACTCTCATTTCCCACCAGGAAGAGGAAATAACCAAAGGCTCAGTGTGCCGTGCCGGAACCAGATTAGGGCCTGAAGCCATCCTGCGGTGTTGCGGCCACCTCACAAGAAAGCGAGTTGAAGAAAGGAGCTCAGGGGCACTGTAATTCACAAACCTGCAGAGTTATAAATGACAGCTATCGTCCAAAAATAGACTGAAGTAAGGCTGCCAAGAGGACTTGAAAGCGGGGCAGAATTGCAGGAAACCGATTTCAGGAGGTAGACTGGAATTGCATTGAAAGCATAGGAAAAGAGGCAGAACGTCCACAATGATGCACTTGGCCAAAAAGGGCGTATGCGTTTTTTCCTGAATATATTCAGGAAAAAACGCATACGCCCTTTTTGGCCAACCAAGCAAGCTTGCAAAGGAAATCTGCACTACAATGAAGTCTCACTTCCCCCCGGTCAAAAGGGCCATCTGAAAAAAGTGTAAAATCCAGAAAGGCAGGACAGGCCATGGAGAACTGGGAGCCTTGTTATGCTGATGGGCGGGATGTAAATTGCCAACAACCACTCGGGAGAAGTGTATGGTGTTTCCTGAAACATCTAAAAAACAAAGCAACAGAACCTAGGGCACTTCCACTTATGGTCCTATAGCTTAGGGAAATTAAAATCAAAAAGACACAGCCACCCCAAAGTTTGGAACGGCTCTGTTTACAAGAACCTCGTTTACAGTACAAGTTCAACATCACAGAAAGTGAAAAATGGATAAAGAAGTTGTGGTATTTACTTACAAAGCAATATCACTCAGCAATGAAATCTGTGTCATCAGGCCCTTAGCAGCACAATGAGTGGATTCAGGTATGATGATTCTAACTGAAATAAGTCACACAGAAAAAGAAACATCATAAGATATCAGTAATACACGGAATGTAAACTTGGCTACACAGGAACTGAATTACAGAACAGAACAGGGTCTCAAATTTCGAAAACCAACTTATGCTTGCTTAAGGGGAAAGGTGAGTTGGGGTGCTGCATAAAACCAGAGATTGAAATGAGCACAGATAAAGTTCCTTAAGCCAAATATGGAATAGACAAGAGCTACTCCTTGCTCAACGAAATGGACTCAACACCGCATATTAAACGCCTAAGAATGTACCTGACTAGTAAGTATCTTAAAACCTATAGATTGCTATGTCTCCGAAAGAGAATCAAGCATGTGTACAGGGGCATAAACGCAGCAGTGATAGGATTGGAGAGGTTCGGTGAGCAAATGAAGACCCTTTGAAGTCATATTGCATGGTACCCATTCCACGGGTTTCAACTACCCAGGTTTTAGGTATTCTTCCTTCAGCTAAAACATGCATGTGGAACCCAAGTATGATCAACCATGTGAACGGGAGACGTGTTCAAATATGTCTCAGTTTTCCTCCCCTGGTACTCGGGTGCAACATTCCAGACGCTTTACTAACACTCTCCCCACTTGGAGAGTCAGCGCCTTTAACCTCCTGTTTGGCCCAGTTTGCAATTTCTGCGGAAGATGAACAGGAATAGCGAGAACCAATGAGAGGCTAGCTGGAGGTGTCTGGACGGGCAAATTTAACTCTCATTTCCCACCAGGAAGAGGAAATAACCAAAGGCTCAGTGTGCCGTGCCGGAACCAGATTAGGGCCTGAAGCCATCCTGCGGTGTTGCGGCCAGCTCACAAGAAAGCGAGTTGAAGAAAGGAGCTCAGGGGCACTGTAATTCACAAACCTGCAGAGTTATAAATGACAGCTATCGTCCAAAAATAGACTGAAGTAAGGCTGCCAAGAGGACTTGAAAGCGGGGCAGAATTGCAGGAAACCGATTTCAGGAGGTAGACTGGAATTGCATTGAAAGCATAGGAAAAGAGGCAGAACGTCCACAATGATGCACTTGGCCAAAAAGGGCGTATGCGTTTTTTCCTGAATATATTCAGGAAAAAACGCATACGCCCTTTTTGGCCAACCAAGCAAGCTTGCAAAGGAAATCTGCACTACAATGAAGTCTCACTTCCCCCCGGTCAAAAGGGCCATCTGAAAAAAGTGTAAAATCCAGAAAGGCAGGACAGGCCATGGAGAACTGGGAGCCTTGTTATGCTGATGGGCGGGATGTAAATTGCCAACAACCACTCGGGAGAAGTGTATGGTGTTTCCTGAAACATCTAAAAAACAAAGCAACAGAACCTAGGGCACTTCCACTTATGGTCCTATAGCTTAGGGAAATTAAAATCAAAAAGACACAGCCACCCCAAAGTTTGGAACGGCTCTGTTTACAAGAACCTCGTTTACAGTACAAGTTCAACATCGCAGAAAGTGAAAAATGGATAAAGAAGTTGTGGTATTTACTTACAAAGCAATATCACTCAGCAATGAAATCTGTGTCATCAGGTCCTTAGCAGCACAATGAGTGGATTCAGGTATGATGATTCTAACTGAAATAAGTCACACAGAAAAAGAAACATCATAAGATATCAGTAATACACGGAATGTAAACTTGGCTACACAGGAACTGAATTACAGAACAGAACAGGGTCTCAAATTTCGAAAACCAACTTATGCTTGCTTAAGGGGAAAGGTGAGTTGGGGTGCTGCATAAAACCAGAGATTGAAATGAGCACAGATAAAGTTCCTTAAGCCAAATATGGAATAGACAAGAGCTACTCCTTGCTCAACGAAATGGACTGAACACCGCATATTAAACGCCTAAGAATGTACCTGACTAGTAAGTATCTTAAAACCTATGGATTGCTATGTCTCCGAAAGAGAATCAAGCATGTGTACAGGGGCATAAACGCAGCAGTGATAGGATTGGAGAGGTTCGGTGAGCAAATGAAGACCCTTTGAAGTCATATTGCATGGTACCCATTCCACGGGTTTCAACTACCCAGGTTTTAGGTATTCTTCCTTCAGCTAAAACATGCATGTGGAACCCAAGTATGATCAACCATGTGAACGGGAGACGTGTTCAAATATGTCTCAGTTTTCCTCCCCTGCTACTCGGGTGCAACATTCCAGACGCTTTACTAACACTCTCCCCACTTGGAGAGTCAGCGCCTTTAACCTCCTGTTTGGCCCAGTTTGCAATTTCTGCGGAAGATGAACAGGAATAGCGAGAACCAATGAGAGGCTAGCTGGAGGTGTCTGGACGGGCAAATTTAACTCTCATTTCCCACCAGGAAGAGGAAATAACCAAAGGCTCAGTGTGCCGTGCCGGAACCAGATTAGGGCCTGAAGCCATCCTGCGGTGTTGCGGCCAGCTCACAAGAAAGCGAGTTGAAGAAAGGAGCTCAGGGGCACTGTAATTCACAAACCTGCAGAGTTATAAATGACAGCTATCGTCCAAAAATAGACTGAAGTAAGGCTGCCAAGAGGACTTGAAAGCGGGGCAGAATTGCAGGAAACCGATTTCAGGAGGTAGACTGGAATTGCATTGAAAGCATAGGAAAAGAGGCCGAACGTCCACAATGATGCACTTGGCCAAAAAGGGCGTATGCGTTTTTTCCTGAATATATTCAGGAAAAAACGCATACGCCCTTTTTGGCCAACCAAGCAAGCTTGCAAAGGAAATCTGCACTACAATGAAGTCTCACTTCCCCCCGGTCAAAAGGGCCATCTGAAAAAAGTGTAAAATCCAGAAAGGCAGGACAGGCCATGGAGAACTGGGAGCCTTGTTATGCTGATGGGCGGGATGTAAATTGCCAACAACCACTCGGGAGAAGTGTATGGTGTTTCCTGAAACATCTAAAAAACAAAGCAACAGAACCTAGGGCACTTCCACTTATGGTCCTATAGCTTAGGGAAATTAAAATCAAAAAGACACAGCCACCCCAAAGTTTGAAATGGCTCTGTTTACAAGAACCTCGTTTACAGTACAAGTTCAACATCGCAGAAAGTGAAAAATGGATAAAGAAGTTGTGGTATTTACTTACAAAGCAATATCACTCAGCAATGAAATCTGTGTCATCAGGCCCTTAGCAGGACAATGAGTGGATTCAGGTATGATGATTCTAACTGAAATAAGTCACACAGAAAAAGAAACATCATAAGATATCAGTAATACACGGAATGTAAACTTGGCTACACAGGAACTGAATTACAGAACAGAACAGGGTCTCAAATTTCGAAAACCAACTTATGCTTGCTTAAGGGGAAAGGTGAGTTGGGGTGCTGCATAAAACCAGAGATTGAAATGAGCACAGATAAAGTTCCTTAAGCCAAATATGGAATAGACAAGAGCTACTCCTTGCTCAACGAAATGGACTCAACACCGCATATTAAACGCCTAAGAATGTACCTGATTAGAAAGTATCTTAAAACCTATGAATTGCTATGTCTCCAAAAGAGAATCAAGCATGTTTACAGGGGCATAAACGCAGCAGTGATAGGATTGGAGAGGTTCGGTGAGCAAATGAAGACCCTTTGAAGTCATATTGCATGGTACCCATTCCACGGGTTTCAACTACCCAGGTTTTAGGTATTCTTCCTTCAGCTAAAACATGCATGTGGAACCCAAGTATGATCAACCATGTGAACGGGAGACGTGTTCAAATATGTCTCAGTTTTCTTCCCCTGGTACTCGGGTGCAACATTCCAGACGCTTTACTAATACTCTCCCCACTTGGAAAGTCAACGCCTTTAACCTCCTGTTTGGCCCAGTTTGCAATTTCTGCGGAAGATGAACAGGAATAGTGAGAACCAATGAGAGGCTAGCTGGAGGTGTCTGGACGGGCAAATTTAACTCTCATTTCCCACCAGGAAGAGGAAATAACCAAAGGCTCAGTGTGCCGTGCCAGAACCAGATTAGGGCCTGAAGCCATCCTGCGGTGTTGCGGCCAGCTCACAAGAAAGCGAGTTGAAGAAAGGAGCTCAGGGGCACTGTAATTCACAAACCTGCAGAGTTATAAATGACAGCTATCGTCCAAAAATAGACTGAAGTAAGGCTGCCAAGAGGACTTGAAAGCGGGGCAGAATTGCAGGAAACCGATTTCAGGAGGTAGACTGGAATTGCATTGAAAGCATAGGAAAAGAGGCCGAACGTCCACAATGATGCACTTGGCCAAAAAGGGCGTATGCATTTTTTCCTGAATATATTCAGGAAAAAACGCATACGCCCTTTTTGGCCAACCAAGCAAGCTTGCAAAGGAAATCTGCACTACAATGAAGTCTCACTTCCCCCCGGTCAAAAGGGCCATCTGAAAAAAGTGTAAAATCCAGAAAGGCAGGACAGGCCATGGAGAACTGGGAGCCTTGTTATGCTGATGGGCGGGATGTAAATTGCCAACAACCACTCGGGAGAAGTGTATTGTGTTTCCTGAAACATCTAAAAAACAAAGCAACAGAACCTAGGGCACTTCCACTTATGGTCCTATAGCTTAGGGAAATTAAAATCAAAAAGACACAGCCACCCCAAAGTTTGGAACGGCTCTGTTTATAAGAACCTCGTTTACAGTAGAAGTTCAACATCGCAGAAAGTGAAAAATGGATAAAGAAGTTGTGGTATTTACTTACAAAGCAATATCACTCAGCAATGAAATCTGTGTCATCAGGCCCTTAGCAGGACAATGAGTGGATTCAGGTATGATGATTCTAACTGAAATAAGTCACACAGAAAAAGAAACATCATAAGATATCAGTAATACACGGAATGTAAACTTGGCTACACAGGAACTGAATTACAGAACAGAACAGGGTCTCAAATTTAGAAAACCAACTTATGCTTGCTTAAGGGGAAAGGTGAGTTGGGGTGCTGCATAAAACCAGAGATTGAAATGAGCACAGATAAAGTTCCTTAAGCCAAATATGGAATAGACAAGAGCTACTCCTTGCTCAACGAAATGGACTCAACACCGCATATTAAACGCCTAAGAATGTACCTGACTAGTAAGTATCTTAAAATCTATGGATTGCTATGTCTCCGAAAGAGAATCAAGCATGTGTACAGGGGCATAAACGCAGCAGTGATAGGATTGGAGAGGTTCGGTGAGCAAATGAAGACCCTTTGAAGTCATATTGCATGGTACCCATTCCACGGGTTTCAACTACCCAGGTTTTAGGTATTCTTCCTTCAGCTAAAACATGCATGTGGAACCCAAGTATGATCAACCATGTGAACGGGAGACGTGTTCAAATATGTCTCAATTTTCCTCCCCTGGTACTCGGGTGCAACATTCCAGACGCTTTACTAACACTCTCCCCACTTGGAGAGTCAGCGCCTTTAACCTCCTGTTTGGCCCAGTTTGCAATTTCTGCGGAAGATGAACAGGAATAGCGAGAACCAATGAGAGGATAGCTGGAGGTGTCTGGACGGGCAAATTTAACTCTCATTTCCCACCAGGAAGAGGAAATAACCAAAGGCTCAGTGTGCCGTGCCGGAACCAGATTAGGGCCTGAAGCCATCCTGCGGTGTTGCGGCCAGCTCACAAGAAAGCGAGTTGAAGAAAGGAGCTCAGGGGCACTGTAATTCACAAACCTGCAGAGTTATAAATGACAGCTATCGTCCAAAAATAGACTGAAGTAAGGCTGCCAAGAGGACTTGAAAGCGGGGCAGAATTGCAGGAAACCGATTTCAGGAGGTAGACTGGAATTGCATTGAAAGCATAGGAAAAGAGGCAGAACGTCCACAATGATGCACTTGGCCAAAAAGGGCGTATGCGTTTTTTCCTGAATATATTCAGGAAAAAACGCATACGCCCTTTTTGGCCAACCAAGCAAGCTTGCAAAGGAAATCTGCACTACAATGAAGTCTCACTTCCCCCCGGTCAAAAGGGCCCTCTGAAAAAAGTGTAAAATCCAGAAAGGCAGGACAGGCCATGGAGAACTGGGAGCCTTGTTATGCTGATGGGCGGGATGTAAATTGCCAACAACCACTCGGGAGAAGTGTATTGTGTTTCCTGAAACATCTAAAAAACAAAGCAACAGAACCTAGGGCACTTCCACTTATGGTCCTATAGCTTAGGGAAATTAAAATCAAAAAGACACAGCCACCCCAAAGTTTGGAACGGCTCTGTTTATAAGAACCTCGTTTACAGTAGAAGTTCAACATCGCAGAAAGTGAAAAATGGATAAAGAAGTTGTGGTATTTACTTACAAAGCAATATCACTCAGCAATGAAATCTGTGTCATCAGGCCCTTAGCAGGACAATGAGTGGATTCAGGTATGATGATTCTAACTGAAATAAGTCACACAGAAAAAGAAACATCATAAGATATCAGTAATACACGGAATGTAAACTTGGCTACACAGGAACTGAATTACAGAACAGAACAGGGTCTCAAATTTAGAAAACCAACTTATGCTTGCTTAAGGGGAAAGGTGAGTTGGGGTGCTGCATAAAACCAGAGATTGAAATGAGCACAGATAAAGTTCCTTAAGCCAAATATGGAATAGACAAGAGCTACTCCTTGCTCAACGAAATGGACTCAACACCGCATATTAAACGCCTAAGAATGTACCTGACTAGTAAGTATCTTAAAATCTATGGATTGCTATGTCTCCAAAAGAGAATCAAGCATGTGTACAGGGGCATAAACGCAGCAGTGATAGGATTGGAGAGGTTCGGTGAGCAAATGAAGACCCTTTGAAGTCATATTGCATGGTACCCATTCCACGGGTTTCAAATACCCAGGTTTAAGGTATTCTTCCTTCAGCTAAAACATGCATGTGGAACCCAAGTATGATCAACCATGTGAACGGGAGACGTGTTCAAATATGTCTCAGGTTTCCTCCCCTGGTACTCGGGTGCAACATTCCAGACGCTTTACTAACACTCTCCCCACTTGGAGAGTCAGCGCCTTTAACCTCCTGTTTGGCCCAGTTTGCAATTTCTGCGGAAGATGAACAGGAATAGCGAGAACCAATGAGAGACTAGCTGGAGGTGTCTGGACGGGCAAATTTAACTCTCATTTCCCACCAGGAAGAGGAAATAACCAAAGGCTCAGCGTGCCGTGCTGGAACCAGATTAGGGCCTGAAGCCATCCTGCGGTGTTGCGGCCAGGTCAAAAGAAAGCGAGTTGAAGAAACGAGCTCAGGGGCACTGTAATTCACAAACGTGCAGAGTTATAAATGACAGCTATCGTCCAAAAATAGACTGAAGTAAGGCTGCCAAGAGGACTTGAAAGCGGGGCAGAATTGCAGGAAACCGATTTCAGGAGGTAGACTGGAATTGCATTGAAAGCATGGGAAAAGAGGCAGAACATCCACAATGATGCACTTGGCCAAAAAGGGCGTATGCGTTTTTTCCTGAATATATTCAGGAAAAAACGCATACGCCCTTTTTGGCCAACCAAGCAAGCTTGCAAAGGAAATCTGCACTACAATGAAGTCTCACTTCCCCCCGGTCAAAAGGGCCCTCTGAAAAAAGTGTAAAATCCAGAAAGGCAGGACAGGCCATGGAGAACTGGGAGCCTTGTTATGCTGATGGGCGGGATGTAAATTGCCAACAACCACTCTGGAGAAGTGTATGGTGTTTCCTGAAACATCTAAAAAACAAAGCAACAGAACCTAGGGCACTTCCACTTATGGTCCTATAGCTTAGGGAAATTAAAATCAAAAAGACACAGCCACCCCAAAGTTTGGAACGGCTCTGTTTACAAGAACCTCGTTTACAGTACAAGTTCAACATCGCAGAAAGTGAAAAATGGATAAAGAAGTTGTGGTATTTACTTACAAAGCAATATCACTCAGCAATGAAATCTGTGTCATCAGGCCCTTAGCAGCACAATGAGTGGATTCAGGTATGATGATTCTAACTGAAATAAGTCA
This sequence comes from Stenella coeruleoalba, assembly GCF_951394435.1. NCBI lineage: Eukaryota > Metazoa > Chordata > Mammalia > Artiodactyla > Delphinidae > Stenella > Stenella coeruleoalba. Next base: position 134,976,920 of record NC_137148.1, read on the forward strand.
CACAGAAAAAGAAACATCATAAGATATCAGTAATACACGGAATGTAAACTTGGCTACACAGGAACTGAATTACAGAACAGAACAGGGTCTCAACTTTAGAAAACCAACTTATGCTTGCTTAAGTGGAAAGGTGAGTTGGGGTGCTGCATAAAACCAGAGATTGAAATGAGCACAGATAAAGTTCCTTAAGCCAAATATGGAATAGACAAGAGCTACTCCTTGCTCATCGAAATGGACTCAAAACCGCATATTAAACGCCTAAGAATGTACCTGATTAGTAAGTATCTTAAAACCTATGGATTGCTATGTCTCCAAAAGAGAACCAAGCATGTATACAGGGGCATAAACGCAGCAGTGATAGGATTGGAGAGGTTCGGTGAGCAAATGAAGACCCTTTGAAGTCATATTGCATGGTACCCATTCCACGGGTTTCAACTACCCAGGTTTTAGGTATTCTTCCTTCAGCTAAAACATGCATGTGGAACCCAAGTATGATCAACCATGTGAACGGGAGACGTGTGCAAATATGTCTCAGTTTTCTTCCCCTGGTACTCGGGTGCAACATTCCAGACGCTTTACTAATACTCTCCCCACTTGGAAAGTCAGCGCCTTTAACCTCCTGTTTGGCCCAGTTTGCAATTTCTGCGGAAGATGAACAGGAATAGCGAGAACCAATGAGAGGCTAGCTGGAGGTGTGTGGACGGGCAAATTTAACTCTCATTTCCCACCAGGAAGAGGAAATAACCAAAGGCTCAGTGTGCCGTGGCGGAACCAGATTAGGGCCTGAAGCCATCCTGCGGTGTTGCGGCCAGCTCAAAAGAAAGCGAGTTGAAGAAACGAGCTCAGGGGCACTGTAATTCACAAACCTGCAGAGTTATAAATGACAGCTATCATCCAAAAATAGACTGAAGTAAGGCTGCCAAGAGGACTTGAAAGCGGGGCAGAATTGCAGGAAACCGATTTCAGGAGGTAGACTGGAATTGCATTGAAAGCATAGGAAAAGAGGCAGAACGTCCACAATGATGCACTTGGCCAAAAAGGGCGTATGCGTTTTTTCCTGAATATATTCAGGAAAAAACGCATACGCCCTTTTTGGCCAACCAAGCAAGCTAGCAAAGGAAATCTGCACTACAATGAAGTCTCACTTCCCCCCGGTCAAAAGGGCCATCTGAAAAAAGTGTAAAATCCAGAAAGGCAGGACAGGCCATGGAGAACTGGGAGCCTTGTTATGCTGATGGGCGGGATGTAAATTGCCAACAACCACTCAGGAGAAGTGTATGGTGTTTCCTGAAACATCTAAAAAACAAAGCAACAGAACCTAGGGCACTTCCACTTATGGTCCTATAGCTTAGGGAAATTAAAATCAAAAAGACACAGCCACCCCAAAGTTTGGAACGGCTCTGTTTACAAGAACCTCGTTTACAGTACAAGTTCAACATCGCAGAAAGTGAAAAATGGATAAAGAAGTTGTGGTATTTACTTACAAAGCAATATCACTCAGCAATGAAATCTGTGTCATCAGGCCCTTAGCAGCACAATGAGTGGATTCAGGTATGATGATTCTAACTGTAATAAGTCACACAGAAAAAGAAACATCATAAGATATCAGTAATACACGGAATGTAAACTTGGCTACACAGGAACTGAATTACAGAACAGAACAGGGTCTCAAATTTCGAAAACCAACTTATGCTTGCTTAAGGGGAAAGGTGAGTTGGGGTGCTGCATAAAACCAGAGATTGAAATGAGCACAGATAAAGTTCCTTAAGCCAAATATGGAATAGACAAGAGCTACTCCTTGCTCAACGAAATGGACTCAACACCGCATATTAAACGCCTAAGAATGTACCTGACTAGTAAGTATCTTAAAACCTATGGATTGCTATGTCTCCGAAAGAGAATCAAGCATGTGTACAGGGGCATAAACGCAGCAGTGATAGGATTGGAGAGGTTCGGTGAGCAAATGAAGACCCTTTGAAGTCATATTGCATGGTACCCATTCCACGGGTTTCAACTACCCAGGTTTAAGGTATTCTTCCTTCAGCTAAAACATGCATGTGGAACCTAGAGTATGATCAACCATGTGATCGGGAGACGTGTTCAAATATGTCTCAGTTTTCCTCCCCTGGTACTCGGGTGCAACATTCCAGACGCTTTACTAACACTCTCCCGACTTGGAGAGTCAGTCCCTTTAACCTCCTGTTTGGCCCAGTTTGCAATTTCTGCGGAAGATGAACAGGAATAGCGAGAACAAATGAGAGGCTAGCTGGAGGTGTCTGGACGGGCAAATTTAACTCTCATTTCCCACCAGGAAGAGGAATTAACCAAAGGCTCAGCGTGCCGTGCCGGAAACAGATTAGGGCCTGAAGCCATCCTGCGGTGTTGCGGCCAGCTCACAAGAAAGCGAGTTGAAGAAAGGAGCTCAGGGGCACTGTAATTCACAAACCTGCAGAGTTATAAATGACAGCTATCATCCAAAAATAGACTGAAGTAAGGCTGCCAAGAGGACTTGAAAGCAGGGCAGAATTGCAGGAAACCGATTTCAGGAGGTAGACTGGAATTGCATTGAAAGCATAGGAAAAGAGGCAGAACGTCCACAATGATGCACTTGGCCAAAAAGGGCGTATGCGTTTTTTCCTGAATATATTCAGGAAAAAACGCATACGCCCTTTTTGGCCAACCAAGCAAGCTTGCAAAGGAAATCTGCACTACAATGAAGTCTCAATTCCCCCCGGGCAAAAGGGCCATCTGAAAAAAATGTAAAATCCAGAAAGGCAGGACAGGCCATGGAGAACTGGGAGCCTTGTTATGCTGATGGGCGGGATGTAAATTGCCAACAACCACTCGGGAGAAGTGTATAGTGTTTCCTGAAACATCTAAAAAACAAAGCAACAGAGCCTAGGGCACTTCCACTTATGGTCCTATAGCTTAGGGAAATTAAAATCAAAAAGACACAGCCACCCCAAAGTTTGGGATGCCTCCGTTTACAAGAACCTCGTTTACCATACAAGTTCAATATCACAGAGAGTGAAAAATGGATAAAGAACTTGTGGTACTTACGTACAATGCAGTATCACTCAGCAATGAAATCTATGTCATCAGGCCCGTAGCAGCATAATGAGTGGATTCAGGTACGATGATTCTAACTGAAATAAGTCACACAGAAAAAGAAACATCATAAGATATCAGTAATACACGGAATATAAACTTGGCTACACAGGAACTGAATTACAGAACAGAACAGGGTCTCAAATTTAGAAAACCAACTTATGCTTGCTTAAGGGGAAAGGTGAGTTGGGGTGCTGCATAAAACCAGAGATTGAAATGAGCACAGATAAAGTTCCTTGAGTCAAATATGGAATAGACAAGAGCTACTCCTTGCTCAACGAAATGGACTCAACACCGCATATTAAACGCCTAAGAATGTACCTGACTAGTAAGTATCTTAAAACCTATGGATTGCTATGTCTCCGAAAGAGAATCAAGCATGTGTACAGGGGCATAAACGCAGCAGTGATAGGATTGGAGAGGTTCGGTGAGCAAATGAGGACCCTTTGAAGTCATATTGCATGGTACCCATTCCACGGGTTTCAACTACCCAGGTTTTAGGTATTCTTCCTTCAGCTAAAACATGCATGTGGAACCTAGAGTATGATCAACCATGTGATCGGGAGACGTGTTCAAATATGTCTCAGTTTTCATACCCTGGTACTCGGGTGCAACATTCCAGACGCTTTACTAACACTCTCCCGACTTGGAGAGTCAGTCCCTTTAAACTCCTGTTTGGCCCAGTTTGCAATTTCTGCGGAAGATGAACAGGAATAGCGAGAACCAATGAGAGGCTAGCTGGAGGTGTCTGGACGGGCAAATTTAACTCTCATTTCCCACCAGGAAGAGGAATTAACCAAAGGTTCAGCGTGCCGTGCCGGAACCAGATTAGGGCCTGAAGCCATCCTGCGGTGTTGCGGCCAGCTCAAAAGAAAGCGAGTTGAAGAAAGGAGCTCAGGGGCACTGTAATTCACAAACCTGCAGAGTTATAAATGACAGCTATCGTCCAAAAATAGACTGAAGTAAGGCTGCCAAGAGGACTTGAAAGCAGCGCAGAATTGCAGGAAACCGATTTCAGGAGGTAGACTGGAATTGCATTGAAAGCATAGGAAAAGAGGCAGAACGTCCACAATGATGCACTTGGCCAAAAAGGGCGTATGCGTTTTTTCCTGAATATATTCAGGAAAAAATGCATACGCCCTTTTTGGCCAACCAAGCAAGCTTGCAAAGGAAGTCTGCACTACAATGAAGTCTCACTTCCCCCCGGTCAAAAGGGCCATCTGAAAAAAGTGTAAAATCCAGAAAGGCAAGACAGGCCATGGAGAACTGGGAGCCTTGTTATGCTGATGGGCGGGATGTAAATTGCCAACAACCACTCTGGAGAAGTGTATGGTGTTTCCTGAAACATCTAAAAAACAAAGCAACAGAACCTAGGGCACTTCCACTTATGGTCCTATAGCTTAGGGAAATTAAAATCAAAAAGACACAGCCACCCCAAAGTTTGGATCGGCTCTGTTTACAAGAACCTCGTTTACAGTACAAGTTCAACATCGCAGAAAGTGAAAAATGGATAAAGAAGTTGTTGTATTTACTTACAAAGCAATATCACTCAGCAATGAAATCTGTGTCATCAGGCCCCTAGCAGCACAATGAGTGGATTCAGGTATGATGATTCTAACTGAAGTAAGTCACACAGAAAAAGAAACATCATAAGATATCAGTAATACACGGAATGTAAACTTGGCTACACAGGAACTGAATTACAGAACAGAACAGTGTCTCAAATTTAGAAAACCAACTTATGCTTGCTTAAGGGTAAAGGTGAGTTGGGGTGCTGCATAAAACCAGAGATTGAAATGAGCACAGATAAAGTTCCTTAAGCCAAATATGGAATAGACATGAGCTACTCCTTGCTCAACGAAATGGACTCAACACCGCATATTAAACGCCTAAGAATGTACCTGACTAGTAAGTATCTTAAAACCTATGGATTACTATGTCTCCGAAAGAGAATCAAGCATGTGTACAGGGGCATAAACGCAGCAGTGATAGGATTGGAGAGGTTCGGTGAGCAAATGAAGACCCTTTGAAGTCATATTGCAAGGTACCCATTCCACGGGTTTCAACTACCCAGGTTTTAGGTATTCTTCCTTCAGCTAAAACATGCATGTGGAACCCAGAGTATGATCAACCATGTGATCGGGAGACGTGTTCAAATATGTCTCAGTTTTTGTACCCTGGTACTCGGGTGCAACATTCCAGACGCTTTACTAACACTCTCCCGACTTGGAGAGTCAGTGTCTTTAACCTCCTGTTTGGCCCAGTTTGCAATTTCTGCGGAAGATGAACAGGAATAGCGAGAACCAATGAGAGACTAGCTGGAGGTGTCTGGACGGGCAAATTTAACTCTCATTTCCCACCAGGAAGAGGAATTAACCAAAGGCTCAGCGTGCCGTGCCGGAACCAGATTAGGGCCTGAAGCCATCCTGCGGTGTTTCGGCCAGCTCACAAGAAAGCGAGTTGAAGAAAGGAGCTCAGGGGCACTGTAATTCACAAACCTGCAGAGTTATAAATGACAGCTATCGTCCAAAAATAGACTGAAGTAAGGCTGCCAAGAGGACTTGAAAGCGGGGCAGAATTGCAGGAAACCGATTTCAGGAGGTAGACTGGAATTGCATTGAAAGCATAGGAAAAGAGGCAGAACGTCCACAATGATGCCCTTGGCCAAAAAGGGCGTATGCGTTTTTTCCTGAATATATTCAGGAAAAAACGCATACGCCCTTTTTGGCCAACCAAGCAAGCTTGCAAAGGAAATCTGCACTACAATGAAGTCTCACTTCCCCCCACCCCCGGTCAAAAGGGCCATCTGAAAAAAGTGTAAAATCCAGAAAGGCAGGACAGGCCATGGAGAACTGGGAGCCTTGTTATGCTGATGGGCGGGATGTAAATTGCCAACAACCACTCGGGAGAAGTGTATGGTGTTTCCTGAAACATCTAAAAAACAAAGCAACAGAGCCTAGGGCACTTCCACTTATGGTCCTATAGCTTAGGGAAATTAAAATCAAAAAGACACAGCCACCCCAAAGTTTGGGACACCTCTGTTTACAAGAACCTCGTTTACAGTACAAGTTCAACATCGCAGAAAGTGAAAAATGGATAAAGAAGTTGTGGTATTTACTTACAAAGCAATATCACTCAGCAATGAAATCTGTGTCATCAGGCACTTAGCAGCACAATGAGTGGATTCATGTATGATGATTCTAACTGAAATAAGTCACACAGAAAAAGAAACATCATAAGATATCAGTAATACACGGAATGTAAACTTGGCTACACAGGAACTGAATTACAGAACAGAACAGGGTCTCAAATTTAGAAAACCAACTTATGCTTGCTTAAGGGGAAAGGTGAGTTGGGGTGCTGCATAAAACCAGAGATTGAAATGAGCACAGATAAAGTTCCTTAAGCCAAATATGGAATAGACAAGAGCTACTCCTTGCTCAACGAAATGGACTCAACACCGCATATTAAACGCCTAAGAATGTAACTGACTAGTAAGTATCTTAAAACCTATGGATTGCTATGTCTCCAAAAGAGAATCAAGCATGTGTACAGGGGCATAAACGCAGCAGTGATAGGATTGGAGAGGTTCGGTGAGCAAATGAAGACCCTTTGAAGTCATATTGCATGGTACCCATTCCACGGGTTTCAACTACCCAGGTTTTAGGTATTCTTCCTTCAGCTAAAACATGCATGTGGAACCTAGAGTATGATCAACCATGTGATCGGGAGACGTGTTCAAATATGTCTCAGTTTTCGTACCCTGGTACTCGGGTGCAACATTCCAGACGCTTTACTAACACTCTCCCGACTTGGAGAGTCAGTCCCTTTAAACTCCTGTTTGGCCCAGTTTGCAATTTCTGCGGAAGATGAACAGGAATAGCGAGAACCAATGAGAGGCTAGCTGGAGGTGTCTGGACGGGCAAATTTAACTCTCATTTCCCACCAGGAAGAGGAATTAACCAAAGGCTCAGCGTGCCGTGCCGGAACCAGATTAGGGCCTGAAGCCATCCTGCGGTGTTGCGGCAAGCTCAAAAGAAAGCGAGTTGAAGAAAGGAGCTCAGGGGCACTGTAATTCACAAACCTGCAGAGTTATAAATGACAGCTATCGTCCAAAAATAGACTGAAGTAAGGCTGCCAAGAGGACTTGAAAGCAGCGCAGAATTGCAGGAAACCGATTTCAGGAGGTAGACTGGAATTGCATTGAAAGCATAGGAAAAGAGGCAGAACGTCCACAATGATGCACTTGGCCAAAAAGGGCGTATGCATTTTTTCCTGAATATATTCAGGAAAAAATGCATACGCCCTTTTTGGCCAACCAAGCAAGCTTGCAAAGGAAGTCTGCACTACAATGAAGTCTCACTTCCCCCCGGTCAAAAGGGCCATCTGAAAAAAGTGTAAAATCCAGAAAGGCAAGACAGGCCATGGAGAACTGGGAGCCTTGTTATGCTGATGGGCGGGATGTAAATTGCCAACAACCACTCTGGAGAAGTGTATGGTGTTTCCTGAAACATCTAAAAAACAAAGCAACAGAACCTAGGGCACTTCCACTTATGGTCCTATAGCTTAGGGAAATTAAAATCAAAAAGACACAGCCACCCCAAAGTTTGGATCGGCTCTGTTTACAAGAACCTCGTTTACAGTACAAGTTCAACATCGCAGAAAGTGAAAAATGGATAAAGAAGTTGTGGTATTTACTTACAAAGCAATATCACTCAGCAATGAAATCTGTGTCATCAGGCCCCTAGCAGCACAATGAGTGGATTCAGGTATGATGATTCTAACTGAAGTAAGTCACACAGAAAAAGAAACATCATAAGATATCAGTAATACACGGAATGTAAACTTGGCTACACAGGAACTGAATTACAGAACAGAACAGTGTCTCAAATTTAGAAAACCAACTTATGCTTGCTTAAGGGTAAAGGTGAGTTGGGGTGCTGCATAAAACCAGAGATTGAAATGAGCACAGATAAAGTTCCTTAAGCCAAATATGGAATAGACATGAGCTACTCCTTGCTCAACGAAATGGACTCAACACCGCATATTAAACGCCTAAGAATGTACCTGACTAGTAAGTATCTTAAAACCTATGGATTACTATGTCTCCGAAAGAGAATCAAGCATGTGTACAGGGGCATAAACGCAGCAGTGATAGGATTGGAGAGGTTCGGTGAGCAAATGAAGACCCTTTGAAGTCATATTGCAAGGTACCCATTCCACGGGTTTCAACTACCCAGGTTTTAGGTTTTCTTCCTTCAGCTAAAACATGCATGTGGAACCCAGAGTATGATCAACCATGTGATCGGGAGACGTGTTCAAATATGTCTCAGTTTTTGTACCCTGGTACTCGGGTGCAACATTCCAGACGCTTTACTAACACTCTCCCGACTTGGAGAGTCAGTGTCTTTAACCTCCTGTTTGGCCCAGTTTGCAATTTCTGCGGAAGATGAACAGGAATAGCGAGAACCAATGAGAGACTAGCTGGAGGTGTCTGGACGGGCAAATTTAACTCTCATTTCCCACCAGGAAGAGGAATTAACCAAAGGCTCAGCGTGCCGTGCCGGAACCAGATTAGGGCCTGAAGCCATCCTGCGGTGTTGCGGCCAGCTCACAAGAAAGCGAGTTGAAGAAAGGAGCTCAGGGGCACTGTAATTCACAAACCTGCAGAGTTATAAATGACAGCTATCGTCCAAAAATAGACTGAAGTAAGGCTGCCAAGAGGACTTGAAAGCGGGGCAGAATTGCAGGAAACCGATTTCAGGAGGTAGACTGGAATTGCATTGAAAGCATAGGAAAAGAGGCAGAACGTCCACAATGATGCCCTTGGCCAAAAAGGGCGTATGCGTTTTTTCCTGAATATATTCAGGAAAAAACGCATACGCCCTTTTTGGCCAACCAAGCAAGCTTGCAAAGGAAATCTGCACTACAATGAAGTCTCACTTCCCCCCACCCCCGGTCAAAAGGGCCATCTGAAAAAAGTGTAAAATCCAGAAAGGCAGGACAGGCCATGGAGAACTGGGAGCCTTGTTATGCTGATGGGCGGGATGTAAATTGCCAACAACCACTCCGGAGAAGTGTATGGTGTTTCCTGAAACATCTAAAAAACAAAGCAACAGAGCCTAGGGCACTTCCACTTATGGTCCTATAGCTTAGGGAAATTAAAATCAAAAAGACACAGCCACCCCAAAGTTTGGGATGCCTCCGTTTACAAGAACCTCGTTTACCATACAAGTTCAATATCACAGAGAGTGAAAAATGGATAAAGAACTTGTGGTACTTACGTACAATGCAGTATCACTCAGCAATGAAATCTATGTCATCAGGCCCGTAGCAGCATAATGAGTGGATTCAGGTACGATGATTCTAACTGAAATAAGTCACACAGAAAAAGAAACATCATAAGATATCAGTAATACACGGAATATAAACTTGGCTACACAGGAACTGAATTACAGAACAGAACAGGGTCTCAAATTTAGAAAACCAACTTATGCTTGCTTAAGGGGAAAGGTGAGTTGGGGTGCTGCATAAAACCAGAGATTGAAATGAGCACAGATAAAGTTCCTTGAGTCAAATATGGAATAGACAAGAGCTACTCCTTGCTCAACGAAATGGACTCAACACCGCATATTAAACGCCTAAGAATGTACCTGACTAGTAAGTATCTTAAAACCTATGGATTGCTATGTCTCCGAAAGAGAATCAAGCATGTGTACAGGGGCATAAACGCAGCAGTGATAGGATTGGAGAGGTTCGGTGAGCAAATGAGGACCCTTTGAAGTCATATTGCATGGTACCCATTCCACGGGTTTCAACTACCCAGGTTTTAGGTATTCTTCCTTCAGCTAAAACATGCATGTGGAACCTAGAGTATGATCAACCATGTGATCGGGAGACGTGTTCAAATATGTCTCAGTTTTCATACCCTGGTACTCGGGTGCAACATTCCAGACGCTTTACTAACACTCTCCCGACTTGGAGAGTCAGTCCCTTTAAACTCCTGTTTGGCCCAGTTTGCAATTTCTGCGGAAGATGAACAGGAATAGCGAGAACCAATGAGAGGCTAGCTGGAGGTGTCTGGACGGGCAAATTTAACTCTCATTTCCCACCAGGAAGAGGAATTAACCAAAGGTTCAGCGTGCCGTGCCGGAACCAGATTAGGGCCTGAAGCCATCCTGCGGTGTTGCGGCCAGCTCAAAAGAAAGCGAGTTGAAGAAAGGAGCTCAGGGGCACTGTAATTCACAAACCTGCAGAGTTATAAATGACAGCTATCGTCCAAAAATAGACTGAAGTAAGGCTGCCAAGAGGACTTGAAAGCAGCGCAGAATTGCAGGAAACCGATTTCAGGAGGTAGACTGGAATTGCATTGAAAGCATAGGAAAAGAGGCAGAACGTCCACAATGATGCACTTGGCCAAAAAGGGCGTATGCGTTTTTTCCTGAATATATTCAGGAAAAAATGCATACGCCCTTTTTGGCCAACCAAGCAAGCTTGCAAAGGAAGTCTGCACTACAATGAAGTCTCACTTCCCCCCGGTCAAAAGGGCCATCTGAAAAAAGTGTAAAATCCAGAAAGGCAAGACAGGCCATGGAGAACTGGGAGCCTTGTTATGCTGATGGGCGGGATGTAAATTGCCAACAACCACTCTGGAGAAGTGTATGGTGTTTCCTGAAACATCTAAAAAACAAAGCAACAGAACCTAGGGCACTTCCACTTATGGTCCTATAGCTTAGGGAAATTAAAATCAAAAAGACACAGCCACCCCAAAGTTTGGATCGGCTCTGTTTACAAGAACCTCGTTTACAGTACAAGTTCAACATCGCAGAAAGTGAAAAATGGATAAAGAAGTTGTTGTATTTACTTACAAAGCAATATCACTCAGCAATGAAATCTGTGTCATCAGGCCCCTAGCAGCACAATGAGTGGATTCAGGTATGATGATTCTAACTGAAGTAAGTCACACAGAAAAAGAAACATCATAAGATATCAGTAATACACGGAATGTAAACTTGGCTACACAGGAACTGAATTACAGAACAGAACAGTGTCTCAAATTTAGAAAACCAACTTATGCTTGCTTAAGGGTAAAGGTGAGTTGGGGTGCTGCATAAAACCAGAGATTGAAATGAGCACAGATAAAGTTCCTTAAGCCAAATATGGAATAGACATGAGCTACTCCTTGCTCAACGAAATGGACTCAACACCGCATATTAAACGCCTAAGAATGTACCTGACTAGTAAGTATCTTAAAACCTATGGATTACTATGTCTCCGAAAGAGAATCAAGCATGTGTACAGGGGCATAAACGCAGCAGTGATAGGATTGGAGAGGTTCGGTGAGCAAATGAAGACCCTTTGAAGTCATATTGCAAGGTACCCATTCCACGGGTTTCAACTACCCAGGTTTTAGGTATTCTTCCTTCAGCTAAAACATGCATGTGGAACCCAGAGTATGATCAACCATGTGATCGGGAGACGTGTTCAAATATGTCTCAGTTTTTGTACCCTGGTACTCGGGTGCAACATTCCAGACGCTTTACTAACACTCTCCCGACTTGGAGAGTCAGTGTCTTTAACCTCCTGTTTGGCCCAGTTTGCAATTTCTGCGGAAGATGAACAGGAATAGCGAGAACCAATGAGAGACTAGCTGGAGGTGTCTGGACGGGCAAATTTAACTCTCATTTCCCACCAGGAAGAGGAATTAACCAAAGGCTCAGCGTGCCGTGCCGGAACCAGATTAGGGCCTGAAGCCATCCTGCGGTGTTGCGGCCAGCTCACAAGAAAGCGAGTTGAAGAAAGGAGCTCAGGGGCACTGTAATTCACAAACCTGCAGAGTTATAAATGACAGCTATCGTCCAAAAATAGACTGAAGTAAGGCTGCCAAGAGGACTTGAAAGCGGGGCAGAATTGCAGGAAACCGATTTCAGGAGGTAGACTGGAATTGCATTGAAAGCATAGGAAAAGAGGCAGAACGTCCACAATGATGCCCTTGGCCAAAAAGGGCGTATGCGTTTTTTCCTGAATATATTCAGGAAAAAACGCATACGCCCTTTTTGGCCAACCAAGCAAGCTTGCAAAGGAAATCTGCACTACAATGAAGTCTCACTTCCCCCCACCCCCGGTCAAAAGGGCCATCTGAAAAAAGTGTAAAATCCAGAAAGGCAGGACAGGCCATGGAGAACTGGGAGCCTTGTTATGCTGATGGGCGGGATGTAAATTGCCAACAACCACTCGGGAGAAGTGTATGGTGTTTCCTGAAACATCTAAAAAACAAAGCAACAGAGCCTAGGGCACTTCCACTTATGGTCCTATAGCTTAGGGAAATTAAAATCAAAAAGACACAGCCACCCCAAAGTTTGGGACACCTCTGTTTACAAGAACCTCGTTTACAGTACAAGTTCAACATCGCAGAAAGTGAAAAATGGATAAAGAAGTTGTGGTATTTACTTACAAAGCAATATCACTCAGCAATGAAATCTGTGTCATCAGGCACTTAGCAGCACAATGAGTGGATTCAGGTATGATGATTCTAACTGAAATAAGTCACACAGAAAAAGAAACATCATAAGATATCAGTAATACACGGAATGTAAACTTGGCTACACAGGAACTGAATTACAGAACAGAACAGGGTCTCAAATTTAGAAAACCAACTTATGCTTGCTTAAGGGGAAAGGTGAGTTGGGGTGCTGCATAAAACCAGAGATTGAAATGAGCACAGATAAAGTTCCTTAAGCCAAATATGGAATAGACAAGAGCTACTCCTTGCTCAACGAAATGGACTCAACACCGCATATTAAACGCCTAAGAATGTAACTGACTAGTAAGTATCTTAAAACCTATGGATTGCTATGTCTCCAAAAGAGAATCAAGCATGTGTACAGGGGCATAAACGCAGCAGTGATAGGATTGGAGAGGTTCGGTGAGCAAATGAAGACCCTTTGAAGTCATATTGCATGGTACCCATTCCACGGGTTTCAACTACCCAGGTTTTAGGTATTCTTCCTTCAGCTAAAACATGCATGTGGAACCTAGAGTATGATCAACCATGTGATCGGGAGACGTGTTCAAATATGTCTCAGTTTTCGTACCCTGGTACTCGGGTGCAACATTCCAGACGCTTTACTAACACTCTCCCGACTTGGAGAGTCAGTCCCTTTAAACTCCTGTTTGGCCCAGTTTGCAATTTCTGCGGAAGATGAACAGGAATAGCGAGAACCAATGAGAGGCTAGCTGGAGGTGTCTGGACGGGCAAATTTAACTCTCATTTCCCACCAGGAAGAGGAATTAACCAAAGGTTCAGCGTGCCGTGCCGGAACCAGATTAGGGCCTGAAGCCATCCTGCGGTGTTGCGGCAAGCTCAAAAGAAAGCGAGTTGAAGAAAGGAGCTCAGGGGCACTGTAATTCACAAACCTGCAGAGTTATAAATGACAGCTATCGTCCAAAAATAGACTGAAGTAAGGCTGCCAAGAGGACTTGAAAGCAGCGCAGAATTGCAGGAAACCGATTTCAGGAGGTAGACTGGAATTGCATTGAAAGCATAGGAAAAGAGGCAGAACGTCCACAATGATGCACTTGGCCAAAAAGGGCGTATGCGTTTTTTCCTGAATATATTCAGGAAAAAATGCATACGCCCTTTTTGGCCAACCAAGCAAGCTTGCAAAGGAAGTCTGCACTACAATGAAGTCTCACTTCCCCCCGGTCAAAAGGGCCATCTGAAAAAAGTGTAAAATCCAGAAAGGCAAGACAGGCCATGGAGAACTGGGAGCCTTGTTATGCTGATGGGCGGGATGTAAATTGCCAACAACCACTCTGGAGAAGTGTATGGTGTTTCCTGAAACATCTAAAAAACAAAGCAACAGAACCTAGGGCACTTCCACTTATGGTCCTATAGCTTAGGGAAATTAAAATCAAAAAGACACAGCCACCCCAAAGTTTGGATCGGCTCTGTTTACAAGAACCTCGTTTACAGTACAAGTTCAACATCGCAGAAAGTGAAAAATGGATAAAGAAGTTGTGGTATTTACTTACAAAGCAATATCACTCAGCAATGAAATCTGTGTCATCAGGCCCCTAGCAGCACAATGAGTGGATTCAGGTATGATGATTCTAACTGAAGTAAGTCACACAGAAAAAGAAACATCATAAGATATCAGTAATACACGGAATGTAAACTTGGCTACACAGGAACTGAATTACAGAACAGAACAGTGTCTCAAATTTAGAAAACCAACTTATGCTTGCTTAAGGGTAAAGGTGAGTTGGGGTGCTGCATAAAACCAGAGATTGAAATGAGCACAGATAAAGTTCCTTAAGCCAAATATGGAATAGACATGAGCTACTCCTTGCTCAACGAAATGGACTCAACACCGCATATTAAACGCCTAAGAATGTACCTGACTAGTAAGTATCTTAAAACCTATGGATTACTATGTCTCCGAAAGAGAATCAAGCATGTGTACAGGGGCATAAACGCAGCAGTGATAGGATTGGAGAGGTTCGGTGAGCAAATGAAGACCCTTTGAAGTCATATTGCAAGGTACCCATTCCACGGGTTTCAACTACCCAGGTTTTAGGTTTTCTTCCTTCAGCTAAAACATGCATGTGGAACCCAGAGTATGATCAACCATGTGATCGGGAGACGTGTTCAAATATGTCTCAGTTTTTGTACCCTGGTACTCGGGTGCAACATTCCAGACGCTTTACTAACACTCTCCCGACTTGGAGAGTCAGTGTCTTTAACCTCCTGTTTGGCCCAGTTTGCAATTTCTGCGGAAGATGAACAGGAATAGCGAGAACCAATGAGAGACTAGCTGGAGGTGTCTGGACGGGCAAATTTAACTCTCATTTCCCACCAGGAAGAGGAATTAACCAAAGGCTCAGCGTGCCGTGCCGGAACCAGATTAGGGCCTGAAGCCATCCTGCGGTGTTGCGGCCAGCTCACAAGAAAGCGAGTTGAAGAAAGGAGCTCAGGGGCACTGTAATTCACAAACCTGCAGAGTTATAAATGACAGCTATCGTCCAAAAATAGACTGAAGTAAGGCTGCCAAGAGGACTTGAAAGCGGGGCAGAATTGCAGGAAACCGATTTCAGGAGGTAGACTGGAATTGCATTGAAAGCATAGGAAAAGAGGCAGAACGTCCACAATGATGCCCTTGGCCAAAAAGGGCGTATGCGTTTTTTCCTGAATATATTCAGGAAAAAACGCATACGCCCTTTTTGGCCAACCAAGCAAGCTTGCAAAGGAAATCTGCACTACAATGAAGTCTCACTTCCCCCCACCCCCGGTCAAAAGGGCCATCTGAAAAAAGTGTAAAATCCAGAAAGGCAGGACAGGCCATGGAGAACTGGGAGCCTTGTTATGCTGATGGGCGGGATGTAAATTGCCAACAACCACTCCGGAGAAGTGTATGGTGTTTCCTGAAACATCTAAAAAACAAAGCAACAGAGCCTAGGGCACTTCCACTTATGGTCCTATAGCTTAGGGAAATTAAAATCAAAAAGACACAGCCACCCCAAAGTTTGGGACACCTCTGTTTACAAGAACCTCGTTTACAGTACAAGTTCAACATCGCAGAAAGTGAAAAATGGATAAAGAAGTTGTGGTATTTACTTACAAAGCAATATCACTCAGCAATGAAATCTGTGTCATCAGGCCCTTAGCAGCACAATGAGTGGATTCATGTATGATGATTCTAACTGAAATAAGTCACACAGAAAAAGAAACATCATAAGATATCAGTAATACACGGAATGTAAACTTGGCTACACAGGAACTGAATTACAGAACAGAACAGGGTCTCAAATTTAGAAAACCAACTTATGCTTGCTTAAGGGGAAAGGTGAGTTGGGGTGCTGCATAAAACCAGAGATTGAAATGAGCACAGATAAAGTTCCTTAAGCCAAATATGGAATAGACAAGAGCTACTCCTTGCTCAACGAAATGGACTCAACACCGCATATTAAACGCCTAAGAATGTACCTGACTAGTAAGTATCTTAAAACCTATGGATTGCTATGTCTCCAAAAGAGAATCAAGCATGTGTACAGGGGCATAAACGCAGCAGTGATAGGATTGGAGAGGTTCGGTGAGCAAATGAAGACCCTTTGAAGTCATATTGCATGGTACCCATTCCACGGGTTTCAACTACCCAGGTTTTAGGTATTCTTCCTTCAGCTAAAACATGCATGTGGAACCCAGAGTATGATCAACCATGTGAAAGGGAGACATGTTCAAATATGTCTCAGTTTTCCTCCCCTGGTACTCGGGTGCAACATTCCAGACGCTTTACTAACACTCTCCCGACTTGGAGAGTCAGTCCCTTTAACCTCCTTTTTGCCCCAGTTAGCAATTTCTGCGGAAGATGAACAGGAATAGCGAGAACCAATGAGAGACTAGCTGGAGGTGTCTGGACGGGCAAATTTAACTCTCATTTCCCACCAGGAAGAGGAATTAACCAAAGGCTCAGCGTGCCGTGCCGGAACCAGATTAGGGCCTGAAGCCATCCTGCGGTGTTGCGGCCAGGTCACAAGAAAGCGAGTTGAAGAAAGGAGCTCAGGGGCACTGTAATTCACAAACCTGCAGAGTTATAAATGACAGCTATCGTCCAAAAATAGACTGAAGTAAGGCTGCCAAGAGGACTTGAAAGCGGGGCAGAATTGCAGTAAACCGATTTCAGGAGGTAGACTGGAATTGCATTGAATGCATAGGAAAAGAGGCAGAACGTCCACAATGATGCACTTGTCCAAAAAGGGCGTATGCGTTTTTTCCTGAATATATTCATGAAAAAACGCATACGCCCTTTTTGGCCAACCAAGCAAGATTGCAAAGGAAATCTGCACTACAATGAAGTCTCACTTCCCCCCGGTCAAAAGGGCCATCTGAAAAAAGTGTAAAATCCAGAAAGGCAGGACAGGCCATGGAGAACTGGGAGCCTTGTTATGCTGATGGGCGGGATGTAAATTGCCAACAACCACTCGGGAAAAGTGTATGGTGTTTCCTGAAACATCTAAAAAACAAAGCAACAGAGCCTAGGGCACTGCCACTTATGGTCCTATAGCTTAGGGAATTTAAAATCAAAAAGACACAGCCACCCCAAAGTTTGCAACGGCTCTGTTTACAAGAACCTCGTTTACAGTACAAGTTCAACATCGCAGAAAGTGAAAAATGGATAAAGAAGTTGTGGTATTTACTTACAAAGCAATATCACTCAGCAATGAAATCTGTGTCATCAGGCCCTTAGCAGCACAATGAGTGGATTCAGGTATGATGATTCTAACTGAAATAAGTCACACAGAAAAAGAAACATCATAAGATATCAGTAATACACGGAATGTAAACTTGGCTACACAGGAACTGAATTACAGAACAGAACAGGGTCTCAAATTTAGAAAACCAACTTATGCTTGCTTAAGGGGAAAGGTGAGTTGGGGTGCTGCATAAAACCAGAGATTGAAATGAGCACAGATAAAGTTCCTTAAGCCAAATATGGAATAGACAAGAGCTACTCCTTGCTCAACGAAATGGACTGAACACCGCATATTAAATGCATAAGAATGTACCTGACTAGTAAGTATCTTAAAACCTATGGATTGCTATGTCTCCAAAAGAGAATCAAGCATGTGTACAGGGGCATAAACGCAGCAGTGATAGGATTGGAGAGGTTCGGTGAGCAAATGAAGACCCTTTGAAGTCATATTGCATGGTACCCATTCCACGGGTTTCAACTACCCAGGTTTTAGGTATTCTTCCTTCAGCTAAAACATGCATGTGGAACCCAAGTATGATCAACCATGTGAACGGGAGACGTGTTCAAATATGTCTCAGTTTTCTTCCCCTGGTACTCGGGTGCAACATTCCAGACGCTTTACTAACACTCTCCCCACTTGGAGAGTCAGCGCCTTTAACCTCCTGTTTGGCCCAGTTTGCAATTTCTGCGGAAGATGAACAGGAATAGCGAGAACCAATGAGAGGCTAGCTGGAGGTGTCTGGTCGGGCAAATTTAACTCTCATTTCCCACCAGGAAGAGGAAATAACCAAAGGCTCAGTGTGCCGTGCCGGAACCAGATTAGGGCCTGAAGCCATCCTGCGGTGTTGCGGCCAGCTCACAAGAAAGCGAGTTGAAGAAAGGAGCTCAGGGGCACTGTAATTCACAAACCTGCAGAGTTATAAATGACAGCTATCGTCCAAAAATAGACTGAAGTAAGGCTGCCAAGAGGACTTGAAAGCGGGGCAGAATTGCAGGAAACCGATTTCAGGAGGTAGACTGGAATTGCATTGAAAGCATAGGAAAAGAGGCAGAACGTCCACAATGATGCACTGGGCCAAAAAGGGCATATGCGTTTTTTCCTGAATATATTCAGGAAAAAACGCATACGCCCTTTTTGGCCAACCAAGCAAGCTTGCAAAGGAAATCTGCACTACAATGAAGTCTCACTTCCCCCCGGTCAAAAGGGCCATCTGAAAAAAGTGTAAAATCCAGAAAGGCAGGACAGGCCATGGAGAACTGGGAGCCTTGTTATGCTGATGGGCGGGATGTAAATTGCCAACAACCACTCAGGAGAAGTGTATGGTGTTTCCTGAAACATCTAAAAAACAAAGCAACAGAACCTAGGGCACTTCCACTTATGGTCCTATAGCTTAGGGAAATTAAAATCAAAAAGACACAGCCACCCCAAAGTTTGGAACGGCTCTGTTTACAAGAACCTCGTTTACAGTACAAGTTCAACATCGCAGAAAGTGAAAAATGGATAAAGAAGTTGTGGTATTTACTTACAAAGCAATATCACTCAGCAATGAAATCTGTGTCATCAGGCCCTTAGCAGCACAATGAGTGGATTCAGGTATGATGATTCTAACTGAAATAAGTCACACAGAAAAAGAAACATCATAAGATATCAGTAATACACGGAATGTAAACTTGGCTACACAGGAACTGAATTACAGAACAGAACAGGGTCTCAAATTTCGAAAACCAACTTATGCTTGCTTAAGGGGAAAGGTGAGTTGGGGTGCTGCATAAAACCAGAGATTGAAATGAGCACAGATAAAGTTCCTTAAGCCAAATATGGAATAGACAAGAGCTACTCCTTGCTCAACGAAATGGACTGAACACCGCATATTAAACGCCTAAGAATGTACCTGACTAGTAAGTATCTTAAAACCTATGGATTGCTATGTCTCCGAAAGAGAATCAAGCATGTGTACAGGGGCATAAACGCAGCAGTGATAGGATTGGAGAGGTTCGGTGAGCAAATGAAGACCCTTTGAAGTCATATTGCATGGTACCCATTCCACGGGTTTCAAATACCCAGGTTTAAGGTATTCTTCCTTCAGCTAAAACATGCATGTGGAACCCAAGTATGATCAACCATGTGAACGGGAGACGTGTTCAAATATGTCTCAGGTTTCCTCCCCTGGTACTCGGGTGCAACATTCCAGACGCTTTACTAACACTCTCCCCACTTGGAGAGTCAGCGCCTTTAACCTCCTGTTTGGCCCAGTTTGCAATTTCTGCGGAAGATGAACAGGAATAGCGAGAACCAATGAGAGACTAGCTGGAGGTGTCTGGACGGGCAAATTTAACTCTCATTTCCCACCAGGAAGAGGAAATAACCAAAGGCTCAGCGTGCCGTACCGGAAACAGATTAGGGCCTGAAGCCATCCTGCGGTGTTGCGGCCAGGTCACAAGAAAGCGAGTTGAAGAAAGGAGCTCAGGGGCACTGTAATTCACAAACCCGCAGAGATATAAATGACAGCTATCGTCCAAAAATAGACTGAAGTAAGGCTGCCAAGAGGACTTGAAAGCGGGGCAGAATTGCAGGAAACCGATTTCAGGAGGTAGACTGGAATTGCATTGAAAGCATAGGAAAAGAGGCAGAACGTCCACAATGATGCACTTGGCCAAAAAGGGCGTATGCGTTTTTTCCTGAATATATTCAGGAAAAAACGCATACGCCCTTTTTGGCCAACCAAGCAAGCTTGCAAAGGAAATCTGCACTACAATGAAGTCTCACTTCCCCACCCCCCGGTCAAAAGGGCCATCTGAAAAAAGTGTAAAATCCAGAAAGGCAGGACAGGCCATGGAGAACTGGGAGCCTTGTTATGCTGATGGGCGGGATGTAAATTGCCAACAACCACTCCGGAGAAGTGTATGGTGTTTCCTGAAACATCTAAAAAACAAAGCAACAGAACCTAGGGCACTTCCACTTATGGTCCTATAGCTTAGGGAAATTAAAATCAAAAAGACACAGCCACCCCAAAGTTTGGGACGCCTCTGTTTACAAGAACCTCGTTTACAGTACAAGTTCAACATCGCAGAAAGTGAAAAATGGATAAAGAAGTTGTGGTATTTACTTACAAAGCAATATCACTCAGCAATGAAATCTGTGTCATCAGGCCCTTAGCAGCACAATGAGTGGATTCAGGTATGATGATTCTAACTGAAATAAGTCACACAGAAAAAGAAACATCATAAGATATCAGTAATACACGGAATGTAAACTTGGCTACACAGGAACTGAATTACAGAACAGAACAGGGTCTCAAATTTAGAAAACCAACTTATGCTTGCTTAAGGGGAAAGGTGAGTTGGTGTGCTGCATATAACCAGAGATTGAAATGAGCACAGATAAAGTTCCTTAAGCCAAATATGGAATAGACAAGAGCTACTCCTTGCTCAACGAAATGGACTCAACACCGCATATTAAACGCCTAAGAATGTACCTGACTAGTAAGTATCTTAAAACCTATGGATTGCTATGTCTCCGAAAGAGAATCAAGCATGTGTACAGGGGCATAAACGCAGCAGTGATAGGATTGGAGAGGTTCGGTGAGCAAATGAAGACCCTTTGAAGTCATATTGCATGGTACCCATTCCACGGGTTTCAACTACCCAGGTTTTTGGTATTCTTCCTTCAGCTAAAACATGCATGTGGAACCCAAGTATGATCAACCATGTGAACGGGAGACGTGTTCAAATATGTCTCAGTTTTCCTCCCCTGGTACTCGGGTGCAACATTCCAGACGCTTTACTAACACTCTCCCCACTTGGAGAGTCAGCGCCTTTAACCTCCTGTTTGGCCCAGCTTGCAATTTCTGTGGAAGATGAACAGGAATAGCGAGAACCAATGAGAGGCTAGCTGGAGGTGTCTGGACGGGCAAATTTAACTCTCATTTCCCACCAGGAAGAGGAAATAACCAAAGGCTCAGCGTGCCGTGCCAGAACCAGAATAGGGCCTGAAGCCATCCTGCGGTGTTGCGGCCAGGTCACAAGAAAGCGAGTTGAAGAAAGGAGCTCAGGGGCACTGTAATTCACAAACCTGCAGACTTATAAATGACAGCTATCGTCCACAAATAGACTGAAGTAAGGCTGCCAAGAGGACTTGAAAGCGGGGCAGAATTGCAGGAAACCGATTTCAGGAGGTAGTCTGGAATTGCATTGAAAGCATAGGAAAAGAGGCAGAACGTCCACAATGATGCCCTTTGCCAAAAAGGGCGTATGCGTTTTTTCCTGAATATATTCAGGAAAAAACGCATACGCCCTTTTTGGCCAACCAAGCAAGCTTGCAAAGGAAATCTGCACTACAATGAAGTCTCACTTCCCCCCGGTCAAAAGGGCCATCTGAAAAAAGTGTAAAATCCAGAAAGGCAAGACAGGCCATGGAGAACTGGGAGCCTTGTTATGCTGATGGGCGGGATGTAAATTGCCAACAACCACTCGGGAGAAGTGTATGGTGTTTCCTGAAACATCTAAAAAACAAATCAACAGAGCCTAGGGCACTTCCACTTATGGTCCTATAGCTTAGGGAAATTAAAATCAAAAAGACACAGCCACCCCAAAGTTTGGAACGGCTCTGTTTACAAGAACCTCGTTTACAGTACAAGTTCAACATCGCAGAAAGTGAAAAACGGATAAAGAAGTTGTGGTATTTACTTACAAAGCAATATCACTCAGCAATGAAATCTGTGTCATCAGGCCCTTAGCAGCACAATGAGTGGATTCAGGTACGATGATTCTAACTGAAATAAATCACACAGAAAAAGAAACATCATAAGATATCAGTAATACACGGAATGTAAACTTGGCTACACAGGAACTGAATTACAGAACAGAACAGGGTCTCAAATTTAGAAGACCAACATATGCTTGCTTAAGGGTAAAGGTGAGTTGGGGTGCTGCATAAAACCAGAGATTGAAATGAGCACAGATAAAGTTCCTTAAGCCAAATATGGAATAGACAAGAGCTACTCCTTGCTCAACGAAATGGACTCAACACCGCATATTAAACGCCTAAGAATGTACCTGACTAGTAAGTATCTTAAAACCTATGGATTGCTATGTCTCCGAAAGAGAATCAAGCATGTGTACAGGGGCATAAACGCAGCAGTGATAGGATTGGAGAGGTTCGGTGAGCAAATGAAGACCCTTTGAAGTCATATTGCATGGTACCCATTCCACGGGTTTCAACTACCCAGGTTTAAGGTATTCTTCCTTCAGCTAAAACATGCATGTGGAACCTAGAGTATGATCAAACATGTGATCGGGAGACGTGTTCAAATATGTCTCAGTTTTCGTACCCTGGTACTCGGGTGCAACATTCCAGACGCTTTACTAATACTCTCCCCACTTGGAAAGTCAGCGCCTTTAACCTCCTGTTTGGCCCAGTTTGAAATTTCTGCGGAAGATGAACAGGAATAGCGAGAACCAATGAGAGGCTAGCTGGAGGTGTGTGGACGGGCAAATTTAACTCTCATTTCCCACCAGGAAGAGGAAATAACCAAAGGCTCAGTGTGCCGTGCCGGAACCAGATTAGGGCCTGAAGCCATCCTGCGGTGTTGCGGCCAGCTCAAAAGAAAGCGAGTTGAAGAAACGAGCTCAGGGGCACTGTAATTCACAAACCTGCAGAGTTATAAATGACAGCTATCGTCCAAAAATAGACTGAAGTAAGGCTGCCAAGAGGACTTGAAAGCGGGGCAGAATTGCAGGAAACCGATTTCAGGAGGTAGACTGGAATTGCATTGAAAGCATAGGAAAAGAGGCAGAACGTCCACAATGATGCACTTGGTCAAAAAGGGCGTATGCGTTTTTTCCTGAATATATTCAGGAAAAAACGCATACGCCCTTTTTGGCCAACCAAGCAAGCTTGCAAAGGAAATCTGCACTACAATGAAGTCTCACTTCCCCACGGTCAAAAGGGCCATCTGAAAAAAGTGTAAAATCCAGAAAGGCAGGACAGGCCATGGAGAACTGGGAGCCTTGTTATGCTGATGGGCGGGATGTAAATTGCCAACAACCACTCGGGAGAAGTGTATAGTGTTTCCTGAAACATCTAAAAAACAAAGCAACAGAGCCTAGGGCACTTCCACTTATGGTCCTATAGCTTAGGGAAATTAAAATCAAAAAGACACAGCCACCCAAAAGTTTGGGACGCCTCTGTTTACAAGAACCTCGTTTACAGTACAAGTTCAACATCGCAGAAAGTGAAAAATGGATAAAGAAGTTGTGGTATTTACTTACAAAGCAATATCACTCAGCAATGAAATCTGTGTCATCAGGCCCTTAGCAGCACAATGAGTGGATTCATGTATGATGATTCTAACTGAAATAAGTCACACAGAAAAAGAAACATCATAAGATATCAGTAATACACGGAATGTAAACTTGGCTACACAGGAACTGAATTACAGAACAGAACAGGGTCTCAAATTTCGAAAACCAACTTATGCTTGCTTAAGGGGAAAGGTGAGTTGGGGTGCTGCATAAAACCAGAGATTGAAATGAGCACAGATAAAGTTCCTTAAGCCAAATATGGAATAGACAAGAGCTACTCCTTGCTCAACGAAATGGACTCAACACCGCATATTAAACACCTAAGAATGTACCTGACTAGTAAGTATCTTAAAACCTATGGATTGCTATGTCTCCAAAAGAGAATCAAGCATGTGTACAGGGGCATAAACGCAGCAGTGATAGGATTGGAGAGGTTCGGTGAGCAAATGAAGACCCTTTGAAGTCATATTGCATGGTACCCATTCCACGGGTTTCAACTACCCAGGTTTTAGGTATTCTTCCTTCAGCTAAAACATGCATGTGGAACCCAGAGTATGATCAACCATGTGAACGGGAGACGTGTTCAAATATGTCTCAGTTTTCCTCCCCTGGTACTCGGGTGCAACATTCCAGACGCTTTACTAACACTCTCCCCACTTGGAGAGACAGTGCCTTTAACCTCCTGTTTGGCCCAGTTTGCAATTTCTGCGGAAGATGAACAGGAATAGCGAGAACCAATGAGAGGCTAGCTGGAGGTGTCTGGACGGGCAAATTTAACTCTCATTTCCCACCAGGAAGAGGAAATAACCAAAGGCTCAGTGTGCCGTGCCGGAACCAGATTAGGGCCTGAAGCCATCCTGCGGTGTTGCGGCCACCTCACAAGAAAGCGAGTTGAAGAAAGGAGCTCAGGGGCACTGTAATTCACAAACCTGCAGAGTTATAAATGACAGCTATCGTCCAAAAATAGACTGAAGTAAGGCTGCCAAGAGGACTTGAAAGCGGGGCAGAATTGCAGGAAACCGATTTCAGGAGGTAGACTGGAATTGCATTGAAAGCATAGGAAAAGAGGCAGAACGTCCACAATGATGCACTTGGCCAAAAAGGGCGTATGCGTTTTTTCCTGAATATATTCAGGAAAAAACGCATACGCCCTTTTTGGCCAACCAAGCAAGCTTGCAAAGGAAATCTGCACTACAATGAAGTCTCACTTCCCCCCGGTCAAAAGGGCCATCTGAAAAAAGTGTAAAATCCAGAAAGGCAGGACAGGCCATGGAGTACTGGGAGCCTTGTTATGCTGATGGGCGGGATGTAAATTGCCAACAACCACTCGGGAGAAGTGTATGGTGTTTCCTGAAACATCTAAAAAACAAAGCAACAGAACCTAGGGCACTTCCACTTATGGTCCTATAGCTTAGGGAAATTAAAATCAAAAAGACACAGCCACCCCAAAGTTTGGAACGGCTCTGTTTACAAGAACCTCGTTTACAGTACAAGTTCAACATCACAGAAAGTGAAAAATGGATAAAGAAGTTGTGGTATTTACTTACAAAGCAATATCACTCAGCAATGAAATCTGTGTCATCAGGCCCTTAGCAGCACAATGAGTGGATTCAGGTATGATGATTCTAACTGAAATAAGTCACACAGAAAAAGAAACATCATAAGATATCAGTAATACACGGAATGTAAACTTGGCTACACAGGAACTGAATTACAGAACAGAACAGGGTCTCAAATTTCGAAAACCAACTTATGCTTGCTTAAGGGGAAAGGTGAGTTGGGGTGCTGCATAAAACCAGAGATTGAAATGAGCACAGATAAAGTTCCTTAAGCCAAATATGGAATAGACAAGAGCTACTCCTTGCTCAACGAAATGGACTCAACACCGCATATTAAACGCCTAAGAATGTACCTGACTAGTAAGTATCTTAAAACCTATGGATTGCTATGTCTCCGAAAGAGAATCAAGCATGTGTACAGGGGCATAAACGCAGCAGTGATAGGATTGGAGAGGTTCGGTGAGCAAATGAAGACCCTTTGAAGTCATATTGCATGGTACCCATTCCACGGGTTTCAACTACCCAGGTTTTAGGTATTCTTCCTTCAGCTAAAACATGCATGTGGAACCCAAGTATGATCAACCATGTGAACGGGAGACGTGTTCAAATATGTCTCAGTTTTCCTCCCCTGGTACTCGGGTGCAACATTCCAGACGCTTTACTAACACTCTCCCCACTTGGAGAGTCAGCGCCTTTAACCTCCTGTTTGGCCCAGTTTGCAATTTCTGCGGAAGATGAACAGGAATAGCGAGAACCAATGAGAGGCTAGCTGGAGGTGTCTGGACGGGCAAATTTAACTCTCATTTCCCACCAGGAAGAGGAAATAACCAAAGGCTCAGTGTGCCGTGCCGGAACCAGATTAGGGCCTGAAGCCATCCTGCGGTGTTGCGGCCAGCTCACAAGAAAGCGAGTTGAAGAAAGGAGCTCAGGGGCACTGTAATTCACAAACCTGCAGAGTTATAAATGACAGCTATCGTCCAAAAATAGACTGAAGTAAGGCTGCCAAGAGGACTTGAAAGCGGGGCAGAATTGCAGGAAACCGATTTCAGGAGGTAGACTGGAATTGCATTGAAAGCATAGGAAAAGAGGCAGAACGTCCACAATGATGCACTTGGCCAAAAAGGGCGTATGCGTTTTTTCCTGAATATATTCAGGAAAAAACGCATACGCCCTTTTTGGCCAACCAAGCAAGCTTGCAAAGGAAATCTGCACTACAATGAAGTCTCACTTCCCCCCGGTCAAAAGGGCCATCTGAAAAAAGTGTAAAATCCAGAAAGGCAGGACAGGCCATGGAGAACTGGGAGCCTTGTTATGCTGATGGGCGGGATGTAAATTGCCAACAACCACTCGGGAGAAGTGTATGGTGTTTCCTGAAACATCTAAAAAACAAAGCAACAGAACCTAGGGCACTTCCACTTATGGTCCTATAGCTTAGGGAAATTAAAATCAAAAAGACACAGCCACCCCAAAGTTTGGAACGGCTCTGTTTACAAGAACCTCGTTTACAGTACAAGTTCAACATCGCAGAAAGTGAAAAATGGATAAAGAAGTTGTGGTATTTACTTACAAAGCAATATCACTCAGCAATGAAATCTGTGTCATCAGGTCCTTAGCAGCACAATGAGTGGATTCAGGTATGATGATTCTAACTGAAATAAGTCACACAGAAAAAGAAACATCATAAGATATCAGTAATACACGGAATGTAAACTTGGCTACACAGGAACTGAATTACAGAACAGAACAGGGTCTCAAATTTCGAAAACCAACTTATGCTTGCTTAAGGGGAAAGGTGAGTTGGGGTGCTGCATAAAACCAGAGATTGAAATGAGCACAGATAAAGTTCCTTAAGCCAAATATGGAATAGACAAGAGCTACTCCTTGCTCAACGAAATGGACTCAACACCGCATATTAAACGCCTAAGAATGTACCTGACTAGTAAGTATCTTAAAACCTATGGATTGCTATGTCTCCGAAAGAGAATCAAGCATGTGTACAGGGGCATAAACGCAGCAGTGATAGGATTGGAGAGGTTCGGTGAGCAAATGAAGACCCTTTGAAGTCATATTGCATGGTACCCATTCCACGGGTTTCAACTACCCAGGTTTTAGGTATTCTTCCTTCAGCTAAAACATGCATGTGGAACCCAAGTATGATCAACCATGTGAACGGGAGACGTGTTCAAATATGTCTCAGTTTTCCTCCCCTGCTACTCGGGTGCAACATTCCAGACGCTTTACTAACACTCTCCCCACTTGGAGAGTCAGCGCCTTTAACCTCCTGTTTGGCCCAGTTTGCAATTTCTGCGGAAGATGAACAGGAATAGCGAGAACCAATGAGAGGCTAGCTGGAGGTGTCTGGACGGGCAAATTTAACTCTCATTTCCCACCAGGAAGAGGAAATAACCAAAGGCTCAGTGTGCCGTGCCGGAACCAGATTAGGGCCTGAAGCCATCCTGCGGTGTTGCGGCCAGCTCACAAGAAAGCGAGTTGAAGAAAGGAGCTCAGGGGCACTGTAATTCACAAACCTGCAGAGTTATAAATGACAGCTATCGTCCAAAAATAGACTGAAGTAAGGCTGCCAAGAGGACTTGAAAGCGGGGCAGAATTGCAGGAAACCGATTTCAGGAGGTAGACTGGAATTGCATTGAAAGCATAGGAAAAGAGGCCGAACGTCCACAATGATGCACTTGGCCAAAAAGGGCGTATGCGTTTTTTCCTGAATATATTCAGGAAAAAACGCATACGCCCTTTTTGGCCAACCAAGCAAGCTTGCAAAGGAAATCTGCACTACAATGAAGTCTCACTTCCCCCCGGTCAAAAGGGCCATCTGAAAAAAGTGTAAAATCCAGAAAGGCAGGACAGGCCATGGAGAACTGGGAGCCTTGTTATGCTGATGGGCGGGATGTAAATTGCCAACAACCACTCGGGAGAAGTGTATGGTGTTTCCTGAAACATCTAAAAAACAAAGCAACAGAACCTAGGGCACTTCCACTTATGGTCCTATAGCTTAGGGAAATTAAAATCAAAAAGACACAGCCACCCCAAAGTTTGAAATGGCTCTGTTTACAAGAACCTCGTTTACAGTACAAGTTCAACATCGCAGAAAGTGAAAAATGGATAAAGAAGTTGTGGTATTTACTTACAAAGCAATATCACTCAGCAATGAAATCTGTGTCATCAGGCCCTTAGCAGCACAATGAGTGGATTCAGGTATGATGATTCTAACTGAAATAAGTCACACAGAAAAAGAAACATCATAAGATATCAGTAATACACGGAATGTAAACTTGGCTACACAGGAACTGAATTACAGAACAGAACAGGGTCTCAAATTTCGAAAACCAACTTATGCTTGCTTAAGGGGAAAGGTGAGTTGGGGTGCTGCATAAAACCAGAGATTGAAATGAGCACAGATAAAGTTCCTTAAGCCAAATATGGAATAGACAAGAGCTACTCCTTGCTCAACGAAATGGACTCAACACCGCATATTAAACGCCTAAGAATGTACCTGATTAGAAAGTATCTTAAAACCTATGAATTGCTATGTCTCCAAAAGAGAATCAAGCATGTTTACAGGGGCATAAACGCAGCAGTGATAGGATTGGAGAGGTTCGGTGAGCAAATGAAGACCCTTTGAAGTCATATTGCATGGTACCCATTCCACGGGTTTCAACTACCCAGGTTTTAGGTATTCTTCCTTCAGCTAAAACATGCATGTGGAACCCAAGTATGATCAACCATGTGAACGGGAGACGTGTTCAAATATGTCTCAGTTTTCTTCCCCTGGTACTCGGGTGCAACATTCCAGACGCTTTACTAATACTCTCCCCACTTGGAAAGTCAACGCCTTTAACCTCCTGTTTGGCCCAGTTTGCAATTTCTGCGGAAGATGAACAGGAATAGTGAGAACCAATGAGAGGCTAGCTGGAGGTGTCTGGACGGGCAAATTTAACTCTCATTTCCCACCAGGAAGAGGAAATAACCAAAGGCTCAGTGTGCCGTGCCAGAACCAGATTAGGGCCTGAAGCCATCCTGCGGTGTTGCGGCCAGCTCACAAGAAAGCGAGTTGAAGAAAGGAGCTCAGGGGCACTGTAATTCACAAACCTGCAGAGTTATAAATGACAGCTATCGTCCAAAAATAGACTGAAGTAAGGCTGCCAAGAGGACTTGAAAGCGGGGCAGAATTGCAGGAAACCGATTTCAGGAGGTAGACTGGAATTGCATTGAAAGCATAGGAAAAGAGGCCGAACGTCCACAATGATGCACTTGGCCAAAAAGGGCGTATGCATTTTTTCCTGAATATATTCAGGAAAAAACGCATACGCCCTTTTTGGCCAACCAAGCAAGCTTGCAAAGGAAATCTGCACTACAATGAAGTCTCACTTCCCCCCGGTCAAAAGGGCCATCTGAAAAAAGTGTAAAATCCAGAAAGGCAGGACAGGCCATGGAGAACTGGGAGCCTTGTTATGCTGATGGGCGGGATGTAAATTGCCAACAACCACTCGGGAGAAGTGTATGGTGTTTCCTGAAACATCTAAAAAACAAAGCAACAGAACCTAGGGCACTTCCACTTATGGTCCTATAGCTTAGGGAAATTAAAATCAAAAAGACACAGCCACCCCAAAGTTTGGAACGGCTCTGTTTACAAGAACCTCGTTTACAGTACAAGTTCAACATCGCAGAAAGTGAAAAATGGATAAAGAAGTTGTGGTATTTACTTACAAAGCAATATCACTCAGCAATGAAATCTGTGTCATCAGGCCCTTAGCAGCACAATGAGTGGATTCAGGTATGATGATTCTAACTGAAATAAGTCACACAGAAAAAGAAACATCATAAGATATCAGTAATACACGGAATGTAAACTTGGCTACACAGGAACTGAATTACAGAACAGAACAGGGTTTCAAATTTCGAAAACCAACTTATGCTTGCTTAAGGGGAAAGGTGAGTTGGGGTGCTGCATAAAACCAGAGATTGAAATGAGCACAGATAAAGTTCCTTAAGCCAAATATGGAATAGACAAGAGCTACTCCTTGCGCAACGAAATGGACTCAACACCGCATATTAAACGCCTAAGAATGTACCTGACTAGTAAGTATCTTAAAACCTATGGATTGCTATGTCTCCGAAAGAGAATCAAGCATGTGTACAGGGGCATAAACGCAGCAGTGATAGGATTGGAGAGGTTCGGTGAGCAAATGAAGACCCTTTGAAGTCATATTGCATGGTACCCATTCCACGGGTTTCAACTACCCAGGTTTTAGGTATTCTTCCTTCAGCTAAAACATGCATGTGGAACCCAAGTATGATCAACCATGTGAACGGGAGACGTGTTCAAATATGTCTCAATTTTCCTCCCCTGGTACTCGGGTGCAACATTCCAGACGCTTTACTAACACTCTCCCCACTTGGAGAGTCAGCGCCTTTAACCTCCTGTTTGGCCCAGTTTGCAATTTCTGCGGAAGATGAACAGGAATAGCGAGAACCAATGAGAGGCTAGCTGGAGGTGTCTGGACGGGCAAATTTAACTCTCATTTCCCACCAGGAAGAGGAAATAACCAAAGGCTCAGTGTGCCGTGCCGGAACCAGATTAGGGCCTGAAGCCATCCTGCGGTGTTGCGGCCAGCTCACAAGAAAGCGAGTTGAAGAAAGGAGCTCAGGGGCACTGTAATTCACAAACCTGCAGAGTTATAAATGACAGCTATCGTCCAAAAATAGACTGAAGTAAGGCTGCCAAGAGGACTTGAAAGCGGGGCAGAATTGCAGGAAACCGATTTCAGGAGGTAGACTGGAATTGCATTGAAAGCATAGGAAAAGAGGCAGAACGTCCACAATGATGCACTTGGCCAAAAAGGGCGTATGCGTTTTTTCCTGAATATATTCAGGAAAAAACGCATACGCCCTTTTTGGCCAACCAAGCAAGCTTGCAAAGGAAATCTGCACTACAATGAAGTCTCACTTCCCCCCGGTCAAAAGGGCCCTCTGAAAAAAGTGTAAAATCCAGAAAGGCAGGACAGGCCATGGAGAACTGGGAGCCTTGTTATGCTGATGGGCGGGATGTAAATTGCCAACAACCACTCGGGAGAAGTGTATGGTGTTTCCTGAAACATCTAAAAAACAAAGCAACAGAACCTAGGGCACTTCCACTTATGGTCCTATAGCTTAGGGAAATTAAAATCAAAAAGACACAGCCACCCCAAAGTTTGGAACGGCTCTGTTTACAAGAACCTCGTTTACAGTACAAGTTCAACATCGCAGAAAGTGAAAAATGGATAAAGAAGTTGTGGTATTTACTTACAAAGCAATATCACTCAGCAATGAAATCTGTGTCATCAGGCCCTTAGCAGCACAATGAGTGGATTCAGGTATGATGATTCTAACTGAAATAAGTCACACAGAAAAAGAAACATCATAAGATATCAGTAATACACGGAATGTAAACTTGGCTACACAGGAACTGAATTACAGAACAGAACAGGGTTTCAAATTTCGAAAACCAACTTATGCTTGCTTAAGGGGAAAGGTGAGTTGGGGTGCTGCATAAAACCAGAGATTGAAATGAGCACAGATAAAGTTCCTTAAGCCAAATATGGAATAGACAAGAGCTACTCCTTGCGCAACGAAATGGACTCAACACCGCATATTAAACGCCTAAGAATGTACCTGACTAGTAAGTATCTTAAAACCTATGGATTGCTATGTCTCCGAAAGAGAATCAAGCATGTGTACAGGGGCATAAACGCAGCAGTGATAGGATTGGAGAGGTTCGGTGAGCAAATGAAGACCCTTTGAAGTCATATTGCATGGTACCCATTCCACGGGTTTCAACTACCCAGGTTTTAGGTATTCTTCCTTCAGCTAAAACATGCATGTGGAACCCAAGTATGATCAACCATGTGAACGGGAGACGTGTTCAAATATGTCTCAATTTTCCTCCCCTGGTACTCGGGTGCAACATTCCAGACGCTTTACTAACACTCTCCCCACTTGGAGAGTCAGCGCCTTTAACCTCCTGTTTGGCCCAGTTTGCAATTTCTGCGGAAGATGAACAGGAATAGCGAGAACCAATGAGAGGCTAGCTGGAGGTGTCTGGACGGGCAAATTTAACTCTCATTTCCCACCAGGAAGAGGAAATAACCAAAGGCTCAGTGTGCCGTGCCGGAACCAGATTAGGGCCTGAAGCCATCCTGCGGTGTTGCGGCCAGCTCACAAGAAAGCGAGTTGAAGAAAGGAGCTCAGGGGCACTGTAATTCACAAACCTGCAGAGTTATAAATGACAGCTATCGTCCAAAAATAGACTGAAGTAAGGCTGCCAAGAGGACTTGAAAGCGGGGCAGAATTGCAGGAAACCGATTTCAGGAGGTAGACTGGAATTGCATTGAAAGCATAGGAAAAGAGGCAGAACGTCCACAATGATGCACTTGGCCAAAAAGGGCGTATGCGTTTTTTCCTGAATATATTCAGGAAAAAACGCATACGCCCTTTTTGGCCAACCAAGCAAGCTTGCAAAGGAAATCTGCACTACAATGAAGTCTCACTTCCCCCCGGTCAAAAGGGCCCTCTGAAAAAAGTGTAAAATCCAGAAAGGCAGGACAGGCCATGGAGAACTGGGAGCCTTGTTATGCTGATGGGCGGGATGTAAATTGCCAACAACCACTCGGGAGAAGTGTATTGTGTTTCCTGAAACATCTAAAAAACAAAGCAACAGAACCTAGGGCACTTCCACTTATGGTCCTATAGCTTAGGGAAATTAAAATCAAAAAGACACAGCCACCCCAAAGTTTGGAACGGCTCTGTTTACAAGAACCTCGTTTACAGTAGAAGTTCAACATCGCAGAAAGTGAAAAATGGATAAAGAAGTTGTGGTATTTACTTACAAAGCAATATCACTCAGCAATGAAATCTGTGTCATCAGGCCCTTAGCAGGACAATGAGTGGATTCAGGTATGATGATTCTAACTGAAATAAGTCACACAGAAAAAGAAACATCATAAGATATCAGTAATACACGGAATGTAAACTTGGCTACACAGGAACTGAATTACAGAACAGAACAGGGTCTCAAATTTAGAAAACCAACTTATGCTTGCTTAAGGGGAAAGGTGAGTTGGGGTGCTGCATAAAACCAGAGATTGAAATGAGCACAGATAAAGTTCCTTAAGCCAAATATGGAATAGACAAGAGCTACTCCTTGCTCAACGAAATGGACTCAACACCGCATATTAAACGCCTAAGAATGTACCTGACTAGTAAGTATCTTAAAATCTATGGATTGCTATGTCTCCGAAAGAGAATCAAGCATGTGTACAGGGGCATAAACGCAGCAGTGATAGGATTGGAGAGGTTCGGTGAGCAAATGAAGACCCTTTGAAGTCATATTGCATGGTACCCATTCCACGGGTTTCAAATACCCAGGTTTAAGGTATTCTTCCTTCAGCTAAAACATGCATGTGGAACCCAAGTATGATCAACCATGTGAACGGGAGACGTGTTCAAATATGTCTCAGGTTTCCTCCCCTGGTACTCGGGTGCAACATTCCAGACGCTTTACTAACACTCTCCCCACTTGGAGAGTCAGCGCCTTTAACCTCCTGTTTGGCCCAGTTTGCAATTTCTGCGGAAGATGAACAGGAATAGCGAGAACCAATGAGAGACTAGCTGGAGGTGTCTGGACGGGCAAATTTAACTCTCATTTCCCACCAGGAAGAGGAAATAACCAAAGGCTCAGCGTGCCGTGCTGGAACCAGATTAGGGCCTGAAGCCATCCTGCGGTGTTGCGGCCAGGTCAAAAGAAAGCGAGTTGAAGAAACGAGCTCAGGGGCACTGTAATTCACAAACGTGCAGAGTTATAAATGACAGCTATCGTCCAAAAATAGACTGAAGTAAGGCTGCCAAGAGGACTTGAAAGCGGGGCAGAATTGCAGGAAACCGATTTCAGGAGGTAGACTGGAATTGCATTGAAAGCATGGGAAAAGAGGCAGAACATCCACAATGATGCACTTGGCCAAAAAGGGCGTATGCGTTTTTTCCTGAATATATTCAGGAAAAAACGCATACGCCCTTTTTGGCCAACCAAGCAAGCTTGCAAAGGAAATCTGCACTACAATGAAGTCTCACTTCCCCACCCCCCGGTCAAAAGGGCCATCTGAAAAAAGTGTAAAATCCAGAAAGGCAGGACAGGCCATGGAGAACTGGGAGCCTTGTTATGCTGATGGGCGTGATGTAAATTGCCAACAACCACTCCGGAGAAGTGTATGGTGTTTCCTGAAACATCTAAAAAACAAAGCAACAGAGCCTAGGGCACTTCCACTTATGGTCCTATAGCTTAGGGAAATTAAAATCAAAAAGACACAGCCACCCCAAAGTTTGGAAGGGCTCTGTTTACAAGAACCTCGTTTACAGTACAAGTTCAACATCGCAGAAAATGAAAAATGGATAAAGAAGTTGTGGTATTTATTTACAAAGCAATATCACTCAGCAATGAAATCTGTGTCATCAGGCCCTTAGCAGCACAATGAGTGGATTCAGGTATGATGATTCTAACTGAAATAAGTCACACAGAAAAAGAAACATCATAAGATATCAGTAATACACGGAATGTAAACTTGGCTACACAGGAACTGAATTACAGAACAGAACAGGGTTTCAAATTTCGAAAACCAACTTATGCTTGCTTAAGGGGAAAGGTGAGTTGGGGTGCTGCATAAAACCAGAGATTGAAATGAGCACAGATAAAGTTCCTTAAGCCAAATATGGAATAGACAAGAGCTACTCCTTGCTCATCGAAATGGACTCAAAACCGCATATTAAACGCCTAAGAATGTACCTGATTAGTAAGTATCTTAAAACCTATGGATTGCTATGTCTCCAAAAGAGAATCAAGCATGTATACAGGGGCATAAACGCAGCAGTGATAGGATTGGAGAGGTTCGGTGAGCAAATGAAGACCCTTTGAAGTCATATTGCATGGTACCCATTCCACGGGTTTCAACTACCCAGGTTTTAGGTATTCTTCCTTCAGCTAAAACATGCATGTGGAACCCAAGTATGATCAACCATGTGAACGGGAGACGTATTCAAATATGTCTCAGTTTTCTTCCCCTGGTACTCGGGTGCAACATTCCAGACGCTTTACTAATACTCTCCCCACTTGGAAAGTCAGCGCCTTTAACCTCCTGTTTGGCCCAGTTTGCAATTTCTGCGGAAGATGAACAGGAATAGCGAGAACCAATGAGAGGCTAGCTGGAGGTGTCTGGACGGGCAAACTTAACTCTCATTTCCCACCAGGAAGAGGAAATAAACAAAGGCTCAGTGTGCCGTGCCGGAACCAGATTAGGGCCTGAAGCCATCCTGCGGTGTTGTGGCCAGCTCAAAAGAAAGTTAGTTGAAGAAAGGAGCTCAGGGGCACTGTAATTCACAAACCTGCAGAGTTATAAATGACAGCTATCGTCCAAAAATAGACTGAAGTAAGGCTGCCAAGAGGACTTGAAAGCGGGGCAGAATTGCAGGAAACCGATTTCAGGAGGTAGACTGGAATTGCATTGAAAGCATAGGAAAAGAGGCAGAACGTCCACAATGATGCACTTGGCCAAAAAGGGCGTATGCGTTTTTTCCTGAATATATTCAGGAAAAAACGCATACGCCCTTTTTGGCCAACCAAGCAAGCTTGCAAAGGAAATCTGCACTACAATGAAGTCTCACTTCCCCCCGGTCAAAAGGGCCATCTGAAAAAAGTGTAAAATCCAGAAAGGCAGGACAGGCCATGGAGAACTGGGAGCCTTGTTATGCTGATGGGCGGGATGTAAATTGCCAACAACCACTCAGGAGAAGTGTATGGTGTTTCCTGAAACATCTAAAAAACAAAGCAACAGAACCTAGGGCACTTCCACTTATGGTCCTATAGCTTAGGGAAATTAAAATCAAAAAGACACAGCCACCCCAAAGTTTGCAACGGCTCTGTTTACAAGAACCTCGTTTACAGTACAAGTTCAACATCGCAGAAAGTGAAAAATGGATAAAGAAGTTGTGGTATTTACTTACAAAGCAATATCACTCAGCAATGAAATCTGTGTCATCAGGCCCTTAGCAGCACAATGAGTGGATTCAGGTATGATGATTCTAACTGTAATAAGTCACACAGAAAAAGAAACATCATAAGATATCAGTAATACACGGAATGTAAACTTGGCTACACAGGAACTGAATTACAGAACAGAACAGGGTCTCAAATTTAGAAAACCAACTTATGCTTGCTTAAGGGGAAAGGTGAGTTGGGGTGCTGCATAAAACCAGAGATTGAAATGAGCACAGATAAAGTTCCTTAAGCCAAATATGGAATAGACAAGAGCTACTCCTTGCTCAACGAAATGGACTCAACACCGCATATTAAACGCCTAAGAATGTACCTGACTAGTAAGTATCTTAAAACCTATGGATTGCTATGTCTCCGAAAGAGAATCAAGCATGTGTACAGGGGCATAAACGCAGCAGTGATAGGATTGGAGATGTTCGGTGAGCAAATGAAGACCCTTTGAAGTCATATTGCATGGTACCCATTCCACGGGTTTCAAATACCCAGGTTTAAGGTATTCTTCCTTCAGCTAAAACATGCATGTGGAACCTAGAGTATGATCAACCATGTGATCGGGAGACGTGTTCAAATATGTCTCAGTTTTCCTCCCCTGGTACTCGGGTGCAACATTCCAGACGCTTTACTAACACTCTCCCGACTTGGAGAGTCAGTCCCTTTAACCTCCTGTTTGGCCCAGTTTGCAATTTCTGCGGAAGATGAACAGGAATAGCGAGAACCAATGAGAGACTAGCTGGAGGTGTCTGGACGGGCAAATTTAACTCTCATTTCCCACCAGGAAGAGGAATTAACCAAAGGCTCAGCGTGCCGTGCCGGAACCAGATTAGGGCCTGAAGCCATCCTGCGGTGTTGCGGCCAGCTCACAAGAAAGCGAGTTGAAGAAAGGAGCTCAGGGGCACTGTAATTCACAAACCTGCAGAGTTATAAATGACAGCTATCGTCCAAAAATAGACTGAAGTAAGGCTGCCAAGACGACTTGAAAGCGGGGCAGAATTGCAGGAAACCGATTTCAGGAGGTAGACTGGAATTGCATTGAAAGCATAGGAAAAGAGGCAGAACGTCCACAATGATGCACTTGGCCAAAAAGGGCGTATGCGTTTTTTCCTGAATATATTCAGGAAAAAACGCATACGCCCTTTTTGGCCAACCAAGCAAGCTTGCAAAGGAAATCTGCACTACAATGAAGTCTCACTTCCCCCCGGTCAAAAGGGCCATCTGAAAAAAGTGTAAAATCCAGAAAGGCAAGACAGGCCATGGAGAACTGGGAGCCTTGTTATGCTGATGGGCGGGATGTAAATTGCCAACAACCACTAGGGAGAAGTGTATGGTGTTTCCTGAAACATCTAAAAAACAAAGCAACAGAGCCTAGGGCACTTCCACTTATGGTCCTATAGCTTAGGGAAATTAAAATCAAAAAGACACAGCCACCCCAAAGTTTGGGACGCCTCTGTTTACAAGAACCTCGTTTACAGTACAAGTTCAACATCGCAGAAAGTGAAAAATGGATAAAGAAGTTGTGGTATTTACTTACAAAGCAATATCACTCAGCAATGAAATCTGTGTCATCAGGCCCTTAGCAGCACAATGAGTGGATTCATGTATGATGATTCTAACTGAAATAAGTCACACAGAAAAAGAAACATCATAAGATATCAGTAATACACGGAATGTAAACTTGGCTACACAGGAACTGAATTACAGAACAGAACAGGGTCTCAAATTTCGAAAACCAACTTATGCTTGCTTAAGGGGAAAGGTGAGTTGGGGTGCTGCATAAAACCAGAGATTGAAATGAGCACAGATAAAGTTCCTTAAGCCAAATATGGAATAGACAAGAGCTACTCCTTGCTCAACGAAATGGACTCAACACCGCATATTAAACGCCTAAGAATGTACCTGACTAGTAAGTATCTTAAAACCTATGGATTGCTATGTCTCCAAAAGAGAATCAAGCATGTTTACAGGGGCATAAACGCAGCAGTGATAGGATTGGAGAGGTTCGGTGAGCAAATGAAGACCCTTTGAAGTCATATTGCATGGTACCCATTCCACGGGTTTCAACTACCCAGGTTTTAGGTATTCTTCCTTCAGCTAAAACATGCATGTGGAACCCAGAGTATGATCAACCATGTGAACGGGAGACGTGTTCAAATATGTCTCAGTTTTCCTGCCCTGGTACTCGGGTGCAACATTCCAGACGCTTTACTAACACTCTCCCGACTTGGAGAGTCAGTCCCTTTAACCTCCTGTTTGCCCCAGTTTGCAATTTCTGCGGAAGATGAACAGGAATAGCGAGAACCAATGAGAGACTAGCTGGAGGTGTCTGGACGGGCAAATTTAACTCTCATTGCCCACCAGGAAGAGGAATTAACCAAAGGCTCAGCGTGCCGTGCCGGAACCAGATTAGGGCCTGAAGCCATCCTGCGGTGTTGCGGCCAGCTCACAAGAAAGCGAGTTGAAGAAAGGAGCTCAGGGGCACTGTAATTCACAAACCTGCAGAGTTATAAATGACAGCTATCGTCCAAAAATAGACTGAAGTAAGGCTGCCAAGACGACTTGAAAGCGGGGCAGAATTGCAGGAAACCGATTTCAGGAGGTAGACTGGAATTGCATTGAATGCATAGGAAAAGAGGCAGAACGTCCACAATGATGCACTTGGCCAAATAGGGCGTATGCGTTTTTTCCTGAATATATTCATGAAAAAACGCATACGCCCTTTTTGGCCAAACAAGCAAGCTTGCAAAGGAAATCTGCACTACAATGAAGTCTCACTTCCCCCCGGTCAAAAGGGCCATCTGAAAAAAGTGTAAAATCCAGAAAGGCAGGACAGGCCATGGAGAACTGGGAGCCTTGTTATGCTGATGGGCGGGATGTAAATTGCCAACAACCACTCGGGAAAAGTGTATGGTGTTTCCTGAAACATCTAAAAAACAAAGCAACAGAGCCTAGGGCACTTCCACTTATGGTCCTATAGCTTAGGGAAATTAAAATCAAAAAGACACAGCCACCCCAAAGTTTGGAACAGCTCTGTTTACAAGAACCTCGTTTACGGTACAAGTTCAACATCGCAGAAAGTGAAAAATGGATAAAGAAGTTGTGGTATTTACTTACAAAGCAATATCACTCAGCAATGAAATCTGTGTCATCAGGGCCTTAGCAGCACAATGAGTGGATTCAGGTATGATGATTCTAACTGAAATAAGTCACACAGAAAAAGAAACATCATAAGATATCAGTAATACACGGAATGTAAACTTGGCTACACAGGAACTGAATTACAGAACAGAACAGGGTCTCAAATTTCGAAAACCAACTTATGCTTGCTTAAGGGGAAAGGTGAGTTGGGGTGCTGCATAAAACCAGAGATTGAAATGAGCACAGATAAAGTTCCTTAAGCCAAATATGCAATAGACAAGAGCTACTCCTTGCTCAACGAAATGGACTCAACACCGCATATTAAACGCCTAAGAATGTACCTGACTAGTAAGTATCTTAAAACCTATGGATTGCTATGTCTCCGAAAGAGAATCAAGCATGTGTACAGGGGCATAAACGCAGCTGTGATAGGATTGGAGAGGTTCGGTGAGCAAATGAAGACCCTTTGAAGTCATATTGCATGGTACCCATTCCACGGGTTTCAACTACCCAGGTTTTAGGTATTCTTCCTTCAGCTAAAACATGCATGTGGAACCCAAGTATGATCAACCATGTGAACGGGAGACGTGTTCAAATATGTCTCAGTTTTCCTCCCCTGGTACTCGGGTGCAACATTCCAGACGCTTTAGTAACACTCTCCCCACTTGGAGAGTCAGTCCCTTTAACCTCCTGTTTGGCCCAGTTTGCAATTTCTGTGGAAGATGAACAGGAATAGCGAGAACCAATGAGAGGCTAGCTGGAGGTGTCTGGACGGGCAAATTTAACTCTCATTTCCCACCAGGAAGAGGAAATAACCAAAGGCTCAGTGTGCCGTGCCAGAACCAGATTAGGGCCTGAAGCCATCCTGCGGTGTTGCGGCCAGCTCACAAGAAAGCGAGTTGAAGAAAGGAGCTCAGGGGCACTGTAATTCACAAACCTGCAGAGTTATAAATGACAGCTATCGTCCAAAAATAGACTGAAGTAAGGCTGCCAAGAGAACTTGAAAGCAGGGCAGAATTGCAGGAAACCGATTTCAGGAGGTAGACTGGAATTGCATTGAAAGCATAGGAAAAGAGGCAGAACGTACACAATAATGCACTTGGCCAAAAAGGGCGTATGCGTTTTTTCCTGAATATATTCAGGAAAAAACGCATACGCCCTTTTTGGCCAACCAAGCAAGCTTGCAAAGGAAATCTGCACTACAATGAAGTCTCACTTCCCCCCGGTCAAAAGGGCCCTCTGAAAAAAGTGTAAAATCCAGAAAGGCAGGACAGGCCATGGAGAACTGGGAGCCTTGTTATGCTGATGGGCGGGATGTAAATTGCCAAAAACCACTAGGGAGAAGTGTATGGTGTTTCCTGAAACATCTAAAAAACAAAGCAACAGAACCTAGGGCACTTCCACTTATGGTCCTATAGCTTAGGGAAATTAAAATCAAAAAGACACAGCCACCCCAAAGTTTGGAACGGCTCTGTTTACAAGAACCTCGTTTACAGTACAAGTTCAACATCGCAGAAAGTGAAAAATGGATAAAGAAGTTGTGGTATTTACTTACAAAGCAATATCACTCAGCAATGAAATCTGTGTCATCAGGGCCTTAGCAGCACAATGAGTGGATTCAGATATGATGATTCTAATTGAAATAAGTCACACAGAAAAAGAAACATCATAAGATATCAGTAATACACGGAATGTAAACTTGGCTACACAGGAACTGAATTACAGAACAGAACAGGGTCTCAAATTTCGAAAACCAACTTATGCTTGCTTAAGGGGAAAGGTGAGTTGGGGTGCTGCATAAAACCAGAGATTGAAATGAGCACAGATAAAGTTCCTTAAGCCAAATATGGAATAGACAAGAGCTACTCCTTGCTCAACGACATGGACTGAACACCGCATATTAAACGCCTAAGAATGTACCTGACTAGTAAGTATCTTAAAACCTATGGATTGCTATGTCTCCGAAAGAGAATCAAGCATGTGTACAGGGGCATAAACGCAGCAGTGATAGGATTGGAGAGGTTCGGTGAGCAAATGAAGACCCTTTGAAGTCATATTGCATGGTACCCATTCAACGGGTTTCAACTACCCAGGTTTTAGGTATTCTTCCTTCAGCTAAAACATGCATGTGGAACCCAAGTATGATCAACCATGTGAACGGGAGACGTGTTCAAATATGTCTCAGTTTTCCTCCCCTGGTACTCGGGTGCAACATTCCAGACGCTTTACTAACACTCTCCCCACTTGGAGAGTCAGCGCCTTTAACCTCCTGTTTGGCCCAGTTTGCAATTTCTGCGGAAGATGAACAGGAATAGCGAGAACCAATGAGAGGCTAGCTGGAGGTGTCTTGACGGGCAAATTTAACTCTCATTTCCCAGCAGGAAGAGGAAATAACCAAAGGCTCAGTGTGCCGTTCCGGAACTAGATTAGGGCCTGAAGCCATCCTGCGGTGTTGCGGCCAGCTCACAAGAAAGCGAGTTGAAGAAAGGAGCTCAGGGGCACTGTAATTCACAAACCTGCAGAGTTATAAATGACAGCTATCGTCCAAAAATAGACTGAAGTAAGGCTGCCAAGAGGACTTGAAAGCGGGGCAGAATTGCAGGAAACCGATTTCAGGAGGTAGACTGGAATTGCATTGAAAGCATAGGAAAAGAGGCCGAACGTCCACAATGATGCACTTGGCCAAAAAGGGCGTATGCGTTTTTTCCTGAATATATTCAGGAAAAAACGCATACGCCCTTTTTGGCCAACCAAGCAAGCTTGCAAAGGAAATCTGCACTACAATGAAGTCTCACTTCCCCCCGGTCAAAAGGGCCATCTGAAAAAAGTGTAAAATCCAGAAAGGCAGGACAGGCCATGGAGAACTGGGAGCCTTGTTATGCTGATGGGCGGGATGTAAATTGCCAACAACCACTCGGGAGAAGTGTATGGTGTTTCCTGAAACATCTAAAAAACAAAGCAACAGAACCTAGGGCACTTCCACTTATGGTCCTATAGCTTAGGGAAATTAAAATCAAAAAGACACAGCCACCCCAAAGTTTGGAACGGCTCTGTTTACAAGAACCTCGTTTACAGTACAAGTTCAACATCGCAGAAAGTGAAAAATGGATAAAGAAGTTGTGGTATTTACTTACAAAGCAATATCACTCAGCAATGAAATCTGTGTCTTCAGGCCCTTAGCAGCACAATGAGTGGATTCAGGTATGATGATTCTAACTGAAATAAGTCACACAGAAAAAGAAACATCATAAGATATCAGTAATACACGGAATGTAAACTTGGCTACACAGGAACTGAATTACAGAACAGAACAGGGTCTCAAATTTCGAAAACCAACTTATGCTTGCTTAAGGGGAAAGGTGAGTTGGGGTGCTGCATAAAACCAGAGATTGAAATGAGCACAGATAAAGTTCCTTAAGCCAAATATGGAATAGACAAGAGCTACTCCTTGCTCAACGAAATGGACTGAACACCGCATATTAAACGCCTAAGAATGTACCTGACTATTAAGTATCTTAAAACCTATGGATTGCTATGTCTCCGAAAGAGAATCAAGCATGTGTACAGGGGCATAAACGCAGCAGTGATAGGATTGGAGAGGTTTGGTGAGCAAATGAAGACCCTTTGAAGTCATATTGCATGGTACCCATTCCACGGGTTTCAACTACCCAGGTTTAAGGTATTCTTCCTTCAGCTAAAACATGCATGTGGAACCTAGAGTATGATCAACCATGTGATCGGGAGACGTGTTCAAATATGTCTCAGTTTTCGTACCCTGGTACTCGGGTGCAACATTCCAGACGCTTTACTAACACTCTCCCGACTTGGAGAGTCAGTCCCTTTAACCTCCTGTTTGGCCCAGTTTGCAATTTCTGCGGAAGATGAACAGGAATAGCGAGAACCAATGAGAGGCTAGCTGGAGGTGTCTGGACGGGCAAATTTAACTCTCATTTCCCACCAGGAAGAGGAATTAACCAAAGGCTCAGCGTGCCGTGCCGGAACCAGATTAGGGCCTGAAGCCATCCTGCGGTGTTGTGGCCAGCTCAAAAGAAAGCGAGTTGAAGAAAGGAGCTCAGGGGCACTGTAATTCACAAACCTGCAGAGTTATAAATGACAGCTATCATCCAAAAATAGACTGAAGTAAGGCTGCCAAGAGGACTTGAAAGCAGGGCAGAATTGCAGGAAACCGATTTCAGGAGGTAGACTGGAATTACATTGAAAGCATAGGAAAAGAGGCAGAACGTCCACAATGATGCTCTTGGCCAAAAAGGGCGTATGCGTTTTTTCCTGAATATATTCAGGAAAAAACGCATACGCCCTTTTTGGCCAACCAAGCAAGCTTGCAAAGGAAATCTGCACTACAATGAAGTCTCACTTCCCCCCGGTCAAAAGGGCCATCTGAAAAAAGTGTAAAATCCAGAAAGGCAGGACAGGCCATGGAGAACTGGGAGCCTTGTTATGCTGATGGGCGGGATGTAAATTGCCAACAACCACTCGGGAGAAGTGTATGGTGTTTCCTGAAACATCTAAAAAACAAAGCAACAGAACCTAGGGCACTTCCACTTATGGTCCTATAGCTTAGGGAAATTAAAATCAAAAAGACACAGCCACCCCAAAGTTTGGAACAGCTCTGTTTACAAGAACCTCGTTTACGGTACAAGTTCAACATCGCAGAAAGTGAAAAATGGATAAAGAAGTTGTGGTATTTACTTACAAAGCAATATCACTCAGCAATGAAATCTGTGTCATCAGGGCCTTAGCAGCACAATGAGTGGATTCAGGTATGATGATTCTAACTGAAATAAGTCACACAGAAAAAGAAACATCATAAGATATCAGTAATACACGGAATGTAAACTTGGCTACACAGGAACTGAATTACAGAACAGAACAGGGTCTCAAATTTCGAAAACCAACTTATGCTTGCTTAAGGGGAAAGGTGAGTTGGGGTGCTGCATAAAACCAGAGATTGAAATGAGCACAGATAAAGTTCCTTAAGCCAAATATGCAATAGACAAGAGCTACTCCTTGCT
The DNA here is from genome assembly GCF_951394435.1 of Stenella coeruleoalba. Classification (NCBI taxonomy): domain Eukaryota; kingdom Metazoa; phylum Chordata; class Mammalia; order Artiodactyla; family Delphinidae; genus Stenella; species Stenella coeruleoalba. The sequence goes on from NC_137148.1 coordinate 135,021,405, forward strand.
CAACGAAATGGACTCAACACCGCATATTAAACGCCTAAGAATGTACCTGACTAGTAAGTATCTTAAAACCTATGGATTGCTATGTCTCCGAAAGAGAATCAAGCATGTGTACAGGGGCATAAACGCAGCAGTGATAGGATTGGAGAGGTTCGGTGAGCAAATGAAGACCCTTTGAAGTCATATTGCATGGTACCCATTCCACGGGTTCAACTACCCAGGTTTAAGGTATTCTTCCTTCAGCTAAAACATGCATGTGGAACCTAGAGTATGATCAACCATGTGATCGGGAGACGTGTTAAAATATGTCAGTTTTCGTACCCTGGTACTCAGGTGCAACATTCCAGACGCTTTACTAACACTCTCCCGACTTGGAGAGTCAGCGCCTTTAACCTCCTGTTTGGCCCAGTTTGCAATTTCTGCGGAAGATGAACAGGAATAGCAAGAACCAATGAGAGGCTAGCTGGAGGTGTCTGGACGGGCAAATTTAACTCTCATTTCCCACCAGGAAGAGGAAATAACCAAAGGCTCAGCGTGCCGTACCGGAACCAGATTAGGGCCTGAAGCCATCCTGCGGTGTTGCGGCCAGCTCAAAAGAAAGCGAGTTGAAGAAAGGAGCTCAGGGGCACTGTAATTCACAAACCTGCAGACTTATAAATGACAGCTATCGTCCAAAAATAGACTGAAGTAAGGCTGCCAAGAGGACTTGAAAGCGGGGCAGAATTGCAGGAAACCGATTTCAGGAGGTAGACTGGAATTGCATTGAAAGCATAGGAAAAGAGGCAGAACGTCCATAATGATGCACTTGGCCAAAAAGGGCGTATGCGTTTTTTCCTGAATATATTCAGGAAAAAACGCATACGCCCTTTTTGGCCAACCAAGCAAGCTTGCAAAGGAAATCTGCACTACAATGAAGTCTCACTTCCCCCTGGTCAAAAGGGCCATCTGAAAAAAGTGTAAAATCCAGAAAGACAAGACAGGCCATGGAGAACTGGGAGCCTTGTTATGCTGATGGGCGGGATGTAAATTGCCAACAACCACTCGGGAGAAGTGTATGGTGTTTCCTGAAACATGTAAAAAACAAAGCAACAGAACCTAGGGCACTTCCACTTATGGTCCTATAGCTTAGGGAAATTAAAATCAAAAAGACACAGCCACCCCAAAGTTTGGAATGGCTCTGTTTACAAGAACCTCGTTTACAGTACAAGTTCAACATCGCAGAAAGTGAAAAATGGATAAAGAAGTTGTGGTATTTACTTACAAAGCAATATCACTCAGCAATGAAATCTGTGTCATCAGGCCCTTAGCAGCACAATGAGTGGATTCAGGTACGATGATTCTAACTGAAATAAGTCACACAGAAAAAGAAACATCATAAGATATCACTAATACACGGAATGTAAACTTGGCTACACAGGAACTGAATTCCAAAACAGAACAGGGATTCAAATTTAGAAAACCAACTTATGCTTGCTTAAGGGTAAAGGTGAGTTGGGGTGCTGCATAAAACCAGAGATTGAAATGAGCACAGATAAAGTTCCTTAAGCCAAATATGGAATAGACAAGAGCTACTCCTTGCTCAACGAAATGGACTCAACACCCCATATTAAACGCCTAAGAATGTACCTGACTAGTAAGTATCTTAAAACCTATGGATTGCTATGTCTCCAAAAGAGAATCAAGCGTGTGTACAGGGGCATAAACACAGCAGTGATAGGACTGGAGAGGTTCGGTGAGCAAATGAAGACCCTTTGAAGTCATATTGCATGGTACCCATTACACGGGTCTCAACTCTCCAGGTTTAAGGTATTCTTCCTTCAGCTAAAACATGCATGTGGAACCCAAGTATGATCAACCATGTGAATGGGAGACGTGTTCAAATATGTCTCAGTTTTCCTCCCCTGGTACTCGGGTGCAACATTCCAGACGCTTTACTAACACTCTCCCCACTTGGAGAGTCAGCGCCTTTAACCTCCTGTTTGGCCCAGTTTGCAATTTCTGCGGAAGATGAACAGGAATAGCGAGAACCAATGAGAGGCTAGCTGGAGGTGTCTGGACGGGCAAATTTAACTCTCATTTCCCACCAGGAAGAGGAAATAACCAAAGGCTCAGCATGCCGGGCCGGAACCAGATTAGGGCCTGAAGCCATCCTGCGGTGTTGCGGCCAGGTCACAAGAAAGCGAGTTGAAGAAAGGAGCTCAGGGGCACTGTAATTCACAAACCTGCAGAGTTATAAATGACAGCTATCGTCCAAAAATAGACTGAAGTAAGGCTGCCAAGAGGACTTGAAAGCGGGGCAGAATTGCAGGAAACCGATTTCAGGAGGTAGACTGGAATTGCATTGAAAGCATAGGAAAAGAGGCAGAACGTCCACAATGATGCACTTGGCCAAAAAGGGCGTATGCGTTTTTTCCTGAATATATTCAGGAAAAAACGCATACGCCCTTTTTGGCCAACCAAGCAAGCTTGCAAAGGAAATTTGCACTACAATGAAGTCTCACTTCCCCCCGGTCAAAAGGGCCATCTGAAAAAAGTGTAAAATCCAGAAAGGCAGGACAGGCCATGGAGAACTGGGAGCCTTGTTATGCTGATGGGAGGGATGTAAATTGCCAACAACCACTCGGGAGAAGTGTATGGTGTTTCCTGAAACATCTAAAAAACAAAGCAACAGAGCCTAGGGCACTTCCACTTATGGTCCTATAGCTTAGGGAAATTAAAATCAAAAAGACACAGCCACCCCAAAGTTTGGAACGGCTCTGTTTACAAGAACCTCGTTTACAGTACAAGTTCAACATCGCAGAAAGTGAAAAATGGATAAAGAACTTGTGGTATTTACTTACAAAGCAATATCACTCAGCAATGAAATCTGTGTCATCAGGCCCTTAGCAGTACAATGAGTGGATTCAGGTATGATGATTCTAACTGAAGTAAGTCACACAGAAAAAGAAACATCATAAGATATCAGTAATACACGGAATGTAAACTTGGCTACACAGTATCAGAATTACAGAACAGAACAGGGATTCAAATTTAGAAAACCAACTTATGCTTGCTTAAGGGTAAAGGTGAGTTGGGGTGCTGCATAAAACCAGAGATTGAAATGAGCACAGATAAAGTTCCTTAAGTCAAATATGGAATAGACAAGAGCTACTCCTTGCTCAACGAAATGGACTCAACACCGCATATTAAACACCTAAGAATGTACCTGACTAGTAAGTATCTTAAAACCTATGGATTGCTATGTCTCCGAAAGAGAATCAAGCATGTGTACAGAGGCATAAACGCAGCAGTGATAGGATTGGAGAGGTTCGGTGAGCAAATGAAGACCCTTTGAAGTCATATTGCATGGTACCCATTCCATGGGTTTCAACTACCCAGGTTTAAGGTATTCTTCCTTCAGCTAAAACATGCATGTGGAACCTAGAGTATGATCAACCATGTGATCGGGAGACGTGTTCAAATATGTCAGTTTTCGTACCCTGGTACTCGGGTGCAACATTCCAGATGCTTTACTAACACTCTCCCGACTTGGAGAGTCAGTCCCTTTAACCTCCTGTTTGGCCCAGTTTGCAATTTCTGCGGAAGATGAACAGGAATAGCAAGAACCAATGAGAGGCTAGCTGGAGGTGTCTGGACGGGCAAATTTAACTCTCATTTCCCACCAGGAAGAGGAAATAACCAAAGGCTCAGCGTGCCGTACCGGAACCAGATTAGGGCCTGAAGCCATCCTGCGGTGTTGAGGCCAGCTCAAAAGAAAGCGAGTTGAAGAAAGGAGCTCAGGGGCACTGTAATTCACAAACCTGCAGAGTTATAAATGACAGCTATCGTCCAAAAATAGACTGAAGTAAGGCTGCCAAGAGGACTTGAAAGCGGGGCAGAATTGCAGGAAACCGATTTCAGGAGGTAGACTGGAATTGCATTGAAAGCACAGGAAAAGAGGCAGAACGTCCACAATGATGCACTTGGCCAAAAAGGGCGTATGCGTTTTTTCCTGAATATATTCAGGAAAAAACGCATACGCCCTTTTTGGCCAACCAAGCAAGCTTGCAAAGGAAATCTGCACTACAATGAAGTCTCACTTCCCCCCAGTCAAAAGGGCCATCTGAAAAAAGTGTAAAATCCAGAAAGGCAGGACAGGCCATGGAGAACTGGGAGCCTTGTTATGCTGATGGGCGGGATGTAAATTGCAAACAGACACTTGGGAGAAGTGTATGGAGTTTCCTGAAACATCTAAAAAACAAAGCAACAGAGCCTAGGGCACTTCCACTTATGGTCCTATAGCTTAGGGAAATTAAAATCAAAAAGACACAGCCACCCCAAAGTTTGGGACGCCTCTGTTTACAAGAACCTCGTTTACAGTACAAGTTCAACATCGCAGAAAGTGAAAAATGGATAAAGAACTTGTGGTACTTACGTACAATGCAGTATCACTCAGCAATGAAATCTATGTCATCAGGCCCGTAGCAGCATAATGAGTGGATTCAGTTATGATGATTCTAACTGAAATAAGTCACACAGAAAAAGAAACATCATAAGATATCAGTAATACACGGAATGTAAACTTGGCTACACAGGAACTGAATTACAGAACAGAACAGGGTCTCAAATTTAGAAAACCAACTTATGCTTGCTTAAGGGGAAAGGTGAGTTGGGGTGCTGCATAAAACCAGAGATTGAAATGAGCACAGATAAAGTTCCTTAAGTCAAATATGGAATAGACAAGAGCTACTCCTTGCTCAACGAAATGGACTCAACACCGCATATTAAACACCTAAGAATGTACCTGACTAGTAAGTATCTTAAAACCTATGGATTGCTATGTCTCCGAAAGAGAATCAAGCATGTGTACAGGGGCATAAACGCAGCAGTGATAGGATTGGAGAGGTTCGGTGAGCAAATGAAGACCCTTTGGAGTCATATTGCATGGTACCCATTCCACGGGTTTCAACTACCCAGGTTTAAGGTATTCTTCCTTCAGCTAAAACATGCATGTGGAACCTAGAGTATGATCAACCATGTGATCGGGAGACGTGTTCAAATATGTCTCAGTTTTCCTCCCCTGGTACTCGGGTGCAACATTCCAGACGCTTTACTAACACTCTCCCCACTTGGAGAGTCAGTCCCTTTAACCTCCTGTTTGGCCCAGTTTGCAATTTCTGCGGAAGATGAACAGGAATAGCAAGAACCAATGAGAGGCTAGCTGGAGGTGTCTGGACGGGCAAATGTAACTCTCATTTCCCACCAGGAAGAGGAAATAACCAAAGGCTCAGCATGCCGTACCGGAACCAGATTAGGGCCTGAAGCCATCCTGCGGTGTTGAGGTCAGCTCAAAAGAAAGCGAGTTGAAGAAAGGAGCTCAGGGGCACTGTAATTCACAAACCTGCAGAGTTATAAATGACAGCTATCGTCCAAAAATAGACTGAAGTAAGGCTGCCAAAAGGACTTGAAAGCGGGGCAGAATTGCAGGAAACCGATTTCAGGAGGTAGACTGGAATTGCATTGAAAGCATAGGAAAAGAGGCAGAACGTCCACAATGATGCACTTGGCCAAAAAGGACGTATGCGTTTTTTCCTGAATATATTCAGGAAAAAACGCATACGCCCTTTTTGGCCAACCAAGCAAGCTTGCAAAGGAAATCTGCACTACAATGAAGTCTCACTTCCCCCCGGTCAAAAGGGCCATCTGAAAAAAGTGTAAAATCCAGAAAGGCAGGACAGGCCATGGAGAACTGGGAGCCTTGTTATGCTGATGGGCGGGATGTAAATTGCCAACAACCACTCGGGAGAAGTGTATGGTGTTTCCTGAAACATCTAAAAAACAAAGCAACAGAACCTAGGGCACTTCCACTTATGGTCCTATAGCTTAGGGAAATTAAAATCAAAAAGACACAGCCACCCCAAAGTTTGGAACGGCTCTGTTTACAAGAACCTCGTTTACAGTACAAGTTCAACATCGCAGAAAGTGAAAAATGGATAAAGAACTTGTGGTATTTACTTACAACGCAGTATCACTCAGCAATGAAATCTATGTCATCAGGCCCTTAGCATCACAATGAGTGGATTCAGGTATGATGATTCTAACTGAAATAAGTCACACAGAAAAAGAAACATCATAAGATATCAGTAATACACGGAATGTAAACTTGGCTACACAGGAACTGAATTACAGAACAGAACAGGGTCTCAAATTTAGAAAACCAACTTATGCTTGCTTAAGGGTAAAGGTGAGTTGTGGTGCTGCATCAAACCAGAGATTGAAATGAGCACAGATAAAGTTCCTTAAGTCAAATATGGAATAGACAAGAGCTACTCCTTGCTCAACGAAATGGACTCAACACCCCATATTAAACGCCTAAGAATGTACCTGACTAGTAAGTATCTTAAAACCTATGGATTGCTATGTCTCCAAAAGAGAATCAAGCGTGTGTACAGGGGCATAAACGCAGCAGTGATCGGATTGGAGAGGTTCGGTGAGCAAATGAAGACCCTTTGAAGTCATATTGCATGGTACCCATTCCACGGGTCTCAACTCTCCAGGTTTAAGGTATTCTTCCTTCAGCTAAAACATGCATGTGGAACCCAGAGTATGATCAACCATGTGAACGGGAGACGTGCTCAAATATGTCTCAGTTTTCCTCCCCTGGTACTCGGGTGCAACATTCCAGATGCTTTACTAACACTCTCCCCACTTGGAGAGTCAGCGCCTTTAACCTCCTGTTTGGCCCAGTTTGCAATTTCTGTGGAAGATGAACAGCAATAGCGAGAACCAATGAGAGGCTAGCTGGAGGTGTCTGGACCGGCAAATTTAACTCTCATTTCCCACCAGGAAGAGGAAATAACCAAAGGCTCAGCGTGCCGTGCCGGAACCAGATTAGGGCCTGAAGCCATCCTGCGGTGTTGCGGCCAGCTCAAAAGAAAGCGAGTTGAAGAAAGGAGCTCAGGGGCACTGTAATTCACAAACCTGCAGACTTATAAATGACAGCTATCGTCCAAAAATAGACTGAAGTAAGGCTGCCAAGAGGACTTGAAAGCGGGGCAGAATTGCAGGAAACCGATTTCAGGAGGTAGACTGGAATTGCATTGAAAGCATAGGAAAAGAGGCAGAACGTCCACAATGATGCACTTGGCCAAAAAGGGCGTATGCGTTTTTTCCTGAATATATTCAGGAAAAAACGCATACGCCCTTTTTGGCCAACCAAGCAAGCTTGCAAAGGAAATCTGCACTACAATGAAGTCTCACTTCCCCCCGGTCAAAAGGGCCATCTGAAAAAAGTGTAAAATCCAGAAAGGCAGGACAGGCCATGGAGAACTGAGAGCCTTGTTATGCTGATGGGCGGGATGTAAATTGCCAACAGACACTCGGGAAAAGTGTATGGTGTTTACTGAAACATCTAAAAAACAAAGCAACAGAGCCTAGGGCACTGCCACTTATGGTCCTATAGCTTAGGGAAATTAAAATCAAAAAGACACAGCCACCCCAAAGTTTGGGACGCCTCTGTTTACAAGAACCTCGTTTACAGTACAAGTTCAACATCGCAGAAAGTGAAAAATGGATAAAGAAGTTGTGGTATTTACTTACAAAGCAATATCACTCAGCAATGAAATCTGTGTCATCAGGCCCTTAGCAGCACAATGAGTGGATTCAGGTATGATGATTCTAACTGAAGTAAGTCACACAGAAAAAGAAACATCATAAGATATCAGTAATACACGGAATGTAAACTTGGCTACACAGGAACTGAATTACAGAACAGAACAGGGTCTCAAATTTAGAAAACCAACTTATGCTTGCTTAAGGGTAAAGGTGAGTTGGGGTGCTGCATAAAACCAGAGATTGAAATGAGCACAGATAAAGTTCCTTAAGCCAAATATGGAATAGACAAGAGCTACTCCTTGCTCAACGAAATGGACTCAACACCGCATATTAAACGCCTAAGAATGTACCTGACTAGTAAGTATCTTAAAACCTATGGATTGCTATGTCTCCGAAAGAGAATCAAGCAGGTGTACAGGGGCATAAACGCAGCAGTGATAGGATTGGAGAGGTTCGGTGAGCAAATGAAGACCCTTTGTAGTCATATTGCATGGTACCCATTACACGGGTCTTAACTCTCCAGGTTTAAGGTATTCTTCCTTCAGCTAAAACATGCATGTGGAACCCAAGTATGATCAACCATGTGAACGGGAGACGTGTTCAAATATGTCTCAGTTTTCCTCCCCTGGTACTCGGGTGCAACATTCCAGACGCTTTACTAACACTCTCCCCACTTGGAGAGTCAGCGCCTTTAACCTCCTGTTTGGCCCAGTTTGCAATTTCTGCGGAAGATGAACAGGAATAGCGAGAACCAATGAGAGACTAGCTGGAGGTGTCTGGACGGGCAAATTTAACTCTCATTTCCCACCAGGAAGAGGAAATAACCAAAGGCTCAGCGTGCCGTGCCGGAACCAGATTAGGGCCTGAAGCCATCCTGCGGTGTTGCGGCCAGGTCACAAGAAAGCAAGTTGAAGAAAGGAGCTCAGGGGCACTGTAATTCACAAACCTGCAGAGTTATAAATGACAGCTATTGTCCAAAAATAGACTGAAGTAAGGCTGCCAAGAGGACTTGAAAGCGGGGCAGAATTGCAGGAAACCGATTTCAGGAGGTAGACTGGAATTGCATTGAAAGCATAGGAAAAGAGGCAGAACGTCCACAATGATGCACTTGGCCAAAAAGTGTGTATGCGTTTTTTCCTGAATATATTCAGGAAAAAACGCATACGCCCTTTTTGGCCAACCAAGCAAGCTTGCAAAGGAAATCTGCACTACAATGAAGTCTCACTTCCCCCCGGTCAAAAGGGCCATCTGAAAAAAGTGTAAAATCCAGAAAGGCAGGACAGGCCATGGAGAACTAGGAGCCTTGTTATGCTGATGGGCAGGATGTAAATTGCCAACAACCACTCGGGAGAAGTGTATGGTGTTTCCTGAAACATCTAAAAAACAAAGCAACAGAACCTAGGGCACTTCCACTTATGGTCCTATAGCTTAGGGAAATTAAAATCAAAAAGACACAGCCACCCCAAAGTTTGGGACGCCTCCGTTTACAAGAACCTCGTTTACCATACAAGTTCAATATCACAGAAAGTGAAAAATGGATAAAGAACTTGTGGTACTTACGTACAATGCAGTATCACTCAGCAATGAAATCTATGTCATCAGGCCTGTAGCAGCATAATGAGTGGATTCAGGTACGATGATTCTAACTGAAATAAGTCACACAGAAAAAGAAACATCATAAGATATCACTAATACACGGAATGTAAACTTGGCTACACAGGAACTGCATTCCAAAACAGAACAGGGTCTCAAATTTAGAAAACCAACTTATGCTTGCTTAAGGGGAAAGGTGAGTTGGGGTGCTGCATAAAACCAGAGATTGAAATGAGCACAGATAAAGTTCCTTAAGCCAAATATGGAATAGACAAGAGCTACTCCTGGCTCAAAGAAATGGACTCAACACCCCATATTAAACGCCTAAGAATGTACCTGACTAGTAAGTATCTTAAAACCTATGGATTGCTATGTCTCCAAAAGAGAATCAAGCATGTGTACAGGGGCATAAACGCAGCAGTGATAGGATTGGAGAGGTTCGGTGAGCAAATGAAGACCCTTTGAAGTCATATTGCATGGTACCCATTACACGGGTCTCAACTCTCCAGGTTTAAGGTATTCTTCCTTCAGCTAAAACATGCATGTGGAACCCAAGTATGATCAACCATGTGAACGGGAGACGTGTTCAAATATGTCTCAGTTTTCCTCCCCTGGTACTAGGGTGCAACATTCCAGACGTTTTACTAACACTCTCCCCACTTGGAGAGTTAGCACCTTTAACCTCCTGTTTGGCCCAGTTTGCAATTTCTGCGGAAGATGAACAGGAATAGCGAGAACCAATGAGAGACTAGCTGGAGGTGTCTGGACGGGCAAATTTAACTCTCATTTCCCACCATGAAGAGGAAATAACCAAAGGCTCAGCGTGCCGTGCCGGAACCAGATTAGGGCCTGAAGCCATCCTGCGGTGTTGCGGCCAGCTCAAAAGTAAGCGAGTTGAAGAAAGGAGCTCAAGGGCACTGTAATTCACAAACATGCAGAGTTATAAATGACAGCTATCGTCCAAAAATAGACTGAAGTAAGGCTGCCAAGAGGACTTGAAAGTGGGGCAGAATTGCAGGAAACCGATTTCAGGAGGTAGACTGGAATTGCATTGAAAGCATAGGAAAAGAGGCAGAACGTCCACAATGATGCACTTGGCCAAAAAGGGCGTATGCGTTTTTTCCTGAATATATTCAGGAAAAAACGCATACGCCCTTTTTGGCCAACCAAGCAAGCTTGCAAAGGAAATCTGCACTACAATGAAGTCTCACTTCCCCCCGGTCAAAAGGGCCATCTGAAAAAAGTGTAAAATCCAGAAAGGCAGGACAGGCCATGGAGAACTGAGAGCCTTGTTATGCTGATGGGCGGGATGTAAATTGCCAACAGACACTCGGGAAAAGTGTATGGTGTTTCCTGAAACATCTAAAAAACAAAGCAACAGAGCCTAGGGCACTGCCACTTATGGTCCTATAGCTTAGGGAAATTAAAATCAAAAGACACAGCCACCCCAAAGTTTGGGACGCCTCCGTTTACAAGAACCTCGTTTACAGTACAAGTTCAACATCGCAGAAAGTGAAAAATGGATAAAGAAGTTGTGGTATTTACTTACAAAGCAATATCACTCAGCAATGAAATCTATGTCATCAGGCCCTTAGCATCACAATGAGTGGATTCAGGTATGATGATTCTAACTGAAATAAGTCACACAGAAAAAGAAACATCCTAAGATATCAGTAATACACGGAATGTAAACTTGGCTACACAGGAACTGAATTACAGAACAGAACAGGTTCTCAAATTTAGAAAACCAACTTATGCTTGCTTAAGGGGAAAGGTGAGTTGGGGTGCTGCATAAAACCAGAGATTGAAATGAGCACAGATAAAGTTCCTTAAGTCAAATATGGAATAGACAAGAGCTACTCCTTGCTCAACGAAATGGACTCAACACCGCATATTAAACGCCTAAGAATGTACCTGACTAGTAAGTATCGTAAAACCTATGGATTGCTATGTCTCCAAAAGAGAATCAAGCATGTGTACAGGGGCATAAATGCAGCAGTGATAGGATTGGAGAGGTTCGGTGAGCAAATGAAGACCCTTTGAAGTCATATTGCATGGTACCCATTACACGGGTCTCAACTCTCCAGGTTTAAGGTATTCTTCCTTCAGCTAAAACATGCATGTGGAACCCAAGTATGATCAACCATGTGAATGGGAGACGTGTTCAAATATGTCTCAGTTTTCCTCCCCTGGTACTCGGGTGCAACATTCCAGACGCTTTACTAACACTCTCCCCACTTGGAGAGTCAGCGCCTTTAACCTCCTGTTTGGCCCAGTTTGCAATTTCTGCGGAAGATGAACAGGAATAGCGAGAACCAATGAGAGGCTAGCTGGAGGTGTCTGGACGGGCAAATTTAACTCTCATTTCCCACCAGGAAGAGGAAATAACCAAAGGCTCAGCGTGCCGTACCGGAACCAGATTAGGGCCTGAAGCCATCCTGCGGTATTGCGGCCAGCTCAAAAGAAAGCGAGTTGAAGAAAGGAGCTCAGGGGCACTGTAATTCACAAACCTGCAGAGTTATAAATGACAGCTATCGTCCAAAAATAGACTGAAGTAAGGCTGCCAAGAGGACTTGAAAGCGGGGCAGAATTGCAGGAAACCGATTTCAGGAGGTAGACTGGAATTGCATTGAAAGCATAGGAAAAGAGGCAGAACGTCCACAATGATGCACTTGGCCAAAAAGTGTGTATGCGTTTTTTCCTGAATATATTCAGGAAAAAACGCATACGCCCTTTTTGGCCAACCAAGCAAGCTTGCAAAGGAAATCTGCACTACAATGAAGTCTCACTTCCCCCCGGTCAAAAGGGCCATCTGAAAAAAGTGTAAAATCCAGAAAGGCAGGACAGGCCATGGAGAACTGGGAGCCTTGTTATGCTGATGGGCGGGATGTAAATTGCCAACAACCACTCGGGAGAAGTGTATGGTGTTTCCTGAAACATCTAAAAAACAAAGCAACAGAACCTAGGGCACTTCCACTTATGGTCCTATAGCTTAGGGAAATTAAAATCAAAAAGACACAGCCACCCCAAAGTTTGGGACGCCTCCGTTTACAAGAACCTCGTTTACCATACAAGTTCAATATCACAGAAAGTGAAAAATGGATAAAGAACTTTTGGTACTTACGTACAATGCAGTATCACTCAGCAATGAAATCTATGTCATCAGGCCCGTAGCAGCATAATGAGTGGATTCAGGTACGATGATTCTAACTGAAATAAGTCACACAGAAAAAGAAACATCATAAGATATCACTAATACACGGAATGTAAACTTGGCTACACAGGAACTGCATTCCAAAACAGAACAGGGTCTCAAATTTAGAAAACCAACTTATGCTTGCTTAAGGGGAAAGGTGAGTTGGGGTGCTGCATAAAACCAGAGATTGAAATGAGCACAGATAAAGTTCCTTAAGCCAAATATGGAATAGACAAGAGCTACTCCTGGCTCAAAGAAATGGACTCAACACCCCATATTAAACGCCTAAGAATGTACCTGACTAGTAAGTATCTTAAAACCTATGGATTGCTATGTCTCCAAAAGAGAATCAAGCATGTGTACAGGGGCATAAACGCAGCAGTGATAGGATTGGAGAGGTTCGGTGAGCAAATGAAGACCCTTTGAAGTCATATTGCATGGTACCCATTACACGGGTCTCAACTCTCCAGGTTTAAGGTATTCTTCCTTCAGCTAAAACATGCATGTGGAACCCAAGTATGATCAACCATGTGAACGGGAGACGTGTTCAAATATGTCTCAGTTTTCCTCCCCTGGTACTAGGGTGCAACATTCCAGACGTTTTACTAACACTCTCCCCACTTGGAGAGTTAGCACCTTTAACCTCCTGTTTGGCCCAGTTTGCAATTTCTGCGGAAGATGAACAGGAATAGCGAGAACCAATGAGAGACTAGCTGGAGGTGTCTGGACGGGCAAATTTAACTCTCATTTCCCACCAGGAAGAGGAAATAACCAAAGACTCAGCGTGCCGTGCCGGAACCAGATTAGGGCCTGAAGCCATCCTGCGGTGTTGCGGCCAGCTCAAAAGAAAGCGAGTTGAAGAAAGGAGCTCAAGGGCACTGTAATTCACAAACCTGCAGAGTTATAAATGACAGCTATCGTCCAAAAATAGACTGAAGTAAGGCTGCCAAGAGGACTTGAAAGCGGGGCAGAATTGCAGGAAACCGATTTCAGGAGGTAGACTGGAATTGCATTGAAAGCATAGGAAAAGAGGCAGAACGTCCACAATGATGCACTTGGCCAAAAAGGGCGTATGCGTTTTTTCCTGAATATATTCAGGAAAAAACGCATACGCCCTTTTTGGCCAACCAAGCAAGCTTGCAAAGGAAATCTGCACTACAATGAAGTCTCACTTCCCCCCGGTCAAAAGGGCCATCTGAAAAAAGTGTAAAATCCAGAAAGGCAGGACAGGCCATGGAGAACTGAGAGCCTTGTTATGCTGATGGGCGGGATGTAAATTGCCAACAGACACTCGGGAAAAGTGTATGGTGTTTCCTGAAACATCTAAAAAACAAAGCAACAGAGCCTAGGGCACTGCCACTTATGGTCCTATAGCTTAGGGAAATTAAAATCAAAAAGACACAGCCACCCCAAAGTTTGGGACGCCTCTGTTTACAAGAACCTCGTTTACAGTACAAGTTCAACATCGCAGAAAGTGAAAAATGGATAAAGAAGTTGTGGTATTTACTTACAAAGCAATATCACTCAGCAATGAAATCTATGTCATCAGGCCCTTAGCATCACAATGAGTGGATTCAGGTATGATGATTCTAACTGAAATAAGTCACACAGAAAAAGAAACATCCTAAGATATCAGTAATACACGGAATGTAAACTTGGCTACACAGGAACTGAATTACAGAACAGAACAGGTTCTCAAATTTAGAAAACCAACTTATGCTTGCTTAAGGGTAAAGGTGAGTTGGGGTGCTGCATAAAACCAGAGATTGAAATGAGCACAGATAAAGTTCCTTAAGTCAAATATGGAATAGACAAGAGCTACTCCTTGCTCAACGAAATGGACTCAACACCGCATATTAAACGCCTAAGAATGTACCTGACTAGTAAGTATCGTAAAACCTATGGATTGCTATGTCTCCAAAAGAGAATCAAGCATGTGTACAGGGGCATAAATGCAGCAGTGATAGGATTGGAGAGGTTCGGTGAGCAAATGAAGACCCTTTGAAGTCATATTGCATGGTACCCATTACACGGGTCTCAACTCTCCAGGTTTAAGGTATTCTTCCTTCAGCTAAAACATGCATGTGGAACCCAAGTATGATCAACCATGTGAATGGGAGACGTGTTCAAATATGTCTCAGTTTTCCTCCCCTGGTACTCGGGTGCAACATTCCAGACGCTTTACTAACACTCTCCCCACTTGGAGAGTCAGCGCCTTTAACCTCCTGTTTGGCCCAGTTTGCAATTTCTGCGGAAGATGAACAGGAATAGCGAGAACCAATGAGAGGCTAGCTGGAGGTGTCTGGACGGGCAAATTTAACTCTCATTTCCCACCAGGAAGAGGAAATAACCAAAGGCTCAGCGTGCCGTACCGGAACCAGATTAGGGCCTGAAGCCATCCTGCGGTATTGCGGCCAGCTCAAAAGAAAGCGAGTTGAAGAAAGGAGCTCAGGGGCACTGTAATTCACAAACCTGCAGAGTTATAAATGACAGCTATCGTCCAAAAATAGACTGAAGTAAGGCTGCCAAGAGGACTTGAAAGCGGGGCAGAATTGCAGGAAACCGATTTCAGGAGGTAGACTGGAATTGCATTAAAAGCATAGGAAAAGAGGCAGAACGTCCACAATGATGCACTTGGCCAAAAAGTGTGTATGCGTTTTTTCCTGAATATATTCAGGAAAAAACGCATACGCCCTTTTTGGCCAACCAAGCAAGCTTGCAAAGGAAATCTGCACTACAATGAAGTCTCACTTCCCCCCGGTCAAAAGGGCCATCTGAAAAAAGTGTAAAATCCAGAAAGGCAGGACAGGCCATGGAGAACTGGGAGCCTTGTTATGCTGATGGGCGGGATGTAAATTGCCAACAACCACTCGGGAGAAGTGTATGGTGTTTCCTGAAACATCTAAAAAACAAAGCAACAGAACCTAGGGCACTTCCACTTATGGTCCTATAGCTTAGGGAAATTAAAATCAAAAAGACACAGCCACCCCAAAGTTTGGGACGCCTCCGTTTACAAGAACCTCGTTTACCATACAAGTTCAATATCACAGAAAGTGAAAAATGGATAAAGAACTTGTGGTACTTACGTACAATGCAGTATCACTCAGCAATGAAATCTATGTCATCAGGCCCGTAGCAGCATAATGAGTGGATTCAGGTACGATGATTCTAACTGAAATAAGTCACACAGAAAAAGAAACATCATAAGATATCACTAATACACGGAATGTAAACTTGGCTACACAGGAACTGCATTCCAAAACAGAACAGGGTCTCAAATTTAGAAAACCAACTTATGCTTGCTTAAGGGGAAAGGTGAGTTGGGGTGCTGCATAAAACCAGAGATTGAAATGAGCACAGATAAAGTTCCTTAAGCCAAATATGGAATAGACAAGAGCTACTCCTGGCTCAAAGAAATGGACTCAACACCCCATATTAAACGCCTAAGAATGTACCTGACTAGTAAGTATCTTAAAACCTATGGATTGCTATGTCTCCAAAAGAGAATCAAGCATGTGTACAGGGGCATAAACGCAGCAGTGATAGGATTGGAGAGGTTCGGTGAGCAAATGAAGACCCTTTGAAGTCATATTGCATGGTACCCATTACACGGGTCTCAACTCTCCAGGTTTAAGGTATTCTTCCTTCAGCTAAAACATGCATGTGGAACCCAAGTATGATCAACCATGTGAACGGGAGACGTGTTCAAATATGTCTCAGTTTTCCTCCCCTGGTACTAGGGTGCAACATTCCAGACGTTTTACTAACACTCTCCCCACTTGGAGAGTTAGCACCTTTAACCTCCTGTTTGGCCCAGTTTGCAATTTCTGCGGAAGATGAACAGGAATAGCGAGAACCAATGAGAGACTAGCTGGAGGTGTCTGGACGGGCAAATTTAACTCTCATTTCCCACCAGGAAGAGGAAATAACCAAAGACTCAGCGTGCCGTGCCGGAACCAGATTAGGGCCTGAAGCCATCCTGCGGTGTTGCGGCCAGGTCACAAGAAAGCAAGTTGAAGAAAGGAGCTCAGGGGCACTGTAATTCACAAACCTGCAGAGTTATAAATGACAGCTATTGTCCAAAAATAGACTGAAGTAAGGCTGCCAAGAGGACTTGAAAGCGGGGCAGAATTGCAGGAAACCGATTTCAGGAGGTAGACTGGAATTGCATTGAAAGCATAGGAAAAGAGGCAGAACGTCCACAATGATGCACTTGGCCAAAAAGTGTGTATGCGTTTTTTCCTGAATATATTCAGGAAAAAACGCATACGCCCTTTTTGGCCAACCAAGCAAGCTTGCAAAGGAAATCTGCACTACAATGAAGTCTCACTTCCCCCCGGTCAAAAGGGCCATCTGAAAAAAGTGTAAAATCCAGAAAGGCAGGACAGGCCATGGAGAACTGAGAGCCTTGTTATGCTGATGGGCGGGATGTAAATTGCCAACAACCACTCGGGAGAAGTGTATGGTGTTTCCTGAAACATCTAAAAAACAAAGCAACAGAACCTAGGGCACTTCCACTTATGGTCCTATAGCTTAGGGAAATTAAAATCAAAAAGACACAGCCACCCCAAAGTTTGGAATGGCGCTGTTTACAAGAACCTCGTTTACAGTACAAGTTCAACATCGCAGAAAGTGAAAAATGGATAAAGAAGTTGTGGTATTTACTTACAAAGCAATATCACTCAGCAATGAAATCTATGTCATCAGTCCCGTAGCAGCATAATGAGTGGATTCAGGTACGATGATTCTAACTGAAATAAGTCACACAGAAAAAGAAACATCATAAGATATCACTAATACACGGAATGTAAACTTGGCTACACAGGAACTGCATTCCAAAACAGAACAGGGTCTCAAATTTAGAAAACCAACTTATGCTTGCTTAAGGGGAAAGGTGAGTTGGGGTGCTGCATAAAACCAGAGATTGAAATGAGCACAGATAAAGTTCCTTAAGCCAAATATGGAATAGACAAGAGCTACTCCTTGCTCAATGAAATGGACTCAACACCCCATATTAAACGCCTAAGAATGTACCTGACTAGTAAGTATCTTAAAACCTATGGATTGCTATGTCTCCAAAAGAGAATCAAGCGTGTGTACAGGGGCATAAACGCAGCAGTGATAGGATTGGAGAGGTTCGGTGAGCAAATGAAGACCCTTTGAAGTCATATTGCATGGTACCCATTCCACGGGTCTCAACTCTCCAGGTTGAAGGTATTCTTCCTTCAGCTAAAACATGCATGTGGAACCCAGAGTATGATCAACCATGTGAACGGCAGACGTGTTCAAATATGTCTCAGTTTTCCTCCCCTGGTACTCGGGTGCACCATTCCAGACGCTTTACTAACACTCTCCCGACTTGGAGAGTCAGTCCCTTTAACCTCCTGTTTGGCCCAGTTTGCAATTTCTGTGGAAGATGAACAGGAATAGCGAGAACCAATGAGAGACTAGCTGGAGGTGTCTGGACGGGCAAATTTAACTCTCATTTCCCACCAGGAAGAGGAATTAACCAAAGGCTCAGCGTGCCGTGCCGGAACCAGATTAGGGCCTGAAGCCATCCTGCGGTGTTGCGGCCAGGTCACAAGAAAGCGAGTTGAAGAAAGGAGCTCAGGGGCACTGTAATTCACAAACCTGCAGAGTTATAAATGACAGCTATCGTCCAAAAATAGACTGAAGTAAGGCTGCCAAGAGGACTTGAAAGCGGGGCAGAATTGCAGGAAACCGATTTCAGGAGGTAGACTGGAATTGCATTGAAAGCATAGGAAAAGAGGCAGAACGTCCACAATGATGCACTTGGCCAAAAAGGGCGTATGCGTTTTTTCCTGAATATATTCAGGAAAAAACGCATACGCCCTTTTTGGCCAACCAAGCAAGCTTGCAAAGGAAATCTGCACTACAATGAAGTCTCACTTCCCCCGGTCAAAAGGGCCATCTGAAAATAGTGTAAAATCCAGAAAGGCAGGACAGGCCATGGAGAACTGGGAGCCTTGTTATGCTGATGGGTGGGATGTAAATTGCCAACAGACACTCGGGAGAAGTGTATGGTGTTTCCTGAAACATCTAAAAAACAAAGCAACAGAGCCTAGGGCACTGCCACTTATGGTCCTATAGCTTAGGGAAATTAAAATCAAAAAGACACAGCCACCCCAAAGTTTGGGACGCCTCCGTTTATAAGAACCTCGTTTACCATACAAGTTCAATATCACAGAATGTGAAAAATGGATAAAGAACTTGTGGTACTTACGTACAATGCAGTATCACTCAGCAATGAAATCTGTGTCATCAGGCCCGTAGCAGCACAATGAGTGGATTCAGGTATGATGATTCTAACTGAAATAAGTCACACAGAAAAGAAACATCATAAGATATCAGTAATACACGGAATGTAAACTTGGCTACACAGGAACTGAATTACAGAACAGAACAGGGTCTCAAATTTAGAAAACCAACTTATGCTTGCTTAAGGGTAAAGGTGAGTTGGGGTGCTGCATAAAACCAGAGATTGAAATGAGCACAGATAAAGTTCCTTAAGCCAAATATGGAATAGACAAGAGCTACTCCTTGCTCAACGAAATGGACTCAACACCCCATATTAAACGCCTAAGAATGTACCTGACTAGTAAGTATCTTAAAACCTATGGATTGCTATGTCTCCAAAAGAGAATCAAGCGTGTGTACAGGGGCATAAACGCAGCAGTGATAGGATTGGAGAGGTTCGGTGAGCAAATGAAGACCCTTTGAAGTCATATTGCATGGTACCCATTCCACGGGTCTCAACTCTCCAGGTTTAAGGTATTCTTCCTTCAGCTAAAACATGCATGTGGAACCCAAGTATGATCAACCATGTGAACGGGAGACGTGTTCAAATATGTCTCAGTTTTCCTCCCCTGGTACTCGGGTGCAACATTCCAGACGCTTTACTAACACTCTCCCGACTTGGAGAGTCAGCGCCTTTAACCTCCTGTTTGGCCCAGTTTGCAATTTCTGCGGAAGATGAACAGGAATAGCAAGAACCAATGAGAGGCTAGCTCGAGGTGTCTGGACGGGCAAATTTAACTCTCATTTCCCACCAGGAAGAGGAAATAACCAAAGGCTCAGCGTGCCGTACCGGAACCAGATTAGGGCCTGAAGCCATCCTGCGGTGTTGCGGCCAGCTCAAAAGAAAGCGAGTTGAAGAAAGGAGCTCAGGGGCACTGTAATTCACAAACCTGCAGAGTTATAAATGACAGCTATCGTCCAAAAATAGACTGAAGTAAGGCTGCCAAGAGGACTTGAAAGCGGGGCAGAATTGCAGGAAACCGATTTCAGGAGGTAGACTGGAATTGCATTGAAAGCATAGGAAAAGAGGCAGAACGTCCACAATGATGCACTTGGCCAAAAAGTGTGTATGCATTTTTTCCTGAATATATTCAGGAAAAAACGCATACGCCCTTTTTGGCCAACCAAGCAAGCTTGCAAAGGAAATCTGCACTACAATGAAGTCTCACTTCCCCCCGGTCAAAAGGGCCATCTGAAAAAAGTGTAAAATCCAGAAAGGCAGGACAGGCCATGGAGAACTGGGAGCCTTGTTATGCTGATGGGCGGGATGTAAATTGCCAACAACCACTAGGGAGAAGTGTATGGTGTTTCCTGAAACATCTAAAAAACAAAGCAACAGAACCTAGGGCACTTCCACTTATGGTCCTATAGCTTAGGGAAATTAAAATCAAAAAGACACAGCCACCCCAAAGTTTGGAATGGCGCTGTTTACAAGAACCTCGTTTACAGTACAAGTTCAACATCGCAGAAAGTGAAAAATGGATAAAGAAGTTGTGGTATTTACTTACAAAGCAATATCACTCAGCAATGAAATCTATGTCATCAGGCCCGTAGCAGCATAATGAGTGGATTCAGGTACGATGATTCTAACTGAAATAAGTCACACAGAAAAAGAAACATCATAAGATATCACTAATACACGGAATGTAAACTTGGCTACACAGGAACTGCATTCCAAAACAGAACAGGGTCTCAAATTTAGAAAACCAACTTATGCTTGCTTAAGGGGAAAGGTGAGTTGGGCTGCTGCATAAAACCAGAGATTGAAATGAGCACAGATAAAGTTCCTTAAGCCAAATATGGAATAGACAAGAGCTACTCCTTGCTCAACGAAATGGACTCAACACCCCATATTAAACGCCTAAGAATGTACCTGACTAGTAAGTATCTTAAAACCTATGGATTGCTATGTCTCCAAAAGAGAATCAAGCGTGTGTACAGGGGCATAAACGCAGCAGTGATAGGATTGGAGAGGTTCGGTGAGCAAATGAAGACCCTTTGAAGTCATATTGCATGGTACCCATTCCACGGGTCTCAACTCTCCAGGTTGAAGGTATTCTTCCTTCAGCTAAAACATGCATGTGGAACCCAGAGTATGATCAACCAAGTGAACGGCAGACGTGTTCAAATATGTCTCAGTTTTCCTCCCCTGGTACTCGGGTGCACCATTCCAGACGCTTTACTAACACTCTCCCGACTTGGAGAGTCAGTCCCTTTAACCTCCTGTTTGGCCCAGTTTGCAATTTCTGTGGAAGATGAACAGGAATAGCGAGAACCAATGAGAGGCTAGCTGGAGGTGTCTGGACGGGCAAATTTAACTCTCATTTCCCACCAGGAAGAGGAATTAACCAAAGGCTCAGCGTGCCGTGCCGGAACCAGATTAGGGCCTGAAGCCATCCTGCGGTGTTGCGGCCAGGTCACAAGAAAGCGAGTTGAAGAAAGGAGCTCAGGGGCACTGTAATTCACAAACCTGCAGAGTTATAAATGACAGCTATCGTCCAAAAATAGACTGAAGTAAGGCTGCCAAGAGGACTTGAAAGCGGGGCAGAATTGCAGGAAACCGATTTCAGGAGGTATACTGGAATTGCATTGAAAGCATAGGAAAAGAGGCAGAACGTCCACAATGATGCACTTGGCCAAAAAGGGCGTATGCGTTTTTTCCTGAATATATTCAGGAAAAAACGCATACGCCCTTTTTGGCCAACCAAGCAAGCTTGCAAAGGAAATCTGCAGTACAATGAAGTCTCACTTCCCCCGGTCAAAAGGGCCATCTGAAAAAAGTGTAAAATCCAGAAAGGCAGGACAGGCCATGGAGAACTGGGAGCCTTGTTATGCTGATGGGCGGGATGTAAATTGCCAACAGACACTCGGGAGAAGTGTATGGTGTTTCCTGAAACATCTAAAAAACAAAGCAACAGAGCCTAGGGCACTGCCACTTATGGTCCTATAGCTTAGGGAAATTAAAATCAAAAAGACACAGCCACCCCAAAGTTTGGGACGCCTCCGTTTATAAGAACCTCGTTTACCATACAAGTTCAATATCACAGAAAGTGAAAAATGGATAAAGAACTTGTGGTACTTACGTACAATGCAGTATCACTCAGCAATGAAATCTGTGTCATCAGGCCCGTAGCAGCACAATGAGTGGATTCAGGTATGATGATTCTAACTGAAATAAGTCACACAGAAAAGAAACATCATAAGATATCAGTAATACACGGAATGTAAACTTGGCTACACAGGAACTGAATTACAGAACAGAACAGGGTCTCAAATTTAGAAAACCAACTTATGCTTGCTTAAGGGGAAAGGTGAGTTGGGGTGCTGCATAAAACCAGAGATTGAAATGAGCACAGATAAAGTTCCTTAAGCCAAATATGGAATAGACAAGAGCTACTCCTTGCTCAACGAAATGGACTCAACACCCCATATTAAACGCCTAAGAATGTACCTGACTAGTAAGTATCTTAAAACCTATGGATTGCTATGTCTCCAAAAGAGAATCAAGCGTGTGTACAGGGGCATAAACGCAGCAGTGATAGGATTGGAGAGGTTCGGTGAGCAAATGAAGACCCTTTGAAGTCATATTGCATGGTACCCATTCCACGGGTCTCAACTCTCCAGGTTTAAGGTATTCTTCCTTCAGCTAAAACATGCATGTGGAACCCAAGTATGATCAACCATGTGAACGGGAGACGTGTTCAAATATGTCTCAGTTTTCCTCCCCTGGTACTCGGGTGCAACATTCCAGATGTTTTACTAACACTCTCCCCACTTGGAGAGTCAGAGCCTTTAACCTCCTGTTTGGCCCAATTTGCAATTTCTGCGGAAGATGAACAGGAATAGCGAGAACCAATGAGAGACTAGCTGGAGGTGTCTGGACGGGCAAATTTAACTCTCATTTCCCACCAGGAAGAGGAAATAACCAAAGGCTCAGCGTGCCGTGCCGGAACCAGATTAGGGCCTGAAGCCATCCTGCGGTGTTGCGGCCAGGTCACAAGAAAGCGAGTTGAAGAAAGGAGCTCAGGGGCACTGTAATTCACAAACCTGCAGAGTTATAAATGACAGCTATCGTCCAAAAATAGACTGAAGTAAGGCTGCCAAGAGGACTTGAAAGCGGGGCAGAATTGCAGGAAACCGATTTCAGGAGGTAGACTGGAATTGCATTGAAAGCATAGGAAAAGAGGCAGAACGTCCACAATGATGCACTTGGCCAAAAAGGGCGTATGCGTTTTTTCCTGAATATATTCAGGAAAAAACGCATACGCCCTTTTTGGCCAACCAAGCAAGCTTGCAAAGGAAATCTGCACTACAATGAAGTCTCACTTCCCCCCGGGCAAAAGGGCCATCTGAAAAAAGTGTAAAATCCAGAAAGGCAGGACAGGCCATGGACAACTGGGAGCCTTGTTATGCTGATGGGCGGGATGTAAATTGCCAACAACCACTCGGGAGAAGTGTATGGTGTTTCCTGAAACATCTAAAAAACAAAGCAACAGAGCCTAGGGCACTTCCACTTATGGTCTTATAGCTTAGGGAAATTAAAATCAAAAAGACACAGCCACCCCAAAGTTTGGGACGCCTCCGTTTACAAGAACCTCGTTTACCATACAAGTTCAATATCACAGAAAGTGAAAAATGGATAAAGAACTTGTGGTACTTACGTACAATGCAGTATCACTCAGCAATGAAATCTATGTCATCAGGCCCGTAGCAGCATAATGAGTGGATTCAGGTACGATGATTCTAACTGAAATAAGTCACACAGAAAAAGAAACATCATAAGATATCACTAATACACGGAATGTAAACTTGGCTACACAGGAACTGCATTCCAAAACAGAACAGGGTCTCAAATTTAGAAAACCAACTTATGCTTGCTTAAGGGGAAAGGTGAGTTGGGGTGCTGCATAAAACCAGAGATTGAAATGAGCACAGATAAAGTTCCTTAAGCCAAATATGGAATAGACAAGACCTACTCCTTGCTCAACGAAATGGACTCAACACCCCATATTAAACGCCTAAGAATGTACCTGACTAGTAAGTATCTTAAAACCTATGGATTGCTATGTCTCCAAAAGAGAATCAAGCGTGTGTACAGGGGCATAAACGCAGCAGTGATAGGATTGGAGAGGTTCGGTGAGCAAATGAAGACCCTTTGAAGTCATATTGCATGGTACCCATTCCACGGGTCTCAACTCTCCAGGTTTAAGGTATTCTTCCTTCAGCTAAAACATGCATGTGGAACCCAGAGTATGATCAACCATGTGAACGGGAGACGTGTTCAAATATGTCTCAGTTTTCCTCCCCTGGTACTCGGGTGCAACATTCCAGACGCTTTACTAACACTCTTCCGACTTGGAGAGTCAGTCCCTTTAACCTCCTGTTTGGCCCAGTTTGCAATTTCTGCGGAAGATGAACAGGAATAGCGAGAACCAATGAGAGACTAGCTGGAGGTGTCTGGACGGGCAAATTTAACTCTCATTTCCCACCAGGAAGAGGAATTAACCAAAGGCTCAGCGTGCCGTGCCGGAACCAGATTAGGGCCTGAAGCCATCCTGCGGTGTTGCGGCCAGGTCACAAGAAAGCGAGTTGAAGAAAGGAGCTCAGGGGCACTGTAATTCACAAACCTGCAGAGTTATAAATGACAGCTATCGTCCAAAAATAGACTGAAGTAAGGCTGCCAAGAGGACTTGAAAGCGGGGCAGAATTGCAGGAAACCGATTTCAGGAGGTAGACTGGAATTGCATTGAAAGCATAGGAAAAGAGGCAGAACGTCCACAATGATGCACTTGGCCAAAAAGGGCGTATGCGTTTTTTCCTGAATATATTCAGGAAAAAACGCATACGCCCTTTTTGGCCAACCAAGCAAGCTTGCAAAGGAAATCTGCACTACAATGAAGTCTCACTTCCCCCCGGTCAAAAGGGCCATCTGAAAAAAGTGTAAAATCCAGAAAGGCAGGACAGGCCATGGAGAACTGGGAGCCTTGTTATGCTGATGGGCGGGATGTAAATTGCCAACAGACACTTGGGAGAAGTGTATGGTGTTTCCTGAAACATCTAAAAAACAAAGCAACAGAACCTAGGGCACTTCCACTTATGGTCCTATAGCTTAGGGAAATTAAAATCAAAAAGACACAGCCACCCCAAAGTTTGGAACGGCTCTGTTTACAAGAACCTCGTTTACAGTACAAGTTCAACATCGCAGAAAGTGAAAAATGGATAAAGAAGTTGTGGTATTTACTTACAAAGCAATATCACTCAGCAATGAAATCTGTGTCATCAGGCCGTTAGCAGCACAATGAGTGGATTCAGGTATGATGATTCTAACTGAAATAAGTCACACAGAAAAGAAACATCATAAGATATCAGTAATACACAGAATGTAAACTTGGCTACACAGGAACTGAATTACAGAACAGAACAGGGTCTCAAATTTAGAAAACCAACTTATGCTTGCTTAAGGGTAAAGGTGAGTTGGGGTGCTGCATAAAACCAGAGATTGAAATGAGCACAGATAAAGTTCCTTAAGTCAAATATGGAATAGACAAGAGCTACTCCTTGCTCAACGAAATGGACTCAACACCGCATATTAAACGCCTAAGAATGTACCTGACTAGTAAGTATCGTAAAACCTATGGATTGCTATGTCTCCAAAAGAGAATCAAGCATGTGTACAGGGGCATAAACGCAGCAGTGATAGGATTGGAGAGGTTCGGTGAGCAAATGAAGACCCTTTGAAGTCATATTGCATGGTACGCATTACACGGGTCTCAACTCTCCAGGTTTAAGGTATTCTTCCTTCAGCTAAAACATGCATGTGGAACCTGGAGTATGATCAACCATGTGAACGGGAGACGTGTTCAAATATGTCTCAGTTTTCCTCCCCTGGTACTCGGGTGCAACATTCCAGACGCTTTACTAACACTCTCCCGACCTGGAGAGTCAGTCCGTTTAACCTCCTGTTTGGCCCAGTTTGCAATTTCTGCGGAAGATGAACAGGAATAGCGAGAACCAATGAGAGGCTAGCTGGAGGTGTCTGGATGGGCAAATTTAACTCTCATTTCCCACCAGGAAGAGGAATTAACCAAAGGCTCAGCGTGCCGTGCCAGAACCAGATTAGGGCCTGAAGCCATCCTGCGGTGTTGCGGCCAGGTCACAAGGAAGCGAGTTGAAGAAAGGATCTCAGGGGCACTGTAATTCACAAACCTGCAGACTTATAAATGACAGCTATCGTCCAAAAATAGACTGAAGTAAGGCTGCCAAGAGGACTTGAAAGCGGGGCAGAATTGCAGGAAACCGATTTCAGGAGGTAGACTGGAATTGCATTGAAAGCATAGGAAAAGAGGCAGAACGTCCACAATGATGCACTTGGCCAAAAAGGGCGTATGCGTTTTTTCCTGAATATATTCAGGAAAAAACGCATACGCCCTTTTTGGCCAACCAAGCAAGCTTGCAAAGGAAATCTGCACTACAATGAAGTCTCACTTCCCCCCGGTCAAAAGGGCCATCTGAAAAAAGTGTAAAATCCAGAAAGCCAGGACAGGCCATGGAGAACTGGGAGCCTTGTTATGCTGATGGGCGGGATGTAAATTGCCAACAACCACTCGGGAGAAGTATATGGTGTTTCCTGAAACATCTAAAAAACAAAGCAACAGAACCTAGGGCACTTCCACTTATGGTCCTATAGCTTAGGGAAATTAAAATCAAAAAGACACAGCCACCCCAAAGTTTGGAACGGCTCTGTTTACAAGAACCTCGTTTACAGTACAAGTTCAACATCGCAGAAAGTGAAAAATGGATAAAGAAGTTGTGGTATTTACTTACAAAACAATATCACTCAGCAATGAAATCTGTGTCATCAGGCCCTTAGCAGCACAATGAGTG
This sequence comes from Stenella coeruleoalba, assembly GCF_951394435.1. NCBI lineage: Eukaryota > Metazoa > Chordata > Mammalia > Artiodactyla > Delphinidae > Stenella > Stenella coeruleoalba. The sequence goes on from NC_137148.1 coordinate 135,047,986, forward strand.
GATTCAGGTATGATGATTCTAACTGAAATAAGTCACACAGAAAAAGAAACATCATAAGATATCAGTAATACACGGAATGTAAACTTGGCTACACAGGAACTGAATTCCAAAACAGAACAGGGTCTCAAATTTAGAAAACCAACTTATGCTTGCTTAAGGGTAAAGGTGAGTTGGGGTGCTGCATAAAACCAGAGATTGAAATGAGCACAGATAAAGTTCCTTAAGTCAAATATGGAATAGACAAGAGCTACTCCTTGCTCAACGAAATGGACTCAACACCGCATATTAAACGCCTAAGAATGTACCTGACTAGTAAGTGTCTTAAAACCTATGGATTGCTATGTCTCCGAAAGAGAATCAAGCATGTGTACAGGGGCATAAACGCAGCAGTGATAGGATTGGAGAGGTTCGGTGAGCAAATGAAGACCCTTTGAAGTCATATTGCATGGTACCCATTCCACGGGTTTCAACTACCCAGGTTTAAGGTATTCTTCCTTCAGCTAAAACATGCATGTGGAACCTAGAGTATGATCAACCATGTGATCGGGAGACGTGTTCAAATATGTCTCAGTTTTCCTCCCCTGGTACTCGGGTGCAACATTCCAGACGCTTTACTAACACTCTCCCCACTTGGAGAGTCAGTCCCTTTAACCTCCTGTTTGGCCCAGTTTGCAATTTCTGCGGAAGATGAACAGGAATAGCGAGAACCAATGAGAGGCTAGCTGGAGGTGTCGGGATGGGCAAATTTAACTCTCATTTCCCACCAGGAAGAGGAATTAACCAAAGGCTCAGCGTGCCGTGCCGGAACCAGATTAGGGCCTGAAGCCATCCTGCGGTGTTGCGGCCAGCTCAAAAGAAAGCGAGTTGAAGAAAGGAGATCAGGGGCACTGTAATTCACAAACCTGCAGAGTTATAAATGACAGCTATCGTCCAAAAATAGACTGAAGTAAGGCTGCCAAGAGGACTTGAAAGCGGGGCAGAATTGCAGGAAACCGATTTCAGGAGGTAGACTGGAATTGCATTGAAAGCATAGGAAAAGAGGCAGAACGTCCACAATGATGCACTTGGCCAAAAAGGGCGTATGCGTTTTTTCCTGAATATATTCAGGAAAAAACGCATACGCCCTTTTTGGCCAACCAAGCAAGCTTGCAAAGGAAATCTGCACTACAATGAAGTCTCACTTCCCCCCTGTCAAAAGGGCCATCTGAAAAAAGTGTAAAATCCAGAAAGGCAGGACAGGCCATGGAGAACTGGGAGCCTTGTTATGCTGATGGGCGGGATGTAAATTGCCAACAGACACTCGGGAGAAGTGTATGGTGTTTCCTGAAACATCTAAAAAACAAAGCAACAGAGCCTAGGGCACTGCCACTTATGGTCCTATAGCTTAGGGAAATTAAAATCAAAAAGACACAGCCACGCCAAAGTTTGGAACGGCTCTGTTTACAAGAACCTCGTTTACAGTACAAGTTCAACATCGCAGAAAGTGAAAAATGGATAAAGAATTTGTGGTATTTACTTACAAAGCAATATCACTCAGCAATGAAATCTATGTCATCAGGCCCTTAGCATCACAATGAGTGGATTCAGGTATGATGATTCTAACTGAAATAAGTCACACAGAAAAAGAAACATCATAAGATATCAGTAATACACGGAATGTAAACTTGGCTACACAGGAACTGAATTACAGAACAGAACAGGGTCTCAAATTTAGAAAACCAACTTATGCTTGCTTAAGGGTAAAGGTGAGTTGGGGTGCTGCATCAAACCAGAGATTGAAATGAGCACAGATAAAGTTCCTTAAGTCAAATATGGAATAGACAAGAGCTACTCCTTGCTCAACGAAATGGACTCAACACCGCATATTAAACGCCTAAGAATGTACCTGACTAGTAAGTATCGTAAAACCTATGGATTGCTATGTCTCCGAAAGAGAATCAAGCATGTGTACAGGGGCATAAACGCAGCAGTGATAGGATTGGAGAGGTTCGGTGAGCAAATGAAGACCCTTTGAAGTCATATTGCATGGTACCCATTACACGGGTCTCAACTCTCCAGGTTGAAGGTATTCTTCCTTCAGCTAAAACATGCATGTGGAACCCAAGTATGATCAACCATGTGAATGGGAGACGTGTTCAAATATGTCTCAGTTTTCCTCCCCTGGTACTCGGGTGCAACATTCCAGACGCTTTACTAACACTCTCCCCACTTGGAGAGTCAGCGCCTTTAACCCCCTGTTTGGCCCAGTTTGCAATTTCTGCGGAAGATGAACAGGAATAGCGAGAACCAATGAGAGGCTAGCTGGAGGTGTCTGGACGGGCAAATTTAACTCTCATTTCCCACCAGGAAGAGGAATTAACCAAAGGCTCAGCATGCCGTGCCGGAACCAGATTAGGGCCTGAAGCCATCCTGCGGTGTTGCGGCCAGCTCAAAAGAAAGCCAGTTGAAGAAAGGAGCTCAGGGGCACTGTAATTCACAAACCTGCAGAGTTATAAATGACAGCTATCATCCAAAAATAGACTGAAGTAAGGCTGCCAAGAGGACTTGAAAGCGGGGCAGAATTGCAGGAAACCGATTTCAGGAGGTAGACTGGAATTGCATTGAAAGCATAGGAAAAGAGGCAGAACGTCCACAATGATGCACTTGGCCAAAAAGGGCGTATGCGTTTTTTCCTGAATATATTCAGGAAAAAACGCATACGCCCTTTTTGGCCAACCAAGCAAGCTTGCAAAGGAAATCTGCACTACAATGAAGTCTCACATCCCCCCGGTCAAAAGGGCCATCTGAAAAAAGTGTAAAATCCAGAAAGGCAGGACAGGCCATGGAGAACTGGGAGCCTTGTTATGCTGATGGGCGGGATGTAAATTGCCAACAGACACTCGGGAGAAGTGTATGGTGTTTCCTGAAACATCTAAAAAACAAAGCAACAGAGCCTAGGGCACTTCCACTTATGGTCCTATAGCTTAGGGAAATTAAAATCAAAAAGACACAGCCACCCCAAAGTTTGGGACGCCTCTGTTTACAAGAACCTCGTTTACAGTACAAGTTCAACATCGCAGAAAGTGAAAAATGGATAAAGAAGTTGTGGTATTTACTTACAAAGCAATATCACTCAGCAATGAAATCTATGTCATCAGACCCTTAGCAGCACAATGAGTGGATTCAGGTATGATGATTCTAACTGAAATAAGTCACACAGAAAAAGAAACATCATAAGATATCACTAATACACGGAATGTAAACTTGGCTACACAGGAACTGAATTCCAAAACAGAACAGGGTCTCAAATTTAGAAAACCAACTTATGCTTGCTTAAGGGTAAAGGTGAGTTGGGGTGCTGCATAAAACCAGAGATTGAAATGAGCACAGATAAAGTTCCTTAAGCCAAATATGGAATAGACAAGAGCTACTCCTTGCTCAACGAAATGGACTCAACACCCCATATTAAACGCCTAAGAATGTACCTGACTAGTAAGTATCTTAAAACCTATGGATTGCTATGTCTCCAAAAGAGAATCAAGCGTGTGTACAGGGGCATAAACGCAGCAGTGATAGGATTGGAGAGGTTCGGTGAGCAAATGAAGACCCTTTGAAGTCATATTGCATGGTACCCATTCCACGGGTCTCAACTCTCCAGGTTTAAGGTATTCTTCCTTCAGCTAAAACATGCATGTGGAACCCAAGTATGATCAACCATGTGAATGGGAGACGTGTTCAAATATGTCTCAGTTTTCCTCCCCTGGTACTCGGGTGCAACATTCCAGACGCTTTACTAACACTCTCCCCACTTGGAGAGTCAGCGCCTTTAACCTCCTGTTTGGCCCAGTTTGCAATTTCTGCGGAAGATGAACAGGAATAGTGAGAACCAATGAGAGGCTAGCTGGAGGTGTCTGGACGGGCAAATTTAACTCTCATTTCCCACCAGGAAGAGGAAATAACCAAAGGCTCAGCGTGCCGTACCGGAACCAGATTAGGGCCTGAAGCCATCCTGCGGTGTTGCGGCCAGCTCAAAAGAAAGCGAGTTGAAGAAAGGAGCTCAGGGGCACTGTAATTCACAAACCTGCAGAGTTATAAATGACAGCTATCGTCCAAAAATAGACTGAAGTAAGGCTGCCAAGAGGACTTGAAAGCGGGGCAGAATTGCAGGAAACCGATTTCAGGAGGTAGACTGGAATTGCATTGAAAGCATAGGAAAAGAGGCAGAATGTCCACAATGATGCACTTGGCCAAAAAGGGCGTATGCGTTTTTTCCTGAATATATTCAGGAAAAAACGCATACGCCCTTTTTGGCCAACCAAGCAAGCTTGCAAAGGAAATCTGCACTACAATGAAGTCTCACTTCCCCCCGGTCAAAAGGGCCATCTGAAAAAAGTGTAAAATCCAGAAAGGCAGGACAGGCCATGGAGAACTGGGAGCCTTGTTACGCTGATGGGCGGGATGTAAATTGCCAACAACCACTCTGGAGAAGTGTATGGTGTTTCCTGAAACATCTAAAAAACAAAGCAACAGAACCTAGGGCACTTCCACTTATGGTCCTATAGCTTAGGGAAATTAAAATCAAAAAGACACAGCCACCCCAAAGTTTGGAACGGCTCTGTTTACAAGAACCTCGTTTACAGTACAAGTTCAACATCGCAGAAAGTGAAAAATGGATAAAGAAGTTGTGGTATTTACTTACAAAGCAATATCACTCAGCAATGAAATCTGTGTCATCAGGCCCTTAGCAGCACAATGAGTGGATTCAGGTATGATGATTCTAACTGAAGTAAGTCACACAGAAAAAGAAACATCATAAGATATCAGTAATACACGGAATGTAAACTTGGCTACAGAGGAACTGAATTACAGAACAGAACAGGGTCTCAAATTTAGAAAACCAACTTATGCTTGCTTAAGGGTAAAGGTGAGTTCGGGTGCTGCATAAAACCAGAGATTGAAATGAGCACAGATAAAGTTCCTTAAGTCAAATATGGAATAGACAAGAGCTACTCCTTGCTCAACGAAATGGACTCAACACCGCATATTAAACGCCTAAGAATGTACCTGACTAGTAAGTATCTTAAAACCTATGGATTGCTATGTCTCCGAAAGAGAATCAAGCATGTGTACAGGGGCATAAACGCAGCTGTGATAGGATTGGAGAGGTTCGGTGAGCAAATGAAGACCCTTTGAAGTCATATTGCATGGTATCCATTCCACGGGTTTCAACTACCCAGGTTTAAGGTATTCTTCCTTCAGCTAAAACATGCATGTGGAACCTAGAGTATGATCAACCATGTGATCGGGAGACGTGTTCAAATATGTCTCAGTTTTCCTCCCCTGGTACTCGGGTGCAACATTCCAGACGCTTTACTAACACTCTCCCCACTTGGAGAGTTAGCGCCTTTAACCTTCTGTTTGGCCCAGTTTGCAATTTCTGTGGAAGATGAACAGGAATAGCGAGAACCAATGAGAGGCTAGCTGGAGGTGTCTGGACGGGCAAATTTAACTCTCATTTCCCACCAGGAAGAGGAAATAACCAAAGGCTCAGCGTGCCGTACCGGAACCAGATTAGGGCCTGAAGCCATCCTGCGGTGTTGCGGCCAGCTCAAAAGAAAGCGAGTTGAAGAAAGGAGCTCAGGGGCACTGTAATTCACAAACCTGCAGAGTTATAAATGACAGCTATCGTCCAAAAATAGACTGAAATAAGGCTGCCAAGAGGACTTGAAAGCGGGGCAGAATTGCAGGAAACCGATTTCAGGAGGTAGACTGGAATTGCATTGAAAGCATAGGAAAAGAGGCAGAACGTCCACAATGATGCACTTGGCCAAAAAGGGCGTATGCGTTTTTTCCTGAATATATTCAGGAAAAAAACGCATACGCCCTTTTTGGCCAACCAAGCAAGCTTGCAAAGGAAATCTGCACTACAATGAAGTCTCACTTCCCCCCGGTCAAAAGGGCCATCTGAAAAAAGTGTAAAATCCAGAAAGGCAGGACAGGCCATGGAGAACTGGGAGCCTTGTTATGCTGAGGGGCGGGATGTAAATTGCCAACAACCACGCGGGAGAAGTGTATGGTGTTTCCTGAAACATCTAAAAAACAAAGCAACAGAACCAAGGGCACTTTCACTTATGGTCCTATAGCTTAGGAAAATTAAAATCAAAAAGACACAGCCACCCCAAAGTTTGGAACGGCTCTGTTTACAAGAACCTCGTTTACAGTACAAGTTCAACATCGCAGAAAGTGAAAAATGGATAAAGAAGTTGTGGTATTTACTTACAAAGCAATATCACTCAGCAATGAAATCTGTGTCATCAGGCCCTTAGCAGCACAATGAGTGGATTCAGGTATGATGATTCTAACTGAAATAAGTCACACAGAAAAAGAAACATCATAAGATATCAGTAATACACGGAATGTAAACTTGGCTACACAGGAACTGAATTACAGAACAGAACAGGGACTCAAATTTAGAAAACCAACTTATGCTTGCTTAAGGGTAAAGGTGAGTTGGGGTGCTGCATAAAACCAGAGATTGAAATGAGTACAGATAAAGTTCCTTAAGTCAAATATGGAATATACAAGAGCTACTCCTTGCTCAACGAAATGGACTCAACACCGCATATTAAACGCCTAAGAATGTACCTGACTAGTAAGTATCTTAAAACCTATGGATTGCTATGTCTCCGAAAGAGAATCAAGCATGTGTACAGGGGCATAAACGCAGCAGTGACAGGATTGGAGAGGTTCGGTGAGCAAATGAAGACCCTTTGAAGTCATATTGCATGGTACCCATTCCACGGGTTTCAACTACCCAGGTTTAAGGTATTCTTCCTTCAGCTAAAACATGCATGTGGAACCTAGAGTATGATCAACCATGTGAATGGGAGACGTGTTCAAATATGTCTCAGTTTTCCTCCCCTGGTACTCGGGTGCAACATTCCAGACACTTTACTAACACTCTCCCGACTTGGAGAGTCAGTCCCTTTAACCTCCTGTTTGGCCCAGTTTGCAATTTCTGCGGAAGATGAACAGGAACAGCAAGAACCAATGAGAGGCTAGCTGGAGGTGTCTGGACGGGCAAATTTAACTCTCATTTCCCACCAGGAAGAGGAAATAACCAAAGGCTCAGCGTGCCGTACCGGAACCAGATTAGGGCCTGAAGCCATCCTGCGGTGTTGCGGCCAGCTCAAAAGAAAGCGAGTTGAAGAAAGGAGCTCAGGGGCACTGTAATTCACAAACCTGCAGAGTTATAAATGACAGCTATCGTCCAAAAATAGACTGAAGTAAGGCTGTCAAGAGGACTTGAAAGCGGGGCAGAATTGCAGGAAACCGATTTCAGGAGGTAGACTGGAATTGCATTGAAAGCATAGGAAAAGAGGCAGAACGTCCACAATGATGCACTTGGCCAAAAAGGGCGTATGCGTTTTTTCCTGAATATATTCAGGAAAAAACGCATACGCCCTTTTTGGCCAACCAAGCAAGCTTGCAAAGGAAATCTGCACTACAATGAAGTCTCACTTCCCCCCGGTCAAAAGGGCCATCTGAAAAAAGTGTAAAATCCAGAAAGGCAGGACAGGCCATGGAGAACTGGGAGCCTTGTTATGCTGATGGGCGGGATGTAAATTGCCAACAGACACACGGGAGAAGTGTATGGTGTTTCCTGAAACATCTAAAAAACAAAGCAACGGAGCCTAGGGCACTGCCACTTATGGTCCTATAGCTTAGGGAAATTAAAATCAAAAAGACACAGCCACCCCAAAGTTTGGGACGCCTCTGTTTACAAGAACCTCGTTTACCGTACAAGTTCAACATCGCAGAAAGTGAAAAATGGATAAAGAACTTGTGGTACTTACGTACAATGCAATATCACTCAGCAATGAAATCTGTGTCATCAGGCCCTTAGCAGCACAATGAGTGGATTCAGGTACGATGATTCTAACTGAAATAAGTCACACAGAAAAAGAAACATCATAAGATATCAGTAATACAAGGAATGTAAACTTGGCTACACAGGAACTGCATTCCAGAACAGAACAGGGTCTCAAATTTAGAAAACCAACTTATGCTTGCTTAAGGGGAAAGGTGAGTTGGGGTGCTGCATAAACCAGAGATTGAAATGAGCACAGATAAAGTTCCTTAAGCCAAATATGGAATAGACAAGAGCTACTCCTTGCTCAACGAAATGGACTCAAAACCCCATATTAAACGCCTAAGAATGTACCTGACTAGTAAGTATCTTAAAACCTATGGATTGCTATGTCTCCAAAAGAGAATCAAGTGTGTGTACAGGGGAATAAACGCAGCAGTGATAGGATTGGAGAGGTTCGGTGAGCAAATGAAGACCCTTTGAAGTCATATTGCATGGTACCCATTCCACGGGTCTCAACTCTCCAGGTTTAAGGTATTCTTCCTTCAGCTAAAACATGCATGTGGAACCCAGAGTATGATCAACCATGTGAACGGGAGACGTGTTCAAATATGTCTCAGTTTTCCTCCCCTGGTACTCGGGTGCAACATTCCAGACGCTTTACTAACACTCTCCCGACTTGGAGAGTCAGTCCCTTTAACCTCCTGTTTGGCCCAGTTTGCAAATTCTGTGGAAGATGAACAGGAATAGCGAGAACCAATGAGAGGCTAGCTGGAGGTGTCTGGACGGGCAAATTTAACTCTCATTTCCCACCAGGAAGAGGAAATAACCAGAGGCTCAGCGTGCCGTACCGGAACCAGATTAGGGCCTGAAGCCATCCTGCGGTGTTGCGGCCAGCTCAAAAGAAAGCGAGTTGAAGAAAGGAGCCCAGGGGCACTGTAATTCACAAACCTGCAGAGTTATAAATGACAGCTATCGTCCAAAAATACACTGAAGTAAGGCTGCCAAGAGGACTTGAAAGCGGGGCAGAATTGCAGGAAACCGATTTCAGGAGGTAGACTGGAATTGCATTGAAAACATAGGAAAAGAGGCAGAACGTCCACAATGATGCACTTGGCCAAAAAGGGCGTATGCGTTTTTTCCTGAATATATTCAGGAAAAAACGCATACGCCCTTTTTGGCCAACCAAGCAAGCTTGCAAAGGAAATCTGCACTACAATGAAGTCTCACTTCCCCCCGGTCAAAAGGGCCATCTGAAAAAAGTGTAAAATCCAGAAAGGCAGGACAGGCCATGGAGAACTGGGAGCCTTGTTATGCTGATGGGCGGGATGTAAATTGCCAACAACCACTCGGGAGAAGTATATGGTGTTTCCTGAAACATCTAAAAAACAAAGCAACAGAACCTAGGGCACTTCCACTTATGGTCCTATAGCTTAGGGAAATTAAAATCAAAAAGACACAGCCACCCCAAAGTTTGGAACGGCTCTGTTTACAAGAACCTCGTTTACAGTACAAGTTCAACATCGCAGAAAGTGAAAAATGGATAAAGAAGTTGTGGTATTTACTTACAAAGCAATATCACTCAGCAATGAAATCTATGTCATCAGGCCCTTAGCAGCACAATGAGTGGATTCAGGTATGATGATTCTAACTGAAATAAGTCACACAGAAAAAGAAACATCATAAGATATCACTAATACACGGAATGTAAACTTGGCTACACAGGAACTGAATTACAGAACAGAACAGTGTCTCAAATTTAGAAAACAAACTTATGCTTGCTTAAGGGGAAAGGTGAGTTGGGGTGCTGCATAAAACCAGAGATTGAAATGAGCACAGATAAAGTTCCTTAAGTCAAATATGGAATAGACAAGAGCTACTCCTTGCTCAATGAAATGGACTCAACACCGCATATTAAATGCCTAAGAATGTACCTGAGTAGTAAGTATCTTAAAACCTATGGATTGCTATGTCTCCAAAAGAGAATCAAGCATGTGTACAGGGGCATAAACGCAGCAGTGATAGGATTGGAGAGGTTCGGTGAGCAAATGAAGACCCTTTGAAGTCATATTGCATGGTACCCATTCCACGGGTTTCAACTACCCAGGTTTAAGGAATTCTTCCTTCAGCTAAAACATGCATGTGGAACCCCGAGTATGATCAACCGTGTGAATGGGAGACGTGTTCAAATATGTCTCAGTTTTCCTCCCCTGGTACTCGGGTGCAACATTCCAGACGCTTTACTAACACTCTCCCCACTTGGAGAGTCAGCGCCTTTAACCTCCTGTTTGGCCCAGTTTGCAATTTCTGCGGAAGATGAACAGGAATAACGAGAACCAATGAGAGACTAGCTGGAGGTGTCTGGATGGGCAAATTTAACTCTCATTTCCCACCAGGAAGAGGAATTAACCAAAGGCTCAGCGTGCCGTGCCAAAACCAGATTAGGGCCTGAAGACATCCTGCGCTGTTGCGGCCAGGTCACAAGAAAGCGAGTTGAAGAAAGGAGCTCAGGGGCACTGTAATTCACAAACCTGCAGAGTTATAAATGACAGCTATCGTCCAAAAATAGACTGAAGTAAGGCTGCCAAGAGGACTTGAAAGCGGGGCAGAATTGCAGGAAACCGATTTCAGGAGGTAGACTGGAATTGCATTGAAAGCATAGGAAAAGAGGCAGAACGTCCACAATGATGCACTTGGCCAAAAAGGGCGTATGCGTTTTTTCCTGAATATATTCAGGAAAAAACGAATACGCCCTTTTTGGCCAACCAAGCAAGCTTGCAAAGGAAATCTGCACTACAATGAAGTCTCACTTCCCCCCGGTCAAAAGGGCCATCTGAAAAAAGTGTAAAATCCATGAAGGCAACAGGCCATTGAGAACTGGGAGCCTTGTTATGCTGATGGGCGGGATGTAAATTGCCAACAGACACTTGGGAGAAGTGTATGGTGTTTCCTGAAACATCTAAAAAACAAAGCAACAGAGCCTAGGGCACTTCCACTTATGGTCCTATAGCTTAGGGAAATTAAAATCAAAAAGACACAGCCACCCCAAAGTTTGGGATGCCTCCGTTTACAAGAACCTCGTTTACAGTACAAGTTCAACATCGCAGAAAGTGAAAAATGGATAAAGAAGTTGTGGTATTTACTTACAAAGCAATATCACTCAGCAATGAAATCTATGTCATCAGACCCTTAGCAGCACAATGAGTGGATTCAGGTATGATGATTCTAACTGAAATAAGTCACACAGAAAAAGAAACATCATAAGATATCACTAATACACGGAATGTAAACTTGGCTACACAGGAACTGAATTCCAAAACAGAACAGGGTCTCAAATTTAGAAAACCAACTTATGCTTGCTTAAGGGTAAAGGTGAGTTGGGGTGCTGCATAAAACCAGAGATTGAAATGAGCACAGATAAAGTTCCTTAAGTCAAATATGGAATAGACAAGAGCTCCTCCTTGCTCAACGAAATGGACTCAACACCGCATATTAAACGCCTAAGAATGTACCTGACTAGTAAGTATCTTAAAACCTATGGATTGTTATGTCTCCGACAGAGAATCAAGCATGTGTACAAGGGCATAAACGCAGCAGTGATAGGATTGGAGAGGTTCGGTGAGCAAATGAAGACCCTTTGAAGTCATATTGCATGGTACCCATTCCACGGGTTTCAACTACCCAGGTTTAAGGTATTCTTCCTTCAGCTAAAACATGCATGTGGAACCTAGAGTATGATCAACCATGTGATCGGGAGACGTGTTCAAATATGTCTCAGTTTTCCTCCCCTGGTATTCGGGTGCAACATTCCAGACGCTTTACTAACACTCTCCCCACTTGGAGAGTCAGTCCCTTTAACCTCCTGTTTGGCCCAGTTTGCAATTTCTGCGGAAGATGAACAGGAATAGCGAGAACCAATGAGAGGCTAGCTGGAGGTGTCTGGACGGGCAAATTTAACTCTCATTTCCCACCAGGAAGAGGAATTAACCAAAGGCTCAGCGTGCCGTGCCGGAACCAGATTAGGGCCTGAAGCCATCCTGCGGTGTTGCGGCCAGCTCAAAAGAAAGCGAGTTGAAGAAAGGAGATCAGGGGCACTGTAATTCACAAACCTGCAGAGTTATAAATGACAGCTATCGTCCAAAAATAGACTGAAGTAAGGCTGCCAAGAGGACTTGAAAGCGGGGCAGAATTGCAGGAAACCGATTTCAGGAGGTAGACTGGAATTGCATTGAAAGCATAGGAAAAGAGGCAGAACGTCCACAATGATGCACTTGGCCAAAAAGGGCGTATGCGTTTTTCCCTGAATATATTCAGGAAAAAACGCATACGCACTTTTTGGCCAACCAAGCAAGCTTGCAAAGGAAATCTGCACTACAATGAAGTCTCACTTCCCCCCTGTCAAAAGGGCCATCTGAAAAAAGTGTAAAATCCAGAAAGGCAGGACAGGCCATGGAGAACTGGGAGCCTTGTTATGCTGATGGGCGGGATGTAAATTGCCAACAGACACTCGGGAGAAGTGTATGGTGTTTCCTGAAACATCTAAAAAACAAAGCAACAGAGCCTAGGGCACTGCCACTTATGGTCCTATAGCTTAGGGAAATTAAAATCAAAAAGACACAGCCACGCCAAAGTTTGGAACGGCTCTGTTTACAAGAACCTCGTTTACAGTACAAGTTCAACATCGCAGAAAGTGAAAAATGGATAAAGAAGTTGTGGTATTTACTTACAAAGCAATATCACTCAGCAATGAAATCTATGTCATCAGGCCCTTAGCATCACAATGAGTGGATTCAGGTATGATGATTCTAACTGAAATAAGTCACACAGAAAAAGAAACATCATAAGATATCAGTAATACACGGAATGTAAACTTGGCTACACAGGAACTGAATTACAGAACAGAACAGGGTCTCAAATTTAGAAAACCAACTTATGCTTGCTTAAGGGTAAAGGTGAGTTGGGGTGCTGCATCAAACCAGAGATTGAAATGAGCACAGATAAAGTTCCTTAAGTCAAATATGGAATAGACAAGAGCTACTCCTTGCTCAACGAAATGGACTCAACACCGCATATTAAACGCCTAAGAATGTACCTGACTAGTAAGTATCGTAAAACCTATGGATTGCTATGTCTCCGAAAGAGAATCAAGCATGTGTACAGGGGCATAAACGCAGCAGTGATAGGATTGGAGAGGTTCGGTGAGCAAATGAAGACCCTTTGAAGTCATATTGCATGGTACCCATTACACGGGTCTCAACTCTCCAGGTTGAAGGTATTCTTCCTTCAGCTAAAACATGCATGTGGAACCCAAGTATGATCAACCATGTGAATGGGAGACGTGTTCAAATATGTCTCAGTTTTCCTCCCCTGGTACTCGGGTGCAACATTCCAGACGCTTTACTAACACTCTCCCCACTTGGAGAGTCAGCGCCTTTAACCTCCTGTTTGGCCCAGTTTGCAATTTCTGCGGAAGATGAACAGGAATAGCGAGAACCAATGAGAGGCTAGCTGGAGGTGTCTGGACGGGCAAATTTAACTCTCATTTCCCACCAGGAAGAGGAATTAACCAAAGGCTCAGCGTGCCGTGCCGGAACCAGATTAGGGCCTGAAGCCATCCTGCGGTGTTGCGGCCAGCTCAAAAGAAAGCGAGTTGAAGAAAGGAGCTCAGGGGCACTGTAATTCACAAACCTGCAGAGTTATAAATGACAGCTATCATCCAAAAATAGACTGAAGTAAGGCTGCCAAGAGGACTTGAAAGCGGGGCAGAATTGCAGGAAACCGATTTCAGGAGGTAGACTGGAATTGCATTGAAAGCATAGGAAAAGAGGCAGAACGTCCACAATGATGCACTTGGCCAAAAAGGGCGTATGCGTTTTTTCCTGAATATATTCAGGAAAAAACGCATACGCCCTTTTTGGCCAACCAAGCAAGCTTGCAAAGGAAATCTGCACTACAATGAAGTCTCACATCCCCCCGGTCAAAAGGGCCATCTGAAAAAAGTGTAAAATCCAGAAAGGCAGGACAGGCCATGGAGAACTGGGAGCCTTGTTATGCTGATGGGCGGGATGTAAATTGCCAACAGACACTCGGGAGAAGTGTATGGTGTTTCCTGAAACATCTAAAAAACAAAGCAACAGAGCCTAGGGCACTTCCACTTATGGTCCTATAGCTTAGGGAAATTAAAATCAAAAAGACACAGCCACCCCAAAGTTTGGGACGCCTCTGTTTACAAGAACCTCGTTTACAGTACAAGTTCAACATCGCAGAAAGTGAAAAATGGATAAAGAAGTTGTGGTATTTACTTACAAAGCAATATCACTCAGCAATGAAATCTATGTCATCAGACCCTTAGCAGCACAATGAGTGGATTCAGGTATGATGATTCTAACTGAAATAAGTCACACAGAAAAAGAAACATCATAAGATATCACTAATACACGGAATGTAAACTTGGCTACACAGGAACTGAATTCCAAAACAGAACAGGGTCTCAAATTTAGAAAACCAACTTATGCTTGCTTAAGGGTAAAGGTGAGTTGGGGTGCTGCATAAAACCAGAGATTGAAATGAGCACAGATAAAGTTCCTTAAGCCAAATATGGAATAGACAAGAGCTACTCCTTGCTCAACGAAATGGACTCAACACCCCATATTAAACGCCTAAGAATGTACCTGACTAGTAAGTATCTTAAAACCTATGGATTGCTATGTCTCCAAAAGAGAATCAAGCGTGTGTACAGGGGCATAAACGCAGCAGTGATAGGATTGGAGAGGTTCGGTGAGCAAATGAAGACCCTTTGAAGTCATATTGCATGGTACCCATTCCACGGGTCTCAACTCTCCAGGTTTAAGGTATTCTTCCTTCAGCTAAAACATGCATGTGGAACCCAAGTATGATCAACCATGTGAATGGGAGACGTGTTCAAATATGTCTCAGTTTTCCTCCCCTGGTACTCGGGTGCAACATTCCAGACGCTTTACTAACACTCTCCCCACTTGGAGAGTCAGCGCCTTTAACCTCCTGTTTGGCCCAGTTTGCAATTTCTGCGGAAGATGAACAGGAATAGTGAGAACCAATGAGAGGCTAGCTGGAGGTGTCTGGACGGGCAAATTTAACTCTCATTTCCCACCAGGAAGAGGAAATAACCAAAGGCTCAGCGTGCCGTACCGGAACCAGATTAGGGCCTGAAGCCATCCTGCGGTGTTGCGGCCAGCTCAAAAGAAAGCGAGTTGAAGAAAGGAGCTCAGGGGCACTGTAATTCACAAACCTGCAGAGTTATAAATGACAGCTATCGTCCAAAAATAGACTGAAGTAAGGCTGCCAAGAGGACTTGAAAGCGGGGCAGAATTGCAGGAAACCGATTTCAGGAGGTAGACTGGAATTGCATTGAAAGCATAGGAAAAGAGGCAGAATGTCCACAATGATGCACTTGGCCAAAAAGGGCGTATGCGTTTTTTCCTGAATATATTCAGGAAAAAACGCATACGCCCTTTTTGGCCAACCAAGCAAGCTTGCAAAGGAAATCTGCACTACAATGAAGTCTCACTTCCCCCCGGTCAAAAGGGCCATCTGAAAAAAGTGTAAAATCCAGAAAGGCAGGACAGGCCATGGAGAACTGGGAGCCTTGTTACGCTGATGGGCGGGATGTAAATTGCCAACAACCACTCTGGAGAAGTGTATGGTGTTTCCTGAAACATCTAAAAAACAAAGCAACAGAACCTAGGGCACTTCCACTTATGGTCCTATAGCTTAGGGAAATTAAAATCAAAAAGACACAGCCACCCCAAAGTTTGGAACGGCTCTGTTTACAAGAACCTCGTTTACAGTACAAGTTCAACATCGCAGAAAGTGAAAAATGGATAAAGAAGTTGTGGTATTTACTTACAAAGCAATATCACTCAGCAATGAAATCTGTGTCATCAGGCCCTTAGCAGCACAATGAGTGGATTCAGGTATGATGATTCTAACTGAAATAAGTCACACAGAAAAAGAAACATCATAAGATATCAGTAATACACGGAATGGAAACTTGGCTACACAGGAACTGAATTACAGAACAGAACAGGGTCTCAAATTTAGAAAACCAACTTATGCTTGCTTAAGGGTAAAGGTGAGTTCGGGTGCTGCATAAAACCAGAGATTGAAATGAGCACAGATAAAGTTCCTTAAGTCAAATATGGAATAGACAAGAGCTACTCCTTGCTCAACGAAATGGACTCAACACCGCATATTAAACGCCTAAGAATGTACCTGACTAGTAAGTATCTTAAAACCTATGGATTGCTATGTCTCCGAAAGAGAATCAAGCATGTGTACAGGGGCATAAACGCAGCAGTGATAGGATTGGAGAGGTTCGGTGAGCAAATGAAGACCCTTTGAAGTCATATTGCATGGTATCCATTCCACGGGTTTCAACTACCAGGTTTAAGGTATTCTTCCTTCAGCTAAAACATGCATGTGGAACCTAGAGTATGATCAACCATGTGATCGGGAGACGTGTTCAAATATGTCAGTTTTCTTACCCTGGTACTCGGGTGCAACATTCCAGACAATTTACTAACACTCTCCCGACTTGGAGAGTCAGTCCCTTTAACCTCCTGTTTGGCCCAGTTTGCAATTTCTGCGGAAGATGAACAGGAATAGCGAGAACCAATGAGAGGCTAGCTGGAGGTGTCTGGACGGGCAAATTTAACTCTCATTTCCCACCAGGAAGAGGAAATAACCAAAGGCTCAGCGTGCCGTACCGGAACCAGATTAGGGCCTGAAGCCATCCTGCGGTGTTGCGGCCAGCTCAAAAGAAAGCGAGTTGAAGAAAGGAGCTCAGGGGCACTGTAATTCACAAACCTGCAGAGTTATAAATGACAGCTATCGTCCAAAAATAGACTGAAGTAAGGCTGCCAAGAGGACTTGAAAGCGGGGCAGAATTGCAGGAAACCGATTTCAGGAGGTAGACTGGAATTGCATTGAAAGCATAGGAAAAGAGGCAGAACGTCCACAATGATGCACTTGGCCAAAAAGGGCGTATGCGTTTTTTCCTGAATATATTCAGGAAAAAACGCATACGCCCTTTTTGGCCAACCAAGCAAGCTTGCAAAGGAAATCTGCACTACAATGAAGTCTCACTTCCCCCCGGTCAAAAGGGCCATCTGAAAAAAGTGTAAAATCCAGAAAGGCAGGACAGGCCATGGAGAACTGGGAGCCTTGTTATGCTGATGGGCGGGATGTAAATTGCCAACAGACACACGGGAGAAGTGTATGGTGTTTCCTGAAACATCTAAAAAACAAAGCAACGGAGCCTAGGGCACTGCCACTTATGGTCCTATAGCTTAGGGAAATTAAAATCAAAAAGACACAGCCACCCCAAAGTTTGGGACGCCTCTGTTTACAAGAACCTCGTTTACCGTACAAGTTCAACATCGCAGAAAGTGAAAAATGGATAAAGAACTTGTGGTACTTACGTACAATGCAATATCACTCAGCAATGAAATCTGTGTCATCAGGCCCTTAGCAGCACAATGAGTGGATTCAGGTACGATGATTCTAACTGAAATAAGTCACACAGAAAAAGAAACATCATAAGATATCAGTAATACAAGGAATGTAAACTTGGCTACACAGGAACTGCATTCCAGAACAGAACAGGGTCTCAAATTTAGAAAACCAACTTATGCTTGCTTAAGGGGAAAGGTGAGTTGGGGTGCTGCATAAAACCAGAGATTGAAATGAGCACAGATAAAGTTCCTTAAGCCAAATATGGAATAGACAAGAGCTACTCCTTGCTCAACGAAATGGACTCAAAACCCCATATTAAACGCCTAAGAATGTACCTGACTAGTAAGTATCTTAAAACCTATGGATTGCTATGTCTCCAAAAGAGAATCAAGTGTGTGTACAGGGGAATAAACGCAGCAGTGATAGGATTGGAGAGGTTCGGTGAGCAAATGAAGACCCTTTGAAGTCATATTGCATGGTACCCATTCCACGGGTCTCAACTCTCCAGGTTTAAGGTATTCTTCCTTCAGCTAAAACATGCATGTGGAACCC
The DNA here is from genome assembly GCF_951394435.1 of Stenella coeruleoalba. Classification (NCBI taxonomy): domain Eukaryota; kingdom Metazoa; phylum Chordata; class Mammalia; order Artiodactyla; family Delphinidae; genus Stenella; species Stenella coeruleoalba. Next base: position 135,065,879 of record NC_137148.1, read on the forward strand.
AGAGTATGATCAACCATGTGAACGGGAGACGTGTTCAAATATGTCTCAGTTTTCCTCCCCTGGTACTCGGGTGCAACATTCCAGACGCTTTACTAACACTCTCCCGACTTGGAGAGTCAGTCCCTTTAACCTCCTGTTTGGCCCAGTTTGCAAATTCTGTGGAAGATGAACAGGAATAGCGAGAACCAATGAGAGGCTAGCTGGAGGTGTCTGGACGGGCAAATTTAACTCTCATTTCCCACCAGGAAGAGGAAATAACCAAAGGCTCAGCGTGCCGTACCGGAACCAGATTAGGGCCTGAAGCCATCCTGCGGTGTTGCGGCCAGCTCAAAAGAAAGCGAGTTGAAGAAAGGAGCCCAGGGGCACTGTAATTCACAAACCTGCAGAGTTATAAATGACAGCTATCGTCCAAAAATACACTGAAGTAAGGCTGCCAAGAGGACTTGAAAGCGGGGCAGAATTGCAGGAAACCGATTTCAGGAGGTAGACTGGAATTGCATTGAAAACATAGGAAAAGAGGCAGAACGTCCACAATGATGCACTTGGCCAAAAAGGGCGTATGCGTTTTTTCCTGAATATATTCAGGAAAAAACGCATACGCCCTTTTTGGCCAACCAAGCAAGCTTGCAAAGGAAATCTGCACTACAATGAAGTCTCACTTCCCCCCGGTCAAAAGGGCCATCTGAAAAAAGTGTAAAATCCAGAAAGGCAGGACAGGCCATGGAGAACTGGGAGCCTTGTTATGCTGATGGGCGGGATGTAAATTGCCAACAGACACACGGGAGAAGTGTATGGTGTTTCCTGAAACATCTAAAAAACAAAGCAACGGAGCCTAGGGCACTGCCACTTATGGTCCTATAGCTTAGGGAAATTAAAATCAAAAAGACACAGCCACCCCAAAGTTTGGGACGCCTCTGTTTACAAGAACCTCGTTTACCGTACAAGTTCAACATCGCAGAAAGTGAAAAATGGATAAAGAACTTGTGGTACTTACGTACAATGCAATATCACTCAGCAATGAAATCTGTGTCATCAGGCCCTTAGCAGCACAATGAGTGGATTCAGGTACGATGATTCTAACTGAAATAAGTCACACAGAAAAAGAAACATCATAAGATATCAGTAATACAAGGAATGTAAACTTGGCTACACAGGAACTGCATTCCAGAACAGAACAGGGTCTCAAATTTAGAAAACCAACTTATGCTTGCTTAAGGGGAAAGGTGAGTTGGGGTGCTGCATAAAACCAGAGATTGAAATGAGCACAGATAAAGTTCCTTAAGCCAAATATGGAATAGACAAGAGCTACTCCTTGCTCAACGAAATGGACTCAAAACCCCATATTAAACGCCTAAGAATGTACCTGACTAGTAAGTATCTTAAAACCTATGGATTGCTATGTCTCCAAAAGAGAATCAAGTGTGTGTACAGGGGAATAAACGCAGCAGTGATAGGATTGGAGAGGTTCGGTGAGCAAATGAAGACCCTTTGAAGTCATATTGCATGGTACCCATTCCACGGGTCTCAACTCTCCAGGTTTAAGGTATTCTTCCTTCAGCTAAAACATGCATGTGGAACCCAGAGTATGATCAACCATGTGAACGGGAGACGTGTTCAAATATGTCTCAGTTTTCCTCCCCTGGTACTCGGGTGCAACATTCCAGACGCTTTACTAACACTCTCCCGACTTGGAGAGTCAGTCCCTTTAACCTCCTGTTTGGCCCAGTTTGCAAATTCTGTGGAAGATGAACAGGAATAGCGAGAACCAATGAGAGGCTAGCTGGAGGTGTCTGGACGGGCAAATTTAACTCTCATTTCCCACCAGGAAGAGGAAATAACCAAAGGCTCAGCGTGCCGTACCGGAACCAGATTAGGGCCTGAAGCCATCCTGCGGTGTTGCGGCCAGCTCAAAAGAAAGCGAGTTGAAGAAAGGAGCCCAGGGGCACTGTAATTCACAAACCTGCAGAGTTATAAATGACAGCTATCGTCCAAAAATACACTGAAGTAAGGCTGCCAAGAGGACTTGAAAGCGGGGCAGAATTGCAGGAAACCGATTTCAGGAGGTAGACTGGAATTGCATTGAAAACATAGGAAAAGAGGCAGAACGTCCACAATGATGCACTTGGCCAAAAAGGGCGTATGCGTTTTTTCCTGAATATATTCAGGAAAAAACGCATACGCCCTTTTTGGCCAACCAAGCAAGCTTGCAAAGGAAATCTGCACTACAATGAAGTCTCACTTCCCCCCGGTCAAAAGGGCCATCTGAAAAAAGTGTAAAATCCAGAAAGGCAGGACAGGCCATGGAGAACTGGGAGCCTTGTTATGCTGATGGGCGGGATGTAAATTGCCAACAACCACTCGGGAGAAGTATATGGTGTTTCCTGAAACATCTAAAAAACAAAGCAACAGAACCTAGGGCACTTCCACTTATGGTCCTATAGCTTAGGGAAATTAAAATCAAAAAGACACAGCCACCCCAAAGTTTGGAACGGCTCTGTTTACAAGAACCTCGTTTACAGTACAAGTTCAACATCGCAGAAAGTGAAAAATGGATAAAGAAGTTGTGGTATTTACTTACAAAGCAATATCACTCAGCAATGAAATCTATGTCATCAGGCCCTTAGCAGCACAATGAGTGGATTCAGGTATGATGATTCTAACTGAAATAAGTCACACAGAAAAAGAAACATCATAAGATATCACTAATACACGGAATGTAAACTTGGCTACACAGGAACTGAATTACAGAACAGAACAGTGTCTCAAATTTAGAAAACAAACTTATGCTTGCTTAAGGGGAAAGGTGAGTTGGGGTGCTGCATAAAACCAGAGATTGAAATGAGCACAGATAAAGTTCCTTAAGTCAAATATGGAATAGACAAGAGCTACTCCTTGCTCAATGAAATGGACTCAACACCGCATATTAAATGCCTAAGAATGTACCTGAGTAGTAAGTATCTTAAAACCTATGGATTGCTATGTCTCCAAAAGAGAATCAAGCATGTGTACAGGGGCATAAACGCAGCAGTGATAGGATTGGAGAGGTTCGGTGAGCAAATGAAGACCCTTTGAAGTCATATTGCATGGTACCCATTCCACGGGTTTCAACTACCCAGGTTTAAGGAATTCTTCCTACAGCTAAAACATGCATGTGGAACCCCGAGTATGATCAACCGTGTGAATGGGAGACGTGTTCAAATATGTCTCAGTTTTCCTCCCCTGGTACTCGGGTGCAACATTCCAGACGCTTTACTAACACTCTCCCCACTTGGAGAGTCAGCGCCTTTAACCTCCTGTTTGGCCCAGTTTGCAATTTCTGCGGAAGATGAACAGGAATAACGAGAACCAATGAGAGACTAGCTGGAGGTGTCTGGATGGGCAAATTTAACTCTCATTTCCCACCAGGAAGAGGAATTAACCAAAGGCTCAGCGTGCCGTGCCAAAACCAGATTAGGGCCTGAAGACATCCTGCGCTGTTGCGGCCAGGTCACAAGAAAGCGAGTTGAAGAAAGGAGCTCAGGGGCACTGTAATTCACAAACCTGCAGAGTTATAAATGACAGCTATCGTCCAAAAATAGACTGAAGTAAGGCTGCCAAGAGGACTTGAAAGCGGGGCAGAATTGCAGGAAACCGATTTCAGGAGGTAGACTGGAATTGCATTGAAAGCATAGGAAAAGAGGCAGAACGTCCACAATGATGCACTTGGCCAAAAAGGGCGTATGCGTTTTTTCCTGAATATATTCAGGAAAAAACGAATACGCCCTTTTTGGCCAACCAAGCAAGCTTGCAAAGGAAATCTGCACTACAATGAAGTCTCACTTCCCCCCGGTCAAAAGGGCCATCTGAAAAAAGTGTAAAATCCATGAAGGCAACAGGCCATTGAGAACTGGGAGCCTTGTTATGCTGATGGGCGGGATGTAAATTGCCAACAGACACTTGGGAGAAGTGTATGGTGTTTCCTGAAACATCTAAAAAACAAAGCAACAGAGCCTAGGGCACTTCCACTTATGGTCCTATAGCTTAGGGAAATTAAAATCAAAAAGACACAGCCACCCCAAAGTTTGGGATGCCTCCGTTTACAAGAACCTCGTTTACAGTACAAGTTCAACATCGCAGAAAGTGAAAAATGGATAAAGAAGTTGTGGTATTCACTTACAAAGCAATATCACTCAGCAATGAAATCTATGTCATCAGGCCCTTAGCAGCACAATGAGTGGATTCAGGTATGATGATTCTAACTGAAATAAGTCACACAGAAAAAGAAACATCCTAAGATATCAGTAATACACGGAATGTAAACTTGGCTACACAGGAACTGAATTACAGAACAGAACAGGGTCTCAAATTTAGAAAACCAACTTATGCTTGCTTAAGGGTAAAGGTGAGTTGGGGTGCTGCATAAAACCAGAGATTGAAATGAGCACAAAGTTCCTTAAGCCAAATATGGAATAGACAAGAGCTACTCCTTGCTCAACGAAATGGACTCAACACCGCATATTAAACGCCTAAGAATGTACCTGACTAGTAAGTATCTTAAAACCTATGGATTGCTATGTCTCCGAAAGAGAATCAAGCATGTGTACAGGGGCATAAACGCAGCAGTGATAGGATTGGAGAGGTTCGGTGAGCAAATGAAGACCCTTTGAAGTCATATTGCATGGTACCCATTCCACGGGTTTCAACTACCCAGGTTTAAGGTATTCTTCCTTCAGCTAAAACATGCATGTGGAACCTAGAGTATGATCAACCATGTGATCGGGAGACGTGTTCAAATATGTCTCAGTTTTCCTCCCCTGGTACTCGGGTGCAACATTCCAGACGCTTTACTAACACTGTCCCGACTTGGAGAGTCAGTCCCTTTAACCTCCTGTTTGGCCCAGTTTGCAATTTCTGCGGAAGATGAACAGGAATAACGAGAACCAATGAGAGACTAGCTGGAGGTGTCTGGATGGGCAAATTTAACTCTCATTTCCCACCAGGAAGAGGAATTAACCAAAGGCTCAGCGTGCCGTGCCAAAACCAGATTAGGGCCTGAAGACATCCTGCGCTGTTGCGGCCAGGTCACAAGAAAGCGAGTTGAAGAAAGGAGCTCAGGGGCACTGTAATTCACAAACCTGCAGAGTTATAAATGACAGCTATCGTCCAAAAATAGACTGAAGTAAGGCTGCCAAGAGGACTTGAAAGCGGGGCAGAATTGCAGGAAACCGATTTCAGGAGGTAGACTGGAATTGCATTGAAAGCATAGGAAAAGAGGCAGAACGTCCACAATGATGCACTTGGCCAAAAAGGGCGTATGCGTTTTTTCCTGAATATATTCAGGAAAAAAACGCATACGCCCTTTTTGGCCAACCAAGCAAGCTTGCAAAGGAAATCTGCACTACAATGAAGTCTCACTTCCCCCCGGTCAAAAGGGCCATCTGAAAAAAGTGTAAAATCCAGAAAGGCAGGACAGGCCATGGAGAACTGGGAGCCTTGTTATGCTGAGGGGCGGGATGTAAATTGCCAACAACCACGCGGGAGAAGTGTATGGTGTTTCCTGAAACATCTAAAAAACAAAGCAACAGAACCAAGGGCACTTTCACTTATGGTCCTATAGCTTAGGAAAATTAAAATCAAAAAGACACAGCCACCCCAAAGTTTGGAACGGCTCTGTTTACAAGAACCTCGTTTACAGTACAAGTTCAACATCGCAGAAAGTGAAAAATGGATAAAGAAGTTGTGGTATTTACTTACAAAGCAATATCACTCAGCAATGAAATCTGTGTCATCAGGCCCTTAGCAGCACAATGAGTGGATTCAGGTATGATGATTCTAACTGAAATAAGTCACACAGAAAAAGAAACATCATAAGATATCAGTAATACACGGAATGTAAACTTGGCTACACAGGAACTGAATTACAGAACAGAACAGGGTCTCAAATTTAGAAAACCAACTTATTCTTGCTTAAGGGGAAAGGTGAGTTGGGGTGCTGCATAAAACCAGAGATTGAAATGAGCACAGATAAAGTTCCTTAAGCCAAATATGGAATAGACAAGAGCTACTCCTTGCTCAACGAAATGGACTCAACACCCCATATTAAACGCCTAAGAATGTACCTGACTAGTAAGTATCTTAAAACCTATGGATTGCTATGTCTCCGAAAGTGAATCAAGCATGTGTACAGGGGCATAAACACAGCAGTGATAGGATTGGAGAGGTTCGGTGAGCAAATGAAGACCCTTTGAAGTCATATTGCATGGTACCCATTCCACGGGTTTCAACTACACAGGTTTAAGGTATTCTTCCTTCAGCTAAAACATACATGTGGAACCTAGAGTATGATCAGCCATTTGATCGGGAGACGTATTCAAATATGTCTCAGTTTTCGTACCCTGGTACTCGGGTGCAACATTCCAGACGCTTTACTAACACTCTCCCGACTTGGAGAGTCAGTCCCTTTAACCTCCTGTTTGGCACAGTTTGCAATTTCTGCGGAAGATGAACAGGAATAGCGAGAACCAATGAGAGGCTAGCTGGAGGTGTCTGGACGGGCAAATTTAACTCTCATTTCCCACCAGGAAGAGGAATTAACCAAAGGCTCAGCGTGCCGTGCCAAAACCAGATTAGGGCCTGAAGACATCCTGCGGTGTTGCGGCCAGCTCAAAAGAAAGCGAGTTGAAGAAAGGAGCTCAGGGGCACTGTAATTCACAAACCTGCAGAGTTATAAATGACAGCTATCGTCCAAAAATAGACTGAAGTAAGGCTGCCAAGAGGACTTGAAAGCGGGGCAGAATTGCAGGAAACCGATTTCAGGAGGTAGACTGGAATTGCATTGAAAGCATAGGAAAAGAGGCAGAACGTCCACAATGATGCACTTGGCCAAAAAAGGGCGTATGCGTTTTTTCCTGAATATATTCAGGAAAAAACGCATACGCCCTTTTTGGCCAACCAAGCAAGCTTGCAAAGGAAATCTGCACTACAATGAAGTCTCACTTCCCCCCGGTCAAAACGGCCATCTGAAAAAAGTGTAAAATCCAGAAAGTCAGGACAGGCCATGGAGAACTGGGAGCCTTGTTATGCTGATGGGCGGGATGTAAATTGCCAACAGACACTCGGGAGAAGTGTATGGTGTTTCCTGAAACATCTAAAAAACAAAGCAACAGAGCCTAGGGCACTGCCACTTATGGTCCTATAGCTTAGGGAATTTAAAATCAAAAAGACACAGCCACCCCAAAGTTTGGGACGCCTCTGTTTACAAGAACCTCGTTTACAGTACAAGTTCAACATCGCAGAAAGTGAAAAATGGATAAAGAAGTTGTGGTATTTACTTACAAAGCAATATCACTCAGCAATGAAATCTATGTCATCAGGCCCTTAGCAGCACAATGAGTGGATTCAGGTATGATGATTCTAACTGAAATAAGTCACACAGAAAAAGAAACATCATAAGATATCAGTAATACACGGAATGGAAACTTGGCTACACAGGAACTGAATTACAGAACAGAACAGGGTCTCAAATTTAGAAAACCAACTTATGCTTGCTTAAGGGTAAAGGTGAGTTGGGGTGCTGCATAAAACCAGAGATTGAAATGAGCACAGATAAAGTTCCTTAAGCCAAATATGGAATAGACAAGAGCTACTCCTTGCTCAACGAAATGGACTCAACACCGCATATTAAACGCCTAAGAATGTACCTGACTAGTAAGTATCTTAAAACCTATGGATTGCTATGTCTCCGAAAGAGAATCAAGCATGTGTACAGGGGCATAAACGCAGCAGTGATAGGATTGGAGAGGTTCGTGAGCAAATGAAGACCCTTTGAAGTCATATTGCATGGTACGCATTCCACGGGTTTCAACTACCCAGGTTTAAGGTATTCTTCCTTCAGCTAAAACATGCATGTGGAACCTAGAGTATGATCAACCATGTGATCGGGAGACGTGTTCAAATATGTCTCAGTTTTTGTACACTGGTACTCGGGTGCAACATTCCAGACGCTTTAATAACACTCTCCCGACTTGGAGAGTCAGTCCCTTTAACCTCCTGTTTGGCCCAGTTTGCAATTTCTGTGGAAGATGAATAGGAATAGCGAGAACCAATGAGAGACTAGCTGGAGGTGTCTGGATGGGCAAATTTAACTCTCATTTCCCACCAGGAAGAGGAATTAACCAAAGGCTCAGCGTGCCGTGACAGAACCAGATTAGGGCCTGAAGACATCCTGCAGTGTTGCGGCCAGGTCACAAGAAAGCGAGTTGAAGAAAGGAGCTCAGGGGCACTGTAATTCACAAACCTGCAGAGTTATAAATGACAGCTATCGTCCAAAAATAGACTGAAGTAAGGCTGCCAAGAGGTCTTGAAAGCGGGGCAGAATTGCAGGAAACCAATTTCAGGAGGTAGACTGGAATTGCATTGAAAGCATAGGAAAAGAGGCAGAACGTCCACAATGATGCACTTGGTCAAAAAGGGCGTATGCGTTTTTTCCTGAATATATTCAGGAAAAAACGCATACGCCCTTTTTGGCCAACCAAGCAAACTTGCAAAGGAAATCTGCACTACAGTTAAGTCTCACTTCTCCCCGGTCAAAAGGGCCATCTGAAAAAAGTGTAAAATCCAGAAAGGCAGGACAGGCCATGGAGAACTGGGAGCCTTGTTATGCTGATGGGCGGGATGTAAATTGCCAACAACCACTCGGGAGAAGTGTATGGTGTTTCCTGAAACATCTAAAAAACAAAGCAACAGAACCTAGGGCACTTCCACTTATGGTCCTATAGCTTAGGGAAATTAAAATCAAAAAGACACAGCCACCCCAAAGTTTGGAACGGCTCTGTTTACAAGAACCTCGTTTACAGTACAAGTTCAACATCGCAGAAAGTGAAAAATGGATAAAGAAGTTGTGGTATTTACTTACAAAGCAATATCACTCAGCAATGAAATCTGTGTCATCAGGCCCTTAGCAGCACAATGAGTGGATTCAGGTACGATGATTCTAACTGAAATAAGTCACACAGAAAAAGAAACATCATAAGATATCAGTAATACACGGAATGTAAACTTGGCTACACAGGAACTGAATTACAGAACAGAACAGGGTCTCAAATTTAGAAAACCAACTTATGCTTGCTTAAGGGGAAAGGTGAGTTGGGGTGCTGCATAAAACCAGAGATTGAAATGAGCACAGATAAAGTTCCTTAAGCCAAATATGGAATAGACAAGAGCTACTCCTTGCTCAACGAAATGGACTCAACACCGCATATTAAACGCCTAAGAATGTACCTGACTAGTAAGTATCTTAAAACCTATAGATTGCTATGTCTCCGAAAGAGAATCAAGCATGTGTACAGGGGCATAAACGCAGCAGTGATAGGATTGGAGAGGTTCGGTGAGCAAATGAAGACCCTTTGAAGTCATATTGCATGGTACGCATTCCACGGGTTTCAACTACCCAGGTTTTAGATATTCTTCCTTCAGCTAAAACATGCATGTGGAACCCAGAGTATGATCAACCATGTGATCGGGAGACGTGTTCAAATATGTCTCAGTTTTCCTCCCCTGTTACTCTTGTGCAACATTCCAGACGCTTTACTAACACTCTCCCCACTTGGAGAGTCAGCGCCTTTAACCTCCTGTTTGGCACAGTTTGCAATTTCTGCGGAAGATGAACAGGAATAGCGAGAACCAATGAGAGGCGAGCTGGAGGTGTCTGGACGGGCAAATTTAACTCTCATTTCCCACCAGGAGGAGGAAATAACCAAAGGCTCAGCGTGCCGTGCCAGAACTAGATTAGGGCCTGAAGCCATCCTGCGGTGTTGCGGCCAGGTCACAAGAAAACGAGTTGAAGAAAGGAGCTCTGGGGCACTGTAATTCACAAACCTGCAGAGTTATAAATGACAGCTATCGTCCAAAAATAGACTGAAGTAAGGCTGCCAAGAGGACTTGAAAGCGGGGCAGAATTGCAGGAAACCGATTTCAGGAGGTAGACTGGAATTGCATTGAAAGCATAGGAAAAGAGGCAGAACGTCCACAATGATGCACTTTGCCAAAAGGGCATATGCGTTTTTTCCTGAATATATTCAGGAAAAAACGCATACGCCCTTTTTGGCCAACCAAGCAAGCTTGCAAAGGAAATCTGCACTACAATGAAGTCTCACTTCCCCCCGGTCAAAAGGGCCATCTGAAAAAAGTGTAAAATCCAGAAAGGCAGGACAGCCCATGGAGAACTGGGAGCCTTGTTATGCTGATGGGCGGGATGTAAATTGCCAACAGACACTTGGGAGAAGTGTATGGTGTTTCCTGAAACATCTGAAAAACAAAGCAACAGAGCCTAGGGCACTTCCACTTATGGCCCTATAGCTTAGGGAAATTAAAATCAAAAAGACACAGCCACCCCAAAGTTTGGAACGGCTCTGTTTACAAGAACCTCGTTTACAGTACAAGTTCAACATCGCAGAAAGTGAAAAATGGATAAAGAAATGTGGAATTCACTTACAAACCAATATCACTCAGCAATGAAATCTGTGTCATCAGGCCCTTAGCAGCACAATGAGTGGATTCAGGTATGATGATTCTAACTGAAATAAGTCACACAGAAAAAGAAACATCATAAGATATCAGTAATACACGGAATGTAAACTTGGCTACACAGGAACTGAATTACAGAACAGAACAGGGTCTCAAATTTAGAAAACCAACTTATGCTTGCTTAAGGGTAAAGGTGAGTTGGGGTGCTGCATAAAACCAGAGATTGAAATGAGCACAGATAAAGTTCCTTAAGCCAAATATGGAATAGACAAGAGCTACTCCTTGCTCAACGAAATGGACTCAACACCGCATATTAAACACCTAAGAATGTACCTGACTAGTAAGTATCTTAAAACCTATGGATTGCTATGTCTCTGAAAGAGAATCAAGCATGTGTACAGGGGCATAAACGCAGCAGTGATAGGATTGGAGAGGTTCAGTGAGCAAATGAAGACCCTTTGAAGTCATATTGCATGGTACCCATTCCACGGGTTTCAACTACCCAGGTTTAAGGTATTCTTCCTTCAGCTAAAACATGCATGTGGAACCTAGAGTATGATCAACCATGTGATAGGGAGATGTGTTCAAATATGTCTCAGTTTTCGTACCCTGGTACTCGGGTGCAACATTCCAGACGCTTTACTAACACTCTCCCGACTTGGAGAGTCAGCGCCTTTAACCTCCTGTTTGGCCCAGTTTGCAAATTCTGTGGAAGATGAACAGGAATAGCGAGAACCAAGGAGAGACTAGCTGGAGGTGTCTGGACGGGCAAATTTAACTCTCATTTCCCACCAGGAAGAGGAAATAACCAAAAGCTCAGCGTGCCCTGCCGGAACCAGATTAGGGCCTGAAGCCATCCTGCGGTTTTGCGGCCAGCTCACAAGAAAGCGAGTTGAAGAAAGGAGCTCAGGGGCACTGTAACTCACAAACCTGCAGAGTTATAAATGACAGCTATCGTCCAAAAATAGACTGAAGTAAGGCTGCCAAGAGGATTTGAAAGCGGGGCAGAATTGCAGGAAATCGATTTCAGGAGTTAGACTGGAATTGCATTGAAAGCATAGGAAAAGAGGCAGAACGTCCACAATGATGCACTTGGCCAAAAAGGGCGTATGCGTTTTTTCCTGAATATATTCAGGAAAAAACGCATACGCCCTTTTTGGCCAACCAAGCAAGCTTGCAAAGGAAATCTGCACTACAATGAAGTCTCACTTCCCCCCGGTCAAAAGGGCCATCTGAAAAAAGTGTAAAATCCAGAAAGGCAGGACAGCCCATGGAGAACTGGGAGCCTTGTTATGCTGATGGGCGGGATGTAAATTGCCAACAGCCACTCCGGAGAAGTGTATGGTGTTTCCTGAAACATCTAAAAAACAAAGCAACAGAACCTAGGGCACTTCCACTTATGGTCCTATAGCTTAGGGAAATTAAAATCAAAAAGACACAGCCACCCCAAAGTTTGGAACGGCTCTGTTTACAAGAACCTCGTTTACAGTACAAGTTCAACATCGCAGAAAGTGAAAAATGGATAAAGAAGTTGTGGAATTCACTTACAAACCAATATCACTCAGCAATGAAATCTGTGTCATCAGGCCCTTAGCAGCACAATGAGTGGATTCAGGTATGATGATTCTAACTGAAATAAGTCACACAGAAAAAGAAACATCATAAGATATCAGTAATACACGGAATGGAAACTTGGCTACACAGGAACTGAATTACAGAACAGAACAGGGTCTCAAATTTAGAAAACCAACTTATGCTTGCTTAAGGGTAAAGGTGAGTTGGGGTGCTGCATAAAACCAGAGATTGAAATGAGCACAGATAAAGTTCCTTAAGCCAAATATGGAATAGACAAGAGCTACTCCTTGCTCAACGAAATGGACTCAACACCGCATATTAAACACCTAAGAATGTACCTGACTAGTAAGTATCTTAAAACCTATGGATTGCTATGTCTCTGAAAGAGAATCAAGCATGTGTACAGGGGCATAAACGCAGCAGTGATAGGATTGGAGAGGTTCGGTGAGCAAATGAAGACCCTTTGAAATCATATTGCATGGTACCCATTCCATGGGTTTCAACTACCCAGGTTTAAGGTATTCTTCCTTCAGCTAAAACATGCATGTGGAACCTAGAGTATGATCAACCATGTGATAGGGAGATGTGTTCAAATATGTCTCAGTTTTCGTACCCTGGTACTCGGGGGCAACATTCCAGACGCTTTACTAACACTCTCCTGACTTGGAGAGTCAGCGCCTTTAACCTCCTGTTTGGCCCAGTTTGCAATTTCTGCGGAAGATGAACAGGAATAGCGAGAACCAATGAGAGACTAGCTGGAGGTGTCTGGACGGGCAAATTTAACTCTCATTTCCCACCAGGAAGAGGAAATAACCAAAAGCTCAGCGTGCCGTGCCGGAACCAGATTAGGGCCTGAAGCCATCCTGCGGTGTTGTGGCCAGCTCAAAAGAAAGCGAGTTGAAGAAAGGAGCTCAGGGGCACTGTAATTCACAAACCTGCAGAGTTATAAATGACAGCTATCGTCCAAAAATAGACTGAAGTAAGGCTGCCAAGAGGACTTGAAAGCGGGGCAGGATTGCAGGAAATTGATTTCAGGAGTTAGACTGGAATTGCATTGAAAGCATAGGAAAAGAGGCAGAACGTCCACAATGATGCACTTGGCCAAAAAGGGCGTATGCGTTTTTTCCTGAATATATTCAGGAAAAAACGCATACGCCCTTTTTGGCCAACCAAGCAAGCTTGCAAAGGAAATCTGCACTACAATGAAGTCTCACTTCCCCCCGGTCAAAAGGGCCATCTGAAAAAAGTGTAAAATCCAGAAAGGCAGGACAGCCCATGGAGAACTGGGAGCCTTGTTATGCTGATGGGCGGGATGTAAATTGCCAACAGCCACTCCGGAGAAGTGTATGGTGTTTCCTGAAACATCTGAAAAACAAACCAACAGAGCCTAGGGCACTTCCACTTATGGTCCTATAGCTTAGGGAAATTAAAATCAAAAAGACACAGCCACCCCAAAGTTTGGAACGGCTCTGTTTACAAGAACCTCGTTTACAGTACAAGTTCAACATCGCAGAAAGTGAAAAATGGATAAAGAAGTTGTGGAATTCACTTACAAACCAATATCACTCAGCAATGAAATCTGTGTCATCAGGCCCTTAGCAGCACAATGAGTGGATTCAGGTATGATGATTCTAACTGAAATAAGTCACACAGAAAAAGAAACATCATAAGATATCAGTAATACACGGAATGGAAACTTGGCTACACAGGAACTGAATTACAGAACAGAACAGGGTCTCAAATTTAGAAAACCAACTTATGCTTGCTTAAGGGTAAAGGTGAGTTGGGGTGCTGCATAAAACCAGAGATTGAAATGAGCACAGATAAAGTTCCTTAAGCCAAATATGGAATAGACAAGAGCTACTCCTTGCTCAACGAAATGGACTCAACACCGCATATTAAACACCTAAGAATGTACCTGACTAGTAAGTATCTTAAAACCTATGGATTGCTATGTCTCTGAAAGAGAATCAAGCATGTGTACAGGGGCATAAACGCAGCAGTGATAGGATTGGAGAGGTTCGGTGAGCAAATGAAGACCCTTTGAAGTCATATTGCATGGTACGCATTCCACGGGTTTCAACTACCCAGGTTTTAGGTATTCTTCCTTCAGCTAAAACATGCATGTGGAACCCAGAGTATGATCAACCATGTGATCGGGAGACGTGTTCAAATATGTCTCAGTTTTCCTCCCCTGTTACTCGGGTGCAACATTCCAGACGCTTTACTAACACTCTCCCCACTTGGAGAGTCAGCGCCTTTAACCTCCTGTTTGGCACAGTTTGCAATTTCTGCGGAAGATGAACAGGAATAGCGAGAACCAATGAGAGGCGAGCTGGAGGTGTCTGGACGGGCAAATTTAACTCTCATTTCCCACCAGGAGGAGGAAATAACCAAAGGCTCAGCGTGCCGTGCCAGAACTAGATTAGGGCCTGAAGCCATCCTGCGGTGTTGCGGCCAGGTCACAAGAAAGCGAGTTGAAGAAAGGAGCTCTGGGGCACTGTAATTCACAAACCTGCAGAGTTATAAATGACAGCTATCGTCCAAAAATAGACTGAAGTAAGGCTGCCAAGAGGACTTGAAAGCGGGGCAGAATTGCAGGAAACCGATTTCAGGAGGTAGACTGGAATTGCATTGAAAGCATAGGAAAAGAGGCAGAACGTCCACAATGATGCACTTTGCCAAAAGGGCATATGCGTTTTTTCCTGAATATATTCAGGAAAAAACGCATACGCCCTTTTTGGCCAACCAAGCAAGCTTGCAAAGGAAATCTGCACTACAATGAAGTCTCACTTCCCCCCGGTCAAAAGGGCCATCTGAAAAAAGTGTAAAATCCAGAAAGGCAGGACAGGCCATGGAGAACTGGGAGCCTTCTTATGCTGATGGGCGGGATGTAAATTGCCAACAGACACTCGGGAGAAGTGTATGGTGTTTCCTGAAACATCTAAAAAACAAAGCAACAGAGCCTAGGGCACTTCCACTTATGGTCCTATAGCTTAGGGAAATTAAAATCAAAAAGACACAGCCACCCCAAAGTCTGGGACGCCTCTGTTTACAAGAACCTCGTTTACAGTACAAGTTCTACATTGCAGAAAGTGAAAAATGGATAAAGAAGTTGTGGTATTTACTTACAAAGCAATATCACTCAGCAATGAAATCTATGTCATCAGGCCCTTAGCATCACAATGAGTGGATTCAGGTATGATGATTCTAACTGAAATAAGTCACACAGAAAAAGAAACATCATAAGTTATCAGTAATACACGGAATATAAACTTGGCTACACAGGAACTGAATTACAGAACAGAACAGGGTCTCAAATTTAGAAAACCAACTTATGCTTGCTTAAGGGTAAAGGTGAGTTGGGGTGCTGCATAAAACCAGAGATTGAAATGAGCACAGATAAAGTTCCTTAAGCCAAATATGGAATAGACAAGAGCTACTCCTTGCTCAACGAAATGGACTAAACACCGCATATTAAACGCCTAAGAATGTACCTGACTAGTAAGTATCTTAAAACCTATGGATTGCTATGTCTCCGAAAGAGAATCAAGCATGTGTACAGGGGCATAAACACAGCAGTGATAGGATTGGAGAGGTTCGGTGAGCAAATGAAGACCCTTTGAAGTCATATTGCATGGTACCCATTCCATGGGTTTCAACTACCCAGGTTTAAGGTATTCTTCCTTCAGCTAAAACATGCATGTGGAACCCAAGTATGATCAACCATGTGATCGGGAGACGTGTTCAAATATGTCTCAGTTTTCCTCCCCTGGTACTCGGGTTCAACATTCCAGACGCTTTACTAACACTCTCCCGACTTGGAGAGTCAGTCCCTTTAACCTCCTGTTTGGCCCAGTTTGCAATTTCTGCCGAAGATGAACAGGAATAGTGAGAACCAATGAGAGGCTAGCTGGAGGTGTCTGGACGGGCAAATTTAACTCTCATTTCCCACCAGGAAGAGGAATTAACCAAAGGCTCAGCATGCCGGGCCGGAACCAGATTAGGGCCTGAAGCCATCCTGCAGTGTTGCGGCCAGGTCACAAGAAAGCGAGTTGAAGAAAGGAGCTCAGGGGCACTGTAATTCACAAACCTGCAGAGTTATAAATGACAGCTATCGTCCAAAAATATACTGAAGTAAGGCTGCCAAGAGGACTTGAAAGCGGGGCAGAATTGCAGGAAACCGATTTCAGGAGGTAGACTGGAATTGCATTGAAAGCATAGGAAAAGAGGCAGAACGTCCACAATGATGCACTTGGCCAAAAAGGGCGTATGCGTTTTTTCCTGAATATATTCAGGAAAAAACGCATACGCCCTTTTTGGTCAACCAAGCAAGCTTGCAAAGGAAATCTGCACTACAATGAAGTCTCACTTCCCCCCGGTCAAAAGGGCCATCTGAAAAAAGTGTAAAATCCAGAAAGGCAATAGGCCATTGAGAATTGGGAGCCTTGTTATGCTGATGGGCGGGATGTAAATTGCCAACAGACACTTGGGAGAAGTGTATGGTGTTTCCTGAAACATCTAAAAAACAAAGCAACAGAGCCTAGGGCACCTCCACTTATGGTCCTATAGCTTAGGGAAATTAAAATCAAAAAGACACAGCCACCCCAAAGTTTGGAACGGCTCTGTTTACAAGAAACTCGTTTACAGTACAAGTTCAACATCGCAGAAAGTGAAAAATGGATAGATAAAGAAGTTGTGGAATTCACTTACAAACCAATATCACTCAGCAATGAAATCTGTGTCATCAGGCCCTTAGCAGCACAATGAGTGGATTCAGGTATGATGATTCTAACTGAAATAAGTCACACAGAAAAAGAAACATCATAAGATATCAGTAATACACGGAATGTAAACTTGGCTACACAGGAACTGAATTACAGAACAGAACAGGGTCTCAAATTTAGAAAACCAACTTATGCTTGCTTAAGGGGAAAGGTGAGTTGGGGTGCTGCATAAAACCAGAGATTGAAATGAGCACAGATAAAGTTCCTTAAGCCAAATATGGAATAGACAAGAGCTACTCCTTGCTCAACGAAATGGACTCAACACCGCATATTAAACACCTAAGAATGTACCTGACTAGTAAGTATCTTAAAACCTATGGATTGCTATGTCTCTGAAAGAGAATCAAGCATGTGTACAGGGGCATAAACGCAGCAGTGATAGGATTGGAGAGGTTCAGTGAGCAAATGAAGACCCTTTGAAGTCATATTGCATGGTACCCATTCCACGGGTTTCAACTACCCAGGTTTAAGGTATTCTTCCTTCAGCTAAAACATGCATGTGGAACCTAGAGTATGATCAACCATGTGATAGGGAGATGTGTTCAAATATGTCTCAGTTTTCGTACCCTGGTACTCGGGTGCAACATTCCAGACGCTTTACTAACACTCTCCCGACTTGGAGAGTCAGCGCCTTTAACCTCCTGTTTGGCCCAGTTTGCAATTTCTGCGGAAGATGAACAGGAATAGCGAGAACCAATGAGAGACTAGCTGGAGGTGTCTGGACGGGCAAATTTAACTCTCATTTCCCACCAGGAAGAGGAAATAACCAAAAGCTCAGCGTGCCGTGCCGGAACCAGATTAGGGCCTGAAGCCATCCTGCGGTTTTGCGGCCAGCTCACAAGAAAGCGAGTTGAAGAAAGGAGCTCAGGGGCACTGTAACTCACAAACCTGCAGAGTTATAAATGACAGCTATCGTCCAAAAATAGACTGAAGTAAGGCTGCCAAGAGGATTTGAAAGCGGGGCAGAATTGCAGGAAATCAATTTCAGGAGTTAGACTGGAATTGCATTGAAAGCATAGGAAAAGAGGCAGAACGTCCACAATGATGCACTTGGCCAAAAAGGGCGTATGCGTTTTTTCCTGAATATATTCAGGAAAAAACGCATACGCCCTTTTTGGCCAACCAAGCAAGCTTGCAAAGGAAATCTGCACTACAATGAAGTCTCACTTCTCCCCGGTCAAAAGGGCCATCTGAAAAAAGTGTAAAATCCAGAAAGGCAGGACAGCCCATGGAGAACTGGGAGCCTTGTTATGCTGATGGGCGGGATGTAAATTGCCAACAGCCACTCCGGAGAAGTGTATGGTGTTTCCTGAAACATCTGAAAAACAAAGCAACAGAGCCTAGGGCACTTCCACTTATGGTCCTATAGCTTAGGGAAATTAAAATCAAAAAGACACAGCCACCCCAAAGTTTGGAACGGCTCTGTTTACAAGAACCTCGTTTACAGTACAAGTTCAACATCGCAGAAAGTGAAAAATGGATAAAGAAGTTGTGGAATTCACTTACAAACCAATATCACTCAGCAATGAAATCTGTGTCATCAGGCCCTTAGCAGCACAATGAGTGGATTCAGGTATGATGATTCTAACTGAAATAAGTCACACAGAAAAAGAAACATCATAAGATATCAGTAATACACGGAATGGAAACTTGGCTACACAGGAACTGAATTACAGAACAGAACAGGGTCTCAAATTTAGAAAACCAACTTATGCTTGCTTAAGGGTAAAGGTGAGTTGGGGTGCTGCATAAAACCAGAGATTGAAATGAGCACAGATAAAGTTCCTTAAGCCAAATATGGAATAGACAAGAGCTACACCTTGCTCAACGAAATGGACTCAACACCGCATATTAAACGCCTAAGAATGTACCTGACTAGTAAGTATCTTAAAACCTATGGATTGCTATGTCTCTGAAAGAGAATCAAGCATGTGTACAGGGGCATAAACGCAGCAGTGATAGGATTGGAGAGGTTCGGTGAGCAAATGAAGACCCTTTGAAATCATATTGCATGGTACCCATTCCACGGGTTTCAACTACCCAGGTTTAAGGTATTCTTCCTTCAGCTAAAACATGCATGTGGAACCTAGAGTATGATCAACCATGTGATAGGGAGATGTGTTCAAATATGTCTCAGTTTTCGTACCCTGGTACTCGGGGGCAACATTCCAGACGCTTTACTAACACTCTCCTGACTTGGAGAGTCAGCGCCTTTAACCTCCTGTTTGGCCCAGTTTGCAATTTCTGCGGAAGATGAACAGGAATAGCGAGAACCAATGAGAGACTAGCTGGAGGTGTCTGGACGGGCAAATTTAACTCTCATTTCCCACCAGGAAGAGGAAATAACCAAAAGCTCAGCGTGCCGTGCCGGAACCAGATTAGGGCCTGAAGCCATCCTGCGGTGTTGTGGCCAGCTCAAAAGAAAGCGAGTTGAAGAAAGGAGCTCAGGGGCACTGTAATTCACAAACCTGCAGAGTTATAAATGACAGCTATCGTCCAAAAATAGACTGAAGTAAGGCTGCCAAGAGGACTTGAAAGCGGGGCAGAATTGCAGGAAATCGATTTCAGGAGTTAGACTGGAATTGCATTGAAATCATAGGAAAAGAGGCAGAACGTCCACAATGATGCACTTGGCCAAAAAGGGCGTATGCGTTTTTTCCTGAATATATTCAGGAAAAAACGCATACGCCCTTTTTGGCCAACCAAGCAAGCTTGCAAAGGAAATCTGCACTACAATGAAGTCTCACTTCCCCCCGGTCAAAAGGGCCATCTGAAAAAAGTGTAAAATCCAGAAAGGCAGGACAGCCCATGGAGAACTGGGAGCCTTGTTATGCTGATGGGCGGGATGTAAATTGCCAACAGCCACTCCGGAGAAGTGTATGGTGTTTCCTGAAACATCTGAAAAACAAAGCAACAGAGCCTAGGGCACTTCCACTTATGGTCCTATAGCTTAGGGAAATTAAAATCAAAAAGACACAGCCACCCCAAAGTTTGGAACGGCTCTGTTTACAAGAACCTCGTTTACAGTACAAGTTCAACATCGCAGAAAGTGAAAAATGGATAAAGAAGTTGTGGAATTCACTTACAAACCAATATCACTCAGCAATGAAATCTGTGTCATCAGGCCCTTAGCAGCACAATGAGTGGATTCAGGTATGATGATTCTAACTGAAATAAGTCACACAGAAAAAGAAACATCATAAGATATCACTAATACATGGAATGTACACTTGGCTACACAGGAACTGAATTCCAAAACAGAACAGGGTCTCAAATTTAGAAAACCAACTTATGCTTGCTTAAGGGGAAAGGTGAGTTGGGGTGCTGCATAAAACCAGAGATTGAAATGAGCACAGATAAAGTTCCTTAAGCCAAATATGGAATAGACAAGAGCTACTCCTTGCTCAACGAAATGGACTCAACACCGCATATTAAACACCTAAGAATGTACCTGACTAGTAAGTATCTTAAAACCTATGGATTGCTATGTCTCTGAAAGAGAATCAAGCATGTGTACAGGGGCATAAACGCAGCAGTGATAGGATTGGAGAGGTTCGGTGAGCAAATGAAGACCCTTTGAAGTCATATTGCATGGTACCCATTACACGGGTCTCAACTCTCCAGGTTTAAGGTATTCTTCCTTCAGCTAAAACATGCATGTGGAACCTAGAGTATGATCAACCATGTGATAGGGAGATGTGTTCAAATATGTCTCAGTTTTCGTACCCTGGTACTCGGGGGCAACATTCCAGACGCTTTACTAACACTCTCCTGACTTGGAGAGTCAGCGCCTTTAACCTCCTGTTTGGCCCAGTTTGCAATTTCTGCGGAAGATGAACAGGAATAGCGAGAACCAATGAGAGACTAGCTGGAGGTGTCTGGACGGGCAAATTTAACTCTCATTTCCCACCAGGAAGAGGAAATAACCAAAAGCTCAGCGTGCCGTGCCGGAACCAGATTAGGGCCTGAAGCCATCCTGCGGTGTTGTGGCCAGCTCAAAAGAAAGCGAGTGGAAGAAAAGAGCTCAGGGGCACTGTAATTCACAAACCTGCAGAGTTATAAATGACAGCTATCGTCCAAAAATAGACTGAAGTAAGGCTGCCAAGAGGACTTGAAAGCGGGGCAGAATTGCAGGAAATCGATTTCAGGAGTTAGACTGGAATTGCATTGAAAGCATAGGAAAAGAGGCAGAACGTCCACAATGATGCACTTGGCCAAAAAGGGCGTATGCGTTTTTTCCTGAATATATTCAGGAAAAAACGCATATGCACTTTTTGGCCAACCAAGCAAGCTGGCAAGGGAAATCTGCACTACAATGAAGTCTCACTTCCCCCCGGTCAAAAGGGCCATCTGAAAAAAGTGTAAAATCCAGAAAGGCAGGACAGCCCATGGAGAACTGGGAGCCTTGTTATGCTGATGGGCGGGATGTAAATTGCCAACAGCCACTCCGGAGAAGTGTATGGTGTTTCCTGAAACATCTGAAAAACAAAGCAACAGAGCCTAGGGCACTTCCACTTATGGTCCTATAGCTTAGGGAAATTAAAATCAAAAAGACACAGCCACCCCAAAGTTTGGAACGGCTCTGTTTACAAGAACCTCGTTTACAGTACAAGTTCAACATCGCAGAAAGTGAAAAATGGATAAAGAAGTTGTGGAATTCACTTACAAACCAATATCACTCAGCAATGAAATCTGTGTCATCAGGCCCTTAGCAGCACAATGAGTGGATTCAGGTATGATGATTCTAACTGAAATAAGTCACACAGAAAAAGAAACATCATAAGATATCAGTAATACACGGAATGGAAACTTGGCTACACAGGAACTGAATTACAGAACAGAACAGGGTCTCAAATTTAGAAAACCAACTTATGCTTGCTTAAGGGTAAAGGTGAGTTGGGGTTCTGCATAAAACCAGAGATTGAAATGAGCACAGATAAAGTTCCTTAAGCCAAATATGGAATAGACAAGAGCTACTCCTTGCTCAACGAAATGGACTCAACACCGCATATTAAACACCTAAGAATGTACCTGACTAGTAAGTATCTTAAAACCTATGGATTGCTATGTCTCTGAAAGAGAATCAAGCATGTGTACAGGGGCATAAACGCAGCAGTGATAGGATTGGAGAGGTTCGGTGAGCAAATGAAGACCCTTTGAAGTCATATTGCATGGTACCCATTCCACGGGTTTCAACTACCCAGGTTTAAGGTATTCTTCCTTCAGCTAAAACATGCATGTGGAACCCAGAGTATGATCAACCATGTGAACGGGAGATGTGTTCAAATATGTCTCAGTTTTCGTACCCTGGTACTCGGGGGCAACATTCCAGACGCTTTACTAACACTCTCCTGACTTGGAGAGTCAGCGCCTTTAACCTCCTGTTTGGCCCAGTTTGCAATTTCTGCGGAAGATGAACAGGAATAGCGAGAACCAATGAGAGACTAGCTGGAGGTGTCTGGACGGGCAAATTTAACTCTCATTTCTCACCAGGAAGAGGAAATAACCAAAAGCTCAGCGTGCCGTGCCGGAACCAGATTAGGGCCTGAAGCCATCCTGCGGTGTTGCAGCCAGGTCACAAGAAAGCGAGTTGAAGAAAGGAGCTCAGGGGCACTGTAATTCACAAACCTGCAGAGTTATAAATGACAGCTATCGTCCAAAAATATACTGAAGTAAGGCTGCCAAGAGGACTTGAAAGCGGGGCAGAATTGCAGGAAACCGATTTCAGGAGGTAGACAGGAATTGCATTGAAAGCATAGGAAAAGAGGCAGAACGTCCACAATGATGCACTTGGCCAAAAAGGGCGTATGCGTTTTTTCCTGAATATATTCAGGAAAAAATGCATACGCCCTTTTTGGCCAACCAAGCAAGCTTGCAAAGGAAATCTGCACTACAAAGAAGTCTCACTTCCCCCCGGTCAAAAGGGCCATCTGAAAAAAGTGTAAAATCCAGAAAGGCAGGACAGGCCATGGAGAACTGGGAGCCTTGTTATGCTGATGGGCGGGATGTAAATTGCCAACAGCCACTCCGGAGAAGTGTATGGTGTTTCCTGAAACATCTAAAAAACAAAGCAACAGAGCCTAGTGCACTTCCACTTATGGTCCTATAGCTTAGGGAAATTAAAATCAAAAAGACACAGCCACCCCAAAGTTTGGGACGCCTCTGTTTACAAGAACCTCGTTTACCGTACAAGTTCAATATCACAGAAAGTGAAAAATAGATAAAGATCTTGTGGTACTTACGTACAATGCAGTATCACTCAGCAATGAAATCTATGTCACCAGGCCCGTGGCAGCATAATGAGTGGATTCGGGTATGGTGATTCTAACTGAAATAAGTCACACAGAAAAAGAAACATCAAAAAATATCACTAATGCATGGAATTTAAACTTGGCTACATAGGAACTGAATTACAAAACAGAACAGGGTCTCAAATTTAGAAAACCATCTTATGCTTGCTTAAGTGGAAAGGTGAGTTGGGGTGCTGCATAAAAACAGAGATTGAAATGAGCACAGATAAAGTTCCTTAAGCCAAATATGGAATAGAAAAGAGCTACTCCTTGCTCAACGAAATGGACTCCACACCCCATATTAAACGCCTAAGAATATACCTGACTAGTAAGTATCTTAAAACCTATGGATTGCTATGTCTCCAAAAGAGAATCAAGCGTGTGTACAAGGGTCATAAACGCAGCAGTGATAGGATTGGAGTGATTCGGTGAGCAAATGAAGACCCTTTGAAGTCATATTGCATGGTACCCATTCCACGGGTCTCAACTCTCAAGGTTTAAGGTATTCTTTCTTCAGCTAAAACATGCATGTGGAACCCAGAGTATGATCAACCGTGTGATCGGGAGACGTGTTCAAATATGTCTCAGTTTTCGTCCCCTGGTACTTCGGTGCAACATTCCAGACGCTTTACTAACACTCTCCCCACTTGGAGAGTCAGTGCCTTTAACCTCCTCTTTGGCCCAGTTTGCAATTTCTGCGGAAGATGTACAGGAATAGGGAGAACCAATGAGAGACAAGCGGGAGGTGTCTGGACGGGCAAATTTAACTCTAATTTCCCACCAGGATGAGGATTTAACCAAAGGCTCAGCGTGCCATGCCGGAACCAGATTAGGGCCTGAAGCCATCCTGCGGTGTTGCGGCCAGCTCACAAGAAACGAGTTGAAGAAAGGAGCTCAGGGGCACTGTAATTCACAAACCTGCAGAGTTATAAATGACAGCTATCGTCCAAAAATAGACTGAAGTAAGGCTGCCAAGAGGACTTGAAAGCGGGGCAGAATTGCAGGAAACCGATTTCAGGAGGTAGACTGGAATTGCATTGAAAGCATAGGAAAAGAGGCAGAACGTCCACAATGATGCACTTTGTCAAAAGGGCATATGCGTTTTTTCCTGAATATATTCAGGAAAAAACGCATACGCCCTTTTTGGCCAACCAAGCAAGCTTGCAAAGGAAATCTGCACTACAATGAAGTCTCACTTCCCCCCGGTCAAAAGGGCCATCTGAAAAAAGTGTAAAACCCAGAAAGGCAGGACAGGCCATGGAGAACTGGGAGCCTTGTTATGCTGATGGGCGGGATGTAAATTGCCAACAGACACTTGGGAGAAGTGTATGGTGTTTCCTGAAACATCTAAAAATCAAAGCAACAGAGCCTAGGGCATTTCCACTTATGGTCCTATAGCTTAGGGAAATTAATATCAAAAAGACACAGCAACCCCAAAATTTGGGATGGCTCTTTTTGCAGAAATCTCTTCTACGGCACAAGTTAAATATCCCAGAGAGCAAATAATGGATAAAGAAGTTGCGGTACTTATGTACAACAGAATACCACTCAGCAATGAAATCTATGTCACCAGGCCCGTACCAGCATAATGAGTGGATTGAGGCACGATGATTCTAAGTGAAATAAGTCACACAGAAAAAGAAACATCATAAGGTATCACTAATACACGGAATGTGAACTTGGCTACACATGAACTGAATTACAAAACAGAACAGGGTCTCAAGTTTAGAAAACCAACTTATGCCTGCTTAAGGGGAATGGTGAGTTGGGGTGCTGCATAAAAGCAGAGTTTGAAATTAGCACAGATACCGTTCCATAAGCCAAATATGTAATAGACAAGAGCTACCCCTTGCTCAACGAAATGGATTCAACAATGAGGTATCACCTCACACCTGGTAGAATAGGCATCATTGAAAATCTACAAACAAAAAATGCTGGAAAGGGTGTGGAGAAAAGGAACCCTCTTCCACTATTGTTGGGAATATAAATTGATACAGTCATTATGGAGAACAATATGGAATTTCTTAAGAAACTAACAATAGAATTACCATATGATACAGCAATCCCAGTACTGGACATATACCCAGACAAAACCATAAATCAAAAAGAGTCATTCACCGCAATGTTCATTGCATCACTATTTACAATATCGAGGTAATGGAAGCAACCTAAATGCCCACAGACAGACGAATGCATAAAGCTGTGGTACATATATAAAATGGAATATTACTAAGCCATGAAAAGGAATGAAATTGGGTCATTTGTAGAGACGTCGATGGATCTAGAGACTGTCATACAGAGTGAAGTAAGTCAGAAAGAGAAAAACAAATCTTGTATATTCATGCATATATGTGGAACCTAGAAAAACTGTTCAGATTAACCATTTTGCAAGGCATAAATAGAGCAACAGATGTAGACAACAAACGTATGGACAACAAGGGGGGAAAGCTGTTGGGGGGGTGGTGGTGGGAGGAGTTGAGAGACTGGGATTGGCATGTATACATTTATATGTATAAAATAGATAACCAATAAGAACCTGCTGTATAAAAATATAAAATAAAATTCAAAATTAAAAAGAAATAAAATTTAAAAAATAAAACAGAAAAAACAATTATTCCCTGCACATACATGTATTTATATGAATAAATTATTTCCATGCTTATATCTGTAAATACAAAAAAGAGGAATAAAATCTACCTTGAACCAAAAACGAAAAAGAGAAAAAAAACACAGAACCCACCAGTTACACAGAGGAAAACCGTATCAGGGCACTTGCTCCAGTTGTAAACAATTCTGAAGTTGGTCAGTGGTGGGGAATCGTCTCCCATTCAGCCAGCAGCCCCCACGCAACAAGCGTCCTCATTGCAAAGCTGGGGCACCGTGCCGAGGCATCTGTGAGTAAACGTGAGCTGAGCCCCAGGCCAGTTGCTGCTGAACTATTCCCACCCGTCCCAGGTAAAACACCTGAATATATACAAGGACTTGAAAGCCTAGAGGAAGGGCCATAGAGCCACACGAGTGACAGCATGCCGGCCGACTTGGTGCCTGCAGGCCAGCCAGGATGGTCCTGGCCCTGGGTGCTCTTCTGGAAGATTTCCATTTCCCTGCCTGAGATACCCGTCCTGTCCCTGCCCCCACTGCTTTTTTCCTTCCTCACCTCTGCCCAGGGAGAAATTCCAGCAGCAGGTATGGGTGACACATCCTCTTCTTTAGCAGGTGGCAGCCTGGCAACTGCTGCAGAAAGTCCAGCAGAGCCCCACTCACACTGGGCCACCCACAAAGCCGTGGCCTCTCACTCCCTCCCACCAGCCCAGCCCCGAGACTGCTGACAGGGCAGAGAAAATGGCGTCAGGCACGGCTGCAGGGGCTCTTGCTGCCTGGAGTGGTATTTATATTGATCTCAACCCAGGCACACCTGGGGAGGGCTGGCCGGCACGGTAAGGCTGCCCAGGTCAGCCAATCATCACCCCTCAGGGGCTCACAGTTGCAGAAAATGGAACTTGCTGAACCGGCCAGGTCCAAGGAACAGGTGTGGGCTCCTGAGAGTCAGGATAGACAAGGGGCTGCAGCTTTGGCTTGTTTTCTAATCATTTTATCTGGCCCATGAGTGGGAGACAACTTCAAGAAAACCCTCTCCTAATGAGAGGAACCCAGGAGTCAGGCAGAGGAGGGGTGGGTGGTGGTTGGAGACAGAGGCCTGGTGCCCCGGGTGCAGTGGAAGTCTCTGGAAGACCAGGTGGAGGGAGGCCTCACGGAGTGATGCCCAGGGTCACAGACCTGTCGCAGCTGCTGTTTGTTAGTTCAAGTCCTGCTCTGAGGTGCTCTGTGTCAGCTCTGAGCGACAGGTGAGCTGGGGGTGCTCTGCAATGAGGGCTATGTGCACGGTTCCTGTGTGCCCAGCCCTGCCACGGTACCTGCAAGGGTAGCTCTGTATCCTGGGAGGGGCCTGACCACGAGAGCCCCGTGGGCTGGGGTGGGGGTGGGGTACCTGCCCAGGTGAGTTCCATATTCTGGGATTGGTCTGACCACGAGAGCCCCATGGGCTGCTGGGGACCTGGTAAAGGATGTCAGGACAGTCAGTGAAGCCACCGAGGATATACCTCCAGTTGCTCCTAATTCCTACACCCTGCTGGTCATTCTACCAACCACCAGGACATGGTATTCTGTATTAGTCTTCAATGATGCCTTCTTTTGTATTCCATTAGTCCCAGAGTCACAAGAAATTTTGGCTTGTGAGTGGCAGGACTCAACATACAACTAAAACAATACTTCCGGGCCGTCTGGCCCCAAGGGTGCAAAAATTCCCACACCATCTTTGGGGAAAGCTTAGCTAAAGACCTAAAAGTTCTACCTCTGGAAAAGGAAACCCTCCTTCAATATGCAGACGACATTCTGATCACCAGCCCTACTAAGGAGGCCTCTGAACTACCAAGCCAATAAAGGATAGAAGTTGTCCAAGAAAAAGCTCAAATATCACAGACTGCGGTGACCTGCCTGGGCTTCATTCTCACAGAAGGTCAGAGAAGCCCATCCCAGGAAAGGGAAGAAACCATTTTCAGCCTTACCCCTTTCTAAAACTAGAAGACAGCTTAGGGGTTCCTGGGGAGACCAGGGTTTGCTGCTTCTGGATCCCTAGCTACAGTCTACTAGCTGGGCCTCTATATGAAACACTGAAAGGAAAAGATGATGATCCTTTTGAATAGAATCCAGAAGTGGCCTTTCAAGAATGGAAAGAGCAGTCAATTCAGACCCTTGCCCTGGAACTCCCTAATTTAGCTAAACCCTTTGACCTTTACATTCCCGGTGAAAGGTGAATCGCCATTGGAGAATTAGTGCAAAAACTGGGACCGCTTGAAATGGAACAATGCAAGAATGCCATCCAGGTAGGATAAACTACGGTCACTAAGGGGCTTGGCCCACTGCCACATCTGGCCAAGATACTGGCGGTATCTAAAAACCTGGAAATCAGCAGCCCAAAAGGCCACCTCCCTCCTAAGGGAAAAGGACCCCACGTGGTGATCCTAACCACCAACCATGCCCTGAAGTTGCAGGGTTCGCTCCGTGGGCACACCGACCTCGAGTGAGGAGGCCCTCCAACTCCAACATCCAGAGAGATAACCGGGGGCAACAGGGCACCATGACGACTCGTGTGAACATCACTTGACCTGGAGTTTCTCTCATAAAACAACAAGAGTGTGTCCCAAAAGAGTAGACTACTGCTTGCAGGACTTACTGCACCCAGAGGGGAGCTAATAATCTTGGCGGGGGAACAGTATACCACACTGTCACCATAGAAAAGCCTACAGACACCGTGATGATGGTGGCCAATAAGACCGGCTGGACTCCTGTTTACTTCAAAAGGCTGTTGACTCAGTAGCCATCATGGTCCTTGATCACCACTGACCCTGGACTGTCTGGGAGTTGAGCGGGCAGGGCTCTGACACCTGGTGCTGTTTGTACGTTAATTCAGGGGCCTAACTGAAGAAAGCGCAGACTACTGGTCAGAGCATCTAGGCTGGCAGAGACGGTCAGCCTAAGGTGGCCGAACAAATGTGGGGCGGGGTGAAACCGGCCCCCACAGCGTCTCTGCACATCTCTTTCCTGGACCCTTAAAGGTCATTAGAATCTATAACACTTCCAATGCTGGTGCTCAGGTGGACGAGCAGGGAGGCAGGGGTCCTGGGGACAAGCAACGTCACCGGGAGGCTGCTGGGGAGAAGCTCTGACCCTCGCCCCAGGGTATGAGGGCTCCCAACTCAGCACTCAGCAGTTACAGAAGAAGGGTCTGCACCCTCAGCACTCCAAGAATGAGGAACGGGACAAAAGGCAGAGGAGGGGTTTGTCCCCAGCAAAGCCCATTAAAAATCCCTGGGAGATAAAAGTAGAATCTGGGCAATAAAGTCAAGTCTAACCTTTTTTATCCTTTGTGCTTTGTCTAATTTCACGTGCTCCTAGGGTCCCGAATGCAGAGGTTCCACACCCGGCACTTCAGACCAGATTTCCTAGTGCAGAATGGCTGGGTCGACACCTCAGCTCCTGGGGCCCAGTGCAGACTCCACGATATAGAGCCTGAGCTACAGCCAACCCGGTCCTCGAGAGCTCCGCCGCCTCCCTCCCTCCCACTGACTCTGACAGGATCTCTACACAGCAGCCCAGCCCACAGCCCACGGGGTAGTGCATGCTCTCACCTCTCCATTCTCTGATCAAAATATAAAGTTTCCTTTGCTTGTGAACCAAACTCAGTCTCGATCTGTTGGCCCCAATGACACTGGGCAGGGGGACACTTGTTGGGGTCCACTCTGGAGGATCAGTAACAGAAATTGAGACTATTGTAACCTCAATGAACAGATGTGTGAGCCAAACTGTAGTTAACATAGAACAGTGTATAAGGATCGGGTAAAATAAGATGCTTTTAACACTTCCATTTGATATTTCCATCACTTTTTATAAGCAAGTTCAGTGAAAAGGTTTGTCTTATTTGTCAGGTCAATATTAGAGAAACGAAGTGATTTCTTTCCAAGGATGTACAGCTAATAATCTTGGTTAAACCTTCAATCTTGTTTTAAATGCTTTTCCATTGAAAATGATACCTCTCTTTCAGCTCCCCCATTTCTGAGAAGTATAAAATCTTATAATTTATTATTACCAAAGGGGAAAGGTGGGAGGAGGGATAAATTAACAGTTTGGAATGAACACATACACACTGCTATGTATAAAATAGATCATCAACAAGGAACTACTGTATAGCACAGGGAACTACACTCAACATTTTGCAATAACCTATAAGGGGAAATAATCTGAAAAAGAATAGATATTTTTATTGACATCATCTATCAATGACAGTTAAAGTGTAGCCTAAGGGAAGCTGGTGGTGAGTGCTTCTGACCCTGAAGACTTCAATCATCTAAAGTTTGGACTCTGCCTACTTCCCAAGGCCCTTAATGAACATATGTGTAGCCGTAGCTTAAAAACTTCCCCAGTTTGGGTTTCGGGGAGACACTGATTTTGAAAAATCCCTGGTGTTCTCCTTACATGAATGGGACTCTTCCTACTGCTAAAACATGTCTGTCACACCCAGAGGATGGTATACCGTCTGATCGGGAAGAGTTTGGAAAAGGCATCTCATCTCCTCATCTCCTGGTGCTCGGGTTCACCCCTCCAGCGTCTTTACTAACAGTCTCCCCACTTGGAGATGTCAGCACTGTCAACATCCTGTTGCGTACAGTTTGGAATTTGTCCAGAGGATGAAGCGGAAGGATGAGGAACAATGAGAGACAAGTCCTAGGTGTTCAGACAGGCACATGTCACTCTAATTTCCAATCAGGAAGACGAATTGACCAAAGGCTAGGGTTGCCCATGGAAACAGTATAGGGCTTGAGGAAATCCCGCTGCTTTGTGGCCAGTTCCCATAAACACGAGTTGAACAATGGAACTCAGGGGCAGTAAAATTCACAAAACTGCAGAGTTGAAAATATCCATCACTGAAAAATGTCTTGAGGAAAGTCAGAGAAAAGGACTTGTAAGCAAGGGAGAATGGCAGGAAAGGGATTTGAGGAGGTAGAAAGGACTCGCCATTAAGCACAAGAAAAGGAGCTGAACATTGCCAACATTGCAGTTGGCCAAAAAGGGTGTATGCGTTCTTTTCTGTATATATTCAAGAAAAGGGCATACACTTTTTTAGCCAACCAAACAGGTGGGCACTGGAAGTCAATACTACAAAAGATATCACTTCGCATCAGTCAGAGGAGCCATCCTCATAAAGCGTAAACAACAGAAATGCAGGACAGGGCAACGAGAAGAGGGAGCCCTGTGAGACTTATAGTGGAAATGTATATTGCCAACGGCCATTCTGGAGAAGTGTATTGTGTTTACTAAAGCATCTAAAAAATGAGCTACAGAGCATAGGGCACTTGCACTCATGGGCGTATATCTTGGGAAAAACAAAAATCGAGAGGACACAGGCACCCCAATGTTTACCCCCTCTCTGTTTAAAAGATCCTCGACTAGGATATAACTTAAATGTCTCTGGAGGGAAAAAATGGATAGAGATGTGGTACTTAGGTAGAGTGGAATATTATTCAGCCTGGAAATCAATGAAATATGGCCAGTTGTAACAACTCCGGAGGAGTTACGTATGATCATTCTAAGTGACAGAATTCAAAAAGAAAAAGACACATATCATAAGATATCACTTAAAGGTGGAATCCAAAATGGCTACACATGAAATAAATTACAAAACAAAAACATAGTCAAATATGTAGAAAACACGCATAAGGCTGCTAAACGGGAAAGGTGGGGAGGGGTGAGGCATCATCCAGGAGGTTGAAATTAGCAAAGATACCATTCCAAATACCAAACTGATAATCAACAAGGCCTACACGGTAGCTAAAAGAACTGCACTCAGCACACTCAAGTCACCGGAAAAGAATATATACGACTGGTAAGAATCTGAAAAAGAATTTATTGATGTCTCTCTGTACGTGAATCAAGTGGATGTACAGCAGCAAGAAACAGAGCTTTGAAAATCAGCTGTAACCAATATAGTAATAAATTGAAAAAAATAAACAACAGAGAGACAGAGAAAACCTCTTACAACTTTTCCTCAGGGACGGTGATGCAACATGGATTGAACACATCTAGACCCACAGCAGGATGAGACATAAGGCTGGAAACTGTTTGCGCTAAGAGAAATGTGAGGTTGGGTGAGGAAATGCACACCCTTTAAAGTAATACTACCTGGTACCCATTCAATGGGTCCCAAATCTGCAGGTTCAAGGGATCTTCCTACAGCTAAAACATGCATGGAAAACCCAGAGGACTGTACACCATGTGATCGGGAGATGTGTCTAAAATGCACCTCATTTATCCTCTCCTGGTGCTCCTGTTCACCATTCCAGCCACGCTACTTAGAATCTCCCCACTTGGAGAATCAGCACATTTAAACTTCTGTTTCACACATTTTGCAAATTGTGAGGAGGATGAACGGGAAGAGGGGGAACCAATGAGAGAAGAGTTGTAGGGGTTTGGACGGGCACATATCACTCTAATTTCCCATTAAGAGTAAGAATTAAAGAAAGGCTCAGCCTGCCTCGCCGGAGCCAAAATAGGGCCTGAAGCAATCCTGCGGGTTTGAGGCCAGCTCACAAAAGAGCAACTTAAAAAATGGAGCTCAGGGTCACTGCAATTCACAAACCTGCAGAGTTATAAATGAAAACTAACGTCCAAAAATATGTTGAGGTAAGGCAAAGAAGAGGATCTGAATGCAAGACAGAATTGCAAGAAACAGATTTCAAGAGATAGATTGGACTCGTCTTTAACGCACATGAAAAGCGGCAGAATTTCGACAATGATGCAGTTGGCCCAAAAGGGCGTATGCGTTTTTTCCTGATTATATCCAGGAAAAAACGCATACGCACTTTATGGGCAACGAAGCAAGCAAGCAATGCAAATGTGCACAACAAAGAAGTCTCACTTCCCACCGGTCAAAAGGGCCATCCTAAAAAATTGTAAAAACCAGAAATGCAGGACAGGCCATGGAGAACAGGGAGCCTTTATACGCTGATGGGCAGTGTGTGAACTGCCGAGAGCCACTCTGGAGAAGTGTATGGTGGTTCCTAAATCATCTAAAAAACAGAGCTACAGAGCATAGGACACTTCCAATCATGGGAGTATATCTAGGGAAGTCTAAAAATCAACAAGACACAAGCACACCACAGTTTAGGGCTACTCTGTTTACAAGAACCTCAACTTCAGTACACCTTAAATATCCCAGGAAAGAGAACAATGGATAAAGAAGATGTGGTACTTATGTACAATGGAATATCTCTTCACCATGAAATCAATGTAATAAGGCTAGTAGAAGGATAAAGAGTGGATTTAGGTCCGATAATACTACTTGAAATAAGTCAAACAGAAAAAGAAACATATCATAAGATATCACTTATAGAGGGAGGGTAAATATGGCTGCACAAGAAATGAATTACAGAACAGAACAGTGTCTCACATTTAGAAAACACACTTATGTCAGCTTAAGGGGAAAGGAGAGGTGGGGTGATGCATAAAACCAGAGTTTGAAATTAGCACAGATACCGTTCAATAAACCAAATAGGTATTAGACAAGATCTACACCTTGCTCAATGAACAGGCCTCAACACACCCTATACACCGCAGAGAAATATATCTGAGGAATAAGAATCTTAAAACCCATGTATTGATATATCTCCATAAGGGAATCAAGTGTGTGCAGAGCGGCACAAACACAGCAGTGAAAAGGAGCTAAACCCCATTATAGAAATAAATTTTAAAAACAAAACGCTGAAACAATGAAAGAGAGAAAAATTCTTACAAAATTCGCTCAGGGGCTGTGATGCAACCTGGATTGACCACATATAAACCCACAGCTGGATAAGACATAAGGCTGGACACTTGGGGCTGACAGGATTGGTGAGCTTTGGTGAGCAACTGCCGAAAGTTTAATGCAATACTTCATGCTACTCAGTCCAAGGGTCCCAACACTCCAGGTTGAAGGGAATCTTCCTACAGCTAAACCATGCTTGGGAAACCCAGCGACTGGTATACCATATGATCGGGAAAGGTTTCTAAAACGCACCTCATTTTTCCTCTCCTGGGGCTCCGGATCGACATTCCAGCCGCTTTACTAACAACATCCCCACATGGAGTCAATGCCTTTAAGTTCTGGTATCGCACAGTCTGCAGTTAGTGCAGAGGATGAATGGGAATAGGGGGAACCAGTGAGAAACTAGCTGTAGCGGTTTCAATGGGCACATGTCACTCTAATATCACATCAGTAAGAAGAATTAACCAAAGGCACAGCAAGGTGCCCCAGAAGAAAAATAGGGCTTCAAGGAATCCTGTGGTTATGGGGCAAGACCACAAAAATAAGAGCTAAAAAATGGAGCTAAGGGCCACTGCAATTCAAAAACCTGCAGAGTTATAAAGGCCAACTATTTTTAAAAAATATATTGAGGTAAGGCTATGAAGAGGCATTGAAAGCAAGGCAGAATTGCAGGAAACCGATTTCAGGAGGTAGACTGGAATTGCATTGAAAGCATATGAAGAGAGTCAGAAACTCGACAATGATGCCCTTGGCCAAAAAGGGCGTATGCGTTTTTTCCTGAATATATTCAGGAAAAAACGCATACGCACTTTTTGGCCAAACAAGCAAGCTTGCAAAAGAAATCTGCACTACAATGAAGTCTCACTTCCACCCGGTCAAAAGGGCCATCTGAAAAAAGTGTAAAATCCATAAAGGCACGACAGGCCATGGAGAACTGGGAGCCTTCTTATGCTGATGGGCGGGATGTAAATTGCCAACAGACACTCGGGAGAAGTGTATGGTGTTTCCTGAAACATCTAAAAAACAAAGCAACAGAACCTAGGGCACTGCCACTTATCGTCCTATAGCTTAGGGAAATTAAAATAAAAAAGACACAGCCACCCCAAAGTTTGGAACGCCTCTGTTTACAAGAACCTCGTTTACAGTACAAGTTCAACATCGCAGAAAGTGAAAAATGGATAAAGAAGTTGTGGTATTTACTTACAAAGCAATATCACTCAGCAATGAAATCTGTGTCATCAGGCCCTTAGCAGCACAATGAGTGGATTCAGGTATGATGATTCTAACTGAAATAAGTCACACAGAAAAAGAAACATCATAAGATATCAGTAATACACGGAATGTAAACTTGGCTACACAGGAACTGAATTACAGAACAGAACAGGGTCTCAAATTTAGAAAACCACCTTATGCTTGCTTAAGGGTAAAGGTGAGTTGGGGTACTGCATAAAACCAGAGATCTAAATTAGCACAGATAAAGTTCCTTAAGCCAAATATGGAATACACAAGAGCTACTCCTTGCTCAACGAAATGGACTCAACACCGCATATTAAACACCTAAGAATGTACCTGACTAGTAAGTATCGTAAAACCTATGGATTGCTATGTCTCCAAAAGAGAATCAAGCATGTGTACAGGGGCATAAACGCAGCAGTGATAGGATTGGAGAGGTTCGGTGAGCAAATGAAGACCCTTTGAAGTCATATTGCATGGTACCCATTACTTGGGTCTCAACTCTCCAGGTTTAAGGTATTCTTCCTTCAGCTAAAACATGCATGTGGAACCCAAGTATGATCAACCATGTGAACGGGAGACGTGTTCAAATATGTCTCAGTTTTCGTACCCTGGTACTCGGGTGCAACATTCCACACGCTTTACTAACACTCTCCCCACTTGCAGAGTCAGTCCCTTTAACCTCCTGTTTGGCCCAGTTTGCAATTTCTGCGGAAGATGAACAGGAATAGCGAGAACCAATGAGAGGCTAGCTGGAGGTGTCTGGACGGGCAAATTTAACTCTCATTTCCCACCAGGAAGAGGAAATAACCAAAGGCTCAGCGTGCCGTACCGGAACCAGATTAGGGCCTGAAGCCATCCTGCGGTGTTGCGGCCAGCTCAAAAGAAAGCGAGTTGAAGAAAGGAGCTCAGGGGCACTGTAATTCACAAACCTGCAGAGTTATAAATGACAGCTATCGTCCAAAAATAGACTGAAGTAAGGCTGCCAAGAGGACTTGAAAGCGGGGCAGAATTGCAGGAAACCGATTTCAGGAGGTAGACTGGAATTGCATTGAAAGCATAGGAAAAGAGGCAGAACGTCCACAATGATGCACTTGGCCAAAAAGGGCGTATGCGTTTTTCCTGAATATATTCAGGAAAAAACGCATACGCCCTTTTTGGCCAACCAAGCAAGCTTGCAAAGGAAATCTGCACTACAATGAAGTCTCACTTCCCCCCGGTCAAAAGGGCCATCTGAAAAAAGTGTAAAATCCAGAAAGGCAGGACAGGCCATGGAGAACTGGGAGCCTTGCTATGCTGATGGGCGGGATGTAAATTGTGAACAACCACTCGGGAGAAGTGTATGGTGTTTCCTGAAACATCTAAAAAACAAAGCAACAGAACCTAGGGCACTTCCACTTATGGTCCTATAGCTTAGGGAAATTAAAATCAAAAAGACACAGCCACCCCAAAGTTTGGAACGGCTCTGTTTACAAGAACCTCGTTTACAGTACAAGTTCAACATCGCAGAAAGTGAAA
Source organism: Stenella coeruleoalba (assembly GCF_951394435.1). Taxonomy (NCBI): domain Eukaryota; kingdom Metazoa; phylum Chordata; class Mammalia; order Artiodactyla; family Delphinidae; genus Stenella; species Stenella coeruleoalba. The sequence continues at coordinate 135,102,142 of NC_137148.1, forward strand.
AATGGATAAAGAAGTTGTGGTATTTACTTACAAAGCAATATCACTCAGCAATGAAATCTGTGTCATCAGGCCCTTAGCAGCACAATGAGTGGATTCAGGTATGATGATTCTAACTGAAATAAGTCACACAGAAAAAGAAACATCATAAGATATCACTAATACACGGAATGTAAACTTGGCTACACAGGAACTGAATTCCAAACAGAACAGGGTCTCAAATTTAGAAAACCAACTTATGCTTGCTTAAGGGGAAAGGTGAGTTGGGGTGCTGCATAAAACCAGAGATTGAAATGAGCACAGATAAAGTTCCTTAAGCCAAATATGGAATAGACAAGAGCTACTCCTTGCTCAACGAAATGGACTCAACACCGCATATTAAACGCCTAAGAATGTACCTGACTAGTAAGTATCTTAAAACCTATGGATTGCTATGTCTCCAAAAGAGAATCAAGCGTGTGTACAGGGCCATAAACGCAGCAGTGATAGGATTGGAGAGGTTCGGTGAGTATATGAAGACCCTTTGAAGTCGTATTGCATGGTACCCATTCCACGGGACTCAACTCTGCAGGTTTAAGGTATTCTTCCTTCAGCTAAAACATGCATGTGGAACCCAGAGTATGATCAACTGTGTGAACGGGAGAGGTGTTCAAATGTGTCTCAGTTCTTCTCCCCTGGTACTCGGGTGCAACATTCCAGACGCTTTACTAACACTCTCCCCACTTGGAGAGTCAGCGACTTTAACCTCCTGTTTGGCCCAGTTTGCAATTTCTGCGGAAGATTAACAGGAATAGCGAGAACCAATGAGAGACTAGCTGGAGGTGTCTGGACGGGCAAATTTAACTCTCATTTCCCACCAGGAAGAGGAAATAACCAAAGGCTCAGCGTGCCGTGCCGGAACCAGATTAGGGCCTGAAGCCATCCTGCGGTGTTGCGGCCTGCTCAAAAGAAAGCGAGTTGAAGAAAGGAGCTCAGGGGCACTGTAATTCACAAACCTGCAGAGTTATAAATGACAGCTATCGTCCAAAAATAGACTGAAGTAAGGCTGCCAAGAAGACTTGAAAGCGGGGCAGAATTGCAGGAAACCGATTTCAGGAGGTAGACTGGAATTGCATTGAAAGCATAGGAAAAGAGGCAGAACGTCAACAATGATGCACTTGGCCCAAAAGGGCGTATGCAGAGTTATAAATGACAGCTATCGTCCAAAAATAGACTGAAGTAAGGCTGCCAAGAGGACTTGAAAGCGGGGCAGAATTGCAGGAAACCGATTTCAGGAGGTAGACTGGAATTGCATTGAAAGCATAGGAAAAGAGGCAGAACGTCCACAATGATGCACTTGGCCAAAAAGGGCGTATGCGTTTTTTCCTGAATATATTCAGGAAAAAACGCATACGCCCATTTTGCCCAACCAAGCAAGCTTGCAAAGGAAATCTGCACTACAATGAAGTCTCACTTCCCCCCGGTCAAAAGGGCCATCTGAAAAAAGTGTAAAATCCAGAAAGGCAGGACAGGCCATGGAGAACTGGGAGCCTTGTTATGCTGATGGGCGGGATGTAAATTGCCAACAACCACTCGGGAGAAGTGTATGGTGTTTCCTGAAACATCTAAAAAACAAAGCAACAGAACCTAGGGCACTTCCACTTATGGTCCTATAGCTTAGGGAAATTAAAATCAAAAAGACACAGCCACCCCAAAGTTTGGGACACCTCTGTTTACAAGAACCTCGTTTACAGTACAAGTTCAACATCGCAGAAAGTGAAAAATGGATAAAGAAGTTGTGGTATTTACTTACAAAGCAACATCACTCAGCAATGAAATCTGTGTCATCAGGCCCTTAGCAGCACAATGAGTGGATTCAGGTACGATGATTCTAACTGAAATAAGTCACACAGAAAAAGAAACATCATAAGATATCACTAATACACGGAATGTAAACTTGGCTACACAGGAACTGAATTCCAAAACAGAACAGGGTCTCAAATTTAGAAAACCAACTTATGCTTGCTTAAGGGGAAAGGTGAGTTGGGGTGCTGCATAAAACCAGAGATTGAAATGAGCACAGATAAAGTTCCTTAAGCCAAATATGGAATAGACAAGAGCTACTCCTTGCTCAACGAAATGGACTCAACACACCATGTTAAACGCCTAAGAATGTACCTGATTAGTAAGTATCTAAAAACCTATGGATTGCTATGTCTCCGAAAGAGAATCAAGCGTGTGTACAGGGGCATAAATGCAGCAGTGATAGGATTGGAGAGGTTCGGTGAGCAAATGTGGACCCTTTGAAGTCATATTGCATGGTACCCATTCCACGGGTCTCAACTCTCCAGTTTTAAGGTATTCTTCCTTCAGCTAAAACATGCATGTGGAACCCAGTTATGATCAACCGTGTGAACGGGAGACGTGTTCAAATATGTCTCAGTTTTCGTACCCTGGTACTCGGGTGCAACATTCCAGACGCTTTACTAACACTCTCCCGACTTGGAGAGTCAGTCCCTTTAACCTCCCGTTTGGCCCAGTTTGCAATTTCTGCGGAAGATGAACAGGAATAGCGAGAACCAATGAGAGACTAGCTGGAGGTGTCTGGACGGGCAAATTTAACTCTCATTTCCCACCAGGAAGAGGAATTAACCAAAGGCTCAGCGTGCCGTGCCGGAAACAGATTAGGGCCTGAAGCCATACTGCGGTGTTGCGGCCACGTCACAAGAAAGCGAGTTGAAGAAAGGAGCTCAGGGGCACTGTAATTCACAAACCTGCAGAGTTATAAATGACAGCTATCGTCCAAAAATAGACTGAAGTAACGCTGCCAAGAGGACTTGAAAGCGGGGCAGAATTGCAGGAAACCGATTTCAGGAGGTAGACTGGAATTGCATTGAAAGCATAGGAAAAGAGGCAGAACGTCCACAATGATGCACTTGGCCAAAAAGGGCGTATGCGTTTTTTCCTGAATATATTCAGGAAAAAACGCATACGCCCTTTTTGGCCAACCAAGCAAGCTTGCAAAGGAAATCTGCACTACAATGAAGTCTCACTTCCCCCCGGTCAAAAGGGCCATCTGAAAAAAGTGTAAAATCCAGAAAGGCAGGACAGGCCATGGAGAACTGGGAGCCTTGTTATGCTGAAGGGCGGGATGTAAATTGCCAACAACCACTCGGGAGCAGTGTATGGTGTTTCCTGAAACATCTAAAAAACAAAGCAACAGAACCTAGGGCACTTCCACTTATGGTCCTATAGCTTAGGGAAATTAAAATCAAAAAGACACAGCCACCCCAAAGTTTGGAACGACTCTGTTTACAAGAACCTCGTTTACAGTACAAGTTCAACATTGCAGAAAGTGAAAAATGGTTAAAGAAGTTGTGATATTTACTTACAAAGCAATATCACTCAGCAATGAAATCTGTGTCATCAGGCCCTTAGCAGCACAATGAGTGGATTCAGGTATGATGATTCTAACTGAAATAAGTCACACAGAAAAAGAAGCATCATAAGATATCAGTAATACACGGAATGTAAACTTGGCTACACAGGAACTGAATTACAGAACAGAACAGGGTCTCAAATTTAGAAAACCAACTTATTCTTGCTTAAGGGTAAAGGTGAGCTGGGGTGCTGCATAAAACCAGAGATTGAAATGAGCACAGATAAATTTCCTTAAGCCAAATATGGAATAGACAAGAGCTACTCCTTGCTCAACGAAATGGACTCAACACTGCATATTAAACGCCTAAGAATGTACCTGACTACTAAGTATCTTAAAACCTATGGATTGCTATGTCTCCGAAAGAGAATCAAGCATGTGTACAGGGGCATAAACGCAGCAGTGATAGGATTGGAGAGGTTCGGTGAGCAAATGAAGACCCTTTGAAGTCATATTGCATGGTACCCATTCCACGGGTTTCAACTACCCAGGTTTAAGGTATTCTTCCTTCAGCTAAAACATGCATGTGGAACCTAGAGTATGATCAGCCATGTGATCGGGAGACGTGTTCAAATATGTCTCAGTTTTCGTACCCTGGTACTCGGGTGCAACATTCCAGACGCTTTACTAACACTCTCCACACTTGGAGAGTCAGCCCCTTTAACCTCCTCTTTAGCACAGTTTGCAATTTCTGTGGAAGATGAACAGGAATAGCGAGAACCAATGAGAGGCTAACTGGAGGTGTCTGGACGGGCAAATTTAACTCTCATTTCCCACCAGGAAGAGGAATTAACCAAAGGCTCAGCGTGCTGTGCCGGAACCAGATTAGGGCCTGAAGCCATCCTGCGGTGTTGCGGCCAGCTCACAAGAAAGCGAGTTGAAGAAAATAGCTCAGGGGCACTGTAATTCACAAACCTGCAGAGTTATAAATGACAGCTATCGTCCAAAAATAGACTGAAGTAAGGCTGCCAAGAGGACTTGAAAGCGGGGCAGAATTGCAGGAAACCGATTTCAGGAGGTAGACTGGAATTGCATTGAAAGCATAGGAAAAGAGGCAGAACGTCCACAATGATGCACTTGGCCAAAAAGGGCGTATGCGTTTTTTCCTGAATATATTCAGGATAAAACGCATACGCCCTTTTTGGCCAACCAAGCAAGCTTGCAAAGGAAATCTGCACTACAATGAAGTCTCACTTCCCCCCGGTCAAAAGGGCCATCTGAAAAAAGTGAAAAATCCAGAAAGGCAGGACAGGCCATGGACAAATGGGAGCCTTGTTATGCTGATGGGCGGGATGTAAATTGCCAACAGACACTCGGGAGGAGTGTATGGTGTTTCCTGAAACATCTAAAAAACAAAGCAACAGAACCTAGGGCACTTCCACTTATGGTCCTATAGCTTAGGGAAATTAAAATGAAAAAGACACAGCCACCCCAAAGTTTGGAACGGCTCTGTTTACAAGAACCTCGTTTACAGTACAAGTTCAACATCGCAGAAAGTGAAAAATGGATAAAGAAGTTGTGGTATTTACTTACAAAGCAATATCACTCAGCAATGAAGTCTGTGTCATCAGGCCCTTAGCAGCACAATGAGTGGATTCAGGTATGATGATTCTAACTGAAATAAGTCACAAAGAAAAAGAAACATCATAAGATATCAGTAATACACGGAATGTAAACTTGGCTACAGAGGAACTGAATTACAGAACAGAACAGGGTCTCAAATTTAGAAAACCAACTTATGCTTGCTTAAGGGTAAAGGTGAGTTGGGTTGCTGCATAAAACCAGAGATTGAAATGAGCACAGATAAAGTTCCTTAAGCCAAATATGGAATAGACAAGAGCTACTCCTTGCTCAACGAAATGGACTCAACACCGCATATTAAACGCCTAAGAATGTACCTGACTAGTAAATATCTTAAAACCTATGGATTGCTATGTCTCCGAAAGAGAATCAAGCATGTGTACAGGGGCATAAACGCAGCAGTGATAGGATTGGAGAGGTTCGGTGAGCAAATGAAGACCCTTTGAAGTCATATTGCATGGTACCCATTCCACGGGTTTCAACTACCCAGGTTTAAGGTATTCTTCCTTCAGCTAAAACATGCATGTGGAACCTAGAGTATGATCAGCCATGTGATCGGGAGATGTGTTCAAATATGTCTCAGTTTTCGTACCCTGGTACTCGGGTGCAACATTCCAGACGCTTTACTAACACTCTCCCCACTTGGAGAGTCAGCCCCTTTAACCTCCTCTTTAGCACAGTTTGCAATTTCTGTGGAAGATGAACAGGAATAGCGAGAACCAATGAGAGGCTAACTGGAGGTGTCTGGACGGGCAAATTTAACTCTCATTTCCCACCAGGAAGAGGAATTAACTAAAGGCTCAGCGTGCTGTGCCGGAACCAGATTAAGGCCTGAAGCCATCCTGCGGTGTTGCGGCCAGCTCACAAGAAAGCGAGTTGAAGAAAATAGCTCAGGGGCACTGTAATTCACAAACCTGCAGAGTTATAAATGACAGCTATCGTCCAAAAATAGACTGAAGTAAGGCTGCCAAGAGGACTTGAAAGCGGGGCAGAATTGCAGGAAACCGATTTCAGGAGGTAGACTGGAATTGCACTGAAAGCATACGAAAAGAGGCAGAACGTCCACAATGATGCAGTTGGCCAAAACGGGCGTATGCGTTTTTTCCTGAATATATTCAGGAAAAAACGCATACGCCCTTTTTGGCCAACCAAGCAAGCTTGCAAAGGAAATCTGCACTACAATGAAGTCTCACTTCCCCCCGGTCAAAAGGGCCATCTGAAAAAAGTGTAAAATCCAGAAAGGCAGGACAGCCCATGGAGAACTGGGAGCCTTGTTATGCTGATGGGCGGGATGTAAATTGCCAACAGACACTCGGGAGAAGTGTATGGTGTTTCCTGAAACATCTAAAAAACAAAGCAACAGAACCTAGGGCACTTCCACTTATGGTCCTATAGCTTAGGGAAATTAAAATGAAAAAGACACAGCCACCCCAAAGTTTGGAACGGCTCTGTTTACAAGAACCTCGTTTACAGTACAAGTTCAACATCGCAGAAAGTGAAAAATGGATAAAGAAGTTGTGGTATTTACTTACAAAGCAATATCACTCAGCAATGAAGTCTGTGTCATCAGGCCCTTAGCAGCACAATGAGTGGATTCAGGTATGATGATTCTAACTGAAATAAGTCACAAAGAAAAAGAAACATCATAAGATATCAGTAATACACGGAATGTAAACTTGGCTACACAGGAACTGAATTACAGAACAGAACAGGGTCTCAAATTTAGAAAACCAACTTATGCTTGCTTAAGGGTAAAGGTGAGTTGGGTTGCTGCATAAAACCAGAGATTGAAATGAGCACAGATAAAGTTCCTTAAGCCAAATATGGAATAGACAAGAGCTACTCCTTGCTCAACGAAATGGACTCAACACCGCATATTAAACGCCTAAGAATGTACCTGACTAGTAAATATCTTAAAACCTATGGATTGCTATGTCTCCGAAAGAGAATCAAGCATGTGTACAGGGGCATAAACGCAGCAGTGATAGGATTGGAGAGGTTCGGTGAGCAAATGAAGACCCTTTGAAGTCATATTGCATGGTACCCATTCTGCGGGTTTCAACTACCCAGGTTTAAGGTATTCTTCCTTCAGCTAAAACATGCATGTGGAACCTAGAGTATGATCAACCATTTGATCGGGAGACGTGTTCAAATATGTCTCAGTTTTCGTACCCTGGTACTCGGGTGCAACATTCCAGACGCTTTACTAACACTCTCCCGACTTGGAGAGTCAGTCCCTTTAACCTCCTGTTTGGCCCAGTTTGCAATTTCTGCGGAAGATGAACAGGAATAGCGAGAACCAATGAGAGACTAGCTGGAGGTGTCTGAACGGGCAAATTTAACTCTCATTTCCCACCAGGAAGAGGAATTAACCAAAGGCTCAGCGTGCCGTGCCGGAACCAGATTAGGGTCTGAAGCCATCCTGCGGTGTTGCGGCCAGCTCACAAGAAAGCGAGTTGAAGAAAGGAGCTCAGGGGCACTGTAATTCACAAACCTGCAGAGTTATAAATGACAGCTGTCGTCCAAAAATAGACTGAAGTAAGGCTGCCAAGAGGACTTGAAAGCGGGGCAGAATTGCAGGAAACCGATTTCAGGAGGTAGACTGGAATTGCATTGAAAGCATAGGAAAAGAGGCAGAACGTCCACAATGATGCACTTGGCCAAAAAGGGCGTATGCGTTTTTTCCTGAATATATTCAGGAAAAAACGCATACGCCCATTTTGGCCAACCAAGCAAGCTTGCAAAGGAAATCTGCACTACAATGAAGTCTCACTTCCCCCCGGTCAAAAGGGCCATCTGAAAAAAGTGTAAAATCCAGAAAGGCAGGACAGGCCATGGAGAACTGGGAGCCTTGTTATGCTGATGGGCGGGATGTAAATTGCCAACAGACACTCGGGAGAAGTGTATGGTGTTTCCTGAAACATCTAAAAAACAAAGCAACAGAGCCTAGGGCACTTCCACTTATGGTCCTATAGCTTAGGGAAATTAAAATCAAAAAGACACAGCCACCCCAAAGTTTGGGACGCCTCTGTTTACAAGAACCTCGTTTACCGTACAAGTTCAATATCACAGAAAGTGAAAAATGGATAAAGAACTTGTGGTACTTACGTACAATGCAGTATCACTCAGCAATGAAATCTATGTCATCAGGCCCGTAGCAGCATACTGAGTAGATTCAGGTACGATGATTCTAACTGAAATAAGTCACACAGAAAAAGAAACATCATAAGATATCAGTAATACACGGAATGTAAACTTGGCTACACAGGAACTGAATTACAGAACAGAACAGGGTCTCAAATTTAGAAAACCAACTTATGCTTGCTTAAGGGTAAAGGTGAGTTGGGGTGCTGCATAAAACCAGAGATTGAAATGAGCACAGATAAAGTTCCTTAAGCCAAATATGGAATAGACAAGAGCTACTCCTTGCTCAACGAAATGGACTCAACACTGCATATTAAACGCCTAAGAATGTACCTGACTACTAAGTATCTTAAAACCTATGGATTACTATGTCTCCAAAAGAGAATCAAGCGTGTGTACAGGGGCATAAACGCAGCAGTGATAGGATTGGAGAGGTTTGGTGAGCAAATGAAGACCCTTTGAAGTCATATTGCATGGTACCCATTACATGGGTCTCAACTCTCCAGGTTTAAGGTATTCATCCTTCAGCTAAAACATACATGTGGAACCCAGAGTATGATCAACCATGTGAACGGGAGACGTGTTCAAATATGTCTCAGTTTTCGTACCCTGGTACTCGGGTGCAACATTCCAGACGCTTTACTAACACTCTCCCGACTTGGAGAGTCAGTCCCTTTAACCTCCTGTTTGGCCCAGTTTGCAATTTCTGCGGAAGATGAACAGGAACAGCGAGAACCAATGAGAGGCTAGCTGGAGGTGTCTGGACGGGCAAATTTAACTCTCATTTCCCACCAGGAAGAGGAATTAACCAAAGGCTCAGCATGCCGGGCCGGATCCAGATTAGGGCCTGAAGCCATCCTGCGGTGTTGCGGCCAGGTCACAAGAAAGCGAGTTGAAGAAAGGAGCTCAGGGGCACTGTAATTCACAAACCTGCAGAGTTATAAATGACAGCTATCGTCCAAAAATATACTGAAGTAAGGCTGCCTAGAGGACTTGAAAGCGGGGCAGAATTGCAGGAAACCGATTTCAGGAGGTAGACTGGAATTGCATTGAAAGCATAGGAAAAGAGGCAGAACGTCCACAATGATGCACTTGGCCAAAAAGGGCGTATGCGTTTTTTCCTAAATATATTCAGGAAAAAACGCATACGCCCTTTTTGGCCAACCAAGCAAGCTTGCAAAGGAAATCTGCACTACAATGAAGTCTCACTTCCCCCCGGTCAAAAGGGCCATCTGAAAAAAGTGTAAAATCCAGAAAGGCAGGACAGGCCATGGAGAACTGGGAGCCTTGTTATGCTGATGGGCGGGATGTAAATTGCCAAGAGCCGCTCAGGAGAAGTGTATGGTGTTTCCTGAAACATCTAAAAAACAAAGCAACAGAGCCTAGGGCACTTCCACTTATGGTCCTATAGCTTAGGGAAATTAAAATCAAAAAGACACAGCCACCCCAAAGTTTGGAACGGCTCTGTTTACAAGAACCTCGTTTACAGTACAAGTTCAACATGGCAGAAAATGAAAAATGGATAAAGAACTTGTGGTACTTACGTACAATGCAGTATCACTCAGCAATGAAATCTATGTCATCAGGCACATAGCAGCATAATGAGTGGATTCAGGTACGATGATTCTAACTGAAATAAGTCACACAGAAAAAGAAACATCATAAGATATCACTAATACACGGAATGTAAACTTGGCTACACAGGAACTGAATTCCAAAACAGAACAGGGTCTCAAATTTAGAAAACCAACTTATGCTTGCTTAAGGGGAAAGGTGAGTTGGGGTGCTGCATAAAACCAGAGACTGAAATGAGCACAGATAAAGTTCCTTAAGCCAAATATGGAATAGACAAGAGCTACTCCTTGCTCAACGAAACGGACTCAACACCCCATATTAAACGCCTAAGAATGTACCTGATTAGTAAGTATCTTAAAACCTATGGATTGCGATGTCTCCAAAAGAGAATCAAGCGTGTGTACAGGAGCATGAACGCAGCAGTGATAGGATTGGAGAGGTTCGGTGAGCAAATGAAGACCCTTTGAAGTCATATTGCATGGTACCCATTCCACGGGTCTCAACTCTCCAGGTTTAAGGTATTCTTCCTTCAGCTAAAACATGCATGTGGAACCCAGAGTACGATCAACCGTGTGAACGGCAGACGTGTTCAAATATGTCTCAGTTTTCCTCCCCTGGTACTCGGGTGCAACATTCCACATGCTTTACTAACACTCTCCCTACTTGGAGAGTCAGTGCCTTTAACCTCCTGTTTGGCCCAGTTTGCAATTTCTGCGGAAGATGAACAGGAATAGCGAGAACCAATGAGAGACTACCTGGAGGTGTCTGAACGGGCAAATTTAACTCTCATTTCCCACCAGGAAGAGGAATTAACCAAAGGCTCAGCGTGCCGTGCCGGAACCAGATTAGGGCCTGAAGCCATCCTGCGGTGTTGCGGCCAGCTCACAAGAAAGCGAGTTGAAGAAAGGAGCTCAGGGGCACTGTAATTCACAAACCTGCAGAGTTATAAATGACAGCTGTCGTCCAAAAATAGACTGAAGTAAGGCTGCCAAGAGGACTTGAAAGCGGGGCAGAATTGCAGGAAACCGATTTCAGGAGGTAGACTGGAATTGCATTGAAAGCATAGGAAAAGAGGCAGAACGTCCACAATGATGCACTTGGCCAAAAAGGGCGTATGCGTTTTTTCCTGAATATATTCAGGAAAAAACGCATACGCCCATTTTGGCCAACCAAGCAAGCTTGCAAAGGAAATCTGCACTACAATGAAGTCTCACTTCCCCCCGGTCAAAAGGGCCATCTGAAAAAAGTGTAAAATCCAGAAAGGCAGGACAGGCCATGGAGAACTGGGAGCCTTGTTATGCTGATGGGCGGGATGTAAATTGCCAACAGACACTCGGGAGAAGTGTATGGTGTTTCCTGAAACATCTAAAAAACAAAGCAACAGAGCCTAGGGCACTTCCACTTATGGTCCTATAGCTTAGGGAAATTAAAATCAAAAAGACACAGCCACCCCAAAGTTTGGGACGCCTCTGTTTACAAGAACCTCGTTTACCGTACAAGTTCAATATCACAGAAAGTGAAAAATGGATAAAGAACTTGTGGTACTTACGTACAATGCAGTATCACTCAGCAATGAAATCTATGTCATCAGGCCCGTAGCAGCATAATGAGTAGATTCAGGTACGATGATTCTAACTGAAATAAGTCACACAGAAAAAGAAACATCATAAGATATCAGTAATACACGGAATGTAAACTTGGCTACACAGGAACTGAATTACAGAACAGAACAGGGTCTCAAATTTAGAAAACCAACTTATGCTTGCTTAAGGGTAAAGGTGAGTTGGGGTGCTGCATAAAACCAGAGATTGAAATGAGCACAGATAAAGTTCCTTTAGCCAAATATGGAATAGACAAGAGCTACTCCTTGCTCAACGAAAAGGACTCAACACTGCATATTAAACGCCTAAGAATGTACCTGACTACTAAGTATCTTAAAACCTATGGATTACTATGTCTCCAAAAGAGAATCAAGCGTGTGTACAGGGGCATAAACGCAGCAGTGATAGGATTGGAGAGGTTCGGTGAGCAAATGAAGACCCTTTGAAGTCATATTGCATGGTACCCATTACATGGGTCTCAACTCTCCAGGTTTAAGGTATTCATCCTTCAGCTAAAACATACATGTGGAACCCAGAGTATGATCAACCATGTGAACGGGAGACGTGTTCAAATATGTCTCAGTTTTCGTACCCTGGTACTCGGGTGCAACATTCCAGACGCTTTACTAACACTCTCCCGACTTGGAGAGTCAGTCCCTTTAACCTCCTGTTTGGCCCAGTTTGCAATTTCTGCGGAAGATGAACAGGAATAGCGAGAACCAATGAGAGGCTAGCTGGAGGTGTCTGGACGGGCAAATTTAACTCTCATTTCCCACCAGGAAGAGGAATTAACCAAAGGCTCAGCATGCCGGGCCGGAACCAGATTAGGGCCTGAAGCCATCCTGCGGTGTTGCGGCCAGGTCACAAGAAAGCGAGTTGAAGAAAGGAGCTCAGGGGCACTGTAATTCACAAACCTGCAGAGTTATAAATGACAGCTATCGTCCAAAAATATACTGAAGTAAGGCTGCCTAGAGGACTTGAAAGCGGGGCAGAATTGCAGGAAACCGATTTCAGGAGGTAGACTGGAATTGCATTGAAAGCATAGGAAAAGAGGCAGAACGTCCACAATGATGCACTTGGCCAAAAAGGGCGTATGCGTTTTTTCCTAAATATATTCAGGAAAAAACGCATACGCCCTTTTTGGCCAACCAAGCAAGCTTGCAAAGGAAATCTGCACTACAATGAAGTCTCACTTCCCCCCGGTCAAAAGGGCCATCTGAAAAAAGTGTAAAATCCAGAAAGGCAGGACAGGCCATGGAGAACTGGGAGCCTTGTTATGCTGATGGGCGGGATGTAAATTGCCAACAGCCGCTCAGGAGAAGTGTATGGTGTTCCCTGAAACATCTAAAAAACAAAGCAACAGAGCCTAGGGCACTTCCACTTATGGTCCTATAGCTTAGGGAAATTAAAATCAAAAAGACACAGCCACCCCAAAGTTTGGAACGGCTCTGTTTACAAGAACCTCGTTTACAGTACAAGTTCAACATGGCAGAAAATGAAAAATGGATAAAGAACTTGTGGTACTTACGTACAATGCAGTATCACTCAGCAATGAAATCTATGTCATCAGGCACATAGCAGCATAATGAGTGGATTCAGGTACGATGATTCTAACTGAAATAAGTCACACAGAAAAAGAAACATCATAAGATATCACTAATACACGGAATGTAAACTTGGCTACACAGGAACTGAATTCCAAAACAGAACAGGGTCTCAAATTTAGAAAACCAACTTATGCTTGCTTAAGGGGAAAGGTGAGTTGGGGTGCTGCATAAAACCAGAGACTGAAATGAGCACAGATAAAGTTCCTTAAGCCAAATATGGAATAGACAAGAGCTACTCCTTGCTCAACGAAACGGACTCAACACCCCATATTAAACGCCTAAGAATGTACCTGACTAGTAAGTATCTTAAAACCTATGGATTGCGATGTCTCCAAAAGAGAATCAAGCGTGTGTACAGGAGCATGAACGCAGCAGTGATAGGATTGGAGAGGTTCGGTGAGCAAATGAAGACCCTTTGAAGTCATATTGCATGGTACCCATTCCACGGGTCTCAACTCTCCAGGTTTAAGGTATTCTTCCTTCAGCTAAAACATGCATGTGGAACCCAGAGTACGATCAACCGTGTGAACGGCAGACGTGTTCAAATATGTCTCAGTTTTCCTCCCCTGGTACTCGGGTGCAACATTCCACATGCTTTACTAACACTCTCCCTACTTGGAGAGTCAGTGCCTTTAACCTCCTGTTTGGCCCAGTTTGCAATTTCTGCGGAAGATGAACAGGAATAGCGAGAACCAATGAGAGACTACCTGGAGGTGTCTGAACGGGCAAATTTAACTCTCATTTCCCACCAGGAAGAGGAATTAACCAAAGGCTCAGCGTGCCGTGCCGGAACCAGATTAGGGCCTGAAGCCATCCTGCGGTGTTGCGGCCAGCTCACAAGAAAGCGAGTTGAAGAAAGGAGCTCAGGGGCACTGTAATTCACAAACCTGCAGAGTTATAAATGACAGCTGTCGTCCAAAAATAGACTGAAGTAAGGCTGCCAAGAGGACTTGAAAGCGGGGCAGAATTGCAGGAAACCGATTTCAGGAGGTAGACTGGAATTGCATTGAAAGCATAGGAAAAGAGGCAGAACGTCCACAATGATGCACTTGGCCAAAAAGGGCGTATGCGTTTTTTCCTAAATATATTCAGGAAAAAACGCATACGCCCATTTTGGCCAACCAAGCAAGCTTGCAAAGGAAATCTGCACTACAATGAAGTCTCACTTCCCCCCGGTCAAAAGGGCCATCTGAAAAAAGTGTAAAATCCAGAAAGGCAGGACAGGCCATGGAGAACTGGGAGCCTTGTTATGCTGATGGGCGGGATGTAAATTGCCAACAGACACTCGGGAGAAGTGTATGGTGTTTCCTGAAACATCTAAAAAACAAAGCAACAGAGCCTAGGGCACTTCCACTTATGGTCCTATAGCTTAGGGAAATTAAAATCAAAAAGACACAGCCACCCCAAAGTTTGGGACGCCTCTGTTTACAAGAACCTCGTTTACCGTACAAGTTCAATATCACAGAAAGTGAAAAATGGATAAAGAACTTGTGGTACTTACGTACAATGCAGTATCACTCAGCAATGAAATCTATGTCATCAGGCCCGTAGCAGCATAATGAGTAGATTCAGGTACGATGATTCTAACTGAAATAAGTCACACAGAAAAAGAAACATCATAAGATATCAGTAATACACGGAATGTAAACTTGGCTACACAGGAACTGAATTACAGAACAGAACAGGGTCTCAAATTTAGAAAACCAACTTATGCTTGCTTAAGGGTAAAGGTGAGTTGGGGTGCTGCATAAAACCAGAGATTGAAATGAGCACAGATAAAGTTCCTTTAGCCAAATATGGAATAGACAAGAGCTACTCCTTGCTCAACGAAAAGGACTCAACACTGCATATTAAACGCCTAAGAATGTACCTGACTACTAAGTATCTTAAAACCTATGGATTACTATGTCTCCAAAAGAGAATCAAGCGTGTGTACAGGGGCATAAACGCAGCAGTGATAGGATTGGAGAGGTTCGGTGAGCAAATGAAGACCCTTTGAAGTCATATTGCATGGTACCCATTACATGGGTCTCAACTCTCCAGGTTTAAGGTATTCATCCTTCAGCTAAAACATACATGTGGAACCCAGAGTATGATCAACCATGTGAACGGGAGACGTGTTCAAATATGTCTCAGTTTTCGTACCCTGGTACTCGGGTGCAACATTCCAGACGCTTTACTAACACTCTCCCCACTTGGAGAGTCAGTCCCTTTAACCTCCTGTTTGGCCCAGTTTGCAATTTCTGCGGAAGATGAACAGGAATAGCGAGAACCAATGAGAGGCTAGCTGGAGGTGTCTGGACGGGCAAATTTAACTCTCATTTCCCACCAGGAAGAGGAATTAACCAAAGGCTCAGCATGCCGGGCCGGAACCAGATTAGGGCCTGAAGCCATCCTGCGGTGTTGCGGCCAGGTCACAAGAAAGCGAGTTGAAGAAAGGAGCTCAGGGGCACTGTAATTCACAAACCTGCAGAGTTATAAATGACAGCTATCGTCCAAAAATATACTGAAGTAAGGCTGCCTAGAGGACTTGAAAGCGGGGCAGAATTGCAGGAAACCGATTTCAGGAGGTAGACTGGAATTGCATTGAAAGCATAGGAAAAGAGGCAGAACGTCCACAATGATGCACTTGGCCAAAAAGGGCGTATGCGTTTTTTCCTAAATATATTCAGGAAAAAACGCATACGCCCTTTTTGGCCAACCAAGCAAGCTTGCAAAGGAAATCTGCACTACAATGAAGTCTCACTTCCCCCCGGTCAAAAGGGCCATCTGAAAAAAGTGTAAAATCCAGAAAGGCAGGACAGGCCATGGAGAACTGGGAGCCTTGTTATGCTGATGGGCGGGATGTAAATTGCCAACAGCCGCTCAGGAGAAGTGTATGGTGTTCCCTGAAACATCTAAAAAACAAAGCAACAGAGCCTAGGGCACTTCCACTTATGGTCCTATAGCTTAGGGAAATTAAAATCAAAAAGACACAGCCACCCCAAAGTTTGGAACGGCTCTGTTTACAAGAACCTCGTTTACAGTACAAGTTCAACATGGCAGAAAATGAAAAATGGATAAAGAACTTGTGGTACTTACGTACAATGCAGTATCACTCAGCAATGAAATCTATGTCATCAGGCACATAGCAGCATAATGAGTGGATTCAGGTACGATGATTCTAACTGAAATAAGTCACACAGAAAAAGAAACATCATAAGATATCACTAATACACGGAATGTAAACTTGGCTACACAGGAACTGAATTCCAAAACAGAACAGGGTCTCAAATTTAGAAAACCAACTTATGCTTGCTTAAGGGGAAAGGTGAGTTGGGGTGCTGCATAAAACCAGAGACTGAAATGAGCACAGATAAAGTTCCTTAAGCCAAATATGGAATAGACAAGAGCTACTCCTTGCTCAACGAAACGGACTCAACACCCCATATTAAACGCCTAAGAATGTACCTGACTAGTAAGTATCTTAAAACCTAAGGATTGCGATGTCTCCAAAAGAGAATCAAGCGTGTGTACAGGAGCATGAACGCAGCAGTGATAGGATTGGAGAGGTTCGGTGAGCAAATGAAGACCCTTTGAAGTCATATTGCATGGTACCCATTCCACGGGTCTCAACTCTCCAGGTTTAAGGTATTCTTCCTTCAGCTAAAACATGCATGTGGAACCCAGAGTACGATCAACCGTGTGAACGGCAGACGTGTTCAAATATGTCTCAGTTTTCCTCTCCTGGTACTCGGGTGCAACATTCCACATGCTTTACTAACACTCTCCCTACTTGGAGAGTCAGTGCCTTTAACCTCCTGTTTGGCCCAGTTTGCAATTTCTGCGGAAGATGAACAGGAATAGCGAGAACCAATGAGAGACTACCTGGAGGTGTCTGAACGGGCAAATTTAACTCTCATTTCCCACCAGGAAGAGGAATTAACCAAAGGCTCAGCGTGCCGGGCCGGAACCACATTAGGGCCTGAAGCCATCCTGCGGTGTTGCGGCCACCTCACAAGAAAGCGAGTTGAAGAAAGGAGCTCAGGGGCACTGTAATTCACAAACCTGCAGAGTTATAAATGACAGCTATCGTCCAAAAATATACTGAAGTAAGGCTGCCAAGAGGACTTGAAAGCGGAGCAGAATTGCAGGAAACCGATTTCAGGAGGTAGACTGGAATTGCATTGAAAGCATAGGAAAAGAGGCAGAACGTCCACAGTGATGCACTTGGCCAAAAAGGGTGTATGCGTTTTTTCCTGAATATATTCAGGAAAAAACGCATACGCCCTTTTTGGCCAACCAAGCAAGCTTGCAAAGGAAATCTGCACTACAATGAAGTCTCACTTCCCCCCGGTCAAAAGGGCCATCTGAAAAAAGTGTAAAATCCAGAAAGGCAGGACAGGACATGGAGAACTGGGAGCCTTGTTATGCTGATGGGCGGGATGTAAATTGCCAACAGCCACTCCGGAGAAGTGTATGGTGTTTTCTGAAACATCTAAAAAACAAAGCAACAGAGCCTAGTGCACTTCCACTTATGGTCCTATAGCTTAGGGAAATTAAAATCAAAAAGACACAGCCACCCCAAAGTTTGGGACGCCTCTGTTTACAAGAACCTCGTTTACCGTACAAGTTCAATATCACAGAAAGTGAAAAATGGATAAAGAACTTGTGGTACTCATGTACAATGCAATATCACTCAGCAATGAAATCTATGTCACCAGGCCCGTAGCAGCATAATGAGTGGATTCGGGTATGGTGATTCTAACTGAAATAAGTAACACAGAAAAAGAAACATCAAAAAATATCACTAATACACGGAATGTAAACTTGGCTACAGAGGAACTGAATTACAAAACAGAACAGGGTCTCAAATTTAGAAAACCAACTTATGCTTGCTTAAGTGGAAAGGTGAGTTGGGGTGCTGCATAAAACCAGAGATTGAAATGAGCACAGATAACGTTCCTTAAGCTAAATATGGAATAGACAAGAGCTACTCCTTGCTCAACGAAATGGACTCAACACCGCATATTAAACGCCTAAGAATGTACCTGACTAGTAAGTATCGTAAAACCTATGGATTGCTATGTCTCCAAAAGAGAATCAAGCATGTGTACAGGGGCATAAACGCAGCAGTGATAGGATTGGAGAGGTTCGGTGAGCAAATGAAGACCCTTTGAAGTCATACTGCATGGTACCCATTCCACAGGTCTCAACTCTCCAGGCTTAAGGTATTCTTCCTTCAGCTAAAACATGCATGTGGAACCCAGAGTATGATCAACCATTTGATCGGGAGACGTGTTCAAATATGTCTCAGTTTTCGTCCCCTGGTACTCGGGTGCAACATTCCAGACGCTTTACTAACACTCTCCCGACTTGGAGAGTCAGTCCCTTTAACCTCCTGTTTGGCCCAGTTTGCAATTTCTGCGGAAGATGAACAGGAATAGCGAGAACCAATGAGAGGCTAGCTGGAGGTGTCTGGACGGGCAAATTTAACTCTCATTTCCCACCAGGAAGAGGAATTAACCAAAGGCTCAGTGTGCCGTGCCGGATCCAGATTAGGGCCTGAAGCCATCCTGCGGTGTTGCGGCCAGGTCACAAGAAAGCAAGTTGAAGAATGGAGCTCAGGGGCACTGTAATTCACAAACCTGCAGAGTTATAAATGACAGCTATCGTCCAAAAATATACTGAAGTAAGGCTGCCAAGAGGACTTGAAAGCGGGGCAGAATTGCAGGAAACCGATTTCAGGAGGTAGACTGGAATTGCATTGAAAGCATAGGAAAAGAGGCAGAACGTCCACAATGATGCACTTGGCCAAAAAGGGCGTATGCGTTTTTTCCTGAATATATTCAGGAAAAAACGCATACGCCCTTTTTGGCCAACCAAGCAAGCTTGCAAAGGAAATCTGCACTACAATGAAGTCTCACTTCCCCCCGGTCAAAAGGGCCATCTGAAAAAAGTGTAAAATCCAGAAAGGCAGGACAGGCCATGGAGAACTGGGAGCCTTGTTATGCTGATGGGCGGGATGTAAATTGCCTACAGACACTCGGGAGAAGTGTATGGTGTTTCCTGAAACATCTAAAAAACAAAGCAACAGAGCCTAGGGCACTGCCACTTATGGTCCTAGAGCTTAGGGAAATTAAAATCAAAAAGACACAGCCACCCCAAAGTTTGGGACGCCTCTGTTTACAAGAACCTCGTTTACAGTACAAGTTCAACATCGCAGAAAGTGAAAAATGGATAAAGAAGTTGTGGTATTTATTTACAAAGCAATATCACTCAGCAATGAAATCTGTGTCATCAGGCCCTTAGCAGCACAATGAGTGGATTCAGGTATGATGATTCTAACTGAAATAAGTCACACAGAAAAAGAAACATCATAAGATATCAGTAATACACGGAATGTAAACTTGGCTACAGAGGAACTGAATTACAAAACAGAACAGGGTCTCAAATTTAGAAAACCAACTTATGCTTGCTTAAGGGGAAAGGTGAGTTGGGGTGCTGCATAAAACCACAGATTGAAATGAGCACAGATAAAGTTCCTTAAGCCAAATATGGAATAGACAAGAGCTACTCCTTGCTCAACGAAATGGACTCAACACCGCATATTAAACGCCTAAGAATGTACCTGACTAGTAAGTATCGTAAAACCTATGGATTGCTATGTCTCCAAAAGAGAATCAAGCATGTGTACAGGGGCATAAACGCAGCAGTGATAGGATTGGAGAGGTTCGGTGAGCAAATGAAGACCCTTTGAAGTCATATTGCATGGTACCCATTACACGGGTTTCAACTACCCAGGTTTAAGGTATTCTTCCTTCAGCTAAAACATGCATGTGGAACCCAAGTATGATCAACCATGTGAACGGGAGACGTGTTCAAATATGTCTCAGTTTTCCTCCCCTGGTACTCGGGTGCACATTCCAGACGCTTTACTAACACTCTCCCCACGTGGAGAGTCAGCGCCTTTAACCTCCTGTTTGGCCCAGTTTACAATTTCTGCGGAAGATGAACAGGAATAGCGAGAACCAATGAGAGACTAGCTGGAGGTGTCTGGACGGGCAAATTTAACTCTCATTTCCCACCAGGAAGAGGAAATAACCAAAGGCTCAGCGTGCCGTACCGGAACCAGATTAGGGCCTGAAGCCATCCTGCGGTGTTGCGGCCAGCTCAAAAGAAAGCGAGTTGAAGAAAGGAGCTCAGGGGCACTGTAATTCACAAACCTGCAGAGTTATAAATGACAGCTATCGTCCAAAAATAGACTGAAGTAAGGCTGCCAAGAGGACTTGAAAGCGGGGCAGAATTGCAGGAAACCGATTTCAGGAGGTAGACTGGAATTGCATTGAAAGCATAGGAAAAGAGGCAGAACGTCCACAATGATTCACTTGGCCAAAAAGGGCGTATGCGTTTTTTCCTGAATATATTCAGGAAAAAACGCATACGCCCTTTTTGGCCAACCAAGCAAGCTTGCAAAGGAAATCTGCACTACAATGAAGTCTCACTTCTCCCCGGTCAAAAGGGTCATCTGAAAAAAGTGTAAAATCCAGAAAGGCAGGACAGGCCATGGAGAACTGGGAGCCTTGTTATGCTGATGGGCGGGATGTAAATTGCCAACAACCACTCGGGAGAAGTGTATGGTGTTTCCTGAAACATCTAAAAAACAAAGCAACAGAACCTAGGGCACTTCCACTTATGGTCCTATAGCTTAGGGAAATTAAAATCAAAAAGACACAGCCACCCCAAAGTTTGGAACGGCTCTGTTTTCAGGAACCTCATTTACAGTACAAGTTCAACATCGCAGAAAGTGAAAAATGGATAAAGAAGTTGTGGTATTTACTTACAAAGCAATATCACTCAGCAATGAAATCTGTGACATCAGGCCCTTAGCAGCACAATGAGTGGATTCAGGTATGATGATTCTAACTGAAATAAGTCACACAGAAAAAGAAACATCATAAGATATCAGTAATACACGGAATGTAAACTTGCCTACACAGGAACTGAATTACAGAACAGAACACGGTCTCAAATTTAGAAAACCAACTTATGCTTGCTTAAGGGTAAAGGTGAGTTGGGGTGCTGAATAAAACCAGAGATTGAAATGAGCACAGATAAAGTTTCTTAAGCCAAATATGGAATAGACAAGAGCTACTTCTTGCTCAACGAAATGGACTCAACACTCCATATTAAACGCCTAAGAATGTACCTGACTAGTAAGTATCTTAAAACCTATGGATTGCTATGTCTCCGAAAGAGAATCAAGCATGTGTACAGGGGCATAAACGCAGCAGTGATAGGATTGGAGAGGTTCGGTGAGCAAATGAAGACCCTTTGAACTCATATTGCATGGTACCCATTCCACGGGTTTCAACTACCCAGGTTTAAGGTATTCTTCCTTCAGCTAAAACATGCATGTGGAACCTAGAGTATGATCAACCATGTGATCGGGAGACGTGTTCAAATATGTCTCAGTTTTCGTACCCTGGTACTCGGGTGCAATATTCCACACGCTTTACTAACACTCTCCCGACTTGGAGAGTCAGTCCCTTTAACCTCCTGTTTGGCCCAGTTTGCAATTTCTGCGGAAGATGAACAGGAATAGCGAGAACCAATGAGAGACTAGCTGGAGGTGTCTGGACGGGCAAATTTAACGCTCATTTCCCACCAGGAAGAGGAATTAACCAAAGGCTCAGCATGCCGTGCCGGAACCAGATTAGGTCCTGAAGCCATCCTGCGGTGTTGCGGCCAGGTCACAAGAAAGCGAGTTGAAGAAAGGAGCTCAGGGGCACTGTAATTCACAAACCTGCAGAGTTATAAATGACAGCTATCGTCCAAAAATAGACCGAAGTAAGGCTGCCAAGAGGACTTGAAAGCGGGGCAGAATTGCAGGAAACCGACTTCAGGAGGTAGACAGGAATTGCATTGAAAGCATAGGAAAAGAAGCAGAACGTCCACAATGATGCACTTGGCCAAAAAGGGCGTATGCGTTTTTTCCTGAATATATTCAGGAAAAAACGCATACGCCCTTTTTGGCCAACCAAGCAAGCTTGCAAAGGAAATCTGCACTACAATGAAGTCTCACTTCCCCCAGGTCAAAAGGGCCATCTGAAAAAAGTGTAAAATCCAGAAATGCAGGACAGGCCATGGAGAACTGGGAGCCTTGTTATGCTGATGGGCGGGATGTAAATTGCCAACAGACACTCGGGAGAAGTGTATGGTGTTTCCTGAAACATCTAAAAAACAAAGCAACAGAGCCTAGGACACTTCCACTTATGGTCCTATAGCTTAGGGAAATTAAAATCAAAAAGACACAGCCACCCCAAAGTTTGGGATGCCTCTGTTTACAAGAACCTCGTTTACAGTACAAGTTCAACATCGCAGAAAGTGAAAAATGGATAAAGAAATTGTGATATTTACTTACAAAGCAATATCACTCAGCAATGAAATCTGTGTCATCAGGCCCTTAGCAGCACAATGAGTGGATTCAGGTATGATGATTCTAACTGAAATAAGTCACACAGAAAAAGAAACATCATAAGATATCACTAATACACGGAATGTAAACTTGGCTACACAGGAACTGAATTCCAAAACAGAACAGCGTCTCAAATTTAGAAAACCAACTTATGCTTGCTTAAGGGGCAAGGTGAGTTGGGGTGCTGCATAAAACCAGAGATTGAAATGAGCACAGATAAACTTCCTTAAGCCAAGTATGGAATAGACAAGAGCTACTCCTTGCTCAACGAAACGGACTCAACACCCCATATTAAACGCCTAATAATGTACCTGACTAGTAAGTATCTTAAAACCTATGGATTGCTATGTCTCCGAAAGAGAATCAAGCGTGTGTACAGGGGCATAAACACAGCAGTGATAGGATTGGAGAGGTTCGGTGAGCAAATGAAGACCCTTTGAAGTCATATTGCATGGTACCCATTCCACGGGTCTCAACTCTCCACGTTTAAGGTATTCTTCCTTCAGCTAAAACATGCATGTGGACCCCAGAGTATGATCAACCATGTGAACGGGAGACGTGTTCAAATATGTCTCAGTTTTCGTCCCCTGGTACTCGGGTGCAACATTCCAGACGCTTTACTAACACTCTCCCCACTTGGAGAGTCAGCGCCTTTAACCTCCTGTTTGGCCCAGTTTGCAATTTTTGCGGAAGATAAACAGGAATAGGGAGAGCCAATGAGAGACTAGCCCAAGGTGTCTGGACGGGCAAATTTAACTCTCATTTCCCACCAGGAAGAGGAATTAACCAAAGGCTCAGCGTGCCGTGCCGGAACCAGATTAGGGCCTGAAGCCATCATGCGGTGTTGCGGACAGGTCACAAGAAAGCGAGTTGAAGAAAGGAGCTCAGGGGCACTGTGATTCACAAACCTGCAGAGTTATAAATGACAGCTATCGTCCAAAAATTTACTGAAGTAAGGCTGCAAAGAGGACTTGAAAGCGGGGCAGAATTGCAGGAAACCGATTTCAGGAGGTAGACTGGAATTGCATTGAAAGCATAGGGAAAGAGGCAGAACGTCCACAATGATGCACTTGGCCAAAAAGGGCGTATGCGTTTTTCCCTGAATATATTCAGGAAAAAACGCATACGCCCTTTTTGGCCAACCAAGCAAACTTGCCATGGAAATCTGCACTACAATGAAGTCTCACTTCCCCCCGGTCAAAAGGGCCATCTGAAAAATGTGTAAAATCCAGAAAGGCAGGACAGGCCATGGAGAACTGGGAGCCTTGTTATGCTGATTGGCGGGATGTAAATTGCCAACAGACACTCCGGAGAAGTGTATGGTGTTTCCTGAAACATCTAAAAAACAAAGCAACAGAGCCTAGGGCACTTCCACTTATGGTCCTATAGCTTAGGGAAATTAAAATCAAAAAGACACAGCCACCCCAAAGTTTGGGACGCCTCTGTTTACAAGAACCTCGTTTACCGTACAAGTTCAATATCACAGAAAGTGAAAAATGGATAAAGAACTTGTGGTACTTACGTACAATGCAGTATCACTCAGCAATGAAAT
Organism: Stenella coeruleoalba; assembly: GCF_951394435.1. Taxonomy (NCBI): domain Eukaryota; kingdom Metazoa; phylum Chordata; class Mammalia; order Artiodactyla; family Delphinidae; genus Stenella; species Stenella coeruleoalba. The sequence goes on from NC_137148.1 coordinate 135,126,074, forward strand.
CTATGTCATCAAGCCCATAGCAGCATAATGAGTGGATTCAGGTACGATGATTCTAACTGAAATAAGTTACACAGAAAAAGAAACATCATAAGATATCACTAATACACGGAATGTAATCTTGGCTACACAGGAACTGAATTCCAAAACAGAACAGGGTCTCAAATTTAGAAAACCAACTTATGCTTGCTTAAGGGGAAAGGTGAGTTGGGGTGCTGCATAAAACCAGAGATTGAAATGAGCACAGATAAAGTTCCTTAAGCCAAATATGGAATAGAAAAGAGCTACTCCTTGCTCAACGAAATGGACTCAACACCCCATATTAAACGCCTAAGAATGTACCTGACTAGTAAGTATCTTAAAACCTAGGGATGGCTATGTCTGCGAAAGAGAATCAAGCGTGTGTACAGGGGCATAAACGCAGCAGTGATAGGATTGGAGAGGTTCGGTGAGCAAATGAAGACCCTTTGAACTCATATTGCATGGTACCCATTCCACGGGTTTCAACTACCCAGGTTTAAGGTATTCTTCCTTCAGCTAAAACATGCATGTGGAACCTAGAGTATGATCAACCATGTGATCGGGAGACGTGTTCAAATATGTCTCAGTTTTCGTACCCTGGTACTCGGGTGCAATATTCCACACGCTTTACTAACACTCTCCCGACTTGGAGAGTCAGTCCCTTTAACCTCCTGTTTGGCCCAGTTTGCAATTTCTGCGGAAGATGAACAGGAATAGCGAGAACCAATGAGAGCCTAGCTGGAGGTTTCTGGACGGGCAAATTTAACTCTCATTTCCCACCAGGAAGAGGAATTAACCAAAGGCTCAGCATGCCGGGCCGGAACCAGATTAGGGCCTGAAGCCATCCTGCGGTGTTGCGGCCAGCTCACAAGAAAGCGAGTTGAAGAAAGGAGCTCAGGGGCACTGTAATTCACAAACCTGCAGAGTTATAAATGACAGCTATCGTCCAAAAATAGACTGAAGTAAGGCTGCCAAGAGGACTTGAAAGCGGGGCAGAATTGCAGGAAACCGATTTCAGGAGGTAGACTGGAATTGCATTGAAAGCATAGGAAAAGAGGCAGAACGTCCACAATGATGCACTTGGCCAAAAAGGGCGTATGCGTTTTTTCCTGAATATATTCAGGAAAAAACGCATACGCCCTTTTTGGCCAACCAAGCAAGCTTGCAAAGGAAATCTGCACTACAATGAAGTCTCACTTCCCCCCAGTCAAAAGGGCCATCTGAAAAAAGTGTAAAATCCAGAAAGGCCACAGGCCATTGAGAACTGGGAGCCTTGTTATGCTGATGGGCGGGATGAAAATTGCCAACAGACACTTGGGAGAAGTGTATGGTGTTTCCTGAAACATCTAAAAAACAAAGCAACAGAGCCTAGGGCACTTCCACTTATGGTCCTATAGCTTAGGGAAATTAAAATCAAAAAGACACAGCCACCCCAAAGTTTGGAACGGCTGTGTTTACAAGAACCTCACTTACAGTACAAGTTCAACATCGCAGAAAGTGAAAAATGGATAAAGAAGTTGTGGTATTCACTTACAAAGCAATATCACTCAGCAATGAAATCTATGTCATCAGGCCCTTAGCAGCACAATGAGTGGATTCAGGTATGATGATTCTAACTGAAATAAGTCACACAGGAAAAGAAACATCATAAGATATCAGTAATACACGGAATGTAAACTTGGCTACACAGGAACTGAATTACAGAACAGAACAGGGTCTCAAATTTAGAAAACCAACTTATGCTTGCTTAAGGGTAAAGGTGAGTTGGGGTGCTGCATAAAACCAGAGATTGAAATGAGCACAGATAAAGTTCCTTAAGCCAAATATGGAATAGAAAAGAGCTACTCCTTGCTCAACGAAATGGACTCAGGACCGCATATTAAACGCCTAAGAATGTACCTGACAAGTAAGTATCTTAAAACCTATGGATTGCTATGTCTCCGAAAGAGAATCAAGCATGTGTACAGGGGCATAAACACAGCAGTGATAGGATTGGAGAGGTTCAGTGAGCAAATGAAGACCCTTTGAAGTCATATTGCATGGTACCCATTCCACGGGTTTCAACTACCCAGGCTTAAGGTATTCTTCCTTCAGCTAAAACATGCATGTGGAACGTAGAGTATGATCAACCATGTGATCGGGAGACGTGTTCAAATATGTCTCAGTTTTCGTACCCTGGTACTCGGGTGCAACATTCCAGACGCTTTACTAACACTCTCCCGACTTGGAGAGTCAGTCCCTTTAACCTCCTGTTTGGCCCAGTTTGCAATTTCTGCGGAAGATGAACAGGAATAGCGAGAACCAATTAGAGGCTAGCTGGAGGTGTCTGGACGGGCAAATTTAACTCTCATTTCCCACCAGGAAGAGGAATTAACTAAAGGCTCAGCGTGCCGTGCTGGAACCAGATTAGGGCCTGAAGCCATCCTGCGGTGTTGCGGCCAGGTCACAAGAAAGCAAGTTGAAGAAAGGAGCTCAGGGGCACTGTAATTCACAAACCTGCAGAGTTATAAATGTCAGCTATCGTCCAAAAATATACTGAAGTAAGGCTGCCAAGGGGACTTGAAAGCGGGGCAGAATTGCAGGAAACCGATTTCAGGAGGTAGACAGGAATTGCATTGAAAGCATAGGAAAAGAGGCAGAACGTCCACAATGATGCACTTGGCCAAAAAAGGCGTATGCGTTTTTTCCTGAATTTATTCAGGAAAAAACGCATACGCCCTTTTTGGCCAACCAAGCAAGCTTGCAAAGGAAATCTGCACTACAATGAAGTCTCACTTCCCCCCAGTCAAATGCGCCATCTGAAAAAAGTGTAAAATCCAGAAAGGCAGGACAGGCCATGGAGAACTGGGAGCCTTGTTATGCTGATGGGCGGGATGTAAATTGCCAACAACCACTCGGGAGAAGTGTATGGTGTTTCCTGAAACATCTAAAAAACAAAGCAACAGAACCTAGGGCACTTCCACTTATGGTCCTATAGCTTAGGGAAATTAAAATCAAAAAGACACAGCCACCCCAAAGTTTGGAACGGCTCTGTTTACAAGAACCTCGTTTACAGTACAAGCTCAACATCGCAGAAAGTGAAAAATGGATAAAGAACTTGTGGTACTTACGTACAATGCAGTATCACTCAGCAATGAAATCTATGTCATCAGGCCTGTAGCAGCATAATGAGTGGATTCAGGTACGATGATTCTAACTGAAATAAGTCACACAGAAAAAGAAACATCATAAGATATCAGTAATACACGGAATGTAAACTTGGCTACACAGGAACTGAATTACAGAACAGAACAGGGTCTCAAATTTAGAAAACCAACTTATGCTTGCTTAAGGGTACAGGTGAGTTGGGGTGCTGCATAAAACCAGAGATTGAAATGAGCACAGATAAATTTCCTTAAGCCAAATATGGAATAGACAAGAGCTACTCCTTGCTCAACGAAATGGACTCAACACCGCATATTAAACGCCTAAGAATGTACCTGACTAGTAAGTATCTTAAAACCTATGGATTGCTATGTCTCCGAAAGAGAATCAAGCATGTGTACAGGGGCATAAACGCAGCAGTGATAGGATTGGAGAGGTTCGGTGAGCAAATGAAGACCCTTTGAAGTCATATTGCATGGTACCCATTCCACGGGTTTCAACTACCCAGGTTTAAGGTATTCTTCCTTCAGCTAAAACATGCATGTGGAACCCAAGTATGATCAACCATGTGAACGGGAGACGTGTTCAAATATGTCTCAGTTTTCCTCCCCTGGTACTCGGGTGCAACATTCCAGACGCTTTACTAACACTCTCCCCACTTGGAGAGTCAGCGCCTTTAACCTCCTGTTTGGCCCAGTTTGCAATTTCTGCGGAAGATGAACAGGAATAGCGAGAACCAATGAGAGGCTAGCTGGAGGTGTCTGGACGGGCAAATTTAACTCTCATTTCCCACCAGGAGGAGGAAATAACCAAAGGCTCAGCGTGCCATGCCAGAACCAGATTAGGGCCAGAAGCCATCCTGCGGTGTTGCGGCCAGGTCACAAGAAAGCGAGTTGAAGAAAGGAGCTCAGGGGCACTGTAATTCACAAACCTGCAGAGTTATAAATGACAGCTATCGTTCAAAAATATACTGAAGTAAGGCTGCCAAGAGGACTTGAAAGCGGGGCAGAATTGCAGGAAACCGATTTCAGGAGGTAGACTGGAATTGCATTGAAAGCATAGGAAAAGAGGCAGAACGTCCACAATGATGCACTTGGCCAAAAAGGGCGTATGCGTTTTTTCCTGAATATATTCAGGAAAAAACGCATACGCCCTTTTTGGCCAACCAAGCAAGCTTGCAAGGGAAATCTGCACTACAATGAAGTCTCACTTCCCCCCGGTCAAAAGGGCCATCTGAAAAAAGTGTAAAATCCAGAAAGGCAGGACAGGCCATGGAGAACTGGGAGCCTTGTTATGCTGATGGGCGGGATGTAAATTGCCATCAACCACTCGGGAGAAGTGTATGGTGTTTCCTGAAACATCTAAAAAACAAAGCAACAGAACCTAGGGCACTTCCACTTATGGTCCTATAGCTTAGGGAAATTAAAATCAAAAAGACACAGCCACCCAAAGTTTGGAACGGCTCTGTTTACAAGAACCTCGTTTACAGTACAAGTTCAACATCGCAGAAAGTGAAAAATGGATAAAGAAGTTGTGGTATTTACTTACAAAGCAATATCACTCAGCAATGAAATCTGTGTCATCAGGCCCTTAGCAGCACAATGAGTGGATTCAGGTATGATGATTCTAACTGAAATAAGTCACACAGAAAAAGAAACATCATAAGATATCAGTAATACACGGAATGTAAACTTGGCTACACAGGAACTGAATTACAGAACAGAACAGGGTCTCAAATTTAGAAAACCAACTTATGCTTGCTTAAGGGGAAAGGTGAGTTGGGGTGCTGCATAAAACCAGAGATTGAAATGAGCACAGATAAAGTTCCTTAAGCCAAATATGGAATAGTTAAGAGCTACTCCTTGGTCAACGAAATGGACTCAACACCGCATATTAAACGCCTAAGAATGTACCTGACTAGTAAGTATCTTAAAACTAATGGATTGCTATGTCTCCAAAAGAGAATCAAGCATGTGTACAGGGGCATAAACGCAGCAGTGATAGGATTGGAGAGGTTCGGTGAGCAAATGAAGACCCTTTGAAGTCATATTGCATGGTACCCATTCCACGGGTCTCAACTCCCCAGGTTTAAGGTATTCTTCCTTCAGCTAAAACATGCATGTGGAACCCAAGTATGATCAACCATGTGAACGGGAGACGTGTTCAAATATGTCTCAGTTTTCCTCCCCTGGTACTCGGGTGCAACATTCCAGACGCTTTACTAACACTCTCCCCACTTGGAGAGTCAGTGCCTTTAACCTCCTGTTTGGCCCAGTTTGCAATTTCTGCGGAAGATGAACAGGAATAGCGAGAACCAATGAGAGGCTAGCTGGAGGTGTATGGACGGGCAAATTTAACTCTCATTTCCCACCAGGAGGAGGAAATAACCAAAGGCTCAGCGTGCCGTGCCAGAACCAGATTAGGGCCAGAAGCCATCCTGCGGTGTTGCGGCCAGCTCACAAGAAAGCGAGTTGAAGAAAGTAGCTCAGGGGCACTGTAATTCACAAACCTGCAGAGTTATAAATGACAGCTATCGTCCAAAAATATACTGAAGTAAGGCTGCCAAGAGGACTTGAAAGCGGGGCAGAATTGCAGGAAACCGATTTCAGGAGGTAGACTGGAATTGCATTGAAAGCATAGGAAAAGAGGCAGAACGTCCACAATGATGCACTTGGCCAAAATGGGCGTATGCGTTTTTTCCTGAATATATTCAGGAAAAAACGCATACGCCCTTTTTGGCCAACCAAGCAAGCTTGCAAAGGAAAATGGCACTACAATGAAGTCTCACTTCCCCCCGGTCAAAAGGGCCATCTGAAAAATGTGTAAAATCCAGAAAGGCAGGACAGGCCATGGAGAACTGGGAGCTTTGTTATGCTGATGGGCGGGATGTAAATTGCCAACAGACACTCGGGAGAAGTGTATGGTATTTCCTGAAACATCTAAAAAACAAAGCAACAGAGCCTAGGGCACTTTCACTTATGGTCCTATAGATTAGGGTAATTAAAATCAAAAAGAGACAGCCACCCCAAAGTTTGGGACGCCTCTGTTTACAAGAACCTCGTTTACAGTACAAGTTCAATATCGCAGAAAGTGAAAAATGGATAAAGAAGTTGTGGTACTTACGTACAATGCAGTATCACTCAGCAATGAAATCTATGTCATCAAGCCCATAGCAGCATAATGAGTGGATTCAGGTACGATGATTCTAACTGAAATAAGTCACACAGAAAAAGAAACATCATAAGATATCACTAATACACGGAATGTAAACTTGGCTACACAGGAACTGAATTCCAAAACAGAACAGCGTCTCAAATTTAGAAAACCAACTTATGCTTGCTTAAGGGGAAAGGTGAGTTGGGGTGCTGCATAAAACCAGAGATTGAAATGAACACAGATAAAGTTCCTTAAGCCAAATATGGAATAGACAAGAGCTACTCCTTGCTCAACGAAACGGACTCAACACCCCATATTAAACGCCTAAGAATGTACCTGACTAGTAAGTATCTTAAAACGTATGGATTGCTATGTCTCCGAAAGAGAATCAAGCATGTTTACAGGGGTATAAACGCAGCAGTGATAGGATTGGAGAGGTTCGGTGAGCAAATGAAGACACTTTGAAGTCACATTGCATGGTACCCATTCCACGGGTCTCAACTCTCCAGGTTTAAGGTATTCTTCCTTCAGCTAAAACATGCATGTGGAACCCAGAGTATGATCAACCGTGTGAACGGGAGACGTGTTCAAATATGTCTCAGTTTTCCTCCCCTGGTACTCGGGTGCAACATTCCAGACGCTTTACTAACACTCTCCCGACTTGGAGAGTCAGTGCCTTTAACCTCCTGTTTGGCCCATTTTGCAATTTCTGCGGAAGATGAACAGGAATAGGGAGAACCAATGAGAGACTAGCTGGAGGTGTCTGGACGGGCAAATTTAACTCTCATTTCCCACCAGGAAGAGGAAATAACCAAAGGCTCAGCGTGCCGTGCCGGAACCAGATTAGGGCCTGAAGCCATCCTGCGGTGTTGCGGCCAGCTCACAAGAAAGCGAGTTGAAGAAAGGAGCTCAGGGGCACTGTAATTCACAGTCCTGCAGACTTATAAATGACAGCTATCGTCCAAAAATATGCTGAAGTAAGGCTGCCAAGAGGACTTGAAAGCGGGGCAGAATTGCAGGAAACCGATTTCAGGAGGTAGACTGGAATTGCATTGAAAGCATACGAAAAGAGGCAGAACGTCCACAATGATGCACTTGGCCAAAAAGGGCGTATGCGTTTTTTCCTGAATATATTCAGGAAAAAACGCATACGCCCTTTTTGGCCAACCAAGCAAGCTTGCAAAGGAAATCTGCACTACAATGAAGTCTCACTTCCCCCCGGGTCAAAAGGGCCATCTGAAAAAATTGTAAAATCAAGAAAGGCAGGACAGGCCATGGAGAACTGGGAGCCTTGTTATGCTGATGGGCGGAATGTAAATTGCCAACAGACACTCAGAAGAAGTGTATGGTATTTCCTGAAACATCTAAAAAACAAAGCAACAGAGCCTAGGGCACTTTCACTTATGGTCCTATAGATTAGAGTAATTAAAATCAAAAAGAGACAGCCACCCCAAGGTTTGGGATGCCTCTGTTTACAAGAACCTCGTTTACAGTACAAGTTCAATATCGCAAAAAGTGAAAAATGGATAAAGAAGTTGTGGTATTTACTTACAAAGCAATATCACTCAGCAATGAAATCTATGTCATCAGGCCCTTAGCAGCACAATGAGTGGATTCAGGTATGATGATTCTAACTGAAATAAGTCACACAGAAAAAGAAACATCATAAGATATCAGTAATACACGGAATGTAAACTTGGCTACACAGGAACTGAATTACAAAACAGAACAGGGTCTCAAATTTAGGAAACCAACTTATGCTTGCTTAAGGGGCAAGGTGAGTTGGGGTGCTGCATAAAACCAGAGATTGAAATGAGCACAGATAAACTTCCTTAAGCCAAGTATGGAATAGACAAGAGCTACTCCTTGCTCAACGAAACGGACTCAACACCCCATATTAAACGCCTAATAATGTACCTGACTAGTAAGTATCTTAAAACCTATGGATTGCTATGTCTCCGAAAGAGAATCAAGCGTGTGTACAGGGGCATAAACACAGCAGTGATAGGATTGGAGAGGTTCGGTGAGCAAATGAAGACCCTTTGAAGTCATATTGCATGGTACCCATTCCACGGGTCTCAACTCTCCACGTTTAAGGTATTCTTCCTTCAGCTAAAACATGCATGTGGACCCCAGAGTATGATCAACCATGTGAACGGGAGACGTGTTCAAATATGTCTCAGTTTTCGTCCCCTGGTACTCGGGTGCAACATTCCAGACGCTTTACTAACACTCTCCCCACTTGGAGAGTCAGCGCCTTTAACCTCCTGTTTGGCCCAGTTTGCAATTTTTGCGGAAGATAAACAGGAATAGGGAGAGCCAATGAGAGACTAGCCCAAGGTGTCTGGACGGGCAAATTTAACTCTCATTTCCCACCAGGAAGAGGAATTAACCAAAGGCTCAGCGTGCCGTGCCGGAACCAGATTAGGGCCTGAAGCCGTCCTGCGGTGTTGTGGCCAGGTCACAAGAAAGCGAGTTGAAGAAAGGAGCTCAGGGGCACTGTAATTCACAAACCTGCAGAGTTATAAATGACAGCTATAGTCCAAAAATATACTGAAGTAAGGCTGCCAAGAGGACTTGAAAGCGGGGCAGAATTGCAGGAAACCGATTTCAGGTGGTAGACTGGAATTGCATTGAAAGCATAGGAAAAGAGGCAGAACGTCCACAATGATGCACTTGGCCAAAAAGGGCGTATGCGTTTTTTCCTGAATATATTCAGGAAAAAACGCATACGCCCTTTTTGGCCAACCAAGCAAGCTTGCAAAGGAAATCTGCACTACAATGAAGTCTCACTTCCCCCCGGTCAAAAGGGCCATCTGAAAAAAGTGTAAAATCCAGAAAGGCAGGACAGGCCATGGAGAACTGGGAGCCTTGTTATGCTGATGGGCGGGATGTAAATTGCCAACAGACACTCGGGAGAAGTGTATGGTGTTTCCTGAAACATCTAAAAAACAAAGCAACAGAGCCTAGGGCACTTCCACTTATGGTCCTATTGCTTAGGGAAATTAAAATCAAAAAGACACAGCCACCCCAAACTTTGGGACGCCTCTGTTTACAAGAACCTTGTTTACCGTACAAGTTCAATATCACAGAAAGTGAAAAATGGATAAAGAACTTGTGGTACTTACGTACAATGCAGTATCACTCAGCAAGGAAATCTATGTCATCAGGCCCGTAGCAGCATAACGAGTGGATTCAGGTACGATGATTCTAACTGAAATAAGTCACACATAAAAAGATACATCATAAGATATCACTAATACACGGAATGTAAACTTGGCTACACAGGAACTGAATTCCAAAACAGAACAGGGTCTCAAATTTAGAAAACCAACTTATGCTTGCTTAATGGGAAAGGTGAGTTGGGGTGCTGCATAGAACCAGAGATTGAAATGAGCACAGATAAAGTTCCTTAAGCCAAATATGGAATAGACAAGAGCTACTCCTTGCTCAACGAAATGGACTTAACACCCCATATTAAAAGCCTAAGAATGTACCTGAGTAGTAAGTATCTTAAAACCTATGGACTGCTATGTCTCCAAAAGAGAATCAAGCATGTGTACAGGGGCATAAACGCAGCAGTGATAGGATTGGAGAGGTTCGGTGAGCAAATGAAGACCCTTTGAAGTCATATTGCATGGTACCCATTCTATGGGTCTCAACTCTCCAGGTTTAAGGTATTCTTCCTTCAGCTAAAACATGCATGTGGAACCCAGAGTATGATCAACCGTGTGAACGGGAGATGTGTTCAAATATGTCTCAGTTTTCCTCCCCTGGTACTCGGGTGCAACATTCCAGACGCTTTACTAACAGTCTCCCAACTTGGAGAGTCAGCGCCTTTAACCTCCTGTTTGGCCCAGTTTGCAATTTCTGCGGAAGATGAACAGGAATAGGGAGAACCAATGAGAAACTAGCTGGAGGTGTCTGGACGGGCAAATTTAACTCTCATTTCCCACCAGGAAGAGGAAATAACCAAAGGCTCAGCGTGCCGTGCCGGAACCAGATTAGGGCCTGAAGCCATCTTGCGGTGTTGCAGCCAGCTCAAAAGAAATCGAGTTGAAGAAAGGAGCTCAGGGGCACTGTAATTCACAAACCTGCAGAGTTATAAATGACAGCTATCGTCCAAAAATATACTGAAGTAAGGCTGCCAAGAGGACTTGAAAGCGGGGCAGAATTGCAGAAAACCGATTTCAGGAGGTAGACTGGAATTGCATTGAAAGCATAGGAAAAGAGGCAGAACGTCCACAATGATGCACTTGGCCAAAAAGGGCGTATGCGTTTTTCCCTGAATATATTCAGGAAAAAACGCATACGCACTTTTTGGCCAACCAAGCAAGCTTGCAAAGGAAATCTGCACTACAATGAAGTCTCACTTCCCCCCGGTCAAAAGGGCCATCTGAAAAAAGTGTAAAATCCAGAAAGGCAGGACAGGCCATGGAGAACTGGGAGCCTTGTTATGCTGATGGGCGGGATGTAAATTGCCAACAGACACTCGGGAGAAGTGTATGGTGTTTCCTGAAACATCTAAAAAACAAAGCAACAGAGCCTAGGGCACTTCCACTTATGGTCCTATAGCTTAGGGAAATTAAAATCAAAAAGACACAGCCACCCCAAAGTTTGGAACGGCTCTGTTTACAAGAACCTCGTTTACAGTACAAGTTCAACATCGCAGAAAGTGAAAAATGGATAAAGAAGTTGTGGTATTTACTTACAAAGCAATATCACTCAGCAATGAAATCTATGTCATCAGGCCCTTAGCATCACAATGAGTGGATTCAGGTATGATGATTCTAACTGAAATAAGTCACACAGAAAAAGAAACATCATAAGATATCAGTAATACACGGAATGTAAACTTGGCTACACAGGAACTGAATTGCAAAACAGAACAGGGTCTCAAATTTAGAAAACCAACTTATGCTTGCTTAAGGGGAAAGGTGAGTTGGGGTGCTGCATAAAACCAGAGATCGAAATGAGCACAGATAAAGTTCCTTAAGCCAAATATGGAATAGACAAGAGCTACTCCTTGCTCAACGAAATGGACTCAACACCGCATATTAAATGCCTAAGAATGTACCTGACTAGTAAGTATCTTAAAACCTATGGGTTGCTATGTCTCCGAAAGAGAATCAAGCATGTGTACAGGGGCATAAACGCAGCAGTGATAGGATTGCAGAGGTTCGGTGAGCAAATGAAGAACCTTTGAAGTCATATTGCATGGTACCCATTCCACGGGTTTCAACTACCCAGGTTTAAGGTATTCTTCCTTCAGCTAAAACATGCATGTGGAACCTAGAGTATGATCAACCATGTGATCGGGAGACGTGTTCAAATATGTCTCAGTTTTCGTACCCTGGTACTCGGGTGCAACATTCCAGACGCTTTACTAACACTCTCCCGACTTGGAGAGTCAGTCCCTTTAACCTCCTGTTTGGCCCAGTTTGCAATTTCTGTGGAAGATGAACAGGAATAGCGAGAACCAATGAGAGACTAGCTGGAGGTGTCTGGACAGGCAAATTTAACTCTCATTTCCTACCAGGAAGAGGAATTAACCAAAGGCACAGCGTGCCGTGCCGGAACCAGATTAGGGTCTGAAGCCGTCCTGCGGTGTTGTGGCCAGGTCACAAGAAAGCGAGTTGAAGAAAGGAGCTCAGGGGCACTGTAATTCACAAACCTGCAGAGTTATAAATGACAGCTATAGTCCAAAAATATACTGAAGTAAGGCTGCCAAGAGGACTTGAAAGCGGGGCAGAATTGCAGGAAACCGATTTCAGGTGGTAGACTGGAATTGCATTGAAAGCATAGGAAAAGAGGCAGAACGTCCACAATGATGCACTTGGCCAAAAAGGGCGTATGCGTTTTTTCCTGAATATATTCAGGAAAAAACGCATACGCCCTTTTTGGCCAACCAAGCAAGCTTGCAAAGGAAATCTGCACTACAATGAAGTCTCACTTCCCCCCGGTCAAAAGGGCCATCTGAAAAAAGTGTAAAATCCAGAAAGGCAGGACAGGCCATGGAGAACTGGGAGCCTTGTTATGCTGATGGGCGGGATGTAAATTGCCAACAGACACTCGGGAGAAGTGTATGGTGTTTCCTGAAACATCTAAAAAACAAAGCAACAGAGCCTAGGGCACTTCCACTTATGGTCCTATTGCTTAGGGAAATTAAAATCAAAAAGACACAGCCACCCCAAACTTTGGGACGCCTCTGTTTACAAGAACCTTGTTTACCGTACAAGTTCAATATCACAGAAAGTGAAAAATGGATAAAGAACTTGTGGTACTTACGTACAATGCAGTATCACTCAGCAAGGAAATCTATGTCATCAGGCCCGTAGCAGCATAACGAGTGGATTCAGGTACGATGATTCTAACTGAAATAAGTCACACATAAAAAGATACATCATAAGATATCACTAATACACGGAATGTAAACTTGGCTACACAGGAACTGAATTCCAAAACAGAACAGGGTCTCAAATTTAGAAAACCAACTTATGCTTGCTTAATGGGAAAGGTGAGTTGGGGTGCTGCATAGAACCAGAGATTGAAATGAGCACAGATAAAGTTCCTTAAGCCAAATATGGAATAGACAAGAGCTACTCCTTGCTCAACGAAATGGACTTAACACCCCATATTAAAAGCCTAAGAATGTACCTGAGTAGTAAGTATCTTAAAACCTATGGACTGCTATGTCTCCAAAAGAGAATCAAGCATGTGTACAGGGGCATAAACGCAGCAGTGATAGGATTGGAGAGGTTCGGTGAGCAAATGAAGACCCTTTGAAGTCATATTGCATGGTACCCATTCTATGGGTCTCAACTCTCCAGGTTTAAGGTATTCTTCCTTCAGCTAAAACATGCATGTGGAACCCAGAGTATGATCAACCGTGTGAACGGGAGATGTGTTCAAATATGTCTCAGTTTTCCTCCCCTGGTACTCGGGTGCAACATTCCAGACGCTTTACTAACAGTCTCCCAACTTGGAGAGTCAGCGCCTTTAACCTCCTGTTTGGCCCAGTTTGCAATTTCTGCGGAAGATGAACAGGAATAGGGAGAACCAATGAGAAACTAGCTGGAGGTGTCTGGACGGGCAAATTTAACTCTCATTTCCCACCAGGAAGAGGAAATAACCAAAGGCTCAGCGTGCCGTGCCGGAACCAGATTAGGGCCTGAAGCCATCTTGCGGTGTTGCAGCCAGCTCAAAAGAAATCGAGTTGAAGAAAGGAGCTCAGGGGCACTGTAATTCACAAACCTGCAGAGTTATAAATGACAGCTATCGTCCAAAAATATACTGAAGTAAGGCTGCCAAGAGGACTTGAAAGCGGGGCAGAATTGCAGGAAACCGATTTCAGGAGGTAGACTGGAATTGCATTGAAAGCATAGGAAAAGAGGCAGAACGTCCACAATGATGCACTTGGCCAAAAAGGGCGTATGCGTTTTTCCCTGAATATATTCAGGAAAAAACGCATACGCACTTTTTGGCCAACCAAGCAAGCTTGCAAAGGAAATCTGCACTACAATGAAGTCTCACTTCCCCCCGGTCAAAAGGGCCATCTGAAAAAAGTGTAAAATCCAGAAAGGCAGGACAGGCCATGGAGAACTGGGAGCCTTGTTATGCTGATGGGCGGGATGTAAATTGCCAACAGACACTCGGGAGAAGTGTATGGTGTTTCCTGAAACATCTAAAAAACAAAGCAACAGAGCCTAGGGCACTTCCACTTATGGTCCTATAGCTTAGGGAAATTAAAATCAAAAAGACACAGCCACCCCAAAGTTTGGAACGGCTCTGTTTACAAGAACCTCGTTTACAGTACAAGTTCAACATCGCAGAAAGTGAAAAATGGATAAAGAAGTTGTGGTATTTACTTACAAAGCAATATCACTCAGCAATGAAATCTATGTCATCAGGCCCTTAGCATCACAATGAGTGGATTCAGGTATGATGATTCTAACTGAAATAAGTCACACAGAAAAAGAAACATCATAAGATATCAGTAATACACGGAATGTAAACTTGGCTACACAGGAACTGAATTGCAAAACAGAACAGGGTCTCAAATTTAGAAAACCAACTTATGCTTGCTTAAGGGGAAAGGTGAGTTGGGGTGCTGCATAAAACCAGAGATCAAAATGAGCACAGATAAAGTTCCTTAAGCCAAATATGGAATAGACAAGAGCTACTCCTTGCTCAACGAAATGGACTCAACACCGCATATTAAATGCCTAAGAATGTACCTGACTAGTAAGTATCTTAAAACCTATGGGTTGCTATGTCTCCAAAAGAGAATCAAGCATGTGTACAGGGGCATAAACGCAGCAGTGATAGGATTGCAGAGGTTCGGTGAGCAAATGAAGAACCTTTGAAGTCATATTGCATGGTACCCATTCCACGGGTTTCAACTACCCAGGTTTAAGGTATTCTTCCTTCAGCTAAAACATGCATGTGGAACCTAGAGTATGATCAACCATGTGATCGGGAGACGTGTTCAAATATGTCTCAGTTTTCCTCCCCTGGTACTCGGGTGCAACATTCCAGACGCTTTACTAACACTCTCCCGACTTGGAGAGTCAGTCCCTTTAACCTCCTGTTTGGCCCAGTTTGCAATTTCTGTGGAAGATGAACAGGAATAGCGAGAACCAATGAGAGACTAGCTGGAGGTGTCTGGACGGGCAAATTTAACTCTCATTTCCTACCAGGAAGAGGAATTAACCAAAGGCACAGCGTGCCGTGCCGGAACCAGATTAGGGTCTGAAGCCATCCTGCGGTGTTGTGGCCAGGTCACAAGAAAGCGAGTTGAAGAAAGGAGCTCAGGGGCACTGTAATTCACAAACCTGCAGAGTTATAAATGACAGCTATAGTCCAAAAATATACTGAAGTAAGGCTGCCAAGAGGACTTGAAAGCGGGGCAGAATTGCAGGAAACTGATTTCAGGAGGTAAACTGGATTTGCATTGAAAGCATAGGAAAAGAGGCAGAACGTCCACAATGATGCACTTGGCCAAAAAGGGCGTATGCATTTTTTCCTGAATATATTCAGGAAAAAACGCATACGCCCTTTTTGGCCAACCAAGCAAGCTTGCAAAGGAAATCTGCACTACAATGAAGTCTCACTTCCCCCCGGTCAAAAGGGCCATCTGAAAAAAGTGTAAAATCCAGAAAGGCAGGACAGGCCATGGAGAACTGGGAGCCTTGTTATGCTGATGGGCGGGATGTAAATTGCCAACAGACACTCGGGAGAAGTGTATGGTGTTTCCTGAAACATCTAAAAAACAAAGCAACAGAGCCTAGGGCACTTCCACTTATGGTCCTATTGCTTAGGGAAATTAAAATCAAAAAGACACAGCCACCCCAAACTTTGGGACGCCTCTGTTTACAAGAACCTTGTTTACCGTACAAGTTCAATATCACAAAAAGTGAAAAATGGATAAAGAACTTGTGGTACTTACGTACAATGCAGTATCACTCAGCAAGGAAATCTATGTCATCAGGCCCATAGCAGCATAACGAGTGGATTCAGGTACGATGATTCTAACTGAAATAAGTCACACATAAAAAGATACATCATAAGATATCACTAATACACGGAATGTAAACTTGGCTACACAGGAACTGAATTCCAAAACAGAACAGGGTCTCAAATTTAGAAAACCAACTTATAATTGCTTAATGGGAAAGGTGAGTTGGGGTGCTGCATAGAACCAGAGATTGAAATGAGCACAGATAAAGTTCCTTAAGCCAAATATGGAATAGACAAGAGCTACTCCTTGCTCAACGAAATGGACTTAACACCCCATATTAAAAGCCTAAGAATGTACCTGAGTAGTAAGTATCTTAAAACCTATGGACTGCTATGTCTCCAAAAGAGAATCAAGCATGTGTACAGGGGCATAAACGCAGCAGTGATAGGATTGGAGAGGTTCGGTGAGCAAATGAAGACCCTTTGAAGTCATATTGCATGGTACCCATTCTATGGGTCTCAACTCTCCAGGTTTAAGGTATTCTTCCTTCAGCTAAAACATGCATGTGGAACCCAGAGTATGATCAACCGTGTGAACGGGAGATGTGTTCAAATTTGTCTCAGTTTTCCTCCCCTGGTACTCGGGTGCAACATTCCAGACGCTTTACTAACAGTCTCCCAACTTGGAGAGTCAGCGCCTTTAACCTCCTGTTTGGCCCAGTTTGCAAATTCTGCGGAAGATGAACAGGAATAGGGAGAACCAATGAGAAACTAGCTGGAGGTGTCTGGACGGGCAAATTTAACTCTCATTTCCCACCAGGAAGAGGAAATAACCAAAGGCTCAGCGTGCCGTGCCGGAACCAGATTAGGGCCTGAAGCCATCTTGCGGTGTTGCAGCCAGCTCAAAAGAAATCAAGTTGAAGAAAGGAGCTCAGGGGCACTGTAATTCACAAACCTGCAGAGTTATAAATGACAGCTATCGTCCAAAAATATACTGAAGTAAGGCTGCCAAGAGGACTTGAAAGCGGGGCAGAATTGCAGGAAACCGATTTCAGGAGGTAGACTGGAATTGCATTGAAAGCATAGGAAAAGAGGCAGAACGTCCACAATGATGCACTTGGCCAAAAAGGGCGTATGCGTTTTTCCCTGAATATATTCAGGAAAAAACGCATACGCACTTTTTGGCCAACCAAGCAAGCTTGCAAAGGAAATCTGCACTACAATGAAGTCTCACTTCCCCCCCGGTCAAAAGGGCCATCTGAAAAAAGTGTAAAATCCAGAAAGGCAGGACAGGCCATGGAGAACTGGGAGCCTTGTTATGCTGATGGGCGGGATGTAAATTGCCAACAGACACTCGGGAGAAGTGTATGGTGTTTCCTGAAACATCTAAAAAACAAAGCAACAGAGCCTAGGGCACTTCCACTTATGGTCCTATAGCTCAGGGAAATTAAAATCAAAAAGACACAGCCACCCCAAAGTTTGGAACGGCTCTGTTTACAAGAACCTCGTTTACAGTACAAGTTCAACATCGCAGAAAGTGAAAAATGGATAAAGAAGTTGTGGTATTTACTTACAAAGCAATATCACTCAGCAATGAAATCTATGTCATCAGGCCCTTAGCATCACAATGAGTGGATTCAGGTATGATGATTCTAACTGAAATAAGTCACACAGAAAAAGAAACATCACAAGATATCAGTAATACACGGAATGTAAACTTGGCTACACAGGAACTGAATTGCAAAGCAGAACAGGGTCTCAAATTTAGAAAACCAACTTATGCTTGCTTAAGGGGAAAGGTGAGTTGGGGTGCTGCATAAAACCAGAGATCGAAATGAGCACAGATAAAGTTCCTTAACCCAAATATGGAATAGACAAGAGCTACTCCTTGCTCAACTAAATGGACTCAACACCGCATATTAAATGCCTAAGAATGTACCTGACTAGTAAGTATCTTAAAACCTATGGGTTGCTATGTCTCCGAAAGAGAATCAAGCATGTGTACAGGGGCATAAACGCAGCAGTGATAGGATTGGAGAGGTTCGGTGAGCAAATGAAGACCCTTTGAAGTCATATTGCATGGTACCCATTCCACGGGTTTCAACTACCCAGTTTTAAGGTATTCTTCCTTCAGCTAAAACATGCATGTGGAACCCAGAGTATGATCAACCGTGTGAACGGGAGACGTGTTCAAATATGTCTCAGTTTTCCTCCCCTGGTACTCGGGTGCAACATTCCAGACGCTTTACTGACACTCTCCCCACTTGGAGAGTCAGCTCCTTTAACCTCCTGTTTGGCCCAGTTTGCAATTTCTGCGGAAGATGAACAGGAATAGGGAGAACCAATGAGAGACTAGCTGGAGGTGTCTGGACGGGCAAATTTAACTCTCATTTCCCACCAGGAAGAGGAAATAACCAAAGGCTCAGCGTGCCGTGCCGGAACCAGATTAGGGCCTGAAACCATCCTGCGGTGTTGCGGCCAGCTCAAAAGAAAGCGAGTTGAAGAAAGGAGCTCAGGGGCACTGTAATTCACAAACCTGCAGAGTTATAAATGACAGCTATTGTCCAAAAATATACTGAAGTAAGGCTGCCAAGAGGACTAGAAAGCGGGGCAGAATTGCAGGAAACCGATTTCAGGAGGTAGACTGGAATTGCATTTCAAGCATAGGAAAAGAGGCAGAACGTCCACAATGATGCACTTGGCCAAAAAGGGCGTATGCGTTTTTTCCTGAATATATTCAGGAAAAAACGCATACGCCCTTTTTGGCCAACCAAGCAAACTTGCAAAGGGAATCTGCACTACAATGAAGTCTCACTTCCCCCCGGTCTAAAGGGCCATCTGAAAAAAGTGTAAAATCCAGAAAGGCAGGACAGGCCATGGAGAACTGGGAGCCTTGTTATGCTGATGGGTGGGATGTAAATTGCCAACAGACACTCGGGAGAAGTGTATGGTGTTTCCTGAAACATGTAAAAAAACAAAGCAACAGAGCCAAGGGCACTTCCACTTATGGTTCTATAGCTTAGGGAAATTAAAATCAAAAAGACACAGCCACCCCAAAGTTTGGGACTCCTCTGTTTACAAGAACGTCGTTTACCGTACAAGTTCAATATCACAGAAAGTGAAAAATGGATAAAGAACTTGTGGTATTACGTACAATGCAGTATCACTCAGCAATGAAATCTATGTCATCAGGCCCGTAGCAGCATAATGAGTGGATTCTGGTACGATGATTCTAACTGAAATAAGTCACACAGAAAAAGAAACATCATAAGATACCAGTAATACACGGAATGTAAACTTGGCTACACAGGAACTGAATTACAGAACAGAACAGGGTCTCAAATTTAGAAAACCATCTTATGCTTGCTTAAAGGTAAAGGTGAGTTGGGGTGCTGCATAAAACCAGAGATTGAAATGAGCACAGATAAAGTTCCTTAAGCCAAATATGGAATAGACAAGAGCTACACCTTGCTCAACATAATGGACTCAACACCGCATATTAAACGCCTAAGAATGTACCTGACTAGTAAGTATCTTAAAACCTATGGATTGCTATGTCTCCAAAAGAGAATCAAGCATGTGTATAGGGGCATAAACGCAGCAGTGATAGGATTGGAGAGGTTCGGTGAGCAAATGAAGACCCTTTGAAGTCATATTGCATGGTACCCATTACACGGGTTTCAACTACTCAGGTTTAAGGTATTCTTCCTTCAGCTAAAACATGCATGTGGAACCTAGAGTATGATCAACCATGTGATCGGGAGACGTGTTCAAATATGTCTCAGTTTTCATACCCTGGTACTCGGGTGCAACATACCAGACGCTTTACTGACACTCTCCCGACTTGGAGAGTCAGCGCCTTTAACCTCCTGTTTGGCCCAGTTTGCAATTTCTGCGGAAGATGAACAGGAATAGGGAGAACCAATGAGAGACTAGCTGGAGGTGTCTGGACGGACAAATTTAACTCTCATTTCCCACCAGGAAGAGGAATTAACCAAAGTCTCAGCGTGCCGTGCCGGAACCAGATTAGGGCCTGAAGCCATCCTGTGGTGTTGCGGCCAGCTCACAAGAAAACGAGTTGAAGAAGGGAGCTCAGGGGCACTGTAATTCATAAACCTGCAGAGTTATAAGTGACAGCTATCGTCCAAAAATATACTGAAGTAAGGCTGCCAAGAGGACTTGAAAGTGGGGCAGAATTGCAGGAAACCGATTTCAGGAAGTAGACTGGAATTGCATTGAAAGCATAGGAAAAGAGGCAGAACGTCCACAATGATGCACTTGGCCAAAAAGGGCGTATGCGTTTTTTCCTGAATATATTCAAGAAAAAACGCATACGCACTTTTTGGCCAACCAAGCAAACTTGCAAAGGAAATGTGCACTACAATGAAGTCTCACTTCCCCCCGGTCAAAAGGGCCATCTGAAAAAAGTGTAAAATCCAGAAAGGCAGGACAGGCCATGGAGAACTGGGAGCCTTGTTATGCTGATGGGTGGGATGTAAATTGCCAACAGACACTCGGGAGAAGTGTATGGTGTTTCCTGAAACATGTAAAAAATCAAAGCAACAGAGCCTAGGGCACTTCCACTTATGGTCCTATAGCTTAGGGAAATTAAAATCAAAAAGACACAGCCACCCCAAAGTTTGGGACGCCTCTGTTTACAAGAACCTCGTTTTCCATACAAGTTCAATGTCACAGAAAGTGAAAAATGGATAAATAACTTGTGGTACTTATGTACAATGCAGTATCACTCAGCAATGAAATCTATGTCATCAGGGCCGTAGCAGCATAATGAGTGGATACAGGTACGATGATTCTAACTGAAATAAGTCACACAGAAAAAGAAACATCATAAGATATCACTAATACACGGCATGTAAGATTCGCTACACAGGAACTGAATTCCAGAACAGAACAGGGTCTCAAATTTAGAAACCAACTTATGCTTGCTGAAGGGGAAAGGTGAGTTGGAGTGCTGCATAAAACCAGAGATCGAAATGAGCACAGATAAAGTTCCTTAAGCCAAATATGGAATAGACAAGAGCTACTCCTTGCTCAACGAAATGGACTTAACACCGCATATTAAACACCTAAGAATGTACCTGACTAGTAAGTATCTTAAAACCTATGGATTGCTATGTCTCCAAAAGAGAATCAAGCGTGTGTACAGGGGCATAAACGCAGCAGTGATAGGATCGGAGAGGTTCGGTGAGCAAATGAAGACCCTTTGAAGTCATATTGCATGGTACCCATTCCACGGGTCTCAACTCTCCAGGTTTAAAGTATTCTTCCTTCAGCTAAAACATGCATGTGGAACCCAGAGTATGATCAACCGTGTGAACGGGAGACGTGTTCAAATATGTCTCAGTTTTCCTCCCCTGGTACTCGGGTGCAACATTCCAGACGCTTTACTAACACTCTCCCCACTTGGAGAGTAAGCGCCTTTAACCTCCTGTTTGGCCCAGTTTGCAATTTCTGCGGAAGACGAACAGGAATAGGGAGAACCAATGAGAAACTAGCTGGAGGTGTCTGGACGGGCAAATTTAAGTTTCATTTCCCACCAGGAAGAGGAAATAACCAAAGGGTCAGCATGCCGTGCCGGAACCAGTTTATGTCCTGAAGCCATCCTGCGGTGTTGCGGCCAGCTCACAAGAAAGCGAGTTGAAGAAAGGAGCTCAGGGGCACTGTAATTCACAAACCTGCAGAGTTATAAATGACAGCTATCGTCCAAAAATATACTGAAGTAAGGCTGCCAAGAGGACTTGAAAGCGGGGCAGAATTGCAGAAAACCGATTTCAGGAGGTAGACTGGAATTGCATTGAAAGCATAGGAAAAGAGGCAGAACGTCCACAATGATGCACTTGGCCAAAAAGGGCGTATGCGTTTTTTCCTGAATATATTCAGGAAAAAACGCAAACGCCCTTTTTGGCCAACCAAGCAAGCTTGCAAAGGAAATCTGCACTACAATGAAGTCTCACTTCCCCCCGGTCAAAAGGGCCATCTGAAAAAAGTGTAAAATCCAGAAAGGCAGGACAGGCCATGGAGAACTGGGAGCCTTGTTATGCTGATGGGCGGGATGTAAATTGCCAACAGACACTCGGGAGAAGTGTATGGTGTTTCCTGAAACATCTAAAAAACAAAGCAACAGAGCCTAGGGCACTTCCACTTATGGTCCTATAGCTTAGGGAAATTAAAATCAAAAAGACACAGCCACCCCAAAATTTGGGACGCCTCTGTTTACAAGAACCTCGTTTACAGTACAAGTTCAACATCGCAGAAAGTGATAAATGGATAAAGGAGTTGTGGTATTTACTTACAAAGCAATATCACTCAGCAATGAAATCTATGTCATCAGGCCCTTAGCAGCACAATGAGTGGATTCAGGTATGATGATTCTAACTGAAATAAGTCACACAGAAAAAGAAACATCATAAGATATCAGTAATACACGGAATGTAAACTTGGCTACACGGGAACTGAATTACAGAACAGAACAGGGTCTCAAATTTAGAAAACCAACTTATGCTTGCTTAAGGGGAAAGGTGAGTTGGGGTGCTGCATGAAACCAGAGATTGAAATGAGCACAGATAAAGTTCCTTAAGCCAAATATGGAATAGACAAGAGCTACTCCTTGCTCAACGATATGGACTCAACACCCCATATTAAACGCCTAAGAATGTACCTGACTAGTAAGTATCTTAAAACCTATGGATTGCTATGTCTCCGAAAGAGAATCAAGCATGTGTACAGGAGCATAAACGCAGCAGTGATAGGATTGGAGAGGTTCGGTGAGCAAATGAAGACCCTTTGAAGTCATATTGCATGGTACCGTTCCACGGGTCTCAGCTCTCCAGGTTTAAGGTATTCTTCCTTCAGCTAAAACATGCATGTGGAACCCAGAGTATGATGAACCGTGTGAACGGGAGACGTGTTCAAATATGTCTCAGTTTTCCTCCCCTGGTACTCGGGTGCAACATTCCAGACGCTTTACTGACACTCTCCCCACTTGGAGAGTCAGCTCCTTTAACCTCCTGTTTGGCCCAGTTTGCAATTTCTGCGGAAGATGAACAGGAATAGGGAGAACCAATGAGAGACTAGCTGGAGGTGTCTGGACGGGCAAATTTAACTCTCATTTCCCACCAGGAAGAGGAAATAACCAAAGGCTCAGCGTGCCGTGCCGGAACCAGATTAGGGCCTGAAGCCATCCTGCGGTGTTGCGCCCAGCTCAAAAGAAAGCGAGTTGAAGAAACGAGCTCAGGGCCACTGTAATTCACAAACCTGCAGAGTTATAAATGACAGCTATCGTCCAAAAATATACTGAAGTAAGGCTGCCAAGAGGACTTGAAAGAGGGGCAGAATTGCAGGAAACCGATTTCTGGAGGTAGACTGGAATTGCATTGAAAGCATAGGAAAAGAGGCAGAACGTCCACAATGATGCACTTGGCCAAAAAGTGCATATGCGTTTTTTCCTGAATATATTCAGGAAAAAACGCATACGCCCTTTTTGGCCAACCAAGCAAACTTGCAAAGGAAATCTGCACTACAATGAAGTCTCACTTCCCCCCAGTCAAAAGGGCCATGTGAAAAATGTGTAAAATCCAGAAAGGCAGGACAGGCCATGGAGAACTGGGAGCCTTGTTATGCTGATGGGCGGGATGTAAATTGCCAACAGACACTCGGGAGAAGTGTATGGTGTTTCCTGAAACATCTAAAAAACAAAGCAACAGAGCCTAGGGCACTTCCACTTATGGTCCTATAGCTTAGGGAAATTAAAATCAAAAAGACACAGCCACCCCAAAGTTTGGGACGCCTCTGTTTACAAGAACCTCGTTTTCTGTAGAAGTTCAATGTCACAGAAAGTGAAAAATGGATAAAGAACTTGTGGTCCTTACGTACAATGCAGTGTCACTCAGCAATGAAATCTATGTCATCAGGCCCTTAGCATCACAATGAGTGGATTCAGGTATGATGATTCTAACTGAAATAAGTCACACAGAAAAAGAAACATCATAAGATATCACTAATACACAGCATGTAAGATTCGCTACACAGGAACTGAATTCCAAAACAGAACAGGGTCTCAAATTTAGAAAACCAACTTATGCTTGCTTAAGGGTAAAGGTGAGATGGGGTGCTGCATAAAACCAGAGACTGAAATGAGCACAGGTAAAGTTCCTTAAGACAAATATGGAATAGACAAGAGCTACTCCTTGCTCAACGAAATGGACTCAACACCGCATATTAAACGCCAAAGAATGTACCTGACTAGTAAGTATCTTAAAACCTATGGATTGCTATGTCTCCGAAAGAGAATCAAGCATGTGTATAGGGGCATAAACGCAGCAGTGATAGGATTGGAGAGGTTCGGTGAGCAAATGAAGACCCTTTGAAGTCATATTGCATGGTACCCATTCCACGGGTTTCAACTACCCAGGTTTAAGGTATTCTTCCTTCAGCTAAAACATGCATGTGGAACCTAGAGTATGATCAACCGTGTGAACGGGAGACGTGTTCAAATATGTCTCAGTTTTCCTCCCCTGGTACTCGGGTGCAACATTCCAGACGCTTTACTAACACTCTCCCCACTTGGAGAGTCAGTGCCTTTAACCTCCTGTTTGGCCCAGTTTGCAATTTCTGCGGAAGATGAACAGGAATAGGGAGAACCAATGAGAGACGAGCTGGAGGTGTCTGCATGGGCAAATTTAACTTTCATATCCCACCAGGAACAGGAAATAACCAAAGGCTCAGCGTGCCGTGCCAGAACCAGATTAGGGCCTGAAGCCATCCTGCGGTGTTGCGGCCAGCTCACAAGAAAGCGAGTTGAAGAAAGGAGCTCAGGGGCACTGTAATTCACAAACCTGCAGAGTTATAAATGATAGCTATCGTCCAAAAATATACTGAAGTAAGGCTGCCAAGAGGACTTGAAAGCGGGGCAGAATTGCAGGAAACCGATTTCAGGAGGTAGACTGGAACTGCATTGAAAGCATAGGAAAAGAGGCAGAACGTCCACAATGATGCACTTGGCCAAAAAGGGCGTATGCGTTTTTTCCTGAATATATTCAGGAAAAAACGCATACGCCCTTTTTGGCCAACCAAGCAAGCTTGCAAAGGAAATCTGCACTACAATGAAGTCTCACTTCCCTCTCGGTCAAAGGGCAATCTGAAAAAAGTGTAAAATCCAGAAATGCAGGACAGTGCATGGAGAACTGGGAGCCTTGTTATGCTGATGGGCGGGATGTAAATTGCCAACAGACACTCGGGAGAAGTGTATGGTGTTTCCTGAAACATCTAAAAAACAAAGCAACAGAGCCTAGGGCACTTCCACTTATGGTCCTATAGCTTAGGGAAATTAAAATCAAAAAGACACAGACACCCCAAAGTTTGGGACGCCTCTGTTTACAAGAACCTCGTTTACAGTACAAGTTCAACATCACAGAAAGTGAAAAATGTATAAAGAAGCTGTGGTATTACTTACAAAGCAATATCACTCAGCAATGAAATCTATGTCATCAGGCCCGTAGCAGCACAATGAGTGGATTCAGGTATGATGATTCTAACTGAAATAAGTCACACAGAAAAAGAAACATCATAAGATATCAGTAATACACGGAATGTAAACTTGGCTACACAGGAACTGAATTACAGAACAGAACAGGGTCTCAAATTTAGAAAACCAACTTATGCTTGCTTAAGGGAAAAGGTGAGTTGGGGTGCTGCATAAAACCAGAGATTGAAATGAGCAGAGATAAAGTTCCTTAAGCCAAATATGGAATAGACAAGAGCTACTCCTTGCTAGGCGAAATGGACTCAACACCCCATATTAAACGCCTAAGAATGTACCTGACTAGTAAGTATCTTAAAACCTATGGATTGCTATGTCTCCAAAAGAGAATGAAGCATGTGTACAGGGGCATAAACGCAGCAGTGATAGGATTGGAGAGGTTCGGTGAGCAAATGAAGACCCTTTGAAGTCATATTGCATGGTACCCATTCCACGGGTTTCAACTACCCAGGTTTAAGGTATTCTTCCTTCAGCTAAAACATGCATGTTGAACCTAGAGTATGATCAACCTTGTGATTGGGAGACGTGTTCAAATATGTCTCAGTTTTCGTACCCTGGTACTCGGGTGCAACATTCCAGACGCTTTACTAACACTCTCCCCACTTGGAGAGACAGCACCTTTAATCTCCTGTTTGGCCTAGTTTGCAATTTCTGCGGAAGACGAACAGGAATAGGGAGAACCAATGAGAGACTAGCTGGAGGTGTCTGGACGGGCAAATTTAACTCTCATTTCCCACCAGGAAGAGGAATTAACCAAAGGCTCAGCGTGCCGTGCTGGAACCAGTTTAGGGCCTGAAGTCATCCTGCGGTGTTGCAGCCAGGTCACAAAAAAGCGAGTTGAAGAAAGGAGCTCAGGGGCACTGTAATTCACAAACCTGCAGAGTTATAAATGACAGCTATCGTCCAAAAATATACTGAAGTAAGGCTGCCAAGAGGACTTGAAAGCGGGGCAGAATTGCAGGAAACCGATTTCAGGAGGTAGACTGGAATTGCATTGAAAGCATAGGAAAAGAGGCAGAATGTCCACAATGATGCACTTGGCCAAAATGGGCGTATGCGTTTTTCCCTGAATATATTCAGGAAAAAACGCATACGCCCTTTTTGGCCAACCAAGCAAACTTGCAAAGGAAATCTGCACTACAATGAAGTCTCACTTCCCCCCGGTCAAAAGGGCCATCTGAAAAAAGTGTAAAATCCAGAAAGGCAGGACAGGCCATGGAGAACTGGGAGCCTTGTTATGCTGATGGGCGGGATGTAAATTGCCAACAGACACTTGGGAGAAGTGTATGGTGTTTCCTGAAACATCTAAAAAACAAAGCAACAGAGCCTAGGGCACTTCCACTTATGATCCTATAGCTTAGGGAAATTAAAATCAAAAAGACACAGCCACCCCAAAGTTTGGGACGCCTCTGTTTACAAGAACCTCGTTTACCGTACAAGTTCGATATCACAGAATGTGAAAAGTGGATAAATAACTTGTGGTACTTACGTACAATGCAGTATCACTCAGCAATGAAATCTATGTGATCAGGCCCGTAGCAGCATAATGAGTGGATTCAGGTACGATGATTCTAACTGAAATAAGTCACACAGAAAAAGAAACATCATAAGATATCACTAACACACGGAATGTAAACTTGGCTACGCAGGAACTGAATTCCAAAACAGAACAGGGTCTCAAATTTAGAAAACCAACTTATGCTTGTTTAAGGGGAAAGGTGAGTTGGGGTGCTGCATAAAACCAGAGATTGAAATGAGCACAGATAAAGTTCCTTAAGCCAAATATGGAATAGACAAGAGCTACTCCTTGCTCAACGAAATGGACTCAACACCCCATATTAAACGCCTAAGAATGTACCTGACTAGTAAGTATCTTAAAACCTATGGATTGCTATGTCTCCAAAAGAGAATCAAGCATGTGTACAGGGGCATAAACGCAGCAGTGATAGGATTGGAGAGGTTCGGTGAGCAAATGAAGACCCTTTGAAGTCATATTGCATGGTACCCATTCCACGGGTCTCAACTCTCCAGGTTTAAGTTATTCTTCCTTCAGCTAAAACATGCATGTGGAAACCAGAGTATGATCAACCGTGTGAACGGGAGACGTGTTCAAATATGTCTCAGTTTTCCTCCCCTGGTACTCGGGTGCAACATTCCAGACGCTTTACTAACACTCTCCCCACTTGGAGAGTCAGCGCCTTTAACCTCCTGTTTGTCCCAGTTTGCAATTTCTGCGGAAGATGAACAGGAATAGGGAGAACCAATGAGAGACTAGCTGGAGGTGTCTGGACGGGCAAATTTAACTCTCATTTCCCACCACGAAGAGGAAATAACCAAAGGTTCAGCGTGCCGTGCCGGAACCAGATTAGGGCCTGAAGCCATCCTGCGGTGTTGCGGACAGCTCAAAAGAAAGCGAGTTGAAGAAAGGAGCTCAGTGGCACTGTAATTCACAAACATGCAGAGTTATAAGTGACAGCTATCGTCCAAAAATAGACTGAAGTAAGGCTGCCAAGAGGACTTGAAAGCGGGGCAGAATTGCAGGAAACCGATTTCAGGAGGTAGACTGGAATTGCATTGAAAGCATAGGAAAAGAGGCAGAACGTCCACAATGATGCACTTGGCCTAAAAGGGCATATGCGTTTTTTCCTGAATATATTCAGGAAAAAACGCATACGCCCTTTTTGGCCAACCAAGCAAGCTTGCAAAGGAAATCTGCACTACAATGAAGTCTCACTTCCCCCCTGTCAAAAGGGCCATCTGAAAAAAGTGTAAAATCCAGAAAGGCAGGACAGGCCATGGAGAACTGGGAACCTTGTTATGCTGATGGGCGGGATGTAAATTGCTAACAGACACTTGGGAGAAGTGTATGGTGTTTCCTGAAACATCTAAAAAACAAAGCAACAGAGCCTAGGGCACTTCCACTTATGGTCCTATAGCTTAGGGAAGTTAAAATCAAAAAGACACAGCCACCCCAAAGTATGGAATGGCTCTGTTTACAAGAACCTCGTTTACAGTACAAGTTCAACATCGCAGAAAGTGAAAAATGGATAAAGAAGTTGTGGTATTTACTTACAAAGCAATATCACTCAGCAATGAAATCTATGTCATCAGGCCCTTAGCAGCACAATGAGTGGATTCAGGTATGATGATTCTAACTGAAATAAGTCACACAGAAAAAGAAACATCATAAGATATCAGTAATACACAGAATGTAAACTTGGCTACACAGGAACTGAATTCTAAAACAGAACAGGGTCTCAAATTAAGAAAACCAACTTATGCTTGCTTAAGGGGAAAGGTGAGTTGGGGTGCTGCATAAAACCAGAGATTGAAATGAGCACAGATAAAGTTCCTTAAGCCAAGTACGGAATAGACAAGAGCTACTCCTTGCTCAACGAAATGGACTCAACACCACATATGAAACGCCTAAGAATGTACCTGACTAGTAAGTATCTTAAAACCTATGGATTGCTATGTCTCCGAAAGAGAATGAAGCATGTGTACAGGGGCATAAACGCAGCAGTGATAGGATTGGAGAGGTTTGGTGAGCAAATGAAGACCCTTTGAAGTCATATTGCATGGTACCCATTCCACGGGTTTCAACTACCCAGGTTTAAGGTATTCTTCCTTCAGCTAAAACATGCATGTGGAACCTAGAGTATGATCAACCATGTGATCGGGAGACGTGTTCAAATATGTCTCAGTTTTCCTCCCCTGGTACTCGGGTGCAACATTCCAGACGCTTTACTAACACTCTCCCCACTTGGAGAGTCAGCGCTTTTAACCACCTGTTTGGCCCAGTTTGCAATTTCTGAGGAAGATGAACAGGAATAGGGAGAACTAATGAGAGACTAGCTGGAGGTGTCTGGACGGGCAAATTTAACTCTCATTTCCCACCAGGAAGAGGAAATAACCAAAGGTTCAGCGTGCCGTGCCGGAAACAGATTAGGGCCTGAAGCCATCCTGCGGTGTTGCGGACAGCTCAAAAGAAAGCGAGTTGAAGAAAGGAGCTCAGGGGCACTGTAATTCACAAACATGCAGAGTTATAAGTGACAGCTATCGTCCAAAAATATACTGAAGTAAGGCTGCCAAGAGGACTTGAAAGCGGGGCAGAATTGCAGGAAACCGATTTCAGGAGGTAGACTGGAATTGCATTGAAAGCATAGGAAAAGAGGCAGAACGTCCACAATGATGCACTTGGCCAAAAAGGGCGTATGCGTTTTTTCCTGAATATATTCAGGAAAAAACGCATACGCCCTTTTTGGCCAACCAAGCAAGCTTGCAAAGGAAATCTGCACTACAATGAAGTCTCACTTCCCCCCGGTCAAAAGGGCCATCTGAAAAAAGTGTAAAATCCAGAAAGGCAGGACAGGCCATGGAGAACAGGGAACCTTGTTATGCTGATGGGCGGGATGTAAATTGCTAACAGACACTTGGGAGAAGTGTATGGTGTTTCCTGAAACATCTAAAAAACAAAGCAACAGAGCCTAGGGCACTTCCACTTATGGTCCTATAGCTTAGGGAAATTAAAATCAAAAAGACACAGCCACCCCAATGTATGGAACGGCTCTCTTTTAAAGAAACTCGTTTACAGTACAAGTTCAACATCGCAGAAAGTGAAAAATGGATAAAGAAGTTGTGGTATTTACTTACAAAGCAATATCACTCAGCAATGAAATCTATGTCAACAGGCCCTTAGCAGCACAATGAGTGGATTGAAGTATGATGATTCTAACTGAAATAAGTCACACAGAAAAAGAAACATCCTAAGATATCAGTAATACACGGAATGTGAACTTGGCTACACAGGAACTGAATTACAGAACAGAACAGGGTCTCAAATTTAGAAAACCAACTTATGCTTGCTTAAGGGGAAAGGTGAGTTGGGGTTCTGCATAAAACCAGAGATTGAAATGAGCACAGATAAAGTTCCTTAAGCCAAATATGGAATAGACAAGAGCTACTCCTTGCTCAACGACATGGACTCAACACCGCATATGAAACGCCTAAGAATGTACCTGACTAGTAAGTATCTTAAAACCTATGGATTGCTATGTCTCCGAAAGAGAATCAAGCATGTGAACAGGGGCATAAACGCAGCAGTGATAGGATTGGAGAGGTTCGGTGAGCAAATGAAGACCCTTTGAAGTCATATTGCATGGTACCCATTCCACGGGTCTCAACTCTCCAGGTTTAAGGTATTCTTCCTTCAGCTAAAACATGCATGTGGAACCTAGAGTATGATCAACCGTGAGATCGGGAGACGTGTTCAGATATGTCTCAGTTTTTGTCCCCTGGTACTCGGGTGCAACATTCCAGACGCTTTACTAACACTCTCCCCACTTGAAGAGTCAGTCCCTTTAACCTCCTGTTTGGCCCAGTTTGCAATTTCTGTGGAAGATGAACAGGAATAGGGAGAACCAATGAGAGACTAGCTGGAGGTGTCTGGACGGGCAAATTTAACTCTCATTTACCACCAGGAAGAGGAATTAACCAAAGGCTCAGCGTGCCGTGCCGGAACCAGATTAGGGCCTGAAGCCATCCTTCGGTGTTGCGGCCAGGTCACAAGAAAGCGAGTTGAAGAAAGGAGTTCAGGGGCACTGTAATTCACAAACCTGCAGAGTTATAAATGACAGCTATCGTCCAAAAATATACTGAAGTAAGGCTGCCAAGAGGACTTGAACGCGGGGCAGAATTGCAGGAAACCGATTTCTGGAGGTAGACTGGAATTGCATTGAAAGCATAGGAAAAGAGGCAGAACGTCCACAATGATGCACTTGGCCAAAAAGGGCCTATGCGATTTTTCCTGAATATATTCAGGAAGAAACGCATACGCCCTTTTTGGCCAACCAAGCAAGCTTGCAAAGGAAATCTGCACTACAATGAAGTCTCACTTCCCCCCGGTCAAAAGGGCCATCTGAAAAAAGTGTAAAATCCAGAAAGGCAGGACAGGCCATGGAGAACTGGGAGCCTTGTTATGCTGATGGGCGGGATGTAAATTGCCAACAGACACTCGGAAGAAGTGTATGGTGTTTCCTGAAACATCTAAAAAACAAAGCAACAGAGCCTAGGGCACTTCCACTTATGGTCCTATTGCTTAGGGAAATTAAAATCAAAAAGACACAGCCACCCCAAACTTTGGGACGCCTCTGTTTACAAGAACCTTGTTTACCGTACAAGTTCAATATCACAGAAAGTGAAAAATGGATAAAGATCTTGTGGTACTTACGTACAATGCAGTATCACTCAGCAAGGAAATCTATGTCATCAGGCCCGTAACAGCATAACGAGTGGATTCAGGTACGATGATTCTAACTGAAATAAGTCACACAGAAAAAGAAACATCATAAGATATCAGTAATACACGGAATGTAAACTTGGCTACACAGGAACTGAATTCCAAAACAGAACAGGGTCTCAAATTTAGAAAACCAACTTATGCTTGCTTAAGGGGAAAGGAGAGTTGGGGTGCTGCATAAAACCAGAGATTGAAATGAGCACAGATAAAGTTCCTTAAGCCAAATATGGAATAGACAAGAGCTACTCCTTGCTCAACGAAATGTACTCAACACCCCATATTAAACGCCTAAGAATGTACCTGACTAGTAAGTATCTTAAAACCTATGGATTGCTATGTCTCCAAAAGAGAATCAAGCATGTGTACAGAGGCATAAATGCAGCAGTGATAGGATTGGAGAGGTTCAGTGCGCAAATGAAGACCCTTTGAAGTCATATTGCATGGTACCCATTCCACGGGTTTCAACTACCCAGGTTTAAGGTATTCTTCCTTCAGCTAAAACATGCATGTGGAACCTAGAGTATGATCAACCATGTGATCGGGAGACGTGTTCAAATATGTCTCAGTTTTCCTCCCCTGGTACTCGGGTGCAACATTCCAGACGCTTTACTAAAACTCTCCCGACTTGGAGAGTCAGTCCGTTTAACCTCCTGTTTGGCCCAGCTTGCAATTTCTGCGGAAGATGAACAGGAATAGCGAGAACCAATGAGAGACTAGCTGGAGGTGTCTGGACGGGCAAATTTAACTCTCATTTCCCACCAGGAAGAGGAATTAACCAAAGGCTCAGCGTGCCGTGCCGGAACCAGATTACGGCCTGAAGCCATCCTGCGGTGTTGCGGCCAGCTCACAAGAAAGTGAGTTGAAGAAAGGAGCTCAGGGGAACTGTAATTCACAATGTTGCAGAGTTATAAATGACAGCTATCGTCCAAAAATATACTGAAGTAAGGCTGCCAAGAGGACTTGAAAGCGGGGCAGAATTGCAGGAAACCGATTTCAGGAGGTAGACTGGAATTGCATTGAAAGCATAGGAAAAGAGGCAGAACGTCCACAATGATGCACTTGGCCAAAAAGGGCGTATGCGTTTTTTCCTGAATATATTCAGGAAAAAACGCATACGCCCTTTTTGGCCAACCAAGCAAGCTTGCAAAGGAAATCTGCACTACAATGAAGTCTCACTTCCCCCCGGTCAAAAGGGCCATCTGAAAAAAGTGTAAAATCCAGAAAGGCAGGACAGGCCATGGAGAACAGGGAGCCTTGTTATGCTGATGGGCGGGATGTAAATTGCCAACAGACACTCGGGAGAAGTGTATGGTGTTTCCTGAAACATCTAAAAAACAAAGCAACAGAGCCTAGGGCACTTCCACTTATGGTCCTATAGCTTAGGGAAATTAAAATCAAAAAGACACAGCCACCCCAAAGTTTGGGATGCCTCTGTTTACAAGAACCTCGTTTACAGTACAAGTTCAACATCGCAGAAAGTGAAAAATGGATAAAGAAGTTGTGGTATTTACTTACAAAGCAATATCACTCAGCAATGAAATCTATGTCATCAGGCCCTTAGCAGCACAATGAGTGGATTCAGGTATGATGATCCTAACTGAAATAGGTCACACAGAAAAAGAAACATCATAAGATATCAGTAATACACGGAATGTAAACTTGGCTACACAGGAACTGAATTCCAAAACAGAACAGGGTCTCAAATTTAGAAAACCAACTTATGCTTGCTTAAGGGTAAAGGTGAGTTGGGGTGCTGCATAAAACCAGAGATTGAAATGAGCACAGATAAAGTTCCTTAAGCCAAATATGGAATAGACAAGAGCTACTCCTTGCTCAACGAAATGGACTCACCACCGCATATTAAATGCCTAAGAATCTACCTGACTAGTAAGTATCTTAAAACCTATGGATTGCTATGTCTCCGAACGAGAATCAAGCATGTGTACAGGGGCATAAACGCAGCAGTGATAGGATTGGAGAGGTTCGGTGAGCAAATGAAGACCCTTTGAAATCATATTGCATGGTACCCATTCCATGGATTTCAACTACCCAGGTTTAAGGTATTCTTCCTTCAGCTAAAACATGCATGTGGAACCCAGAGTATGATCAACCATATGAACGGGAGACGTGTTCAAATATGTCTCAGGTTTCCTCCCCTGGTACTCGGGTGCAACATTCCAGACGCGTTACTAACACTCTCCCTACTTGGAGAGTCAGCGCCTTTAACCTCCTGTTTGGCCCAGTTTGCAATTTCTACGGAAGATGAACAGGAATAGGGAGAACCAATGAGAGACTAGCTGGAGGTGTCTGGACGGGCAAATTTAACTCTCATTTCCCACCAGGAAGAGGAATTAACCAAAGGCTCAGCGTGCCGTGCCGGAACCAGATTAGGGCCTGAAGCCATCCTGCGGTGTTGCTGCCAGGTCACAAGAAAGCGAGTTGAAGAAAGGAGCTCAGGGGCACTGTAATTCACAAACCTGAAGAGTTATAAATGACAGCTATCGTCCAAAAATATACTGAAGTAAGGCTGCCAAGAGGACTTGAAAGCGGGGCAGAATTGCAGGAAACCGATTTCAGGAGGTAGACTGGAATTGCATTGAAAGCATAGGAAAAGAGGCAGAATGTCCACAATGATTCACTTGGCCAAAAAGGGCGTATGCGTTTTTTCCTGAATATATTCAGGAAAAAACGCATACGCCCATTTTGGCCAACCAAGCAAGCTTGCAAAGGAAATCTGCACTACAATGAAGTCTCACTTCCCCCCGGTCAAAAGGGCCATCTGAAAAAAGTGTAATATCCAGAAAGGCAGGACAGGCCATGGAGAACTGGGAGCCTTGTTATGCTGATGGGCGGGATGTAAATTGCCAACAGACACTCGGGAGAAGTGTATGGTGTTTCCTGAAACATCTAAAAAACAAAGCAACAGAGCCTAGGGCACTTCCACTTATGGTCCTATAGCTTAGGGAAATTAAAATCAAAAAGACACAGCCACCCCAAAGTTTGGGACGCCTCTGTTTACAAGAACCTAGTTTACAGTACAAGTTCAACATCGCAGAAAGTGAAAAATGGATAAAGAAGTTGTGGTATTTACTTACAAAGCAATATCACTCAGCAATGAAATCTATGTCATCAGGCCCTTAGCAGCACAATGAGTGGATTCAGGTATGATGATTCTAACTGAAATAAGTCACACAGAAAAAGAAACATCATAAGATATCAGTAATACACGGAATGTAAACTTGGCTACACAGGAACTGAATTCCAAAACAGAACAGGGTCTGAAATTTAGAAAACCAACTTATGCTTGCTTAAGGGGAAAGGAGAGTTGGGGTGCTGCATAAAACCAGAGATTGAAATGAGCACAGATAAAGTTCCTTAAGCCAAATATGGAATAGACAAGAGCTACTCCTTGCTCAACGAAATGGACTCAACACCGCATATTAAATGCCTAAGAATCTACCTGACTAGTAAGTATCTTAAAACCTATGGATTGCTATGTCTCCGAACGAGAATCAAGCATGTGTACAGGGGCATAAACGCAGCAGTGATAGGATTGGAGAGGTTCGGTGAGCAAATGAAGACCCTTTGAAGTCATATTGCATGGTACCCATTCCACGGGTTTCAACTACCCAGGTTTAAGGTATTCTTCCTCCAGCTAATACATGCATGTGGAACCTAGAGTATGATCAACCATGTGATCGGGAGACGTGTTCAAATATGTCTCAGTTTTCCTCCCCTGGTACTCGGGTGCAACATTCCAGACGCTTTACTAACACTATCCCGACTTCGAGAGTCAGTCCCTTTAACCTCCTGTTTGGCCCAGTTTGCAATTTCTGCGGAAGATGAACAGGAATAGGGAGAACCAATGAGAGACTAGCAGGAGGTGTCTGGACGGGCAAATTTAACTCTCATTTCCCACCAGGAAGAGGAATTAACCAAAGGCTCAGCGTGCCGTGCCGGAACCAGATTAGGGCCTGAAGCCATCCTGCGGTGTTGCGGCCAGGTCACAAGAAAGCGAGTTGAAGAAAGGAGCTCAGGGGCACTGTAATTCACAAACCTGCAGAGTTATAAATGACAGCTATCGTCCAAAAATATACTGAAGTAAGGCTGCCAAGAGGACTTGAAAGCGGGGCAGAATTGCAGGAAACCGATTTCAGGAGGTAGACTGGAATTGCATTGAAAGCATAGGAAAAGAGGCAGAATGTCCACAATGATTCACTTGGCCAAAAAGGGCGTATGCGTTTTTTCCTGAATATATTCAGGAAAAAACGCATACGCCCGTTTTGGCCAACCAAGCAAGCTTGCAAAGGAAATCTGCACTACAATGAAGTCTCACTTCCCCCCGGTCAAAAGGGCCATCTGAAAAAAGTGTAATATCCAGAAAGGCAGGACAGGCCATGGAGAACTGGGAGCCTTGTTATGCTGATGGGCGGGATGTAAATTGCCAACAGACACTCGGGAGAAGTGTATGGTGTTTCCTGAAACATCTAAAAAACAAAGCAACAGAGCCTAGGGCACTTCCACTTATGGTCCTATAGCTTAGGGAAATTAAAATCAAAAAGACACAGCCACCCCAAAGTTTGGGACGCCTCTGTTTACAAGAACCTCGTTTACCGTACAAGTTCAACATCGCAGAAAGAGAAAAATGGATAAAGAAGTTGTGGTATTTACTTACAAAGCAATATCACTCAGCAATGAAATCTATGTCATCAGGCCCTTAGCAGCACAATGAGTGGATTCAGGTATGATGATTCTAACTGAAATAAATCACACAGAAAAAGAAACATCATAAGATATCACTAATACACGGAATGTAAACTTGGCTGCACAGGAACTGAATTACAGAACAGAACAGGGTCTCATATTGAGAAAACCAACTTATGCTTGCTTAAGGGGAAAGGTGAGTTGGGGTGCTGCATAAAACCAGAGATTGAAATGAGCACAGATAAAGTTCCTTAAGCCAAATATGGAATAGACAAGAGCTACTCCTTGCTCAACGAAATGGACTCAACACCGCATATTAAACGCCTAAGAATGTACCTGACTAGTAAGTATCTTAAAACCTATGGATTGCTATGTCTCCGAAAGAGAATCAAGCATGTGTACAGGGGCATAAACGCAGCAGTGATAGGATTGGAGAGGTTCGGTGAGCAAATGAAGACCCTTTGAAGTCATATTGCATGGTACCCATTCCACGGGTTTCAACTACCCAGGTTTAAGGTATTCTTCCTTCAGCTGAAACATGCAAGTGGAACCCAGAGTATGATCAACCATCTGATCGGGAGACGTGTTCAAATATGTCTCAGTTTCCGTACCCTGGTACTCGGGTGCAACATTCCAGATGCTTTACTAACACTCTCCCCACTTGGAGAGTCAGCGCCTTTAACCTCCTGTTTGGCCCAGTTTGCAATTTCTGCCGAAGATGAACAGGAATAGCGAGAACCAATGAGAGACTAGCCGGAGGTGTCTGGACGGGCAAATTTAACTCTCATTTCCCACCAGGAAGAGGAATTAACCAAAGGCTCAGCGTGCCGTGCCGGAACCAGATTAGGGCCTGAAGCCATCCTGCGGTGTTGCGGCCAGGTCACAAGAAAGCGAGTTGAAGAAAGGAGCTCAGGGGCACTGTAATTCACAAACCTGCAGAGTTATAAATGACAGCTATCGTCCAAAAATATACTGAAGTAAGGCTGCCAAGAGGACTTGAAAGCGGGGCAGAATTGCAGGAAACCGATTTCAGGACGTAGACTGGAATTGCTTTGAAAGCATAGGGAAAGAGGCAGAACGTCCACAATGATGCACTTGGCCAAAAAGGGCGTATGCGTTTTTTCCTGAATATATTCAGGAAAAAACGCATACGCCCTTTTTGGCCAACCAAGCAAGCTTGCAAAGGAAATCTGCACTACAATGAAGTCTCTCTTCCCCCTGATCAAAAGCGCCATCTGAAAAAAGTGTAAAATCCAGAACTGCAGGACAGGCCATGGAGAACTGTGAGCCTTGTTATGCTGATGGGCGGGATGTAAATTGCCAACAGACACTCGGGAGAAGTGTATGGTGTTTCCTGTAACATCTAAAAAACAAAGCAACAGAGCCTAGGGCACTTCCACTTATGGTCTTATAGCTTAGGGAAATTAAAATCAAAAAGACACAGCCACCCCAAAGTTTGGAACGGCTCTGATTACAAGAACCTCCTTTACAGTACAAGTTCAACATCGCAGAAAGTGAAAAATGGATAAAGAAGTTGTGGTATTTACTTACAAAGCAATATCACTCAGCAATGAAATCTATGTCATCAAGCCCTTAGCAGCACAATGAGTGGATTCAGGTATGACGATTCTAACTGAAATAAGTCACACAGAAAAAGAAACATCATAAGATATCACTAATACACGGAATGTAAACTTGGCTACACAGGAACTGAATACCAAAACAGAACAGGGTCTCAAATTTAGAAAACCAACTTATGCTTGCTTATGGGGAAAGGTGAGTTGGGGTGCTGCATAAAACCAGAGATTGAAATGAGCACAGATAAAGTTCCTTAAGCCAAATATGGAATAGACAAGAGCTACTCCTTGCTCAACGAAATGGACTCAACACCGCATATTAAATGCCTAAGAATGTACCTGACTAGTAACTATCTTAAAACCTATGGATTGCTAAGTCTCCGAAAGAGAATCAAGCATGTGTACAGGGGCATAAACGCAGCAGTGATAGGATTGGAGAGGTTCGGTGAGCAAATGAAGACCCTTTGAAGTCATATTGCATGGTACCCATTCCACGGGTTTCAACTACCCAGGTTTAAGGTATTCTTCCTCCAGCTAATACATGCATGTGGAACCTAGAGTATGATCAACCATGTGATCGGGAGACGTGTTCAAATATGTCTCAGTTTTCCTCCCCTGGTACTCGGGTGCAACATCCCAGACGCTTTACTAACACTCTCCCCACTTGGAGAGTCAGTCCCTTTAACCTCCTGTTTGGCCCAGTTTGCAATTTCTGCGAAAGATGAACAGGAGTAGCGAGAACCAATGATAGAGTAGCTGGAGGTGTCTGGACGGGCAAATTTAACTCTCATTTCCCACCAGGAAGAGGAATTAACCAAAGGCTCAGCGTGCCGTGCCGGAACCAGATTAGGGCCTGAAGCCATCCTGCGGTGTTGCGGCCAGGTCACAAGAAAGGGAGTTGAAGAAAGGAGCTCAGGGGCACTGTAATTCACAAACCTGCAGAGTTATAAATG
This sequence comes from Stenella coeruleoalba, assembly GCF_951394435.1. Taxonomy (NCBI): domain Eukaryota; kingdom Metazoa; phylum Chordata; class Mammalia; order Artiodactyla; family Delphinidae; genus Stenella; species Stenella coeruleoalba. The sequence goes on from NC_137148.1 coordinate 135,164,942, forward strand.
ACAGCTATCGTCCAAAAATATACTGAAGTAAGGCTGCCAAGAGGACTTGAAAGCGGGGCAGAATTGCAGGAAACCGATTTCAGGACGTAGACTGGAATTGCTTTGAAAGCATAGGGAAAGAGGCAGAACGTCCACAATGATGCACTTGGCCAAAAAGGCCGTATGCGTTTTCTCCTGAATATATTCAGGAAAAAACGCATACGCCCTTTTTGGCCAACCAAGCAAGCTGGCAAAGGAAATCTGCACTACAATGAAGTCTCACTTCCCCCTGATCAAAAGCGCCATCTGAAAAAAGTGTAAAATCCAGAACTGCAGGACAGGCCATGGAGAACTGGGAGCCTTGTTATGCTGATGGGCGGGATGTAAATTGCCAACAGACACTCGGGAGAAGTGTATGGTGTTTCCTGTAACATCTAAAAAACAAAGCAACAGAGCCTAGGGCACTTCCACTTATGGTCCTATAGCTTAGGGAAATTAAAATCAAAAAGACACAGCCACCCCAAAGTTTGGAATGGCTCTGATTACAAGAACCTCCTTTACAGTACAAGTTCAACATCGCAGAAAGTGAAAAATGGATAAAGAAGTTGTGGTATTTACTTACAAAGCAATATCACTCAGCAATGAAATCTATGTCATCAAGCCCTTAGCAGCACAATGAGTGGATTCAGGTATGACGATTCTAACTGAAATACGTCACACAGAAAAAGAAACTTCATAAGATATCACTAATACACGGAATGTAAACTTGGCTACACAGGAACTGAATACCAAAACAGAACAGGGTCTCAAATTTAGAAAACCAACTTATGCTTGCTTAAGGGGAAAGGTGAGTTGGGGTGCTGCATAAAACCAGAGATTGAAATGAGCACAGATAAAGTTCCTTAAGCCAAATATGGAATAGACAAGAGCTACTCCTTGCTCAACGAAATGGACTCAACACCGCATATTAAACGCCTAAGAATGTATCTGACTAGTAAGTATCTTAAAACCTATGGATTGCTATGTCTCCAAAAGAGAATCAAGCGTGTGTACAGGGGCATAAACGCAGCAGTGATAGGATTGGAGAGGTTCGGTGAGCAAATGAAGACCCTTTGAAGTCATATTGCATAGTACCCATTCCACGGGTTTCAACTACCCAGGTTTAAGGTATTCTTCCTTCAGCTAAAACATGCATGTGGAACCCAGAGTATGATCAACCGTGTGAACGGAAGACGTGTTCAAATATGTCTCAGTTTCCGTACCCTGGTACTCGGGTGCAACATTCCAGACGCTTTACTAACACTCTCCCCACTTGGAGAGTCAGCGCCTTTAACCTCCTGTTTGGCCCAGTTTGCAATTTCTGCCGAAGATGAACAGGAATAGCGAGAACCAATGAGAGACTAGCTGGAGGTGTCTGGACGGGCAAATTTAACTCTCATTTCCCACCAGGAAGAGGAATTAACCAAAGGCTCAGCGTGCCGTGCCGGAACCAGATTAGGGCCTGAAGCCATCCTGCGGTGTTGTGGCCAGCTCACAAGAAAGCGAGTTGAAGAAAGGAGCTCAGGGGCACTGTAATTCACAAACCTGCAGAGTTATAAATGACAGCTATCGTCCAAAAATATACTGAAGTAAGGCTGCCAAGAGGACTTGAAAGCGGGGCAGAATTGCAGGAAACCGATTTCAGGACGTAGACTGGAATTGCTTTGAAAGCATAGGGAAAGAGGCAGAACGTCCACAATGATGCACTTGGCCAAAAAGGGCGTATGCGTTTTTTCCTGAATATATTCAGGAAAAAACACATACGCCCTTTTTGGCCAACCAAGCAAGCTTGCAAAGGAAATCTGCACTACAATGAAGTCTCTCTTCCCCCTGATCAAAAGCGCCATCTGAAAAAAGTGTAAAATCCAGAACTGCAGGACAGGCCATGGAGAACTGGGAGCCTTGTTATGCTGATGGGCGGGATGTAAATTGCCAACAGACACTCGGGAGAAGTGTATGGTGTTTCCTGTAACATCTAAAAAACAAAGCAACAGAGCCTAGGGCACTTCCACTTATGGTCCTATAGCTTAGGGAAATTAAAATCAAAAAGACACAGCCACCCCAAAATTTGGGACGGCTCTGTTTACAAGAACCTCGTTTACAGTACAAGTTCAACATCGCAGAAAGTGAAAAATGGATAAAGAAGTTGTGGTATTTACTTACAAAGCAATATCACTCAGCAATGAAATCTATGTCATCAGGCCCTTAGTAGCACAATGAGTGGATTCAGGTATGGTGATTCTAACTGAAATAAGTCACACAGAAAAAGAAACATCATAAGATATCACTAATACACGGAATGTAAACTTGGCTACACAGGAACTGAATTACAGAACAGAACAGGGTCTCAAATTTAGAAAACCAACTTACGCTTGCTTAAGGGGAAAGGTGAGTTGGGGTGCTGCATAAAACCAGAGATTGAAATGAGCACAGATAAAGTTCCTTAAGCCAAATATGGAATAGGCAAGAGCTACTCCTTGCTCAACGAAATGGACTCAACACCCCATATTAAACGCCTAAGAATGTACCTGACTAGTAAGTATCTTAAAACCTATGGATTGCTATGTCTCCAAAAGAGAATCAAGCGTGTGTACAGGGGCATAAACGCAGCAGTGATAGGATTGGAGAGGTTCGGTGAGCAAATGAAGACCCTTTGAAGTTGTATTGCATGGTACCCATTCCACGGGTCTCAACTCTCCAGGTTTAAGGTATTCTTCCTTCAGCTAAAACATCCATGTGGAATCCAGAGTATGATCAACCGTGTGAACGGGAGACGTGTTCAAATATGTCTCAGCTTTCCTCCCCTGGTACTCGGGTGCAACATTCCAGACGCTTTACTAACACTCTCCCCACTTGGAGAGTCAGCGCCTTTAAACTCCTGTTTGGCCCAGTTTGCAATTTCTGCGGAAGATGAACAGGAATAACGAGAACCAATGAGAGACTAGCTAGAGGTGTCTGGATGGGCAAATTTAACTCTCATTTCCCACCAGGAAGAGGAATTAACCAAAGGCTCAGCGTGCCGTGCCAGAACCAGATTAGGGCCTGAAGCCATCCTGCGGTGTTGCGGCCAGGTCACAAGAAAGCGAGTTGAAGAAAGGAGCTCAGGGGCACTGTAATTCACAAACCTGCAGAGTTATAAATGACAGCTATCGTCCAAAAATATACTGAAGTAAGGCTGCCAAGAGGACTTGAAAGCGGGGCAGAATTGCAGGAAACCGATTTCAGGAGGTAGACTGGAATTGCATTGAAAGCATAGGAAAAGAGGCAGAACGTCCACAATGATGCACTTGGCCAAAAAGGGCGTATGCATTTTTTCCTGAATATATTCAGGAAAAAACGCATACGCCCTTTTTGGCCAACCAAGCAAGCTTGCAAAGGAAATCTGCACTACAATGAAGTCTCACTTCCCCCCGGTCAAAAGGGCCATCTGAAAAAAGTGTAAAATCCAGAAAGGCAGGACAGGCCATGGAGAACTGGGAGCCTTGTTATGCTGATGGGCGGGATGTAAATTGCCAACAGACATTCAGGAGAAGTGTATGGTGTTTCTTGAAACATATAAAAACCAAAGCAACAGAGCCTAGGGCACTTCCACTTATGGTCCTATAGGTTAGGGAAATTAAAATTAGAAAGACACAGCCACCCCAAAGTTTGGGACGCCTCTGTTTACAAGAACCTGGTTTGCCGTACAAGTTCAATATCACAGAAAGTGAAAAATGGATAAAGAACTTGTGGTACTTACGTACAATGCAGTATCACTCAGCAATGAAATCTATGTCATCAGGCCCGTAGCAGCATAATGAGTGGATTCAGGTATGATGATTCTAACTGAAATAAGTCACACAGAAAAAGAAACATCATAAGATATCACTAATACACGGAATGTAAACTTGGCTACACAGGAACTGAATTCCAAAACAGAACAGGGTCTCAAATTTAGAAAACCAACTTATGCTTGCTTAAGGGGAAATGTGAGTTGGAGTGCTCCATAAAACCAGAGATTGAAATGAGCACAGATAAAGTTCCTTAAGCCAAATATGGAATAGAAAAGAGCTACTCCTTGCTCAACGAAATGGACTCAACACCCCATATTAAACGCCTAAGAATGTACCTGACTAGTAAGTATCTTAAAACCTATGGATTGCTATGTCTCCGAAAGAGAATCAAGCATGTGTACACGGGCATAAACGCAGCAGTGATAGGATTGGAGAGGTTCGGTGAGCAAATGAAGACCCGTTGAAGTCATATTGCATGGTACGCATTACACGGGTCTCACTCTCCAGGTTTAAGGTATTCTTCCCTCAGCTAAAACATGCATGTGGAACCCAGAGTATGATCAACCGTGTGAACGGGAGACGTGTTCAAATATGTCTCAGTTTTCCTCCCCTGGTACTCGGGTGCAACATTCCAGATGCTTTACTAACACTCTCCCCACTTGGAGAGTCAGCGCCTTTAACCTCCTGTTTGGCCCAGTTTGCAATTTCTGCGGAAGATGAACAGGAATAGGGAGAACCAATGAGAGACTAGCTGGAGGTGTCTGGACGGGCAAATTTAACTCTCATTTCCCACCAGGAAGAGGAAATAACCAAAGGCTCAGCGTGCCATGCCGGAACCAGATTAGGGCCTGAAGCCATCCTGCCGTGTTGCGGCCAGGTCACAAGAAAGCGAGTTGAAGAAAGGAGCTCAGGGGCACTGTAATTCACAAACCTGCAGATTTATAAATGACAGCTATCGTCCAAAAATATACTGAAGTAAGGCTGCCAAGAGGACTTGAAAGTGGGGCAGAATTGCAGGAAACGGATTTCAGGAGGTAGACTGGAATTGCATTGAAAGCATAGGAAAAGAGGCAGAGCGTCCACAATGATGCACTTGGCCAAAAATGGCGTATGCGTTTTTTCCTGAATATATTCAGGAAAACACGCATACGCCCTTTTTGGCCAACCAAGCAGGCTTGCAAAGGAAATCTGCACTACATTGAAGTCTCACTTACCCCCGGTCAAAAGGGCCATCTGAAAAAAGTGTAAAATCCAGAAAGGCAGGACAGGCCATGGAGAACTGGGAGCCTTGTTATGCTGATGGGTGCGATGTAAATTGCCAACAAACACTCGGGACAAGTGTATGGTGTTTCCTGAAACATCTAAAAAACAAAGCAACAGAGCCTAGGGCACTTCCACTTATGGTCCTATAGCTTAGGGAAATTAAAATCAAAAAGACACAGCCACCCCAAAGTTTGGGACACCTCTGTTTACAAGAACCTCGTTACAGTACAAGTTCAACATCGCAGAAAGTGAAAAATGGATAAAGAAATTGTGGTATTTACTTACAAAGCAATATCACTCAGCAATGAAATCTATGTCATCAGGCCCGTAGCAGCACAATGAGTGGATTCAGGTATGATGATTCTAACTGAAATAAGTCACACAGAAAAAGAAACATCATAAGATATCAGTAATACACGGAATGTAAACTTGGCTACACAGGAACTGAATTACACAATAGAACAGGGTCTCAAATTTAGAAAACCAACTTATGCTTGCTTAAGGGGAAAGGTGAGTTGGGGTGCTGCATAAAACCAGAGATTGAAATGAGCACAGATAAAGTTCCTTAAGCCAAATATGGAATAGACAAGAGCTACTCCTTGCTCAACGAAATGGACTCAACACCGCATATTAAACGCCTAAGAATGTACCTGACTAGTAAGTATCTTAAAACCTATGGATTGCTATGTCTCCGAAAGAGAATCAAGCGTGTGTACAGGGGCATAAACACAGCAGTGATAGGATTGGAGAGGTTCGGTGAGCAAATGAAGACCCTTTGAAGTCATATTGCATGGTACCCATTCCACGGGTTTCAACTACCCAGGTTTAAGGTATTCTTCCTTCAGCTAAAACATGCATGTGGAACCCAGAGTATGATCAACCATGTGATCGGGAGACGTCTTCAAATATGTCTCAGTTTTCGTACCCTGGTACTCGGGTGCAACATTCCAGACGCTTTTCTAACACTCTCCCCACTTGGAGAGTCAGCGCCTTTAACCTCCTGTTTGGCCCAGTTTGCAATTTCTGCGGAAGATGAACAGGAATAGCGAGAACCAATGAGAGACTAGCTGGAGGTGTCTGGACGGGCAAATTTAACTCTCATTTCCCACCAGGAAGAGGAAATAACCAAAGGCTCAGCGTGCCGTGCCGGAACCAGATTAGGGCCTGAAGCCATCCTGCGGTGTTGCGGCCAGCTCAAAAGAAAGCGAGTTGAAGAAAGGAGCTCAGGGGCACTGTAATTCACAAACCTGCAGAGTTATAAATGACAGCTATCGTCCAAAAATATACTGAAGTAAGGCTGCCAAGAGGACTTGAAAGCGGGGCAGAATTGCAGGAAACCGATTTCAGGAGGTAGACTGGAATTGCATTGAAAGCATAGGAAAAGAGGCAGAGCGTCCACAATGATGCACTTGGCCAAAAAGGGCGTATGCGTTTTTTCCTGACTATATTCAGGAAAAAACGCATACGCCCTTTTTGGCCAACCAAGCAAGCTTGCAAAGGAAATCTGCACTACAATGAAGTCTCACTTCCCCCCGGTCAAAAGGGCCATCTGAAAAAAGTGTAAAATCCAGAAAGGCAGGACAGGCCATGGAGAACTGGGAGCCTTGTTATGCTGATGGGCGGGATGTAATTGCCAACAGCCACTCGGCAGAAGTGTATGGTCTTTCCTGAAACATCTAAAAAACAAAGCAACAGAGCCTAGGGCACTTCCACTTATGGTCCTATAGATTAGGGAAATTAAAATCAAAAAGACACAGCCACCCCAAAGTTTGGGACGCCTCTGTTTACAAGAACCTCGTTTACAGTACAAGTTCAACATCGCAGAAAGTGAAAAATGGATAAAGAAGTTGTGGTATTTACTTACAAAGCAATATCACTCAGCAATGAAATCTATGTCATCAAGCCCTTAGCAGCACAATGAGTGGATTCAGGTATGACGATTCTAACTGAAATACGTCACACAGAAAAAGAAACTTCATAAGATATCACTAATACACGGAATGTAAACTTGGCTACACAGGAACTGAATACCAAAACAGAACAGGGTCTCAAATTTAGAAAACCAACTTATGCTTGCTTAAGGGGAAAGGTGAGTTGGGGTGCTGCATAAAACCAGAGATTGAAATGAGCACAGATAAAGTTCCTTAAGCCAAATATGGAATAGACAAGAGCTACTCCTTGCTCAACGAAATGGACTCAACACCGCATATTAAACGCCTAAGAATGTATCTGACTAGTAAGTATCTTAAAACCTATGGATTGCTATGTCTCCAAAAGAGAATCAAGCGTGTGTACAGGGGCATAAACGCAGCAGTGATAGGATTGGAGAGGTTCGGTGAGCAAATGAAGACCCTTTGAAGTCATATTGCATAGTACCCATTCCACGGGTTTCAACTACCCAGGTTTAAGGTATTCTTCCTTCAGCTAAAACATGCATGTGGAACCCAGAGTATGATCAACCGTGTGAACGGAAGACGTGTTCAAATATGTCTCAGTTTCCGTACCCTGGTACTCGGGTGCAACATTCCAGACGCTTTACTAACACTCTCCCCACTTGGAGAGTCAGCGCCTTTAACCTCCTGTTTGGCCCAGTTTGCAATTTCTGCCGAAGATGAACAGGAATAGCGAGAACCAATGAGAGACTAGCTGGAGGTGTCTGGACGGGCAAATTTAACTCTCATTTCCCACCAGGAAGAGGAATTAACCAAAGGCTCAGCGTGCCGTGCCGGAACCAGATTAGGGCCTGAAGCCATCCTGCGGTGTTGTGGCCAGCTCACAAGAAAGCGAGTTGAAGAAAGGAGCTCAGGGGCACTGTAATTCACAAACCTGCAGAGTTATAAATGACAGCTATCGTCCAAAAATATACTGAAGTAAGGCTGCCAAGAGGACTTGAAAGCGGGGCAGAATTGCAGGAAACCGATTTCAGGACGTAGACTGGAATTGCTTTGAAAGCATAGGGAAAGAGGCAGAACGTCCACAATGATGCACTTGGCCAAAAAGGGCGTATGCGTTTTTTCCTGAATATATTCAGGAAAAAACACATACGCCCTTTTTGGCCAACCAAGCAAGCTTGCAAAGGAAATCTGCACTACAATGAAGTCTCTCTTCCCCCTGATCAAAAGCGCCATCTGAAAAAAGTGTAAAATCCAGAACTGCAGGACAGGCCATGGAGAACTGGGAGCCTTGTTATGCTGATGGGCGGGATGTAAATTGCCAACAGACACTCGGGAGAAGTGTATGGTGTTTCCTGTAACATCTAAAAAACAAAGCAACAGAGCCTAGGGCACTTCCACTTATGGTCCTATAGCTTAGGGAAATTAAAATCAAAAAGACACAGCCACCCCAAAATTTGGGACGGCTCTGTTTACAAGAACCTCGTTTACAGTACAAGTTCAACATCGCAGAAAGTGAAAAATGGATAAAGAAGTTGTGGTATTTACTTACAAAGCAATATCACTCAGCAATGAAATCTATGTCATCAGGCCCTTAGTAGCACAATGAGTGGATTCAGGTATGGTGATTCTAACTGAAATAAGTCACACAGAAAAAGAAACATCATAAGATATCACTAATACACGGAATGTAAACTTGGCTACACAGGAACTGAATTACAGAACAGAACAGGGTCTCAAATTTAGAAAACCAACTTACGCTTGCTTAAGGGGAAAGGTGAGTTGGGGTGCTGCATAAAACCAGAGATTGAAATGAGCACAGATAAAGTTCCTTAAGCCAAATATGGAATAGGCAAGAGCTACTCCTTGCTCAACGAAATGGACTCAACACCCCATATTAAACGCCTAAGAATGTACCTGACTAGTAAGTATCTTAAAACCTATGGATTGCTATGTCTCCAAAAGAGAATCAAGCGTGTGTACAGGGGCATAAACGCAGCAGTGATAGGATTGGAGAGGTTCGGTGAGCAAATGAAGACCCTTTGAAGTTGTATTGCATGGTACCCATTCCACGGGTCTCAACTCTCCAGGTTTAAGGTATTCTTCCTTCAGCTAAAACATCCATGTGGAATCCAGAGTATGATCAACCGTGTGAACGGGAGACGTGTTCAAATATGTCTCAGCTTTCCTCCCCTGGTACTCGGGTGCAACATTCCAGACGCTTTACTAACACTCTCCCCACTTGGAGAGTCAGCGCCTTTAAACTCCTGTTTGGCCCAGTTTGCAATTTCTGCGGAAGATGAACAGGAATAACGAGAACCAATGAGAGACTAGCTAGAGGTGTCTGGATGGGCAAATTTAACTCTCATTTCCCACCAGGAAGAGGAATTAACCAAAGGCTCAGCGTGCCGTGCCAGAACCAGATTAGGGCCTGAAGCCATCCTGCGGTGTTGCGGCCAGGTCACAAGAAAGCGAGTTGAAGAAAGGAGCTCAGGGGCACTGTAATTCACAAACCTGCAGAGTTATAAATGACAGCTATCGTCCAAAAATATACTGAAGTAAGGCTGCCAAGAGGACTTGAAAGCGGGGCAGAATTGCAGGAAACCGATTTCAGGAGGTAGACTGGAATTGCATTGAAAGCATAGGAAAAGAGGCAGAACGTCCACAATGATGCACTTGGCCAAAAAGGGCGTATGCATTTTTTCCTGAATATATTCAGGAAAAAACGCATACGCCCTTTTTGGCCAACCAAGCAAGCTTGCAAAGGAAATCTGCACTACAATGAAGTCTCACTTCCCCCCGGTCAAAAGGGCCATCTGAAAAAAGTGTAAAATCCAGAAAGGCAGGACAGGCCATGGAGAACTGGGAGCCTTGTTATGCTGATGGGCGGGATGTAAATTGCCAACAGACATTCAGGAGAAGTGTATGGTGTTTCTTGAAACATATAAAAACCAAAGCAACAGAGCCTAGGGCACTTCCACTTATGGTCCTATAGGTTAGGGAAATTAAAATTAGAAAGACACAGCCACCCCAAAGTTTGGGACGCCTCTGTTTACAAGAACCTGGTTTGCCGTACAAGTTCAATATCACAGAAAGTGAAAAATGGATAAAGAACTTGTGGTACTTACGTACAATGCAGTATCACTCAGCAATGAAATCTATGTCATCAGGCCCGTAGCAGCATAATGAGTGGATTCAGGTATGATGATTCTAACTGAAATAAGTCACACAGAAAAAGAAACATCATAAGATATCACTAATACACGGAATGTAAACTTGGCTACACAGGAACTGAATTCCAAAACAGAACAGGGTCTCAAATTTAGAAAACCAACTTATGCTTGCTTAAGGGGAAATGTGAGTTGGAGTGCTCCATAAAACCAGAGATTGAAATGAGCACAGATAAAGTTCCTTAAGCCAAATATGGAATAGAAAAGAGCTACTCCTTGCTCAACGAAATGGACTCAACACCCCATATTAAACGCCTAAGAATGTACCTGACTAGTAAGTATCTTAAAACCTATGGATTGCTATGTCTCCGAAAGAGAATCAAGCATGTGTACACGGGCATAAACGCAGCAGTGATAGGATTGGAGAGGTTCGGTGAGCAAATGAAGACCCGTTGAAGTCATATTGCATGGTACGCATTACACGGGTCTCACTCTCCAGGTTTAAGGTATTCTTCCCTCAGCTAAAACATGCATGTGGAACCCAGAGTATGATCAACCGTGTGAACGGGAGACGTGTTCAAATATGTCTCAGTTTTCCTCCCCTGGTACTCGGGTGCAACATTCCAGATGCTTTACTAACACTCTCCCCACTTGGAGAGTCAGCGCCTTTAACCTCCTGTTTGGCCCAGTTTGCAATTTCTGCGGAAGATGAACAGGAATAGGGAGAACCAATGAGAGACTAGCTGGAGGTGTCTGGACGGGCAAATTTAACTCTCATTTCCCACCAGGAAGAGGAAATAACCAAAGGCTCAGCGTGCCATGCCGGAACCAGATTAGGGCCTGAAGCCATCCTGCCGTGTTGCGGCCAGGTCACAAGAAAGCGAGTTGAAGAAAGGAGCTCAGGGGCACTGTAATTCACAAACCTGCAGATTTATAAATGACAGCTATCGTCCAAAAATATACTGAAGTAAGGCTGCCAAGAGGACTTGAAAGTGGGGCAGAATTGCAGGAAACGGATTTCAGGAGGTAGACTGGAATTGCATTGAAAGCATAGGAAAAGAGGCAGAGCGTCCACAATGATGCACTTGGCCAAAAATGGCGTATGCGTTTTTTCCTGAATATATTCAGGAAAACACGCATACGCCCTTTTTGGCCAACCAAGCAGGCTTGCAAAGGAAATCTGCACTACATTGAAGTCTCACTTACCCCCGGTCAAAAGGGCCATCTGAAAAAAGTGTAAAATCCAGAAAGGCAGGACAGGCCATGGAGAACTGGGAGCCTTGTTATGCTGATGGGTGCGATGTAAATTGCCAACAAACACTCGGGACAAGTGTATGGTGTTTCCTGAAACATCTAAAAAACAAAGCAACAGAGCCTAGGGCACTTCCACTTATGGTCCTATAGCTTAGGGAAATTAAAATCAAAAAGACACAGCCACCCCAAAGTTTGGGACACCTCTGTTTACAAGAACCTCGTTACAGTACAAGTTCAACATCGCAGAAAGTGAAAAATGGATAAAGAAATTGTGGTATTTACTTACAAAGCAATATCACTCAGCAATGAAATCTATGTCATCAGGCCCGTAGCAGCACAATGAGTGGATTCAGGTATGATGATTCTAACTGAAATAAGTCACACAGAAAAAGAAACATCATAAGATATCAGTAATACACGGAATGTAAACTTGGCTACACAGGAACTGAATTACACAATAGAACAGGGTCTCAAATTTAGAAAACCAACTTATGCTTGCTTAAGGGGAAAGGTGAGTTGGGGTGCTGCATAAAACCAGAGATTGAAATGAGCACAGATAAAGTTCCTTAAGCCAAATATGGAATAGACAAGAGCTACTCCTTGCTCAACGAAATGGACTCAACACCGCATATTAAACGCCTAAGAATGTACCTGACTAGTAAGTATCTTAAAACCTATGGATTGCTATGTCTCCGAAAGAGAATCAAGCGTGTGTACAGGGGCATAAACACAGCAGTGATAGGATTGGAGAGGTTCGGTGAGCAAATGAAGACCCTTTGAAGTCATATTGCATGGTACCCATTCCACGGGTTTCAACTACCCAGGTTTAAGGTATTCTTCCTTCAGCTAAAACATGCATGTGGAACCCAGAGTATGATCAACCATGTGATCGGGAGACGTCTTCAAATATGTCTCAGTTTTCGTACCCTGGTACTCGGGTGCAACATTCCAGACGCTTTTCTAACACTCTCCCCACTTGGAGAGTCAGCGCCTTTAACCTCCTGTTTGGCCCAGTTTGCAATTTCTGCGGAAGATGAACAGGAATAGCGAGAACCAATGAGAGACTAGCTGGAGGTGTCTGGACGGGCAAATTTAACTCTCATTTCCCACCAGGAAGAGGAAATAACCAAAGGCTCAGCGTGCCGTGCCGGAACCAGATTAGGGCCTGAAGCCATCCTGCGGTGTTGCGGCCAGCTCAAAAGAAAGCGAGTTGAAGAAAGGAGCTCAGGGGCACTGTAATTCACAAACCTGCAGAGTTATAAATGACAGCTATCGTCCAAAAATATACTGAAGTAAGGCTGCCAAGAGGACTTGAAAGCGGGGCAGAATTGCAGGAAACCGATTTCAGGAGGTAGACTGGAATTGCATTGAAAGCATAGGAAAAGAGGCAGAGCGTCCACAATGATGCACTTGGCCAAAAAGGGCGTATGCGTTTTTTCCTGACTATATTCAGGAAAAAACGCATACGCCCTTTTTGGCCAACCAAGCAAGCTTGCAAAGGAAATCTGCACTACAATGAAGTCTCACTTCCCCCCGGTCAAAAGGGCCATCTGAAAAAAGTGTAAAATCCAGAAAGGCAGGACAGGCCATGGAGAACTGGGAGCCTTGTTATGCTGATGGGCGGGATGTAATTGCCAACAGCCACTCGGCAGAAGTGTATGGTCTTTCCTGAAACATCTAAAAAACAAAGCAACAGAGCCTAGGGCACTTCCACTTATGGTCCTATAGATTAGGGAAATTAAAATCAAAAAGACACAGCCACCCCAAAGTTTGGGACGCCTCTGTTTACAAGAACCTCGTTTACAGTACAAGTTCAACATCGCAGAAAGTGAAAAATGGATAAAGAAGTTGTGGTATTTACTTACAAAGCAATATCACTCAGCAATGAAATCTATGTCATCAGGCCCTTAGCAGCACAATGAGTGGATTCAGGTATGATGATTCTAACTGAAATAAGTCACACAGAAAAAGAAACATCATAAGATATCACTAATACACGGAATGTAAACTTGGCTACACAGGAACTGGATTCCAAAACAGAACAGGGTCTCAAATTGAGAAAACCAACTTATGCTTGCTTAAGGGGAAAGGTGAGTTGGGGTGCTGCATAAAACCAGAGATTGAAATGAGCACAGATAAAGTTCCTTAAGCCAAATATGGAATAGACAAGAGCTACTCCTTGCTCAACGAAATGGACTCAACACCGCATATTAAACGCCTAAGAATGTACCTGACTAGTAAGTATCTTTAAACGTATGGATTGCTATGTCTCCGAAAGAGAATCAAGCGTGTGTACAGGGGCATAAATGCAGCAGTGATAGGATTGGAGAGGTTCGGTGAGCAAATGAAGACCCTTTGAAGTCATATTGCATGGTACCCATTACACGGGTTTCAACTCTCCAGGTTTAAGGTATTCTTCCTTCAGCTAATACATGCATGTGGAACCTAGAGTATCATCAACCATGTGATCGGGAGACGTGTTCAAATATGTCTCAGTTTTCGTACCCTGGTACTCGGGTGCAGCATTCCAGATGCTTTACTAACACTCTCCCGACTTGGAGAGTCAGTCCCTTTAACCTCCTGTTTGGCCCAGTTTGCAATTTCTGCGGAAGATGAACAGGAATAGCGAGAACCAATGAGAGACTAGCTGGAGGTGTCTGCACGGGCATATTTAACTCTCATTTCCCACCAGGAAGTGGAATTAACCAAAGGCTCAGCGTGCCGTGCCGGAACCAGATTAGGGCCTGAAGCCATCCTGCGGTGTTGCGGCCAGCTCAAAAGAAAGCGAGTTGAAGAAAGGAGCTCAGGGGCACTGTAATTCACAAAACTGCAGAGTTATAAATGACAGCTATCGTCCAAGAATATACAGAAGTTAGGCTGCCAAGAGGACTTGAAAGCGGGGCAGAATTGCAGAAAACCGATTTCAGGAGGTAGACTGGAATTGCATTGAAAGCATAGGAGAAGAGGCAGAACGTCCACAATGATGCACTTGGCCAAAAAGGGCGTATGCGTTTTTTCCTGAATATATTCAGGAAAAAACGCATACGCCCTTTTTGGCCAACCAAGCAAGCTTGCAAAGGAAATCTGCACTACAATGAAGTCTCATTTCCCCCCGGTCAAAAGGGCCATCTGAAAAAAGTGTAAAATCCAGAAAGGCAGGACAGGCCATGGAGAACTGGGAGCCTTGTTATGCTGATGGGCGGGATGTAAATTGCCAACAGACACTCGGGAGAAGTGTATGGTGTTTCCTGAAACATCTAAAAAACAAAGCAACAGAGCCTAGGGCACTTCCACTTATGGTCCTATAGCTTAGGGAAATTAAAATCAAAAACACACAGCCACCCCAAAGCTTCGGACACCTCTGTTTACAAGAACCTCATTTACCGTACAATTTCAATATCACAGAAAGTGAAAAATGGATAAAGAACTTGTGGTACTTACTTACAATGCAGTATCACTCAGCAATGAAAACTATGTCATCAGGCCCGTAGCAGCATAATGAGTGGATTCAGGTACGATGATTCTAACTGAAATAAGTCACACAGAAAAAGAAACATCATAAGATATCACTAATACACGGAATGTAAACTTGGCTACACAGGAACTGAATTCCAAAACAGAACAGGGTCTCAAATTAAGAAAACCAACTTATGCTTGCTTAAGGGGAAAGGTGAGTTGGGGTGCTGCATAAAACCAGAGATTGAAATGAGCACAGATTAAGTTCCTTAAGCCAAATATGGAATAGACAAGAGCTACTCCTTGCTCAACGAAATGGACTCAACACCCCATATTAAACGCCTAAGAATGTACCTGACTAGTAAGTATCTTAAAACCTATGGATTGCTATGTCTCCAAAAGAGAATCAAGCATGTGTACAGGGGCATAAAAGCAGCAGTGATAGGATTGGAGAGGTTCGCTGAGCAAATGAAGACCCTTTGAAGTCATATTGCATGGTACCCATTTCACGGGTCTCAACTCTCCAGGTTTAAGGTATTCTTCCTTCAGCTAAAACATGCATGTGGAACCCAGAGTATGATCAACCATGTGAACGGGAGACGTGTTCAAATATGTCTCAGTTTTCCTCCCCTGGTACTCGGGTGCAACATTCCAGATGCTTTACTAACACTCTCCCCACTTGGAGAGTCAGCGCCTTTAACCTCCTGTTTGGCCCAGTTTGCAATTTCTGCGGAAGATGAACAGGAATAGGGAGAACCAATGAGAGACTAGCTGGAGGTGTCTGGACGGGCAAATTTAACTCTCATTTCCCACCAGGAAGAGGAAATAACCAAAGGCTCAGCGTGCCGTGCCGGAACCAGGTTAGGGCCTGAAGCCATCCTGCGGTGTTGCGGCCAGCTCAAAAGAAAGCGAGTTGAAAAAAGGAGCTCAGGGGCACTGTAATTCACAAACCTGCAGAGTTATAAATGACAGCTATCGTCCAAAAATATACTGAAGTAAGGCTGCCAAGAGGACTTGAAAGCGGGGCAGAATTGCAGGAAACCGATTTCAGGAGGTAGACTGGAATTGCATTGAAAGCATAGGAAAAGATTCAGAACGACCACAATGATGCACTTGGCCAAAAAGGGCGTATGCGTTTTTTCCTGAATATATTCAGGAAAAAAGGCATACGCCCTTTTTGGCCAACCAAGCAAGCTTGCAAAGGAAATCTGCACTACAATGAAGTCTCACTTCCCCCCGGTCAAAAGGGCCATCTGAAAAAAGTGTAAAATCCAGAAAGGCAGGACAGGCCATGGAGAACTGGGAGCCTTGTTATGCTGATGGGTGGGATGTAAATTGCCAACAGACACTCGGGAGAAGTGTATGGTGTTTCCTGAAACATCTGAGAAACAAAGCAACAGAGCCTAGGGCACTTCCACTTATGGTCCTATAGCTTAGGGAAATTAAAATCAAAAAGACACAGCCACCCCAAAGTTTGGGACGCCTCTGTTTACAAGAACCTCGTTTACAGTACAAGTTCTACATCGCAGAAAGTGAAAAATGGATAAAGAAGTTGTGGTATTTACTTACAAAGCAATATCACTCAGCAATGAAATCTATGTCATCATGCCCTTAGCTGCACAATGAGTGGATTCAGGCATGATGATTCTAACTGAAATAAGTCACACAGAAAAAGAAACATCATAAGTTATCAGTAATACACGGAATGGAAACTTGGCTACACAGGAACTGAATTACAGAACAGAACAGGGTCTCAAATTGAGAAAACCAACTTATGCTTGCTTAAGGGGAAAGGTGAGTGGGGGTGCTGCATAAAACCAGAGATTGAAATGAGAACAGATAAAGTTCCTTAAGCCAAATATGTAATAGACAAGAGCTACTCCTTGCTCAACGAAATGGACTCAACACCCCATATTAAATGCCTAAGAATGTACCTGACTAGTAAGTATCTTAAAACCTATGGATTGCTATGTCTCCAAAAGAGAATCAAGCATGTGTACAGGGGCATAAACGCAGCAGTGATAGGATTGGAGAGGTTCGGTGAGCAAATGAAGACCCTTTGAAGTCATATTGCATGGTACCCATTACACGGGTTTCAACTACCCAGGTTTAAGGTATTCTTCCTTCAGCTAAAACATGCATGTGGAACCTAGAGGATGATCAACTATGTGACCGGGAGACGTGTTCAAATATGTCTCAGTTTTCGTACCCTGGTACTCGGGTGCAACATTCCAGACGCTTTACTAACACTCTCCCGCCTTGGAGAGTCAGTCCCTTTAACCTCCTGTTTGGCCCAGTTTGCAATTTCTGCAGAAGATGAACAGGAATAGGGAGAACCAATGAGAGACTAGCTGGAGGTGTCTGGACGGGCAAATTTAACTCTCATTTCCCACCAGGAAGAGGAAATAACCAAAGGCTCAGCATGCCGTGCTGGAACCAGATTAGGGCCTGAAGCCATCCTGCGGTGTTGCGGCCAGCTCAAAAGAAAACGAGTTGAAGAAAGGAGCTCAGGGGCACTGTAATTCACAAACCTGCAGAGTTATAAATGACAGCTATCGTCCAAAAATATACTGAAGTAAGGCTGCCAAGAGGACTTGAAAGCGGGGCAGAATTGCAGGAAACCGATTTCAGGAGGTAGACTGGAATTGCATTGAAAGCATAGGAAAAGAGGCAAAACGTCCACAATGATGCACTTGGCCAAAAAGGGCGTATGCATTTTTTCCTGAATATATTCAGGAAAAATATATTCAGGAAAAAACGCATACGCCCTTTTTGGCCAACCAAGCAAGCTTGCAAAGGAAATCTGCACTACAATGAAGTCTCACTTCCCCCCGGTCAAAAGGGCCATCTGAAAAAAGTGTAAAATCCAGAAAGGCAGGACAGGCCATGGAGAACTGGGAGCCTTGTTATGCTGATGGGCGGGATGTAAATTGCCAACAGACACTGGGGAGAAGTGTATGGTGTTTCCTGAAATATTTAAAAAACAAAGCAACAGAGCCTAGGGCACTTCCACTTATGGTCCTATAGCTTAGGGAAATTAAAATCAAAAAGACACCGTCACCCCAAAGTTTGGGACGCCTCTGTTTACAAGAACCTCGTTTACCGTACAAGTTCAACATCGCAGAAAGTGAAAAATGGATAAAGAACTTGTGGTATTTACTTACAAAGCAATATCACTCAGCAATGAAATCTGTCATCAGGCCCTTAGCAGCACAATGAGTGGATTCAGGTATGATGATTCTAACTGAAATAAGTCACACAGAAAAAGAAACATCATAAGATATCAGTAATACACGGAATGTAAACCTGGCTACACAGGAACTGAATTACAGAACAGAACAGGGTCTCAAATTTAGAAAACCAACTTATGCTTGCTTAAGGGGAAAGGTGAGTTGAGGTGCTGCATAAAACCAGAGATTGAAATGAGCACAGATAAAGTTCCTTAAGCCAAATATGGAATAGACAAGAGCTACTCCTTGCTCAACGGAATGGACTCAACACCGCATATTAAGCGCCTAAGAATGTACCTCACAAGTAAGTATCTTAAAACCTATGGATTGCTATGTCTCCGAAAGAGAATCAAGTGTGTGTACAGGGGCATAAACGCAGGAGTGATAGGATTGGCGAGGTTCGGTGAGCAAATGAAGACCCTTTGAAGTCATATTGCATGGTACCCATTCCACGGGTTTCAACTACCCAGGTTTAAGGTATTCTTCCTTCAGCTAAAACATGCATGTGGAACCTAGAGTATGATCAACCATGTGATCAGGAGACGTGTTCAAATATGTCTCAGTTTTCATACCCTGGTACTCGGGTGCAACATTCCAGATGCTTTACTAACACTCTCCCGATTTGGAGAGTCAGCGCCTTTAACTTCCTGTTTGGCCCAGGTTGGAATTTCTGCGGAAGATGAACAGGAATAGCGAGAACCAATGAGAGACTAGCTGGAGGTGTCTGGACGGGCAAATTTAACTCTCATTTCCCACCAGGAAGAGGAATTAACCAAAGGCTCAGCGTGCCGTGCCGGAACCAGATTAGGGCCTGAAGCCATCCTGCGGTGTTGCGGCCAGCTCACAAGAAAGCGAGTTGAAGAAAGGAGCTCAGGGGCACTGTAATTCACAAACCTGCAGAGTTATAAATGACAGCTATCGTCCAAAAATATACTGAAGTAAGGCTGCCAAGAGGACTTGAAAGCGCGGCAGAATTGCACGAAACCGATTTCAGGAGGTAGACTGGAATTGCATTGAAAGCATACGAAAAGAGACAGAACGTCCACAATGATGCACTTGGCCAAAAAGGGCGTATGCGTTTTTTCCTGAATATATTCAGGAAAAAACGCATACGCCCTTTTTGGCCAACCAAGCATGCTTGCAAAGGAAATCTGCACTACAATGAAGTCTCACTTCCCCCCGGTCAAAAGGGCCATCTGAAAAAAGTGTAAAATCCAGAAAGACAGGACAGGCCATGGAGAACTGGGAGCCTTGTTATGCTGATGGGCGGGATGTAAATTGCCAACAGACACTTGGGAGAAGTCTATGGTGTTTCCTGAAACATCTAAAAAACAAAGCAACAGAGCCTAGGGCACTTCCACTTATGGTCCTATAGCTTAGGGAAATTAAAATCAAAAAGACACAGCCACCCCAATGTTTGGGACGCCTCTGTGTACAAGAACCTCGTTTACCGTACAAGTTCAGTATCACAGAAAGTGAAAAATGGAAAAAGAACATGTGGTACTTACGTACAATTCATTATCACTCAGCAATGAAATCTATGTCATCAGGCCCATAGCAGCATAATGAGTGGATTCAGGTACGATGATTCTAACTGAAATAAGTCACACAGAAAAAGAAACATCATTAGATATCACTAATACATGGAATATAAAGTTGGCTACACAGGAACTGAATTCCAAAACAGAACAGGGTCTCAAATTTAGAAAACCAACTTATGCTTGCTTAAGGGGAAAGGTGAGTTGGGGTGCTGCATAAAACCAGAGATTGAAATGAGCACAGATAAAGTTCCTTAAGCCAAATATGGAATAGACAAGAGCTACTCCTTGCTCAACGAAATGGACTCAACACCGCATATTAAACGCCTAAGAATGTACCTGACTAGTAAGTATCTTAAAACCTATGGATTGCTATATCTCCGAAAGAGAATCAAGCATCTGTACAGGGGCATAAACGCAGCAGTGATAGGATTGGAGAGGTTCGGTGAGCAAATGAAGACCCTTTGAAGTCATATTTCATGGTACCCATTCCACGGGTTTCAACTACCCAGCTTTAAGGTATTCTTCCTTCAGCTAAATCATGCATGTGGAACCCAGAGTATGATCAACCATGTGATCGGGAGACGTGTTCAAATATGTCTCAGTCTTCGTACCCTGGTACACGGGTGCAACATTCCAGACGCTTTACTAACACTCTCCCGACTTGGAGAGTCAGCCCCTTTAAACTCCTGTTTGGCCCAGTTTGCAATTTCTGCGGAAGATGAACAGGAATAGCGAGAACCAATGAGAGACTAGCTGGAGGTGTCTGGACGGGCAAATTTAACTCTCATTTCCCACCAGGAAGAGGAATTAACCAAAGGCTCAGCGTGCCGTGCCGGAACCAGATTAGGGCCTGAAGCCATACTGCGGTGTTGCGGCCAGCTCACAAGAAAGCGAGTTGAAGAAAGGAGCTCACGGGCACTGTAATTCACAAACCTGCAGAATTATAAATGACAGCTATCATCCAAAAATATACTGAAGTAAGGCTGCCAAGAGGACTTGAATGCGGGGCAGAATTGCAGGAAACCGATTTCAGGAGGTAGACTGGAATTGCATTGAAAGCATAGGAAAAGAGGCAGAGCGTCCACAATGATGCACTTGGCCAAAAAGGGCGTATGCGTTTTTTCCTGAATATATTCAGGAAAAAACGCATACACACTTTTTGGCCAACAAAGCAAGCTTGCAAAGGAAATCTGCACTACAATGAAGTCTCACTTCCCCCCAGTCAAAAGGGCCATCTGAAAAAAGTGTAAAATCCAGAAAGGCAGGACAGGCCATGGAGAACTGGGAGCCTTGTTATGCTGATGGGCGGGATGTAAATTGCCAACAACCACTCGGGAGAAGTGTATGGTGTTTCCTGAAACATCTAAAAAACAAAGCAACAGAGCCTAGGGCACTTCCACTTATGGTCCTATAGCTTAGGGAAATTAAAATCAAAAAGACACAGCCACCCCAATGTTTGGGATGCCTCTGTTTACAAGAACCTCGTTTACCGTACAAGTTCAGTATCACAGAAAGTGAAAAATGGAAAAAGAACATGTGGTACTTACGTACAAGGCAGTATCACTCAGCAATGAAATCTATGTCATCAGGCCCGTAGCAGCATAATGAGTGGATTCAGGTACGATGATTCTAACTGAAATAAGTCACACAGAAAAAGAAACATCATAAGATATCACTAATACACGGAATGTAAACTTGGCTACACAGGAACTGAATTCCAAAACAGAACAGGGTCTCAAATTTAGAAAACCAACTTATGCTTGCTTAAGGGGAAAGGTGAGTTGGGGTGCTGCATAAAACCAGAGATTGAAATGAGCACGGATAAAGTTCCTTAAGCCAAATATGGAATAGACAAGAGCTACTCCTTGCTCAACGAAATGGACTCAACACCCCATATTAAACGCCTAAGAATGTACCTGACTAGTAAGTATCTTAAAACCTATGGATTGCTATATCTCCGAAAGAGAATCAAGCATGTGTACAGGGGCATAAACGCAGCAGTGATAGGATTGGAGAGGTTCGGTGAGCAAATGAAGACCCTTTGAAGTCATATTGCATGGGACCCATTCCACGGGTTTCAACTACCCAGGTTTAAGGTATTCTTCCTTCAGCTGAAACATGCATGTGGAACCCAGAGTATGATCAACCATGTGAACGGGAGACGGGTTCAAATATGTCTCTGGTTTCCTCCCCTGGTACTCGGGTGCAACATTCCAGACGCGTTACTAACACTCTCCCCACTTGGAGAGTCAGCGCCTTTAACCTCCTGTTTGGCCCAGTTTGCAATTTCTGCGGAAGATGAACAGGAATAGGGAGAACCAATGAGAGACTAGCTGGAGGTGTCTGGACGGGCAAATTTAACTCTCATTTCCCACCAGGAAGAGGAAATAACCAAAGGCTCAGCGTGCCGTGCCGGAACCAGATTAGGGCCTGAAGCCTTCCTGCGGTGTTGCGGCTAGCTCAAAAGAAAGCGAGTTGAAGAAAGGAGCTCAGGGGCACTGTAATTCACAAACCTGCAGAGTTATAAATGACAGCTATCGTCCAAAAATATACTGAAGTAAGGCTGCCAAGAGGACTTGAAAGCGCGGCAGAATTGCAGGAAACCGATTTCAGGAGGTAAACTGGAATTGCATTGAAAGCATAGGAAAAGAGGCAGAGCGTCCAAAATGATGCACTTGGCCAAAAAGGGCGTATGCGTTTTTTCCTGAATATATTCAGGAAAAAACGCATACGCCCTTTTTGGCCAACCAAGCAAGCTTGCAAAGGAAATCTGCACTACAATGAAGTCTCACTTCCCCCCGGTCAAAAGGGCCATCTGAAAAAAGTGTAAAATCCAGAAAGGCAGGACAGGCCATGGAGAACTGGGAGCCTTGTTATGCTGATGGGCGGGATGTAAATTGCCAACAGACACTCGGGAGAAGTGTATGGTGTTTCCTGAAACATCTAAAAAACAAAGCAACAGAGCCTAGGGCACTTCCACTTATGGTCCTATAGCTTAGGGAAATTAAAATCAAAAAGACACAGCCACCCCAAAGTTTGGGATGCCTCTGTTTACAAGAACCTCGTTTACCGTACAAGTTCAATATCACAGAAAGTGAAAAATGGATAAAGAACTTGTGATACTTACGTACAATGCAGTATCAGTCAGCAATAAAATCTATGTCATCCGGCCCGTAGCAGCATAATGAGTGGATTCAGGTACGATGATTCTAACTGAAATAAGTCACACAGAAAAAGAAACATCATAAGATATCACTAATACACGGAATGTAAACTTGGCTACACAGGAACTGAATTACAGAACAGAACAGGGTCTCAAATTTAGAAAACCAACTTATGCTTGCTTAAGGGTACAGGTGAGTTGGGGTGCTGCATAAAACCAGAGATTGAAATGAGCACAGATAAAGTTCCTTAAGCCAAATATGGAATAGACAAGAGCTACTCCTTGCTCAACGAAATGGACTCAACACCGCATATTAAATGCCTAAGAATGTACCTGACTAGTAATATCTTAAAACCCATGGATTGCTATGTCTTCAAAAGAGAATCAAGCGTGTGTACAGGGGCATAAACGCAGCAGTGATAGGATTGGAGAGGTTCGGTGAGCAAATGAAGACCCTTTGAAGTCATATTGCATGGTACCCATTCCACGGGTCTCAACTCTCCAGGTTTAAGGTATTCTTCCTTCAGCTAAAACATGCATGTGGAACCCAGAGTATGATCAACCGTGTGAATGGGAGACGTGTTCAAATATGTCTCAGTTTTCCTCCCCTGGTACTCGGGTGCAACATTCCAGACGCTTTACTAACACTCTCCCCACTTGGAGAGTCAGCGCCTTTAACCTCCTGTTTGGCCCAGTTTGCAATTTCTGCGGAAGATGAACAAGAATAGGGAGAACCAATGAGAGACTAGCTGGAGGTGTCTGGACGGGCAAATTTATCTCTCATTTCCCACCAGGAATAGGAATTAACCAAAGGCTCAGCGTGCCATGCCGGAACCAGATTAGGGCCTGAAGCCATCCTGCGGTGTTGCGGCCAGCTCACAAGAAAGCGAGTTGAAGAAAGGAGCTCAGGGGCACTGTAATTCACAAACCTGCAGAGTTATAAATGACAGCTATCGTCCAAAAATATACTGAAGTAAGGCTGCTAAGAGGACTTGAAAGCGGGGCAGAATTGCAGGAAACCGATTTCAGGAGGTAGACTGGAATTGCATTGAAAGCATAGGAAAAGAGGCAGAACGTCCACAATGATGCACTTGGCCAAAAAGGGCGTATGCGTTTTTTCCTGAATATATTCAGGAAAAAACGCATACGCCCTTTTTGGCCAACCAAGCAAGCTTGCAAAGGAAATCTGCACTACAATGAAGTCTCACTTCCCCCCGGTCAAATGGGCCATCTCAAAAAAGTGTAAAATCCAGAACTGCAGGACAGGACATGGAGAACTGGGAGCCTTGTTATGCTGATGGGCGGGATGTAAATTGCCAACAGACACTCGGGAGAAGTGTATGGTGTTTCCTGAAACATCTAAAAAACAAAGCAACAGAGCCTAGGGCACTTCCACTTATGGTCCTATAGCTTAGGGAAATTAAAATCAAAAAGACACAGCCACCCCAAAGTTTGGAATGGCTCTGATTACAAGAACCTCCTTTACAGTACAAGTTCAACATCAAAGAAAGTGAAAAATGGATAAAGAAGTTGTGGTATTTACTTACAAAGCAATATCACTCAGCAATGAAATCTATGTCATCAAGCCCTTAGCAGCACAATGAGTGGATTCAGGTATGATGATTCTAACTGAAATAAGTCACACAGAAAAAGAAACATCATAAGATATCACTAATACACGGAATGTAAACTTGGCTACACAGGAACTGAATTACAGAACAGAACAGCTTCTCATATTCAGAAAACCAACTTATGCTTGCTTAAGGGGAAAGGTGAGTTGGGGTGCTGCATAAAACCAGAGATTGAAATGAGCACAGATAAAGTTCCTTAAGCCAAATATGGAATAGACAAGAGCTACTCCTTGCTCAACGAAATGGACTCAACACCGCATATTAAACGCCTAAGAATGTACCTGACTAGTAAGTATCTTAAAACCTATGGATTGCTATGTCTCCGAAAGAGAATCAAGCATGTGTACAGGGGCATAAACGCAGCAGTGATAGGATTGGAGAGGTTCGGTGAGCAAATGAAGACCCTTTGAAGTCATATTGCATGGTACCCATTCCACGGGTTTCAACTACCCAGGTTTAAGGTATTCTTCCTTCAGCTGAAACATGCAAGTGGAACCCAGAGTATGATCAACCATCTGATCGGGAGACGTGTTCAAATATGTCTCAGTTTCCGTACCCTGGTACTCGGGTGCAACATTCCAGACGCTTTACTAACACTCTCCCCACTTGGAGAGTCAGCGCCTTTAACCTCCTGTTTGGCCCAGTTTGCAATTTCTGCCGAAGATGAACAGGAATAGCGAGAACCAATGAGAGACTAGCTGGAGGTGTCTGGACGGGCAAATTTAACTCTCATTTCCCACCAGGAAGAGGAATTAACCAAAGGCTCAGCGTGCCGTGCCGGAACCAGATTAGGGCCTGAAGCCATCCTGCGGTGTTGCGGCCACGTCACAAGAAAGCGAGTTGAAGAAAGGAGCTCAGGGGCACTGTAATTCACAAACCTGCAGAGTTATAAATGACAGCTATCGTCCAAAAATATACTGAAGTAAGGCTGCCAAGAGGACTTGAAAGCGGGGCAGAATTGCAGGAAACCGATTTCAGGAGGTAGACTGGAATTGCATTGAAAGCATAGGAAAAGAAGCAGAGCGTCCACAATGATGCCCTTGGCCAAAAAGGGCGTATGCGTTTTTTCCTGAATATATTCAGGAAAAAACGCATACGCCCTTTTTGGCCAACCAAGCAAGCTTGCAAAGGAAATCTGCACTACAATGAAGTCTCACTTCCCCCCAGTCAAACGGGTCATCTGAAAAAAGTGTAAAATCCAGAAAGGCAGGACAGGCCATGGAGAACTGGGAGCCTTGTTATGCTGATGGGCGGGATGTAAATTGCCAACAGACACTCGGGAGAAGTGTATGGTGTTTCCTGAAACATCGAAAAAAGAAAGCAACAGAGCCTAGGGCACTTCCACTTATGGTCCTATAGCTTAGGGAAATTAAAATCAAAAAGACACAGCCACCCCAAAGTTTGGGACGCCTCTGTTTACAAGAACCTCATTTACCGTACAAGTTCAATATCACAGAAAGTGAAAAATGGATAAAGAACTTGTGGTACGTACGTACAATGCAGTATCAGTCAGCAATAAAATCTATGTCATCCGGCCCGTAGCAGCATAATGAGTGGATTCAGGTACGATGATTCTAACTGAAATAAGTCACACAGAAAAAGAAACATCATAAGATATCACTAATACACGGAATGTAAACTTGGCTACACAGGAACTGAATTACAGAACAGAACAGGGTCTCAAATTTAGAAAACCAACTTATGCTTGCTTAAGGGTACAGGTGAGTTGGGGTGCTGCATAAAACCAGAGATTGAAATGAGAACAGATAAAGTTCCTTAGGCCAAATATGGTATAGACAAGAGCTACTCCTTGCTCAACGAAATGGACTCAACACCGCATATTAAACGCCTAAGAATGTATCTGACTAGTAAGTATCTTAAAACCTATGGATTGCTATGTCTCCAAAAGAGAATCAAGCGTGTGTACAGGGGCATAAACGCAGCAGTGATAGGATTGGAGAGGTTCGGTGAGCAATGAAGACCCTTTGAAGTCATATTGCATGGTACCCATTCCACGGGTCTCAACTCTCCAGGTTTAAGGTATTCTTCCTTCAGCTAAAACATGCATGTGGAACCCAGAGTATGATCAACCGTGTGAACGGAAGACGTGTTCAAATATGTCTCAGTTTTCCTCCCCTGGTACTCGGGTGCAACATTCCAGACGCTTTACTAACACTCTCCCCACTTGGAGAGTCAGCGCCTTTAACCTCCTGTTTGGCCCAGTTTGCAATTTCTGCCGAAGATGAACAGGAATAGCGAGAACCAATGAGAGACTAGCTAGAGGTGTCTAGACGGGCAAATTTAACTCTCATTTCCCACCAGGAATAGGAATTAACCAAAGGCTCCGCGTGCCATGCAGGAACCAGATTAGGGCCTGAAGCCATCCTGCGGTGTTGCGGCCAGCTCACAAGAAAGCGAGTTGAAGAAAGGAGCTCAGGCGCACTGTAATTCACAAACCTGCAGAGTTATAAATGACAGCTATCGTCCAAAAATATACTGAAGTAAGGCTGCTAAGAGGACTTGAAAGCGGGGCAGAATTGCAGGAAACCGATTTCAGGAGGTAGACTGGAATTGCATTGAAAGCATAGGAAAAGAGGCAGAACGTCCACAATGATGCACTTGGCCAAAAAGGGCGTATGCGTTTTTTCCTGAATATATTCAGGAAAAAACGCATACGCCCTTTTTGGCCAACCAAGCAAGCTTGCAAAGGAAATCTGCACTACAATGAAGTCTCACTTCCCCCCGGTCAAAAGGGCCATCTGAAAAAAGTGTAAAATCCAGAACTGCAGGACAGGACATGGAGAACTGGGAGCCTTGTTATGCTGATTGGCGAGATGTAAATTGCCAACAGACACTCGGGAGAAGTGTATGGTGTTTCCTGAAACATCTAAAAAACAAAGCAACAGAGCCTAGGGCACTTCCACTTATGGTCCTATAGTTTAGGGAAATTAAAATCAAAAAGACACAGCCACCCCAAAGTTTGGGACGCTTCTGTTTACAAGAACCTCGTTTACAGTACCAGTTCAACATCGCAGAAAGTCAAAAATGGATAAAGAAGTTATGGTATTTACTTACAAAGCAATATCACTCAGCAATGAAATCTATGTCATCAGGCCCTTAGCAGCACAATGAGTGGATTCAGGTATGATGATTCTAACTGAAATAAGTCACTCAGAAAAAGAAACATCATAAGATATCAGTAATACATGGAATGTAAACTTGGCTACACAGGAACTGAATTACAGAACAGAACAGGGTCTCATATTTAGAAAACCAACTTATGCTTGCTTAAGGGGAAAGGTGAGTTGGGGTGCTGCATAAAACCAGAGATTGAAATGAACACAGTTAAAGTTCCTTAAGCCAAATATGCAATAGACAAGATCTACTCCTTGCTCAATGAAATGGACTCAACACCCCATATTAAACGCCTAAGAATGTACCTGACTAGTAAGTATCTTAAAACCTATGGATTGCTATGTCTCCGAAAGAGAATCAAGCATGTGTACAGGGGCATAAACGCAGCAGTGATAGGATTGGAGAGGTTCGGTGAGCAAATGAAGACCCTTTGAAGTCATATTGCATGGTACCCATTCCACGGGTTTCAGCTACCCAGGTTTAAGGTATTCTTCCTTCAGCTAAAACATGCATGTGGAACCTAGAGTATGATCAACCATGTGATCGGGAGACGTGTTCAAATATGTCTCAGTTTTCATACCCTGGTAATCGGGTGCAACACACCAGATGCTTTACTAACACTCTCCCGACGTGGAGAGTCAGTCCCTTTAACCTACTGTTTGGCCCAGTTTGCAATTTCTGTGGAAGATAAACAGGAATAGCGAGAACCAATGAGAGACTAGCTGGAGGTGTCTGGACGGGCAAATTTAACTCTCATTTCCCACCAGGAAGAGGAATTAACCAAAGGCTCAGCGTGCCGTGCCGGAACCAGATTAGGGCCTGAAGCCATCCTGCGGTGTTGCGGCCAGCTCACAAGAAAGCGAGTTGAAGAAAGGAGCTCAGGGGCACTGTAATTCACAAACCTGCAGAGTTATAAATGACAGCTATCGTCCAAAAATATACTGAAGTAAGGCTGCCAAGAGGACTTGAAAGCGAGGCAGAATTGCAGGAAACCGATTTCAGGAGGTAGACTGGAATTGCTTTGAAAGCATAGGGAAAGAGGCAGAACGTCCACAATGATGCACTTGGCCAAAAAGGGCGTATGCGTTTTTTCCTGAATATATTCAGGAAAAAACGCATACGCCCTTTTTGGCCAACCAAGCAAGCTTGCAAAGGAAATCTGCACTACAATGAAGTCTCACTTCCCCCTGATCAAAAGCGCCATCTGAAAAAAGTGTAAAATCCAGAACTGCAGGACAGGCCATGGAGAACTGGGAGCCTTGTTATGCTGATGGGCAGGATGTAAATTGCCAACAGACACTCGGGAGAAGTGTATGGTGTTTCCTGTAACATCTAAAAAACAAAGCAACAGAGCCTAGGGCACTTCCACTTATGGTCCTATAGCTTAGGGAAATTAAAATCAAAAAGACACAGCCACCCCAAAGTTTGGAACGGCTCTGATTACAAGAACCTCCTTTACAGTACAAGTTCAACATCGCAGAAAGTGAAAAATGGATAAAGAAGTTGTGGTATTTACTTACAAAGCAATATCACTCAGCAATGAAATCTATGTCATCAAGCCCTTAGCAGCACAATGAGTGGATTCAGGTATGACGATTCTAACTGAAATAAGTCACACAGAAAAAGAAACATCATAAGATATCAGTAATACACGGAATGTAAACTTGGCTACACAGGAACTGAATACCAAAACAGAACAGGGTCTCAAATTTAGAAAACCAACTTATGCTTGCTTATGGGGAAAGGTGAGTTGGGGTGCTGCATAAAACCAGAGATTGAAATGAGCACAGATAAAGTTCCTTAAGCCAAATATGGAATAGACAAGATCTACTCCTTGCTCAATGAAATGGACTCAACATCCCATATTAACCGCCTAAGAATGTACCTGACTAGTAAGTATCTTAAAACCTATGGATTGCTATGTCTCCGAAAGAGAATCAAGCATGTGTACAGGGGCATAAACGCAGCAGTGATAGGATTGGAGAGGTTCGGTGAGCAAATGAAGACCCTTTGAAGTCATATTGCATGGTACCCATTCCACGGGTTTCAACTACCCAGGTTTAAGGTATTCTTCCTTCAGCTAAAACATGCATGTGGAACCTAGAGTATGATCAACCATGTGATCGGGAGACGTGTTCAAATATGTCTCAGTTTTCATACCCTGGTACTCGGGTGCAACACACCAGATGCTTTACTAACACTCTCCCGACGTGGAGAGTCAGTCCCTTTAACCTACTGTTTGGCCCAGTTTGCAATTTCTGTGGAAGATGAACAGGAATAGCGAGAACCAATGAGAGACTAGCTGGAGGTGTCTGGACGGGCAAATTTAACTCTCATTTCCCACCAGGAAGAGGAAATAACCAAAGGCTCAGCGTGCCGTGCCGGAACTAGATTAGGGCCTGAAGCCATCCTGCGGTGTTGCGGCCAGCTCACAAGAAAGCGAGTTGAAGAAAGGAGCTCAGGGGCACTGTAATTCACAAACCTGCAGAGTTATAAATGACAGCTATCATCCAAAAATATACTGAAGTAAGGCTGCCAAGAGGTCTTGAAAGCGGGGCAGAACTGCACGAAACCGATTTCAGGAGGTAGACTGGAATTGCATTGAAAGCATAGGAAAAGAGGCAGAACGTCCACAATGATGCACTTGGCCAAAAAGGGCGTATGCGTTTTTTCCTGAATATATTCAGGAAAAAACGCATACGCCCTTTTTGGCCAACCAAGCAAGCTTGCAAAGGAAATCTGCACTACAATGAAGTCTCACTTCCCCCTGATCAAAAGCGCCATCTGAAAAAAGTGTAAAATCCAGAACTGCAGGACAGGCCATGGAGAACTGGGAGCCTTGTTATGCTGATGGGTGGGATGTAAATTGACAACAGACACTTGGGAGAAGTGTATGGTGTTTCCTCAAACATCTAAAAAACAAAGCAACAGAGCCTAGGGCACTTCCACTTATGGTCTTATAGCTTAGGGAAATTAAAATCAAAAAGACACAGCCACCCCAAAGTTTGGAATGGCTCTGATTACAAGAACCTCCTTTACAGTACAAGTTCAACATCGCAGAAAGTGAAAAATGGATAAAGAAGTTGTGGTATTTACTTACAAACAATATCACTCAGCAATGAAATCTATGTCATCAAGCCCTTAGCAGCACAATGAGTGGATTCAGGTATGACGATTCTAAGTGAAATAAGTCACACAGGACAAGAAACATCATAAGGTATCAGTAATACACAGAATGTAAACTTGGCTACACAGGAGCTGAATTACAGAACAGAACAGGGTCTCAAATTTAGAAAACCAACTTATGCTTGCTTAAGGGTACAGGTGAGTTGGGGTGCTGCATAAAACCAGAGATTGAAATGAGCACAGATAAAGTTCCTTAAGCCAAATATGGAATAGACAAGAGCTACTCCTTGCTCAACCAAATGGACTCAACACCCCATATTAAACGCCTAAGGATGTACATGACTAGTAAATATCTTAAAACCTATGGATTGCTATGTCTCTGAAAGAGAATCAAGCATGTGTACAGGGGCATAAACGCAGCAGTGATAGGATTGGAGAGGTTCGGTGAGCAAATGAAGACCCTTTGAAGTCATATTGCATGGTACCCATTCCACAGGTTTCAACTACCCAGGGTTAAGGTATTCTTCCTTCAGCTAAAACGTGCATGTGGAACCTAGAGTATGATCAACCATGTGATCGGGAGACGTGTTCAAATATGTCTCAGTTTTCGTACCCTGGTACCCGGGTGCAACATTCCAGACTCTTTACTAACACTCTCCCAACTTGGAGAATCAGTCCCTTTAACCTCCTGTTTGGCCCAGTTTGCAATTTCTGCGGAAGATGAACAGGAATAGCGAGAACCAATGAGAGACTAGCTGGAGGTGTCTGGACGGGCAAATTTAACTCTCATTTCCCACCAGGAAGAGGAATTAACCAAAGGCTCAGCGTGCCATGCCGGAACCAGATTAGGGCCTGAAGCCATCCTGCGGTGTTGCGGCCAGCTCACAAGAAAGCGAGTTGAAGAAAGGAGCTCAGGGGCACTGTAATTCACAAACCTGCAGAGTTATAAATGACAGCTATCGTCCAAAAATATACTGAAGTAAGGCTGCCAAGAGGACTTGAAAGCGGGGCAGAATTGCAGGAAACCGATTTCAGGAGGTAGACTGGAATTGCATTGAAAGCATAGGAAAAGAGGCAGAGCGTCCACAATGATGCACTTGGCCAAAAAGGGCGTATGCGTTTTTTCCTGAATATATTCAGGAAAAAACGCATACGCCCTTTTTGGCCAACCAAGCAAGCTTGCAAAGGAAATCTGCACTACAATGAAGTCTCACTTCCCCCCGGTCAAAAGGGCCATCTGAAAAAAGTGTAAAATCCAGAAAGGCAGGACAGGCCATGGAGAACTGGGAGCCTTGTTATGCTGATGGGCGGGATGTAAATTGCCAACAGACACTCGGGAGAAGTGTATGGTGTTTCCTGAAACATCTAAAAAACAAAGCAACAGAGCCTAGGGCACTTCCACTTATGGTCCTATAGCTTAGGGAAATTAAAATCAAAAAGACACAGCCACCCCAAAGTTTGGAACGGCTCTGTTTACAAGAACCTCGTTTACAGTACAAGTCCAACATCGCAGAAAGTGAAAAATGGATAAAGAAGTTGTGGTATTTACTTACAAAGCAATATCACTCAGCAATGAAATCTATGTCATCAGGCCCTTAGCAGCACAATGAGTGGATTCAGGTATGATGATTCTAACTGAAATAAGTCACACAGAAAAAGAAACATCATAAGGTATCAGTAATACACGGAATGAAAACTTGGCTACACAGGAGCTGAATTACAGAACAGAACAGGGTCTCACATTTAGAAAACCAACTTATGCTTGTTTAAGGGGAAAGGTGAGTTGGGGTGCTGCATAAAACCAGAGATTGAAATGAGCACAGATAAAGTTCCTTAAGCCAAATATGGAATAGACAAGAGCTACTCCTTGCTCAACCAAATGGACTCAACACCCCATATTAAACGCCTAAGGATGTACATGACTAGTAAATATCTTAAAAACTATGGATTGCTATGTCTCTGAAAGAGAATCAAGCATGTGTACAGGGGCATAAACGCAGAAGTGATAGGATTGGAGAGGTTCGGTGAGCAAATGAAGACCCTTTGAAGTCATATTGCATGGTACCCATTCCACAGGATTCAACTACCCAGGGTTAAGGTATTCTTCCTTCAGCTAAAACGTGCATGTGGAACCTAGAGTATGATCAACCATGTGATCGGGAGACGTGTTCAAATATGTCTCAGTTTTCGTACCCTGGTACCCGGGTGCAACATTCCAGACTCTTTACTAACACTCTCCCAACTTGGAGAATCAGTCCCTTTAACCTCCTGTTTGGCCCAGTTTGCAATTTCTGCGGAAGATGAACAGAAATAGCGAGAACCAATGAGAGACTAGCTGGAGGTGTCTGGACGGGCAAATTTAACTCTCATTTCCCACCAGGAAGAGGAATTAACCAAAGGCTCAGCGTGCCATGCCGGAACCAGATTAGGGCCTGAAGCCATCCTGCGGTGTTGCGGCCAGCTCACAAGAAAGCGAGTTGAAGAAAGGAGCTCAGGGGCACTGTAATTCACAAACCTGCAGAGTTATAAATGACAGCTATCGTCCAAAAATATACTGAAGTAAGGCTGCCAAGAGGACTTGAAAGCGGGGCAGAATTGCAGGAAACCGATTTCAGGAGGTAGACTGGAATTGCATTGAAAGCATAGGAAAAGAGGCAGAACGTCCACAATGATGCACTTGGCCAAAAAGGGCGTATGCGTTTTTTCCTGAATATATTCAGGAAAAAACGCATACGCCCTTTTTGGCCAACCAAGCAAGCTTGCAAAGGAAATCTGCACTACAATGAAGTCTCACTTCCCCCCGGTCAAAAGCGCCATCTGAAAAATGTGTAAAATCCAGAAAGGCAGGACAGGCCATGGAGAACTGGGAGCCTTGTTATGCTGATGGGCGGGATGTAAATTGCCAACAGACACTCGGGAGAAGTGTATGGTGTTTCCTGAAACATCTAAAAAACAAAGCAACAGAGCCTAGGGCACTTCAACTTATAGTCCTATAGCTTAGGGAAATTAAAATCAAAAAGACACAGCCACCCCAAAGTTTGGAACGGCTCTGTTTACAAGAACCTCGTTTACAGTACAAGTCCAACATCGCAGAAAGTGAAAAATGGATAAAGAAGTTGTGGTATTTACTTACAAAGCAATATCACTCAGCAATGAAATCTATGTCATCAGGCCCTTAGCAGCACAATGAGTGGATTCAGGTATGATGATTCTAACTGAAATAAGTCACACAGAAAAAGAAACATCATAAGATATCACTAATAAACGGAATGTAAACTTGGCTACACAGGAACTGAATTCCAAAACAGAACAGGGTCTCAAATTTAGAAAACCAACTTATGCTTGCTTAAGGGGAAAGGTGAGTTGGGGTGCTGCATAAAACCAGAGATTGAAATGAGCACAGATAAAGTTGCTTAAGCCAAATATTGAATAGACAAGAGCTACTCCTTGCTTAACGAAATGGACTCAACACCCCATATTAAAGGCCTAAGAATGTACCTGACTAGTAAGTATCTTAAAACCTATGGATTGCTATGTCTCAAAGGAGAATCAAGCGTGTGTACAGGGGCGTAAACTCAGCAGTGATAGGATTGGAGAGGTTCGGCGAGCAAATGAAGACCCTTTGAAGTCATATTGCATGGTACCCATTCCACGGGTCTCAACTACCCAGGTTTAAGGTATTCTTCCTTCAGCTAAAACATGCATGTGGAACCCAGAGTATGATCAACCATGTGAACGGGAGATGTGTTCAAATATGTCTCAGTTTTCCTCCCCTGGTACTCGGGTGCAACATTCCAGACGCTTTACTAACACTCTCCCCACTTGGAGAGTCAGCGCCTTTAACCTCCTGTTTGGCCCAGTTTGCAATTTCTGCGGAAGATGAACAGGAATAGGGAGAACCAATGAGAGACTAGCTGGAGGTGTCTGGACGGGCAAATTTAACTCTCATTTCCCACCAGGAAGAGGAAATAACCAAAGGCTCAGCGTGCCGTGCCGGAACCAGATTAGGGCCTGAAGCCATCCTGCGGTGTTGCGGCCAGCTCAAAAGAAAGCGAGTTGAAGAAAGGAGCTCAGGGGCACTGTAATTCACAAACCTGCAGAGTTATAAATGACAGCTATCGTCCAAAAATATACTGAAGTAAGGCTGCCAAGAGGACTTGAAAGCGGGGCAGAATTGCAGGAAACCGATTTCAGGAGGTAGACTGGAATTGCATTGAAAGCATAGGAAAAGAGGCAGAACGTCCACAATGATGCACTTGGCCAAAAAGGGCGTATGCGTTTTTTCCTGAATATATTCAGGAAAAAACGCATACGCCCTTTTTGGCAAACCAAGCAAGCTTGCAAAGGAAATCTGCACTACAATGAAGTCTCACTTCCCCCCGGTCAAAAGGGCCATCTGAAAAAAGTGTAAAATCCAGAAAGGCAGGACAGGCCATGGAGAACTGGGAGCCTTGTTATGCTGATGGGCGGGATGTAAATTGCCAACAGACACTCCGGAGAAGTGTATGGTGTTTCCTGAAACATCTAAAAAACAAAGCAACAGAGCCTAGGGCACTTCCACTTTGGTCCTATAGCTTAGGGAAATTAAAATCAAAAAGACACAGCCACCCCAAAGTTTGGAACGGCTCTGTTTACAAGAACCTCGTTTACAGTACAAGTTCAACATCACAGAAAGTGAAAAATGGATAAAGAAGTTGTGGTATTTACTTACAAAGCAATATCACTCAGCAATGAAATCTATGTCATCAGGCCCTTAGCAGCACAATGAGTGGATTCAGGTATGATGATTCTAACTGAAATAAGTCACACAGAAAAAGAAACATCATAAGATGTCAGTAATACACGGAATGTAAACTTGGCTGCACAGGAACTGCATTCCAAAACAGAACAGGGTCTCAAATTTAGAAAACCAACTTATGCTTGCTTAAGGGTAAAGGTGAGTTGGGGTGCTGGATAACACCAGAGATTGAAATGAGCACAGATAAAGTTCCTTAAGCCAAATATGGAATAGACAACAGCTACTCCTTGCTCAACGAAATGGACTCAACACCGCATATTAAACACCTAAGAATGTACCTGACTAGTAAGTATCTTAAAACCTATGGATTGCTATGTCTCCGAAAGAGAATCAAGCATGTGTACAGGGGCATAAACGCAGCAGTGATAGGATTGGAGAGGTTCGGTGAGCAAATGAAGACCCTTTGAAGTCATATTGCATGGTACCCATTCCACGGGTTTCAACTACCCAGGTTTAAGGTATTCTTCCTTCAGCTAAAACATGCATGTGGAACCTAGAGTATGATCAACCATGTGATCGGGAGACGTGTTCAAATATGTCTCAGTTTTCGTACCCTGGTACTCGGGTGCAACATTCCAGACGCTTTACTGACACTCTCCCGACTCGGAGAGTCAGTCCCATTAACCTCCTGTTTGGCCCAGTTTGCAATTTCTGTGGAAGATGAACAGGAATAGCGAGAACCAATGAGAGACTAGCTGGAGTGTCTGGACGGGCAAATTTAACTCTCATTTCCCACCAGGAAGAGGAATTAACCAAAGGCTCAGCGTGCCGTGCCGGAACCAGATTAGGGCCTGAAGCCATCCTGGGGTGTTGCGGCCAGCTCAAAAGAAAGCGAGTTGAAGAAAGGAGCTCAGGGGCACTGTAATTCACAAACCTGCAGAGTTATAAATGACAGCTATCGTCCAAAAATATACTGAAGTAAGGCTGCCAAGAGGACTTGAAAGCGGGGCAGAATTGCAGGAAACTGATTTCAGGAGGTAGACTGGAATTGCATTGAAAGCATAGGAAAAGAGGCAGAACGTCCACAATGATGCACTTGGCCAAAAAGGGCGTATGCGTTTTTTCCTGAATATATTCAGGAAAAAACGCATACGCCCTTTTTGGCCAACCAAGCAAGCTTGCAAAGGAAATCTGCACTACAATGAAGTCTCACTTCCCCCCGGTCAAAAGGGCCATCTGAAAAAAGTGTAAAATCCAGAAAGGCAGGACAGGCCATGGAGAACTGGGAGCCTTGTTATGCTGATGGGCGGGATGTAAATTGCCAACAGACACTCGGGAGAAGTGTATGGTGTTTCCTGAAACATCTAAAAAACAAAGCAACAGAGCCTAGGGCACTTCCATTTATGGTCCTATAGCTTAGGGAAATTAAAATCAAAAAGACACAGCCACCCCAAAGTTTGGAACAGCTCTGTTTACAAGAACCTCGTTTACAGTACAAGTCCAACATCGCAGAAAGTGAAAAATGGATAAAGAAGTTGTGGTATTTACTTACAAAGCAATATCACTCAGCAATGAAATCTATGTCATCAGGCCCTTAGCAGCACAATGAGTGGATTCAGGTATGATGATTCAAACTGAAATAAGTCACACAGAAAAAGAAACATCATAAGGTATCAGTAATACACGGAATGTAAACTTGGCTACACAGGAACTGAATTACAGAACAGAACAGGGTCTCAAATTTAGAAAAACAACTTATGCTTGTTTAAGGGGAAAGGTGAGTTGGGGTGCTGCATAAAACCAGAGATTGAATTGAGAACAGATAAAGTTCCTTAAGCCAAATATGGAATAGACAAGAGCTACTCCTTGCTCAACCAAATGGACTCAACACCCCATATTAAACGCCTAAGAATGTACATGACTAGTAAATATCTTAAAACCTATGGATTGCTATGTCTCCGAAAGAGAATCAAGCATGTGTTCAGGGGCATAAACGCAGCAGTGATAGGATTGGAGAGGTTCGGTGAGCAAATGAAGACCCTTTGAAGTCATATTGCATGGTACCCATTCCACAGGTTTCAACTACCCAGGTTTAAGGTATTCTTCCTTCAGCTAAAACATGCATGTGGAACCTAGAGTATGATCAACCATGTGATTGGGAGACGTGTTCAAATATGTCTCAGTTTTCGTACCCTGGTACTCGGGTGCAACATTCCACACGCTTTACTAACACTCTCCCGACTTGGAGAGTCAGTCCCTTTAACCTCCTGTTTGGCCCAGTTTGCAATTTCTGTGGAAGATGAACAGGAATAGCGAGAACCAATGAGAGACTAGCTGGAGGTGTCTGGACGGGCAAATTTAACTCTCATTTCCCACCAGGAAGAGGAATTAACCAAAGGCCCAGCGTGCCGTGCCAGAACCAGATTAGGGCCTGAAGCCATCCTGCGGTGTTGCGGCCAGCTCAAAAGAAAGCGAGTTGAAGAAAGGAGTTCAGGGGCACTGTAATTCACAAACCTGCAGAGTTATAAATGACAGCTATCGTCCAAAAATATACTGAAGTAAGGCTGCCAATAGGACTTGAAAGCGGGGCAGAATTGCAGGAAACCGATTTCAGGAGGTAGACTGGAATTGCATTGAAAGCATAGGAAAAGAGGCAGAACGTCCACAATGATGCACTTGGCCAAAAAGGGCGTATGCGTTTTTTCCCGAATATATTCAGGAAAAAACGCATACGCCCTTTTTGGCCAACCAAGCAAGCTTGCAAAGGAAATCTGCACTACAATGAAGTCTCACTTCCCCCCGGTCAAAAGGGCCATCTGAAAAAAGTGTAAAATCCAGAAAGGCAGGACAGGCCATGGAGAACTGGGAGCCTTGTTATGCTGATGGGCGGGATGTAAATTGCCAACAGACACTCGGGAGAAGTGTATGGTGTTTCCTGAAACATCTAAAAAACAAAGCAACAGAGCCTAGGGCACTTCCACTTATGGTCCTATAGCTTAGGGAAATTAAAATCAAAAAGACACAGCCACCCCAAAGTTTGGAACAGCTCTGTTTACAAGAACCTCGTTTACAGTACAAGTCCAACATCGCAGAAAGTGAAAAATGGATAAAGAAGTTGTGGTATTTACTTACAAAGCAATATCACTCAGCAATGAAATCTATGTCATCAGGCCCTTAGCAGCACAATGAGTGGATTCAGGTATGATGATTCTAACTGAAATAAGTCACACAGAAAAAGAAACATCATAAGGTATCAGTAATACACGGAATGTAAACTTGGCTACACAGGAGCTGAATTACAGAACAGAACAGGGTCTCAAATTTAGAAAACCAACTTATGCTTGTTTAAGGGGAAAGGTGAGTTCGGGTGCTGCATAAAACCAGAGATTGAAATGAGCACAGATAAAGTTCCTTAAGCCAAATATGGAATAGACAAGAGCTACTCCTTGCTCAACCAAATGGACTCAACACCCCATATTAAACGCCTAAGGATGTACATGACTAGTAAATACCTTAAAACCTATGGATTGCTATGTCTCTGAAAGAGAATCAAGCATGTGTACAGGGGCATAAACGCAGCAGTGATAGGATTGGAGAGGTTCGGTGAGCAAATGAAGACCCTTTGAAGTCATATTGCATGGTACCCATTCCACAGGTTTCAACTACCCAGGGTTAAGGTATTCTTCCTTCAGCTAAAACGTGCATGTGGAACCTAGAGTATGATCAACCATGTGATCGGGAGACGTGTTCAAATATGTCTCAGTTTTCGTACCCTGGTACCCGGGTGCAACATTCCAGACTCTTTACTAACACTCTCCCAACTTGGAGAATCAGTCCCTTTAACCTCCTGTTTGGCCCAGTTTGCAATTTCTGCGGAAGATGAACAGGAATAGCGAGAACCAATGAGAGACTAGCTGGAGGTGTCTGGACGGGCAAATTTAACTCTCATTTCCCACCAGGAAGAGGAATTAACCAAAGGCTCAGCGTGCCATGCCGGAACCAGATTAGGGCCTGTAGCCATCCTGCGGTGTTGCGGCCAGCTCACAAGAAAGCGAGTTGAAGAAAGGAGCTCAGGGGCACTGTAATTCACAAACCTGCAGAGTTATAAATGACAGCTATCGTCCAAAAATATACTGAAGTAAGGCTGCCAAGAGGACTTGAAAGCGGGGCAGAATTGCAGGAAACCGATTTCAGGAGGTAGACTGGAATTGCATTGAAAGCATAGGAAAAGAGGCAGAGCGTCCACAATGATGCACTTGGCCAAAAAGGGCGTATGCGTTTTTTCCTGAATATATTCAGGAAAAAACGCATACGCCCTTTTTGGCCAACCAAGCAAGCTTGCAAAGGAAATCTGCACTACAATGAAGTCTCACTTCCCCCCGGTCAAAAGGGCCATCTGAAAAAAGTGTAAAATCCAGAAAGACAGGACAGGCCATGGAGAACTGGGAGCCTTGTTATGCTGATGGGCGGGATGTATATTGCCAACTGACACTCGGGAGAAGTGTATGGTGTTTCCTGAAACATCTAAAAAACAAAGCAACAGAGCCTAGGGCACTTCCACTTATGGTCCTATAGCTTAGGGAAATTAAAATCAAAAAGACACAGCCACCCCAAAGTTTGGAATGGCTCTGTTTACAAGAACCTCGTTTACAGTACAAGTCCAACATCGCAGAAAGTGAAAAATGGATAAAGAAGTTGTGGTATTTACTTACAAAGCAATATCACTCAGCAATGAAATCTATGTCATCAGGCCCTTAGCAGCACAATGAGTGGATTCAGGTATGATGATTCTAACTGAAATAAGTCACACAGAAAAAGAAACATCATAAGGTATCAGTAATACACGGAATGTAAACTTGGCTACACAGGAGCTGAATTACAGAACAGAACAGGGTCTCAAATTTAGAAAACCAACTTATGCTTGTTTAAGGGGAAAGGTGAGTTGGGGTGCTGCATAAAACCAGAGATTGAAATGAGCACAGATAAAGTTCCTTAAGCCAAATATGGAATAGACAAGAGCTACTCCTTGCTCAACCAAATGGACTCAACACCCCATATTAAACGCCTAAGAATGTACATGACTAGTAAATATCTTAAAACCTATGGATTGCTATGTCTCCGAAAGAGAATCAAGCATGTGTACAGGGGCATAAACGCAGAAGTGATAGGATTGGAGAGGTTCGGTGAGCAAATGAAGACCCTTTGAAGTCATATTGCATGGTACCCATTCCACAGGTTTCAACTACCCAGGGTTAAGGTATTCTTCCTTCAGCTAAAACATGCATGTGGAACCTAGAGTATGATCAACCATGTGATCGGGAGACGTGTTCAAATATGTCTCAGTTTTCGTACCCTGGTACTCGGGTGCAACATCCCAGACGCTTTACTAACACTCTCCCGACTTGGAGAGTCAGTCCCTTTAACCTCCTGTTTGGCCCAGTTTGCAATTTCTGTGGAAGATGAACAGGAATAGGGAGAACCAATGAGAGACTAGCTGGAGGTGTCTGGACGGGCAAATTTAACTCTCATTTCCCACCAGGAAGAGGAATTAACCAAAGGCTCAGCGTGCCGTGCCAGAACCAGATTAGGGCCTGAAGCCATCCTGCGGTGTTGCGGCCAGCTCAAAAGAAAGCGAGTTGAAGAAAGGAGTTCAGGGGCACTGTAATTCACAAACCTGCAGAGTTATAAATGACAGCTATCGTCCAAAAATATACTGAAGTAAGGCTGCCAAGAGGACTTGAAAGCGGGGCAGAATTGCAGGAAACCGATTTCAGGAGGTAGACTGGAATTGCATTGAAAGCATAGGAAAAGAGGCAGAACGTCCACAATGATGCACTTGGCCAAAAAGGGCGTATGCGTTTTTTTCTGAATATATTCAGGAAAAAACGCATACACCCTTTTTGGCCAACCAAGCAAGCTTGCAAAGGAAATCTGCACTACAATGAAGTCTCACTTCCCCCCGGTCAAAAGCGCCATCTGAAAAAAGTGTAAAATCCAGAAAGGCAGGACAGGCCATGGAGAACTGGGAGCCTTGTTATGCTGATGGGCGGGATGTAAATTGCCAACAGACACTCGGGAGAAGTGTATGGTGTTTCCTGAAACATCTAAAAAACTAAGCAACAGAGCCTAGGGCACTTCCACTTATGGTCCTATAGCTTAGGGAAATTAAAATCAAAAAGACACAGCCACCCCAAAGTTTGGAACGGCTCTGTTTACAAGAACCTCGTTTACAGTACAAGTCCAACATCGCAGAAAGTGAAAAATGGATAAAGAAGTTGTGGTATTTACTTACAAAGCAATATCACTCAGCAATGAAATCTATGTCATCAGGCCCTTAGCAGCACAATGAGTGGATACAGGTATGATGATTCTAACTGAAATAAGTCACACAGAAAAAGAAACATCATAAGGTATCAGTAATACACGGAATGTAAACTTGGCTACACAGGAGCTGAATTACAGAACAGAACAGGGTCTCAAATTTAGAAAACCAACTTATGCTTGTTTAAGGGGAAAGGTGAGTTGGGGTGCTGCATAAAACCAGAGATTGAAATGAGCACAGATAAAGTTCCTTAAGCCAAATATGGAATAGACAAGAGCTACTCCTTGCTCAACCAAATGGACTCAACACCCCATATTAAACGCCTAAGGATGTACATGACTAGTAAATATCTTAAAACCTATGGATTGCTATGTCTCCGAAAGAGAATCAAGCATGTGTACAGGGGCATAAACGCAGAAGTGATAGGATTGGAGAGGTTCGGTGAGCAAATGAAGACCCTTTGAAGTCATATTGCATGGTACCCATTCCACAGGTTTCAACTACCCAGGGTTAAGCTATTCTTCCTTCAGCTAAAACATGCATGTGGAACCTAGAGTATGATCAACCATGTGATTGGGAGACGTGTTCAAATATGTCTCAGTTTTCGTACCCTGGTACTCGGGTGCAACATCCCAGACGCTTTACTAACACTCTCCCCACTTGGAGAGTCAGTCCCTTTAACCTCCTGTTTGGCCCAGTTTGCAATTTCTGCGGAAGATGAACAGGAATAGCGAGAACCAATGAGAGACTAGCTGGAGGTGTCTGGACGGGCAAATTTAACTCTCATTTCCCACCAGGAAGAGGAATTAACCAAAGGCTCAGCGTGCCATGCCGGAACCAGATTAGGGCCTGAAGCCATCCTGCGGTGTTGCGGCCAGCTCACAAGAAAGCGAGTTGAAGAAAGGAGCTCAGGGGCACTGTAATTCACGAACCTGCAGAGTTATAAATGACAGCTATCGTCCAAAAATATACTGAAGTAAGGCTGCCAAGAGGACTTGAAAGCGGGGCAGAATTGCAGGAAACCGATTTCAGGAGGTAGACTGGAATTGCATTGAAAGCATAGGAAAAGAGGCAGAACGTCCACAATGATGCACTTGGCCAAAAAGGGCGTATGCGTTTTTTCCTGAATATATTCAGGAAAAAACGCATACGCCCTTTTTGGCCAACCAAGCAA
The DNA here is from genome assembly GCF_951394435.1 of Stenella coeruleoalba. Taxonomy (NCBI): domain Eukaryota; kingdom Metazoa; phylum Chordata; class Mammalia; order Artiodactyla; family Delphinidae; genus Stenella; species Stenella coeruleoalba. The sequence goes on from NC_137148.1 coordinate 135,207,828, forward strand.
GCTTGCAAAGGAAATCTGCACTACAATGAAGTCTCACTTCCCGCCGGTCAAAAGGGCCATCTGAAAAAAGTGTAAAATCCAGAAAGGCAGGACAGGCCATGGAGAACTGGGAGCCTTGTTATGCTGATGGGCGGGATGTATATTGCCAGCAGACACTCGGGAGAAGTGTATTGTGTTTCCTGAAACATCTAAAAAACAAAGCAACAGAGCCTAGGGCACTTCCACTTATGGTCCTATAGCTTAGGGAAATTAAAATCAAAAAGACACAGCCACCCCAAAGTTTGGGACGGCTCTGTTTACAAGAACCTCGTTTACAGTACAAGTTCAACATCGCAGAAAGTGAAAAATGGATAAAGAAGTTGTGGTATTTACTTACAAAGCAATATCAGTCAGCAATGAAATCTATGTCATCAGGCCCTTAGCAGCACAATGAGTGGATTCAGGTATGATGATTCTAACTGAAATAAGTCACACAGATAAAGAAACATCATAAGATATCAGTAATACACGGAATGTAAACTTGGCTACACAGGAACTGAATTACAGAACAGAACAGGGTCTCAAATTTAGAAAACCAACTTATGCTTGTTTAAGGGGAAAGGTGAGTTGGGGTGCTGCATAAAACCAGAGATTGAAATGAGAACAGATAAATTTCCTTAAGCCAAATATGGAATAGACAAGAGCTACTCCTTGCTCAACAAAATGGACTCAACACCCCATATTTAACGTCTAGGAATATACCTGCCTAGTAAGAATCATAAAAGCTATGGATTTATATATCTCTGTAAGAGAATCAAGAGTGTGTACAGCAGCATTAAAGCAGTGAAAATCAGCTAAATCCCATATTAAAAATAATTTTCTTAAACAAAACACAATGACAGTGAAATAGAGAGCAATACTTAAGTAATTCATTCAAGGCTTCTGATGCAACCTGCATTTACCATATCTACACCCAGAGCTGGGTGACACATAAGGCTGGACACTTGGGTCTCATAAGATTGGTGAGGTTCGGTGAGCAAATGCAGACCCTTTGAAGTCATATTGCATGGTACCCATTCCACGGGTTTCAACTACCCAGGTTTAAGGTATTCTTCCTTCAGCTAAAACATGCATGTGGAACCTAGAGTATGATCAACCATGTGATCGGGTGACGTGTTCAAATATGTCTCAGTTTTCGTACCCTGGTACACGGGTGCAACATTCCAGATGCTTTATTAACACTCTCCCGACTTGGAGAGTCAGTCCCTTTAACCTCCTGTTTGGCCCAGTTTGCAATTTCTGCGGAAGATGAACAGGAATAGTGAGAAACAATGAGAGACTAACTGGAGGTGTCTGGACGGGCAAATTTAACTCTCATTTCCCACCAGGAAGAGGAATTAACCAAAGGCTCAGCATGCCGTGCCGGATCCAGATTAGGGCCTGAAGCCATCCTGCGGTGTTGCGGCCAGCTCACAAGAAAGTGAGTTGAAGAAAGGAGCTCAGGGGCACTGTAATTCACAAACCTGCAGAGTTATAAATGACAGCTATCGTCCAAAAATATACTGAAGTAAGGCTTCCAAGAGGACTTGAAAGCGGGGCAGAATTGCAGCAAACCGATTTCAGGAGGTAGACTGGAATTGCATTGAAAGCATAGGAAAAGAGGCAGAACGTCCACAATGATGCACTTGGCCAAAAAGGGCGTATGCGTTTTTTCCTGAATATATTCAGGAAAAAACGCATACGCCCTTTTTGGCCAACCAAGCAAGCTTGCAAAGGAAATCTGCACTACAATGAAGTCTCACTTCCCCCCGGTCAAAAGGGCCATCTGAAAAAAGTGTAAAATCCAGAAAGGCAGGACAGGCCATGGAGAACTGGGAGCCTTGTTATGCTGATGGGCGGGATGTAAATTGCCAACAGACACTGGGGAGAAGTGTATGGTGTTTCCTGAAACATCTAAAAAACAAAGCAACAGAGCCTAGGGCACTTCCACTTTGGTCCTATAGCTTAGGGAAATTAAAATCAAAAAGACACAGCCACCCCAAAGTTTGGAACGGCTCTGTTTACAAGAACCTCGTTTACCGTACAAGTTCAATATCACAGAAAGTGAAAAATGGATAAAGAACTTGTGGTCCTTACGTACAATGCAGTATCACTCAGCAATGAAATCTATGTCATCAGGCCCGTAGCAGCATAATGACTGGATTCAGGTACGATGATTCTAAAGGAAATAAGTCACACAGAAAAAGAAACATCATAAGATATCAGTAAAACACGGAATGTAAACTTGGCTACACAGGAACTGAATTCCAAAACAGAACAGGGTCTCAAATTTAGAAAACCAACTTATGCTTGCTTAAGGGGAAAGGTGAGTTGGGGTGCTGCATAAAACCAGAGATTGAAATGAGCACAGATAAAGTTCCTTAACCCAAATATGGAATAGACAAGAGCTACTCCTTGCTCAACGAAATGGTCTCAACACCCCATATTAGACGCCTAGGAATGTACCTGATTAGTAAGTATCTTAAAACCTATGGATTGCTATGTCTCCAAAAGAGAATCAAGCATGTGTACAGGGCCATGAACGCAGCAGTGATAGGATTGGAGAGGTTCGGTGAGCAAATGAAGACCCTTTGAAGTCATATTGCATGGTACCCATTACACGGGGCTCAACTCTCCAGGTTTAACGTATTCTTCCTTCAGCTAAAACATGCATGTGGAACCCAGAGTATGATCAACCATGTGAACGGGAGACGTGTTCAAATATGTCTCAGTTTTCCTCCAATGGTACTCGGGTGCAACATTCCAGACGCTTTACTAACACTCTCCTCACTTGGAGAGTCAGCGCCTTTAACCTCCAGTTTGGCCCAGTTTGCAATTTCTGCGGAAGATGAACAGGAATAGGGAGAACCAATGAGAGACTAGCTGGAGGTGTCTGGACGGGCAAATTTAACTCTCATTTCCCACCAGGAAGAGGAATTAACCAAAGGCTCAGCGTGGCGTGCCGGAACCAGATTAGGGCCTGAAGCCATCCTGCGGTGTTGCGGCCAGGTCACAAGAAAGCGAGTTGAAGAAAGGAGCTCAGGGGCACTGTAATTCACAAACCTGCAGAGTTATAAATGACAGCTATCGTCCAAAAATATACTGAAGTAAGGCTGCCAAGAGGACTTGAAAGCAGGGCAGAATTGCAGCAAACCGATTTCAGGAGGTAGACTGGAATTGCATTGAAAGCATAGGAAAAGAGGCAGAACGTCCACAATGATGCACTTGGCCAAAAAGGGCATATGCGTGTTTTCCTGAGTATATTCAGGAAAAAACGCATACGCCCTTTTTGGCCAACCAAGCAAGCTTGCAAAGGAAATCTGCACTATAATGAAGTCTCACTTCCCCCCTGTCAAACGGGCCATCTGAAAAAATTGTAAAATCCAGAAAGGCAGGACAGGCCATGGAGAACTGGGAGCCTTGTTATGCTGATGGGCGGGATGTAAATTGCCAACAGACACTCCGGAGAAGTGTATGGTGTTTCCTGAAACATCTGAAAAACAAAGCAACAGAGCCTAGGGCACATCCACTTATGGTCCTATAGCTTAGGAAAATAAATATCAAAAAGACACAGCCACCCCAAAGTTTGGGACACCTCTGTTTACAAGAACCTCGTTTATCATACAAGTTCAATATCACAGAAAGTGAAAAATGGATAAAGAACTTGTGGTACTTACGTACAATGCAGTATCACTCAGCAATGAAATCTATGTCATCAGGCCCATAGCAGCACAATGAGTGGATTCAGGTACGATGATTCTAACTGAAATAAGTCACAGAGAAAAAGAAACATCATAAGATATCAGTAATACACGGAATGTAAACTTGGCTACACAGGAACTGAATTCCAAAACAGAACAGGGTCTCAAATTTAGAAAACCAACTTATGCTTGCTTAAGGGGAAAGGTGAGTTAGGGTACTGCATAAAACCAGAGATTGAATTGAGCACAGATAAAGTTCCTTAAGCCAAATATGGTATAGACAAGAGCTACTCCTTTCTCAACGAAATGGACTCAACACCGCATATTAAACGCCTAAAAATGTACCTGACTAGTAAGTATCTTAAAACCTAAGGATTCCTATGTCTCCGAAAGAGAATCAAGCATGTGTACAGGGCCATAAACGCAGCAGTGATAGGATTGGAGAGGTTCGGTGAGCAAATGAAGACCCTTTGAAGTCATATTGCATGGTACCCATTCCACAGGTTTCAACTACCCAGCTTTAAGGTATTCTTCCTTCAGCTAAAACATGCATGTGGAACCTAGAGTATGATCAACCATGTGATCGGGAGACGTGTTCAAATATGTCTCAGTTTTCATACCCTGCTACTCGGGTGCAACATTCCACACGCTTTACTAACACTCTCCTGACTTGGAGAGTCAGTCCCTTTAACCTCCTGTTTGGCCCAGTTTGCAATTTCTGCGGAAGATGAACAGGAATAGCGAGAACCAATGAGAGACTAGCTGGAGGTGTCTGGACGGGCAAATTTAACTCTCATTTCCCACCAGGAAGAGGAATTAACCAAAGGCTCAGCGTGCCGTGCCGGAACCAGATTAGGGCCTGAAGCCATCCTGCGGTGTTGTGGCCAGGTCACAAGAAACCGAGTTGAAGAAAGGAGCTCAGGGGCACTGTAATTCACAAAACTGCAGAATTATAAATGACAGCTATCGTCCAAAAATATACTGAAGTAAGGCTGCCAAGAGGACTTGAAAGCGGGGCAGAATTGCAGGAAAGCAATTTCAGGAGGTAGACTGGAATTGCATTGAAAGCATAGGAAAAGAGGCAGAACGTCCACAATGATGCACTTGGCCAAAAAGGGCGTATGCGTTTTTTCCTGAATATATTCAGGAAAAAACGCATACGCCCTTTTTGGCCAACCAAGCAAGCTTGCAAAGGAAATCTGCACTACAATGAAGTCTCACTTCCCCACGGTCAAAAGGGCCATCTGAAAAAAGTGTAAAATCCAGAAAGGCAGGACAGGCCATGGAGAACTGGGAGCCTTGTTATGCTGATGGGAGTGATGTAAATTGCCAACAGACACTCGGGAGAAGTGTATGGTGTTTCCTGAAACATCTAAAAAACAAAGCAACAGAGCCTAGGGCACTTCCACTTATGGTCCTATAGCTTAGGGAAATTAAAACCAAAAAGACACAGCCACCCCAAAGTTTGGGACGCCTCTGTTTACAAGAAACTCGTTTACCGTACAAGTTCAATATCACACAAAGTTAAAAATGGATAAAGAACTTGTGGTACTTACGTACAAAGCAATATCACTCAGCAATGAAATCTATGTCATCAGGCCCGTAGCAGCATAATGAGTGGATTCAGGTACGATGATTCTAACTGAAATAAGTCACACAGAAAAAGAAACATCATAAGATATCACTAATACACGGAATGTAAACTTGGCTACACAGGAACTGAATTCCAAAACAGAACAGGGTCTCAAATTTAGAAAACCAACTTATGCTTGCTTAAGGGGAAAGGTGAGCTGGGGTGCTGCATAAAACCAGAGATTGAAATGAGCACAGATAAAGTTCTTTAAGCCAAATATGGAATAGACAAGTGCTACTCCTTGCTCAACGAAATGGACTCAACACCCCATATTAAACGCCTAAGAATGTACCTGACTAGTAAGTATCTGAAAACCTATGGATTGCTCTGTCTCCGAAAGAGAATCAAGCGTGTGTACAGGGGCATAAACGCAGCAGTGATAGGATTGGAGAGGTTTGGTGAGCAAATGAAGACCCTTTGAAGTCATATTGCATGGTACCCATTACACGGGTTTCAACTCTGCAGGTTTAAGGTATTCTTCCTTCAGCTAAAACATGCATGTGGAACCCAGAGTATGATCAACCGTGTGAATGGGAGACGTGTTCAAATATGTCTCAGTTTTCCTCCCCTGGTACTCGGGTGCAACATCCCAGACGCTTTACTAACACTCTCCCCACTTGGAGAGTCAGCGCCTTTAACCTCCTGTTTGGCCCAGTTTGCAATTTCTGCGGAAGATGAACAGGAATAGGGAGAACCAATGAGAGACTAGCTGGAAGTGTCTGGACGGGCAAATTTAACTCTCATTTCCCACCAGGAAGAGGAAATAACCAAAGGCTCAGCGTGCCGTGCCTGAACCAGATTAGGGCCTGAAGCCATCCTGCGGTGTTGCGGCCAGCTCAAAAGAAAGCGAGTTGAAGAAAGGAGCTCAGGGGCACTGTAATTCACAAACCTGCAGAGTTATAAATGACAGCTATCGTCCAAAAATATACTGAAGTAAGGCTGCCAAGAGGACTTGAAAGCGGGGCAGAATTGCAGGAAACCGATTTCAGGAGGTAGACTGGAATTGCATTGAAAGCATAGGAAAAGAGGCAGAACGTCCACAATGATGCACTTCGCCAAAAAGATCATATGCGTGTTTTCCTGAATATATTCAGGAAAAAACGCATACGCCCTTTTTGGCCAACCAAGCAAGCTTGCAAAGGAAATCTGCACTACAATGAAGTCTCACTTCCCCCCGGTCAAAAGGGCTATCTGAAAAAAGTGTAAAATCCAGAAAGGCAGGACAGGCCATGGAGAACTGGGAGCCTTGTTATGCTGATGGGCGGGATGTAAATTGCCAACAGACACTCGGGAGAAGTGTATGGTGTTTCCTGAAACATCTAAAAAACAAAGCAACAGAGCCTAGGGCACTTGCACTTATGGTCCTATAGCTTAGGGAAATTAAAATCAAAAAGACACAGCCACCCCAAAGTTTGGAACGGCTCTGTTTACAAGAACCTCGTTTACAGTACAAGTCCAACATTGCAGAAAGTGAAAAATGGATAAAGAAGTTGTGGTATTTACTTACAAAGCAATATCACTCAGCAATGAAATCTATGTCATCGGGCACTTAGCAGAACAATGAGTGGATTCAGGTATGATGATTCTAACTGAAATAAGTCACACAGATAAAGAAACATCATAAGATATCACTAATACACGGAATATAAACTTGGCTGCACAGGAACTGAATTCCAAAACAGAACAAAGTCTCAAATTTAGAAAACCAACTTATGCTTGCTTAAGGGTAAAGGTGAGTTTGGGTGCTGCATAAAACCAGAGATTGAAATGAGCACAGATAAAGTTCCTTAAGCCAAATATGGAATAGACAAGAGCTACTCCTTGCTCAACGAAATGGACTCAACACCGCATATTAAACGCCTAAGAATGTACCTGACTAGTAAATATCTTAAAACCTATGGATTGCTATGTCTCCGAAAGAGAATCAAGCATGTGTACAGGGGCATAAACGCAGCAGTGATAGGATTGGAGAGGTTCGGTGAGCAAATGAAGACCCTTTGAAGTCCTATTGCATGGTTCCCATTCCACAGGTTTCAACTACCCAGGTTTAAGGTATTCTTCCTTCAGCTAAAACATGCATGTGGAACCCAGAGTATGATCAACCATGTGATTGGGAGACGTGTTCAAATATGTCTCAGTTTTCGTACCCTGGTTCTCGGGTGCAACATTCCAGACGCTTTACTAACACTCTCCCGACTTGGAGAGTCAGTCCCTTTAACCTCCTGTTTGGCCCAGTTTGCAATTTCTGCGGAAGATGAACAGGAATAGCGAGAACCAATGAGAGACTAGCTGAAGGTGTCTGGACGGGCAAATTTAACTCTCATTTCCCACCAGGAAGAGGAATTAACCAAAGGCTCAGCATGCCGTGCCGGAACCAGATTAGGGCCTGAAGCCATCCTGCGGTGTTGCGGCCAGCTCAAAAGAAAGCGAGTTGAAGAAAGGAGTTCAGGGGCACTGTAATTCACAAACCTGCAGAGTTATAAATGACAGCTATCGTCCAAAAATATACTGAAGTAAGGCTGCCAAGAGGACTTGAAAGCGGGGCAGAATTGCAGCAAACTGATTTCAGGAGGTAGACTGGAATTGCATTGAAAGCATAGGAAAAGAGGCAGAACGTCCACAATGATGCACTTGGCCAAAAAGGGCGTATGCGTTTTTTCCTGAATATATTCAGGAAAAAACGCATACGCCCTTTTTGGCCAACCAAGCAAGCTTGCAAAGGAAATCTGCACTACAATGAAGTCTCACTTCCCCCCGGTCAAAAGGGCCATCTGAAAAAAGTGTAAAATCCAGAAAGGCAGGACAGGCCATGGAGAACTGGGAGCCTTGTTATGCTGATGGGCGGGATGTAAATTGCCAAAAGACACTCGGGAGAAGTGTATGGTGTTTCCTGAAACATCTAAAAAACAAAGCAACAGAGCCTAGGGCACTTCCACTTATGGTCCTATAGCTTAGGGAAATTAAAATCAAAAAGACACAGCCACCCCAAAGTTTGGGACGGCTCTGTTTACAAGAACCTCGTTTACAGTACAAGTCCAACATCGCAGAAAGTGAAAAATGGATAAAGAAGTTGTGGTATTTACTTACAAAGCAATATCACTCAGCAATGAAATCTATGTCATCAGGCCCTTAGCAGCACAATGAGTGGATTCAGGTATGATGATTCTAACTGAAATAAGTCACACAGATAAAGAAACATCATAAGATATCAGTAATACACGGAATGTAAACTTGGCTACACAGTAACTGAATTACAGAACAGAACAGGGTCTCACATTTAGAAAACCAACTTATGCTTGTTTAAGGGGAAAGGTGGGTTGGGGTGCTGCATAAAACCAGAGATTGAAATGAGCACAGATAAATTTCCTTAAGCCAAATATGGAATAGACAAGAGCTACTCCTTGCTCAACAAAATGGACTCAACACCCCATATTTAACATCTAGGAATATACCTGCCTAGTAAGAATCATAAAAGCTATGGATTTATATATCTCTGTAAGAGAATCAAGAGTGTGTACAGTGGCATTAAAGCAGTGAAAATCAGCTAAATCCCATATTAAAAATAAATTTCTTAAACAAAACACAATGACAGTGAAATAGAGAGCAATACTTAAGTAATTCATTCAAGGCTTCTGATGCAACCTGCATTTACCATATCTACACCCAGAGCTGTGTGACACATAAGGCTGGACACTTGGGGCTCATAAGATTGGTGAGGTTCGGTGAGCAAATGCAGACCCTTTGAAGTCATATTGCATGGTACCCATTCCATGGGTCTCAACTCTCCAGGTTTAAGGGATTCTTCCTTCAGCTAAAACATGCATGTGGAACCCAGAGTATGATCCACCGTGTGATCGAGAAACGTGTTCAAATGTGTCTCACGTTTCGTTCCCTGGTACTCGGGTGCAACATTCCAGATGCTTTACTAACACTCTCCTCACTTGGAGAGTGAGTGCCTTTAACCTCCTGTTTGGCCCAGTTTGCAATTTCTGTGGAAGATGAACAGGAATAGGGAGAACCAATGAGAGACTAGCTGGAGGTGTCTGGACGGGCAAATTTAACTCTCATTTCCCACAGGGAAGAGGAATAAACCAAAGGCTCAGCATGCCGTGCCGGAACCAGATTAGGGCCTGAAGCCATCCTGCGGTGTTGCGGCCAGCTCACAAGAAAGCGAGTTGAAGAAAGGAGCTCAGGGGCACTGTAATTCACAAACCTGCAGATTTATAAATCACAGCTATTGTCCGAAAATATACTGAAGTAGGGCTGTCAAGAGGACTTGAATGCGGGGCAGAATTGCAGGAAACCGATTTCAGGAGGAATCGGAATTGGATTGCATTTAAAACACAGGAAAAGAGGCAGAACGTCGACAATGATGCACTTGGCCAAAAAGGGCATATGCGTTTTTTCCTGAATATATTCAGGAAAAAACGCATATGCCCTTTTTGGCCAACCAAGCAAGCTTGCAAAGGAAATCTGCACTAAAATGAAGTCTCACTTCCCCCTGGTCAAAAGGGCCATCTGAAAAAAGTGTAAAATCCAGAAAGGCAGGACAGGCCATGGAGAACTGGGAGCCTTGTTATGCTGATGGGCGGGATGTAAATTGCCAACAGACACTCGGGAGAAGTGTATGGTGTTTCCTGAAACATCTAAAAAACAAAGCAACAGAGCCTAGGGCACTTCCACTTATGGTCCTATAGCTTAGGGAAATTAAAATCAAAAAGACACAGCCACCCCAAAATTTGGGACCTCTCTTTTTACAGGAATCTCTTCTGTGGCACAAGTTAAATATCCCAGAGAGCAAATAATGGATAAAGAAGTTGCGGTACTTATGTACAACAGAATACCACTCAGCAATGAAATCTATGTCACCAGGCCCGTACCAGCATAATGAGTGGATTGAGGCACGATGATTCTAAGTGAAATAAGTCACACAGAAAAAGAAACATCATAAGGTATCACTAATACACGGAATGTGAACTTGGCTACACATGAACTGAATTACAAAACAGAACAGGGTCTCAAATTTAGAAAACCAACTTATGCTTGCTTAAGGGGGAAGGTGAGTTGGGGTGCTGCATAAAAGCAGAGTTTGAAATTAGCACAGATACCGTTCCATTAGCCAAATATGTAATAGACAAGACCTACCCCTTGCTCAACGAAATGGATTCAACAATGAGGTATCACCTCACACCTGGTAGAATAGGCATCATTGAAAATCTACAAACAAAAAATGCTGGAAAGGGTGTGGAGAAAAGGAACCCTCTTCCACTATTGTTGGGAATATAAGTTGATACAGTCATTATGGAGAACAATATGGAATTTCTTAAGAAACTAACAATAGAATTACCATATGATACAGCAATCCCAGTACTGGACATATACCCAGACAAAACCATAAATCAAAAAGAGTCATTCACCGCAGTGTTCATTGCATCACTATTTACAATATCGAGGTAATGGAAGCAACCTAAATGCTCACAGACAGACGAATGCATAAAGCTGTGGTACATATATAAAATGGAATATTACTAAGCCATGAAAAGGAATGAAATTGGGTCATTTGTAGAGACGTCGATGGATCTAGAGACTGTCATACAGAGTGAAGTAAGTCAGAAAGAGAAAAACAAATCTTGTATATTCATGCATATATGTGGAACCTAGAAAAACTGTACAGATTAACCATTTTGCAAGGCATAAATAGAGCAACAGATGTAGACAACAAACGTATGGACAACAAGGGGGGAAAGCTGTTGGGGGGGTGGTGGTGGGAGGAGTTGAGAGACTGGGATTGGCATGTATACATTTATATGTATAAAATAGATAACCAATAAGAACCTGCTGTATAAAAATATAAAATAAAATTCAAAATTAAAAAGAAATAAAATTTAAAAAATAAAACAGAAAAAACAATTATTCCCTGCACATACATGTATTCATATGAATAAATTATTTCCATGCTTATATCTGTAAATACAAAAAAGAGGAATAAAATCTACCTTGAACCAAAAACGAAAAAGAGAAAAAAACACAGAACCCACCAGTTACACAGAGGAAAACCGTATCAGGGCACTTGCTCCAGTTGTAAACAATTCTGAAGTTGGTCAGTGGTGGGGAATCGTCTCCCATTCAGCCAGCAGCCCCCACGCAACAAACGTCCTCATTGCAAAGCTGGGGCACCGTGCCGAGGCATCTGTGAGTAAACGTGAGCTGAGCCCCAGGCCAGTTGCTGCTGAACTATTCCCACCCGTCCCAGGTAAAACACCTGAATATATACAAGGACTTGAAAGCCTAGAGGAAGGGCCATAGAGCCACACGAGTGACAGCATGCCGGCCGACTTGGTGCCTGCAGGCCAGCCAGGATGGTCCTGGCCCTGGGTGCTCTTCTGGAAGATTTCCATTTCCCTGCCTGAGATACCCGTCCTGTCCCTGCCCCCACTGCTTTTTTCCTTCCTCACCTCTGCCCAGGGAGAAATTCCAGCAGCAGGTATGGGTGACACATCCTCTTCTTTAGCGGGTGGCAGCCTGGCAACTGCTGCAGAAAGTCCAGCAGAGCCCCACTCACACTGGGCCACCCACAAAGCCGTGGCCTCTCACTCCCTCCCACCAGCCCAGCCCCGAGACTGCTGACAGGGCAGAGAAAATGGCGTCAGGCATGGCTGCAGGGGCTCTTGCTGCCTGGAGTGGTATTTATATTGATCTCAACCCAGGCACACCTGGGGAGGGCTGGCCGGCACGGTAAGGCTGCCCAGGTCAGCCAATCATCACCCCTCAGGGGCTCACAGTTGCAGAAAATGGAACTTGCTGAACCGGCCAGGTCCAAGGAACAGGTGTGGGCTCCTGAGAGTCAGGATAGACAAGGGGCTGCAGCTTTGGCTTGTTTTCTAATCATTTTATCTGGCCCATGAGTGGGAGACAACTTCAAGAAAACCCTCTCCTAATGAGAGGAACCCAGGAGTCAGGGAGAGGAGGGGTGGGTGGTGGTTGGAGACAGAGGCCTGGTGCCCCGGGTGCAGTGGAAGTCTCTGGAAGACCAGGTGGAGGGAGGCCTCACGGAGTGATGCCCAGGGTCACAGACCTGTCACAGCTGCTGTTTGTTAGTTCAAGTCCTGCTCTGAGGTGCTCTGTGTCAGCTCTGAGCGACAGGTGAGCTGGGGGTGCTCTGCAATGAGGGCTATGTGCACGGTTCCTGTGTGCCCAGCCCTGCCACGGTACCTGCAAGGGTAGCTCTGTATCCTGGGAGGGGCCTGACCACGAGAGCCCCGTGGGCTGGGGTGGGGGTGGGGTACCTGCCCAGGTGAGCTCCATATTCTGCGATTGGTCTGACCACGAGAGCCCCATGGGCTGCTGGGGACCTGGTAAAGGATGTCAGGACAGTCAGTGAAGCCACCGAGGATATACCTCCAGTTGCTCCTAATTCCTACACCCTGCTGGTCATTCTACCAACCACCAGGACATGGTATTCTGTATTAGTCTTCAATGATGCCTTCTTTTGTATTCCATTAGTCCCAGAGTCACAAGAAATTTTGGCTTGTGAGTGGCAGGACTCAACATACAACTAAAACAATACTTCCGGGCCGTCTTGTCCCAAGGGTGCAAAAATTCCCACACCATCTTTGGGGAAAGCTTAGCTAAAGACCTAAAAGTTCTACCTCTGGAAAAGGAAACCCTCCTTCAATATGCAGACGACATTCTGATCGCCAGCCCTACTAAGGAGGCCTCTGAACTACCAAGCCAATAAAGGATAGAAGTTGTCCAAGAAAAAGCTCAAATATCACAGACTGCGGTGACCTGCCTGGGCTTCATTCTCACAGAAGGTCAGAGAAGCCCATCCCAGGAAAGGGAAGAAACCATTTTCAGCCTTACCCCTTTCTAAAACTAGAAGACAGCTTAGGGGTTCCTGGGGAGGCCAGGGTTTGCTGTTTCTGGATCCCTAACTACAGTCTACTAGCTGGGCCTCTATATGAAACACTGAAAGGAAAAGATGATGATCCTTTTGAATAGAATCCAGAAGTGGCCTTTCAAGAATGGAAAGAGCAGTCAATTCAGACCCTTGCCCTGGAACTCCCTAATTTAGCTAAACCCTTTGACCTTTACATTCCCGGTGAAAGGTGAATCGCCATTGGAGAATTAGTGCAAAAACTGGGACCACTTGAAATGGAACAATGCAAGAATGCCATCCAGGTAGGATAAACTACGGTCACTAAGGGGCTTGGCCCACTGCCACATCTGGCCAAGATACTGGTGGTATCTAAAAACCTGGAAATCAGCAGCCCAAAAGGCCACCTCCCTCCTAAGGGAAAAGGACCCCACGTGGTGATCCTAACCACCAACCATGTCCTGAAGTTGCAGGGTTCGCTCCGTGGGCACACCGACCTCGAGTGAGGAGGCCCTCCAACTCCAACATCCAGAGAGATAACCGGGGGCAACAGGGCACCAGGACGACTCGTGTGAACATCACTTGACCTGGAGTTTCTCTCATAAAACAACAAGAGTGTGTCCCAAAAGAGTAGACTACTGCTTGCAGGACTTACTGCACCCAGAGGGGAGCTAATAATCTTGGCGGGGGAACAGTATACCACACTGTCACCATAGAAAAGCCTACAGACACCGTGATGATGGTGGCCAATAAGACCGGCTGGACTCCTGTTTACTTCAAAAGGCTGTTGACTCAGTAGCCATCATGGTCCTTGATCACCACTGACCCTGGACTGTCTGGGAGTTGAGCGGGCAGGGCTCTGACACCTGGTGCTGTTTGTACGTTAATTCAGGGGCCTAATTGAAGAAAGCGCAGACTACTGGTCAGAGCATCTAGGCTGGCAGAAACGGTCAGCCTAAGGTGGCTGAACAAATGTGGGACGGGGTGAAACCGGCCCCCACAGCGTCTCTGCACATCTCTTTCCTGGACCCTTAAAGGTCATTAGAATCTATAACACTTCCAATGCTGGTGCTCAGGTGGACGAGCAGGGAGGCAGGGGTCCTGGGGACAATCAACGTCACCGGGAGGCTGCTGGGGAGAAGCTCTGACCCTCGCCCCAGGGTATGAGGGCTCCCAACTCAGCACTCAGCAGTTACAGAAGAAGGGTCTGCACCCTCAGCACTCCAAGAATGAGGAACGGGACAAAAGGCAGAGGAGGGGTTTGTCCCCAGCAAAGCCCATTAAAAATCCCTGGGAGATAAAAATAGAATCTGGGCAATAAAGTCAAGTCTAACCTTTTTTATCCTTTGTGCTTTGTCTAATTTCACGTGCTCCTAGGGTCCCGCATGCAGAGGTTCCACACCCGGCACTTCAGACCAGATTTCCTAGTGCAGAATGGCTGGGTCGACACCTCAGCTCCTGGGGCCCAGTGCAGACTCCACGATATAGAGCCTGAGCTACAGCCAACCCGGCCCTCGAGAGCTCCGCCGCCTCCCTCCCTCCCACTGACTCTGACAGGATCTCTACACAGCAGCCCAGCCCACAGCCCACGGGGTAGCGCATGCTCTCACCTCTCCATTCTCTGATCAAAATATAAAGTTTCCTTTGCTTGTGAACCAAACTCAGTCTCGATCTGTTGGCCCCAATGACACTGGGCAGGGGGACACTTGTTGGGGTCCACTCTGGAGGATCAGTAACAGAAATTGAGACTATTGTAACCTCAATGAACAGATGTGTGAGCCAAACTGTAGTTAACATAGAACAGTGTATAAGGCTTGGGTAAAATAAAATGTTTTTAACACTTCCATTTGATATTTCCATCACTTTTTATAAGCAAGTTCAGTGAAAAGGTTTGTCTTATTTGTCAGGTCAATATTAGAGAAACGAAGTGATTTCTTTCCAAGGATGTACATCTAATAATCTTGGTTAAACCTTCAATCTTGTTTTAAATGCTTTTCCATTGAAAATGATACCTCTCTTTCAGCTCCCCCATTTCTGAGAAGTATAAAATCTTATAATTTATTATTACCAAAGGGGAAAGGTGGGAGGAGGGATAAATTAACAGTTTGGAATGAACACATACACACTGCTATGTATAAAATAGATCATCAACAAGGAACTACTGTATAGCACAGGGAACTACACTCAACATTTTGCAATAATCTATAAGGGGAAATAATCTGAAAAAGAATAGATATTTTTATTGACATCATCTATCAATGACAGTTAAAGTGTAGCCTAAGGGAAGCTGGTGGTGAGTGCTTCTGACCCTGAAGACTTCAATCATCTAAAGTTTGGACTCTGTCTACTTCCCAAGGCCCTTAATGAACATATGTGTAGCCGTAGCTTAAAAACTTCCCCAGTTTGGGTTTCGGGGAGACACTGATTTTGAAAAAGCCCTGGTGTTCTCCTTACATGAATGGGACTCTTCCTACTGCTAAAACATGTCTGTCACACCCAGAGGATGGTATACCGTCTGATCGGGAAGAGTTTGGAAAAGGCATCTCATCTCCTCATCTCCTGGTGCTCGGGTTCACCCCTCCAGCGTCTTTACTAACAGTCTCCCCACTTGGAGATGTCAGCACTGTCAACATCCTGTTGCGTACAGTTTGGAATTTGTCCAGAGGATGAAGCGGAAGGATGAGGAACAATGAGAGACAAGTCCTAGGTGTTCAGACAGGCACATGTCACTCTAATTTCCAATCAGGAAGACGAATTGACCAAAGGCTAGGGTTGCCCATGGAAACAGTATAGGGCTTGAGGAAATCCCGCTGCTTTGTGGCCAGTTCCCATAAACACGAGTTGAACAATGGAACTCAGGGGCAGTAAAATTCACAAAACTGCAGAGTTGAAAATATCCATCACTGACAAATGTCTTGAGGAAAGTCAGAGAAAAGGACTTGTAAGCAAGGGAGAATGGCAGGAAAGGGATTTGAGGAGGTAGAAAGGACTCGCCATTAAGCACAAGAAAAGGAGCTGAACATTGCCAACATTGCAGTTGGCCAAAAAGGGTGTATGCGTTTTTTTCTGTATATATTCAAGAAAAGGGCATACACTTTTTTAGCCAACCAAACAGGTGGGCACTGGAAGTCAATACTACAAAAGATATCACTTCGCATCAGTCAGAAGAGCCATCCTCATAAAGCGTAAACAACAGAAATGCAGGACAGGGCAACGAGAAGAGGGAGCCCTGTGAGACTTATAGTGGAAATGTATATTGCCAACGGCCATTCTGGAGAAGTGTATTGTGTTTACTAAAGCATCTAAAAAATGAGCTACAGAGCATAGGGCACTTGCACTCATGGGCGTATATCTTGGGAAAAACAAAAATCGAGAGGACACAGGCACCCCAATGTTTACCCCCTCTCTGTTTAAAAGATCCTCGACTAGGATATAACTTAAATGTCTCTGGAGGGAAAAAATGGATAGAGATGTGGTACTTAGGTAGAGTGGAATATTATTCAGCCTGGAAATCAATGAAATGTGGCCAGTTGTAACAACTCCAGAGGAGTTACGTATGATCATTCTAAGTGACAGAATTCAAAAAGAAAAAGACACATATCATAAGATATCACTTAAAGGTGGAATCCAAAATGGCTACACATGAAATAAATTACAAAACAAAAACATAGTCAAATATGTAGAAAACACACATAAGGCTGCTAAACGGGAAAGGTGGGGAGGGGTGAGGCATCATCCAGGAGGTTGAAATTAGCAAAGATACCATTCCAAATACCAAACTGATAATCAACAAGGCCTACACGGTAGCTAAAAGAACTGCACTCAGCACACTCAAGTCACCGGAAAAGAATATATACGACTGGCAAGAATCTGAAAAAGAATTTATTGATGTCTCTCTGTACGTGAATCAAGTGGATGTACAGCAGCAAGAAACAGAGCTTTGAAAATCAGCTGTAACCAATATAGTAATAAATTGAAAAAAATAAACGACAGAGAGACAGAGAAAACCTCTTACAACTTTTCCTCAGGGACGGTGATGCAACATGGATTGAACACATCTAGACCCACAGCAGGATGAGACATAAGGCTGGAAACTGTTTGCGCTAAGAGAAATGTGAGGTTGGGTGAGGAAATGCACACCATTTAAAGTAATACTACCTGGTACCCATTCAATGGGTCCCAAATCTGCAGGTTCAAGGGATCTTCCTACAGCTAAAACATGCATGGAAAACCCAGAGGACTGTACACCATGTGATCGGGAGATGTGTCTAAAATGCACCTCATTTATCCTCTCCTGGTGCTCCTGTTCACCATTCCAGCCACGTTACTTAGAATCTCCCCACTTGGAGAATCAGCACATTTCAACTTCTGTTTCACACATTTTGCAAATTGTGAGGAGGATGAACGGGAAGAGGGGGAACCAATGAGAGAATAGTTGTAGGGGTTTGGACGGGCACATATCACTCTAATTTCCCATTAAGAATAAGAATTAAAGAAAGGCTCAGCCTGCCTCGCCGGAGCCAAAATAGGGCCTGAAGCAATCCTGCGGGTTTGAGGCCAGCTCACAAAAGAGCAACTTAAAAAATGGAGCTCAGGGTCACTGCAATTCACAAACCTGCAGAGTTATCAATGAAAACTAACGTCCAAAAATATGTTGAGGTAAGGCAAAGAAGAGGATCTGAATGCAAGACAGAATTGCAAGAAACAGATTTCAAGAGATAGATTGGACTCGTCTTTCACGCACATGAAAAGCGGCAGAATTTCGACAATGATGCAGTTGGCCCAAAAGGGCGTATGCGTTTTTTCCTGATTATATCCAGGAAAAAACGCATACGCACTTTATGGGCAACGAAGCAAGCAAGCAATGCAAATGTGCACAACAAAGAAGTCTCACTTCCCACCGGTCAAAAGGGTCATCCTAAAAAATTGTAAAAACCAGAAATGCAGGACAGGCCATGGAGAACAGGGAGCCTTTATACGCTGATGGGCAGTGTGTGAACTGCCGAGAGCCACTCTGGAGAAGTGTATGGTGGTTCCTAAATCATCTAAAAAACAGAGCTACAGAGCATAGGACAGTTCCAATCATGGGAGTATATCTAGGGAAGTCTAAAAATCAACAAGACACAAGAACACCACAGTTTAGGGCTACTCTGTTTACAAGAACCTCAACTTCAGTACATCTTAAATATCCCAGGAAAGAGAACAATGGATAAAGAAGATGTGGTACTTATGTACAATGGAATATCTCTTCACCATGAAATCAATGTAATAAGGCTAGTAGAAGGATAAAGAGTGGATTTAGGTTCGATAATACTACTTGAAATAAGTCAAACAGAAAAAGAAACATATCATAAGATATCACTTCTAGAGGGAGGGTAAATATGGCTGCACAAGAAATGAATTACAGAACAGAACAGTGTCTCACATTTAGAAAACACACTTATGTCAGCTTAAGGGGAAAGGAGAGGTGGGGTGATGCATAAAACCAGAGTTTGAAATTAGCACAGATACCGTTCAATAAACCAAATAGGTATTAGACAAGATCTACACCTTGCTCAATGAACTGGCCTCAACACACCCTATACACCGCAGAGAAATATATCTGAGTAATAAGAATCTTAAAACCCATGTATTGATATATCTCCATAAGGGAATCAAGTGTGTGCAGAGCGGCACAAACACAGCAGTGAAAATGAGCTAAACCCCATTATAGAAATAAATTTTAAAAACAAAACGCTGAAACAATGAAAGAGAGAAAAATTCTTACAAAATTCGCTCAGGGGCTGTGATGCAACCTGGATTGACCACATATAAACCCACAGCTGGATAAGACATAAGGCTGGACACTTGGGGCTGAGAGGATTGGTGAGCTTTGGTGAGCAACTGCCGAAAGTTTAATGCAATACTTCACGCTACTCATTCCAAGGGTCCCAACACTCCAGGTTGAAGGGAATCTTCCTACAGCTAAACCATGCTTGGGAAACCCAGCGACTGGTATACCATATGATCGGGAAAGGTTTCTAAAACACACCTCATTTTTCCTCTCCTGGGGCTCCGGATCGACATTCCAGCCACTTTACTAACAACATCTCCACATGGAGAGTCAATGCCTTTAAGTTCTGGTATCGCACAGTCTGCAGTTAGTGCGGAGGATGAATAAGAATAGGGGGAACCAGTGAGAAACTAGCTGTAGCGGTTTCAATGGGCACATGTCACTCTAATTTCACATCAGTAAGAAGAATTAACCAAAGGCACAGCAAGGTGCCCCTGAAGAAGAATAGAGCTTCAAGGAATCCTGTGGTTATGGGGCAAGATCACAAAAATAAGAGCTGAAAAATGGAGCTAAGGGCCACTGCAATTCAAAAACCTGCAGAGTTATAAAGGCCAACTATTTTCAAAAAATATAATGAGGTAAGGCTATGAAGAGGCATTGAAAGCAAGGCAGAATTGCAGGAAACCGATTTCAGGAGGTACACTGGAATTGCATTGAAAACATATGAAAAGAGTCAGAACCTCGACAATGATGCACTTGGCCAAAAAGGGCGTATGCATTTTTTCCTGAATATATTCAGGAAAATACCCATACGCCCTTTTTGGCTAACCAAGCAAGCTAGCAAAGGAAATCTGCACTACAATGAAGTCTCACTTCTCCCGGTCAAAAGGGCAATCTGAAAAATGTGTAAAATCCAGAAAGGCAGGACAGGCCATGGAGAACTGGGAGCCTTGTTATGCTGATGGGCGGGATGTAAACTGCAAACAGCCACACCTGAGAAGTGTATGGTGTTTCCTGAAACATCTAAAAAACAAAGCAACAGAGCCTAGGGCAATTCCACTTATGGTCCTATAGCTTAGGGAAATTAAAATAAAAAAGAAACAGCCACCCCAAAGATGGGATGCCTCTGTTTACAATAACCTCATTTACGGTACAAGTTCAATATCGCAGAAAGTGAAAAATGGATAAAGAAGTTGTGGTACTTATGTACAATGAAATATCACTCAGCAATGAAATCTATGTCATCAGGCCCGTAGCAGCATAATGAGTGGATTCAGGTATGATGATTCTAACTGAAATAAGTCACACAGAAAAAGAAACATCATAAGATACCACTAATACACGGAACGTAAACTGGGCTACACAGGAACTGGATTACAAAACAGAACAGGGTCTCAAATTTAGTAAACCAACTTATGCTTGCTTAAGGGGAAAGGTGAGTTGGGGTGCTGCATAAAACCAGAGATTGAAATGAGCACAGATAAAGTTCCTTAAGCCAAATATGGAACAGAGAAGAGCTACGCCTTGCTCAACGAAATGGACTCAACACCCCATATTAAACGCCTAAGAATGTACCTGACTAGTAAGTATCTTAAAACCTATGGATTGCTATGTCTCCGAAAGAGAATCAAGCATGTGTACAGGGGCATAAACGCAGCAGTGATAGGATTGGAGAGGTTCGGTGAGCAAATGAAGACCCTTTGAAGTCATATTGCATGGTACCCATTCCACGGGTCTCAACTCTCCAGGTTTAAGGTATTCTTCGTTCAGCTAAAACATGCATGTGGAACCTAGAGTATGATCAACCATGTGATTGGGAGACGTGTTCAAATATGTCTCAGTTTTCGTACCCTGGTACTTGGGTGCAACATTCCAGACGCTTTACTAACACTCTCCCGACTTGGAGAGTCAATCCTTTAACCTCCTGTTTGGCCCAGTTTGCAATTTCTGCGGAAGATGAACAGGAATAGCGAGAACCAATGAGAGACTAGCTGGAGGTGTCTGGACGGGCAAATTTAACTCTCATTTCCCACCAGGAAGAGGAATTAACCAAAGGCTCAGCGTGCCGTGCCGGAACCAGATTAGGGCCTGAAGCCATCCTGCGGTGTTGCGGCCAGCTCAAAAGAAAGCGAGTTGAAGAAAGGAGCTCAGGGGCACTGTAATTCACAAACCTGCAGAGTTATAAATGACAGCTATCGTCCAAAAATATACTGAAGTAAGGCTGCCAAGAGGACTTGAAAGCGGGGCAGAATTGCAGGAAACCGATTTCAGGAGGTAGACTGGAATTGCATTGAAAGCATAGGAAAAGAGGCAGAGCGTCCACAATGATGCACTTGGCCAAAAAGGGCGTATGCGTTTTTTCCTGAATATATTCAGGAAAAAACGCATACGCCCTTTTTGGCCAACCAAGCAAGCTTGCAAAGGAAATCTGCACTACAATGAAGTCTCACTTCCCCCCGGTCAAAAGGGCCATCTGAAAAAAGTGTAAAATCCAGAAAGACAGGACAGGCCATGGAGAACTGGGAGCCTTGTTATGCTGATGGGCGGGATGTATATTGCCAACTGACACTCGGGAGAAGTGTATGGTGTTTCCTGAAACATCTAAAAAACAAAGCAACAGAGCCTAGGGCACTTCCACTTATGGTCCTATAGCTTAGGGAAATTAAAATCAAAAAGACACAGCCACCCCAAAGTTTGGAACGGCTCTGTTTACAAGAACCTCGTTTACAGTACAAGTTCAACATCGCAGAAAGTGAAAAATGGATAAAGAAGTTGTGGTATTTACTTACAAAGCAATATCACTCAGGAATGAAATCTATGTCATCAGCCCTTAGCAGCACAATGAGTGGATTCAGGTATGATGATTCTAACTGAAATAAGTCACACAGATAAAGAAACATCATAAGATATCAGTAATACACGGAACATAAACTTGGCTGAACAGGAACTGAATTCCAAAACAGAACAGGGTCGCAAATTTAGAAAACCAACTTATGCTTGTTTAAGGGGAAAGGTGAGTTGGGGTACTGCATAAAACCAGAGATTGAAATGAGCACAGATAAAGTTCCTTAAGCCAAATATGGAATGGACAAGAGCTACTCCTTGCTCAACGAAATGGACTCAACACCGCATATTAAACACCTAAGAATGTACCTGACTAGTAAGTATCTTAAAACCTATGGATTGCTATGTCTCCGAAAGAGAATCAAGCATGTGTACAGGGGCATAAACGCAGCAGTGATAGGATTGGAGAGGTTCGGTGAGCAAATGAAGACCCTTTGAAGTCATATTGCATGGTACCTATTCCACGGGTTTCAACTACCCAGGTTTAAGGTATTCTTCCTTCAGCTAAAACATGCATGTGGAACCTAGAGTATGATCAACTATGTGATCGGGTGACGTGTTCAAATATGTCTCAGTTTTCATACCCTGGTACACGGGTGCAACATTCCAGATGCTTTATTAACACTCTCCCGACTTGGAGAGTCAGTCCCTTTAACCTCCTGTTTGGCCCAGTTTGCAATTTCTGCGGAAGATGAACAGGAATAGTGAGAACCAATGAGAGACTAACTGGAGGTGTCTGGACGGGCAAATTTAACTCTCATTTCCCACCAGAAAGAGGAATTAACCAAAGGCTCAGCATGCCGTGCCGGAACCAGATTAGGGCCTGAAGCCATCCTGCGGTGTTGCGGCCAGCTCACAAGAAAGTGAGTTGAAGAAAGGAGCTCAGGGGCACTGTAATTCACAAACCTGCAGAGTTATAAATGACAGCTATCGTCCAAAAATATACTGAAGTAAGGCTTCCAAGAGGACTTGAAAGCGGGGCAGAATTGCAGGAAACTGATTTCAGGAGGTAGACTGGAATTGCATTGAAAGCATAGGAAAAGAGGCAGAACGTCCACAATGATGCACTTGGCCAAAAAGGGCGTATGCGTTTTATCCTGAATATATTCAGGAAAAAACACATACGCCCTTTTTGGCCAACCAAGCAAGCTTGCAAAGGAAATCTGCACTACAATGAAGTCTCACTTCCCCCTGGTCAAAAGGGCCATCTGAAAAAAGTGTAAAATCCATAAAGGCAGGACAGGCCATGGAGAACTGGGAGCCTTGTTATGCTGATGGGCGGGATGTAAATTGCCAACAGACACTGGGGAGAAGTGTATGGTGTTTCCTGAAACATCTAAAAAACAAAGCAACAGAGCCTAGGGCACTTCCACTTTGGTCCTATAGCTTAGGGAAATTAAAATCAAAAAGACACAGCCACCCCAAAGTTTGGAACGGCTCTGTTTACAAGAACCTCGTTTACCGTACAAGTTCAATATCACAGAAAGTGAAAAATGGATAAAGAACTTGTGGTCCTTACGTACAATGCAGTATCACTCAGCAATGAAATCTATGTCATCAGGCCCGTAGCAGCATAATGACTGGATTCAGGTACGATGATTCTAAAGAAAATAAGTCACACAGAAAAAGAAACATCATAAGATACCACTAATACACGGAACGTAAACTGGGCTACACAGGAACTGGATTACAAAACAGAACAGGGTCTCAAATTTAGTAAACCAACTTATGCTTGCTTAAGGGGAAAGGTGAGTTGGGGTGCTGCATAAAACCAGAGATTGAAATGAGCACAGATAAAGTTCCTTAAGCCAAATATGGAACAGAGAAGAGCTACGCCTTGCTCAACGAAATGGACTCAACACCCCATATTAAACGCCTAAGAATGTACCTGACTAGTAAGTATCTTAAAACCTATGGATTGCTATGTCTCCGAAAGAGAATCAAGCATGTGTACAGGGGCATAAACGCAGCAGTGATAGGATTGGAGAGGTTCGGTGAGCAAATGAAGACCCTTTGAAGTCATATTGCATGGTACCCATTCCACGGGTCTCAACTCTCCAGGTTTAAGGTATTCTTCGTTCAGCTAAAACATGCATGTGGAACCTAGAGTATGATCAACCATGTGATTGGGAGACGTGTTCAAATATGTCTCAGTTTTCGTACCCTGGTACTTGGGTGCAACATTCCAGACGCTTTACTAACACTCTCCCGACTTGGAGAGTCAATCCTTTAACCTCCTGTTTGGCCCAGTTTGCAATTTCTGCGGAAGATGAACAGGAATAGCGAGAACCAATGAGAGACTAGCTGGAGGTGTCTGGACGGGCAAATTTAACTCTCATTTCCCACCAGGAAGAGGAATTAACCAAAGGCTCAGCGTGCCGTGCCGGAACCAGATTAGGGCCTGAAGCCATCCTGCGGTGTTGCGGCCAGCTCAAAAGAAAGCGAGTTGAAGAAAGGAGCTCAGGGGCACTGTAATTCACAAACCTGCAGAGTTATAAATGACAGCTATCGTCCAAAAATATACTGAAGTAAGGCTGCCAAGAGGACTTGAAAGCGGGGCAGAATTGCAGGAAACCGATTTCAGGAGGTAGACTGGAATTGCATTGAAAGCATAGGAAAAGAGGCAGAGCGTCCACAATGATGCACTTGGCCAAAAAGGGCGTATGCGTTTTTTCCTGAATATATTCAGGAAAAAACGCATACGCCCTTTTTGGCCAACCAAGCAAGCTTGCAAAGGAAATCTGCACTACAATGAAGTCTCACTTCCCCCCGGTCAAAAGGGCCATCTGAAAAAAGTGTAAAATCCAGAAAGACAGGACAGGCCATGGAGAACTGGGAGCCTTGTTATGCTGATGGGCGGGATGTATATTGCCAACTGACACTCGGGAGAAGTGTATGGTGTTTCCTGAAACATCTAAAAAACAAAGCAACAGAGCCTAGGGCACTTCCACTTATGGTCCTATAGCTTAGGGAAATTAAAATCAAAAAGACACAGCCACCCCAAAGTTTGGAACGGCTCTGTTTACAAGAACCTCGTTTACAGTACAAGTTCAACATCGCAGAAAGTGAAAAATGGATAAAGAAGTTGTGGTATTTACTTACAAAGCAATATCACTCAGGAATGAAATCTATGTCATCAGCCCTTAGCAGCACAATGAGTGGATTCAGGTATGATGATTCTAACTGAAATAAGTCACACAGATAAAGAAACATCATAAGATATCAGTAATACACGGAACATAAACTTGGCTGAACAGGAACTGAATTCCAAAACAGAACAGGGTCGCAAATTTAGAAAACCAACTTATGCTTGTTTAAGGGGAAAGGTGAGTTGGGGTACTGCATAAAACCAGAGATTGAAATGAGCACAGATAAAGTTCCTTAAGCCAAATATGGAATGGACAAGAGCTACTCCTTGCTCAACGAAATGGACTCAACACCGCATATTAAACACCTAAGAATGTACCTGACTAGTAAGTATCTTAAAACCTATGGATTGCTATGTCTCCGAAAGAGAATCAAGCATGTGTACAGGGGCATAAACGCAGCAGTGATAGGATTGGAGAGGTTCGGTGAGCAAATGAAGACCCTTTGAAGTCATATTGCATGGTACCTATTCCACGGGTTTCAACTACCCAGGTTTAAGGTATTCTTCCTTCAGCTAAAACATGCATGTGGAACCTAGAGTATGATCAACTATGTGATCGGGTGACGTGTTCAAATATGTCTCAGTTTTCATACCCTGGTACACGGGTGCAACATTCCAGATGCTTTATTAACACTCTCCCGACTTGGAGAGTCAGTCCCTTTAACCTCCTGTTTGGCCCAGTTTGCAATTTCTGCGGAAGATGAACAGGAATAGTGAGAACCAATGAGAGACTAACTGGAGGTGTCTGGACGGGCAAATTTAACTCTCATTTCCCACCAGAAAGAGGAATTAACCAAAGGCTCAGCATGCCGTGCCGGAACCAGATTAGGGCCTGAAGCCATCCTGCGGTGTTGCGGCCAGCTCACAAGAAAGTGAGTTGAAGAAAGGAGCTCAGGGGCACTGTAATTCACAAACCTGCAGAGTTATAAATGACAGCTATCGTCCAAAAATATACTGAAGTAAGGCTTCCAAGAGGACTTGAAAGCGGGGCAGAATTGCAGGAAACTGATTTCAGGAGGTAGACTGGAATTGCATTGAAAGCATAGGAAAAGAGGCAGAACGTCCACAATGATGCACTTGGCCAAAAAGGGCGTATGCGTTTTATCCTGAATATATTCAGGAAAAAACACATACGCCCTTTTTGGCCAACCAAGCAAGCTTGCAAAGGAAATCTGCACTACAATGAAGTCTCACTTCCCCCTGGTCAAAAGGGCCATCTGAAAAAAGTGTAAAATCCATAAAGGCAGGACAGGCCATGGAGAACTGGGAGCCTTGTTATGCTGATGGGCGGGATGTAAATTGCCAACAGACACTGGGGAGAAGTGTATGGTGTTTCCTGAAACATCTAAAAAACAAAGCAACAGAGCCTAGGGCACTTCCACTTTGGTCCTATAGCTTAGGGAAATTAAAATCAAAAAGACACAGCCACCCCAAAGTTTGGAACGGCTCTGTTTACAAGAACCTCGTTTACCGTACAAGTTCAATATCACAGAAAGTGAAAAATGGATAAAGAACTTGTGGTCCTTACGTACAATGCAGTATCACTCAGCAATGAAATCTATGTCATCAGGCCCGTAGCAGCATAATGACTGGATTCAGGTACGATGATTCTAAAGAAAATAAGTCACACAGAAAAAGAAACATCATAAGATATCACTAATACACGGAATGTAAACTTGGCTACACAGGAACTGAATTCCAAAACAGAACAGGGTCTCAAATTTAGAAAACCAACTTATGCTTGCTTAAGGGGAAAGGTGAGTTGGGGTGCTGCATAAAACCAGAGATTGAAATGAGCACAGATAAAGTTCCTTAAGCCAAATATGGAATAGACAAGAGCTACTCCTTGCTCAACGAAATGGACTCAACACCACATATTAAACGCCTAAGAATGTACCTGACTAGTAAGTATCTTAAAACCTATGGATTGCTATGTCTCCGAAAGAGAATCAAGCGTGTGTACAGGGGCATAAACGCAGCAGTGATAGGATTGGAGAGATTTGGTGAGCAAATGAAGACCCTTTGAAGTCATATTGCATGGTACCCATTACACGGGTTTCAACTCTCCAGGTTTAAGGTATTCTTCCTTCAGCTAAAACATGCATGTGGAACCCAGAGTATGATCAACCGTGTGAATGGGAGACGTGTTCAAATATGTCTCAGTTTTCCTCCCCTGGTACTCGGGTGCAACATCCCAGATGCTTTACTAACACTCTCCCCACTTGGAGAGTCAGCGCCTTTAACCTCCTGTTTGGCCCAGTTTGCAATTTCTGCGGAAGATGAACAGGAATAGGGAGAACCAATGAGAGACTAGCTGGAAGTGTCTGGACGGGCAAATTTAACTCTCATTTCCCACCAGGAAGAGGAAATAACCAAAGGCTCAGCGTGCCGTGCCTGAACCTGATTAGGGTCTGAAGCCATCCTGCGGTGTTGCGGCCAGCTCAAAAGAAAGCGAGTTGAAGAAAGGAGCTCAGGGACACTGTAATTCACGAACCTGCAGAGTTATAAATGACAGCTATCGTCCAAAAATATACTGAAGTAAGGCTGCCAAGAGGACTTGAAAGCGGGGCAGAATTGCAGCAAACCGATTTCAGGAGGTAGACTGGAATTGCATTGAAAGCATAGGAAAAGAGGCAGAACGTCCACAATGATGTTCTTGGCCAAAAAGGGCATATGCGTGTTTTCCTGAATATATTCAGGAAAAAACGCATACGCCCTTTTTGGCCAACCAAGCAAGCTTGCAAAGGAAATCTGCACTACAATGAAGTCTCACTTCCCCCCTGTCAAAGGGGCCATCTGAAAAAAGTGTAAAATCCATAAAGGCAGGACAGGCCATGGAGAACTGGGAGCCTTGTTATGCTGATGGGCGGGATGTAAATTGCCAACAGACACACGGGAGAAGTGTATGGTGTTTCCTGAAACATCTAAAAAACAAAGCAACAGAGCCTAGGGCACTTCCACTTATGGTCCTATAGCTTAGGGAAATTAAAATCAAAAAGACACAGCCACCCCAAAGTTTGGGACACCTCTGTTTACAAGAACCTCGTTTATCATACAAGTTCAATATCACAGAAAGTGAAAAATGGATAAAGAACTTGTGGTACTTACGTACAATGCAGTATCACTCAGCAATGAAATCTATGTCATCAGGCCCATAGCAGCACAATGAGTTGATTCAGGTACGATGATTCTAACTGAAATAAGTCACAGAGAAAAAGAAACATCATAAGATATCAGTAAAACACGGAATGTAAACTTGGCTACACAGGAACTGAATTCCAAAACAGAACAGGGTCTCAAATTTAGAAAACCAACTTATGCTTGCTTAAGGGGAAAGGTGAGTTGGGGTGCTGCATAAAACCAGAGATTGAAATGAGCACAGATAAAGTTCCTTAACCCAAATATGGAATAGAAAAGAGCTACTCCTTGCTCAACGAAATGGTCTCAACACCCCATATTAGACGCCTAGGAATGTACCTGATTAGTAAGTATCTTAAAACCTATGGATTGCTATGTCTCCAAAAGAGAATCAAGCATGTGTACAGGGCCATAAACGCAGCAGTGATAGGATTGGAGAGGTTCGGTGAGCAAATGAAGACCCTTTGAAGTCATATTGCATGGTACCCATTACACGGGGCTCAACTCTCCAGGTTTAACGTATTCTTCCTTCAGCTAAAACATGCATGTGGAACCCAGAGTATGATCAACCATGTAAACGGGAGACGTGTTCAAATATGTCTCAGTTTTCCTCCAATGGTACTCGGGTGCAACATTCCAGACGCTTTACTAACACTCTCCCCACTTGGAGAGTCAGCGCCTTTAACCTCCAGTTTGGCCCAGTTTGCAATTTCTGCGGAAGATGAACAGGAATAGGGAGAACCAATGAGAGACTAGCTGGAGGTGTCTGGACGGGCAAATTTAACTCTCATTTCCCACCAGGAAGAGGAATTAACCAAAGGCTCAGCGTGGCGTGCCGGAACCAGATTAGGGCCTGAAGCCATCCTGCGGTGTTGCGGCCAGGTCACAAGAAAGCGAGTTGAAGAAAGGAGCTCAGGGGCACTGTAATTCACAAACCTGCAGAGTTATAAATGACAGCTATCGTCCAAAAATAGACTGAAGTAAGGCTGCCAAGAGGACTTGAAAGCAGGGCAGAATTGCAGCAAACCGATTTCAGGAGGTAGACTGGAATTGCATTGAAAGCATAGGAAAAGAGGCAGAACGTCCACAATGATGCACTTGGCCAAAAAGGGCATATGCGTGTTTTCCTGAGTATATTCAGGAAAAAACGCATACGCCCTTTTTGGCCAACCAAGCAAGCTTGCAAAGGAAATCTGCACTATAATGAAGTCTCACTTCCCCCCTGTCAAACGGGCCATCTGAAAAAAGTGTAAAATCCAGAAAGGCAGGACAGGCCATGGAGAACTGGGAGCCTTGTTATGCTGATGGGCGGGATGTAAATTGCCAACAGACACTCCGGAGAAGTGTATGGTGTTTCCTGAAACATCTGAAAAACAAAGCAACAGAGCCTAGGGCACATCCACTTATGGTCCTATAGCTTAGGGAAATAAAAATCAAAAAGACACAGCCACCCCAAAGTTTGGGACACCTCTGTTTACAAGAACCTCGTTTATCATACAAGTTCAATATCACAGAAAGTGAAAAATGGATAAAGAACTTTTGGTACTTACGTACAATGCAGTATCACTCAGCAATGAAATCTATGTCATCAGGCCCGTAGCAGCATAATGAGTGGATTCAGGTACGATGATTCTAACTGAAATTAGTCACACAGAAAAAGAAACATCATAAGATATCACTAATACACGGAATGTAAACTTGGCTACACAGGAACTGAATTACAGAACAGAACAGGATCTCAAATTTAGAAAACCAACTTATGCTTGCTTAAGGGGAAAGGTGAGTTGGGGTGCTGCATAAAACCAGAGATTGAAATGAGCACAGATAAAGTTCCTTAAGCCAAATATGGAATAGACAAGAGCTACTCCTTGCTCAACGAAATGGACTCAACACCCCATATTAAATGCCTAAGAATGTACCTGACTAGTAAGTATCTTAAAACCTATGGATTGCTATGTCTCCGAAAGAGAATCAAGCATGTGTACAGGGGCATAAACGCAGCAGTGATAGGATTGGAGAGGTTCGGTGAGCAAATGAAGACCCTTTGAAGTCATATTGCATGGTACCCATTCCACGGGTCTCAACTCTCCAGGTTTAAGGTATTCTTCGTTCAGCTAAAACATGCATGCGGAACCTAGAGTATGATCAACCATGTGATTGGGAGACGTGTTCAAATATGTCTCAGTTTTCGTACCCTGGTACTCGGGTGCAACATTCCAGACGCTTTACTAACACTCTCCCGACTTGGAGAGTCAATCCTTTAACCTCCTGTTTGGCCCAGTTTGCAATTTCTGCGGAAGATGAACAGGAATAGCGAGAACCAATGAGAGACTAGCTGGAGGTGTCTGGACGGGCAAATTTAACTCTCATTTCCCACCAGGAAGAGGAATTAACCAAAGGCTCAGCGTGCCGTGCCGGAACCAGATTAGGGCCTGAAGCCATCCTGCGGTGTTGCGGCCAGCTCAAAGAAAGCGAGTTGAAGAAAGGAGCTCAGGGGCACTGTAATTCACAAACCTGCAGAGTTATAAATGACAGCTATCATCCAAAAATATACTGAAGTAAGGCTGCCAAGAGGACTTGAAAGCGGGGCAGAATTGCAGGAAACCGATTTCAGGAGGTAGACTGGAATTGCATTGAAAGCATAGGAAAAGAGGCAGAACGTCCACAATGATGCACTTGGCCAAAAAGGGCGTATGCGTTTTTTCCTGAATATATTCAGGAAAAAACGCATACGCCCTTTTTGGCCAACCAAGCAAGCTTGCAAAGGAAATCTGCACTACAATGAAGTCTCACTTCCCCCCGGTCAAAAGGGCCATCTGAAAAAAGTGTAAAATCCAGAAAGGCAGGACAGGACATGGAGAACTGGGAGCCTTGTTATGCTGATGGGCGGGATGTAAATTGCCAACAGACACTCGGGAGAAGTGTATGGTGTTTCCTGAAACATCTAAAAAACAAAACAACAGAGCCTAGGGCACTTCCACTTATGGTCCTATAGCTTAGGGAAATTAAAATCAAAAAGACACAGCCACCCCAAAGTTTGGGACGGCTCTGTTTACAAGAACCTCGTTTACAGTACAAGTTCAACATCGCAGAAAGTGAAAAATGGATAAAGAAGTTGTATTTACTTACAAAGCAATATCACTCAGCAATGAAATCTATGTCATCAGGCCCTTAGCAGCACAATGAGTGGATTCAGGTATGATGATTCTAACTGAAATAAGTCACACAGAAAAAGAAACATCATAAGGTATCAGTAATACACGGAATGTAAACTTGGCTACACAGGAACTGAATTACAGAACAGAACAGGGTCTCAAATTTAGAAAACCAACTTATGCTTGCTTAAGGGTAAAGGTGAGTTGGGGTGCTGCATAAAACCAGAGATTGAAATGAGCACAGATAAAGTTCCTTAAGCCAAATATGGAATAGAGAAGAGCTACTCCTTGCTCAACGAAATGGACTCAACACCCCATATTAAACGCCTAAGAATGTACCTGACTAGTAAGTATCTTAAAACATATGGATTGCTATATCTCCGAAAGAGAATCAAGCATGTGTACAGGGGCATAAACGCAGCAGTGATAGGATTGGAGCGGTTTGGTGAGCAAATGAAACCCCTTTGAAGTCATATTGCATGGTACCCATTCCACGGGTTTCAACTACCCAGGTTTAAGGTATTCTTCGTTCAGCTAAAACATGCATGTGGAACCCAGAGTATGATCAACCATGTGATCGGGAGACGTGTTCAAATATGTCTCAGTTTTCATACCCTGGTACTCGGGTGCAACATTCCAGACGCTTTACTAACACTCTCCTGACTTGGAGAGTCAGTCCCTTTAACCTCCTGTTTGCCCAGTTTGCAATTTCTGCGGAAGATGAACAGGAATAGCGAGAACCAATGAGAGACTAGCTGGAGGTGTCTGGACGGGCAAATTTAACTCTCATTTCCCACCAGGAAGAGGAATTAACCAAAGGCTCAGCGTGCCGTGCCGGAACAAGATTAGGGCCTGAAGCCATCCTGCGGTGTTGCGGCCAGCTCACAAGAAAGCGAGTTGAAGGAAGGAGCTCAGGGGCACTGTAATTCACAAACCTGCAGAGTTATAAATGACAGCTATCGTCCAAAAATATACTGAAGTAAGGCTGCCAAGAGGACTTGAAAGCGGGGCAGAATTGCAGGAAACCGATTTCAGGAGGTAGACTGGAATTGCATTGAAAGCATAGGAAAAGAGGCAGAACGTCCACAATGATGCACTTGGCCAAAAAGGGCGTATGCGTTTTTTCCTGAATATATTCAGGAAAAAACGCATACGCCCTTTTTGGCCAACCAAGCAAGCTTGCAAAGGAAATCTGCACTACAATGAAGTCTCACTTCCCCCCGGTCAAAAGGGCCATCTGAAAAAAGTGTAAAATCCAGAAAGGCAGGACAGGCCATGGAGAACTGGGAGCCTTGTTATGCTGATGGGCGGGATGTAAATTGCCAACAGACACTCGGGAGAAGTGTATGGTGTTTCCTGAAACATCGAAAAAACAAAGCAACAGAGCCTAGGGCACTTCCACTTATGGTCCTATAGCTTAGGGAAATTAAAATCAAAAAGACACAGCCACCCCAATGTTTGGGACGGCTCTCTTTACAAGAACCTCGTTTACGGTACAAGTTCAATATCGCAGAAAGTGAAAAATGGATAAATAATTTGCGGTACTTACGTACAATGCAATATCACTCAGGAATGAAATCTATGTCATCAGGCCCGTAGCAGCATAATGAGTGGATTCAGGTATGATGATTCTAACTGAAATAAGTCACACAGAAAAAGAAACATCATAAGATATCACTAATACACGGAATGCAAACTTGGCTACACAGGAACTGGCTTCCAAAACAGAAGAGGGTCTCAAATTTAGAAAACCAACTTATGCTTGCTTAAGGGGAAAGGTAAGTTGGGGTGCTGCATAAAACCAGAGATTGAAATGAGCACAGATAAAGTTCCTTAAGCCAAATATGGAATAGACAAGAGCTACTCCATGCTCAACGAAATGGACTCAACACCCCATATTAAACGCCTAAAAATGTACCTGACTAGTAAGTATCTTAAAAGCTATGGACTGCTATGTCTCCGAAAGAAAATCAATCGTGTGTACAGGGGCATAAACGCAGCAGTGATAGGATTGGAGAGGTTCGGTGACCAAATGAAGACCCTTTGAAGTCACATTGCATGGTACCCTTTCCATGGGTCTCAACTCTCCAGGTTTAAGGGATTCTTCCTTCAGCTAAAACATGCATGTGGAACCCAGAGTATGATCAACCGTGTGATCGGGAGACGTGTTCAAATATGTCTCAGTTTTCATACCCTGGTACTCGGGTGCAACATTCCAGACGTTTTCCTAACACTCTGCTGACTTGGAGACTCAGTCCCTTTAACCTCCTGTTTGGCCCAGTTTGCAATTTCTGCGGAAGATGAACAGGAATAGCGAGAACCAATGAGAGACTAGCTGGAGGTGTCTGGACGGGCAAATTTAACTCTCATTTCCCACCAGGAAGAGGAATTAACCAAAGGCTCAGCGTGCCGTGCCGGAACCAGATTAGGGCCTGAAGCCATCCTGCGGTGTTGCGGCCAGCTCACAAGAAAGCGAGTTGAAGAAAGGAGCTCAGGGGCACTGTAATTCACAAACCTGCAGAGTTATAAATGACAGCTATCGTCCAAAAATATACTGAAGTAAGGCTGCCAAGGGGACTTGAAAGCAGGGCAGAATTGCAGGAAACCGATTTCAGGAGGTAGACTGGAATTGCATTGAAAGCATAGGAAAAGAGGCAGAACGTCCACAATGATACACTTGGCCAAAAGGGCGTATGCGTTTTTTCCTGAATATATTCAGGAAAAAACGCATACGCCCTTTTTGGCCAACCAAGCAAGCTTGCAAAGGAAATCTGCACTACAATGAAGTCTCACTTCCCCCCGGTCAAAAGGGCCATCTGAAAAAAGTGTAAAATCCAGAAAGGCAGGACAGGACATGGAGAACTGGGAGCCTTGTTATGCTGATGGGCGGGATGTAAATTGCCAACAGACACTCAGGAGAAGTGTATGGTGTTTCCTGAAACATCTGAAAAACAAAGCAACAGAGCCTAGGGCACCTCCACTTATGGTCCTATAGCTTAGGGAAATTAAAATCAAAAAGACACAGCCACCCCAAAGCTTGGGACGCCTCTGTTTACAAGAACCTCGTTTACAGTACAAGTTCAACATCACAGAAAGTGAAAAATGGATAAAGAAGTTGTGGTATTTACTTACAAAGCAATATCACTCAGCAATGAAATCTATGTCATCAGGCCCTTAGCAGCACAATGAGTGGATTCAGGTATGATGATTCTAACTGAAATAAGTCACACAGAAAAAGAAACATCATAAGATATCAGTAATACACGGAATGTAAACTTGGCTACACAGGAACTGAATTACAGAACAGAACAGGGTCTCAAATTTAGAAAACCAACTTATGCTTCCTTAAGGGGAATGGTGAGTTGGGGTGCTGCATAAAACCAGAGATTGAAATGAGCACAGATAAAGTTCCTTAAGCCAAATATGGAATAGACAAGAGCTACTCCTTGCTCAACGAAATGGACTCAACACCGCATATTAAACGCCTAAGAATGTACCTGACTAGTAAGTATCTTAAAACCTATGGATTGCTATGTCTCCGAAAGAGAATCAAGCATGTGTACAGGGGCATAAACGCAGCAGTGATAGTATTGGAGAGGTTCGGTGAGCAAATGAAGACCCTTTGAAGTCATATTGCATGGTACCCATTCCACGGGTTTCAACTACCCAGGTTTAAGATATTCTTCCTTCAGCTAAAACATGCATGTGGAACCTAGAGTATGATCAACCATGTGATCGGGAGACGTGTTCAAATATGTCTCAGTTTTCGTACCCTGGTACTCGGGTGCAACATTCCAGACGCTTTACTAACACTCTCCCGACTTGGAGAGTCAGTCCCTTTAACCTCCTGTTTGGCCCAGTTTGCAATTTCTGCGGAAGATGAACAGGAATAGCGAGAACCAATGAGAGACTAGCTGGAGGTGTCTGGACGGGCAAATTTAACTCTCATTTCCCACCAGGAAGAGGAATTAACCAAAGGCTCAGCGTTTCGTGCCGGAACCAGATTAGGGCCTGAAGCCATCCTGTGGTGTTGCAGCCAGGTCACAAGAAAGCGAGTTGAAGAAAGGAGCTCAGGGGCACTGTAATTCACAAACCTGCAGTGTTATAAATGACAGCTATCCTCCAAAAATATACTGAAGTAAGGCTGCCAAGAGGACTTGAAAGCGGGGCAGAATTGCAGGAAACCGATTTCAGGAGGTAGACTGGAATTGCATTGAAAGCATAGGAAAAGAGGCAGAACGTCCACAATGATGCACTTGGCCAAAAAGGGCGTATGCGTTTTTTCCTGAATATATTCAGGAAAAAACGCATACGCCCTTTTTGGCCAACCAAGCAAGCTTGCAAAGGAAATCTGCACCACAATGAAGTCTCACTTCCCCCCGGTCAAAAGGGCCATCTGAAAAAAGTGTAAAATCCAGAAAGGCAGGACAGGCCATGGAGAACTGGGAGCCTTGTTATGCTGATGGGCGGGATGTAAATTGCCAACAGCCACTCTGGAGAAGTGTATGGTGTTTCCTGAAACATCTAAAAAACAAAGCAACAGAGCCTAGGGCACTTCCACTTATGGTCCTATAGCTTAGGGAAATTAAAATCAAAAAGACACAGCCACCCCAAAGTTTGGGACGCCTCTGTTTACAAGAACCTCATTTACCGTACAAGTCAATATCACAGAAAGTGAAAAATGGATAAAGAACTTGTGGTACTTACGTACAATGCAGTATCACTCAGCAATGAAATCTATGTCATCAGGCCCGTAGCAGCATAATGAGTGGATTCAGGTACGATGATTCTAACTGAAATTAGTCACACAGAAAAAGAAACATCATAAGATATCACTAATACACGGAATGTAAACTTGGCTACACAGGAACTGAATTACAGAACAGAACAGGGTCTCAAATTTAGAAAACCAACTTATGCTTGCTTAAGGGGAAAGGTGAGTTGGGGTGCTGCATAAAACCAGAGATTGAAATGAGCACAGATAAAGTTCCTTAAGCCAAATATGGAATAGACAAGAGCTACTCCTTGCTCAACGAAATGGACTCAACACCCCATATTAAATGCCTAAGAATGTACCTGACTAGTAAGTATCTTAAAACCTATGGATTGCTATCTCTCCGAAAGAGAATCAAGCATGTGTACAGGGGCATAAACGCAGCAGTGATAGGATTGGAGAGGTTCGGTGAGCAAATGAAGACCCTTTGAAGTCATATTGCATGGTACCCATTCCACGGGTCTCAACTCTCCAGGTTTAAGGTATTCTTCCTTCAGCTAAAACATGCATGTGGAACCCAGAGTATGATCAACCATGTGAACGGGAGACGTGTTCAAATATGTCTCAGTTTTCCTCCCCTGGTACTCGGGTGCAACATTCCAGACGCTTTACTAACACTCTCCCCACTTGGAGAGTCAGCGCCTTTAACCTCCTGTTTGGCCCAGTTTGCAATTTCTGCGGAAGATGAACAGGAATAGGGAGAACCAATGAGAGACTAGCTGGATGTGTCTGGACGGGCAAATTTAACTCTCATTTCCCACCAGGAAGAGGAAATAACCAAAGGCTCAGCGTGCCGTGCCGGAACCAGATTAGGGCCTGAAGCCATCCTGCGGTGTTGCGGCCAGCTCACAAGAAAGCGAGTTGAAGAAAGGAGCTCAGGGGCACTGTAATGCACAAACCTGCAGAGTTATAAATGACAGCTATCGTCCAAAAATATACTGAAGTAAGGCTGCCAAGAGGACTTGAAAGCGGGGCAGAATTGCAGGAAACCGATTTCAGGAGGTAGACTGGAATTGCATTGAAATCATAGGAAAAGAGGCAGAATGTCCACAATGATGCACTTGGCCAAAAAGGGCGTATGCGTTTTTTCCTGAATATATTCAGGAAAAAACGCATACGCCCTTTTTGGCCAACCAAGCAAGCTTGCAAAGGAAATCTGCACTACAATGAAGTCTCACTTCCCCCGGTCAAAAGGGCCATCTGAAAAAAGTGTAAAATCCAGAAAGGCAGGACAGGCCATGGAGAACTGGGAGCCTTGTTATGCTGATGGGTGGGATGTAAATTGCCAAAAGACACTCGGGAGAAGTGTATGGTGTTTCCTGAAACATCTAAAAAACAAAGCAACAGAGCCTAGGGCACTTCCACTTATGGTCCTATAGTTTATGGAAATTAAAATCAAAAAGACACAGCCATCCCAAAGTTTGGAATGGCTCTGTTTACAAGAACCTCATTTACAGTACAAGTTCAACATCGCAGAAAGTGAAAAATGGGTAAAGAAGTTGTGGTATTTACTTACAAAGCAATATCACTCAGCAATGAAATCTATGTCATCAGGACCTTAGCAGCACAATGAGAGGATTCAGGTATGATGATTCTAACTGAAATAAGTCACACAGAAAAAGAAACATCATAAGATATCAGTAATACACGGAATGTAAACTTGGCTACACAGGAACTGAATTACAGAACAGAACAGGGTCTCAAATTTAGAAAACCAACTTATGCTTGCTTAAGGGGAAAGGTGAGTTGGGGTGCTGCATAAAACCAGAGATTGAAATGAGCACAGATAAAGTTCCTTAAGCCAAATATGGAATAGACAAGAGCTACTCCTTGCTCAACGAAATGGACTCAACACCCCATATTAAATGCCTAAGAATGTACCTGACTAGTAAGTATCTTAAAACCTATGGATTGCTATCTCTCCGAAAGAGAATCAAGCATGTGTACAGGGGCATAAACGCAGCAGTGATAGGATTGGAGAGGTTCGGTGAGCAAATGAAGACCCTTTGAAGTCATATTGCATGGTACCCATTCCACGGGTCTCAACTCTCCAGGTTTAAGGTATTCTTCCTTCAGCTAAAACATGCATGTGGAACCCAGAGTATGATCAACCATGTGAACGGGAGACGTGTTCAAATATGTCTCAGTTTTCCTCCCCTGGTACTCGGGTGCAACATTCCAGACGCTTTACTAACACTCTCCCCACTTGGAGAGTCAGCGCCTTTAACCTCCTGTTTGGCCCAGTTTGCAATTTCTGCGGAAGATGAACAGGAATAGGGAGAACCAATGAGAGACTAGCTGGATGTGTCTGGACGGGCAAATTTAACTCTCATTTCCCACCAGGAAGAGGAAATAACCAAAGGCTCAGCGTGCCGTGCCGGAACCAGATTAGGGCCTGAAGCCATCCTGCGGTGTTGCGGCCAGCTCACAAGAAAGCGAGTTGAAGAAAGGAGCTCAGGGGCACTGTAATGCACAAACCTGCAGAGTTATAAATGACAGCTATCGTCCAAAAATATACTGAAGTAAGGCTGCCAAGAGGACTTGAAAGCGGGGCAGAATTGCAGGAAACCGATTTCAGGAGGTAGACTGGAATTGCATTGAAATCATAGGAAAAGAGGCAGAATGTCCACAATGATGCACTTGGCCAAAAAGGGCGTATGCGTTTTTTCCTGAATATATTCAGGAAAAAACGCATACGCCCTTTTTGGCCAACCAAGCAAGCTTGCAAAGGAAATCTGCACTACAATGAAGTCTCACTTCCCCCGGTCAAAAGGGCCATCTGAAAAAAGTGTAAAATCCAGAAAGGCAGGACAGGCCATGGAGAACTGGGAGCCTTGTTATGCTGATGGGTGGGATGTAAATTGCCAAAAGACACTCGGGAGAAGTGTATGGTGTTTCCTGAAACATCTAAAAAACAAAGCAACAGAGCCTAGGGCACTTCCACTTATGGTCCTATAGTTTATGGAAATTAAAATCAAAAAGACACAGCCATCCCAAAGTTTGGAATGGCTCTGTTTACAAGAACCTCATTTACAGTACAAGTTCAACATCGCAGAAAGTGAAAAATGGGTAAAGAAGTTGTGGTATTTACTTACAAAGCAATATCACTCAGCAATGAAATCTATGTCATCAGGACCTTAGCAGCACAATGAGAGGATTCAGGTATGATGATTCTAACTGAAATAAGTCACACAGAAAAAGAAACATCATAAGATATCAGTAATACACGGAATGTAAACTTGGCTACACAGGAACTGAATTACAGAACAGAACAGGGTCTCAAATTTAGAAAACCAACTTATGCTTGCTTAAGGGGAAAGGTGAGTTGGGGTGCTGCATAAAACCAGAGATTGAAATGAGCACAGATAAAGTTCCTTAAGCCAAATATGGAATAGACAAGAGCTACTCCTTGCTCAACGAAATGGACTCAACACCCCATATTAAACGCCTAAGAATGTACCTGACTAGTAAGTATCTTAAAACCTATGGATTGCTATGTCTCCGAAAGAGAATCAAGCATGTGTACAGGGGCATAAACGCAGCAGTGATAGGATTGGAGAGGTTCGGTGAGCAAATGAAGACCCTTTGAAGTCATATTGCATGGTACCCATTCCACGGGTCTCAACTCTCCAGGTTTAAGGTATTCTTCTGAAGCTAAAACATGCATGTGGAACCCAGAGTATGATCAACCATGTGAACGGGAGACGTGTTCAAATATGTCTCAGTTTTCCTCCCCTGGTACTCGGGTGCAACATTCCAGACGCTTTACTAACACTCTCCCCACTTGGAGAGTCAGCGCCTTTAACCTCCTGTTTGGCCCAGTTTGCAATTTCTGCGGAAGATGAACAGGAATAGGGAGAACCAATGAGAGACTAGCTGGAGGGGTCTGGACGGGCAAATTTAACTCTCATTTCCCACCAGGAAGAGGAAATAACCAAAGGCTCAGCGTGCCGTGCCGGAACCAGATTAGGGCCTGAAGCCATCCTGCGGTGTTGCGGCCAGCTCACAAGAAAGCGAGTTGAAGAAAGGAGCTCAGGGGCACTGTAATGCACAAACCTGCAGAGTTATAAATGACAGCTATCGTCCAAAAATATACTGAAGTAAGGCTGCCAAGAGGACTTGAAAGCGGGGCAGAATTGCAGGAAACCGATTTCAGGAGGTAGACTGGAATTGCATTGAAAGCATAGGAAAAGAGGCAGAATGTCCACAATGATGCACTTGGCCAAAAAGGGCGTATGCGTTTTTTCCTGAATATATTCAGGAAAAAACGCATACGCCCTTTTTGGCCAACCAAGCAAGCTTGCAAAGGAAATCTGCACTACAATGAAGTCTCACTTCCCCCCGGTCAAAAGGGCCATCTGAAAAAAGTGTAAAATCCAGAAAGGCAGGACAGGCCATGGAGAACTGGGAGCCTTGTTATGCTGATGGGTGGGATGTAAATTGCCAAAAGACACTCGGGAGAAGTGTATGGTGTTTCCTGAAACATCTAAAAAACAAAGCAACAGAGCCTAGGGCACTTCCACTTATGGTCCTATAGTTTATGGAAATTAAAATCAAAAAGACACAGCCATCCCAAAGTTTGGAATGGCTCTGTTTACAAGAACCTCATTTACAGTACAAGTTCAACATCGCAGAAAGTGAAAAATGGGTAAAGAAGTTGTGGTATTTACTTACAAAGCAATATCACTCAGCAATAAATCTATGTCATCAGGCCCTTAGCAGCACAATGAGAGGATTCAGGTATGATGATTCTAACTGAAATAAGTCACACAGAAAAAGAAACATCATAAGATATCACTAATACACGGAATGTAAACTTGGCTACACAGGAACTGAATTACAGAACAGAACAGGGTCTCAAATTTAGAAAACCAACTTATGCTTGCTTAAGGGGAAAGGTGAGTTGGGGTGCTGCATAAAACCAGAGATTGAAATGAGCACAGATAAAGTTCCTTAAGCCAAATATGGAATAGACAAGAGCTACTCCTTGCTCAACGAAATGGACTCAACACCCCATATTAAACGCCTAAGAATGTACCTGACTAGTAAGTATCTTAAAACCTATGGATTGCTATGTCTCCGAAAGAGAATCAAGCATGTGTACAGGGGCATAAACGCAGCAGTGATAGGATTGGAGAGGTTCGGTGAGCAAATGAAGACCCTTTGAAGTCATATTGCATGGTACCCATTCCACGGGTCT
Organism: Stenella coeruleoalba; assembly: GCF_951394435.1. NCBI lineage: Eukaryota > Metazoa > Chordata > Mammalia > Artiodactyla > Delphinidae > Stenella > Stenella coeruleoalba. The sequence goes on from NC_137148.1 coordinate 135,249,088, forward strand.
CAACTCTCCAGGTTTAAGGTATTCTTCTGAAGCTAAAACATGCATGTGGAACCCAGAGTATGATCAACCATGTGAACGGGAGACGTGTTCAAATATGTCTCAGTTTTCCTCCCCTGGTACTCGGGTGCAACATTCCAGACGCTTTACTAACACTCTCCCCACTTGGAGAGTCAGCGCCTTTAACCTCCTGTTTGGCCCAGTTTGCAATTTCTGCGGAAGATGAACAGGAATAGGGAGAACCAATGAGAGACTAGCTGGAGGTGTCTGGACGGGCAAATTTAACTCTCATTTCCCACCAGGAAGAGGAAATAACCAAAGGCTCAGCGTGCCGTGCCAGAACCAGATTAGGGCCTGAAGCCATCCTGCGGTGTTGCGGCCAGCTCACAAGAAAGCGAGTTGAAGAAAGGAGCTCAGGGGCACTGTAATTCACAAACCTGCAGAGTTATAAATGACAGCTATCGTCCAAAAATATTCTGAAGTAAGGCTGCCAAGAGGACTTGAAAGCGGGGCAGAATTGCAGGAAACCGATTTCAGGAGGTAGACTGGAATTGCTTTGAAAACATAGGAAAAGAGGCAGAACGTCAACAATGATGCACTTGCCCAAAAAGGGCGTATGCGTTTTTTCCTGAATATATTCAGGAAAAAACGCATACGCCCTTTTTGGCCAACCAAGCAAGCTTGCAAAGGAAATCTGCACCACAATGAAGTCTCACTTCCCCCCGGTCAAAAGGGCCATCTGAAAAAAGTGTAAAATCCAGAAAGGCAGGACAGGCCATGGAGAACTGGGAGCCTTGTTATGCTGATGGGCGGGATGTAAATTGCCAACAGACACTCAGGAGAAGTGTATGGTGTTTCCTGAAACATCTGAAAAACAAAGCAACAGAGCCTAGGGCACCTCCACTTATGGTCCTATAGCTTAGGGAAATTAAAATCAAAAAGACACAGCCACCCCAAAGCTTGGGACGCCTCTGTTTACAAGAACCTCGTTTACAGTACAAGTTCAACATCACAGAAAGTGAAAAATGGATAAAGAAGTTGTGGTATTTACTTACAAAGCAATATCACTCAGCAATGAAATCTATGTCATCAGGCCCTTAGCAGCACAATGAGTGGATTCAGGTATGATGATTCTAACTGAAATAAGTCACACAGAAAAAGAAACATCATAAGATATCAGTAATACACGGAATGTAAACTTGGCTACACAGGAACTGAATTACAGAACAGAACAGGGTCTCAAATTTAGAAAACCAACTTATGCTTCCTTAAGGGGAATGGTGAGTTGGGGTGCTGCATAAAACCAGAGATTGAAATGAGCACAGATAAAGTTCCTTAAGCCAAATATGGAATAGACAAGAGCTACTCCTTGCTCAACGAAATGGACTCAACACCGCATATTAAACGCCTAAGAATGTACCTGACTAGTAAGTATCTTAAAACCTATGGATTGCTATGTCTCCGAAAGAGAATCAAGCATGTGTACAGGGGCATAAACGCAGCAGTGATAGTATTGGAGAGGTTCGGTGAGCAAATGAAGACCCTTTGAAGTCATATTGCATGGTACCCATTCCACGGGTTTCAACTACCCAGGTTTAAGATATTCTTCCTTCAGCTAAAACATGCATGTGGAACCTAGAGTATGATCAACCATGTGATCGGGAGACGTGTTCAAATATGTCTCAGTTTTCGTACCCTGGTACTCGGGTGCAACATTCCAGACGCTTTACTAACACTCTCCCGACTTGGAGAGTCAGTCCCTTTAACCTCCTGTTTGGCCCAGTTTGCAATTTCTGCGGAAGATGAACAGGAATAGCGAGAACCAATGAGAGACTAGCTGGAGGTGTCTGGACGGGCAAATTTAACTCTCATTTCCCACCAGGAAGAGGAATTAACCAAAGGCTCAGCGTTTCGTGCCGGAACCAGATTAGGGCCTGAAGCCATCCTGTGGTGTTGCAGCCAGGTCACAAGAAAGCGAGTTGAAGAAAGGAGCTCAGGGGCACTGTAATTCACAAACCTGCAGTGTTATAAATGACAGCTATCCTCCAAAAATATACTGAAGTAAGGCTGCCAAGAGGACTTGAAAGCGGGGCAGAATTGCAGGAAACCGATTTCAGGAGGTAGACTGGAATTGCATTGAAAGCATAGGAAAAGAGGCAGAACGTCCACAATGATGCACTTGGCCAAAAAGGGCGTATGCGTTTTTTCCTGAATATATTCAGGAAAAAACGCATACGCCCTTTTTGGCCAACCAAGCAAGCTTGCAAAGGAAATCTGCACCACAATGAAGTCTCACTTCCCCCCGGTCAAAAGGGCCATCTGAAAAAAGTGTAAAATCCAGAAAGGCAGGACAGGCCATGGAGAACTGGGAGCCTTGTTATGCTGATGGGCGGGATGTAAATTGCCAACAGCCACTCTGGAGAAGTGTATGGTGTTTCCTGAAACATCTAAAAAACAAAGCAACAGAGCCTAGGGCACTTCCACTTATGGTCCTATAGCTTAGGGAAATTAAAATCAAAAAGACACAGCCACCCCAAAGTTTGGGACGCCTCTGTTTACAAGAACCTCATTTACCGTACAAGTCAATATCACAGAAAGTGAAAAATGGATAAAGAACTTGTGGTACTTACGTACAATGCAGTATCACTCAGCAATGAAATCTATGTCATCAGGCCCGTAGCAGCATAATGAGTGGATTCAGGTACGATGATTCTAACTGAAATTAGTCACACAGAAAAAGAAACATCATAAGATATCACTAATACACGGAATGTAAACTTGGCTACACAGGAACTGAATTACAGAACAGAACAGGGTCTCAAATTTAGAAAACCAACTTATGCTTGCTTAAGGGGAAAGGTGAGTTGGGGTGCTGCATAAAACCAGAGATTGAAATGAGCACAGATAAAGTTCCTTAAGCCAAATATGGAATAGACAAGAGCTACTCCTTGCTCAACGAAATGGACTCAACACCCCATATTAAATGCCTAAGAATGTACCTGACTAGTAAGTATCTTAAAACCTATGGATTGCTATCTCTCCGAAAGAGAATCAAGCATGTGTACAGGGGCATAAACGCAGCAGTGATAGGATTGGAGAGGTTCGGTGAGCAAATGAAGACCCTTTGAAGTCATATTGCATGGTACCCATTCCACGGGTCTCAACTCTCCAGGTTTAAGGTATTCTTCCTTCAGCTAAAACATGCATGTGGAACCCAGAGTATGATCAACCATGTGAACGGGAGACGTGTTCAAATATGTCTCAGTTTTCCTCCCCTGGTACTCGGGTGCAACATTCCAGACGCTTTACTAACACTCTCCCCACTTGGAGAGTCAGCGCCTTTAACCTCCTGTTTGGCCCAGTTTGCAATTTCTGCGGAAGATGAACAGGAATAGGGAGAACCAATGAGAGACTAGCTGGATGTGTCTGGACGGGCAAATTTAACTCTCATTTCCCACCAGGAAGAGGAAATAACCAAAGGCTCAGCGTGCCGTGCCGGAACCAGATTAGGGCCTGAAGCCATCCTGCGGTGTTGCGGCCAGCTCACAAGAAAGCGAGTTGAAGAAAGGAGCTCAGGGGCACTGTAATGCACAAACCTGCAGAGTTATAAATGACAGCTATCGTCCAAAAATATACTGAAGTAAGGCTGCCAAGAGGACTTGAAAGCGGGGCAGAATTGCAGGAAACCGATTTCAGGAGGTAGACTGGAATTGCATTGAAATCATAGGAAAAGAGGCAGAATGTCCACAATGATGCACTTGGCCAAAAAGGGCGTATGCGTTTTTTCCTGAATATATTCAGGAAAAAACGCATACGCCCTTTTTGGCCAACCAAGCAAGCTTGCAAAGGAAATCTGCACTACAATGAAGTCTCACTTCCCCCGGTCAAAAGGGCCATCTGAAAAAAGTGTAAAATCCAGAAAGGCAGGACAGGCCATGGAGAACTGGGAGCCTTGTTATGCTGATGGGTGGGATGTAAATTGCCAAAAGACACTCGGGAGAAGTGTATGGTGTTTCCTGAAACATCTAAAAAACAAAGCAACAGAGCCTAGGGCACTTCCACTTATGGTCCTATAGTTTATGGAAATTAAAATCAAAAAGACACAGCCATCCCAAAGTTTGGAATGGCTCTGTTTACAAGAACCTCATTTACAGTACAAGTTCAACATCGCAGAAAGTGAAAAATGGGTAAAGAAGTTGTGGTATTTACTTACAAAGCAATATCACTCAGCAATGAAATCTATGTCATCAGGACCTTAGCAGCACAATGAGAGGATTCAGGTATGATGATTCTAACTGAAATAAGTCACACAGAAAAAGAAACATCATAAGATATCAGTAATACACGGAATGTAAACTTGGCTACACAGGAACTGAATTACAGAACAGAACAGGGTCTCAAATTTAGAAAACCAACTTATGCTTGCTTAAGGGGAAAGGTGAGTTGGGGTGCTGCATAAAACCAGAGATTGAAATGAGCACAGATAAAGTTCCTTAAGCCAAATATGGAATAGACAAGAGCTACTCCTTGCTCAACGAAATGGACTCAACACCCCATATTAAATGCCTAAGAATGTACCTGACTAGTAAGTATCTTAAAACCTATGGATTGCTATCTCTCCGAAAGAGAATCAAGCATGTGTACAGGGGCATAAACGCAGCAGTGATAGGATTGGAGAGGTTCGGTGAGCAAATGAAGACCCTTTGAAGTCATATTGCATGGTACCCATTCCACGGGTCTCAACTCTCCAGGTTTAAGGTATTCTTCCTTCAGCTAAAACATGCATGTGGAACCCAGAGTATGATCAACCATGTGAACGGGAGACGTGTTCAAATATGTCTCAGTTTTCCTCCCCTGGTACTCGGGTGCAACATTCCAGACGCTTTACTAACACTCTCCCCACTTGGAGAGTCAGCGCCTTTAACCTCCTGTTTGGCCCAGTTTGCAATTTCTGCGGAAGATGAACAGGAATAGGGAGAACCAATGAGAGACTAGCTGGATGTGTCTGGACGGGCAAATTTAACTCTCATTTCCCACCAGGAAGAGGAAATAACCAAAGGCTCAGCGTGCCGTGCCGGAACCAGATTAGGGCCTGAAGCCATCCTGCGGTGTTGCGGCCAGCTCACAAGAAAGCGAGTTGAAGAAAGGAGCTCAGGGGCACTGTAATGCACAAACCTGCAGAGTTATAAATGACAGCTATCGTCCAAAAATATACTGAAGTAAGGCTGCCAAGAGGACTTGAAAGCGGGGCAGAATTGCAGGAAACCGATTTCAGGAGGTAGACTGGAATTGCATTGAAATCATAGGAAAAGAGGCAGAATGTCCACAATGATGCACTTGGCCAAAAAGGGCGTATGCGTTTTTTCCTGAATATATTCAGGAAAAAACGCATACGCCCTTTTTGGCCAACCAAGCAAGCTTGCAAAGGAAATCTGCACTACAATGAAGTCTCACTTCCCCCGGTCAAAAGGGCCATCTGAAAAAAGTGTAAAATCCAGAAAGGCAGGACAGGCCATGGAGAACTGGGAGCCTTGTTATGCTGATGGGTGGGATGTAAATTGCCAAAAGACACTCGGGAGAAGTGTATGGTGTTTCCTGAAACATCTAAAAAACAAAGCAACAGAGCCTAGGGCACTTCCACTTATGGTCCTATAGTTTATGGAAATTAAAATCAAAAAGACACAGCCATCCCAAAGTTTGGAATGGCTCTGTTTACAAGAACCTCATTTACAGTACAAGTTCAACATCGCAGAAAGTGAAAAATGGGTAAAGAAGTTGTGGTATTTACTTACAAAGCAATATCACTCAGCAATGAAATCTATGTCATCAGGACCTTAGCAGCACAATGAGAGGATTCAGGTATGATGATTCTAACTGAAATAAGTCACACAGAAAAAGAAACATCATAAGATATCAGTAATACACGGAATGTAAACTTGGCTACACAGGAACTGAATTACAGAACAGAACAGGGTCTCAAATTTAGAAAACCAACTTATGCTTGCTTAAGGGGAAAGGTGAGTTGGGGTGCTGCATAAAACCAGAGATTGAAATGAGCACAGATAAAGTTCCTTAAGCCAAATATGGAATAGACAAGAGCTACTCCTTGCTCAACGAAATGGACTCAACACCCCATATTAAACGCCTAAGAATGTACCTGACTAGTAAGTATCTTAAAACCTATGGATTGCTATGTCTCCGAAAGAGAATCAAGCATGTGTACAGGGGCATAAACGCAGCAGTGATAGGATTGGAGAGGTTCGGTGAGCAAATGAAGACCCTTTGAAGTCATATTGCATGGTACCCATTCCACGGGTCTCAACTCTCCAGGTTTAAGGTATTCTTCTGAAGCTAAAACATGCATGTGGAACCCAGAGTATGATCAACCATGTGAACGGGAGACGTGTTCAAATATGTCTCAGTTTTCCTCCCCTGGTACTCGGGTGCAACATTCCAGACGCTTTACTAACACTCTCCCCACTTGGAGAGTCAGCGCCTTTAACCTCCTGTTTGGCCCAGTTTGCAATTTCTGCGGAAGATGAACAGGAATAGGGAGAACCAATGAGAGACTAGCTGGAGGGGTCTGGACGGGCAAATTTAACTCTCATTTCCCACCAGGAAGAGGAAATAACCAAAGGCTCAGCGTGCCGTGCCGGAACCAGATTAGGGCCTGAAGCCATCCTGCGGTGTTGCGGCCAGCTCACAAGAAAGCGAGTTGAAGAAAGGAGCTCAGGGGCACTGTAATGCACAAACCTGCAGAGTTATAAATGACAGCTATCGTCCAAAAATATACTGAAGTAAGGCTGCCAAGAGGACTTGAAAGCGGGGCAGAATTGCAGGAAACCGATTTCAGGAGGTAGACTGGAATTGCATTGAAAGCATAGGAAAAGAGGCAGAATGTCCACAATGATGCACTTGGCCAAAAAGGGCGTATGCGTTTTTTCCTGAATATATTCAGGAAAAAACGCATACGCCCTTTTTGGCCAACCAAGCAAGCTTGCAAAGGAAATCTGCACTACAATGAAGTCTCACTTCCCCCCGGTCAAAAGGGCCATCTGAAAAAAGTGTAAAATCCAGAAAGGCAGGACAGGCCATGGAGAACTGGGAGCCTTGTTATGCTGATGGGTGGGATGTAAATTGCCAAAAGACACTCGGGAGAAGTGTATGGTGTTTCCTGAAACATCTAAAAAACAAAGCAACAGAGCCTAGGGCACTTCCACTTATGGTCCTATAGTTTATGGAAATTAAAATCAAAAAGACACAGCCATCCCAAAGTTTGGAATGGCTCTGTTTACAAGAACCTCATTTACAGTACAAGTTCAACATCGCAGAAAGTGAAAAATGGGTAAAGAAGTTGTGGTATTTACTTACAAAGCAATATCACTCAGCAATAAATCTATGTCATCAGGCCCTTAGCAGCACAATGAGAGGATTCAGGTATGATGATTCTAACTGAAATAAGTCACACAGAAAAAGAAACATCATAAGATATCACTAATACACGGAATGTAAACTTGGCTACACAGGAACTGAATTACAGAACAGAACAGGGTCTCAAATTTAGAAAACCAACTTATGCTTGCTTAAGGGGAAAGGTGAGTTGGGGTGCTGCATAAAACCAGAGATTGAAATGAGCACAGATAAAGTTCCTTAAGCCAAATATGGAATAGACAAGAGCTACTCCTTGCTCAACGAAATGGACTCAACACCCCATATTAAACGCCTAAGAATGTACCTGACTAGTAAGTATCTTAAAACCTATGGATTGCTATGTCTCCGAAAGAGAATCAAGCATGTGTACAGGGGCATAAACGCAGCAGTGATAGGATTGGAGAGGTTCGGTGAGCAAATGAAGACCCTTTGAAGTCATATTGCATGGTACCCATTCCACGGGTCTCAACTCTCCAGGTTTAAGGTATTCTTCTGAAGCTAAAACATGCATGTGGAACCCAGAGTATGATCAACCATGTGAACGGGAGACGTGTTCAAATATGTCTCAGTTTTCCTCCCCTGGTACTCGGGTGCAACATTCCAGACGCTTTACTAACACTCTCCCCACTTGGAGAGTCAGCGCCTTTAACCTCCTGTTTGGCCCAGTTTGCAATTTCTGCGGAAGATGAACAGGAATAGGGAGAACCAATGAGAGACTAGCTGGAGGGGTCTGGACGGGCAAATTTAACTCTCATTTCCCACCAGGAAGAGGAAATAACCAAAGGCTCAGCGTGCCGTGCCGGAACCAGATTAGGGCCTGAAGCCATCCTGCGGTGTTGCGGCCAGCTCACAAGAAAGCGAGTTGAAGAAAGGAGCTCAGGGGCACTGTAATGCACAAACCTGCAGAGTTATAAATGACAGCTATCGTCCAAAAATATACTGAAGTAAGGCTGCCAAGAGGACTTGAAAGCGGGGCAGAATTGCAGGAAACCGATTTCAGGAGGTAGACTGGAATTGCATTGAAATCATAGGAAAAGAGGCAGAATGTCCACAATGATGCACTTGGCCAAAAAGGGCGTATGCGTTTTTTCCTGAATATATTCAGGAAAAAACGCATACGCCCTTTTTGGCCAACCAAGCAAGCTTGCAAAGGAAATCTGCACTACAATGAAGTCTCACTTCCCCCGGTCAAAAGGGCCATCTGAAAAAAGTGTAAAATCCAGAAAGGCAGGACAGGCCATGGAGAACTGGGAGCCTTGTTATGCTGATGGGTGGGATGTAAATTGCCAAAAGACACTCGGGAGAAGTGTATGGTGTTTCCTGAAACATCTAAAAAACAAAGCAACAGAGCCTAGGGCACTTCCACTTATGGTCCTATAGTTTATGGAAATTAAAATCAAAAAGACACAGCCATCCCAAAGTTTGGAATGGCTCTGTTTACAAGAACCTCATTTACAGTACAAGTTCAACATCGCAGAAAGTGAAAAATGGGTAAAGAAGTTGTGGTATTTACTTACAAAGCAATATCACTCAGCAATGAAATCTATGTCATCAGGCCCTTAGCAGCACAATTAGAGGATTCAGGTATGATGATTCTAACTGAAATAAGTCACACAGAAAAAGAAACATCATAAGATATCAGTAATACACGGAATGTAAACTTGGCTACACAGGAACTGAATTACAGAACAGAACAGGGTCTCAAATTTAGAAAACCAACTTATGCTTGCTTAAGGGGAAAGGTGAGTTGGGGTGCTGCATAAAACCAGAGATTGAAATGAGCACAGATAAAGTTCCTTAAGCCAAACATGGAATAGACAAGAGCTACTCCTTCCTCAACGAAATGGACTCAACACCGCATATTAAATGCCTAAGAATGTACCTGACTAGTAAGTATCTTAAAACCTATGGATTGCTATGTCTCCGAAAGAGAATCAAGCATGTGTACAGGGGCATAAACGCAGCAGTGATAGGATTGGAGAGGTTCGGTGAGCAAATGAAGACCCTTTGAAGTCATATTGCATGGTACCCATTCCACGGGTTTCAACTACCCAGGTTTAAGGTATTCTTCCTTCAGCTAAAACGTGCATGTGGAACCTAGAGTATGATCAACCATGTGATCGGGAGATGTGTTCAAATATGTCTCAGTTTTCGTACCCTGGTACCCGGGTGCAACATTCCAGACTCTTTACTAACACTCTCCCAACTTGGAGAGTCAGTCCCTTTAATCTCCTGTTTGGCCCAGTTTGCAATTTCTGCGGAAGATGAACAGGAATAGCGAGAACCAATGAGAAACTAGCTGGAGGTGTCTGGACGGGCAAATTTAACTCTCATTTCCCACCAGGAAGAGGAAATAACCAAAGGCTCAGCGTGCCGTGCCAGAACCAGATTAGGGCCTGAAGCCATCATGCGGTGTTGCGGCCAGCTCACAAGAAAGCGAGTTGAAGAAAGGAGCTCAGGGGCACTGTAATTCACAAACCTGCAGAGTTATAAATGACAGCTATCGTCCAAAAATATTCTGAAGTAAGGCTGCCAAGAGGACTTGAAAGCGGGGCAGAATTGCAGGAAACCGATTTCAGGAGGTAGACTGGAATTGCTTTGAAAACATAGGAAAAGAGGCAGAACGTCAACAATGATGCACTTGGACAAAAAGGGCGTATGCGTTTTTTCCTGAATATATTCAGGAAAAAACGCATACGCCCTTTTTGGCCAACCAAGCAAGCTTGCAAAGGAAATCTGCACTACAATGAAGTCTCACTTCCCCCCGGTCAAAAGGGCCATCTGAAAAAAGTGTAAAATCCAGAAAGGCAGGACAGGCCATGGAGAACTGGGAGCCTTGTTATGCTGATGGGTGGGATGTAAATTGGCAACAGACACTCGGGAGAAGTGTATGGTGTTTCCTGAAACATCTAAAAAACAAAGCAACAGAGCCTAGGGCACTTCCACTTATGGTCCTATAGCTTAGGGAAATTAAAATCAAAAAGACACAGCCACCCCAAAGTTTGGGACGGCTCTGTTTACAAGAACCTCGTTTAAAGTACAAGTTCAACATCGCAGAAAGTGAAAAATGGATAAAGAAGTTGTGGTATTTACTTACAAAGCAATATCACTCAGCAATGAAATCTATGTCATCAGGCCCTTAGTAGCACAATGAGTGGATTCAGGTATGGTGATTCTAACTGAAATAAGTCACACAGAAAAAGAAACATCATAAGATATCACTAATACACGGAATGTAAACTTGGCTACACAGGAACTGAATTACAGAACAGAACAGGGTCTCAAATTTAGAAAACCAACTTATGCTTCCTTAAGGGGAAAGGTGAGTTGGGGTGCTGCATAAAACCAGAGATTGAAATAAGCACAGATAAAGTTCCTTAAGCCAAATATGGAATAGACAAGAGCTACTCCTTGCTCAACGAAATGGACTCAACACCGCATATTAAACGCCTAAGAATGTACCTGACTAGTAAGTATCTTAAAACCTATGGATTGCTATGTCTCCGAAAGAGAATCAAGCATGTGTACAGGGGCATAAACGCAGCAGTGATAGGATTGGAGAGGTTCGGTGAGCAAATGAAGACCCTTTGAAGTCATATTGCATGGTACCCATTCCACGGGTCTCAACTCTCCAGGTTTAAGGTATTCTTCCTTCAGCTAAAACATGCATGTGGAACCCAGAGTATGATCAACCATGTGAACGGGAGACGTGTTCAAATATGTCTCAGTTTTCCTCCCCTGGTACTCGGGTGCAACATTCCAGACGCTTTACTAACACTCTCCCCACTTGGAGAGTCAGCGCCTTTAACCTCCTGTTTGGCCCAGTTTGCAATTTCTGCGGAAGATGAACAGGAATAGGGAGAACCAATGAGAGACTAGCTGGAGGTGTCTGGACGGGGAAATTTAACTCTCATTTCCCACCAGGAAGAGGAAATAACCAAAGGCTCAGCGTGCCGTGCCGGAACCAGATTAGGGCCTGAAGCCATCCTGCAGTGTTGCGGCCAGCTCACAAGAAAGCGAGTTGAAGAAAGGAGCTCAGGGGCACTGTAATGCACAAACCTGCAGAGTTATAAATGACAGCTATCATCCAAAAATATACTGAAGTAAGGCTGCCAAGAGGACTTGAAAGCGGGGCAGAATTGCAGGAAACCGATTTCAGGAGGTAGACTGGAATTGCATTGAAATCATAGGAAAAGAGGCAGAATGTCCACAATGATGCACTTGGCCAAAAAGGGCGTATGCGTTTTTTCCTGAATATATTCAGGAAAAAACGCATACGCCCTTTTTGGCCAACCAAGCAAGCTTGCAAAGGAAATCTGCACTACAATGAAGTCTCACTTCCCCCGGTCAAAAGGGCCATCTGAAAAAAGTGTAAAATCCAGAAAGGCAGGACAGGCCATGGAGAACTGGGAGCCTTGTTATGCTGATGAGTGGGATGTAAATTGCCAAAAGACACTCGGGAGAAGTGTATGGTGTTTCCTGAAACATCTAAAAAACAAAGCAACAGAGCCTAGGGCACTTCCACTTATGGTCCTATAGTTTATGGAAATTAAAATCAAAAAGACACAGCCATCCCAAAGTTTGGAATGGCTCTGTTTACAAGAACCTCATTTACAGTACAAGTTCAACATCGCAGAAAGTGAAAAATGGGTAAAGAAGATGTGGTATTTACTTACAAAGCAATATCACTCAGCAATGAAATCTATGTCATCAGGCCCTTAGCAGCACAATGAGAGGATTCAGGTATGATGATTCTAACTGAAATAAGTCACACAGAAAAAGAAACATCATAAGATATCAGTAATACACGGAATGTAAACTTGGCTACACAGGAACTGAATTACAGAACAGAACAGGGTCTCAAATTTAGAAAACCAACTTATGCTTGCTTAAGGGGAAAGGTGAGTTGGGGTGCTGCATAAAACCAGAGATTGAAATGAGCACAGATAAAGTTCCTTAAGCCAAATATGGAATAGACAAGAGCTACTCCTTGCTCAACGAAATGGACTCAACACCCCATATTAAACGCCTAAGAATGTACCTGACTAGTAAGTATCTTAAAACCTATGGATTGCTATGTCTCCGAAAGAGAATCAAGCATGTGTACAGGGGCATAAACGCAGCAGTGATAGGATTGGAGAGGTTCGGTGAGCAAATGAAGACCCTTTGAAGTCATATTGCATGGTACCCATTCCACGGGTCTCAACTCTCCAGGTTTAAGGTATTCTTCTGAAGCTAAAACATGCATGTGGAACCCAGAGTATGATCAACCATGTGAACGGGAGACGTGTTCAAATATGTCTCAGTTTTCCTCCCCTGGTACTCGGGTGCAACATTCCAGACGCTTTACTAACACTCTCCCCACTTGGAGAGTCAGCGCCTTTAACCTCCTGTTTGGCCCAGTTTGCAATTTCTGCGGAAGATGAACAGGAATAGGGAGAACCAATGAGAGACTAGCTGGAGGTGTCTGGACGGGCAAATTTAACTCTCATTTCCCACCAGGAAGAGGAAATAACCAAAGGCTCAGCGTGCCGTGCCGGAACCAGATTAGGGCCTGAAGCCATCCTGCGGTGTTGCGGCCAGCTCACAAGAAAGCGAGTTGAAGAAAGGAGCTCAGGGGCACTGTAATGCACAAACCTGCAGAGTTATAAATGACAGCTATCATCCAAAAATATACTGAAGTAAGGCTGCCAAGAGGACTTGAAAGCGGGGCAGAATTGCAGGAAACCGATTTCAGGAGGTAGACTGGAATTGCATTGAAATCATAGGAAAAGAGGCAGAATGTCCACAATGATGCACTTGGCCAAAAAGGGCGTATGCGTTTTTTCCTGAATATATTCAGGAAAAAACGCATACGCCCTTTTTGGCCAACCAAGCAAGCTTGCAAAGGAAATCTGCACTACAATGAAGTCTCACTTCCCCCGGTCAAAAGGGCCATCTGAAAAAAGTGTAAAATCCAGAAAGGCAGGACAGGCCATGGAGAACTGGGAGCCTTGTTATGCTGATGGGTGGGATGTAAATTGCCAAAAGACTCTCGGGAGAAGTGTATGGTGTTTCCTGAAACATCTAAAAAACAAAGCAACAGAGCCTAGGGCACTTCCACTTATGGTCCTATAGTTTATGGAAATTAAAATCAAAAAGACACAGCCATCCCAAAGTTTGGAATGGCTCTGTTTACAAGAACCTCATTTACAGTACAAGTTCAACATCGCAGAAAGTGAAAAATGGGTAAAGAAGATGTGGTATTTACTTACAAAGCAATATCACTCAGCAATGAAATCTATGTCATCAGGCCCTTAGCAGCACAATGAGAGGATTCAGGTATGATGATTCTAACTGAAATAAGTCACACAGAAAAAGAAACATCATAAGATATCAGTAATACACGGAATGTAAACTTGGCTACACAGGAACTGAATTACAGAACAGAACAGGGTCTCAAATTTAGAAAACCAACTTATGCTTGCTTAAGGGGAAAGGTGAGTTGGGGTGCTGCATAAAACCAGAGATTGAAATGAGCACAGATAAAGTTCCTTAAGCCAAACATGGAATAGACAAGAGCTACTCCTTCCTCAACGAAATGGACTCAACACCGCATATTAAATGCCTAAGAATGTACCTGACTAGTAAGTATCTTAAAACCTATGGATTGCTATGTCTCCGAAAGAGAATCAAGCATGTGTACAGGGGCATAAACGCAGCAGTGATAGGATTGGAGAGGTTCGGTGAGCAAATGAAGACCCTTTGAAGTCATATTGCATGGTACCCATTCCACGGGTTTCAACTACCCAGGTTTAAGGTATTCTTCCTTCAGCTAAAACGTGCATGTGGAACCTAAAGTATGATCAACCATGTGATCGGGAGACGTGTTCAAATATGTCTCAGTTTTCGTACCCTGGTACCCGGGTGCAACATTCCAGACTCTTTACTAACACTCTCCCAACTTGGAGAGTCAGTCCCTTTAACCTCCTGTTTGGCCCAGTTTGCAATTTCTGCGGAAGATGAACAGGAATAGCGAGAACCAATGAGAGACTAGCTGGAGGTGTCTGGACGGGCAAATTTAACTCTCATTTCCCACCAGGAAGACGAAATAACCAAAGGCTCAGCGTGCCGTGCCGGAACCAGATTAGGGCCTGAAGCCATCCTGCGGTGTTGCGGCCAGCTCACAAGAAAGCGAGTTGAAGAAAGGAGCTCAGGGGCACTGTAATTCACAAACCTGCAGAGTTATAAATGACAGCTATCGTCCAAAAATATACTGAAGTAAGGCTGCCAAGAGGACTTGAAAGCGGGGCAGAATTGCAGGAAACCGATTTCAGGAGGTAGCCTGGAATTGCATTGAAAGCATAGGAAAAGAGGCAGAACGTCAACAATGATGCACTTGGACAAAAAGGGCGTATGCGTTTTTTCCTGAATATATTCAGGAAAAAACGCATACGCCCTTTTTGGCCAACCAAGCAAGCTTGCAAAGGAAATCTGCACTACAATGAAGTCTCACTTCCCCCCGGTCAAAAGGGCCATCTGAAAAAAGTGTAAAATCCAGAAAGGCAGGACAGGCCATGGAGAACTGGGAGCCTTGTTATGCTGATGGGTGGGATGTAAATTGGCAACAGACACTCGGGAGAAGTGTATGGTGTTTCCTGAAACATCTAAAAAACAAAGCAACAGAGCCTAGGGCACTTCCACTTATGGTCCTATAGCTTAGGGAAATTAAAATCAAAAAGACACAGCCACCCCAAAGTTTGGGACGCCTCTGTTTACAAGAACCTCGTTTACAGTACAAGTTCAACATCGCAGAAAGTGAAAAATGGATAAAGAAGTTGTGGTATTTACTTACAAAGCAATATCACTCAGCAATGAAATCTATGTCATCAGGCCCTTAGTAGCACAATGAGTGGATTCAGGTATGGTGATTCTAACTGAAATAAGTCACACAGAAAAAGAAACATCATAAGATATCACTAATACACGGAATGTAAACTTGGCTACACAGGAACTGAATTACAGAACAGAACAGGGTCTCAAATTTAGAAAACCAACTTATGCTTCCTTAAGGGGAAAGGTGAGTTGGGGTGCTGCATAAAACCAGAGATTGAAATGAGCACAGATAAAGTTCCTTAAGCCAAATATGGAATAGACAAGAGCTACTCCTTGCTCAACGAAATGGACTCAACACCCCATATTAAACGCCTAAGAATGTACCTGACTAGTAAGTATCTTAAAACCTATGGATTGCTATGTCTCCGAAAGAGAATCAAGCATGTGTACAGGGGCATAAACGCAGCAGTGATAGGATTGGAGAGGTTCGGTGAGCAAATGAAGACCCTTTGAAGTCATATTGCATGGTACCCATTCCACGGGTCTCAACTCTCCAGGTTTAAGGTATTCTTCCTTCAGCTAAAACATGCATGTGGAACCCAGAGTATGATCAACGATGTGAATGGGAGACGTGTTCAAATATGTCTCAGTTTTCCTCCCCTGGTACTCGGGTGCAACATTCCAGACGCTTTACTAACACTCTCCCCACTTGGAGAGTCAGCGCCTTTAACCTCCTGTTTGGCCCAGTTTGCAATTTCTGCGGAAGATGAACAGGAATAGGGAGAACCAATGAGAGACTAGCTGGAGGTGTCTGGACGGGCAAATTTAACTCTCATTTCCCACCAGGAAGAGGAAATAACCAAAGGCTCAGCGTGCCGTGCCGGAACCAGATTAGGGCCTGAAGCCATCTTGCGGTGTTGCGGCCAGCTCACAAGAAAGCGAGTTGAAGAAAGGAGCTCAGGGGCACTGTAATGCACAAACCTGCAGAGTTATAAATGACAGCTATCGTCCAAAAATATACTGAAGTAAGGCTGCCAAGAGGACTTGAAAGCGGGGCAGAATTGCAGGAAACCGATTTCAGGAGGTAGACTGGAATTGCATTGAAATCATAGGAAAAGAGGCAGAACGTCCACAATGATGCACTTGGCCAAAAAGGGCGTATGCGTTTTTTCCTGAATATATTCAGGAAAAAACGCATACGCCCTTTTTGTCCAACCAAGCAAGCTTCCAAAGGAAATCTGCACTACAATGAAGTCTCACTTCCCCCGGTCAAAAGGGCCATCTGAAAAAAGTGTAAAATCCAGAAAGGCAGGACAGGCCATGGAGAACTGGGAGCCTTGTTATGCTGATGGGTGGAATGTAAATTGCCAAAAGACTCTCGGGAGAAGTGTATGGTGTTTCCTGAAACATCTAAAAAACAAAGCAACAGAGCCTAGGGCACTTCCACTTATGGTCCTATAGCTTAGGGAAATTAAAATCAAAAAGACACAGTCACCCCACAGTTTGGGATGCCTCTGTTTACAAGAACCTCGTTTACCGTACAAGTTCAACATCACAGAAAGTGAAAAATGGGTAAAGAAGTTGTGGTATTTACTTACAAAGCAATATCACTCAACAATGAAATCTATGTCATCAGGCCCTTAGCAGCACAATGAGTGGATTCAGGTATGATGATTCTAACTGAAATAAGTCACACAGAAAAAGAAACATCATAAGATATCAGTAATACACGGAATGTAAACTTGGCTACACAGGAACTGAATTACAGAACAGAACAGGGTCTCAAATTTAGAAAACCAACTTATGCTTGCTTAAGGGGAAAGGTGAGTTGGGGTGCTGCATAAAACCAGAGATTGAAATGAGCACAGATAAAGTTCCTTAAGTCAAATATGGAATAGACAAGAGCTACTCCTTGCTCAAGGAAATGGACCCAACACCCCATATTAAACGCCTAAGAATGTACCTGACTAGTAAGTATCTTAAAACCTATGGACTGCTATGTCTCCGAAAGAGAATCAAGCATGTGTACAGGGGCATAAACGCAGCAGTGATAGGATTGAAGAGGTTCGGTGAGCAAATGAAGTCCCTTTGAAGTCATATTGCATGGTACCCATTCCACGGGTTTCAACTACCCAGGTTTAAGGTATTCTTCCTTCAGGTAAAACATGCATGTGGAACCTAGAGTATGATCAACCATGTGATCGGGAGACGTGTTCAAATATGTCTCAGTTTTCATACCCTGGTACTCGGGTGCAACATTCCAGACGCTTTACTAACACTCTCCCCACTTGGAGAGTCAGCGTCTTTAACCTCCTGTTTGGCCCAGTTTGTAATTTCTGCGGAAGATGAAGAGGAATAGGGAGAACCAATGAGAGACTAGCTGGAGGTGTCTGGACGGGCAAATTTAACTCTCATTTCCCACCAGGAAGAGGAAATAACCAAAGGCTCAGCGTGCCGTGCCGGAACCAGATTAGGGCCTGAAGCCATACTGCGGTGTTGCGGCCAGCTCAAAAGAAAGCGAGTTGAAGAAAGGAGCTCAGGGGCACTGTAAATCACAAACCTGCAGAGTTATAAATGACAGCTATTGTCCAAAAATATACTGAAGTAAGGCTGCCAAGGGGACTTGAAAGCGGGGCAGAATTGCAGGAAACCGATTTCAGGAGGTAGACTGGAATTGCATTGAAAGCATAGGAAAAGAGGCAGAACGTCCACAATGATGCACTTGGCCAAAAAGGGCGGATGCGTTTTTTCCTGAATATATTCAGGAAAAAACGCATCCGCCCTTTTTGGCCAACCAAGCAAGCTTACAAAGGAAATCTGCACTACAATGAAGTCTCACTTCCCCCCGGTCAAAAGGGCCATCTGTAAAAAGTGTAAACTCCAGAAAGGCAGGACAGGCCATGGAGAACTGGGAGCCTTGTTATGCTGATGGGCGGGATGTAATTTGCCAAGAGACACTGGGGAAAAGTGTATGGTGTTTCCTGAAACATCTAAAAAACAAAGCAACAGAGCCTAGGGCACTTCCACTTATGGTCCTATAGCTTAGTGAAATTAAAATCAAAAAGACACAGCCACCCCAAAGTTTGGGACGCCTCTGTTTACAAGAACCTCGTTTACAGTACAAGTTCAACATCGCAGAAAGTGAAAAATGGATAAAGAAGTTGTGGTATTTACTTACAAAGCAATATCACTCAGCAATGAAATCTATGTCATCAGACCCTTAGCAGCACAATGAGTGGATTCAGGTATGATGATTCTAACTGAAATAAGTCACACAGAAAAAGAAACATCATAAGATATCAGTAATACATGGAATGTAAACTTGGCTACACAGGAACTGAATTACAGAACAGAACAGGGTCTCAAATTTAGAAAACCAACTTATGCTTGCTTAAGGGGAAAGGTGAGTTGGGGTGCTGCATAAAACCAGAGATTGAAATGAGCACAGATAAAGTTCCTTAAGCCAAATATGGAATAGACAAGAGCTACTCCTTGCTCAACGAAATGGACTCAACACCGCATATTAAACGCCTAAGAATGTACCTGACTAGTAAGTATCTTAAAACCTATGGATTGCTATGTCTCTGAAAGAGAATCAAGCATGTGTACAGGGGCATAAACGCAGCAGTGATAGGATTGGAGAGGTTCGGTGAGCAAACGAAGACCCTTTGAAGTCATATTGCATGGTACCCATTCCACGGGTTTCAACTACCCAGGTTTAAGGTATTCTTCCTTCAGCTAAAACATGCATGTGGAACCTAGAGTATGATCAACCATGTGATCGGGAGACGTGTTCAAATATGTCTCAGTTTTCGTACCCTGGTACTCTGGTGCAACATTCCACACGCTTTACTAACACTCTCCCCACTTGGAGAGTCACTCCCTTTAACCTCCTGTTTGGCCCAGTTTGCAATTTCTGCGGAAGATAAACAGGAATAGCGAGAACCAATGAGAGACTAGCTGGAGGTGTCTGGACGGGCAAATTTAACTCTCATTTCCCACCAGGAAGAGGAAATAACCAAAGGCTCAGCATGCCGTGCCAGAACCAGATTAGGGCCTGAAGCCATCCTGCGGTGTTGCGGCCAGCTCACAAGAAAGCGAGTTGAAGAAAGGAGCTCAGGCGCACTGTAATTCACAAACATGCAGAGTTATAAATGACAGGTATCGTCCAAAAATATACTGAAGTAAGGCTGCCAAGATGACTTGAAAGCGGGGCAGAATTGCAGGAAACCGATTTCAGGAGGTAGACTGGAATTGCATTGAAAGCATAGGAAAAGAGGCAGAACGTCCACAATGATGCACTTGGCCAAAAAGGGCGTATGCGTTTTTTCCTGAATATATTCAGGAAAAAACGCATACGCCCTTTTTGGCCAACCAAGCAAGCTTGCAAAGGAAATCTGCACTACAATGAAGTCTCACTTCCCCCCGGTCAAAAGGGCCATCTGAAAAAACTGTAAAATCCAGAAAGGCAGGACAGGCCATGGAGAACTGGGAGCCTTGTTATGCTGATGGGCGGGATGTAAATTGCCAACAGACACTCGGGAGAAGTGTATGGTGTTTCCTGAAACATCTAAAAAACAAAGCAACAGAGCCTAGGGCACTTCCACTTATGGTCCTAGAGCTTAGGGAAATTAAAATCAAAAAGACACAGCCACCCCAAAGTTTGGGACGCCTCTGATTACAAGAACCTCGTTTACAGTACAAGTTCAACATCGCAGAAAGTGAAAAATGGATAAAGAAGTTGTGGTATTTACTTACAAAGCAATATCACTCAGCAATGAAATCTATGTCATCAGACCCTTAGCAGCACAATGAGTGGATTCAGGTATGATGATTCTAACTGAAATAAGTCACACAGAAAAAGAAACATCATAAGATATCAGTAATACACGGAATGTAAACTTGGCTACACAGGAACTGAATTACAGAACAGAACAGGGTCTCAAATTTAAAAAACCAACTTATGCGTGCTTAAGGGGAAAGGTGAGTTGGGGTGCTGCATAAAACCAGAGATTGAAATGAGCACAGATAAAGTTCCTTAAGCCAAATATGGAATAGACATGAGCTACTCCTTGCTCAACGAAATGGACTCAACACCCCATATTAAACGCCTAAGAATGTACCTGACTAGTAAGTATCTTAAAACCTATGGATTGCTATGTCTCCGGAAGAGAATCAAGCATGTGTACAGGGGCATAAACGCAGCAGTGATAGGATTGGAGAGGTTCGGTGAGCAAATGAAGACCCTTTGAAGTCATATTGCATGGTACCCATTCCACGGGTTTCAACTACCCAGGTTTAAGGTATTCTTCCTTCAGCTAAAACATGCATGTGGAACCCAGAGTATGATCAACCATGTGATCGGGAGACGTGTTCAAATATGTCTCAGTTTTCGTACCCTGGTACTCGGGTGCAACATTCCAGACGCTTTACTAACACTCTCCCCACTTGGAGAGTCAGTCCCTTTAACCTCCTGTTTGGCCCAGTTTGCAATTTCTGCGGAAGATGAACAGGAATAGCGAGAACCAATGAGAGACTAGCTGGAGGTGTCTGGACGGGCAAATTTAACTCTCATTTCCCACCAGGAAGAGGAAATAACCAAAGGCTCAGCGTGCCGTGCCGGAACCAGATTAGGGCCTGAAGCCATACTGCGGTGTTGCGGCCAGCTCAAAAGAAAGCGAGTTGAAGAAAGGAGCTCAGGGGCACTGTAAATCACAAACCTGCAGAGTTATAAATGACAGCTATTGTCCAAAAATATACTGAAGTAAGGCTGCCAAGGGGACTTGAAAGCGGGGCAGAATTGCAGG
Source organism: Stenella coeruleoalba (assembly GCF_951394435.1). NCBI lineage: Eukaryota > Metazoa > Chordata > Mammalia > Artiodactyla > Delphinidae > Stenella > Stenella coeruleoalba. The sequence goes on from NC_137148.1 coordinate 135,270,138, forward strand.
AAACCGATTTCAGGAGGTAGACTGGAATTGCATTGAAAGCATAGGAAAAGAGGCAGAACGTCCACAATGATGCACTTGGCCAAAAAGGGCGGATGCGTTTTTTCCTGAATATATTCAGGAAAAAACGCATCCGCCCTTTTTGGCCAACCAAGCAAGCTTACAAAGATAATCTGCACTACAATGAAGTCTCACTTCCCCCCGGTCAAAAGGGCCATCTGTAAAAAGTGTAAACTCCAGAAAGGCAGGACAGGCCATGGAGAACTGGGAGCCTTGTTATGCTGATGGGCGGGATGTAATTTGCCAAGAGACACTGGGGAAAAGTGTATGGTGTTTCCTGAAACATCTAAAAAACAAAGCAACAGAGCCTAGGGCACTTCCACTTATGGTCCTATAGCTTAGTGAAATTAAAATCAAAAAGACACAGCCACCCCAAAGTTTGGGACGCCTCTGTTTACAAGAACCTCGTTTACAGTACAAGTTCAACATCGCAGAAAGTGAAAAATGGATAAAGAAGTTGTGGTATTTACTTACAAAGCAATATCACTCAGCAATGAAATCTATGTCATCAGACCCTTAGCAGCACAATGAGTGGATTCAGGTATGATGATTCTAACTGAAATAAGTCACACAGAAAAAGAAACATCATAAGATATCAGTAATACATGGAATGTAAACTTGGCTACACAGGAACTGAATTACAGAACAGAACAGGGTCTCAAATTTAGAAAACCAACTTATGCTTGCTTAAGGGGAAAGGTGAGTTGGGGTGCTGCATAAAACCAGAGATTGAAATGAGCACAGATAAAGTTCCTTAAGCCAAATATGGAATAGACAAGAGCTACTTCTTGCTCAATGAAATGGACTCAACACCGCATATTAAACGCCTAAGAATGTAACTGACTAGTAAGTATCGTAAAACCTATGGATTGCTATGTCTGCGAAAGAGAATCAAGCATGTGTACAGGGGCATAAACGCAGCAGTGATAGGATTGGAGAGGTTCGGTGAGCAAATGAAGACCCTTTGAAGTCATATTGCATGGTACCCATTCCACGGGTCTCAACTGTCCAGGTTTAAGGTATTCTTCCTTCAGCTAAAACATGCATGTGGAACCCAGAGTATGATCAACCGTGTGAACGGGAGACGTGTTCAAATATGTCTCAGTTTTCCTCCCCTGGTACTCGGGTGCAACATTGCAGACGCTTTACTAACACTCTCCCCACTTGGAGAGTCAGCGCCTTTAACCTCCTGTTTGGCCCAGTTTGCAATTTCTGCGGAAGATGAACAGGAATAGCGAGAACCAATGAGAGACTAGCTGGAGGTGTCTGGACGGGCAAATTTAACTCTCATTTCCCACCAGGAAGAGGAAATAACCAAAGGCTCAGCGTGCCGTGCCGGAAACAGATTAGGGCCTGAAGCCATCCTGCGGTGTTGCGGACAGCTCACAAGAAAGCGAGTTGAAGAAAGGAGCTCAGGGGCACTGTAATTCACAAACCTGCAGAGTTATAAATGACAGCTATCGTCCAAAAATATACTGAAGTAAGGCTGCCAAGAGGACTTGAAAGCGGGGCAGAATTGCAGGAAACCGATTTCAGGAGGTAGACTGGAATTGCATTGTAAGCATAGGAAAAGAGGCAGAACGTCCACAATGATGCACTTGGTCAAAAAGGGCGTATGCGTTTTTTCCTGAATATATTCAGGAAAAAACACATACGCCCTTTTTGGCCAACCAAGCAAACTTGCAAATGAAATATGAACTACAATGAAGTCTCACTTCCCCCCGGTCAAAAGGGCCATTTGAAAAAAGTGTAAAATCCAGAAAGGCAGGAGAGGCCGTGGAGAACTGGGAGCCTTGTTATGCTGATGGGCGGGATGTAAATTGCTAACAGACACTCCAGAGAAGTGTATGGTGTTTCCTGAAACATCTAAGAAACAAAGCAACAGAGCCTAGGGCACTTGCACTTATGGTCCTATAGCTTAGGGAAATTAAAATCAAAAAGACACAGCCACCCCAAAGTTTGGGACGCCTCTGTTTACAAGAACCTCGTTTACTGTACAAGTTCAATATCACAGAAAGTGAAAAATGGATAAAGAACTTGTGGTACTTGCGTACAATGCAGTATCACTCAGCAATGAAATCTATGTCATCAGGCCCGTAGCAGCATAATGAGTGGATTCAGGTACGATGATTCTAACTGAAATAAGTCACACAGAAAAAGAAACATCATAAGATATCACTAATACACGGAATGTAAACTTGGCTACACAGGAACTGAATTCCAAAACAGAACAGGGTTTCAAATTTAGAAAACCTACTTATGCTTGCTTAAGGGGAAAGGTGAGTTGGGGTGCTGCATAAAACCAGAGATTGAAATGAGCACAGATAAAGTTCCTTAAGCCAAATATGGAATAGACAAGAGCTACTCCTTGCTCAACGAAATGGACTCAACACCCCATATAAAACGCCTAAGAATGTACCTGACTAGTAATTATCTTAAAACCTATGGATTGCTATGTCTCCAAAAGAGAATCAAGCATGTGTACAGGGGCATAAACGCAGCAGTGATAGGATTGGAGAGGTTCGGTGAGCAAATGAAGACCCTTTGAAGTCATATTGCATGGTACCCATTCCACGGGTCTCAACTCTCCAGGTTTAAGGTATTCTTCCTTCAGCTAAAATATGCATGTGGAACCCAGAGTATGATCAACCGTGTGAACGGGAGACGTGTTCAAATATGTCTCAGTTTTCCTCCCCTGGTACTCGGGTGCAACATTCCAGACGCTTTACTAACACTCTCCCCACTTGGAGAGTCAGCACCTTTAACCTCCTGTTTGGCCCAGTTTGCAATTTCTGCAGAAGATGAACAGGAATAGGGAGAACCAATGAGAGACTAGCTGGAGGTGTCTGGACGGGCAAATTTAACTCTCATTTCCCACGAGGAAGAGGAATTAACCAAAGGCTCAGCGTGCCGTGCCGGAACCAGATTAGGGCCTGAAGCCATCCTGCGGTGTTGCGGCCAGGTCTCAAGAAAGCGAGTTGAAGAAAGGAGCTCAGGGGCACTGTAATTCACAAACCTGCAGAGTTATAAATGACAGCTATCGTCCAAAAATATACTGAAGTAAGGCTGCCAAGTTGACTTGAAAGCGGGGCAGAATTGCAGGAAACCGATTTCAGGAGGTAGACTGGAATTGCATTGAAAGCATAGGAAAAGAGGCAGAACATCCACAATGATGCACTTGGCCAGAAAGGGCGTATGCGTTTTTTCCTGAATATATTCATGAATAAACGCATACGCCCTTTTTGGCCAACCAAGCAAGCTTGCAAAGGAAATCTGCACTACAATGAAGTCTCACTTCCCCCCGGTCAAAAGGGCCATCTGAAAAAAGTGTAAAATCCAGAAAGGCAGGACAGGCCATGGAGAACTGGGAGTTTTGTTATGCTGATGGGCGGGATGTAAATTGCCAACAGACACTCGGGAGAAGTGTATGGTGTTTCCTGAAACATCTAAAAAACAAAGCAACAGAGCCTAGGGCACTTCCACTTATGGTCCTATAGCTTAGGGAAATTAAAATCAAAAAGACACAGCCACCCCAAAGTTTGGGACGCATCTGTTTACAAGAACCTCGTTTACCGTACAAGTTCAATATCACAGAAAGTGAAAAATGGATAAAGAACTTGTGGTACTTACGTACAATGCAGTATCACTCAGCAATGAAATCTATGTCATCAGGCCCGTAGCAGCATAATGAGTGGATTCAGGTACGATGATTCTAACTGAAATAAGTCACACAGAAAAAGAAACATCATAAGATATCACTAATACACAGAATGTAAACTTGGCTACACAGGAACTGAATTACAGTACAGAACAGGGTCTCAAATTTAGAAAACCAACTTATGCTTGCTTAAGGGGAAAGGTGAGTTGGGGTGCTGCATAAAACCAGAGATTGAAATGAGCACAGATAAAATTCCTTAAGCCAAATATGGAATAGACAAGAGCTACTCCTTGCTCAATGAAATGGACTCAACACCCCATATTAAACGCCTAAGAATGTACCTGACTAGTAAGTATCTTAAAACCTATGGATTGCTATGTCTCCAAAAGAGAATCAAGCGTGTGTACAGGGGCATAAACGCAGCAGTGATAGGATTGGAGAGGTTCGGTGAGCAAATGAAAACCCTTTGAAGTCATATTGCATGGTACCCATTCCACGGGTTTCAACTACCCAGGTTTAAGGTATTCTTCCTTCAGCTAAAACATGCATGTGGAACCCAGAGTATGATCAACTGTGTGAACGGGAGACGTGTTCAAATATGTCTCAGTTTTCCTCCCCTGGTACTCGGGTGCAACATTCCAGACGCTTTACTAACACTCTCCCCACTTGGAGAGTCAGCGCCTTTAACCTCCTGTTTGGCCCAGTTTGAAATTTCTGCGGAAGATGAACAGGAATAGGGAGAACCAATGAGAGACTAGCTGGAGGTGTCTGGACGGGCAAATTTAACTCTCATTTCCCACCAGGAAGAGGAAATAACCAAAGGCTCAGCGTGCCCTGCCGGAACCAGATTAGGGCCTGAAGCCATCCTGCGGTGTTGCGGCCAGCTCAAAAGAAAGCGAGTTGAAGAAATGAGCTAAGGGGCACTGTAATTCACAAACCTGCAGAGTTATAAATGACAGCTATCGTCCAAAAATATACTGAAGTAAGGCTGCCAAGAGGACGTGAAAGCGGGGCAGAATTGCAGGAAACCGATTTCAGGAAGTACACTGGAATTGCATTGAAAGCATAGGAAAAGAGGAAGAACGTCCACAATGATGCACTTGGCCAAAAAGGGCGTATGCGTTTTTTCCTGAATATATTCAGGAAAAAACGCATACACCCTTTTGGCCAACCAAGCAAGCTTGCAAAGGAAATCTGCCCTACAATGAAGTCTCACTTCCCCCCGGTCAAAAGGGCCATTTGAATAAAGTGTAAAATCCAGAAAGGCAAGACAGGCCATGGAGAACTGGGAACCTTGTTATGCTGATGGGCGGGATGTAAATTGCCAACAGACACTCGGGAGAAGTGTATGGTGTTTCCTGAAACATCTAAAAAACAAAGCAACAGAGCCTAGGGTGCTTCCACTTATGGTCCTATAGCTTAGGGAAATTAAAATCAAAAAGACACAGCCACCCCAAAGTTTGGAATGGCTCTGTTTACAAGAACCTCGTTTACAGTACAAGTTCAACATCGCAGAAAGTGAAAAATGGATAAAGAAGTTGTGGTATTTACTTACAAAGCAATATCACTCAGCAATGAAATCTATGTCATCAGGCCCTTAGCAGCACAATGAGTGGATTCAGGTACGATGATTCTAACTGAAATAAGTCACACAGAAAAAGAAACATCATAAGATATCAGTAATACACGGAATGTAAACTTGGCTACACAGGAACTGAATTACAGAACAGAACAGGGTCTCAAATTTAGAAAACCAACTTATGCTTGCTTAAGGGGAAAGGTGAGTTGGGGTGCTGCATAAAACCAGAGATTGAAATGAGCACAGATAAAGTTCCTAAAGCCAAATATGGAATAGACAAGAGCTACTCCTTGCTCAATGAAATGGACTCAACACCCCATATTAAACGCCTAAGAATGTACCTGACTAGTAAGTATCTTAAAACCTATGGATTGCTATGTCTCCAAAAGAGAATCAAGCCTGTGTACAGGGGCATAAACACAGCAGTGATAGGATTGGAGAGGTTTGGTGAGCAAATGAAGACCCTTTGAAGTCATATTGCATGGTACCCATTCCACGGGTCTCAACTCTCCAGGTTTAAGGTATTCTTCCTTCAGCTAAAACATGCATGCGGAACCTAGAGTATGATCAACCGTGTGAACGGAAGACGTGTTCAAATATGTCTCAGTTTTCGTACCCTGGTACTCGGGTGCAACATTCCAGACGCTTTACTAACACTCTCCCCACTTGGAGAGTCAGCGCCTTTAACCTCCTGTTTGGCCCAGTTTGCAATTTCTGCGGAAGATGAACAGGAATAGCGAGAACCAATGAGAGACTAGCTGGAGGTGTCTGGACGGGCAAATTTAACTCTCATTTCCCACCAGGAAGAGGAAATAACCAAAGGCTCAGCGTGCCGTGCCGGAACCAGATTAGGGCCTGAAGCCATCCTGCGGTGTTGCGGCCAGCTCACAAGAAAGCGAGTTGAAGAAAGGAGCTCAGGCGCACTGTAATTCACAAACCTGCAGAGTTATAAATGACAGCTATCGTCCAAAAATATACTGAAGTAAGGCTGCCAAGAGGACTTGAAAGCGGGGCAGAATTGCAGGAAACCGATTTCAGGAGGTACACTGGAATTGCATTGAAAGCATAGGAAAAGAGGTAGAACGTCCACAATGATGCACTTGGCCAAAAAGGGCGTATGCATTTTTTCCTGAATATATTCAGGAAAAAACGCATACGCCCTTTTTGGCCAACCAAGCAAGCTTGCAAAGGAAATCTGCACTACAATGAAGTCTCACTTCCCCCCAGTCAAAAGGGCCATCTGAAAAAAGTGTAAAATCCAGAAAGGCAGGACAGGCCATGGAGAACTAGGAGCCTTGTTATGCTGATGGGCGGGATGTAAATTGCCAACAGACACTCGGGAGAAGTGTATGGTGTTTCCTGAAACATCTAAAAAACAAAGCAACAGAGCCTAGGGCACTTCCACTTATGGTCCTATAGTTTATTGAAATTAAAATCAAAAAGACACAGCCACCTCAAAGTTTGGGACGCCTCTGTTTACAAGAACCTCGTTTACAGTACAAGTTCAACATCGCAGAAAGTGAAAAATGGATAAAGATGTTGTGGTATTTACTTACAAAGCAATATCACTCAGCAATGAAATCTATGTCATCAGGCCCTTAGCAGCACAATGAGTGGATTCAGGTATGATGATTCTAACTGAAATAAGTCACACAGAAAAAGAAACATCATAAGATATCAGTAATACACGGAATGTAAATTGGCTACCCAGGAACTGAATTAAAGAACAGAACAGGGTCTCAAATTTAGAAAACCAACTTATGCTTGCTTAAGGGTATAGGTGAGTTGGGGTGCTGCATGAAACCAGAGATTGAAATGAGCACAGATAAAGTTCCTTAAGCCAAATATGGAATAGACAAGAGCTACTCCTTGCTCAACGAAATGGACTCAACACCGCATATTAAACGCCTAAGAATGTACCTGACTTGTAAGTATCTTAAAACCTATAGATTGCTATGTCCCCGAAAGAGAATAAAGCATGTGTACAGGGGCATAAACGCAGCAGTGATAGGATTGGAGAGGTTCGGTGAGCAAATGAAGACCCTTTGAAGTCATATTGCATGGTACCCATTCCACGGGTTTCAACTACCCAGGTTTTAGGTATTCTTCCTTCAGCTAAAACATGCATGTGGAACCCAGAGTATGATCAACCGTGTGAACGGGAGACGTGTTCAAATATGTCTCAGTTTTCCTCCCCTGGTACTCGGGTGCAACATTCCAGACGCTTTACTAACACTCTCCCCACTTGGAGAGTCAGCACCTTTAACCTCCTGTTTGGCCCAGTTTGCAATTTCTGCAGAAGATGAACAGGAATAGGGAGAACCAATGAGAGACTAGCTGGAGGTGTCTGGACGGGCAAATTTAACTCTCATTTCCCACGAGGAAGAGGAATTAACCAAAGGCTCAGCGTGCCGTGCCGGAACCAGATTAGGGCCTGAAGCCATCCTGCGGTGTTGCGGCCAGGTCTCAAGAAAGCGAGTTGAAGAAAGGAGCTCAGGGGCACTGTAATTCACAAACCTGCAGAGTTATAAATGACAGCTATCGTCCAAAAATATACTGAAGTAAGGCTGCCAAGTTGACTTGAAAGCGGGGCAGAATTGCAGGAAACCGATTTCAGGAGGTAGACTGGAATTGCATTGAAAGCATAGGAAAAGAGGCAGAACATCCACAATGATGCACTTGGCCAGAAAGGGCGTATGCGTTTTTTCCTGAATATATTCATGAATAAACGCATACGCCCTTTTTGGCCAACCAAGCAAGCTTGCAAAGGAAATCTGCACTACAATGAAGTCTCACTTCCCCCCGGTCAAAAGGGCCATCTGAAAAAAGTGTAAAATCCAGAAAGGCAGGACAGGCCATGGAGAACTGGGAGTTTTGTTATGCTGATGGGCGGGATGTAAATTGCCAACAGACACTCGGGAGAAGTGTATGGTGTTTCCTGAAACATCTAAAAAACAAAGCAACAGAGCCTAGGGCACTTCCACTTATGGTCCTATAGCTTAGGGAAATTAAAATCAAAAAGACACAGCCACCCCAAAGTTTGGGACGCATCTGTTTACAAGAACCTCGTTTACCGTACAAGTTCAATATCACAGAAAGTGAAAAATGGATAAAGAACTTGTGGTACTTACGTACAATGCAGTATCACTCAGCAATGAAATCTATGTCATCAGGCCCGTAGCAGCATAATGAGTGGATTCAGGTACGATGATTCTAACTGAAATAAGTCACACAGAAAAAGAAACATCATAAGATATCACTAATACACAGAATGTAAACTTGGCTACACAGGAACTGAATTACAGTACAGAACAGGGTCTCAAATTTAGAAAACCAACTTATGCTTGCTTAAGGGGAAAGGTGAGTTGGGGTGCTGCATAAAACCAGAGATTGAAATGAGCACAGATAAAATTCCTTAAGCCAAATATGGAATAGACAAGAGCTACTCCTTGCTCAATGAAATGGACTCAACACCCCATATTAAACGCCTAAGAATGTACCTGACTAGTAAGTATCTTAAAACCTATGGATTGCTATGTCTCCAAAAGAGAATCAAGCGTGTGTACAGGGGCATAAACGCAGCAGTGATAGGATTGGAGAGGTTCGGTGAGCAAATGAAAACCCTTTGAAGTCATATTGCATGGTACCCATTCCACGGGTTTCAACTACCCAGGTTTAAGGTATTCTTCCTTCAGCTAAAACATGCATGTGGAACCCAGAGTATGATCAACTGTGTGAACGGGAGACGTGTTCAAATATGTCTCAGTTTTCCTCCCCTGGTACTCGGGTGCAACATTCCAGACGCTTTACTAACACTCTCCCCACTTGGAGAGTCAGCGCCTTTAACCTCCTGTTTGGCCCAGTTTGAAATTTCTGCGGAAGATGAACAGGAATAGGGAGAACCAATGAGAGACTAGCTGGAGGTGTCTGGACGGGCAAATTTAACTCTCATTTCCCACCAGGAAGAGGAAATAACCAAAGGCTCAGCGTGCCCTGCCGGAACCAGATTAGGGCCTGAAGCCATCCTGCGGTGTTGCGGCCAGCTCAAAAGAAAGCGAGTTGAAGAAATGAGCTAAGGGGCACTGTAATTCACAAACCTGCAGAGTTATAAATGACAGCTATCGTCCAAAAATATACTGAAGTAAGGCTGCCAAGAGGACGTGAAAGCGGGGCAGAATTGCAGGAAACCGATTTCAGGAAGTACACTGGAATTGCATTGAAAGCATAGGAAAAGAGGAAGAACGTCCACAATGATGCACTTGGCCAAAAAGGGCGTATGCGTTTTTTCCTGAATATATTCAGGAAAAAACGCATACACCCTTTTGGCCAACCAAGCAAGCTTGCAAAGGAAATCTGCCCTACAATGAAGTCTCACTTCCCCCCGGTCAAAAGGGCCATTTGAATAAAGTGTAAAATCCAGAAAGGCAAGACAGGCCATGGAGAACTGGGAACCTTGTTATGCTGATGGGCGGGATGTAAATTGCCAACAGACACTCGGGAGAAGTGTATGGTGTTTCCTGAAACATCTAAAAAACAAAGCAACAGAGCCTAGGGTGCTTCCACTTATGGTCCTATAGCTTAGGGAAATTAAAATCAAAAAGACACAGCCACCCCAAAGTTTGGAATGGCTCTGTTTACAAGAACCTCGTTTACAGTACAAGTTCAACATCGCAGAAAGTGAAAAATGGATAAAGAAGTTGTGGTATTTACTTACAAAGCAATATCACTCAGCAATGAAATCTATGTCATCAGGCCCTTAGCAGCACAATGAGTGGATTCAGGTACGATGATTCTAACTGAAATAAGTCACACAGAAAAAGAAACATCATAAGATATCAGTAATACACGGAATGTAAACTTGGCTACACAGGAACTGAATTACAGAACAGAACAGGGTCTCAAATTTAGAAAACCAACTTATGCTTGCTTAAGGGGAAAGGTGAGTTGGGGTGCTGCATAAAACCAGAGATTGAAATGAGCACAGATAAAGTTCCTAAAGCCAAATATGGAATAGACAAGAGCTACTCCTTGCTCAATGAAATGGACTCAACACCCCATATTAAACGCCTAAGAATGTACCTGACTAGTAAGTATCTTAAAACCTATGGATTGCTATGTCTCCAAAAGAGAATCAAGCCTGTGTACAGGGGCATAAACACAGCAGTGATAGGATTGGAGAGGTTTGGTGAGCAAATGAAGACCCTTTGAAGTCATATTGCATGGTACCCATTCCACGGGTCTCAACTCTCCAGGTTTAAGGTATTCTTCCTTCAGCTAAAACATGCATGCGGAACCTAGAGTATGATCAACCGTGTGAACGGAAGACGTGTTCAAATATGTCTCAGTTTTCGTACCCTGGTACTCGGGTGCAACATTCCAGACGCTTTACTAACACTCTCCCCACTTGGAGAGTCAGCGCCTTTAACCTCCTGTTTGGCCCAGTTTGCAATTTCTGCGGAAGATGAACAGGAATAGCGAGAACCAATGAGAGACTAGCTGGAGGTGTCTGGACGGGCAAATTTAACTCTCATTTCCCACCAGGAAGAGGAAATAACCAAAGGCTCAGCGTGCCGTGCCGGAACCAGATTAGGGCCTGAAGCCATCCTGCGGTGTTGCGGCCAGCTCACAAGAAAGCGAGTTGAAGAAAGGAGCTCAGGCGCACTGTAATTCACAAACCTGCAGAGTTATAAATGACAGCTATCGTCCAAAAATATACTGAAGTAAGGCTGCCAAGAGGACTTGAAAGCGGGGCAGAATTGCAGGAAACCGATTTCAGGAGGTACACTGGAATTGCATTGAAAGCATAGGAAAAGAGGTAGAACGTCCACAATGATGCACTTGGCCAAAAAGGGCGTATGCATTTTTTCCTGAATATATTCAGGAAAAAACGCATACGCCCTTTTTGGCCAACCAAGCAAGCTTGCAAAGGAAATCTGCACTACAATGAAGTCTCACTTCCCCCCAGTCAAAAGGGCCATCTGAAAAAAGTGTAAAATCCAGAAAGGCAGGACAGGCCATGGAGAACTAGGAGCCTTGTTATGCTGATGGGCGGGATGTAAATTGCCAACAGACACTCGGGAGAAGTGTATGGTGTTTCCTGAAACATCTAAAAAACAAAGCAACAGAGCCTAGGGCACTTCCACTTATGGTCCTATAGCTTAGGGAAATTAAAATCAAAAAGACACAGCCACCCAATGTTTGGGACGCCTCTATTTACAAGAACCTCGTTTACAGTACAAGTTCAACATCGCAGAAAGTGAAAAATGGATAAAGAAGTTGTGGTATTTACTTACAAAGGAATATCACTCAGCAATGAAATCTATGTCATCAGGCCCTTAGCAGCACAATGAGTGGATTCAGGTATGATGATTCTAACTGAAATAAGTCACACAGAAAAAGGAACATCATAAGATATCAGTAATACACGGAATGTAAACTTGGCTACACAGGAACTGAATTACAGAACAGAAAAGGGTCTCAAATTTAGAAAACCAACTTATGCTTGCCTAAGGGGAAAGGTGAGTTGGGGTGCTGCGTAAAACCAGAGATTGAAATGAGCACAGAAAATGTTCCTTAAGCCAAATATGGAATAGACAAGAGCTACTCCTTGCTCAACGAAATGGACTCAACACCGCATATTAAACGCCTAAGAATGTACCTGCCTAAAAAGTATCTTAAAACCTATGGATTGCTATGTCTCCGAAAGAGAATCAAGCATGTGTACAGGGGCATAAACGCAGCAGTGATAGGATTGGAGAGGTTCGGTGAGCAAATGAAGACCCTTTGAAGTCATATTGCATGGTACCCATTCCACGGGTTTCAACCACCCAGGTTTAAGGTATTCTTCCTTCAGATAAAACATGCATGTGGAACCTAGAGTATGCTCAACCATGTGATCGGGAGACGTGTTCAAATATGTCTCAGTTTTCGTACCCTGGTACTCGGGTGCAACATTCCAGACGCTTTACTAACACTCTCCCGACTTGGAGAGTCAGTCCCTTTAACCTCCTGTTTGGCCCAGTTTGCAATTTCTGCGGAAGATGAACAGGAATAGCGAGAACCAATGAGAGACTAGCTGGAGGTGTCTGGACGGGCAAATTTAACTCTCATTTCCCACCAGGAAGAGGAATTAACCAAAGGCTCAGCGTGCCGTGCCGGAACCAGATTAGGGCCTGAAGCCATCCTGCGGTGTTGCGGTCAGGTCACAAGAAAGCGAGTTGAAGAAAGGAGCTCACGGGCACTGTAGTGCACAAACCTGCAGAGTTATAAATGACAGCTATAGTCCAAAAATATACTGAAGTAAGGCTGCCAAGAGGACTTGAATGCGGGGCAGAATTGCAGGAAACCGATTTCAGGAGGTAGACTGGAATTGCATTGAAAGCATAGGAAAAGAGGCAGAACGTCCACAATGATGCACTTGGCCAAAAAGGGCATATGCGTTTTTTCCTGCATATATTCAGGAAAAAACGCATACGCCCTTTTTGGCCAACCAAGCAAACTTGCAAAGGAAATCTGCACTACAATGAAGTCTCACTTCCCCCCAGTCAAAAGGGCCATCTGAAAAAAGTGTAAAATCCAGAAAGGCAGGACAGGCCATGGAGAACTGGGAGACTTGTTATGCTGATGGGCGGGATGTAAATTGCCAACAGACACTCGGGAGAAGTGTATGGTGTTTCCTGAAACATCTAAAAAACAAAGCAACAGAGCCTAGGGCACTTCCACTTTTGGTCCTATAGCTTAGGGAAATTAAAATCAAAAAGACACAGCCACCCCAAAGTTTGGGACGCCTCTGTTTACAACAACCTCGTTTACCGTACAAGTTCAATATCACAGAAAGTGAAAAATGGATAAAGAACTTGTGGTACTTACGTACAATGCAGTATCACTCAGCAATGAAATCTATGTCATCAGGCCCGTAGCAGCATAATGAGTGGATTCAGGTACGATGATTCTAACTGAAATAAGTCACACAGAAAAAGAAACATCATAAGATATCACTAATACACGGAATGTAAACTTGGCTACACAGGAACTGAATTCCAAAACAGAACAGGGTCTCAAATTTAGAAAACCAACTTATGCTTGCTTAAGGGGAAAGGTGAGTTGGGGTGCTGCATAAAACCAGAGATTGAAATGAGCACAGATAAAGTTCCTTAAGCCAAATATGGAATAGACAAGAGCTACTCCTTGCTCAACGAAATGGACTCAACACCCCATATTAAACGCCTAAGTATGTACCTGACTAGTAAGTATCTTAAAACCTATGGATTGCTATGTCTCCAAAAGAGAATCAAGCGTGTGTACAGGGGCATAAACACAGCAGTGATAGGATTGGAGAGGTTCGGTGAGCAAATGAAGACCCTTTGAAGTCATATTGCATGGTACCCATTCCACGGGTCTCAACTCTCCAGGTTTAAGGTATTCTTCCTTCAGCTAAAACATGCATGTGGAACCCAGAGTATGATCAACCGTGTGAACGGAAGACGTGTTCAAATATGTCTCAGTTTTCGTACCCTGGTACTCGGGTGCAACATTCCAGACGCTTTACTAACACTCTCCCCACTTGGAGAGTCAGCGCCTTTAACCTCCTGTTTGGCCCAGTTTGCAATTTCTGCGGAAGATGAACAGGAATAGCGAGAACCAATGAGAGACTAGCTGGAGGTGTCTGGACGGGCAAATTTAACTCTCATTTCCCACCAGGAAGAGGAAATAACCAAAGGCTCAGCGTGCCGTGCCGGAACCAGATTAGGGCCTGAAGCCATCCTGCGGTGTTGCGGCCAGCTCACAAGAAAGCGAGTTGAAGAAAGGAGCTCAGGGGCACTGTAATTCACAAACCTGCAGAGTTATAAATGACAGCTATCGTCCAAAAGTATACTGAAGTAAGGCTGCCAAGAGGACTTGAAAGCGGGGCAGAATTGCAGGAAACTGATTTCAGGAGGTAGACTGGAATTGCATTGAAAGCATAGGAAAAGAGGCAGAGTGTCCACAATGATGCACTTGGCCAAAAAGGGCGTATGCGTTTTTTCCTGAATATATTCAGGAAAAAACGCATACGCACTTTTTGGCCAAACAAGCAAACTTGCAAAGGAAATCTGCACTACAATGAAGTCTCACTTCCCCCCGGTCAAAAGGGCCGTCTGAAAAAAGTGTAAAATCCAGAAAGACAGGACAGGCCATGGAGAACTGGGAGCCTTGTTATGCTGATGGGCGGGATGTAAATTGCCAGCAGACACTCGGGAGAAGTGTATGGTGTTTCCTGAAACATCTAAAAAACAAAGCAACAGAGCCTAGGGCACTTCCACTTATGGTCCTATAGCTTAGGGAAATTAAAATCAAAAAGACACAGCCACCCCAAAGTTTGGGACGGCTCTGTTTACAAGAACCTCGTTTACAGTACAAGTTCAACATCGCAGAAAGTGAAAAATGGATAAAGAAGTTGTGGTATTTACTTACAAAGCAATATCACTCAGCAATGAAATCTATGTCATCAGGCCCTTAGCAGCACAATGAGTGGATTCAGGTATGATGATTCTAACGGAAATAAGTCACACAGAAAAAGAAACATCATAAGATATCAGTAATACACGGAATGTAAACTTGGCTACACAGGAACTGAATTCCAGAACAGAACAGGGTCTCAAATTTAGAAAACCAACTTATGCTTGCTTAAGGGGAAAGGTGAGTTGGGGTGCTGCATAAAACCAGAGATTGAAATGAGCACAGATAAAGTTCCTTAAGCCAAATATGGAATAGACAAGAGCTACTCCTTGCTCAACGAAATGGACTCAACACCGCATATTAAACGCCTAAGAATGTACCTGACTAGTAAGTATCTTAAAACCTATGGATTGCTATGTCTCCAAAAGAGAATCAAGCA
This sequence comes from Stenella coeruleoalba, assembly GCF_951394435.1. Classification (NCBI taxonomy): domain Eukaryota; kingdom Metazoa; phylum Chordata; class Mammalia; order Artiodactyla; family Delphinidae; genus Stenella; species Stenella coeruleoalba. The sequence goes on from NC_137148.1 coordinate 135,285,309, forward strand.
TGTGTACAGGGTCATAAACGCAGCAGTGATAGGATTGGAGAGGTTCGGTGAGCAAATGAAGACCCTTTGAAGTCATATTGCATGGTACCCATTCCACGGGTTTCAACCACCCAGGTTTAAGGTATTCTTCCTTCAGCTAAAACATGCATGTGGAACCTAGAGTATGCTCAACCATGTGATCGGGAGACGTGTTTAAATATGTCTCAGTTTTCGTACCCTGGTACTCGGGTGCAACATTCCAGACGCTTTACTAACACTCTCCCGACTTGGAGAGTCAGTCCCTTTAACCTCCTGTTTGGCCCAGTTTGCAATTTCTGCGGAAGATGAACAGGAATAGCGAGAACCAATGAGAGACTAGCTGGAGGTGTCTGGACGGGCAAATTTAACTCTCATTTCCCACCAGGAAGAGGAATTAACCAAAGGCTCAGCGTGCCGTGCCGGAACCAGATTAGGGTCTGAAGCCATCCTGCGGTGTTGCGGCCAGGTCACAAGAAAGCGAGTTGAAGAAAGGAGCTCAGGGGCAGTGTAATGCACAAACCTGCAGAGTTATAAATGACAGCTATCGTCCAAAAATATACTGAAGTAAGGCTGCCAAGAGGACTTGAAAGTGGGGCAGAATTGCAGGAAACCGATTTCAGGAGGTAGACTGGAATTGCATTGAAAGCATAGGAAAAGAGGCAGAACGTCCACAATGATGCACTTGGCCAAAAAGGGCGTATGCGTTTTTTCCTGAATATATTCAGGAAAAAACGCATACGCCCTTTTTGGCCAACCAAGCAAACTTGCAAAGGAAATCTGGACTACAATGAAGTCTCACTTCCCCCCGGTCAAAAGGGCCGTCTGAAAAAAGTGTAAAATCCAGAAAGGCAGGACAGGCCATGGAGAACTGGGAGCCTTGTTATGCTGATGGGCGGGATGTAAATTGCCAACAGACACTCGGGAGAAGTGTATGGTGTTTCCTGAAACATCTAAAAAACAAAGCAACAGAGCCTAGGGCACTTCCACTTATGGTCCTATAGCTTAGGGAAATTAAAATCAAAAAGACACAGCCACCCCAAAGTTTGGGATGCCTCTGTTTACAAGAACCTCGTTTACCGTACAAGTTCAATATCACAGAAAGTGAAAAATGGATAAAGAACTTGTGGTACTTACGTACAATGCAGTATCACTCAGCAATGAAATCTATATCATCAGGCCCGTAGCAGCATAATGAGTGGATTCAGGTACGATGATTCTAACTGAAATAAGTCACACAGAAAAAGAAACATCATAAGATATCACTAATACACGGAATGTAAACTTGGCTACACAGGAACTGAATTCCAAAACAGAACAGGGTCTCAAATTTAGAAAACCAACTTATGCTTGCTTAAGGGGAAAGGTGAGTTGGGGTGTTGCATAAAACCAGAGATTGAAATGAGCACAGATAAAGTTCCTTAAGCCAATTATGGAATAGACAAGAGCTACTCCTTGCTCAACGAAATGGACTCAACACCCCATATTAAACGCCTACGAATGTACCTGACTAGTAAGTATCTTAAAACCTATGGATTGCTATGTCTCCAAAAGAGAATCAAGTGTGTACAGGGGCATAAACGCAGCAGTGATAGGATTGGAGAGGTTCGGTGAGCAAATGAAGACCCTTTGAACTCATATTGCATGGTACCCATTCCACGGGTCTCAACTGTCCAGGTTTAAGGTATTCTTCCTTCCGCTAAAACATGCATGTGGAACCCAGAGTATGATCAACCGTGTGAACGGGAGACGTGTTCAAATATGTCTCAGTTTTCCTCCCCTGGTACTCGGGAGCAACATTCCAGACGCTTTACTAACACTCTCCCCACTTGGAGAGTCAGCGCCTTTAACCTCCTGTTTGGCCCAGTTTGCAATTTCTGCGGAAGATGAACAGGAATAGGGAGAACCAATGAGAGACTAGCTGGAGGTGTCTGGAAGGGCAAATTTAACTCTCATTTCCCACCAGGAAGAGGAAATAACCAAAGGCTCAGCGTGCCGTGCCGGAACCAGATTAGGGCCTGAAGCCATCCTGCGGTGTTGCGGCCAGCTCACAAGAAAGCGAGTTGAAGAAAGGAGCTCAGGGACACTGTAATTCACAAACCTGCAGAGTTATAAATGACAGCTATCGTCCAAAAATATACTGAAGTAAGGCTGCCAAGAGGACTTGAAAGCGGGGCAGAATTGCAGGAAACAGATTTCAGGAGGTAGACTGGAATTGCATTGAAAGCATAGGAAAAGAGGCAGAACGTCCACAATGATGCACTTGGCCAAAAAGGGCGTATGCGTTTTTTCCTGAATATATTCAGGAAAAAACGCATACGCCCTTATTGGCCAACCAAGCAAGCTTGCAATGGAAATCTGCACTACAATTAAGTCTCACTTCCCCCCGGTCAAAAGGGCCATCTGAAAAAACTGTAAAATCCAGAAAGGCAGGACAGGCCATGGAGAACTGGGAGCCTTGTTATGCTGATGGGCGGGATGTAAATTGCCAGCAGACACTCGGGAGAAGTGTATGGTGTTTCCTGAAACATCTAAAAAACAAAGCAACAGAGCCTAGGGCACTTCCACTTATGGTCCTATAGCTTAGGGAAATTAAAATCAAAAAGACACAGCCACCCCAAAGTTTGGGACGGCTCTGTTTACAAGAACCTCGTTTACAGTACAAGTTCAACATCGCAGAAAGTGAAAAATGGATAAAGAAGTTGTGGTATTTACTTACAAAGCAATATCACTCAGCAATGAAATCTATGTCATCAGGCCCTTAGCAGCACAATGAGTGGATTCAGGTATGATGATTCTAACGGAAATAAGTCACACAGAAAAAGAAACATCATAAGATATCAGTAATACACGGAATGTAAACTTGGCTACACAGGAACTGAATTACAGAACAGAACAGGGTCTCAAATTTAGAAAACCAACTTATGCTTGCTTAAGGGGAAAGGTGAGTTGGGGTGCTGCATAAAACCAGAGATTGAAATGAGCACAGATAAAGTTCCTTAAGCCAAATATGGAATAGACAAGAGCTACTCCTTGCTCAACGAAATGGACTCAACACCGCATATTAAACGCCTAAGAATGTACCTGACTAGTAAGTATCTTAAAACCTATGGATTGCTATGTCTCCAAAAGAGAATCAAGCATGTGTACAGGGTCATAAACGCAGCAGTGATAGGATTGGAGAGGTTCGGTGAGCAAATGAAGACCCTTTGAAGTCATATTGCATGGTACCCATTCCACGGGTTTCAACCACCCAGGTTTAAGGTATTCTTCCTTCAGCTAAAACATGCATGTGGAACCTAGAGTATGTTCAACCATGTGATCGGGAGACGTGTTTAAATATGTCTCAGTTTTCGTACCCTAGTACTCGGGTGCAACATTCCAGACGCTTTACTAACACTCTCCCCACTTGGAGAGTCAGTCCCTTTAACCTCCTGTTTGGCCCAGTTTGCAATTTCTGCGGAAGATGAACAGGAATAGCGAGAACCAATGAGAGACTAGCTGGAGGTGTCTGGACGGGCAAATTTAACTCTCATTTCCCACCAGGAAGAGGAATTAACCAAAGGCTCAGCGTGCCGTGCCGGAACCAGATTAGGGCCTGAAGCCATCCTGCGGTGTTACGGCCAGGTCACAAGAAAGCGAGTTGAAGAAAGGAGCTCAGGGACACTGCAATTCACAAACCTGCAGAGTTATAAATGACAGCTATCGTCCAAAAATATACTGAAGTAAGGCTGCCAAGAGGACTTGAAAGCGGGGCAGAATTGCAGGAAACCGATTTCAGGAGGTACACTGGAATTGCATTGAAAGCATAGGAAAAGAGGAAGAACGTCCACAATGATGCACTTGGCCAAAAAGGGCGTATGCGTTTTTTCCTGAATATATTCAGGAAAAAACGCATACGCCCTTTTGGCCAACCAAGCAAGCTTCCAAAGGAATTCTGCACTACAATGTAGTCTCACTTCCCCCCAGTAAAAAGGGCCATTTGAATAAAGTGTAAAATCCAGAAAGTCAAGACAGGCCATGGAGAACTGGGAGCCTTGTTATGCTGATGGGCGGGATGTAAATTGCCAGCAGACACTCGGGAGAAGTGTATGGTGTTTCCTGAAACATCTAAAAAACAAAGCAACAGAGCCTAGGGTACTTCCACTTATGGTCCTATAGCTTAGGGAAATTAAAATCAAAAAGACACAGCCACCCCAAAGTTTGGGACGGCTCTGTTTACAAGAACCTCGTTTACAGTACAAGTTCAACATCGCAGAAAGTGAAAAATGGATAAAGAAGTTGTGGTATTTACTTACAAAGCAATATCACTCAGCAATGAAATCTATGTCATCAGGCCCTTAGCAGCACAATGAGTGGATTCAGGTATGATGATTCTAACTGAAATAAGTCACACAGAAAAAGAAACATCATAAGATATCAGTAATACACGGAATGTAAACTTGGCTACACAGGAACTGAATTACAGAACAGAACAGGGTCTCAAATTTAGAAAACCAACTTCTGCTTGCTTAAGGGGAAAGGTGAGTTGGGGTGCTGCATAAAACCAGAGATTGAAATGAGCACAGATAAAGTTCCTTAAGCCAAATATGGAATAGACAAGAGCTACTCCTTGCTCAACGAAATGGACTCAACACCGCATATTAAACGCCTAAGAATGTACCTGACTAGTAAGTATCTTAAAACCTATGGATTGCTATGTCTCCAAAAGAGAATCAAGCATGTGTACAGGGTCATAAACGCAGCAGTGATATGATTGGAGAGGTTCGGTGAGCAAATGAAGACCCTTTGAAGTCATATTGCATGGTACCCATTACACGGGTCTGAACTCTCCAGGTTTAAGGTATTCTTCCTTCAGCTAAAACATGCATGCGGAACCCAGAGTATGATCAACCGTGTGAACGGAAGACGTGTTCAAATATGTCTCAGTTTTCGTACCCTGGTACTCGGGTGCAACATTCCAGACGCTTTACTAACACTCTTCCCACTTGGAGAGTCAGCGCCTTTAACCTCCTGTTTGGCCCAGTTTGCAATTTCTGCGGAAGATGAACAGGAATAGCGAGAACCAATGAGAGACTAGCTGGAGGTGTCTGGACGGGCAAATTTAACTCTCATTTCCCACCAGGAAGAGGAATTAACCAAAGGCTCAGCGTGCCGTGCCGGAACCAGATTAGGGTCTGAAGCCATCCTGCGGTGTTGCGGCCAGGTCACAAGAAAGCGAGTTGAAGAAAGGAGCTCAGGGGCAGTGTAATGCACAAACCTGCAGAGTTATAAATGACAGCTATCGTCCAAAAATATACTGAAGTAAGGCTGCCAAGAGGACTTGAAAGTGGGGCAGAATTGCAGGAAACCGATTTCAGGAGGTAGACTGGAATTGCATTGAAAGCATAGGAAAAGAGGCAGAACGTCCACAATGATGCACTTGGCCAAAAAGGGCGTATGCATTTTTTCCTGAATATATTCAGGAAAAAACGCATACACCCTTTTTGGCCAACCAAGCAAACTTGCAAAGGAAATCTGCACTACAATGAAGTCTCACTTCCCCCCGGTCAAAAGGGCCGTCTGAAAAAAGTGTAAAATCCAGAAAGGCAGGACAGGCCATGGAGAACTGGGAGCCTTGTTATGCTGATGGGCGGGATGTAAATTGCCAACAGACACTCGGGAGAAGTGTATGGTGTTTCCTGAAACATCTAAAAAACAAAGCAACAGAGCCTAGGGCACTTCCACTTACGGTCCTATAGCTTAGGGAAATTAAAATCAAAAAGACACAGCCACCCCAAAGTTTGGGACGCCTCTGTTTACAAGAACCTCGTTTACAGTACAAGTTCAACATCGCCGAAAGTGAAAAATGGATAAAGAAGTTGTGGTATTTACTTACAAAGCAATATCACTCAGCAATGAAATCTATGTCATCAGGCCTGTAGCAGCATAATGAGTGGATTCAGGTACGATGATTCTAACTGAAATAAGTCACACAGAAAAAGAAACATCATAAGATATCACTAATACACGGAATGTAAACTTGGCTACACAGGAACTGAATTCCAAAACAGAACAGGGTCTCAAATTTAGAAAACCAACTTATGCTTGCTTAAGGGGAAAGGTGAGTTGGGGTGCTGCATAAAACCAGAGATTGAAATGAGCACAGATAAAGTTCCTTAAGCCAAATATGGAATAGACAAGAGCTACTCCTTGCTCAACGAAATGGACTCAACACCCCATATTAAACGCCTAAGAATGTACCTGACTAGTAAGTATCTTAAAACCTATGGATTGCTATGTCTCTGAAAGAGAATCAAGCGTGTGTACAGGGGCATAAACGCAGCAGTGATAGGATTGGAGAGGTTCGGTGAGCAAATGAAGACCCTTTGAAGTCATATTGCATGGTACCCATTCCACGGGTTTCAACTACCCAGGTTTAAGGTATTCTTCCTTCAGCTAAAACATGCATGTGGAACCTAGAGTATGATCAACCGTGTGAACGGGAGACGTGTTCAAATATGTCTCAGTTTTCGTACCCTGGTACTCGGGTGCAACATTCCAGACGCTTTACTAACACTCTCCCCAGTTGGAGAGTCAGCGCCTTTAACCTCCTGTTTGGCCCACTTTGCAATTTCTGCGGAAGATGAACAGGAATAGGGAGAACCAATGAGAGACTAGCTGGAGGTGTCTGGACGGGCAAATTTAACTCTCATTTCCCACCAGGAAGAGGAAATAACCAAAGGCTCAGCGTGCCGTGCCGGAACCAGATTAGGGCCTGAAACCATCCTGCGGTGTTGCGGCCAGGTCACAAGAAAGCGAGTTGAAGAAAGGAGCTCAGGGGCACTGTAATTCACAAACCTGCAGAGTTATAAATGACAGCTATCGTCCAAAAATATACTGAAGTAAGGCTGCCAAGAGGACTTGAAAGCGGGGCAGAATTGCAGGAAACCGATTTCAGGAGGTAGACTGGAATTGCATTGAAAGCATAGGAAAAGAGGCAGAACGTCCACAATGATGCACTTGGCCAAAAGGGCGTATGCGTTTTTTCCTGAATGTATTCAGGAAAAAACGCATACGCACTTTTTGGCCAACCAAGCAAGCTTGCAAAGAAAATCTGCACTACAATGAAGTCTCTCTTCCCCCCGGTCAAAAGGGCCATCAGATAAAATTGTAAAATTCAGAAAGGCAGGAGAGGCCGTGGAGAACTGGGAGCCTTGTTATGCTGATGGGCGGGATGTAAATTGCCAACAGACACTGGGGAGAAGTGTATGGTGTTTCCTGAAACATCTAAAAAACAAAGCAACAGAGCCTAGGGCACTTCCACTTATAGTCCTATAGCTTAGGGAAGTTAAACTAAAAAAGACACAGCCACCCCAAAGTTTGGGACGCCTCTGTTTACAAGAACCTCGTTTACCGTACAAGTTCAATATCAGAGAAAGTGAAAAATGGATAAAGAACTTGTGGTACTTACGTACAATGCAGTATCACTCAGCCATGAAATCTATGTCATCAGGCCCGTAGCAGCATAATGAGTGGATTCAGGTACGATGATTCTACCTGAAATAAGTCACACAGAAAAAGAAACATCATAAGATATCACTAATACACGGAATGTAAACTTGGCTACACAGGAAATGAATTCCAAAACAGAACAGGGTCTCAAATTTAGAAAACCAACTTATGTTTGCTTAAGGGGAAAGGTGAATTGGGGTGCTGCAGAAAACCAGAGATTGAAATGAGCACAAAGTTCCTTAGGCCAAATATGGAATAGACAAGAGCTACTCCTTGCTCAACGAAATGGACTCAACACCGCATATTAAACGCCTAAGAATGTACATGACTAGTAACTATCTTAAAACCTATGGATTGCTATGTCTCTGAAAGAGAATGAAGCGTGTGTACAGGGTCATAAACGCAGCAGTGATAGGATTGGAGAGGTTCGGTGAGCAAATGAAGACCCTTTGAAGTCATATTGCATGGTACCCATTCCACGGGTCTCAACTCTCCAGGTTTAAGGTATTCTTCCTTCAGCTAAAACATGCATGTGGAACCCAGAGTATGATCAACCGTGTGAACAGGAGACGTGTTCAAATATGTCTCAGTTTTCCTCCCCTTTTACTCGGGTGCAACATTCCAGACGCTTTACTAACACTCTCCCCACTTGGAGAGTCAGCGCCTTTAACCTCCTGTTTGGCCCAGTTTGCAATTTCTGCGGAAGATGAACAGGAATAGGGAGAACCAATGAGAGACTAGCTGGAGGTGTCTGGACGGGCAAATTTAACTCTCATTTCCCACCAGTAAGAGGAAATAACCAAAGGCTCAGCGTGCCGAGCCGGAACCAGATTAGGGCCTGAAGCCATCCTGCGGTGTTGCGGCCAGCTCACAAGAAAGCGAGTTGAAGAAAGGAGCTCAGGGGCACTGTAATTCACAAACCTGCAGAGTTATAAATGACAGCTATCGTCCAAAAATATACTGAAGTAAGGCTGCCAAGAGGTCTTGAAAGCGGGGCAGAATTGCAGGAAACCGATTTCAGGAGGTAGACAGGAATTGCATTGAAAGCATAGGAAAAGAGGCAGAACGTCCACAATGATGCACATAGCCCAAAAGGGCGTATGTGTTTTTTCCTGAATATATTCAGGAAAAAACACATACGCCCTTTTTGGCCAACCAAGCAAGCTTGCAAAGAAATCTGCACTACAATGAAGTCTCACTTCCCCCCGGTCAAAAGGGCCATCTGAAAAAAGTGTAAAATCCAGAAAGGCAGGAGAGGCCATGGAGGACTGGGAGCCTTGGTATGCTGATGGGCGGGATGTAAATTGCCAACAGACACTCGGGAGAAGTGTATGGTGTTTCCTGAAACAGCTAAAAAACAAAGCAACAGAGCCTAGGGCACTTCCACTTATGGTCGTATAGCTTAGGAAAATTAAAATCAAAAAGACACAGCCACCCCAAAGTTTGGGACGCCTCTGTTTACAAGAACCTCGTTTACAGTACAAGTTCAACATCGCAGAAAGTGAAAAATGGATAAAGAAGTTGTGGTATTTACTTACAAAGCAATATCACTCAGCAATGAAATCTATGTCATCAGGCCCTTAGCAGCACAATGAGTGGATTCAGGTATGATGATTCTAACTGAAATAAGTCACACAGAAAAAGAAACATCATAAGATATCAGTAATACACGGAATGTAAACTTGGCTACACAGGAACTGAATTACAGAACAGAACAGGGTCTCAAATTTAGAAAACCAACTTCTGCTTGCTTAAGGGGAAAGGTGAGTTGGGGTGCTGCATAAAACCAGAGATTGAAATGAGCACAGATAAAGTTCCTTAAGTCAAATATGGAATAGACAAGAGCTACTCCTTGCTCAAGGAAATGGACCCAACACCCCATATTAAACGCCTAAGAATGTACCTGACTAGTAAGTATCTTAAAACCTATGGACTGCTATGTCTCCGAAAGAGAATCAAGCATGTGTACAGGGGCATAAACGCAGCAGTGATAGGATTGAAGAGGTTCGGTGAGCAAATGAAGTCCCTTTGAAGTCATATTGCATGGTACCCATTCCACGGGTTTCAACTACCCAGGTTTAAGGTATTCTTCCTTCAGGTAAAACATGCATGTGGAACCTAGAGTATGATCAACCATGTGATCCGGAGACGTGTTCAAATATGTCTCAGTTTTCGTACCCTGGTACTCGGGTGCAACATTCCAGATGCTTTACTAACACTCTCCCGACTTGGAGAGTCAGTCCCTTTAACCTCCTGTTTGGCCCAGTTTGCAATTTCTGCGGAAGATGAACAGGAATAGCGAGAACCAATGAGAGACTAGCTGGAGGTGTCTGGACGGGCAAATTTAACTCTCATTTCCCACCAGGAAGAGGAATTAACCAAAGGCTTAGCGTGCCATGCCGGAACCAGATTAGGGCCTGAAGCCATCCTGCGGTGCTGCGGCCAGGTCACAAGAAAGCAAGTTGAAGAAAGGAGCTCAGGGGCACTGTATTTCACAAACCTGCAGAGTTATAAATGACAGCTATCGTCCAAAAATATACTGAAGTAAGGCTGCCAAGAGGACTTGAAAGCGGGGCAGAATTGCAGGAAACCGATTTCAGGAGGTAGACTGGAATTGCATTGAAAGCATAGGAAAAGAGGCAGAACGTCTGCGGCGAGCCGTTTCCGACCAGCAGAATAACGAGCCGCCACACGCAAGATTCTTCTCTTATCACACTTTATTGGAGCACAGCTTGGTTGAAGAAAGATGGAAGGAAGACCCCGCAATCCTATAGCAGTCTGCTTATATAGGGATTAAGAACATGTGTCGCTCTGTGATTGGCTTTCGCCGATGGTGCGATTTGTGAGCCAGCATCGGATAGGTCGCTACTTTAAAACCTCATTAGTATACTTAGCGCAAGCGTAGTGGCCACAGGAAGGATGACTCAGCTTATTTCAGCTTCCTGCCGCGTAGCAGTTAGCTGACCGCGCCCTACATCTCCCCCTTTTTTATTTATTAGAACACCAAGCAGAATGTAGCCCGTACAAGTGTTCACCTCATGATGTGCTCACTGTTCGAGGGCAGTTTTCCGTTGGCATGTTTGAGACACCTTCCTGCGTGCAATGCCAACAAGGGCTGCAGGGTGCAAAGGCTGACTCAGAATAATGGCTGATTCCCTATAGAGGTGCGATGGCGACAAGGCCTCTCTGTGCAAGGGCAATCAGGACAATGAATGACTCCCTATAGAGGTGCAATGGCAACAAGGCCTCTCTGTGCAAGGGCAATCAGGACAATGAATGAATGACTCCCTATAGAGGTGCAATGGCAACAAGGCCTCTCTGTGCAAGGGCAATCATTTCGAATTATTCAGGGCGGAGAGCCAGGCTGCGGGAGAATCTCCTTCCTTAATAGCCAGAAGTGCCTGAGTGAGCAGGACCCTATCTCGATGTGCCCTGATGCGCACACGACAGACCAACCAGAGACACAGCATAATCCCAAATACACAGCAGACTCCAAAGATTCCTACCCCCACCCACTCCCCAAAGAAGGAAAAGGCAGAAGAGAGCCAAGAGGCAAAATCTCCAAAGGCAACGGGCTCCAGCCCGGCAGCACTCAGTTGCACAATCTGAATAATCCTTTGTGGAATTCCAACTAATACAAAGACTTCGATTAAGAATCATCAGGAACATCCAGCTCAGCATCTTCTCTGAAGTTTTCTTCAACAATTCTCGTCAGTCTTGATGGCACCCAGATCGGATCTTGATCCTGTGGGGAGACACTAGAGATCCCCTGGATCGAGTAATAACACGATCCGGGCCCTTCCATTGATTGGATTCATTTAAATGTGTAAATAAGGCAAGTGAAAGTCTCTGTCTAGGGGTACAGTTCTCTGCGATTCCCCCTTTTTATTTTATTAAGAGTTCTTTAAGCTGATCTGCCTCATTGACAAACCCTGTCGTTCACAATAGGCTTTCATTAGTTTCCTTGTGGATTATAGGGCAAGCCTGTAATATGAATCACCTGCATTTTTTGACAAAAAAGAGCAAAGCTTTTGGAATGCCTCTGGGGTTAACCCCAGTCTTTTGGGTAACAACTCTTCACAATATTCCTAGCCAAAGCTCTGGTAATGTTAAATTTTTTTTCTTAAGACTGTAGATGAAGCTTATGAAACTCTTGAGCCTGTGTCGTAGAGTCTAGCGCTGTTAGAGCGCGTGTGGATCCAAACAGGTTGAGAATCATCACAGCGTTCTAATTGTGCATTTGTAATAGCTTGTTCTACCTTTTGAAGTGCCTGATGGGCTTCTGGGGTCAACTGGCGTGGGGAATTAAGATCAGGATTTCCCTCTAATACACTAAACAAAGGTTTTAGATCCAAGCGGGTTAAACTTAAATATGGCCGAATCCAATTCACATCTCCAAGCAACCTCCAAAAATCATTCAATGCTTCTAAGCAATTAGTCCCAATCTCAATTTCTTGAGGTACTATCTTATTCCCATGTACAGCAGCTCCTTAAAAATTTACAACATCTCCCTTCTGTATTCCCTCGGGAGCAAGAAACAATCCCCCATTCCCTAAATATTTAATCAAAACGCCTAAGGCCTGTTCAAGCAACTCCATACAAGGGGCTTTATCTCGACTATTCAAAGGAATAGAAAAGAAACAATCTTTACACCATTTCCCTAATTTTTTCTTAATTATTCCAGGGTGACTGGGAGGGTTCTAAATGCCCTAATTGTAACTGCTCATCCACTAGTTTGGATGCCGCCTCCAGCTTTTCCTTTGACAAAGGCCACTGAGGTACCCACACAGGTGTTGTGGTCCTCCATGTAATAGGAATCATAAATTCAGTGACCCTTGAGAAAAACCCAAGCCTCGGCGGTTTAAATTTCCGCGGGCTTCTATAGGGGCGGTCATGCCTTATAACTTACGTCTTATCCCTCTATTAGATATCAGGTTGAAACAAATATAATTCCTTAAACTCATCTAGGATTGGATATAATCCTGGCACCGTTTCTTGCTTTTCCTTTTGTTTTCTTTTTTCTCTTTTCATAATTTCAGGCCTATCTACCGTAGTCCCTGTTTGTTCATTCTCTGATGCGCTATCTTGAAAACATACCTGACTGGACTACTCACCGACGGTTCACTCCGTGTGTCGAGTTCTGAATCGGTCCTCCATGCAGGGCGCGAAGTTCCCGGGTTTCGGCACCACTTGCGGCGAGCCGTTTCCGACCAGCAGAATAACGAGCCGCCACACGCAAGATTCTTCTCGTATCACACTTTATTGGAGCACAGCTTGGTTGAAGAAAGATGGAAGGAAGACCCCGCAATCCTATAGCAGTCTGCTTATATAGGGATTAAGAACATGTGTCGCTCTGTGATTGGCTTTCGCCGATGGTGCGATTTGTGAGCCAGCATCGGATAGGTCGCTACTTTAAAACCTCATTAGTATACTTAGCGCAAGCGTAGTGGCCACAGGAAGGATGACTCAGCTTATTTCAGCTTCCTGCCGCGTAGCAGTTAGCTGACCGCGCCCTACAAACGTCCACAATGATGCACTTGGCCAAAAAGGGCGTATATGTTTTTTCCTGAATATATTCAGGAAAAAACGCATACGCCCTTTTTGGCCAACCAAGCAAGCTTGCAAAGGAAATCTGCACTACAATGAAGTCTCACTTCCCCCCCGGTCAAAAGGGCCATCTGAAAAAAGTGTAAAATTCAGAAAGTCAGGACACGCCATGGAGGACTGGGAGCCTTGTTATGCTGATGGGCGGGATGTAAATTGCCAACAGACACTCGGGAGAAGTGTATGGTGTTTCCTGAAACATCTAAAAAACAAAGCAACAGAGCCTAGGGCACTTCCACTTATGGTCCTATAGCTTAGGGAAATTAAAATCAAAAAGACACAGCCACCCCAAAGTTTGGGACGCCTCTGTTTACAAGAACCTCGTTTACAGTACAAGTTCAACATTGCAGAAAGTGAAAAATGGATAAAGAAGTTGTGGTATTTACTTACAAAGCAATATCTCTCAGCAATGAAATCTATGTCATCAGGCCCTTAGCAGCACAATGAGTGGATTCAGGTACGATGATTCTAACTGAAATAAGTCACACAGAAAAAGAAACATCATAAGATATCAGTAATACACGGAATGTAAACTTGGCTACACAGGAACTGAATTACAGAACAGAACAGGGTCTCAAATTTAGAAAACCAACTTATGCTTCCTTAAGGGGAAAGGTGAGTTGGGGTGCTGCATAAAACCAGAGATTGAAATAACCACAGATAAAGTTCCTTAAGCCAAATATGGAATAGACAAGAGCTACTCCTTGCTCAACGAAATGGACTCAACACCCCATATTAAACGCCTAAGAATGTACCTGACTAGTAAGTATCTTAAAACCTATGGATTGCTATGTCTCCGAAAGAGAATCAAGCATGTGTACAGGGGCATAAACGCAGCAGTGATAGGATTGGAGAGGTTCAGTGAGCAAATGAAGACCCTTTGAAGTAATATTGCATGGTACCCATTCCACGGGTTTCAACTACCCAGGTTTAAGGTATTCTTACTTCAGCTAAAACATGCATGTGGAACCTAGAGTATGATCAACCATGTGATCGGGAGACGTGTTCAAATATGTCTCAGTTTTCGTACCCTGGTACTCGGGTGCAACATTCCAGATGCTTTACTAACACTCTCCCGACTTGGAGAGTCAGTCCCTTTAACCTCCTGTTTGGCCCACTTTGCAATTTCTGCGGAAGATGAACAGGAATAGCGAGAACCAATGAGAGACTAGCTGGAGGTGTCTGGACGGGCAAATTTAACTCTCATTTCCCACCAGGAAGAGGAATTAACCAAAGGCTCAGCGTGCCATGCCGGAACCAGATTAGGGCCTGACGCCATCCTGTGGTGCTGCGGCCAGGTCACAAGAAAGCAAGTTGAAGAAAGGAGCTCAGGGGCACTGTAATTCACAAACCTGCAGAGTTATAAATGACAGCTATCGTCCAAAAATATACTGAAGTAAGGCTGCCAAGAGGACTTGAAAGCGGGGCAGAATTGCAGGAAACCGATTTCAGGAGGTAGACTGGAATTGCATTGAAAGCATAGGAAAAGAGGCAGAACGTCCACAATGATGCACTTGGCCAAAAAGGGCGTATATGTTTTTTCCTGAATATATTCAGGAAAAAACGCATACGCCCTTTTTGGCCAACCAAGCAAGCTTGCAAAGGAAATCTGCACTACAATGAAGTCTCACTTCCCCCCCGGTCAAAAGGGCCATCTGAAAAAAGTGTAAAATTCAGAAAGGCAGGACAGGCCATGGAGGACTGGGAGCCTTGTTATGCTGATGGGCGGGATGTAAATTGCCAACAGACACTCGGGAGAAGTGTATGGTGTTTCCTGAAACATCTAAAAAACAAAGCAACAGAGCCTAGGGCACTTCCACTTACGGTCCTATAGCTTAGGGAAATTAAAATCAAAAAGACACAGCCACCCCAAAGTTTGGGATGCCTCTGTTTACAAGAACCTCGTTTACAGTACAAGTTCAACATTGCAGAAAGTGAAAAATGGATAAAGAAGTTGTGGTATTTACTTACAAAGCAATATCTCTCAGCAATGAAATCTATGTCATCAGGCCCTTAGCAGCACAATGAGTGGATTCAGGTACGATGATTCTAACTGAAATAAGTCACACAGAAAAAGAAACATCATAAGATATCAGTAATACACGGAATGTAAACTTGGCTACACAGGAACTGAATTACAGAACAGAACAGGGTCTCAAATTTAGAAAACCAACTTATGCTTGCTTAAGGGGAAAGGTGAGTTGGGGTGCTGCATAAAACCAGAGATTGAAATGAGCACAGATAAAGTTCCTTAAGCCAAATATGGAATAGACTAGAGATACTCCTTGCTCAACGAAATGGACTCAACACCGCATATTAAACGCCTAAGAATGTACATGACTAGTAAGTATCTTAAAACCTATGGATTGCTATGTCTCTGAAAGAGAATCAAGCGTGTGTACAGGGGCATAAACGCAGCAGTGATAGGATTGGAGAGGTTCGGTGAGCAAATGAAGACCCTTTGAAGTCATATTGCATGGTACCCATTACACGGGTCTCAACTCTCCAGGTTTACGGTATTCTTCCTTCAGCTAAAACATGCATGTGGAACCCAGAGTATGATCAACCGTGTGAACGGGAGACGTGTTCAAATATGTCTCAGTTTTCCTCCCCTGGTACTCGGGTGCAACATTCCAGACGCTTTACTAACACTCTCCCGACTTGGAGAGTCAGTCCCTTTAACCTCCTGTTTGGCCCAGTTTGCAATTTCTGCGGAAGATGAACAGGAATAGCGAGAACCAATGAGAGACTAGCTGGAGGTGTCTGGACGGGCAAATTTAACTCTCATTTCCCACCAGGAAGAGGAAATAACCAAAGGCTCAGCGTGCCATGCCGGAACCAGATTAGGGCCTGAAGCCATCCTGCGGTGTTGCGGCCAGGTCACAAGAAAGCGAGTTGAAGAAAGGAGCTCAGGGGCACTGTAATTCACAAACCTGCAGAGTTATAAATGACAGCTATCGTCCAAAAATATACTGAAGTAAGGCTGCCAAGAGGACTTGAAAGCGGGGCAGAATTGCAGGAAACCGATTTCAGGAGGTAGACTGGAATTGCACTGAAAGCATAGGAAAAGAGGCAGAACGTCCACAATGATGCACTTGGCCAAAAGGGCGTATGCGTTTTTTCCTGAATGTATTCAGGAAAAAACGCATACGCACTTTTTGGCCAACCAAGCAAGCTTGCAAAGAAAATCTGCACTACAATGAAGTCTCACTTCCCCCCGGTCAAAAGGGCCATCAGATAAAATTGTAAAATTCAGAAAGGCAGGAGAGGCCGTGGAGAACTGGGAGCCTTGTTATGCTGATGGGCGGGATGTAAATTGCCAACAGACACTGGGGAGAAATGTATGGTGTTTCCTGAAACATCTAAAAAACAAAGCAACAGAGCCTAGGGCACTTCCACTTATAGTCCTATAGCTTAGGGAAGTTAAAATAAAAAAGACACAGCCACCCCAAAGTTTGGGACGCCTCTGTTTACAAGAACCTCGTTTACCGTACAAGTTCAATATCAGAGAAAGTGAAAAATGGATAAAGAACTTGTGGTACTTACGTACAATGCAGTATCACTCAGCCATGAAATCTATGTCATCAGGCCCGTAGCAGCATAATGAGTGGATTCAGGTACGATGATTCTACCTGAAATAAGTCACACAGAAAAAGAAACATCATAAGATATCACTAATACACGGAATGTAAACTTGGCTACACAGGAAATGAATTCCAAAACAGAACAGGGTCTCAAATTTAGAAAACCAACTTATGTTTGCTTAAGGGGAAAGGTGAGTTGGGGTGCTGCAGAAAACCAGAGATTGAAATGAGCACAAAGTTCCTTAGGCCAAATATGGAATAGACATGAGCTACTCCTTGCTCAACGAAATGGACTCAACACCGCATATTAAACGCCTAAGAATGTACATGACTAGTAACTATCTTAAAACCTATGGATTGCTATGTCTCTGAAAGAGAATGAAGCGTGTGTACAGGGTCATAAACGCAGCAGTGATAGGATTGGAGAGGTTCGGTGAGCAAATGAAGACCCTTTGAAGTCATATTGCATGGTACCCATTCCACGGGTCTCAACTCTCCAGGTTTAAGGTATTCTTCCTTCAGCTAAAACATGCATGTGGAACCCAGAGTATGATCAACCGTGTGAACAGGAGACGTGTTCAAATATGTCTCAGTTTTCCTCCCCTTTTACTCGGGTGCAACATTCCAGACGCTTTACTAACACTCTCCCCACTTGGAGAGTCAGCGCCTTTAACCTCCTGTTTGGCCCAGTTTGCAATTTCTGCGGAAGATGAACAGGAATAGGGAGAACCAATGAGAGACTAGCTGGAGGTGTCTGGACGGGCAAATTTAACTCTCATTTCCCACCAGTAAGAGGAAATAACCAAAGGCTCAGCGTGCCGAGCCGGAACCAGATTAGGGCCTGAAGCCATCCTGCGGTGTTGCGGCCAGCTCACAAGAAAGCGAGTTGAAGAAAGGAGCTCAGGGGCACTGTAATTCACAAACCTGCAGAGTTATAAATGACAGCTATCGTCCAAAAATATACTGAAGTAAGGCTGCCAAGAGGTCTTGAAAGCGGGGCAGAATTGCAGGAAACCGATTTCAGGAGGTAGACTGGAATTGCATTGAAAGCATAGGAAAAGAGGCAGAACGTCCACAATGATGCACATAGCCCAAAAGGGCGTATGTGTTTTTTCCTGAATATATTCAGGAAAAAACACATACGCCCTTTTTGGCCAACCAAGCAAGTTTGCAAAGAAATCTGCACTACAATGAAGTCTCACTTCCCCCCGGTCAAAAGGGCCATCTGAAAAAAGTGTAAAATCCAGAAAGGCAGGAGAGGCCATGGAGGACTGGGAGCCTTGGTATGCTGATGGGCGGGATGTAAATTGCCAACAGACACTCGGGAGAAGTGTATGGTGTTTCCTGAAACAGCTAAAAAACAAAGCAACAGAGCCTAGGGCACTTCCACTTATGGTCGTATAGCTTAGGAAAATTAAAATAAAAAAGACACAGCCACCCCAAAGTTTGGGACGCCTCTGTTTACAAGAACCTCGTTTACAGTACAAGTTCAACATCGCAGAAAGTGAAAAATGGATAAAGAAGTTGTGGTATTTACTTACAAAGCAATATCACTCAGCAATGAAATCTATGTCATCAGGCCCTTAGCAGCACAATGAGTGGATTCAGGTATGATGATTCTAACTGAAATAAGTCACACAGAAAAAGAAACATCATAAGATATCAGTAATACACGGAATGTAAACTTGGCTACACAGGAACTGAATTACAGAACAGAACAGGGTCTCAAATTTAGAAAACCAACTTATGCTTGCTTAAGGGGAAAGGTGAGTTGGGGTGCTGCATAAAACCAGAGATTGAAATGAGCACAGATAAAGTTCCTTAAGTCAAATATGGAATAGACAAGAGCTACTCCTTGCTCAAGGAAATGGACCCAACACCCCATATTAAACGCCTAAGAATGTACCTGACTAGTAAGTATCTTAAAACCTATGGACTGCTATGTCTCCGAAAGAGAATCAAGCATGTGTACAGGGGCATAAACGCAGCAGTGATAGGATTGAAGAGGTTCGGTGAGCAAATGAAGTCCCTTTGAAGTCATATTGCATGGTACCCATTCCACGGGTTTCAACTACCCAGGTTTAAGGTATTCTTCCTTCAGGTAAAACATGCATGTGGAACCTAGAGTATGATCAACCATGTGATCCGGAGACGTGTTCAAATATGTCTCAGTTTTCGTACCCTGGTACTCGGGTGCAACATTCCAGATGCTTTACTAACACTCTCCCGACTTGGAGAGTCAGTCCCTTTAACCTCCTGTTTGGCCCAGTTTGCAATTTCTGCGGAAGATGAACAGGAATAGCGAGAACCAATGAGAGACTAGCTGGAGGTGTCTGGACGGGCAAATTTAACTCTCATTTCCCACCAGGAAGAGGAATTAACCAAAGGCTTAGCGTGCCATGCCGGAACCAGATTAGGGCCTGAAGCCATCCTGCGGTGCTGCGGCCAGGTCACAAGAAAGCAAGTTGAAGAAAGGAGCTCAGGGGCACTGTATTTCACAAACCTGCAGAGTTATAAATGACAGCTATCGTCCAAAAATATACTGAAGTAAGGCTGCCAAGAGGACTTGAAAGCGGGGCAGAATTGCAGGAAACCGATTTCAGGAGGTAGACTGGAATTGCATTGAAAGCATAGGAAAAGAGGCAGAACGTCTGCGGCGAGCCGTTTCCGACCAGCAGAATAACGAGCCGCCACACGCAAGATTCTTCTCGTATCACACTTTATTGGAGCACAGCTTGGTTGAAGAAAGATGGAAGGAAGACCCCGCAATCCTATAGCAGTCTGCTTATATAGGGATTAAGAACATGTGTCGCTCTGTGATTGGCTTTCGCCGATGGTGCGATTTGTGAGCCAGCATCGGATAGGTCGCTACTTTAAAACCTCATTAGTATACTTAGCGCAAGCGTAGTGGCCACAGGAAGGATGACTCAGCTTATTTCAGCTTCCTGCCGCGTAGCAGTTAGCTGACCGCGCCCTACATCTCCCCCTTTTTTATTTATTAGAACACCAAGCAGAATGTAGCCCGTACAAGTGTTCACCTCATGATGTGCTCACTGTTCGAGGGCAGTTTTCCGTTGGCATGTTTGAGACACCTTCCTGCGTGCAATGCCAACAAGGGCTGCAGGGTGCAAAGGCTGACTCAGAATAATGGCTGATTCCCTATAGAGGTGCGATGGCGACAAGGCCTCTCTGTGCAAGGGCAATCAGGACAATGAATGACTCCCTATAGAGGTGCAATGGCAACAAGGCCTCTCTGTGCAAGGGCAATCAGGACAATGAATGAATGACTCCCTATAGAGGTGCAATGGCAACAAGGCCTCTCTGTGCAAGGGCAATCATTTCGAATTATTCAGGGCGGAGAGCCAGGCTGCGGGAGAATCTCCTTCCTTAATAGCCAGAAGTGCCTGAGTGAGCAGGACCCTATCTCGATGTGCCCTGATGCGCACACGACAGACCAACCAGAGACACAGCATAATCCCAAATACACAGCAGACTCCAAAGATTCCTACCCCCACCCACTCCCCAAAGAAGGAAAAGGCAGAAGAGAGCCAAGAGGCAAAATCTCCAAAGGCAACGGGCTCCAGCCCGGCAGCACTCAGTTGCACAATCTGAATAATCCTTTGTGGAATTCCAACTAATACAAAGACTTCGATTAAGAATCATCAGGAACATCCAGCTCAGCATCTTCTCTGAAGTTTTCTTCAACAATTCTCGTCAGTCTTGATGGCACCCAGATCGGATCTTGATCCTGTGGGGAGACACTAGAGATCCCCTGGATCGAGTAATAACACGATCCGGGCCCTTCCATTGATTGGATTCATTTAAATGTGTAAATAAGGCAAGTGAAAGTCTCTGTCTAGGGGTACAGTTCTCTGCGATTCCCCCTTTTTATTTTATTAAGAGTTCTTTAAGCTGATCTGCCTCATTGACAAACCCTGTCGTTCACAATAGGCTTTCATTAGTTTCCTTGTGGATTATAGGGCAAGCCTGTAATATGAATCACCTGCATTTTTTGACAAAAAAGAGCAAAGCTTTTGGAATGCCTCTGGGGTTAACCCCAGTCTTTTGGGTAACAACTCTTCACAATATTCCTAGCCAAAGCTCTGGTAATGTTAAATTTTTTTTCTTAAGACTGTAGATGAAGCTTATGAAACTCTTGAGCCTGTGTCGTAGAGTCTAGCGCTGTTAGAGCGCGTGTGGATCCAAACAGGTTGAGAATCATCACAGCGTTCTAATTGTGCATTTGTAATAGCTTGTTCTACCTTTTGAAGTGCCTGATGGGCTTCTGGGGTCAACTGGCGTGGGGAATTAAGATCAGGATTTCCCTCTAATACACTAAACAAAGGTTTTAGATCCAAGCGGGTTAAACTTAAATATGGCCGAATCCAATTCACATCTCCAAGCAACCTCCAAAAATCATTCAATGCTTCTAAGCAATTAGTCCCAATCTCAATTTCTTGAGGTACTATCTTATTCCCATGTACAGCAGCTCCTTAAAAATTTACAACATCTCCCTTCTGTATTCCCTCGGGAGCAAGAAACAATCCCCCATTCCCTAAATATTTAATCAAAACGCCTAAGGCCTGTTCAAGCAACTCCATACAAGGGGCTTTATCTCGACTATTCAAAGGAATAGAAAAGAAACAATCTTTACACCATTTCCCTAATTTTTTCTTAATTATTCCAGGGTGACTGGGAGGGTTCTAAATGCCCTAATTGTAACTGCTCATCCACTAGTTTGGATGCCGCCTCCAGCTTTTCCTTTGACAAAGGCCACTGAGGTACCCACACAGGTGTTGTGGTCCTCCATGTAATAGGAATCATAAATTCAGTGACCCTTGAGAAAAACCCAAGCCTCGGCGGTTTAAATTTCCGCGGGCTTCTATAGGGGCGGTCATGCCTTATAACTTACGTCTTATCCCTCTATTAGATATCAGGTTGAAACAAATATAATTCCTTAAACTCATCTAGGATTGGATATAATCCTGGCACCGTTTCTTGCTTTTCCTTTTGTTTTCTTTTTTCTCTTTTCATAATTTCAGGCCTATCTACCGTAGTCCCTGTTTGTTCATTCTCTGATGCGCTATCTTGAAAACATACCTGACTGGACTACTCACCGACGGTTCACTCCGTGTGTCGAGTCCTGAATCGGTCCTCCATGCAGGGCGCGAAGTTCCCGGGTTTCGGCACCACTTGCGGCGAGCCGTTTCCGACCAGCAGAATAACGAGCCGCCACACGCAAGATTCTTCTCGTATCACACTTTATTGGAGCACAGCTTGGTTGAAGAAAGATGGAAGGAAGACCCCGCAATCCTATAGCAGTCTGCTTATATAGGGATTAAGAACATGTGTCGCTCTGTGATTGGCTTTCGCCGATGGTGCGATTTGTGAGCCAGCATCGGATAGGTCGCTACTTTAAAACCTCATTAGTATACTTAGCGCAAGCGTAGTGGCCACAGGAAGGATGACTCAGCTTATTTCAGCTTCCTGCCGCGTAGCAGTTAGCTGACCGCGCCCTACAAACGTCCACAATGATGCACTTGGCCAAAAAGGGCGTATATGTTTTTTCCTGAATATATTCAGGAAAAAACGCATACGCCCTTTTTGGCCAACCAAGCAAGCTTGCAAAGGAAATCTGCACTACAATGAAGTCTCACTTCCCCCCCGGTCAAAAGGGCCATCTGAAAAAAGTGTAAAATTCAGAAAGTCAGGACACGCCATGGAGGACTGGGAGCCTTGTTATGCTGATGGGCGGGATGTAAATTGCCAACAGACACTCGGGAGAAGTGTATGGTGTTTCCTGAAACATCTAAAAAACAAAGCAACAGAGCCTAGGGCACTTCCACTTATGGTCCTATAGCTTAGGGAAATTAAAATCAAAAAGACACAGCCACCCCAAAGTTTGGGACGCCTCTGTTTACAAGAACCTCGTTTACAGTACAAGTTCAACATTGCAGAAAGTGAAAAATGGATAAAGAAGTTGTGGTATTTACTTACAAAGCAATATCTCTCAGCAATGAAATCTATGTCATCAGGCCCTTAGCAGCACAATGAGTGGATTCAGGTACGATGATTCTAACTGAAATAAGTCACACAGAAAAAGAAACATCATAAGATATCAGTAATACACGGAATGTAAACTTGGCTACACAGGAACTGAATTACAGAACAGAACAGGGTCTCAAATTTAGAAAACCAACTTATGCTTCCTTAAGGGGAAAGGTGAGTTGGGGTGCTGCATAAAACCAGAGATTGAAATGAGCACAGATAAAGTTCCTTAAGCCAAATATGGAATAGACAAGAGCTACTCCTTGCTCAACGAAATGGACTCAACACCCCATATTAAACGCCTAAGAATGTACCTGACTAGTAAGTATCTTCAAACCTATGGATTGCTATGTCTCCAAAAGAGAATCAAGCGTGTGTACAGGGGCATAAACGCAGCAGTGATAGGATTGGAGAGGTTCGGTGAGCAAATGAAGACCCTTTGAAGTCATATTGCATGGTACCCATTCCAAGGGTCTCAACTACCCAGGTTTAAGGTATTCTTCCTTCAGCTAAAACATGCATGTGGAACCTAGGGTATGATCAACCATGTGATCGGGAGACGTGTTCAAATATGTCTCAGTTTTCGTACCCTGGTACTCGGGTGCAACATTCCAGATGCTTTACTAACACTCTCCCGACTTGGAGAGTCAGTCCCTTTAACCTCCTGTTTGGCCCAGTTTGCAATTTCTGCGGAAGATGAACAGGAATAGCGAGAACCAATGAGAGACTAGCTGGAGGTGTCTGGACGGGCAAATTTAACTCTCATTTCCCACCAGGAAGAGGAATTAACCAAAGGCTCAGCGTGCCATGCCGGAACCAGATTTGGGCTTGAAGCCATCCTGCGGTGTTGCGGCCAGGTCACAAGAAAGCAAGTTGAAGAAAGGAGCTCAGGGGCACTGTAATTCACAAACCTGCAGAGTTATAAATGACAGCTATCGTCCAAAAATATACTGAAGTAAGGCTGCCATGAGGACTTGAAAGCGGGGCAGAATTGCAGGAAACCGATTTCAGGAGGTAGACTGGAATTGCATTGAAAGCATAGGAAAAGAGGCAGAACGTCCACAATGATGCACTTGGCCAAACAGGGCGTATGTGTTTTTTCCTGAATATATTCAGGAAAAAACGCATACACCCTTTTTGGCCAACCAAGCAAGCTTGCAAAGGAAATCTGCATTACAATGAAGTCTCACTTCCCCCCAGTCAAAAGGGCCATCTGAAAAAAGTGTAAAATCCAGAAAGGCAGGACAGGCCATGGAGAACTGGGAGCCTTGTTATGCTGATGGGCGGGATGTAAATTGCCAACAGACACTCGGGAGAAGTGTATGGTGCTTCCTGAAACATCTAAAAAACAAAGCAACAGAGCCTAGGGCACTTCCACTTATGGTCCTATAGCTTATGGAAATTAAAATCAATAAGACACAGCCACCTCAAAGTTTGGGACGCCTCTGTTTACAAGAACCTCGTTTACCATACAAGTTCAATATCACAGAAAGTGAAAAATGGATAAAGAACTTGTGGTACTTACGTACAATGCAGTATCACTCAGCAATGAAATCTATGTCATCAGGCCCGTAGCAGCATAATGAGTGGATTCAGGTACGATGATTCTAACTGAAATAAGTCACACAGAAAAAGAAACATCATAAGATATCACTAATACACGGAATGTAAACTTGGCTACACAGGAACTGAATTCCAAAACAGAACAGGGTCTGAAATTTAGAAAACCAACTTATGCTTGCTTAAGGGGAAAGGTGAGTTGGGGTGCTGCATAAAACCAGAGATTGAAATGAGCACAGATAAAGTTCCTTAAGCCAAATATGGAATAGACTAGAGATACTCCTTGCTCAACGAAATGGACTCAACACCGCATATTAAACGCCTAAGAATGTACATGACTAGTAAGTATCTTAAAACCTATGGATTGCTATGTCTCTGAAAGAGAATCAAGCGTGTGTACAGGGGCATAAACTCAGCAGTGATAGGATTGGAGAGGTTCGGTGAGCAAATGAAGACCCTTTGAAGTCATATTGCATGGTACCCATTACACGGGTCTCAACTCTCCAGGTTTACGGTATTCTTCCTTCAGCTAAAACATGCATGTGGAACCCAGAGTATGATCAACCGTGTGAACGGGAGACGTGTTCAAATATGTCTCAGTTTTCCTCCCCTGGTACTCGGGTGCAACATTCCAGACGCTTTACTAACACTCTCCCGACTTGGAGAGTCAGTCCCTTTAACCTCCTGTTTGGCCCAGTTTGCAATTTCTGCGGAAGATGAACAGGAATAGCGAGAACCAATGAGAGACTAGCTGGAGGTGTCTGGACGGGCAAATTTAACTCTCATTTCCCACCAGGAAGAGGAATTAACCAAAGGCTCAGCGTGCCATGCCGGAACCAGATTAGGGCCTGAAGCCATCCTGTGGTGTTGCGGCCAGCTCAAAAGATAGCGAGTTGAAGAAAGGAGCTCAGGGGCACTGTAATTCACAAACCTGCAGAGTTATAAATGACAGCTATCATCCAAAAATATACTGAAGTAAGGCTGCCAAGAGGACTTGAAAGCGGGGCAGAATTGCAGGAAACCGATTTCAGGAGGTAGACTGGAATTGCATTGAAAGCATAGGAAAAGAGGCAGAACGTCCACAATGATGCACTTGGCCAAAAAGGGCGTATGCGTTTTTTCCTGAATATATTCAGGAAAAAACGCATACGCCCTTTTTGGCCAACCAAGCAAGCTTGCAAAGGAAATCTGCACTACAATGAAGTCTCACTTCCCCTCGGTCAAAAGGGCCATCTGAAAAAAGTGTAAAATCCAGAAAGGCAGGACAGGCCATGGAGAACTGGGAGCCTTGTTAGGCTGATGGGCGGGATGTAAATTGCCAACAGACACTCGGGAGAAGTGTATGATGTTTCCTGAAACATCTAAAAAACAAAGCAACAGAGCCTAGGGCACTTCCATTTATGGTCCTATAGCTTAGGGAAATTAAAATCAAAAAGACACAGCCACCCCAAAGTTTGGGACGCCTCTGTTTACAAGAACCTCGTTTACCGTACAAGTTCAATATCACAAAAAGTGAAAAATGATTAAGAACTTGTGGTACTTACGTACAATGCAGTATCACTCAGCAATGAAATCTATGTCATCAGGCCCTTAGCAGCATAATGAGTGGATTCAGGTACGATGATTCTAACTGAAATAAGTCACACAGAAAAAGAAACATCATAAGATATCACTAATACACGGAATGTAAACTTGGCTACACAGGAACTGAATTCCAAAACAGAACAGGGTCTCAAATTTAGAAAAGCAACTTATGCTTGCTTAAGGGGAAAGGTGAGTTGGGGTGCTGCATAAAACCAGAGATTGAAATGAGCACAGATAAATTTCCTTAAGCCAAATATGGAATAGAAAAGAGCTACCCCTTGCTCAACGAAATGGACTCAACACCCCATATTAAACGCCTAAGAATGTACCTGACTAGTAAGTATCTTCAAACCTATGGATTGCTATGTCTCCGAAAGAGAATCAAGCGTGTGTACAGGGGCATAAACGCAGCAGTGATAGGATTGGAGAGGTTCGGTGAGCAAATGAAGACCCTTTGAAGTCATATTGCATGGTACCCATTCCACGGGTTTCAACTACCCAGGTTTAAGGTATTCTTCCTTCAGCTAAAACATGCATGTGGAACCCAGAGTATGATCAACCGTGTGAACGGGAGGCGTGTTCAAATATGTCTCAGTTTTCCTCCCCTGGTACTCAGGTGCAACATTCCAGACGCTTTACTAACACTCTCCCCACTTGGAGAGTCAGCGCCTTTAACCTCCTGTTTGGCCCAGTTTGCAATTTCTGCGGAAGATGAACAGGAATAGGGAGAACCAATGAGAGACTAGCTGGAGGTGTCTGGACGGGCAAATTTAACTCTCATTTCCCACCAGGAAGAGGAAATAACCAAAGGCTCAGCGTGCCATGCCGGAACCAGGTTAGAGCCTGAAGCCATCCTGCGGTGTTGCGGCCAGCTCACAAGAAAGCGAGTTGAAGAATGGAGCTCAGGGGCACTGTAATTCACAAACCTGCAGGTATAAATGACAGCTATCGTCCAAAAATATACTGAAGTAAGGCTGCCAAGAGGACTTGAAAGCGGGGCAGAATTGCAGGAAACCGATTTCAGGAGGTAGACTGGAATTGCATTGAAAGCATAGGAAAAGAGGCAGAACGTCCACAATGATGCACTTGGCCAAAAAGGGCGTATGCGTTTTTTCCTGAATATATTCAGGAAAAAACGCATACGCCCCTTTTGGGCAACCAAGCAAACTTGCAAAGGAAATCTGCACTACAATGAAGTCTCACTTCTCCCCGGTCAAAAGGGCCATCTGAAAAAAGTGTAAAATCCAGAAAGGCAGGACAGGCCATGGAGAACTGGGAGCCTTGTTATGCTGATGGGCGGGATGTAAATTGCCAACAGACACTCGGGAGAAGTGTATGGTGTTTCCTGAAACATCTAAGAAACAAAGCAACAGAGCCTAGGGCACTTCCACTTATGGTCCTATAGCTTAGGGAAATTAAAATAAAAAAGACACAGCCACCCCAAAGTTTGGGACGCCTCTGTTTACAAGAACCTCGTTTACAGTACAAGTTCAACATCGCAGAAAGTGAAAAATGGATAAAGAAGTTGTGGTATTTACTTACAAATCAATATCACTCAGCAATGAAATCTATGTCATCAGGCCCTTAGCAGGACAATGAGTGGATTCAGGTATGATGATTCTAACTGAAATAAGTCACACAGAAAAAGAAACATCATAAGATATCAGTAATACATGGAATGTAAACTTGGCTACACAGGAACTGAATTACAGAACAGAACAGGGTCTCAAATTTAGAAAACCAACTTATGCTTGCTTAAGGGGAAAGGTGAGTTGGGGTGCTGCATAAAACCAGAGATTGAAATGAGCACAGATAAAGTTCCTTAAGCCAAATATGGAATAGACAAGAGCTACTCCTTGCTCAACGAAATGGACTCAACACCGCATATTAAACGCCTAATAATGTACCTGACTAGTAAGTATCTTAAAACCTATGGATTTCTATGTCTCCAAAAGAGAATCAAGCATGTGTACAGGGGCATAAACGCAGCAGTGATAGGACTGGAGAGGTTCGGTGAGCAAATGAAGACCCTTTGAAGTCATATTGCATGGTACCCATTCCACGGGTTTCAACTACCCAGGTTTAAGGTATTCTTCCTTCAGCTAAAACATGCATGTGGAACCTAGAGTATGATCAAGCATGTGATCGGGAGACGTGTTCAAATATGTCTCAGTTTTCGTACCCTGGTACTCGGGTGCAACATTCCAGACGCTTTACAAACACTCTCCCGACTTGGAGAGTCAGTCCCTTTAACCTCCTGTTTGGCCCAGTTTGCAATTTCTGCGGAAGATGAACAGGAATAGCGAGAACCAATGAGAGACTAGCTGGAGGTGTCTTGACGGGCAAATTTAACTCTCATTTCCCACCAGGAAGAGGAATTAACCAAAGGCTCAGCATGCCGTGCCGGAACCAGATTAGGACCTGAAGCCATCCTGCGGTGTTGCGGCCAGGTCACAAGAAAACGAGTTGAAGAAAGGAGCTCAGGGGCACTGTAATTCACAAACCTGCAGAGTTATAAATGACAGCTATCGTCCAAAAATATACTGAAGTAAGGCTGCCAAGAGGACTTGAAAGCGGGGCAGAATTGCAGGAAACCGATTTCAGGAGGTAGACTGGAATTGCATTGAAAGCATAGAAAAAGAGGCAGAACGTCCACAATGATGCACTTGGCGAAAAAGGGCATATGCGTTTTTTCCTGAATATATTCAGGAAAAATATATTCAGGAAAAAACGCATACGCCCTTTTTGGCCAACCAAGCAAACTTGCAAAGGAAATCTGCACTACAATGAAGTCTCACTTCCCCCCGGTCAAAAGGGCCATCTGAAAAAAGTGTAAAATCCAGAAAGGCAGGACAGGCCATGGAGAACTGGGAGCCTTGTTATGCTGATGGGCGGGATGTAAATTGCCAACAGACACTCGGGAGAAGTGTATGGTGTTTCCTGAAACATCTAAGAAACAAAGCAACAGAGCCTAGGGCACTTCCACTTATGGTCCTATAGCTTAGGGAAATTAAAATCAAAAAGACACAGCCACCCCAAAGTTTGGGACGCCTCTGTTTACAAGAACCTCGTTTACCGGACAAGTTCAATATCACAGAAAGTGAAAAATGGATAAAGAACTTGTGGTACTTACGTACAATGCAGTATCACTCAGCAATGAAATCTATGTCATCAGGCCCGTAGCAGCATAATGAGTGGATTCAGGTACGATGATTCTAACTGAAATAAGTCACACAGAAAAAGAAACATCATAAGATATCACTAATACACGGAATGTAAACTTGGCTACACAGGAACTGAATTCCAAAACAGAACAGGGTCTCAAATTTAGAAAACCAACTTATGCTTGCTTAAGGGGAAAGGTGAGTTGGGGTGCTGCATAAAACCAGAGATTGAAATGAGCACAGATAAAGTTCCTTAAGCCAAATATGGAATAGACAAGAGCTACTCCTTGCTCAACGAAATGGACTCAACACCCCATATTAAACGCCTAAGAATGTACCTGACTAGTAAGTATCTTAAAACCTATGGATTGCTATGTCTCCAAAAGAGAATCAAGCGTGTGTACAGGGGCATAAACGCAGCAGTGATAGGATTGGAGAGGTTCGGTGAGCAAATGAAGACCCTTTGAAGTCATATTGCATGGTACCCATTCCACGGGTCTCAACTCTCCAGGTTTAAGGTATTCTTCCTTCAGCTAAAACATGCAGGTGTAACCCAGAGTATGATCAACCGTGTGAACGGGAGACGTGTTCAAATATGTCTCAGTTTTCGTACCCTGGTACTCGGGTGCAACATTCCAGACGCTTTACTAACACTCTCCCGACTTGGAGAGTCAGTCCCTTTAACCTCCTGTTTGGCCCACTTTGCAATTTCTGCGGAAGATGAACAGGAATAGCGAGAACCAATGAGAGACTAGCTGGAGGTGTCTGGACGGGCAAATTTAACTCTCATTTCCCACCAGGAAGAGGAATTAACCAAAGGCTCAGCGTGCCGCGCCGGAACCAGATTAGGGCCTGAAGGCGTCCTGTGGTGCTGCGGACAGGTCACAAGAAAGCGAGTTGAAGAAAGGAGCTCAGGGGCACTGTAATTCACAATCTTGCAGAGTTATAAATGACAGCTATCGTCCAAAAATATACTGAAGTAAGGCTGCCAAGAGGACTTGAAAGCGGGGCAGAATTGCAGGAAACCGATTTCAGGAGGTAGACTGGAATTGCATTGAAAGCATAGGAAAAGAGGCAGAACGTCCACAATGATGCACTTGGCCAAAAAGGGCGTATGCGTTTTTTCCTGAATCTATTCAGGAAAAAACGCATACGCCCTTTTTGGCCAACCAAGCAAGCTTGCAAAGGAAATCTGCACTACAATGAAGTCTCACTTCCCCCCGGTCAAAAGGGCCGTCTGAAAAAAGTGTAAAATCCAGAAAGGCAGGACAGGCCATGGAGAACTGGGAGCCTTGTTATGCTGATGGGCGGGATGTAAATTGCCAACAGACAGTCGGGAGAAGTGTATGGTGTTTCCTGAAACATCTAAAAAACAAAGCAACAGAGCCTAGGGCACTTCCACTTATGGTCCTATAGCTTAGGGAAATTAACATCAAAAAGACACAGCCACCCCAAAGTTTGGAATGTCTCTGTTTACAAGAACCTCGTTTACCGTACAAGTTGAACATCACAGAAAGTGAAAAATGGATAAAGAAGTTGTGCTATTTACTTACAAAGCAATATCACTCAGCAAAGAAATCTATGTCATCAGGCCCGTAGCAGCACAATGAGTGGATTCAGGTACGATGATTCTATCTGAAATAAGTCACACAGAAAAAGAAACATCATAAGATATCAGTAATACACGGAATGTAAACTTGGCTACACAGGAGCTGAACTCCAAAACAGAACAGGGTCTCAAATTTAGAAAACCATCTTATGCTTGCTTAAGGGGAAAGGTGAGTTGGGGTACTGCATAAAACCAGAGATTGAATTGAGCACAGATAAAGTTCCTTAAGTCAAATATGGAATAGACAAGAGCTACTCCTTGCTCAACGAAATGGACTCAACACCCCATATTAAACGCCTAAGAATGTACCTGACTAGTAAGTATCTTAAAACCTATGGATTGCTGTTTCTCCGAAAGAGAATCAAGCATGTGTACAGGGGTATAAACGCAGCAGTGATAGGATTGGAGAGGTTCGGTGAGCAAATGAAGACCCTTTGAAGTCATATTGCATGGTACCCATTACATGGGTTTCAACTCTCCAGGTTTAAGGTATTCTTCCTTCAGCGAAAACATGCATGTGGAACCTAGAGTATGATCAACCATGTGATCGGGAGACGTGTTCAAATATGTCTCAGTTTTCGTACCCTGGTACTCGGGTGCAACATTCCAGACGCTTTACTAACACTCTCCCGACTTGGAGAGTCAGTCCCTTTAACCTCCTGTTTGGCCCAGTTTGCAACTTCTGCGGAAGATGAACAGGAATAGGGAGAACCAATGAGAGACTAGCTGGAGGTGTCTGGACGGGCAAATTTAACTCTCATTTCCCACCAGGAAGAGGAATTAACCAAAGGCTCAGCGTGCCGTGCCGGAACCAGATTAGGGCCTGAAGCCATCCTGCGGTGTTGCGGCCAGCTCACAAGAAAGCGAGTTGAAGAAAGGAGCTCAGGGGCACTGTAATTCACAAACCTGCAGAGTTATAAATGACAGCTATCGTCCAAAAATATACTGAAGTAAGGCTGCCAAGAGGACTTGAAAGCGGGGCAGAATTGCAGGAAACCGATTTCAGGAGGTAGACTGGAATTGCATTGAAAGCATAGGAAAAGAGGCAGAACGTCCACAATGATGCACTTGGCCAAAAAGGGCGTATGCGTTTTTTTCTGAATATATTCAGGAAAAAACGCATACGCCCTTTTTGGCCAACCAAGCAAGCTTGCAAAGGAAATCAGCACTACAATGAAGTCTCACTTCCCCCCGGTCAAAAGGGCCATCTGAAAAAAGTGTAAAATCCAGAAAGGCAGGACAGGCCATGGAGAACTGGGAGCCTTGTTATGCTGATGGGCGGGATGTAAATTGCCAACAGACACTCGGGAGAAGTGTATGGTGTTTCCTGAAACATCTAAAAAACAAAGCAACAGAGCCTAGGGCACTTCCACTTATGGTCCTATAGCTTAGGGAAATTAAAATCAAAAAGACACAGCCACCCCAAAGTTTGGGACGCCTCTGTTTACAAGAACCTCGTTTACCGTACAAGTTCAATATCACAGAAAGTGAAAAATGGATAAAGAACTTGTGGTACTTACGTACAATGCAGTATCACTCAGCAATGCAATCTATGTCATCAGGCCTGTAGCAGCATAATGAGTGGATTCAGGTACGATGATTCTAACTGAAATAAGTCACACAGAAAAAGAAACATCATAAGATATCACTAATACACGGAATGTAAATTTGGCTACACAGGAACTGAATTCCAAAACAGAACAGGGTCTCAAATTTAGAAAACCAACTTATGCTTGCTTAAGGGGAAAGGTGAGTTGGGGTGCTGCAGAAAACCAGAGATTGAAATAACCACAGATAAAGTTCCTTAAGCCAAATATGGAATAGACAAGAGCTACTCCTTGCTCAACGAAATGGACTCAACACCGCATATTAAACGCCTAAGAATGTACCTGACTAGTAAGTATCTTAAAACCTATGGATTGCTATGTCTCTGAAAGAGAATCAAGCATGTGTACAGGGGCATAAACGCAGCAGTGATAGGATTGGAGAGGTTCGGTGAGCAAATGAAGACCCTTTGAAGTCATATTGCATGGTACCCATTCCACGGGTCTCAACTCTCCAGGTTTAAGGTATTCTTCCTTCAGCTAAAACATGCATGTGGAACCTAGAGTATGATCAACTGTGTGAACGGGAGACATGTTCAAATATGTCTCAGTTTTCCTCCCCTGGTACTCGGGTGCAACATTCCAGACACTTTACTAACACTCTCCCCACTTGGAGAGTCAGTGCCTTTAACCTCCTGTTTGGCCCAGTTTGCAATTTCTGCGGAAGATGAACAGGAATAGGGAGAACCAATGAGAGACTAGCTGGAGGTGTCTGGACGGGCAAATTTAACTCTCTTTTCCCACCAGGAAGAGGAAATAACCAAAGGCTCAGCATGCCGTGCCAGAACCAGATTAGGGCCTGAAGCCATCCAGCGGTGTTGCGGCCAGCTCACAAGAAAGTGAGTTGAAGAAAGGAGCTCAGGGGCACTGTAATTCACAAACCTGCAGAGTTATAAATGACAGCTATCGTCCAAAAATATACTGAAGTAAGGCTGCCAAGAGGACTTGAAAGCGGGGCAGAATTGCAGGAAACCGATTTCAGGAGGTAGACTGGAATTGCATTGAAAGCATAGGAAAAGAGGCAGAACGTCCACAATGATGCACTTGGCCAAAAAGGGCGTATGCGTTTTTTCCTGAATATATTCAGGAAAAAACGCATACGCCCTTTTTGGCCAACCAAGCAAGCTTGCAAAGGAAATCTGCACTACAATGAAGTCTCACTTCCCCCCGGTCAAAAGGGCCATCTGAAAAAAGTGTAAAATCCAGAAAGGCAGGACAGGCCATGGAGAACTGGGAGCCTTGTTATGCTGATGGGCGGGATGTAAATTGCCAACAGACACTAGGGAGAAGTGTATGGTGTTTCCTGAAACATCTAAAAAACAAAGCAACAGAGCCTAGGGCACTTCCACTTATGGTCTTATAGCTTAGGGAAATTAAAATCAAAAAGACACAGCCACCCCAAAGTTTCGAACGGCTCTGTTTACAAGAACATCGTTTACAGTACAAGTTCAACATCGCAGAAAGTGAAAAATGGATAAAGAAGTTGTGGTATTTACTTACAAAGCAATATCACTCAGCAATGGAATCTATGTCATCAGGCCCTTAGCAGCACAATGAGTGGATTCAGGTATGATGATTCTAACTGAAATAAGTCACACAGAAAAAGAAACATCATAAGATATCACTAATACATGGAATGTAAACTTGGCTACACAGGTACTGAATTCCAAAACAGAACAGGATCTCAAATTTAGAAAAGCAACTTATGCTTGCTTAAGGGGAAAGGTGAGTTGGGGTGCTGCATAAAACCAAAGATTGAAATGAACACAGATAAAGTTCCTTAAGCCAAATGTGGAATAGACAAGAGCTACTCCTTGCTCAACGAAATAGACTCAACACCGCATATTAAACGCCTAAGTATGTACCTGACTAGTAAGTATCTTAAAACCTATGGATTGCTATGTCTCCGAAGGAGAATCAAGCATGTGTACAGGGGCATAAACGTAGCAGTGATAGGATTGGAGAGGTTCGGTGAGCAAATGAAGACCCTTTGAAGTCATATTGCATGGTACCCATTCCACGGGTTTCAACTATCGAGGTTTAAGGTATTCTTCTTTAAGCTAAAACATGCATGTGGAACCTAGAGTATGATCAACCATGTGATCGGGAGACGTGTTCAAATATGTCTCAGTTTTCGTACCCTGGTACTCGGGTGCAACATTCCAGACGCTTTACTAACACTCTCCCGACTTGGAGAGTCAGCGCCTTTAACCTCCTGTTTGGCCCATTTTGCAATTTCTGCGAAAGATGAACAGGAATAGGGAGAACCAATGAGAGACTAGCTGGAGGTGTCTGGACGGGCAAATTTAACTCTCATTTCTCACCAGGAAGAGGAATTAACCAAAGGCTCAGCGTGCCGTGCCGGAACCAGATTAGGGCCTGAAGCCATCCTGCGGTGTTGCGGCCAGCTCAAAACAAAGCGAGTTGAAGAAAGGAGCTCAGGGGCACTGTAATTCACAAACCTGCAGAGTTATAAATGACAGCTATCGTCCAAAAATATACTGAAGTAAGGCTGCCAAGAGGACTTGAAAGCGGGGCAGAATTGCAGGAAACCGATTTCAGGAGGTAGACTGGAATTGCATTGAAAGCATAGGAAAAGAGGCAGAACGTCCACAATGATACACTTGGCCAAAAAGGGCGTATGCGTTTTTTCCTGAATCTATTCAGGAAGAAACGCATACGCCCTTTTTGGCCAACCAAGCAAGCTTGCAAAGGAAATCTGCACTACAATGAAGTCTCACTTCCTCCCTGTCAAAGGGGCCATCTGAAAAAAGTGTAAACTCCAGAAAGGCAGGACAGGCCATGGAGAACTGGGAGCCTTGTTATGCTGATGGGCGGGATGTAAATTGCCAACAGACAGTCGGGAGAAGTGTATGGTGTTTCCTGAAACATCTAAAAAACAAAGCAACAGAGCCTAGGGCACTTCCACTTATGGTCCTATAGCTTAGGGAAATTAAAATAAAAAAGACACAGCCACCCCAAAGTTTGGGACGCCTCTGTTTACAAGAACCTCGTTTACCGTACAAGTTCAATATCGCAGAAAGTGAAAAATGGATAAAGAACTTGTGGTACTTACGTACAATGCAGTATCACTCAGCAATGAAATCTATGTCATCAGGCCTGTAGCAGCATAATGAGTGGATTCAGGTACGATGATTCTAACTGAAATAAGTCACACAGAAAAAGAAACATCATAAGATATCACTAATACACGGAATGTAAACTTGGCTACACAGGAACTGAATTCCAAAACACAACAGGGTCTCAAATTTAGAAAACCAACTTATGCTTGCTTAAGGGGAAAGGTGAGTTGGGGTGCTGCATAAAACCAGAGATTGAAATGAGCACAGATAAAGTTCCTTAAGCCAAATATGGAATAGACAAGAGCTACTCCTTGCTCAATGAAATGGACTCAACACCGCATATTAAACGCCTAAGAATGTACCTGACTAGTAAGTATCTTAAAACCTATGGATTGCTATGTCTCCGAAAGAGAATCAAGCGTGTGTACAGGGGCATAAACGCAGCAGTGATAGGATTGGAGAGGTTCGGTGAGCAAATGAAGACCCTTTGAAGTCATATTGCATGGTACCCATTCCACGGGTCTCAACTCTCCAGGTTTAAGGTATTCTTCCTTCAGCTAAAATATGCATGTGGAACCCAGAGTATGATCAACCATGTGATCGGGAGACGTGTTCAAATATGTCTCAGTTTTCGTACCCTGGTACTCGGGTGCAACATTCCAGACGCTTTACTAACACTCTCCCGACTTGGAGAGTCAGTCCCTTTAACCTCCTGTTTGGCCCAGTTTGCAATTTCTGCGGAAGATGAACAGGAATAGCGAGAACCAATGAGAGACTAGCTGGAGGTGTCTGGACGGGCAAATTTAACTCTCATTTCCCACCAGGAAGAGGAATTAACCAAAGGCTCAGCGTGCCGTGCCGGAACCAGATTAGGGCCTGAAGCCATCCTGCGGTGTTGCGGACAGCTCACAAGAAAGCGAGTTGAAGAAAGGAGCTCAGGGGCACTGTAATTCACAAACCTGCAGAGTTATAAATGACAGCTATCGTCCAAAAATATACTGAAGTAAGGCTGCCAAGAGGACTTGAAAGCGGGGCAGAATTGCAGGAAACCGATTTCAGGAGGTAGACTGGAATTGCATTGAAAGCATAGGAAAAGAGGCAGAACGTCCACAATGATGCACTTGGCCAAAAAGGGCGTATGCGTTTTTTCCTGAATATATTCAGGAAAAATATATTCAGGAAAAAACGCATACGCCCTTTTTGGCCAACCAAGCAAGCTTGCAAAGGAAATCTGCACTACAATGAAGTCTCACTTCCCCCCGGTCAAAAGGGCCATCTGAAAAAAGTGTAAAATCCAGAAAGGCAGGACAGGCC
This sequence comes from Stenella coeruleoalba, assembly GCF_951394435.1. Lineage (NCBI taxonomy): Eukaryota > Metazoa > Chordata > Mammalia > Artiodactyla > Delphinidae > Stenella > Stenella coeruleoalba. Next base: position 135,321,972 of record NC_137148.1, read on the forward strand.
ATGGAGAACTGGGAGCCTTGTTATGCTGATGGGCGGGATGTAAATTGCCAACAGACACTCGGGAGAAGTGTATGGTGTTTCCTGAAACATCTAAAAAACAAAGCAACAGAGCCTAGGGCACTTCCACTTATGGTCCTATAGCTTAGGGAAATTAAAATCAAAAAGACACAGCCACCCCAAAGTTTGAGTCACCTCTGTTTACAAGAACCTCGTTTACCGTACAAGTTCAATATCACAGAAAGTGAAAAATGGATAAAGAACTTGTGGTACTTACTTACAATGCAGTATCACTCAGCAATGAAATCTATGTCATCAGGCCCGTAGCAGCATAATGAGTGGATTCAGGTACGATGATTCTAACTGAAATAAGTCACACAGAAAAATAAACATCATAAGATATCACTAATACACGGAATGTAAACTTGTCTACACAGGAACTGAATTCCAAAACAGAACAGGGTCTGAAATTAAGAAAACCAACTTATGCTTGCTTAAGGGGAATGGTGAGTTGGGGTGCTGCATAAAACCAGAGATTGAAATGAGCACAGATAAAGTTCCTTAAGCCAAATATGGAATAGACAAGAGCTACTCCTTGCTCAACGAAATGGACTCAACACCGCATATTAAACGCCTAAGAATGTACCTGACTAGTAAGTATCTTAAAACCTATGGATTGCTATGTCTCCAAAAGAGAATCAAGCGTGTGTACAGGGGCATAAACGCAGCAGTGATAGGATTGGAGAGGTTCGGTGAGCAAATGAATACCCTTTGAAGTCATATTGCATGGTACCCATTCCACGGGTTTCAACTACCCAGGTTTAAGGTATTCTTCCTTCAGCTAAAACATGCATGTGGAACCTAGAGTATGATCAACCATGTGATCGGGAGATGTGTTCAAATATGTCTCAGTTTTTGTACCCTGGTACTCGAGTGCAACATTCCAGACGCTTTACTAACACTCTCCCGAATTGGAGAGTCAGTCCCTTTAACCTCCTGTTTGGCCCAGTTTGCAATTTCTGCGGAAGATGAACAGGAATAGCGAGAACCAATGAGAGACTAGCTGGAGGTGTCTGGACGGGCAAATTTAACTCTCATTTCCCACCAGGAAGAGGAAATAACCAAAGGCTCAGCGTGCCGTGCCGGAACCAGATTAGGGCCTGAAGCCATCCTGCGGTGTTGCGGCCAGCTCACAAGAAAGCGAGTTGAAGAAAGGAGCTCAGGGGCACTGTAATTCACAAACCTGCAGAGTTATAAATGACAGCTATCGTCCAAAAATATACTGAAGTAAGGCTGCCAAGAGGACTTGAAAGCGGAGCAGAATTGCAGGAAACCGATTTCAGGAGGTAGACTGGAATTGCATTGAAAGCATAGGAAAAGAGGCAGAACGTCCACAATGATGCACTTGGCCAAAAAGGGCGTATGCGTTTTTTCCTGAATATATTCAGGAAAAAACGGATACGCCCTTTTTGGCCAACCAAGCAAACTTGCAAAGGAAATCTGCACTACAATGAAGTCTCACTTCCCCCCGGTCAAAAGGGCCATCTGAAAAAAGTGTAAAATCCAGAAAGGCAGGACAGGCCATGGAGAACTGGGAGCCTTGTTATGCTGATGGGCGGGATGTAAATTGCCAACAGACACTCGGGAGAAGTGTATGGTGTTTCCTGAAACATCTAAAAAACAAAGCAACAGAGCCTAGGGCACTTCCACTTATGGTCCTATAGCTTAGGGAAATTAAAATCAAAAAGACACAGCCACCCCAAAGTTTGGGACGCCTCTGTTTACAAGAACCTCGTTTACCGTACAAGTTCAATATCACAGAAAGTGAAAAATGGATAAAGAACTTGTGGTACTTACGTACAATGCAGTATCAGTCAGCAATGAAATCTATGTCATCAGGCCCGTAGCAGCATAATGAGTGGATTCAGGTACGATGATTCTAACTGAAATAAGTCACACAGAAAAAGAAACATCATAAGATATCACTAATACACGGAATGTAAACTTGGCTACACAGGAACTGAATTACAGAACAGAACAGTGTCTCAAATTTAGAAAACCAACTTATGCTTGCTTAAGGGGAAAGGTGAGTTGGGGTGCTGCATAAAACCAGAGATTGAAATGAGCACAGATAAAGTTCCTTAAGCCAAATATGGAATAGACAAGAGCTACTCCTTGCTCAATGAAATGGACTCAACACCCCATATTAAACGCCTAAGAATGTACCTGACTAGTAAATATCTTAAAACCTATGGATTGCTATGTCTCCAAAAGAGAATCAAGCATGTGTACAGGGGCATAAACGCAGCACTGATAGGATAGGAGAGGTTCGGTGAGCAAATGAAGACCCTTTGAAGTCATATTGCATGCTACCCATTCCACGGGTCTCAATTCTCCAGGTTTAAGGTATTCTTCCTTCAGCTAAAACATGCATGTGGAACCCAGAGTATGATCAACCGTGTGAACGGGAGACGTGTTCAAATATGTCTCAGTTTTCCTCCCCTGGTACTCGGGTGCAACATTCCAGACGCTTTACTAACACTCTCCCCACTTGGAGAGTCAGTCCCTTTAACCTCCTGTTTGGCCCAGTTTGCAATTTCTGCGGAAGATGAACAGGAATAGGGAGAACCAATCAGAGACTAGCTGGAGGTGTCTGGACGGGCAAATTTAACTCTCATTTCCCACCAGGAAGAGGAAATAACCAAAGGCTCAGCATGCCGTGCCGGAACCAGATTAGGGCCTGAAGCCATCCTGCGGTGTTGCGGCCAGGTCACAAGAAAGCGAATTGAAGAAAGGAGCTCAGGGGCACTGTAATGCACAAACCTGCAGAGTTATAAATGACAGCTATCGTCCAAAAATATACTGAAGTAAGGCTGCCAAGAGGACTTGAAAGCGGGGCAGAATTGCAGGAAACCGATTTCAGGAGGTAGACTGGAATTGCATTGAAAGCATAGGAAAAGAGGCAGAATGTCCACAATGATGCACTTGGCCAAAAAGGACATATGCGTTTTTTCCTGAATATATTCAGGAAAAAACGCATACGCACTTTTTGGCCAACCAAGCAAGCTTGCAAAGGAAATCTGCACTACAATGAAGTCTCACTTCCCCCCGGTCAAAAGGGCCATCTGAAAAATGTGTAAAATCCAGAAAGGCAGGACAGGCCATGGAGAACTGGGAGCCTTGTTATGCTGATGGGCGGGATGTAAATTGCCAACATCCACTCCGGAGAAGTGTATGGTGTTTCCTGAAACATCTAAAAAACAAAGCAACAGAGCCTAGGGCACTTCCACTTATGGTCCTATAGTTTATGGAAATTAAAATCAAAAAGACACAGCCACCTCAAAGTTTGGGACGCCTCTGTTTACAAGAACCTCGTTTACAGTACAAGTTCAACATCGCAGAAAGTGAAAAATGGATAAAGATGTTGTGGTATTTACTTACAAAGCAATATCACTCAGCAATGAAATCTATGTCATCAGGCCCTTAGCAGCACAATGAGTGGATTCAGGTATGATGATTCTAACTGAAATAAGTCACACAGAAAAAGAAACATCATAAGATATCAGTAATACACGGAATGTAAACTTGGCTACACAGGAACTGAATTACAGAACAGAACAGGGTCTCAAATTGAGAAAACCAACTTATGCTTGCTTAAGGGGAAAGGTGAGTTGGGGTGCTGCATAAAACCAGAGATTGAAATGAGCACAGATAAAGTTCCTTAAGCCAAATATGGAATAGACAAGAGCTACTCCTTCAACGAAATGGACTCAACACCGCATATTAAACGCCTAAGAATGTACCTGACTAGTAAGTATCTTAAAACCTATGGATTGCTATGTCTCTGTAAGAGAATCAAGCATGTGTACAGGGGCATAAACGCAGCAGTGATAGGATTGGAGAGGTTCAGTGAGCAAATGAAGAACCTTTGAAATCATATTGCATGGTACCCATTCCACGGGTTTCAACTACCCAGGTTTAAGGTATTCTTCCTTCAGCTAAAACATGCATGTGGAACCTAGAGTATGATCAACCATGTGATCGGGAGACGTGTTCAAATATGTCTCAGTTTTCGTACCCTGGTACTCGGGTGCAACATTCCAGACGCTTTACTAACACTCTCCCAACTTGAAGAGTCAGTCCCTTTAACCTCCTGTTTGACCCAGTTTGCAATTTCTGCGGAAGATGAACAGGAATAGCGAGAACAAATGAGAGACTATCTGGAGGTGTCTGGACGGGCAAATTTAACTCTCATTTCCCACCAGGAAGAGGAAATAAACAAAGGCTCAGCGTGCCGTGCCGGAACCAGATTAGGGCCTGAAGCCATCCTGCCGTTTTGCGGCCAGCTCACAAGAAAGCGAGTTGAAGAAAGGAGCTCAGGGGCACTGTAATTCACAAACCTGCAGAGTTATAAATGACAGCTATCGTCCAAAAATAGACTGAAGTAAGGCTGCCAAGAGGACTTGAAAGCGGGGCAGAATTGCAGGAAACCGATTTCAGGAGGTAGACTGGAATTGCATTGAAAGCATAGGAAAAGAGGCAGAACGTCCACAATGATGCACTTGGCCAAAAAGGGCGTATGCGTTTATTCCTGAATATATTCAGGAAAAAACGCATACGCACTTTTTGACCAACCAAGCAAGCTTGCAAAGGAAATCTGCACTACAATGAAGTCTCACTTCCCCCCGGTCAAAAGGGCCATCTGAAAAAAGTGTAAAATCCAGAAAGGCAGGACAGGCCATGGAGAACTGGGAGCCTTGTTATGCTGATGGGCGGGATGTAAATTGCCAACAGACACTCGGGAGAAGTGTATGGTGTTTCCTGAAACATCTAAAAAACAAAGCAACAGAGCCTAGGGCACTTCCACTTATGGTCCTATAGCTTAGGGAAATTAAAATCAAAAAGACACAGCCACCCCAAAGTTTTGGGACGCCTCTGTTTACAAGAACCTCGTTTACCGTACAAGTTCAATATCACAGAAAGTGAAAAATGGATAAAGAACTTGTGGTACTTATGTACAATGCAGTATCACTCAGCAATGAAATCTATGTCATCAGGCCCGTAGCAGCATAATGAGTGGATTCAGGTACGATGATTCTAACTGAAATAAGTCACACAGAAAAAGAAACATCATAAGATATCACTAATACACGGAATGTAAACTTGTCTACAAAGGAACTGAATTCCAAAACAGAACAGGGTCTCAAATTTAGAAAACCAACTTATGCTTGCTTAAGGGGAAAGGTGAGTTGGGGTGCTGCATAAAACCAGAGATTGAAATGAGCACAGATAAAGTTCCTTAAGCCAAATATGCAATAGACAAGAGCTACTCCTTGCTCAGTGAAATGGACTCAACACCCCATATTAAACGCCTAAGAATGTACCTGACTAGTAAGTATCTTAAAACCTATGGATTGCTATGTCTCCAAAAGAGAATCAAGCATGTGTACAGGGGCATAAACGCAGCAGTGATAGGATTGGAGAGGTTCGGTGAGCAAATGAAGACCCTTTGAAGTCATATTGCATGGTACCCATTCCACGGGTCTCAACTCTCCAGGTTTAAGGTATTCTTCCTTCAGCTAAAACATGCATGTGGAACACAGAGTATGATCAACCATGTGAACCTGAGACGTGTTCATATGTGTCTCAGTTTTCCTCCCCTGGTACTCAGGTGCAACATTCCAGACGCTTTACTAACACTCTCCCCACTTGGAGAGTCAGCGCCTTTAACCTCCTGTTTGGCCCAGTTTGCAATTTCTGCAGAAGATGAACAGGAATAGGGAGAACCAATGAGAGACTAGCTGGAGGTGTCTGGACGGGCAAACTTAACTCTCATTTCCCACCAGGAAGAGGAAATAACCAAAGGCTCAGCGTGCCGTGCCGGAACCAGATTAGGGCCTGAAGCCATCCTGCGGTGTTGCGGCCAGCTCACAAGAAAGCGAGTTGAAGAAAGGAGCTCAGGGGCACTGTAATTCACAAACCTGCAGAGTTATAAATGACAGCTATCGTCCAAAAATATACTGAAGTAAGGCTGCCAAGAGGACTTGAAAGCGGGGCAGAATTGCAGGAAACCGATTTCAGGAGGTAGACTGGAATTGCATTGAAAGCATAGGAAAAGAGGCAGAACGTCCACAATGATGCACTTGGCCAAAAAGGGCGTATGCGTTTTTTCCTGAATATATTCAGGAAAAATATATTCAGGAAAAAACGCATACGCCCTTTTTGGCCAACCAAGCAAGCTTGCAAAGGAAATCTGCACTACAATGAAGTCTCACTTCCCCCCGGTCAAAAGGGCCATCTGAAAAAAGTGTAAAATCCAGAAAGGCAGGACAGGCCATGGAGAACTGGGAGCCTTGTTATGCTGATGGGCGGGATGTAAATTGCCAACAGACACTCGGGAGAAGTGTATGGTGTTTCCTGAAACATCTAAAAAACAAAGCAACAGAGCCTAGGGCACTTCCACTTATGGTCCTATAGCTTAGGGAAATTAAAATCAAAAAGACACAGCCACCCCAAAGTTTGAGTCACCTCTGTTTACAAGAACCTCGTTTACCGTACAAGTTCAATATCACAGAAAGTGAAAAATGGATAAAGAACTTGTGGTACTTACTTACAATGCAGTATCACTCAGCAATGAAATCTATGTCATCAGGCCCGTAGCAGCATAATGAGTGGATTCAGGTACGATGATTCTAACTGAAATAAGTCACACAGAAAAATAAACATCATAAGATATCACTAATACACGGAATGTAAACTTGGCTACACAGGAACTGAATTCCAAAACAGAACAGGGTCTGAAATTAAGAAAACCAACTTATGCTTGCTTAAGGGGAATGGTGAGTTGGGGTGCTGCATAAAACCAGAGATTGAAATGAGCACAGATAAAGTTCCTTAAGCCAAATATGGAATAGACAAGAGCTACTCCTTGCTCAACGAAATGGACTCAACACCGCATATTAAACGCCTAAGAATGTACCTGACTAGTAAGTATCTTAAAACCTATGGATTGCTATGTCTCCAAAAGAGAATCAAGCGTGTGTACAGGGGCATAAACGCAGCAGTGATAGGATTGGAGAGGTTCGGTGAGCAAATGAATACCCTTTGAAGTCATATTGCATGGTACCCATTCCACGGGTTTCAACTACCCAGGTTTAAGGTATTCTTCCTTCAGCTAAAACATGCATGTGGAACCTAGAGTATGATCAACCATGTGATCGGGAGATGTGTTCAAATATGTCTCAGTTTTTGTACCCTGGTACTCGAGTGCAACATTCCAGACGCTTTACTAACACTCTCCCGAATTGGAGAGTCAGTCCCTTTAACCTCCTGTTTGGCCCAGTTTGCAATTTCTGCGGAAGATGAACAGGAATAGCGAGAACCAATGAGAGACTAGCTGGAGGTGTCTGGACGGGCAAATTTAACTCTCATTTCCCACCAGGAAGAGGAAATAACCAAAGGCTCAGCGTGCCGTGCCGGAACCAGATTAGGGCCTGAAGCCATCCTGCGGTGTTGCGGCCAGCTCACAAGAAAGCGAGTTGAAGAAAGAAGCTCAGGGGCACTGTAATTCACAAACCTGCAGAGTTATAAATGACAGCTATCGTCCAAAAATATACTGAAGTAAGGCTGCCAAGAGGACTTGAAAGCGGAGCAGAATTGAAGGAAACCGATTTCAGGAGGTAGACTGGAATTGCATTGAAAGCATAGGAAAAGAGGCAGAACGTCCACAATGATGCACTTGGCCAAAAAGGGCGTATGCGTTTTTTCCTGAATATATTCAGGAAAAAACGCATATGCCCTTTTTGGCCAACCAAGCAAACTTGCAAAGGAAATCTGCACTACAATGAAGTCTCACTTCCTCCCTGTCAAAGGGGCCATCTGAAAAAAGTGTAAAATCCAGAAAGGCAGGACAGGCCATGGAGAACTGGGAGCCTTGTTATGCTGATGGGCGGGATGTAAATTGCCAACAGACACTCGGGAGAAGTGTATGGTGTTTCCTGAAACATCTAAAAAACAAAGCAACAGAGCCTAGGGCACTTCCACTTATGGTCCTATAGCTTAGGGAAATTAAAATCAAAAAGACACAGCCACCCCAAAGTTTGGGACGCCTCTGTTTACAAGAACCTCGTTTACCGTACAAGTTCAATATCGCAGAAAGTGAAAAATGGATAAAGAACTTGTGGTACTTACGTACAATGCAGTATCACTCAGCAATGAAATCTATGTCATCAGGCCTGTAGCAGCATAATGAGTGGATTCAGGTACGATGATTCTAACTGAAATAAGTCACACAGAAAAAGAAACATCATAAGATATCACTAATACACGGAATGTAAACTTGGCTACACAGGAACTGAATTACAGAACAGAACAGGGTCTCAAATTTAGAAAACCAACCTATGCTTGCTTAAGGGGAAAGGTGAGTTGGGGTGCTGCATAAAACCAGAGATTGAAATGAGCACAGATAAAGTTCCTTAAGCCAAATATGGAATAGACAAGAGCTACTCCTTGCTCAATGAAATGGACTCAACACCCCATATTAAACGCCTAAGAATGTACCTGACTAGTAAATATCTTAAAACCTATGGATTGCTATGTCTCCAAAAGAGAATCAAGCGTGTGTACAGGGGCATAAACGCAGCACTGATAGGATTGGAGAGGTTCGGTGAGCAAATGAAGACCCTTTGAAGTCATATTGCATGCTACCCATTCCACGGGTCTCAATTCTCCAGGTTTAAGGTATTCTTCCTTCAGCTAAAACATGCATGTGGAACCCAGAGTATGATCAACCATGTGAACGGGAGACGTGTTCAAATATGTCTCAGTTTTCCTCCCCTGGTACTCGGGTGCAACATTCCAGACGCTTTACTAACACTCTCCCCACTTGGAGAGTCAGTCCCTTTAACCTCCTGTTTGGCCCAGTTTGCAATTTCTGCGGAAGATGAACAGGAATAGGGAGAACCAATCAGAGACTAGCTGGAGGTGTCTGGACGGGCAAATTTAACTCTCATTTCCCACCAGGAAGAGGAAATAACCAAAGGCTCAGCATGCCGTGCCGGAACCAGATTAGGGCCTGAAGCCATCCTGCGGTGTTGCGGCCAGCTCACAAGAAAGCGAATTGAAGAAAGGAGCTCAGGGGCACTGTAATGCACAAACCTGCAGAGTTATAAATGACAGCTATCGTCCAAAAATATACTGAAGTAAGGCTGCCAAGAGGACTTGAAAGCGGGGCAGAATTGCAGGAAACCGATTTCAGGAGGTAGACTGGAATTGCATTGAAAGCATAGGAAAAGAGGCAGAATGTCCACAATGATGCACTTGGCCAAAAAGGACATATGCGTTTTTTCCTGAATATATTCAGGAAAAAACGCATACGCACTTTTTGGCCAACCAAGCAAGCTTGCAAAGGAAATCTGCACTACAATGAAGTCTCACTTCCCCCTGGTCAAAAGGGCCATCTGAAAAATGTGTAAAATCCAGAAAGGCAGGACAGGCCATGGAGAACTGGGAGCCTTGTTATGCTGATGGGCGGGATGTAAATTGCCAACAGACACTCGGGAGAAGTGTATGGTGTTTCCTGAAACATCTAAAAAACAAAGCAACAGAGCCTAGGGCACTTCCACTTATGGTCCTATAGTTTATTGAAATTAAAATCAAAAAGACACAGCCACCTCAAAGTTTGGGACGCCTCTGTTTACAAGAACCTCGTTTACAGTACAAGTTCAACATCGCAGAAAGTGAAAAATGGATAAAGATGTTGTGGTATTTACTTACAAAGCAATATCACTCAGCAATGAAATCTATGTCATCAGGCCCTTAGCAGCACAATGAGTGGATTCAGGTATGATGATTCTAACTGAAATAAGTCACACAGAAAAAGAAACATCATAAGATATCAGTAATACACGGAATGTAAACTTGGCTACACAGGAACTGAATTACAGAACAGAACAGGGTCTCAAATTGAGAAAACCAACTTATGCTTGCTTAAGGGGAAAGGTGAGTTGGGGTGCTGCATAAAACCAGAGATTGAAATGAGCACAGATAAAGTTCCTTAAGCCAAATATGGAATAGACAAGAGCTACTCCTTCAACGAAATGGACTCAACACCGCATATTAAACGCCTAAGAATGTACCTGACTAGTAAGTATCTTAAAACCTATGGATTGCTATGTCTCTGTAAGAGAATCAAGCATGTGTACAGGGGCATAAACGCAGCAGTGATAGGATTGGAGAGGTTCAGTGAGCAAATGAAGAACCTTTGAAATCATATTGCATGGTACCCATTCCACGGGTTTCAACTACCCAGGTTTAAGGTGTTCTTCCTTCAGCTAAAACATGCATGTGGAACCTAGAGTATGATCAACCATGTGATCGGGAGACGTGTTCAAATATGTCTCAGTTTTCGTACCCTGGTACTCGGGTGCAACATTCCAGACGCTTTACTAACACTCTCCCCACTTGAAGAGTCAGTCCCTTTAACCTCCTGTTTGACCCAGTTTGCAATTTCTGCGGAAGATGAACAGGAATAGCGAGAACAAATGAGAGACTAGCTGGAGGTGTCTGGACGGGCAAATTTAACTCTCATTTCCCACCAGGAAGAGGAAATAAACAACTGCTCAGCGTGCCGTGCCGGAACCAGATTAGGGCCTGAAGCCATCCTGCCGTTTTGCGGCCAGCTCACAAGAAAGCGAGTTGAAGAAAGGAGCTCAGGGGCACTGTAATTCACAAACCTGCAGAGTTATAAATGACAGCTATCGTCCAAAAATATACTGAAGTAAGGCTGCCAAGAGGACTTGAAAGCGGGGCAGAATTGCAGGAAACCGATTTCAGGAGGTAGACTGGAATTGCATTGAAAGCATAGGAAAAGAGGCAGAACGTCCACAATGATGCACTTGGCCAAAAAGGGCGTATGCGTTTTTTCCTGAATATATTCAGGAAAAAACGCATACGCACTTTTTGACCAACCAAGCAAGCTTGCAAAGGAAATCTGCACTACAATGAAGTCTCACTTCCCCCCGGTCAAAAGGGCCATCTGAAAAAAGTGTAAAATCCAGAAAGGCAGGACAGGCCATGGAGAACTGGGAGCCTTGTTATGCTGATGGGCGGGATGTAAATTGCCAACAGACACTCGGGAGAAGTGTATGGTGTTTCCTGAAACATCTAAAAAACAAAGCAACAGAGCCTAGGGCAATTCCACTTATGGTCCTATAGCTTAGGGAAATTAAAATCAAAAAGACACAGCCACCCCAAAGTTTGGGACGCCTCTGTTTACAAGAACCTCGTTTACCGTACAAGTTCAATATCACAGAAAGTGAAAAATGGATAAAGAACTTGTGGTACTTATGTACAATGCAGTATCACTCAGCAATGAAATCTATGTCATCAGGCCCGTAGCAGCATAATGAGTGGATTCAGGTACGATGATTCTAACTGAAATAAGTCACACAGAAAAAGAAACATCATAAGATATCACTAATACACGGAATGTAAACTTGGCTACACAGGAACTGAATTACAGAACAGAACAGGGTCTCAAATTTAGAAAACCAACCTATGCTTGCTTAAGGGGAAAGGTGAGTTGGGGTGCTGCATAAAACCAGAGATTGAAATGAGCACAGATAAAGTTCCTTAAGCCAAATATGGAATAGACAAGAGCTACTCCTTGCTCAATGAAATGGACTCAACACCCCATATTAAACGCCTAAGAATGTACCTGACTAGTAAATATCTTAAAACCTATGGATTGCTATGTCTCCAAAAGAGAATCAAGCGTGTGTACAGGGGCATAAACGCAGCACTGATAGGATTGGAGAGGTTCGGTGAGCAAATGAAGACCCTTTGAAGTCATATTGCATGCTACCCATTCCACGGGTCTCAATTCTCCAGGTTTAAGGTATTCTTCCTTCAGCTAAAACATGCATGTGGAACCCAGAGTATGATCAACCGTGTGAACGGGAGACGTGTTCAAATATGTCTCAGTTTTCCTCCCCTGGTACTCGGGTGCAACATTCCAGACGCTTTACTAACACTCTCCCCACTTGGAGAGTCAGTCCCTTTAACCTCCTGTTTGGCCCAGTTTGCAATTTCTGCGGAAGATGAACAGGAATAGGGAGAACCAATCAGAGACTAGCTGGAGGTGTCTGGACGGGCAAATTTAACTCTCATTTCCCACCAGGAAGAGGAAATAACCAAAGGCTCAGCATGCCATGCCGGAACCAGATTAGGGCCTGAAGCCATCCTGCGGTGTTGCGGCCAGCTCACAAGAAAGCGAATTGAAGAAAGGAGCTCAGGGGCACTGTAATGCACAAACCTGCAGAGTTATAAATGACAGCTATCGTCCAAAAATATACTGAAGTAAGGCTGCCAAGAGGATTTGAAAGCGGGGCAGAATTGCAGGAAACCGATTTCAGGAGGTAGACTGGAATTGCATTGAAAGCATAGGAAAAGAGGCAGAGCGTCCACAATGATGCACTTGGTCAAAAAGGGCGTATGCGTTTTTTCCTGAATATATTCAGGAAAAAACGCATACGCCCTTTTTGGCCAACCAAGCAAGCTTGCAAAGGAAATCTGCACTACAATGAAGTCTCACTTCCCCCCGGTCAAAAGGGCCATCTGAACAAAGTGTAAAATCCAGAAAGGCAGGACAGGCCATGGAGAACTGGGAGCCTTGTTATGCTGATGGGCGGGATGTAAATTGCCAACAGACACTCGGGAGAAGTGTATGGTGTTTCCTGAAACATCTAAAAAACAAAGCAACAGAGCCTAGGGCACTTCCACTTATGGTCCTATAGCTTAGGGAAATTAAAATCAAAAAGACTCCGCCACCCCAAAGTTTGGGACGCATCTGTTTACAAGAACCTCGTTTACCGTACAAGTTCAATATCACAGAAAGTGAAAAATGGATAAAGAACTTGTGGTACTTATGTACAATGCAGTATCACTCAGCAATGAAATCTATGTCATCAGGCCCGTAGCAGCATAATGAGTGGATTCAGGTACGATGATTCTAACTGAAATAAGTCACACAGAAAAAGAAACATCATAAGATATCACTAATACACGGAATGTAAACTTGGCTACACAGGAACTGAATTCCAAAACAGAACAGGGTCTCAAATTTAGAAAACCAACTTATGCTTGCTTGAGGGGAAAGGTGAGTTGGGGTGCTGCATAAAACCAGAGATTGAAATAAGCACAGATAAAGTTCTTTAAGCCAAATATGGAATAGACAAGAGCTACTCCTTACTCAACGAAATGGACTCAACACCCCATACTAAACGCCTAAGAACGTACCTGACTAGTAAGTATCTTAAAACCTATGGATTGCTATGTCTCCAAAAGCGAATCAAGCGTGTGTACAGGGGTATAAACGCAGCAGTGATAGGATTGGAGAGGTTCGGTGAGCAAATGAAGACCCTTTGAAGTCATATTGCATGGTACCCATTACACGGGTCTCAACTCTCCAGGATTAAGGTATTCTTCCTTCAGCTAAAACATGCATGTGGAACCCAGAGTATGATCAACCGTGTGAATGGGAGACGTGTTCAAACATGTCTCAGTTTTCCTCCCCTGGTACTCGGGTGCAACATTCCAGACGCTTTACTAACACTCTCCCGACTTGGAGAGTCAGCGCCTTTAACCTCCTGTTTGGCCCAGTTTGCAATTTCTGCGGAAGATGAACAGGAATAGGGAGAACCAATGAGAGACTAGCTGGAGGTGTCTGGACGGGCAAATTTAACTCTCATTTCCCACCAGGAAGAGGAATTAACCAAAGGCTCAGCGTGCCATGCCGGAACCAGATTAGGGCCTGAAGCCATCCTGTGGTGTTGCGGCCAGGTCACAAGAAAGCGAGTTGAAGAAAGGAGCTCAGGGGCACTGTAATTCACAAACCTGCAGAGTTATAAATGAGAGCTATCGTCCAAAAATATACTGAAATAAGGCTGCCAAGAGGACTTGAAAGCGGGGCAGAATTGCAGGAAACCAATTTCAGGAGGTAGACTGGAATTGCATTGAAAGCATAGGAAAAGAGGCAGAACGTCCACAATGATGCACTTGGTCAAAAAGGGCGAATGCGTTTTTTCCTGAATATATTCAGGAAAAAACGCATATGCCCTTTTTGGCCAAACAAGCAAGCTTGCAAAGGAAATCTGCACTACAATGAAGTCTCACTTCTCCCCGGTCAAAAGGGCCACCTGAAAAATGTGTAAAATGCAGAAAGGCAGGACAGGCCATGGAGAACTGGGAGCCTTGTTATGCTGATGGGCGGGATGTAAATTGCCAACAGACACTCGGGAGAAGTGTATGGTGTTTCCTGAAACATCTAAAAAACAAAGCAACAGAGCCTAGGGCACTTCCACTTATGGTCCTATAGCTTAGGGAAATTAAAATAAAAAAGACACAGCCACCCCAAAGTTTGGAACAGCTCTGTTTACAAGAACCTCGTTTACAGTACAAGTTCAACATCGCAGAAAGTGAAAAATGGATAAAGAAGTTGTGGTATTTACTTACAAAGCAATATCACTCAGCAATGAAATCTATGTCATCAGGCCCTTAGCAGCACAATGAGTGGATTCAGGTATGATGATTCTAACTGAAATAAGTCACACAGAAAAAGAAACATCATAAGATATCAGTAATACACGGAATGTAAAGTTGGCTACACAGGAACTGAATTCCAAAACAGAACAGGGTCTCAAATTTAGAAAACCAACTTATGCTTGCTTAAGGGGAAAGGTGAGTTGGGGTGCTGCACAAAACCAGCGATTGAAATGAGCACAGATAAAGTTCCTTAAGCCAAATATGGAATAGACAAGAGCTACTCCTTGCTCAACGAAATGGACTCAACACCGCATGTTAAATGCCAAAGAATGTACCTGACTAGTAAGTATCTTAAAACCTATGGATTGCTATGTCTCCGAAAGAGAATCAAGCATGTGTACAGGGGCATAAACGCAGCAGTGATAGGATTGGAGACTTTCGGTGAGCAAATGAAGACCCTTTGAAGTCATATTGCATGGTACCCATTCCACGGGTTACAACTACCCAGGTTTAAGTTATTCTTCCTTCAGCTAAAACATGCATGTGGAACCCAGAGTATGATCAACCGTGTGAACGGGAGACGTGTTCAAATATGTCTCAGTTTTCCTCCAATGGTACTCGGGTGCAACATTCCAGACGCTTTACTAACACTCTCCCCACTTGGAGAGTCAGCGCCTTTAACCTCCTGTTTGGCCCAGTTTGCAATTTCTGCGGAAGATGAACAGGAATAGGGAGAACCAATGAGAGACTAGCTGGAGGTGTCTGGACGGGCAAATTTAACTCTCATTTCCCACCAGGAAGAGGAAATAACCAAAGGCTCAGCGTGCCGTGCCGGAACCACATTAGGGCCTGAAGCCATCCTGCGGTGTTGCGGCCAGCTCAAAAGAAAGCGAGTTGAAGAAAGGAGCTCAGGGGCAGTGTAATTCACAAACCTGCAGAGTTATAAATGACAGCTATCGTCCAAAAATATACTGAAGTAAGGCTGCCAAGAGGACTTGAATGCGGGGCAGAATTGCAGGAAACCGATTTCAGGAGGTAGACTGGAATTGCATTGAAAGCATAGGAAAAGAGGCAGAGCGTCCACAATGATGCACTTGGCCAAAAAGGGCGTATGCGTTTTTTCCTGAATATATTCAGGAAAAAACGCATACGCACTTTTTGGCCAACCAAGCAAGCTTGCAAAGGAAATCTGCACTACAATGAAGTCTCACTTCCCCCCGGTCAAAAGGGCCATCTGAAAAAAGTGTAAAATCCAGAAAGGCAGGACAGGCCATGGAGAACTGGGAGCCTTGTTATGCTGATGGGCGGGATGTAAATTGCCAACAGACACTCGGGAGAAGTGTATGGTGTTTCCTGAAACATCTAAAAAACAAAGCAACAGAGCCTAGGGCACTTCCACTTATGGTCCTATAGCTTAGGGAAATTAAAATCAAAAAGACACAGCCACCCCAAAGTTTGGGACGCCTCTGTTTACAAGAACCTCGTTTACAGTACAAGTTCAACATCCCAGAAAGTAAAAAATGGATGAAGAAGTTGTGGTATTTACTTACAAGGCAATATCACTCAGCAATGAAATCTATGTCATCAGGCCCTTAGCAGCACAATGAGTGGATTCAGGTATGATGATTCTAACTGAAATAAGTCACACAGAAAAAGAAACATCATAAGATATCAGTAATACACGGAATGTAAATTGGCTACCCAGGAACTGAATTAAAGAACAGAACAGGGTCTCAAATTTAGAAAACCAACTTATGCTTGCTTAAGGGTATAGGTGAGTTGGGGTGCTGCATGAAACCAGAGATTGAAATGAGCACAGATAAAGTTCCTTAAGCCAAATATGGAATAGACAAGAGCTACTCCTTGCTCAACGAAATGGACTCAACACTGCATATTAAACGCCTAAGAATGTACCTGACTAGTAAGTATCTTAAAACCTATGGATTGCTATGTATCCGAAAGAGAATCAAGCATGTGTACAGGGGCATAAACACAGCAGTGATAGGATTGGAGAGGTTCGGTGAGCAAATGAAGACCCTTTGAAGTCATATTGCATGGTACCCATTCCACGGGTTTCAACTACCCAGGTTTAAGGTATTCTTCCTTCAGCTAAAACATGCATGTGGAACCTAGAGTATGATCAACCATGTGATCGGGAGATGTGTTCAAATATGTCTCAGTTTTCGTACCCTGGTACTCGGGTGCAACATTCCAGACGCTTTAATAACACTCTCCCGACTTGGAGAGTCAGTCCCTTTAACCTCCTGTTTGGCCCAGTTTGCAATTTGTGCGAAAGATGAACAGGAATAGCGAGAACCAATGAGAGACTAGCTGGAGGTGTCTGGACGGGCAAATTTAACTCTCATTTCCCACCAGGAAGAGGAATTAACCAAAGGCTCAGCGTGCCATGCCGGAACCAGATTAGGGCCTGAAGCCATCCTGTGGTGTTGCGGCCAGGTCACAAGAAAGCGAGTTGAAGAAAGGAGCTCAGGGGCACTGTAATTCACAAACCTGCAGAGTTATAAATGAGAGCTATCGTCCAAAAATATACTGAAATAAGGCTGCCAAGAGGACTTGAAAGCGGGACAGAATTGCAGGAAACCAATTTCAGGAGGTAGACTGGAATTGCATTGAAAGCATAGGAAAAGAGGCAGAACGTCCACAATGATGCACTTGGCCAAAAAGGGCGTATGCGTTTTTTCCTGAATATATTCAGGAAAAAACGCATATGCCCTTTTTGGCCAACCAAGCAAACTTGCAAAGGAAATCTGCACTACAATGAAGTCTCACTTCCTCCCTGTCAAAGGGGCCATCTGAAAAAAGTGTAAAATCCAGAAAGGCAGGACAGGCCATGGAGAACTGGGAGCCTTGTTATGCTGATGGGCGGGATGTAAATTGCCAACAGACACTCGGGAGAAGTGTATGGTGTTTCCTGAAACATCTAAAAAACAAAGCAACAGAGCCTAGGGCACTTCCACTTATGGTCCTATAGCTTAGGGAAATTAAAATCAAAAAGACACAGCCACCCCAAAGTTTGGGACGCCTCTGTTTACAAGAACCTCGTTTACCGTACAAGTTCAATATCGCAGAAAGTGAAAAATGGATAAAGAACTTGTGGTACTTACGTACAATGCAGTATCACTCAGCAATGAAATCTATGTCATCAGGCCTGTAGCAGCATAATGAGTGGATTCAGGTACGATGATTCTAACTGAAATAAGTCACACAGAAAAAGAAACATCATAAGATATCACTAATACACGGAATGTAAACTTGGCTACACAGGAACTGAATTACAGAACAGAACAGGGTCTCAAATTTAGAAAACCAACCTATGCTTGCTTAAGGGGAAAGGTGAGTTGGGGTGCTGCATAAAACCAGAGATTGAAATGAGCACAGATAAAGTTCCTTAAGCCAAATATGGAATAGACAAGAGCTACTCCTTGCTCAATGAAATGGACTCAACACCCCATATTAAACGCCTAAGAATGTACCTGACTAGTAAATATCTTAAAACCTATGGATTGCTATGTCTCCAAAAGAGAATCAAGCGTGTGTACAGGGGCATAAACGCAGCACTGATAGGATTGGAGAGGTTCGGTGAGCAAATGAAGACCCTTTGAAGTCATATTGCATGCTACCCATTCCACGGGTCTCAATTCTCCAGGTTTAAGGTATTCTTCCTTCAGCTAAAACATGCATGTGGAACCCAGAGTATGATCAACCATGTGAACGGGAGACGTGTTCAAATATGTCTCAGTTTTCCTCCCCTGGTACTCGGGTGCAACATTCCAGACGCTTTACTAACACTCTCCCCACTTGGAGAGTCAGTCCCTTTAACCTCCTGTTTGGCCCAGTTTGCAATTTCTGCGGAAGATGAACAGGAATAGGGAGAACCAATCAGAGACTAGCTGGAGGTGTCTGGACGGGCAAATTTAACTCTCATTTCCCACCAGGAAGAGGAAATAACCAAAGGCTCAGCATGCCGTGCCGGAACCAGATTAGGGCCTGAAGCCATCCTGCGGTGTTGCGGCCAGCTCACAAGAAAGCGAATTGAAGAAAGGAGCTCAGGGGCACTGTAATGCACAAACCTGCAGAGTTATAAATGACAGCTATCGTCCAAAAATATACTGAAGTAAGGCTGCCAAGAGGACTTGAAAGCGGGGCAGAATTGCAGGAAACCGATTTCAGGAGGTAGACTGGAATTGCATTGAAAGCATAGGAAAAGAGGCAGAATGTCCACAATGATGCACTTGGCCAAAAAGGACATATGCGTTTTTTCCTGAATATATTCAGGAAAAAACGCATACGCACTTTTTGGCCAACCAAGCAAGCTTGCAAAGGAAATCTGCACTACAATGAAGTCTCACTTCCCCCTGGTCAAAAGGGCCATCTGAAAAATGTGTAAAATCCAGAAAGGCAGGACAGGCCATGGAGAACTGGGAGCCTTGTTATGCTGATGGGCGGGATGTAAATTGCCAACAGACACTCGGGAGAAGTGTATGGTGTTTCCTGAAACATCTAAAAAACAAAGCAACAGAGCCTAGGGCACTTCCACTTATGGTCCTATAGTTTATTGAAATTAAAATCAAAAAGACACAGCCACCTCAAAGTTTGGGACGCCTCTGTTTACAAGAACCTCGTTTACAGTACAAGTTCAACATCGCAGAAAGTGAAAAATGGATAAAGATGTTGTGGTATTTACTTACAAAGCAATATCACTCAGCAATGAAATCTATGTCATCAGGCCCTTAGCAGCACAATGAGTGGATTCAGGTATGATGATTCTAACTGAAATAAGTCACACAGAAAAAGAAACATCATAAGATATCAGTAATACACGGAATGTAAACTTGGCTACACAGGAACTGAATTACAGAACAGAACAGGGTCTCAAATTGAGAAAACCAACTTATGCTTGCTTAAGGGGAAAGGTGAGTTGGGGTGCTGCATAAAACCAGAGATTGAAATGAGCACAGATAAAGTTCCTTAAGCCAAATATGGAATAGACAAGAGCTACTCCTTCAACGAAATGGACTCAACACCGCATATTAAACGCCTAAGAATGTACCTGACTAGTAAGTATCTTAAAACCTATGGATTGCTATGTCTCTGTAAGAGAATCAAGCATGTGTACAGGGGCATAAACGCAGCAGTGATAGGATTGGAGAGGTTCAGTGAGCAAATGAAGAACCTTTGAAATCATATTGCATGGTACCCATTCCACGGGTTTCAACTACCCAGGTTTAAGGTGTTCTTCCTTCAGCTAAAACATGCATGTGGAACCTAGAGTATGATCAACCATGTGATCGGGAGACGTGTTCAAATATGTCTCAGTTTTCGTACCCTGGTACTCGGGTGCAACATTCCAGACGCTTTACTAACACTCTCCCCACTTGAAGAGTCAGTCCCTTTAACCTCCTGTTTGACCCAGTTTGCAATTTCTGCGGAAGATGAACAGGAATAGCGAGAACAAATGAGAGACTAGCTGGAGGTGTCTGGACGGGCAAATTTAACTCTCATTTCCCACCAGGAAGAGGAAATAAACAACTGCTCAGCGTGCCGTGCCGGAACCAGATTAGGGCCTGAAGCCATCCTGCCGTTTTGCGGCCAGCTCACAAGAAAGCGAGTTGAAGAAAGGAGCTCAGGGGCACTGTAATTCACAAACCTGCAGAGTTATAAATGACAGCTATCGTCCAAAAATATACTGAAGTAAGGCTGCCAAGAGGACTTGAAAGCGGGGCAGAATTGCAGGAAACCGATTTCAGGAGGTAGACTGGAATTGCATTGAAAGCATAGGAAAAGAGGCAGAACGTCCACAATGATGCACTTGGCCAAAAAGGGCGTATGCGTTTTTTCCTGAATATATTCAGGAAAAAACGCATACGCACTTTTTGACCAACCAAGCAAGCTTGCAAAGGAAATCTGCACTACAATGAAGTCTCACTTCCCCCCGGTCAAAAGGGCCATCTGAAAAAAGTGTAAAATCCAGAAAGGCAGGACAGGCCATGGAGAACTGGGAGCCTTGTTATGCTGATGGGCGGGATGTAAATTGCCAACAGACACTCGGGAGAAGTGTATGGTGTTTCCTGAAACATCTAAAAAACAAAGCAACAGAGCCTAGGGCAATTCCACTTATGGTCCTATAGCTTAGGGAAATTAAAATCAAAAAGACACAGCCACCCCAAAGTTTGGGACGCCTCTGTTTACAAGAACCTCGTTTACCGTACAAGTTCAATATCACAGAAAGTGAAAAATGGATAAAGAACTTGTGGTACTTATGTACAATGCAGTATCACTCAGCAATGAAATCTATGTCATCAGGCCCGTAGCAGCATAATGAGTGGATTCAGGTACGATGATTCTAACTGAAATAAGTCACACAGAAAAAGAAACATCATAAGATATCACTAATACACGGAATGTAAACTTGGCTACACAGGAACTGAATTACAGAACAGAACAGGGTCTCAAATTTAGAAAACCAACCTATGCTTGCTTAAGGGGAAAGGTGAGTTGGGGTGCTGCATAAAACCAGAGATTGAAATGAGCACAGATAAAGTTCCTTAAGCCAAATATGGAATAGACAAGAGCTACTCCTTGCTCAATGAAATGGACTCAACACCCCATATTAAACGCCTAAGAATGTACCTGACTAGTAAATATCTTAAAACCTATGGATTGCTATGTCTCCAAAAGAGAATCAAGCGTGTGTACAGGGGCATAAACGCAGCACTGATAGGATTGGAGAGGTTCGGTGAGCAAATGAAGACCCTTTGAAGTCATATTGCATGCTACCCATTCCACGGGTCTCAATTCTCCAGGTTTAAGGTATTCTTCCTTCAGCTAAAACATGCATGTGGAACCCAGAGTATGATCAACCGTGTGAACGGGAGACGTGTTCAAATATGTCTCAGTTTTCCTCCCCTGGTACTCGGGTGCAACATTCCAGACGCTTTACTAACACTCTCCCCACTTGGAGAGTCAGTCCCTTTAACCTCCTGTTTGGCCCAGTTTGCAATTTCTGCGGAAGATGAACAGGAATAGGGAGAACCAATCAGAGACTAGCTGGAGGTGTCTGGACGGGCAAATTTAACTCTCATTTCCCACCAGGAAGAGGAAATAACCAAAGGCTCAGCATGCCATGCCGGAACCAGATTAGGGCCTGAAGCCATCCTGCGGTGTTGCGGCCAGCTCACAAGAAAGCGAATTGAAGAAAGGAGCTCAGGGGCACTGTAATGCACAAACCTGCAGAGTTATAAATGACAGCTATCGTCCAAAAATATACTGAAGTAAGGCTGCCAAGAGGATTTGAAAGCGGGGCAGAATTGCAGGAAACCGATTTCAGGAGGTAGACTGGAATTGCATTGAAAGCATAGGAAAAGAGGCAGAGCGTCCACAATGATGCACTTGGTCAAAAAGGGCGTATGCGTTTTTTCCTGAATATATTCAGGAAAAAACGCATACGCCCTTTTTGGCCAACCAAGCAAGCTTGCAAAGGAAATCTGCACTACAATGAAGTCTCACTTCCCCCCGGTCAAAAGGGCCATCTGAACAAAGTGTAAAATCCAGAAAGGCAGGACAGGCCATGGAGAACTGGGAGCCTTGTTATGCTGATGGGCGGGATGTAAATTGCCAACAGACACTCGGGAGAAGTGTATGGTGTTTCCTGAAACATCTAAAAAACAAAGCAACAGAGCCTAGGGCACTTCCACTTATGGTCCTATAGCTTAGGGAAATTAAAATCAAAAAGACTCCGCCACCCCAAAGTTTGGGACGCATCTGTTTACAAGAACCTCGTTTACCGTACAAGTTCAATATCACAGAAAGTGAAAAATGGATAAAGAACTTGTGGTACTTATGTACAATGCAGTATCACTCAGCAATGAAATCTATGTCATCAGGCCCGTAGCAGCATAATGAGTGGATTCAGGTACGATGATTCTAACTGAAATAAGTCACACAGAAAAAGAAACATCATAAGATATCACTAATACACGGAATGTAAACTTGGCTACACAGGAACTGAATTCCAAAACAGAACAGGGTCTCAAATTTAGAAAACCAACTTATGCTTGCTTGAGGGGAAAGGTGAGTTGGGGTGCTGCATAAAACCAGAGATTGAAATAAGCACAGATAAAGTTCTTTAAGCCAAATATGGAATAGACAAGAGCTACTCCTTACTCAACGAAATGGACTCAACACCCCATACTAAACGCCTAAGAACGTACCTGACTAGTAAGTATCTTAAAACCTATGGATTGCTATGTCTCCAAAAGCGAATCAAGCGTGTGTACAGGGGTATAAACGCAGCAGTGATAGGATTGGAGAGGTTCGGTGAGCAAATGAAGACCCTTTGAAGTCATATTGCATGGTACCCATTACACGGGTCTCAACTCTCCAGGATTAAGGTATTCTTCCTTCAGCTAAAACATGCATGTGGAACCCAGAGTATGATCAACCGTGTGAATGGGAGACGTGTTCAAACATGTCTCAGTTTTCCTCCCCTGGTACTCGGGTGCAACATTCCAGACGCTTTACTAACACTCTCCCGACTTGGAGAGTCAGCGCCTTTAACCTCCTGTTTGGCCCAGTTTGCAATTTCTGCGGAAGATGAACAGGAATAGGGAGAACCAATGAGAGACTAGCTGGAGGTGTCTGGACGGGCAAATTTAACTCTCATTTCCCACCAGGAAGAGGAATTAACCAAAGGCTCAGCGTGCCATGCCGGAACCAGATTAGGGCCTGAAGCCATCCTGTGGTGTTGCGGCCAGGTCACAAGAAAGCGAGTTGAAGAAAGGAGCTCAGGGGCACTGTAATTCACAAACCTGCAGAGTTATAAATGAGAGCTATCGTCCAAAAATATACTGAAATAAGGCTGCCAAGAGGACTTGAAAGCGGGGCAGAATTGCAGGAAACCAATTTCAGGAGGTAGACTGGAATTGCATTGAAAGCATAGGAAAAGAGGCAGAACGTCCACAATGATGCACTTGGTCAAAAAGGGCGAATGCGTTTTTTCCTGAATATATTCAGGAAAAAACGCATATGCCCTTTTTGGCCAAACAAGCAAGCTTGCAAAGGAAATCTGCACTACAATGAAGTCTCACTTCTCCCCGGTCAAAAGGGCCACCTGAAAAATGTGTAAAATGCAGAAAGGCAGGACAGGCCATGGAGAACTGGGAGCCTTGTTATGCTGATGGGCGGGATGTAAATTGCCAACAGACACTCGGGAGAAGTGTATGGTGTTTCCTGAAACATCTAAAAAACAAAGCAACAGAGCCTAGGGCACTTCCACTTATGGTCCTATAGCTTAGGGAAATTAAAATAAAAAAGACACAGCCACCCCAAAGTTTGGAACAGCTCTGTTTACAAGAACCTCGTTTACAGTACAAGTTCAACATCGCAGAAAGTGAAAAATGGATAAAGAAGTTGTGGTATTTACTTACAAAGCAATATCACTCAGCAATGAAATCTATGTCATCAGGCCCTTAGCAGCACAATGAGTGGATTCAGGTATGATGATTCTAACTGAAATAAGTCACACAGAAAAAGAAACATCATAAGATATCAGTAATACACGGAATGTAAAGTTGGCTACACAGGAACTGAATTCCAAAACAGAACAGGGTCTCAAATTTAGAAAACCAACTTATGCTTGCTTAAGGGGAAAGGTGAGTTGGGGTGCTGCACAAAACCAGCGATTGAAATGAGCACAGATAAAGTTCCTTAAGCCAAATATGGAATAGACAAGAGCTACTCCTTGCTCAACGAAATGGACTCAACACCGCATGTTAAATGCCAAAGAATGTACCTGACTAGTAAGTATCTTAAAACCTATGGATTGCTATGTCTCCGAAAGAGAATCAAGCATGTGTACAGGGGCATAAACGCAGCAGTGATAGGATTGGAGACTTTCGGTGAGCAAATGAAGACCCTTTGAAGTCATATTGCATGGTACCCATTCCACGGGTTACAACTACCCAGGTTTAAGTTATTCTTCCTTCAGCTAAAACATGCATGTGGAACCCAGAGTATGATCAACCGTGTGAACGGGAGACGTGTTCAAATATGTCTCAGTTTTCCTCCAATGGTACTCGGGTGCAACATTCCAGACGCTTTACTAACACTCTCCCCACTTGGAGAGTCAGCGCCTTTAACCTCCTGTTTGGCCCAGTTTGCAATTTCTGCGGAAGATGAACAGGAATAGGGAGAACCAATGAGAGACTAGCTGGAGGTGTCTGGACGGGCAAATTTAACTCTCATTTCCCACCAGGAAGAGGAAATAACCAAAGGCTCAGCGTGCCGTGCCGGAACCACATTAGGGCCTGAAGCCATCCTGCGGTGTTGCGGCCAGCTCAAAAGAAAGCGAGTTGAAGAAAGGAGCTCAGGGGCAGTGTAATTCACAAACCTGCAGAGTTATAAATGACAGCTATCGTCCAAAAATATACTGAAGTAAGGCTGCCAAGAGGACTTGAATGCGGGGCAGAATTGCAGGAAACCGATTTCAGGAGGTAGACTGGAATTGCATTGAAAGCATAGGAAAAGAGGCAGAGCGTCCACAATGATGCACTTGGCCAAAAAGGGCGTATGCGTTTTTTCCTGAATATATTCAGGAAAAAACGCATACGCACTTTTTGGCCAACCAAGCAAGCTTGCAAAGGAAATCTGCACTACAATGAAGTCTCACTTCCCCCCGGTCAAAAGGGCCATCTGAAAAAAGTGTAAAATCCAGAAAGGCAGGACAGGCCATGGAGAACTGGGAGCCTTGTTATGCTGATGGGCGGGATGTAAATTGCCAACAGACACTCGGGAGAAGTGTATGGTGTTTCCTGAAACATCTAAAAAACAAAGCAACAGAGCCTAGGGCACTTCCACTTATGGTCCTATAGCTTAGGGAAATTAAAATCAAAAAGACACAGCCACCCCAAAGTTTGGGACGCCTCTGTTTACAAGAACCTCGTTTACAGTACAAGTTCAACATCCCAGAAAGTAAAAAATGGATGAAGAAGTTGTGGTATTTACTTACAAGGCAATATCACTCAGCAATGAAATCTATGTCATCAGGCCCTTAGCAGCACAATGAGTGGATTCAGGTATGATGATTCTAACTGAAATAAGTCACACAGAAAAAGAAACATCATAAGATATCAGTAATACACGGAATGTAAATTGGCTACCCAGGAACTGAATTAAAGAACAGAACAGGGTCTCAAATTTAGAAAACCAACTTATGCTTGCTTAAGGGTATAGGTGAGTTGGGGTGCTGCATGAAACCAGAGATTGAAATGAGCACAGATAAAGTTCCTTAAGCCAAATATGGAATAGACAAGAGCTACTCCTTGCTCAACGAAATGGACTCAACACTGCATATTAAACGCCTAAGAATGTACCTGACTAGTAAGTATCTTAAAACCTATGGATTGCTATGTATCCGAAAGAGAATCAAGCATGTGTACAGGGGCATAAACACAGCAGTGATAGGATTGGAGAGGTTCGGTGAGCAAATGAAGACCCTTTGAAGTCATATTGCATGGTACCCATTCCACGGGTTTCAACTACCCAGGTTTAAGGTATTCTTCCTTCAGCTAAAACATGCATGTGGAACCTAGAGTATGATCAACCATGTGATCGGGAGATGTGTTCAAATATGTCTCAGTTTTCGTACCCTGGTACTCGGGTGCAACATTCCAGACGCTTTAATAACACTCTCCCGACTTGGAGAGTCAGTCCCTTTAACCTCCTGTTTGGCCCAGTTTGCAATTTGTGCGAAAGATGAACAGGAATAGCGAGAACCAATGAGAGACTAGCTGGAGGTGTCTGGACGGGCAAATTTAACTCTCATTTCCCACCAGGAAGAGGAATTAACCAAAGGCTCAGCGTGCCATGCCGGAACCAGATTAGGGCCTGAAGCCATCCTGTGGTGTTGCGGCCAGGTCACAAGAAAGCGAGTTGAAGAAAGGAGCTCAGGGGCACTGTAATTCACAAACCTGCAGAGTTATAAATGAGAGCTATCGTCCAAAAATATACTGAAATAAGGCTGCCAAGAGGACTTGAAAGCGGGACAGAATTGCAGGAAACCAATTTCAGGAGGTAGACTGGAATTGCATTGAAAGCATAGGAAAAGAGGCAGAACGTCCACAATGATGCACTTGGCCAAAAAGGGCGTATGCGTTTTTTCCTGAATATATTCAGGAAAAAACGCATACGCCCTTTTTGGCCAACCAAGCAAGCTTGCAAAGGAAATCTGCACTACAATGAAGTCTCACTTCCCCCCGCTCAAAAGGGCCATCTGAAAAAAGTGTTAAATCCAGAAAGGCAGGACAGGTCAGGGAGAACTGGGAGCCTTGTTATGCTGATGAGCGGGATGTAAATTGCCAACAGACACTCGGGAGAAGTGTATGGTGTTTCCTGAAACATCTAAAAAACAAAGCAACAGAGCCTAAGGCACTTCCACTTATGGTCCTATTGCTTAGGGAATTTAAAATCAAAAAGACACAGCCACCCCAAAGTTTGGAACAGCTCTGTTTACAAGAACCTCGTTTACAGTACAAGTTCAACATCGCAGAAAGTGAAAAATGGATAAAGAATTTGTGGTAATTACTTACAAAGCAATATCACTCAGCAATGAAATCTATGTCATCAGGCCCTTAGCAGCACAATGAGTGGATTCAGGTATGATGATTCTAACTGAAATAAGTCACACAGAAAAAGAAACATCATAAGATATCAGTAATACATGGAATGTAAACTTGGCTACACAGGAACTGAATTACAGAACAGAACAGGGTCTCAAATTTAGAAAACCAACTTATGCTTGCTTAAGGGGAAAGGTGAGTTGGGGTGCTGCATAAAACCAGAGATTGAAATGAGCACAGATAAAGTTCCTTAAGCCAAATATGGAATAGACAAGAGCTACTCCTTGCTCAACGAAATGGACATAACACCCCATATTAAACGCCTAAGAATGTACCTGACTAGTAAATATCTTAAAAGCTATGGATTGCTATGTCTCCGAAAGAGAATCAAGCGTGTGTACAGGGGCATAAGCGCAGCAGTGATAGGATTGGAGAGGTTCGGTGAGCAAATGAAGACCCTTTGAAGTCATATTGCATGGTACCCATTCAACAGCGTTCAACTCTCCAGGTTTAAGGGATTCTTCCTTCAGCTAAAACATGCATGTGGAACCTAGAGTATGATCAACCATGTGATCGGGAGACATGTTCAAATATGTCTCACTTTTCGTACCCTGGAACTCGGGTGCAACATTCCAGACGCTTTACTAACACTCTCCCGACTTGGAGAGTCAGTCCCTTTAACCTCCTGTTTGGCCCAGTTTGCAATTTCTGCGGAAGATGAACAGGAATAGGGAGAACCAATGAGAGACTAGCTGGAGGTGTCTGGACGGGCAAATTTAACTCTCATTTCCCACCAGGAAGAGGAATTAACCAAAGGCTCAGAGTGCCATGCCGGAACCAGATTAGGGCCTGAAGCCATCCTGCGGTGTTGCGGCCAGCTCACAAGAAAGCGAGTTGAAGAAAGGAGCTCAGGGGCACTGTAAATCACAAACCTGCAGAGTTATAAATGACAGCTATCGTCCAAAAATATACTGAAGTAAGGCTGCCAAGAGGACTTGAAAGCGGGGCAGAATTGCAGGAAACCGATTTCAGGAGGTAGACTGGAATTGCTTTGAAAGCATATGAAAAGAGGCAGAGCGTCCACAATGATGCACTTGGCCAAAAAGGGCGTATGCGTTTTTTCCTGAATATATTCAGGAAAAAACGCATACGCCCTTTTTGGCCAACCAAGCAAGCTTGCAAAGGAAATCTGCACTACAATGAAGTCTCACGTCCCCCCGGTCAAATGGGCCATTTGAAAAAAGTGTAAAATCCAGAAAGGCAGGACAGGCCATGGAGAACTGGGAGCCTTGTTATGCTGATGGGCGGGATGTATATTGCCAACAGACACTCGGGAGAAGTGTATGGTGTTTCCTGAAACATCTAAAACACAAAGCAACAGAGCCTAGGGCACTTCCACTTATGGTCCTATAGCTTAGGGAAATTAAAATAAAAAAGACACAGCCACCCCAAAGTTTGGAACAGCTCTGTTTACAAGAACCTCGTTTACAGTACAAGTTCAACATCGCAGAAAGTGAAAAATGGATAAATAACTTGTGGTATTTACTTACAAAGCAATATCACTCAGCAATGAAATCTATGTCATCAGGCCCTTAGCAGCACAATGAGTGGATTCAGGTATGATGATTCTAACTGAAATAAGTCACACAGAAAAAGAAACATCATAAGATATCAGTAATACACGGAATGTAAACTTGGCTACACAGGAACTGAATTCCAAAACAGAACAGGGTCTCAAATTTAGAAAACCAACTTATGCTTGCTTAAGGGGAAAGGTGAGTTGGGGTGCTGCATAAAACCAGAGATTGAAATGAGCACAGATAAAGTTCCTTAAGCCAAATATGGAATAGACAAGAGCTACTCCTTGCTCAACGAAATGGACTCAACACCCCATATTAAACGCCTAAGAATGTACCTGACTAGTAAGTATCTTAAAACCTATGGATTGCTATGTCTCCGAAAGAGAATCAAGCGTGTGTACAGGGGCATAAACGCAGCAGTGATAGGATTGGAGAGGTTCGGTGAGCAAATGAAGACCCTTTGAAGTCATATTGCATGGTACCCATTCCACGGGTCTCAACTCTCCAGGTTTAAGGTATTCTTCCTTCAGCTAAAACATGCATGTGGACCCAGAGTATGATCAACTGTGTGAATGGGAGACGTGTTCAAATATGTCTCAGTTTTCCTCCCCTGGTACTCGGGTGCAACATTCCAGACGCTTTACTAACACTCTCCCCACTTGGAGAGTCAGCGCCTTTAACCTCCTGTTTGGCCCAGTTTGCAATTTCTGCGGAAGATGAACAGGAATAGGGAGAACCAATGAGAGACTAGCTGGAGGTGTCTGGACGGGCAAATTTAACTCTCATTTCCCACCAGGAAGAGGAAATAACCAAAGGCTCAGCATGCCGTGCCAGAACAAGATTAGGGACTGAAGCCATCCTGCGGTGTTGAAGCCAGCTCAAAAGAAAGCGAGTTGAAGAAAGGAGCTCAGTGGCACTGTAATTCACAAACCTGCAGAGTTATAAATGACAGGTATCATCCAAAAATATACTGAAGTAAGGCTGCCAAGATGACTTGAAAGCGGGGCAGAATTGCAGGAAACCGATTTCAGGAGGTAGACTGGAATTGCATTGAAAGCATAGGAAAAGAGGCAGAACGTCCACAATGATGCACTTGGCCAAAAAGGGCGTATGCGTTTTTTCCTGAATATATTCAGGAAAAAACGCATACGCCCTTTTTGGCCAACCAAGCAAGCTTGCAAAGGAAATCTGCACTACAATGAAGTCTCAATTCCCCCCGGTCAAAAGGGCCATCTGAAAAAAGTGTAAAATCCAGAAAGGCAGGACAGGCCATGGAGAACTGGGAGCCTTGTTATGCTGATGGGCGGGATGTAAATTGCCAAGAGACACTCGGGAGAAGTGTATGGTGTTTCCTGAAACATCTAAAAAACAAAGCAACAGAGCCTAGGGCACTTCCACTTATGGTCCTATAGCTTAGGGAAATTAAAATCAAAAAGACACAGCCACCCCAAAGTTTGGGACGCCTCTGTTTACAAGAACCTCGTTTACCCTACAAGTTCAATATCACAGAAAGTGAAAAATGGATAAAGAAGTTGTGGTACTTACGTACAATGCAGTATCACTCAGCAATGAAATCTATGTCATCAGGCCCGTAGCAGCATAATGAGTGGATTCAGGTACGATGATTCTAACTGAAATAAGTCACACAGAAAAAGAAACATCATAAGATATCACTAATACACGGAATGTAAATTTGGCTACACAGGAACTGAATTACAGAACAGAACAGGGTCTCAAATTTAGAAAACCAACTTATGCTTGCTTAAGGGGAAAGGTGAGTTGGGGTGCTGCATAAAAGCAGAGATTGAAATGAGCACAGATAAAGTTCCTTAAGCCAAATATGGAATAGACAACAGCTACTCCTTGCTCAACGAAATGGACTCAAAACCGCATATTAAACGCCTAAGAATGTGCCTGACTAGTAAGTATCTTAAAACCTATGGATTGCTATGTCTCCGAAAGAGAATGAAGCGTGTGTACACGGGCATAAACGCAACAGTGATAGGATTGGAGAGGTTCGGTGAGCAAATGAAGACCCTTTGAAGTCATATTGCATGGTACCCATTACACGGGTCTCAACTCTCCAGGTTTAAGGTATTCTTCCTTCAGCTAAAACATGCATGTGGACCCAGAGTATGATCAACCGTGTGATCGGGAGACGTGTTCAAATATGTCTCAGTTTTCGTACCGTGGTACTCGGGTGCAACATTCCAGACGCTTTACTAACACACTCCCGACTTGGAGAGTCAGTCCCTTTAACCTCCTGTTTGGCCCAGTTTGCAATTTCTGCGGAAGATGAACAGGAATAGCGAGAACCAATGAGAGACTGGCCGGAGGTGTCTGGACGGGCAAATTTAACTCTCATTTCCCACCAGGAAGAGGAAATAACCAAAGGCTCAGCGTGCCGTGCCGGAACCAGATTAGGGCCTGAAGCCATCCTGCGGTGTTGCGGCCAGCTCAAAAGAACGCGAGTTGAAGAAAGGAGCTCAGGGGCACTGTAATTCACAAACCTGCAGAGTTATAAATGACAGCTATCGTCCAAAAATATACTGAAGTAAGGCTGCCAAGAGGACTTGAAAGCGGGGCAGAATTGCAGGAAACCGATTTCAGGAGGTAGACTGGAATTGCATTGAAAGCATAGGAAAAGAGGCAGAACGTCCACAATGATGCATTTGGCGAAAAGGGCGTATGCGTTTTTTCCTGAATATATTCAGGAAAAAACGCATACGCCCTTTTTGGCCAACCAAGCAAGCTTGCAAAGGAAATCTGCACTACAATGAAGTCTCACTTCCCCCCGGTCAAAAGGGCCATCTGAAAAAAGTGTAAAATCCAGAAAGGCAGGACAGGCTATGGAGAACTGGGAGCCTTGTTATGCTGATGGGCGGGATGTAAATTGCCAACAGACACTCGGGAGAAGTGTATGGTGTTTCCTGAAACATCTAAAAAACAAAGCAACAGAGCCTAGGGCACTTCCACTTATGGTCCTATAGCTTAGGGAAATTAAAATCAAAAAGACACAGCCACCGCAAAGTTTGGGACGCCTCTGTTTACAAGAACCTCGTTTACCCTACAAGTTCAGTATCACAGAAACTGAAAAATGGATAAAGAAGTTGTGGTACTTACGTACAATGCAGTATCACTCAGCAATGAAATCTATGTGATCAGGCCCGTAGCAGCATAATGAGTGGATTCAGGTACGATGATTCTAACTGAAATAAGTCACACAGAAAAAGAAACATCATAAGATATCACTAATACACGGAATGTAAACTTGGCTACACAGGAACTGAATTCCAAAACAGAACAGGGTCTCAAATTTAGAAAACCAACTTATGCTTGCTTAAGGGGAAAGGTGAGTTGGGGTGCTGCATAAAACCAGAGATTGAAATGAGCACAGATAAAGTTCCTTAAGCCAAATATGGAATAGACAAGAGCTACTCCTTACTCAACGAAATGGACTCAACACCCCATATTAAACGCCTAAGAATGTACCTGACTAGTAAGTATCTTAAAACCTATGGATTGCTAAGTCTCCGAAAGAGAATCAAGCATGTGTACAGGGGCATAAACGCAGCAGTGATAGGATTGGACAGGTTCGGTGAGCAAATGAAGACCCTTTGAAGTCATATTGCATGGTACCCATTCCACGGGTCTCAACTCTCCAGGTTTAAGGTATTCTTGCTTCAGCTAAAACATGCATGTGGAACCCAGAGTATGATCAACCGTGTGAACGGGAGACGTGTTCAAATATGTCTCAGTTTTCCTCCCCTGGTACCCGGGTGCAACATTCCAGACGCTTTACTAACACTCTCCCCACTTGGAGAGTCAGCGTCTTTAACCTCCTGTTTGGCCCAGTTTGCAATTTCTGCGGAAGATGAACAGGAATAGGGAGAACCAATGAGAGACTAGCTGGAAGTGTGTGGACGGGAAAATTTAACTCTCATTTCCCACCAGGAAGAGGAAATAACCAAAGGCTCAGCGTGCCGTGCCGGAACCAGATTAGGGCCTAAA
This sequence comes from Stenella coeruleoalba, assembly GCF_951394435.1. Classification (NCBI taxonomy): domain Eukaryota; kingdom Metazoa; phylum Chordata; class Mammalia; order Artiodactyla; family Delphinidae; genus Stenella; species Stenella coeruleoalba. The sequence goes on from NC_137148.1 coordinate 135,354,736, forward strand.
GCCATCCTGCGGTGTTGTGGCCAGCTCACAAGAAAGAGAGTTGAAGAAAGGAGCTCAGGGGCACTGTAATTCACAAACCTGCAGACTTATAAATGACAGCTATCGTCCAAAAATATACTGAAGTAAGGCTGCCAAGAGGACTTGAAAGCGGGGCAGAATTGCAGGAAACCGATTTCAGGAGGTAGACTAGAATTGCATTGAAAGCATAGGAAAAGAGGCAGAACGTCCACAATGATGCACTTGGCCAAAAAGGGCGTATGCGTTTTTTCCTGAGTATATTCAGGAAAAAACGCATACGCACTTTTTGGCCAACCAAGCAAGCTTGCAAAGGAAATCTGCACTACAATGAAGTCTCACTTCCCCCCGGTCAAAAGGGCCATCTGAAAAAAGTGTAAAATCCAGAAAGGCAGGACAGGCCATGGAGAACTGGGAGCCTTGTTATGCTGATGGGCGGGATGTAAATTGCCAACAGCCACTCGGGAGAAGTGTATGGTGTTTCCTGAAACATCTAACACACAAAGCAACAGAGCCTAGGGCACTTCCACTTATGGTCCTATAGCTTAGGGAAATTAAAATCAAAAAGACACAGCCACCCCAAAGTTTGGGACGGCTCTGTTTACAAGAACCTCGTTTACGGTACAAGTTCAATATCGCACAAAGTGAAAAATGGATAAAGAAGCTGTGGCACTTACGTACAATGCAATATCACTCAGCAATGAAATCTCTGTCATCAGGCCCGTAGCAGCATAATGAGTGGATTCAGGTATGATGATTCTAACTGAAATATGTCACACAGAAAAAGAAACATCATAGGATATCACTAATACACGGAATGTAAACTTGGCTACACAGGAACTGAATTACAAAACAGAACAGGGTCTCAAATTTAGAAAACCAACTTATGCTTACTTAAGGGGAAAGGTGAGTTGGGGTGCTGCATAAAACCAGAGATTGAAATGAGCACAGATAAAGTTCCTTAAGCCAAATATGTAATACACAAGAGCTACTCCTTGCTCAACGAAATGGACTCAACACCCCATATTTAACGCCTAAGAATGTACCTGACTAGTCAGTATCTTAAAACCTATGGATTGCTATGTCTCCAAAAGAGAATCAAGCGTGTGTACAGGGGCATAAATGCAGCAGTGATACGATTGGAGAGGTTCGGTGAGCAAATGAAGACCCTTTGAAGTCATATTGCATGGTACCCATTCCACGGGTCTCAACTCTCCAGGTTTCAGGGATTCTTCCTTCAGATAAAACATGCATGTGGAACCCAGAGTATGATCCACCGTGTGATCAGGAGATGTGTTCAAATATGTCTCAGTTTTCGTCCCCTGGTACTCGGGTACAACATTCCAGATGCTTTACTAACACTCTCCCGACTTGTAGAGTCAGTGCCTTTAACCTCCTGTTTGGCCCAGTTTGCAATTTCTGCAGAACATGAACAGGAATAGGGAGAACCAATGAGAGACTAGCTAGAGGTGTCTGGACGGGCAAATTTAACTCTCATTTCCCACCAGGAAGAGGAATTAACCAAAGGCTCAGCGTGCCGTGCCAGAACCAGATTAGGGCCTGAAGCAATCCTGCGGTGTTGCGGCCACCTCACAAGAAAGCGAGTTGAAGAAAGGAGCTCAGGGGCACTGTAATTCACAAACCTGCAGACTTATAAATGACAGCTATCGTCCAAAAATATACTGAAGTAAGGCTGCCAAGAGGACTTGAAAGCGGGGCAGAATTGCAGGAAACCGATTTCAGGAGGTAGACTGGAATTGCATTGAAAGCATAGGAAAAGAGGCAGAACGTCCACAATGATGCACTTGGCCAAAAAGCGCGTATGCGTTTCTTCCTGAATATATTCAGGAAAAAACGCATACGCCCTTTTTGGCCAACCAAGCAAGCTTGCAGAGGAAATCTGCACTACAATGAAGTCTCACTTCCCCCCGGTCATAGGGCCATCTGAAAAAAGTGTAAAATCCAGAAAGGCAGGACAGGCCATGGAGAACTGGGAGCCTTGTTACGCTGATGGGCGGGATGTAAATTGCCAACAGACACTCGGGAGAAGTGTATGGTGTTTCCTGAAACATCTAAAACACAAAGCAACAGAGCCTAGGTCACTGCCACTTATGGTCCTATAGCTTAGGGAAATTAAAATCAAAAAGACACAGCCACCCCAAAGTTTGGGACAGCTCTGTTTACAAGAACCTCGTTTACGGTACTAGTTCAATATCGCACAAAGTGAAAAATGGATAAAGAAGCTGTGGTACTTACGTACAATGCAATATCACTCAGCAATGAAATCTATGTCATCAGGCCCGTAGCAGCATAATGAGTGGATTCAGGTATGATGATTCTAACTGAAATAAGTCACACAGAAAAAGAAACATCATAAGATATCACTAATACACGGAATGTAAACTTGGCTACACAGGAACTGAATTACAAAACAGAACAGGGTCTCAAATTTAGAAAACCAACTTATGCTGGCTTAAGGGGAAAGGTGAGTTGGAGTGCTGCATAAAACCAGAGATTGAAATGAGCACAGATAAAGTTCCTTAAGCCAAATATGTAATACACAAGAGCTACTCCTTACTCAACGAAATGGACTCAACACCCCATATTTAACGCCTAAGAATGTACCTGACTAGTAAGAATCTTAAAACCTATGGATTGCTATGTCTCCAAAAGAGAATCAAGCGTGTGTACAGGGGCATAAATGCAGCAGTGATAGGATTGGAGAGGTTCGGTGAGCAAATGAAGACCCTTTGAAGTCATATTGCATGGTACCCATTCCACGGGTCTCAACTCTCCAGGTTTCAGGGATTCTTCCTTCAGATAAAACATGCATGTGGAACCCAGAGTATGATCCACCGTGTGATCAGGAGATGTGTTCAAATATGTCTCAGTTTTCGTCCCCTGGTACTCGGGTGCAACATTCCAGACGCTTTACTAACACTCTCCCGACTTGGAGAGTCAGTGCCTATAACCGCCTGTTTGGCCCAGTTTGCAATTTCTGCAGAACATGAACAGGAATAGGGAGAACCAATCAGAGACTAGCCGGAGGTGTCTGGACGGGCAAATTTAACTCTCATTTCCCACCAGGAAGAGGAATTAACCAAAGGCTCAGCGTGCCGTGCCGGAACCAGATTAGGGCCTGAAGCAATCCTGCGGTGTTGCGGCCAGCTCACAAGAAACCGAGTTGAAGAAAGGAGCTCAGGGGCACTGTAATACACAAACCTGCAGACTTATAAATGACAGCTATCGTCCAAAAATATACTGAAGTAAGGCTGCCAAGAGGACTTGAAAGCGGGGCAGAATTGCAGAAAACCGATTTCAGGAGGTAGACTGGAATTGCATTGAAAGCATAGGAAAAGAGGCAGAACGTCCACAATGATGCACTTGGCCAAAAAGGGCGTATGCGTTTTTTCCTGAATATATTCAGGAAAAAACGCATACGCCCTTTTTGGCCAACCAAGCAAGCTTGCAAAGGAAATCTGCACTACAATGAAGTCTCACTTCCCCCCGGTCAAAAGGGCCATCTGAAAAAAGTGTAAAATCCAGAAAGGCAGGACAGGCCATGGAGAACTGGGAGCCTTGTTATGCTGATGGGCGGGATGTAAATTGCCAACAGCCACTTGGGAGAAGTGTATGGTGTTTCCTGAAACATCTAACACACAAAGCAACAGAGCCTAGGGCACTTCCACTTATGGTCCTATAGCTTAGGGAAATTAAAATCAAAAAGACACAGTCACCCCAAAGTTTGGGACGGCTCTGTTTACAAGAACCTCGTTTACGGTACAAGTTCAATATCGCACAAAGTGAAAAATGGATAAAGAAGCTGTGGTACTTACGTACAATGCAATATCACTCAGCAATGAAATCTCTGTCATCAGGCCCGTAGCAGCATAATGAGTGGATTCAGGTATGATGATTCTAACTGAAATATGTCACACAGAAAAAGAAACATCATAGGATATCACTAATACACGGAATGTAAACTTGGCTACACAGGAACTGAATTACAAAACAGAACAGGGTCTCAAATTTAGAAAACCAACTTATGCTGGCTTAAGGGGAAAGGTGAGTTGGAGTGCTGCATAAAACCAGAGATTGAAATGAGCACAGATAAAGTTCCTTAAGCCAAATATGTAATACACAAGAGCTACTCCTTGCTCAACGAAATGGACTCAACACCCCATATTTAACGCCTAAGAATGTATCTGACTAGTAAGTATCTTAAAACCTATGGATTGCTATGTCTCCGAAAGAGAATCAAGCGTGTGTACAGGGGCATAAACGCAGCAGTGATAGGATTGGAGAGGTTCGGTGAGCAAATGAAGACCCTTTGAAGTCATATTGCATGGTACCCATTCCACGGGTCTCAACTGTCCAGGTTTCAGGGATTCTTCCTTCAGATAAAACATGCATGTGGAACCCAGAGTATGATCCACCGTGTGATCAGGGGATGTGTTCAAATATGTCTCAGTTTTCGTCCCCTGGTACTCGGGTGCAACATTCCAGACGCTTTACTAACACTCTCCCGACTTGGAGAGTCAGTGCCTTTAACCGCCTGTTTGGCCCAGTTTGCAATTTCTGCAGAACATGAACAGGAATAGGGAGAACCAATGAGAGACTAGCCGGAGGTGTCTGGACGGGCAAATTTAACTCTCATTTCCCACCAGGAAGAGGAATTAACCAAAGGCTCAGCGTGCCGTGCCGGAACCAGATTAGGGCCTGAAGCAATCCTGTGGTGTTGCGGCCAGCTCACAAGAAAGCGAGTTTAAGAAAGGAGCTCAGGGGCACTGTAATACACAAACCTGCAGACTTATAAATGACAGCTATCGTCCAAAAATATACTGAAGTAAGGCTGCCAAGAGGACTTGAAAGCGGGGCAGAATTGCAGAAAACCGATTTCAGGAGGTAGACTGGAATTGCATTGAAAGCATAGGAAAAGAGGCAGAACGTCCACAATGATGCACTTGGCCAAGAAGCGCGTATGCGTTTTTTCCTGAATATATTCAGGAAAAAACGCATACGCCCTTTTTGGCCAACCAAGCAAGCTTGCAAAGGAAATCTGCACTACAATGAAGTCTCACTTCCCCCCGGTCAAAAGGGCCATCTGAAAAAAGTGTAAAATCCAGAAAGGCAGGACAGGCCATGGAGAACTGGGAGCCTTGTTATGCTGATGGACGGGATGTAAATTGCCAACAGCCACTCCGGAGAAGTGTATGGTGTTTCCTGAAACATCTAACACACAAAGCAACAGAGCCTAGGGCACTTCCACTTATAGTCCTATAGCTTAGGGAAATTAAAATCAAAAAGACACAGCCACCCCAAAGTTTGGGACGGCTCTGTTTAAAAGAATCTTGTTATGGTACAAGTTCAATATGGCAAAGAGCTAAAAATGGATAAAGAAGTTGTGGTACTTACGTACAATGCAATATCACTCAGCAATGAAATCTATGTCATCAGGCACGTAGCAGCATAATGAGTGGATTCAGGTATGATGATTCTAACTGAAATAAGTCACACAGAAAAAGAAACATCATAAGATATCACTAATACACGGAATGTAAACTTGGCTACACAGGAACTGAATTACAAAACAGAACAGGGTCTCAAATTTAGAAAACCAACTTATGCTTGCTTAAGGGGAAAGGTGAGTTGGGGTGCTGCATAAAACCAGAGATTGAAATGAGCACAGATAAAGTTCCTTAAGCCAAATATGGAATAGACAAGAGCTACTCCTTGCTCAACAAAATGGACTCAAAACCCCATATTAAATGCCTAAGAATGTACCTGACTAGTAAGTATCTTTAAACCTATGGATTGCTATGTCTCCAATAGAGAATCAAGTGTGTGTAGAGGGGCATAAACGCAGCAGTGATAGGATTGGAGAGGTTCGGTGAGCAAATGAAGACCCTTAGAAGTCATATTGCATGGTACCCATTCCACGGGTCTCACCTCTCCAGGTTTCAGGGATTCTTCCTTCAGCTAAAACATGCATGTGGAACCCAGAGTATGATCCACCGTGTGATCGGGAGACGTGTTCAAATATGTCTCAGTTTTCCTCCCCTGGTACTCGGGTGCAACCTTCCAGACGCTTTACTAACACTCTCCCGACTTGGAGAGTCAGTGCCTTTAACCTCCTCTTTGGGCCAGTTTGCAATTTCTGCGGAAGATGAACAGGAATAGGGAGAACCAATGAGAGACTAGCTGGAGGTGTCTGGACGGGCAAATTTAACTCTCATTTCCCACCAGGAAGAGGAATTAACCAAAGGCTCAGCATGCCGTGCCGGAACCAGATTAGGGCCCAAAGCCATCCTGCGGTGTTGCGGCCAGCTCACAAGAAAGAGAGTTGAGGAAAGGAGCTCAGGGGCACTGTAATTCACAAACCTGCAGAGTTACAAATGACAGCTATCGTCCAAAAATATACTGAAATAAGGCTGCCAAGAGGACTTGAAAGCGGGGCAGAATTGCAGGAAACCGATTTCAGGAGGTAGACTGGAATTGCATTGAAAGCATAGGAAAAGAGGCAGAACGTCCACAATAATGCACTTCGCCAAAAAGGCCGTATGCGATTTTTCCTGAATATATTCAGGAAAAAACGCATACGGCCTTTTTGGCCAACCAAGCAAGCTTGCAAAGGAAATCTGCACTACAATGAAGTCTCACTTCCCCCCGGTCATAAGGGCCATCTGAAAAAAGTGTAAAATCCAGAAAGGCAGGACAGGCCATGGAGAACTGGGAGCCTTGTTATGCTGATGGGCGGGATGTAAATTGCCAACAGACACTCGGGAGAAGTGTATGGTGTTTCCTGAAACATCTAAAAACCAAAGCAACACAGCCTAGGGCACTTCCACTTATGGTCCTATAGCTTAGGGAAATTAAAATCAAAAAGACACAGCCACCCCAAAGTTTGGGACGGCTCTGTTTACAAGAACCTCGTTTACGGTACAAGTTCAATATCGCAAAGAGCGAAAAATGGATAAAGAAGTTGTGGTACTTACGTACAATGCAATATCACTCAGCAATGAAATCTATGTCATCAGGCCCATAGCAGCATAATGAGTGGATTCAGGTATGATGATTCTAACTGAAATAAGTCACACAGAAAAAGAAACATCATAAGATATCACTAATACACAGAATGTAAACTTGGCTACACAGGTACTGAATTACAAAACAGAACAGGGTCTCAAATTTAGAAACCCAACTTATGCTTGCTTAAGGGGAAAGGTGAGTTTGGGTGCTGCATAAAACCAGAGATTGAAATGAGCACAGATAAAGTTCCTTAAGCCAAATATGGAATAGACAAGAGCTACTCCTTGCTCAACGAAATGGACTCAACACCCCATATTAAACGCCTAAGAATGTATCTGACTAGTTAGTATCTTAAAACCTATGGATTGCTATGTCTCTGAAAGAGAATCAAGCGGGTGTACAGGGGCATAAACGCAGCAGTGATAGGATTGGAGAGGTTTGGTGAGCAAATGAAGACCCTTTGAAGTCATATTGCATGGTACCCATTCCACGGGTCTCAACTCTCCAGGTTTCAGGGATTCTTCCTTCAGCTAAAACATGCATGTGGAACCCAGAGAATGATCAACCATGTGATTGGGAGACGTGTGCCAATATGTCTCAGGTTTCGTCCCCTGGTACTCGGGTGCAACATTCCAGATGCTTCACTAACACTCTCCCGACTTGAAGAGTCAGTGCCTTTAACCTCCTGTTTGGCCCAGTTTGCAATTTCTGCGGAAGATGAACAGGAATAGGGAGAACCAATGAGAGACTAGCTGGAGGTGTCTGGACGGGCAAATTTAACTCTCATTTCCCACCAGGAAGAGGAATTAACCAAAGGCTCAGCATGCCGTGCCAGAACCAGATTACGGCCTGAAGCAATCCTGCGGTGTTGCGGCCAGCTCACAAGAAAGAGAGTTGAAGAAAGGAGCTCAGGGGCACTGTAATTCACAAACCTGCAGACTTATAAATGACAGCTATCGTCCAAAAATATACTGAAGTAAGGCTGCCAAGAGGACTTGAAAGTGGGGCAGAATTGCAGGAAACCGATTTCAGGAGGTAGACTGGAATTGCATTGAAAGCATAGGAAAAGAGGCAGAACGTCCACAATGATGCACTTGGCCAAAAAGGGCGTATGCGTTTTTTCCTGAATATATTCAGGAAAAAACGCATACGCGCTTTTTGGCCCACCAAGCAAGCTTGCAAAGGAGGTCTGCACTACAATGAAGTGTCACTTCCCCTGGGTCAAAAGGGCCATCAGAAAAAGTGTAAAATCCAGAAAGGCAGGACAGGCCATGGAGAACTGGGAGCCTTGTTATGCTGATGGGCGGGATGTAAATTGCCAACAGCCACTCGGGAGAAGTGTATGGTGTTTTCTGAAACATCTAAAAACCAAAGCAACACAGCCTAGGGCACTTCCACTTATGGTCCTATAGCTTAGGGAAATTAAAATCAAAAAGACACAGCCACCCCAAAGTTTGGGACGGCTCTGTTTACAAGAACCTCGTTTACGGTACAAGTTCAATATCGCAAAGAGCGAAAAATGGATAAAGAAGTTGTGGTACTTACGTACAATGCAATATCACTCAGCAATGAAATCTATGTCATCAGGCCCATAGCAGCATAATGAGTGGATTCAGGTATGATGATTCTAACTGAAATAAGTCACACAGAAGAAGAAACATCATAAGTTATCACTAATACACGGAATGAAAACTTGTCTACACAGGAACTGAATTACAAAACAGAACAGGGTCTCAAATTTAGAAAACCAACTTATGCTTGCTTAAGGGGAAAGGTGAGTTGGGGTGGTGCATAAAACCAGAGATTGAAATGAGCACAGATAAAGTTCCTTAAGCCAAATATGAAATAGACAAGAGCTACTCCTTGCTCAACGAAATGGACTCAACACCCCATATTAAACGCCTAAGAATGTACCTGACTAGTAAGTATCTTAAAACCTATGGATTGCTATGTCTCCAAAAGAGAATCAAGCGTGTGTAGAGGGGCATAAATGCAGCAGTGATAGGATTGGAGAGGTTCGGTGAGGAAATGTAGACCCTTTGAAGTCATATTGCATGGTACCCATTCCACGGGTCTCAACTCTCCAGGTTTCAGGGATTCTTCCTTCAGCTAAAACATGCATGTGGAACCCAGAGTATGATCCACCGTGTGATCGGGAGACGTGTTCAAATATGTCTCAGTTTTCCTCCCCTGGTACTCGGGTGCAACATTCCATACGCTTTACTAAAACTCTCCCGACTTGGAGAGTCAGTGCCTTTAACCTCCTGTTTGGCCCAGTTTGCAATTTCTGCGGAAGATGAACAGGAATAGGGAGAACCAATGAGAGACTAGCTGGAGGTGTCTGGACGGGCAAATTTAACTCTCATTTCCCACCAGGAAGAGGAATTAACCAAAAGCTCAGTGTGCCGTGCCGAAACCAGATTAGGGCCTAAAGCAATCCTGCGGTGTTGCGGCCAGCTCACAAGAAAGAGAGTTGAAGAAAGGAGCTCAGGGGCACTGTAATTCACAAACCTGCAGACTTATAAATGACAGCTATCGTCCAAAAATATACTGAAGTAAGGCTGCCAAGAGGACTTGAAAGCGGGGCAGAATTGCAGGAAACCGATTTCAGGAGATAGACTGGAATTGCATTGAAAGCATAGGAAAAGAGGCAGAACGTCCACAATGATGCACTTGGCCAAGAAGCGCGTATGCGTTTTTTCCTGAATATATTCAGGAAAAAACGCATACGCCCTTTTTGGCCAACCAAGCAAGCTTGCAAAGGAAATCTGCACTACAATGAAGTCTCACTTCCCCCCGGTCAAAAGGGCCATCTGAAAAAAGTGTAAAATCCAGAAAGGCAGGACAGGCCATGGAGAACTGGGAGCCTTGTTATGCTGATGGGCGGGATGTAAATTGCCAACAGCCACTCCGGAGAAGTGTATGGTGTTTCCTGAAACATCTAAAATACAAAGCAACAGAGCCTAGGGCACTTCCACTTATAGTCCTTTAGCTTAGGGAAATTAAAATCAAAAAGACACAGCCACCCCAAAGTTTGGGACGGCTCTGTTTAAAAGAATCTCGTTATGGTACAAGTTCAATATGGCAAAGAGCTAAAAATGGATAAAGAAGTTGTGGTACTTACGTAGAATGCAATATCACTCAGCAATGAAATCTATGTCATCAGGCACGTAGCAGCATAATGAGTGGATTCAGGTATGATGATTCTAACTGAAATAAGTCACACAGAAAAAGAAACATCATAAGATATCACTAATACACGGAATGTAAACTTGGCTACACAGGAACTGAATTACAAAACAGAACAGGGTCTCAAATTTAGAAAACTAACTTATGCTTGCTTAAGGGGAAAGGTGAGTTGGGGTGCTGCATAAAACCAGAGATTGAAATGAGCACAGATAAAGTTCCTTAAGCCAAATATGTAATAGACAAGAGCTACTCCTTGCTCAACAAAATGGACTCAAAACCCCATATTAAATGCCTAAGAATGTACCTGACTAGTAAGTATCTTTAAACCTATTGATTGCTATGTCTCCAATAGAGAATCAAGCGTGTGTAGAGGGGCATAAACGCAGCAGTGATAGGATTGGAGAGGTTCGGTGAGCAAATGAAGACCCTTTGAAGTCATATTGCATGGTACCCATTCCACGGGTCTCACCTCTCCAGGTTTCAGGGATTCTTCCTTCAGCTAAAACATGCATGTGGAACCCAGAGTATGATCCACCGTGTGATCGGGAGACGTGTTCAAATATGTCTCAGTTTTCGTCCCCTGGTACTCGGGTGCAACCTTCCAGACGCTTTACTAACACTCTCCCGACTTGGAGAGTCTGCGCCTTTAACCTCCTGTTTGGCCCAGTTTGCAATTTCTGCGGAAGATGAATAGGAATAGGGAGAACCAATGAGAGACTAGCTGGAGGTGTCTGGACGGGCAAATTTAACTCTCATTTCCCACCAGGAAGAGGAAATAACCAAAGGCTCAGCGTGCCGTGCCAGAACCAGATTAGGGCCTAAAGCCATCCTGCGGAGTTGCGGCCAGCTCAAAAGAAAGCGAGTTGAAGAAAGGAGCTCAGGGGCACTGTAATTCACAAACCTGGAGAGTTATAAATGACAGCTATCGTCCAAAAATATACTGAAGTAAGGCTGCCAAGAGGACTTGAAAGCGGGGCAGAATTGCAGGAAACCGATTTCAGGAGGTAGACTGGAATTGCATTGAAAGCATAGGAAAAGAGGCAGAACGTCCACAATGATGCACTTGGCCAAAAAGGGCGTATGCGTTTTTTCCTGAATATATTCAGGAAAAAACGCATACGTCCTTTTTGGCCAACCAAGCAAGCTTGCAAAGGAAATCTGCACTACAATGAAGTCTCACTTCCCCCCGATCAAAAGGGCCATCTGAAAAAAGTGTAAAATCCAGAAAGGCAGGACAGGCCATGGAGAACTGGGAGCCTTGTTATGCTGATGGGCGGGATGTAAATTGCCAACGCCACTCCGGAAAAATGTATGGTGTTTCCTGAAACATCTAAAACACAAAGCAACAGAGCCTAGGGCACTTCCACTTATGGTCCTATAGCTTAGGGAAATTAAAATCAAAAAGACACAGCCACCCCAAAGTTTGGAACGGCTCTGTTTAAAAGCACCTCGTTTACCGTACAAGTTCAATATCGCAGGAAGTAAAAAATGGATAAAGAAGTTGTGGTACTTACGTACAATGCAATATCACTCAGCAATGAAATCCCTGTCATCTGGCCCGTAGCAGCATAATGAGTGGATTCAGGTATGATGATTCTAACTGAAATAAGTCACACAGAAAAAGAAACATCATAAGATATCACTAATACACGGAATGTAAACTTGGCTACACAGGAACTGAATTACAAACAGAACAGGGTCTCAAATTTAGAAAACCAACTTATGCTTGCTTAAGGGGAAAGGTGAGTTGGGGTGCTGCATAAAACCAGAGATTGAAATGAGCACAGATAAAGTTCCTTAAGCCAAATATGGAATAGACAAGAGCTACTCCTTGCTCAACGAAATGGACTCAACACCCCATATTAAATGCCTAAGAATGTACCTGACTAGAAAGTATCTGAAAACCTATGGATTGCTATGTCTCCGAAAGAGAATCTACCGTGTGTAGAGGGGCATAAACGCAGCAGTGAAAGGACTGGAAAGGTTCGGTGAGCAAATGAAGACCCTTTGAAGTCATATTGCATGGTACTCATTCCATGGGTCTCAACTCTCCAGATTTCAGGGATTCTTCCTTCAGCTAAAACATGCATGTGGAACCCGGAGTATGATCAACCATGTGATCGGGAGACGTGTTCCAGTATGTCTCACTTTTCGTCCCCTGGTAATCGGGTGCAACATTCCAGACGCTTTACTAACACTGTCCCGACTTGGCGAGTCAGTGCCTTTAACCTCCTGTTTGGCCCAGTTTGCAATTTCTGCGGAAGATGAACAGGAATAGGGAGAACCAATGAGAGACTAGCTGGAGGTGTCTGGACGGGCAAATTTAACTCTCATTTCCCACCAGGAAGGGGAATTAACCAAAGGCTCAGCGTGCCGTGCCGGAACCAGATTAGGGCCTGAAGCAATCGTGCGGTGTTGCGGCCAGCTCACAAGAAAGCGAATTGAAGAAAGGAGCTCAAGGGCACTGTAATTCACAAACCTGCAGAGTTATAAATGACAGCTATCGTCCAAACATATACTGAAGTAAGGCTGCCAAGAGGACTTGAAAGCGGGGCAGAATTGCAGGAAACCGATTTCAGGAGGTAGACTGGAATTGCATTGAAAGCATAGGAAAAGAGGCAGAACGTCCACAATGATGCACTTGGCCAAAAAGTGCGTATGCGTTTTTTCCTGATTCAGGAAAAAACGTATACGCACTTTTTGGCCAACCAAGCAAGCTTGGAAAGGAAATCTGCACTACAATGAAGTCTCACTTCCCCCCGGTCAAAAGGGCCATGTGAAAAAAGTGTAAAATCCAGAAAGGCAGGACAGGCCATGGAGAACTGGGAGCCTTGTTATGCTGATGGGCGGGATGTAAATTGCCAACAGCCACTCCGGAGAAGTGTATGGTGTTTCCTGAAACATCTAAAATACAAAGCAACAGAGCCTAGGGCACTTCCACTTATGGTCCTATAGATTAGAGAAATTAAAATCAAAAAGACAAAGCCACCCCAAAGTTTGGGACGGCTCTGTTTAAAAGAACCTCATTTACGGTACAAGTTCAATATCGCAGAAAGTGAAAAATGGATAAAGAAGTCGTGGTACTTACGTACAATGCAATATCACTCAGCAATGAAATCTATGTCATCAGGCCCGTAGCAGCATAATGAGTGGATTCAGGTATGATGATTCTAACTGAAATAAGTCACACAGAAAAGGAAACATCATAAGATATCACTAATACAGGGAATGTAATCTTGGCTACACAGGAACTGAATTACAAAACAGAACAGGGTCTCAAATTTAGAAACCCAACTTATGCTTGCTTAAGGGGAAAGGTGAGTTGGGGTGCTGCATAAAACCAGAGATTGAAATGAGCACAGATAAAGTTCCTTAAGCCAAATATGTAATAGACAAGAGTTACTCCTTGCTCAACGAAATGGACTCAACACCCCATATTAAATGCCTAAGAATGTACCTGACTAGTAAGTATCTTAAACCTATGGATTGCTATGTCTCCGAAAGTGAATCAAGCATGTTTACAGGGGCATAAACGCAGCAGTGGTAGGACTGGAGAGGTTCAGTGAGCAAATGAAGACCCTTTGAAGTCATATTGCATGGTACCCATTCCACGGGTCTCTACTCTCCAGTTTTCAGGGATTCTTCCTTCAGCTAAAACATGCATGTGGAACCCAGAGTATGATCCACCATGTGATCGGGAGACGTGTTCAAATATGTCTCAGTTTTCGTCCCCTGGTACTCGGGTGCAACATTCCAGACGCTTTACTAACACTCTCCCGACTTGGAGAGTCAGTGCCTTTAACCTCCTGTTTGGCCCAGTTTGCTATTCTGCGGAAGATGAACAGGAATAGGGAGAACCAATGAGAGACTAGCTGCAGGTGTCTGGACGGGCAAATTTAACTCTCATTTCCCACCAGGAAGAGGAATTAACCAAAGGCTCAGCATGCCATGCCGGAACCAGATTAGGGCCTGAAGCAATCCTGCGGTGTTGTGGCCAGGTCACAAGAAAGCGAGTTGAAGAAAGGAGCTCAGGGGCACTGTAATTCACAAACCTGCAGACTTATAAATGACAGCTGTCGTCCAAAAATATACTGAAGTCAGGCTGCCAAGAGGACATGAAAGAGGGGCAGAATTGCAGGAAACCGATTTCAGGAGGTAGACTGGAATTGCATTGAAAGCATAGGAAAAGAGGCAGGACGTCCACAATGATGCACTTGGCCAAAAAGGGCGTATGCGTTTTTTCCTGAATATATTCAGGAAAAAACGCATACGTCCTTTTTGGCCAACCAAGCAAGCTTTCAAAGGAAATCTGCACTACAATGAAGTCTCACTTCCCCCCGATCAAAAGGGCCATCTGAAAAAAGTGTAAAATCCAGAAAGGCAGGACAGGCCATGGAGAACTGGGAGCCTTGTTATACTGATGGGCGGGATGTAAATTGCCAACGCCACTCCGGAAAAATGTATGGTGTTTACTGAAACATCTAAAACACAAAGCAACAGAGCCTAGGGCACTTCCACTTATGGTCCTATAGCTTAGGGAAATTAAAATCAAAAAGACACAGCCACCCCAAAGTTTGGGACGGCTCTGTTTACAAGAACCTCGTTTACGGTACAAGTTCAATATCGCAAAGAGCGAAAAATGGATAAAGAAGTTGTGGTACTTACGTACAATGCAATATCACTCAGCAATGAAATCTATGTCATCAGGCCCGTAGCAGCATAATGAGTGGATTCAGGTATGATGATTCTAACTGAAATAAGTCACACAGAAAAAGAAACATCATAAGATATCACTAATACACAGAATGTAAACTTGGCTACACAGGAACTGAATTACAAAACAGAACAGGGTCTCAAATTTAGAAACCCAACTTATGCTTGCTTAAGGGGAAAGGTGAGTTGGGGTGCTGCATAAAACCAGAGATTGAAATGAGCACAGATAAAGTTCCTTAAGCCAAATATGGAATAGACAAGAGCTACTCCTTGCTCAACGAAATGGACTCAACACCCCATATTAAACGCCTAAGAATGTATCTGACTAGTTAGTATCTTAAAACCTATGGATTGCTATGTCTCTGAAAGAGAATCAAGCGTGTGTACAGGGGCATAAACGCAGCAGTGATAGGATTGGAGAGGTTTGGTGAGCAAATGAAGACCCTTTGAAGTCATATTGCATGGTACCCATTCCACGGGTCTCAACTCTCCAGGTTTCAGGGATTCTTCCTTCAGCTAAAACATGCATGTGGAACCCAGAGAATGATCAACCATGTGATTGGGAGACGTGTTCCAATATGTCTCAGGTTTCGTACCCTGGTACTCGGGTGCAACATTCCAGACGCTTCACTAACACTCTCCCGACTTGGAGAGTCAGTGCCTTTAACCTCCTTTTTGGCCCAGTTTGCAATTTCTGCGCAAGATGAACAGGAATAGGGAGAACCAATGAGAGACTAGCTGGAGGTGTCTGGACGGGCAAATTTAACTCTCATTTCCCACCAGGAAGAGGAATTAACCAAAGGCTCAGCGTGCCGTGCTGGAACCAGATTAGTGCCTGAAGCAATCCTGCGGTGTTGCCGCCAGCTCACAAGAAAGTGATTTGAAGGAAGGAGCTCAGGGGCACTGTAATTCACAAACCTGCAGACCTATAAATGACAGCTATCGTCCAAAAATATACTGAAGTAAGGCTGCCAAGAGGACTTGAAAGTGGGGCCGAATTGCAGGAAACTGATTTTAGGAGGTAAACTGGAATTGCATTGAAAGCATAGGAAAAGAGGCAGAACGTCCACAATGATGCACTTGGCCAAAAAGGGCGTATGCGTTTTTTCCTGAATATATTCAGGAAAAAACGCATACGCCCTTTTTGGCCAACCAAGCAAGCTTGCAAAGATATCTGCACTACAATGAAGTCTCACTTCCCCCCCGGTCAAAAGGGCAATCTGAAAAAAGTGTAAAATCCAGAAAGGCAGGACAGGCCATGGAGAACTGGGACCCTTGTTATGCTGATGGGCGGGATGTAAATTGGCAACAGCCACTCGGGAGAAGTGTATGGTGTTTCCTGAAACATCTAAGAAACAAAGCAACAGAGCCTAGGGCACTTCCACTTATGGTCCTATAGCTTATGGAAATTAAAATCAAAAAGACACAGCCACCCCAAAGTTTGGGATGGCTCTGTTTACAAGAACCTCGTTTACGGTACAAGTTCAATATCGCAAAGAGCGAAAAATGGATAAAGAAGTTGTGGTACTTACGTACAATGCAATATCACTCAGCAATGAAATCTATGTCATCAGGCCCGTAGCAGCATAATGAGTGGATTCAGGTATGATGATTCTAACTGAAATAAGTCACACAGAAAAAGAAACATCATAAGATGTCACTAATACACGGAATGTAAACTTGGCTACACAGGAACTGAATTACAAATCAGAACAGGGTCTCAAATTTAGAAAACCAACTTATGCTTCCTTAAGGGCAAAGGTGAGTTGGGGTGCTGCATAAAACCAGAGATTGAAATGAGCACAGATAAAGTTCCTTAAGCCAAATATGTAATAGACAAGAGCTACTCTTTGCTCAACAAAATGGACTCAACACCCCATATTAAACGCCTAAGAATGTACCTGAATAGTAAGTATCTTAAAACCTATGGATTGCTGTGTCTCCGAAAGAGAATCAAGCATGTGTACAGGGGCATACACGCAGCAGTGATAGGATTGGAGAGGTTCGGTGAACAAATGAAGACCCTTTGAAGTCATATTGCATGGTACCCATTCCACGGGTCTCAACTCTCCAGGTTTCAGGGATTCTTCCTTTAGCTAAAACATGCATGTGGAACCCAGAGTATGATCAACCGTGTGATCGGGAGACGTGTTCAAATATGTCTCAGTTTTCATCCCCTGGTACTCGGGTGCAACATTCCAGACGCTTTACTAACACTCTCCGGATTTGGAGAGTCAGTGCCTTTAACCTCCTGTTTGGCCCAGTTTGCAATTTCTGCGGAAGATGAACAGGAATAGCGAGAACCAATGAGAGACTAGCTGGAGGTGTCTGGACGGGCAAATTTAACTCTCATTTCCCATCAGGAAGAGGAATTAACCAAAGGCTCAGCGTGCCATGCCGGAACCAGATTAGGGCCTGAAGCAATCCTGCGGTGTTGCGGCTAGCTCACAAGAAAGCGAGTTGAAGAACGGAGCTCAGGGGCACTGTAATTCACAAACCTGCAGAGTTATAAATGACAGCTATCGTCCAAAAATGTACTGAAGTAAGGCTGCCAAGAAGACTTGAAAGCGGGGCAGAATTGCAGGAAACCGATTTCAGGAGGTAGACTGGAATTGCATTGAAAGCATAGGAAAAGAGGCAGAACGTCCACAATGATGCACTTGGCCAAAAAGGGCGTATGCGTTTTTTCCTGAATATATTCAGGAAAAAACGCATACGCCCTTTTTGGCCAACCAAGCAAGCTTGCAAAGGAAATCTGCACTACAATGAAGTCTCACTTCCCCCCTGTCAAAAGCGCCATCTGAAAAAAGTGTAAAATCCAGAAAGGCAGGACAGGCCATGGAGAACTGGGAGCCTTGTTATGCTGATGGGCGGGATGTAAATTGCCAACAGCCACTCGGGAGAAGTGTATGGTGTTTCCTGAAACATCTCAAAAACAAAGCTACAGAGCCTAGGGCACTTCCTCTCATGGCCCTATAGCTTGGGAAAACTAAAAATCAACAAGACACAGCCAGCCCAAAATTTAGGGCTGCTGTGTTTACAGAAACCTCGACTACTGTACAACTTAAATATCCCTGAAAGAGAAAAACTGATAAAGAAATTGTGGTACTTATGTACAATAAAATATAACTCAGCCTTGAAATCAATGTCATCATGTCCATAGCAGCATAATGAGTGGATTTTCGTACGGTGATTCTAAGTGAAAGAAGTCCCACAGAAAAAGGAACTTGTCATAACACATCACTTATAGAGGGAATGTAAACATGGCTACACATGATCTGAATTACAAGACAGAACAGAGTCTCACATTTAGAAAACAACTTGTGCCTGCTTAAGGGGACAGGTGAGTTGGGGTGATGCATAAAACCAGAGTTTGAAATTAGCTCAGATACGGTTCCATAAGCCAAATATGTAATAAACAAGACCTACTCCTTGCTCAACGAACTGAATTCAACACCCCCTATTCACCACAGAAGAATATATCTGACTAGTAAGAATCTTAAAACCTATGTATTCATATGTCTTCGTAAGGGAATCAAGGGTGTGTAGAGCGGCATAAACGCAGCAGTGAAAATCAGCTAAACCCCATTGTTAAAATAAATTTCAAAAACAAAACACAGGGGCTTCCCTGGTGGCGCAGTGGTTGAGAGTCCGCCTGCCAATGCGGGGGACGCGGGTTCGTGCCCCGGTCCGGGAAGATCCCACGTGCCGTGGAGCGGCTGGGCCCGTGAGCCATGGCCGCTGGGCCTGCGCATCCGGAGCCTGTGATCCGCAACGGGAGAGTCCGCAGTAGTGAGAGGGCCGCGTATCGCAAAGAAAAAAAAACACAAAGACAGCAAAAGAGAGAGAAATTCTTACAAAATTCGTTCAGGGGTTGTGATGCAACCTGGATTGACCACATCTACACCCACAGCCAGGTGAGACATAAGGCTGGACACTTGGGACTGAGAGGATTGGTGCGGCTGGGTGAGCGAATGCAGACCCTTTAAAGTAATGCTGCGTGCTACCCATTCCATGGGTCTCAACTCTCCAGGTTTAAGGGAATCTTCCTACAGCTAAAACATACATGGGAAAGCCAGAGGGTGGTCCACCGTGTGATCGGGAAAGGTTTCTAAAATGCACGTCATTTTTCCTCTCCTGGTGCTCGGGTTCACCATTCCAGCCTCTTTACTAACAACCTCGCCACTTGGAGAGTCAGCGCCTTTAACTTCCTATTTCTCACAGTGTGCAAGTTGTGCGGAGAATGAAAGGAAACAGCGGGAGCAAATTAGAGATTTGGTGTAGGTGTCTGGTCGGGCACATTTCACTCTAATTTCCCATCAGGAAGAAGAATTAACCAAAGGCTTAGACTGCCACCCCAGAACAGAATAGGGCCTGAAGCAATCCTGCAGTTTTGTGGCCAGCTCACCGAAAGGGAGTTGAAAAATGGAGCTCAGGGCCACTGCAGTTCACAAACCTGCAGAGTCATAAATGACAACTATCGGTTAAAAATATATTGAGTTAAGGCAAAGAAGAGGATTCGAAAGCAAGGCAGAATTGCAGGAAACTGATTTCGAGAGGTCGATTGGAGTCGCCTTTAAATGAAAAGCATGCAGAACTTCGACAATGATGCAGTTGGCCAAAAAGTGCGTATGCGTTTTTTCCTGAATATATTCAGGATAAAACACATACGCACTTTTTGGCCAACCAAGCAAGTGGGAAATTCAAATCTGCACTACAAAGAAGTCTCATCCTAACACGTACCCTAACCCTATCCCGCTACCGTACCCTAACCTGTACCTGAGACCCTAACCCTAACCCTAAGCTGTACACGAACACTAACCCGTACGCTAACATGTACCCTAACAGGAACACATAGCCATACACTAAACTTTATCCTAACCCTACCCCGTGCCCTAACCCTTTCCCTAAACCATACCATAACCCGTACCCTAATCCTAACCCATCCCCTAACACTAACCTATAACCTAACCCGTACCCTAATCCTAACCCATACACTAACACGTACCCTAACCCTAACCCGTTGTCATACCGTAACCTGTAACCTAATCCATACCCATTCCCTAACCCTAACCCTAACCCTTACACTATCCCGTACCATAATCCTAACCTGTACACTAACACTAACCCGTACCCTAACACTTGCCCTACTCCTAACCCGTGGTCATACCTTAAACTGTACCCCAATCCATACCCATTCCCTAACTCTAACCCTAAACCTTACCCTAAACCGTACCCTAATCCTAACCCGTACACTAACACTAAACTGTACCCTAACACGTACCCTAACCCTAACCCTTTGTTGTTCCCTATCCTATACCATAAACTGTACCCGTTCCTTAACACTAAACCTAACCCTAACCCTTACCTTAACCTGTACCTAACACTAACCCATACACTAAACCTAACCATAACCCTGAACGTAAACCGTACCCTAATCCTAACCCATAACCTAACAGTAACCCATACGCTAACACTAACCCGTACCCTAACACTAAACCATAGCCATACCCTAAACTGTACCCTAACACTAACCCGTACCATAACCTTAACCCTAAACCATACTCTAAGCCATACAATAATCCTAACCCGTATCCTAACCCTAAACCCTAATCCTTACCCCTAGCTTAATTTTGTTTTTTTGTATTTAAAAAAATGTTTTCTTGGGTTAAAACAAACTAGCAGAACAACAAAATAGGGGGCTTCCCTGGTGGTGCAGTGGTTAGAATCTGCCTGCTAATGCAGGGGACACAGGTTCGAGCCCTGGTCTGGGAGGATCCCACATGCCGTGGAGCAACTAGGCCCATAAGCCACAACCAGTGAGCCCTCGCATCTGGAGCCTGTGCTCCGCAATAAGAGAGGCCGCGATAGTGAGAGGCCCGCGCACCGAGATGAAGAGTGGCCCCCCCACTTGCCACAACTAGAGAAAGCCCTCACATGGAAACTCAGATCCAACACAACAAAAATAAATAAATAAATAATAAACTCCTACCCCCCCAAAAAAAAGAACAACAAAATAAAACAGAAAGTAACCTGAGTGTCCCTCAAAAAGCTAAGTCTGAAATAGTTGGTACTTCTTTTCTATGGACTGTTATGTAGCCTATAAAAAGTGTGAGAGCTAAATCTGTTTTTCTACAGTGAGAAGCATGATATTCCAGATGTATAGAACACCTGGATAAAATGAGAAATCTACACATTGTGCTGGTCATTTCAGTAAATGGGAAAGGATGGCAAGTGGTAAAATATTATCTTTTCCTTTAATTTTTTAAATTTCACTTGTTACAAAGAACTTCAATTATAATTGTAATTTAAAAAAGTAACAATGGAAATTTAAAAGAAAAAATATATATTGTGTGTTCAGTTACATTTCATAGAATTATGAAATGCTCCACCCTCTGGCCATTACCTGCAAAAGCAGCTTTAAAACCTATGCTAATTGTCACTTCATATGAACAAGTCCTGCAGGGCTGTAAAGGAAACCTGCCCTCATCATGCCTTGAGGGAGGTAAAGGCCAAAGTATTTCAAAATGTGGCACATATTTCAAGAAAACCATTTGAAGAACTAAGCTGTAATAACCGTTTGAAAAATAAAAGGACATGCCTGAAAGCTCAATTTCAAAGGATTATGAGACACATGCAAATCCAACCACACAGAGGTATCAGCTCACACCATTCAGAATAACCATCAGGAAAGAAACTACAAACGATCAATGCTGAAGAGGTTGTGGAAAAATGCATACCCTTAATTTCAAGTGGGACGAAACCTGGTAAGAGCCACTAATGGGAACAGAGTGGAGGTGCCTTTAAAAGGTAAACATTGAGCTACTATATGAGCCAGCAGGCCCACTCCTGGGCCTATAACATAAGAAGACAGAATTGGAAAGACACAGGCAGGCAAATCTGCAGCAGTATTACAATAGCCAAGACATGGAAGCAACCAAAAGTCCATCAACAGATGAGTGGACAAAGAGGAGCTGTTACATGTAGAGATGGAATATTAGCTCGGGAAAAAAATGAAACAATGCCATTTGCAGCACCATAGATGAGTCTAGAGGTAATCATGCCACTTGTAGTAAGTGAGAAAGCGAAAGACACCTAACGTATATCACTTATGGGTGTTACCTAAAAATTGATACCAATGAAGATATTTCCACAGAGAAAGGCAATCACAGATTCATTAAACAAACTTATGGTTCCCCAAATCGAAAGGTGTGAGGATTGGATACATTACGATATTGGGGTTAACAGAGATATACAAACACATGTGAAATATATTATCACCAAAGACCTACGGAATACCAAGAGAAGACTACTCAACATTGTGTCATAACCTACCTGGGAAAAGGTTCCATAGAAGAATAGATATATGTATATGTGTGAAAGAACCACATCTTGCACACCTAGAAAAACAACAAAAAAAAACATTGTAATCAAAATTTGCTGCGATAAAAAATAAAAATTAAATTAAAAATATGAACAAGAAATAATGAGACATAAACTGAAAGGAATTTTTCCTGGCACATCCCATTCTAATTTTCAACCTAGAACAGGACTTCCATTAAGGCTGTTGCCCTGGTAACCAGATTTGGTAAAGGAGAAATGCTGCCGCCTTGTGGCTGTTTCACACAACAGCAGCTTTAAACCAAGAGGTAATGGTCACTCGAAATTCAAAATATGTGCAGCACTGTAAAGGACACCGGGCCTCAAAAAATGTCCTGGGGTCGTAAATCGACCAGAAAATTCAAAAGACGTCAACATTTCAAGAAGACAATGTCAAGACAATGGTCACTCGAAATTCAAAATATGTGCAGCACTGTAAAGGACACCGGGCCTCAAAAAATGTCCTGGGGTCGTAAATCGACCAGAAAATTCAAAAGACGTCAACATTTCAAGAAGACAATGTCAAGAGGCATATTTTACGCACATTTTGTCTTTTCTTTTTCTTCTCTTTAAAATAAAAGGGAATTGGAACATGGGCAACATCAGCAATGAATAAAGCCATGCAAATCCAATTACAGAAATGTTCACCTCACAGCCGTCAGAATGTTCTTCAGCAAAAAGTCTACAAAGAATAAATGCTGAAGGGGTTTCAGGGAACTGTGTACCCTCTAGCGGCTGGGGGGATGTAAACTGGTAACAGCCAGTAGCGAGAACATAATGGAGGTGCGTTTAAGGGTAAAAATTGAGCTACCATGTGATCTGGTAGGTCCTTTGATGCGCCTATCACCTGAGCAGAGCAGAATGGAAAAGACACAGGCTGGCAATCCTGCCCTGCAGGAACATTTAACATAGCCAAGACGTGGAAGAAACCAAAATGTCCATCAACAGAAAAATGCACAAAGAGGAAGTGGTCCATGTAAACAATGGAATATTAGCCATGGAAAACAATGAAACAGTGCCATTTGCACCACCATATAAAGACTTAGAGATAATCACCCAACTTGAAGTAAGAAAGAAAGTGAAAGACAGATATCCTATGACATCACTTCTAGGTGTTACCTAAAAGTTGATACTCATGAACTTATTCCCAAGAGAAGGAAAAGCATGGATTAAGAAAAAAAAATTATGTTTAACCAAATGGAAAAGTGTAAAGAATGTGTGAATTAGGATATGGGGGTTAACACACATGTACTAATACATATGAAATATATAATCACAAAATACCTATGGAATACCAAGAGAGGTCTAGGCAACACTCTGTAATAACCTATACGGTAAAGAATGCAAAGATAAGTGACAGATACATTGATATAATGAACCAGATTCTGTACACCTAGGAGAAACAAAATATTTTTATCTAGTTTGCTCTGATAATTAATAAAAATTAAATTTATAAAACAAACAAGAAGTAAGGAGATACAAGCTCTTGGGGATGTGCTCTGGCACATTCCACTCTAATTTGCCGCCTACTAACACGATTTCCAGGAAGGCTCTGCTGCCCAAAAACCCAGAGTTGGAAATGTAGAAATTCTGCTGCCTTGTGGCCGTTTTCCGCAAGAGCGGCGTTAAGCTCACAGCTAATGGTCTCTTAACATTCACAAGGACTCAGGGCTGCAAAGGACACCTGCCCTAAACAACTGTGCTGAGGTAGGGAATGGACAATAAAATTCAAAACTGGCAAATTTTTCAAGACGATAGTATGAAGAGGTAAGTTTGACTCACTCTCTTGTTTAAAAAAAGGAAAATGGGTGAAAGCTCAACCTCAGGAATTATTAGACTCATGTAAATCTAATGTACAAAAAGGTTTCAACTCACACCAGTCGACTGACCATCAGCAAAATGTCTACACACAATAAATTCTGAAGGGGATTTAGAGAACTGTGTACCCTCTAGCTGCTGGTGAGATGTAAAGTGGTAACAGCCAATAATGAGAACAGAAAGGAGCTACGATTAAAAGTAAAAATTGAGGTACCATTCGATGCAGCAGTAACACCACTGGGCCTCTCACCTGAGAAGACCAGAATCGAGAAGACGCGGGCTGCAAAAGCTGCACTGCAGCCTTATTCACAATAGCCAAGACAGTGAAGCCACCAAAATGTCCATCAACAGATGTATGGATGAAGAAGAAGTGGTCCACGTTCACAATAGAATATTAGCCATGGAAAACAATGAAACACTGCTATTTGAGGTGCCATAGATGAGCTTGGAGATAATCACAGAATATGAGGTAAGTCAGAAAGCAAAAGACCTATATCCTATGATATCACTTATAGGCGTTATCTAATAACTAACACAAATGAACATATTTCCACAGAGAAAGACACTCACAGACTTAGAAATTAAGTATGCTTATCTAAAAGGAAAGGTGGGCAGAATGGATAAATTAAGATTAGCGTTACCATACGTATACAAATACATATTACAAACATATATCAAAAAGACGGACCATATAGCAAGGGAGGTCTAGGGAACACTGTAATATTTTACATGGGAAGAGGATCTGAACATGAATAGACATATATATTGTACAAATGAACTAGATTGTGTACATCTGGACAAACAATATCTAATCATTACCCCGATTAAATAAATTTTAAAAACCAAGAAAAAGTAATGAGACATAAACTTATGGGCATTCCTCCTGGCACATTCCATTCTAACTTAAAACCTAGGACCACGACTTCCAGAAAGGCTCTGCTGCCCTAGTACCCAGATTTGGGAAAGGACAAATGCTGCCTCCTTGTGGCCGTTTCCCACAACAGCAGCTTTAAACCCAGTGCTAATGGTCACTAAATATTCACCAAACTTGCAGTTCTGTAATGACATCTGCCCTCCAAAAAAATCCTGGGGTCGAATATCGACCAAAACTTCAAAAGAGGGCAACCTTCCAAGAAGACAGCTTCAAGAGATATATTGTACTCACACTTTATTTTTAACAGAAAGGGAAAAGGTGTGGAAAATGATGAATTTTAGGAATTTTTAAAGTCATGCAAACCCAAATTACAAAAACCTATCAGGTCACAGCAGTCAGATTGGCCATTAGCAAAAATGCTGCAAACTATAAATGCTGAAGGGATTGTGGAGAAGTTCGTACCCTGGGTTCTAAGGGAGACATGGTAAGAGCCACTAATGAAAACACAATGGAGGTGCTTTGAAAAGGTAAACATTGAGCTACTAGTCAATCAGTCACACCCACTGCTGGGCCTATCACCTGAGAAAATGAGAATCAAAAAGTCACAGGCTGGCAATCTTGCACTCCAGCAATATTTAATATAGCCAACACTGGGAAGCAACGAAAATGTCCATCAACAGAGGAATGCACCAAGAAGTGGCCCATATACACAATGGAATATTACTCCAATAAAAATATAAATTAAATTTTAAAAACAAACAAAAGTAAGGAGACATCAGCTTTTGGGGGTTTATCCGGGCACATTCCACTCTAATTTATAACCGAAGAAGACCACTGGCCAGAAGCTCTGTTTCCCTAGTACCAGCATGGGGAACAAAGAAAGGCTGCCGCAATCTGGCCGTTACCTGAAAAAGCAGCTTTAAAGCCTGTGCTAATGGTCACTTCATGTGAAGAAGTACTGCAGGGCTGTAAATGAAACCTGCCCTCAAAATGTTTTGAGGGAGGTAATGGCCAATATATTTCAAAATGTAACACATACTTTAAGAAAACATTTTGAAGAGCTAAGCTGTAATCACAGTTTGAAAAATAAAAAGGACATGTCTTAAAGCTCAATTTCAAAGGATTATGAGTCATATGCAAATTCAACCACAAAGAGGTATCAGCTCACACCAGTCAGAATATCCATCAGCAAGAAAACTGCAAACAATAAATGCTGAAGCCATAAAAAGAAATGAAATTGAGCTATTTGTAATGAGGTGGATAGACCTAGAGTCTGTCATACAGAGTGAAGTAAGTCAGAAAGAGAGAGACAAATACCGTATGCTAACACATATACGTGGAATTTAAGAAAAAAGAATGTCATGAAGAACCTAGGGGTAAAACAGGAATAAAGACACAGACCTACTAGAGAATGGACTTGAGGATATGGGGAGGGGGAAGGGTAAGCTGTGACAAAGGGAGAGAGAGGCATGGACATATATACACTACCAAACGTAAAATAGATAGCTAGTGGGAAGCAGCCACATAGCACAGGGAGATCAGCTCAGTGCTTTCTGACCACCTAGAGAGGTGGCATAGGGAGAGTGGGAGGGAGACGCAAGAGGGAGGAGATATGCGGATGTACGTATATGTATAGCTGATTCACTTTGTTATAAAGCAGAAACTAACACACCATTGTAAAGCAATTATACTCCAATAAAGATGTTAACAAAAAAATAAATAAATAAATGCTGATGGTGTTGTGGAGAAATGCATACCCTCAACTTTAAGTGGGATGTAACCTGGAAAGAACCACTAATGAGCACAGAATCATGGTGCATTTAAACGGTAAACCCTGAGATACCATATGATACAGGAGGCCCACTCCTGGGCCTATAACATAAGAAGACAGAATTGGAAAGACACAGGCAGGCAAATGTGCAGTGCAGCAGTATTACAATAGCCAAGACATGGAGGCAACCAAAAACTCCATCAAGAGGTGAGTGGACAAAGAAGAACTGGTACATGTACAGATGGAATATTAGCTAGGGAAAAAAATGAAACAATGCCATTTGCAGCACCGTAGATGATTCTAGAGGTAATCAGGCAAATTGTACTAAGTCACACAGCAAAAGACACATATTCTATAATATCACTTATAGGTGTTAGCTAAAAATTGATACCAATGAAGATATTTCCACAGAGAAAGGCAATCACAGATTCATTAAACAAAGTTATGGTTCACCAAATGGAAAGGTGTGAGGACTGGATACATTAGGATATTGGGGTTAACATAGATATAGGAACACATGTGAAATATATAATCACCAAAGACCTACGGAATACCAAGAGAAGACTACTCAACATTGTGTCATAACCTACATGAGAAAAGGATCTGAAGAAGTATAGATACATGTATATGTGTAAAAGAACCACATCTTACACACCTAGAACAAACAAAACATTTTAATCAAATTTGCTCTGATAAAAAATAAAAATTAAAAAAAGAACAAGAAAAAAAAGAGAGAAAAAAAGGAAAAAAAGAACAAGAAGTAATGAGACATACACTTAAGGGGCTTTTTGCTAGCATACTGCATTCTAATTTACAATGAGAACACGACTTCCATTAAAGCTCTGTCATCACTAATAAAGCAGCTTTATAAGCAATGTTGAAGGTAGCTTAAAAGAATTCTCACTAATTATTGATAGTAACAAGAAAACAAACAAAAGTAAAAATCTCACGGCAAAAAGTATACATAGAGTAAGAGTAGTAGATCAAACACTTATTAAACTTCTGTAAAGAATAAAAGAAAACAGTAGTATTTTTTTTTTAAAGAGAGGGCCGAAATAAATCAGAAATAAAAGAGATGATGTTACAAGAGCCACCACAGAAATACAAAGTATCCTAAGATACACACAGGGTAACTCAGGGCTCAGACTGGACACAGCCCACTCTCCACTCCCCTGTACATGACTTACAGGAGTCTCAGGAACTGAGGAGGGGGTCCTTGAGGAGAGGCACAAGATAGAAGATGTTAGGCATTAACATGACTGCATTCATCTTAAACGTGCCTGAACTACATTCACACGAGATGATTTTGTCCTGTATGTACATCAGCACCTCTAGTCGGAACTGCAGATCTTTGGCTTCACCACCTCTATGACAGCATTAGCTTTACCTGCTGTGGACCGTCTCCTATAGGATTTCTAGACAACAAAACATCGAAGCTTCACAGGACCCAGAGCCTGTGCGACTCCACTCCGCGTCTCAGAGTCTCAACTGCACTCAGAGACTCAGAGTCTCAACAGAGACTCCACTCTTGGAGGACACACACAAAGTAGTGTGCACATCAGGACCCAGGGGAAGGAGCAGTCACCCCGTAGGTGAATGATCATACCTAGCTGCTAGTTTTAGAGGGTCTCCTGCAGAGGCGGGTTATGGCTGTGGCTCACCATGGGGACAACGACACTGGCAGCAGAAGTTCTGGGAAATACTCCTTGGCGTGAACTCTCCCAGAGACCAGCATTAGCCCCACCAAGAGCAAGGTAGGCTCCAGTGCTGGGTCACCTCAGTCCAAACAACCAACAGGGAGGGAACCCAGCCCCATGCATCAGCAGACAAGCGGATTAAACTTTTTATTAAACTTTTATTTAATCCACAGACAAGCAGATTAAAGCTCTGCCCACCAGAGCAACACCCAGCTCTACCCACCACCAGTCCCTCCCATAAGGAAGCTTGCACAAGCCTCTCAGATAGATTCAAACACTGGAGAGCAGACAGCAGAAGCAAGAAGAACTACAATTCTGCAGCCTGTGGAAGGAAAACCACATTCACAGAAAGATAGAGAAAATGAAAAGGCAGAGGACTTTATACCAGATCAAGGAACAAGATAAATCCTCAGAAAAACAATGAAATGAGGTGGGGATAGGCAACCTTCCAGTAAAAGAATTCGGAATAATGATAGTGAAGATGATCCAAGACCTTAGAAAAATAATGGAGGCAAAGATTGAGAAGATGCAAGAAATGCTTAACAAAGACCTAGAAGAATTAAGGAACAAACACCTAGAAGACTTAAAGAACAAACAAACAGAGATGAACAATACAATAACTGAAATGAAAACTACACTAAAAGGAATCAGTAGCAGAATAACTGTGGCAGAAGAACGGATAAGTGACCTGGAAGACAGAAAGGTGGAAATCACTGCCATGGAACAGAATAAAGAAAAAGAATGAAAATAAATGAAGACACCCTAAGAGACTTCTGGGACAACATTAAATGCAACAACATTCGCATTATAGGGGTCCCAGATGGAGAACAGAAAGCACTCGAGAAAATATTTGAAGAGATTATAGTTGAAAACTTCCCTAGCATGGGAGAAGAAATAGCCACCAAACTCCATGAAGCACAGAGAGTCCCAGGCAGGATAAACCAAAGGCGAAAAATGCCGAGACACACAGTAATCAAATTGAAAAAATTAAAGACAAAGAAAAATTATTGAAAGCAACAAGGGAAAAATGACAAATAACATACAATGGAACTCCCATAAGGTTAACAGCTGATTTCTCAGCAGAAAATCTACAAGCCAGAAGGGAGTGGCATGATAAATTTAACGTGATGAAAGGGAAGAACCTACCACCAAGAGTACTCCACCCAGCAAGTATCTCATTCAGATTTGATGGAGAAATCAAAAGCTTTACAAAAAAAAAAAAAAAAAAAAAGCTTTACAGACAAGCAAAAGCTAAGAGAATTCAGCACCACCAAACCAGCTCTACAACAAATGCTAAAGGAAATTCTCTAAGTGGGAAACACAAGAGAAGAAAAGGACCCACCAAGACAAACCCATAACAATTAAGAAAATAATAATAGGAACATACATATCGATAATTACCTTAAACGTGAATGGATTAAATGCTCCAACCAAATGACACAGGCTCACTGAATGGATACAAAAACAAGACCCATCTATATGCTGTCTACAAGAGACCCATTTCAAACCTAGGGACACATACAGACTGAAAGTGAGGGGATGGAAAAATATATTCCATGCAAATGATAATCAAAAGAAAGCTGGAGTAGCAATACTCATATCAGATAAAATAGATTTTAAAATAAAGAATGTTACAAGAGACAAGGAAGGACACTACATAATGATCAAGGGATCAATCCAAGAAGATATAACAATTATAAATATATATGTACCCAACATAGGAACACCTCAATATATAAGGCAACTGCTAACAGCTATAAAAGAGGAAATCAACAGTAACACAATAATAGCAAGGGACTTTAACACCTCACTTACACCAATGGAGATCATCCAGATAGAAAATTAATAAGGAAACACAAGCTTTAAATGACACAATAGACCAGATAGATTTAATGGATATTTATAGGACATTCCATCCAAAAACAGCAGATTACACATTCTTCTCAATGGCACATGGAACATTCTCCGGGATAGATCACATCTTGGGTCACAAATAAAGCCTCAATAAATTTAAGAAAATTGAAATCATATCAAGCAGCTGTTCCAACCACAATGCTATGAGATTAGAAATGAATTACAGGGAAAATAACGTAAAAAACACATGGAGGCTAAACAATACGTTTCTAAATAACCAAGAGATCACTGAAGGAATAAAAGAGGAAATCAAAAACTACCTAGAGACATATGACAACAAAAACATGATGATCCAAAACCTATGGGATGCAGCAAAAACAGTTCTCAGAGGGAAGTTTATAGCAATAAAAGCTTACCTCAAGAAACCAGAAAAATCTCAAATAAACAATCTAACCTTACACCTAAAGGAACTAGAGAAAGAAGAACAAAACCCAAAGTTAATAGAAGGAAAGAAATCATAAAGATCAGAGCAGAAATAAATGAAATAAAAACAATAGCAAAGATCAATAAAACTAAAAGCTGGTTCTTTGAGAAGATAAACAAAAATGATAAACCTTTAGCCAGACTCAAGGAAAAGAGGGAGAGGACTCAAATCAATAAAATTAGAAATGAAAAAGGGGAAGTTGTAACAGACACCACAGAAATACAAAGCATCCTAAGAGACCTCTACAAGCAACTCTATGCCAATAAAATGGACAACCTGGAAGAAATGGACAAGTTCTTAGAAAGGTATAACCTTCCAAGACTGAACCGGGAAGAAATAGAAAATATGAACAGACCAATCACAAGTAACGAAATTGAAACTGTGATTAAAAATCTTCCAACAAACAAAAGTCCAGAACCAGATGGCATCAGAGGTGAATTCTATCAAACATTTAGACAAGAGCTAACACCCAATCTTCTCAAACTCTTCAGAAATTTTCAGGGGAAGGAACACTCCCAAACTCATTATATGAGGCCACCATCACCCTGATACCAAAACCAGACAAAGATACTACAGAAAAAGAAAATTAGAGACCAATATCACTGATTAATATAGATGTAAAAATCCTCAACAAAATACTAGGAAACAGAATTGAACAACACATTAAAAGGATCATGCACCATGATCAGGTGGGGTTTATCCCAGGGATGCAAGAATTCTTCAATATACACAAATCAATCAATGTGATACACCATATTAACAAATTGTAGAATAAAAATATGATCATCCCAATAGATGCAGGAAAAGCTTTCCACAAAATTCAACACCCATTTATGATTAAAAGTCTCCAAAAAGTGGGCATAGAGGGAATCTACCTCAACATAATAAAGGCAGTATGTGACAAACCCACTGCAAACATCATTCTCAATAGTGAAAAACTAAAAGCATTTCCTCTAAGATCAGGAAGAAGACAAGGATGTCCACTCTCACCACTATTACTCAACATAGTTTTGGAAGTCCTAGAGACAGTAATCAGAGAAGGAAAAGAAATAAAAGGAATACAAATTGGAAAAGAAGAAGTAAAATTGTCACTGTTTGCAAATGACATGATACTACACATAGTGAATCCTAAAGATGCCACCAGAAAACTACTAGAGCTAATCAATGAATTTGGTAAAGTTGCAGGATACAAAATTAATGCACAGAAATCTCTTGCATTCCTATACACTAACAATGAAAGATCAGAAAGAGAAATTAAGGAAACAATCCCATTCACCATTGCAACAAAAAGAATAAAATACGTAGGAATGAACCTACCTAAGGAGGTAAAAGACCTCTACTCAGAAAACTATAAGACACTGCTGGAAGAAATCAAAGATGATATAAACAGATGGACGTATAAACCATGTTCTTGGATTAGAAGAATCAATATTGTGAAAATGACTAGAGTACCCAAAGCAAGCTACAGATTCAATGCAATCCCTATCAAATTACCAGTGGCTTTTTCTACAGAACTAGAACAAAAAAATCTTAAAATTTGTATGGAGACACAAAAGACCCCGAATAGCCAAAGCAGTCTTGAGGGAAATTAAAAGAGCTGGAGGAATCAGACTTCCTGACTTCAGAGTATACTACAAAGCTACAGTAATCAAGACTATATGCTACTGGCACAAAAACAGAAATATAGATCAATTGAACAAGATAGAAAGCCCAGAGATAAACCTACGTACCTATGGCTAACTCATCTATGACAAGGGAGGCAAAGATATACAATGGAGAAAAGACAGTCTCTTCAGTAAGTGGTGCTGGGAAAACTGGACAACTACACATAAAAGAATGAAATTAGAACACTCTATAACACTATACACAAAAATAAACTCAAAATGGATTAGAGATCTAAATGTTAGACCAGACACTATAAAACTCCTAGAGGAAAACATAGGCAGAACACTCTATGACATAAATCACAGCAAGATCCTTTTTGACCCACCTCCTAGAGAAGTGGAAATAAAAACAAAAATAAACAAATGGGACCTAATGAAACTTCAAAGCTTTTGCACAGCAAAGGAAAACATAAACAAGACCAAAAGACAACACTCACAATGGGAGAAAATGTTTTCAAATGAAGCAAATGACAAAGGATTAATCTCCAAAATTTACAAGCAGCTCGTGTAGCTCAATATCACAAAAACAAACAACCCAATCCAAAAATGGGCAGAAGACCTAAATAGACATTTCTCCAAAGAAGATATACAGATTGCCAACAAACACATGAAAGGATGCTGAACATCACTAATCATTAGAGAAATGCAAATCAAAACTACATTGCGGTATCACCTCCCAGCAGTCAGAATGGCCATCATCAAAATATCTACAAACAATAAATGTTGGAGAGGCATTTACTGGAGAAAAGGGAACGCTCTTGCACTGTTGCTGGGAATGTAAATTGGTATAGCCACTAGGGATAACAGTATAGAGGTTCCTTAAAAAACTAAAAATAGAAGTACCATACGACCCAGCAATCCAACTACTGGGCATTTACCCTGAGAAAACCATAATTCAAAAAGAGTTATATACAACAGTGTTCATTGCAACTCTACTTACAATAGCCAGGACATGGAAGCAACCTAAGTGTCCATCGACAGATGAATGGATAAAGAAGATGTGGCACATATATACAATGGCATATTACTCAGCCATAAAAAGAAACAAAACTGAGTTATTTGTAGTGAGGTGGATGGACTTAGAGTCTGTCCTACACAGTGAAGTAAGTCAGAAAGAGAAAAATAAATACCATATGCTAACAGAAATATATGGAATTTAAAGGAAAAAAAGTTTATGAAGAACCTAGGGGCAGGACAGGATTAAGGACACAGACATAGAGAAAGGACTTGAGGACACGGGGAGGGGGAAGGGTAAGCTGGGACGAAGTGAGAGAGTGCCATGGACATATATACACTACCAAATGTAACATCGATAGCTACTGGGAAGCAGCCACATAGCACAGGGAGATCAGCTCGGTGCTTTGTGACCACCTAAAGGGGTGGGATATGGAAGGTGGGAGGGAGATGCAAGAGGGAGGGGATATGGTGATATATGTATAATTGATTCACTTTGTTATACAGCAGAAACTAACACTCCATTGTAAAGCAATTATACTCCAATTAAGGTGTAAAAGGAAAAAAAAAAAGAAAGAAAGCCCAGAGATAAACCTACACACCTATGGTCAACTAATCTATGACAAAGTAGGCAAGACTATACAATGGAGAAAAGACAGTGTCTTCAATCATTGGTGCTGGGAAAAATGGACGGCTACATGTAAAAGAATGAAATTAGAACACCCCCTAACACCACACAGAAAAATAAATTCAAAATGGATTAGAGACCTTAATGTAAGGCCAGACAGTATAAAACTCTTAGAGGAAAACATAGGAAAATACTCTAACTTAAACCACAGCAAGATCTTTTTTGATCCACCTCCTAGAAAACTAAACAAATGGGACCTAATGAAACATAAAAGCTTTTGCAAAGCAATGGAAACTACAAACAAGACGAAAAGACAACCCTCAGAATGGGAGAAAATATTTGCAAACGAATAAATGGACAAAAGATTAATCTCCAATATATATAAACAGCTCATGCACCTCAATATTAAAAAAACAAACAACCCAACACAAAAATGGGCAGAAGATCTAAATAGACATTTCTTCCAAGAAGACATAGAGATGGCCAAGACGCACATGAAAAGCTGCTCAACATCATTAATTATTAGAGAAATGCAAATCAAAACTGCAATGAGGTATCACCTCACACCAGTTAGAATGTGCATCATCAGAAAATCTACAAACAACAAATGCTGGAGAGGATGTGGAGAAAAGGAACCCTCTTGCACTGTTGGTGGGAATGTAAATTGATACAGCCACTATGGAGAACAGTATGGAGGTTCCTTAAAAAACTAAAAATAGAATTACCATATGATCCAGCAATCCCACTACTGGGCATATACCCAGACAAAACCATAAATCAAAAAGACACATTCACCACAATGTTCATTGCAGCACTATTTACAATAGCCAGGTGATGGAAGCAACCTAAATGCCCACAGACAGACGAATGCATAAAGATGTGGTACATATATAAAATGGAATATTACTCAGCCATAAAAAGGAATGAAATTGGGTCATCTGTAGAGACATCGATGGATCTAGAGACTGTCATACAGAGTGAAGTAAGTCAGAAAGAAAAAAACAAATCTTGTATATTAATGCATATATGTGGAACCTAGAAAAATGGTACAGATGAACCGGTTTGCAGGGCAGAAATAGAGACACAGATGTAGAGAACAAATGTATGGACACCAAGAGGGGAAAGCCGTGCGGGGGTGGCGGTGGGAGGAGTTGGGAGATTGGGATTGGCATGTATACATTTATATGTATAAAATAGATAACCAATAAGAACCTGCTGTATAAAAAATAAATAAAATGAAAAATAAAATTTTTTAAAACGGAAAAAAGTTATTCCCTTCATACATGTATTTATATGAATGAATTATTTCCATGCTTACATCTATAAGTACAA
Organism: Stenella coeruleoalba; assembly: GCF_951394435.1. Taxonomy (NCBI): domain Eukaryota; kingdom Metazoa; phylum Chordata; class Mammalia; order Artiodactyla; family Delphinidae; genus Stenella; species Stenella coeruleoalba. The sequence continues at coordinate 135,390,138 of NC_137148.1, forward strand.
AAAAGAGGAATAAAATCTACCTTGAACCAAAAAAGAAAAAGAAAAGAACCCACCAGTTATACAGAGGAAAACACTATCAGGGTACTTGCTCCAGTGGTAAACAATTCTGAAGTTGGTCAGAGGTGGGAAATCGTCTCCCATTCAGCCAGCAGCCCCCACGCAACAAGCGTCCTCATTGCAAAGCTGGGGCACCGTGCCGAGGCCTCTGTGAGTAAACGTGAGCTGAGCCCCAGGCCAGCTGCTGCTGAACTGTTCCCACACTTCCCAGGTAAAACACCTCAATATGTACAAGGACTTGAAAGCCTACAGGAAGGGCCATGGAGCCACACCAGCGACAGCATGCCGGCCGACTTGGTGCCTGCAGGCCAGCCAGGATGGTCCTGGCCCTGGGCGCTCTTCTGGAAGATTTCCATTTCCCTGCCTGAGATACCCCTCCTGTCCCGGCCCCCACTGCTTTTTTCCTTCCTCACCTCTGCCCAGGGAGAAATTCCAGCGGCAGTTACGGGTGACACATCCTCTTCTTTAGCAGGTGGCAGCCCGGCAACTGCTGCAGAAAGTCCAGCAGAGCCCCACTCACACTGGGACACCCACAAAGCAGTGGCCTCTCGCTTCCTCCCACCAGCCCAGCCCCGAGACTGCTGACAGGGCAGAGAAAATGGCGTCAGGCACAGCTGCAGGGGCTCTTGCTGCCTGGAGCGGTGTTTATATTGATCTCAACCCAGGCACACCTGGGGAGGGCTGGCCCGCACGGTCAGGCTGCCCAGGTCAGCCAATCATCACCCCTCAGGGGCTCACAGTTGCAGAAAATGGAACTTGCTGAACCGGCCAGGTCCAAGGAACAGGTGTGGGCTCCTGAGAGTCAGGATAGACAAGGGGCTGCAGCTCTGGCTTGTTTTCTAATCATTTTATCTGGCCCATGAGTGGGAGACAACTTCAAGAAGACCCTCTCCTAATGAGAGGAACCCAGGAGTCATGGAGAGGAGGGTTGGGTGGTGGGTGGAGACAGAGGCCTGGTGCCCCGGGTGCAGTGGAAGTCTCTGGAAGACCAGGTGGAGGGAGGCCGCACAGAGTGATGCTCCGGGTCACAGACGTGTCCCGGAGCTGCTGTTTGTTAGTTCAGGTCCTGCCCTGAGGTGCTCTGTGTCAGCTCTGACCGACAGGTGGGCTGGGGGTGCTCTGCAATGAGGGCTACGTGCACAGTTCCTGTGTGTCCAGCCCTGACAGGGTACCTGCCCAGGGGAGCTCCGTATCCTTGGAGGGGCCGGACCACGAGAACCCCGTGGGCTGCTGGGTGCCGGCCCAGGTGAGCTCCATATCCTGGGAGGGGCCTGACCACGAGAGCCCTGTGTGCTGGGTGGGGGGGGGGGGGGGGCGTGTGTATGAGCGTCCTCTCTGCAGCCGGCACAGAGTTGCTTAGCAACTTCACTGTGGGCAGTGCTGGGATGAAATGAGAACCGAGAGATGCCACGGGCCCCCTGAACTCCTGTCCACCTAGAGTGATGAGGTCAGTAAGCAGGTGCTGGCCACTGTGCTGCATGAGGGAGGCACCACGGGTACCTCTTGTGTCTTCCACCTGACACCACGGAGGCTTCCCCAGGACAGAGCAGACAGCCTGTCTGGGGCAGGTGGGAGCTCCTGGTGACGCTGCAGGGGACATGAGAGGGACGGACCAGGCAGGAGGAGGTGGGAGCCCAGGCAGAGCCATGGGGCTCGGGGCCGAGGTGGCCTTTCTGGGTCTGAGCTGAGAGTGGTTGTGCAGGTGGTGAGTGTGATCCAGGAAAGCTGCCCTGGTGACGTGAGGCTGATCGTGCTTCAGTGACAAGCTTCCGGGTGACCCCAGAACAGGATAGTGAGACGGATCCTGTTAGAAGAAGGTAAGTGAATCCCCCCAAGAGGAGGCTCTGTGAGCTGGTCCCAGGAGGGGGTGAAGGGAACAGGCGTGGAACCTGCGGGGAGTGGGCAGTCCCCCTGGGCGGGCGGCGGGTGCAGACCCCACTCCGTGTCCCACAGCTGTGCTTCCAGCTGGATTACTTGGCTTCTCGGAGCCTCAGCTTCCTGGTCTGCTCATGGGGTGATGGTAGCATGGACTGACTAGTAATTTGCTCAGAACAGGGTAGGAACGGGTCTAGTGGAAATTCCACAGAACACCGTCAGTATGGGAATCGCAGGCCCTGTTTCCCGCAGGTCTGTCTTCAGGATTGGGAGAGCAAAGCCGAGCAGACTTGCAGCAGAGCCTGGGGACGGGCTCCGTTTGGTGGGTCCCCCTGTTTCCTGAGTCTCGGAAGGAGCAGCTCCAGCGGGCAGTGGCAGCTTCATCCCACACCTGGGAGCATCCAGACCTCAAGGCCCTGCAGCCCCGAGCCCTGTGTCTGGGCCCCCGGGAGGCAGACAGGACAGGCCGGCGGCCTCCTTGCCCTCTTCCTGCCCAGAACATTCGGGGTCCAGGCCGTCATTAGGAAGAAGCAGGGATGGGGGTGTCCCATGTGGGAACAGGACATGGAGCGGCTTGTGCACATGGACGTCCACACCGGGAATGTGGGTCGGTGGGCCGCGGGCACAGGGAGGGGCAGGCAGTGGGCCTGCGGAAGCAGCGGGGGCCGGGGGTCCTGCAGGGGGGCGGTGCGAGCTTCGCCTGTGCCGGGCCTCAGACTCCACGGGGCTTCCCTCCCTTGGTGACTGGGCAGGAGGGGCCGAGCAGCGTTGGTGGAGGGACCCCTCGCGTCTCCAGGCCCTGGCAGCATCAGCCCTCCAGGCTCTGGGTCAGGGAGCCTGAGGGGCGCAGGCCCAGCTGTGCCCACAGGGAGGCCTGGAGGGGTCGGGCGGGAAGAACGGGTGTGGTCTCGCCTGTGCGGAAGCTCCCAAGCCAGTGTCCAGTGGGAGCCCTCACCTCGCACGTGGGTTTCAAGTCCATGGCTCAGATCACCTTCTAGCCGCTTGGTTTGTTTTCTAGACACAAAGTCCTAATATCTCCTATGTCCCCTGCCCGTGAAAAGACACGTCTGATCTGGCACCAGGTGCTGCCTCTGGTCCCGCTTGAGTTTCTGCCCAGCAGCCAGTGTCACCACGTCACGACTGTCAGGGGTGTCAGCCGTGGGGGGACGAGAGCACACGGTGCAGGCCCATGAGGGGCCGTGCCGTCCACGGAGCTGGTGCTGTGGCTCTAGGTGTTCCCTCCCCACCCCGCAGGCAGAGACCACCGTCCCCTTACAGACTGTTACCAAGTGAAGTCATGTGGACCCTGCTCGGGCCCCAGCCTGCGAGGCGCTCTGCCCCAGCGGGGAAGGTTTCCTTTTTCCATGTGGGTTCAAGTAGGCAAATAACAGAACCAAAGCCGAGACCAACACAGCACAGGCTCCATTCAGTGGCCAAAGGGTGGAGAAGCGGGAACTGAGCTCACAGATCACCTTCTCGCCCTCCTGGAGACAGTGGTTTAATTTTAAAGAGTAAAGACAAAGGGAGGAGGAGTGAGGCTAGTGGTGGGATGAAGAGGCCTTCCGGGGAAGGGGCGGGGCTTCTTCCAAGGGGCTGGGGTACCACCTCCTTTTACCCGTTTCTGGTCCTTCATGTCCAGTCATGGCCGCCGGTAGGTGTGTCACTTAATATGCCGATATAGTAAACTCAACACGTGATGAGACTCAGGGTCGGTTGGAGGTCACACTCGTTGCCATCCTGGTCCCAGCTGGTTCCATCTGTTTGTTTCTGGCTTCCTTTCTTATCTCTGGACCCCTTCACTTAAATACTTAGGGGAACTCCTGCTGAAGGTGGGGGTGTAGGACAGCCCTGTGAAAGGTGGGTGCACGGGGCTTGAGCAGGGCCTGGAGCAGCTCTGACAACAAGAGGAGGCTGAGACGGGTGGTCAGTCTGACGCCCGCACTGGGGCCTGTGGTCGGCATGCGGAGGGGGTCAGCCGGGGCACGTATCAGGGAAGGTTCTTGGTGTTTACACAGAAGATGTGAACGTGGGCCCACATGCACAGCTGCCTGCAGATGCTGCTACAGAAACCCCTGATTCTTTCCTCAGAAAACTGGTGGGCGGTCATTCAGGCAACAGGGCAAACTGCTTGCTCTGGAGGCTCTTGTGGGGAAGTGGGGGCATAGCAACAGGGGCTCAGCCTGCATAACCCCAGAAGCCCTCCCAGGACAGCTCCAGAACCGCTTCTGGAATGGCAAGGAAAAGTGGGTCTTCCACCTACTAGACGTGGAGGAGAGGGCTGGGGTCTGCAGGGCCACCCTTACCTTCAGGTACTGGCTGGGAGGCTCACAGGACCCAGCACATGCTTGTGACTTGTGTCCTCACAGCTGAGATGGGTCACAGCACGCAGTAGGGATGCCCGGGAGGGAGGGCCCCTGCTCCGGTCACCTCGTGACCCTTCATGCTCCCTCCTTCCCTCGAGGGTCTCTAGGGTGTCTCTTCCCCCAGCAACAAGGGCAGAACCATTACAGTTATCCCCACCCCCGTCCCCCCAGGGAAGCTCATTAGAAGCTTGGTACCCGGCTGGGGGCTGGTCACGTGGTGTGCTCTGCCCTCACCCTCCAAAATGCCGGTGCCCAGAAAGGGAGCCGGGGTTCAGCATGAGCCACATGGTTTGTGCACACAGCACAGGCGCAGGGGGCTGCCCCCAACGGGAGGCAGGAGGGTTTAGATCAGGCCAGGGAGCTGCTCACCAGCTGCATTAGCTTCCCAGGGCAGCTGTTGACAAACGACCACAAACGGAGGCTCAGAGCAACAGAAACCTGTCCTGTCTCAGTCCCAGAGACCAGACGTCTGAGGTCAAGGTGTCCCAGGCCCGTGCTCCCTCCGGAGGCTCCAGGGGAGGGTCCTTCCCGCCTCTTCCAGCTTCTGGGGGCTCCAGGCGTCCCTGGGCTTGTGGCCTCATCCCTCCTGTCTCTGCCTCCGTCTTCACATGGTGTCTCCTGTGTGTCTGTGTCTCTCCTCTAGTCTCTCAGAAGGACACTCACTGATTCAGGGCCACCCGGATCCAGGATGACCTCATCTCCAGATCCGTAACTAATTATACCTGCAGAGACCCTACTTCCAAATAAGGTTCTTTTCTCAGATTCTGGGAGCCATGACGTGGACATAACTTTTGGGGGGACCTCCCCATTCAACCCACCATAGCACCCAGTTCCCAGATGCCAGCCGACCTTCCTCAGGACAGCATCAGGCTGGTGATGTTCTGTCTTTCTGCATGGAGTTGTCTCTTGTTTCTTGTGGTAACAGTGAGGTTGGGTGGGGGGCACTTCTGGCTGACCTCCCGGTCATCCCAGGGACCACGCTGACGTGTCCTTCCTGGGAGGGTGCGAGCACGGCCAGGGCTCCCTGGGAATACTCCACACAGACCGCTCGGTGGTCAGACACCTGCATGGGCTGGACCGGTCCCTGGCACCTTCTACCACATCCACAGCCTGGTGGACTCTGTGCGGGCCTATGACCAGGAGGTGTGGACCGGTAGGATCGGTGGGAGCCCTCCTGCCTGCCACATGGCCTCCAGCCCACCACAGACCCTCCAGTCCTGCCATGGACAACCCCATCGCATTAACCCCCAAGAGGCCTTCTGGGAGGGGTGAGAACTTGACCATGAAGAAGACAGGGCAAGCCCTAACTGCAGCAGGTGGAGGCAAGTACTGGGGGTGCTTGGCTATTTGTCCCCCAAAGACCCCGAATGTGGGCTCTGACTTGATGGGTCCACCTCCACCTGGGCTCACCTGGGGGGTCGCTGCAGGGAGAGCGTGTCCTTGGGTGATTTTCCAACTCTCCCCACCCCCAGCTTCCCCCTCTGGGCCCCCCTGGCCCCATTAATAGTCTTTAAATAGTGTCTCTCACCCATCAGGCCTGCGTGGGAGATTTTAATATTGTGTGGGAGTCCAGTGACCAGCGCCCATGTGTCCTGTGTGTCTTGGGAGGGGAGGGAGCCACGCTCTCACATTCCTGCCCCAGTGCACCTGGGGTCGGGGGTAGCAGACCCAGGCTTTGCTATGGCAGAAGCTCCCTTTCTGTGAACAAGTCTTCCCCGACTCCTGTTATCCTCACTGGAGACTCAGGAGGCCACAGCATCGGGGCACCTCCAGCACCAGGACCCCACCCTAGGGAATCTCTCAAGAGCAGGGACCAGGCCTGCAGGCGGAGGGGAGGAGGGAGCCGGCCGCTTAAGGATCCCCGGGGCTAGGAAGCCTCCTACGCAGGAGGGCCTTGGACTCAGCTTAACTACCACCCAGGGTCTCCTACCCCTCCCCTGGTAGGGGGGCCCTTCAGATTCCAGGGCCCCAAGATCCTCCCCACTGACTTCTGACCCCAACTGCAGAGCTGGGGACCCAGAGACCCCCTCCCCGGCTTATTTTTTCTTGGAGGCTCCCAGAATTCCCTGAAGCTGTTATACCCAGGGTATATTATGGTGAAGGATGCAAGTTAAAATCTGCGAGGACAGGGGGACGAGCAGGGTCCAGCCTCCTCGGCTGTGGCAGCCCAGGGAAGCCCACCTGAGTCCTGAAGTGCAGGGTTTATTGGGGTCTGTCACGTCAATGTGGGACCACCATTTGCCTGACCTTAGCCTCCAGCCCCCGGGGGGGACTCAGGAAGTCCCACCGTGCATCACGCCGTCAGCACAGACCAGCCTGGAGCGAGGCCCACGGAGCACGGACACTCCCGTCAGACTCAAGGTGACCTCTGGAGCCAGGACAGAGGCCCGGCCTCTCTGTGGGCAGGTGAACCCACACCGCACAGGCCCTGGTGCAGTGCCCGTTCCGTGGGGTCAGCTGGGTGCACGCAGGTCAGCCAGTGTCTGTGTGTCTCAGCCTGTAACCACGGACCACACTGTCCTGCTCTGCTCACAAGAGCGAGGCCAATGGAGGGACAACAGGGGTGGGAACAAAGCCGGGTCATGGTCCGGCTGGGTGAGAAAGGGTCCAAGGAGCGAGAACCCGGCTGCCCTTGCCTGGTGAGCCGAGAGCTGACGTCCACCCTGTGGGCAGCCCCTCTCCCCACGTCCCAAGGTAAGGCTGCCTTTCCTGCACCCTGGGCAGTGTCATGCCTGTGTATACAGCAGGATGCACAGCAATGCACGCAGCAGGCCTGATGCCTGCCCTTGCCATGTACCTGGGGGCTTGGTGAGGGTGGAACATCCCGACAGGACACGGGCCGACCCCGGGGAGGATGTAGGGGTGAAGCATTTGGGAGCCTCTGGAGGGGATCCTCACCTGTCTGCACAGGTGGACTGAGGACACAGACCAAGGGTGGGCAGGTGGGGAGCCCAGGAAAGGTCCTGGGTCATCCCTGAGGCTGGAGGAGGGGTGTGGAGCTGACGATGACAGCGGTGGGGACGAGGGGCTGATCACAGGACAGTGCGGAGACAGAGCATCTGAGGCAGCGGGAAAGGTGAAGACTGTGCCCGATGGCAGGACGGAGAGACCAGCAGGCGGCGCTGCAGGTGCGGGTAGCAGGGCTGCTCCCTGCAGGGCAGCGCCAGAGCCCCGCACCGCTGGAAACCACGCAGTGTCCAGACAGAACCCCAGAGGATGGGGGCCCGGATGGGCGGGAAGAGTTTGGAAAAGTCACCTTATCTCCACATGTCCTGGGGGAGGGGTCCCTGCTCCAGCCTCGTTCCTTAGAGTCTCCCCACCTGGGGAAGTCAACACACTCAACAGCCGGTCGTGCACGGCTTGGAATTTGTCCGGAGGATGAAGGGGAAGCGGGGGAAAGAATGAGAAACAAGCTCTACGTGTTTGGACAGCACATACCACTCTAATTTCCAATCAGGAAGAGGAATTTCCCAAAGGCTCAGGCTGCCCCTGTAACCAGAATGGGGCTTAAAGCGATCCTGCCACTTTGTGGCCGGTTCCAGAAACAAGTTGAAGACAGTTTCTCAGGGGCACTGCAATCCACAACGCCTGCAGTGTTGTAAATGACAACTATGGTGGAAAAATATCTTGGGGTAAGTAATTGAAAAGGACTTGAAAACAAGGCAGAATTGCAGGAACCGGATTGCAAGACGTAGACTGGACTCGTCATTAAATCACATGAAAGCTGCTCAACATTGCCTACGATTCAGTTGGCCAAAAAGGGCGTACAGGTGTAAATCCATACGACCTTGTGCCAACCAAACATGCGGGAAAAACAAATCAACACTACAGAGATGCATCGCTTTGCCCCAGTCAGAATGGCCACCCTCACAAAGTGTAAAAACCAGAAATGGAGGAGAGGACGTGGAGAAAAGGGAACCCTGCTGCACTGATGGTGGGAATGTCAACTGCTAACAGCCACGCTGGAGAAGGGTATGATGTTTCCTAAAAATTCTAAAAAACAGAGCTATAGGGACTTCCCTGGTGGCGCAGTGGTTAAGAATCCAACTGCCAATGCAGAGGACACAGGTTCGAGCCCTGGTGCGGAAAGATAACACATGCCGCGGAGCAACTAAGCCCGTGCGCCACAACTACTGAGCCTGTGCTCTAGAGCCCATGAGCCACAACTACTGAGCCCATGTGCCACAAGTACTGAAGTCCAATGCCTAGAGCCTATGCTCAGCAAGAAGAGAAGCCAGTGCAATGAGAAGCCCACGCACTTCAACGAAGAGTAGCCCCAACTTGCTGCAACTAGAGAAAGCCCACATGCAATAACAAAGACCCAACACAGGCAAAAAAAATTAATTAACTTAAAAAAATAGAGCTACAGAGCATACGGCACTTCCACGCCTGGGTGTATATCTCGGGATAACCATAAATCCATAGGACACAGGCACTTCACCTATGAGTGCAGCCCTTTTGCAGGAGCCTCGACTTGGAAACAATGTAAATGTCCTTGGAAGGAAAAAATGGATAAAGAAGATGTGGTACTTCTGTACAATGGAATATTACTCAGCCATGAAATCAAGGAAATAAGGCCAGTTGCAGCAACTCAGGTGGACTTAGGTACAATCATTCTAAGTGACATAAGTCAGACACAAAAAGACACTTAGCATAAGATATCACTTATAGGTGGAATCTAAAAATGGCTACACATGAACTAAATTACAAAACAAACAGAGTCACACATTTAGAAAACAAACTTATGGCTGCTAAAGGGGAAAGGTAGGGTGGGGTGAGGCATAAACCAGAGGGTTGAAATTAGCACGGATACCGTTCCAAAGACCGAATAGGTAATCGACAAGACCTCCTCTATAGCTCAAGGAACTGGACTGGGCACACTCTGGTCACCAGAAAAGAATATGTACGACTGGTAAGAATGTGAAAAAGAATTTATGGATGTCTCTCTGTAAGTGAATCAAGTGGATGTGCAGCAGCAAGAAAGACAGCGTGGAAAATCAGCTACACCTCATTATACAAAATTCGTTACAAAATTCGTTCAGGGGCTGTGATGAAACCTGCATTGACCCCATCTAGATCCACAGCTAAACGGGACAAGAGCAGAGGGCTCAGTCTCTGTCTCTAGGTTTACAGTCTAATGCTAGCTCAAGTCATTGTACCTCTGTTCATACACTGCTGATTATTTTCAACAAATCACAAAGATATCGGCGTTTTATATTGACTATTTGGTGCTTGGGCTGGAGTAGCAGGAAGCACCTGCTGCTATTAATCCAGGCTGAGCTATGCTAACCTGGAGAACTACTTGGAGATGCCCAAATCTTTAACATAGTCATAACAGTCCCTGCACTTGTAATAATATTCTCTACAGTTGTACCCATTATGATTGCAGGGTTTGAAAACTGACTTGGGCCACTAATAACTGGGGCACCTGAGGAAACATTTCCCCAAATAAAGCATATAAACTTTTGACTACTTCCCCCATCATTCTTACTCCTACTCATATCACCTGTAGAAGCTGGTTCTGGCACAGGTGGAACCATGTATTCAGCTCTAGCCTGCAATCTGGCCCACACAGGAGCCTCTGTCGACCTAACCATTTCCTCCTTACATTTAGCAGGTGTCTCTTCAATTCTTCGTGCTATTTCTTGTATTACTATAGTCTTTAATCCAAAACCAGCAGTCATATCCCAATACCAAACACCATTATTTTTCCCCATTATTTGTTTAATCTTCCCCAACTATAGCCATATTACTATAATTACCACTCTCAGTCCGAGCAGCCAGAATTGCCATACTGTTAAGAGATAGAAATCTCAACACTACCTTCTTTGACCCTGTAGGAGGAGACCGAATCCTATACCAACACCTATTCTGATTCTTTGGTCACCCTGAAGTGTGTATTCATGGCCTACCAGGGTTTGTTATAATTTCACATATTGTTACATACTATTTAGGACAAAAACTGCCTTTCATCTATTTGAGAATATTATGAGTCATGTCCACCGGCTTTTTAAGATTTCTCTTGTGGGCCCATCTTATATTTACCATAAGGATAGCTGTCGACTCAGTAGCATACTGTGCATCAGCTACCATAATTAACTTCTATCCCTACAGGAGTAAAGGTATCTAGCCGATTAGCAACTCTTCTTTTAATTTTTTTTTTTTTTTTTTTTTGCGGTACGCGGGCCTCTCACTGCTGAGGCCTCTTCCTTTGCAGAGCACAGGCTCCGGACGCGCAGGCCCAGTGGCCACGGCCCACGAGCCCAGCTGCTCCGCGGCATGTGGGATCCCCCCGGACCGGGGCATGAACCCACGCCCCCCGCATCGGCAGGCGGACTCTCAACCACTGCGCCACCGGGAAGCCCTAATTTTTTTTTTTTTTTTTTTTTTGGCTGCGTTGGGTCTTCGTTAATGCACGCCGTCTTTCTCTGGTTGCGGTGAGCGGGAGCTACTCTCCGTCACTGTGCGCGGGCTTCTCATGGCAGTGGCTTCTCTTGCTGCAGAGCACAGGCTCTAGGCGCGTGGGCTTCAGTAGTTGTGGCTCACGGGCTCTAGAGTGCAGGCTCAGTAATTGCGGCGCACGGGCTTTTTGCTCTGCAGCATGTGGGATCTTCCCGGACCGGGGATCAAACCCGTGTCCCATGCATTGGCAGGCCTATTCTTAACCACTTCGTCACCAGGGAAGTCCCTGATCAGCAACTCTTCACGGAGGTAATATTATATGAGCTCCCACTCTATTATGAGTTTTAGGCTTTATTTTCCTTTTTACAGTAGGTGGTTTGACAGGAATCATCTTAGCCAACTCATCCCCGGACACTGTCCTCCAGGATATATACTATGTAGGAGCACACTTCCATGACATAGTGTCCATGGGAGCAGTCTTCACAATTATAGGAGGCTTTCTACACTGATTCCCACTATTCTCAGGTTATACACTTAACTCAGCATGAGCAAACAGTCACGTCACAGGTATATTTGTCGTAGTAAATATGACTTCCTGCAGCACTTCCTTGGCCTCTCAGGAATGTCACTACGTTAGTCTGAGTACCCTGAGGCACACACTGCATGAAATATTTTGTCTTTAGGCTCATTCATCTCAGTAGCAGCAGTAATGCTAATAATCTTCATACTTTGAAAAGCATTTGCATCCAAACGAGAAGTCTCAGCAGTGGAAACTGCTACTCCTAACCTAGAATGGTTACACGGATGCCCTCCACCATATCCTATGTTTGAAGATCCTACCTATGTAAATGTAAAATAAGGAAGGACTCAAGTCCTTTTCAACCAGTTTCAAACCAACACGATAACAATTATGTCTTTCTCAATAAATGAGATAAAAGTTAAAAGTGATGTAACTTTGTCAAAGTTAAATCATAGGCTAAGTTACTGTATATCAAAAGATATATCAATTTCTTCTAGGCTCTCAAGATGCAACATCACTTGCATTACATGTTCATAATCACACATTAATAGTTATTTTTAAAATAAGTTCTCTAGTCCTCTATATTATTTCACTAATATTGACAACTAAACTACCTCATATACATACAATAGATGCACAGGTGGAGAAAATGTGAACAATTTACCAGCCATTATTTTCATCTTAATTGCCCTATCATCATTGTGAATCCTTTACAAGATACATGAAATCAATAACTCTTCCCAAACCATACAAACTATGGGTCAGTAATGATACTGACGCTACAAATACACAGATTATGAAGATTTAAATGTTGACTCCTCTGTAATCCCCACATCAGAGCTAAAACCAGGAGAATAATGACTAATAGAAGTCAACAACCCAGCAGTATAGAGATAGTCATTGGATATGAGTTTCATCTGAAAATGTTTTACACTCCTGAGCTGTTCCTTCTCAGGCCTAAAAAGAGCTGCTATCCCAGGATGCCTAAATTAAAGAATCCTAATACCGACAGGACCAGGCCTACGTTGTGCACAAGAGAGCTTGTTTTCCTGAGTTCAAAGACAGGACTGAGGGATATGGCTGAGATATGGGGTGAATCAGAAGCCCATGGGGATGTACTGTCCAAGCTCCAGGATAGGAATGGGCCTCTGGGGTCCCCGGCCACCCACCGCACCCTCCCGAGCAGGATCTTGGCAACATTCCCTGTCAGTGATGAGGCAGCCCTAGCACTTGTCATGCCCCAATGCTGTGTCCTATGTGGGTCCCATGCTCTTGGGACCACACCCACACTCTGCAGGTCCATGCTGCAGGGTCCTTTGTGCCTCAGGAGTGGAGACCACACAGCATGCAGTTCCCTCCCCAACCAGCAGGAGGAGGGGAGGAGAGCAGGGGCACCAGGGGAATCTCACTCAGACAACAACACCCCAGGGGTGCCAGCGGGGCCAGTGATGATGCAGATGAGGCCCAGGCCAAGAGATGGAACCAGAGGACCCAAAAGGCAGCTGGTCAGGTCCTGGCTCATCTGCACCCCGGACACCTTTGTCCCTCATACACCCCCTTCCTCATACACCCTCTCCTTAAATGCAGATTCTTCAGATGCAAGCAAACAGGCAGATCTTCAGACTGAAAGTCAGCTCTTCCAAAGTGACCCGTCAGCAAACACTGCAGGATTCCACTCCAGTGGGTGCCCTGGAGTCGACAACTCAGGGACTGAAGTGGATATCGGTGCCAGGGGCAGTGGGAGGGGAAGGGGAGTGAGACTTTCATGGTTGTGGAATTTTGGTTTTGCAAGATGAAAAGTCCTAGGAATGGTGGTGATGGCTCCACGAGAAAGTGAATAGATCTGATGCCTCAGAAATGTGCACTTTAAATGGTGACGATGGTAAAGGGAATGTGACATGTTTTATTTCACTTAAAATAAATTCTTAAAATAATGTCTTGTGAATTGAGATTCCATTTCGACTCCCCTTCATCACAAATGTCGGAGGCCCAGACACAGTCGCCTACCTTAGGGGCCATCACGGTACCCTCACAGAGCACGTGGGAGACCATTCTTAGGGAGGGCTAGTCTGTGCTCACCTGACCTCTGTCCAGGGGGACCCAGGCAGTGGAGACCCCCGTAGATTAGACATATGATATGCTATGATATTAATATGATACCACCAAGTGTTGTTACTCAAAAGAACACAGAGTAGCAACCCACTCAAACATGCCTGACCTCATATGAATGTGAGAAGATTAAGAGAAGAAAAGGAACCACAGGTTAATCAGGGCAACACACTTAATGCAGAGGTTGGAAATCTCAAAGGGGACAAGACACACTGCAGGCAAAGAGCACATATGCAGTCTCCCCGTACATGTGATCCTGACCCATGCAGATGTGGTGAGACCCACACAGTCCCTGCACCCTTTACCTGGGGTCGCACATCCACACTCATCACGGTGACCCCACCTCCCCAGACCCTGCACCTAAAGTCACACGTTCTCTCTCAACAGGTGACCCATCGTACCCAGACCCCTCCACCTGAGTCACATGTCCACAGTCCCAGGGTGAACCGCCCTCCCCAGACTCCCCCAACTGGGGTCACATGTGCACAGCCTCCAGGGTGACCTCACCTCCCCAGACCCTGCACCTGGGGGACATGTCCCCTTGGTCAAGACACCATGGCTCTGCTGGTGGCTCCCCTAATGCGGAAACAGGCTGTGTTCCTGGGACCTCCTGGGATGGGAAAAAGTGGCAGGTGGGTCTTCTCTCCCCACACTTGTCCCAGAGAAGTCCTCCTCTTTTCCCTTTGATTCTGTTGATTTTACCTGTTTTTAAAGCTTTCATGCTAGAGGTGAACACATTACTTGGTTCTGGCAGGCTCAGTCCCTTCTTGTCTCACTTACTTGTTGAGAAAACTCACAGGACAGCAGGGCTGAAAGCTGAGGGGCAGCTCTGGACGCTTCTGAGTAGGGACGGTAGACTGGAAGGAGAGCTCAGCAGCAGCCTCAGCTGTTACCCATCGGCCTTTTGCCCGATCTGCCCTGCAATCAATTCACCAGCTAAACCTGCCTCCCTACGCACCATGCACGTGCTGGTGAATTGGAATTATTGCCAGGTAGCCCCCCTGCAGATTCTCCACGAGCCCCAGGGAAGGTGAACCTTGCAGGGATTAAGACTGAGGCCCCGACCATAGCACTGACCCTTGGGAGGACCAGGTAACCACACTCAGAAGAGAGGCTGTTACTTAGACAAGCCCACCTCAGCTCCAGACCCCAGACATCTAAGCACTGACCTTCAGATGCAGGCATGGAGCTTCCCAGTACTGAGGCCAGGCCGGGTCTCTACCCAGGTTCCCATAGTCCTAGCGTACACAGAACATGGTCAGGTCTAAATCTTCTTATTATAGACAACACATGGTCAGCTCTAAGCATAATCAGTAGACAGGACAGGCAGAGGTCTAAATCTACCGTGTAGACAGAACTTGATCATGTTTAAACTAGCTTAGGGCTGATCTCATAGGAGGTACAGATCACCCACATGGGTCTCTCATCTTTGGACACCCACATCAGGAAACTGAACAAAATCTTTGTCATTAAACATTTCAACAGGCAAAACAGAAATGTTACCAATTTCTCTGGCCACCTGATGGTCCGGATCCACGGGTGAGCCACGAACTTCTTAGAGTGCAGCCCAGTCTGCTGCCAGGACAGATAAGAAGTGGCCTGATTCCAACCTCCCAGGCTTCCAGAAGGAGGCGGCCGCACTGGAAGCCCAGGCAGGACAGGCCTGCATGGTCCGGGCCGGGAGATCCGGTCTGTCCATTCCGCTGGCCGATTCCGGGCGGGGCGCTCAGGGCCGCTGAGAGCCCTGCACTCAGGTCCTGCTTCCCTGCAGCATGTGCGTGTGTGTGTGCGTGTGCGTGTTTGTGTGTGTAGAGGGGGCGGTGGCTGATGGCTCCCATGGCTCCCGTCCCGGGCACCGTGCTGTCTTCGAGGGGAGGCACGGGGAGAGGTAGGGGCACAGAAGCCGTTGGAGAGGAGAACCCACCACGGAACTCCTTGCACACTGGCTTGCCCCACCCGCGGACCCGCCTGCCAATCGTGGGCCACATGTCATCCCCCAGCCCCCACCCCCGAGGGCAGGGCACCTGCTCTTTCAACAGCACAAGGTCTCACATGAAGGAGACCCAGTGCGGACTGTCACGCCCCCACTCCTGATGCTGAGTTTGGGAGAATGAACCCCCTTGACTGGGCGATGGGACTCTGTGAGGAAAGAGGTGGCAGCCCCATCCAAGTCGGGGCCTGGCTGAGAGATGGGAACACAGGAGCCAAGTGCAGAGCCTGGAGGCCAGGCCAACAGGAGGGGCACCCCCAGCCTTGGCCGGGCTCTCCAACTGTGACATTGTAGCTTTAGGGGACCTGGGGCAGGTGACTGAATGTAATGGGGGTCTAAACTGGACCCTGAATGTGGCTTAAAGAAGGTGTGCAGGATGTTACTGAGACAGTGACAGTCATTGGAAAACAGACTCTGTGTCAGGACATCCTGCTCCATCCATTTAAATCCCTGAGATCTGTGACCTTTACGTGGCTACGCAGGATTGTTAGAGCAGCTGCGTGTGGATATATCTGGGGCACGATTCAGTCTGCAACCAATTTGCAAGTGGTTCCAGCAAACACACAGTTGTGCACACAGGCAAGCACAGCACACACACAAACATATGCAGGTGCACAGCACAAATATATTCACACACTAGCATATGAACACACATGCACGCATATGCCCATGCACACATTAACGTGTGCAAGTGCACATACCTATGCACATGCACAGCACATGTATGCAAACAGGCACATGCACATGCATAGCACACACACAGGGACTAAAGTGAATACCGTAAAGCATTAATTCCTGAACACAAGTGAAGCTGACATGTATTCTTCCCTTTTTCTTAGCTTTGATGTTTTTCACAATAAAAAGTTTAAGAAAAAAGTTAGTGGCAAATGACTTTTGATTCATAGGACTTTCTGACGTTGTTCCACAAATATTAGGACATGAGAAATGAACGTAGATATTACATGTGTCCATTAACGGACGAATGGAGAAGCAAACATGGCCCATCCATAAAAGGGAATGTTATTCAGCCAAAAGAGGAAGGCAACTCTGACGCAGGCTGCAGCAGGGATGACATTTGAGTGCATTATGCTCAGTGATGTAAGCGAGACACAAAAAAACAAACAGTGCTTGATCCACTCATACAAGGCCCCCAGAGCAGTCAGAACCATAGAGACAGAAAGTAGGATGGTGGGTGCCAGGGGCTGAGGGAGGGACAATGGGGGCTGAGTGTTTAATGGGGACTGTTCTTAGTTTTGCAAGATGAAAAAGTTCTGGAGGAGGATGGTGGTCAGGTTTGCACAACAGTGTGAATTACTTCTTGACCCTGAAATGTGCACTTAAAAATGGTTAAGATAGTAAAGTTTATGCTTTGTGTATTTGACCACAATTTTTTTAACTTTTTTAAAAACAACAGGAAGTAGTCCATGAATACCACAAGATGCACAACTTCACTAACAACCGAGGGGTTAAAACCATAAGAAAACGACTGTGCACACACCTACCAGAATGGCAGACATGAAGACACAGTATCAAATCTCAGCAGCATGTGGAGCAATGGAAAGCCTGGTGCGCAGCGGGCGGTGCAACCACTTCTGAAACAATCGGGCCTCAGAGAGCGCACTCCATGCACACAGACCCACAGTGTTCCTCCCAGCTGAACACAAACCCCCCAGCCCTGCACCAGGACACACGGACATGGACTCCAAAGCCACAGGAGCCAAACCCGAAAGCACCTGGAGGCCATCACAAGCGGATGCAGAAATGAACCATGCACGCTGCTATGAAGGAATATTCCACAGCAATGGAGTACGTTTTGTTTAAAGGTAGTAAAACTACAAAAGTTATTTTTAGAAAAACTATATTCACAAGATGAAAGAATCTCATGGACACAATGCTGAGCCATCAAGAGCAACAAAGCAGCAAGCACGGTCCACCCACTTACGGACTTTGGAACTAGGCAAAGCTGGGCTGCGTTGTTTAGGGATGCGTGCTTGGGCGTAACCTATGAGGACAAGTCACTGACACAACATCAGGAGAGCAGCTACCTCACGGCGGGGAGGAGGCTGGGACGAGGGAAGGACACTCCTGGGTGTCCACTCATCAGGTTCTGTTTCTTGATGTTTATGATTATTCTTTACATGTATATAACCTAATCCTTAATATGTACTTACAGCTTATCATTTTGGTTTATTAAAAAAGGGGTCTCCGCAACAAAGTAGGAGACCTGCTTCTCCCAGGGAAGAAAAGGAATAGTTTCTACCAGTGAAATCTCAATACCATGGCTGCTTCAACCATCAAGCCTGACAGCAACTCCCGTGAGAGGGGCACCAGGGCCACGACACTCAGAAGGAGGCTCTGGGGCCTCAATCCTGGGTCACTGCCTCTGAGGAGCCCACGGCACCTGGTCAAAGTTCTCAGTCATTCTGTGCACGACCCTTTTGCCTTGGTTGCTCTGGCACAGCTCGGCCGGCACCATCGCTGGGAGAGAAAGAAACGTGCAGAAGAGGGAACCGGATTTCCAGCTGACCCACGTCCTTCTACGGAGACGATGCCACACTCTCTAAGAGACGACAGCAAGGCCACGGAATCCAGCCTCTCCGCCTGAGGCCTGGCCACACTAGCACCCCACGCTTCTGATGCCACAGGGAGAATTTCACAAGGTGCCCTCAGACCACCTTGTTTGACACACGGGGCTTTCAGACCCGCAGGTCCTGTCCGACCCCCGCACCTCTGCTGTCACATTCTGGAGGTGGGCCTGGAAGCCTCCAGGTTTTCGCTTTTGGTAACAGGATTTCTTTACCACACAGTTAACCCATTTTAAGTATTAAGCTCAGTGGTGTTCTGCATATTCACAGGGTTGTGCAGCCACCAGCACAATCCATTTGACAACATTTCCATCATCTCCCCAAACCCCCACTCTTTAGAGGTCACCCCTCATTTCCCACAGCCCCGGCATCCCCGGTCTACATTCTGTCTCTGTGGGCTTGCCTGTTCTGGATGTCTCATGTACGTGGAATCCACTAATTGTCTTTTTCTGTCTGGCCTCTCTCACTGAGCGTCATGTTTTTGAGGTTCATCCTCATCATAGCCTCTGTCAGTGCTTCACTCCTTTTCCATGGCTGAGTCACCCTTAGTCTCTCTGCTTTTAACTCTATAATTAATTGTGTCGTCCTGCCTGCACCACACAGGGCTGATGAGGATTTCACCTTCCGTCATTCTTGGGCTGTAAGCTGAACTTTGAACCAACACCATGGGATCTTGTGCAGAGGCTGAAAGCCCAGCCCCACACGGTGCACAGTCGCCGTGTGTGACCAGAGCCCAGGAGGAAGGGTGAGATGGGCCTGCCTGTTTACGGGACCAGCGTCCTACGGTCTCATGGGAAACCAACTCGCTCGTCAGCGTCTCATGAGAGCTGCTCCCCACCGTGCCAAGCGGGCAAGACAGATTGGTCAGGGACCACGGTGCTGCCTTCAGTTCAGGCCCACTCATACTAACTGTCTAGTTGGAAAGTGCTGAGGCTCCAGGGGAGGGTCCTTCCTGCTTCTTCCAGCTTCTTGGGGCCCCAGGCATCCCTGGGCTTATGGCTGCATCCCTCCCATCTCCACCTTCATCTTCATGGGGCTTCCCCTCTGTGTCTGTGTCTCCACTCATCATATAAGGACGCAGTTACACAGGATTGGGACCACCCTAAGGCCCCTGTCTCACCTAGTTACCCGACCAGGCCCTACTTCCAAATGAGGTCCTGGCCTGAGCCCCTGGGGTCAGGACATGGATGTCTCTTTCCCTGGGGGTACACAATCCCCCTTCAGTCTGAGATAACAGTAATGTTGCCCAGGAAACAAGCCAACCCCTTACCTAAGCCAGCCCCTCGAAGAGGTCTGAGCCTGCCTGGTTTCTTGGAAACTGACTGGGCAGGAGAGTGTGGCTCAGGACCCCAGTGTGAAGGACACCAGGAAGCACCCGTGTGAGGCTCCCCTTCGCAGCTGCAGCACTGGACCAGCTCATGAGGTCCAGCAGGGCAACCCCGAGCTCCTTAGAGGACTCGACCCAGGTGGAGTGGGGGCGACAGGCAGCAGTGAGTGGGTGTGTGATGAAGTATATGTGACGGGCCTGCAGTGAGCAGGTGAGCACATCTGTGTGTATGACATCAGGCACACGTGATGGGTCAGCAGTGAGCACACATGTCTGAGATCAGGTGAGGTACACACTCACGTGATCAGGTTCATGTGGCGTCTTAGCGGGCAGGGCACCACAGGGCTGCAGTGCTGCCACGGGCTCGAGCCACTGACCCTGCCTGGTGTGGAGCATCCCTCCCCCACCACGTGCCCCAGCAGCTCCCACGTCCGCAACCGCGCAGTGGCTGCACCTGCGCAGAGTACTTCCCCTGGGCAAGTACTTCTTGAAAAGGGTCACCTCCGTGGTGACGGCGACCTTCCTCTTCTGCTGCTTCAGCGGGGGCCGCCCCTGACAGTGGCAGTTTGCACCAAGGCATCCGGGCCACAGAGGGCTGGTCCCTGCACCTGAGACCAAAGAGAAGGACTTGAGGGGCTGCGCTTTCTCCCACCAGGAGCCCCATATCCAGGGGGGCCAGTAGGGGCATGTCAGACACACAGGGCCAGACATTCTAGTTCATCTTCCCGCAAGCCATGTGGGACCTCAGACCACGTAGGACAAGGCGCGTGTCGAGGACCATGTCACCACTGTCGCTTGGCCAATTCAGTTTGCACTCTTGTGAAATGCTGCTCATAACCGGCTTTTCTCTACGTGAAAGCTGAAAAGAACGGCTTGTATTTAAAAAGTGACACATTTGTGTGAATTTGACGAAGGGGTAGTGCAACCAAGCACACGGCTATTTAAAAAGTGACCCATTTGTGTGAATTTGACGAAGGGGTACGTGCAACCAAGCACACAGCTTGGTAGGAGGTTACTGCTATTCAGGAGGGACCGATACCCTAATGGTTTTAGTGCTTTTCTAAATGTGGGAAGAGGCAAGAATCCAGGTTCATACAAATTTTCTCCTGAAAATGTGGAACTCTCTGAGGGCCACTTCTGGCCCAGGGTACAAAGTGTCTCATCCCGATCTTAGCCCTGAATTCCTTTCAGGGTGTCCTGTAAGTCAGCGATTGTGGTGGTTGAGGACTTAATTCTTGTACAACTGAATGGTGGGCAACTTTCCTTATGTTACAATCCCCCCTCTTTTGGTCGTAATTTTGACCAAGGTTTAGGAGGCATTTCATGACCAATTTATCCCACGGCACCTGGAATACTCATTCCCAGTTCAGGTGAGGATTTCATTGATAGGCCACTCAATGTGCTGTTACTGGACTAGGCCCTGTTAACAGTAGCCCAAAGCCACTGGGTTACCTGTCCTACAAGTCTGTTATGGTCCAGGAAACGGTTCCCTCTTGTAGCGTCTTCCCATATCTAGAGTTATACTAGTAAAATCACTGATCTTATAGAACTATGTATTTGACAATTGTTTTAGACACTGTCCTGTGCCTGCCCGCCCTTCCTGGGAAGGACCTGCTCGTGATTTTCTGAGCTGCGCATCTGACTCTGTTCTACTTTACACACAAGTTATTTCTATATGGCTTTAAGATAGGCTGAATTTTGCAGGAATAGAACAACGACGTGATTCTAGGAAAGCTTGTTCACACAGTTATTCAGAACTTTATCAAGAATTCTCTGACAGTTTGGAAAGTCAAATCTCCTGGTAAAGTGGCTCAGAGTTTCTGAATCGCCAGTTAATGCACCAGGATTGCTGTCACCACAGTAATTCGAATTCTATACAACAATGCCTATTTGTCCTCATTTAAAAACATTAAATATAAAGTTTGAAGCGAGTTGAATGTTACCTGCCTTTTCTTAAATCTAAATTGAAGAAAAATTTAAGCAAACATCTAATTACTTAGTGTAGTTGAAGCCAAGCATTCACCTATTAAATTATGTATTATTTCATTAAAATGTATTTGTCTTTAATTCTCCTCTCTATTGTAACTGTAGCTGCATATACACATATACATAATTATACTTAAATTGTATGTGTAGAGAGATTATCTTATCTCTGCTTCTGATTTCAGAAAGTGAGGGGAGCGTTACAAAGTACTTGGTATAAAAGGGGTGTGTCTGATGGGCTGACAGAACACCCATGACATAGCATTTCATTCCCTCTAAGGTACTAGAATCCAAAAGACAGACAATAGAAAGAAAGAGAACTTGGAACCTTCAAACAGCGCTAGTGGGAATGTGAAATGGTGCCACCATTTTGGAAGACAGTCTGGCAGTTCCTCAAAATGTCAAACATGGAGTCACTACAAGACCCAGCAATTCCACTCCTACGTATAAACCCAAGAGAAAGGAAAACACACGTCCACACAAACACTTGTACATGCATGTTTATAGCAGCATGATTCACAACAGCCAAAATGTGGAAACCACCCAAATGACTATCAACAGGGAAACAGAGAACAGATAAACACGATGGGCTCCATCCACACAATAGAATATTACTCAGCCATGAAAAGGAGTGAAGCACTGACATTCGCTACAGTGCTGACAAACCTCGAGAACACAATGCTCAGTGACAGAAGCCAGACACAGAAGGACACTGTCTTAGTCGGCTTGGGCTGCCATAGCAAACTACCAGGCTGGGGGCTTCAACAACAGAAATGTATTTCCTACAATTCTGGAGGACAGAAGTCTGAGATCAGGGTGCCACTACGGTCAGGTTCTGGTGAGGCTCTCTTCTTGGTTGTATGTGGCATCTTCTCCCTGTGTCCTCACAGGGAGAAGATGTGAGGGAGCTCTCTGACGTCTCTTTTATAAGGACACTAATCCCATAATAGGGGCTCCACGCTCATGACCTAATCACTTCCCAAAGGCACCACCTCCTAATACCATCTCCTTGGGGGTAAGGATTTCAACATGTGAATTTTGGAGGGACACAAACATTCAGCCAAGAACAACCACAAACTGATTCCATTTATATCAAATGTCCAGAACAGGCAAATCCACAGAGACAGGAAGGGGGTTAGTGCCAAGGGCTAAGGGAAGGGGAAGGGGGGTCTCCTTTTGGGGGGATGCGAATGTTTTAGAACCAGATGGAGGTGGTGCTGGCACAACACTGTGAATGTGATAAATACCACTGAGTTGTTCAATTTAATGGTAAATGGTGAATCTTATGTTACATATATTTTAATCACAACTAAAAAAATAATTATTCATCACATCAACAACTTGACACCTCAGGGAATTTCCATTTCTGCCAAGAGACCCTGTCTGCTTGCCCAGGTGATTCCTGGGACCCCTGGTGACCTCGTGGGGGCCATGGAGTGTAAATGAGGGCATGAACAACCCCTCACAGGGACGATCCAGAGGCAGACCCAGGGCTCGTCCCCAATAGCACAGGACAGAATCCATTTGGATTTATCATCGCACTGTGAACAGTCCCATGGGGCCGGTGGCCATGTACTGCCTGATTGCAGCCCTGGACACCGGGGCCGTGGCCCGATCACTCTCGCTCCAAGGCTGGGACCTTCCGGGTGAAGCAAACGGCGCTTCAGTCAGTCCTCGGGAGCTGCAGGAGCACGGGCCCAGCCACAGAGTAAGGCCGGAGCACTTCCAGCTACCTGAACACCCACATGTTAGAAACAGGATTTTCCCGTAACGCACGGGAGACTTGAAAGTGTGTTTTCTCAGGTAAACTGATAACACAGCCCCCTCCATGTGTGGATGCCGCCCTTATGGAGGCAGAATTGAACCCTTACCCCTCCCCCACCAGAACTGACCTCCAGGGCCTACTGGGGGTCCTCCCCAAACCCTGAGGATGTGTCCTGCCTGAGGCTCCTGACACAATATACTCCCACTCAGGCCAGCCTGCAGAGGTCACGCAGAGGTCGGGATCCAAAGCAGCAGGATGTGACCCTGGACACAGGCATGTCCACACTACACAGAGGGGTCCCTACGAACAAGTGTCAGGTCACTTCTGAGGGCCACACCCTGTCCCACTCGAGGTGCAAGGCCCACCCCACTGCTGGCCCACGTCCCTTTCTCTGTGGCACCTGTGGGACTCAAGCCTGCACCTTCCCCAGCCCTGCCTCCCCACCATGTAAGGCTATCAGCATAACTGATGCTATCTGGGCTCGTCCTTCCGCTGACCTTACCAAGGACTGTACTGTGTGGTCAATCACTTCTCTGTCCTCAAGGCTTTTCTAGTTAATAGAGGCTGTTTAGTAATTATCAGGTGGCCTCTACGCTTTGTTAGTCCCCAAACAAGGAAGACCTTTGCTGACGTGTTCCCGGCGCCCATGAGGCCAGTTACCCATTCATGAACCTTGACTTAGGAATGTAAGTCCTGTTTCCAAGCACCCTCCACCCACAAGTTAACCATAAATTGTCCCGGTGACCCCGTGGCCATGCAGAGTGCGGCTGCACATGCTTCCGATCGTTGTCCACCACATCCCAATCCCACCCTGTGAGTAAACTACCCAATAATAAACTGATCCATTAATTACCTGGAGCTTCCTGCCTCGGTTTTCGGTCTCACGATGCCCTGTCAGTTCGGTGGGCACTTCTCGTTCCCTCCATCCTCTAACACCTCAGCTAGTACTGTGGGTTCAGTAGTGTTCCCCCCCCAAATTTATATCCATTCCGACCCCAGAATCAGGCCTTATTTCTGGAACAGGGGTCTCTGCGGATGTGGTTAAGATGAGGTCATACTGGATTAGGAAGAGCCCTAAATCCAACAGGTGGTGTCCTTATAAGAAGAGGGAAATCTGGACACAGACACAGAGGAGAAGCCACGTGACGGTAGAGGCAGAGGTGGGGGTGATGCAGCCCCAAGTCCAGGGGCGCCAAGGATTTCTGGAAACCAGAGAAGCCGGGAGAGGCCAGGGCAGATTCCCTGAAGTTCCAGCAGGAACCAACCACACCTTCAGTTTGTATTTCCAGCATCCAGGGCTGCAAGAGAAAAATCTCTGCTGTTGTGACTCCCCCGGCTTGTGGCATGTTGCCACGGTCACCCCAGGACCCCCACACCTGCCAGATGATGAGACACGAGGCATCTGAGGAAAGAGCCCCTCGGTATCTGGATGAGCATCTCTACAAACACCTGGGTCCTGAAGATGGAGGACACGCAGCCGCCTCCCCACCCGAGCTGGGCGTCGGGCTGCCTTGCTGTCCCGCTTGCTCCTGTCGTATGTCCAGTGGATGACCAGCCTCTGTTGATGCAGGCGCCCCACCGCTGTCCTGCGACGTCCCCGCGCACCTCCCACCCACAGGCCGTGCTCCGGCTGTGGCCGCTCAGCAGCCTCAGCTTGGTTGCAGTGACGGGTCAGGGGACCCGCTGGCCCCGCCCAGCCCAGGGTCGGTGCCCGAAGCAGGAGGCCCTGGGCAGCCGCCCTCCGTCCCAGACCAGGTGAGGCCTGAAGCAGGCACCTCGAGCTCCTCAGGGCCCTGGATGCAGCCCCAAGTGCCACCAGCCCACACACTCCCCGGCAGGCTGGAGGCTCTGTGTCCCCAGGCACAAGACCCTTCTCGAAGGCGGCCCTGGGATGTGTCTTCAAACCGCTCCACGTTTGTCCCAACCTGGCTGGGATCCCACGGCCGGCCGCCTTCGTAGGAGCAGACAGAGGGCATCCCTGAGGCCCCCGTGCCTCTGCCCCTAAGTGACCCCACCCGGCGCAGACCAGGCCACCCGCCTCTGACCGCCACATCCCTCCACCAGCTCCGGCTCGGCCCTCTAGAGACTCCTCACTCCCCGGAGGTCAGGGCTGACCGCCCCTCGGCCACCCTCTCACCTCTGCCTGTCCGTCCATCCTCCCTGAGTCAGGACACCACTTCCTCCGTGAGGCTCCTGGATTCCGGCCTGGGGCCACACACCCCCCACGCCCCCACGAGCTGTATCGACCACCAGGATTGGTCACCTCAAGAGGCCCCGGAAGACGGACTCCCCAGGACATCAGAATGTGACTTTGTGTGCAGATGAATCACCGCAGAGGTGGTCGGGTTGAGACGAGGTCACTGACCTGAGTGTGGGGGGGGGGTCCTCATGGGGGGAATTTGGACACAGACACATGGGGGAGAAGGCGATGTGACAGCAGAGACAGAGCTGGGGCTGGGAGTGGCATGGGACCGACTGACCCCAGAACCCGCGAGAGGAGACGGCCCCCAGCACCTTGACCTCGGGCTTCAGACCTGAGAATAAGCATCCCCTGTTCCAACCCGCCCCGCGGTGTTCTGTGACGGGGCCGCAGGAATCCCACACCCGGCCTGCGGGGGGCGGCGCTGTGCTCGTTGACACCCCAGACAGTCACCGGCCACCGCCCCTCTGGGCATGACCCCCACTCCTCCTCGAGGAGGGACCCAGGGCTCAGGACCCCCGTCCCACACGTCCTTGTCACGGCGACCTCCCCCCCTCACCCAGCCACCCCTGGGGCATCTCAGACCCCAGAAAGGACCCGCAGCGGAGTGGAGACCACGGTAAGTGGCCACAGGCCACCGCACCTACCCTGAGACCTGAGTGTGGCCATCTGAGAAGGGACCTACCAGCCCCCCGACCCAGGCAACCCGTTTCACAGGGCAGATCCTCGTGCCGAGTTCCTGGAAGGGGGTGTCGAGCAGGGGTGACTGAGGCCTGTAAACATGTGGGCCGGAGAGGTCCTCCCCAGGAGCCCAGGCACAGTGAGCCCAGGACGTGTCCATCCCTCCCCTGCTGTACCCCACGGAGTGAGGATAAAGCCCCAGTGACCCCCAAGAAGAGACATGACACCCAGCGGACTAGACCATCCACAGACCAGGGACTGAGTGTCCGCCTCATTCCCTCAGAGTGAACAATGTCTTCACCGGGGCTTCCCGACTGGCCCATGTCCCCATAAACACCCAGCTTCAGTGAACCAGCCAGACAGAAAACCCCCTTCCAGGGTCCCCTGTGTTAATAGACCCAGCCTTCGGGGGAGGCGGGGCCGGCCTGAGAGAGGACGGACTTGCTCCAGCACCGGACAATCACTGCCCGTCCCCCTGCCCATCCCCCTGTCCCTCTTCTGCGCCCTGTGGCCTCACCCCCTCCGGAAACCCTCCTCTCCAGGCTCCCAGCACTCACATTTCCCACCTCCACCCCATCACTCTCCACTTCAATTTGCCTGTTTCCCCGCTGGGTGAAGGACAGGCTGAATGCCCGGCACTGGTGTTTTCAGCAGTGTAGATGTGGCTTCCCTTCTCTTCTCGGCTGGGGTCTGGGACACCAGGTGGGTTCCAGCGGTGCGGGGCTAGGCGCCGCCCAGCAGGGAGCAGCCCTGATACTCACGCCTACAGCGTCGCCTGCTGGTCTCTCCGTCCTCCCATCAGGCACAGTCTTCACCTTCCCCGCTGCCTCGGATGGTCCCGCTCCACACTGTCCGACGATCCTCCCCTCTTCCCCACCGCTCTCACCCCCAGCTCCACACCCCTCGTCCAGCCTCAGGGGTGACCCAGGACCCTTCCTGGGCTCCCCCGCCTGCCCAGACTTGGTCGGTGTCCTCAATCCACCTGTGCAGACAGGTGAGGATCCCCTCCAGATGCTCCCAAACGCTTCACCCCAACATCCTCCCCAGGGTGGGCCCCGTGTCCTGTCGGGATGTTCCACCATCACCAAGACCCCAACTCCATGGCGAGGGCAGGCATCAGGCCTGCTATGTGCACTGCTGTGCATTCTGCTGTATACACAGGCATGATCCTGCCCCAGCACTCAAGAAAAGCAGCCCTACAGTGGCATGTGGGGAGACGACTGACTGCAGGGTGGACGTCAGCTCTCTGCTCACCAGGCAAGGGCAGCTGGGTTCTTGCTCCTTGGACCCTTTCTCACCCAGCCTGACTGTGATCGGCTTTTTTTCCAACCCTATTGTCCTTCCATTGGCCTCACTATTGTGAGCAGAGCAGGACAGTGTGGTCAGAGGTCACAGGCTGAGGCACACAGGCACTGGCTGACCCTCGTGCACCCATGCTGAGCACACGGAATGGGCACTGCACCAGGGCCTGTGCAGTGCAGGTTCACCCACCTACAGAGAGGCCGGGCCCCTGCTCCTGACTCCGGGAGGTCACCTTGAGTCTGACGGGAGTGTCTGTGCTCCATGGGCCTCGCTCCAGGCTGGTCTGTGCTGACTGCGTGATGCATAGTGACGCTTCCTGAGCCCCCCGGGGGCTGGAGGCCAAGGTTAGGCACATGGTGGTCCCCACACTGACATGAGAGACCCCAGTAAACCCTGCACCTCAGGACTCAAGTGGGCTTCCCTGGGCTGCCACAGCCAAGGATGCTGGACCCTGCTCGTCACCTCTGTCTTTGCTGATTTTCATCTGCATCCTTCACCATAATAAACCCAGATTGTAACAGCTTTAGGGAGTTCGGGAGCCTCCAAGAAAAAGGAGCCGGGGAGGGGTTCTCTGGGTCCCCGACTCTGCAGTCAGGGTCAGAAGTCAGGGGAGGTCTTGGGCCCTGGAATCTGAAGGGCCCCCCTACCAGGGGAGGGGTAGGAGACCCCGGGTGAGTTAAGCTAAGTCCTAGGCCCTCCTGGGTAGGAGGCATCCTGGCCCCCCGTGGATCACAAAGAGGCCAGCTCCCTCCTCCCCTCAGCCCCCAGGCCTGGTCCCTGCTCTTGAGAAATTCCCTAGGGTGGGGTCCTGGTGCTGGAGGTGCCCTGATGATGTGGCCTCCTGAGCCTCCAGTGAGGATAACGGGAGTGAGGGAAAACTTGTGCACAGAAAGGGAGCTTCTGCCAGAACAAAGCCTGGGTCTGCCACCACCCCACCCTGCCCCCAACCCCAGGCACACTGGGGGCAGAAATGTGAGAGTGAGGCTCCTTCACCTCCCAAGACACACAGGACACATGGGCGCTGGCTGCTGGACTCCCACACAATATTAAAATCTCCCACGCAGGCCTGTTGGGTGAAAGACACAATTTAAAGACTATTAATGGGGCCAGGGGGGCCCAGGGGGTGAAGCTGGGAGTGGGGAGAGTTGGAAAATCACTCAAGGACGCGCTCTCCCTGCAGCGACCCCCCAGGTGAGCCCAGGTGGAGGTGGACCCCTCAAGTCAGAACCCTCATGGCTCAGACACCCATATTCTGGGCATTTGGGAGACAAATACCCAAGCACCTCCAGTACTTGCCTACACCTGCTGCAGTTAGGGCCTGCCCTGTCTTCTTCATGGCCAAGTTCTCACCCCTCCCAGAAGGCCTCTTGAAGGCTAATGGGATGGGGGTTCCATGGCAGGAGCAGGGATCCATGACTGGATGGGGGTGTCCACAGCAGAACTGGAGGGTCTGTGGTGGGCTGGAGGCCACGTGGCAGGCAGGAGAGCACCCACCCATCTTGCCGGTCCACATGTCATGGTCATAGGCCTGCACACAGTGCACCAGGCTGTGGATGTGGTAGAAGGTGCAGTGGTCCAGGGACCAGTCCAGCCCATGCAGGTGTCTGACCACCGAGTGGTCAGTGTAGGGTATTCACAGGGAGCCCTGGCCGTGATCGCACACTCCCGGGAAGGACCAGCGTGGTCCCTGGAATGACCAGGAGGTCAGCCAGCAACGCCCCTGACCCAACCTCACTGTCACCACAGGAAACAAAAGACAACTCGGTGCAGATAGACAGAACATCACCAGCCTGATGCTGTCCTGAAGAAGGTCGGCTGGCATCTGGGAACTGGGTGCTATAGTGGGTTGAATGGGGGGGGTCCCCCCAAAAGTTATGTCCACATCACGCCCCCCAGAATCTGAGAATGGAACCTTTAGTGGAAGTAGGGTCTTTGCAGGTATAATTAGTTATGGATCTGGAGATGAGGTCATCCTGGATCAAGGTGGCCCTAAATCAATGACAGTGTCCTTCTAAGAGACCAGAGGAGAGACACAGACACAGAGGAGACAGCAGGTGAAGACGGAGGCAGAGATGGGAGAGATGTGGTCACAAGCCCAGGGACGCCTGGAGCCCCCAGAAGCTAGAAGAGGCAGGAAGGATCCTCCCCTGGAGCCTCTGGAGGGAAGGTGGCACTGGGAAACCTTGATCTCAGACGTCTGGTCTCCAGGGCTGAGAGAGGACAGGTTTCTGTTGTTCTGAGCCTCAGTTTGTGGTCGTTTGTCACAGCTGCCCCAGGAAGTTAACGCAGCTGGTGAGCAGCTCCCTGCCCTGATCTAAACCCTCCCGCCTCCTGTTAGGGGCAGCCCCCTGCGCCTGTGCTGTGTGCACAAGTCATGTGGCTCATGCTGAACCCCGGCTCCCCTTCTGGGCACTGGTATTTTGGAGGGTGAGGGCAGACAACACCACGTGACCCGACCCCCAGCTGGGTGCCAGAGCTCTAATGAGCTTCCCTGGGGGTGTGGGTAAATGTCATGGTTCTGCTCTTCGTCACTGGAGAAAGAGACACCCTAGAGAACCTTGAGGGAAGGAGGGGGCATGAAGGGTGATGAGGTGACTGGAGCAGGCGGGGCCCTCCCACCTGTGCATCCCTGCTGTATGCCATGACCAATCTGTGAGCACACAAATGTGTGCTGAGTTCGTGTAAGCCACCCAGCAAGTCCCCGAAGGTGAGGGCAGACCTGCAGACCCCATCCCTTTCCTCCAAACCTAGTAGGTGAAATACGCACTTCTCCTTGCCATTCCAGAAGTGGTTCTGGAGCTGATCTGGCAGTGGTCCTGGGGTTTTGTAGGCTGAGCCCCTGTTGCTATGCCCCCACTTCCCCACAAGAACATCCAGAGCAAGTGGTTTGCCCTGTTACCTGAATGCCCCCTTCCACCAATATTCTCAGGAAAGAATCAGAGGACACTCATTCATACGCCCCTCCCAGCACAGAGGGCTCTCGTGGGCAGGCCCCTCCCAGGATATGGAGGACACCTGGGAAGGCACCCAGCAGCCCACGGGGCTCACGTGGGCAGGCCCCTTCAAGGGCACAGGGGCCATCTGGGCAGGCACCACTACAGGGCTGGGCACACAGGAACCGTGCATGTAACCCTCATTGCAGAGCACCCCAAGCCCACCTGTCGCTCAGAACTGACACAGAGCACCTCAGAGCAGGACTTGAACTAACAAACAGCAGCTGCGACAGGTCTGTGACCCTGGGCATCACTCTGTGCGGCCTCCCTCCACCTGGTCTTCCAGAGACTTCCACTGCACCCGGGGCACCAGGCCTCTGTCTCCACCCACCACCCAACCCTCCTCTCCCTGACTGCTGGGTTCCTCTCATTAGGAGAGGGTTTTCTTGAAGTTGTCTCCCACTCATGGGCCAGATAAAATGATTAGAAAAGAAGCCAGAGCTGCAGCCCCTTGTCTATCCTGACTCTCAGGAGCCCACACCTGTTCCTTGGACCTGGCCGGTTCAGCAAGTTCCATTTTCTGCAACTGTGAGCCCCTGAGGGGTGATGATTGGCTGACCTGGGCAGCCTGACCGTGCGGGCCAGCCCTCCCCAGGTGTGCCTGGGTTTAGGTCAATATAAACACCGCTCCAGGCAGCAAGAGCCCCTGCAGCTGTGCCTGACGCCATTTTCTCTGCCCTGTCAGCAGTCTCAGGGCTGGACTGGTGGGAGGGAGTGAGAGGCCACGGCTTTGTGGGTGGCCCAGTGTGAGTGGGGCTCTGCTGGACTTTCTGCAGCAGTTGCCAGGCTGCCACCTGCTAAAGAAGAGGATGTGTCACCCATACCTGCTGCTGGAATTTCTCCCCGGGCAGAGGTGAGGAAGCAAGAAAAAAGGCAGTGGGGGTCAGGAGAGGAGGGGTAGCTCAGGTAGATAAATGGAAAGCTTCCAGAAGAGCGCCCGGGGCCAGGACCATCCTGCCTGGCCTGCGGGAGCCAACTCAGCAAGCGTGCTGTCACTGGCGTGGCTCCAAGCCCTTTCCTCCAGCCTGTAAGGTCCTTACACATATTTAGGTTTGCTTCCCTGGGCAGGGTGGATAAAGTTCAGGAGCAGCTGGCCTGGGGCTCAGCTAACGTTCACTCAGAGACCTCCACACCAGCTTTGCAATGAGGACGCTCCTTGTGGGGCTGAGGTGGGTGCCAGCAGGCAGGCTGCTGGCTGCATGTGAGAAAATTCCCCACCTCTGACCAACTTCAGAATTGTTCATCAGTGTAGCAAGTGTCCTGATAGGGTTTACCTTTTCTCTTTTTTTCCCATCTTTATTGGGGTATAATTGCTTTACAATGGTGTGTTAGTTTCTGCTGTATAACAAAGTGAATCAGCTATACGTATACACGTATCCCCTCCCTCTTGCATCTCCCTCCCTCCCACCCTCCCTATCCCACCTCTCTAGGTGGTCACAAAGCACCGAGCTGATCTCCCTGTGCTATGCGGTTGCTTCCCACTAGCTATCTATTTTACATTTGGTAGTGTACATATGTCCATGCCACTCTCTCACTTTGTTCCAGCTTACCCTTCCCCCTCCCTGTGTCCTCAAGTCCGTTCTCTAGTAGGTCTGTGTCTTTATTACCATCTTGCCCCTAGCTTCTTCCTGACTGATAAGGTTTTCATCTGTGTAACTGGCGGGTTCTTAATTAGCAGCTTGAATGGTGATATCAAAAGTCCTGAATCAGGATTGAAATACTTACCCCCCACATGTACAGGTGTAAGAACCTAGGGAGGCCGTGTGCACACAGCACCCTTAGGGCTTCCAAATTGACCCCTCCACATTCTGGTGTCCAACCACTGCTTTCGGATTTCTGGGGGCCCAGTGCTGACTCTATGGGTTCCATAATCCAGCCTCTGCCTGCCTTAAGTAAGACCCACATTTCCAGGATCCTACAGAGCAGGGTCTGTGTGACTGTTCTGTAGCTTCTCTAACAAATGACCACAAGCTGGGTGGTTTAAAACGACAGGAATTCATCCTCCCCCAGTCCTGGAGACCAGACATCTGAGATCAAGGTCTTGCAGAACTAAAGTCCCTCTAGAGGCTCCAGGGTTCTTTCTGCCTTTTCCAGCTTTTGGGGGCTCCAGGCATCCCCAGGCTTGTGGCTGCATCCCTCCTGTCTCTGCCTCCATCTTCACATGGCTTCTCCTCTGTGTCTGTGTCTCTCCTCTTTTGTCTCTTACCAGAACCCTGTCATTGGATTTAGGGCCACTCTAACCCAAGATGACCTTATCTCGAGATCCTTAACTACATCTGAAAAGACCCTTTTCCCAAATACGGTCCTGTTCATGTGTTCTGGGGGGACACATCTTTTGGGGCCACCATTCAACCCATTATCTGTGCATGAAATAACCCTCTCATTTTAGGAGATTGCCAAGGTCCTGTATAGACTGGCACAGACATCAACCATGTGAGTGGGGGTCTGGGGAGAATGAGGACCCAAGAAGCACCTGGAAAGGATCAAGTCGTGGTGAGCTCTTCCACCATGGGGCCATGAAAACAGCCACTCCACTCTGTCCGTGGAAAGGGTCCCAGTGCCAAGTCCAAAAGTAGTTACCTTGCAAAGCTGGCTCTTCTGGGATTTCATCATCAATAGCATCATGTAACCAATAACTATGGTCTTGGAGGAATCGCTTTCTGGTGTGTGATGACGGCACTGTCACTTTAGGTTCATCAGACCTAGAATAGGAATGTCTGAAGGAGAAGAGTTTGGGAGATTGTGGAGGAATCTTCTTAGGGAGATTTTGAACCAATCTTCCCTGGTTGTCAAGGAAACCAAGCAGGTTTGTTCAGGTTGTCAAGGAAACTGCTTTGAAGCACCATTACCTGAGTGGTGGTCTCAGCATGAGCTGTGGTTTGAGAAAAGTGTGATGAGACTAAGCCTTAATTTCTGTGACAGCTGGGGAGGGGTTTGTAAAGTACCTTGGTTTTTAGGGCAAAGGTTCACTGCTGGAACCAAGTGTCTCCCAAAATGGGCCGAGCCTCAAGGTGTTTCTTTCCCCTTCATGCGAGAGTCCAGGGCAGGTGGGTGTCAGGGCCCAGGCTCTGTTCCCCTTGTTTCTCCTCCCTGCTTCTGGGTGGAGAGCTCCAACCAGCAAGGTGGGATGACCATGTGGGCACCAAGCCCTCTGTCCTACCATGCAGACTGGCCAAGGCCCTCACCTCCTCCAACACTTCCCCTTTGTAACAGGAGACACTGTGCCCCAGCTGCAAGGGGTGGGAAGGCTGGAAGGTGCAGGGGAGCCATGAACAGGGAAAAGGGAAGTGGGTTCTTGTGGGCAGCTAGGCAGCCCTGCCGTGAGGGTCACCCGGACACCAACACACAGTCTCTGGGTCCTGTGAAATGTGATTACACATCAGCATGATCTCTTCGATGCTCTGTGGTTCTGGAAATCTTATAGGAGGTGGTTCACAGCCGGTAAAGCTAATATTCTCAGTGGAGGTAGTCAAGCCAAAGGTCTGCAGTTCAGACTGAAGGTGTCGATGTACATACAGAACAAAACCATCTAGTGTGAATGTAGTTCAGGCACGTTTAACATGAATGCAGTCATGTTGTGCCTAAAATCTTCTATCTTGTGCCTCTCCTCAGGGACCCCCTCCTCAGTTCCTGAGGTTCCTGTAACTCACATGCAAGGGAATGGAGAGTGGGCTCTGTCCAGTCTGAGCCCTGAGTTACCCTGTGTGTGAGTCTGCTCGGGGATGCCATAACAAATACCACAGACAGGGCAGCTTAAACAACAGACCAATCTCTAGCCCTGGTTGCTGTCCGCAGGCTGGTTTCTCCTGAGGCCTCTCTCCTTGGCATATAGACAGCCATCTTCTCCCCATGTTCTCACATGGTTTCCCCCTGTGCCTAAATGTGTCCTAATCTCTTCTTGTAGGACATCAGTCCTATTGGATTAGGATCCACCCTACTAACTGCATTTTACCTTGATCATCTCTTTAAAAACTCCATCTCCAAATATAGCCACACCCTGGGGTCCTGTGGGTTAGTGATTCAGCATATGAATTTTGGAGTACACGACTGAGCCCACACCATCCTGCTTAGGAAAAAACACATGTCTTGGTCCCTGTTTCCCTCAGGTCACATGGGAATCATGCGATGGCTCAGGGAGAGGCCACTCCTGCAGTGTTTGTGTCCCAGCTGGGGAACCCTTCTCTGCTCTATTTGATCACACAGCAGCAGTGCCAGCCCCTTCCTGAGGTGAGCAGTTCTGGGGTTTTGTGCCATATTGCCTGGCTTCCTGAGGTGCTCAGTGTCAGGGAACCAAGGAGACAGCAGTCTAGTAGGGATGCCGGGGACTCTCAGGGCAATGGCAGATGTCTCACCAGACACCACAGCAAATGAGGGAAAACCTTTGGGGGGAATCACAGGAGGGAGAGAGTCACAGTCTCATTTATGCTTCAGAAAGACCACACTGGGGTGGGATATGAGATGCACCATGAGGGTGTTACCAAGTCCGAGCTCACACTGTTCGCTGCACGACAGGCCAATGAATCAGAGACGAGGTGTTGAGGCAAGGAATATGACTTCATTCGGAAAGCCGGCAGACCGAGAAGATGGCAGACTAGTGTCTCTGAAAAACCATCTTATTGGGGTTTGGATGCCAGCTTCTTTTATGGAACAGAAGGGGAGGAGATGAGGAAGTAAAGTAAAAACGTCATAAGATTTGCAAATGTCCCCTGGAATGGCCAGCCTCGGGGAGGTGATGTGTCAATTTCTTCTTTCTCGATGCCATACACAGGTAGACAGGGTCAGAATGTACGAAGGCACTTTGGTTTAACATTCAGGCAGAGGGGCAGGGTTCCCTGAGGCAGGCCATTATGTATGACTATAATAACAAAAGCAACAAAGAGCAAAGGTTAAAGTCAAAGAAACAGATCGAACTTGGAGTCCTATTTAGCTCTTCCCTGTTAAAATTCCCCACTGTCAATGTCCATTCCACAGTCTTGTGGAAAAAGGGATGACAACGTTCTAACTGCCCAGTCAGATGGATCTTTCTGGGAGTGTCCGCCATTGGTGTCAGTGTTCCAAATGGTGAGATTTGTCTTTTGTTCCGCTTTGGAAGTGTCTACTTTACACCTGTAGATTTAAAAATATTCACAGGAATATTTTTAATATTCACAGCCCTCAGGAATTTTGAGGGCTTCAAGCCCAGGAGGCCGCATCTCAAGTTAAGGAATTTAGCATTTTTTTTTTTTATGTATAGGAAGATGCAAGAGTCTGGGCTCACCAAAATCATTTTTTTTGATATGTACCACAGCTATCTGGGACCTGTATCCTATATTTGCATATCCTGAGTTTCCTCAGAGCTCACCGGTTCATGTTGGAGTGCTGCAATCACTGATGACTGATCCTCTCCTCCTGGTCAGGAATTTGACCAATATTAGGGAGACATTTCATGATCAAATTTTGTCCCTTGGTGCTGGGAGGCCCATCCCAGGTCAGGCAAAAATTCTCAATATGCCACTCCAGGTGCTAATTTTCGGATTAGGCCCTATTGATAATTAAAGATTCTCTGGCTCCTCTGTCTAATTATGATAAAGTCAACATTTTCCCTTGTTGCTCCTTCCCATAATTAGAATCACATTATTACAATTATTTTATGTTATAAAAGTGATGTACTTCCTTAAGATTTTTAGCCACAGAAGTTTTGCTGGAGGCCTGGTTACACACTGGGTACTGCAAGAGACAACAATACTATAAAATAGACAGGATATAAGTAATGCAGATAGTAACACTGACAAAGACAGAGTGCAGCAGGGAGACACTTGGAATTTGGAAGTAAAAACAAATAAGACTATGATTATCATAATATCAAGTCCACAGGAAAGCCAGGTGGAGATGACAAATTCTGACAGGATCCAGTAGAGAGAAAAAGATAAAAGTTTTGTCTTTGTTTACAAAGTCATACTTTATCAACTTGTTGTAGGTCACAGCAGAAGAGAAAATGTTTTTCCGAAAAACAAAGATTAAAGCCAATATATTTCCCAAAGTCATAAAGTTATAAATCATATTTACCAGTTTATTCAGTCCCATGTCATTAATTCCTGTTGATCTGGATGAAATAATCAGGTTTCCCATTAGTTTTGTCATTTGTTGCCCAGTCCACTGATATTATCTAAAGGCTATCAGAAACATATTTGTGAAAAAGTTCCTTTCTATCAGTCTTCTTAAAAATCTTCATTTTGTAGAAGCATCCGGACAAAATTTAAAATAGGATGGTTATGCTGGCGAGGGCCTGCACCCTGCTGAGTACTCACCGCCTCCCACCAAGTGGCTGGACTCCAACACTGACCAGGGACTGGGTCTTGGTGCTCCGGCCTGGTGTCAGGCCTGAGCCTCTGAGGTCAGAGAGCCTAGTTCAGGACATTGGACCACCAGAGACCTCCCGGCCCAACAGAATAACAATCAGCGAGAGCTCTCCGAAAGATCTCTGTCTCCACACTAAGACCCAGCTCCACCCAACGGCCAGCTAGCTCGAGTGCTGCACACCCCATGCCAAACAACTAGCAAGACAGGAACACAGACCCACCCATTAGCAGAGAGGCTGCCTAAAATCATACTAAGTTCACAGACACCCCAAAACACACCACCAGATGCGGCCCTGCCCACCAGAAACACAAGACCCCGCCCCACCCACCAGACACAGGCGCTAGTGTGCTCCACCAGGAAGCCTACACAAGCCACTCACCCACTAGGGGCAGACACCAAAAACAAAAACAACAGTAACTATGAACTTGTAGGCTGCAAAAAGGAGACCTCAAACACAGTAAGTTAAACAAAATGAGAAGGCAGAGAAATATGCAGCAGATGAAGGAGCAAGGTAAAAACCCACCTGACCAAACAAATGAACAGGAAATAGGCAGTCTACCTGAAAAAGAATTCGGAATAATGAGAGTAAAGATGATCCAAAATCTTGGAAATAGAATAGACAAAATGCAAGAAACATTTAACAAGGACCTAGAAGAACTAAAGATGAAACAAGCAACGATGAACAACACAATAAATGAAATTAAAAATACTCTAGATGGGATCAACAGCAGAATAACTGAGGCAGAAGAACGGATAAGTGACCTGGAAGATAAAATAGTGGAAATAACTACTGCAGAGCAGAATAAAGAAAAAAGAATGAAAAGAACTGAGGACAGTCTCAGAGACCTCTGGGACAACATTAAACGCACCAACATTCAAACTATAGCGGTCTCAGAAGAAGAAGAGAAAAAGAAAGGGACTGAGAAAATATTTGAAGAGATTATAGTTGAAAACTTCCCTAATATGGGAAAGGAAATAGTTAATCAAGTCCAGGGAGCACAGAGAGTCCCATACAGGGTAAATCCAAGGAGAAATACGCCAAGACACTTATTAATCAAAGTGTCAAAAATTAACTACAAAGAAAACATATTAAAAGCAGCAAGGGAAAAACAACAAATAACACACAAGGGAATCCCCATAAGGTTAACTGCTGATCTTTCAGCAGAAACTCTGCAAGCCAGAAGGAACTGGCAGGACATATTTAAAGTGATGAAGGAGAAAAACCTGCAACCAAGACTACTCTACCCAGCAAGGATCTCATTCAGATTTGATGGAGAAATTAAAACCTTTACAGACAAGCAAAAGCTGAGAGAGTTCAGCACCACCAAACCAGCTTTACAACAAATGCTAAAGGAATTTCTCTAGGCAAGAAACACAGGAGAAGGAAAAGACCTACAATAACAAACCCAAAACAATTAAGAAAATGGGAATAGGAACATACATATCTATAGTTACCTTAAATGTAAATACACTAAATGCTCCCACCAAAAGACACAGATTGGCTGAATGGATACAAAAATAAGACCCATATATATGCTGTCTACAAGAGACCCACTTCAGACCTAGAGACACATACAGACTGAAAGTAAGGGGATGGAAAAAGATATTTCATGCAAATGGAAAACAAAAGAAAGCTGGAGTAGCAATTCTCATATCAGACAAAATAGACTTTAAAATAAAGACTATTAGAAGAGACAAAGAAGGACACTACATAATGATCAAGGGATCGATTCAAGAAGAAGATATAACAATTGTAAATATTTATGCACCCA
The DNA here is from genome assembly GCF_951394435.1 of Stenella coeruleoalba. Classification (NCBI taxonomy): domain Eukaryota; kingdom Metazoa; phylum Chordata; class Mammalia; order Artiodactyla; family Delphinidae; genus Stenella; species Stenella coeruleoalba. The sequence goes on from NC_137148.1 coordinate 135,428,401, forward strand.
ACATAAGAGCACCTCAATACATAAGGCAAATACTAACAGCCATAAAAGGGGAAATCGACAGTAACACATTCATAGTAGGGGACTTTAACACCCCACTTTCACCAATGGACAGACCATCCAAAATGAAAATAAATAAGGAAACACAAGCTTTAAATGATAACGTTAAACAAGATGGACTTAATTGATATTTATAGGACATTCCATCCAAAAACAACAGAATACACATTTCTCTCAAGTGCTGATGGAACATTCTCCAGGATCATATCTAGGGTCACAAATCAAGCCTTGGTAAATTTAAGAAAATTGAAATTGTATCAAGTATCTTTTCCGACCACAATGCTATGAGACTAGATTTCAATTACAGGAAAAGATCTATACAAAATACAAACTCATGGAGGCTAAACAATACACTGCTTAATAATGAAGTGATCACTGAAGAAATCGAAGGGGAAATCAAAAAATACCTAGAAACAAATGAAAATGGAGACACGATGACCCAAAACCTATGGGATGCAGCAAAAGCAGTTCTAAGAGGGAATTTTATAGCAATACAATCCTACCTTAAGAAACAGGAAACATCTCGAATAAACAACCTAAACTTGCACCTAAAGCAATTAGAGAAAGAAGAACAAAAAAGCCCCAAAGTTAGCAGAAGGAAAGAAATCATAAAGGTCAGATCAGAAATAAATGAAAAAGAAATGAAGGAAATGATAGCAAAGATCAATAAAACTAAAAGCTGCTTCTTTGAGAAGATAAACAAAATTGATAAACCATTAGCCAGACTCATCAAGAAAAAAAGGGAGAAGACTCAAATCAACAGAATTAGAAATGAAAAAGGAGAAGTAACAACTGACACTGCAGAAATACAAAAGATCATGAGAGATTACTACAAGCAACTCTATGCCAATAAAATGGACAACCTGGAGAAATGGACAAATTCTTAGAAATGCACAACATTCCAAGACTGAATCAGGAAGAAATAGAAAATATGAACATACCAATCACAAGCACTGAAATTGAAACTGTGATTAAAAATCTTCCAACAAACAAAAGCCCAGGACCAGATGGCTTCACAGGTGAACTCTATCAAACATTTAGAGAAGAGCTAACACCTATCCTTCTCAAACTCTTCCAAAATATAGCAGAGGGAGGAACATTCCCAAACTCATTGTACGAGGCCACCATCACCTTGATACCAAAACCAGACAAGGATGTCACAAAGAAAGAAAACTACAGGCCAATATCACTGATGAACATAGATGCAAAAATCCTCAACAAAATACTAGCAAACAGAATCCAACAGCACATTAAAAGGATCATACACCATGATCAAGTGGGCTTTATTCCAGGAATGCAAGGATTCTTCAATATATGCAAATCAATCAATGTGATACACCATATTAACAAATTGAAGGAGAAAACCATATGATCATCTCAATAGATGCAGAGAACGCTTTCGACAAAATTCAACATCATTTATGATAAAAACACTGCAGAAAGTAGGCAAAGAGGGAACTTTCCTCAGCATAATAAAGGCCATATATGACAAACCCACAGTCAACATCATCCTCAATGGTGAAAAACTGAAAGCATTTCCACTAAGATCAGGAACAAGACAAGGTTGCCCACTCTCACCACCCTTATTCAACATAGTTTTGGAATTTTTAGCCATGGCAATCAGAGAAGAAAAGGAAATAAAAGGAATCCAAATCGGAAAAGAAGAAGTAAAGCTGTCACTGTTTTCAGATGACATGATACTATACATAGAGAATCCTAAAGATGCTACCAGAAAACAACTAGAGATAATCAATGAATTTGGTAAAGTTGCAGATACAAAATTAATGCACAGAAATCTCTGACATTCCTATACACTAATGATGAAAAATCTGAAAGTGAAATCAATAAAACACTCCCATTACCACTGCAACAAAAAGAATAAAATATCTGGGAATAAACCTACCTAAGGAGACAAAAGACCTGTATGCAGAAAATTATAAGACACTGATGAAAGAAATTAAAGATGATACAAATAGATGGAGAGATATACCATGTTCTTGGATTGGAAGAATCAACATTGTGAAAAAATGACTCTACTACCCAAAGCAATCTACAGATTCAATGCAATCCCTATCAAACTACCACTGGCATTTTTCACAGAACTATAACAAAAAATTTCACAATTTGTATGGTAACAAAAAAGACCCTGAATAGCCAAAGCAATCTTGAGAATGAAAAACAGAGCTGGAGGAATCAGGCTCCCTGACTTCAGACTATACTACAAAGCTACAGTAATCAAGACAATATGGTACTGGCACAAAAACAGAAAGATACATCAATGGAACAAGATAGAAAGCCCAGAGATAAACCCACGCACATATGGTCACCTTATATTTGATAAATGAGGCAGGAATGTACAGTGGAGAAAGGACAGCCTCTTAAATAAGTGGTGCTGGGAAAACTGGACAGGTACATGTAAAAGTATGAGATTAGATCACTCCCTAACACCATACACAAAAATAAGCTCAAAATGGATTAAAGACTTAAATGTAAGGCCAGAAACTATCAAACTCTTAGAGGAAAACATAGGGAGAACACTCCATGACATAAATCACAGCAAGATCCTTTTTGACCCACCTCCTAGAGAAATGGAAATAAAAACAAAAATAAACAAATGGGACCTAATGAAACTTCAAAGCTTTTGCACAGCAAAGGAAACCATAAACAAGACCAAAAGACAACACTCACAATGGGAGAAAATATTTGCAAATGAAGCAACTGACAAAGGATTAATCTCCAAAATATACAAGCAGCTCATGCAGCTCAATACCAACAAAACAAACAACCCAATCCAAAAATGGGCAGAAGACCTAAACAGACATTTCTCCAAAGAAGATATACAGATTGACAACAAACACATGAAAGGATGCTGAACATCACTAATCATTAGAGAAATGCAAATCAAAACTACAATGAGGTATCAGCTCACACCAGTCAGAATGGCCATTATTAGAAAAATCTACAAGCAATAAATGCTGGAGAGTGTGTGGAGAAATGGGAACCCTCTTGCACTGTTGGTAGGAATGTAAATTGATACAGCCACTATGGAGAACAGTTTGGAGGTTCCTTAAAAAACTGAAAATAGAGCTACCATATGACCCAGCAATCCCACTACTGGGCATATACCCTGAGAAAACCATAATTCAAAAAGAGTCGTGTACCACAATGTTCATGGCAGCACTATTTACAATAGCCAGGACATGGAAGCAACCTAAGTGTCCATCGACAGATGAGTGGATAAAGAAGATGTGGCACATATATACAATGGAATATTACTCAGCCATAAAAAGAAATGAAATTGAGTTATTTGTAGTGAGGTGGATGGACCTAGAGTCTGTCATACAGAATGAAGTAAGTCAGAAAGAGAAAAACACATACCATATGCTAATACATATATATGGAATCTAAAACAAAAAAATGTTTCTGATGAACCTAGGGTCAGGATAGGAATAAAGATGCAGATGTAGAGAATGGACCTGAGGACAGGGAAGGTTAAGCTGGATCGAATTGAGAGAGTAGCACTGACATATATGCACTACCAGATGTAAAATAGATAGCTAGTGGGAAGCAGCTGCATCGCACAGGGAGATCAGCTCTGTGCTTTGTGACCACATAGAGGGGTGGGATAGGGAGGGTGGGAGGGAGACACAAGAGGCAGGGGATATGGGGTTATATGTATACTGTATAGCTGATTCACACTGTTATACAGCAGAAACTAACACAACATTGTAAAGCAATTATACTCCAATAAAGATGTTAAAAAAAATAATAAAAAGACATGAAAAAATTGTCAACATCATGAATAATTAGAGATATGCAAATCCAAACAACAAAGCAGTATCACCTCACACCAGGCAGAATGGCCATCAGCAAAAAGTCTACAAACAGTAAGTGCTGAAGAGGTTGTGGAGAAATGCATACCCTCCTATGCTGTTGGAGATATGTAAACTTTTAACAGCCACTAATGTGAACAAAATGGAAGTGTCTTTAAAAGGTAAAAATTGAGTTATGATATGATCTGCCAGACCCACTACTGGGCCTATAACTCGAGGAAACCAGAATTGAAAAGGCAGAGACACCCAAACGTGCACTGCAGCATATTTACAACAGCCAAGACTTGTAAGCCACGAAAATGTCCATCGACACATGAATGGACAAAGAATAAGTGATACATGTACACAGTGGTATATAAGCCCGGAAAAAGAATGAAACATTGATTGCCCTTTGCAGCACCATAGATGAGCCTAGAAATAATCATACTGTGTGAAATAAGTCATAAAGAGAAAGACAAATATCCTATGATATCATTTATGGGATTATCTAAAAATTGATACCAAGGGGGCTTCCCTGGTGGCACAGTGGTTGGGAGTCCAACTGCCGATGCAGGGGATACGGGTTCGTGCCCTGGTCAGGGAAGATCCCACATGCCGTGGAGCGGCTGGGCCTGTGAGCCATGGCCGCTGAGCCTGCGCCAAGGAACATATTTTCACACAGAAAGACACTCACAGACTTAGAAGACAAACTTATGGTTAAACAAAAGGAAAGTTGGGAGGAATGGATAAGTTAGGATACGGGAGTTAACATACATATACTAACACATGTAACATATGTAATCACCAAAGACCACCTTGTACCAAGGAACGTCTACTCAACACTGTGTAATAACCTACATGGGAACAGGATCTGAAGATGAATAGATATATGTATATGTATAAAGGAACCAGATTCTCTACACCTATAACAAACAAATTTTTTTTTCAAAAATTGTCCTGAGGTCGGTAATAGACAAAAAAGTTCAATACAGGGCAAATTTTCAAGAAGACAATTTCAAGATGTAAATTTTACTCACACTTAAAAAAAAAAAGGACATGGCAAAATGCTCAATATCACAAATTATTAGGGTCATACAAATCCTAACTACAAAAAGGAGCGGCAAAGGGATGAGACACAAGCCCTTGGGTGTTTGTCCAGGTACATTCCACTCTAATTTCCAATCAGCAAAAGGACTTTCCCTAAGGCTCAGGTTGCCCCAATTACCAGAGCGGGACATGAAGATATCAGGTTGGTTTGTGGACAATTCCCAAAACAACAACTTGAAAACTGGTGCTTGGGGGAACTACATAGTCATAAGGCCCTCGAGGCTGTAAATGACACATGTGTCTTGGGGTTATTTATAGAAAACAACTTCAAAACGAGGCAGAATTTCAGGAACCAGATATCAAGATGTAAATTTCCCTCAGAGTGATTTTATTATTATTTTTTAAAATGCCCACCAGAAGCTGCTCAACATCGGAAATTGTAGGTAATGCAAAAAAAGACTGCAACGAGGTATATCACCTCTCACCTGTCAGAATGACCATCACCACAAAGTCTCAAAAGAATAAACGCTGGAGAGAGTGTGAAGAAAAGGGAACCATGTTATACTGTTGCTGGGAATAAAATACTAACAGGCACTCTGGAGAACAGTATAGAGGTTCCTTAAAAATAGAAAATTAGAGCTACCTTAGGATCCAATAATTCCACTTCTGGGTGTAAATCCGGGGAAAACCAGGAATTGACAAGACACATGCACCCCAACGTTCACTGTAGCACTGTTTCCAAGAGCTTAGACTAGGGAGCAATGACAGTGTCCACAGAAGGATGAATGGATAAAGAAGATGTTAGACATATATACACTGGAATATTACTCAACCATGAAATGAATGAAATAAGGCCAGTTGCAGCACCTTGGATGTACCTACATGATCACACTAAGTGACATAAATCAGACAGGGAAAGATAAATTTCATATGATATCACTTAGAGGTGGAATCTAAAAATTGATACAAATGAACTAATTTACAAAACAGACAGAGAGTCACAGATTTAGAAAACAAACTTATGGCTACCAAAGGGGAAAGGTGGCGGGGGTGGGGGGGGGGATGGGGAGGCATAAACCAGGAGGTTGAAATTGGAATACATATTCTTATGTAGAGAAAATAGATAATCAAGAAGGACCTACTGTATAGCACAGGGAATTCGACCCCACAGATTCTAATAACCAAAAAAGAATACATAAGAATATGTAAGAATCCAAAAAAGAATATATAGACATCTTTGTATAACTGATTCCAGTTGTTGTACTCAAAAAAGGAACACAACTTTGTAAGTCAGCTATACTCCATTATACAATGAAAATTAAATTCCAAAAAAAAAAAAAATAAAAAAACAGAGAGAGAGAGAGAAAAATGGTTTCTAAATTGCTTCAGGTGCAATGACCCAAATTGGCATCACATCCCTGGAGCCAGAGCTGGCTTGGGTGCCAAGGCTGCGCTGTCATGGGGCTGAGAGAGCTGGGGAGGAAGTGCCAGCAAATGAGGTGCCCCTAGAATTGCACTGCCTGATCCCACTACAAGGATCCAAAATCCCCAGGTCCAGGCAAGCCCACCTACTGCTAAAACATGGCTCAGACACCGAAAGGATGGGGGATGCCCTGGGCTGGAAGAGATTTAAAAAGTCACCTAGTCTCCACTTCTGCTGGTGTTGGGGTTCCCACCTCTAGACTTTTTTTAGAGCCACCCCACAGATTAAGACAGTACCCTCAACAGCCGGTTGTACAGCATGGAATGAACGGGAAGGGGGGAAGGAATGAGACACAAGCCCTAGGGTGTTTGGACAGGACCAAGCCATTCTAATTTCCAATCAGGAAGAGGAATTTCCCGAAGGCTTAGGTTGCCCCAGTAACAAGAGTGGGACTTGAAGCATCCTGCCCCTTTGTGGCAGGTTCCCGAAACAACAAGTGGAAAACCAGTGCTCGAGGGCACTGCTATTCACAAGGCCTGCAGGGTAGTAAATGACACCTGTCCTAGAAAAATGTATTGGAATAAGAAATTGAAAAGGACTTGAAAATAAGGCAGACTTGCAGGAACTGGATTTCAGGAAGTACATTTGACTTGGCATTAAAGCCCATGAAAAGCTGCTCAACATTACCAATGATTCGGTTGGCCACAAAGGGCGTTCAGGTTTGTGGCCAACCGAATATGCAGGAAATGCAAATCAACAATACAAAGAGGTAACACCTCGCACCAGTCAGAATGGCCATCCTCACAAAGTCTAAAAACAAGAAATGCTGGAGAGGGCCAGGAAAAAAGGGAACCCTGCTAAGCTGATAGTGGGAATGTAAATTGCTAACAGCCACTCTGGAGAACAGTATGGCATTTCCTTAAAAATCGAAAAAAATAGAGCTACAGAGGATACAGCACTTCCACTGCTCGGGGTGTATCTTAGGGAAACCATAAATCAACAGGACACAGGCACCCAATGTGTAGTGCTGCCCTGCTTTCAAGAGCCTCTACTTGAAAGCAACTTAAATGTCCTTGGAAGAAAAAATGGATAAAGAAGATGTGGTACTTATATACAATGGAATATTACTCGCCATGAAATGAAGGAAATGTGGCCATTTGTAGGAACTCAGATGGACCTAGATACGATCATACTAAGTGACATACGTCAGACAGAGAAAGAGAAATATCACATGATATCACTTAGGTGGAATCTAAAAATTGATACAAATGAACAAACTTACGAAACAGTCACAGATTTAGAAAACAAACTTATATTTACCAAAGGGTGGTGTGAGGGGGGGAGGTATAAACCAGGAGGTTTAAATTAGCATACATACCCTTACATAGAGAAAATAGTTAATCCATAGGGACCCACTGTATAGCACATAGAACTGGAATCAATGCACTGTAATAGCCAAAAAAGAATATATGAGAATGGCAAAAATCTGAAGAAGAATATATAGATGTCTCTTTGTAAGTGAATCAGGATGCTGTACAATAGAAAGAAACACAACATTGTAAATCTGCTACACTCCATTAGAAAAATAAACTTAAAAACAAAGAGAGAGAGAGAAAGTGTTCCTAAATTCATTCAGGGGCAGTGACCCAACCTGCTGTCACATCATCTGGAGCCAGAGCTGGATGGGGACCCATGGCTAGACTGCCGTGGGGCTGAGAGAGCTGATAAGGTTCTGCCAGCAGATAATCCCCATTGGATTTCTACTGCCTAATCCCCACTTCATGGGTCCCAAAACACCAGGTGCAGGGGAGCCAACCTAAAGTTAAACATGCCTGGGAAACCCAAAGGATGGTGGACCCTCTTGGTGGGGGGGCGCGGGGGGGGAGAGATTTTAAAAGTCACCTAATATCCACATCTCCTGATGGTGGGGTTCCCACCTCCAACCTCTTTCCTTAGAGTCTCCCCACTAGGGCAACACAACAGACTCAACAGCCAGCTTCGCACGTGTTTAAATTTTTCCGGTGGATGGAGGGTTGTGGGGGAAGGGAGGAGACCTTAAGCCCTGGAGTGTTTGGACAGGCACAGGCCACTCTAATTTGCAATCAGGGAGAGGACTTTCCCAAAGGCTCAGGTTGCCCCAGTAACCAGAATGGGGCTTCAGGAACTCCTGACACCTTGTGGCCATTCCCCAAAACAACAAGTTGAAAACCGGTGCTCAGGGGCACTGCAATTCACAAAGCCCGCAGGGTTGTAAATGACACTTATCCTCGAAACAAGACTTAGGGTAAGTAATTGAAAAGGACTTGAAAAGGCAGAACTGCAAGAACCGGATTTCAAGAGGTACATATGACCCGCCATTAAAAAACATGAAAATCTGCTCAACATCGCTGATGATTGGCTTGGCCAAAAACGGCATTCAGCTTTATCCATAAGGTATTAACGAAAAAACCAAATGCTCTTTTTGGCCAACCCAATATTCGGGAAATGCAAGTCAACACTACAAAGAGGTATCAGCTCACACCAGTCAGAATGCCCATCATCACAAAGTCTAAAAACAGGAAATGCTGGAGAGGACGTGGAGAAAAGGGAACCCGGCTATGCTGATGGTGGGAATGTAAACTGCTATCAGCCACTCTGGGGAACATTATGGAGTTTCCTTAAAAATCTAAAAAACTGAGCTACAGAAAATACGGCAATTCCACTCGTGGGCACATATCTTGGGAAAAGTATAAATCGACAAGGCACATGCACCCCAACATGAAGTGCAGCCCTGTTTAAAAGATGCTAGACTCGGGACTTCCCTGGTGGCACAGTGGTTAAGAATCCTCCTGCCAATGCAGGGGACACGGGTTCGAGCCCTCGTCTGGGAAGATCCCATGTGCCGTGGAGCAACAAAGCCAGTGCGCCACAACTACTGAGCCTGCACTCTAGAGCCCATGCTCCGCAACAAGAGAAGCCACCGCAATGGGAAGCTCGTGCACCGCAACGAAGAGTAGCCCCCACTCGCCGCAACTAGAGAAAGCCCACGCGCAGCAACGAAGACCCAATGCAGACAAAAATAAATTAAAAAAAAAAAAAAGATGCTAGGCTTGGAAGCAACCTAACTCTCCTTGGAAGGAAGAATGGATAAAGAAGATATGGTATTTATGTACAATGGAATATTACTCAGCCATAAAATGAAGGAAATAAGGCCAGTTGCCGCAACTCGGATGGATCTAGATACAATCATACTAAGTGACATAAGTCAGACAAAGAGAAATATCATATGATATCACCTAGGTGGAATCTCAAAACTGATACAAATGAACAAACTTACAAAACAGAAGCAGAGTCACAGATTTAGAAAACAAACTTATGGCTACCAAAGGGGAAAGGAATGGGGGGGAGTATAAACCAGGAAGTTTAAATTAGCATACATGCCCTTACATAGAGAAAATAGGTAATCAATAAGGACCTACTGTACAGCACATAGAATTGGACTCAACACACTGTAATAACCAAAAAAGAATATATAAGACTGGTAAGAATCTGAAAAAGAATATATATTTGTCTCTCTGTAAGTGATTCAAGTGGATGTACACCAGAAAGAAACACAGCATTTTAAATCATCTACATTCCATTATAAAAATAAAGTTAAAGTACATAAACAAAGAGAGTGAGAGACAAATTGTTACTATTTGTTCAGGGGTGGTGAGGCAACCTGGTGTCACGTCATCTGAAGCCAGTGCTGGCTTGGGTCCCAAGGCTGGACTGTCATGGGGCTGCGGGAGCTGGTGAGGATGGGCCAGCAAATGCAGCCCCATTGGAGTTATACTGCCTGATCCTCACTCAATGGGTACAAACTCTCCAGTTGCACGGGAGCCAACCTACAGCTAAAACATGTCTGGGACACACAAAGGATGGTGGACCCCGTGGGCGGGAAGAGATTTGAAAAGTCACCTCATCTCCTCATCTCCTGGTGCTCGGGTTCCCCCCTCCAGCTTCTTTCCTTAGAGTCTGCCCGCTTGGGGAAGGTTCACCCTCAACAGCCAGTTTTGCATGGCTTGGAATTTGTCCGGGGGATGAAGGGGAAGGGGGAAAAGGAATGAGACACCACCCCTAGGTGTTTGGACAGGCACTTGCCACTCTAATTTCCAATCAGTAAGAGGAATTTCCCGAAGGCTCGTGGTGCCCCAGTAACCACAATGGGGCTTGAAGCAATCCTTCCGCTTTGTGCCTTTTCCCGAAATAACAACTCAAAAACTGATGCTCAGGGGCACTGCATATTCACAAGGCCTGCAGGGTTGTAAATGACACCTGTGCTCCAAAAATGTCATGGGATAAGTAATCAAAAAGGACTTGAAAAGTAGGCAGAATGCAGGAACCATATTTCCAGTGGTAAATTTTACTCCCACTGTTTGGAAAAACAAAGTACATGAAAAGCTGCTGAACAATGCCAAGAAGGAAGGAAATGCAAATCCGCACTACAACGAGGTATCACCTTTCACGAGTCAGAATGGCTCTCATCAGAAAGTCTAAAAGGAAGAAATGCTGAGAGGGTGTGGTTCCTCCAAAATCTAAAAATTGAGCTAGCAGAGGATACTGCAATTCCACTCCTGGGTGTCAATCTGGGGAAAACTATAAATCGACAAGATACACCCAAACATTCACTGTATCATGGTTTACAAGAGCCTCAACTTGGAAGCAATGAAAAGTGTCCACTCAAGTATGAATGGATAAAGAAGAGATGGTACATATAAACAATGGAATATTACTCAACCCTAAAATGAATGATATAAGCCCATTTGCAGGAACTCGGACAGACCTAGATAGGATCATACTAAGTGACATAAGTCAGAGAAAGATAAATTTCATATGATATCACTTAGTGGTGGAATCTAAATATTGATACAAAAAACTCACTTACAAGACAGACACTGAATCCCAGACTTAGAAAACAAAATTATGGCTACCAACGGGAAAGGTAGGGGAGGGAGGAGGCATAAATTAAGAGGGTTAAATTAGCATACATACCCTTATATAGAAAAAAGAGATAATAAGTTTCTACAGTGTAGCACGGGGAACTCAACAAAACACACTAACGACCTCAAAGAAAAAAGAATCTAAAAAGATATATAGATGTCTTTGCATAAGTGATTCAACTTGCTGTTCACCAAAAAGAAACACAACATGTAAATCAGCTATACTCCTCTATACAAATAAAATTAAATTACAAATAAGGAAAGGGTGGAGAGACGGGCTTCCCTGGTGGCGCAGTGGTTGAGAGTCCGCCTGCCTTTGCAGGGGACACGGGTTCGTGCCCCGGTCCGGGAAGATCCCACATGCCGCGGAGCGGCTGGGCCCGTGAGCCATGGCCACTGAGCCTGCACGTCCGGAGCCTGTGCTCCGCAACGGGAGAGGCCACAACAGTGAGAGGCCCGCGTACCGCAAAAAAAAAAAAAAAGCGAGGGAGAGAGAAATGGTTATTCAGTTTCCTGAGGTACAGTGACCCATCCTGGACTCACATCAAAGGAGCCAGAGCTGGCTTGGGTCCCCAGGCGGCACTGTCATGGGGCTGAGGGAGCTGGGGAAGTAGTGCCAGCAACTGCAGCCCCCTTGGACTTGTACTGCCTGGTCCCCACTACATGGATCCATATTCACCAGGTCCAGGCAAGCCCCCCTACAGCTAAATCATGCCTCAACACCCTAAGGATGGTGGACCCTCTGGGCTGGAAGCGATCTGAAGATTCACCTGGTCTCCACATCGCCCGGTGTTTGGGTTCCCACCTCTAGCCTTTTTTTTTTTTTTTTACAGTCGCCCCACCTGCAGGAGACAGCGTCCTCAACAGGCGGTTGGGAGCTTGGAATTAGTCCAGGGCATGCTGGGTAGGGGGGAGAAGGAATGAGATACAAGTTCTTGAATGTTTGGGCTGGCACATTCCCCTCTAATTTCCAATCAGGAACAGGATTCTCCCTAAGGCTCAGGTTGCCCCAGTAAACAAAGTGAGGCATGAAGAAATCCTGCCGCCTTGCGGCCGTTTCCCGAAACAACAACTTGAAAACCGTTGCTTAGTGGCACTGCATATTCACAAGGCCCTCGAAACTGTAAATGTCAGCTGCGTCTCGAAGCTAGCCATCTAAAATGACTTCAAATTAAGGCAGAATTTCAGGAACTGGATTTTAAGTGGTAAATTTTACTCCCACTGTTTGGAAAAACATAAAGCACATGAAAAGCTGCTCCACATCACAAAGAGGAGGGAAATGCAAAATAGCACTACAATGAGGTATCACCTTTCACGAGTCAGAATGGCTCTCATCAGAAAGTCTAAAAGGAAGAAATGCTGGATGGCAAGTGGAAAAAAAGGAACCCTGCTACAGTGGCTGCTGAGAATGTAAATTGCTAACAGCCACTCTGGAGAACAGTATGGTGGTTCCTTGAAAATCTAAAAACAGAGCTACCAAGCTACAGACCTACTAGAGAATGGACTTGAGGATGTGGGGAGGGGGAAGGGTAAGCTGTGACAAAGTGAGAGAGTGGCATGGACATATATACACTACCAAACGTAAAATAGATAGCTAGTGGGAAGCAGCCGCATAGCACAGGGAGATCAGCTCGGTGCTTTGTGACCACCTAGAGGGGCAGGATAGGGAGGGTGGGAGGGAGGGAGACACAAGAGGGAAGAGATATGGGAACATATGTATATGTATAACTGATTCACTTTGTTATAAAGCAGAAACTAACACACCACTGTAAAGCAATTATACTCCAATAAAGATGTTAAAAAAATAAAAATAAAAACTGAGCTACCAGAGGATACTGCAACTCCACTCCTAGGTGTCAATCCAGGGAAAACCATAAATCGACAAGACACATGCAACCCAACGTTCACTGTAGCGCTGTTTATGAGAGCCTCGACTTGGAAGCAACAAAAGTCTCCGTCGAAGGATGAATGGATAAAGAAGATATGGTACGTATAAGCAATGGAATATTAACCATGAAATGAATGAAATAAGGCCAGTTGTAACAACTTGGACAGACCTAGATATCATCATACTAAATGACATAAGTCAGACAGAGAAAGATAAATTTCATATGATATCATTTAGTGGTGGAATCTAAAAATCAACACAAATGAACTAACTTCCAAAATGGACACAGAATCACAGACTTAGAAAACAAATTCATGGCTACCAACGGGAAAGGTGGGGGAGGGGAGAGGCATAAATTAGGAGGTTTCAATTAGCATACATACCCTTATATAAAGAAAACAGATAATCAATAAGGACCTGCTATATAGCACAGGGAACTCGACTCAACACACTGCAATGACCTCAAAGGAAAAAGAATCTGAAAAAGAAAATATAGATGTCTCTGTATAAGTAATTCAAGTTGCTGTACACCAAAAAGAAATGCAACATTGTAAAACAGCTATACTCCTCCATACAATTAAGTTACAAAAAAGAGAGGGAGAGAGAGAGATGGTTACTAAATTTTTTGAGTCCCAGTGACCTAAACTGGCATCACATCCCTGGAGCTAGAGCTGGCTTAGGTCCCCAGGAGGCACTGTCATGGGGCTGAGAGAGCTGGGGAAGTAGTGTCAGCAAGTTCAGCCTCCTTAGACTTGTACTGCCTGGTGCCAGCTACACGGGACCAAATTCTCCAGGTCCAGGCAAGCCCGGCTACAGCTAAATCATGCCTAGCACACCCAAAGGATGGTGGACCCTCTGAGCTGGAAGAAATTTGAAAAGTCACCTGCTCTCCACATCTCCTGGTGTTGGGGTTCCCACAGCTAGCCTTTTGTTTTCTACAGTCGCCCCACCTGCAGGAGACAGCATCCTCAACAGGCAGTTGGGCGGGGCTTGGAATTAGTCCAGGGCATGATGGGTAGCGGGGGAGAAGGAATGAGATACAAGTCCTTGAATGTTTGGGCTGGCACATTCCCCTCTAATTTCCAATCAGGAAAAGGATTCTCCCTAAGGCTCAGGTTGCCCCAATAAACAAAGTGAGGCATGAAGAAATCCTGCTGCCTTGTGGTCATTTCCCAAAACAACAACTTGAAAACTCGTGCTTAAGAACACTGCAAAATAGATAACTAATAAGGACCTGCTGTATAAAAAATAAATAAATTAAAAAATTTTAAAAAAGAACACTGCATATTCACAAGGCCCTCAAGACTGTACATGACACCTGTGTCTTGGGGCTAGTCATCTAAAATGACTTCGGAACAAGGCAGAATTTCAGGAACCGGATTTCAAGTGGTAAATTTTACTCCCACTGTTTGGAAAAACATAAAGCACATGAAAAGCTGCTCAACATGGCAAACTAGGAAGGTAATGCAAATCAACACTACAAGGAGGTATCACCTTTCAGGAGTCAGAATGGCTGTCATCAGAAAATCTAAAAGGAAGAAATGCTGTGGAGGGCGTAGACAAAATGGATCCCTGCTACTCAGCTGCTGGGAATGTAAATTGCTAACAGCCACTCTGGAGAACAGTATGGCAGTTCCTTGAAAATCTAAAAACAGAGCTACCAGAGGATACTGCAATTCCACTCCTGGGTGTCAATCCAGGGAAAACCATAAATCGACAAGACACATGCACCCCAACGTTCACTGTAGCACTGTTTACAAGAGCCTCGAATTGGAAGCAACGAAAGTATCCACTGAAGGATGAATGGATAAAGAAGATGTGGTACATATATACAATGGAATATTACTCAACCATGAAATGAATGAAATAAGGCCATTGCAGCAACTCAGACGAAACTATACTATACGAAACTATACACAATCATACTAAGTGACATAAGTCAGACAAAGAGAAATATCATATGATACCACTTATAGGTGGAATCTAAAACTTGGTACAAATGAACAAACTACAAAACAGAAACAGAGTCACAGATTTAGAAAACAAACTTATGGCTACCAACGGGGAAGGTGGGGGATGAGGGGAGGCATAAATTAGGAGGTTTAAATTAGCATACATACCCTTATAGAGAGAAAACAGATAATCAATAAGGACCTACTGTGTAGCACAGGGAACTCGACACAACACACTGCAATGACCTCAAAGGAAAAAGAATCTGAAAAAGAATCCATAGATGTCTCTGTATAAGTAATTCAAGTTGCTGTACACCAAAAAGAAACACAACATTGTAAAACAGCTATAGTCCTCTATACAATTAAAATTAAGTTCCAAAAAAAAAGAGAGAAATGGTTACTAACTTTCTTGAGGTGCCCATAACCCAGCCTGGCCTCACATCCCTGGATCCAGAGCTGGCTTTGGTCCCCAGGTGGCACTGTCATGGGGCTGAGGGAACTGGGGAAGTAGTGCCAGCAAATGAGGCACCCCCGGAATTGCACTGCCTGATCCCACTACAAGGATCCAAATTCTCCAGGTCCAGGCGAGACCCCCTACAGCTAAATCATGCCTCAGTGCCCAAAGGATGGTGGACCCTCTGGGCTGGAAGAGATTGGAAAAGTCACCTGGTCTCCACATTTGTCAGTGTTGGGGTTCCCACCTCTAAAAACATAACCTTGAGTGAAATAAGGTGCAGAAGAGTACATACAATATAATTCCATAATTCCTAAACTACATGGCTTAGGCATGTGTGTCTAAGTGGTAAAATACTATGAAGAAAAACAAGTAAATAATTATCATATAAGTGAGAACAGTAGTTACCTTTTGGAGGAGGAACACTTTGTAGTTACAAATGGATACATGAAGCACAGGGATAGTTTCTGAGTTGCCAATACCATTCTATTCCTTGACTTGGATGGTGGTTAACAAATGTTCACTCCATAGCTGTTTCTTAAACAATGTATATAATTGTATGCATGTTTCTGTATGTATATTACAGGTGACCCCTGCACAATGAGGGCATTAGGGGTGACAACCCCATGCAGTCAAAAATAGGAGTACTTTAATCTGCGCCTCAAAAACAAAGGAATTGATAAATGACTCACCCAAGGGCATGAAGCTGAAACAGTTTGGATAGCATCAGGACTCAAACCCTAGTTCTTTTGATTCCACATATTGTGATTTCTAATTGAACACAAACTTTTCCCCACACTTAAAGATCTATAAAATGAAAATACAAGTACTATATTTATTGGGAAAAAATCTGCATATTACGTGGACCCATTCAGTTCAAACCCATGTTGTTCAAGGTTTAGCTATCTATATCACAATAAAAAATTGTACGAGTCATACTATTAATTTGTTAATTTATTCAATAAATACTTATGGAGCAACTTTAGGATGAAAGGCACAGTTCCAACGAGCATACAGTAATAGAAAGAGAAGGTCTCTATTCTCATGGAACTTACAGCTTTGTGGGGAGATAGTAAAAAGTAAGCCAATAAAAAGTAATTTCAGATTACTATAAAGAGTACAAAAAACAGGGCTACATACAATAGAAGGAGGCGTTGGGGATGAGAGCCTTGAGCCAGATTTGTCAGAGCAGGACTCTCTGAGAAGATGACATTTGAGAAATGGAGAGTGAGGTGCCTCATATAATAATTTGGAGTAAGTGAAAGGCACATACTTAGGGGAAGTGCCTTTCAGGGAGAGAAAATAAGTTCAGAGCTCAGAAAAGTCTGGAGAAGGAAAAGTGACACGGGAAGGACCTGCAAGCTAACATCAAACATCTGAAGGATTTGCTTTGGATGGACTCAAGGAAGTGGAGTGAGGATCAGCAGGTAAGCCGCAACTAAGGCGCCCGCAGGCTGCGTCTAAGACCCAGCACAACCAAATAAATAAATAAATAAATGTTTTTTAAAAGAAAATATCAACTTAAAATCATAGACTGTCAGAGCTAGAGGAGACTAGGAGCAGACAATCTGAATGCCCTCGTTTTACATGAAGCCCAGGGACAGGGCAGGGACTGCCAAAGAATTGACAGTACAGCCTGTAATGGCAGAGACAAGCTTTAATCTAAGCTTGCTACCTCCTCCTCCAGCGCTGTACCGTTATTTAACTTGTACTCCTCTCAAAAGCCATACGTGTTAGAACTGGCTAAATGTGGCCAGTCCACAAAGGTGTCAGGAGGCAGGCCACAGAGGAATTTTTTTTTTTTTTTTTTTTTGTGGCAGGCGGGCCTCTCACTGCTGTGGCCTCTCCCGTTGCGGAGCACAGGCTCCGGACGCGTAGTCCCAGCGGCCATGTCTCACGGGCCCAGCCGCTCCGCGGCACGTGGGATCCTCGCGGACCGGGGCACGAACCCGAACCGCCCGCATCGGCAGGCGGACTCTCAACCCCTGCACCACCAGGGTAAGCCCCCCACGGTGCAATTTATATTCTTTATTGACAGTTAAAACTTGTGCAACTTGCAAAACCACAGTGACATCTAGTGGTGCTATTTGATAATGCAACTTTTGATGCAACCCTCGGTTTAAGCAAGCTTGTCGTAAAAAACCAAATATTGTTCTGTCATCTGGGGTTGGTCTGCTTTCTCATAAATAGGATTAATTTTTAACAGAAATATAACATACATGAAGTTGTGCCTTCCTTAATGCATCACACCGAAAGACACATGGTGATACATGCCCTCATTGTGCAGGGGTTGTAAGGTCGGATCTTAACAAACGGCACCGCGAAACAGAGGAAAGCTTCAAGTGAGCTTTATTAGGGAGCGCTCCCGGGCGAGGTTCACTGGTCCGAGAGAAAGGGGCCAGAGAAGTCGCACCCGGGCGAGGGTTGGGCAAGATCTTATAGGGGAAGAAGGGAAAGGGGTGTGGTGAATCTGGGAGCGCGCAGGGTATTTCTTATTTGGTGGTCTTTTCGGGTATCCTGGGGGACCGTTGGTCCCGCCCCTCGAAAGGCGGGAAGGCTGGGCTGGGTTCAAAGTCCCCAGGTCAGTTCCTGGAACTGGGTGGTCCGGAATGTCTCCAGGGCAGCTTCTGGAACTGGGTGGTCCGGAGAATTTCGTTCTGATGCAACCTGTGAATCTGATTGTGTTCCCCTGCCTCGGGCCAGTTGGCCTTACAGGGGTCACCTGTAATATACATACAGAAACATTCATACAATTATATACATTGTTTAAGAAACAGCTATAGAGTGAAGATTTGCTAACCACCATCCAAGTCAACGAATAGAATGGTATTGGCAACTCAGAAACTATCCCTGTGCTCCATGTATCCATTTGTAACCACAAAGTGTTCCTTTGGGGACACATGGTCCCCATCATTGGTGATACTAACTTTGATGACTTGGTTTACCCGCCTTAAAGTTACTCTCTTTTCCTTTCTAATTAATAAATGATTTATGGAGCAATATTTTGAGGCTATATAAATTTCTTTTTCAAACTTTCTTCCGCTAGTTTTAATATTCATTGATGACTCTTGCCTGAATCGGTTATTACTTATAATGGTTGCAAAATGATAATTCCATAATTCTGTCATTCCTTCCTACATTTGTATTAGTTATTATTTTACTGAAAGAAGAGATTTCCCTATTCTCTTATTTATGTTTATGTTCCTTAGTCTGGATTCATGAATTCTTACATCATCTATCACCTATACAATAGATTATATGTACAGATATTCAGTATGGCTACCATACTGGACAGCAGAAACAAAAAATTTCTTTAGGTTTTCAACCAACTATGTCTTCTCTTACCTCTGGAACTTTGTCTTTGCTGTTGTTCCCTCTCACTCGAAGACCTAATCCCAATAGATTATAGATTATGAAAGAATTAATGAGTATGTTCATGTATGCATTATATGGTACACATTATATATGTTAGATATGTTGTAGATTATATATTCATGTATATATTATAAATTATAATGTTTACTATACATAATCTATACTATATCACTACTTTTATTTCTCTTCAAAAATACAAATGTCATGAAAGTCAAAAAAGTATGAGAAGGGTGGGAGGGAGGGAGACGCAAGAGGGAAGAGATATGGGAACATATGTATATGTATAACTGATTCACTTTGTTATAAAGCAGAAACTAACACACCATTGTAAAGCAATTATACTCCAATAAAGATGTAAAAAAAAAAAAAGTATGAGAAACTGTTCCAGATTAAGGAGATTGAAGAGTTATGACAGCTCAATGCAATGTTTAATCCTGGATTCAGTTTAGTTATCAAGGACATTTTGGGATAATTAATGAAATTTGAGTAATCCTGTCAATCACCTAGCATGGATTAAATAATGATACTGTACTGGTGTTAAATTCTCTGTCTTGATCATTTTACTGTGATTATGTGAGAAAACATCCTTGTCTTAGGAAATATGCTGTAAAATACTGAGGGGTAAAGCAGCATTATATCTTCAGCTTATTTTCAAGTGGTTCAAAAAATAATAATATTACTCGTGTACTGAGAAACAAAATGATACGCAAATGTGGCAAAATGTGAACAATTGGTGAATCTGGGTGAAGGGTACACAGATTTTTTTGTACTATTCTAGCAACTTTTCTTTAAGTTTAAAATTTACATCAAAATAGTAATGACAAAAAAAGGTAAAATGTTTTAAGGAATTTGTCTTATTAAAAAACAAATTTAAAAAAAGATCAAAGTAAATACATAAACTTGCACCTAGAGGCTTTAGAATTTCAAAGTTTTAGCTACTAAGCTTCTTTCCACTGCTGCTCTTTTCATTAGGGAATTATCTTGCTAGTCAAGGAAATCTATTATAAATTACTGGTTCAAATTCCTCAGATGCCTGAAGAATCCCTCAAAGGTACACATATTTTATAAAAGCTCACACATTTAATATCATCATGTACAAAAGACTTTTATCAAGGCTGGGTCTGGCACTGAACCCAACCAACCAACCGTGATTACCCTTAATTTGGAATAGAAGTTGGCTATGAAAAAAAATTTAGTGGAAGAGACTTCACTAAAAATCTGGATTCCCGGCTGGATGCTCTGGCGAGATTGGAACATCTGGGCCCACATTCACTTCTGCTCAGCAACAACCAGCTGGACTCTCTCCAATGTGGTAGTTACTAGGCACATGTGGCTATTTATATTTAAATTAATAAAAATTAAATAAGATTGAAAATTCGATTCCTCAGTCTCACTAGCCACGTTTCAAGTGCTCAAGCCACATCTGGCTAAAGGTTACCCTATTGGCCATTTCCTTCATCGTAAAATGTGCTCTTGAGCTGCATTACCTGGAGGGTAGTGGGAGGGCTGCCTCTCGCAGTTGGAGAAACAGCTCTTCAGGTCTCTGTGGTCCCCAGCCAGCCCACTTCATCCCTTTATGTTACCTCCCTGACCCCTGTAGGCATTTGAACTTGAGAACCTTGACTACCACGTGCGTTAGGGTTTCTGCTTAGTTTTGCAATGTTTTGGAAAATACCACCAACCTTATCTGGTCATGAAAGTATAAAAGGAGTAAGAGCTAGAAGTGATCTGAAAAAGTGATTACAAAAGTAGAGATAATAAACCTGGATAGTGTGTGTGTGTGTGTCTGATCCTTGGTAGAAACTATTCAAGCAGGAAGCAAACTGTGGTTAGAAAGTGCTGTGCATATGTAATCAATGTTCAACAAAAGGTGAGCAACAGCACCTGTCAAATGGAGTAATTCCTGAGTATGTGACCTGCAGGGGTCAAAGGTAACATAAATCACGGCATCTTGGTAGGACTCGGTGAAGTAGGGGGTCAGGGGAGTCAATGCCAGCTTAAAGGGCAGGAGCCCCTAAGCTCCTGTTGAATATTACAAGTGGGAGTGGGCTTCTACTTTCTGATTTTTCCAGAGAACTCAAGAACCCAGATTCTTTTTTTTTTGCGGTATGCGGGCCTCTCACTGTTGTGGCCTATCCCGTTGCGGAGCACAGGCTCTGGATGCGCAGGCTCAGCGGACATGGCTCACGGGCCCAGCCGCTCCACGGCATGTGGGATCTTCCCGGACCGGGGCACGAACCCGTGTCCCCTGCATCGGCAGGCGGACTCTCAACCACTGCGCCACCAGGGAAGCCCAGGAACCCAGATTCTGTATGTGAAATCTCCTAATTTTTAAATATTAACTCAAATTTTTTAGAAACACTGTCCAAGCAAAATAAAACAAGTTTACCAGTCAGATTTGGTCCCCAGGTACCAGTTTGCCAAGTCTGAGTCCATAGTTTGGTGGTGGCAGCAGAGATCCACTTGCCAGGCTAAGTCAAGAGAAGACTGGACATTGAGAATATGAAGGTTTAGGGTGGGGGGAATTGTGCAAAACCCAGGGACCCTGATTGCAAAGGCCCCCACCTCATCAAGATCCAACTGCAGGGCATTCAAGTGACAGGGCAGTAGAGAATGCTGATCTTTTGAACACTGATTCCCAGACTTTGATGCACATAGGGATCCCTGAGGAAGCTTTTCAAAATCCTGATGTCCAGGTCTCATCTCAGCCTAACAGAATGTCTGCGGGAAAGGGGGGACCCCAGAGGATTCCAATGTGCAGCAAAGTTTGAGAACCACTATGCTAAGGGATGCTCTATGATTCCAAGAACCTGTCTCCACAACATTGATAAAGCTGGTCTTTGGAAGTAAAACATGCTTCAATATGCCTTACAGAAGGCAAGAAGACTATTTCAATTTTAAATATTGACGGTTTCTCACATTTGGTGGAAAATGAATCCAGGAGTAACAAGCTTAAACCCCCTCCTTAGTCACTTCGGACTAAGAACAATGGACTTCACAAACAGCCACAGGTAAGCTGAGAAACTGGGCCCCCCATAAAGGAACTCATCACACTTTATTGTTCTTATTTAACTGTATATCTTCTGAATGGACTATGAAAGCTCTAAGAAGGCAGGGACTACACCTGGCATTGAGCTCATGGCTGGTGCCCAGGAGTTACTTACAAACGTGTTGATTAGATGCCCTGGGGACACAGGGAAGGTAAACTAGTTGGGGAACGGGGAGGATGTGAGATGGGATACTGGTTGGAGCTATGTTTCTACAACACCTTACACAGAACTGAGAAAATATCAGTTATTCATATCAAAGAACACAGGCGGAGTTTGGAGATCATCTGTCAGCTACTGAACAAATGAAACCTACAAAGTACCCAGCACAAAGAAGTGTCCAGGAGGTAGTCCCTGAGATGTCTTCCTTATCACCTCCACCGATTTTAAGGATAAGAATGAAAAATTCTAAAAGCATGCATCTGTGAACAGGCAGGCACCATAATGTAATTATTAAGTAGACTCTGAAGCCAGACTGCCTGGGTTCAAGTACTTAGCACTTTGGACTTTGAGCAGGTCATTGAACTCCTCTGTGCCTCAGTTTCCTCATCTGGAAAATGGGGATGATAATACCTACCCTCAACAGATGGGTATAAGGGACAAAGGAGGTTTTTTTTGTGTGTAAAGAGATTAAAAGAGAACCTGGCATAGGGCAAGGGATAGCCATTATTTTGCTGGAGAATACAAGAAAAATAGAGGATGTAATGCTACTTTGGATTAAACATGTCAGATATTTGGAAAACATGGACCACGAGCTCAGTTAACTAGAAAGCAGGTATTCATAATGCCTTGGGGTCAACCCTAAGGGAAAAGGGAGGGGATTCAGTTCCCTGGTTCTCAGGCCCTATCTAACTCTCTTTAAATACAAGGCAATAGTCACTAGAAAGATGGGGTGGCTCAGTGAAATGACTGTGCTCACACTGATCCCCTCACCCCCATGCTGGGGGTGGTCAGCCGGGGACCTTCAAAGTCCATGTCCTACAACGTCCATGGTGTGTTATTAATTGTGCCTCCACATTGGATTCTAAAGGCATAACACTGGACCTGAGTCCACTGAACTCCCTCCACCTCTGTCTTCAGAGGTAATGTAAAATGTATGCACATCCATCTGACAAAGCAAAATGTTTGTGTTTGCATTTGTGACCTAGGAAATGTCTGCTCCATATTTCAGTAAAAGGACTCTTTTTCTAAGTAGTTAATACTGCTTTTTTTTTTTTTTAAATAAAAGTTGGGGTTTTTTCTTCCTCCCAAATGACCAAGTGTACTTTGGTTGCTCCTTTCACTTTCCACTCTAGACGCAAATGCATTTCTTAGGTATCATTTCTTCAAGCTATTATTTGCTTTTTTTTCTTAAATGTGATAGAAATGACAAAAACCTAAACCCCTAACATAAAATAAATGGCAGTGGCATGAAGGCAGGCTGTGGGCCTGTGAGATACAGATTGAAAGTTTTAAATGTTCTCATGATACAAAGTAGCTCAGTTAATTGGTTTCCTTCCCTTGGCAACATACTTCCTCACACACATGGCCTTTTAGGAATCAACCCTCTACTGTCAGCAACACGAAAACACAGAGGCTCCCATCTTTCAGGCTGACTTCTGTTTGAGTAGCACATTTGGTTTTTACAAATGTAAAAAACTGTGCTGCTTTTTTTTAAGGGAGAGGGAGGAGTTTCAGGGTAATTTAGGGAAGGCTTTGGAAAAGATTAAACAACTAGAGAGAAGACAGGGATTTATGTATATATTTACATCTATCCCTCACGTGTTGTCCCTCAGAGCTATGTTAATACTTATCTAGGGAAGGAAGCAGTTTTATTTTAAAATTCTCCAAACCAAGACTTGACTCCCAGTCTTAATTACTTTCCATCTGTCCTCACAGTGTGATCACAGGGTCTGCATGATTTGTGGTTCTAACAACATGCACAGCATTTTCCAAATAAATGGTACAAGGACACCTTACAGCCAGCAGCTTACAACTTCCATGTCTTGATGGGCTGTAGCTTGCCATACATTGATTTATTCTGCACCCCAACTTTTATTTACTTGCCCTTTTCCCTTTTTAAGCAATTCACCAAAATTTTGATGTCAACTTGATAGTTTTAAATTTTATAATATCCCAGAAATTCTGCTTTATCTTTTCACTAAAGCTTACATATAATACCTTTAAATGTAATGAAACGGCTCTCGTGAATGCAACGTAATAGTCACAGGTATTTGGATATAGTTTTGAGGTGAGCAGATTATAAAAGAAAGAGCACCAGACTGGAATTCAGGATATCCAAGCAATGTTCCCAGCTCTGCCATCAACTGTGTGGCCTTGGACGAGTTGGTAGTTTGCTCTCTTATAAAATAGGATAAATGATCGAAATCTCTGAAGGCTGGTTTACCTCCAAAAATTCTATGGTTCTTTAATTCTGTATGCTTGTGGAAAAGAAACTGACAATGTTTTACCTTCAAATATAAATAGTTTCAGACATTTCTGGGTGGCTAATCAAACAAAGCGGTCAGTAACCTAGGTCAGATCTCATGCGTGCACCTGCACTGATGTGCCAGCCAGGCTTTGCTGCTTCACTGCAGAAGCCCTGTAGACTGTTACATCAGCTGCAATCCTTAACCACAAGTGTTCCTCAGAGGCAAACATCTTCATGTCTATTTCTTCTCTAAGAATCTTCTTCCGTAAAAGCAGTAGTTCCAAAAACAAGGACCCCCGCCACCCCTCACCAAAAGAGCAGGAGTATTTGTTCCAGATCAAACACTCTCACCTTCCAGTGGAATCAGAATCATCTGCAAAATCTGTAAAAAGGTAAATACTCAGGCTCCATCCCAAACCTACCCAATGAGAAGCTACAGGGTGGGCCCAGGCACTTGTATTTTTCACAAGCTTTCCACCTGCTTCCAATGCCTAAAAAAGATGGAGAAACACTGTAACAATTTGGTGATATCAACAATGCAAAATTCAGATGTAGATCCAAACTGAAAATACGTTCAAGTGAAACACTTGGTCATTGATTTTTTTTAATGACTAATGTAATTAAAGGCAAATGAGGTTTATCCACATTGCTTCTGGTTCTCATATTTTTCATTTTGATCAATACAGAATATTTGCACTATACGATTTTATTAAATGAGAAGCCAAACTTGCCCATTAATCACAGCATCTCTCATGTGAACAGAGGGGTTTGATGACTACAATCTAATTTTCTAGAGCAGGTAGGGGTGGGGAGGGTATCTGGGGTGGATTAGAAAGCCCCCTAGACCCACCTCAACTCCTGGCAACTGCCACCAGGCAGGAATGAGTAACTTCAAGGGGCCAGCTCTTCCAATTTTCCAAAAGAAGCTAGAAAATTTGTATGTATAGTCTTGCAACTTTTAAATGGTTGGCAACTAAATCAAATGGTTTCTTCAGGGCTTCCCTGGTGGCGCAGTGGTTGAGAGTCCGCCTGCCGATGCAGGGGACATGGGTTCGTGCCCCGGTCCGGAAGGATCCCACATGCCGCGGAGCGGCTGGGCCCGTGAGCCATTGCCACTGAGCCTGCGCGTCCGGAGCCTGTGCTCTGCAGTGGGAGAGGCCACAAGAGTGAGAGGTCCGCGTACCGCAAAAAAAAAAAAAAAGTGGTTCGTAGGGGCTTCCTTGGTGGCGCAGTGGTTAAGAATCCACCTGCCAATGCAGGGGACACGGGTTCCATCCCTGGTCCAGGAAGATCCCACATGCCGCGGAGCAACTAAGCCTGTGCGCCACAACTACTGAGCCTTCACTCTAGGGCCCACGAGCCACAACTACTGAGCCCGTGTGCCACAACTACTGAAGCCCACACGCCTAGAGCCCGTGCTCCGCAACAAGAGAAGCCACCACAGTGAGAAGCCCGTGCACCACAACCAAGAGTAGCCCCCGCTCACTGCAACTAGAGAAAGCCCGTGCACAGCAACGAAGACCCAACACAGCCAAAAATAAAAATAAATAAAATAAAATAAATTTATTTAAAAAAAACTGTTTTGTAATATGAAACTATGACAAAGAAAGTTTTATGAAAACATCTGAGAACTTTTCCTGAAGTCTATATGAGAGAGTCAGTCCTTTGGTGCTTAAGGATGGCCGAGTTCGCTGTGCCATAAATAATTTCAACTTCATATGCAATTTTATTCCTTTAAACAAGGCACCAAACATTTAATATTTGAATATGTACCTTTTACACAAGGGCTGAAATTCAGTTGTTGTTGTTTTTTTTTGACATTCAGTTTTAAATCCAAGATTGCTGCTAGGTTTTTGGACAACAGCCTGACTACCACCAGAGGGTGCCATCTGCTGTTTTCTGCCTGACCAGGATCACCAAAAGGACGGTGAGAAACTTCCGGCTATACCTGGGGAGAAATCCATTCTGGTCTAGCCACTTCCTTTCTAATTGTAAAATCATGCTGGTGTCAGGCTAGTTGGATAGAATCACCCAGGAAGCTATGAAATGCACATTCTCAGGCACCCCAAAGGCTAACTCAGTAGGTCTGAAGTGGGGTTCAGAAATGCGTAATTTTTTTTAAAAGTTCCCTAGATACTTCTGATGCAGAGCTAGGTTTGCTACCACTGGTGTAGAAGATTTCAAAGAACTGATCCTTTTCAATCAAAATGTTTTGCCATCTGCAGGGCATTTTTTGACAGGGATCAAGATATCAGAAGCCCAGCTGGATAAGCAAAACCTCCTGAAAACAGAATTTCGTTAAGACACCTTACAATAATAATTATCACAGAAATAAAACATTGTTATCTTCAAATTTAAATTTATTAAGACATTCAGCTATGTCTGTCAGTCTACATCCAAATTTGCTACTAAAAATAAAATAAAGTCACGTCCCACATTAGGAATACCGAGTCTGAAAAACACTTTTTGAGCCAAGCCTATTGTATAAATAAATGACTAGTTTCTTTTCATATCAAAATTCCCATAAAAAATTACATTCCCCCCCTCCCCAGTTCTACCTGTAGCCATGATGAATGTAAAAATTTAAATATGACAAATCCTTGTCAAAGAAAAGGTGCAAAGTCTATTAACAGCTTTAAAAGTGGCATTTGCAGAGTGTGATCATACAGTTATGTACTCATTCCCAAAGTGCAAATATTGCCATAATTTAACACTGTTTTGATTCAGTTGCAAGAATTAAACATTACACAGGATTGAAAAGTACACTTAGGGCCTTTATCAGTGCCCTAAAGCCCTTCCCACTTTGGTCTCCTATACTAACGTGGACTCCAAAGTGTTCATTAGAGTTTTAGTTTACTTCACACAGCCAACACAGTATACGATGTATTAACAAAAGTTTCATATACATCAAAATATTGAAGACTCCATCATAAAGTTCAAGAGTCTCAGATTACATGAATGCACCCGCAAGGCCCAAGTGCCCACCCACCCCCTCCCCCAAAGCACATACGAAGTATGAGCGTGCTTCAATCTTTGAATACAATCAATGCTTTTACGTCTTTGATTTCATTTCAGTGCTGTACAAATAATCACTTGACTGAGTTCCAATTAACTGAGGGAAAAGGGGGTAGAGAAAAGGGCTGGTCACCACTCATACTCTGTAACAAGAATGGTCCTGTCCCATAGAAAGTGAAATATCAGTTCCACTTCTGCCTGCCTCCTCCCACGGTGTCCTCACGCTCTTTATCCTCCTTTCTTTAGCCCCTTTCAGACACTCAAATCTGATTTTATTTATCCCTTACAAATCAGGGGCCGTTTCTGAAGTTGCTGAGGTTGAATTTTCTTGGCAAACCTCTACCAAACATCAGCATAGGATATATAAATACATTTTGATTAGCATACTTTGCAAAATTTCTCCCACAAAGTCAAGGGGATGAAAGCAGGTGGTCTCCACTGAGAGTACTTCCTGGATTAGATCCTTGGAATGTCAAGTTTCCTGCCTAATCACCTCATACATTCACTCCTCAAATCTGGGCACGAACTCCATCGTGAGTTAACTTCTCCTCCAGAGTAGCAAAGCATTACTCCTGCTGCTTTTCTTCTAGGCTGACCTCAACAGGATGTGCTGCATCTTTTGCGCTAAGAGGATTTTCCTTGGGATCACAAGTCCCTTCCTGGCTATCTGATCTTCTGGCAATGCACTCGTCATTGTCCCTAGAACCTTCTTGCACTCCAGTCCCCTGAGGATGCTCCTGGCCTGGGGGTACAGTACCTTCCTGAAGCACATTTTGCTCAGCTCCAGCAGGAGGCTGTGGAACCGGGTCAGCCCCTAACCCTGGCAGCTGCGAGGAGTTTTTGAGGTGGCAGTGGCACAGAGGGCAAGTCTCCTGGACATACAGCCACTTCTTGAGACACCCTGCGTGGAAGAAATGACTGCAAGGTGTGATCACAGCAGATTTCATGTCCTAAAACGGGGGAAAAAGATAATTCGTAAATGTATATTATCTAAAATCTTTGCTGCTATGCTTGAGTTCTAGTTCCAACATTTCTTTCTCACAAATTCTCCAGAGAAAATTTGCAACACAGATCTTAGAATAAAACTCATTTTATATTTTTGTAATAATCTTCTTGCCATCAGAGACCCCTTTATACAAATAATACATGAACCACTGGCTAAGCAATTTTTAAAAAGAAGTAAAAACCAAAAATGAGGAAGAAGCGACCTTCGTAACGGGGTTCGGACTTAGTATGAAACAAAGGTTATAAAACTGTAGCAGTATGATCACTGGGTCTCCACGAGTATAATTATAACCTCAGGAAATCTGATGAAGATTGGACTTTTTCCACTTTTTTCCTTCAACACAGCTCAACACATTATTCCATGATGAGATTATTGGCAAGGAGACAAAATCAGCCACATAACACCAGGGTATTGGCAAGGAAGTGGAAACTTCATTAGGGACAATGTACATCCCAGTTTTCACGATATAAGCCAGTGTTTTTTCAAAGTGCATCAGAATCACCTGGAGTGCTGGCTAACCATGCATATTCTGGGGCCACCCCAGACCTACTGGATATCTGAAGATGGCATTCACAAATCCATAGGTAAAGCAAGCCACCCATGTGACTTTAATGCACACTTAAGTTTAATAACCACTGGAATAAGAAATGGTATACTTTGCACTAGTAGTCCTTGCATAAGATATATTTGGGGAGGGAAGGCTAGGGATATGAAGTTTAAATTGTAACAACATACATTTGGTTGAGCAACCATTAATTTTGTTTAAAGTCCCAAAACAAGGAGTTGTGGCTATAATAGAAATTCCTTGCCAAGAACTGGTAACACCTGGGAGTCAACTTTTAAGCAGAAAGCCATCCAAGGAAGAGCAGCCAGCTAGGAAGGTAAGCAATTTGAGTTTTATTTTCAGTGTGATATCAGCAGGTAGTTCAAGCACCTCAAAAAAAGTGATGTGACAACAGGAAATACAAAAAGAGGACTCTCAAATCCCAGAGATGGTATATTTAGACATAGGCTGTTGAAGTTGATGTGCCACAAATCTGTATTGGATATGCTTTGTCCTGCATACAACAAGGCTACCGAGCACAAAGGACCCAAAAGAAGACAATGACCACTTAACTTTGGGGGAATCTACATTGCTCCTCAATCCCCGCAAATGCAACAACCACCTGGAAAATATTATTTTGCTAGTACCCAAAAGTATGCTCTAATAACAATCAAAAAGTGGCTGCTTAATTTTACTCTTAGGAAAAATTCTTATTCTAGATGGCCTTCACGCACAAACACATACACATCCCATCTACACTGTAAAGCAGCCTTGGAGCAAGTACCTCCTCTGTATACTCATTAACACTATCTATAGTTTTTTTCCCACCAGCCCACACTTTTTAAGAGTGATTTGAAAGGAACAGTTTGTGCTGTGGCCCAGAATTTCTGCCCATACTTCCAACAGTACAGTTAGCTGTAAAAAGCTTCTTACTCAATCACCCTCCTGCACAGGTGACTGGTGACTAAACTCTAGGCCTGTTGTTTGTTACTGTTGTATTTCCAAGCGGATTTAAATACTATCTTTCAATTCTTGCTAGAAGGCAGTCATCAGCTATTGAGGGCTCACGTGCCAAAGATGCCAGGGAGGCCAACCATAATGTACACCAACTGGGTGCCTCTGCCATATCTCCTGCACCCCACTTCCACACAGAGGCTGCATCCACCTCAGATATACCTCAGCCCACAGGGAAGCGCATACTCTCTCCACCTACGTCAAGTGAATGAACGTTTACTCCCTACCCTGGAAATACCAGAGGGAAAGAGTCAGAATCTTGGCACACCACTTTTCAGAAGTTGCTGACTCCTGAATGATAATATGTATTTGATAGTACATGTGTGTGTGTGTGTGTGTGCGCGCGCGCGCGCGTGTGTGTGTGTGTGTGTGTGTGTATGTGTATGTGTGTATATTCAGGAGTAAATATAAAATACACCTGACCTGTTTTTCCTTTATTTATGGGTGAGCAATAATGTTGAAAATAACAATAAATTAGAACTTGAGGAACTAAATTTAAAACTTACTTTAGAAATAAAATGGAAATATTTTATCAGGTCTTTAATAATATCTGAGGCCCACTTTTTTTTTACCCAGGAGATAATTTCTGCCTGGAAATTTAACTTGAATTTGGATAATGTGGTTAAAGTTGCAAGGGATACATGGTATGAACCACCCAAATGGCTTCTTACTGTATGAGTTACCTGATAACAGATGGCACAAATATCATTGTGTTTCTCAAGCTGCTCTTTCGTAGCAATGGGTAATGATTTAATCTTATTCACAGCGTCCCTTCGGAGAAGGAAGCTCTTCCATCCCAGTTGGGCCCGAAGCCACACATTATAGTAGGAATGGATGAAGATGATCATTGAGCCCATTACTGTCCATTCTCCAAAGATGGTCTCGGAGACGCCATAGGCCACCACACAGAGGGCCACGAGAAACTCCAGCAGGCGGTAAGTGCCGTTCACATAGTAGATGACATCATCCATGTTTTCTACTGGCTCTTTTCTGAATTCCTCAACCATAAATAAGACATAAATAAAAAGTGTTCCTAGAACCTGAAAAAAAAAAGATGTATATAATCACTAATAAAGTTTTTCCTAGACTTTAAGTGATAACACATTACTAGTATCTTTAGTATACCAGCTTTCATATCCATAGGAGACACTGGTACAATTAAAATGTGGGTGATCTCAGTAATACAGATCTTTGATACTGAAAAGTACCCTGAGATATAACTTTACTAAAATGATTCTGATTAGTAATCAGTCTTCTCTGACATTCTTTCCTTCTTTCCCCTGGTCACCAAAACCCTCACAATTCTATCTAAAATTTCCTAATTCTGTACTCATATCTATTCCTCAACTTTCAAAGAACCTTTACTTCTACAAGAAACAATGAATAAATCTTTATTGCCAGTGCTACGTTTTTCTTTTACTTGTTACTGATTAGGCAGCCAAGATACACTTTTAAGTTACAGTAAGTTTATCCATTCCATGGTAACATTGTGTGTGTGTGTGCGTGTAAAGTATATATCATGTCCATGTAATACATACACAGGTATCATTTATTTATATACATTATGAAACTATGGATATTTTTGAGTGGGCAAAATGTGCTCCAAACAAGCACTAAAATCTTTTAATATTTTATAGTTACTTATCTATTTAAGATTTACATGACAGTTCTGTATCATATCATTTTGAAAAAGAGATATTGCAAAGTTTAATTACCTTGATTAAAAAAAACTACAGTGACAGATAGGCTTAGTATTTTAATAACCTACCTTCTAACGCCTATGCTCAAATAATGTAATGCACTCTAGTAAAGAGGATGGGAAGTAATCACCTAAATAGACCACTTATCATCATTAATCTTGAAAAAGTTTAATTCCTTTCCTGGAAGGAAAAGTAAGAAAATCAGTTATTATATAAAGTTAATTAATCCTGGGCTTACCTGAAGAGAGGTGAGAATGCTGCTAGAAATAATGATAAGAAGCCAAAAATCCATGTGGAAAAACTGGCAAATCATATAAGCCATATATGCAGGGAACACCAGTAAAAATAAACAAAGGCTCACGGCACGGAAGTGTTTCCATAAACTCCTAGAGAAAGAAAAGTATCCTTTTAACATGCCTGTAACCTAGCAGCACCACTAACCAATCTTGTGCCATGCTTCAATTTCACAGCATTTTACTGCACACCCTTCTCCATGCCAGTCACAGTGCTAGATTTCAGGGCAAGTCATGTCAAAGGCTTCAAAGCACCTTTTCTCTTAACACCCCATACTCAGTCAATTGACAAGTACCACCAATTCTTTTTTTTTTTTCTGAATAGTTTGCTTTCAATCTCATTCCCATTCCAAGCAATCTCAAAGCGATGTCAGGCTTTTATAGCATTAAACTTCAACAATTTTAACAGTAATGTGCTGTCTTAAATTGTGACGTCCTCTCCTCACCTGCACCACCCTGGATGAAAATCTCTGCAGCCGTGAGTGCAGTGTTACTAAGAGGAATGGCTCTCCTATGAGCAGGGGTATTACCCCTCACATCTGTTGAGGTTGGGGAAAAACTATGAACCACTGCACTTTAAGACCTACTAGCTGATCTTCCTTCCCTTCTAGCCCCTGTTCCTAGAGAGATTAATCGTTCTAAAGCTCTGCTAGCATAATACTGTCAATACCTTCTCTAAACTTCCTAGCCTGGCATTTTAGGTCCTCCACTCCCAATTTTTTTTTTTAAAGCCTTTTTTAAATTTATTTTTCGGGGGCTGTGTTGGGTCTTTGTTGCTGCACGCGGGCTTTCTCTAGTCGCGGCGAGCGGGGGCTACTCTTTGTTGCAGTGTGCGAGCTTCTTATTGCGATGGCTTCTCTTGTTGCAGAGCACGGGCTCCAGCAGTTGCAGCATGCAAGCTCAGTAGTTGTGGCCCACAGGCTTAGTTGCTCCGCAGCATGTGGGATCTTCCCAGACGAGGGCTTGAACCCATGTCCCCGCACTGGCAGGTGGATTCTCAACCACTGTGACACCAGGGAAGTCCCTATCACTCCCAATTTTTTGGTCCAAACTTGCCAACATCTGTCCCTCACTACAAGCAAAGATGGTTAACTCTCTTCCCAAAAAGACACAAGCACTCTTAAAAATCCCACCAGAAATGCCTGCATTCCACTCTCTCCTTTTCTAAATGCTTTAGACTAGCTCAAGCTAAACAAATATATTTATACAGGTAATGATATCCTTTCCCCAGGAATCACCTACCCTCTCAGAATTCTTAACATCTGTACCAAACAATCATACAATAAATTGAAGCACTGCTTCAATATATAGATATTTATATATAATATTTTATACATTATGTATCATATACACCTAAACATTCTTACTTATATTTTTATTTTATATTTATTATTTAAATAAAAATATTTTATATATATACACACATTTAAAAAAAGTCTTATCACCCATATTTAATCTCCTCAAAAATAGGATAACTCCAGCTCCTAAGCACAGAGGCTTGTTTGAAATAAGTGCCAAATAAAACTTGAAAACTTATTTCTGCTTGATATTTTTCAAATTATTTTCCATCAATTACTACCTTTTCTTACCTACCCATCTATCCACCCAAGTGCAAAGCCCTATGATATAAGCAGGACAAAAGTTAATTGTGGTCATTACACAGCAGAACTGTTCCATGTATAACTTTATGCTTTTAAGACACCCAACAAGTCAAGAAATTTCTTAGACTTAGATTTCAGCTTCTGATTCCACTTGAATCCTCCTTGTCAATAGTGGAATACACAGCAGGAGTCCCCTAGTTATGGCAAAAGGAGAAGGAACATAATCTTTTCTTTTATTTAGCTCTTCGTACATTGTACTATTCTAACAGCTCATTCCTTAAATATACCCCAAATTTAATACAGATTGTAAACCAACTTCTAAAAGAAAAATGACACAAAACCCTCCCCCAACAAGTGCCTTAAGCAGAACCTTGAAAAAATCTTTTTGTGCAATAATAAAAAAGGTATGATTTCCACCCCCTACAAGTTTATTATTTACTTTATATATCCCATTTATAAGACAAATGATGATGTAATGACTTATTACCCCAAAAGGGGTTTAAAGAGGAAAAAAAAAAAGATGCTAGATACTTCCATTTCCTTGGTAAATAAAAGCCAAAGTTGGAGTAATTTTTTAACATAAGGATCACAAATCTAGAAAGAAATCAGCATGAGCCCCAAACAGCCATCCCCTCTCTTAAAAAAACTCAATTACAATCTATGTAAACTGAATATCAAGTCCTAAATCATTTAATGATTCTCTAATAAAAACAAACACAGATTATTTAAAAACATTACGAGGAAACATGAATTTCAACCAATATAGTTTAAAGCTCATAGCCACAATAATTATGCTGTTTTAATTAAATATCAGCATCTGTGGTATGTTCTCAAGTCCATGTGAAGTATCTCAAGGAGACAGAAGAGTAACATAAATCATCCTGCCTACCTTTAACTCTACTACAACATAGGTGGGAGGAAAAATAACCACACTAAGTTAAATGCTATACTGTGTGGGACTGTCCACCGTTAGCAAGTCTGATAAGAAAGTAAATTATTATTCTGGTTAAAATTAAAGCTAGGTACTTTGGAAAGTGTTTTACATCTTTTCTTGTCACACATTTTTCTTATGAGAAGTTAAGGGACAAATATAAACCTGCCACAGTAGCCCTGCTTTGAGATTCCAAACTTTTACTTTTTTTAAAGAAAAGCAGGCAGTAGTTATAATAGGGCAATTTGCCCTAAAACTTTAAATATATTTTTCAAAATCAAGCTAGCTGTGATTCACTTATATAATTTACATATATATACAAACATATATTTATACATATACAAAGAAAAGTAAATATAACATGATGCCAACAGTTTTAAACTTACGTCTGATTTCTATGTTTTATATATACACAAACATTACATACATATTTATCCTTATTTAAGCAGTTAAAATTCAATAAAAATCTAATTTAAAATTAAACATAAAACGAATAGTGGGGCTTCCCTGGTGGCGCAGTGGTTGAGAGTCCGCCTGCTGATGCAGGGGACACGGGTTCGTGCCCCAGTCCGGGAAGATCCCACATGCCGCGGAGCGGCTGGGCCCGTGAGCCATGGCCGCTGAGTCTGCGCGTCCGGAGCCTGTGCTCCGCAACGGGAGAGGCCACAACAGTGAGAGGCGCGCGTACCGCAAAAAAAAAAAAAAAAAAAAAAAACCAAAAACGAATAGCGGAATTTGAAACTCTGCTATATCATTTGAATACAGTAGACTCTAGTTGTAAAATTCCTTGCTAACAAATGTAATAAAATTCCTGGATAAAAGTAACAATTATATCTACAGCTAAAACTATCTGAGACACATTTTTAAGTTTAAACACTGGAAATTACCTCCAGTCTTAGCAACACCAAGATGTGTGAGGATTTTCCCCTAATAGTTACTTCCTTAACGACAGAGAGAAGCAGAGTTTCAATATTACCATTTAATTGTTAACCTAATGTGAGAATTAGGAAATTTTTCCATTTCCTTTTTTAATGGTACACTTAATTGAATTAATTACAAACCTGGTACACTTAATTGAATTAATCACAATCCTCTGTTCAGAATGCACTATCGTCATTGGTCTGTGCATGTCCCCCTTTTTTATTAGTTCGTAATCCAATTAGCTATTTTAAATACCTGAAATGTAGCAAGCATTCATGAACTCATCTCCCCGTACAAAAGAGGCCCTGGACCATGTGGCAGGCCAGCCTAGTCCATGTCCTGCCTCCCTCCACCCAATGAAACCATTTCATGAGTCCTGTACTCTTCACTCTCTTGCTTGCTTCCCTTTCTACAGTTTTGTTTATCCATATGTACTCCTAAAGAGTGTATTTTAAAATTCTGTTTTTGACATAAAAATAACATTCTAGGGCTTCCCTGGTGGCGCAGTGGTTGAGAGTCCGCCTGCCGATGCAGGGGACACGGGTTCGTGCCTCGGTCCGGGAAGATCCCACATGCCGCAGAGCAGCTAGGCCCGTGAGCCATGGCCGCTGGGCCTGTGCGTCGGGAGCCTGTGCTCCGCAATGGGAGAGGCCACAACAGTGAGAGGTCCGCGTACCGCAAAACAAAACAAAACAAAACAAAACATTCTATATTGTCATCTTTGGGGATTTACTTTATATATTGCTATGAATCATTCAAAATGTTTAATGCATCACTATGTTTTTAACATTCCACTGTGACTATTATCACATTTATTCACCCCCTTTCCTGTTTGATTGGCACATGATTTGTTCCCAGGTTTTTGCTATTGTGAGTTGTGCTATGAACATTCTTCTACATGTCCCTCCTGAACATGCACAAGAATGTCTTGAGTATCTACGTAGGAGGAGACAATGCTGAACTGTTTTCCAAAGTGATTACACTAATTTACACTCCCACCAGAAACGTGGGATATCTGGGGACCTATGTTTTCTTCTACCCTAGGTATCAGCTGACTTTCTTTCCTCTCTCTCCCTTCCTTCCTTCTTTTCTATTATTTATTCATTGCCACTTCCACAGGTTTAAAACAGTATCTCACAGCAGTCTTGATTCACATTTCTCTGACCACTAAAGACACTGAACCTCTCTTCATATTCATTGTTTCCGCTTTCACTAAAAGGCTGATGATGTATTTTATCCACTTCTCTCACCAATCTGAGCTATTTACATATATATTCTTGATAGTAATTCTTGAGGAAGTGTGAATACTATAAATATCTTCTCCCAGGTTTGTAACTATCATTTCTAATACAAGTTTCCTTTAGGTTTAGAAAATGTTATTAATTTTGATAGTTAGATTTATCATTCTTTTCTTTCATAATCATAGTCATTCTTAGTCTCAGTCTTTCACGGCCAGTTCCATCAGTTTAATAATTTTTTTTTCCTACTTGAAGGTCCAAAATATACTACTCTATGCAGATTTAATTTTTTATTTTGACATTTAAGGCTCTACCATTCTGGAGTTGATTCTTTTGTTTACGGCTGTGAGACAGGAATCCAATTCCACCTTTTTCCAATTAGAAACCAATTTTTTCCAGCTACATTACAGAAGAGAACCACCTGCCCCACTCATCTAACATGCCACTTCGGCCATACACCAAAGTCCCATATATATATGGACCTGTCTGGGGGCTCTGTTCCATTGGTCAAGTTGTCTATACTTGAGCCAATTATTATAAAAACTTCACAGTATCTCCTATTGTGAGTGAAATAAACTTTATCTTTCTCAAATTGTCTGTTTGATTTCAATATGGATTTATACTGGTTTCAAAGAATGAGCAGGGGTGGGGGGATAGTCTTTCTATTGTCTGAAAGCATTTGTTTAAAACAGGGATATCTGCTCCTTCAAAGTTTGGTAGAACTTGCCTATAACACCATCTGAGTTAGGATGTTTACCATTTGCTTCCATTTCTTTAACAGAACTATCCAAGCTTTTAAATTCTTAAGTCAGCTCTAATAAGTTTCATTTTTCTCACAACTTTTCCATTTCATTTGTTTTAAAAAGTACTGCCATTTAACTGTTGATTGTACATTCTAATTACCATAGGCAGTAGTGGGAGAGAAGTAAGAACAGAACCGTAACTGTTCATTCCTATCTCATCCTGTCACAGCCAAGAGCCTCTCTTGCCTCAGGCCAATTAATGCTGCTACAGACACGAGTAACAACAGTGACACCAATCCAAAATAACCACTCCACACCAACACACAGGGCTTCTCAGTCTTGCTTCTTTCCCTCTAAATTTCCTCTGTATTTGATCTTGGAGGAAGAAGCCAGTAATGATGCTAGTTCAGCACCCTGGAAGGACCCAGAACTGAATTTACTGGTGCCTGTGGCAGTGAAATTATGGTCTTATTTCTCTCTCTTTTCCAAACTTTCTATTGTATTATATCAGTCTTTTAATTGGTATAATTAATACTACTAAAGGATACTGCCAGAGATGACAAAATAGTAACTGTACTTAGGTCAAAACCCCAATTTAAGTGACTATTTAACTAAGTTCACCATTGAATTCAACATCTTAAATGCTTCTGCTGAGAAACCTTAAACCTAAAAACCAAATCTCAAATAAGTATAATGATTAAAATTATCTGAAACATATCCAAGAGCTTTGAGCTTATTTAAATTAAATTGACTCTTTCAGCCATTCTATGGGTTTGACAAGTTTTCAGAATATTTGGCAATATGGGATATGGGGATAGAAAGATAAATCTGATTAACTATAATTAAAATGTTAATTTCCTTACTTATAAAGCACCACCAAGGAAGCAATTAAATCGGGTATTTCAATAATCAATAATCAGAGTATGTAGAAGCATGCTGGAAAAAAATAGTGGCACTGAGTTTTAAGCAATTCCTTATAGAAAATCCTTGTATAAATTACCATAAGCTTACCATTAGGTAGGTTACACTCCTACCATTCTTAGATATCCACTGAATTATACATATTTACATCATAGTATCTTAAAGAGCCAAATAATTTGACTTTTATTCCTTATGAAAATTTCTGTAATATGAGATGAATATGAATCCAGCTGGTCCCATAAGGTGTCAAGAACCCCCATTATAACCTCAGTTAGTTGCAAAACGCCATCAGATGAGACTGTTATTCCATAAATGCCTATCGTTTTTTGGTTTTTTTTTCCGGTACGCGGGCCTCTCATTGTTGTGGCCTCTTCCATTGCGGAGCACAGGCTCCGGACGCACAGGCTCAGCGGCCATGGCTCACGGGCCCAGCCGCTTGGCGACATGTGGGATCTTCCTGGACCGGGGCACGAACCCGTGTTCCCTGCATCGGCAGGCGGACTCTCAACCACTGTGCCACCAGGGAAGCCCCATAAATGCCCATCTTTATGATTGTCTGAAACCTTTATTTTTCTCTCCTTCATTTGCCCTTTCTCTCAATGCTTCCTCTCCTTTAGCACTGCACAGAATAAAATTGTATATTATTTGTTATATTTACTGTGCTGAATTTTATGCTCTACATTCTTAATTTTAAAACTGTATAAGTATAAAAAAGTACTACATTCCTCTGAAGAAGAAAAAGCTGATTTGTAATTACTTGGCCTTTAATGTGACTTTTTATATACAAGAATGTTGAGAAAAAAAAAACAGAAAAGTCAAATACATACAAAAAATAAAAAGGTAAACTTGTTAATAAGCTAATACCAATTATTTATCCATCTTGTCTCTAAACAATACCTAGATCTTCAGACAACAAACTTATGTAAACAATATGACAAAAATTTCTTTTAGGAAGTTTCTTACTTGTCTCGAGATGCTCCCAGCGCCAAAACAATAGGATCTGCAATCTCTAACATAGACTGCAGGATAGAAGCTACAACAATGAAAAGGATAATACTGAGCAGGAATGCCCGGTGAACAACCTGCAGCTCTATCAGACCAGTCTGCACTGCCAGGATTAACAGCGTAACTCCTTCTGTCATGCCCCTAGAAAAGCACACATTTTTGGAAAAACAAACAATAATCAGAATCACATTTAATTCCGAGGGAAAATAATCCAAAGGCTTAGACTGTTATTACATATTTGTGATATATTCTGACTTCGACAAAAGAACTTGATCAGAATATTAATGTCAGTGTAATAATATACAAGCATAATGTATCACTACATGTGCAAAACATAATAGCTATAATTTTAGCATACAGTGAGAAGAAAAAAAAGCAACTTCTCAGATAAATAAAAGTATTCAAACCAGGCTTGGCTAACGAGTCAGACACTCCTACCATTCTTAGATATCCACTGAATTATATACATATTTACATCATGAGCTATATCCCGATTATAAAATAGAGAACCACAGGTGAATGTCTCTATAACCTTGGAGTAGGGAAGGTCTATTTAAGAAGACCATAAGAACCAGAAACGTAAACAAAACTACTTTTTTTGAAATTCAATTTCCATATGGAAAATATATACAAAGTCCTAAGACCTTTTTATCCTATTGACTTGAATTATAAAGAATCTTACAAATAAACGAGAAATGAGCCAAGGACAGGTACAGTTTTCAGATACACAAATTAGCAAATATTTCAAAGCCTGATGACCCAAGTACTGACAAGGAATGTAAAAAAATATGGGCAGACTAATGTTGAGATATAAACAGGTAAAATGTTTCTGGAGAAGAATTGCTAATAAATTTAAAATGTACATATCCTTCAATTCAATAATATTACTAGTAATTTACCCTATGGATGTACTACAAAAGTTAAGATATATAGATATAGATTTTTAAGATACACACACACACACACACACACACACACACACACACACACACACACACAGATTTGAGAGATAAAGTGAACAATGGAACATGTTATGTGACATCATGGGGATACAATCAGTAAAATCCAGACTGAAAAACTAAGTAGGACAAACAATCCGATGTCTTCAACAAATAACATTAAAGGGAAAAAATAAAGAGATAGCAGGAAACTAAATATTGAAAGAGACTTAAGAGGCATACCAGTCAACTACAACATGGGCATTATTTGGATCCTGAGTTGAGCAAACAAAATGTTTTTTAAAATTTAGACAGATAATTAGGGAAATATGAACACCAACTGGGTATCTGATGTCAAGGAATTCTTCTATCAGAAATGAATGCTCTATTGTAGTTATGTTTTTTTCCTAAAAGATTTAGAGGTAAAATAATATTATATCTGGGATTTGCTCCAAACAAATGCAGCTAGGGAGGGGGTGTTATGGGACAAGGTAGGTGGAATTGACAGGGGCACACAACACACAACACTGGCCATATTACTGGAGATGGGTGCCAGGTACATACATAGGGGTTCATTTTACTATTTTCTCAGCTTTACTGGTTTAAAATTTTCCTAATTAAGGGTTTAAAAAGAGAGACATGAACAAAGACACTCATAGCAGCATTATTTTTAAATAGCAAAAAAAAAAAAAAGATACATTATTTTTGCAATACTATGCATTCATCGAAAAGAATGAGGTGTATGTGTTGACATAAAAACAAAACAAAAAACCTATCTAAACCATATTAAGTGACAAGATAAGGTACAGAACAATGTGTATAGTATGTGGAAAAGACTATAGATACTTTTCCCTATAAGAAATGTTTTAAATTACCATCTATAGCTGTTACCTTTGGGGAGAGGAAATGGGAAGTAGGGGAAGAAAGTTGTCATTTTCCATTTTGTGCTTTCTGAATGGTATGAATTCTGTGAACTTAAACATGAATTATTTTTCTGTCTTGTCCCCACTCCCTTTTTCCATTATAAAGGTGTTAGCTGGGACTGGCAGGAAAACTACAGAGCATAGGTTTTTTCTTTTCTGTCAT
Organism: Stenella coeruleoalba; assembly: GCF_951394435.1. Lineage (NCBI taxonomy): Eukaryota > Metazoa > Chordata > Mammalia > Artiodactyla > Delphinidae > Stenella > Stenella coeruleoalba. The sequence continues at coordinate 135,469,783 of NC_137148.1, forward strand.
TAAAAAACTAATACACAACAAATTAAAATTTCCCCTCAATTTACAAGGTACTCAGCATCTACTAATCATGAAATAGTCCATAAAAATTTAAATACTTTAAGAAGAGGTTACATAAACTTATATAAATGAAACCATTAAACCTCTATGTTAATTCAGATAACAGAAATCATGACAAGTTCTAGAAGTAGTTTCCTAATACCTGATCTTAGTGATTTAATAACAACTGGAATAACTATTCTGCATCCTCATTAATGCATCCTTTGAAACTTCAATCAGTATCAAAATTATGTTCAAACATAAAAAAAAATCTTTAAGAAAGTATCGAATTTAGAAATCTGATTTTAGCAGAGCAACACAAACGTCAAATGGGAAAAAGCAAGTTATCCAAAAATCTCTTAAATAAATCTAGGAAAGGAAAGTGTCTAATATACACTGTTATGTAGATATAATAAAAATACATCTTTTATACACAGAAATTTAGTTATTTTTTCATAGTATTTTAATCTAAATATTGCAACCATTCCAAAAAAAAAGTCCTCAAAATTCCATTTCCTCTAAAATTCATCAACAAAGAAATTCATCATTCCTTCTTCAAGTTACATAAGATTTAAATGTCTAGAGCTATTCAGGGTGAAGAACTTACCGATTCATGGCAGGATCATTCATGAAAGCTCGATAACCCTGCAAGTAAAACTTGCAGAGTGTCAGAACACCCAAGGCAACAAAAGAAACCGTGAAGACCAAACCCAAAAGTGAGTAAGGAGTGCTGCAGCATTCAGCAATACTAGAAAAAAAGGGGGGGAAATATTGTCCGATAAAAATTGTTTATTTGGAATTGAAACATCTTAGGCCTTTAAATAACCACCAAGCTTGATCTGATCCTCAATGAAAACACCCAAAATTTGAGATGAAATCACCTAACCACTCTGTTAATAATTTAAATCCATTCTTATTATTATCCTAACCTCATTTTTCTAACTCTTTGGCAAATATTCAGCACATAGCACCAAATCTGAAACACAGTCTTTTTTATTTTTATTAACTATCATCTCCTTCAAAGGTAGTAAAACTCTGAAGGCTTAAATCTTGTTCAAACCTTAAGAAAATCTAATTAACATGCTGATAATATTCAAAAGAAATGTATATAGTTGCCCATTGTTCTTCTGAAAGGTTCTGGCTGTTCAAATTGATCAGACTGTACTGCTAATGTGGTTCCTTGTCAAAACTCCTTCTCTGACCAAACTGCTATGGGGTAGGGCCTGTGCAGACTCTGCAGCCCCTGACTCCTCTCACTCCAACAATGTCTTCCATGCTACTGGTGCTTTACATTTTAATTAATTTAGGCGTAGGTAAATGCAGGTCTTTTCTGGGTTATTTCAAAAGCATGTCCAAGAATATAGCCCAAGACCATTTCAAAATAATTTTAATAGCAATTTTTAATAAGGAGAACTGGACTTGCACTAAACCTTGGAAATACTTTCATATTTTATAGAAATACATTCAATACTTTTATTGAACACATTTGAGAATAATTTCACAAGTATTTTGCAAATATATGTAATATTATGTACCAATAATTTGGATTTAGCATTTACAAAGCAACTAATAAAAAAACATTCAAAGCATGGTATCAAGTTTTGAAATTTCAGTGAATAATGTCTTGCATGGATGAGGAATTCATCCAGGCAAATCAGTATCTGCCCTTTACTATGTAGCTCCATGCCTCTGCTACACGGTTATCCTTCTTACACAACTGTTTTTAAGTTACTTTTTATGTGAAAACATCTAATTTTACGTAGACCACTGTGCATTATGATGAGGAAAAAAATGTCTGGTTTTCCATTAGGAGCCAAAATATCTACCAATCATGGTAGTTGACAGCTAAAGAATAAATAATTTTATGGCATTCTTAAAAGTCTAATTTCTGAAATGTTTGATATTTTTCTCAGAAAAATCATTATATACCATGTTTCAACAAATTGTCCAGTAATTTAAAAATATGAGGATCATGGCTAAAAATAACACTAAAAATTTTACTTCATTGCCATTGGAAAAGTCTGATAGTTTTACTGAATGTCCAAACAATTTCTCTATTCTTGTGTCTATTTTTAAAGAAATCTTTTTTACCCAAACAGTATGATTTAATTACATTTTCAAGAGGAGCACATTCTTTTTCTCTTACTTTAAAAAAATGTGTGGGGGAAAAAAAAATGTGTGGTGCTATTTTTCAAGAGCATACTAAAGAAAACAAAAGGTTTCAACCTAGCTTTGGGGAAGTGAAAGAGGCTGGGAAATTTATAAAACTTTTCTTCCCATCTCTCCTCGATGAGACATTTTATTGATTTTAGTTTCTATTTCCTGGCTGCAAAAAAACCCTTCTTTTTGTTTTTCAGTTTGTTTGCCATGCTTTGTTGGTTTGTTTTAGTCAGGGTATCCTGGTAAACTTGTGATCCTCCTTTTTGAGAGTAAGTTGTTCATTGGCAAAGCAACATACACACATAACCTAACGCACAAGTGCATCAAGAAGGACAAAGAACAATGCTTACAGAGACACAAATTAATGAAAGAACCACACAGGAACTTCTCTATAAAACACCAAATTAAAATATTCTTATATAGAGAAGGGGCAATCTATCCTATGTATGGAAAAGGAATAAAGAAGAAAATTATTTTGGCAAGATATCTAAGCCTCACCTAAAATTGCAGCATTATTTTCTTACTTTGTTAAGTCCAAATTCATTCATAGCTTACTGATTTGTTAAGCCTCTTACATTATACTATGCTTCATTTGATTGTGCTTCACAATGGATAATAATCTGGTTTAAAACATGACCAATCCCAGTCCCACACTTAGGTTATCCTAACCACTGAACTGTATATCTCTCTTTCTCTTTAAATTCAGTTACTTTTTGGACCATTTTAAAACTCTGCATAAAATCTCCATGATACTTACATAAAAACAAATAGCAGTGAAACAATGAATTGGCCATTAAAATGTGTTTGATATCAGTTTATTGCATGTTTATAAAAGCTACTTTTTAATTAAAAGTCTCAGAAAATACAAAATCTGACTCAGTACCAATAAGTTTATTTTACTTACTTGTCAAAATAGGTATCGCCCCATGACATTTTTATTGCTGTTTAACTTTGTAACGTTTTCAATCTTAACAAGTAACATGCTCCTTAAAGAGAGTAAATCTGTCTTAAACTTCTCCTCCCCTACACCACTTGGTGCACAACACTCCATCATTTTGGATGGCTGCGAAACAACAGCTCTACTAACTAAAACTCTAAAGTTGTATTCGCCTATACTTCCCAGGAGGAGAGTTTCTTTCTTGCCTTTTAAAGTGACAATGAGCCAGGGAATGAAGATGTAGACCCATCTGCTAGATTCTGAGGGACTGAGATGGAAACTTGGAATTTAACAGTGACAAATGTCTAGATAAGCTCACAACAAAGATAATGAGGTAGAAAAAGGACTCTAATGACTTAAGATTTTTTTTAAATAATTTATTTTAGAAACCAAGTCTTAGAATTCCTTTAGGTCAAATAGTAAAATACTATGATATACTCATTTTACCATTATTTGACTCTATATTAATACGGAAGCAAAACATTGAAAATAACAGGGCATAGTGAAAGTGTATAGGTAAGTCATAGGATTTGGACTCAGATGGGGTTTGAGTGTCAGCATCCCTTCTTTTGGCACTGGCACCTGGGCAAGTTACTCTTGGTACAATTTCCTTACCTCTGAAATGCTAATGATAATAAGGTACCTTTCTTGCAGGGCTGCTATAAAAGTAAGTATGAAGAAGTGTTTATTAGTGTGGCTGGCACATATTAAATACTCAAAGTGATAGTTATTTTTAGTAACATATTTCTTTTCCAGTAGTTTAACTTGAAATTGAAAAAACATTTTTACAATTTGCTACATACCTTTCCACAAATCATTTGCTGTACTACGGTCTACAGTGCAGCCAAATATACCACCATTATTATATTAGCACCTCCTTACACTGCCAGACCTAGGCATCCACTGAGTGAAAATCCTATTTTAATTGAATATGAAGCACTATAAAAAGAGTGACAAAAGTTAATTTGAAAAACTTACTATTCCTAGATCAAAGTTTTCTCTTCCTAGGGTTATATATAGTATCGTATACTCTTATTAATTACCTTGTGAGGAAAAGGAAAAGAAGCCTCTCTCGTGATGCAGGCTGATCCCGAGTACTGAAATAGGAGTAAATCTGAAGAGCAAATAAGACGAGCCAGAAAACCATGAACAGTACAGGGACTACCAGCTGATTCCACAGGGACATCCCCAAGGCTAGAAGGCCATATACCTCCACTACCTGAGTAAGAAAATAGGACTTTAGGAAAACACCTTGTATCACTTCAATAAACACATTTAAACACAAAAGAGTTTAACCTAAAGTACTGAAAGAGAAAAACTGAGTAGCTTTTCTTTTCTTGCAAGATTATTTCAACTAAATTCCTTCAAAGTTAGCTCTATACATACAAGTAGGAATTAGCATGTCTTTGTTAATTTTCTGACTTTGAATTATTATTAACTGTTGACACACATTCATCAAATGGCAACAGTAAACTGCCCTAAGAGTTCAGGGATAATGTCAAAATAAAGTCACAGTCAGAGCTAAACTACGTCAAGGGAGTGTGAGGAGCCTTGGTAAACTTACTCATGTCTAATCAAAATGATCAGGACTAGCATGAACAATGCAATACTGCTTGAGGGGCTAGGAGGAAGGGAAATATAAAAGAATTTTCCAGAGTTTATTCAGGAAGGTCACAGATGAGAAGTAGTTTGATGGAAGACAGAATAATCATTGGAGAAGTTTATGATGGAGCAAAGACAGGAAGTCTGTTCCCTCAGACAAATCACTTCCCCTTGCTCCTACTGTGTATTTATCAAGCAACATTTCTCAAATGATTTGGTTTGCCAAGTGTATTAACACCAGAGAAAAAGGTACACCTAAAAAAAGTTTATTAAACTACTATAAGTCAATAAATTAGCTGTCTAGTTTATAAAACAATTCCTTATGAGACTGATTAGGAGGAATTAATTCTCATAATCTGATTCAGCCTAGGAGTACAGCTGTAACCAAGTTTCTGGAGTTACTAAGCCAGGGACTGGACCCTGGTAACACAACAAGGTTCTGCCAAGTAGGTTACAAGCTCTAACCTAAGCAGCCAATTGGTCTTGCCGGAATGCTCGGTGTGACACCAGAATTTTTCAAAAACTATAAAGACCTTAAATAAAAATACACTGACTTGTAGCTTATTCTAAATTTACATTTTTTCATCTGTAAATCAAATATTTTTTCTAAAACTGAGTCATGATTAACCCCCATTTTTTCTCAACTAGAAAATATTGCAAGAAAAAGGAAATTGTCCAGCTAGCTGCAAAATTACTATTAGCAGCAAACTAATCACTGAGAGGTAGAGTACTTTTCCTTCTTTCCATTCAAGGAAAAGACCACTAAAATACCTGACAGTTTCCACTTCTTGTCTATCCAATTCTTTCCAGGTCGCGAATTTCATAACCTATACTTTATTTTCAACTGCAACACCTTGTGCTACAAGAACCTTATGGCAACCAAGAAGGTAAACATGACACTGAAAAACGGAGGCTTTGTCCTTATGGTAACTAAATAAACAGTATCCAAGTAATATTTACTGAATATCTACCACTTCTTACAAACCAGCGTAGTTCCACAAGATTGAATTCAAATAAAAAATACATAAATTCATCATTCTGACCCTGCATACAACAATCCTTCCCCACGAAGAAACTGTTCAATGAGTGTATGAAAATAACTTCATCTTCCTCTGAAGATCTACTTTCAAGAAAGTTGCTCAAGTTAATCATTATGTAAGATGAAGAAATCAGTAGAATCAGGGTAAGGCCGAGAGCTTAGGAAATTTTTCTGGGAAAATCTGCCCCTGGGGCCACAACAATAACAACAAGGAAAGGATTCATTTAGTAGTATCAGTTTGACCAATCTGAAAGCTTCCTGTACCTTAGGGTCAGGCACACAGTAAAGAGCTAGGAGAGAATGCCCATTTTAATACTCTCTTTATACCAATGTCAGTTTTAAGACCTATTTTATATACTGAAATTCACTGATTAAATCAAATGAACTATTTATCTCCTCAATACCTACTGTTTGTGTCTGGAAATAATCTGTTTGAGAGCAAAGGCTGATAAAAGTAGGAGAGACAGAAGCACGTTATGTTGGCAAAATCAGTCCAAGCACCACATCTAAATGAAATCTGTCATACCATAGCCCAGAACTATTTAACTTCTCAGTCTATTAAACAAACGTAAGGAAAAAACTGTACTCACGGTAGGGCTATAATCAGGAAAAAAACAGGATTTGACCTCTAGGTATTCAATTCTACATCATTCTTGTCTTTGTTATCATAGTTAACACTGAATATCATCTACCTGGCACTGAACTCATTCAAATCTCACGGCTACCCTATGCGTTAAGTACAACAGTTATTATTAGCTCCATTTTACAGATAAGTAAACTTAAGTGACTAACCCCAGGTTACACAGCTGGTAAACAGCAGCATCAGAGTGAGAACCCAGACCATCTGCTTCTGGAGAAGCACTTACTTCACTTTACTGCCTCTCAATAGAACTTAATAAAGAATCTCAGATGCTCCTAATTAGGTTGAAAACAGTTACTATTTTGAAACTGTCAAACATAATGTTACCATGACCATGACTGTGAAATAAAAGTGAACTAAATCTTTAATATACTTAATATTTATGTAGAATTTTATCTACACAGTCTTACCTGAACCAACTCTCTGTATGCAGACTTGGCAAGGTTATAAGGTACTAGAAGGTTAGACCCAAGAAAATAAAGAACTTCCAATCCAGTAAAAATCATAGCAAATTTGTTGATGATAACAATTGTCTCCAGAGGAACAAGGCAGAGGCGTGCTAGGAGAGGAAGCATGTGAGCTGAAAAGAGCCAAATCTGCTTCGTTTTCATGACACAGGAGCATAAAGTACACACCACCAACTGACCTAAAATGGGGGGGAGAACATATTTAATTTCGAGATTTGGTAATCACAAAATAAAAACAAAACACTGTTGAAAAGGATGATGACACAGCTTTTGAAGGAGTTTAGTTAGGATCTCTTAGATAATATTTTAAATCAAATTTTAATTTCATCTGACCAAAATTACATGTTCTGTGAATTTTGGGCACCCATTCCCTAGGACTAACTTAAAAGAAGCAGCACAAATATCCACTGGTCTTCATCACATTCCAGATGACATATATAATATGGCAATTTTTTAAAATGTCTCATTCAAAAAAGAATTCAGTTACAACTAAATATATTTAGCTCCTTTTACAAAGGCCCTCAATATTTAACTGTTCTCCTCTAGAGGTGAAAGTATAAAATCCAAGAGATACAGTTACTTGTCCAAGATCATGCTGTGACAAGATTTATTCTGAGGTTTTCAATCTTTAATTGTTTCTACAGGACCATGCAAGCCTTCCCAAATGACTCAATAATGAGAAGTTAAAACTGAGAAGTTTAAACAACAAATTCTTCTCACAGAGGATTATGCATGATTATAGAAAAGTTAGGAAATACAGAGAAGGAAAAAGGAAAAAGAAGCCTCAATCTCCTACAATCCTGTCACCCAAAGGTAGCACTGTTAATGTCGTGTTCATTAAATAAGGTATTGCACGTAAAGCCTTAGCATTTTATCTGAAACCTAGGCAGTGCTCAAAGTTATTCATATTGTTACCTTTTCAGATTTATTCTATGCATGTGAATATACACAAATGTTTTATATAAAGGAGATTATAGCATACACACAATCAACTTTTTTCATTTAATACATATTATGCATACATCTCTCAAATAAATAAATAAAGGCTTTTGTTGTTTTTTTAGTTAAAAAACTGAATGCACATGACAATATTAGCATTTGGCTATTTTCAAATGTTTCATAATTATAAAATGCTTTGTTATGAATAAGCCTGTACATTTATGACATCATTGTATAAACTACTTGGAGCACATTTCCTAATATTTTCTTAGCCTAAATTCCTATAAGTGGGATTACTGAGTCAGAAGAAACATTTTTTAAGGCTTTTAACACATACTGTCAATTGCCCTACAGACACAAAACACACAGTGTACAGGGGTGCCCATTTTCTCACCTACCTGTCAACAGTGAAAATAATTTAAGAAAGGGAAGGGCAAGGAATATTTTCTAAGTTTTTGTTAAATTTGTATTTTGTCGTTTACCAGTAGCACTGAACATTACCAATAAGTAATGGGTTGGCCAAAAAGTTCGTTCAGGTTTTTCCGTAACCTTACAGAAAAACGCAAACGAACTTTTTGCCCAATCAACATGTAAACGCATTTGCAATTATTTGGCAAAACGTTTGTTCACATTCTTTGTCTATTCTTTTACTAGGATATGTAGCCTTCTGTTGTTTGATCAAGATATTAACCTCCTTTATCATATGATTCTATTTTCCCAATCTGTCATTTGAGTATTTTAATAACTTTTTCTCTCATAGTATAGAAGTTTGTATTATAAAGAGTCAAACCTATCAATCTTTTCCTTAATGGTTTCTACTTCTGGTGCCATGGTTAATTATATGGCTCCCCCTACTCAAGATCATACATGTAATCACCTATATTTTCTTTAATTTAAAAATTAATATATATGGAAATTATTTTAGAATAAGGTAAAAAGTAAAGACCTATGTTTGTTTTTCCAGATGTGTAGTCAGTTGTCTCAAAACTAGCTATTGGAATCATCCAATTCTTTTCTCATTAATTTGAAATGCCACTTTGGTATACTTCAGAATCTTCTGTGTATTTTGTGTCTGTGTCAGAACTTGCTAATTTTTTTCAGTGCTCTACTCGGATGACAGTGCCCACTATTCCTTTTCACTGACTGGACAAGTCTCCTCTTATTGCTCCTCTCAGAATTTCTTAGAAATTCTTGAACATGTCATCTTCCAAATTAATTTAGGAATCAGTCAAATTCTCTTCCTTCTTGCCAATGAAAAGCAAAACAATATTTTTAGATTCTAATTTGTGTTCTATCCATATTATTGTTAGAAGAATTAAAAAACTGCAACTATTTTTATACAAAGCTGAAAATTTATTAACAATCTACTACACTGTATGTAACATATGTGGTATTTTTTCCCACAAAGTACTAATTTTAGCCTTTAAAGAACTGATATTCAAATCACATGAAAAACATTCATAAAGGCATTAAGAAAGAGAAAAACACCTAATAATAAAGAAAACTGAGGCAGATCCCCTCCCCCACAGCTTGCTCTCACCCTCTGCTCCCTTGCAGTGTACTCAATAGATCTCGCTTTCTACCCTCACTTCTGGCTCGGTGAATTCTTTTACCACCCACATTGCCAGCCCCATCACCACATTCCACAGCATTTTGGTGGCCCATACAGGGAATGCCTCTGTCTGCCTTTTCTAATCAGTCTTCCAATAGTAGTGATCGGCCTAATGACTTGGGGCAATTGAAGGTCCCCGGCCAGGGTTATTGCTCAGCGGGACCCAAGGTCTCCAGACGGGCTCCAACTCACTGTCACCCCAAGGGCTACATTCTGGAAAGTCTTTTCTCCTCTTCAACACTGCCGATGGTCTAAGGTCCCTGGAGACCAGGGATTGCACATCCTGACTCTCTGGCGGACCTAAAGCCCAGTCCCATATCGACTGACTGTCCCTGCCCGATGGGGTAGTAGTGTCCTTTGGGCCTAGCTTTGGGACTCCTCACTTCTAACACCTGGTGCATTCGGCAGCGGCAGCTCGTCTGGGGCAAATCCAGGCACACTGTGAGATCCTCTTTTCTCTTTCCATCCTGATCCACCAACGTCACCAAGTACATCAAACAAGTTGCTACAAAACCAACTTCATTCCATCAAGCTACAAATGGTGACAAGACAAGGATTCCAACCTCTAGAATCAATACAGTTGACTACTCTCAAACAGCCCTCCCAAAATTTCTATTCACACAGAATCCCACAGCCCCACAGCCGACCAGCAAAGCCAACTGGGACCCAATGTCACCCTTTCTCAGCAGGAAGTAGCCCAAGATGATGTCGTTGCCCAGATGTCAATGATTTCACTCTGCTGATCTGACAGGGGGGAAATGTAGAGCTTAACAAAAGAACAGCCATCTTAGGCTGGGGCGGTCCTTTTAAGATAAGACAAATGCACTCTCCCCCCAACGGGAAATTATCAGTAGTCACAAGCAGTTGGCATTCCAGGCAGATAGAGCTATGACACACCCAGCCCTAACCACCAAATGGGTGGAACATTAACCCAAGGGTGACCAGAGGGGACCATAAAAGAAGCCCAGTTTCTCTCCCCCAGCGTAGACCCCCTCTTGGTCTCCCCCGCAGTGTACTCAATAAATCTCACTTTCTACCCTCAGAAAAAAAAAAAAAGAAAGAAATAGAAAAAGAAAACTGAGAAGAGGCCACCTAGTAAGATAAGTCAACAAAATCTTAGGGGCTAGAAAACAACTATCAGGCCACTACTCTTTCCCCACCCTGAGAAGAAGACTGAATTTTGCTCTCCAGAAAGGCTGAAATAGGCTCCTGGGCACTGTGCACAGCTCAGGGCAGAGGTGAGGTGCAGTGCCCAAATGAAAAACGGAGATTAAAATAAAAGTCTGCACCCAGAAGGATGAGATCACTCTAGATCTCCAAACACTGCTGCCATGTTTATTGCCACCCAGCTCTTGTCACTGACACTAGCCTCCCCTACAGGAGACAGAAAGATTCTTCTTTGGGGAAACTGACCCAAGTCCAAGTGAAAAGACCTACAAATACACACACTTAGGGGTCCCCCCAAAAACAGCCAGTCGCACTTGACACCAAATGTGAAACATACCCGTTGGTAAGCCTTAAAGAGATTCCAATCGACAACTTAATAACTCACTTTAATACAAATGATCACACAAGGATATTTAAGTAAAACTTACAGTTTATCAGCCTCATATGGGGTCTAGGCATCAGTATTTATAATTTTTTATGTAATATAACCAGGTGATTCTAATCCAGGCTTAAGAAATACTGCTGTCCCAGGTAAGGCAAAGGCCAAAACAAATGGAGAGAACGCAAGGAACAAAAGAAAGCTTCAGGGGCTTCCCTGGTGGCGCAGTGGTTGAGAGTCCGCCTGCCGATGCAGGGGACACGGGTTCGTGCCCCGGTCCGGGAGGATCCCATATGCTGTGGAGTGGCTGGGCCCGTGAGCCACGGCCACTGAGCCTGTGCTCCGCAACGGGAGAGGCCACAGAAGTGAGAGGCCCACGTACCATAAAAAAAAAAAAGAAAGCTTCAAAGTAAATAATATATCTAAGAAATTTAAAAGACTGTCACAATAAAAAGAAAACAAACTCCAGGATATTAAAATACATAACAACAAAAGGGTTGTAAGATAAAGTTGGGAAATCTCAGAAAGTAAGACAAAGAGAGAGACAGAGAGAGAGAAAAAGGAAAATGGAACAGTAAGAAAATTAGGGGCTCAATGTGGGAGGAACCTTACCAATTAAGAGAATTTCCAGAAGGGGACAAAAGAGAAAACAGCAGGGAAAAGTTAGGTGAGTTGAAAGGAGAAAGGCCTCTGCGGAATGATACCTGAGAGTAGAGAGGAGTGGTACAGGAGAAAACCGATTTTTATCATAAAATTGTGGTATTTCTTGAGTTTTAAAAGTATATTTCTTTGATTAAAAAATTAGCTAAAACTCTGAAAGAAATAAAATACTCAGAGGAAATGCTTTAATATTAAGAATGATTAGGAATTTTCATTCTGGTATGTCTTACTTTCACTGTACTCACAGCTATGATATTTAAATTTCCTTTTTCAAATTCTCAGAGCTTTCTGAGAATCTGCTCCCTGTGTTATAATCGTCAGTTTGGCTCAAATAAAATTCTCTTTTTTCTTCTTAAAAAAAAAAAAAATTTCCTTGTTCAGCATGCTGTAAACTTCCTTTAAGCTCTGAAAATTCCCATAAGTCTAGGACAGCACATTCGGTGTTCAGCTCTGGGGTTACAGGCTTCATTTAATTTATCTTCTTTCACAGAAGACTATGACTCATATGCTGTGATTCTCTTTAAGAGAAGACTACTCCTCTTATTTAGATGAAAGAAGGAAGGAGTCATACTGTTAGTGGAAATCTTTCCTATAGCTCCAGGAGAAAAGGAAGTTGTTTAACTTGACATGCCTATTCCAACTGACAATTCTGAATAAATCAAAATCACAATGTACTCTTTGGATTTCAGAATTCCACTGTAAGAACTATCTCCAAGAAGTCTGTAATCCTAAGAAATGATGGCATATTCAAATTACTTAATTTTTCATTAAAAGTTCATTAGTGAAATGGAAGAAAAGGAGTAGAAAGTTACTTTAAAATCAAAGTCTAAAGAAAATTGCTACTTAATAGTTTACGGATTTTGTTTTATTTCCAATTAATTGAATCTTAGTTGAGTAAACACACTATCATAACCACTGATAGGAAAAATTTAAGGAAATATACAGATTTATACTAAATTGCGTCCATTATAGAATAAAAGAGAACACTTTATGAGTTTTCTAACCTAGCAAATATTTTCATACTTGGATGTCACCACTACTGAATATACCAATTCATGGGATATAGCCATAAAGCAACATTATTTTTGTGTCCTACTGTCTTAAAAGCCACTCTGTGAACTGAGTGTTCTCCTGCCCCTAAGGCAAGTCCCATACCTTTTCTAATCTAGCACAGGTTATACAATCTAATCTAATCTAATCTAATCTCAATCTAATAACAAACAAAACTTTGAAACTGATTTAAAGTTGAGGGTTTTCCTTTATTCCAGCTGAGGCCTCCTACGGCATAACAGAAAACCTGCAATTGTGAGAGGGAGTAGAGAGGTTAAGGCAATCTTCTTCCTCTTTCTCTGCCAGCACAATCTCACACTTTTCCTGACTTACTCACGACTGAAGCAGGCAGGGAAGGAGAGGGAGGGAAGTAGAAAATTCTTACTGAACTATGTTCTTACAATGGTATGGTATTGGTGCTCCCTACAGCTGGCGTATTTAAAATGGATCTCCTTTCTCCTGGGCACTTTTAAGGATTCTTCTGATTGTTCCCATCACTGTGGATCTCTCATCTGCAGTACCCTTGATGCTTGTTATGTACCCTCCTCTGGCTGTTTTTGGTTCTTTCCTCAGCTCCTTAAATTCAATCCCTGTTGGAGTCTTCTCATCCTTTTTAAGGGCCGTCTTGGGAGGACCTAAGAAAATTCCATTGACTCTTGGGGCCCTCATCTAGTCCATAGTAAACTAACATCCTTTGCCTACACAGATTAGATGATACAGGAGAACCTCTCAAGACATTTTCACTCCACGGTCAGAAACTCAACAGCCAGCCAGCCAGCCCAGTGCTGGCCTTTATATCAGACTAGAATTATAATACAAGCCATATATATAATGTTTAATATTCTGGTAGCATCATTTTATAAAGGTAAAAAAAAAGTAAAATTAATTAATAATATATTTTATTTAATCTAATATTTCCCAAATATTATCACATAGACATTCAATCTATATTAAAAAATTAACAAGACAGTCTACATCGTTTTTGTACTACGTTTGAGAAATTGGATGTGTTTTACACGACAGTATATTTTAATTTGGACTAGTCACATTTCAAGGGCTCACAAGCCACATGTGGCTTGTTTTGGATGGTGTAGCTTTAGATATTGCAGGCCTAGGTTGGACACCAGTCTGTAGTATCCCCACTAAGCCACAAAAAAATGTGTCTCCAAATGGTCTACCACTAAATTCTCTAAATGAGAAGGGCCCAGCAGGTATTTTAGAGAAAACAGCTCCCTAAAGAAATCCTCCTTCAAATCCCAACATTCAACCTCTTAACACCCTCTACATGGGTGAATTTAAGAATTACATACTATGGGCTTCCCTGGTGGCGCAGTGGTTGAGAGTCCGCCTGCCGATGCAGGGGACACGGGTTCGTGCCCTGGTCCGGGAAGATCCCACATGCCGCGGAGCGGCTGGGCCCGTGAGCCATGGCCGCTGAGCCTGCGCGTCCAGAGCCTGTGCTCTGCAACGGGAGAGGCCACAACAGTGAGAGGTCTTCTCTCACTTTGTTTTTTGCAACTTTGGCATGGTAGGGTCTAGTATTTCACTTTGGACTGTATCTATATTGTTTTGGGGTCCTAGCCAACACTTCTGTTTTAAGCATTCTGCTACCTGAATATTTCAATCATGTCTCAAGTTCTTGATGTTTCTGGCACTTTATTTTTGATTACAGGATAATGGCTTTCAACAACAGTAAACAATACTAAGACATTACGTATTTCATTTTAATCTTACAAAGTAATTATTAGCTTTATTTTAAAATTAATCTTCCCAAATACTTACATTACCCTTAAAAAAACACAAGCAACTACAGGCTATATGTGATCATAAACATGTAAAATAAGAAACACCTATGTATGAAAGAAAAAGACTAACATTTAACAATGGCTATGTTTTGAAAGTCATCATGAATAACTTTTGAGTTTTCCAGTTTTTTGTATTAAGTATGAACCAATTTTAGAAAATAGTAATTAAGGTTGGTTGGTTCGACGTACACTTTTAATTCTTTTATAATACTTACCTATTAAGGCTGTGGTAAACCGATTCATGGAGAGAGGTTCTAAATACATTGGTCCTTCATAGGCGGACTCCAGTTCACTCCTAACGTAGTCCCTAAATAAGTAAAATGATAAGAATGTATTAGATACATTCCAAGCACATATGGGAGATAGAAGCTGCTATAGCACAGCATTCTTATAAAAAGCATATTATGTTAATAACACCTCTATCCACATCTATACTAAGGAAAACTTTAGGTACAAAAAATTATAGAGGGATGGCCTTCATCTCCTTCGTCCATGCACTGGAAAGAGAATTTACTGAAACTGAATTTTACTATGCAGAGAAGCAGCCAAGGCTCTACTTTGTGGGATTTTCTTTCTTCCCACAACCTTATTAAATAATTTATGCCCAGGAAAAAGCCAGTTGAGATGCCATCTCTCAACCCTACTACTTAACTGATAACACCTAATACTATTACATTGAATTTCCCCTCTTTTGACTAGCTTCCATCATCCCTCCCATCTTCTTTTCCCCAAAGTTTTGTCCCAAGTTATACTTAACTAGTTACAGGTAAAATCACAAACTAGCTAGCAAACTAGCTTGTAGCAGGACAATCCTTAAAAACTGTCACTTTCAAGTCTACAGGGAATCTATAATTAGAATTATAATATTTTGTAGGCTACAAACTTATTTTGAGATAAATTTTAAATCAAATCAAATATTCCTTTTAAAATTTAATTCATTTAACATTGATCACTGAGAAATAACAAGATTTAAGTAT
This sequence comes from Stenella coeruleoalba, assembly GCF_951394435.1. Lineage (NCBI taxonomy): Eukaryota > Metazoa > Chordata > Mammalia > Artiodactyla > Delphinidae > Stenella > Stenella coeruleoalba. Next base: position 135,485,253 of record NC_137148.1, read on the forward strand.
TGGCCAAAGAGTCTTTACACTATGAGAAAACAGAACTTTTAGGGCAGAGGCAGGAAGCACAAAAAGGGAGAATTTACTTTATTATCAATAAGTTCAGTGGTAATAGTAGAACATGGTTGTCTTAAGTTCTTCTGACATCAAAGTAGGAAAGTTTGTGTTAAAAAAAATTCTCCTTTTCTTCAATTGCTGAATGCTTTATTCACTGTACTTTAATAGTTTTAATGTTTCAAGTATTTCTGAAAAACTCAGATGGCTGTATTTACTTTTTCCATGAAATTACTTCCTATTAGGCAATCAAGTTGAATTCCTTCAGCATAACATAGCCAAACAAGAAATGACCTTTACATAATCAGCAAGGAGAGTATTGCCAAAAATCAACATTAAAAACTAAAATAAAAATTTAAAGCAGTTTTGGGAACAATTATAAAAACCAATGAATGACTAAGCTTCTTGGGTGATTTTGCAATTCTCCTCTATAACTCTAGGAGGATTATTTTTAACAAATAAAGTCTCTTTCTAGTAAAGAGAAAGCCAAATTCTCAAGGGGAATGATTCTAATGCAGTGGCTGTCAACCAGGGGTGATTTTGCCCCTGAAGGGATAGTCTGCAATGTCTGGAGACATTTTTAGTTGTCACAGCTTGGAAGGGTGGAGGGGTGCTACTGGCACCTAAGCCAAGATGTTGCTAAAACATTCTACAGTGCACAGAACAGCCCCCACAACAAAGAATTACCCACTCCAGAAGGTCAGTGGTTGAAATCCTGTTTTAATGTAGAGAGACACAAACGCTACACGTGCAAATTATATATAAATATCTGATTACTAGAGTAGTATAGGTAACCGTCAATGTAATTATTATATTTTATATAGCTTTAAGATAGAAAGCTAAAGAATTAAGAGAATTATGAAGTTTAAAATAAAATAGACACATAACTACCATGTACGCTTACGAAGTCTTTGAAAATGCTATTAAAGAAATAAATTTATATTTTAAAGAGATGTAGCTCTGAGTCCCAGTACTACCTAGGCCTTTAAAGCCAAATAATTTCTTTTTGGCCATAGCACATCCCTCTCAAATAGATCCAGTTTAAAGAGAGGCCACGTGGGACTTCCCTGGCAGTCCAGTGGTTAAGACTTCGCCTTCCAATGCAGGGCGTGCAGGTCTGATCCTGGGTCAGAGAGCTAAGATCCCACATTCCTAGCGGCTGAAGGACCAAAACATAAAACTGAAGCAATATTGTAACAAATCCAATAAAGACTTTAAAAAAATTAAATTAAAAAGTAAAAAGAGGCCAGGGACAACCCATAAAGACAAAAGGCAGGTTGGTGTTTGCCATGGGATGGGGGGAGGGGGAATGGAAACAACTATTTAAGGGTTGCAGGTTTCATTCTGGGGTGATGAAAATGGAATTAGATAATGGTGATGGTTATACAACATTATGAACGTACTATATGAACTGTTCGCTTTAAAAGGTTAATTTTGTTATGTGAATTTCACCTCAGTAAAAAAGGGGGGCCTACAAGAGCACTACCTCCAAGGGGAAAAGCCAAAAGATGGACCAAAAGGACCTCAGTCCCAGGAGCTCTCTCACAGAGAGGGGTGAGGGGAGGAGATGACAGAGTTGGGTTCCCTGTCTTATTTTCTCTCACATTTGCTTTTGTCATCATATTACTGATGTTTCATAAGAAACTCAGGAAACTCAACATTATCAAGAATTTCTTATTGCTGAGACATTTGCTAATTGTTTTGTATTATTTCCTAGCCTACTTCAGCTTACCCTCTTTTTAAAAGCCTCTTTTTCTTTACTCCCTTACCTTAAATTCTAATTTCACATAACAAAACTTCTAAGGAAAATTAATATTTTCTATACGTTTTTATTCTAACTCAAAAAGAATCTGCTGTATACCTATGTTGCTAGCACACTGCTAGGCCCTGAAAATACTGCGGTAGACAAGAAAGACACAGTTGCTGTTAGGATGAAGCTTACAAACCAGGAGAGGAGACATACATTAAACAAATACTCATGCTAACCATTATTAAATTACAATTGTGACAAATGCTGTAAGAAAAAAATACAGAATGCTGTAATGGTCTTTTAAATTTTTATTTTTATATTCACAACTCTATTTAAAAATTATCTTCTATTATCTTCATTTCTAGATTCATATTTTTCCATTTAGCTAGTTTTTTCTGTCTTTTTATTTTAAATATCACTTATTTTACCTCTCATTCTATTTCATAGGGTTATTTTAAAGGGTTTAATGCAACTATTTCCTTTTCTTTTATCCTACCCTATGTTTCTTTGGTGGTTTTGTTGTTGTTGTTGTTGTTTTTTTTGCGGTACGCGGCCTCTCACTGTTGTGGCCTCTCCCGCTGCGGAGCACAGGCTCCAGACACTCAGGCTCAGCGGCCGTGGCTCACGGGGCCCAGCCACTCCGCGGCATGTGGGATCTTCCCGGACCGGGGCACGAACCCGTGTCCCCTGCATCAGCAGGCTGCAGGTGGCAGGCGGACTCTCAACCACTGCGCCACCAGGGAAGCCCTGTTGTTGTTGTTTTTAAAGTTTCCTCTTAACTTTCTAATTCTTTTTATGATTTTCTTTTTAGTTCTTTTTCTCTTTCCATGTTTCATTACTCTGTGGTTTGTTGAGATTATAGGACACTAAGGGACGACTACATTCCAGAATAATCACCAACCTTTAGGCCACAATGACAACACCCTGAGTTTAAGCAGTTTCTGCCCACTAGCTCTCCCACTTTGCCCTCTTCTAAGACCCTATGAACAGCTCTCTCTCAATGCTGCAGCCTCTCCCAGGACTGCCCGACCTATCATTGCATCAATCACCCTACCAAAGAAATTAACATCTTTCCTAGGCACCTCAGACCCTCTCCCCTTTGCTCAACTCCTATCTCTCAAGACAGTCTTCAGAATTTCTCTGTTTGGCTGACTCACCAATAGGCCCCACCTCAGTAAAGACAGCCAGACCCAGAAGGCCTGCAGTCCCTTTGGGTTGGCCGAGCTTGGCTTGCCAGAGCCAGGGCAGTGGCTTTGGTGGAGGCTAAACTACTCGTCTTGCCAAGCAGCCACTACTTACCTATCTCTTCTGAGAGAAGAATCTGAGCACTGCCTCCCAAACTATACAGAAAAACTGGTGAAAAAAAAAAACAAAACTGGCAACATTAACAAAGATCTCTATATCTAAGTGATGTACAACTTCAGGGAATCTCATGCTGGCAATGAAAACTCTTGGTTACTCAGTTTCAACGGAGTGGGTCACTTACAACAGTAAAAAACAAGACAGTAAGCCTAAATAAGAAGGATCCAGAGAAAGAATTATCCAAAATTCCATGAGTCATTTTAGGCCAAAATTTATTCTGAGGCAAGAGCCATGAAATTCTATTTTTAACAGAATTTTATACCTATTTTAAGACTGAATCAGATGGAATGTTCAAAAGCAGTATCAGAATTTTTAAATTTAGATTTAAAGAGTAGAATGCATTAAGTTAGTCAGAAACAAGAATTCCTGCATTCTGCTTGTAACTGAATAAAATCTTCCCCTTCTTAAACCTCTTTTCTCACTTGTGCAATCTGTGCAATGCTAACAATTAACGCTGAGCACCAGTAAACTGAACACTTTGAAAATCCACTTCTCTACACCCCTTGTGGTAGGCTATTTTCCTGTTGTTGCAACTATTTGGGGGCATAAGGAATGTGTAAGATGTATAAAAAGAGCCCCAAGGATAGCTTACAATAGGAAAAACTCTTGCTATAAAGAGAAGTATACAAGTTATAAAAAAATAAATAACAACAAAACCTAGGAGCTTATCAATTCATCAGCTGATTAAAGACCTTTATTTCTAAGTCTCTCAAGCAACCTGGCTGCGTCACTGAACAACCTAGGAACAATCTGTACATTCTGGCCACTTAAAGCTTTCAAACAATATTAATTCCAAAGAAACCTAATCTATTTGTACACAGAACAAAGTGGTGAGCCCTCCAAGTTATCTTTCGCAACATGTGCGAAAAAAAGGCACTGCTCAATTTAAGAGATCCCAGATAATGAGATTTTTTTTTTTTTTTTTTTGGGCCGCACAGTGCAGCATGCAGGATCTTAGTTCCCCAACCAGAAAGTGCAGAGTCCTAACCACTGGGCCACTAGGGAATTCCGAGATGTTCAAACACCGGGATTTGAGTACCTACCACACCCTAAGCATTGTACTAGCAATTGAACAGTTCATCTACCCAGTTTCATCATTTAAATCTTCTCTGCCACACGGCCACCCTATTTTCTCTCTTCAGCTTCTTTCTGACCACCTACTAAATATTTAGTGCCTTGATCTGATAATGTTCAAAAGAAGAGAACATATCTGACACTGAAATGGACCAATTTTATTCCTGTCAAAATTAGGAGTTGAGTGTATAATGATAAAATTCATTTTACAATTCCTTTATCTAACAACAGTTCTCAAATGAAAAAATCTTGTTCCCCGGGTGACAACGTTTGGCAATTAGTGATACTTTCTGGTTTCACAATTGTGCAGAAGGGGTATTCTGCAATCTGTTAGCAGAGACAGGGTGTTGTTAACATCCTGTAATGCACACAACTGCTTCATAGCAAAGAATGACACAGCCCAAAATGCTAACAGTTCCAAAAGAGACAACCCCTCATCTATAGCTTTGAATTACACAAGCTTTCATAAAATGGAGACCTAGTTATCTGTATTGACACATAAGTAACTCTTGGGAAAGTTTTACATTTGAAATCATAGTTACACACCCAAGACAAGGATGAAAAAGAGTACACTTTTATCATTTGAGACCCATGGGCTCTTAAGTCATACATGTACAAAATTGATACATTGGTTCATAAACCTAACAATAACACAAGGCATTTAAGAATAATGAAGTTTAAAATTTTAGAGAAAAACACTTAACTGTGGATGTAAACCATGAAAACACTCTCACAGTAATGGTCATGTCACTTTGTACAATTTCTCTTTTTTTCCCTGTAGTTCTGGATTGTCTCAATTTTAAAGTAGGGTTGACGCTGTAAAATACATTCCTTAGATCACTCAAAATGAAAAGCATAGTTTAGAATTTTAAGTATTAAAGAACCTGACATTTATCAAATTCTAATGAGTTCAATTAGAATATTAATATTAAATGTTCATACTGAGCTGTGCCCATGGATTTTCTAAAGTTTAATTCTTGTGAAATGCAAGTTATACCCATTTTATAAACATATTCTAAACTAGTTTTTATTCACTTAAGGAGAATCAGCTTCATTATATGAGTAAAGGCATACCTTGGAGATACTGGGGGTTCATTCAGTTCCAGACCACCACAATAAAGTGAATACCACAACAGAGCAAATCACATGAATTTTTTGGTTTCCCAGTGCATATAAGAGTTACGTTTACACTATACTGTAGTCTACTAAGTGTCCAATAGCATGACGTCTTAAAAAAAAGTACGTACCTTATAATTTAAAAATACTTTGTTGCTAAATAAAAGCTAACCATCAGTTGAGCCTTCAGCGAGTCATAATCTTTTTGCTGGTGGAGGGTCTTGCCTCAAGGTTGATGGCTGCTGACTGATCAGGGTGGTGGTTGCTGAAGGTTGGGGTGGCTGTGGCGATTTCTTAAAATAAGACAACAATGGATGGAGGACCTTCAAGATGGCGGAGGAGTAAGACGTGGAGATCACCTTCCACCCCACAAACACATCAAACTATATCTACATGTGGAACAGCTCCTACAGAACACCTACTGAACGCTGGCAGAAGACCTCTGACTTCCCAAAAGGCAAGAAACTCCCCAAGTACCTGGGTACGGCAAAAGAAAAAACAGAGACAGAAGAATAGGGACGGGACCTGCACCAGTGGGAGGGAGCCGTGAAGGAGGAAAGGGTTCTACACACTACAAAGCCCCTTCGCGAGCGAAGACTGGGGTAAGGGTGGTGGGGAAGCTTTGGAGCCACGGAGGAGGACACAGCAAGAGGGGTGCAGATGGCAAAGTGGAGAGATTCCCGCACAGAGGATCGGTGCCGACCAGGCTGGGAGCTGAGGCTCGGGCTTTGGAGGTCGGATCCCAGGGAGAGGACTGGGGTTGGCTGCCTGAACACACCCTGAAGGGGGCTAGTGCACCACAGTTAGCTGGGAGGGAGTCTGGGAAAAAGTCTGGAACTGCCTAAGAGGCAAGAGACCATTGTTTCGGGGTGCACGAGGAGAGGGGATTCACAGCACCACCTAAATGAGCTCCAGAGAACAGCATGAGCCACGACTATCAGCGTGGACACCAGAGACAGGCATGAAACGCTAAGGCTGCTGCTGCAGCCACCAAAAAGCCTGTGTGCAAGCACAGGTCACTATCCACACCTCCCCTCCTGGGAGCCTGTGCAGCCCACAACTGCCAGGGTCCCGTGATCCAGGGACAACTTCCCCGGGAGAATGCATGGCGCGCCTCAGGCTGGTGCAACATCATGCTGGCTTGCCCCACATTCCAATTATAACTACCGTAGCCCTCCCTCCTCCCAACCTGAGTGAGCCAGAGCCCCCTAATCAGCCGCTCCTTTAACCCCCTCCTGTCTGGGCAAAGAACAGACACTAGAGGGCAACCTACACACAGAGTCGGGCCAAATTCAAAGCTGAACCCCAGGAGCTGTGCAAAGAAAGAAGAGAAAGGGAAATCTCTCCCAGCAGCCTCAGGATCAGTGGATTAAATCTCCACAAACAACCTGAGGTACCCTGCATCTGCGGAATACCTGAATAGACAAGGAATCTTCCCAAAATTGAGGCCGTGGACTTTAGGAGCAACTGTAGACTTGGGGTTTGCTGTATGTGACAGACTAGTTTCTGATTTTTATGCTTATCTTAGTATAGTTTTTAGTGCTTATTATCACTGGTGGACTTGTTTATTCGTTTGGCAGCTCTCTTATTTTAAAATTACTTTTTAAATTTTAATAATATTTACTTATTTTTTATTTCAATAACTTTATTTTATTTTATTTTTTTCTCCCTTTTCTTCTGAGCCATGTGGCTGACAGGATCTTGGTGCTCCAGCCGCGACTCAGGCCTGAGCCTCTGAGGTGGGAGAGCCAAGTTCAGGACATTGGTCCACCAGGGACCTCCTGACCCCACGTAATATCAATCGGCGAGAGCTCTCCCAGAGATCTCTGTCTCAACACTAAGACCCAGCTCCACTCAAAGACCAGAGAAGTCCAGTGCTGGACACCCCAAGCCAAACAACTAGCAAGACAGGAACACAACCCAAACCATTAGCAAAGAGGCTGCCTAAAATCATAATAAGTTCACAGACATCCCAAAACACACCAGTGGACGTGGTCCTGCCCACCAGACAGACAACATCCAGCCTCATCCACCAGAACACAGGCATTAGTCCCATCCACCAGGAAGCCTACAAAACCCACTGAACCAACCTTAGCCACTGGGGACAGACACCAAAAACAACAGGAACTACGAACCTGCAGCCTGTGAAAAGGAGACTCCAAACACAGTAAGATAAGCAAAATGAGAAAACAGAGAAATATGCAGCAGATGAAGGAGCAAGGTAAAAACCCACCAGACCTCACAAATGAAGAGGAAATAGGCAGTCGACCTGAAAAAGAATTCACGTAATGATAGTAAAGATGATCCAAAATCTTGGAAATAGAATGGAGAACATACAAGAAACGTTTAACAAGAACCTAGAAGAACAAAAGAGCAAACAAACAATGATGAACCACACAATAAATGAAATTAAAAATCCTCTAGAAGGAATCAATAGGAGAATAACTGAGGCAGAAGAATGGATAAGTGACCAGGAAGATAAAATATTGGAAATACCTACTGCAGAGCAGAGTAAAAAAAAGAATGAAAAGAACTGAGCACAGTCTCAGAGACCTCTAGGACAACAGTAAACGCATCAACATTCAAATTATAGGGGTTCCAGAAGAAGAAGAGAAAAAGAAAGGGACTGAGAAAATATTTGAAGAGATGACAGTTGAAAACTTGCTTAATACAGGAAAGAAAACAGTCAAACTAAAGTCCAGGAAGCACAGAGAGTCCCATACAGGACAAATCCAAGGAGAAACATGCAAAGACACATATTACTCAAACTATCAAAAATTAAATACGAAGAAAAAATATTAAAAGCAGCAACAGAAAAGCAACAAATACCATACAAGGGAATCCCCGTAAGGTTAAGAGCTGATCTTTCAGCACAAACTCTGCAAGCCAGAAAGGAGTGGCAGGACATATTTCAAGTGATGAAAGGGAAAAACCTACAACCAAGATTGCTCTACCCAGCAAGGATCTCATTCAGATTCAACAGAGAAATTAAACCTTTACAGACAAGCAAAGGCTAAGAGCCTTTAGCACCACCAAACCAGTTTTATAATAAATGCTAATGGAACTTCTCTAGGCAGGAAACATAAGAGAAGAAAAAGACCTACAATAACAAACTCAAAACAATTAAGAAAGTGGTAATAGGAACATACATATCAATTATTACCTTAAATGTAAAGGGATTAAATTCTCCAACCAAAAGACACAGACTGGTTGAATGGATACAAAAACAAGATCCATACATATGCTGTCTACAAGAGACCCACTACAGACGTAGGGACATATATAGACTGAAAAAATGGAAATCAAAAGAAAGCTTGAGTAGTAATTCTCATATCAGACAAAACAGACTTTAAAATAAAGATGATTATAAGAGAAAAAGGACACTACATAATGATCAAGAGATCGATCCAAGAAGAAGATATAACAATTGTAAATATGCACTCAACAGAGGAGCACCTCAATACATATGGCAAATGCTAACAGCCATAAAAGGGGAAATTGACAGTAACACAATAATAGTAGAGGACTTTAACACCCCACTTTCACCAAACGACAGATCATCCAAAATCAAAATAAATAAGGAAACACAAGCGTTAAATGACACATTAAATAAGATGGACTTAATTGATATTTATAGGACATTCTATCCAAAAACAACAGAATACACTTCTCAAGTGGTCATGGAACATTCTCCAGGACAGATCACATCTTGGGTCACAAATCAAGTCTTGCTACATGTAAGAAAACTGAAATCGTGTCAGGTATCTTTTCCGACCACAGAGCTGTGAGACTAAATATCAATTTCAGGAAAAAAAATCTGTAAAAAATACAAACACATGGAGGCTAAGCAATACACTACTAAATAACCAAGAGATCACTGAGGAAATCAAAAAATACCTAGAAACAAATGAAACTGAAAACACGATGACCCAACACCTATGGGATGCAGCAAAAGCAGTTCTAAGAGGGAAGTTTATAGCAATACAATCTTACCTCAAGAAACAAGAAAAATCTCAAATAAACAACCTAACATTACAGCTAAAGCAATTAGAGAAAGAAGAACAAAAAAGAAAGCAGAAGGAAAGAAACCATAAAAACCAGATCAGAAATAAATGAAAAAGAGATGAAGGAAACAATAGCAAAGATCAATAAAACTAAAAGCTGGTTCTTTGAGAAGATAAACAAAATTGAGAAACCAGACTCATCAAGAAAAAAAGGGGAAGACTCAAATCAACAGAATTATAAATGAAAAAGAAGTAACAACTGACACTGCAGAAATACAAAGGATCATGAGAGATTACTACAAGCAACTCTATGCCAATAAAACGGACAACCTGGAAGAAATGGACAAATTCTTAGAAAAGCACAACCTTCCGAGAATCAATCAGGAAGAAACAGGAAATATAAACAGAACAATCACAAGCACTGAAAACTGAGACTGTGATTAAAAATCTTCCAACAAACAAAAGCCCAGGACCAGATGGCTTCACAGGCAAATTCTATCAAACATTTAGAGAAGAGCTAACACCTATCTTTCTCAAACTCTTCCAAAATATAGCAGAGGGAGGAACACTCCCAAACTCATTCTGCAAGGCCACCATCACCCTAATACCAAACCCAGACAAACACGTCACAAAAAAAGAAAACTACAGGCCAATATCACTGATGAACATCGATGCCAAAATCCTCAACAAAATACTAGCAAACAGAGCCCAACAGCACATTAAAAGGATCATACACCATGATCAAGTGGGGTTTACCCCAGGAATGCAAGGATTCTTCAATATACGCAAATCAATCAATGTGATACACCATATTAACAAATTGAAGGAGAAAAACTATATGGTCATCTCAATAGATGCAGAAAAAGCTTTCGAAAAAATTCAACACCAATTTACGAGAAAAACTCTCCAGAAAGTAGGCATAGAGGGAACTTACCTCAACATAATAAAGGCCATATATGACAAGCCCACAGCCAACATCGTTCTCAAGGGTGAAAAACTGAAACCGTTTCCACTAAGATAAGGAACAAGACAAGGTTGCCCACTCTCACCACTATTATTCAACATAATTTTTGAAGTTTTAGCCACAGCAATCAGGGAAGAAAAAAAAATAAAAGGAATCCAAATCAGAAAAGAAGTAAAACTGTCACTGTTTGCAGACGACATGATACTATGCATAAAGAATCCTAAAGATGCAACCAGAAAACTGCTAGAGCTAATCAATAAATTTGGTCAAGCAGCAGGATACAAAATTAATGCACAGAAATCTCTTGTATTCCTATACACTAATGATGGAAAATCTGAAAGAGAAATTAAGGAAACACTCCCATTTACCACTGCAACAAAAAGAATAAAATACCTACGAATAAACCTACCTAAGGAGACAAAAGACCTGTATGCAGAAAACTATAAGACACTGATGAAAGAAATTAAAGATGATACAAACAGATGGAGAGATATACCATGTTCTTGGATTGGAAGAATCTACATTGTGAAAATGACTATACCACCCAAAGCAATCTACAGATTCAATGCAATCCCTATCAAACTACCAACAGCATTTTTCACAGAACTAGAACAAAAAATTTCACAATTTGTATGGAAACACAAAAGACCCCGAACAGCCAAAGCAATCTTGAGAAAGAAAAACAGAGTTGGAGGAATCAGGCTCCCTGACTTCAGACTATACTACAAAGCTACAGCAATCAAGACAGTACAGTACTGGCACAAAAACAGAAACATAGATCAACAGGATAGAAAGCCCAGAAATAAACCCACACACATATGGTCACCTTATCTTTGATAAAGAAGGCAAGAATATACAATGGAGAAAAGACAATCTCTTCAATAAGTGGTACTGGGAAACTGGACACCTGTATGTAAAAGAATGAAATTAGAAGACTCCCTAACAGCATACACAAAAATAAATTCAAAATGGATGAAAGACCTAAATGTAAGGCCAGACACTATAAAACTCTTAGAGGAAAACATAGGCAGAACATTCTATGACATAAATCACAGCAAGATCCTTTTGACCCATCTCCTAGAGAAATGGAAATAAAAACAAAAATAAATAAATGGGACCTAATGAAACTTTAAAGCTTTTGCACAGCAAAGGAAACCATAAACAAGATGAAAAGACAACCCTCAGAATCAGAGAAAATATTTGCAAACAAAGCAACTGACAAAGGGTTAATCTCCAAAATACACAAGCCGCTCATGCAGCTCAATATCGACAAAACAAACAATCCCATCCAAAAATGGGCAGAAGACCTAAACAGACATTTCTCCAAAGATATACAGATTGCCATCAAACACATGAAAGGATGCTCAACATCACTAATCATCAGAGAAATGCAAATCAAAACTACAATGAGGTATCACCTCATGCCAGTAAGAATGGGCATCATTAAAAAATCTACAAACAATAAATGCTGGAGAAGGTGTGGAGAAAAGGGAACCCTCTTGCACTGTTGGTGGGAATGTAAATTGATACAGCCACTATGGAGAACAGTATGGAGGTTCCCGAAGAAACTGAAAATAGAACTACCATATGACCCAGCAATCCCACTACTGGGCATATACCCTGAGAAACCATAATTCAAAAAGAGTCATGTACCACAATGTTCACTGCAGCTCTACTTACAATAGCCAGGACATGGAAGCAACGTAAGTGTCCATCAATAGATGACTGGATAAAGAAGACATGGCACATATATACAATGGAATATTACTTAGCCATAAAATGAAATGAAATTGAGTTATTTGTAGTGAGGTGGATGGACCTAGAATCTGTCACAGAATGAAGTCAGAAAGAGAAAAACAAATACTGCATGCTAACGCATATGTATGGAATTTCAGAAAGTGCTACTGATCAATCTAATGGCAGGGCAGGAATAAAGACGCAGATGTAGAGAACAGCCTTGAGGGCACTGGGTGGGGGAAGGGGAAGCTGGGATGAAGTGAGAGAGTAGCACTGACATACATACACTACCAAATGTAAAATAGATAGCTAGTGGGAAGCAGACGCATAGCACAGGGAGACCAGCTCCGTGCTTTGTGACCACCTAGAGCGGTGGGATTGGCAGGGTGGGAGGGAGAGCAAGAGGGAGGGGATATGGGGATACACATATATGTACAGCTGATTCACTTTGTTATACAGCAGAAACTAACCCAACATTGTAAAGCAATTATACTCCAATAAAGATGTTAAAAAAAAAAAGACAAGAATGAAGTGTTCCACACTGAGTCTTCCTTTCATGAAGGATTTCTCTGTAGCATGCAATGCTGTTTGATAGCATTTTACCGGCAGTAGAACTTTTTTTTTTTTCGGTACGCGGACCTCTCACTGCCGCGGCCTCCCCTGTTGCGGAGCACAGGCTCCGGACGCGCAGGCCCAGCGGCCATGGCTCACGGGCCCAGCCGCTCCGCAGCATGCGGGATCCTCTCGGACCGGGGCACGAACCCGCGTCCCCTGCATCGGCAGGCGGACTCCCAACCACTCTGCCACCAGGGAAGCCTGTAGAACTTCTTTCAAAATTAAAATCAATTCTCTCAAACCCTGTTGCTGCTTTATCAATTAAGTTTATGTAATATATAATATTCTAAATCCTTTGTTGTCATTTCAATACTCTTCACAGCATCTTCACCAGGAGTAGATTCCGTCTCAAGAAACCACTTTCTTTGCTCATTCATAGGAAGCTACAGTGCTTCAGTTTTTGTTGTTAGATTCCAGCAATTCAGTCACATCTGTAGGCTCAACTTCTAATTCTAGTTATCTTGCTATTTCTACCACAGCTGTAGTGACTACATCCACTGAAGACTTAAACCCCTCAAAGTCATCCATGAGGCTGGAATCATCCTCCAAACTCTTGTTAATGTTGATATTTTGACTTCTTCCCATGAATCACAAATGTTCTTACTGGCATGTAGAATGGTGGATTCCTTCCAAAAGGTTTTCAATTTACTTTGCCCAGATCCATCAGAGGAATCACTATCTTCAGCAGCTACAGCCTTATGAAATATATTTCTTAAATAAGTCTTGAAGATCAAAATCAAAATTACTCCTTGATCCATGGGCTGCAGAAAGGATGTTATATCAGCAGGCATGAAAACATTCAATTTTGTTATATATCTCTGACAGAGCTCTTAGGCAACCAAATGCATTGCCAATGATCAGTAATATTTTGAAAGGAATCTTTTTCTGAGCAGTAGGTCTCAACAGTGGGCTTAAAATATTCAGTAAACCATGCTGTCATCCAGGTTTTGTTATTCCATTTATAGAACACTGGCAGAGTAGATTTTAGCATAATTCTTAAGGGTCCTAGGGTTTTCATAATGGTCAATGAGCATCGGCTTCAACTTAAAGTCACCAGCTGCATTAGCCCCTAATAGAGTCAGCCTGTCACTTGAAGCTTTGAAGCCACTGACCTCTCTAGGTATAAAAGTTCTAGACTGCATCTTCTTCCTTATAAATATAACACTGCGTTGTCTACACTGAAAATCTGTTAAGTGTAGCCACCTTCATTAATGATCTTAGCTAGATCTTCTGGATAACTTTTTGCAGCTTCTACATCAGTACTTGCTGCTTAACCTTGTACTTTTATGTGATGAAGATGGTTTCTTTCCTTAAACCTCATGAACCAATATCTGCTAGCCTCAAACTTTTCTTGGGCAGCTTCCTCACCTCTCTCAGCCTTCAGGGAATTGAAGAGAATTAGGGCCGTGCTCTGGATTAGGCTTTGGTTTAAGGGAATGTTGTGGCTGGTTTGATCTTCTCTCCAGACCACTAAAACTTTCTCCATATCAGCAATAAAGCTGTTTAGCTTTCTTATCATTCATGTGTTCACTGAAGTAGCACTTTAATTTCCCTCAAAAACCCTTCCTTTATATTCACAACTGGGCTAAGTGTTTGGCACAAGAGGCCTAGCTTTCAGCCTATCTCAGCTTTCGACATGCCTTCCTCATTAAGTTTAATAATTTCTAGCTTTTGATTTAAAGTGAGACACATGACGCTTCCTTTACTTGAACACTTAAGAGACCACTGTAGGGTTATTAACTGGCCTAATTTCAATATTATTGTGTCTCAGGGAATAGGGAGGACCAAGAAGAGGGAGAGAGATGGGAAAAGGTCAGTCAGTGGAGCAGTCAGAACACAGAGCATTTTCTTAAGTTTGCCATCTTATACGGGTGCAGTTTGTGGTGACTTAAAATAATTACAATAGTAACATCAAAGGTCACTGATCATAGATCACCATAACAAATATAATAATGAAAAGGTTTGAAACACTGCAAGAATTACCAAAATGTGACAGAATCATGAAGCATGAGCAAATGCTGTTAGAAAATTGGCACTGGGGCTTCCCTGGTGGTGCAGTGGTTGAGAATCTGCCTGCTAATGCAGGGGACATGGGCTCGAGCCCTGGTCTGAGAGGATCCCACATGCCACGGAGCAACTAGGCCCGTGAGCCACAACTAACTGAGCCTGTGCGTCTGGAGCCCGTGCTCCACAACAAGAGAGGCCACGAATAGTGAGAGGCCCACGCACTGCGATGAAGAGTGGCCTCCGCTTGCCGCAACTAGAGAAAGCCCTCGCACAGAAACGAAGACCCAACACAGCAAAAATAAATTAATTAATTAATAAACTCCTACCCCCAACATCTTCTTAAAAAAAAATAAAGAAAGAAAAATGGTACTGATGGACTTGTTTGATGCAGGGTTGCCACAAACCTTCAATTTGTAAAAAAAACTGCAATATCTGCAAATCAAAGCGAACTCCAATAAAACAAGGTACGCCTGTACATGAATTAAAGCAAAGAGAGACCCAGCTTTTCAAGAGTTTATGAAACTTTCAATATAAGGAATACTTGCAAATGTCTTTTTCTACAGCCAATTTTTGACGTATCAAATTAATTATTTAAATTATCCAAGTATTGATTTTCCTTCTCAGGATCATACTACACTCTACCTTGATATAACTAGACTGGAGTGACTGCTGGAAAATATTTGCAAATCATTTAACTGAGAAGGCACTTGTATCTAGAATATATAAAGAATTCCTACAACTCAATTTTTTAAAAAAGACAACCCAATTAAATAATGGGCAAAGGATCTGAATAAACATTTCTCCAAGGAAAACTTACAAATGGTTAATGAACACGTGAAAACATGCTCAACATCACTAGCCATCAGAGAAATGCAAATCAAAAGCTCAATGAAATATCTCTCCACGCTTACTATGATGGCTATACTGAAAAAGACAGATATCAACAAGTATTAGCAAGGATGTGGTGAAACTGGAACACTCTTACACTGCTGGTGGAAATGTAATAGTGCAGCCACTTTAGAAAATAGTCTGGTAGTTCCCCAAAAGTTTAAACATAGATACTATATGATCCAGCAATTCCACTCCAAGGTATATGCACCCCCCACACAAAAAGGACACCTACACAAAACCCACAAATGTTCATTCGTATCAGCCAAGTAGCAGAAACAACTCAAATGTCCATCAATGGATGAATGGATAAACAAAATGTGTTATATTCATACAACAAAATATGATCTGGACAGTAAAATGAAGTAATGATACATGCTACAACATGGATGAACCTTGAAAACATGCTAAGTGAAAGAAGCTAGGCACAAAGGATCACATACTATACAATTCAATGTATACGAAATGTCCAGAATAAGCCAATCCATAAAGACAGAAAAAAGACTGACATGCATAGGGCTAGGGGAAGGGGATTGGTAGGAAATTGGAAGTGACTGCCGATGGATACAGGGTTCCTTTCTGGAGTGATAAAAATGTTCTAAAATTGTTTGGGGTGATGATTTACACAGTTCTGTGAACACATTCAAAACCACTGAGCTGTACACTTGAAACAGGAATGTGAATTATATCTTAATAAAGCTGTTACTTTTTAAAAAAGATACTTGTTCAGGAAGCTGCCACATGAAATATGAACCTTTATGCTTTTTAAACTAAAAAATTCAGCCTTAATAGTCTATAAATGAGACACCTTCAAGACACAAAATTTATTAAACGTGACATTTTATTAATAATTCAAGGAATAACACATCTTTGCTAATCTTTTTGAGATAGTACCATGTAGTGTAAATTATACTAAAAAGAGAAATACTAAAATATTCCATAACTTGAAATTTGTTAGTTTAACATCAAAACTAACTCCATAAGATAGGCATTGTCTTACTTTACAGTTTCGAAGAATCAACTTGCCAGGGTAACATATTTACTAAGTAGGGAAACTACTTCATATCCTACTGATTGTAAAACTAATTTTCTTTCCACTAACCATGCTATTTCCCTAACAGGACAGAACTAGGAATCCGAAAACCTGGATTCAAGTTAAAGTCTGGGATCATGCCTTCCTAGATGTTGGCCAATTTCAATTTTTTTATCTGTAAATCTCAAAGGATTATAAGAAGGATCAAAATGAAATAAAAAACAAGAAATATTTTTGCACACTGTAAAATTTTATTACAATTCTTTTTACTGTTTAAAATAAATATAAATTTTCTGATAATGAAAACAAACTTTAAATATTGGAAAAAACATTCCTATAAACTAAAAGTAAAACGTTGAAATTGGCAAAGAAAAATGGTTAGAAAAAGGCTTTCTTTATCTCTGACACTGTTAGGGTCCCCTTTATCCCTACATAACAGAATTTTGATCTCTCTAGAAAAGCCTGGATGATAATACTGCAGATAAAAATAGAGCTACAAGGTTTTAGCCATCACTACATCACTAAACCTCATGGAAACAAAAAAAACATAAGGGGAAAGTGCTGGTTCACTGTTCTTTCACCAGGAATTATAATAACATATAAAAATAACAATTTTAATAGCTCTACCTTCAACTTTCAGATTTCTTTGATTAATCATCAAAATCCTATCAACTCTAAAAAGCTAGCATTATATAGCTATACCATGGAATACCCTGCCATGAAAAAAAATCATTTTTTAAAGACTAACAACACAGGAAAATGCTCACAAAACATCGCCGCATAATAAAAGCAAGACATAAGGAAGTTAAAATTCACTGAGCACTATGATGCGTCAGAAATTTTTTTTTTGCGGTATGCGGGCCTCTCACTGTTGTGGCCTCTCCCGTTGTGGAGCACAGGCTCCGGACACGCAGGCTCAGCGGCCATGGCTCGCGGGCCCAGCCGCTCCGCAACATGTGGGATCTTCCCAGACCGGGGCACGAACCCATGTCCCCTGCATCGGCAGGCGGACTCTCAACCACTGCGCCACCAGGGAAGCCCTACATGCTTAATCTTAATGAATCTTTATAATAGCCCCTTAAAATATTATCAGCATTTTACAGGTGAAGAAACTGGGATGTACCTTTCTGATAAGTGACACTAAGGTTACAGAGCAGTAAATGAGAAACATGGATTTGAACCTATCCAATCCCCATCCGTTCTTCCAAAAGATATGTCATTCTTAGGTGCCCAAACACTCATTTTACACACTAAAATGGTGACTAAGGAGCCCATACTCTAACTACTGCATTATACTCCGTAGATACCATTTTTATTTAAAAATGAATAAGTTAAGATAGGTTAGTGTCTCCAGCTTGAGCTGAGATTCAGAAGTGTCTGGGTAAGGCCACAGGAACAGACTGTGTCAGGGTTTGGGGCTGGTGGTCCTGGAATGGGAAGGATATCCTGTTGTCTGAATCAGTGCTGGCCCTTGGACTCCTAGTCTAGGATCTATGGAGAAAGATGCTGCAGGAAAAGGCTCAAGTTGGTCCTGTGAAGGAGGCTAAGAAACAGGGACATACTTGTGTGACACGAAATTAGAAAAGCCGAGAGTAAAGCAGCTTGATTTGAAACACTGTGACAATTACAAACACGCAGCACTGCTCTTGCAGCTCCATATTTTGCAATTCTGACATCCAAGAACATACCCTGGGCAAGGATAGCCGCAGAAGTTAAAGAGTAAGATGCCACCCTCCAGGTACCATTTTGAGCAGAGGAAATCAACCAGATAGGAACAGAGGAGAGGAATCTGAGAAGACTGAGTTTCTGGGAAATATTTGGGGGACACCAATGAAGTGGTGAAAAGTAGAAGGTATTAAAAAACTGGAAGGAAATAACAGAATCTTAACAGGTCTATCTCAGGGTGGCATAATTTCAGGTGATTGCTACTGCCTTTAAATTTTCTATATTTCCCAAAAACTGCCTACAGTGAACAGTATAATTTTATAATCAGGGGGAAAAAGGTTTTTTAAAAGTCAACCATTCAATTCTAGTAATACAAAAATGCTATTTCTAAGATTAAATTTCAAACGTACACCAAAATCTGTGTTTCAAACCTCTAGAAAATTATATCTTGTTATATATGCAAAGTAACTGCCACTCTTCTTAGAACTGGGAGTACATTTTGTTACAGTTATACATTTCAATCAAAACAAAAGAAGTATTGTACCCACAAAACTTATTCTACCCCATTACATTTACTGTTAACAATATTAACAATTTTAATATTGTTTCAAAGTAAGAAGCTCATATTCATTGGCAGACCAGAGTCTTAAAATTTAGGACCAGCAGACCAAGACAAACAGACAATACTTCTAAAGAGGCAGAAGTTCTGAGCTATACAATTAACCTCATGAAATAATTTATATCAATCATCCACTATATACATGGTTGCACCTTACGCTGATAACTCATGCATCATAAACCGACTTCCTAAAATGATGACAGTAATGAAGTCCATAATTGTTAAATAGTTCCTATAGCCTGTCTTTGGATATTCTTTTCTCAGGTAATAAAGAAAAGCTCATGGGTATCTTTGTAAACATACCCTTAAGGTCCATTTCATAGTAAGACTGTTTGTAAAAGCAGAAAAAAATTTTGAGACATAACCCCAGCTATTAATCCTGTACGATAATATTCATTTAGAAAACAAGTATCAAAAATAAAAATCTGTTTTGGATACCTACCAAAGCCTCAGTTTCTTAACAGTGTTCATGAAAAGTATTTTACTGGTAAAGGAAAACTTTAAATTCAGTCATACATTTCAAAAATGGCTCACATTCTTACCTGGAGATTTGATGTCCAGCATAGAGGAGCAGGGCAGTCAAAACATATAAGTAAAGCTGAACCAGATGCTGCCTGGGCAAGGTTAGTAGCACAACACTTAAGATATAACCTGTAGTAGAAGTTAAGAGAAATACAAATAAAATTCGATTCTAATTTAGTCTTCCAGTTAATTACAATAATAAAAAGAGCTTGAAGTAAATTACTTCCCAATTAGGTTTCAACAACTTTGAGCTTTTTTACTTCACTACCAAAGCAAGTTTAGGACAGCAAAATCAGTATGGATTTTTCTATTAAAAATATAAAGCATTTTTCACTTCCTTTGTAGATTTTTCTACTTTATAATCACATATATCACCCAAAGGTACAAGAGGATTACTCCATCATCTACCTTTCCTTGTCTCCTTATTTCTTCTATGCCATTTCTCTCATTCTCTAGTCCAAGAAGAACTGAGTGTCTTACTGTCCCTCTCTATGACTGTGCCTTCTGTGACTCAGATTTTATTTTTCCAACTCCGAAGGACCCTCTACCTCCTATATCTTCAATCATTCCCCTGACACCATCCTCACCTCTCTTTTCAAAGGATGTGCAGGGCTCTTCTCCCTAGTCTTAAAGAAAAACTTCTCTCCACAGATTTCTCCTTTTCCTGTTACCTATTTTTCTCATTCCACTGACAAATGTTATAAATTATCTGTACCAAAGCCTCTATTTTCTAACTATTATTCCCTCTTTACCATTTACAATCTTAGATCCTCTACAAATCCCCTTTTCTTTTCTCTAAAGAAACTTGAAAGTCAACAATTACCTACTTGACAAATCTAAGACTCAAGTTTAATCCTTGTCCCAGCATCTGAAGCAACTGACCTCAAAACTTATTCTCTAGGGCTTCCCTGGTGGCGCAGTGGTTGAGAATCTGCCTGCCAACGCAGGGGACACGGGTTCGAGCCCTGGTCTGGGAAGATCCCAAATGCTGCGGAGCAAGTGGGCCTGTGAGCCACAACTACTGAGCCGGCGCGTCTGGAGCTTGTGCTCTGAAACATGAGAGGCGGCGACAGTGAGAGGCCCACTCACCGCGATGAAGAGTGGCCCCCGCTTGCCAAAACTAGAGAAAGCCCTCGCACAGAAACGAAGACCCAACACAGCCATAAATAAATAAATAAGCTTTCATTTAAAAAAAAAAAAACAAAAAACTTATTCTCTGGCTCTGTGACGTGGATTTCCTTTTACTCTCTAAATCCTTCTCTCTACTTTCTTTTCACCCTCTCAAGTGAACATAGAAAATTTAGTTCCTGAACAACTTCTATTCTCTATATAAAGTATCTAGCTCAAAGAATCTATTTTCTTGTTTCAAATATACCATTCCAGATGACACGATAGTTCTGAGAACCCACTACATAAGCAAAAAACCTTTAATCATTTCCTATTCTAAGTAGACATCTCGTAGCTCATGATGCCTGAGATATACTCCACTTAAATGTCCTCATATACAATGAGTACAAATCCTCCTCCCTCAACAAGCTAGCTCACCTCACCCTCTTTCACTCTCCTAAATCCCATTCACTCTGACTCAAACCTGAGTCCCCTGTTATCACCCAGTCCCACTGAGTCTTCCTCAACAGATCTCTTACGTTACCCCTCCTTTCCAGACCCTATGCCCCATCTTAATCCGCTCTGTAATGTCATAATTTATTGATACTAATTGCTATTTTTCTTTGTCTCTTCCCATCCTTATCCATCCTATGCTTTGTTACCAGGGTAATATTCCCAAAACTATCACTTTCATTGACACAACCCTCTTGCTCTAAAACCTTCAAAAGTATTGAACCTCTCAGTGTAACATTCTATGTCTTGCAAAAATCTGATCCTAGTTTATTTTCCCCTTATGAATGAGTCTTTATTAGGGCACAGATGTCCCTTCTTAGCACCTAATGTCTCGCTCAGGCTGAATCGATCATACTTAAAGCTAAACAAACAGGAGTGGTGCTAGAGACTACAGACTTCCCACACATCCTAACTTCAAGAACAACCCAGCAGAAGCCAGAGATATATATTTCTATTTGCTTTTCACTTCTTAAAATAATTTCCCCAAAATAATTATGTTAATCCCTATCTCACAGGACCTTAGAAGTATTTAAAAGGATATTTATTATATCTAGCAAGCATTTTTACTGTTTGTGGCTGAAGGATTTTCTAATCAGTCTATTGCATGAAACGTTTCCTTAAATTCTTGACTTTTAATGAACTATCATTTTCCTTTCCATATATTATCTTTCCCTTCTCCAGCACCTCTCATAAAATGAACTCTAGATCATCTAGATCGAACATACTCATTTCATTCATTCTTTCAATTATTCAGTCATTCAACCAACATTATTATGTGTAAAGTATGATCCATATGCATTCCTAGACATGGAAAATCCAAAGAAAAAATAAAAAGATTCACAGTCTAGTGAAAAAACAAACAAGAACAAAAGTATGATACATTACTGGTGCTCTATTAAACAAAAATTAGAAGGGCTATGGTTAAGTGATTAAGTTTGACCTGGACCTCAAAGAATGAAAGGATCTTTACTAGGCTAAGAAAAGGGGGAAACATTCTAAGAAAAAAGAACACAGCAGGTCCAAAAGCCATGAAAGCACGAAGGATATTTTCAGGAGACAGTAAATTCTATAGGCTAGACTAAATTCTGGTGTAAACAGAAAGAGTATTGGGAGGGTACTGGGAGATGATGCTGATAGAACTGGTGGCTAAAGCCTCAGTATAAAGACTAAAATATGATAATAAGGAGCTTAGCCTGGGCTAATGTTCTCAGATCCTTTAGATACCATTTTGGTGAGGTAAGAAAACAAAAAACAACAAAAACCCTATGGCTCACCTATACCCCCATTTTCACAATCCAGTGAAAAAATAATTCTGTGATAATAAAATATATCACACAAGAAGATTTTTGAGAGATTATGAATACTTATGCTGATATAAGAGCAGTAGGAATAAATCATCTGACTACAATAAACAGTTGATCCTTGAACAATGCCGGGGTTAGGAGCACCAACCCCTCCCCCTCCTCTTCAGTAGAAAACCTGAGTGTAACTTTACAGTTGGCCCACCGTATCCACAGTTCCACACCCACGGATTTAACCAACTGTGGATCATGTAGTACTGTAGTACGTATCTATTGAAAAAATCCACATATAAGTGGACCTGCACAGTTCAAGGGTCAACTGTATACATAATCTAATTATTTGAAAAATACAAAACTACTGCTGATGCAAATATGCATCACTATTCATGCTACAGGATTATCCAAACAGAACACAACAAACTAAATTGATAATGATGAAGCTAACCCAACAGTAATGCATATTTAAAAAGCAAGACTGGCAGTATTTAAAAATGATGACCTGCTTAAAATAACATTGATGAATCTTCCTAACAAAATATAGAAATTTCTGCTATTTAAAGGATTATTTTAGCAGTGGGGGAAAAAATGAGGACATGGAATAAAACAGTAGCTTTGAATATAGAGTTGGCAGGGTCAGCTATGAGATACATATTCAAATAGGTCTTAGTGGTGATCTACTGGTGAGTGGTTGAGAACAAGGAAGTGAAGATGGTTCTGATGTTTTTAGCTTAGATAATTGAGAGGATGGCTTTGCTATTAAGACAGGAAATACACAAGAAGGAAGAGGATTGAGTTGAAGTAAAGATGATGAGTTCAGTAATAAGTTGAGGTGTCTGTAGAATATTTAGGTGGAGATATCTAACGGTAGTTAGAAATTCATTTATTCAGCATCAGGCACTAGCTCAGTACTGGGAATACTGAGATAACAGACAACCCCAATCCTACCTTAAAGGAGTTAACAATCTAGTTAGGAAGATAGATGAGCATATGGACCCTTAGAATTCAGCACAATAAGTGCTATGGTGGAGGTACGAACTGGATACCGTGGCATCAAAGAGGAGGAACACTACCATAGACTAAGGTGCTCAAAAAAGCTGTGAAAAATGTAGATAGAGATTTGTAGCCAAAACTATGTGAAATCACCCAAACAACAGAAGATGAAAATTAAACACAAATTCTGGAATATCAAGACTAAAGAAGTCCAAAGAAAAAAATACAGCAAAAGAGTCAGAAGGAATGGTCAATAAGTTAGAAGAATCCAGAAATATTTTTAAGAAAGAGAAAGTGGTCAACAGCTTCACAAACATGGAAAGGTCTGCAGAATAGGGATATAAACGAAGTCTGAGTTTTACATGTTAGGTCACTAATGATTTTAGTGACTGCAGTTACAACAGAACTATTCTCACATCCACTCTTTCCTTTGCTATTGCTACCATGCTAGCTCTGGCTCTCATTACCTCTTGCCTAAAATCCTAATTGGTCTTCTTACCTCCAGTTTCTCCCCTCCCCAACCCATTACCCTATACAACATTTTTAAGATGCAGCTCACCTGCTCTAAATTCCTTACTGACCCATCATTAGCTACCAGATTAAGCACAATACCTAACATCTGTATTCAGGGCTTTTCACAAATGGCCCCATTCTTCCTTTTCAATATTATTTCTATTCCCCTTTTTATATCTCATATGCTGCAAAACAGTTCTATAATTAACATTCCACCAATTACATCTGGACAGTCACTTTTCTTTGTTGTTCTCAGACAGAACCAACACTGGAAAGCTTCTAAGTTCAAAGGTACAATTATACTCCATAAGCACAAACATTAACACTGCTCACCTTGATTTTTAAGCTCTTAATAACAAACAATTAGAGGCTATAAAGGGGAAAAAAACTTATAATAGTAATAAAAAAGATAAAATACCTAGGAACAAACTTAACGATAAGCCTAAGACCTATATAAAGGAAACTTTAAAACACCCCAGAAGGACTCAGAAGAAATCTGAACATAGCAAGTCTCTCTGTGTTAAGGAAGAGTTAGCATCCTTAAGTTCTCTCTTCATCCTAACTTAAAATTTTAATAGTTTGCAATCTCAGCAAAGAGGTCAACAGGGTTGTTTTTGGAACAAGATTAGATAATTCTGAAGTTTATATAGAAAACTAATAATAACAAAAAAACTCAGAGAGGGAAATAAAGAAAAATGAAGAAACTAATTCTATCAGACAGTAAAATATAATCTAAATCCTCAATAAGAAACTAAAAAAACAGAAACATGTTTAGAAATGGAATAAAACACACTGTACAAGCAGATAAATTCTAAATGGAGCAAAAGACTTAAATGTAAAAACAAAAATAATGCAATAAAACATGACAATTCTTTATAAACTCAAAAACAGAAAAGGCTTTTTTAAATTGATTCAAAATCCTAAAGCTACAGAAAAAAAATGATAAATTCAATCACATAAAATAAATTCTGCATGTCAAAAAAATCTTAAGCAAAATCAAGAGAACTGAAATTGGAAAATATAATTCCAACTCATCACACAGGGTTTATTTCCCTTATACCAAACTCCCATAAATTGGTAAGAAAAGGCTAACAAACCCATAGAAAAGTGAGCAAGGGACATGTACTGACAACTCTCAGAGGAGGAAATACGTTTTTTTAAAACACGTGAATAAATTCAATCTCACTCATAAGAGAAATACAAATTAATACTACATTAAAAAACAACCATTTTTCACTTACTGAGCAGCCAAATACTAAAGTTTGATAACTCTGTTTTGATAAGGATGTAGGATTTCAGGAACTCTCATCCACCATTTGTGGAGGTATAAAATAGTAAAATCCTATGGAGAGCAGTATCAGTCAATAGTACAAATGTATATATACTCTTTAACCCGGCAGTTTCACTTCTAATAACTTATCCCAAGGCTATATTTGCACCTGTTGAAATGATGGCTATACAAAATTATTTAGTACAACACTGAATGAAACAGCAGAAGACAGAAGCTATCTAAAACGTCCTCCAATGAAGTAATTCGTGCAATAAATTACGGTACAGCCATACAAGGGTATTATGCCACTATGAAACAGAATTGGAGGGCTGGGGGGAGAGTGAGGCCTCAACAGTTAATCAGAATCTTAAGATTTGGCAGAACAGATAGTGTCAACGTAAAAAAACAGTAAATATCTAAAAACAGCAGTTATGGCTCTATGATACATCATTAAGTTAAAAGTTTCAGAAGAGTAGTATTATGCTATCATCTGTACTAAAAAGGGAAATATATACATTTGTACTTCTATATTATACTTACATTTATATACCAATATATCTTTATATTTACTTATACATGCATAAAAATATCCATAGAATTATACACAAGGAAATAAAAAGAGCTACTTGTTGGGACTCAAAGTGAGAACTTAGTGGATGAGGAACAGAGATAGGAGGAAGGCACTTTTCACTGTGTACCTTTTATGCTTTTTGGTTTATGAACCATAAACTACCAATTTAAAAAATTTATTTAAGGGTGAAATTCTGTAAACTGGAACATTACATAAACACTACATAATACTGACACAGAGGTTACTCTAACCAAAAAACTGTTCAAGCTGAAAATATCTACTCATGTAATCACTGAGCTTACTCCACCATACCATGTAATTAAATGTATTTAAGGAGGCTCAATTGGGGCGTCCCTGGTGGTGCAGTGGTTAAGAATCCGCCTGCCAATGCAGGGGACACGGGTTTGAGCCCTGGTCCAGGAAGACCCCACATGCCGTGGAGCAACTAAGCCCGTGTGTCACAACTACTGAGCCTGTGCACCTAGAGCCCGTGCTCCGCAACAGGAGAAGCCACCGCAATGAGAAGCCCGCGCATCGCAAGGGAAGAGTAGCCCCTGCTCTCCGCAATTAGGGAAACCCCACGGGCAGCAACGAAAAATAAATAAATAAATAAGAATAAAAGACGACTGAAAGCCTCCAAATTCTATCTGAATGAGGCTAAGCTTGTAAAAGTATTGATGTCTTTCCTTAAGGAGGGCAGAAATTCCAATGATCTGTCCTTTGTTTTTATTTGCATAAAACTGTATTTTTAAATAAATAAATAAATAATAAATTCTTAAAAAAAAAAGAAGGCTCAGTTGAGTTCCCAAAGTTATAAGCTGGTGAGTATGAACTACAACTGTACTAGGACCCATACAATTTCTGCAATTGATGTTTCTGGTTATTAGGCAGCTGTTTTTATAATAAATATTTCAATCTATTCAGAAATAATACATATGATAACCACATTTTTTTTTTTTTTTTTTTTTTTGCGGTACGCGAGCCTCTCACTGTTGTGGCCTCTCCCATTGTGGAGTACAGGCTCCGGACGCACAACCTCAGCGGCCATGGCTCACGGGCCCAGCCGCCCCGTGGCATATGGGATCCTCCCGGACCGGGGCACGAACCCGTGTCTCCTGCATTGGCAGGCGGACTCTCAACCACTGCGCCACCAGGGAAGCCCCGATAACCACATTTTTAAAACCACAGTACGAATTACTTTAGCTGATCAAGCTAAAACTCTAAGCCAAGTACCCAACTGTTCTACTACAGACTGGAATTATTTTCCATATATTGGCTAACATACAAGCCTTGAATAAAGGGCTGAGAATTAGTGTTTTGCAGCATAAAAGAACCTTCTCATTTCAGAGACTTTCCCAAGGTAGTGCCAACTAACAGAGATGAGGTTATTGTACCCAGATGTTCTGCCTCTCGTGCACTGTCTTTTCTACTATACCATACTCCTTCCCACAATGGCTTACTTGGTAATCTCTTAGAGCTGTAAGGGGTTCTCAGGGCTAAGCTCTGAAACGCGGAAAGTTCTTTTATAGATTAAAATAAGTCTCATAGAGACAGGACAACCCTTAACAATTTTATAAAGATAACCTTCACAAATTTTAAAAAGATATACTTGCTGACAATTCTAATAATAAAAATATTAATAAAACCACTACAGTACATCATTCACACCACATCTTGAATTATAAAACAGCAATGTTAAATGAAAATATATTGTTACTATCATTACATATAAAACAAAAACTAACCTAAAAATTAAGAATCATGACTTTTATTCTAGATGGATTTTATCTGCTTCCTGCCTCTATCTCTTGACTTTAATTTCTTTAACCTTTAACTCTAATTTCTTTCCACATTATTTCTACCACTAACTCCAAATCATATCAATTATATTTCAAGGAGTACTTTAATATTATAATATCATTTTCCATATTTCATTTAACTGAAATGAATACTTTATCTTCAAATGATACTAATGTTTTAGAACAATAAAAATACTGCATTTTAAAAAGCTTACTTTCTGAATTACTACCAAACCCCAAAATAATGACAAATTAGAACAGGCCAAATGCCTGGAAAGGTATTTCCTGTTATTTATTTTATTCATATTAAAATCTAAAATGTTTTCTTCTATGTACATCAATTATATCTTATAAACCTAGAAGAAAAAAATAAATTAAAAAATAAAATGTTTTCTTCTGCCTTCTAGTTTCATACAGTAAAATCCAACACTATCTGTTTTCCTCTACCCCTAATAATTCATGTGCAGTTGTAAGACAAATAAGACCATAAACAAGATTCATACTCATCGACTATATTACTGTCATCTCAATGTAAAAGGACTTCATTTTACCCAAATTTAAGAATATTCAAAGACATAAAATAAATCAGAATGCTCACTAGAAGCTTAAGAAAGATGCTGTAGACACTTACCTACATAATGCATATTAAGAGCCAAATACTTATACTGGAAAAGAGGATTGTTATTGAGGCTACTCCTCTGGATCTGCTGGAAGAAGGAGCTGACATCCCATCTGTACAGGACATCCAACAGCATGATGCTTGGCACCCGCAGGGCCACATTTAACACTGCCTCCAGTTTCTCCTTTGCAGCCATGTTTTTTTCTTGGAGCAGACCTAAAATTCAGGAGATACAATATATAAAAATAAGTCACCTCAAATAGCTTTCAGATATCCTCTTATCAATCTAATGGATTCTCACATACTACACAAAAACTATGTTACAATGTAAAAAAAGCTCCTTAGACACATCTACTACTTCTAGATATTTAGGAAATAAGCTTTGTATTGTGTTTTCACATGGACTCTCTCAGGTCTGCTCAACTTTAAGACTGATGAAATGTTCAGACATTCATCATAAAAAGCTCCTGGGCTTCCCTGGTGGCGCAGTGGTTAAGAATCCATCTGCCAATGCAGGGGACATGGGTTTGAGCCCTGGTCCAGGAAGATCCCACATGCCGCAGAGCAACTAAGCCCGTGCGCCACAACTCCTGACCTTGCGCACCACAACTCCTGACCCTGCGTGCCACAACTACTGAAGCCAGTGCTCCTAGAGCCCGTGCTCCATAACAAGAGAAGCCACCACAGCGAGAAGCCCGCGCGCCACAACAAAGAGCAGCCCTCGCTCGCCGCAACTAGAGAAAGACTGCCCACAGCAACGAAGACCCAACACAGCCAAAAATAAATAAATAAATAAATAAATCCCATAAGCTGCGCGGCATGGTCAAAAAAAAAAAGCTCCTAATTCCAAATTTAGGCATTTAACAAAACACCCTATAAGAATACTGTAACCTTTGTCCAATTACCTTGAAAAGAAAAATTCACTCCTATAAAGATCTTTGAGATTTATGCAGCTTTTAAAAAAGAGGGCAAATTTTAAATAGTTATTACATGAAAAAGCCTAAGTTACTCAACAAGCATTTCATGATTGCACATTTAGCACACAGCTTCTCGTAGTCTATCCTTTTCCTTATTACTTAAAATCAAAACTGAAGTACTGAATTTACGTGATATAGATACAGTTCAGAGAACTCATGATATAGGTAAAGATAACATTATTTGCAACATTGTTTCCTTGAATCATTAAAATTAAATTCTTAGTCTGAAATTCCCACAATCTGCCTTCAAAGTAGGAAAAAGCTCATTAAATTCTTCCCCTGACACACCAACATGCTGGCACATGGAAGAAGTCAGGCATTGTGAGTCTGCAGCCTGTGTCTTTGCTTAGCTGTTGATTACTAGTGGTGGAATGGGGAGAAGAAAAAAAAAGAAAGGAAATGAAGGATCTCCCAGACAATCTACTATTTAAAAGGACAATTTGGCGTAATACTGCTTTATATGATACAGATGCAAATTAATCCAAGGAATTATAGACAAGAGAACAGAACAAACTAAAGTGGTAAAGGACAATTTTAGGACTAATGATAATTCTAGATTGTTGGCTCTGACAATATTCTTTTAAGAACTTTGCTGAGAAAGCAAAACACACTTCTAGCTTTGGCAGTAATTTCAGACATTACAGGACAAATGAAAACATTGATTTCTGAAGAAAATTATAGTGACAGATTGCTATGCTATGGTTAAATATTTGTCAGTATTTCCATTTCACCCTCTAATTTTCATAGCTTCCTAGCTCAGATAGCTGGGGGAAAAAAAGGCAGCTCAACTTAGCAAACGATTAATATAAGTTTTTCAATCACTTAAAAACTGATTTATTATATATCATTCCCACTACCCAAATGTTATGTATATCCTATCAATAATGTAGAATTAACATTTTTATAAATAAGAACTATAATTCTGATTACTTTAAAAGAACAAGACTGCTTTAATAATTTTCCTACATAAGAAAAAGATAATATTGTGAGAGAATCACAACCAAATAGCTGTGTCCTAAGGAGAAAAAAGCACTGAGAAATAAAATCTCTAATCAACATTTATTACAAATTATGCCATTTAGGAACCTAAATTTCTCAAAGCTCATGATATCATAAAGAAAAAAATATATATTCTGGGAAGAAATACACCAAAATATTCACATTAACAGCCTTCCAACAGTGGCCCTGGCGTGGTTTTTATTTCCCTCTATCTTTTTCTGTTTGCCAAATGTTTCAGTATACCCATGTATTATTTGGTGGGGAGCAGCCAACTTGAAAAAATAAATTCTTGGTAAAAAGTGTAATGTAATGTGCCTAAGCTAACTAGATGACTTAAGGAAATACACAGAAAGTAACTACTTACTCTGGTGGTCAAACTGATAACTGAATGCACTCTTGGAGTTCATTTCAAAGTACACAAATGGGGCTTCCCTGGTGGCGCGGTGGTTGAGAGTCCGCCTGCCGATGCAGGGGACACAGGTTCATGCCCCGGTCTGGGAAGATCCCACATGCCACGGAGCGGCTGGGCCTGTGAGCCGTGGCTGCTGAGCCTGTGCGTCCGGAGCCTGTGCTCCACAACGGGAGAGGCCACAGCGGTGAGAAGCCCGCGTACCGCAAAAAACAAAAACAAAATACACAAATGATAGATTTTTCTCACAAACCACCAGTCACCAGTGTGACTGGACCTAGGTAAAAATATCACTGACAGGCTTTATTCTATAATGGAAAAGTATTTTTCCATATTCTAGAATCCAATATAAATCACTACTGCTTTTGTAAGTAACAACAACAACAAAAAGAGACAATTACTGAGTTAATATTTGTGGTCCAGGACTTTGCTGGTGGCGCAGTGGTTAAGAATCCACCTGCCAATGCAGGGGACACAGGTTTGAGCCCTAGTCTGGGAAGATCCCACATGCCACGGAGCAACTAAGCCCACGTGCCACAACTACTGAGCCTGCGCTCTAGAGCCCGCAAGCCACAACTGCTGAAGCCCGCAGCCCTAGAGACCATGCTCCGCAACAAGAGAAGCCACCGCAATGAGAAGCCTGCACACCGCAACAAAGAGTAGACCCCACTCATTGCAACTAGAGAAAGCCCGCGCGCAGCAACGAGGAGCCAACGCAGCCATAAATACATACATACATACATACATAAATTTTAAATATTCGTGGTCCATATGTATTTCATCTGACTTAGAGCCTTTGTACGTTTTTAATGTTTTCGTTATTTTTAACTGTGCCCACTTCACTATTTATTGTAGCTCTTACAGGGGTAAAGAAAAAATTTAAACCAATCTTGCATTAGAAATCAAAATTTGAAATGCTAAGGAAAAAATCTCCCAGTTCTTACAGAGGACCATATTTCTATTACAAAAGGCCATTATCAGAATGGTATACATTCCCTCTTAATTACCACTACTTCTGCCTCACAAACGGAAGAATAAAAAGAAAATCTTGGGTTCCTAAAGCTATTGATACAGAAGAACGTCCAAGACAGATCCCTAAACTCTACTGCCTGCAGAGAACGAAATATCCCCTTTAATAACAAATATATTGCTTACTAAATGTTTCATTTATTTCTGTATATGAGTGATATTTCAGTACATCGCTGGCAAACTGGCCATGTATAGGGAGGGACATGGAGGAAACAAATTTAACACATAGAAAACCAAATCTAAAATGTTACCCACAAGAGCTGTGGAAACAAAAGAGGGGGGAAAAAAAAACACATTTTGAACCTTTCTACAGCAGAAGTGCCACATGATAGGGTGGTGACCATCACAGATAAATACCATACACCACACTCCAGCACCACACACTAAACCAACACCTAAACAAAATGTTGAAATATATCTTACTTGCAGATACCTGAAATCACTCACACGTGCCAAATGACTAACTTAAAAACATGAAATAAAAATGGAGCCTTCTCTACTGGGGTAAAGAGATTATTATACCACTAAGATGTTTGGTTCAAGCCTAATTTATCTTTTTCTTAGATTTGTTAGTGCTAATGAGCATACTCTAAGTCAGAGGGAGCTCAAAATTCTCTTAAAACCAAAACAATACCAAATAAGCCTCAAAAATAAGCACAAGAGCTGAAGGCAAAGAAAATTCAAAGGCCTGACACTCTCTAAAGCCAAATATATAAGATACTTCCTGCCTTGTGCAGTTACGTACATTTTGCTTTCTGTGCATGATTTTTTTTTAACATCTTTATTGGAGTATAAGTGCTCCACAATGGTGCACCAGTTTCTGCTTTATATCAAAGTGAATCAGTTATACGTATAGGCATATCCCCATATCTCCTCCCTCTTTCGTCTCTGTCCCACCCTCCCTATCCCACCCCTCTAGGAGGTCACAAATGTGCATGATTTTTAAATTTCCTCCTTGAAATGTGGAAAGAACTGGGAAAGTAACACTCCACCACACCATCTCAGAAAGTAATGAAAACTAAATGCGACTCATAGATACTTTACACAGTAAAACAGCTTTAAAGAAAAAAATCCATCCTTTCTTTCCAATAACGGCAAAAAAAAAAAGGCTCAACAAAAGCTAACCAAAAAGAGGACCAAACGATTTCATTAAATGACATTCCCAGGCTTGGAAGCAGCAAATTGCTACTTACAAACACAAGAATGCCCTGTACAAGTATAACATTGCACAGTTCATCCTTCATGTTTGTGGTTAGGAAACACAGGGGGCCTCATTCTATACTTCCCTGAAAACACTACATTTTGGTTTTGAATATGAAGAAATCAAACAAATCATCAACAATATGAAAAAAACCTAAGTTTTTAAAGTCATAGCTCTTCTCATCTGCTGAAGAATTATGTTAAATAAGAAAAAGAAATGAAAATGTTATCTTACCCAAAAAATGAACAGAATTCACATCTCCTGGACAAAACAAAGAATGCCATATAATCCAATTTAAAATTATTCAGTAGAGTATTAGATAATTTAATGCCAAAAGTTTTTACACCTTTTTCCCTCAGCACAGAAGAAAAACTATCATTCATCATCAATCCCCTTTCTTTGTCCAATCCAATTTGAAAAACAAAACAAAATTCTACCATCAGCTAAAGCCAATCTTCAGAAAGACAGATTTTCTGGCTGTCCATATCCCTGAAAATGTCAGAGGGCAGAGCAAAAACCTAAAATCATAAGTAAACTCAGCCAAAAACTTAGATACCAGGGAGAAGAACGCACTTCTTACATAAGCATTGGCACACGTTTTAAATATAGCTGGTCCTCCCCACTCCCACTCATTGCTAGCTAACTTTGTATGTACCTGATTTCCACATAAACTACTAGCAATTCTGTGGTTTCTGGTCATCTCCAAATCGACAAAGATAGGGAGTCCACTCTGAATACAAGGGCCATCCTTCAACTTAAGCAGCCAGACAGAGGAAATAAAAACTGCTATCTCTGTCATTGGGCACTCAGCCTGGGTCATGACTGCAGCACCGACAGCTCATCCTTTGGGCAGGATTCAAGATTCACCAGAACTGCACAGTCCGTATTTTAAAAAATAAAAAGACACACAGTCCCTCTCCTTTCCTTTCAAACTAGTTTCCTGTTTACTGCAGACTGAGATGCAAAGCCATCCATTAATCTTTGATGCCTTCTCACTGCAAAGCCCCCTTCCTCTCTCCCCGCACCTCCTCCCCCGCCCCCCACGCCTGCTGATCTCAGTTGCGTTTGAACTATAGTAACCCCAACCCAGCTCGCTGCAAAGCAGGCGCTGCCGCGGGGCTAAGGGATTACGTCCACAAAAACTCTGCCAGGAGAGAGGCCCGTGCCAGGGAGCTCCCCTCCTGTCTGGCCAAGGGTGCTGGCTCCGCCGCGCCACGCACCAAAAAGATTCTGAAGAAAGACACGGGCGAAGTTCTTCATCCCTTAACAGAAAGGGGACCCATTGATGGAGGAGGGCAAGGGTCTCGGGGTCCTTGGTTAGTAAAAGCATAAGTGGAGGGGGATGCAGAAAGGATGGCAAACGAGAGAGTAAGCGATGGGGACAAAAAGGGATGAGGACCCCTTTTACTGTAAAAAAAGGACTGACAGACGCGATGCAGAGCAAATGGGTCCCCAATTGAAGAATGACTTGGCAGGCCTTTCCGCACCCCCAAACAACCTCAAACCGAATGAAAGGGGAGAAGCTGAGTTTGGGGCTGCGTAAACCGAAGAAGACTAGGGTGAAATAAAAGAGGGAGGGAAGCTTGTGAGCAAAGTGGACAAAAACGAAAAAGAAGGAAAGTTGGAAGTGGGAACTGGAAGAAAGGAGCTAGAAAAGAGCAGCTAGGAAAGGGGCAGCTCAGGAAGGGGCTTACAAAAGGCCCCGAAATGGGGTACTGGAGAGGCGATGGGGGAGCGCTCGGAGTGAGGGCATCTTAGGAATGCCGGGGGAGATGAGAGATAGCTCCAGGAGGGTGGAGGGTGGAAACGCGGCAGACAAGGCCCGGGAGCCGGGAAAGGGGGCTCTAAGCTGGGCCCCGGGAGGGGAGGGCAGAGTCGGAGACAGCCTAAGGGGGGGGCCAGGAGGACGGCGGGAGGGACTGGCGGTTGGGAGGGAGAGAGGGGCGCTGCGGGTGAAGAGGGGATGTGGACGCCGCCGAAGCTTGGGAGAAGAGGAGGGAGGCGAACGGGGGAAGGGGAGAAGGGGGAGAAGAGGACAGAGCGGGCGACTGGATGGGGGAAGGGAGGAGGGAAGGGGAAGCGGGGTAAGAGAGGATGTGGCATGCGGACCGGGCACCGGGATAGGAATGGGCCGGCCGGGGCGGACGGCTCGGTCACCTCAGGCTGCGGCCTCCTTCCCCGCGGGGCAGCGCCGCCGGCGGACAGACGGACTCCGCAACTCCCCGGCTCTCTCGCCTGCCCTCCTCTTCTCCTCGGGCGGCGCTGGCGGGGGCCGGGACGGCGGGGCTCACAGCGGCGGCTCCTCCGCGCCAGGCCTTGGATGCAGCGTCTTGGGAGGCGGTGGCAGCGGCGGCGGCAGCGGCCCGACCCGTGCGGTCACCATCGTACGCGGCGGCAGGCGCTCGCGGGCCGAGCTCTTCAGCAGCCGGCGGCGGCCATAGCCTCTTTCGTTCACTCCTCCAGCCCCCGGCGCTCTGCGGCGGCTGTGGCCGGGCTCTCGCGCTCTGCGCCTGCGCGCGGCGCTGCCAGCGCGGCGCGCCCCTCCCCCGCACGGGCGCGCGCGCGCACACGCGGTCACTCGCAGTCTCTCTGGCCGGGTGGTTCCCGCGCCGCCTCCGGTAAGTGGGCGGGAGACACAAGCCTCCCGCAGCCCACACAGGCGGGCTCCCGCCGCAATGGAGACGCGTACCACGCCGACATCTGCACGCGCACTGTGACACGCGCCATTCTGACACGTGCTCTTTCACACTCCCCAAACATCAGGAGCCACACGCGCTCACACCTATACTTACCTGACAGGACCACGTGGGAGAGTTAGTTAGAAGGGTTGATCCTCACCCGATGCAGCCGCAGAGTAGCAATGATGCCAGAATTTTTTTTAACCCCCTTACTTACTGGCCTAGACTGTCAACTCCTTAGCGTCAGAGACCACATCTGTGATGGCTCAGCAGTGCCTAGCACAGAATAGGCGCTCAATAAACTTCTGTTGAATAAGTGAGTGGATGTATGAATAAATGAATTAGACCTATTCACTATCTGTAATTTTAAAATTCCGACCCCTTGGTTTAAAGAATTTGTTCAAAGAATTTTACTGTAGTATGAAATCAAGTAGTATGTGTTTGTCTTTTAGTCCACAGTTAAAAACAGATTAGTGTACACACCCCCTTCCCAAGGTTAGGAAATCCATTTGTTCTGTCCAAGTCCCTAGCACTGACCAGCATTCGTACCTTAATTTAAATGTGAACACACCTTGTGCAGCAGGAACTGTTCCACACTTACCCAGGATACAAAGCCTGAAACACGTTGTGCACAGAATGAATCAAGGATGTTGCTGGTCTTCTGGGCTTTGGCAGGACTCCTTATTCTCCAGTTTTTCTACTTTCCTGCCTCACCACGACCCTCCACAAATGCCCTCTCCCTCGGCCCCTTCCCAAAAATACCCCTACACTGTTCCTTGCTTTGTCTTTGGTTAGTTCCTAGAGAGCCAGTTGCTACCAGAAACCAGTCTGGCCTTTGAGGTTGGCAATGCCTACATACACAGAAGATACACACCTAATAGTGGATAAAATGTTGCCACTAGATTGGAGCATCTTGAAATTGTAAAGCCTCAACTTCTGTGTGTTAGAAAAGAAATTAACATCCTTCAACCTAGATTCGTGTTGCCGGCTCTCCTTGGAAATTCAAGCCTCTGGCTTCTGTACTCTAAATGATAAATCCCCAATCCTGAGCAACCTTTGTATCTGGCTAAAATTGTAAATGCAAACTCAACATTTAGCAGATGTAATTCCTGTAGGCATCAATCAATCAAATTCAGAGTAATTTCCCTTCCACCAGTTTGATAGCTCTATAGAAAACAAGTTTTTAAAATTCCTGGGAATTGCGTTAACTCTTTATAGCCCCCTTTCATCCTGGTGCCTTAGACTACTTAAGATTAATCGTGAAGCCTGCTACATTGCCAGGAGGCAGTTTTATGAGTCTCTTTATATAGCCTGGTAAATGAGAAATTACAGAGGCCACATGACTAATGACTGGAGTAGGAAACTGCCCAAGATAGCAAGGCCTTTCCTTTGATTTCCTCCCTGTTTTAACAATTTTACTACTGACTCAGTCAAGAAAACATAAGGCCAGAAACAAGATTACAATGAAGTCAAAACCTATATAAACAGATTCGAACTGGATTTATTTATTCTACTAGGGTGAATTACAGAACCTTGACAGTATTATTTTAGCATTGTTACTGGATTTGTGTGTTTTGTTTAAATGGAGGAGACGCCTACCTCAGCTCTCACCTTTCCTTTTTTAAAGGGAAAAACACATTGGTGCGAAGCCCTATAACCCTCACTGTAAGTTCTCTGGACTGGTAAAAGCAGGAAAAAGTCACGTGTCTTTTTCACATTTGATTTTTACAGCAGCTTCCTGTAAAACGCTGGAGCTCAAAACAAGCAAAGAAAATTACTCTGGTAATTAAAGGGTTACTGCTGTTATTGCTGCTAATCCAGTTTCGGGAAAGCTCCACATAGCCAGAAACAGGTAACCAAATCAAACTAAAGAGAAAAGCAGAGGGAAAAAGAACAGGGGGGTGGGGTATTAGAGAGGACTGCTCAAATAAAAGAAAGCAATCACAGTGCAGAGTAAGTACTTTCTAGAGGCACCCAAACCCACACAATCAGGAAAGGTCAGGAGAAAAACATGGTAAGTACCTGGAACCAAGCTTAAGGAAATACCCAAATGCCACAGCTTAGTCATAGAAGGAATTAGCTTCATGTGCTAGAAGGAAAGAAGTGGAATGTTAATGACTATGGAATAGTCATAAACAGTTCAGGTTTCTAAAGGTTATCTTACTGTTCACTAACTGTATTCAACATGGAGGAGGAAGTCAGTTCCAAGTTTGGAAGAGCGCATATTTTTTACAGTTGAAGCCATTCCAAAAGGCAAGTCTCTGAATTCCTTATAGAACCAACTCTTGCTAATAATCACATAGAAATACTCCTTTGGTTCCAACCTGCAGATAAGCGGTGGCCAGTTATGCCCTGCCTTTTAGATCCA
Source organism: Stenella coeruleoalba (assembly GCF_951394435.1). Lineage (NCBI taxonomy): Eukaryota > Metazoa > Chordata > Mammalia > Artiodactyla > Delphinidae > Stenella > Stenella coeruleoalba. The sequence continues at coordinate 135,522,998 of NC_137148.1, forward strand.
GAGATAAAAGCTCATATACCAGACTTCACATAATGGGGCCAAAATCCAAAGAACTTGGATAGCCAACATTGGAAATACGGGGAAAGGAAAACTTTCATGAATTCACTTATTCACTCATTTTATTCATTCCTGATGGTTTCTGGGAACTTCAAGGGTTTTCTCTGTCCAATTCAAAGAGTTAACTCTCTAGAATAGAAGAGTCTTGATATATAAAATCTCATTCAACCTGGCACCTCCACAGTTTGATTTTGAAAGCCAATTCTAAGAGAAAAACTATAGTTTTCTCCGGTAACATGGGTCAGTAAAGGGGAGAGTCACTCTTTTTGAGATATAATTGAGATATAATTCACATACCATACATTACACCTATTTTAAATTGTAAAATTCAGTGGGTTTTAGTATATTTACAGAGTTGTGCAGCCATCACTGCCATCAATCTTGGAACATTTTCATCACTATCTCCCTTCTGAAAAAATCCCTGCATCCATTAGGAGGTCACTCTCCCTTCCCCCTAGCCTTAGGCAACCACTAATCCTTCTGTCTCTACAGATTTGCCTATTCTAGGCATTTCGTATAAATGAAGTAATATAAGATGTGGCCTTTCACATCTGGCTTATTTCACTTAGCATGATGTTTTCAAGGTCCATCCATGTTGTAGCATATATAGGTACTTCATTTCTTTTTATTGCCAAATAAAATTCTATTGTTTGAGTATACCACATTCCATCTATCCATTCGTCAGCTGATGGACATTTGGGTTGTTTCCACTTCTTGACTCAGAAATAGAGCTGCTATAAACATTCATGTACTATAAGCTTTTGTGTGAACAAATCTTCATTTGCCTTGGGTATATACTTAGGAGTAGAATTAAATTGCTGGGTTATATGGTAACTCAATGTTTAACTTTCTGAGGAACTGCCAGACTGTTTTTCAAAGTGGCTGCTCCATTTTTACATTCCCACCAGCAGTGACAAGGAAAGATTTACTCTTAGATTCAGATGCCCCCTATTTGTTAGATGTGGGACCCTGCGCCAAGTATACAAACGCCTCCATTTGTCATCTGTAAACAGGAATAATGATAGTATCTACTTCACAGGGTTATAATGAAAAATAAATGAAACGATGTATGCTAATATTCCTGGTACAAAGTAAGCCCTCAGTAAATGTTATTAGTTCCCTTCCTTCTGCCTTTGGTATTTGGTTGGCAACATTTATTCTGTAATAAAGTCAGATAGAGATAAAATTATAACTCCCTATTAACAATGCGATGCATACACATAGTTGGTGCTGAGTAAATATTTTTCATGGATAGTTGGAAAAGCAATAGCACTTGTATATTGTTTTTTTTGTTTGTTTTTTTTTTTGCGGTACCCGGGCATCTCACTGTTGTGGCCTCTCCCGTTGCGGAGCACAGGCTCCAGATGCGTAGGCTCAGCGGTCATGGCTCACGGGCCTAGCCACTCCGCAGCATGTGGGATCCTTCCAGACTGAGGCACGAACCCGTATCCCCTGCATTGGCAGGCGGACTCTCAACCACTGCGCCACCAGGGAAGCCCTGTATATTGTTTTAATACCAAAATAAATTTATTTTTTTCTACCTCTTGTGGAACTAAGACCTAGACTACAGGAGGAAAAAGCATAGAAACACATCAGCTTTTTGTTTGGTCAAGATTTTTTAGATTTTCCCTCAAACATTTTTTTTTTATTTCCCCAACTTTTTATTTTGAAGTATTTCAAATATACAGAAAAATTAAAAGAATATTACAATCATCGCTCACACACTCACCATCTAGAATCAACAATTGTTAAAGTTTTGAGCATTTGCTTTATCTATATGTGTGTGTCTTTTGTTAAGCTATTTGAGAATAAGTTGCATACATCAACACATTGCACCCCTAAATGCTCTAGCCTGCCTGTTCTAAAAATAAGAGCTTTTTCCAATATTACCAAATGCCATTACCACACTTAAGAAGATGAGGTATAAGTCCCTAAATCTTTTACTGTCCAGCCAATACTCCGTTTTTCCAAGTTCTCCTTGAAATATCTTTTACAGATAACTAGAACAAAGATCCAGTCAAGATCTTTTCTAACCTAGATCCAATCAAGTTTCACTCATTGCCTTATTGTTATGTCTTACAAGCCAGCTTTGCTTTTAATCAGTCTGAGCGCTTGTGGCTATTTTGAATCTCTAACATCAGCAGAGAAAAAAAATGTTTTGTTGTTGTTTTAAGATTTAAGCTCAGCTGGTGTACCTCTATCCTACCCAGCCACCTTCTTTGTCTTGATTCTGAGTAAGCCTGAGATGGTTAATAGTATAAAACTGTGTGTTACTTTTGAAGCATGATAATATCCAACTAAACAGAATGGATATTGATTGTCATAGACATTACTTATTTTGCCTCCTCAATATCTATTTCTCTCTCTCTCTCTCTTTTTTTAATACTACCTTGAATGTTCTAGCCATGTAGCCTATTGGTTATTGGCCATGGATGGATCCATCAGTTTATCCTATCTCCCATAGTGATTAGTCCAGGGAAGGATCCATGACCCAAGTCAAGCCAATCAGGGAAGACACAATAGGGCTTATGACTGAACTATTGAGAGAGTAAAGTTTCTCTTTCCTGCTAGACCTAAAGAAGGAATCCTATAAGTTCATGGACTACAGGCAGCCATCCTGGATCCAAAAGGGAAGAGCCAGTCTGAAAATTTTCCAGAGGAAGTAAAAGAACCCGAGGCGTAAAAAGAAACCAGGACCTGGTCACAGTGTATAAGCACTGATCTAAGCCTCATCTGCAGCCAGCATGTCCACCCCCTATTCTTTAATTATATTAGTCAATAAATTATCTTTTTTGCTTAAACCAGTTTGGGTTGTGTTTTCTGTTATCTGCAGTGAAAAAAGTCCCAAGGCCTTCAATCCTTTTAATTTGCTGATCAGTATAATATGCTGTTATGAAGATAAGGAAGTAACTACAAAAAATGATGATGATAAGTACAAAGAAACACAATTGTACAACTGAACAAGTTATTGAGAAACACAGCCATTTAACTACTATCCAGAAATAGAACCTTGCTAATACTCAGAAGTCTCCCATGTAGTCTTTCCTATTCAAAACTGTCTCAGTAACCACAAAGGTAACCATTTTTCTGATGTAATATAGTGACTTTCTCTTCTTTGTTTGACCACCTAAGTATGAATCCCTAAATACTGTTGTTTCCTTTGCCTGTTGGTGAATTTTTTATACATGAAATAACATGGTAACTGTTGTTTTGTGTCAAGCTTTTTCTGCTTTACATTGTGTTTGAGATTCAGTTATATTCTTGGGTGAAACTGCAGTTCATTCATTTTCACTTCAGTATAGAATTCTATCTTATGAGTATAACACTATTATTTATTTATTCTTCTATTTATGAACATTTGGATTCAGGAACACCCAAATTCCAGTTTGATGCTACTATGAATGATGCTGATATCAACACTTCTGCAGTTGTCTCCTGGTGCACATGTGCACACATTTCTCTTGAAGAGAACTGCTGGCCCAAGGGTCCGCAGGTGTTCAACTTTCTTAGATAACTCCAAACTGTCTTCCAAGATGTTTGCACCAATTTACACTCTCAACAGCACTCTGTCAGGGTTCCTATTACTCTATATTCTAGACTGCAATTAAGATTGTCAGTCCTGGGCTTCCCTGGTGGCGCAGTGGTTGAGAGTCCGCCTGCTGATGCAGGGGACACGGGTTCGTGCCCCGGTCCGGGAGGATCCCACATGCCGCGGACCGGCTGGGCCCGTGAGCCGTGGCCGCTGAGCCTGTGCGTCCGGAGCCTGTGCTCCGCAACGGGAGAGGCCACCACAACAGTGAGAGGCCCGCGTACCGCAAAAAAAAAAAAAAAAAAAAAAAAAAAGATTGTCAGTCAATTTTAGCCATTCCAGGGGAGTTTTTAGCTTGCATTTCCCTAATTGCTGATGAGGTCAAGTATGTTTTCATATATTTGATGGCCTTTTATATTTCCTCTTTTGTGAATTGTTCAAGTCTGTTACCCAATTTTCTCCTGGGTTATTTATCTTTTGCTTTTTGTTTCGTAATCCTTTGTATATTCTGAATGCAAACCCCTTGTTAATTATATATGCTGCAAAAATCTTCTTTTGTTCTGTAGCTTCCCTTTTCATTCTCTAAGTGGTATTTTTTTTGATGAACATAATTTATTCATTTAAATTTAATATTTTTATGTTTAATACTTGTTTTAAGCGTGTTTTCCTCCTTCTCCATAGAGCCTTCCCTGTCATAAATCAAGTGTACATATCTGAGGAGCTCTGTTTCTGAACTTTCTGTTCCAAACAACTGATTTGTTTGTCTATGCTTGTGCCAATACCAACAGTTTCAATTACTCTGGCTAAAGAAGAAGTCTTGATATGTGGTAGAACAAGTCTTCGCACCAGGTTTCCTTTCTTCTGTTTTGTTTTCTTCAAGAGGATCTTGGCTCTTTGCATTTTCTTATCAATTTTGGAGTCAAATTTGGAATTTTGGCTTGTTGAGTTTTCCAAGACACCACTGAGATTTTAAGTTTTCAGCATAGAGGTCTTGCATATCTTTTATTACATAAATTCCTAAGATATTTGAGGATTTTTTATGCTATCACTAATGATAATTTAAATTGTATTTTGTTAGACTTTGAGGATATAACAGTACATCTCAAGAGTCCCTGCCTTCCAGAACTTCCAGTCTCATGAGGTTAAGGACAAACACAGAAATGGCTTTAATACGAAGTGGACTGCATTGGTTATGACAGGTAGGCAAAGGTTACCATGGAAATACAAATAAAAGAGATTAGCCCATTCTATGGGGTCATGGGGTGAGAGGAAGGGAGAGACATTCTAAGTGTTGAAAATAGACAAGGGTCAGATAGGTGAGTAAAAGGTAAGGCAAACAGAGGGGGAGGAGAGAACATACTTCACACACACATTTCAGAATGGTAAGATGGAACACTTCCTACCTCAGTGACAAATGAGGTGGCAAAACAACAGATTCAGAGACTAGCATAAGTATAAGGCAAATTCCCCCATGGCCATAATTTATAAAAGGAATGTGAGTCAACTAGTTCCAAGACTCTCCAATGCTCAACATCACTAATCATTAGAGAAATGCAAATCAAAACTACAATGAGGTATCACCTCACACCAGTCAGACTGGCCATCATCAAAAAATCTACAAACAATAAATGCTGGAGAGGGTGTGGAGAAAAGGGAACCCTCTTGCACTGTTAGTGGGAATGTAAATTGATACAGCTACTATGGAGAACAGTATGGAGGTTCCTGAAAAAACTAAAAATAGAGCTACCATATGACACAGCAATCCCACTACTGGGCATATACCCTGAGAAAACCATAATTCAAAATGAGTCATGTACCACAATGTTCATTGCAGCTCTATTTACAATAGCCAGGACATGGAAGCAGCCTAAGTGTCCAGCAACAGATAAATGAATAAAGATGTGGCACATATATACAATGGAATATTACTTAGTCATAAAAAGAAACGAAACTGAGTTATTTGTAGTGAGGTGGATGGACCTAGAGTCTGTCATACAGAGTGAAGTAAGTGAGAAAGAGAAAAACCAATACTATACGCTAACACATATATATGGAATCTATATACATATTTGAATCACTTTGCTGTACACCTGAAACTAACATGACATTGTAAATCAACTATAAGTCAGTTAAAAAACAAAACAAAACGAAAAAAGCCAGCTAGCTTCCTCTACTTGAAGTAGCAGTAGCAGTAGGGTGCTGATTGTTCAGATTCTACAAAATAACTAGTAACCAGTGTGGAAGCAGCCTGCGCACTCTGCAGCCAGGGCCCTATTCTAGTCACTGTATGCAGTAGTTTCCCAGGGCGATTAGAGAATCAGTGATACTGTGAGTCCTCTTCTATCAATTATATCACTTTCTGTTATATGTCCATATATCCTTTTCAATAAAAAGCTTCAGGTGGCCTCCACCCAGGTGGGGTCTGATGTAGCTGCTGGTTGACCACAGGCCTTCACACATGGAGAGAACTCTCACTTTTTGAACAGAGATGGAGGTATTTAACTAATCTCTTAACTAGACACATTCTAATTACAAATCAAGACTGTTATTTGTGACCTAAAATGAGTAGCACTGTCCATTAATTAAGATGTCTTGGGATTTGCCCAAGTTTGCATTGGAGGGCAGGGCAAAATTAGCTCTTCTGAATAAAAATGCTAAGGGCTAGTGGGTGACAAAATTGGGTTGTGCTTTGACTACATCACGAATATTGTTAGGTATGCCCAGAAAGTGAAGTACATGCAAGAAATGACAAGCATACAATTATGACAGGATCTCAGATTTACAGAGGGAAAGTGGGGAGAGATAAGGTAAACTGGGGTCTATTTGGGAGTTAAGGAAAGACTTTCCAAGCCATACTATGGAGTTTGGACTTTAACAGGAAATGGAGCACCGCTGAGGAGTTTGTGCAGGAGAGTAGTTTGTATTGGGCATTCACTCTGCTCTAGGTTCTGTACTAGGTGGTTTACATGAATTATCACACTTAATCTCACAAAAACCCTAGGAAGTAGATAGGATAATTATCTCCATCCTTAAAGTGAGGGAACTGAGGTAGAGAGAGGTCAGGTAACTTGCCTGATGTCACACAACTAAGTAGTCAAGAGCAGAGCTCAGTGGTGCTTTGTGACCACCTAGAGGGGTGGGATAGGGAGGGTGGGAGGGAGGGAGACGCAAGAGGGAAGAGATATGGGAACATATGTATATGTATAACTGATTCACTTTGTTATAAAGCAGAAACTAACACACCACTGTAAAGCAATTATACTCCAATAAAGATGTTAAAAAAAAGAACAGAGCTCAGATTCAACGCAGACACATCTGGGTTGGTTGTGTTGTGTCCCTGACCACACTGTACCCTGACCTCTGTTGGACTGACTGTACCAGAGAGCTAATTGAGTTTGTTCACGAGGCACATCTCAGAGTCTAGAACGCAAACTCCGCTGGTCTCCCTTTGGTAATGAATACATTGGTATTAGTTTTCCCTAAACTATCTATATAAACCGGAAGGAGAGTAACACTTCAGGAGTATTCCCCGTGAGCACTCTTTGATGTCTGTACAAGGTTGCACAAATTGAGAAAGTTTGCCTTGGGCCATAGACTTCAGAGTACAGTGTGGAAAATTGCCTTTTCTTAAATAGGAAATAGAGATGGTGGTTAAGAGAGTGGAGTCGGGAGTTATTCCACCTGGATTCACAGCCTGGTTCTGCCACTTCCCAGTTGTGTGAGTTTGAGCAAGTTATTCAACCTTCCTGTGCCTAATTTCCCATGTAATAACACCTACCTTGTAGATTAAATTTTATACACACACACACGCACTATACATATATTGCTTAGAACAAGGCCTAGCACAAGAAAAACAGCAGTAACTATTGTTATTGTTATTATTGTTGTTTCTATTTTGGCTCATCTTGCTAATAACTTCACTATTCAAAGATATAAAGATACGAAATGTCAGTCAATATTTATTAAGCACATTCATAGCCATTTGTTAGATGGTAGATAGGATATAAATGAATCAGAACACACAATTCCTGCAGATGTTAAGTATGATATAAATGAAACAGATACTTCCTGCCTTCAAGCCTCTTATTGATGTTAGATGGATGGACTACTTATGATGCCTTGTATTAAATTTACTTTGTGTGTATTTTCTCCTTTGCTTGATTATAAACTCTTTCAAGGTATGAACCAATGTTTATTTTTCTTTTGAATCTCTCACCTTCTCTCCCTTCCGCTTAGGATATTGTATATAGCTAAGTCTTTTAAAATCTGGTTGAGTGAACATGAAGCAAATGAGGAACAAATTTATAGGGTTACACACCGTTGGGACAGTGTAAATGGAATGACTTCATGCTTAGTCTCTCTCTCCCATTCACTGATAACTTTACACCTGGCTCACTGAGTCCCTCTCTGTCTCTGCTTATGTCCTCATTCTTGGTGACTTCAACAACCACACAGATAATCCATGTGTTTTTTATTCTCTTTTTAATTATTATTGAGGTGAAATTTACATATGATGAAATCAACCATTTTAAAGTGAAAAATTGAGTGACATTTACAACGTTGTACAACTACCACCTCTACCTAGTTCCAAAACATTTTCATCACCCCAAAAGGAAACCCCATACTTATTAAACAATTGTTTCCCATTCTCCCCTTCCCAATCTCCTAGTTTAACCCTCCCACTTAAATGATCTTTTTCTCCAACCCACCTACATCCATAGTTACCTCTCAAATTGTCTTTAACATCAACTTCCAAAACCTTTATTTCAAGCATCTTTCTCTCTGGTCACTCCTACAAACATTCTGATTCTGTTTTTTATAGTGCTTACACTCGTGTTCTTCTCAGCATCAAGCTTCCAATCCACTGAGCAGACCAACTCTTTATATACCCCTCTTAGGTCTTTACATCTCTCTTTACCCACCATAAATTCTATAGTCTACCATTTAAATTCTTGCCTGTAAATGTTCTTAACTTTCTCTCCCCTCTATCAGCTCTGCACCTGAGAAGCTGATATTGCTGGATAAACTGCACAACCGATCACTAATCTCAAAGCTTAGCCCTCAGCACTGCTCCACAAGCCCACTGCATTATTCTGATAAGTTATTCTTCATTCCCCAGAGTGGCTCACTCTACTTTCTACTCAAACCTCCAATACCACCCACCCTCTGTCTCCTCCACTCACTTTCAGCTGAGTGAGTAGCTGAGAAAATAGAAACAATCTATCAAACTCCTCATCATTCCACTGGGAATCTACCAGCTTTAGAATGATATTCTGGGCCTTCCTTCTTCCTACAGTGGGAGAAAGTTCCCTGCTCCTATCAAAGACCAGCTCTCTACCAGTGATCTGAGTCTCAGCCTCCCTGGCTTTCTAAGGACTTAAAAATCTGCAGTAATTCCCTTTCTCCTCTGTACCGTCAACTTTTCTCCCTACTGGATGATTGCCACTAGCAATATAAACATACTTAGGTTGGCAATCTTTAGAAAAACGTTTTCCTGACTTCACGCCCCACTACCATCATCCCCACAGTGAACATATTCTGAAAAGCTGTCTATAGCTACTGTCTCAACTTCCTTACCCCCCATTCTCCCCTCAATCAGCTCCAATCAGAATTCCATCCCAAATATTCAGCTGAAACTGTTCCAAGCAAGGGCATCAAAGACTTCCCCGTTGTCATATCCAATGGTCCCTTGTCAGACCTCATCTTATTCTACTTCTCAGCAGCATCCCATGGGTCCATCAATCCTTCTTTGGAAAACACTTCCATTTCTTGATTTCTGCATTGAATTTCCAGGGCTGCTGTAACATATTACCACCAATGGGTGCCTTAAAACAACAGAAATTTATTTCCTAACAGTTTTGGAGGCTGAGAGTCCAAAATCAAGGTATTGACAGCGCCATGCTCCCTCTGAAGGCTCTAGGGAAGACTCACGCCTTGCCTCTTTCTAGCTTCTGGCAGCCCCTAGAAATCCTTGGTGTCCCTTGGCTTATAGATGATGTATCCATCATCACGTGGCCTTCATACAGGACATCAGTCTTTAGATCCAGGGCACACCATAATCTAGTAAAAAGCTCATCTGAACTTAACTAACTATACCTACAAAAACTTTATTTCCAAATATGGTCACATTCTGAGATTCCAGATAGACATGAATTCTGCGGGGGGTGGGGGGACAGGGACACACACACACACACACACACACACACACACACAGACACACTATTCAACCCAGTACATGTTCTGTGACTGTGCAGTCTGCTGGCTTTCCTCCTACTTCCTGGCTGGCTCCTTCTTGCTCTTCTTTGGTAGCAACTTTGTTTCCCCTGCCTCAGCTCAAAATGTTGCAACCACCCAAGTCTTGGCCCAGGGTCTCCTTGCCTTCTCTAAATGCACTCTCTCCTGAGGCAATATTATCTAATACCATGATTTTGAAATTCCACTGATGACTCCCAAATTTATGCTCCAGCCCTCACCTATACTCAAATCCCAGCCACATATTGATAATAGTAGTTAACATTTATTGAATACTTACCATGTGCCAGGTCCTATAGTAAGTGCTTTATATGTATTAATTCATTTAATCCTTAAAACAAACTTATGGGTTGAGTACTCTTTTTATCCCTAATTCATAGATGAAGAAACTGAAGCACAAAGGGGTTAAGTAAATTGTTCAAGCCCACATAGCAAGGAGAAGCCAGGATTTGAAGCTAGGTAAATTGGGTCCAAAGTCTTCTCTCTTGACCACTATATACTCTGGCTTTCTACTGGGCTCCAGGCTCACATATTCAACTATACACTTGACATCTGCGCCTAGATGTCTATAATGGACATCTTAGACATGAACTAAATAGAATGTCCCTTAATCTTAAACTACCAGCTTAATCTTTCCTTCCCTGTTTCCCCATCTCAGTATATGGCACCACCAACACCCAGTTGCTCAAATTAAAATGTGTAGAAATCAAATTTGATTCTGCTCTTTCCCCATCCACCCTTTCCTCCATTACCACCCCCAACAAATCCATCAGTGAGCCAATCAATCAATCAATAAATCCCTGATCTGTCCATTTCTCTACATTTTCACTACCATTCCAGCTCACACTGAGTTATCATCATCTCTCGAGTTACTGCAATTACCTTCTACCTGGTCTTTCTGCTTTCACTTTTGTAGTCTATCTGTAATCCAGCAGCTAAATTAGTTTTTTGAAACATAAATCAGAATGACACACCCAAGTTTCAAAGCCTCCAAAGTACCTGCTTACATTTAGAATAAAATGCACACTCTTATTCTTAGCCTACAAGTCCCTGCTTGATCTGGCCCTGCTCACCACTCTGCCCTCAATCCTACCACTCTCTTTTTTGCTCATGCAGCTCCAGGCACGCCCTCACCCCTGCTTTTCCAGAACACCTTAACCTTGTGCCTGTACCAGGTCCTTTTTACCTGTTCATCTTCAAGCTGGAAATGCTGTCATAAATGCTCTACCCTAATATCGTCTTCCCACTATGCAGGTCTCAGCTCAGAGTCCTTTTCTGAACCCTTGTTTAATTTTGTTCCCCAGTCACTCTCTATCACACCGCCCTATGTTTGTGTTTTAATAACATTTATCACTATTTGAAAATACCTTATTTATATATTTGTTTATTTGAATAGACACATCCTCTGTCTTAATTACAGTTATATCCACAATGCCTAGAATGGTGTCCAAGGCATAACAACTGTTCTGTATATATTTTTAAATGGATGAATGAATGAAAATGAGTGAATATATGAGTGAGGTCAATCACAGAAGGCTGTTTGGAGGTCAGTTTTAAATCATAGTCTGAAAGTAGGGAAGATGATGAATTATTAGAGTGGAGAAAGGACATTTTTAGCAAAGAAGATATTCAAAGAAGTGATCCAGTCTTGAATAAGTGACAAACAGAGGCTAGTAACCATACTAACTCAGGTGATGTGGAAAGTTGGTCAATACCCAAGTAAAATTAGTTTATCAGAGCAGGAAGTCATCATCATTTGGTTAATCATACTGAACGTCAACTTAAGGAGTTTAAATTCATTTATGCCTTCAACAGATATTTATTGAGTTTCTGCTGGGTGCTAGGTACCATCTAGGTGCTTTTTATACAATCATGAGCAAGAGAGATATAATCTCTGTCCTCATGGTGTTTACAGTCTAGTGGAAGATTGACATCAAATAATAATATTCCATAAACATTTGCAATTGCCAAATAAACCATGAAAGTGTATGCTGGGTTAATATTTTGATAACATTAATCAATGTGGTTTCTGTTCCCAGTATTTTCTGTTCCCCTTTGGTCCTTACTCATTCACTCAGCTTAGTATTCTGTATGTAATGACTCAGAAAAGGTATGACACAGCAGAACCCAATATATAACTAACAGTAATCTTGTCCCAGCTTTTGTCTTTAAAATTCCAGTCTTCAGGAGGCACAGAATATAACTCTGGCATGAAGAGTGATTTTGGAAAATACTTGATGAGTCAAAGCAAATCTTCCTGGCCCAAAGACTAGCACATTTCCAGGTTGGAGAAGAGGAGAATCAGATGGGAAGTGATTAGAGCTTAGATGTTGCTGGATCTCTGGGCAAAGGAGCCTCTATCCTCTCTCATTGCCAGCCCATGATCTGGTGAATGACAGAAATCCAAGGTAGGTTTGTGGTGCATGAAACCAGAAGAGAATGGTGGTCCCCTTCTCACATGGAGCCCAGCAAGCCGACCAACCTCAGAGTAGAAATGGCTTTGTGATAGGTCTAGGCACTTGACTTTTGAAGCCTCACTTAGTCGCCAGTGCTTCTCTTTGGTGCAGAAAAGCAAAGTGATCCAAGGGCACGGAGGAATAAAACTCAAAAAAAGCTTAGTATTGTTTTGCTGACAGCAAGCCTGTCATTTTCCAACAACAACCAATTCTCTAATTCTCTGATACCAACAGGGTGTCCAACAATTCAATTCAATTCTGATCCTAACTATGTGGAATTAGTGCCTACACATAAGTTAAGGGAGTTTGTGGCTCAGTCCAACATAAATGCCCCTACTTTGCATGCCAGCCACAAATGGGATCCCCAAGCTACTCACAACTGCCCAGCTGATTACACATTTGGGAATTCCCACTCTTCCCCTTTCCCCAGGTTCAGTAACTCACTAGAACAACTCATAAAACTAAGGAAAGCTCTATACCTACCATTACAGTTTTATTATAAACATACAACTCAGAAACAGCCAAATGGAACAGAGGTATGAGGCAAGGGGTGGGGGTGGTGTGAGGCGTACATAGAGAGCTTCTATGTCCTCCTTGGGTGCACCATCCTCCCAGCACATGGATGTGTTTGTTCACCAACCTGGAAGATCCCCAAACCTTGTTGCTCCGAAGATTTTATTAAAGATTCATTACATAGGCATGATTGATAAAGTCACTGACCACTGGTGACTGAACTCAATCTATATAGCCCCTCTTCCCTCCCCAAGGTTGGAGGTGAGGCTGAAAGTTCCAACCTTCTAATCATGTGGTTGGTTCCTCTAGTGACCAGCCCCCATCCTGAAGCTATCTAGAAGCCAAGAATCACCTCATGAGCATAATTTCAGGTATGCAGGAAAGGGGCTTGTTATGAATAACAAAAGACATTCCTATCAGAAATTCCCAGGGTTTTAGGAGTTCTCTGCCAGGAACCAGGAACAAAAACCAAATATATATATATATTTTTTTTTTTATTATAATACACACAGAGAATTTTCCATAACTTAGCGTGGTGCAGGAGCAGCAGAATGGATTGCCCCACACCTAAGGGATAAATGGAAGAAGACAGGCAGAGCTGTACCTGGAGGGTCCTATAGGTGGGAGCCAGAAGGTGACAGAAGAGGCCAGTGTAGGCTGTTACTGAGAAATTGAGGTGACAAGGGACTTCACAGCAGTCATCAGCTTGAATGAATGACAATCAAGGACCATATTCCCCCTCCCCTAATGTCGTGGTGCTAAGTAAGTCCCTGGGACCCCAGGAAGAAAAGGAGGGTGAGTAATGATTCTAATATTGTTTTTAATTTCTGGTTGAATGGAGGCTCATATTATTAATTAAGGTCAGTTATATTTTTAAAAAGTAAGAGTTTTTTCAGAACTGAGTTTGTAGATGGAGATCCATCTCTGTCATTAAACAGGGCTGTAGAAACTGTACGAGATATGTGAAAATCCAATTGGATGCTATTTAAATATCAATAAGAGATGAGCTGGACCAGCTAGGAAGAATAAGGTAATTTAGAAATAATTTAACTTAGAAGATAGTTTAAGAGGTTAAATAAGTTCAATTATAAAGTGAAACAACCTAGGTGAGGGACTATAGACTCAAATTTGGTTAGAATTAGGGAAGTGGATATGGGACCCTTTCTGGCTACGGAATCCCTGTTATAATGAACAAACAGGCCTCAGTGTGCTGGGAGAACACAAAAGCCTAAGTCCCAGACAAATCATGGGTCAATTTGTATCCTAATTGCCATCCTGCCTGAAAGATAACCCCAAATTGCTTGGTTTAGTGTAATTGTCTGCTTCATCCATCTGCCCATTTTAATTCCAGGAAGTTTTTTTTTTTTTTTTTTTTTTTTTTTTTTTTTTTTGCGATACGCGGGCCTCCCACCGCCGTGGCCCCTACCGCCGCGGAGCACAGGCTCTGGACGCGCGGCTCAGCGGCCATGGCTCACGGGCCCAGCCGCTCCGCAGCATGTGGGATCCTCCCGGACCGGGGCACGAACCAGTGTCCCCTGCATCGGCAGGTGGACTCTCAACCACTGCGCCACCAGGAAAGTCCTATGACTGTCTTATATTTATAAAAGTATGGGTGCATTCTGAACTGTCATATATATTTTTTAAACTTTTTACTTTATATTAGAGTATAGTTGGTTAACATTGTTGTGTTAAGTTTCAGGTGTACAACAAAGTGATTCAGTTATACATATACATGTATCTATTCTTTTTCAAATTCTTTTCTCAAAAGACTTTGTAGGTTGTTACAGAATATTGAGCAGAGTTCCCTGTGCTATACAGTATGTCCTTGTTGGTTATCCATTTTAAATATATCAGTGTGTACATGTCAATCCCAAATTCCCTAACTATCCTTCCCTGCCACACTTTGCCCCTGGTAACCGTAAGTTCGTTCTCTAAGTAATTCCAGGAAGGTTTAGAATTGCAATTAGAGATAATAGAGTAAATGATGATAACTGATTAATTCAAACTTATTATATTGATATATTGTGGTAAGTAGAGGAGTAATAGGGGTATGCTTGCTGTTTAGAATACTTGTAGTGTTTTGGAGAATTTTGTATATTAGCAAATCAAACAGAATTGCCTGTGATTTCAAATTGTAGTATAAATTGAACAATCATTTGATTTGTGATTTTAAGTTCAGTTAATAAGAACATTTTACTAAATTTAAAGACAGTATTGAAATACTTAAGGGAATCTAATATTCACCATATTTATGTGTTTAATATATTAGTTACTTAAATTATTTTTGTTAGACAATTGAATGACAAAATAACAATTACACTAAATTTATAAATGTAATTTAAAATGTTTGAGAAGCTAAAATTAAGTTTGTAAATGACCTCACACATTAATGAAGGTCTCCTTAAAAGTAAATGCAAAAAGTCTTGTCTAGTGGCTTCCCTGGTGGCACAGTGGTTAAGAATCCACCTGCCAACGCAGGGGATACCGGTTTGAGCCTTGGTCCGGGAAGATCCCACACGCCGCAGAGCAGCTAAGCCCGTGCACCACAACTACTGAGCCTGCGCTCTAGAGCCCAGGAGCCATAACTACCGAGCCCACGTGCCACGACTACTGAAGCCTGTGCGCCTAGGGTCCGTGCTCCATAACTAGAGAAGCCACCGCAATGAGAAGCTGGCACCACAACAAAGAGTAGCCCATGCTCACCACAACGAGAGAAAGCCCGCGCGCAGCAATGAACACCCAACACAGACAAAAATAAATAAATTTATTTATGGGAAAAAAAAAAGTCTTGTCTACTTATAAATAGAGCAATGTATTTTTATTTTGAATTCAGAGGCTTGTGGACAAAAAATATTGCCAGCTATTTCAGTAAACAAAGAATGTTGACTGCCATTCCAGTAAACTACGAATGTTGCCCACAATCAAGCCATCAGCCACTGCAGGTGTCTCCAACGGTACACCCTGACGGGAATTCATGATGGAGAAAACGGGATGCCGGCCCTAGATAGTTAAGATGCATATCTAAGGAATGATTTCAGTTAGCTCAGACTTTTGCATCTTCCCATACTTAGAGAAGCACTAAAATCATTAACTTGAAATGTCTGTTTTTTTTAAGATTAGCAACAATCTTTTCATGTTTGACAGCTATTTTTTTTTTCAGCCAGAACTCCTATATATCCTGGTTCCTCCCTTAAGTTTTATGAGCTATTTGAGATTTTTGATATTATAACCTTAGGTGGAGTATTAAATTTTAAAATCAAACTAATCATTGCTAATCTTTTCTAGACACAAAAACTGCCACCAAAAATCTTACACTGACACAACCCACTATAGTGCCTTGAAGACAAAGAGTATGATGCCATGAAAGAGAGTAATTGAAGGAGTTTAATTTAGATTAGGGGTTCAAGGAAGGCTTCTCTAAGAAAATGTGTCGTGAGCAGAAACCTCAGAAAAAGGGCTTACCAGGGAAAGAAGAACAAGGAGAGGGGAGTTCCAGGTGGGATCCTGGAAAGAGTTTTGTGGGGTGGAGGAACTGAACAAGTCCAGTGTACCTGGAACAAAATGAATCAGAGGGAAAGAAACACAGATGGGGCTGGATGGAGAGGGAGTTTGGGCCTGGTCATACAGACCTTCGGAGGTCATGTTAAGTAATCTATTATACAAATACAAATACTATACAAATTCCTAAATGTAACGGAAAACCACTGAGGATTTTAAAGAGAGGCCATAGGTGCTGAGTATGGGCACTGTACCACTCCATGGGACACTGCTGAAAAAGTCCCTAGTGTGGCACATTGCCTCCCTGAAGGTGACACAGTAAAATTAGGGTTTTTAAAAGAACACTCTGGGTACTGTGTGGAAAAGAATTATAGGGCCAGAGTGGAAGCAGGGAGCTCATTTAAATGACTAATGCAGTCTTCAATCAAGTGGTCTAGCATAATATTTGTGATAAGGAAAATTGGACAGATCATATTTGCTGTTTCCATGGTAGGCAGTAGAAGCTCAGGTAGATTCCTAAATTTGAGAGCAACCTGTTTTAAATGTGCTTCAGAAAAATTAGTCTTCCAGCCAGTGGCAGGCCAGAGCTGATCTGTAGCAGCACACACTGGCTCATTAAAGCTAATTGTGTACACTTCTCCTTAATTCCTCATTCAGTGACACCAAGTTAATAGTCTGAAATCTGTCTTGGTCGGGATATTTAAACCATGGAAATTGGCAAGTGCTACAAATGGAGCTTCTTTCTCCAAAGAATTGGTTGTGATACATTTACCAGCATACCACTCCTTCCAGCTCTTTTTGATATTTCAGCACTAGAATACTATTTATAGAATCAGTGCATAAGATATGGTTTGAAGTTATGGAACAGTCACAAGGCTGCTATAGTTAAAATGAAAGAGATAATTATGAGAGACACTGGGAAGAAAAAATTCTGTAAGATTTGATGGTTTATAAATGGCAGCAATGGGAAGAGAGGAACAGATTGTATTTTATCACCTGGAATAAGGAATCATTTCCATATCTGGTGAAGATAACAGAGAGAACATTACACAGTTTGGTTCCCTGTCATATGTATTTTAAATGTTCCTGCTTCAGCTGTCAAGGATTTTAAGTACCTTTTTAAAATTCCACATTATTGTAGCTCAGAGTTCTGAATTCTATCACCATTTACTGGTGGAATTAAATGAATGGAATAATAATTGAATCCCAAACTTTGAGTCACTGAGTGTAACTGTCTTGCCAAAACAAAAGCTCTGCAGTGATCTGGAGAAGAACATTCTTTAAAACTCAAAAACATCTTCCACTTTGTGATGTCTCAGAATCAAGGCAGCATGGGTGGAGACAAACCCTGGCTTTAAATAGATGTGTGGAAAGTTCACATAAGGGCTTCTAAAGGGCATCAGCCAAGGAAGTAGAAGGAGATACTAAGGGATTGCTCCAAACATTTTTTTACATGAAAATAAGTATTCTGTAGAATTGAAAACTTATGTCCCGAGAATAATACTAAACACCCTTTATCATAAACTCATACATCCAGCGTTTCAGAGGTACTAAATGTGTTAACTCCTAATTAATATTAAAAATATAATTACATAAAAACATATAAATATATAAAATACATTAAAAAACAAATTCAAAATGGATTAAAGACTTTAAATGTAAAACCCGAAGCCATAAAACTAAAAGAAAACATAGGCAGTACATTCTTCAGTATCAGTCTTATCAATACTTTTTTGGGGTATGTCTTCTCAGAAAAGGGCAACAAAAGCAAAAATAAACATATGGGACTGCATCAAACTGAAAAGCTTTTACACAGTGAAGGCAGCTATCCACAGAATGAAAAAGCAGCCTACTGAATGGGAGAAGATATTTGCAAATGATATAACTCATAAAGGGGGTTAATATCTAAAACATATAAAGAACTCATACAACACACCAAAAAAACCAAACAACCCAATTAAAAAATGGGCAAAGGACCTGAAGAGACATTTTTCCAAAGAAAACATACAGATGACCAACAGATGCTCAACATCATTCATCATCAAGGAAATGCAAATCAAAACCACAATGAATATCACCTTATACCTGTAAGAATGGCTATTATCAAAAAGACAACAAATGGCCTTCCCTGGTGGCGCAGTGGTTGGGAGTCCGCCTGCCGGTGCAGGGGACGTGGGTTCGTGCCCCAGTCCAGGGGGATCCCACGTGCCACGGAGCGGCTGGGCCCATGAGCCATGACCGCTGAGCCTGCACGTCCGGAGCCTGTGCTCCGCAACGGGAGAGGCCACAACAGTGAGAGACCCGCGTATCGCAAAAAAAAAAAAAAAAAAGACAACAAATAAGTGTTGGTGAGGATGTGGAGAAAAGGAAATCCTCTTACACTGTTGATAAGAATGTAAATTGGTGCAGCCAGTATGGAAAACATTTGGAGGTTCCTCAAAACATTAAAAATAGAACTACTATACAATCTAGCAATTCCAGTCCTGGGTATTTATCCAAAGAAAATAAAAACACTAATTCTAAAAGATATATGCACCCCTGTGTTCATTGCACAATTATTCACAATAGCCAAGATATGGAAGCAAGCTAACTGCCCATCAACAGATGCATGGTTAAATAAGATGTGATATTTTATACATATATATAATATATATATATATAATATATAATATATATACACATATAATATATACACAAAGGAATATTACTCAGCTTTAAAAAAGAATGAAATCTTGTCATTTGGAAAAATAAGGATGGATCTAGAGGATATTATGCTAAGTAAAATAAGTCAGACGGAGAAAGCACATATCATATTATTTCACTTATATGTGGAGTCTACAAAACAAATGAACAGTCATTGATACAGAGAACAAACAGGTAGTAGCCAGAGGAGAGGGGAATGAGGGGAACTAGGGAAATAGGTGAGGGAAATTAAGAGATACAAACTTCCAGTTTCAAAAATGAGTCACAGGGATGAAATGTACAGCATGGGAAATATAGTCAATAATAATGTACTATCTTTGTATGCTGACAGATGGTAACAAGACTTATCACGGTGATCATTTTGTAATGTATAGAAATATCAAATCACTATGTTGTACATCAGGAACTAACATAGTGCTGTGGATCAAGTATACTTCAAAAACAAAGAAACAAACTCAGAAAAAGAGATCAAGTTTGTGGTTACCAGAGGTGGGGGTGAGGGGAAATTGGATGAAGGTGGTCAAAAGGTACAAACTTCCAGTTATAAGAGAAATAAGTACTAGGGATATAATGTAGAAGGTGATTAATATAATTAACACTGCTGTATGTTATATATGAAAGTTGATAAGAGAGTAAATCCTGAGTTCCCATAACAAGGAAAAATGTTTTTTTCTTTTATTTTGTATCTATTTTAGTTGATGGATGTTCACTAAACTTATTATGGTCATCTTTTCATGATGTATGTACGTCAAATCATCATGCTGTACACCTTAAACTTATACAGTACTGTATTTCAATTATATCTCAATAGAACTGGAAAAAAACCAAAATAAAGAAATAAAGTGATAATGATTTTGTTATTTCTTAATTCTTTCAGCAAAACTTTGTTGAAGGCTTCCATGTGACAAGTAGTTCCCTAGATCATGGAGATAGGAAAATGAATAATTTGGGCACACTAATTGGGGAAGATAGAGTCATAAACAGACTAGAGTACAATGTGGACAATGAAGGAATTCAGTATTTAGAAGATACTACGGAAGCCCAAGCAGTGCACACAACTCAGTGTTGGAAGAACAGAGGCGGCTTCTTGGGGAGATGATGTTAATCTGAATCTTAAACTTCATCTTAACCAGGTGAAATGTGTGTATGGAGTGAGGAAATTCCAGGCAGAGAGGAGAGCATGCCAAAAGACACAGAAGTGAGAAATGACAGAGTGATGCAGCTTTAGATCCTTACCTGAAAGGCAGATGAAATAAGTGAGGAGGTTGGAGACTTTCAAATTTTCAATGGTATATCAAGGAGAGGGCAACTGGAGTGGTTTGCCCCAGGTGCAGGCAAAAAGGGGGTGCACTATCTGTGGGGTATTTGAAAGCAATAATGATTAAATTGCCAACAATTCTAAACAATAATAAAACACACTCCTCTCTTTCAAGGTGGCCACCCCACTGAATGCACCACTGCATGTTTTTCCTGAAGATCTGGGGCAAGGAAGTGACATAATCAGCTTCCTGACCCATGCAGATACAGAGATCCTGGTGGCAGTAACATGTCAGTGAGAGAACCTTTTGTTTTATCCCTACTCACCATCCCAGACAGATGAAGAGCACCTCCAGTGAACATCCTCAGAGCACTAAACACTTTTCCTTAGTAACTTTAGCAGTTTATAATCGTATCTACCAAATGAAGGAGAGAGAAAGAAAATGCAGGAGAAAGGTTTCCAGAAGATACATAGAGTTCGGGATTAGTTGAGTTGTTATTGGCTTGTGGGAGATCAAGAGGAGATATATAGCAACTGGACATAGATTTTGCACTGGAACTGTAGATTCAGGAGTCATTAACCTAGAGGTGGTGGTTAAATCTTTGGGAATGGAAGAGGTAACCTGGAAAAACTGAGAGAGACAGTGGGCCAAAGAAGGAACACTGAGAAGCTGAAAATTTCATGGGCAAAAGATGGAACAAAAGTCCAAGAAAGAGACAGTGAAGGGATGCTCAAAGACCTGAGAAGAATCTGGATAGCACAAAACTGTGGCAAGACTTCCCAGGACCAAGGGGAGAGAGAGAATCTAAGATAATTCCAGAGAGTTAAATATCAGTAAGTGTCCTTGAGGAAAGAGGTCAAACTCGCAGTATCTGTATTGGGAGGTGGCTAGAAGGTTGGGAATACAATGGCAAAAACCCTAGAAGCATTTGAGAATTACAGACTCTCATTATATGGCTTAAGTGGATCTATGGTTTCCCTACCCAAGTCCCATATTGAGCCCAGGAGGTGACAAGATCCCAGAGTTTACCCACAGGCCAGGGTGTAAGGGAATAAAGTGGACATGGCCCAGTATGGCTCAGGAGCCCGGTGAGTGTCTCCCTTGCCTTAAAAACAGCGTGTGCCCACCAAAGAGACTCACCAGACCAGAAAAGTCAGGATCCTAGGTGGACGGATGACCAAAGGCAAGGTGGGATGAGGCACTCTCAGAAGATGCCATTTTTCTAAGAGCTGGGGCCCGGATGTTCCCCACATGTGACTCAACATTACTTCAGTCTGTGCCCCCCACCCTGCCTCCACTTAAATATTATCTCAGAAAAACTCACATTATCTAAGGATAAGTTTTTGTCCCTGGGTGGAATAATAACAAAAAATAAAATTAAGGTCCAAATATAGAAAAATAAAGTCACATTTCTTACATATTTAAGTTTGTGCACTGGAATCCATATGTTTATTATTATAGAAAAAAAACAGCGTAAACTTTGTAAATCTGAGACTCATTGGCTCTTTTCACTATATGACATTGTGTTCAAAGAAGTACAATCCAAACAGCTAAGAACAATGCAAATGAAATTCTGAGCTTTAGCTTGCACTGCTCAAAAATCTTCTAACCCTCCAGGAACATTCTTCCTCTGTGCTTTTCTCTCTTCCACATTCTCCTCATACCTACAGTTTGCACTGATATTTTGCTTTCTAAATTCCCTAATCTTTCTTTCTTAGTTTTTTAGTAGATCGATTTAACTTCCCTTTCCTTCTTCCCCTCCTCCTCCTCTTTCTCTTTTTCTTCCTTCCTCCCTCCCAAGGTAGAGAAGAATTGTGAATCTACTCAGGCAAAGAGAGCAGCACCTTTATAAGAGGATAGTGGGGAAAGAGAAAACTAGAAAAACTTAAAGGTTAATTTCTTAACCACATCTCTTAAGAAAATATGGATAAGCAAAAGAGGAAACTAAATTACCTGAAATTCTACTACTGTAAACACATTGATATACTTTCAGACTTTTTCCTATTTATAACACACAAAATATAAATGACAAAAAATAGCTTCGTAATATATATACTTTTGTAGCCCCATTCAAGCAACTTAACTATATTATGAATTTCTTTCTGTCTTACGCTTTATATGCACATCATCAATTTTAAGAGCTACATGACATTCCATTGTTTGAATATGCCATAATTTATGAACTTTGTCTCCACTGTAAGACACTTAGGTTGTTTCCTCTGTTATACAATTATAAACACTGTTGTTGTCCTTTATTCAGTTGTGCAATTATGTTCATATGATTAATTACTAGGTGTGAATACTCTGGTCAAAGAGCACACATACTACATTAATTTTCTAGGGCTGATGAAACAAAGTATCACACCCGGGTGGTTTAAACAAGAGGAATTTATTGTCTCATAGTTCTGGAGGCCTGAAATCCAAGATGAACCTGTTGGCAGGGTTGATTTCTCCTGGGGACCGTAAGGAGAATCTGCTCCATGCCTCTCTCCTAGCTTCTGGTGGTTTGCTGGCAATCTTTGGCGTTCCTTGCCTTCTGCTGCATCACCCCGATCTCAGCCTTACTCTCCGCATGGCACTCTCCCTGTGTGCCTGTTCAGGTCCAAATTTCCCCTTTTTATAAGGTCATAAGTCATATTGGATTAGGGGGCCATGCTACTCCAGTATGACCTCATCTATAATGACCCTGTTTCCAAAGAAGGTGACATCGAGGTACTAGATGTGAGGACTCCCACGTACAAATTGAGGGGACACAATTCAACTCATATCATATCTTTAATACTTTTTATATACGTTTAATAAAATTTTAGAGTGCCTCTTTGAGAGATGTAAATGCGGTAGCACTGACAGGACTTGGGGTGACTTATTATAATTGGGAAAGAGATCAGAGGAAAGGAATGTATTGGGTGATTTCTAAATACTGTCCATGAGCAACTGAGTAAAATTCAGGAAAAATATACTGGGAGAGTGAATCTGGTTGGTGATGAGTTACGTTTTAGGTAAACTGAATCTGAGGCATTACAGAATCAACAAGTGGAAAGGTCTAATGAATAGCTATATTCAGAGTTTAGGAAAGACACCAGCACTGGTCTGGAGTTTAGGAAAGACACAAATTTGTGAATCATCACTACTTAAGGGGAAGTTGAAAGTCATGAAATCACCCACTAAAGTCACCCAGTAAAATGAGATAGAAAGAGGACCAAGGACAGAATCCTAGAAGGAAAGAATGAGTGAACTTAATAAACAGAAAAGGTTGGAGAAGATGGGAGAATGGGCTGCTGTCATTGGAGAAAGGAACATGGATGGGATCTTGGAATTGGATATAATGAATGTTTCAGACAGTGGAGATTTCATAGAATATTAACAAAATTTTTTATTGAGGTGAAATTCAAATAACATAAAATTCACCATATTAATCATTTTAAAGTTTACAGTTCAATGTCTTTTTTTTTTTTTTTTTTTTTTTTTGCGGTACGCGGGCCTCTCACTATTGCGGCCTCTCCCGTTGCGGAGCACAGGCTCCAGACACGCAGGCTCAGCGGCCATGGCTCACGGGCCCAGCCGCTCCGCACCATGTGGGATCCTTCCGGACCAGGGCACGAACCTGCGTCCCCTGCATCGGCAGGCGGACTCCCGACCACTGCGCCACCAGGGAAGCCCAGCTCAATGTCTTTTACTACCTTCACAGCATGGCCCAGCACATCCTTCACTTCAACAATAAACATCTCTAGACAAGTGCTGGATTTTGGTTTTTGTCCACACAACTTGAAAACAGAAGTGATGCAGCTTCTAATGAGCCTATTTCTGAAGATCAGAATCATAGGAAAAATGCATCTTTGCTTTCTCCTAAAGTAATTTGGATATTTTCTCTCTTGGCTTCATTCCTATTAAATGATCATTCCAAGCCTCAAATGGAAGATAGAATTATAATTCTTAAGATACTGTCTTACAACTGTAGACTATTTAAATGTGAATCTTAAAAGTAAATTGCTTCCATTTTATTATATTTGTAGGTAGAGTAATTACAGTATTTTTGTTGTTGACACATCCACTAAAATAATCCAGAAACACAGTAAGAATTTTGTCTTCTAAAATAATTTTGATTATATTCTCTTTTAGTTTCATTGCTATTAGTTAACTGATATAAAAGTGCTCAAATGGAAGCATGATAGAAATATTCTCAGGATGTTTTACACACATACATTATATGAATGGGAGTTTTATTAGTAAATTGCTTCCATTTTATTCAATATCTACATATACTATTTTTTGATGTTGTTATTTAACAAGTCTCTTCTATTGGTTGAGCAAAACACAATAATCTTTTCTCTTAAAGTATTTCTCAGCGTTCTCTTCTTTAGTTTTTCTGCTGTAGTTATGTGATTACACAATTGCTCAAATGGAAAATCAATGGAACTGTAATTTTAAAAATAGTGTTTATAAATTTATGTAAAAGTGAATGCCATCTTCTTCTATCTGTAGACAGTATGAAAACAGTATTTCAACTCTTGTTGTTTACTTTAAAGTCCTCAATAACATGAACTGTAGTTGTAGTAAGAGTTTTACATGAGCAATTATAACACATAGAGACATTTGAAATTCAAAGTCTAGTTCTTTATACCAGAGGCTGAATTTACTCTAATTAAAGACTAATGTCTTTATCAAAACAAATTTTAGCTAAAAAAAAAGCTGTGTTAAAATAATTTCCTCTTCTGTATGACTTATAAGAGGCAATCTAGGAAAAAGGTACATTCTCAATTTTCTTATGTCAATCATGCTATATGGATTCTTGGGGATCTGGGTTTTCTTTTACCATTACAACCTTATACCAATTAAAGACAAAATATATCTTTAAAATAAAGGAAAAAAGTCTGCCTATAATGTACTTTAGAGACTTACAGAGACAGCAGAAGCAAGAAGAACTTCAATCCTGCATCCTGTGGAACAGAAACCACATTCACAGAAAGATAGACAAGATGAAAAGGCAGAGGGCTATGTACCACATGAAGGAACAAGATAAAACCCCAGAAAAACAACTAAATGAAGTGGAGATAGGCACCTTCCAGAAAAAGAATTTAGAATAATGATAGTGAAGATGATCCAGGACCTCGGAAAAAGAATGGAGGCAGGGGCTTCCCTGGTGGCGCAGTGGTTGAGAATCCGCCTGCCAATGCAGGGGACATGGGTTCGAGCCCTGGTCTGGGAAGATCCCACATGCTGCGGAGCAGCTAGGCCTGAGAGCCACAACTACTGAGCCTGCGCGTCTGGAGCCTGTGCTTAGCAACGGGAGAGGCTGCTACAGTGAGACGCCCATGCACTGCAATGAAGAGTGGCCCCTGCTCGCCACAACTAGAGACAGCCTGTGCACAGAAACGAAGACCCAACACAGCCAAAAATAAATAAATAAATTAAACAAACAAACAAACAAAAAAAGAATGGAGGCAAAGATCGAGAAGTTGCAAGAAATGTTTAACAAAGACCTAGAAGAATTAAAAACAAACAGAGATGAACAATACAATAACTGAAATGAAAAATACACTAAAAGGAATCAATAGCAGAATAACTGAGACAGAAGAACGGATAAGTGACCTGGAAGACAGAATGGTGGAATTCACTGCTGCAGAACAGAGTAAAGAAAAAAGAATGAAAAGTAATGGAGACAGCCTAAGATACCACTGGGACAACATTAAACACAACAACATTCACATTATAGGGGTCCCAGAAGGAGAAGAGAGAGAGAAAGGACCTGAGAAAATATTTGAAGAGAATATAGTTGAAAACTTCCCTAACATGGGAAAGGAAATAGCCACCCAAGTCAAGGAAGCTCAGCGAGTCCCAAACAGGAAAAACCCAAGGAGAAACATGCCGAGACACTTAGTAATGAAATTGGCAAAAATTAAAGACAAAGAAAAATTATTGAAAGCAACAAGGGAAAAATGACAACATACAAGCAAGGGAACTCCCATTAGGTTAACGGCTGATTTCTCAACAGAAACTCTACAAGCCAGAAGGGAGTGGCATGATATACTTAAAGTGATGAAAGGTAAGAACCTACAACCAAGATTACTCTACCTGGCAAGGATCTCATTCAGATTTGACAGAGAAATCAAAAGCTTTACAGACAAGCAAAAACTAAGAGAATTCAGCACCACCAAACCAGCTCTACAACAAATGATAAAGGAACTTCTCTAAGGGGGAATCACAAGAGAAGAAAAGGACTTATAAAAACAAACCCAAAACAATTAAGAACATGGTCATAGGGGTCTTCCCTGGTGGCGCAGTGGTTGAGAGTCTGCCTGCCGATGCAGCGGACACGGTTTCGTGCCCCGGTCCGGGAAGAACTCACACGCCACGGAGCGGCTGGGCCCGTGAGCAATGACCGCTGAGCCTGAGCGTCTGGAGCATGTGTTCTGCAACGGGAGAGGCCACAACAGTGAGAGGCCTGCGTACCGCTTAAAAAAAAAAAAAAGAAAAAATAGAAAATGGTCACAGGAACATACATATCGATAATTACCTTAAACGTGAAAGGATTAAATGCTCCAACCAAAAGACACAGGATTGCTGAATGGATACAAAAACAAGATCCATATATATGTTGTCTACAAGAGACCCACTTCAGACCTAGGGACACATACAGACTGAAAGTGAGGGGATGGAAAAAGATATTGCATGCAAATGGAAATCAAAAGAAAGCTGGAATAGCAATACTCATATCAGGTAAAATAGAATTTAAAATAAAGAATGTTACAAGAGACAAGGAAGGACACTACATAATGATCAAGGGATCAATCCAAGAAGAAGATATTACAATTATAAATATATATGCACCCAACATAAGAGCACCTCAATACATAAGGCAACTGCTAACAGCTATAAAAGAGGAAATCGACAGTAACACAATAATAGTGGGGGACTTTAACACCTCACTTACACCAATGTAAAGATCATCCAAAATTAAAACAAATAAGGAAACAGAAGCTTTAAATGACACAATAGACCAGATAGATTTAATTGATATTTATAGGACATTCCATCCAAAAACAGCAGATTACACTTTCTTCTCAAGTGCGCATGGAACATTCTCCAGGATAGATCACATCTAGGGTCACAAATCAAGCCACAGTAAATTTAAGAAAATTGAAATCATATCAAACATCTTTTCTGACCACAATATTATGAGATTAGAAATGAATTACAGGGAAAACAACGTAAACAACACAAACACATGGAAGCTAAACAATACGTTACTAAATAACCAAGAGATCACTGAAGAAATCAGAGGAAATTAAAGACTACCTAGAGACAAATTACAATGAAAACACGACAATCCAAAAACCTATGGGATGCAGCAAAAGCAGTTCTAAGAGGGAAGTTTATAGCTATACAAGCCTACCTCAAGAAACAAGAAAAATCTCAAATAAACAATCTAACCTTACACCTAAAGGAACTAGAGAAAGAAGAACAAACGAAACCCAAAGTTAGCAGAAGGAAAGAAATCATAAAGACCAGAGCAAAAATAAAGGAAATAGCAACAAAGAAAACAATAGCAAAGATCAATAAAACTAAAATCTGGTTCTTTGAGAAGATAAACCATTAGCCAGACTCATCAAGGGAAAGAGGGAGAGGACTCAAATCAATAAAATTAGAAATGAAAAAGGAGAAGTTACAACAGACGCCAAAGAAATACAAAGCATCCTAAGAGACTACTACAAGCAACTCTATGCCAATAAAATGGACAACCTGGAAGAAATGGACACATTCTTAGAAAGGTAGAACCTTCCAAGACTCAACCAGGAAGAAATAGAAAATGGGAACAGATCAATCACAAGTGATGAAATTGAAACTGTGATTAAAAAGCTTCCAACAGGGCTTCCCTGGTGGCTCAGTGGTTGAGAGTCCGCCTGCCGATGCAGGGGACACAGGTTCGTGCCCCGGTCTGGGAAGATCCTACATGCCGCAGAGCGGCTGGGCCCGTGAGATATGGCCATTGAGCCTGTGCATCTGGAGCCTGTGCTCCGCAACGGGAGAGGCCACAACAGTGAGAGGCCCACATACCGCAAAAAAAAAAGAAAAAAGAAAAACTTCCAACAAACAAAAGTCCAGGACCAGATGTCTTCACAGGTGAATTCTATCAAACATTTAGAGAAGAGCTAACACCCATCCTTCTCAAACTCTTCCAAAAAATTACAGAGGAAGGAACACTCCCAAACTCATTCTATGAGGCCCCCATCACACTGATACCAAAACCAGACAAAGATACTACAAAAAAAGAAAATTACAGACCAATATCACTGATGAATATAGATGCAAAAATCTTCAAAATACTAGCAAACAGAATCCAACAACACATTAAAAGAATCACACACCATGATGAAGTGGGATTTATCCCAGGAATGCAAGGATTCTTCAGTATGTGCAAATCAATCAATGTGATACACCATATTAACATATTGAAGAATAAAAACCATATGATAGGGCTTCCCTGGTGGCACAGTGGTTGAGAGTCCGCCTGCTGATGCAGGGGACATGGGTTTGTGCCCCGGTCCGGGATGATCCCACATGCTGCGGAGCGGCTGGGCCCGTGAGCCATGGCCACTGAACCTGCGCGTCCGGAGCCTGTGCTCCACGGTGGGAGAGACCACAGCAGTGAGAGGCCTGCGTGCCGCAAAAACAAAACAAACATAAAAAAAACCACCATATGATCATCTCAATAGATGCAGAAAAAGCTTTTGACAAAATTCAACACCCATTTATGACAAAAACTCTCCAAAAAGTGGGAATAGAGGGAACCTACCTCAACATAATAAAGGCCATATACGACAAACCCACAGCAAACATCATTCTCAATGGTGAAAAACTGAAAGCATTTCCTCTAAGATCAGGAATAAGACAAGAATGTCCATTCTCACCACTATTATTCAAGATAGTTATGGAAGTCCTAGTCATGGCAATCAGAGAAGGAAAAGGAATAAAAGGAATACAAATTGGAAAAGAAGTAAAACTGTCTCTGTTTACAGATGACATGATACTATACATAGAGAATCCTAAAGATGCCAGCAGAAAACTACTAGAGCTAATCGATGAATTTGGTAAAGTTGCAGGATACAAAATTAATGCACAGAAATCTCTTGCATTCCTATACACTAATGATGAAATATTTGAAAGAGAAATGAAGGAAACGTTCCCATTTACCATTGCAACAAAAAGTATAAAATATCTTGGAATAAACCTACCTAGGGAGACAAAAGACCTGTATGCAGAAAACTATAAGACACTGGTGTAAGAAATTAAAGATGATACCAACAGGTGGGTAGATATACCATGTTCTTGGATTGGAAGAATCAATATTGTGAAAATGACTCTACTATCCAAAGCAATCTACAGATTCAATGCAATCACCATCAAATTACCAATGGCATTTTTTACAGAACTAGAACAAAAATCTTAATATTTGTATGGAGACACAAAAGATCCCGAATAGCCAAAGCAGTCTTGAGGGAAAAAAAACCGAGCTGGAGGAATCAAACTCCCTGACTTCAGACTATACTACAAAGCTGCAGTAATCAAGACAATATGGTACTGGCACAAAAACAGAAACATAGATCAATGGAACAAGATAGAAAGCCCAGAGATAAACCCATGCATCTATGGTTAACTAATCTATGACAAAGGAGGCAAGGATATAAAATGGAGAAAAACAGTCTCTTCAATAAGTGGTACTGGGAAAACTGGACAGCTACACGTAAAAGAATGAAATTAGAAGACACCCTAATACCATATACAAAAATAAATTCAAAACGGATTAGAGACCTAAATGTAAGACCAGATACTATAAAACGGTTAGAGGAAAACATAGGAAGAATACCCTTTGACATAAATCACAGCAAGATCTTTTTTGATCCACCTCCTAGAGTAATGGAAATAAAAACAAAAATAAACAAATGGGACCTAATGAAACTTCAAAGCTTTTGCACAACAAAGGAAACCATAAGCAAGACGAAAAGACAACTCTCAGAATGGGAGAAAATATTTACAAATGAAGCAACTGACAAAGGATTAATCTCCAAAATATACAAGCAGCTCATGCAGCTCAATATCAAAAAAACAAACAACCCAATCCAAAAATGGGCAGAAGACCTAAATAGACATTTCTCCAAAGCAGATATACAGATTGCTAAGAAACACATGAAAGGATGTTCAACATCACTAAACATTAGAGAAATACAAATCAAAACTACAGTGAGGTATCACCTCACACTGGTCAGAATGGCCATCATCAAAATTCTACAAACAATAAATGCTGGAAAGGGTGTGCAGAAAAGGGAACCCTTTTGCACTGTTGGTGGGAAAGTAAATTGATACAGCCACTATGGATAACAGTATGGAGGTCCCTTATAAAACTAAAAATAGAATTACCATATGATACAGCAATCCCACTACAGGGCATATACCCTGAGAAAACCATAATTCAAAAAGACACATGCACCCCAATGTTCATTGTAGCACTACTTACAATGGCCAGGTCATGGAAGCAACCTAAATGCCCATCAACAGACGAATTGATAAAGAAGATGTGGTACATACATACAAAGGAATATTACTCAGCCATAAAAAGGAATGAAATTGGGTCATTTGTTGAGACATTTGTGGATCTAGAGATTGTCATACAGAGTGAAGTAAGTCAGAAAGAGAAAAACAAATATTGTATATTAATGCATATATGTGGAACCTATAAAAATGGTACAGATGAACCGGTTTGCAGGGCAGAAATTGAGACACAGGTGTAGAGAACAAACGTATGGACACCAAGGCGGGAAAGCCACGGGGGGTTGGGGGTGGTGGTGTGATGAATTGGACAATTGGGATTGACATGTATACACTGATGTGTGTAAAGTTCATGACTAATAAGAACCTGCTGTATAAAAATAAAATAAAATAAAATTAGAAAAAAAATTTTTTTTTTTTTTTTTGCGGTACGCGGGCCTCTCACCGCTGTGGCCTCTCCCGTTGCGGAGCACAGGCTCCGGACGCGCAGGCCCAGTGGCCACGGCTCACGGGCCCAGCCGCTCCGCGGCATGTGGGATCTTCCCGGACCGGGGCAAGAACCTGTGTCCCCTGCATCAGCAGGTGGGGTCTCAACCACTGTACCACCAGGGAAGCCCTAGAAAATTTTTTTAAAAAGAAAGTATTTACAAAATGCCAAGATTGTCTTGGTAGTATAAGTAAATTCAGTATATAACACTATTGTTATATGAGAAATTAGATGTAAAACATAAAAAGAAAAAAAAAAGACTTACAGTGCACACTGACAATTAAGACTGCAATTTCCCTAGGGAGGAGACGGGAAAAGCAGGTAACAGATGTGTTTACACTCAGATCTCATCTCTCCCATATACTTGCCCTCCTTCAGGGCATTTTTTCTTCCTTCTGCCAGCTGGTAGTTTGTGATACTGCAGGTGCACAACAAATGTTGAGTGAGTTAAATTCCAGTTTGAACCCACAGATACTAATTATAGTTATTTTTTATGATGTTTTAAAGACTAAAGAATACCAACAACTTCATTTTCCCCCACAAATGAATTATGAATGCAATAATAGCATTCTAAGTATTTGGAAGGGGTGTTTAAATTTTTCCTTTTGAGTGGTGTGATTGTAAAAATTTCCATGCCCAAGTTATGGATTATTTCAATTCCAATACAATAAAATATGGGGAAAGGCAAAGAAACTTCTACAAAATCATAACGAAGATATAATAGTACAGAGAAGTACTGGGAGAGGCAGAATAAAGGGTTGAAAAGGCATACTCTAAAGCTACGTTACCCAGTACAGTAGCCACCAGCCACTTGTGGTTACTGAGCACTTGAAATATGGCTAGTATGAACTGAGATGTGCTCTGAGTAGAAAAGATACAATGGAGTTCTTTTTTTTTCCACATCTTTACTGGAGTATAAATGCTTTACAATGTTGTGTTAGTTTCTGTTATACAACAAAGTGAATCAACTATATGTATACATATATCCCCATAACCCCCCCCCTTGAGCGTCCCTCCCACCCCTCTAGGTGGTCACAAAGCACTGAGCTGACCTCCCTGTGCTATGCAGCAGCTTCCCACTAGCCATCCATTTTACATTTGGTAGTATATATATGTCAATGCTACTCTCTCACTTCATCCCAGCTTCCCCTTCCCCCACCCGGTGTCCTCAAGTCTGTTCTCTATGTCTGTGTCTTTATTCCTGCCCTGCCTCTAGGTTCATCAGTACCCATTTTTAAAAATTCCATATATATGCGTTAGTATATAGTGTTTGTTTTTCTCTTTCTGACTTACTTCATTCTGTATGACAGATTCTAGGTCCATCCACCTCACTACAAATAACTCAATTTCATTCCTTTATATGGCAGAGTAATATTCCATTGTATATATGTGCCACATCTTCTTTATCCAATCATCTGTTGATGGACGTTTAGTTTGCTTCCATGTCCTGGCTATTGTAAATAATGTTGCGATGAATATTGCGGTACATGTATCTTTTTCAATTATGGCTTTCTCAGGGTATATGTCCAGTAGTGGGATTGCTGGGTTATATGGTAGTTCTATTTTTAGTTTTTTAAGGAACCTCCATACTGTTCTCCACAGTGGCTGTATCAATTTACATTCCCACCAACAGTGCAGGAGGGCTCCCTTTTCTCCTCACCCTCTCCAGCATTTATCATTTGTAGCCTTTTTGATGATGGCCATTCTTACCTGTGTGAGGTGATACCTCATTGTGGTTTTGATTTGCATTTCTCTAATGATTAGTGATGTTGAGTATCTTTTCATGCATTTGTTGGCCATCTGTATGTCTTCTTTGGAGAAATGAAAAGACACAATGGATTTCAAAGACTTAGTATGAAGAAAAGCAGATGAAATATCTCATTAATTTTTTATATTAATTACATGTTGAAATTATAATATTTTGGATATATTGGGTTGAATAAAAATTGTATTAAAATGGATATTTCCTGTCTTGTTTTATGTGACTACTGGAAAATTAAAAATTATACATATGTGGTTCAAATTATGTTTCTATTGGATAATTTTGCTGTGCAGTCAAACTATCTGGGTGCAAATCTTCCACTAACTCCTTGGTATGACTTAAGCACTTCACTATGTCTCGGTTTCCTTATCTGCACAATGGGTGTAATGATAATACTTAACCTGTTAGAGGCATTTCTTAGACATGCTGATATGCGCAGGTGTCAGTGGTTAGTAACTTAATAATAAGGGAACCAGCAGAATGATCAAAGGGTGAGCAGTTCAGAAAACACAATTGGAAGTGGGATATAACTCAGAAATGGAAGGATCACTGGAGCAGCATATTGAAACAAACAAACAAAAACCGAAAGCAAAGAGGCACCTAATTAAGTAATGTCTGAAGTTCCATTTCTCATGATCATAAAAGCACCATGTCCAAATCAGTTGATACAGAAGACATCTGGAGAGAATAGTACCAGATATCAGATGTGCTGACCATTGATTAGAAATAATAATCAATACGACTAAAAAGCAGTGCTAATGATATGTCTGTGACTGTTTATTGGAGTCCTAAGTTTGCATTCTCCAGCCTTGTTGAGGGATCAGAAACTGAATTAAACCAAGGTTAAAAGTAGAACATCAAGTAACAAATTGTGCTTTTAAACAGACAGCTGCCCGTGATTTTCTCAAACAATGAGTAAAATGCAGAATATACAGTTTGCTCTTTAGTTTGTTATGACAATTAAGTGAAGTAATACAACTAAGGTGCTTACATGAATAAACAATAGCTGTTATCATTGTCATTGTTAATTAGCAATATTATTATGGGAAAGTAATGAAGAAAGAAGTTATACTTAGATTCACTATACCAAAAAGGGAATAGTAACTGTGACTCATGTCAAAATCAGAGTTATTCAAATGTAATCAAATTCTGAGGGGGTAATTCTAAGAAGAAAATAATGGAGAGATTTGTGTTAATTTTTTAAAAATATTTGAGAACCATGAACTAATTTGGAACTATTTAATATTTCTTCATATGTTAGTAGCAATGATAGCATAAAATACACTTGCAGGTGGTAGAATTTAAAATTTGTGTAAATCCAGTTTGGCAGGTCCTCAAAAAGTTAAACAATAGAATTACCATATGACCCAGAAATTCCACCTCTAGGCACCTACCCAAATGAATTGAAAATGTATGTCCACACAACTTGTACACAAATGTCTATAGCAGCATTATCTATAATGGTCAAAAAGTGGAAACAACACAAATATCCATCAACTGATGAATGAATAAACAAAATGTGGCATAGTCACACAATAGAACCATAAAAAGGAACAAAATACTAATACAGATGAGAATATGGATGAACTTTTAAAACACTATGATGGGCTTCCCTGGTGGCTAACATGTCGCAGAGCAACTAAGCCCGTACGCCACAACTACTGAGCCTGCGCTCTAGAGCCCGTGAGCCACAACTACTGAAGCCCGCACGCCTAGATCCCGTGCTCTGCAACAAGGGAAGCCACCGCAATGAGAAGCCTGTGCACGGCAACGAACGGTAGTCCCCGATTGCCGCAACTAGAAAAAGTCAATGCGCAGCAACGAAGACCCAACACAGCCAAAAATAAATAAATAAATAAAATTAAAAAAAAACCCACAACACTATGTTAAGTGAAAGAAGCCAGACGCAAATCCACACACTGTATGATTCCATTTATATTAAATGTCCATTGTAGGCAAACCGGTTGAGACAGAAAGCAAATTAGTGGTTGCCAAGGGCTAGAGGAAGAGGGAAATGGAACACCGAACAAATATTGGATCACTTTGCAGGGTAATGGAAATTTTCGAGGTTAGATAGTGATGACGGTTGTGAATATACTAAAATTCACTGAATTGTACAGTTTAAAATGGTGAATTTTATGGTGTTAAGAAAACGTAAAATAAATATTCGTTCAAACAAAATAAAATAAAATTAGTATAAATCCAAAGAGCTGAGATATGGATGGAGAGGATGAAAATGAATGATTTGCTTACAGATAAAATGTGACTATTACTAAAGAATAGAGTGGATGAATAAATATTGAATTAACTAGAATGTTAAGAAGAGAAAAAGAATAATATTGAGACCTGTCAGGAAGAGAATTAACACCCTTAACTATCAGTATAGAAGATACTTCAGGAGTGGCTGTTTGACCTACAGGGAGGCCTTCTTCCCTGAGAACCCTCCCCAGTAGCCAAGGCAGGCTTAGGCAGAACCTGATGCCCTTGAAGGAGTTGAATGGTGCAGAGACAGACATGTCACCTAAGTTACGCCACCACAAGATCTGATCCCAGGATTTGGGGATTTGAAGTTGAGTGATACAGAGACTGGGAGTCAGAGTCATATTAATAGCAGTACTCTAATGATAAGGTCTGTGGATTTATTGTGAAAGATCTTAAACTTGTCTTGGTACCTGGTTCAGCAACATTTAATTAATACCCTCTGTCAGGTACTGTGCCCTTGTAATACTTCCCTTCTTCCCCACCCCAGTCCCCACTTTTTTAACACAAGCTAGCCTGATTAAGTTTCTGTTAGTTAACACCATAAATAATATTTCAAAACAAATCACTTGAGGTAATACTTATACAGCATCAAGAAAAAAATGTATCACTTTGATGTTATCAATGAAATTTTAAATACTAAATGTAAATTCTCTATGAAATTTATTTCACTACGAATAATGAAGCTCTGGAAATTCCAGGAAGGATAAACACAGACCTGAGAGAAGTAATAAAAGCTATCAATGAAAAAGAACATGATTTTTCCATTTGGCTTTATGAAAATGCACTACGTGATCTTTATATTTCTAATTTTGAAAGTGAAAGGTTGATGGAAACCATGACACAAATAGGTCCATAAGCTGTTGTTTGAGAACTATTGAATTAAAACCTAGAGTTTTTTTTTTTTTTTTTTTGGGGTACGCGGGCCTCTCACTGTTGTGGCCTCTCCCGTTTCGGAACACAGGCTCCGGACGCGCAGGCTCAGCGGCCATGGCTCACGGGCCCAGCCGCTCCGCGGCATGTGGGATCCTCCTGGACCGGGGCACGAACCCGTGTCCCCTGCATCGACAGGCGGACTCTCAACCACTGCGCCACCAGGGAAGCCCTTAATGATTTTTTTTGATGTGGACCAGTTTTTTTTTAAGTCTTTATTGAATTTGTTACAATATTGCTTCTGTTTTCTGTTTTTTCAGCCTCGAGGGATGTGGGATCTTAGCTCCCCGACCAGGGATCAAACCTGCACCCCCTACATTGGAAGGCAAAGTCTTAACCACTGGACTGCCAGGGAAGTCCCCTAGATATATATTTTTTAAATAAATATACTTATTTATTTATATTTGGCTGCATTGGGTTGTCGCTGCTGCACGCGGGCTTTCTCTAGTTGGAGTGAGCAGGGGCTACTCTTCGCTGTGGTGCACAGGCTTCTCATTGCGGTGGCTTCTCTTGTTGCAGAGCATGGGCTCTAGGCACGCGGGCTTCAGTAGTTGTGGCACATGGGTTCAGTAGTTGTGGCTTGCGGGCTCTACATGCAGGCTCAGTAGTTGTGGTGCACAGGCTTAGTTGCTCCGTGGCATGAGGGATCTTCCTGGACCAGGGCTTGAACCCGTATCCCCTGCATTGGCAGGCAGATTCTTAACCACTGTGCCACCAGGGAAGCCCTAGAGATTTAAAATATAGAATTTAAAAGCATCTTTTGGTTATTCGATTAGCTCATTTTTATAAACAGGTATTGAGGTCAGGGGAAATTGATTACCTCAAAGTCAGGATAATTTTAGGCAAGGCTGCCTCTAGAACCCCATATAATGCTTTTTGGACATTAACACATTGCTAAAGAAATGTTTCCTGACAATTAGAAGTATAATGAATAAAACAACGGTAAACTATTCATTACAGATAGCTTATTGGTGATCAAAACTTGCTTTGTCACATTGTAAATGTTTAGATTCTAACAGTCTAGACATTTCATTAATATTTATTGAAGTTGGGAGACATTAATTTATCCACTTATGAGTCACTGTGGATATAAAAAACAAATAAATGAAATTGCCCTCATAATGTGCAATACTGCAACATAATAACAATTTGATGTTCTTGTTTACGATTTCAAATTGAATGTTGATTAGGTTGCAGTATATCATACTAAATTTTTCATCTCAGAAATAGTTCATTAGTCTAGAATGTGTGGGTAGGGACATTTGTAATTATTTCTCACATGATTAAGAAGATATTGTCTCCTATGCACATGACTTTGGATATAAACCAGAAGCACAGGTTTTACAGTTAACACTCTCCATGTGTAACTGCCTGCAGGGATAGTGTACTGTATATCTAGAATTTTTTTTAAGAGGATAGATCCTATGTTATGTTCTAAATCCAATTTAAAAAATTAAGCCTATTTTTAATATATATATGTGTATATGTTTTGTTTATATATGTATGTGTGTGGAAAAATATATATATATATATATATATATATATATATATATATATATATATACTCTGTTTTCAAAATGAAAATTTTAAAAATCCCTTTTTTCTTAATTTTAAAAGTAATACAGAGACTTCCTGTTCCGGGATGAGGCAGAGTAGTTGCATTTCTCCCCATTCCTTCTGCCAAGTACAGCTAAAAACCCTGGATGCTATAAAACAAATATAAGAAGACTGAAAGGTGGAGAGAAGGCAGATTGTCTAGTTACCTGGAAAGACAAGGGAGTGAGTTCTCTAGTTACCTGGAAAGACAAGGCAGTGAGTTCTCTGAGTTTTCTTTTTACTTCATAGTTGGGGTGCTAGAGATACTGACAACCTGGAAATGTCAGTGGGCTCAGACAAAAGCCTGTTCTCTCTAGACAAAGAACCAGGAAAGCCACAGCCTAGCAAGGGAGAAAACATTTAGTTAATAACCACTTGTGCAGAAAGGAGTCAACGTGGGAGGCCTGAGCCTGTTGTCGCCAGAAAATCCTGTTTGCGAGGTTGGCCCTTGGCTGGCATCTGGGAACTTCACTGATATTTTCCTGCACTAATATTAAACCTTCCCTAAATGAGAAGAGTGTCTCACTGTGCCTAGATTGTTCATGGAAACCACGTGGTTTATGCTGCTCACCTGCTTTCCTTTTGGGAGTGTGAAATTGATAATAGCAAGTGAGTACCTACATGACCAGACCTCCAAAAACCTTGGGTAAAGAATCTCTAAAGAGCTTCCCAGGAGAAAACCCTTCATATGTGTTGTCACAATTCACTGATTGAAAAACTGAGCACACCATGGGCCATTCCACTTAGAGAGAACTCTTAGAATCTTGTGCTTTGTTTCCTCTAGGCTTCATTCCTTGAAACTTTTCCCTTTGCTGATTTTGCTTTGTAACCTTCTGCTGTAAATCTCAACTGTGAATACAACAATAAATTGACTCCTGTGAGTCCTCCTGGTGAAGCATTGAACAAAGGAGTGTTCTTGGAGACCACTGACACATTGCCATACTCCAACCAAATATCACAAGAAAAAGTGGTGGTTCCACCACCTCTGTCAGCAGTAGCCCAGTGGGAAGTCTAGCCTTTCACCCTTGCCAGGCTATAATGAGGTACTCCAACTCCCTTCCAGGATGGTGTCAGAGAAGACTGAGTGGGAAGCCAGAACTTTTACTATCTTCCAGTGGAGGTCATGTGGGGTGTAGTGATGAAGCACCCCTCTACCTCCCAACTTGGGTGGTATCACTGGAGGCTGGTGGAGAACCTGAACCCTCACCCCTGTACAAGAGTAATGGGGTGCCCTTTCCTGCCCACATGGGGTGTCAAAGGAGGCCTAATGAGGAGCTTGGATTTCTACCACAACCACGAAAAGTATGTGAAGAAATAATGTCTAAAAATTCCCAAACTGGCAAAAGACATAAACATATAGAATAAAAATGTTGAGTGAATCTCAAATAGAATAAACCTAAATAAATCTCCACCAAGACACAGCATAGTCAAACTTCTGAAAGCTAAAGACAAAGAAAAAAATTCTTGAAAGCAGCAAGAAAGAAACAATAGCTTATAAACAGCAGGAAAAACAATTTTTTTTTTTTTTTTTTTTTGGCGGTACGCGAGCCTCTCGCTGTTGTGGCCTCTCCCGTTGCGGAGCACAGGATCCGGACGCGCAGGCTCAGCGGCCATGGCTCACGAGCCTAGCCGCTCCGCGGCATGTGGTATCTTCCCAGACTGGGGCACGAACCCGTGTCCCCCGCATCAGCAGGTGGACTCTCAACCACTGCGCCACCAGGGAAGCCCAGGAAAAAGCAATTTTATTGACAGATTTCCCTTCTAAAACTATGGAGGCCAGAAAGAAGTCGCACAGTTTTCAAGTGCCAAAAGAAAAGAACTGTCAATCCAGATTCTATAAGCAGTGAGAATATGCTTTAGTAATAAAGGAGAAGTCAAGACATTCTCAAATGAAGCAAGCCTGAAAGAATTTCTTGCTAGCAAACCTATCCTAAGAGAATGACTAAAAGAAATTCTCTAAACAAAAAGGAATCTTGGGACATAAGGAAGAAAGAACAATGGAAAGAATAAAAATATAGGTAAATACAACACTTTCCCTCTTGAAATTTCTAGGTTGTATCTGATGATTGAAGCAAAAATTATAACGTTGTTCAATACGGTTCTCAATGTACGTAGAGGAAATATTTAAGACAATTATAAACTAGAGACAGGAAAGGAACTTAATTAGCAGTGAAGATGTTTATACGTCACTGGAACTAGTAAAATATTACCACCAGTAGACTGCTAAGTTATGTATATATAATAGAGCAATCACTAAAAATTTATACAAAGAGATACACTTTAAAACAATACAGACAAATCAAAATGGAATTCTTAACTCATCTTTGAGTAACCAACAGAAAGACAGGAAAAAGAAAATAGAAAAACCAAAACCAGAAAACAATAAAGTGGCCGACTGAAGCCTTAAAATATCAATAATTGCATTACATACAAATGGTCTATTTTATTTGTAAAAGCCAAAAAGTGGAAACAGGGCTTCCCTGGTGGCGCGGTGGTTGCGAGTCCACCTGCCAATGCAGGGGACATGGGTTCGTGCCCCGGTCCGGGAGGATCCCACATGCCACGGAGTGGCTGGGCCCGTGAGCCATGGCCGCTGAGCCTGCACGTCTGGAGCCTGTGCTCCGCAACGGGAGAGGCCGCGGCAGTGAGAGGCCCGCA
Source organism: Stenella coeruleoalba (assembly GCF_951394435.1). NCBI lineage: Eukaryota > Metazoa > Chordata > Mammalia > Artiodactyla > Delphinidae > Stenella > Stenella coeruleoalba. The sequence continues at coordinate 135,563,505 of NC_137148.1, forward strand.
CCGCAAAAAAAAAAAAAAAAAAAAAAAGTGGAAACAACCACAATGTCCAATAGGTGGTTAGACAAACTGTGATAAATCCATACCAGGGAATCCTTCTCAGCCATAAGAGGAAATGGACTACTGATACACACAATAGCTTGAATAAATCTCACAGGCCTTATTCTGAGTGAAAAAGGCCAATCTCAAAAGGCATATACCATATATTTCCGTTTACATAACATCTGGAAATGACGAAATCATAGAGATGGAAACCAGATTAGTGACAAAGGGTTAGGAATGGTGAGAGAAATGGGGGTGGGCTTGAGTATAAAGAGGGAGCACAAGGTGTATCTTTGTGGTGATGGAAGAAGTCTGTACCTTGATTGCAGTGGTAGCTATATGAATCTACATGTGATAAAATGGCATACAATTATATGCACACACATTGTACCAATGTCAATATCCTGGTTTTGATATTGTACTATAATGACATGAGATCATTAGAAAAAAGTGAGTGTACACATAATCTCTTTTTGCAACCTCCTGTGTATACATAATTATTTTAAAATATGTATAAACTGTATACACGTGTATATATCTAAAGCACAGAAAAGATTTTCAAGGATAGGCCTAAAAATTAATACTGGTAAGGATATGTTTATACTATTTTTGTTGTTGTTGTTTTTGGCCATGCCACAGAGCATGTGGGATTTTAGTTCCCCGATCAGGGATTGAACCTGTGCCCTCTGCAATGGAAGCAAGGAGTCTTAACCACTGGATCACCAGGGAAGTCTTGTACTATTTTTTTTAAGTTATTATTATTTTTTGGCTGCGTTGGGTCTTTGTTGCTGTGCACGGGCTTTCTCTAGTTGCGGCGAGCGAGGGCTACCCTTTGTTGTGCTGCATGGGCTTCTCATTGTGGTGGCTTCTCTTGTTGCGGAGCACAGGCTCTAGGTGCGCGGGCTTCAGTAGTTGTGGCACGTGTGCTCAGTAGTTGTGGCTCACGGGCTCTAGAGTGCAGGCTCAGGAGTTGTGGCACATAGGCTTAGTTGCTCTGCGGCATGTGGGATCTTCCCAGACCAGGGCTCGAACCCGTGTCCCCTGCATTGGCAGGCGGATTCTTAACCACTGCACCACCAGGGAAGCCGCCTTGTACTATTTTTAAAAAAAGAGAAAAAGAATGCAAAATTATTGTAAAAAATTCAAATACAGAAAAATATAAACAAGGTGAAACTCACCTGCTCTATGATGCCATCGAGAGATAATTGCTTTCATTCATTTAACAAATACTTACTGAGTGCATCCTATGGTGCCATGAACTGTTAACATTTGCTGTGTATTTCAGAAATTTCCCGCACATCCAGAGTCAATTACAAATTGTAATCATTATAAATCACCGATGTTATTATATGTATAATATGTATTATTATATAATCTCTCTATTCTCTACATTCTATTCATCCATTATTCATCCATTTGCAAATATGTATTGAGTACCTGCTTTAGCCAACATCATGCTATGCTCTGAGGATACAGTGGTGAATAGAGCAGACATGGTCTGTTTCCTCACAAAGCTTACAGTATAGTAAAAGATTGTCACTAAACAAATTGTCTGAAATAGACAATTACCGATTATGTCAAGTTTAGACAAATGCAAACAATGCTTTGAAATGCCCAACTGTGAAAGAAAGGATAGTAGTTATGACGGCAAGATACTGTAGCATGTTTATCATTGATGGAAATGAGCCTGTAGAAAGAAAGAGGTTAAAGATACAAGAGCAAGAGAGAGGGATACTGCATTTATACAAAGTTTCCTGAGAGGGAAGGAGCCAGAGCACAAATATAAGGGTTGACTTCGGGTAGAAGGAAATTGCCGCATTGAAACAAGCAAAAGAAGTGAGGACAAGTGCAGATATAACTTAGTTTGTAGATTTGGAGGTCTGAAGTTCAGGCAATTCCTCTTTGAGACTTTCTATTTTCTTAACAAAATATGAGACAATGTCATCTGCCAAAAGCAAGGATGTAAACTGGAAGATCTGAGGTTGGAAGAGAGTTGACGTTTTAAGTAGTCGTTTGGGAAAGCAAGATGAATAGAGAAAGGCAGTAGTTCACTGGCCAGGGTGAGTTAAGGGCCCGCAGAGTCTGTTCTATGGGGTAGATTCTAAACATTTTTAGTTAATTGCAGTCAGGGAAAAAAACAAGGGTATAAACATTAAAAGAGAGAAACAAAGTGCTGTAGTGCACTAAATAAAAAAAAAAAGAAATTAGAAAGAGGATTGTTTTTCAACTGGAAGGACAGGAAGAAAACGCCCTGAGAAAGGGAATGAAGTAAAGAAGTCAGGGGAAGATGAAGATACATGCAGAGGGGTAGTAGCTTTCTGTCTGGGGTGCAGGAATGTCCTTTTGTCTTCCAATCCAAACATGGGCACAGTGGTATCAGCAGTTTACCATCTGATTTTTTTTTGCGGTACGCGGGCCTCTTACTGTTGTGGTCTCTCCCGTTGCGGAGCACAGGCTCCGGACGCGCAGGCTCAGCGGCCATGGCTCACGGGCCCCGCCGCTCTGCGGCATGTGGGATCTTCCCGGACCGGGGCACGAACCCGTGTCCCCCCCATCGGCAGGCGGACTCTCAACCACTGCACCACCAGGGAAGCCCGTACCATCTGATTTTTTGAAATTGTTCCACATTTCTTTTAATCACTTAGACGTGACAACCTATCAAAACCCTATGCAGGAATTCCCAGGCACCTTTAGTTGCTGCAGAGAAGTATGAGTGAAGCACAAGTATATCATCCTCCACACATTAGAAAAAGGCTCTAGTGAGCAACAGGAGGCAGACGTTTAATTTTTCTCTTATTGGAAGTTGTGAGTGGCTGTGAGCCCCTTCTTAGGTCCACTTTATATACATTCCTAGTTACCACGAGTCCAGTTCTTTTATTCAATGTTATCTTTCAATCCACTCCAAGTGTTTTCTCAACATTATTTTTGATTTAATGAATGTTTAGTTAAATATAAATGGACTTGGAGGAACTGAAATATAGGCATAAGATAACTTAAAATCATCTGGTAAATGGACCAAGTCTAGAAATGGACTTGGAGGAACTGAGATTTGGGCATAACTTAAAATCATCTGGTAAGTCTCTGCTACCATTATTCTCTGAGAAATACTACTGTTCAACACTTGGCTAGATAATTTGTAATTATTAAATTATTTACACTCTAGTAATACCAGACTTATCATCAGGCTCTTTGTACAATGGCTATTCCATGATTAAAAGGAATCTCCTTATGTATCCTGTTGTTTAGAATTAGTGAAGCTTAAAAATGTTTTAGTTCACCGTTCTGTTAACAAAAACAAGTTTCTCTAACCACAACAGCAAGAATATAAAGTCGCCAAGAAGCTATTTGGCACGTGAACAAAGCAAAAAAGATTGGTTTGAAAGAAAATTCATTCTGGAGTCCAGTCACTTGTCTTTTGGCCATCTCTTTGGCTAGACTGCTAATGTGTGACTTTTGTACAAATTCTTTTAACTTTGGGTTTTCCGTTTCCCATTTTTTGAAGGATAGCGGGAATACTTGTTACTGAAAATACGTTTCATTTTTAAAAATGAGCAGATACTCATACATTACTAGCGCAATAAAAATTACCAAAAGAGGGAAGGAAAACGTAAAATAGTTTGTGTGTCTTAACTAAAAAACTGTTAAGACACAAAACTTGGCTCTTTGTTTCCATTCCATGACAGCCAAAAGGGAAACATGGATCAGTAACACTGCTGTCAAGTAGAAGCAAAAATACAAGTAATTCAAGGACCTAGTGCATACTTGGGGCCAATATTATTTTCTCCCTTTCCCTTCCTTTTCAAAACCTAAGTTTTGTTTGCCGCCACATACAACAATCTAGTGGGCAATTATTAACTTCTTTTTCTTGCCTATCATAAAGTGATGCACGTTGGGAGTTCGCTGTACCAGACAGCGGCTGCTCCGAATTTCCATTAAACCCTGGAATTCTTTTCTCAGGGTTTGTAATTGGCTTTCTTAGCATTCTGCAGGAAGATGGAATGGACCTGGGAACGGGCGGGTGGAGACTAATTCGATACAAGACTACAGTAATCTCGATGCAGCTCTCATGAGATTTGCTTCCTTGGTTCTCTGAGACTTGGGCTTGCCCCTTCCCTGACGATCCTGTTTCCTCTTCCATTGGGTAAAACGGGTAGAATTCTAAACTCCTGAATTGGTGGCCCCTGGTGCCAGGTAGAGCTCTCAAGTCTCAAGTCTCAAGACCTCAAATATCACCTTTCAGGCCTCATTCGGAACATGAAAAAGCCACACAAGTTTTAGGCCCGAGTCCCAGGAAGATCTCAGCACACCTAGCTCCGACTTTGGAGAAACAATACCAGAGACGTCATACCCCCGGCAGGGCCTACCCAACTCAAAAACCCGCCAGCGGACGCATGCGCAGAACGGGCGAGGGACGGAAGCCATCCAAGACTCGCAGGCATCCGTACAGCGGTCACATTATCGGAAAGGCCTGGTTCCCTCGTCGCGGTGAGGAAGTCCCTGGCAACGTCTATGTAACATCGTTGCCCGGAGAGAAACAAGGGAAGCGACCTTCCGCTCTCTGGCGCGCTTCCGTTTCAAACCCTAACTTCCGGTTCGTTAGCCGGTTCCGGTCCCCGCCTCTCACTTCCGGTCGCCTTGGATTCCGCTGCGGTCGGTTCCTGCGTCCGCTCCTGCCGGTTCCGCCGCGCTCCAGGTGAGGGGACGCGGGGCGCTCCGGCGCGCCGTGGGGCTGGGGGACCACAGCTTTGCTGTCTCGAGACCCGGCCTCCACTGTGGCCGGGCGGGCGGGCTGGTGGCTGCTCGTGGGGGCCCCGCCCGCGGCGGCCCAGGCCTCCGGCCCCGGCCGGCTCTTCACAGGGGCCGACGCCCTCCCATCCAGCCTCGTCGCCTAGGTGGAGGGCTTCCGGCGCCTCAGTGGATTTTGCGTCCCCAAACCTTTACTCCTCCCTCTTCTGGGGTTTGTCCGTCTCTCCCTCCTCCCTGTTGAACGGATTCCGGCCCTCTCGGGTTTTGGGGTCTCTGCCTGCCTTCTGTGCTGTCTCATACCAATCACTTCCCACAGCTCTTTCCTCTGCACTCCCTCGCAGTTGCTGCTGCCCTGCTCTCCCGAGGAGGAGTTGACAGTACTTCAACAGTTACCCTTTACTGGGCGTGTTTAAATTTAACTCCCTCCCCTCAATTCCCAAGGTGTTAACTTTTGCTGCTGTTACTTTCAAATTAACCGCCTTTGCTACTTTTTAGTTGTGTGGTCTCGGGCAATTTGTTTTTCCTCTTTTTCAATTTTCTGGTCTGTATAATGAAGACAGTAGTTGTCAGTAGGATTGTGAAGATTAAATGAGATTATTCAATTAAGTTGTTGAGCATGTTATCATTTTCCTATCTTCACCACCATTCGTATTGCTTTTTATAGTATACAAAGTGATGTCACGGCTGTTATCGCAGGGATTAACACTATTCTTGTCAAGTAAACATTCCTGCCCTGACTAGGCAAGTCACCACTGTATGTTAGGGGGAAGAATTTACCCAAACAGCCGTTCTTGACTGTAGTTTCACCATAAAGGTGTGCTCCTTGCTTACTTGTTCGGGTTTGATTGCCACATTTACCCCTAAAATCATTTTTCAGTTTATAAATCTGATAGGGTCCGCAGTGATACAAAACATTAAAATTGTGTAAGAAAGAAGGCTAAATGTGAAAACATAAAATGACTCATGCATTTGCATTGCATTGCTCCATTGTTGTTAATGATCTGAATATTGAAGGAATGAGGTTCAGTAACTGAAAAACAGTTTTAAGGACTTTATGCGGTAAAATTTTTTATGGTGTTTGTTTTGTTGTGCTTGGTCCTTTAGAGCAATTGTCAACTTGGAGATCCCACTTGTGCCATGGGTGATGATATTTGTATACTGCTTTACTAAGCATATAGAGCCCATGCCATCTGGCACATTTTTTTTTTAAGGCTGAGAAAATTGAAGAGCCTAGAGCGCTGGCTCTCAAACTTTAGCTTGCCTCAGAGATGGGGGGAGGGGGAGACAGAGATTGTTAAAACCCAAATTGCTAGGTCTCTTCTCTCCAGACCCAGTTACATTCCCAACAAGTTACCAAGTGGGGTCAATGCTGTTGGATGGTCTGGGGACCACACTTTGAGAACACTGGTCTAGAGGTGCAGTGACTTGTCCATGCTTACCTAGAGTTCAGGTGATCTCACTTCACATGTTCTGCTCTGCCCAGCACAGTATGCTGTATTAGTGCTATTTGCATTCCTAGCTCTTGTAAATTTTCAGTTTTATTTCCACTTCTCTCAGAAAAATAATATTTAAATGATATTTCAGTTTGACTCAAAAGGGCCATTTGGCTTTTTATTGAGGATTATAAGGTTTGTTAGAGCAAGTTCTCTCCAAATAGAATACATTGCCCTAAAGTAACACACCTTCTTTAAAGTTTTAGTAGAGCAGGTTGTAAACATAGAATAAATGTAAGTGAATTTACGGTGCTCTTTTCTAATGGGCATGTTGAAGACATCTTAAATTTTCAAATTACGTTTGCATGTTAAGATTTATAATTTGCCTTCTTTCTTGCAGTTGGTTGTAATACTTGAAGAGTGAAGTCAAATGTTGTATTAAATATATGACAGCATTTGGAAATACCACTACTTTGAGATTAGAAAATCTAGTTCTCTGACCTGTTGGGGGAACCAACTTATGAAAACTGGTAGAAAGCTTTATGGGGGGAGGAGACCTACATGCTATTGTTGATGAGTGGCAGCTGCTATATAACCTTTGTGTACTTATATCTGTGCCTGTAGGTTTTGTATTTACTGATATTTGGTGCCTTAACTCCTGTAGGTGCAATTCAAGAGAGACAGTTGTGTAAGGGAAGAAAATGAGATTTAGTCAGAAGACTTGTTCTGTTATCAGCTATGTGCCAATGAGCAGATTACATAACCTCTCTGAACCCCTATTTCCTTAATTGTAAAAGAGGGACAGTTCTTATCAAACAACCTTGTTAAAGGAGATTGAGTAACAACTGTCCAGTGTATTAAATATGAAACAAATAATGGTCATTTACTATTTAGCGCAGTGCCTGGAACACTTCAGTTCTAGTTTTTAGAACAACTTATGTAACCAGTACTTACTTGTTTAGAGCTTACTATGTGCCAGGTAGTATGTGACTTACAAAAATTAATTTATTCCTCTTAAGAACCCTGAGAATTAGGCAGTATTAGCATCCCTGTTTTACAGATGAGGAAACCTAGGCACTAAGAGTCAGTTAGCTTTCCAAGGTTAAATAGCTAATAAGAGGGAGAGCTGACCTCTGAACCCAGGTAATCTGTCTCTAGAGTTTATGCTCTTAACAACTCATTGTCCTACCTTGCAAATGGTAAATGAACATGGACGGTCCATCATGGAGGAACTTGCCAGTAGCATAAACCTGATCAGAGAGGGAGGAATAGTTAGCTCATTTATTGCAGCTTTCCACTTGAACCAGGAGAATCTGATAGAATATTAGGAAGTTGTAACTTTAAGCCAAAAATTGAGAGGGTGGGAGAATTTTAACTTTGACTCCCGATAACTTTTGGCATTCTGATAACATTTCTGTAAGTAGAAAATCCTGTTTCTCTATCATCAAGTTGTAAAATAGGACTCAAATGACAGTTTATAAAACTTAAAGTTGCAAGTTTACATATATCTTTGATATATCTGTTTTAACTTGTGTATGCCTTTCTTTCTAGGTATCTTTCTGAACAAAAGCTGCCTCATCGTATGTTTCAAGGATGGCTCTTCCTATCATTGTAAAATGGGGTGGACAGGAATATTCAGTGACCACACTTTCAGAAGATGATACTGTGCTAGATCTCAAACAGTTTCTCAAAACCCTTACGGGAGTGCTACCAGAACGCCAGAAGTTACTTGGACTCAAAGTTAAAGGTAATTTTCTCCCTTCTTCAAATTTATTGCATTGATATATTTATGAATCTTTATATTAGCTATTATCTGTTCACTTTAATAAGTCTTTCCCCTTGGAGATTTCTTTGATAGGGATATCCCTAAATTTTTTTTGATGGTACAAGTAAGAATATTTAAGGATACCTGAAAATACCACCACTATTAAGATTACTTTTGATTTCCTCTGACAGTTGATGTTTGCTTGTTAAACCTGTGACACGGAAGTCCCAGGTAAACAGTGTAATTTCTTTCTTTCTTTCTTTTTTTTAAGACTTATGTATTATTTATTTATTTAATTAAATTTTTTTTGGCTGCGTCGGGGTCTGGTCTTAGTTGCGGCACTCGGGATCTTCGTTGAGGCATGCGGGATCTTTCTTTGTGGTGTGTGGGCTTCTTTCTAGCTTTGGTGTGCGGGTTTTCTTTAGTTGTGGCGCGCAGACTCCAGAGTGCATGGGCTCTGTAGTTTGTAGCATGCGGGCTCTAGTTGAGGCGCACGAGCTCAGTCGTTGTGGCGCGCGGGCTTAGTTGCCCTGCGGCATGTGGGATCTTAGTTCCCTGACCAGGGATCGAACCCGCATCCCCTGCATTGTAAGGCAGATTCTTTACCACTGGACTACCAGGGAAGCCCCCAGTGTAATTTCTAGTATCTGTCTTCTAGCACAGCCTTTTCATTACAGTTTGGGCCTTTTATTCTCCCCAAATTATCTTTTCTGTTTCAAAAGTAATAATGATTTGTAAATTATAGGCAGTGTTCACATTCAGTTAAAAGGCATTTTCACGGTGTTTGTCTTATCATTGAATGTTGAGTTCTGAGTAGCAGTAAATGTACAGTTATCTCAGGCACTCAATTTTCAGGACTTTCTGGAAAACAGTCATCTTCATCTTGAACAACAGAATAAAACATGAATTTATTTTGTTTAGTTAGTTGAATTAAAGGTGTTCCTCTAAGAGTTGGGGAAAAATTCCAACCTTGTGTTAATTACTACTTCTTAGTGTGTTAGAAATTGCTAATTCAGCAGTAACAGTTTGTTAATTTAAGGAAAAAAACTTGCTGTGGAATCTGTACCAAACCTTTTAATGTTAGGGTTTTGTGTAATGGGATAGTGAAACCAGCACCTGAACTTTAGTGAGAAAACAGTCATTTGCTTGTATTGTAGGCAAACCTGCAGAAAATGATGTTAAGCTTGGAGCTCTCAAACTGAAACCAAATACTAAAATCATGATGATGGGAACTCGTGAGGAGAGCTTGGTAAATGTTTACTTTTGTTACCATTTGTCCCTTTGAAGATATTATGGTTTATATCACACTGTTGTATCATAGTTTTAATTGTGGTAAAATTGTCAGTTTAGCAGTCGGTGAAAAGTAAAAGCTGCACAATGAATGTGTTATTAACTCAGCAGACACCAAATACTGGGAAATTTGTTAGTGTATAGCTAGATGTAAGTGTAGTAGTAGTGCTAATGGTCAAATTTAACATGGTAAATCTGCCCAGTGAACATATATAACGAAATATAAAATGTGGAAGTTTTCCCGTAGTGTGTGCTTGCAAGACTCTTGGACTCAAATCGTACCTCTTATTTGTTTTTTATGCTATGAATGTATTTGTTATGTTAATGATAATATGGCCAAACAAAACTATTTTTCATCTTAATAGGAAGATGTCTTAGGTCCACCTCCTGACAATGATGATGTTATTAACGACTTTGATATTGAAGATGAAGTAGTTGAAGTAGAAAATAGGTGAGTACTTTTCATCATCAAAGGAAATTGGTTGTAATTTGAGAAAAAGTGAATATTTCATCTGATCTTATTTTTCGTTAGGGAGGAAAACCTACTGAAAATTTCCCGCAGAGTAAAAGAGTACAAAGTGGAAGTTTTGAATCCTCCCAGGGAAGGGAAAAAACTTTTGGTACTAGATGTTGATTATACGTTATTTGGTAAGTCACCTAAAACTGTGCTCCATCTCTGTTATCCACAATGGCATTTTCCCCTTTTATTTGTTTGTTTTTCCCTTGCAATATGAAATATTTGAAAGCTTTTCTTTTTATTTTAAAAGTAAATCATTTTATTGTAAGGGAAAAAAGAAGTCATCCGTAATCCCAAGATCCAAAGATGACCACTCATATTTTTATGTGCATCTTCCAGGGTGTTTGTATGTATGTCCTTTTTATGTTTACTTAATGATATATTGAACATCACAGTCATTTAACATTCATTGTGAGTTAAATATATGTATTTTTTGGTCAGGCGCTTTTCTAGTTTATGGATGTGTGATAATTTAATCAAGTGATTCCCTATTGATTAACACTTAACATTTTATGATTATTTAAAAATCATTTTTGATATTTTATTCCTGGTTTTCTATTTAATTATGTTCAAGGCAGATTCTTTTCTCTTTTTTTTTTGCGGTACGTGGGCCTCTCACTGTTGTGGCCTCTCCCGTTGTGGAGCACAGGCTCCGGACGCGCAGGCTCAGTGGCCATGGCTCGGGCCTAGCCGCTCCGCGGCATGTGGGATCTTCCCGGACCAGGGCACGAACCCGTGTCCCCTGCATCAGCAGGCGGACTCTCAACCGCTGCACCACCAGGGAAGCCCCAAGGCAGATTCTTGAATTTAAAATTTCATGTCAACAAAAAAAGCAATTTGTTCTTTCATCCTCTAATATTGCCAGAAATGATTAGTTAACTCCTGATATTAGAATGGATTTATTTACCTCTAATCCTTAACTTTAAGTACATGTCATAAGTTAGCGTAAATTTTTTTAAAAATTTGATTATTAAGTTAATCAAACCTGTTATTTTGGTGAAATGTGATTATATTTGGTAGGTAAATGGCTAAAAAGTGAGTATATGTGGCCCTAGTTTGTTTTTCATATCCTAAAATAACATCTACGTTTTAGAGATTAGATGAGAAAAAAATTTACTGTTTATTATATAAGCCTGAATTCTGGATATTGGTCTTTGCAAATTGAACAGAATTGATCAATTAAAATTGGATTGCAAGAATATTGAATTGTGTGTTTTGAAGACATCCCTTTGTCAGCTGATGTAAGTTAGTCTGAAGTAGTTTGCATTTGAGTGTTTATATTACATTTCAGAAGTTTAATTGATATTGGGTACTTGTCCATGATAATAAACTAATCATCATCTCTAACTGATTTTCTTTTAGACCATAGGTCTTGTGCAGAGACTGGGGTAGAATTAATGCGGCCATATCTTCATGAATTCCTAACATCTGCATATGAGGATTATGACATTGTTATTTGGTGTAAGCTATATTTCTTGTTTAGATTTCCATGAAAATAAGTTGTTCCTTATATTACTCTGCTTTATAAAATGTGACTTAAATTTTATATTTTGCAAATTTCTGATGAAGCATGTTTGACTTTCTTGCATCACAATATAAACATGTGCATTTGCCAAATACCGCTGAAATAATTAAATATAGGAAGAGAGTAGATTATGGTGTGAAAAAAAAATGGCCTTATTTTCACAAGACCCCACCTTGATTAGGATCTTTTCTTTCTGATCTTTGCTGTAGAATCTTTGATGCTTTAGTATATTGTTGCTTTCTCCTTTCTTCATCACTCTAGTCTCAAAACACTTGGAGAAAGATATGTATTTAAAAAAATTTTACCGTGATGTAGTTCAGAAATAAAGGCAATATGGATTTACTCAAGGAAAATTAATAAAATTTTTATTAAATTTTATTTATTTAATAAATAAAGCAGTGTTACTTTAGCAGGGCTAAAGCAGTGTTACTCAACTTGTGGTCTGCCATTCCAGGAACTTACAGGTCTGTGGTAACAGTGAGTTTGCTCCAAAAAGTAAATTTGCTACATTACTGAACGCACTGTTTAGTTCAGGTGACAATCTTTTTGTGGTACGACCTTCTGAAAAGGGAAGGGGAGTGTATTGATTTACATCTCACCTTCCCACAGACATTTAAAGTTACGTCTTGGCAATGTCATAAGCAGAAAAGAGCTATCCTAATTGTGAATTAAATAAAATCCCTAAAGATGGTAATCGTACTAGGTTTTTGATGAGAGGCCACATAGTTGTTCTGCAGTTTGCAAATTTCCTTTGTATTTTCTTTTATTATCAGAGTATCTCAATAGTTTAGTGTTATTATGAGTACATAGCCATTATAATTCAATACATAGTTAAATACATAATTTTCTGGTTTTTAAGATACAGAGGAGAAAGCTTTCTGGGAAATAGGTTTTTGTTCAGCAACTCTGACATCTGAGATGACATTTGAGAAAAAAGTTTATCCTCTAAATGTTATTAGAGTAGACTTAGGGACTTTGAGGACATTTTACAATCATATGCTTAAAATAAATTTTTTTTTTAAATAAATTTCATGGTAGTACGTTGAGAAGGGCACCTCATTTTGGAGCTAAATAGACTAGGGTTTTAATCCTGGCTCTGACCTTACTTTGTGACACTAGGCAGGTCAGTTAATTGCTCTGAGACTTAGCTTCCTCATCTGAGAAATGAAGATAAATAAATCTACATTACAGGGTAGTTGTAAGAATAAAATATTGGTATAGCAACTAGTAACATGTCTGACATGTAATAGTTTCTTAATAATTAGAAACTCTTTTTATTAGCTGTAAATCTTTCTGTTTTTCATGTGGGGATTATAGTCCCAAAATATATATTGAATTAAAAAAATTGTTTTTCCCTGTCGCCTGATTGTTGTCATTGTAGATACATCACTCTCTAAAATTTTAGTTCAACTGACCAGTTTTGCATGTAAGGTGATTTTGGTTCTTGTATGTGTGCTAAAGATTTTTATTTTGAGGACTCAGCTCCCTCTTTGCCCTTAAAATAATATACACACACTCATACACACTTTAAATAATTGAACTCCTTTTTCCATTTTTAAACATTTTACTTTGTAATACCTATATAGTTTAGTCCAATAACTTGAGATGAGTAGGGCACATAAAACTGAAGTTTGAATTTTTATCAGTGTTCTCAGAAGTGGTTGGTGTGTGACAGTGAGCAGGAACGTGACATAGATAGGGTTTGTGAATTTAGTTGCCTCAGACTTCTTGTTAAAAGCTGCTGGACTCAGTGAGCACTAAGTTTGCTGAGCCTGGCAAAATGCTAATTTTCTTTAGCATTTTTCGACAGTCTTCAGCCTAGCAGTCTTCAACATAAACTTTTGACACATAACATTAATCTGCTTATATTGACATATATACCTGTGTGTTGCCTGGCAGTAGGAACGCAGAAGAAAATGGAGATCCAGGCACCCTAAATTCAAGTTTAGAACTGATAGAGAACAGTATTAGGGCTGTTTTTAAAAGGGTGGTTAGGTCTTGATTTATGAATTCCTAGGTTCAGAGTTCTTTTGAGCATTGGTTACCTTATCTTTTAGATAAAAGTTGTTTAAATGTTATTGTCTTGAAGACACACTAAAATAAGTTTATTTTTATAAACAGTTAAAAGGAATTTACCATAAATATGCTAGGGATTATTTGTGATGTATTTGAACTTACAGTCTTGCTTAGAAAACTTAACTAATTTATACAGAAGAAAGATTTTTTAAATGAAATTCAAGCTTTTCATACATATTGTGTTATCATTCCTCATGTTTTAGCTGCAACAAATATGAAGTGGATTGAAGCTAAAATGAAAGTAAGTGTTAGAAAACAGTCCATTTAAGAACGTTTTGAAACTGCATTTGTCTTTTTAGAAAGTTCCGAATTGAATTAATTTCATTGTCATTGGAGGGCATTTAGTAGCAAAACAAATGCCAGTATCAGGAGTTAGAGGTGTGTTTAAAGTCTGCTTAATGGTGGTTTGCATTGATTACCTATGTCTTTTTCAAGAAAAAGTACAGCAAAGCTTCCTCTCCTCTTTCTCCCATTTTACGCTAATACTTTCTTTTCCTTCTTTTCTCTGGTGTGTGATACTTAAAGGAGTGATGCTCTTCTAAAATATTAAATTGGGAAGTAACCTGTTTCTGGTAGTACATTGAAAAGGGCCCCTCATTTTAGAGCTAAATAGACTAGGGTTCTTTGGACTATCATTTATCAATTTTGCTTTGTGAAACTAAAATGTTGCTAGTTGTTGAGCAAGGTGTGGTAGCCAGGGGGTAGAAAGTTGGCATTATGGGAAATTATAGCTGGACTTTTCATAAAGCCTGGGATTTTCCACATTATTATATTTTAACCACATGAATATTTGTATTTATAGGAGCTGGGAGTGAGTACAAATGCAAATTACAAGATTACCTTCATGTTGGACAGTGCTGCTATGATAACAGTGCATACTCCAAGGAGAGGATTAATAGATGTAAGAAGTCATTTTACTTTTTATTTAAAGACTTGCTTGTTTTCTGGTGTACTTTTATATTTATATTGATGGAATAAACTACACAGAGTTTAGAAATACATCTGAGTGGATAATAAAGTATCAGTTGAGTTTTGACATAAGATGTATTTCAGGTTAACAGATATGAATTTTAGTGACAAAGTTAAGGATCTTGAGGAAGGACTGTCAAGAAAGGTCATGGTTAATTGTCCCGTGATGATAACAGCACAGTGTTGCTAAAGACAGAGTAGGTGTGAAAAAATACTGAATGTTGTCAAGGAAGATACTAGAAACAGACCAGGACACACTTGCCCTGCCCTCTATGAAACTGATAAATAAAAGCAGGTATATCATGATGCATGTACTTTGGGGTTATGTACGTGAAGCCCTAGAGAAAGCAATAAGAACCATCAAGAAAGAGTTGGGCTAAAAAGATTAAGGTTCTTCACTTTGTTTACGTGTCAAGTAACTAGTCATATTATGAACTTCTGCGATCTGCAAGGCCCTGTAATGGGCGCTGTTGGGAATAAAGAGATGAGGAGACATGGTCCGTACCTTTTGGAAACACAGACTAATAGGAATTGGGGAGAACTTAGCAAACTAGGAAAGCTTAGGGAAGACAGTATTAAAATTGTCAAAGTCATAAAAGTCATGAATAGAATTATGTGTGTGTAGAGTTTTCAATAAAGGAAATACTGCGTACATCAAGGAAAAGTATAATTTATTACCTACTAAAGTGGTACATGTACAAAGTCTAAACAGTAAAAAGAAGTTTGGGAAGTGTTAAACAGGAGTGTTTATAATAATGAAAAATTAAAGGAATAAAAAGAAATCCTCAATAACAAATCCCTACAACAGTAGGGAGTTGGTTGTACACATTTTTGTTCGTCCATTTAATGGAATGCAGCTAATTATTATTATTAATTTATTTATTTATTTTTAGCTGTGTTGGGTCTTTGTTTCTGTGCGAGGGCTTTCTCTAGTTGCGGCGAGCGGGGGCCACTCTTCATTGCGGCGCGCGGCCTCTCACTATCGCGGCCTCTCTTGTTGCGGAGCACAGGCTCCAGACGCGCAGGCTCAGTAGTTGTGGCTCACAGGCTCAGTTGCTCCGCAGCATGTGGGATCTTCCCAGACCAGGGCGCGAACCCGTGTCCCCTGCATTGGCAGGCAGATTCTCAACCACTGCGCCACCAGGGAAGCCCCGCAGCTAATTATTTGATGCAGTATTTAGTGCTTCAGAAATTTTTCATGATACGTTATTAAAGTTAAAGAAGTATTTTAGCAGTATTTGCAAACTGTTAGAAAGTAGTTTTTAACCGTTGTTTGGTTCAGGGGTTCCCTTAGCTTTACAAAAGATCTGTGAACTCTTTGAGGTTGCGGCTGTTTATCAGAAAGACTGGAGAAATATATCAGAATATCTAGTTGCATTCTTTGGTACTAACTGGATTATAGGTAATTAAATATTTTCCTTTGTGCTTTTTTGTGTTTTCGGATTTTTTTCTACAGTCAGCAATATTACTTCTCTAATAGAAAACAAGGTAGCTCATGTTTTGGAGAACATATGGTGCTTGACCTAATTGCAAAATGACAGCACTATTTAAGAAGATGTAGGATTTCTAACCCTGGGTGTCATAAAGCTCTTATATTTTTTGAGGCTTTATGTTGGCTAAGAAAACCAAGAATCTGGTTTATTGTGTCAGTTTCTGTATATTTGGCTTCAAGTATTTGGGGGGTTTGTTTCAGTAGTAAACAAATAGTGCAAACAAATACAGCAAATAAAATTTTAGTGAAATTAAAATATTTGAATAACATTTTTTGCAGTAATGAGGACACTAAGAAAAAGGCTTTCTCCGTATTAAAAGAAATTATAGAGGAGAAAAAACATTTTAAAATTAATGACAACGCTTGTCACCATTTATTTCCTACCATTTAATCTCATATAATTATTATCATCATCATATAATCTCACATTACCGTCAACGAGACTACTGCCTTCAGCAAAATGTACTTTTTCTTCTAAAAGTTAATGTATTTAAAATATTTTTGTGAGTATGTAAAATATGTTCACATGATTCACAAATAAAGTGTATAGTGGAAAGTATTCCTCCCTCCTGGACCCTCCAGCCACTTAACTTTCCTTCCTTCAAGCAATCACTATTATTTCTTGTGTGATCTTGCAGAGAATTTATGCAAGTATCAATAGATATGAATAACTGAGAAATTACCTTTTTGGAGGCTCATTTTAAGAATTCAGAAATAAAAGCAAGAATTTACAAATTACGGTGTTTTGAAGTGAAATAATCAGATGCCCTAGAAATTGTGCACCTATACCACTGAACTAAGGAGAAAGTCCATTTTTCCTTTACAAAATATTTAAATATTGTAATAAAAGAACCAGGTACATTGTCATTAAGGTTTTCTAGTTTTGAAAACAGACCCCATGTGAAACCTCAAGCCCTGAGGGGGCATGTGAATGCTCAGCAGACATCTAAACAAATACTAGATTTTTAAAAAATTAAATACTTTTTTTGATCCCGAATCTTCATATTAAAATTATAGGAAGTCTTAAAATGGGCTTAGTTCCATTAGACACGAACAGACCTTTCAGAAGTTGACATTGAGAGATATGTTGTGCCTTACAGTGTGTTGCATCTTGATTCTGTTCTGTTCACAAAGCCAGCCATCACTGACTGCCTCATGGTAAAGGAACGCTCTGGCATAGTTGTGCAGGGCATCTTGCAGTATTTCTCCTTTTAAGAAAGGATGAACTATTCATGAAACTTGAGTTAAATCTAAACTTTTATTCTAAGGTAAAGCCTCTTGGTGTTATATGGGGAAAGTTTTCGGAGTTTTACAGCAAAAAAAACACCATCATGTTTGACGACATAGGAAGAAATTTTCTAATGAACCCACAGAATGGACTAAAGGTAAGACATAATTTTACTTGCTATTCTCACATATGCTGGATTATGTAGTAGAACGTTAGCACTATTGAATTTCATAAATTTTTGGAAGTAGTGTATTATCCTGTCAAGAAAAGCTTAAGTGTTTAGAAAAATTCATATAAAATTGAGCATTCTCTCTTTTTGCTTGGTATCTCCTTAGTTAACCAACTCATCCAGATGGTTTGTTTTTCTAATTTTTTTTTTACATAAATTTATTTTATTTATTTATTTTTGGCTGTGTTGGGCGTTTGTTGCTGCATGTGGGCTTTCTCTAATTGTGGCAAGCGGGGGCTTCTCGTTGTGGAGCACCAGCTCTAGGTGCACAGGCTTCAGTAGTTGTGGCATGTGGGCTCCATAGTTGTGGCTCGTGGGCTCTAGAGCTCAGGCTTAGTAGTTGTGGCACATGGGCTTTGTTGCTCCGTGGCATGCAGGATCTTCCCGGACCAGGGCTCGAACCCGTGTACCCTGCATTGGCAGGCAGATTCTTAACCACTGCACCACCAGGGAAGCCCCCATCCAGATGTTTTATTTTCAGTTAGCTCTGTGGAGCAACATGAGCTTACTGACATTGACTTTTAGCATCAAAAGTGAAAGCATCAGACATTCTATTAGGGATACAAATCTTGAATTTCTGATGTTCTAGTTAGCTGGAAAGCTGGCAATAAGGGTATTTTTCCTTTTTTTTTTTTGCCGTACGCGGGCCTCTCACTGTTGTGGCCTCTCCCGTTGCGGAGCACAGGCTCCGGACACGCAGGCCCAGCGGCCATGGCTCACGGGCCCAGCTGCTCGGCGGCATGTGGGATCTTCCCGGACTGGGGCACAAACCCGCGTCCCCTGCATCGGCAGGCGGACTCTCAACCACTGCGCCACCAGGGAAGCCCTGATTTTCCTTTTTAAACTGAAACTAATAAAAGGTTTTTGAAAATTCATATAGTGTAAGTGGAGAGCTTAGAATTATGAAATGCTAGAGCTAGAAGGAACCTCAGTCATCTTTTATAGAAACAATCTGAGGATCAGAAAGTTCATGACTTGCCCAAGGTCATGATTGTAACTGGTTAATGATAGAATTTGAGTTAGAACCCAAGTAACTTGGTTTCTAGGCCAGTGTTGATCTTAGCATTAAGTCACATGCAATCTTATGTAGGCATCATAGTGATACTTAACCCTGGTAGCAGCGTAAAATTGGTAAGAGAGAAATTTGAAACTTAAAATTTCTGGTACCTGTGGTTGCCTATGTGTAAATACATTATGAAAATGGAAAAGATAGCTCTATATTATGGTACAATGCAAATGGAGTCTCCATTTGAAGTGTAAATCCTGATACTAAGATACTTTTAATTTCAGTCCTGAACTTTTCCACCAGCTGAATTCTTTTTTTTATGTTTTTTTTTTAATTAATTAATTTATTTATTTTGGCTGCGTTGGGTCTTCGTTGCTGAGCGCGGGCTTTCTCTAGTTGCAGTGAGCGGGGGCTACTCTTTGTTGCGGTGCGTGGGCTTCTTATCACGGTGGCTTCTCGTTGCAGAGCACGGGCTCTAGGTGCATGGGCGTCAGTAGTTGTGGCACGTGGGCTCAGTAGTTGTGGCTCGCAGGCTCAAGAGCACAGGCTCAGTAGTTGCGGCACACGGTCCTAGTTGCTCCACGGCACGTGGGATCTTCCCGGACCAGGGCTCGAACCTGTGTCACCTGCATTGGCAGGCAGATTCTTAACCACTCTGCCACCAGGGAAGTCACTACCAGCTGAAATCTTGATAACTTTAAAAGACGAGAGAAAAACTTGAAGAAGGTAGATTTTTGAAGCTCTCCATACAGACTGTTGATGTCGTCTTTAGTGTACAATGAGGATAGTTTAGGGACTGAATATTAATCTAGGTAGTGAATTGTCACAAATATAAGAGCTGTTGACTTGGAAGAAAAGTACTTGGGGTAGACTGGTGATTATTCTGTCCTTTAAAAATGATTTCTGTTTGAGGCTTTAGGAGAAGTGCTTTTCCTGTGTGTAGTTTACGAGGTATAAGGTACAAAAAGTATGTTCTTCAGTCTTGAGGAAAGATTCAATTGATCTAAGCCAAATTTTGTATGAAAGTAGTGGTGTCTGTACTGGAAAGGAGGTAAAGTCATGGTATTTAAGGAATGATTAATTTTTTTTTAACTGAGGTATAATATTAGTTTCAGGTATACAACATAATTTGTGATTTGATATTTGTTTATATTGTGAAATGATCACCACAGTAAGTCTAGTTAACTAACATCTGTCACCATACATAGTTACAGAATTTTTTCTTCGGATGAGCACGTTTAAGATCTGCTCTCTTAGCAACTTTCAAATATGCAATATGGTATTGTTAACTATAGTTGCTGTGCTATACCTTACATCCCCATGACTTATTTATTTTATAACTGGAGGTATGTACCTTTTGACTCCCTTTACCCATTTCTCCCACCCACCCATCTCTGGCAACCACCAGTATGTTCTTTCTGTTCTCTGTATGTATGAGCTTGGCTTTATGTATGTGTTTTGTTCTTGTTTTTGTTTTTAGATTCTACATATAAGTGAGACAGGGAATGATTTTTGAGAAGCGCTTTAACTTAAAAAAAAAATTATTACTTTCATGTGTGTTTTTAGAAGAAACATTATTTTCCCAGCCAACATTTGGGCCCTCCTCATCTCTGGATGCAGACAGATGATGATATAAACTTCTAGTTCTTCATGTTACTTTAGAGCAAGTTGTTTGTTTGTTTGTTTTTTAGCAGAGTACTCAGTAGAATCATTGAAGGAATTCCTAAAAATATGTACGTTTCTGCCTCCAAAAATTCTAATTCAGGAGAGGTATTTTTAAGCATTCTACAGGTACTCTCTCGCATGTCTCCTTTTGAAAGCCTCTTTTAAGAAGGTAGTAATTAATGATCTGCCCACATTGACATAGAAGTGGTTTTGAAATTGTGAAATATTCTAAATTCTGTTTTGTTATCACAGTTCCATAATGTTTCTGGTAGAAATCTCAGAGATTTCACAGAGATCTTAAAGACTGCTTATTTTTAAAGTAGTTAACTTCTAATATAAGCTTGCTAATCATAAGGTTTGAAATATATAACATAGGAGGCTTTGTCAATTATGAATATAGTACTGAACTAAAGGAACTTGAATTTTGGTCATGGATTAATCAGTAGTTACCCTGAACTTCACTTTTATTATCTATATAGGGAAATGGTGATTTAAGAGAATGCAGATAATCTAAACATTCTTAATTTCCTAAAAATGTTTTTTGATATGAGACAGAGGTGGTAATATATGTTGCCTGCCCTTCTAGTGATCACTTAGATCATTCTTGAAGAATGGAACAGTGATTATACTGAAACAATTGAAGTCAGTTAGGTGAATTTTTCCCACTTAACTAGTTTAACTTTTAGATCCAGAATCTTTGGGGTATTTTAGTTTTGTTATTTAATAGTGCTTAAGACCAAATGTTTAGAAAGTAAAAGTAACTTAGCAGGGCCTTGGGTTGAAAATCTTATTTACCAGCCACTGACTCTGTACTTTCTCTTTCAGTCTAATCCCTTCTGCTTCTATACTTGGAATCACTTTGGTACATTGTATATTAATAGTTTAGAAGTCAATATGTTGCCTTTACAATCTTTTTAAATGAAGGAGTACTTTAAAACATTACAATATTGCCCAGGATTATGCTGAAACTCATTTCACTACATTCTGATATCATGCCTGTTTACACCTAGCTGTAGGGCTTAAGCAGGTCCCTGCAGAGAGTTTTCTTGATCTCCTGCAGTCACTGCTGCTGTGTGAAGCAGCACTGCCCGCACTGCCTGTTTGGAATTAGGATCTCCTACAAGAGTTTGCTTCTGTGCAGACTCTGACAGCTCTTATTGGTGCCCTTCAGCCAGAGCTCAACTGACTAACAGCTGTGGAGGTCCTTGGCCTTAAACTGTTCTGATGTGAATAGAACCTGGAACGTATGGGAAACTTTTCTTCTGTCCGTTTCAAGCTGGTGGTGTGTTTTTCCAATGACAGAGAAGTAAATAAAAAAATATTTAAAACCTCTGCTCTTGATAGATACGGTAACGACTCCTATGGGCTCATTGTTCTCAACAGGTGACAATGATTAAATGTCATCTGTTTTTAAATGTCACTATGTAAAAGTGACCGGTTTGCATTTTCTCCCAATCACAATAAGGATATATTAATGCTTTACTAAAATGATTTATTCAGTACTTACAGGCATATGTGTGATTTTTAAAAGATATATTTTTTTTATAATGGAAAAGTTCAAACATAAAAAGAACTACATTGAATTGTATAAACTAACCCCCATTGTATGCATTATCCTGTTTAAACAATTTGTTAATTCATGGATGTTTGCTCTATACCTTACCTACTTCCCTCTTTGATATTTTGAAGCAAATCCCAGATACATTATTTCATCTAAAATTAGTTAAAAGTTTTTGAAATGCTGTCTTGAGTGCTATATAGATGAGCTGGTGTCTTTAAAAAAGTAGAACTCTTTATTGGAAGTGTAACATAAAGAAAAGTGCATAAAATGTGCAGTTTAACAAATTGTTTTACATAGAACATATGTAACTACCATTCAAGTCAAGATGTAAAAGCCCTTACTAATTATAGTCTTCAACCCTGTCCACCATCCTGACTTTCATGCTTTTGAAATGAATACTTTTTATCATAAAATACATTGAACTTAAAAATTTAGAAAATATGGCTGATTTTTATGGGAAAACTCATATAATTAAAAATATTTTAATGGAGACTTTACTGATAAAAATGCTTATGATAAAATGTGAGTGAAAGTAGGTTATACAAATGTGTAATATTATAGCTATATAAAAATTTCATAGAAAATACTGATGTAAAATCATCAGTGTTAAAATTTATCTCACTCCTCTGTAGATCCAGCATGTATTGGGTACCTTTTTATGAATGAAGTGATGTGAATGAGATTATTTAATTAGTAAGAAGCAACTGGATTGATAGAAGGGGGAAAAGTCTAAGCAGTTTTGCAAAGTAGAGAAGCCACATAAGGTTCAAGTGCTATAAGACAGCTGGTGTTGTGAGGTTCAGACTGAAAAGATAACAGAAGGTAAATTAAGTGGAAGAACTTCTACTGTAAACATACCATGACTGTCAGTGAGATAATGTAAAAGTAATTCTTAGTATTGACAGCCTTGGTGATATTTTAATCTCATTAACTGTAATTTAAGTGATAAAATAGTGTAGATTTGTACTAGTTTTCTTACTACAATGTGAAGTGTTGGATAACGTTTGTTTTCTAATAGATAAGACCTTTTATGAAAGCACACCTAAATCGAGATAAAGACAAAGAACTTTTAAAATTAACCCAGTACCTCAAGGAAATAGCAAAATTAGATGACTTTTTGGACCTAAATCACAAATATTGGGAAAGGTAAGTGCTAATTGCTTATTCATTTCTCCTTTACATTAATGAATGAAAAATTGTCTGGCAGCTCTGGTATATACATAACTCTTATTTTTTGTTTAAAATGGGTGAATTCTAAAGCTATTTTCTAATCCAGTGACATCTACCCTGGAAGTATTTTTCCCTTTCTCTTAACCTCTAACTTGTTCATAAACCCACATCTCTTAAGATCTTTAATACTTCTCTACTAGAGAGGATTTAAGAGACTAGTACATGTTTGTGATACTACCTGTTAATTATTTTGTGACATTAAATGGGTCACTCTTTTATGAATCTGTTCTCATACTGTAAAATAATGTCAGGATAAAATAAAATATACTAAAAAGTTTTCTGTTAAAAATTACAAGTAAGCTCTGTGTAGCAGAAAAAATAGAAAATTTATTCCTTTAGGGAAACAATTACTTGTGATTATGAAAGATAACCACTGTTACCAGCTTGGTGTCCAGTCTTCTAGTCTTTTTTTCTGAGCACAAACATAAGTACAAATCTACATATGGACTGCATGTAAACGTCAAGATTTTGAGGCAGGAAAGACCTCTGGAGAAGTGAACAGGATTATTATGTACTGCAAGTACTTTTTTGGAAGTAAATCTTTGAAGAGCTGATTTCACCAATACAGCAACAAAAGAAACTTCATGTAATATAACACTTTGGCTTTTCAAATTACACTTTTGGCTTTTCAGATCACTCATATACTTATGTACTTACATACCTACATAATACTTATTTATATACTTCTTATTAGAGTCTCATAATCCTATTAGGAGGGTAAGGCTGGCATTTTTTTTTTTTTTTTTTTTTTTGCGGTACGCGGGCCTCTCACTGTTGTGGCCTCTCCCGTTGCAGAGCACAGGCTCCGGATGTGCAGGCTCAGTGGCCATGGTTCACGGGCCCAGCTGCTCTGTAGCACGTGGGATCTTCCTGGACCGGGGCACGAGCCTGTGTCCCCTGCATTGACAGGTGGACTCTCAATCACTGCACCACCAGGGAAGCCCAAGGCTGGCATTTTTATCCACATTTCCTGTAGATGGTGTAACTAAGTCATAGAGATAGTAAATGCCACAGTTTGAGCAAGTTTTACCATCAAAACTTGTCCAGGTCTCTTGATTTTAAGAACTCTTTCCCCACCCCCATAGCTCTGAGTGTATAGTAATTCATAAATGTGAGAAATAGAGATGTAAAAATTTTAATTTGTTGGTAGACTCCTATAAAATAATATGAAGAAAAATTTGCTTGGTGAATTAACATCTTTGCATCTTTACACTCTTGATCAGAGTTCTTTAGCAGCTTTGGCTCACTACCTTTATGCAAGAAGATCTTCAAATGGACTTTTAGTTTTGGGGGGAAATTATAATACTAGTTAATATATTGCTTTCACATTTGGAAGTAAGGCAGTGTGGAGTGATAGTGTGTAGCCTCCAGAGCCTTGTTTTCAATCTGAACTCTGCCACTTTCTTGCTGTATGAACTTGGGCAAACTGCTTAACCTCTCTGTGACTGTAAAATAGAAATAAGTTCTCACTGAACACTCAGAACTGTTGTGAGGACTAAATGAATTAATGCATGTACTTAGAACAGTGCTTGGCACATAAACAACACATGTTAGCGATTATTAACAGTTATTACTTACCTTGAAAAGTTTTGTTATTAAAATAAACAACTTTCTTTAGGGAGGAGAGTTAGATTGTTAAGTTAAATTTAGTGTGATACAGCTTAGACATCTTATTTTATTTCTTGCAGGTATCTCTCAAAGAAGCAAGGACAGTAGTTACAAGCTATACTGGCAGTTATTGAAGATACTTGAGATCCATGAACTTCTTTTTGCTTTTATGCTAAAGATCATTATGATAGTGCTGGACACTGCAGCAAATATCAGACTGCTTATACTTGGTCTTCCAGTTTTTTGTAAATTTAATTTTATATTTTTTGAAGATCATAGCAATACGCCAAAAAAAAAAACAAAAAAACCCCACCTTTTTCCCCCTGTATGAATATACTGTAACTCTTGAAAAATATTTTCTCCAACATAGAGTACTGAGTTTTATTCCCACACACACACACAAAAGTGGACAAAAATGTATGCTTAACAATGTCATTTTGTGACTTTGGAAATAAGTATGTCTTGTGTGTTTGTCTCACTGTGTTGTTGTCTAAGCCCAAACCCACCTTGAAACTACTGTTTTTAAAACCAAAAAAAGAAAAGTTTTTAGTAAGGAACCTAGTTTAGTATGCTTAAAACCACTGAGAGTTTTTCTTATTCCTTTGTCATAAACACAATTTCTCTTATTACTCCACTACCTACATCTCTAAATTCTGAGCTGTCTCAGTTTGGTGTGTATGTGTGTCAGTGTTCTTTGAGTAAAACTGGAAAACGTCTGCTCTGATACAGATATGTCATAGTGTGACAAATAGAAAACATGAGACTGAGGAATGAAACTAAGGAACAAGAGTGTGTTTCTTTGTGGTGGCCAAGTAGAAGCACTCCTGCCTAAAACCGTTGTCCTAAAAGCAGTTAAAGGCAGTACATTTTAAAATGGGACGTATCACTGGTTCAGTCCTAAAAAGCATGAACAAAAAGTTTTTGTTCTGTTCCAGCTCTGTCTTCTCTAAGTGCAAACACTGTGTTGCAGTGAAAATATCTAGCCATAAGATTAACGAAATTTATTTGCAATGCTTTTGCCTGCAGATATGTATTGTGACCACTGTTTTGTGTTGACAGTATTGCTTTATACAGTTCTTCTATTTGAAAGGAATCTGGTTCTTTCAAATAAACATGGTATGTATTGTTCTTACGGGGGACTATTTCAGTGGTGTAAATAATAAATTCCTTTTCTTAAAACATCAGTTATCTGCTCTGTATTATCCCAAATATTTTGCCTCTTTGTTGAATCATGAAACAAACACTAGGTTCAGGCAGGCATCTCTTGAAAAAAATTAAATGTGTATGGTTTTAAAAGTTTGGGAACCCCTAATTAAGATGATTCAATGAAAACGTCTTAATTATGAGGCTCAATTTAAATATTTAAGGATCGAATAGAATTTTTTAAAGCATTTCATTGGCACATTTTCCCAGTGTGAAAAGTAGTTTATTATTCCAAGGTAAGGAAGGCTTTATCCTTTTTAAAAAACTGAACACTTAAAACTATTTATATAGGTTGATAAAGAGCAAACATTTTCTAAATCAGTATAAACTGAACTACAAAAATTAGCAAGCCTCAGGAAGCAAAGCAAAGTAGGTTCTAAAAAAAATATATTTTCTGCCATTAGGTGGTGCCCAAACCAAAGTTTATTAGCAGGTATGCTAAATTAAGCAGTCCTAGGAGAACATTGTCAGCTTATTGAAATCACATGTCTTTGTGTGGTTAATACATTCATAGAGTGTGAGAATTTTAGTGTGTCTTATGTGTCTCATAATTTATTGAACAGATCTATCTCTGTATTTCTATGTATGTGGCGTACACAGCAGAACGAGGAGATGACTTAATTCAGATGCATGTTTTAGTGAAATAGCAAATTAATTTTATGATGTATATGTTCCAGACTTGCAAACAATTAGTGCCTAATAAAGTATATTTAATCTAAAAACTGCAGAACATCATTAAATCTTTGATTTAGAAGGCAGTTTGAGACCTGGTAGCCCCTCAGGTCCTTTATGAAAATCAAGTTACTGGATTAATGATAGCTGTAGGATTTACTCAGTTTTAAAGGTAAAGAATAGATAAGCAGGTCATTACAGTAAGGAACTGCAACATGATCTTCATTCATAGAAAGGAAAATGGTTGTCTTTTGGGAGGAGGTGGAGCTGTGTGGGAATAGGGATTGGTAAGGAAGGGTATGCAAAACAACAACAACACATGGGAAAATGCAAATTATATAGGGTTTTTCTTGGTTTTTTAATGAGTTAGTTGCCAAGAATAGTAATAAAATATGTGAATAGTGAATAAACTGGTTGAGCATTTTTCTCATCCCAAGCAATCAACAGAACTCTCTCAAGGAACAGATTGTTAGTTTTCCCTAAAGTATTGATATATCAAAATTTATTAATCTGGGCTTCCTTGGTGGCACAGTGGTTAAGAATCTGCCTGCCAATGCAGGGGACACGGGTTCAAGCCCTGGTCCGGGAAGATCCCACGGAGCAAATAAGCCGCAGAGCAAATAAGCCCGTGCACCACAGCTGCTGAGCCCGTGTGCCACAACTACTGAAGCCCATGCACCTAGAGCCCGTGCTCTGCAACAAGAGAAGCCACCGCAGTTAGAAGCCCGTGCACCGCAACAAAGAGTAGCCCCCACTCACTGCAACTAGAGAAAGCCCGCGTGCAGCAACGAAGACCCAATGCAGCCCCAAATAAAACTAAAAAAAAAAATTATTAATCTTATTAGCTGGAATAGCAGCCCAAGTGGTGTCTCTAGAGATTAAGTGCTTAGATATTTATGTAAGGATATGCTGGGTTTAATTTTATTTTTGGCTGCGTTGGGTCTTCGTTGCTACGCTCAGGCTTTCTCTAGTTGCGGAGAGCGGGGGCTACTCTTCCTTGTGGTGCGCGGGCTTCTCATTGCAGTGGCTTCTCTTGTTGCGGAACATGGCCTCTAGGCGCACGGGCTTCAGTAGTTGCGGCACACGGGTTCAGTAGTTGTGGTGCACGGGCTTAGTTGCTCCGTGGCATCTTCCCGGACCAGGGCTCAAACCCGTGTCCCCTGCATTGGCAGGTGGATTCTTAACCATTGCGCCACCAGGGAAGCCCGATATACTGGTTTTTAGAATTGCCTTGGAAAAGCTGTGTGGGGCTGTGTGGGAATGCTAAGTATATAGAGCTTAAGGAGAAATCCTTGAAGATTAGTTGGATAGATTTATCAGAGACCTCTGAGAAACTAATGCATCTTAACAATTGAAACAGAAATCAGTATCAGGCATCCCGTAGATTTAGAAAAGGGTGTCAATCATTTAATGTCAGCGAGGTTCCACGTAGAACGTAAAATCTTAAAAACCTCCCATGCTAATGATTTTTTAAAACTCTGGATGTAAGCAAGCACTTCTTAAATGCTAGTATAAGGATATTTCCTGATACACAGTGTTACTTATTAAAACACTGATTTCCTTCTGAAAAGCTTTAAAAGTTGAACCTGTAGTTTGTATTGATAAAAACTATGGGAAACCAGTCTTTAAAAATACCAAAAACAAAGATATTTCCATAAGTCAATATTGCCACAACAAACACAGATTAGATTGTGTATAATTTGTGATGCTAAAGGCCAAATTGATGACTTTTCAGGAATATATAGATTATCAAAATGAAGTAATTTTTGATTGAATGCCAATCACTTAATTCTATTTACAGTTCTTTTTTATGTTTCACTCATTATAATGCCTTTGAGATTTTTTTATTTGAAGTAGAGTTGCTGTACAATATTTTATGAGTTACAGGTATACAATATAGTGATTCACAATTTTTAAAGGTTATACCCCATTTGTAGTTATGAAATATTGGCTATCTTCCCTGTGTTGTATAATATATCGTTATAGCTTATTTTATACCTAATTGTTTGTAACTCTTACTCCCCTACCCTTATATTGCCCTCCTCCCTTCCCTCTCCCTGCTGGTAACCACTAGTTTGTTCTCTGTATCTCTGAGTCTGCTTTTTTTGTTGTTATATTTACTAGTTTGTTGTATTTCTTAGATTACACATATAAGTGATATCATAAACTATTTGTCTTTTTCTGTCTGACTTGTTTCACTTAGCATAATGCCCTCCAAGCCCATCCATGTCGTTGCAAATGGCAAAATTACCTTCTTAATGACTGAGTAGTATTGCATTGTATATCCATTCATCATTCATTGTATATTCCATCTTTATCCATTCATCTGTCGATGGACACTTAGGTTGCTTCGAAAAGATATGTGCACCCCAGTGTTCATAGTTGCATTATTTACTATTCCCAGTTCTTAATTCCCTGGAGTACTTTAGATTGCTATCACTTCTTGTTGTATAATTTGTAAGGAGAACAGTGATGATTTCCGAGATGAGGCCTTAAGAGGAAAGGGCAAGCGATTTGTCAGAAAAACACTTGGGGAGAATCCCTCCTTATGAGTGGTGGTACCTTGGGCAAGTGTGTCTAACTCTTTGAACTTTTCCTTCTTCACAAAAGTGCTAATGCTATAACCCATAGGCTGTTGCAAAGGTCAAATGAGACAATGTTTAAGCACTTTGAAGCAGCAAAGTCTTGTGTGAATTAGATGTTATTAAAAGTAGTTTAGAGCATGTGGCTATGATTGAACTATATCATTGAAATTATAATTAACAGGAGTGTAGTATTAAAAGGAAAACTTTTCTTAAGTATATTTTTTACAAATATTACCTTGGCTTCCTAAGAGTTCTAAACAATCAAGGAAAGTAGAATGAGGAAACTCTTATGATCTAGATGTTTTTGTAAATATCCAAATGCTTTTAAGTCTGCAAATGCCACTTAATAATGGTCTGGATGGAAGATCTGCTGCCACCCCCCGCCCCATAGGGGTATATATGTTTGAAAATTTCACAGTGTTGTAATACGTCTTGTATAGTGGAATATTAACATTATTTTAATCTGTTCACTGAAATTAGAAGCTTGCTAATTTTGCCATGCTATGTAAAAAATAACAAATCGTTCCAAAGCAATGCATTTTTTAAAACATCTTTTTTTCTTAGAAAGATACACTAAGGTAAATACTAGTTTTTTCCCCGACAGCCTTGGCAGAATAAACTGTCTATGCAGGAACCAGGCAATCAACATTTAACTTGTATTTGTTAGTACCTACTGTGTGTTTCAGTCATGTTCTTCAGAGGTAAGCAACAAGATTCTCTACTCTCAAAGAGTGTATATTCCAATAAGGAAAACAATTAAAAAATTTTTTTTCAAAGAGTGAGAAGTGCTATAAATAGTAATATGATAGAAAGTGTGAGGGGTGGTGGAGTTGTAGAGTGGTGATTGACAATAGCGTGTGCTAACATGGGACAACCTGAACGGTAAGAGGCATCGCTCACAATTATGATGAAGAAGAGTATCGGACAAAGCTAAGAGCAAGTGCGAGACCTTAAGGCAGGAACAAGATGGGCAGATTCAGGGACTAGTGGGAGGCAAGCAGTGATGAGAGCTGAGAATGGAGAGGGTGGCAGAGCCCATGGGATAGGTAGGATTCTGTAGGTCATTGTAAGTAACCTGGTGAATTCTGAGTGACTAAGTGAAATGGGAACAAGTGAAAGGTTTTAAGGAAATGACAATTTTTAAACAATCTAATTGAGATATAATTTACGTACTCTTAAGATTCATCCATTTGAATTCAATGTGCAGTTCAGTGGTTTCTAACATTTACGGAGTTGTGCAACAATCACCATGATCTAATTTTAGAACCTGATTTGTTGTTTAAAAGATCATCCTGGCTCTTGTGTGGAGAATGGATTATAGAGGAGTGAAAGTATAAAGGACAAGATCAGGAGGCTACTGATGTTAACCCAGGTGAGAGATTTTCAAAGTGACTGAAGGAAAGTTGGCATTTTTTCACTCCTTCATTGCCTCATTTCCCAACTACCTGTTGAGCCCCTGTTTTGTGCTGAGCCCTATGGCAGGAACCAGGTCTCCAGTGATGAAGATGATGTTAGCCGTGATCCCCCCCGCCCTGTGGAGTATGCAGCAGTGCATGGACTGTGTCTCCTCGCAGGTTTGATGAGGCTGCTTATCTCACCACACTTGCAGGGAGAGTCTCTGAGTGCAGCCTGCTAAAACAGACTTGTCTTATGTGACATGTAATCACGGCAGTGACACCCCACCACGTTTGCCATGTTCTGTCAGAGTCAAGTGACAGGTCCCTCCCACACTCAGGGGAGGAGATTACACAAATGTGTGAACACCAGGAGGCAGAATCATGGTCTCTCTGCCACAGTCCCTGAGCCTAATCTGTAAAGTTGGTATAAAAATAACCTATTTCACAGGGTGGTTATGTGGATTCAGAATGAGGTGTATAGCAAACTCAGCCCTTTGGGCTTCACCACTTGCTAAGAGATTTCATTTGAAGAATAGAGAACTCACATATCAAAGTCAACGTATAAAGAGCCTTTCTCACTTCACCCGCCACCCACAGTGAAAAAGCCCTCTGTGCTGTCCAGAAGTGGACCCAGGATGGAGTGTCCAGCATGAGTGTGAGTGGCCTGTGACAGTGTCGGGAGAGTGCTCAGGAAGATAGATCAGTGGCCCCGCCCCTTCTGTTTCTCTGGGGAGTCGCAGTGAGAACATCCCCTTCTAGCCATTTAATACACAGGCAGCCAAGAAAATCATTTACAGAGTATTTTGCTTTCGTGCTCAATATACTGCCACTTCTTCCCAGTATCTAATGGGGTTACAGTGTGTGCCCTAAATCTGTGGCTGACTTCTGCCAGATATTTCCTTAACTCCCAATCCCTTGAACCCCTTCCTCCGGCCTTCTGGGGGCTCATATCCTGCAAACTGATTCAAAGGTGCTGTGTTACAATCAGATCTTTCAGAACATGCACTTCTATAAAGTTTTTGACATTTTAGTCAAAGCAAAAACAAAAAATAAGCCTGAACTTATTCCCCTCTACTGGGGGGATTAATGAAGGAACACTTAAGCACTATTGTATGTATCACTCAACTTTAAAAGACATTTTTTTTGGTCTACTTTATTGGTTTTGTTTTTTTGTTTTTTTTCCCCTTGGCAGTGAGAGTGCGAAGTCCTAACCACTGGACCTCCAGGGAATTCCCAAGACATCTTTTTTTAAAAAAAGAATATGAGACTGTTAATATTCTTTCTTTTCCCCTAAATGGTTCTTTGCTCAGAGAGGAATGGATATGCATCATTGTTTTGGAGGATTTGTTTAGTTAACGTTAGACCTAGTGGTTAATTTTTTTTTTTTTTTTTTTGGCCTTGAGGCTTGTCGGATCTTAGTTCCCAGACCAGGGATTGAACCACGTCAGTGAAAGCGCTGAGTCCTAACCACTGGACCACCAGGGAATTCCCTAGACCTAGTGGTTTAAAAGATCTTTAATAGCTATGCATGATTATTTTTATTTTTAAGGGCTATTTTATTTAGGAAATAAATGTAATTTTTAAAGATTATATAAAATCTCACCACCTAAAGATAGCCACGATTAACATTGTGATGTACTTCCAAGCTTTTCTCTATGTTCATGTGTGCTGGTGAAATACATGTAAAAGAATGGCAAGATATTGCCTCTGTGGCTCTCTGTGCTTGAATTAGCCCATGTGGTTATTTTCAGATCCATATAGTTAGAAAGCCTCTGGAAGCAGAGACCATATTTCTTTTTCTTTTGAATTCTTTCCAGGTACATAGTAGGCCTCTGTTCTTGGTGGATATATGACAAATGTGAGTTAAACTGGTGAATGTGTAAACAAGCTATAAACTATGCACTTACATAATGTCATTATTTTAAACATTTGCTTCTTTAAATGCTTCCAACTGTAACAAGACTCATGACAATACAAGATATGTATTATTTCCCTTTTCTTTTCGCATCCCTGCATATTGATTTTTTCCATCTACCTTTATAGGAGGATATATTGAAATAAGGAAAATATTTTCATGAAAGCTTAGTGTAAAGAAGAAATTTGTAAATTCTAGTTACTGATGTGATGTTGGATGGTTGAACTGCTATAGTTTTATGGCTCATGATATACGAGAGAGAGTTTCATTTGTTTCTTAGGTACATTGTTTAGTGTAGTGGTAACCTGATTCATGTAGTTTACAAATGCTTTCACCAGGCAATAATAGAAGTGCACACAGTACCATATCTAAATGCCATAATCCTTTCTCGTAAATTGATAGGGAATTCTGGGAGCTGAAGACTAGGTGATTGTTCTGATTAGGAGTACACTGATAGGTATCATACTAATGCCACTGAGCAGCAAATCATCAAAAGCAAAGTGCCACAGTATGCCTGCTGCCGTCCAGTTCACTGAGTAACTAACTAAGCATCCCCACATCCAGCCCCACTGTGGGACCAAGGGAATGTGCATGGGAGCCCATGTCTCTAGGAAGTCCTTCCAGGGCCACCAATCACTGACACTTATCAAACAGGGCCCAAGATGGGCCCGTATTATCATTGCTCCATCACGCAGCTGTAGCCTGCATGAGAAGGTAGTGAGGTCTGCTAGGTGATCCAAGACAGGGAAGGTCCTTTGGTCTGAGTGATTAGAGGAACTCAGCTGAGTCATGTGTTGGAGTGCAAGCTTGGATCTGAAACAATCTTTTTTTTTTTCCCCGTGTTGGTTATCTATTTTATTTTAAATATTACATTTTTATTTTCTCATGGAATACAAAGGTGACCTTTATTCAAATGGTGAAGAAGAATGACTTCTAGATGATGTCCAAAGGTGATACAACTTTTTTTTTTAACATCTTTATTGGAGTATAATTGCTTTACAATGTTGTGTTAGTTTCTGCTGTATAACAAAGTGAATCAGCTATACGTATACATATATCCCCATATCCCCTCCCTCTGGCATCTCCCTCCCACCTTCCCTATCCCACCCCTCTAAGTGGTCAGAAAGCACTGAGCTGATCTCCCTGTGCTATGTGGCTGCTTCCCACTAGCTATCTGTTTTACATTTTGTAGTGTATATATGTCCATGCCACTTTCTCACTTCATCCCAGCTTACCCTTCCCCCTCCCCGTGTTCTCAAGTCCATTCTCTTCGTCTGCATCTTTATTCCTGTCCTGCCCCTAGGTTCTTCAGAACCTTTTTTTTTTTTAATTCCATATATATGTGTTGGCATACGGTATTTATTTTTCTCACTTACTTCACTCTGTATGACAGACTCTAGGTCCATCCACCTTACTACAACTAACTCAATTTCGTTTCTTTTTATGGCTGAGTAATATTCAATTGTATATATGTGCCACATCTTCTTTATCCATTCATCTGTCGCTGGACACTTAGGTTGCTTCCATGTCCGGGCTATTGTAAATAGAGCTGCAATGAACATTATGGTACATGACTCTTTTTGAATTATGGTTTTCTCAGGGTATATGTCCAGTTGTGGGGTTGCTGGGTCGTATGTATGGTAGTTCTATTTGTAGTTTTTTAAGGAACCTCCATACTGTTCTCCATAGTAGCTGTATCAATTTACATTCCCACCAACAGTGTAAGAGGGTTCCCTTTTCTCCACACCCTCTCTAGCATTTGTTGTTTGTAGATTTTCTGATGATCCCCATTCTTGGATCTGAAACAATCTTGAAAGCACCACGTAGATGGAGCAGGGCAGGGCTTGGCCCTGACGAACATGGGAGTCGACAGACCCAAGTAGGATATCCAGTCCCACAACTTATGTGGGGTCTAAGGTAAGAAACTTAACCTCTCTGTATTTATTTCCTATTGCTGCATAACAAATTACCGCAAACTTAGTGGCTTAAAACCACACACGTTTAGTCCCTCATGATGTTAGGAGTCTGAGCGTGGCTTAGTTGGATCCTCTCTGTTCAGGGTCTCACGAAGCTGCCACAAGGTATCTGCCAGGCTGGATTTTATTTGGAAGCTTACTGGGGAAGAATCTGCTTCCAAATTCATTCAGGTTGTTGTCAGAATTCATTTCCTTGAGGCTGTATGACTGAATATATGACTGAAGTCCCCCACTTTTTGGTGCTTGTCAACTGCCCTCAGGTTCTAGAGGCTTTCCGAAATTCTTTGCCACATGAGCTTCTCCCATATGGCTGCTTACCTCATCAAACCTGCAGGGAGAGTCTCTGAGTGCAGCCTGCTAAAACAGACTTGTCTTATGTGACATGAGGTAATCACGGCAGTGACACCCCACCACATTTGCCATGTTCTGTTAGAGCCAAGTGACAGGTCCCTCCCACACTCAGGGGAGGAGATTACACAAATGTGTGAACACCAGGAGGTAGAATCATTGAATTATTTTATGGTCTCTCTGCCACAGTCCCTGAGCCTAATCTGTAAAGTGGTATAAAAATAAGGGTGGTTATGCGGATTCAAAATGAGATAACATGTAGCAGGTGTTTGCATGGGTGCCTGACACATAGTAAGCCTTCAGTAAATGTCAGTGATGATGATGGTGACAATCATTGGTGATAACCAATGGCTATCCTGATAAATGCTTACAATCTTCCTAAATCATGGGGACCCTTGTAAGAACTCATGAGAGTATACAGAATTTCAAGTTTTGAACTTGTGTTTTTCAAAGGAGAGTGTCAAGTCAGTTGTCTATGTGATATGGGGAGGATGGTGATGGCATTGATTATCTAAGGCAGTACAAAATTCAGGAATAATATCTAACTTGACTTTGAAATAAATTGTAAGGTTTTTTTTTTCTTTCTGATTATTTTTGCTTAGGCAAATTATTCCATATTACAGAGGAACTCTAATTACTCTAATTTACTTCATTCCTTCCCTATTGATGGACATTTAGTTTGAATCTATATTGTTACCAACAGTGCTGCAATCAACACCCTTCTATGTATTTTCTGTACATTTGTGTGTTCCTGTAGGAAAAAGTTATTCAACCATTAATTGACAGCTTGTTATGTATCATATCAGACATTGTGCTAAGTGCTGAGTAAATAAGACAGATATGCTACCTTCCCTCATGGTCCTTATAGTCAATTAAAGATTACAGGCATTAAACAGGCATTAAATAATTCCAAGTATGGGGTGTGTGTTATAGGAGGACCTAATATAGTAGGGAGGAGGGTGAGTATGTTGCAGGACAAGGGGAGCAAGAGAACGGTCATGTCCCTGGTCTTGGGTGAGTCCCTAGAATGGGTGCCATGTGAGGGTCCTTGGCTTTGCCCAGGAAAGAATTCAAGAGCAAGCCAAAGCAAAGTGGAAGCAAGTTTATTTAGAGAGATACACATTCCATAGGCAGAATGTGGTCTATCTCAGAAGGCGAGAGCAGCCCTGGGATATGGGGTTGTTAGTTTTTACGAGCTGGTTAATTTCATATACTAACGAGAGGGAGGAATATCCTAATTATTTGAGGGAAGGGGTGGGGATTTCCACCCCTTCCCTCAAATAATTGGGCCACTGCCCACTTTTTTGCCTCTTATGGTCAGCCTCAGAACTGTCATGACTCTGGTGGGTGTGTCATTTAGCATGCTAATGTATTACAGTGAGCATATAATGAGGCTCAAAAGCTACTGGAAGTCACATCTTCTGCCATCTTGGGCCTAGTTGGTTCTAACCAGTTTTTGCTGTATCCTGTTTTTCTCAATAGCTCTGTCATTCTTTTAATGGTTGCACCCTTCTCCCTCCCTTTCCCTCTCAAGGTGAGGTCAGATGCAAGGACATGAAGGTAGCAAAATTTGGAGCGGCCAGAGAAAACAGATAGGCCATCTCCAGAAAAGGGATAAAATCTTGTGATCCAGGGAATGAGGATTTTGACAACATTCCTGGGGCATGGAATTAAGATGGGGAAGGGTCTGGTCTTTGGTTGTCACTTAGCCACACTGGTATCTGCTAAAGTCTCTGAAATCTACTCTGGACCTTGGTCACTGGTCCACATGGGTCATTGCCACCTCAACCCTTGTTCCAAGTCAGGTCCAGGGATGTTCCTTGTTATGCTCCGTATTTCTGCTGAATGCACAGAATTTCTGCGTTTCCTCAGCCTTGAATCACTCTGTGAAGCTAAAACCCTGTGCTATCCCAGAGCCACTCTCAGCAGACTTCATAATTTCAGCCTTCTCCCTTCACAGAAGAGGAAGCTGAGCCTCTGGGAGACTGTCTAGATTCTCTCTGCCTAGGCACACCACATGGACATTTCTTCTCTGAGATCATGGTACCTCTAGTGGGCACTACCTAAGAAGTGAGGCATGCCTTCACTTTGCTCTCTGATCTCATGAACCTTCATGGATAATTCTCCATGTTCCCCTCCTGGGCTCATTTTTCCTCATACACTCCCTCGTCCTCAATTCCAAAGAACCTAATCTTCTTGGGAGGAAGCTTTGATCTAATTCATCACCTATGTTCCCAAATTTGTTGCATGGCTTTTGAGATTCAAAAGCCCAAAGCCAATTACTTTGTTCTCTCCTCTTCTCTGAGGTATCCATTCCCCAAGGCAATGAATGCCTGAATGAGGGAGAAGAGCAAGAAGTGCAAAGAAATACAGGGAAAAAAATGTTTAATATTTCAAATTTATCAATCCATCATAAACGGTATGTTGCATCCGGTAGCCATGCAATAAATATGTGTGTGTTTGAATCTGTTAAAGGATCAAACAGTTTTCGGAGGGACTTTCTTGATGCCTTTAAATCAGGCTGTTAGGGAATATTTTCCTTGGGAAAAGATGATTTATGAGTGGCAATCACTGATAAAGAAAATATTGTTTAATACTCACTTTCCTTGGATGCATCTAAGCCCTAAAGCAAGAATTACTTAAGTTTAAAATTAGGTACATGAATATTCATAGCAGCATTACTCATAAATAGCCAAAAAGTGGAAACAACCCAAATGTCCATCAGCTGATGAATAGATAAATATAATGTGGCCTATCAATGCAATGCAATAAAAAGAATCCATACTGATACATGCTATAACACGTTTGAACCTTGAAGACATTATGCTAAGGAAAAGAAGGAAGTCACAAAAACTGCTTATCATATAATTCCATTTATATGAAATGGAATAAGCAAACCCACAGAGGCAGAAGGTAGATTAGTAGTAGCCTAGGGCTGCCAGGGGAGGAGAGAAATGTTGGGATTGGGGATGATGGCTAAGTGGTGCTGGGTTTCTTTTTGGAGTATTGGAAATATTCTAAAATTGATTATGGTGATGGATGCATAACTCTGTGAATATACTAAAAGCCATTGAATTGTATGCTTTAAGTGGTCAGTTACATAGTGTGTAAATTGTACTCATTATAGCTGTTAAAAAAAACTTGATATTTAAATTGTAGTAGCTTCAGTTTATAGAGTTAGAAAAGTGAAGCCTAAGATGAGAGTTTGTTTCTATGTATTTGAATAACTTTTTCATTATTTAAAAGTGAAATGTTTTCCTTTTTGTAGATCTAGGGCTGAATGTAAACTCACAATTTCCTTATTGGTATATATTAGCCTTTTGGGGGTCAGTACTCAGTATTTCTCTTACCCAATGAAGTTTTATTACCGAACACTAGTTTGTGTGCCTGACACGCAGTGAGGCCAAACAAACTGAAATGCCACAGTTTGGGTCAGGGAAAGTGTTACTGAGTCCAAGTTCACTCTGGTCACCACACGACAGACCAATAAATTGGGAGACGAGGTGTTGAGGCAAGGAATAGCGACTTTATTCAGAAAGCCAGCAGACCGAGAAGATGGTGGACTAGTGTACCCAAAAAACCGTCTTACTGGGGTCTGGATGCCCGTTTCTTTTATAGAACAGAGAGGGGGAGGAGGTGAGGAAGTAAAGTAAAAAGGCCATTTATCTTGCAAAATATCTCCTCACTTGGCCCTCATTGGGGAGGGGATGTATTAATTTCTTCTTTTCTGCAGCCATTCGCAGGTGGGCAGGGTCAGAATGTCTCTCTGTGAGCTGAACAAAGGCCTTTTAGTTTAACAGTCAGGCAGAGGGACACGGTTCCCGGTGGCAGGCCATTATGTATGCTTATGGCTATAGACAGTGATTATAATAGCAAAAGCAACGAAAAGCAAAGGTTAAAGTAAAAGAAACAGAACCAACACGGAGTCAGAATTTGCTCTTCCCTGTTACAAAAGGTTTATTGCATGGCCAAGCAAGGAGGACCAGTGGCTCACACTCAAAAAATCCGAACTCCCCAGTGGTTTTCAGGGAGAAGATTTTATAGGCAAAATTTGGAGTGAGGGCTGGAGGGTGTGTAACTGTTTTCTGATTGGTTGGTGGTGAGGTAATAGGGGGTGTTACAGGATTGTCAATCATCAGCTTTCTGGTTTCAACCAGTCTGGAGTCTCAGCATGTATAGTTACCATCTTGCACCTGGGTGGAGGCCTTAGTTACTACAGAAGAATTCAAAGATACTGTTATGTATATCCCTTGAGGAGGAACCAGGACCCTGCTTTAATAGCTGCACTACTGTTTCTTGATTGCTCCTCCTTTGTTTCTGCATTCCCTCACTTTCCCCGATTAGCAACTGTTTGAATCTGCTCTTTGGAACTAAGGGAAAGTCTAGGAGGCTGAATGAAGCCTATTTCCTACAAACGAGAAATGGAGGACACACAAAGGATTTGTACCTGAGAGGGTTCCACAGGTTCCTGCTCGGTTTCAGTTTCAAAATTTACAAAATTGGGGCTTCCCTGGTCGCGCAGTGGTTAAGAATTCGCCTGCCAATGCAGGGAACACGGGTTTGAGCCCTGGTCCGGGAAGATCCCACAGGCCATGGAGCAACTAAGCCCATGCACCACAACTACTGAGGCTGCACTTTAGAGCTCGCGAGCCACAACTACTGAAGCCCGTGCGCCTAGAGCCCATGATCCGCAACAAGAGAAGCCACTGCAATGAGAAGCCCGCGCACCGCAACGAAGAGTAGCCCCCGCTCACCGCAACTAGAGAAAGCCCGCGTGCAGCAACGAAGACCCAACACAGCCAAAAGTAATAAACAAATAAATTTATTTTTAAAAATTTACAAAATTGAAATTATTCAGATTTAATTTTCAGAATTTATTTATGTACAGAAAATATACAAACCAAAAGCATTTGAAGGCTGCGGCGGGCCGTTTCCGACCAGCAGAATAACGAGCCGCCACACGCAAGATTCTTCTCGTATCACACTTTATTGGAGCACAGCTTGGTTGAAGAAAGATGGAAGGAAGACCCCGCAATCCTATAGCAGTCTGCTTATATAGGGATTAAGAACATGTGTCGCTCTGTGATTGGCTTTCGCCGATGGTGCGATTTGTGAGCCAGCATCGGATAGGTCGCTACTTTAAAACCTCATTAGTATACTCAGCGCAAGCGCAGTGGCCACAGGAAGGATGACTCAGCTTATTTCAGCTTCCTGCCGCGTAGCAGTTAGCTGACCGCGCCCTACAGAAGGCAATAGTGAATTTTTCTGACGAGTGATACAACATTTGTAGTTTTCATGTCATGATCCAGTTAAATCCATTTTGTTTTATTACTGAACCAGATTTAGGTCTGCTTGCCTGCTCAGTAAAGCCAATCTACTGACACCAGGTTGTGTGAAGGAAAGTGCTGTGTTTATTGCAGGGTGCCAAGCAAGGAGTCCAGGGCAGCTAGTGATCTAAACTCCTCCATGGGTTTCAGCAAAGGATTTTTAAAGGCAGGGTGAAGGAGGGGTGTCCCAGGGTATGTGATCAGCTTGTACACAATTCTCTGACTAGTTGATGGTGAGGTAACAGGGTGGTGTCACAGGGGTTAACATTATCAATCCTTAGGCTCCAGTAGGTCTGGGGGCTACATGGTCATCAAGTAGTTAATTTCTTTCATTTGGTGGGGTTTTAACATCTGTAAAACAACTCAGTGAATATGATAGGGACAGAGTAAAGGGACAAAGTAGGTGATTAAATAGTTAGTCCCACTAAGGGATTGTAATTAAAGAAAAAAGTATGGGAGACCCCTGTAAATTAATGATTACTGAAGAAAGCTTAACCACAAAACCAAGCAGTCTTGCTTAGCAACAAAACCATGCAACAGAAGTATGAGACATGCCCCAAAAGAATAAAACAATGGTGGCATGAGACCCACATCCTGCCCAGTGAGCTAGTAAGTTAATGATTCCTAGAACATGCTCCTCTGCGCACACCAAAAAAAAAATATAAGGAAAAGGTGACAATATACTAAAACCTGAGATGACTTGCTATTTTTAACATATGTTGTTGCCTTTTTGCTTATTTCAATTGTGCCATGACAGTCCCAGCTTGACCATGTAAGGACAAGAAAACTCCCCTGCCTGACGTGGAGGAGGAGCTGATGATGGAAGCGTGACATCTACCCAAGAATGAGGAAGAAGGTGGCCTTCTCCCTACTTTTCCTTTGATTATAAAACTGTAGCCCACTAAGTTCTCAGGGCATGGCACCCTCTCACCCTCCCACTTGTAAAAGGTGTCCTATTCTATTTTTTTGGCTGAGTTGGGTTTTCATTGCTGTGCGTGGGCTTTCTCTAGTGGCAAGTGGGGGCTACTCTTCGTTGCGGTGTGCAGGCTTCTCATTGCAGTGGCTTCTCTTGTTGCAGAGCACGGGCTCTAGGTGTGCGGGTTTAAGTAGTTGTGGCACACGGGCTTAGTTGTTCCACGGCATGTGGGATCTCCCCGGACCAGGGCTCGAACCCGTGTCCCCTGCATTGGCAGGCGGATTCTTAACCACTGCATCACCAGGGGAGCCCAAAAGCATCCTATTCTAATAAATCACTTCTTACCTATCACTTTGCCTCTCACTGAATTCTTTCTGCACTGAGACATAAAGGACCAGAGCTTCTTTGAGCCCCCTAAATGCCACCTAGCGATTTCAAATGTGCATCAGATACTGTTATCTAAGTACTTCAGAGAGGAGCTAAAGCAGAGGATATGGGGGAAGGCCCCATAGGGTCCTGCTTGGTTACACGTTTTTCCCCTGCTCCGTCTTCTCTTATTATCCATTATTCCGGTAGAAAGAACAGGCTGTCTAAGTACAAGTGGCTGGGGTAAGAGTTGGTAGCAATATAATTCAGTTGCTGGGCCAGGCAAGCATGTTTTGAAGTCTGACCTCTTCAATACAATAACATTTTTGCATGATTAAGTCTGCACTGTTTGTTCCAAAACATTACCTTGCAAAGCAGGATGGTCTGTGCCTAGACAGCATCCCAAGCTTGGTTCTCCTGGTTTGTGAACAAGGATCTGAATACTGAAGGCTTGTATGGAGTTGACCATGGACTGGATCAAGCACAAATGGCCACACCAGGGATGCGCACAGGGAAGTGGGACAGCCATGCCTCACATTTCCTATGATATTAGCGCTAGCAGGTTCTGCCTCTAAGTCCCCAGGGCTTATAGGCCAGGGCACATCAATGCATTTGCAGACTCTAGAATCACCATTAGAAAGTCATGTCCTCCAAGGCTTATGGAGAGGCTGCTTGTCCCTCACAGAGCTTGTGTGGACAGAGGATGGACTTCAGTTTTAGATTATGGCTAATTGGAAAATATTTTACTTTCTGGACTTTTTGAGCAGGGTAATCACTCCTCCTCCAAGCCCCTAAGCGGCCCCCTTTAACTCCACTGATAACAACTGCATGAAAGTGTCTTTTAATTTTTAAATACATGTTCGAAAAATACAGAGAAGTCGAAAGAAAGATAT
Source organism: Stenella coeruleoalba (assembly GCF_951394435.1). NCBI lineage: Eukaryota > Metazoa > Chordata > Mammalia > Artiodactyla > Delphinidae > Stenella > Stenella coeruleoalba. The sequence continues at coordinate 135,605,482 of NC_137148.1, forward strand.
TTTTAAAAAAAACATACTAAGATATACCCACTGTTATCACTTTAGTATATATTAGTGCTGTCCAACAAAAAGAGAAGATGAACTAGAAATATGAGCTGTGCTTGTAATTTTAAAATTTCTAGTACCACATTAAAAAAGGTTAAAAGAAACAGGTGAAATGAATTTAAATAGTACTTTAACTTAATATATACAAAATATATCAACAGATGATCAACATTAAAATTAATGGGATATTTTACATTCTTTCATACCATATTTGAAGCCTAGTGTGTATTTTGCTTGTATAGTATATCTCACCACATTCCAAGTGCTCAGTAGCCACGTGTGGTCAGTGCCTGTAACATTGAACAGTTCAAGGCTGTGTGTGTGTGTGTGCGCGCACACACACACGTGCGCACTGTGAACCTTCACTCAAATTTGGTTCCAATGTTGTACCAAAGGAGGGAGCACTCAGCCTCTCTTACCAGCGTGCCCAGGTGTGCGTGGGGGGCAGAGATAAGAGGGAGAGGCGAGGCTTAAAAGCTGTCGGTTGTCAATCAACAAAAAAAGGACCTCTTTCTGTGTGTGTGTATATATATATTAATATCTGTCTGTCTATCTATCTATAGTTATATAAAGTATTCTTCCAGATGAGGAAAGATATTCAAAACTACATGTTAAAAAAATTAAGTGGGGGGTAAATTGGAAGGCACAAAAAGCTTAAGACTTAGCAGAAGAAGACTGTTTTATATATAGCAAAAATGGACCAGTTTGGGGATGGACACACAACAACCACTCCCACTAGCAAATGCGGCCCAATCATGGCTCCTAAGACAGAACTGAGACCTGGGGCACTTACTTGCTGCTCCTTTTCCTGGAACGTTCTCCATCCCCCTACCCCGGGCTTCTCCCTCACTTCTTTCCGTCTCTGTCAAGTCTTACCTCCTCTACCTCATCTGAGAGGTCATCCTATTCGTTGACACCATCTGAATAGAGGTTCCCTTGCCCCTGTTATTCTCTCTTCCCTCTTGGCTTCATGTTTCTTTGAAGCAGCCACCACTTACAGGATTTGTTATTTTGTTTGTAGTTGATCTCCCCCATGAAACTGGAAGCTCTGTAGGGCAGGGGTTCAGGTCTTTTTATTCACCACTTTGGTCCCAGCACTTAGAGAAGAGGCTGGCACATGGTAGGTTCTCAGTGTGCGGTTGTTGAATGAATGCCTGATTGATTAGGAGAAGGAAAGGTTGTGGATACTTGGAAAGAGGAGCCAGCAGGCCCCACCATTGGTGCTAATAAATGTTTTCATAAAAGACGAAGTCATGATTTTTCTTTTTTTAAGAAAAGCAATTTTGTTTTCAAGTACCTAGAATGATATTAGGCTAACTAAGGATTTCTGGAATGCTTTGGGATTTCTTTTAATGAATAGATGAAAATTATATCTAATTAGCATTAATTTTTATGTGTAAATGGGTACATCCAAATTGTATGAAAGCAGTTCTCTTGAATAATTTAAACATCCTCTTCACCCTACAAAGCATTTAGCACACTCTTCCCTCAAAGATTTTATTAATGGGAACTGAAATCATGAGGTCGAAATGCAAAATAAAAGATTTTTTTTCTTTATGCAGGCACGCAACTGAATACCTCAGAAGTGGGTAGACCCAAGAATCAGATTATAGGGATCCTGGGAAGTTAACTCAATGGCCTCTGATAACCTCAAATTTATTTAAAAAAATATAGGAAGAAGGGAAAGCCTTCTTTGTTGTAGAATTCAAATTAATATATAAAGAATGATGGAAGTAGAAAATCACCATCAGGCAAAACTATTGCTGCAGGCAGATGTCATCACTGTATGCTAAAATTAGTGGGTGAAAGTATGATGAGAAAGAGGATATTAACACAGCCTCAGAGTATCTCTCCACAAGATAGCTATATTAATTCTCAAGGGAAAAACAGAACCTTCACAGTGGAGAATCATGGGAGACACCACCTACACCAGGTGATCGAAGTTAACATCACCAGTCCTGAGGATCTGTGCATTAACTCTGAGGACCACCTGATGTGATTCACTGAGAAGGCACAATATCACTGCGTGGGATCCTTGGCAAAAATGCAGAATCCACATTTTTTTTGTTTGACCATGCCCCACAACATGTGGGAGCTTAGTTCCCCAAGCAGGGATTGAACCCATGCCCCCTGCATTGGAAGCGTGGAGTCTTAACCACTGGACCGCCAGGGAAGTCCAAGAATCCACGTTTAATCATGAGGAAATATCAGGCAAACCCAAACTGAGGGACATTTTACAAAATAACTGATAGCTGCTCTTCAAAAATGTACTGATAACGAATGATTAAGGAAGATCAAGGAATTTGGATTTGAGGTGATGATGGGGACATGAAATTATATGCCATGTTGGATCCTGGTTTAGATCCTGGGCCAGAAAAAGGACATCGGTGGGACAATTAGCAAAATTTGCATAACATCTATGGATTAGTTAATAGTCTTGTATCAACGTTAATTTCCTGGTTTAAATACTTGTACTAAGATTATGGATGATGCTAACATTAGGAGAAGGTGGGTCATAGTTATAAGGCAACTCTTATACTATTTTTGCAATTTTTTTCTATGTCTGAAATGAATTCAAAATAAAAACTCAAAAAAAGATAGGTGTATTTACTTGGTAATCTGAACTAAGCATAGTAATAATGTTAACAGTAGTAATACTAGCTGTTATGGGTTGCATTTTGTCCCTCATTCCAGTTCACAGGTTGAAGTTCTAATACTCTCAGGAATGTCACCTTATTTAGAAATAGGGTCACTGCAGATGTAATTAAGTTAAGGTGAGGTCATACTGGAGTCGGGTGTCCCCCTAATCCAATATGTCCTTACAAAAGGGAGAAATTTGGACACAGGCAGGAACACAGGGAGAACACCATGTGGAGATTAAGGCAGAGATTGGGGTGATGTAGCAGAAGTCAAGGAACGCCAAAGATTGCCAGCAAACCACCAAAAGCTAGGAGAGAGGCATGGAACAGAGTCTCCCTTGCAGCCCCTAGAAGAAATCAATCTTGCCGACAGCTTCATCTTGGACTTTGAGCCTCTAGAACTGTGAGGCAGTAAACTGCTGCTGTTTAAGCCACCTGGTTTGTGGTACTTTGTTACATCAGCCCTAACAAACTAGTACACTAGTTAGCATTTATTGAGAACTTAGAACGTTGAGCTCTTCACATGCATTATCTCATTTTATCTTCACCCCATCCCTTTGCAGAAGGCGTTATTATTGCTTCCAATTTATAGCTGAGAGGATTGATGCATAGAGTGGGTAAGTAACTTGCCCTGGCTCACACAGCTAGCAAATGGCGGGGTGGGTTAAAACCTCTATAGTCTGACACCAGCATATTCCTATCCACTGCACACACTTCTGGATTCCAATGACAAAGATTTCTTATGGGATGTGAAATGGTTACCTTTGATTAATTTCTCTCTGTACATCATATATAAATTCCAGAGATGAAAAATAGTCAAGTGCACACGTGGGTACCCTATCCTTTTCCTTACCACCCATTCCTCCACAACCACCCCAGCCTGGTGGAATCAAATGTCTGCCTCCTTGGAAACACTGAACTTCCTATGTCTTAGTTCTCCCAAGAAAGGAGTGTTAGTCATTAAGGAGAGATTCCATTTTGAATGTGAGCAACTAATTTAAGCGAATATTTGGGATTAAACTCAGTCATTCAGATACATGGGAGACTGCACTCTGGGGCAGTGGAGCTACTTAAAAAAAAGTGGAGAGCAAACATTTCCTCTATTTTAAAGCAAAGAATCTGAGAGAGAATTGCCCACTGCGTTTCATTTGTTTGCCTTCTTGAGTCATTCCTTCATTCAATTAACGTTTATTGAGCACCCCTGGGCTTCTTGGCGCCGGGCTCAGCCAGCATAAACTGACAAAGAAGACAGTCCTAGCTTTCAGTTAGTCTCTCATTCAGGGTTGGTCCCAAGGCAAAAAAGCTGGAGGTGAAAGCTTTTGAAAACAAATCCCCGTTTCTCAATTCGTAACCCATCTCCTCATAGGCATTGTTTTCTGAACGACTGAAGCTAATTTTCTTCTGTTACATGCTGGTGATTCCCAGCTCCCTATCTCCAGCCAAATTTCACTTACAGGCTCCAGATCCATATATCCAAAGTTTATTGGATGCTCCAATTGGTTGTCCCATATATATGTCCACAGATGGAACGTGGAACTCATCATCTTTATTCCCTAATCTTTGTACCTTCCCCATCCTCCTCCTCCCCTCTCAGTGAATGGTACCAACAGTGACCAAATTGATCAAGTCAGAAACCTCTCAGTTCCGTGTAAGTAAGGACTGTTTGTTTATGCTGAGGCAACATTCTGTGTCTAGCTCAGTCTTGGACCGTGTACTGTGGAAGATACTAATAACGACGTGATGAGCGAATGAATGAATGGGCTTCATTCTTGCATCCTTGATTCTTCTCTCTTAGCACTCATGTCCAACCCATAGGCCCTGTCACTTCTCTCCATCATTTCTTTCAAAGTAGTCCTCTCATCTCCATCCCTTACCAGCATTTTCCCAGTCCAAACTGTCACAATCTCTCACCTGGACCACTACTGTGACCTTTACCTGGTCCTCTTGGCTTCTCTCTTGCCACCACCCAATCTGTTCTCCATGTAGCAACTTGAGTGAACTGGTAGAAACAGAAATCTGACCCCATCACTTCTCTGCCTAAAACCCTTCAATGACTTTCTGTTGTCATCTTGATGAAGCCCAAGCTTGATATTTGAGGACCCACTTAATTTAGTTCCTACTTATCTCCCTATCCTTATTTTTCATCTTTCTCCTTTCCTTCTCCTCCTCCCCTACTTTGCTTCAGCTAAAATGAATTTTCTGCTGGTTTCCAAACATATCTTTCCCTCTTCCAGACTTGTGCTCATGTTAGTTGCTTCACCTGGCAATTCCTCTTAATTCTTAAAGCCACAGCCTGAGTACTTTGGGATCTTGTTTTAGTTTGCTGCAGCAAATGGCCTATATTTAGCTGCTTGCAGTAATACCCATTTATTATCTTGCAGATCTGAAGGTCACAGGTCTAGGTAGCTTTGGCTGGGTTCTCTGCTTAGTGTCTCACAAGGGCAGGGCTGCATTCCTTTGTGGAAGCTCTGGGGAACAATCTGCTTACAAACTCTTTCAGGTTTTTGGCAGAATTTAGTTCCTTGTGGTTGTAGCAGTGAGGTTCCCATTTCCTGGAAATGTGACCCCTCCATATTTAAGCCAGCAATGGCAGGTCAAACCCTTCTCATTCTTCAAAAGTCTGTGACTTCTCCCTCTAGTGCCATCTTTTTGACTTTTAAGGGCTCATGTGATTACACTTGTTCCACCTGGATAATTTGGGATAATCTCATCGTAGCCACAGGTGCTAAGGACTAGGGCATGGACATCTTGGGGGAGGCATTATTTTGCCTATCACAGATGCCCACCTTCAAATCTAGGTTCTGTGTCCCTCCCTTTTGCTCCAGTGGCAGGCACTGCTGGTTGCCTCATGAATAACTATTTCCCACTCTCAGCTACTTTCCTGCTATCAGAGCCTGCCTCTCACTTTAGAGGGTGAAAATGCCAGGTTTTTGCTTTCCCAGACTCTCTTTTAGGTAGGGCATGTGCACATCTGCCGGAGGACTCTGGGAAAGATGTCTTCTCTGATTAAAAAAAAAAACTTAGAGGAGAATGGCCTTTCTGATCTTCAGCCATGGTACTATGAGGACATGATGTTGGGGGCTGCAGAAGCCATCTCGAGGGGCACACGTGAGGACAAAAGCCAGCACACTGGAGCTAGTGGAGAAGAGAGTTGAGAGGAGTCAGAGTTCTTGATGACATCATTGAATTACTGAGTTACATCCCACCACAACTTACCTCCAGGCTTTTTCTTAGGTTGCCCTAATTGTTTGTTATTGCTCAAGCCACTTTTTAGTGGCTCAAGCCACTTTTTAGTTGACCTGCCCACCTTGCTCATGTACTCTCTCCTGCACCTATGTACCTGGCACAGTAAACACCTAGCAATTATTGGCTGAATGAATGAATGAATGAAAGCTCTCCCTCTCCTTCAATTTCCTCTACTCCAAGTACTCTCACTATGACAAGGGCTGCCATGTATGGTTGGGCAGGCTGTGTGCTGCACAAGGGTCCCTGGTCTAGGGGGCAAATAAGGGCTGAAATCTAGCCTGTTCTCCACTTGGTAAGCCAGCAACCTGGCATGGGGCCATGCCTGCCCAGGGGAAAGGACACTTTTTTTCTTATTAGCGGTAAGGTACTCTAGGCTAGTAGCAGTACTGTGGCAGCCTAAATTCTGACTTTTCTTTTCTGATAGGGTGCATGCCCTTGCCATTTGTTTTCCACTCTCCCAAGGAGTGAAGCAGAGGATCCTCTTTGGGTCCTGAACACCATGTTCCAATGAGCGCAGTGACTATTTTGAGAAACTGATTAGTACTAAAGTGCTTGTGGAGCTCCTAGGTTTTAATGTGCAGCCCTTCTCTGGCAATAGGCTGGTCATTTTAACACCAGTCTTCTGGAAATTATAACTTAATATAACAGGAACTGCCAAAATGGGAGTCAGGAGACCCAAATTCAAGCGTCAGCTCTGGCATTAATCAGGCTCTGAGTGCTTGGGTAAGGCAGCAACATTCTCTGGCTTTCAGTTTCCTTACCTATAAAACTAGAGGTTCTGAGCTTCCCTGGTGGCGCCAGTGGTTGAGAGTCTGCCTGCCGATGTAGGGGACACGGGTTCGTGCCCCGGTCCGGGAAGATCCCACATGCTGCGGAGCAGCTGGGCCCGTGAGCCATGGCCGCTGAGCCTGCGCGTCCGGAGCCTGTGTTCTGCAATGGAAGAGGCCACAACAGTGAGAGGCCCGTGTACCCCCCCACCCCCCACACACACAAAAACCTAGAGGTTCTCAAACTGTGTCCTGCAGACTTTAGGGATGTTGAGGTGCCACCCCAGGGCTCTCAATGGTGAATAGGGAGGTGGGACTGAGTGGGTGGGAAGCTTCAGTCAGAGCAGTTCTGCTTTTGTTTGCTTTACATGTAGGACTTTATAAAAAATTAATTTTTAATTATGCAGGAAATCTACTAATATATCCTTCCGGTAAGGAATTAGAACATTGTAGACACAATTAAAGCCCCTTTGGTACCCATCCGCCCCAGTCCCCTTGTATGTTGGAAATTCATTTAAGATTTCCATTTGAACAAAGGGATCCTGGCTCAAACAAGTTAGAGAACCACTGGTCTGGTTAGCCTCTAAGGACCCCAAAAGTGCAAAAAAGGGGGATTTCAGAGAAAAGGGCAAGCCACTGCTGGAGAATGTTCCACAAGGTTGAGTGGAAACCCATGCAATGGTTTGCTGAAATGCAGTGTTGCTCTGGGTGCTGTAATTTGGGGGCAATGTCACTGCTGTGTACTGGCAGTGTACCCAGGAGAGGGCTGGTGGGTGGGAGGACATAGATTTATGAGTTAGAATGGAAAGGCTTGTGTACGTGTCCCAAACCTGCCCTCATTTCCATGGGGAGGGAAGATGAGGTGGCATTAGGACTGCTTCTTTTGGGCCTGACTTCAGAAAAACAGCAAAAGCAACTAACATTTGTTGTATACTTGCTGGGTGCTGGGTGCTCCGAGCCTGGTCTCAGGTAGCCCTCACAGCATCCCTGGGAGGTGATGGCACTGCCAGCATACTTGTTTTAGAGGTGAGGACACTGAGGCAGAAAGAGGTTAAGGAATTGCCTAGGGGCACATCACTGGTTAGTAGAGTGTGGGGACTTGAGCCCAGGGCCAGATGCACCCCACCCCCACCACTCTGCGCTACTACGTCCAGGCACTGCCTGCTGCCATCTTAACTCCATCCCACCTGTTTGAGTGCTGGGTGTAGGAAGGGCAGAGCTGACTGGACACTGTGGTTTGTCTAAGATTTATCCCCCTGACTTTCCCTCTCCCTCAAACTCCAGGGCCATGGGCAGAATGCTCAGTTCCCTGGAGCTCCCTTCGCTCAGGTTAGCAAGCAGCCAGGGAAGACGGCAGGTGGGCTCGAGTGAGGGGCAGTGGAGAGCCGGTTTGTGCTCCTTATGAAAGGAGATGGGAGATTAGCAAGAAGTTGCAGAGCCCTGCGGCCCATCCTGCACGGGCCCCCACCAGGTGAGAGGATGAGCACGACTGCAGGCCCCGGGATCCAGGCCTGCGTGGAGGAAAGTGCAAATCAATTCTGCTTCCTGCAGAAGGAGGCTTTTCAGTATGCGTACCTGGTCTCCTCCCCCTTTGGCCCGAATGCTGATTTTATTTTTGCATTTTATGAGCTTGAGAGAGGGAATTCATTTCCTTGGTATAATATGAGCCTCTGGAGTAATCTTGTCCAAATATATTTTGCTCACAGATTCTGTCCTGGAAGAGGGGCCGTACTGAAATGAAATGGAAAGAGATGATTAAGACCTGATTTATAGGTAAGGTGAATTGGAAGATTTAAGCCAAATTATTGCATCCAGGAAGGTGAAAGGGAATGACAGCCTCTTCCTAGGAGCTGGAAACCTTTATAAAAAGAAATATTTAGGGTGCACGTACTCTTATGCCAGCCAGGCTATATTTTAATATATTCCACCATGTTTGTCCCCTTTTTCTCTCTCTCTAGACTGTACAATCCCCGAAGGCAAGAACTGGGTTCATTGCATCTTGGGCAATTTTATTTATAAGAAAGGGATTCTACACTGCAGAGGCTTTTTAATCTCAAGGGACTGAGCTGTCTCTTTCTTCCCCCTTGGCTGATTAATACTGCCTCCATCCCAACCTAGTTCTTAGAGGCATTGGGGCCTCCTAACAATGATTCCTCCATCTCCCCACCCTCCAAAAGCACAGGGTCTAGAGTTATGCTTCTTTCAGGTGATAAGTAGTATGGTAAGAATATTAACACCAAGCTTTTATTGAGTACTTCCATGGATCAGGTATTTTTAAAAAACTAATTTATTTATTTGTTTTTATTTTTGGCTCTGTAGGGTCTTCGTTGCTGTGCTCAGGCTCTTTCTAGTTGCGGCGAGCAGGGGCTACTCTTCCTTGCGGTGTGCGTGGTGTGCATGCTTCTCATTTTCGTGGCTTCTCTTGTTGCAGAGCACGGGCTCTAGGCGCACGGGCTTCAGTAGCTGTGGCTCGCGGGCTCTAGAGTGCAGGCTCAGTAGTTGTGGCGCACGGGCTTAGTTGCTTCACGGCATGTGGGATCTTCCAGGACCAGGGCTGGAACCTGTGTCCCCTGCACTGGCAGGTGGATTCTTAACCACTGCGCCACCAGGGAAGCCCTGGATCAGGTATTTTTCTAAGCATTTTCTAAGTGTTATTTCATTTAATCCTCACAACTACCCTGTTAGATAGGGACTGTTATTATCCCATTTTACACATGAGGAAACTGGGGGCTTGGGTTGCTCAAAATCACAGAGCTAGTCAGTGGAAATAGCTACCATTTTCTGGGTACTTACTATGGACCAGGAATTGTGCCAATCACATTAAACCGGTGATCTCATTTCATAGTGCTCTTAACCCTCAGGAAGTGGCCTCCAGTGCTTAGAATTTAAAGCTTAAGCCTTTGGAAACCACGTGGGGGCAAGGTCTTTTTCACTCCTGTATCCAGAAAGTAGAGGATGGTGCCAGGGGCAGAGTGATGAACAATGTTTGTGGAGTGAATGAAGGAACAGCAAAGATGTCTGTCCTATGGGAGCTACTTGCCCAGACCACCCCTCAACACACACACACCAACACATGTGAATCCTCCTGACACTCAGGTTGCCCTTGCAGCAGGCTTCCTGACCATGGCTACCTCTCTGCAGGCAGGTAGGGTATCACCAGGACCCAACCTGGCATCGTTGGAAATCAAGTACTCCAGGCCTTCCCCAAGGTCGCACCAGCTGTAAGGGGCAGAACCAGATTTTCTGATGTCAGTCCCTTCCTGTGCTGGCCTGGCTCCTTTTTCTGACTTGGCCAACAGCCTCTCATAGATGAGGATCTGAATGTTTAGGAGGATGTCTTTATTCAATTTTCAGTTTATTCATTTTCTATTTTAAAAACAGAGAGTTGTTGTTTAATGGGTACAGAGTCTGGGAAGAAGAGTAAGTTCTGGAGATGGATGGTGGTGGTGGTTGTACAACAATGTGGCTGTACTTAATATCACTGAGCTCTACACCTAAAAATGGTTAAAATGGTAAATTTTATGTTGTGTGTATTTTACCACAATTAAAAAAACACAAATATGGGTCTGCTTTTCTAACACAACAAGACGGCTGGGGTAGGTACTCACAGGGGTTGGTTCAGTTCCTTGATGATATCACTAGGGTCCCAGAGTCTTTTTATCTTTCCTGTCTTAGCATGATGGCTTCTATCCTGGGTGCAAGGCATCCTCTGAGACTTCTTAAATTTCATCTGCTGAAGAGAGGAAGAAGGAGGGGAAGGGTGATGTAAGCCATAGCTCTGTCTTTTAACAGAAAAACCCCCAGAAGAATTTTCTTACATCTCATGAGCCAGAACTGGGTCTCATGACCTTGCTGGGCAGCAAGAGCAACTGGAAAAGTGATTACTTAGCTTCCCAACCTTTGAGCTGAGGAGGGACATCAGGGAAGAAGGCAGTTGGGAGTGAGAACTGATTGTGTCCAGTGACCTGCCGAAGGTTACATGGTCACATAGCAGGGCTGGGTAGGCCCAGGGCCCAGGCTCCCGGTGCCCCGTCCTGAGCTCTTTTGCTAGGACATTTGATGCATTTGTAGTGGCTAGTTTCCCAGTAGAAAGGACTGTCCTGGAGAATATTTTTCAAAGAGAAAAACTCTCCATTGCTTACATGTAACTAAAATTAATCAACTGCTAAGAGGCTGTGTTAGGAAAGCACTGGGCATTGGTGGAGCCAGGGCACCTGAGCGGTGCCCCAGGCTTGCCAGAAGTTTTGGGAAATGTCCCCAGGTCTCTGTGCTTATGAAATGCGATTATGTTTTTCTTGTTTACTGTTGTTCATTAAGTGCCCAGTAAGCATTTTGGTATCTCTAGATGAAAGGCCCTTAGAAGAATGCATAGTTGTTACTAACCACCCATGTGCTATCAAGTGTGGGTTTACTAACACAAGATGATATGTTTCAAATGTTGGATTAGAATGATAGAAATTTTACACTATCCCTCCAGGCCAGGAGTAGAGTGCCATAAGGGGTCCAGGTGACACTTAAAATAAGGAATGTAAACAAACATCCCTATTATAATTACCTTGCCATTGCAAGGAAGCCAGATGTGTGCACTTGGCTTTTGAAGATAGCAGAGAATGGACACCATTCTCTCTGATCCCACCACTTGTTCTTTTCGTGGCCAGGGCCTGCCAGTTCCGAGGAACTGGCAGGCCCTGGCCATCCTTTGAGCCCAAAGTGGGCACCTCCCCTTCTCTGTCGAGTCTTCCTGGGTGACTCCAGGTTATACTGATCCTTCTTCATTTTTACCCCAGGGCACCATATACACCATGTACACTGAATATTTTCACATTTCGTGGTATTGAAGTTAACTTTTCATCCCAGTCTTATAGGCTTTGCCAGGAGTGGGCACTGTTTCGGGGTGGCAAACCCAAAGTGTTTTGGAACTCCTCAACCCCAGGGCCTAGCCATTGGCCAGACAGATGGCAAACCCTCCATAAACACTGGAGTTGGACCTATGGGATGGGCTGCCCATGGCTCTATCAGGTGGGAAATTTGTTTCATGATGCTTTGGAAACCAGTAGAGTTGATTCCAGGTTAGAAGGTGACAGAAGCAAGAGTATCCAACCCCTGAAGGGGCATAATGCAGTTTAGTGCCCTTGCAGAGTCCCCCGTGGTCAGATCACAGGGACATTTCCTGAGCTTGGCAAGACACTGACTTTCCTATAAAGGGAAAGGGCCCATTGTGCAAAACCAGAAATGAAATTGCTTCATGGTGGGGCAGTCCTTCAATGGTAAGGGAAAAATAACACAGCCCTGGTAAGCGTGGGAACAGGATACCCAGTCAACTGAGAAAGCCCAAAATATTATTGCAAAGAAGAGTTATATTTTTATTCACCATCAGAATATAAAAATAAATAAGTAAACAGAAAATAAATGGAATCATTTTACAAAAAGCACATTCATTACTTAAAAGTAGCATTTTAATGGCTCGGAACTTTCTAGTCATATCCGCTTGTCGTGTTCCCTCATGCTAACAAGTAAGAGATTCATGGCTGTTTTCTCCGCATCTGTCTGCTTCTTTGTGTGCCTATTAAGGAACAACTGGCAATTCTGACAATTTTGTCCTTAGCCATAACTACACTTGTCTTCTCTCTTGAATCATAAGATCTTTTTACTTTCCGGACACTTACGATATCTCCACGTCATTCTCCTTCGTCTTACAGATAGAAGGGGGCAGGGGCTGCCAGGAAGGGTGAAGCTGAATTTCAATTCCAATCATCATTTTTAGCTCTTTCTAATTTCAGGCATCCAAAGACTAAACTTGTTTAGAGGTGCAAACAGCTCTGAATTATCACCACTACTTCAAGGAAGTCTTCATGGACACGGGAACTAATATCTGCTTTCCAGGACCTCCTCAAAGAGTTTGTATCTCCATGTCTATTTAACTATCTCTTGTGTTCTAATCCATTACAAATATATTATGGCACTGGCATCAGAACACTGTGTTCTTACTGGTTGCCATAAAACTGATGCACTTGCAGCCTCGATTGAAAAGTTGTCAGTATAAATAACACATAAATTCACATTTTGCATAATAGGGCCCATTCCTTATAAATCAGGTCATGAGTATATGAAACATATATCTTGGCACACAAATGTTAAATAACAGTAATAAATTAATAAATACATAAATTACTTAAATAGGTAAATAACATAAAAGTCAGCTGTGACCTGCTAGCTGTAAACTGTATAAATAAATTAGCTGATTGTTTCGGTGGGCATTTAGCATTTAAATATAAAAATACAGCAAAGATATCTTTATAATCGTAAAAAAAAAAAAAAGCAAATTGGTAGAAAATATCTTTAGGGGGAGGGTCCTGTTCCATTGCACCTTTTAAAAATTTAGCATAATGTCTTCCACTTTTCTTCCAAAGTTTCATCCTGAGGTTAAAACCTGAAAAAGAATGGCGAGTGTCTATGAGGATTTGAAATTCAGTAGCAAACCCTTCTTATTTCACACAACACATTATCTGGGGCAGTTGGATTTTGGGGGTTCCTCGTCAGAAGGGTCCAGCCCTTTCTTATGTGGCCTAGGATTTTGCTGATACCATGCTTACCAGAGGCTATCTTGAGAGTTTTCTTTTCTTTTCTTTCTTTTTTTTTTTTTTGGCCGTGCATTGAGGCATGTGGGATCTTAGTTCCCCAACCAGGGATCGAACCCGTACCCCCTGCATTGGGAGCACGGAGTCTTAACCGTTGGACCACCAGGGAAGTCTCGAGAGTTTTCTTATTTATTTATTTATTTTTTTGTGGTACGCGGGCCTCTCACTGCTGCGGCCTCTCCCGTTGCGGAGCACAGGCTCCGGACGCGCAGGCTCAGCGGCCATGGCTCACGGGCCCAGCCCCTCCGCGGCATGTGGGATCTTCCCGGACTGGGGCACGAACCCGTGTCCCCTGCATCGGCAGGCGGACTCTCAACCACTGCGCCACCAGGGAAGCCCTCGAGAGTTTTCTTAAAAGAATATCTGATCATGTCATTTCCTTTCTTAAAGCCCTTCAGTGGCCCCCAGTGGTCTCCAGATAAGATTCTAATTCCTGGAAACAGCTTGCAGGACACCTATGCTCTGACTCTTGGCTACTTCTCTCTCCCACTGCCTTCCCTTCCGGAAGGGCAGGACCTGTGCCTGCTTTCTATACTGCAGTGTCCCTGTGCCCAGCATACTGCTTGGAATACTATGGGCATCAATAAGTATCTGTTAATGAACAAATGTATGTTTCTGCCTCTGGTGACTGCGTGCTGGGCATCCCACCCCCTCTTTCCTGTCCCACACAGTCCCCACCATTGTCCTGCACCTGGGTACAACTGAGTGTGCAGGGCTGGGCTGGGCTTCGCAGGCTTGCTCACCTAACTGCAGGATACAGATGCCCATTCGCTCCAGTATGAGCTGTAGTAGCGGTCCCGGGCTTGCACGCGGATGTTGGCATTTTTGTGGCACGTGACCTTGGCTGAGGTTTTGTCCGTGAAGAGTTTATCTTTCTGCAAAGGAGAGGGAAATTTTTGGCAACGCAATCACAAGGTGGGCTGGGCATATTTTGGCAAAGTACAATCTCCCAAAACAGCCACACCTTGGTCTCAGGGCACCACACTCGCAGTTCATAGGGGTGTGTGTAGAACTTGTGCCACCTACTGACAGCAGCTCTGAACACAGATGCGGCTTTTCTACTTTATAAGTCCAAAGCCCTGAGGGAGAAATTGTTTGGTCCAGTTTTCATCTTTCTAGCACAGTTGCCTTGCATGAAGGCCCCATGTGCACACACCGCAGTACTAGGTCAGTGGTGGGACTGAGACAGATTTGCTGTCCCCTGGATATTCTGAAATTCCATATCCTGATCCTTTTATCAGAATAAAATCTGTGTTCAAGCCCAGGCATTGCTATTTATTAGCTATGTGGACACAGGAGAATATCTTAGACTCTCTGTTTCTCAATTCCTCATTTGTAAGAGAGGGATAATAATACTTACTCCCTCATAGAGTTGTAAAAGTTAAAGTAGCAAGGTATTTAACCATGCTCAAAGTGCTCTATAAATACTACCTATTAATAATATAGATCTTATATTGGGAAGTACATATCAAGATTTTAAATAATTTTTAGGTAAAATCTACTCCAGAATAGCCCTTCCCTTCCACAAAAAAATTCTCAGGGAGTACCTGAATCACTGAATTTCTACCACGTGCTAAACACTGTGCCGAATAAGGCCTTTGTTTAGTGATTTCTAAAACTGGCCCAAGGAGTCTCAGGCTCTATAAGAGGGCCTCTAGAACCTTGGGATTATGATGCTCAGGCAAGAAAGTTTGAAAGCCATTGTCTTAGCCAACATTCTGTTCAATAAGATAATTTCACAATAT
Organism: Stenella coeruleoalba; assembly: GCF_951394435.1. Classification (NCBI taxonomy): domain Eukaryota; kingdom Metazoa; phylum Chordata; class Mammalia; order Artiodactyla; family Delphinidae; genus Stenella; species Stenella coeruleoalba. Next base: position 135,620,562 of record NC_137148.1, read on the forward strand.
ATGGGACAGCCGGGAATTATCTATTTTGGATGAGACACAGCATGAATGTTCTATCACCCATTATATTTGTCAATTTGAAACATTTTTAGGCTCCTAGAGCCCAGATTTCCTATATCAGGACCAATTCTGAGAGCAAGATAATGTTCAACCGTACTGGTGGCAGTAGGGTGTTAGGTGCATGGCCTTTGTGTCCTGGTTGTGCCACTTTCTAGCTGGGTGACCTTGGGCAAGTCACTTAACTTCTCTGAGCTTCAAAATCTTCACTAGTGAAGTGGTACGAGTAACACTGCCTGCCTTTCTAGGGTTACTGTGAGAATTAAGTGAGATACGCAGGGAAAACCCTTAGCACTGTTTCAGGCACATAGAAAGTGCCAAATAAACATTCGCTGCTATTATCATCATTAATCTCCTTGATGTGGGCCTACATAAACCTGACTACAGAATAGACAGCACCTGAATCACATCTTACCCTTTCTCTCTTGTTCTTGCCCTGGACCTGAACACAAAATGTCAGGGAGAAGTAGGAATGTGGGGTGCTCCAGGTGTCAGGGTACTCCCAGCTGACCTCCACATGCTGGGAATTCTTTAATGGCTTCAGCTGCAGGTTCTTGGGTGGGTCTGGTTTGACTGTGGAAGAGAGAGAAACACCCTTTATTTTGCTAATGGGGCTTTGGGGTAACATAGTTCTGGCTTCTGGTCCCCCTTTCGCCTTTGACCAGCTCTGAGTCCATATCATAGTTACTTAACTTCTCTGAGCACCTGGTTGGCAGACATGAGACACCCCTGCGGCTGGCGCTCACGCTGGTGCCTGTACAAGGCAGCTGTCACCAACTGCTGCCTCCTCTATCGCTGAACCTGAGAGAGGCTCAGAATCCTTCTCATCCCTGCGCAGTCACAGGGGCCCTGGTGGTGGAACCACCTCTGCGTGGTGCTCAGAGGAAAGTTCTTAGAGACAAGACACTCACGTCTGGGCTTGCAGTGAAGGACCACCCTCTCTGTAATCAATTCCCCTCTGCACCAAACTCGGAATTGGGCTGAGCCTCTTGCTGGGGACCAGATGAGAGATTTTCCACTTAGTGCTCTTTCTTTAGCCCTTTCGTGGAATCTGACACCGACTTGTCCTGTGGCAGTTACAGCCAAATTGTCTCTATGCTCGGTCACTCATTCATTCAATAAAAAGCCCCCATTATGTGACAGCCACTGGACTGTGCATGGAAAGCACAACAGTGAGTGTCAGAAAGACTCTGTCCTCGAGTAATGTACATTTTTCTAGGAGGGGAGGGGGAGGGGAGAGAGTCCATGGAATGGGCTTGGGCTCTCTGGATCTAGCACCTCTCCACACAAAGACCAAGACTCCTAGCAGATGCTCCACAAATATTCTTTCCTCTTCTCAACACAGTGGCATTTTCTTTCCTTTAGGACTCAGCTAAATGCCACCTCCTCATAGAGACCTTCCTTGGTACCCTATGTGAACAAGACCCCACCCTCTCCTTTCCACCAAAGGCAATCTCCCCACAAATGCTAGAGCAGGTTCTGTGATTCTATCACTTTTTATTTCATGATGCATGTTCACTGGATAAATGGTAAAGGAAATGACAAATGGCAAAAATCTCCATCTTCCAACTGAAAAAAACAGACATCCATTTTGGAGGGGTTTATATTCCAATAAAGAAATCTCTTTTTCAAATGCTACAGAAAGATTGGTTGGGAATAATTGCAGTTAGTAGGGGAAGCCCTGGTTCTGCATATGAATGTTATGCTTGAGGGGCTGCTCTTGAATTCATCATGGAAGGTGCCTGAGCAGCAGAATAGAAGTGTAGCCAAGAGCCTGCTTTTTCTAGCGGGGCAGATCCAGGTCTGAATTGCTATGTGTGAGTTCTGGGGCAAGTTGTTTAACCTAGCTAGGACTCAATTTCCTCTTCCTTAAAATGCAGACAATTGTATCTACATTATAATTATTTTTCGGGGCGGGATGCAGAATAAAAGAGAGAATGCGTATAAACCCCTAACCCCAGTGCATGGAGCATTGTTAACATGTGATGAACCGGCATCTATCTTTATTAAGCACATATAATCAAGCAAACTCACTGATGTCCCTGATGAAGAAGCTGCTGGTGTAGTTTTCATACTTGAGCTTATGAACAGCTTCCACCACGACCTCAATGGGCAGGCTCTCCTCGGCGGCTGGGCAGGCGCTGCCCTCCTGACACCCCACTGTGTACTTCTTATACTCCCTGTGGTCCACTCTGACCCTCTCTGCTGAGAGCGTCGCTGCTCCACACGTCACCCCTCGGGGGTCAGAGGAGCTGAAATCAAAGACAGATATTATCCTGTGTCACATGATTGCAGGCACGTCCCTACCTGTTGTAACCAGACAGCTGTCTGAGGACAAAATTTCTCCAACTGGTTTGATTTCTCTCAAGGGGGTAAGAAGCTGCCCTCCCCATGAGAACAAGCGTTGCTTTGAGAGGTAATAATTGGGTTGGCCAAAAAGTTCGTTCAGGTTTTTCCATAAGATCTTACAGAAAAACCCTAATGAACTTTTTGGCCAACCCAATACAATTGTTTGCCTCTGGCTTAAATGAATCTGAAAACTTTTAGATCCAAAGCTCCTGGTTAAATCTCCTTATTAAAATTTTTAACTCATTTTCTGGATTTTAATGACAAAATCAATACATACCAATTTTAAAAAATTAAAAAGATAAAGATGGTGTATAAATGAAATGTGTATGTCTCTTTTAACCCTAATCCCCTTTTTAACCCTAATGTCACTCCTTAGATATAAATACTATTCCTGGCTTGTTGTAGCCCTCCAGACATTATTCTGTGAATATTCAAAGCAATCATATATCCACATGTATCAATATATATGCATACACACATATTTATCTATATATACACACATAGATTTTATTTTTATGAAATAATATCAAATTATATATATATATATATAAAATTTGGTGTACATAATTCTGCAACCATCTTTCCCCCTTCTGAACATATTATGGGGGGTGCTCCATGACAGACCACATGGATTGGGTTATTCACTTTGAGGACTGCACATTAAGCTGGGGTATAATGTACCACACTTTACTTAACATTTGCCCTGCTGATCACCAAGAACACCACAATGAACTCTTGCATCTATGTCTCTCTGCACTTGTATAAGCATTTCTTTAGTAAGCATTTTCATGTTAAAGATAGAATAGTAAGACCCCAAAGGTTAATTTACTCAGTTAAATAGTGGCCAGGTCAGGATGATCACCTAGGGTTTACTCTGTTTTCCTACACTGTTTGGGAACTTTGATGAGAGGGAAGGAAGTCACACAGCGGGTTAATGTAGGTTCTGTACTAAGGGAATTGGTTTCTCGGGGTAAGCCCAGCTGCATAGGACAAACAGTGAACTTCAGATTGGTGGTGTCAGCAGAAGAAAAAGGAATTGAAGTGGCCCTGGGAAAATTTCTAGAGGCCTCACAGAGTTTTGGAGTCAGCCTCAGGGCTTGCAAGATCTATGCCTAGAGCTCTTGTTTCTATTTTCGACTGGAGGTGCAATTTCGGCAAGTCCTTCACAGCTTCAATTTCCCCTTTTATCACCGCCATCCCCACCCCTGCCGTGGTGCTATGAGCCTTAATGAGGCATTGCCAGGCAATTTGGATGAGTGGGTTCAAACACAGCAGAGGCTCTTCCCAGGCCCCAATAATATCCTGTTCTAATGCATACATTTGTTCAGGCAATTAGCTTAAATCTCCATGTTCTCTCCCTAATTTAGACAAGGGTGTGTGTGTGTGGATGGGGGGTTAAAAATATAGGATTGGCTTTATTTTCTCCCTTATCATTAACTGATGGGCCATTGCTAGGTTGCCCTTATTTTCTTATCGAGAAAGTTCTAGCAAAATGCTGAGAAACCCGAATGGTTTCACTTACCCTGTGCTGCTTTGGACACTGAATTTCAAATCAGTACTGATTGCTGTCAGCCACCAGCAGGTGAAATGTCCGGAATAATTCTTTGCCTCACATTTTATAAAGCTCTTATTTTTGGGCTCTGGATTTGAAAAGAACAAGAATTCAATATTTAGGGGTTTTCTTTCTTTTAAATTGCAAAGATTTTTATTGCGATGAATCACAGGCCACCAAATGGTACAAGAGTGAAGATCTTCCATTTATTTCCTTGGAAAATCTGCTGTTCCCCAGGCAGACAGTCAGCGAGGACTGGGAATGTCCCAATAGGATGCTGATTCTGTATGCCACACACCCAACATATCGGAGGGGGGTATTAATATTTTTCAAGGCTATCAGCCCAGTGCTGAGTTACACACTATGCACATTAACTAACTCCCATTAGCCATCCAATAATATCACTGTCATTTAAAAAGAACCTCAGGAAAAGCATCTAGACTTCCCATGAAACTCTCTCAACAGGAGATTTTGATGGTTGATAACCCAAAGTGTACAGCAAAGGAAAATGTAGGTTTCGGGTGGTTTCAGTAAGACACTTGGTATTACTTCATTAACTATACTAACCATGTCTTGCCTTTTAAATTTTTAACTTTTTTATCTCTTATGGAGCAAAAGAGAAAATTGATGCTACCCAAGGGAATGGAATTACCTTTCTGGTCCTTTAAGATATCAGTGGACCAGATTCCGTCTTCCTTTTTGTGAAGCAGCAGGAGCGAATGGCTCAGAACCTCGCCTCCTTTGTGACAGGTGTACTGCCCAGCATCTCCAAACTCTTTGATTTGGATGGTCAAGGTTTTGCCAGAACCCAAGACCTCATCGCTCTGGTCTGAGGTCCAGGTGATGCCATCTTCTTCAGGGGTATCGCAGGTGAGAACTACCATTTCTCCAGGGGCGTCAGGATACCAATCCAATTCTACAACATAAACTGGAGAGCACAGGGATTGGAGAACCAGACTGTGATTTTTGGATTACTCGGTATCTGGATGGCTAAAGCAGCACAACCTTGCTCATAACAGCAAATGCTTGGTAAGATGATCTCAGGTTTTTGGGCACCACTTGAGTTCAAGGTTGTGGAAGAGAGAAGCAAAGAGTTTAATAGCTGCCATAAGCTCATTAACTGCCAGGCTGCCGTGAATAATTAACCTCTGATTAGCTGGCAGATGAGGAAAACCTTGATATACTGAAAAATGCAAACAGCACAATATTCTTTCCCAAAGGCCTGGTGGATGTAAGAAACTTCCAGCACAGTTCACATTCAGAGAGAATAAGTGTTGAGAAAGACTGACCAGGACTGAGATCCTGTCCCCAATAGCTAGCTGGGGAATTTGGAGAAAGATACTTAATTACCATGAGCCTCAGTTTCTTTGTCTGTAAAATGACAATAATAATAGTATCTGCCTTGTAGGTTTGGCTGTGAGGATTAAATGAAAAAGGCGTGTAAAACACTTAGCACAGAACCTATCACTCAGCATTGGTTGTTATTGTTATTCACACACCAAAGGTCAGACAACTGCATGAGAAAATGCCTTCCAATTTTCCACGGGGATTGAAGGATTTATTTCCAACTGCGTGAAACTCACCAATGGAGATTTTCATTCTCTCTGTGTTTTTAAAAGCTATTTTACCTTCTTAGAGGCAGTTCAGTAGATCTTAATCTTTCCGTTTTATAGAGAAGGGTACTGAGACCAAGAGGTTAAGCAAGGTTACATCAAGTGAGAAGCACAAGAGTTATATCTCAGAACTTCTGTCTCTGCAGCTTTGCATTGGATCTTTTTTTTTGGCTGCACCGTGCAGCATGCAGGATCTTAGTTCCCTGACCAGGGATCGAACCCCGGCCCTTGCTAGTGAGAGTGCAGAGTCCTAACCACTGGACCACCAGGGAATTCCCTGCATTGAACCTTTAATACCAGTATCTAAACTGGCACTTGAGGAATGGCCTAATATAGTATTTCAAAGAGTATTTCACATCAAATCTTCATTCATTCATTCATGCACCAATTATTAATTAAATAGAATTGTTTAATGCAGTACTTCTCAAAGCATGATCATCCAACTACTACCAGCATCACGTGAGACTCTGTTAGCATTGCAAATTCTCAGTCGCTGAATCAAGAACTTTGAGACGGGCCCAGTGACCTGTTTTTAACCTCTCCAGAAGATTCTGAAACCCACTCTAGTTTGAGAGCCACAGCGGTGAAAAGCCTGGATGTTGGAACCACACAGGTCTGAGTTAGGATTCAGCTCTGTCTCTTACACTGGCCTGTGGCCTTGGGCAAGGCATTCAATTACTCTAAGCTTCAGGGTCATTATCTTTAAAATAAGCAACATATTAGTACTTGATCCAGAAGGTGGAGATGTGGATCACATAAGCTAATTTATATAAGAGCTTGACACTGCCCTTAAATGAGCTGTAACTGCTAGCTCTTGAGATTGGCGTCCAAATGTAAAGCTGTTGTGTAATATAAACTTCCCACTTGACATCAAAGGGCTTTAAAACTACTGAATGGGTAACAGAGACAAGAGGTAAAAAGCATCTGGGCCCCAACTCTTGGAAAATGGTCAGCTGTGCTGACATAAAACCATGTGGCACCTTTGGCTTTCTCTGGTTTCTCTGTGTCCCACTGGTGACTGACCAGCAAGGCTATTTTCCTGTCACAACTAAGATTCAGAAGCCGAAGACCCTTGCCCAAGGGCAGGGGAAACAGCTGCAGGCGGCAGCCTGATGAGGCACATCTAGAACCTAATGCTTAGCTGCATCTCATCTTGTCTCCAAAGCTGCACGCCCTCTCAGTGTTTCTCATATTGACTTTCTGGAATTTCTGTGGTTTACTAAATCAGAAGTAACTAAGGGTGTACTATGAAAGGGCCAAAGCTCCTGAGCTCACTAAAAATCCCAAGGTTGGAAGGAATCTGGCATAATCATCTGGCTCAGGGCTTTGTCCTTATTCAAGGGAGGGTCTAAAACACTCAGAACCTCCTGGGGCAGAGCAGGGATGGCTGGACTGTCATCTTCCAGAAATTCTTAAGAATGGAGGAAGAGCCCCAAATTTCTTTCAGGGACCCAGTTTAGTGTTGTATTCTCCTCACTATTGAAAGATCATTTCTCATCATCAGCTGCAATGTCTTCATTTTAAATGTATGCCTATTTCCTCTTGCTCAGCTGTCCAAGGACAGAGGAAACGATTGCTCATGTCATTCTGGTAAAACCTTCTTCAAATACTTAAGTTCATAAGCGTTGAAGTGAGACAGAATTGGGATCAAGTTCCTGTTCTACCCTTACCAGGTATGTGAAATTGGGTAAGTTAGTTAATCTCTGTGGCCTCTATTTTTAATATCTTTAAAATGGGGTACACACAGTCCCTATCTCTTATGGTTGTGGTGAGAATTAAATGAGATGCTGGCCTCAATAAATATCAACTATTATTATTATTTTATTATTAAAGACAGTAATTGCCAACATTATTATGTTGGCTTCAATGAGAAATATCTGAGCGTCTTTCAGGAACAACTAACAATCAGTTAATACATACTTACCGTGTGTGAGATACTAGAAGGATAGAGGGAGCACCTTATTCTAATAATACCTATCTATTATTCTACTAATAATTTTTATTGATCACTGGGAAAGTCAACAGGTTCTCCTGAATCACCAGAGACATTATTTTAAATAACCAAAACAATAATACTAATTAACATTTACTATCACTTCATTATCTGTTGAGTTGTCTTCTGCATTCACTAGTACATTTAATAATCTATGTAGTAGATATCACTTCGTAATCCTCAGTTTACAGTCGAAGGAACTCAGGCTCAGAGGTGACCCAGCTCAAGGTCACATAACCAATAAGTGGCAGAATCAGCCTTGAACCCAAGTCAGTGTGGGTCTAAATTCCATGCTTTCCCCAAAGTGCTTGGTCAGAGGTAAGTCATCTCGGTGCCAACTGAGGGGGTAATATTGCGTGGTGGAGTGGAAGATGTTAGAACATAGTTCTTATACTTTTCTAATCTTTCACTTTGGAATCTTAATCATATGATACAGCTGGTTTTTAGTAATACTGGCAAAATCCATATCTCTTTTCCCACCATAGTCCATAAAAATCTTCTTCTCTGGCATCTAACATGAAAGCCAAACAGTATAGATACCCTCAAGCCATACAATAATAGATACCCTCAAAGGTAGAACAAGGACATAGGGCCTGTGTTATCCCAGAGTGATGGCTTTCACTAGGAAGACCCAAGGCCCGCCCATTTCAGTCTGATTTCCCAGCAGGGGCTGCCTGACAGTCCTGTCTTAGATCCTGGGGCCTTCATAGAGAATCAGGAAAGGCTGGTTACCATTTTTCTCCAGTTCCCATATAGCCATGATGGGAGGTGCCAGCAAAACCAGGGAAAACCAGGAGACAACCAACTGCTGAGGGTACATCTGCAGGAGGGGGAGAAACAGAGGAGGAGACAGAGGAAAAGAGAAAGAAGAGGAGGGATAAGAGAAGAGAGAATGTCAGTAGTTATGCAATCACCTTTGGAAACCATATTCACATTCTATGTACATTGTCTTTAATCTTTATCTTCCTCTTTCTTCTCTACACTGTCAGGTTAATATTCAGTGAATTCCAGGAGCCCTCTGCCAGTCTCTGGGTAAGAACATCTCCAAAGAGAGAAGCGCAGACGATCTGCAGCTGAAAGACCTTATGGCAAGCTATCTGATATGATGCTCTTATTTTTAAGATGAGAAACCTAAGGCTCAGAGAAGGAATGTGACTTGTCTAGATCAACATTCAGTCATTATTTACTTGGTACTTCCTGTGTAAAGGGCACTGAGCTAGAGCAGCTGAGAGTGAAAAATGATTTTTACCTGGACCCCGACTTTTAGGAGCAAATACTTTCATTCAACAAATATTTCTTAAGTCAGTGTGTTAAATGCCTACCCTCCAGTAGGGGAGATGAGCTACATACCCGTATTACAGCAGCACAAGGCAGTATATGCGGTGACACCCAGGACTAAAGGACTTGGGTTGGGGGGCATAGGGAGTAATACTGAAGTGATCTTTCAAGTTCTGGCAGTGAGTCCAGCCCTTGTTGGTGAGGTTTCCTTTCTCTCCCTGCTTAAGACTGTAACTGTTCCAAACACAAAGATTATTTCCTCCCACATAAGGTAACCAGTAGTTCTCAAACTTGAGCATATGTCAGAATAACCTGGAAGCCTTGCTAAAGCACAGATTGCTGGCCCCCATTCCCACCCTGACCCTAGAATGTCTGATTCAGCAGGTCTGGTGGGGCCTGAGAGTCTGCATTCCTGTACGTTTCCAGGGGAAGCTGATATTGCTGGTCTGAGGACTACTCTTTCAGATCCATTGGTTTAATCCATGTTCAAGGTTGAGAGCCCCTTCTTTGGAAGAAGACCATAGAATATTGATATATTCAACATGAAAATGAAATGCATACTTTTGTGCTAAATCAGTTTCACTTATAATGAAACTCAGTCTAGATTAGTATCCAGGGTTTATGAAAATCTTCAGACTGACAATTACACCCCACCTGTGAATTAGGTGGAGATGATTATTATTTATTTTCAGTCTGATTCACCTCCTTCCATCTTGGAGAACACCGACGTTCTGTAGGAACATGGTTTCAGAAACCACTGGGCTATATGAAGAACAAGAATCTTTTCACAGTTTTCTGTGAAATACCTTAAAAATAAGCATCCCTTGGTTGGGGTAACAGAATATTGACAAATCATGGCTTTGTCAGAACTGCTGCTAATCCTAGGGCAACTTTGCCATGTATTTTATTCCCTTATATCATAAAGGTTGTGAGTGGCAGAGTCAGGAGCAGAAGTCAGGCCTTCCCGTACACTCTTGTCAGCACTCTTGTCACTGCAGCATGCAACTTTCAAGGGCACATCTATCAATTTAGTCCAAGTTATGACTGTAGCAAAGTTCTAGTTGCCATGGAGCACCAGTTAGTACATTTGTAGGCTTGGAGTCCAGCAGCATGGACCTGAATTCTGGTTGCACCACTCATTAGTTGTGTGAGATCAGCCAAATTACTCTCTGAGCCTCAGTCTCCTCATCTACAAAATGGGTATAATACCCATCTCAAAGGGTTGTTGGGAGAATGCAATGAGATGACATATTATAGAAGCCAACCAAATGTGTTAGCTTGTACCCAGCAGAAGAGATAAAGGAAAAATTTGATTTCTCTCTGTGTTGTCTGTGATGGATAAACAAAAAAGTCATGCCTGGCTGTAGGGAAATGCCCACAGAGGTACTGCAGTTGCACAGGCCTATACAACTCAGATGTCAGCACTCTGGGAATGGAAATGGTAGAGATTCCTGGCACCTCCTGGTGAATCCTTTATGCTCTCTTAACACTGTGGTTTTCCCTTTGGCTAAGTGCCCAGCACTTCCCCTCTGGGCCTCAGATGCATCTGAGAATTTCAGGTGAACAACACTTTAGGGTCAAGGGAGCCCTGGTGATGGTTCTAAGAAACAGCTCCCATTTTTGTATCACCTACATTTTAAACCACAGGACACTGGCAGAAGGTAGAGATGGTGGTGGGTCACTTTCTTAATCAAACCCAGGGGAAACCAAAAAGGGGCAGCATGCAGTTACCCTGCTGTTTTCTAGATCATCTGATACCAAGGGCTTGGATTCCGGTTTGACCACTCACTAATCATATGATAATGGCCAAATTACTTTCTAAGCCTCAGTCTCCTCAGCTGTAAAATGGACATAATACCCATCTCAAAGGGTTGTTTGGTTGTATCCCACAGATCACATTTTCTCGGCCTGCTAAATTTGAGAGTTTTAAGGATTAAACGTTTTAAAATGTAATTTCATAGGTTTTCTAAACTCTTGAAACCCTTGTATGAGGGACGCAGGGACCCCAGGTCCTGTGGTATGTTAAGGCTCCCTAACTCTGGTGCCAACATGGGCATGCCAGTGACACTTGACTAGGCATCTCTTTTTTAAGTTTTATTTTGTTCATTTCTTTTTAATTAGAAAAGAGAATTATTATTTAAAAATAAAAAGACATAGTCACAGAAGGCTTGTGTAGCATATGCAAAGGGTCCCATTTCTAGAGACAGGCAGTGCTGTGTTGGTATCCCAGCTCTGCCACTTGTTAGGTGTGTGACTCTGGACAAGTCACTTGATGTCTTTGAGCCTCATACTCTTAATCTGTAAAATGGGAACGCTGCTGTGATGAAGAGGTAATGAAAGAATTCACATAAAGTATCCAGCATGGTGCCCTGATGAAGTCAGGACTCCTGGCTGTTTCCTCTCAAAGCCCCATTCCTCCTTTGACAGCGCTTACATAACACAATTGCAATCATATAGTTACTTCTTTCATGTTTGTCTTCCCCACCACACTGAGCTCTCTGACGGCAGTGATCATGTCTGTCTTATTCCACACTATGTCCCTGGAGTCTAGCAGGGAGAGTCTAGCTCAGAGGGATTTCATTAATTATTAGAAGAATGAATGGACAGAAATAGTAAAATTTCAGACTCCAGTAAAATGAACTCTAAGAGGCTGCCCAAATTCTTTCTAATACCTTGAAATTCCTTATTGAAAAAAGTGGGCCATCAGCTCAGGTTTAGTAATCTCTTTGTTAAAATGATATTTTAAACTGATCATTATTTTTTTAACCTGAAAATTATTGCACACGATTTACCTAGGCAACTATAAGACACAGTAAAGATTATCTTTTTTTTTTCCTTCTCACAGATTTTAAACTTCAGAAAGTAGTTTTAAACATTGGTGTTGCTTTCCAGTTTTTAAGTGATTAGTTAATCCAAAAGATCTGGATAACTTAACTGTCAATCCAGTTGACTGTCACAAGCCCACGACAAATATGGGACCAACTATGCTTATAACATTCAATTATGAGGTATAAGAATGAATTCATTTACTTATTGGATTCATTATTACTTACTGAATAAAAGGCTTTTAAAAAGTTTACAATAATAAGGGAAGCACCACTCACTTTATACAATCCTTTAACTTATGAGCATTAATATTGAGGAACACACTTTTATATACATACCACTTTAAAACAAGACAAACCTTTCTATAAAATGTGCATTTGTTCACAGACCTTAATATACAATTATTATTAGTTGACTTTTAAAATGAATACTTTGTATATTAATCCCCAAAGCACTGACTTTTCACTAGTGTCCCAGCAGGTAAGTCACCAGGAATGCTTCTAGGAATTCACCCACTCCACAATGCCTGGTACAGGGGTAGCGCATGAATGGTGTCTACCCTTGGACAGCCTGTGGGCCTGTGGAAGGGGTGAGAGGGCTTGGGCAAGTGCTTACCTTGCTTCTGGTCAGGCTGCAGTGTTCCCTGGGTCTGAAACCATTTGTTTCTTCTGCTGCTGCTACTATTGGAGCTTATATACCCTACTCCTACCAAGCTTTCTGATGGAAACTTAAACTAGAAACTGACTTGTTCCAAGTTGCAACACTGAAAACAACTCTCACAACCTTCTGGGGAATTTCAAGAAGTTCCTTTTTTTTTTCTCTGTGTGTATCAATAAGGCAGAGGAAACACAGGCATCAAAATCCCAGGTAATGAACTAAGAGGAAATGACTTTTGGGTGGGGAAAAAGGAAGGAGATGGGATGGTCACTTCTTTGGGTTGACATCATGGCCAAGGTGGTTAGAGACAGTAACAGGCAGCCTCCCTGGGCTCCACAGACTAGAGGAGAAAGAAGGCCAAGGAGAGGTCACACAGGAGGATGAGTTCAGGACAGGATCCAGCAGTTGTATGCTAGAGGGTCCAAAAGCAAAATCTATGGTTCTCCTGAGGTTAAAGAGGATGAGATGAAGTGCAAAAGATTTAGTATGTCCGGAGCATCCTCCCCCCACATTACTTCTGTAACATCTGGATTTCAGAAACACACTTTTACCACCCCTTGTGCTTCATGCGCCACACACACACATGCATATTCATACAGACACAGCCTTCGGAAGATGATAAATGTGTGTATTACTAATAACATTCAAATCTGTAGGAATACTGCCTATGCTCATAGGTACTCACTCATAGATGGATGGGAGCAGAAAGTGAAATATCCACAGGCATATATACAACTGATGCCACACTCAAGGCACACCACTTTGGGCACCCAGACTATATCTTCACACTCATTTTCACACAAATCTATGTCCCTAGGAGCTCTACACAGATGCACAGAGTTAGCAGAACTATCTAGAAATTTCCAGCTGAATTTGACATTGCTAAGAGGAGTGCAAAGGCGTACACCGGCGTTAGACACCCCGACACCCATCTGCACACGAACAGGAACATTAACACGAACACCTACACCAAGTACTACAGGCAGAAAGATGCGGGCCGTACTCAAATACGTACGCTGCCGACAGAGGGCGCTGCAGCGAGGCGGTCCCCGCGTGGCGACCCGGGTCCGGGAGCGCGCCCTCTGGTGACTTCTCCATCCCGGCCTTTGGTCCCAGCGGCGGGGGAAGTTCCTGGGACCGGCCGGGTTTAAGGTGGGTGCAGATTTCCGCACTAACTTTCCTCGCAGTCTCAGTCGGGGAAAACGGGGAACCCGGGCGAGAGCGGCGGAGCTTCCCAGCTGCACACTTCCTCCCTCCCGCCATTTGTCCGGGCCGTGGGAGGGCGGGGGCCCGCTTAGCTGGCAGTCCCACTGGTTATCCGGCCTTGAGCGCTGGCTTGGGCGGAGACGTTACCTCCAGCTCAGAGGGCCTTCTCCTGTCTCCTCTGCCCTCTAGGCTTGAAGGGGGAACGGAAGTTCTTCTCAAGTTAAACAACAAAGCAAATGTCATATATCTAAGATATTTGATTATGTGAACAAAGTAGGTTGCATTGCATGTTGGTGGTATGATCCTGTGTGTGTGTGTGTGTGTGTGTGTGAGAGAGAGAGAGAGAGAGCGCGCGCGCGCGCATGAGCGAGCAAGCGCATGCGCTTTTTACAGTGGGCGTCCCTGAGGAGTATAGCTAGGAGGTGATGGGACCTTTTCACAGTTTGACTTTTTGTTGTTGCTGTTGTTGTTATATGATACACAGACTATTAAATATGTATCAAAATATGTACCAAGTTGGGGGGGGGGTTCTTTCTGTAAAAATGCTTTCATTTCCCCCTGCAAATCATCAACGGTTACTGAACAGAAAATTTTAAATGAATTTGACATGAAATAGTTCCACTAATTCATTTACAATGGTAGCACCACTACAGATGAGCCCTTTTGTGACCCTCCGTAAATATATACATATGTAAAATAAGACAAAACATTGAAAAAATGTGCTCATAAAAGCATCTTCAAAATTTTAAAAAATTGATCTGAAACATAAAATCTAAGTGAAAATAGCATGCTAGTTATGCAAAAAAAACTTCAAGGTTAGCCTTGGCCCCCGCTTTTCCACTGAGATTGCAGCCCCAGGGTGAGTCTTATATGAAAAGTGTGGGCCCACCATTGTTCACCAATGCCAAGTAGGCAAGTAGTAGGTGTTTAAGAACATAGGCTTTGGAATTAGAGACCTGGATTCCAGCACCTGCTCTAAAAATTACCTAACTTCTCTATGCCTCAGTTCCAACATATGTAAAGTGTGATTAATAATAGTACCTGGTCTTAGGTTTGTTGTGAAGATTAAATGAGGTATGATGCAATGCACTTAGCACAGCATCTGGCTGAGTGATTAATAAAGCACTGCTCTTACTCATTTATTCATTTACCCTGCTTGTCCCAGGTAACTCACTAGGGGACATCGAAGATGGCAAGAGGAACGAAAGAAGTCAGGGAATTCACGTGAGGAACGAGGATTAGGGCTCCTAATCGTCCTCATGCCGTGAAACCACATGACTACAGTTGGGCCATTACTTTGGCTCTGAGCATCCAGGTAGCCAGGATGAGGAAGAAGAACCTGTACTTGCGCCACCTCTGCCCCAGAGGATTGACTACCTATTCTGATGAGGCCACTTCACCCTCTGAGGAAAGTAGTTCTCATACTTTATCTACAGATAAGAAAAAAATTCAGGTTTGGGGGACCCACCCTCAGAGATGGTGACTCAGTAGATCTGGAGTGGGGTGCAGGAATTTGCATTTTAACAAGTTTGCAGGTGATTCTGACATGGGGACTGTGGTCCACACTTTGAGACATGTTACACAACCCTTGTGCTGTAGTGCCTGGAGATACATCCCATGCATTACTCATCTCTGGATACCCTACAAGGCCAGCCAGTACTCTGGTGATGTTAGCCAAATGCCCATGTCCTGATTTCACAGAAGAGGTTTATCGCCCTGTCCCACTTCACCATTCAGACACTGACCCCAGGCAAACTGAACCAAAGCTCATGATCTCCCTGTGGCTTTTCCTGTGGGAAAGGAAGCTCTGCTGACAAACAGCAGGAGTGCTGAGCTGTAAGATAGAGAGGATCCCCCTAGAAACTGAAAATAACTTGAAGAATTTTTTGACCACAAACCTTTTTTTAGAAGAATGCTCCGAACTTCTAAAGTTTCAAATAAAGGGGAAGCCACATATACTTTTTAAAATTGAAATATTTTTAGAAAATTACACAAGCAATACATGTATGCATGCTATTGTAAAAACTTCAAACCATACAAATAAAGGTAGAATAAAAAGTTGAGGCCCTGATTCACGTGGCTCCCAGAGGTCACCAGTGCCAACACTTTGGTGTATATTACTCCAGGGTCTACTCTTGGTTCTTTTCTATGCCTTTCTTTCCTCTTCCTCCCTACCTCCCTCCCGCCCTTCCTTCCTTATCTAAATGGGATCATACTGTACATATTCTTCAGCAAATTGCTCTTTCCTTGTGACAGTCTGTTTTGTGTCCGGCGGCCTCCTATGTCTTCCTACAGGTCATCTAGAATATTCTATCGCTTCAGGCTTTGTTCCCCAGCCGGCTTCTCTCAGGCTCCTAAAATGGCTCTTCAATTCCAGGCATTAATCCACACAGGACAGCATCTGGGATAATAAAAGACTGTCTTTTCTGGTGTGTCTCTCTTAGGAGCAAAGAATTTGTCCCAGAAGCTCCCATGGCCTTCTCCTTGTCTGCTTGGTCCCCTTGAGTCAATCATTGAGAAAGAGGATGGGCGTACAATGGGCGTACAATGAAAGTGTTAGCCAAGTCAGGTTTGCCCCTGAGCTGTTAAAGGATCCAGATCCCACAGGAGTGGATACTCCAGTGAGGTGGAAATGGCAGTGCAGCAAGAGTCAAATGTGTCTCATAGGTGAGCCCGACTGGTTAGTGCTGCCAATGAAGTGAAGAAATATGGCCATTTTGTGGCTCATGAGGACCAAGTCTTCTTCCCCCAAATGGTCAGCTGCTTTTGAAGGGACACTTGGAGTTTAAAGGCATTGTCAGTAATTCCCACCTGCCATCTCAGAAATGTGTGCTCTTGCAGAAAAAAGACTGGAAGATTTTATAGACAAAAATTTAACCGTATATTTATATATCTGAGTGGTAACAACTGTATGTGATTTTTGTCTTCTTCTTTGTGATTTCCTAAATATGCCAATATCTCCACAATGAACTTGTATTACTTTTCTAGTTGGAAAAATGCCATTGAAAAAAGAGATGAATGAAATATACAAAAAAGGCAGAATGTTTAGTGGTTAGGAATTTGCCTTCTACAGCCAGACAGACCTGGGTTAGAACATGATCCGTATGTCAAATATAATTGAATGTGCTCCTGGATTATAACCTTCTCCTGGGATGAAATTTGCCAAGTCACTGTGAAGTGCTATGCTTTATGGGTAGTGATGGAGAGGCATCTGTCCTAGGTATGCTGCTTCCTAGAGGCAGAAGACTGCCTGAAGTAATCTCATTCAATTATTTCAAGTGTCCTTCAAATGCCTATTTTTTGTTTTAGTGCTTTGTAAAAGATCCTTAAAGTCAGCTTCCTTTTTACAGAGACTAAGATGTCTTCACCAGCCACCTCCCCTTCAGCAATGACTCTGATCACATTTCTATAGTGTCATCCTTCTCTCCCTGGCCTGTGCTTTGAAGGCAGCAGGTGTCAGATGTAGTCACTTCTGAAGTTCATCATCCAAGTGGGCATCTTTGACCTGCTCTACTGGACTGACTGCAAAGTAAGTCAAATATTCCACTCTGAAATTGATTTTTCAATTTGAATATGGAAATCTTTTTCTCTTCCTCTCTAAGTGCAATTTTATGTTAATCCCAGTGAAAGGAATGGGTGTGTGGACAACTGGAAGGAAGTGGGTGTGTCCTGGGCTGTAGAATTGCTGAGGTGTTTAAATGCTTATGCTAGAAAGGTGTGGGGACAGTTGGTCTGGTCTTGCAGTTATCAGAGACAAGGTAGAACAAGGCAAAATGGGACAAAGGTGGAGAGGGCAGGCATCTGGGGCAAAGCCCTACCATCTACGGTCTGATGGTCCCTTTCTACATCAACTCAAACCAAAAGACAATTATTGCATATCAGCTGGCCACCCCTGCATTTGTAGGATGAATTGTTAAACCACCATTTAATAAAGCATATTCCTGTTGCTACTCAGCCTGGTGCACACAGAATCCTCTAACCAAGAAGTAACATGACTAAAAATCAGGGCCTGTGATTTGGTGCATCTTCCATTGTGACTGTTGATTTGAAATTCCCATTTGAGGCTACATTCATTTCTCTATTCACAGGAATTTATATTCTTCTAGGCTGTTATTATATCTTGCTCTGGAAGTCTGCTCAGGAAGATAACTATTGACCCTAGTCTCTTGCCCTGTCATTTTCTCGCCAATGTTTGGGTTTAAAAATTCTATTTATCTATCTTTATTTTTGATGGTGCTTTAAAAAAATAACTCATGCTTCTGGTTTAAAAAAATCAAATAGTACAAAGGTTATTAAATGTGTTTACTTTCTTTAGGTGCCTCCTGGACTCCCCAGTGTGAAATTGTTTATACCACAGCCAAGTGAGGCTGTGCTAAACTTACCCTTCACATTTGGGGATAGTCTCTTAGTCATTGTACTTGAATATGTAACAAACAAATAGACAGAAACTTAATTTTATTTATGTTTTTTTTACCAGGTGAAACATGTTCTTTTAGGCCTTGGGAGATAGAATTGTAAGACTTGGGCACTGCCACCAATAGGTTATGCTCATGTTGGGTAGACTTGATAAGGCATGAAAGTTATATGATGCCAAGACAAAAATGTGGCAAGGCACTGAGTGGGTGATTAGTAACCAAATGAATTTATGCGTAAGGCATTATCATGTTTGTGGTGTAAGCACCAGTGGTGATGAAACACCACTCTGTAGGCATTGAGAGGCCAGAGAAATTTAGCAAAAAGGAAAAACAGCATCCTCAAGTATAGCAAGAAGCAGCACAGCAAACAGACCCTAGAGTTGAACAGTCTTGTGTTTTGGCCTCAGCTCTGTTCTACTAGCTGGATGATCTTGGGCAAATTCCTTCAACTCTCTAAGCCTCTGTGTCCTCATCTGAGGAAGATGGCAATGCTCATAGTACCTACCTCAGAGGAGCTATCAGGATCGAATTATGTTTTGCGTACAAGGTGGATCAATAGATGGTAACTCTTTTTTTTTTTTTAACATCTTTATTGGGGCATAATTGCTTTACAATGGTGTGTTAGTTTCTGCTTTATAACAAAGTGAATCAGTTATACATATACATATGTTCCCATATCTCTTCCCTCTTGCGTCTCCCTCCCTCCCACCCTCCCTATCCCACCCCTCCAGGAGGTCACAAAGCACCGAGCTGATCTCCCTGTGCTATGCGGCTGCTTCCCACTAGCTATCTATTTTACATTTGGTAGTGTATATATGTCCATGCCTCTCTCTCGCTTTGTCACACCTCACCCTTCCCCCTCCCCATATCCTCAAGTCCGTTCTCCAGTAGGTCTGTGTCTTTATTCCTGTCTTACCCCTAGGTTCTTCATGACATTTTTTCCCCTTAAATTCCATATATATGTTTTAGCATATGGTATTTGTCTTTCTCTTTCTGACTTACTTCACTCTGTATGACAGACTCTAGGTCTGTCCACCTCATTACAAATAGCTCAATTTCGTTTCTTTTTATGGCTGAGTAATATTCCATTGTATATATGTGCCACATCTTCTTTATCCATTCATCTGATGATGGGCACTTAGGTTGTTTCCATCTCCGGGCTATTGTAAATAGAGCTGCAATGAACGTTTTGGTACATGACTCTTTTTGAATTATGGTTTTCTCAGGGTATATGCCCAGTAGTGGGATTGCTAGGTCATATGGTAGTTCTATTTTTAGCTTTTTAAGGAACCTCTATACTGTTCTCCATAGTGGCTGTACCAATTCACATTCCCACCAGCAGTGCAGGAGTGTTCCCTTTTCTTCACACCCTCTCCAGCATTTATTGTTTCTAGATTTTTTGATGATGGCCATTCTGACTGGTGTGAGATGATATCTCATTGTAGTTTTGATTTGCATTTCTCTAATGATTAATGATGTTGAACATTCTTTCATGTGTTTGTTGGCACTCTGTATATCTTCTTTGGAGAAATGTCTATTTAGGTCTTCTGCCCATTTTTGGATTGGATTGTTTGTTTTTTCGTTATTGAGCTGCATGAGCTGCTTGTAAATTTTGGAGATTAATCCTTTGTCAGTTGCTTCATTTGCAAATATTTTCTCCCATTCTGAAGGTTGTCTTTTGGTTTTGTTTATGGTTTCCTTTGCTGTGCAAAAGCTTTTAAGTTTCATTAGGTCCCATTTGTTTATTTTTGTTTTTATTTCCATTTCTCTAGGAGGTGGGTCAAAAAGGATCTTGCTGTGATTTATGTCATAGAGTGTTCTGCCTATGTTTTCCTCTAAGAGTTTGATAGTTTCTGGCCTTACATTTAGGTCTTTAATCCATTTTGAGCTTATTTTTGTGTATGGTGTTAGGGAGTGTTCTAATCTCATACTTTTAAATGTACCTGTCCAGTTTTCCCAGCACCACTTATTGAAGAGGCTGTCCTTTCTCCACTGTACATTCCTGCCTCCTTTATCGAAGATAAGGTGACCATATGTGCGTCGGTTTATCTCTGGGCTTTCTATCCTGTTCCATTGATCTATCTTTCTGTTTTTGTGCCAGTACGATACTGTCTTGATTACTGTAGCTTTGTAGTATAGTCTGAAATCAGGGAGCCTGATTCCTCCAGCTCTGTTTTTCGTTCTCAAGATTGCTTTGGCTATTCGAGGTCTTTTGTGTTTCCATACAAATTGTGAATTTTTTTGTTATAGTTCTGTGAAAAATGCCAGTGGTAGTTTGATAGGGATTGCACTGAATCTGTAGATTGCTTTGGGTAGTAGAGTCATTTTCACAATGTTGATTCTTCCTATCCAAGAACATGGTATATCTCTCCATCTATTTGTGTCATCTTTAATTTCTTTCATCAGTGTCTTATAATTTTCTGCATACAGGTCTTTTGTCTCCTTAGGTAGGTTTATTCCTAGATATTTTATTCTTTTTGTTGCAATGGTAAATGGGAGTGTTTTCTTGATTTCACTTTCAGATTTTTCATCATTAGTGTATAGGAATGCCAGAGATTTCTGTGCATTAATTTTGTATCCTGCTACTTTACCAGATTCATTGATTAGCTCTAGTAGTTTTCTGGTAGCATCTTTAGGATTCTCTATGTATAGTATCATGTCATCTGCAAACAGTGACAGCTTTACTTCTTCTTTTCCTATTTGGATTCCTTTTATTTCCTTTTCTTCTCTGATTGCTGTGGCTAAAACTTCCAAAACTATGTTGACTAAGAGTGGTGAGAGTGGGCAACCTTGTCTTGTTCCTGATCTTAGTGGAAATGCTTTCAGTTTTTCACCATTGAGGACGATGTTGGCTGTGGGTTTGTCATATATGGCCTTTATTATTTTGAGGAAAGTTCCCTCTATGCCACTTTCTGCAGGGTTTTTATCATAAATGGGTGTTGAATTTTGTCGAAAGCTTTCTCTGCATCTATGGAGATGATCATATGGTTTTTCTCCTTCAATTTGTTAATTTGGTGTATCACATCGATTGATTTGCATATATTGAAGAATCCTTACATTCCTGGAATAAACCCTGCCTGATCATGGTGTATGATCCTCTTAATGTGCTGTTGGATTCTGTTTGCTAGTTTTTGTTGAGAATTTTTGCATCTATGTTCATCAGTGATATTGGCCTGTAGTTTTCTTTCTTTGTGACATCCTTGTATGGTTTTGGTATCAGGGTGATGGTGGCCTCGTAGAATGAATTTGGGAGTGTTACTCCCTCTGCTATATTTTGGAAGAGTTTGAGAAGGATAGGTGTTAGCTCTTCTCTAAATGTTTGATAGAATTTGCCTGTGAAGCCATCTGGTCCTGGGCTTTTGTTTGTTGGAAGATTTTTAATCACAGTTTCAATTTCAGTGCTTGTAATGGGTCTATTCATATTTTCTATTTCTTCCTGATTCAGTCTTGGCAGGTTGTGCATTTCTACGAATATGTCCATTTCTTCCAGGTTGTCCATTTTATTGGCATAGAGTTGCTTGTAGTAATCTCTCATGATCCTTTGTATTTCTGCAGTGTCAGTTGTTACTTCTCCTTTTTCATTTCTAATTCTATTGATTTGAGTCTTCTCCCTTTTTTTCTTGATGAGTCTGGCTAATGGTTTATCAATTTTGTTTATCTTCTCAAAGAACCAGCTTTTAGTTTTATTGATTTTTGCTATCTTTTCCTTCATTTCTTTTTCATTTATTTCTGATCTGACCTTTATGATTTCTTTCCTTCTGCTAACTTTGGGGCTTTTTTGTTCTTCTTTCTCTAATTGCTTTAGGTGCAAGGTTAGGTTGTTTATTCGAGATGTTTCCTGTTTCTTAAGGTAGGATTGTATTGCTATAAACTTCCCTCTTAGAACTGCTTTTGCTGCATCCCATGGGTTTTGGGTCATCGTGTCTCCATTGTCATTTGTTTCTAGGTATTTTTTGATTTCCTCTTTGATTTCTTCAGCGATCCCTTCGTTATTAAGTAGTGTATTGTTTAGCCTCCATGTGTTTGTAGTTTTTACAGATCTTTTCCTGTAATTGATATCTAGTCTCATAGCGTTGTGGTCGGAAAAGATACTTGATACAATTTCAATTTTCTTAAATTTACCAAGGCTTGATTTGTGACCCAAGGTATGATCTGTGCTGGAGAATGTTCCATGAGCACTTGAGAAAAATGTGTATTCTGTTGTTTTTGGATGGAATGTCCTATAAATATCAATTAAGCCCCTCTTGTTTAATGTATCATTTAAAGCTTGTGTTTCCTTATTTATTTTCATTTTGGATGATCTGTTCATTGGTGAAAGTGGGGTGTTAAAGTCCCCTACTATCAATGTGTTACTGTCAATTTCCCCTTTTATGGCTGTTAGTATTTGCCTTATGTATTGAGGTGCTCCTATGTTGGGTGCATAAATATTTACAATTGTTATATCTTCTTCTTGGATCGATCCCTTGATCATTATGTAGTGTCCTTGTCTCTTCTAATAGTCTTTATTTTAAAGTCTATTTTGTCTGATATGAGAATTGCTACTCCAGCTTTCTTTTGGTTTCCATTTGCATGGAATATCTTTTTCCATCCCTTAACTTTCAGTCTGTATGTGTCTCTAGGTCTGAAGTAGGTCTCTTGTAGACAGCATATATATGGGTCTTATTTTTGTATCCATTCAGCCAGTCTGTGTCTTTTGGTGGGAGCATTTAATCCATTTACATTTAAGGTAATTATCGGTATGTATGTTCCTATTCCCATTTTCTTAATTGTTTTGGGTTTGTTATTGTAGGTGTTTTCCTTCTTTTGTGTTTCTTGCCTAGAGAAGGTCCTTTAGCATTTGTTGTAAAGCTGGTTTGGTGGTGCTGAACTCTCTCAGCTTTTGCTTGTCTGTAAAGGTTTTAATTTCTCCATCAAATCTGAATGAGATCCTTGCTGGGTTGAGTAATCTTGGTTGTAGATTTTTCTCCTTCATCACTTTAAATATGTCCTGCCACTCCCTTCTGGCTTGCAGAGTTTCTGCTGAAAGATCAGCTGTTAACCTTATGGGGATTCCCTTGTGTGTTATTTGTTGTTTTTCCCTAGCTGCTTTTAATATGTTTTCTTTGTATTTAATTTTTGACAGTTTGATTAATATGTGTCTTGGCGTGTTTCTCCTTGGATTTACCCTGTATGGGACTCTCTGTGCTTCCTGGACTTGATTAACTATTTCCTTTCCCATATTAGGGAAGTTTTCAACTATAATCTCTTCAAATATTTTCTCAGTCCCTTTCTTTTTCTCTTCTTCTTCTGGAACCCCTGTGATTCGAATGTTGGTGCATTTAATGTTGTCCCAGAGGCCTCTGAGACTGTCCTCAGTTCTTTTCATTCTTTTTTCTTTATTCTGCTCTGCAGTAGTTATTTCCACTATTTTATCTTCCAGGTCACTTATCCGTTCTTCTGCCTCAGTTATTCTGCTATTGATCCCTTTTAGAGTATGTTTAACTTCATTTATTGTGTTGTTCATCATTGCTTGTTTCATCTTTAGTTCTTCTATGTCCTTGTTAAATGTTTCTTGCATTTTCTCTATTCTGTTTCCAAGATTTTGGATCATCTTTACTCTCATTATTCTGAATTCCTTTTCAGGTAGACTGCCTATTTCCTCTTCATTTGTGAGGTCTGGTGGGTTTTTATCTTGCTCCTTCATCTGCTGTGTGTTTTTCTGTCTTCTTATTTTGCTTATCTTACTGTGTTTGGGGTCTCCTTTTTGCAGACTGCATGTTCGTAGTTCCCGTTGTTTTTGGTGTCTGTCCCCAGTGGCTAAAGTTGGTTCAGTGGGTTGTGTAGGCTTCCTGGTGGAGGGGACTAGTGCCTGTGTTCTGGTGGATGAGGCTGGATCTTGTCTTTCTGGTGGGCATGTCCACGTCTGGTGGTGTGTTTTGGGGTGTCTGTGGACTTACTATGATTTTAGGCAGCCTCTCTGCTAATGGGTGGGATTGTGTCCCTGTCTTGCTAGTTGTTTGGCATAGGGACCAGCACTGTAGCTTGCTGGTCGTTGAGTGAAGCTGGTTGTTGGTGTTGAGATGGAGATCCCTGGGAGATTTTCGCCATTTGATATTACGTGGAGCTGGGAGGTCTCTTGTGGACCAGTGTCCTGAAGTTGGCTCTCCCACCTCAGAGGCACAGCACTGACTCCTGGCTGCAGCACCAAGAGCCTTTCATCCACACGGCTCAGAATAAAAGGGAGAAAAAGTAGAAATAAAGAAAGAGGATAAAATAAAATAAAGTAAGATAAAATAAAGTTATTAAAATAAAAAATAATTATTAAGAAAAAAATTTTTTAAAAAGTAGAAAAAAAAAAAAGGATGGATAGAACCCTAGGATAAACGGTGAAAGCAAAGCTATACAGACAAAATCTCACACAGAAGCATACACATACACACTCACAAAAAGAGGAAAAGGGGAAAAAATAATAAATCTTGCTCTCAAAGTCCACCTCCTCAATTTGGAATGATTTGTTGTCTATTCAGGTATTCCACAGATGCAGGGTACATCAAGTTGATTGTGGAGATTTGATCCGCTGCTCCTGAGGCTGCTGGGAGAGATTTCCCCTTCTCTTCTTTGTTTGCATAGCTCCCGGGGCTCAGCTTTGGATTTGGCCCTGACTCTGCGTGTAGGTCTCCAGAGGGTGTCCGTTCTTCGCCGGAGGGCGTCTGTTCTTCAGACAGGACGGGGTTAAAGGAGCCGCTGCTTCGGGGGCTCTGGCTCACTGAGGCCGAGGGGAGGGAGGGGCACGGAGTGCGGGGCGGGCCTGCGGCGGCAGAGGCCGGCGTGACGTTGCATCAGCCTGAGGCGCGCTGTGCGTTCTCCCGGGTAAGTTGTCCCTGGATCACGGGACCCTGGCAGTGGCGGGCTGCACAGGCTGCCCGGAAGGGAGGTGTGGAGAGTGACCTGTGCTCGCACACAGGCTTCTTGGTGCCAGCAGCAGCAGCCTTAGTGTCTCATGCCCGTCTCTGGGGTCCGCGTTGTTAGCCGCGGCTCGTGCCCGTCTCTGGAGCTCCTTTAAGCAGCGCTCTTAATCCCCTCTCCTCGCACACCAGGAAACAGAGAGGGAAGAAAAAGTCTCTTGGCTCTTCAGCAGGTCCAGACTTTTCCCCGGACTCCCTCCCGGCTAGCCGTGGTGCACAAACCCCCTTCAGGCTGTGTTCACGCCGCCAACCCCAGTCCTCTCCCTGCGCTCCGACCGAAGCCTGAGCCTCAGCTCCCAGCCCCGCCCGCCCCGGCGGGTGAGCAGACGAGCCTCTCGGACCGGTGAGTGCTGGTCGGCACCGATCCTCTGTGTGGGAATATCTCCGCTTTGCCCTCTGCACCCCTGTTGCTGTGCTCTCCTCCGCGGCGCCGAAGCTCCCCCCTCCGCTTCCCGCAGTCTCCGCCCGCGAAGGGGCTTCTAGTGTGTGGAAAGCTTTCCTCCTTCACAGCTCCCTCCCACTGGTGCAGGTCCCGTCCCTATTCTTTTGTCTCTGTTTATTCTTTTTTCTTTTGCCCTACCCGGGTACGGGGGGGAGTTTCTTGCCTATTGGGAGGTCTGAGGTCTTCTGCCAGCGTTCAGTAGGTGTTCTGTAGGAGTTGTTCCACGTGTAGATGTATTTCTGATGTATCTGTGGGGAGGAAGGTGAACTCCGCGTCTTACTTTTCCGCCATTTTCCCCGCCGTCCCCACTACACATTTTTATGTCCATAGCGATTTCTTGAATGACAGTTACGTGCTAAGTCACTGTGCTAAGTTCAGTGGACACAGCTGTGAGCAGACAGTGTCCCCACAGAGGTAAACATGTATATGCAGAGGATAAAATCATATGAGGGAAATGAACTGTGGGTGAGACAGGATAACAGGGAGACCTCACTGTAATAGGTCAGGGGAGGCTTGTGGTCCAGTGTTTAAGACTTCGTGCTTCAAATCTTGGGGGCACGGGTTCAATCCCGTATTAGGGAACTAGGATCCCACATGCCGCACAGTGTGGCCAAAAAAAAAAAAAAAAAAAAAAAGGTCAGGGGAGGCCTTTCTGATGAGGTGGAATTTAAGATGGGACCTGAGTGTAAACCAGGATAAGAGGCAGCAAGACGTGCCAGCAAGACGTCTCCATCATGGGAACGGGCTTGCTGTGTGTGAGGAACCGAAAGGAGGTCAATGTGAGCAGAGCACGGAGGACAGAGAGGAGGGACGCCCAGCAAGGCTGAGACAGGCCTGGGCTAGATGCTATATCACAAAGACCTTGTGTACTGGCACCTTGAGCACCAAAAGGTAGAAAAGCCACTGAACTGAAGCAGCCCCAGCATCCAAACCAAGATCAGGTACAAATGAGGTCCCTGAGAGCTGCAAAGCATTATTGACTGGACCAGAGGTTTCCAAACCGTCTCAGTTTATGGAGCCCTTAGTACCCCAGTGATTTTTTTCATGGTGCCCTTAGGCCAAAAGAAATACATAATGGTTCCATTTATTAAGTAGTTAGTTCCAAACAATGTAATGTCTTTATGTCCTAACAACTTTTTAGCAGTCATTTGAAAAAATGATACTCATAAATTGAAAGAAAATAATCCTATTTTTATTGCATTGTTAAATCACCTGGTTACTAATGGGATGCACATGCCTGTTGGGCACTGGACAACAACTCAAACTTTGGAATTAGATTGGACGCTGCCACCTTCATTTCCTGTTCCACAGACTTCCTTATGGGACTTGGTTTTTTTTTTTTTTATCACAGTTACTGCAGAAAACATGATTTTGCAAAGCTATGCCATCATTGAAAGGAATGCAGCATGATGTAATGTTGACATTGAACAACCCTAAATTGGTGCAGTGTTCAACAGATGCTGAGTATTTCACGTTTCCCTTAGGGAATTTCAGGTAGCTCCTAGCACTTCCGTGAATTTATATGGTGCCTTGGGGTGACTTGGTATACAGTTGGGGGACCACAGAAATAGACATATTACTTTCAGACTATGAAACGAAGATATTCCTTTGCCACTAAATCCTTTCCCAAATCCATATTTGAGCACATAGTAACATTATGTGTGAGAATTCCAGGAAGGAAAATCACCACCTTTCTGGAAATTGTGTCCTATTTGCGCATAAATCAATAGGGGTGGCCCCAGAGTGCTAAGCCAGCCTGGCTGCTTTGGATAGAGGAGAGGAGGGGAAAGGTGAGAAATGAGTACAGATCTTCAGCAACAGCATGAAAGCATGTGCTGTTGAACAGAGGAAATGAGTATGCAATGTGCAATAGAGATTTGGGAGCCCCTGATGAAGCAATGAATGCCAGGATTCTGAAGGGTTGGTTGTTGTCAGAACCCGCAGTTAAACTGGCTAAGCCTTGGGGCGTTGCCCCTAGTAATCAGGAACATCCGGCCAGAAGATGATTATAGAACATGCAGAAAAGGAATTCAACACCTAGCTCTACCAACACATTCCTTTGGTTGCTCTCATCTGTTTCTTTTTTTTTTTTTTTTTTTCCGGTACGCGGGCCTCCCACTGCTGCGGCCTCTCCAGTTGCGGAGCACAGGCTCCGGATGCGCAGGCTCAGCGGCCATGGCTCACGGGCCCAGCCGCTCCGCGGCATGCGGGATCCTCCCACCGGGGCACGAGCCCGCGCCCCCTGCATCGGCAGGCGGACTCTCAACCACTGCGCCACCAGGGAAGCCCTCATCTGTTTCTTTAGATGGATGCCATTCTTGGTGACTGAGAGAAAGTGTGAGGATTAGTGAGCAGATGAGCAGACCTGTATTTGGAATGCTCCAGAACCTTGATGCAGTATAAGCACTGTGTTGTTTCAATGAATGAACAGTAGCCAGTAGAACCAGTTGACTTTAAGGCAGTTTAACTTTCTCTTTCTGCATGACATCATTTATGCAAATTTTCCAGGCTGGTTGAGACACTGATGAAACCAGTTTGCATGGAGATAACCTTATATCATCCTTGTGATGGCTGGACCCAGGAAATCAGCTGGAGAATCCACAGTATCACTCAGAGGTGAAATGTGTCCTCATTGGTCAACACTTTAGGCATGAGAAAATCCACTCTGAATGAAGAAGCGCTCTTAGGTTGGCTTAGGCCATCTCCTTCTATCTGGTAGATGATCAGAGAGAGAGAGAGATACTTCCCTGGGGGAAATCCCTAGCCTTGGAAATTTTGCACTTGTTGGCATATTGAAGGGTCCAAGTTCTCTTTGCAAGGTGTAGTCATCTGGATTCCCTCTTGGATCCACTGACTTGTCACGGTTTGCCACATGGAGAGTGGTTCCAGTGGTCAGTTAACAAAATTAAAAAAGCATGGCTTTATTGGAGGCTGGGAGTGGGGATGGAAAATAGCAATATATCCCTTCGAACATGGATGACCTGGACTGGAGCCACCTTTCCTCACTACATATTACATTTAAAGTAAGCTCGTGCTACCTTTTGAGGTGGAATATAGGGCATAGTTAAACGTAATGGTCTCTAAGAGCCCAGATGCTTAAACACCGACTACCATTTATTGTTTATATGGCGTTGGGAAGGGTACATGATCTTTCTGTGCTGTACTTTCCTCATGTTACAATGGGGATGGTTTTTCTAGTACCTACCACAAAGGGCTGTTGTGAAGATTGGAGGAGATACTGAACAAAGAGGATTCATATGCTCTATGAACAGGACCTGGCTTACAACAGACATTCAGTACTTGTTTTTTTTTCGTTTTTTTTTTTGAGACTCTTGTCATCCAGGACTAGATAAATAGATGATAAGGTTCTTTGAGTCAAGAAGCCTATTTTCTCTTTCTCTTGTAAGTCCTTCAATCTTTAGAACAATGTTGAGCACAGAATTGGTGCTGTTGATTAATAACTTATAAAAATATTTCCCAGTGAATACTCAGGCACTTCTGAAAGTTGCAAGAGCTCTCAGGGTACTTGGTCATAAAACTAACAAACACACCAAGATAGTCCTTGATTACAGTTCCAGATGCTCATATCTCATTTTCTTCAATATCCACTTGACTATTGTATTTATTTATTTTAAAATATTTATTTATTTTTTGTCTGAGTCGGGTCTTAGTTGCCCCACGCAAGATCATTTGTTGCGGTGCGTGGGCTCCTCTCTAGTTGTGGCACACGGGCTCCAGAGTGCGCAGCCTTAGTAGTTTTAGTGCGCAGGCTTAGTTGCTCTGCGGCATGTGGGATCTTATTTCCCAGACCAGGGATCGAACCGGCATCCCCTGCATTGCAGGACCGATTCTTAACCATTGGACCAGCAGGGAAGTCCTGAATATTGTATTCTGTCTTTGTTGAGATGATCTCATTGTTCTATTGGAACTTTTTGGAGTTAAGGCTTGAAGTAAAGACCCCTTATTAGCCTAAACTTGCAGGATGACAAAATCTAGGGCTTTTAGGAGCCAGGTAGAAAAGGTAAACAGGGCTTCCCTGGTGGTGCAGTGGTTGAGAGTCCGCCTGCCGATGCAGGGGACACGGGTTCGTGCCCCGGTCCGGGAAGATCCCACATGCCACGGAGCAGCTGGGCCTGTGAGCCATGGCCGCTAAGCCTGCGCGTCCGGAGCCTGTGCTCCGCAACAGGAGAGGCCACAACAGTGAGAGGCCCGCGTACCGCAAAAAAACAAAACAAAACAATAAAACAGTAAACAAGTGAAGGATGCCGTGTATATGGTTCTGGATGGTCCTGGAGACATCAGAATACTAGGACAGTCATGTCACATCTAAATGCATTCAAATTCAATTTTTCAAAATTTAGACTTCATTTTTAATATCAGTTTAAGGTTTACAGCAAAATTGAGGGGAATGTACAGAGATTTCACATAAACCCCCTGCCCCCCACACATGCACAGCTTCCCCCATTATCAGCATCCCCATCAGAGTGGTACCTTTGTTAAAACTGATGAACCTACGTTGACATGTCATTATCATTCAGAGCCCATAATTTACATTAGAGTTCACTCTTGGCATTGTACGTTCTGTCGGTTTAGACAAATCTGTAATAACATGTATCCATCATTGTGGTATCATGTGGAGTGTTTTCACTGTCCTAAAAATCCTCTGCACTCTACCTATTCATCCCTCCCCTCCTCAACTCCTGGCAGCCACTGATCTTTTTACTGTCTTCATAATTTTGCTTTTACCAGAATGTTATGTAGTTGAAATCATACAGTATGTAGCCTTTTCAGGCTGGCTTCTTTCACTTTGTAAATATGCATTTAAAGTTCCTTTGTGTCTTTTCATGATTTGATAGTTCATTGCTTTTTAGTGCTGAATAATATTCCATTGTCTGGATATACCATAGTTTATCTATTAATCTACTGAAAGACATCTTTGGCAACTATGAATAAAGCTGCTATAAACTTTATAAAAACCATGTGCAGGTTTTTGTGTGGACATAAGTTTTCAACTCCTTTGGGTAGATACCAAGGAGCATGATTGCTGGCTTGTATAGTAAGAGTATGTTTATTTATATTTTATTTTTGGCTGCGTTGGGTCTTCGCCGCTGCGTGCAGGCTTCCTCTAGTTGTGGAGAGCAGGAGCTACTCTTTTTTTTTAAAAAAAATTAATTTATTTATTTATATTTTATTTTTGGCTGCGTTGGGTCTTTGTTTCTGTGTGAGGGCTTTCTCCAGTTGCGGCGAGCGGGTGCCACTCTTCATCACGGTGCGCGGGCCTCTCACTATCGTGGCCTCTCTTGTTGCAGAGCACAGACTCCAGACGCGCAGGCTCAGTACTTGTGGCTCACGGGCCTAGTTGCTCCGCGGCATGTGGGATCTTCCCAGACCAGGGCTCGAACCTGCGTCCCCTGCATTGGCAGGCAGATTCTCAACCACTGCGCCACCAGGGAAGCCCAAGAGTATGTTTAGTTTTATGAGAAACTGTCAAACTGTCTTCCAAAGTGGCTATACCTCAATTCAGTCTTAAAAACAATATTGTAATCAGTACAACAAACATGTGTACGGGTGGAATTTGACTGTACTGACTGATTGTAACCTCTGGAAAGGGTGCATAAAACTTGCCGAGGTATAATACAGCTCAGAATTCTACACTAGGAATCATAGTGAATACAACTTCTCTTGATATTTCCTTGGTCCACATGAAAAATACGATGAATGAACAATTATCTCCTTCAAAATGCTCAGGACAAAAGTGTTTTCTATGCAATGCAGGTACCAAACACATCCAGGAAGCTAGGGATCCTCTCCAAGGAAACATGAAAACAAGTGCATTTATTTATTTATTTATTCAGCCATTCCTTCATCCATCAAACTTTTATTGAATTCCTAGTGTATTGTTTGGTTGAAAGTAAATCCCTTTTCTTTTTCTTTTTAAAAAAATATTTAATTTATTTATTTGGTTGTGCTGGGTCTTAGTTGCGGCAGGTGAGCTCCTTAGTTGCGGCTAACTGGCTCCTTAGTTGTGGCATGTGAACTCTTAGTTGTGGCATGCACGTGAGATCTAGTTCCGTGACCAGGGATCAAACCCTGGCCAGCCCCCTGCATTGGGATCACGGAGTCTTAACCACTGCACCACCAGGGAAGTCCCTAATCCCTTTTCATAAGGAGTTTACAGTTTAGCGGTGGAAATAAGCCAAGGGCTCAGATGTCTATTAAACAGGACAGGATGAGAGAAGGCTCACAGTCCAAATGAACCGCTAGGGGAACAGAAGGGGTGGAGAGACCACGCCCACTTGGGAGGTTGAGGCAAGATTACATGAAGGAGGAGGAGTCACAGTAGATTTGAAGGAGAGGCTGTACTGTTACAGGAGAAGAGGGTCAGTCGGGGAGGGCTAGGAAAATGCAGGGGCCCAGTGTCCAGGAGACACCCATTTGTTCTACCCTGGAGTTTAGTGTCCACAGGAGGAAAAGTGAAACAATGAAGCTGGAAAGATGACGGCAGACAGGTATGCAAATAATTGACAAGAACAGTTGAGCACTATGAGCAAAGCCCAATTTAGGACCAGACAGAGAAGTAAAATTCTTGCTCTTCACTGAACGTGGGCTGTTTACCCTAAACTCTCTGTGCCTTGGTTTCCTCACCTGTAAAATGCGGATAATACTAACGCATTATTATTTACTTCTTGTAATGTTCTTACAAGAACTAATGCTACTTACTGAGTAAAAACCATGTGTCATGCTTTATGTGCATTAATTTATTTTATTGTTACAACAGCCTTATGAGGAAGATACATTATAATCCCCACTGATGTCTGAGGAAAATGAGGCATAGAGAGAAGAAGTAACTTGACAGATGTCACAGAGATAGAAAATGGCAGGGCAGGGATAATGAGATACTGTCTAGTGTATGATTTGGTCAAGATCAAACATGTGAGCTCTTAGCTTAGTGCCTGCCAATAGCAAGCGCTTGATAAATGCTAGCTATTAATATTATTATTATTAATTCTATTATTATTATTATTTGGCTGGAGAAGTCATCTCAGGCTTCATGGAGGAGGTGACATTTGCAATCAGCCTTGAGGGTGGGTGGGCTTTGGCCAGGTGGGGATGGAGCAGAAGGACATTTTAGACTTACGGACATAGCAGGAGCTTTGCAGCTTTGGGATAGAGAATCAGGGAGGAGACCTGGAGGCTGGATCATAGGCTCTAAGGGAAACAGGAGAGAAGGTTTCAGCTGGTGGTAGTGTGTCAGCATTTGAGTTTTAAATTTAGGCAGTGAGGGAGATCAGAGCTTTGTTCAATTTTCTGTCTGTGAACGAAGCTGCCTGCTCTTGAGGCCATGCTGTCCTCTGGGGGCAGCTCTGCAAACCTGAGTCTGTGCAGCCAGGTACCCAGTTCTAGGAGTGCTGCCCAGGCCAGAAGAGGAAACGTCTTGGAGATCAGGAGTCTCCACTCAAAAGTCCAGCTTTCATTCTAGACTCATCCCTTGATCAGGACAGGCTGTCATTGAGTACTTGTGTGTGCTCAGAGATGAAGGGAGGAAAAGAAACTGAATAGCAGGAGGCCCTCTGCAAGTCTTGTGACTTTCTGCACCATCTCTCCTGCTGATACTTCCGTTTAAGATCCAAAAGGGCACAGCTGACTTAAACCATCTCCAGGGCCAGATATTCCTGGGTGAAAATGAGGGGCTTCTTGGGAGGAAATGAAAGAAGACAGAGATGTGGTTTTGCCTTAAGATTTTCTAATGTGAACTGCTGGACGGATTCATTTTGAAATAGAAAGATGGGCCTGAAAGTGTGATGTAAATGCAGTCATTTGGAGTCCCTCCTGGAGAACACACAGAGGTGAGTAGGGGTTCTCCAGAATTACCTTGATGGAGTCTTTGGCTGGGAAGTGGGAGTGGAACGTGCGCAGAAATAGAAACCAGACCACCAGTCCCGTGTTTTCCAAAGGGCAAGTGCTATGTGAGGTAATTTTAGACTGTAAGGGAACAACCCATTAAACAGTTACAAATCACAAATGAGAACGTTTTTCCATTTCATAGTTTTTCTGAAGGCATCGAGGAGGAGGTCTCAGTTTGGGGCTAGATGTGTCTTTAATGCCTCTCCACCACTTGTTGATCTCTTTAACAGAGAGTGGGCCTCAGGTGCAGAGGTTTTAGAAGGCAGAAGTATCAATTCTAGAGGGTCTCATCCTTGGCTCACACTGCTATTTCTTGAAAAGAGCTTTAAAAATTACTTTTGGGGGCTTCCCTGGTGGCGCAGTGGTTGAGAGTACGCCTGCCGATGCAGGGAACATGGGTTCGTGTCCCGGTCCGGGAAGATCCCACATGCCGCGGAGCGGCTGGGCCCGTGAGCCACGGCCGCTGAGCCTGAGTGTCCGGAACCTGTGCTCCGCAATGGGAGAGGCCACAACAGTGAGAGGCCGGCGTACCGCCAAAAAAAAAAAAAAAAAAAAAAAATTACTTTTGCCTGGTCTTCTCCTCCTCCCTCCGCTGGAATTCTGTTTTAGTAGGTCCGGGGTACGGCCTGGGCATTGGGACTTTTAAAAACTCTCCAGGCAACGGTTTCTGATTAGAATTTTACATTGTATTTATTAATCTATTTTTGGCAAGTGATGGTTTTCTATTTCAGGTAATGAAGTAAAATTTCTTCTCAGTATCAATTGACTTAAGAAAATTAGTAAGTGCCCATTTAAAAAAAAAAACCCACAAAATGGAATAGTGCAGGTGGCATTTGGATATGGTAAAAACAAAATATGCATGGAGTGAACTTTGGGAAATCTTTGGGTCCTTGCTTCATGCTACAATTTCTGACCTCTTGTCGGTCCAGTCTCCTCAAAAATAAAATGGAAATAATTATTCCAGGTCACCTTTTTCTCAGTGGGTTTACTCTGGGAATCAAATGATTGAGCTTTGTTAAGTTTTGTTGATTTGCTAAACAAATGTGAGGAAGGAAATAATGGTGCAGGGAGGGCTAGTTGGCAGATTTACTGAGGGCTGGATTTGGGGCATCTTAGACCAGGCTATTTGGAAGTATTGATTTCCAGGTACCATCTTCTCTCTCTTCCCACCAGAATGACCCACTGGTTTCCAGTAAAGTTATCATAGCCTACAGTAATGATTGATTTGCTCCAGTGATAAACTAAAGGACAACTCACAGTCCCACCAGGGCCTCCAAGGGTTGCATGTTCTAACAACAGCTGGACATCTTGTGTTCCTGCCCCCTCAGTCAGGATCTTCCACACGTTGGTGTGTATGGAGGAGGTGCTGGCCTGGCTCTCTGCAGACTGAATTATAGTCCTGGTTCTGCACCTACCCGCCGAGTGTCCTCCTCCATGGGCTGCCGTTTCTTCAGCAGATAAGTGAGGGGCTTGGACCAGTTGAAGACGAAGTCCAAACTCAGATGCCTTCAGCACCAAAGAGGTGACCCAAAGGTAAGGCTCTGCCGAGGGAATTGGGAGTGGTTGGGCCTGTGGCCAAGTGGAGAGCACAGTCTCACAATAAAGATATTCAGATCCAATTTCTAAAAACCATGGTGTGGTCTAAACAATAAATCTGCAAGATAACAATTGGCAATTCTTGGATGCGGTAGTTTCTAAGATCCCTTTTAGTTCTAAAAATAAGTTTACGATAGTAAAATAAATTCAAAGTTTCTGCTAGAGGTTTTTGATATGATGGCTGTATGCGGTAATACCCAGGGGCTTCCTTGATAAAAAGACCCAGCATTTAAAATAAGAGCTAAGGTTCACATGCTAAATTCTCTAAAACCATTATCTCATTTAATCCCTGCCACAGCCCTGTGAGGTCAGTACTATTATAACTGCTTCATAAAGAATGAGGAAATTGAGGCTCAGAGAGTTTGTCTTTTAAGTAAGATCTCTAAAACAGCACCATCCAATAGAAATATAATGTGGGTCACATATGTCATTTTGAATTTTCAAGTAGTCATGTTTAAAAAAAGTGAAAAGAAACAAGTGAAATTAATTTTAATAATATATTTTATCAACTTGGAACATTATCGTCTCAAAATATAATCAATGTTAAAACTAATTAATGAGGGACTTTCTTGGTGGCACAGTGGTTAAGAATCCACTTGCCAATGCAGGGGACACGGGGTCGAGCCCTGGTCTGGGAAGATCCCACGTGCCGCAGAGTAACTAAGCCCGTGGGCCACAACTACTGAGCCTGCGCTCTAGAGCCCGTGAGCCACGACTACTGAGCCCGTGTGCCACAACTACTGAAACCCACACGCCTAGAGCCCGTGCTCTACAAGAGGAACCACCACAATGAGAAGCCCGTGCACTGCAACGAAGAGTAACCCCCTCTTGCCGCAACTAGAGAAAGCCTGTGCGCAGCAACGAAGACCCGACGCAGCCAAAAAAAAAATTAATGAGATACCTTACATTCCTTTTTGTACTCAGTCCTTGAAATCTAACGTTTTCTCCTTTTATAAGACATAGCTCTATTGAACTGTAATTCACATACCATACAATTCTCCCATTTAAAGTGTACAATTAAATGATTTTTAATACATTCACATATGTGCAACCATTTCCATAGTCAAGTTTAGAACCTTTTCATCAACTTTAGATGAACCCCATATTCTTTAGCTGTTATGCTCCTAATAACCTGGTTGCTTCCCTATGCAACCACTCATCTACTTTCTGTTTCTATAGGTTTCAATTCTGGACATTTCATACAAATGGAAACATATAATATGTGGTGTTTTGTGACTAGCTTCTTTTCTTCTTTTGTTTACAAGCTTCATCCATATATAGCATATGTCAGTGCTTCATTCCTTCTTATGCACAAATAATATTCCATTGTATGATTGCATCACATTTGGTTTATCCATTTGTCTGTTGATGGATATTTGGGTTGTTTCCACCTTTTTGCTGCTTTGAATAATTCTGCTATGACATTTGTATGCAAGTTTCTGTGTGGACATATGTTTTAATATCTCTTGGGGTTGTTACCTAGGGTTGCAATTGCTGGGTCATATGGTAACTCGATGCTTGATCATTTGAGGAACTGCCAGACTGTTTTCCAAAGTGGCTATACTCTTTTACATCCCCGTCAGCCATATATGAGGGTTCCAATTTCTCTACAGTCTTACCAACACTTGTTGTTCACCCGACTTTTTTTTTTTTGTGGTACGTGGCCTCTCACTGTTGTGGCCTCTCCCATTGCGGAGCACAGGCTCTGGACGCGCAGGCTCAGCAGCCATGGCTCACGGGCCCAGCCGCTCCGCGGCATGTGGAATCTTCCCAGACTGGGGCACGAACCCACATCCCCTGCATCGGCAGGCGGACTCTCAACCACTGCTCCACCAGGGAAGCCCCTACCCAACTTTTTGATTCTGGCCATCTTTAGTGGATTTGATGTGTTATCTCATTGTGGTTTTGATTTGGATTGCCCCATGACTAATGATATGGAGTGTCTTTTCATGTGTTTATTGGCCATTTAATACCTTTCTTGTAGAAATGTCTATTCAGATCCTTTGCCCATTTGTTAATTGGGTTATTTGTCTTTCTATTATGTAGATATATGTGTTCTTTATGTATTCTAGGTACTAATTCCTTATCAGGTATGTGATCTGTGAATATTTTTCTCATTCTGTGGGTTGTCTTTTTACTTTCTTATTTATTTATATTTTATTTTTGGCTGCTTTGGGTCTTTGTTGCTACACACAGGCTTTCTCTAGTTGCGGTGAGCGGGGGCTTCTCTTGTTGCAGAGCATGGGCTCTAGGCGCACAGACTTCAGTAGTTGTGGCTCGCGGGCTCTAGAGCACAAGCTCAGTAGTTGTGGCGCACGGGCTTAGTTGCTCCGCGGCATGTGGGATCTTCCCGGACCAGGGCTCGAACCCGCGTCCCCTGCATTGGCAGGCGGGTTCTTAACCACTGCGCCACGAGGGAATGTCTTTTTACTTTCTTGATGGTGTCCTTCAAGGCACAAAAGTTTTAAATTTTGATAAAGTTCAATTTATCTATTTCTTCTTTTGTTGCTTTTGCTAAAGCTCTAAGATGGAGGTATATAGTGATAGACACCTACATTAAGTAACAAGAAAGATCTCAAAGAAATAATCTTACTTTACACCTTAAGAAACTAGAAAAAGAAGAGCAAACTAAGCCCAAAGTTTGCAGAAGGAATGAAATAACAAAGATGTGAGTGGAAATAAGTGAGAGACTAAAAAGACAATAGAAAAGATAAATGAAACTAAGAGCTGTGTTTTTGAAAAGATAAAATAGATAAAACTGTTAGCTAGATTTACCAAGAAAAACAATGAGGACTCAAATAAATAAAATTAGAAATGACATAGGCGACATTACCCATATGAAAAATATGATGAATGAACATTTTTCTCCTCTTCAAAGTACTCAACATTTTTCCCTTCTTTCTTGAGATAATCATGATTTTTCTGCTTACTCTTTTAATATGGTAAATTACATGTATAGGTTTACAAATGTCAACTCAACTTTACATTCCTGGAATAAACTCTACTTGATTGTGATACATTGTTCTTTACATATTGCTGGCTTTGATGTATCAGTGTTCATGGGTAAGATTAGTCTGTAATTTTCCTTCCTCAGAATACCCTCCTCAGTTTTTAGTGTCAAGGCTATGGTGGCCTCAAAACCAGTTGATGAGGGTTCCATTTTATTTATTGTAAAGTCTGACATGATTTCTTCTTTATATGTTTGGTAAAACTCATCAGTAATGCTATCTGGGCCTACAGTTTTCTTTTGGGAAGGTTTTAAATTATGTAATTAATTTATTTTATGGTTATAGTATTATTTTAATTTTCTCTTTCTTCTTGTGTCAGTTCTGATAATTTATATTTTTTTAGGAATTTGATTATTCAAAAATTTGGAATTTAGAAATATGTTTCAATATATTGTCCCTTATGATCTTTTTAATGTCTAAAATATCTAGAGTGATGCCCTTTTCATTTCTGATATTGATTATTTTTGTCTTCTCTTTGATCTCAATTTGTCTCACTAGGGATAAGTTTTTTATTCAATTACTTTCTACTCTTACCATTTTTTTCCTCCCACACTTTCTTTGGGTTTAATTTGTTATTTCATGTCTAACTTCTTGAGATGGAAGCATAGATCATTGACTTTTTTCAGTCTTTCTTTTTTTTTAAACATCTTTATTGGGGTATAATTGCTTTACAATGGTGTGTTAGTTTCTGCTTTATAACAAAGTGAATCAGTTATACATATACATATGTTCCCATATCTCTTCCCTCTTGCGTCTCCCTCCCTCCCACCCTCCCTATCCCACCCCTCCAAGCAGTCACAAAGCACCGAGCCGATATCCCTGTGCCATGCGGCTGCTTCCCACTAGCTATCTACCTTATGTTTGTTAGTGTATATATGTCCATGCCTCTCTCTCGCCCTGTCACAGCTCACCCTTCCCCCTCCCCATATCCTCAAGTCCGTTCTCCAGTAGGTCTGTGTCTTTATTCCTGTCTTACCTCTAGGTACTTCATGACATTTTTTTTTCCCTTAAATTCCATATATATGTGTTAGCATACGGTATTTGTCTTTTTCTTTCTGACTTACTTCACTCTGTATGACAGACCTTTCTTCTTTCTTAATATAAGGGTCTTAAGATTGTAAGTTTCCCTATAAGCTTGATCTTAATTGGTGCCCCCAAATTAATTAATTATTATTGGTTATCTATTGTTACATCACCAGTTCCTATCAGAGTGCCCAGTCTCCCGTATGTTCAAAGTATTCCAAAGGCTTCTTATTTCATTCAGGAGAAAGCCAGAATCCTTGTATTGGCCCACTTGTCCCTCCGTGATCTGCCTTCTACTTCCTCATTGGTTTCATCTCCTATTGTTTACTCACTCCTGTATTCATCCCAGATTGGCCCTCCTGCTGTTCCTTGGAAACATCAGATACACTCTTGTCTCAGGGCCTTTGCACTTGCTGCCACCCATATCTGGAAAGCCTATACTACAAATAGATGCCTGGCTTGCTACTTTCCTTCATTCGGGTCTCTGTTGAAATGTACCTTTTCATAAAGGCCTTCTGTGACTACCTATATAAGATAGCACCCTTTAGCATACTCTGTCCTCTTTACCATTGTTTATTTTTCTTCATTATGCCTTTTGCCAACTGACACCAAATTATCTGTTTTTTTGTTTTGTTTTGTTTGGCTCTCCTCATCTCCCCTCTCTAGAATGTAAGCTCTCTGAGATGCGAGATTTTTTTTTTTCTGTTTTATTTATTGCTGTATCGCCAAAGTCTAGAACAGTGTCTGGAATATAGTAGATAATATACAATTATTCATTGATTGAATGGACTCTGTGCTTGGAGTAGATCTGGATTAAATATTTCTGAATCTATCATTTATCAGCCATGTGAACTTGAGCAATCAAATGAAACTTTCTTAGCGCCAGTTCCTTTATTTGTATAATGGGGATAATAATGTTGCCCTGAGATACTGAATATACAAGTTCCTTATGAAGTATAAAATTATAATGAGACATTTTTAATATGATAGTCAGAAATGTCTTAACATGTTTAAATTTCTTTCTCTTTGGACTTCCATGCTATTAAAAATTCACTCCTTTGGGATAAGGCATTTTGTTGCATTTGGCTCTAGTTGAATTATAAGTATGTTTCTTGGAAAGGATAACATTTTTATGCTTCTGTAGCTTTAACAAGTCAGCAGGAATTCACATAGAATTCATTGTCCCTGAAGGCATGGGATATAGGAGAGGTGTTTTTCAATGGAGAAAGCAGCAAGTAAAGATCTGAAGCATGGGGAGAGGAAGTTCTGGAAGGGCAGTTTTAAGTGCACACTGGGGAAAAAATTAAGAAGTCTTTCATTAGTCAGGTAAGGATAGGTTATGCTACAATAAAAAAACCACCTCAGAATTTCAGTAGCGTGACCAAGAAAAGGTTAGTTTCTTGTCCATATAAAGTATGCTGTGAGTCCATGCTACCCTCCAGGGGATGGGGGCAGGAATAGTTGTGTTATTATATATGTCTGTGTGTGGGACTTAGTAGGAAGTCTGAATTAAACAACTTTAATAAATTTAATAAAGTTTTATAGGATAATTGCAGTCCTATGTCCTGGCAGAAGATTTTAGAGTTTATGTAGGAATATACTTGAATATACTATTGTGATTCTGTAGCCCCTTCCACATAGAGTTTAGATGCAATTATTGCATTCTCCAACTAAAAGTTGTGTCATATATCTTTTGTGTGTGTGTGTATGTGTGTGTGTGGTGTATCTTGATGAATATATATGTTTATGCGGGAATGGGACACATTATTTGAATTAGAACTTTAACTAAATGCTACCATTTATTGAGCACTTTCTATGTACCAGGTACACTCCCAGGTACCAGGGGCTTTAGACATCTTATCTCATTTATTATAATTCTGAAAACAGCCCCTTGAGGTAGGTACTATTGTTGTACGCACTTTATAGTGAGGAACCGATGTTCAGCAGTGTGAAGTAATTTGACTTTAGTCACACAACTAAGTGGCAGAACTTAAACCAAATTCAGGTCTGCTTGGCCCCAGAGGCCATGATCTTAACCATAATGCAACGCTGCCCACCCCTCCCCATTTCCAGATAGTACGCCCTGGATGTATAAGTGCCGTTAAGTTTATCAACAAACCAAAATTGATGATGACAACATGATGATGATAAATGTAGTAATATGGTGGTGGTTATATTTGATTTGACAGCATTTGGGCCTAAGTTAGACTGCCAAAGGTGTCCTGTTGTATGTGTAACATTCCCAACATTATAATTACTCTTTGGGTTCAGACTTTGCATGTGGCAGACCCCAGTTAAAATGCAAATGTATTTCCTGGGAGCAATAATAAGTTAACACCAATCATTATGACTGCATCAGCAAGAAACAGCCAATTTCTATCACCAGGGAATAATCAAGCAGAGAAGACAAAATTTAAAATAGTCAATGTGCTAGAAGGTAATTTAATGTAGTATATACTCAAATGAGAAATTAAATATAATTAGTGGAAGTTATATTTCACATAAACATAATGGGTAGGCCAGTGAGGGAAGGGTCTCATAATGGGCAGTAATTATCAGGAGAGGTTTCTTGGAGTAGGTGGCACTTGATATGAGTCTTGAATTCCTGGGTGACTTGAAAACCATATGTTTGTCTCATAATCCTGATTTCCTAAACACTCTGTAGTAATTCTCTCTTATTTTTTTTTCTGCCTGTAACAGTCTATCTTTCTCCATATTCTCTTCTCTTCTTTCTCTACACTAATTTAAAAAATGTGACTTGAGTGGGAGCTTCATCTTTTTAAAGATCTTTGTCCTAGATAATGTTTAATGGTTCACAGATAGGCACTTAATCTGATATGAGCCAGTCCTAATACCCAAACTTACAGCCATAGTTGATGAGTTCAGTGGTGGGTAGCTGACCCAAGATTAGCCAGTTAGATCCATTTGTAGGATTTTTGAATTTGGGACTAGAGAAAGTAAGTCTCAGTTCCTCTGTGGGTTTGTGTATTGTGAGATTTGAGATACGGAAGCTATGAATATAGTTCAAGAAAGAATAAAGTCGACCTACAGAATGAAACACATGAGACACACAGAGAGGGTCTTGGTGGAATTTAAGTTTCTGATTCCAGAGGTCTCTGAGATCCACCATTAAGCACTGATGTGGTTATTCAATCTTCATATGAATAATTTCTAAATAATCTCCTCCCCCACTCCACCCCCCGACTCCCCATCTATCTTTTGCCCTTAGCTAGTCTGAGTTGAATTTTTGTCACATGCAACTAAGAGAGTCCCGGCGAATACTGTATTTTGTTTTATTGTAACTTCATGTTGAAATAGGTAGAATAAGAGATTATCTTTATTTCATAGAGAAGAAGATGAGGCTCAGAAAATATAATGTAGTGAAGACACTGAAAAATATGAGAAGTTGATCCAAAATTTCTCACACTGGAGAAAACACTGGTAGGTACAGGGAGATGCAGGCAGGAAAAGTCTGCTAGTTTAGGAAACTCAGTGTATAAACTATGAATAAAGTAGCTTTCCATTGCTGTGGGTATTATGAGTGCTCTGACGCCGAATTTGGTATCATTTTAGCTTGCGTTTTTCGTTTTTTGTTTTTTTGTCAGCAAAAGCTTGGCTTTTGAGGGAAAAGGAGGAAACCCAATTCCACCACAGCACCTATTTCCCATTTTACTTAAGGTCCATGGGGTTACCCAGGTGTGAAGTCAGTCATAACTCTCTGTACCTCAGGGGTGTAATACTGACAAGGATGGCTTTTGACAAGGGCTGATTTCAAAATGAAACTGAATGCTGATTGTCTCACTCTTATCAAAGCACGCTTGAATCTATATTAACCTAGGGACACCAAGAGATGCAGAAAGAACAATCCCTGGAGTTTAAGGACAAACTTTGCTTATGCCATCTTTAAGTAAAGAAAAGAAAAAGAACTTAGGACATTTAACAATTTATCTCCTCTTTTATTTCAAATAAGATTTAAGGTGGTTTAAAGGATATGAAAATATAGGAAGACAATAAGTTAAACGTAGAAGAGAACTGAAAAAATAAATGACCATAAGAGTTAGGAGTGAGGCTCATAAACAATGAATATGATACAATCCTATACATTATGTGATAACTGGTCCCCAATTTAGGCTTTAAGCTTTCTTGTCAGTGCAAACAGGGAAACCTAATTGATTACACAGTTTGCAATGTTCATGAGATAAACCAAAGCAAATCCTTGGGAGAAGTACAACTGCATCTGATCCTGTGACCAAAAACAACGTGTCCCTGGTTTCTTACAAAGAGAGTACTGTGTTATATAATGTAAAAGGCCTCGAGTGCTCCTTCCAGGAGACCCAAGGATGAGATTCACAGCCCTGGCAGTATTATTTCTCAAATTTTAATCATCTTTATAATTTCTGCTATATCTACATTTAAAAAATTATTAACCTAATATATTTCTAACATACGTTTCACTTGGATTCCATTTTTATTTTATTTTTTTATTTTTATAAATTTATTTATTTAATTTTGCCTGCGTTGGGTCTTCATGGCTGTGCGTGGGCTTTCTGTAGTTGCGGTGAGTGGGGGCTACTCTTCGCTGAGGTGCGTGGGCTTCTCATTGCGGTGGCTTCTCTTGTTGTGGAGCATGGGCTCTAGGTGCACGGGCTTCAGTAGTTGTGGCACGTGGGCTCAGTAGTTGTGGCTTGCGGGCTCTAGAGCGCAGGCTCAGTGGTTGTGGTGCACGGGCTTAGTTGCTCCACAGCATGTGGGACCTTCCCGGGCCAGGGCCGGAACTCGTGTCCCCTGCATTGGCAGGCGGATTCTTAACCACTGTGCCACCAGGGAAGTCCCTTGGATTCCATTTTAAACTTAATTTCATCCTAGCAAGGTAGATGGGCTAGTTCTAGTTTTCTAATACCCTTTAAATTAAGTTTATAAGTATTAAAATGAAAAAGTCTATTATAACCCCAAATTTTCTGATGTACCCCCTTGGTGCTACACCTTGGGAAACACTGGCTTAGGGAAAAAAAGAAATCCAACATTTGAATAACCATGACCTCATTACATCTTAATATCTCTCTTATGAAGTATTATGACGATCAGTGTTGAGAATTCTGAGGTTAAAGAATTTTCACAAGGTCCCACAACAACCAAGCCAGGATGAACCTCAAGTCCTCTGATGAAAGTCAAGTTCCAGCTTCTAGAGGAATGCATGGAGGGCCTTGTCCCCAAACCAAAGTTCAGACCCTCCTTGACCGTTTGCCCCTTTGCTTCCTCCCAGAATGCCTCATCCCCTGCTTGGTCCATAGTGATGCCAACCTGTGGTTATTGGAACCTGGTCTGCCAGACCAAATGGAGGAAGTCTGCCAGGCAGATGTGGAACCCAAAAGAGGAACTTCACCAACTGCTGTGGACAGCTCTAGCACTTCATGCCCCCGTGGACTTTTGGGGAAGTATTTTTGTG
The DNA here is from genome assembly GCF_951394435.1 of Stenella coeruleoalba. Classification (NCBI taxonomy): domain Eukaryota; kingdom Metazoa; phylum Chordata; class Mammalia; order Artiodactyla; family Delphinidae; genus Stenella; species Stenella coeruleoalba. Next base: position 135,664,869 of record NC_137148.1, read on the forward strand.
GCTCACCAGTCTCTCATTAGGCAAAGGTCACTTGTCCTGTCTTGGCCTTCTCTACTGGTGGAAAGTACGGCTGGGAGATTTGGAATGGTTGCTGTTTGACTTTGATTCTTGGCACGACTGTCACCATGAGCTTTTTTGGTAAGATCACAAGCTGAAGTTTGTTGTTGAGGATTGCAGGATTCCTTCTAATCTTCGGGAACGTTTTGAATCATAACTGGCAGTGGCTTTCTGATGGCAACTTGAGCAAGCTCAGGGGGAGAAGCCATCACCCTCTCTCACACGAATATGACTTTGGGTAAATTACCTTGAACTCTTTACCTAGGGGTGTAATCTACATTCTTTCTGAGCCCTGATTTATAGTGTAAACATTTTTCTTCTTATTTTAATGAATAGAAGTAACGTTTTCTGCTCCATCCTTCTCTTAAAGAGATTTTAAAGTCTCTTATAATTTAAAAATTTTTATTATTTAAAAAATTTTTATTTTGCTATAGTTGTAGATTCACATGCATCTGTACAAAATGCTACAGAAAAATCCTGTGTACTTTTTTACCCAGTCTCCCCTAATGGTAACATTCTTAAAGAGATTTAAAATTTGCTGAGGTATAATTTAGATATGATAAAAATCACTCTTTTAAAGTGTACAGTTTGATGAGCTTTGACAAATATATACAGCTGAGTAACTGCTATCACAATCAAAAGATAGAACATTTCTATCATCCCAAGAAGTTTCTTCATGCCTCTTTGTAGTTAACCCCCTCTCCCCATTCCCAGCCCCTAGAAACCACTTATCTGTTTTCTGTCCCTATACTTTTGCCTTTTCTAGACTGTCTTTTAAATGGAATCATACAGTATGTAGTCTTTTCTGTCTTTTTATTCACTTAGAATATTGCTTTTGAGATTCATCCATGTTTCTGAATGAATCACTGGTTTGTTCCTTTTTATTGCTGAGTAGTATTCCACTATATGCCACAATTTGTTTATCCACTCACCAACTGATGGACGTTTGTGTTTTTTCCAGTTTGGGGCTATTAGGAATAAAGATACAATAAACATTCCTGTATAAATCTTTGGGAGGACGTATGTTTTCATTTCCCTTGGGTAAATTCCTCAGAATAGAATTGCTGGGTTGTGTGGTTAATGTCAGGGTAATGCCAACCTGGTAAAACAAGTTGGAAAGTGTTTTTTCCTCTTTTATTTTTTGAAAGAGTTCATGTAGAATTGATACTGTATCTTCTTTAAATGTTAGGTAGAATTCCCTAGTAAAACTGGAGTTTTTCTTTGTGGGAAGGACTTTAACTACGAATACAATCTCTTTAATAGATATAAGGCCACCCAAGTTTTCCCTTTCTTCTTGAATGAGTCTTAGTAAGGAATTTGTTTATTTTATCTATGTTATCAAATTTATTGTCAGGAAGTTGTTCATGAAATAACATTATCCTTCCTAACATCTGATAGATCTGCTGTGACAGTCCTTCTTTTATTCATAACATTGGTAATTTGGGTCTCTGTCCTTTTTTCTTGATCTGTATATATAGAGGTTTACCAATTTTATTGATCTTTCCAAAGCACCAGCTTTTGGTTTCATTGTTTTGCTTACTAATTTCTGTTTTCTATTTCAATGTTTTCTGCTCTTATCTTTATTATCTCCTTCCTTTTATTTACTTTGGGTTTAATTTGCTCTTAATTTTTTAGTTTCATAAGGTGGAAACTTAGATAATTGATTTTAGACCTTTCTTCTTTTCTAGTGTGAGCATTTAATACCATCAATTCCTCTTTAAACACTGCTTTAGCTGGATCCTACAAATTTTTAAGATTTCTTATCATTTTAATTTAAACATATGTTTAATTTCCCTTGTTATTTCCTCTTTGACCTGTAGATTATTTAGAAGTGTTCTGTTTATTACCCACATATTTAAGAATTTTCTTGGTGTCATTCTGTTGCTGATTTATAGTTGACCACCACTGTCATCAGAAAATATACCTTTCTGTATTTTTAATCCTTTTAAATTTATTGAGATTAGTTTTATGCCCCAGAATATGGTCTACTTTTGAATATTTCATGAACATTTGAAAAGAAAGTAAATTCTCTGAGATGAAGTATTCTATACATTAGGTCAAGTTGCTTGATAGTATTGTTCAAGTTATCTATATATTTAATAATTTTTGTCTAATTTTTCTATCAGTTATTGACAAGAAAAAAGTTGAAATCTCCAACTATAATTGTTGATTTGTCTGTTTCTCTTATTGGCCATGATGTGTTCACATACTTCATCTGCCCCATTCTCTCTCTTCTTCTGGCACTCAGTTTCATTTATGTTGGGCAATTTGATATGGTCTCACAGCTCCTGGGTGTTTTCCCACTGATTGTTCTTCTCTTTTCATACTTGTAAAAATAACCTCTATCTTCAAATTCACTTATCCTTTCTTCTGCTGTGTCCCATTTGTTGAGAAGACTGCCTGGGCAGTTCTTCATCTCTGATGTTGTGTTTTCATGTTTAGCATTTCCATCTGACACTTTTTTAATAGCTTCCATCTCTTTGCTGAAATTCCCCATGATCCATACATTTCGTCCACCTTTTTATTTATTTTATTTATTTATTTTTTGTGGTACGCGGGCCTCTCACTGTTGTGGCCTCTCCCGTTGCAGAGCACAGGCTCCGGACACGCAGGCTCAGCAGCCATGGCTCACGGGCCCAGCCGCTCCGCGGCATGTGGGATCTTCCTGGACCGGGGCACGAACCCATGTCCCCTGCATCGGCAGGCAGACTCTCAACCACTGCGCCACCAGGGAAGCCCTCGTCCACCTTTTTAATGCTAAGTCCTTTAACATATTCATTAGAGTAGTTATAATGTCCCTGTCTGATGCTTCTAACATCTAGGTTATTTCTGGGTCTGGTTCTGTTGCATATTTTATCTCTTGACAGGAGGGTATTTTTTTTTTCTTGCTTCTTTGTGTCTCTTATTATTTTCAATAAAGTGCTGGGTAAAAGAACAATAGAGACAGAGATAAATAATATATGATGCGGGCTTCCCTGGTGGCACAGTGGTTGAGAGTCTGCCTGCCGATGCAGGGGACATGGGTTCGTGCCCCGGTCCGGGAAGATCCCACATGCCACGGAGCGCCTGGGCCCGTGAGCCATGGCCGCAGAGCCTGTGCTCTGCAACGGGAGAGGCCACAGCAGTGAGAGGCCCGTGTACTGCAAAAAAAAAAAAAAAAAAAAAAATGATGCCCAGAATGGCATTATGTGCCATGGAATTTGTTAGTATTTAAAACGCTTTTTGGCCATCCAAGGTGGGTGTTATTATTCTCCCATTTTAAAGGTGAGGAAAGTGTGGGGAGGGGAGGACAGCAACACAGTGCCAGGGATGAACTTGGTTTTGAATTATGGCTATGTGGCTGATCCCTTCCCTAACTGTTATGTGGGATCTTGTGGCACTGGGAAGCATGTCTGTGGAGCGGTAAAGACTGGAGGCTGGGAGGCCAGTCACAGCTGTCCCAGCAGTGCAGGGTGTGGTGTTAAATGCCCACCAGGGATCATTAATTCAAACGCTTAGAGTATACACGGCTCATTTAAGTGAATACACGTAGGCAGAAATATACGGCTCAGTATTAAAGACAAACTAGGGAGTGATGGGGACCGTGGTGAACTGGATGCACATGCTCCTTTCCAGAAGGACAGCTGTGACTCAGTTCTGGCTGACCGTGCCAGGTGCAAAACCAAGATTAGTGTTACCAGTTCTTGTGATGTTTTGATGGAAGCCAGAAATCTGAACTTAAATGTGAAGTATCCTGATTTTAAAGGTTGGCCACAGGTATAATTTTTAAAAATGTTTATTTAGGCCATACCATGAGGATTAAGCAAAACATGTCTGTAGGCTGTCAGCCTATAGGCCACACAAGCCTGGGTGGTGGCAGAGAGACTGCCCAGGTACTGCTACAACTGTGGACATGCAGTTTTACCAGGCATGTTTTTGGTCAAAGGGCTAAATGGCAGAGTCCAGAGCATTTTCTATCAACATGAGACCATTCATTAGGTTTACTCATGGCTTTAGACTTTGCCAGCCTGGAGGTACATCTGTGTTTACTTTGATATCAATACCTGCCTTACTCCATATTTCATTTTTCTTTCTTTTTCATTGCAAATTCTTTTTTTTGAATTGAAGTATAGTTGATTTAGAATGTTGTGTTAGTTTCTGGTGTACAGCAAGTGATTCAGTTATATATATATATATATATATATATATATATATATACACACACACACACACACACACACACACACATATATATGTGTACATTCTTTTTCAGATTCTCTTCCATTATAGATTATTACAAGATATTCAATATAGTTCCCTGTGCTATATGGTAGGATCTTATTGTTTATCTATTTTTAATATAATGGTGTGTATCTGTTAATCCCAAGCTCCTAATTTATTCCTCCCCTGCTTTTCCCCTTTGGTAACCATAAGTTTGTTTTCTATGTCCGTGAGTCTGTTTCTGTTTTATAAATAAGTTCATTTGTATCATTTTTTTTAGATTCCGCATATAAGTGATAGCATATGATATTTGGCTTTCTCTGACTTACTTCCCTTAGTATGATAATCTCTAGGTGCATCCATGTTGCTGCAAATGGCATTATTTCATTCTTTTAAATGGCTAAGTAGTATTCCATTGTGTATACATACCACATCTTCTTTATCCATTCATCTGTTGATGGACACATAGGTTGTTTCCATATCTTGGCTATTTGTAAATAATGCTGCTATGAACATTGGGGTGCATGTATCTTTTAGAATTATAGGTTTCATCTTTTCTGGATATATGCCCAGGAAGGGGAATCTCCATACTGTTTTCCATAGTGGCTGCACCAATTTACATTCCCAACAGTGTAGGAAGGTTCCCTTTTCTCCACACCCTCTACAGCATAATCAAATTTGTAGACATATTGGTGATGGCTATTCTGACCAGTGTGAAGTGATACCTCACTGTGGTTTTGATTTGCATTTCTCTAATGATTAGTGATGTTATGACTTGCTCCATATTTCTACTTGTCTCCTACAGTCTCTCCCCAAGGGTGACTGTTTACCCATGTATGCTCTGAGTAAGACAGTTTGAGAAAAGCATTGTAGCATAGTGGTTCATAGCTTGGTTTGCTTCTTTGATCTTCCATTTTCCACCTTTGTCAGAGGATATGTTTTTTACTCTCTTTGTACCAGATACTTATCTATAAAATAGGAATAATTTGACCTACCTCCAAGGATGGTTGTGAGAATTATAAAAGATAAATATTGAGGGTTTGGAAAAATATCTGACATATAGTAAGTGCTCTACAAATGTTAGCTATTATCATTTAAATTTCTTCCTTCTTGGCCCTTCTATTGGAGGCATCTATCTTCTGTTTCTGAATTATTGGCCCCCTGGGAGCATTCACTTGGTGTTGCCCAGAACCCTCAGGATGCCAAGGCTGCATTTATTAATTCATTCAAAATATCCATCAAGACCTGCAGGTGCAATTCTGTTCCAGGCATTGGAGAGTTATCAGTGGTGCACACAATAGAAGGAGCTTGCATTTTAGAGCACAAGACTGACAATAATTGTGAAAACAAAGAAATGAGTGAAACTATTTCCAAGTGCTTATTGTTACGAAGAAAAAGAAAATGGTGATGTGATAGAGAATGAACAGGTGGCTACTTTATTTTTTATTTTTAAAATTTTAAAAATATTTATTTATTTTTTTTTTTCTGCGTTGGGTCTTTGTTGCTGCACGCAGGCTTTCTCTAGCTGTGGTGAGCGGGGGCTATTCTTTGTTGTGGAGCACGGGCTCTAGGCGAGCGGGCTTCAGTAGTTGTGGCACACGGGCTCAGTAGTTGTGGCTTGTGGGCTCTAGAGCGCAGGCTCAGTAGTTGTGGCACATGGGCTTAGTTGCTCTGCGGCACATGGGATCTTCCTGGACCAGGGATCAAACCCATGTCCCCTGAATTGGCAGGCAGATTCTTAACCACTGCGCCACCAGGGAAGCCCCAACAGATGGCTACTTTAGATTGAGTGCTCAAGAAAGGCCACTCTGAGGAGTATCATTTGACATGAGGTTTGAATGACAAGAAAATACCTTTTCATTAAAAAATCTAGAGGAAGAGTGTTTCAGGCTAGTGAAATAGCAAGTACAAAGGCCCTGAGGCAGGATTGAGCTTGGTTTGTCCAGGCAACAGGCAATAGGTCAGAGTGGCTCAGAGATTAAGGGGATAGGAGGAAAGGAGATGAGGTCACTGAGCTAGCCAGGAACCATACCACACAGGCTTGGTAGACCAAGGCAAAGATTTTGGTTATATTTTAAGTCCTAGGTGGAGGGTTTGAAGCACAGGAGTTACAAGACTTTATTTATATTTCAGATGACTCACTCTTGCTGCAGCATGGAAAGACGGATTGGAGGGGAAGCAGAGAGGCCATCAGCCTCACTGTGAACTACTGTGGAATAGGCAAGGGAGGTAAGGGAGAATGGCTCTTTCCTAAGCTGTTTTTTCTTATTCATTCATTCATTCATCATTCAGTGGCTCTTTCTTGAGTGTCTGTTATGTGTCAGCAGTGTGTTAGGCCCTGGGACTACACTGATATATGATATTGTCATGAACTTTGCTACCATTGAACTTTCAATCAAATGTGCCTCTTGGTTTCCTGGGTCCTCACACAGTGCTGTCTGTACACATGATCTTTAGTGAACATTAATCCTAGAGTGGTTCATCTCAACCACATGCATCTTCATGTGGGCTCACCACTGGGGCGAGTAACCACGTAGGATTCTTTCCTCTGTAGGCACCCGCAACATCCTACCTCTCTTGGCAAAACGCAAGGGATGCAAATGGGGGCATGCAAAACGGATAAGGTGGGAGAAGGAGACCTCTGAGCTTATGTGCCAGAAGCCTAGAACCTCCTGGAAGCCTGAATGCGTTTGTGAGCATCAGGTTACCCGGGCCTCTACCTCCAGGGGAACATGGAGGGAATTACAGATCATAAAGGTGACTTTTCTTTCTGGGCTGTTCTCAGTAAGGTCATTTTTTTTTTTTTTTTTAGAGAATTTTTTTAAGGTAGTGAAACAACATTGCCTAGTATGGAGAGCGCTTTTTCAGATTTAATTCACAACTACAGGCTCTCGTGTGAAATTCAGGGTGTAACCACATTTCTCAAATGGTAAAGAAAATGGGCAATCAGCTTTTTTCAAATGAAACCAAGCACCTAATAACTGTCTTTCACTATGAGATAGGCCTGTGAAACAGACTCCCAAGAAAGTCTGCTGGGTGGGCTAAACTCCTCGATATCTTCTTTACAGAATAGAAATGTCAGTTACAATTTTTCATGGACAGAGGGAGGTTCAAGTTCAAGGAAGCAACGGGGAGTGGAACAATGATTTAGGAGGTTCTAAGTGTCTTTGGAATGAACACAAAGAGGAAAATACTAGGAAAAGGACAGGTGGAAAATCAGTTTAAGCCAGTTCCAGAATTTTTCTCACGGCAATGGAATCCTTTTTTCAGAATATTCTTCAGAGACCCAACATGAAAAAGAGAAAAAATAGGATCTGTTTTGAAAGTGGGAGAGTAAGTAGGGCTCAACCTGTTGCCATCCACCACACACCTCTCCATCCCTGGCAAGTGTTAGAGCCTCAGACCTTCAAGGAACCCAGCTGGAACCTTATTGACTTAAACCACAATACAGAACAAAGACTGTGTTAATTTAAATTTTATTTAGAGTATACCATATGCTAGGCAAGTTGCTAACAAAACAGTTTACATAACACAGTGTTACCCTTGACCCCATGAAATGAGTATTGTTACACCTGTTGTCAAGATGAGGAAACTGAGGTTCAGGGTGGCTAGATCATATGGCCAAACTTACACAGTTGCTAAGTGGCAAATCTTGGCTTCAAACTCAAAGCTGATACCAAAGAGTCTGCTTTTTTTTTTTTTTGCCACGCAGCGTGGCATGTGGGATCCCAGTTCTCTGAACAGGGATCTAACCCATGTCCTCTGTGGTGGGACCATGGAGTCTTAACCACTGGACTGCCAGGAAAGTCCCCAGAGCTTCTGCTTTTAACTAGTAAATTCTCCTAGCTCTCTCTCTTCGACAGATTTCTTCAGTTCTCATCAGGAGCACAAGCATTTCCAGGAATGTTTACAGAAAGGAGACAGGGAGGAGGAGAAGGAGGAAGAAAGAGGAATGTGGAGGGAGGCAGAGGCAGAGGGAGAGTAGGACTTAGACAAAGAGGAAGTTAGTGTAAGATGATAAAACCCAGGGAGCCAGCTGCTAAGCAATGAAACTCCATGGAAAATCCAAAGAAAGATAATACCACGAGGAGAGAGAGAAAGAGGAGGTGGGGTTCAGCTGTAAGGTCACTGCTTACTAGTGACCAAAATGCCAAGATTTCAGCCAGGGCTGGACCCCCCTGGTTTCTATTGTGATCTGGTTGACTTAGTCATTGAAAGTCAAGTTAATGGTGTCATTGAAAGTCGGGTTAATAGTCGCGAACAAACAGATTAGGAGACTGGCCCAGGGCACAGGAGTCTCACCAGTGGACCAGCTAATTGGAGCTGGGCAGTCCTTTTGGGCACCCAGCTCATGAGGCCAGACAGTGCCCAGCCCCTTGGTGGTGGCTTTCCATGATGTCAGAGAATCATTTTGCCCCTGTTGACTGAAGTTTTAGCTAGGTTGCTGAGATGACTGGCTGGATTGGGCTCCATGGGCTGACAGTGAGCTGACCCAGGGGACAACCCAAAAGACAAGAATAGGCATTGTTCTTCAAAAGAATAAAGCAGGGAAAAGAAACTAGTGAGAAACCTCTTAGCTTGTTTGTTGTTACTGGTCTCTGCCATTGGCTGGTTCACTTGTGTGGAATCAGTGGCCAAAAGCAGTAGTATTGACACCATGCAGCACCCAGGTCATGGGTAGCATTGGCGGCATAGCTCCTACCGCTATTAGGAGTTGGCTGGGTAACTGGGTGACAGTTGTAGTGGAAGTGCCTGCCTTGAGTGATAAGGGGCAGATCACTTCCTGATTCTCTGCCTCCGTTCACCCTTCTGAAGCACCATAATCACATGTGTTCCTTACCTACTTCTTTAGGTAAGGGATGTAGAGTCACAAGGCAAGAGTGTTGGAAAGCATCTTGAGTCTTCTGGGAAGAAAAGGAAAGAAACATTCAATGAGGACATACTGTATCCCAGGCAATTCACATGCCTTCTCTGATCAGATTTTTTTAAGGATAGGCAGTATTAACTCCATTTTATAAGAGATATTCAGAGGTTTCTAAGATTTGGAGAGATTGTATTGTCTGTCCAATTCTTCCACTCCTTTTTCCATCCCCTTCTTCTTTAGGTGCCTGTATACTTATAGATGCTTAGCCCTAACCAAAGGGCACCAGGATAGGTACCAAAAGGCTGGACACTAGCCCTGGCAGGGCCACTCCGTGGGCCAAGCAGATAACATGGCTATGGGTGGCAGTCAGGAAAAGGATAACAGGGAGAGGAGAGTGATAATGAAAAGTGCATATAAAGGCATTCAGGTGTGAGAAAAACACACCATTACAGCAGTGAACAGGATAAATAAAGCCAGAGTTTTTCAGTTTACAGCATCCTGACTAGATCATCTCTTAGGTCATTTTGAGTTCCAATGTTTAATTTTTTTTGCCTCCCATCAAAACTAGCATATCCTTTTTCTATTCTCTTCAGGCTCTGCTTTCTGTTGGTAGAAGTGGGTGGTGGTAATGAGCTAATCAGATTAGCTAATCACTACTGTGGGCAAATTAGCTAATGGGCAACTCTTCCCATGACTTAATGCCATAATTGGATTAAAGCACCTCCCTTCTGATGTTGACCTGGGGGACTGACAAATGGTGGGAATTCACACTTCTATACCCAGAATCCCTGCAACTACACCCTGGGAACAGCACCCAGCACAGGGCTGGACAGGAACTGACATGTGACCCAGCTTTGTTTCCCTGCAATTATGGCATCAATAAAATGGCCAGAGCCTAATGATTGGACAAAAAACTCTGGTTTCCGTATTATGTGGTGGCCCCATAGTGGGTGGGAGGTGGCAGGGGTGGGGGAACCATGACAATGTTAAAGTCATTTTTCCCCAGTTTTATTGAGAAACAGTTGGCATACAGCACTGTGTAAGTTTAAGGTGCACAGCATGATAGTTCGATTTACATAGATTGTGAAATGATTACCACAATAGGTTCAGCTAACATCTATCTTCTCATACAGATACAATAAAAAGAAAAGAAGAAAAGAGTAAAGGATAAAAATTTCTCCTTGTGATGAGAACTCTTAGGATTTACTCACTCAACAACTTTTTTATGCTGTATACACTTGAGTGTAGAAAACGTTGTAATAAATATAGAATGAGGGGGCTTCCCTGGTGGCGCAGTGGTTGAGAATCCGCCTGCCAATGCAGGGGACACGGGTTCGAGCCCTGGTCTGGGAAGATCCCACATGCCACGGAGCAACTGGGCCCGTGAGCCACAATTACTGAGCCTGCGCGTCTGGAGCTTGTGCTCCGCAACGAGAGGCCGCGATAGTGAGAGGCCCATGCACCGCAATGAAGAGTGGCCACTGCTTGCCACAACTAGAGAAAGCCCTCGCACAGAAACGAAGACCCAACACAGCCATAAATAAATAAATAAAAAGAAAATTATTAAAAAAATATATATAGAGAATGAGGGATCTGGAAGGAATTTTCCATAATTGTGGAAGCTGAGGCCCCAGAAAAATGAATACGTGCACTATCTTGGGTTTGTATAATGTTTTACTGTTTACAAAAGGGCTTTCCTGTTCATCATGATATTTGATCCTCTTACCAACTCCCCATATGGAAACAGAGGTAGGCAGTATTATTTCCACTGTACAGATGAGAAAACTGAGGTTCCCAGAGGTTGACTTTCCCAACAGCCAGTGCACTCATTGTCTTAGGGGCATTGGCATGGCAAGCCTTATACCTCATTGGCATCAACAGTCTTGTGGTTGGATTTCAGATGTGGTGAGGAGAGGGTGGAGATGTAAGATAATTCCTCAAATTGCAGTACTTGGAGAGGCTGGCTATTTTGCACAAGCTGACAGCCAGCTCTGGTTCAGGTACTCTCCTGACTTCACTTACCAGGTTTAAATTGGCTCCTGGCCCTGGGTTTCCCAGGCATGGAAATGGCACCATCACTGCTTGAAGCAGAGGAGCAAGTGGAGCGCCTGGCACTCAGATGGCATTGCTCTCCCACACCTGAGCAGGTTGGAGGCTGGGTCAGTTCTCCCCAGTGTCTGTGCTTCACATGCTGGAGCCAACTTCTCTTCACACTTTCCTTCACCCTTCCCTTCATTCTGTGCTATGGAATCAGAAATGTCTGTTTCCTAACTTCATCTCTTTTGCCTCCATGGCAAGAAAGTCAGAGTTGGTCGAGGTCAATACAGTGACCCAGGTGCTGTGCTCCTGACATCGGTACAGAGGCAAGCGGTACTTTGAGTTCACTCTTGAGGACCACACAGCTCAGTGGGATGGTTGGTCAGCCACATAGCAAAGTGAGTGAGTTAGGAATTGCATTTGGCTTCAAGTCACCGAGAATCAAAGCAACAGGGTTTAAACAAGTCTTTTGTTTCTTCCACATTCCGTGAAATTTGGAGCTGGATGGCCCAAGGCTGGTCTGGTTGCTCTGTCAACGTGGTGTCACCATGATCCCAGGTTCCTTCTTTTCTTCTGATCCTTTTTTTTTTTTCCCGTAGGATTGCTTCATGGTCAAAAGATGGCTGTTGGAGATCCAGTCTTCGTGTCTCAAACAGGAAGAAGGAGAAAGGGCCAAATGCAAATGGTACATAATAGCAGAGTATGCCCTCTTTGAATGATTTCCTGGAAGCCCCACACCAAGGTATTGACTTACATTTCCTGAGCTACCCTATCTGCAGAGGGGTCTGGGAGAGGTTTCGTTTATCTTATTTTTTTTCTTAAATTGGATTGTTATCTCTGACAATACAGTCTTTGATATTACAAAAGAGGAGGAGAAGGGGTGTTGGGTAGATCGCTAGCAGCCTCAGCTAATCTGGGCAGTTTCAGGGCGTGGTGGTGTATTCCATGCATTCTGCTCAATGTGTGGTTTAGCTAAATAATGAAAACACTCTAGGCCTCAGTTTTCTCACCTTTAAAATGGACATAATAACACCTACCTTGTAGTGACTAAATTTTATAGGACTCATGAAAGTTCAATGAGAAGGTGTACGCCAATGTCTTAGAGCTATGGAGGTATACTGTAAGTGTCCAATAGGTGTTAGTTGTGATAGTGAGCACAGGAGATGGTGATGATGCAGATCCTGAACGCAGTCTGCCTGGGTTGTATCCCACCTGCAGCACTTTCTGCTCAGCCGTGAGTGCGTTACTATGATTCAGTTTCTTCAGTGGTAAAATAGTAGGATGAGAGAATCTGCCTCTTTAAAATGCTCTCATATTGGGATGATCCGTGTAACGAGCTTAACAGAGTGTGTGGTGTATGACAGGTACTCAAAGAATGCTGTTCATTAAGATTGGAAGCACGGAGAACGGGAGTGTAAGGCTCAGCGAGGTGCAGTATCTGGGTTGTATTCAGGCCAAGGTGGGAGCCGGTAAAGAAGGTGGGGAGGGTGTCACAAGCAGAGCAAGGGGCATGCAGGTGTGAAAGCACGTGGTGTGTGCTCAGAGTTCATGGTGAGAAACATCTGGTGCGTCTGGGCCCCAAGGTCAAGGTAGGAAGCAGGACAGGCTGAGGTGGAGAGGAAGGCAGTGTTTGGGACTTGGACAGCTTGTATGACATGATGAGGAACCCACAGCCCTGCTGCCCCATCTCCTGGGGATGATTTCTGAGGGTGGATGCGATCACATTCACAGACAAGGAATTAGCTGATCTGAACAATGCTTGGATTATTGGCGTCTGTCAGCTGCTACCTGTTAACCAAAGGCCCAAGGCTCAAACTCCGACAGGCTCCTCTGGGAACAGGCCATGAATCATATAATGATGGCCACTTTGGCAGAAAGGGAATGCTAATAGCTGGAGGCTGATCTTATGACTGGAAGAAAGGAAGGCTGTCGTAGGTTTTCACAGGGATAGAAAAACAAGTTCACTCTAGGTTTCTACAGGGCTTTATTCCCCATTAGCAGATAAGAACAGATGTGTTTATCCGATTCCCCTAGAAATTAAGGTGTTAAGGCAGCCGAAGAGGTAAATTCTGAGGTGAGAGGAGGAGGAGGTGCTGGGGAGACAGGGGTACATTATAGTTAAGCGACGATAGGGGCAGCGAAGGGCCAGCTGGGGCCTCAGCAGGGAGGTTGAGTAGAAAGAGCACTTGACACAAGTTCAAAGTCTTGGGACCACCTCTGACCCCAAGTTCCCAGAAACGATGTACAGTGTTCTGTAAAACATGGATGATAACACTTGCTCGACTGGCCTGACCAGGCTGTTTGATGAAATGAGAAAATATACGTCTGCAAAGACACTTTGTGAGGGGCATCTAGAATAAAATCCACCCTCCGCCTCAATCTCCCAGGCCTTCTGACGGATTATAGAACACACCAGCCTCTTTCCCACCTTTGTCCACATGTTCCTTTTTCTGCCTAGAACATTCTTCTGCCAGTTCTTCCTACAGTTCATCTCAGCTTATATGCCACTTCCTCAGAAAGGCCTTCCCTGCCCTATTGAAAGCACGCACTCCCCTTTGACCCTCTCCTGCCCAAGATAGCTTGTGGTTAAGGACTCAGGCTCTGAAGCAAGTCTCTGGGGTTCAAGTTCAGCTCTGACACATACCAGCTGTGTGACCTTGGGCAGTCACCCAAACTCCTTGTGCTTCTGTTTCCACATGTATAAGATGAAAATCATAATAATATTTATCTCACAAAGTGGTAGAGACAAAGATGACTTCAGTAGGTGTCAGCTATTATTACTGTTCATCAGAGTGCTCTATTTCCTTTCTAGAACTAACCATGTCTGTAATTAATTTGTCTGTATATGTTTATTATCCAACACTCACCCTTTTCCATAATGGGCTCCCCATGAGGGCAGCGATCATGTCTTGCTGATTCATTCTTTTTTTTTTTTTTTTTCATTTAGTGTTTGTGTTGTTGGGGTTGGGTACACGTGTTGGTATCTATCTCTGAGCACAACTTATAGGAGACAATCTTATTTATTTATTTTTATTTATTTATTTTATTTTTGGCTGCGTTGGGTCTTCGTTGCTGCATGTGGGCTTTCTCTAGTTGTGGTGAGCGTGGGCTACGCTTCATTGTGGTGCACAGGCTTCTCACTGTGGTGGCTTCTCTTGTTGCGGAGCACGGGCTCTAGGCACACGGGCTTCAGTAGTTGTGGCGCATGGGCTTCAGTAGTTGTGGCTCACGGGCTCTAGAGCGCAGGCTCGGTAGTTGTGGTGCACGGGCTTAGTTGCTCCGGAGCATGTGGGATCTTCCTGGACCAGGGCTCGAACCCGTGTCCCCTGCCTTGGCAGGCAGATTCTTAACCACTGTGCTACCAGGAAGCGCTGATCCATTCTTATATACCATGTGTATAGCACAGTATAGCCTGGAACCTAGAAGATGCTCAAGAAATAGTTGTTGGATGAGAAATGTACTGAATGAGCATTTCCCAGAACCAAGCCCTGGGGTGACCCAGGCAGTCCCGGGACCAGCCAAGGAAGTGGTCAGATGGCCCTGCTTTGCATTTCATTCTCCCCTTGGTAAGGCTTTCACTTATGTAATGGAACAGCAGTGAAATCCCACGATACCTAAGTGCTTCCCCTCCAGCCAGCCCAGTATACGACCACAAAAAGGAGGAAGAAAAAGTAAGAGAAAGAGAAGAGCTCCAAACCACATGCTTCTTGGGACAGAAAAATGAGCTCTGTTTTCTCCCAGAGTCATGTGAGGGCACAGTGGCAGACGGGGGGCATGTTTTGCTGAGCTTCAGAGCAACCAAGCAGTGAAGAATCAAGGGCCCCAGCCTGAGTGTCAGCAGTTGAGGCTTTTTCCACCTCTGCACCTAACTTGCTGTGCAACCTTCATCAAGTCACCTTCCCTCTCTGGGTCTCCTAAGTGTCCTCATTTGCAAATTGAGGGGATTGGAATAAATGATTAAGGTAGAGCCGTCATGCAGTCCTGGTTTTGCCTATAGATCTGGCATAATTATTAACAATAACCTCTTTCATTCTCTAAGTGACCTGTACTAGGTGATAAATTATAAAATCAGTTTGATTCAAATCACACTGTTTCCATTTTTTGGATATGATAAACAATACTGCAGTGAAGTTCCTTATACATTCCTTTATTCAACAAATATTTGATAAGCATCTGTTATGTACCAGGTATGGTTCTATGCTCTGGGGATACTGGAGGAATAAGATAGATAAGATCTCTGTGTGGAAAATACATTCTTGTGAGGGAGATAGATAATAAATGAGAAAACAACAACAACAAAATAAATTTTAGATAGTTATGAAAAAAATAAAGGAGAACAGTGTGCTAGATAGTGATAGGAGGTGCTACTTTATAAAGTGTGGTGGGGGAAGGTCTCTTTGAAGAGGTCACGTTTGAGCTGAGACCTGAATGATAAGAAGGAGCCAGTTATGCAAAGTACCAGGGAGAATGTACAGCAAATGCAAAGACCCGGAGGTAGGAACAGCTCTTTGTGTTTGAAGAGTAGAAACAGAGACAGTATGACTAAAGTATAGCAAGTGGTTGGAAATGAGGTTAGACATATAGGCAGGGGCCAGATCATATAGGGTCAAGGAGTTTGAGTTTTGTTCTTAGTGCAGAATATCTGGTTGTATTTTAATCACTGGAAAATCATAGAATAAAACTAGCTCTATGTAGAATGGACTGTGAGCAAAAAATTTCGTGTATCTGGTTAGCTACAGCACAGAAAGCCATAACTTCACCCTCGGGTGTGTGGCACCCTGGGAGAGAATGAACAGCAGGGTCAGAGAGATCTATGTTCAAATTCCAGCTCCATTGGTATATATCCAAAAGAAGTGAAAGTGGGGTCTCGAAGAGATATTTGTATGTCCACGTTCATAGCAACATTATTCACAATAACCACGAAATGGAAGCAACCCATTCATGAATGAGTGGATAAACAAAATGTAGTATATAAATACAATGGAATATTGTTCAGAATTGAAAAAGGAAGGAAATTCTGGCACATGTTAAGGAAGGAAATTCTGACACATGATACAATATGGATGACCCTTGTGGGTATTATGCTAAGTGCAATAAGCCAGATACAAAAAAACAAATACTTTAAAGTTCCACTTACATGAGGCACCTAAAATAGTCAGATTCAGAGAGACGGAAAGTAGAACGGTGGTTGCCAAGGGCTAGGAAGAAGTGGGAATGGGGAGTTGTTTAATGGGCATGGAGTTTCAGTTTTGCAAGATGAAAAGAATTCTGGAGATTGGCTGCACAGTAATGTGCATGTACTTAATACTACTGAACTGTATACTTAAAAATGGTAAAAGATAGTAAATTTTATGTTATTTGTGTTTTACTATAATTAAAAAAAATTTTTAAGTTCCAGCTCCATCACGTACGGGCAGTGTGATTTGGCCGTTAATGTCTCTGAGCCTCAGTTTTTGCATATGTAAAAGGGTGACAGTAATACCTCCTAGCTCTTGTGTAGACAGGCTCAGAGGCTGTCTATTCCAATATTCCACTGCACAATTTGGAATCTCAGGCTTCCCAGCCTTCCCAGGCAGCTAAAAGACCCTTTCAGTGAATCTTTTTTTTTTTAAACATCTTTATTGCAGTATAATTGCTTTACAATGGTGTGTTAGTTTCTGCTTTATAACAAAGTGAATCAGTTATACATATACATATGTCCCCATATCTCTTCCCTCTTGCATCTCCCTCCCTCCCACCCTCCCTATCCCACCCCTCTAGGTGGTCACAAAGCACCGAGCTGATCTCTCTGT
Source organism: Stenella coeruleoalba (assembly GCF_951394435.1). Lineage (NCBI taxonomy): Eukaryota > Metazoa > Chordata > Mammalia > Artiodactyla > Delphinidae > Stenella > Stenella coeruleoalba. The sequence continues at coordinate 135,681,819 of NC_137148.1, forward strand.
GCTATGTGGCTGCTTCCCACTAGCTATCTATTTTACGTTTGGTAGTGTATATATGTCCATGCCACTCTCTCACTTTGTCACAGCTTACCCTTCCCCCTCCCCATATCCTCAAGTCCCTTCTCTAGTAGGTCTGTGTCTTTATTCCTGTCTTGCCCCTAGGTTCTTCATGACCTTTTTTCTTTTTCCCTTAGATTCCATATATATGTGTTAGCATACGGTATTTGTTTTTCTCTTTCTGACTTACTTCACTCTGTATGACAGACTCTAGGTCCATCCACCATCTTGATTGAGTTGCCCTTGTACCTAATACACAGTAGATGCTCAATGAACATTTGTTGATTGACTTGCTGACTGGATCCGCTTATGTAGTAGACATGATCTAGAAGGAGCCATATGTGTAGGGAAATATGTACCTGGTACCTAGTTGGCATTCCATAAATATTTATGGAACAGGTGAATGAACAAAGTGGATGACACATCTGGCCATGAATTGTAAAACAATCTGCCTGTTCCAAAATATGTGAGAGATTTTTTTTTGTTATCTGGTACCATAATAGTTGCTTCAGAAAGCAAACTAACTGAAAGCCCTGCTGACTGAGTCTCATATTAACATCTGTATTAGTTTTCTATTGCTAGAAAATAACTTCCACAAGTACAGTGGTTTAAACAACACCAATTTATTACCTTACAGTTCTGTAGGTCAGACTTTTGACATGGGTCTCAGCAGGGTAAAATCAAGGTGTCAGTAGAGCTGTGTTCATTACTGGAGGTTCTAGGGGAAGGATCTGTTTCCTTGCACATTTGGATTGTTTGCAAAATTCAGTTCCTTGTGGTTGTAGGACTGAGATGCTGTTTCCTTGCTGGCTGTCATTGAGGACTATTCCCAGCTTCTAGAGCCACTCACATTCCTTGATTTGTGTCCACTTCCTCCATCTTGAAAGTCAGCAACTCTTCTTCCCTCTCATCTTTCTGACCCAGCACAGAAAGGTTCTCCATCTTTAAGGAGACAGGTAATTAGATTAGGTTCACCTGGATAATCCAGGCTACTCCTCCCATCTCAAGGTCCTTAACGTTAATCCCACTCATGAAATCCCCTGGAAAAATTGAAAGATTCTGGGGTTAAGTCATGAATATCTTTGGAGGGTTATTACTCTGTCTACCACTGCATCCAGTATCACTTTGGAAGGATTGGCTTCTCCGAGCAGGTAATTTTCTCTCAGCAAAGAGCTATGGGAAATGAGGCCAGTGAAAGGGAATTTTGGATAAAGGGAAGAGAGATGAGGCATTGGCCATAAATGTGTTAGCAGGCCTGTGAGGGATGCGACAGAAAGAGGTTCTTGGCTTCATGGAATCCAGGTTGCTCAAAGAAGAAAGAAATACTTAACAAATGCCAGAAAGTTAAACTTTGTGTGTCTTACAGTTTCCTTTCTGATTCTGATCTGTTCTGCCAAGGAGGAAGTAATCTTCACCTGCCATGAATAACCGTTAATACCTTGCCCCATGTTTTTTTTTTTTTTTTTTTTTTTCTGCTGTATGCAGGCCTCTCACTGTTGTGGCCTCTCCCGTTGCGGAGCACAGGCTCTGGACGCCCACGGGCCCAGCCGCTCCGCGGCATGTGGGATCTTCCCAGACTGGAGCACGAACCCATGTCCCCTGCATCGGCAGGTGGACTCTCAACCACTGCGCCACCAGGGAAGCCCCATGATTTTAATTTGTTGATTGATGGGTTGTTATTGGTTCATTGCTACCAATAATTGAAGGATGTTTTCTTTGCTGGCTTGGTAAAGCTTCCAGATGTTATCAGAGCAGGCATGACTTTGGCTCACCCAGCTCATGGCATTGGCTCTGAATGCTGTCATTGGCTCCTATAGTGGGCTCAGCCACTAATCAAGGACCTGGTGGTGTGTGACACAGACCTTTACATCATTTCTGGATCTTCCTCTCCACAGAGTCCAGTAAGTTATTTTGCTAAGATGCTGTCTGTTTCGAGTCTTTTTCTTTCTTTCTGTCTCTTTGCCATCCTCCTTTCTCTCTCCTTCTTCTATTCTTTTCTTTCTAGTTTTCTGTTGTTTTAGGATCAAAATAATGGAAAAGAACAGAAACCAATTCAACTCAGGAAATAATCCAAAGGTGTAAGAAGGACTGTGCAGGGGCTTCCTTGGTGGCACAGTGGTTAAGAATCCGCCTGCCAATGCAAAGGACACGGGTTCGAGCCCTGGCCCAGGAAGATCCCACATGCTGCGGAGCATCTAAGCCCGTGCACCACAACTACTGAGCCTGAGCTCTAGAGCCTGCAAACCACAACTACTGAGCCCACGTGCCACAACTACTGAAGCCCGCGTGCCTAGAGCCCGTGCTCTGCAGCAACAGAAGCCACGAAAATGAGAAGCCCGCGCACCGCAACGAAGAGTAACCCCCACTCACTGCAACTAGAGAAAGCCTGCACACAGCAACGAAGACCCAACACAGCCAAAAATAAATAAATAAATTTATAAAAGAAAAAGAAGTAGTGTGCAAAGTTGTGCGGTGGTTTGATATATCAAATCCACTTGCTTATGACAAAAATGAAATTGTTTTTAAGAGGGAAGTTTGTTTTGATATAAGAATGAAGTTGTCTTTATAAGTAAAGTTGTTTTGATATGAAGAAGCTGCATCAGGATGACATCTCTTGACATTCTGTGGCTGCCGATAAGCCCTCAGTAGCTCAGCTGCCCAGGGGCGCCGCTGGGGGCTTAGCAATAATATGAAGAAGCATCTATGGCCAGGGGACCTTTAGACTATAAATACCCAGAGTTTGTGAGGACAATCTGAGAGTTTAGGTCTGGGCAGGGTGACCCTTTGCTGACCTAAGCAGCTCTCTGAAGACCTTGGTGCATTAGTTACTGTGTGGGTAACAGGGTAAGGGCAGTGGGGAAAGTGGTGCAGCGCCTCTTTCAGGAGATCATCTTGCTTGTCAACACCGGCGTCTTGGTTTCCCAGCAACGTGCTCCAGCAACAGGGAACTTGCGTTTTGCTGGTAGCTGGATGTCAGGCTCTCAGTTGGTTAAGCTGACTCTCCCAGGAACCAACTCATGTAGAAAGGCACACCTCAGTTAAATTGGGACTTCATTCCTTTCATCTCCTCTTGCCTGGAACAATAGTGTAATTAATCTATTGTTGGTTTGGAGTATGTTATTTCTTTATTGGCTTATTAAGAGATATTATCCTGTATGCTATTAACTTGTGAAATTATTATAATTCCTGCAGTGAACCTGTGTTAAATATTGACAAGACAGTCTCAGACTCTGAGCATAATTTCCCCCCCCCCAAAAAACAAAGTTTACTGCTGTAATCTTCCCTGTTCTGATAAAAGGAGTTTATAGCAAAGGAATATATTTCCTGGTTCTCTCTGGGGGAATGAGGCAATAAGAGGCTGAAGGACCACTGCCTTGGGGAGTGGGTGGTAGTTTGCTGCCTGTTGATGTAATGCAAACTAAGGCCAGAGGGAGGAAATGGCCACTTCTGAGGCCACAGGTGGTTATAGATTTCAGGTAAAGCGTGGTTGTAATTCTCCCACATGTCGTCCTGGAGAGGGATGGTGGGGAGATTCTTGCTCACAGTTTGTTCCCAGAGAAGTTATGTGTTGGGCTTGGACCTTCTAGATTCTGCACAGTGGGAAGCCAGAGTCTCATCAAGTGTTAACAGAGGTCACAGCTCTTGGGAACAGAGGTTGTGACACAGAGGAAACTCCCCCCTCACCCTGTTTCCAGGAAGTTTCCAGGAAGGAAACTTCCCTGACCACACCCTGGCTTCTCTCACCCAGTCACACAAATCATTCCAACAGAGGCAGCTCTGGGCAGGACATTTGGAAAAGGCATTAGAGGGGTTGAAACCGTTTCTGTGGTGTCTTCAAGAATACTCCTTGGGAAACCCAAAGGAAAAAGAGATAGTGGAGCCAAGAAAAGCTACTAGAACTTTCTTCGGCTTGAGGTATTTTATATATTTGAGCCATAATAACCAAATTAATATCAAGAATTATAATATGACTGTTGAGGCACAGTTATGTGCTAATCATGGTTTTACATGGATTATCTTTAGTCATTACACTAACTCTGCAAGGTAGGCATTATCTATACCCTACAGATATTGAAGTTGGGAAAGAGAGAGATTAGGAGAAATGTCAAAGACCACAGAGCATGTGTGGTGGGGCTGAGATTCAAGTTCAGGTTCATTGATTTTAAACTTTATTTTCTCCTTCCTTCCTTCCTTCCTTCCTTCCTTCCTTCCCTCCCTCCCTCCCTCTCCCCTCCCTCCTTATCTCCCTCCCTTCCTTCCTTCCTTTCTTCCTCTTCTATTTTGATTTTGCCATGCTTGCTTAATATCTTCTTTTAAAAGAAAAAAAGTGTCACGCACTTAGTGGAGTTCCCTTTGTGTCCCTCCCTTGTCTCATCCCCCTGCCTTCCTATCTAGAGGCAACCTGTCAACTGACCTTAGTGAATGTCACTTCAGTCCTTCATTATATATGTCCATGGCCATAAATATTATATAGTATGGTGTGTTTTAAAATTTTACGTATATGAAAAAGGGCTAAAAGTATTTATTTACACAGAAAGAAATACAAATGACTATTAAGAAGAGATTCACTGTCTCATTCATCAAAAGAGCAATACAAAAAAAAAAAAGAGCAATACAAATTAAATCACATTGAGATATTTTTTAAACCTGTCAAGTTGGTCAGTACAGGCACTCAAGATTTGGTAAAACAGTGCATAGAAGATGTGGGGAAAGGGGCACTCAGACTGATCGTGCATGAGAGAATTGGTATAATCTCTATAAATGGTAATTTGACAATCTCTATCATAAAAGCAAATGCAGAAAATTACAAAGGAAATTCCATTTCTGGGAATTTGCCTTTAGATACATTTGTGCTTGTTCGAAAGCACATGTGTTTAAGGTTATTCATTGAAGTATTGCTTGTAATAAAAAAGACTAGAAAAAATCCACATATCTATCAATAGGTGACTGGTTGAATAAATTGTGGGGCATCCCCTTTATGGAATCCTCTGCAGTTCTAAAAAAGAATGAAGACACTCTCTATGCTAATATGGAAATTTCTCCAATACATATTAAGTGAAGACAAAAAAAGTGCAGAAGAATGTGTATAGTATGCTACATTTTGTGCAGCAAAGGGGAAAATGAGCCTGCTTATCCACTGGTTTTTGTATGTGCATAAAGAAAGTCTGAAACTTTACATACAAAAAACTAGAAACAATTTTGCATGTGGGAGGAAAGAGGGGTGAGAGGAGGGAAGGAACATATTTAAATAAATTCCTTAAAGATTTTTTTGAACAGTGTGGATGTACTATGTTACCTATTCCAAAAATTAAATTAAAAAGTTAGAGTGGTATCATACAGTACATGTCATTCTGCCACTAACCTTTTCCAGTTTGCTTTATGTTTTCGAGGCCTATCTATGTGGTCATGACCTTAATCTTTCTATTAATTATGCTGCCTTGAACTGTAGGATCTTACAACTGAAAACGCTCCTTGGGATTACCCAGCTCTCAACTTTCACATTACAAGAAAGAAAACTGAAGGTGCAAAAATGGCAAGTAGTTGGCCCAGCAGGTCAGTGGCAGAATTGGGGTTGACCTCAGATCTTTCCACCCTGACTGGGAGCCTGGCTGCCTTTCTACCCCCTCGCCCAGTGCCCCAAACACCTCCCGATTCTAAAAGGTTAGTAACTTTATGTGTTATCCTTTCCTAGGGACATCTGCCTTTAAGAAACAAAACAAAGATAAGCAACAACATTCAACAACAAACTGAGTGGTCACCATTTTATGTAATAGGGATTATTCTGCCCTTAGAAGTCAGAGAGAGATTCTTTGGGGTGAGGGGAATGGTTGGCGGGAACGCTAACAGTGGTGGTGTTGGCAGCCAGGGCTGGAGTAAACTTTCTAGTATCTCCTCTCCCTTCTCCTCCAAAATAAATAAATAGGAAAAGAAAAGGCAAATATAAACAAAAAGCAACTAGGTCATCATAAGATAGGTTCTGCCTTCAGCTCAGGAAGGAACTAATTAGTGGTTTGGATTGGTGATGGTATTGTTGCAAATATTGTTAAGGTAACGGAATGTTATTAGATTTTTTGTTGCCATAGAGACAGCCAAAGCACTAATAAGCCCCTTGCCCTGCCCCCATAGCGAAGGAGACCTCTGCTGGTCAAGTCCTCTGGTCCATTCCTCTGCCATTAGGCAGGACCCCATTAACCATCCTGACAGGTGAGGACCTTTTAGGATTTATCTAGATAAATGACTTCAGACTTTCTGGAGTTGTTATAGTCAAGCACTGTGTCAGAAGTGGTGAGGATACAAAACCATATAAGATACATACTTTTAACCTCAAATTAAATGGCATGGATGGGTACCTCCCCAAATTTTATACCAAAATGTTTGTAACAGTGGAGGAGCAGCAACAATGTGAAGCAGCCCTTCCCAAGCTTGGAATTTTGGTCACATTTGGGATTTTCACATACTATTTCATGCAAATGCTGGAATCCACTTCTTAATATAAATATGTTTGCTTTAATGTCCACATTTACGTTCTATTAACCATTTTTTCTCCCCAGTCTTCTAGTAAAATCGATGCTCCAAGAAGATACCCTGGGTTGACCAGTGACCTTGGATATCTTATATGTGGATCCCAGCCTGGATCTTTGTGTACTCAAGTTTGAGAAGCATGGATTAGCCAGGAGTTGGCAAACATTTTTTTTTTTTGTAAAGAGCCAGACAGTAAACATTTAGGCTTTGTGAGCCATACCGTTTCTGTTACAAATACTCAACCCTGTCTTGTAGTGTCTCAAGAGCAGCCACAGACAATACACAAATGAATTGGATGGCTGTGTTCCAATAAAACTTTATTTACAAAACAAACAGATTTGGCCCATGGCCTGGATTTGGCCTTCAGGCTATAGTTTACCAACTCCTGGGTTCGACAATAAATGCCCAAGAGATTATAAAAGGCAAATATTTTCAGCTGGGACAAATAAGAAAGAAGAGTGGGAGTAGAAATTCTATTGATCATTGAAGGCTACACAGTATTTCAAAGAGCAGAGAGGACATGGCAGCATTATTAATAGAGGGCCAGTATAGACAAAAGTGAATATTTTTAAGTTTACGTATAGGTAGGGGACAGGAAGTACAATAAGTAAATCAGTTTGGCTTGAGGAAGGAACTCATGTCCAAGGGAAGCATTCTAAAATATCAGGGCTGGAAGGGACTTTGCTGATTATTTGCTTCTCATTGTATTTCCCATTGATGGGGAAATCAAGGTCAAAAGAGACCCCAGATCTGGAAAGAAGCTGAAGAGTGGTGTGCCTTGAATACTAAGGTAAGGGATCTCTGTTGTGCCAGGTACCAGCTAGTGATGTTTCAGCATTTCATCATTTGAATGTTTATTCATTAATCAACTTCCTACATATCTTGTGACCAGATGTCCCAAGAGAATTTCCTTTGAGATGGAGTTAATTCTCACCCATTGTATACCATTGTGAACTACCCCGTAGACATAGTGACAAGACACACCTGGAGCAATCAACAGGACAATTGCCAAGGATCCAGAAACTTTAGCTTCTCCTCCTGCTGTCAACTTGCTCTGTAACCTGGGCCAAATCCTGAGCCCTCCTCTGGTTTTCCCCTTGGTTAAACAAGAAGCACTCATTCTTGTCCTTCCATCAGAACTGGTGACCTGTTATTCTGTCACTACTCTGCCCCTTTCTCCCACCACCAACATCAAAGTCATAATGACCAGAGGACCCTGGAGTGGGAGGTGCCACAACTTTGCGTGACCCCGATGTTCATTCACTGATTTGTTTTCCCACTAATTATTGACCACTTCCCATGCACTGGTTGCTGAGGATAAACAATGAACGAGGTAAGCAGGCTTCTGCCCTCACAGAGCTCACATTCTAGTGGTATGAGATGGTGGGGAACATAATGTACAAGTCAACAAATAAAAGAATTTCAGCTGGAGATAAGTCCTGTGAAGGAAATTGAAAAAGGTATTGTGATAATGACTAGAGGGGCTCTTCTGGCTGGTCTAGCAAGGGAAGACCTCTTTGAGGAGAGACTGAAGGATGAGAAGAGCCACCGACGGAGCCTTCTGGGCCAAAGGAAGAGCAAGGGGCAAAGGCCATGAGTGTGCACTGTTCGAGGTACAGAGGGAAGGCGTGTGTGTCTGCAGGGTGGTGGGTGAGGGGAAGATGGATGGTAGACAAAGATGAAGAGGTTGACAACATGAAATTGATGAGTTTTCATCTGGGCAATCCAGTGACTCAATCTGGTTTATATTTTTAAAAGAGCATCCAGGCTGTTACCTGGAGAATGACTTGGAGGGATTAAGAGTAGAAGTAAGATAATCAACAAGCCTTGTCCAGGTGGGAAATAATGGTGGTCTAGATCAGACAGTAGTAGCCATGGAGACTGAGAGAAGTCACTGGATTCAGGATATATTTTGGAAGCAGAAGAAACAGGACCTGTTGAGCGATTAGACGTAGGCATTTGGGGTCGTGCTGGTGGTGGTACTAGGTGAAGGGAAAGCGGAAATCGAGGATGACCTCTCGGGTTGGGGCTTGAACAACCAGTAAGTTGTGGTATCTTTTACATTGTTTGTAGAGACTGGAATGCTAGTTTTGGGTGGGGAGTGTGGGGAGTGTGGGCAGTCAGTTGGTCCAACATGGGTGTGCTGAGGCGAAGATGCCTGTGACACCTCCAGGTGGGGATGTGCCGTTGGCAGCTGGAGATATATTCTTTGTATGTCTCCAGTCTTAAAGGGTTAGTATTCTCTCTAACACCCAAACAGCAATCTCGTGAGAGTTGATTTGCTTGACCACACATTTTATATCTCTTCCCTGGAATGTCTGGGACATTCTGTGAATGTCTGTGAATTCCATGGATCCGTCCTAGATTCTACATTTCGCCTCCGCCAGACATCCTGCTCCCATCTCTGCCCAACCCTTTGCTACCACATGACTTCTCTCCTCATCCTGCTTGGTTCCAGCATGGACGCATTTAAGGGACCTGATACATAGTGGCAAAAAGCACTTCCCATCAACAGCAAAGGCCTATTTCCCCACATTCTCACCAACATCGGGCAGTATTATTTGCCAATTTGATAGGTGATAGATGGTGACGCGTTTCAATTTGTATTGCAAAGATGTGCTTTTAAACAGTAAAGCACTCTCTCTGTGTAAATTGCAATACACAGAATCATTCAAGTGTTCACAATCACGATTAATTATTCAGAAATTTCAGGGTGCAGATAATAACAGTGGCTACCATTTGTTTGTTGAAATCCCTCAGTGTACCAGGCACTGCAGTGGTGGTACCTCTTTTAATCCCCATAGCATCCCAAATGTTGTACATGTTATTATCATCTCTCATATAATGGATGAGGAAACTGAGGCCAAGGAAAATTAAGTAACTTGTCCAAATGGCATAGCTGGGAATCACACCCCAGGTCAGGGAGAGTGTTCCTAACCATTGCCTGCGTTCCTTCTGCTGTCCTGAGAAGGGGGCCAGCCCAGGACTGCTCCTCACCCAGGATGACAGCATTAATTGAACTCCTTCTGGAAATTCTTATCGCTTCTTAGCCTCCCCTTCTAACCTTTCTGTTTTCTCTTCCCAGGTTTCTAGATCCTTTGGGGGGTTTACTTCTCATTGACATCTGATCATTATAACTCTCTCTGATCCTCCCTCAGCAAAAACATCCAATTCTACAGAGTTCTATAGAAATAAAATGGGACTGAATAACCTGTAATACAATTGGACCAAGATGATTTTAAGCATTGTTAAACAGGGTTTGAGAGCACACAATTGGTGATGTTTGTGTTTGAAACCCTGGCAATCTGAGGCTCCTTAATAAATTGGGTATAATTGGAGTTATTGGGTATCAGCCTTTTAAAGACTCAATTCTGATGGCCAAATGCCCTTCCAGGTAGACTGGACTCCCGCCAGCTGCTTGAATGTGCCCACTTCACATGATGATGTTCTTTCAGGCCTGGAGAGCTGCAATCTTGATCCATTGGCCATCAAAGGCAAATGCTACAGGGGAAAGAAGGGGGGCTGTCAACAGAAGAAATTGCAGCCTCAGTAATTTGTGTGGAAGTGAGTGACAGAGCATGACTACCCCACTTACCTCTTGGGGGTGATGAAAAGTTATGAAGTGAGTGTGTATGAATGTCAGATCTTTTAAACCCATGTTTATTGCCAAATCCTTCCCTTCTGACTCTGAGTCACTGTTCCAGCCACCTGTTTCTCACAGCAACCTGAAGTCCTAAAATCATGGGGTCTAGGATGTCACCCTAATTCCTCTCAAGGCATAGCTGTCCCTTTCGAGTAGAATGAAAGTAATATCATGGCTGATAAATCAGGAACAGAGAATTAGAAAGATGGGCTATTTGAAAACCAAAACTGCCTATTATACGCTCTGTTTTGGAAACAGGAAGAGGAAGATAGACTGAGAGGGGACGTTAGTTTTTAGTAACTTTTTTAAAACTAACAACAGAGGAAAAAAGACCAGAACCACAAACAAAGTTAACATTTCGTACTTCAGAATCATTTGATCGTTAAAAAACTCCCTAGTCTTAGGAGGGGTTGTCCCTAGATAAGTGGTTCTGTTCTGAACTGGGTGAACATGGATGAAATATAGGGTCTCTTCCCCAAATCACTCCTCCTCAGTATCCCATGATGATGGAAATCCCCGGGGTTAACTTTTGTTTCCTTTTGGCTAGAGTTAGGAATCTCATTTAATGCATTCCACTACTGTGTCTCAGTTTACAAATGAGCTAATTGAGGCAGGGAGAAATAAAACAATTAGAGCAAGTTCATACAGCTGGTAAACCACACAGCCCAGGATTAGAACCTGGATTCGTTTGATTCCAAACTCTATCACACCAGTGGGCCCAGTATGTATTCACTCTTTTAGGATTGGGTACCTTCTCTGTCAACTCCGTTACATGGTTCACTAAGCAAGTAGCCAAGAGCTCAGACTGTGATGGACTTTGGGGTCAGGAGGGAGTGGGTTTGAGTCTTGACTCCATCACTGATTGATCAGTTGTGTGACTTTGGAAACCTAACCTCAGTCTACTCAAAAGGAGTCTAGGCTGTGAGGATGAAGTCCAACAAAGCATGTGGTAAATATTTCACAAGACTATTTTAATATTTTAAAACTATATATTCTCTAGTCATGAACAAGCAATGACAGAACCGAAGAATAGACAACAGTGATCAGAACAGTAACTAACACTTACTGAGCGCCCAGGATGGATTAGACACTGTGCTAAATCCTCTCCATGTACTATCTTCATTCGTTCTCCTAACAATTTAATGAGGTCTGTACAGTTAACAATCTCAGTGCACAAAGAAAAAGCACATCCAGCTACAAGTAGAGGAGCCAGGAACTGAACCTCGGTGGATGGACCTGGGAGCTTGTGCTCACCACCAGGAGGTAAGCTTGCATGGGCCTTCTTGGGAAATTGGAAGGAGGTGGTGATACTTAGGGAGGGTACATAGGGGGCTTTGGTCCTGGGGGCAGCACGTGGGCTTTGGGCATTGCAGGGCGGGGAAGAAGGTGACAAGAACAAGGATAAGACAAGAAACCCATGGAATGGGGAGTTGGGTGTTTGAAGCAGCTGTCACCTGTAAGATGATGTTGAGGTAAAGCGACTGAAGCTGAATTCCCAAAGTGAATCTATTGGATCTACTCTTTCCTTAGAGATGGTCTAGTCCGGTGGTCCCTTAGAGTCCCCCAAGGGGTGGGTGGATGGAGGTTGTGGGGTGAAGGCTTAACAAATGGATCTTCAAAACCCTCTTGTTTACTTCAGCCATAGGAATTCCACTTTTTTTCTTTTGAGGTACAACTTAAATGACATAAAGCACAGGAATCTCAAAGATAAAGCTTGATGAGTTTTTATACATGTATACATCTGTGTAGCCACTACCCAGATCAAGATAAAGAAGACTTTCTGCACCCCTGGGCAGGCTCTGTGCTGTCCCCTCCCAGTCAGTATCCTCCCCAGAGGTAACCACCTACTTGATCTTGCCTGTTTTTGGACTTCATGTAAATGGAATTACAAGGTTTATCCTCTTTTGTGTCTGGCTTCTTTTGCTCAAAATTATATCTGAGAGATTCATCCACGTTTTTGTGGGTAACAGTAGCCTGTCCTTTTTTGTTGCTGTGTGGAATTGTATTGTATGACTACACCGCGATTATTGATCTTTTCCACTGTTGATGAACATTGGCGTTGTTTCCAGGTTTTGGTATTATGAACATAGCTGCCATGAACATCCACGCACAAGTCTGGTGGTGGACAAATGTACGCATTTCTGTTGAGTGTATACTCATGGATGTATCGTGGGGTGGCTGCGTGTTTAGCTCTGGTGGGTAGAGCAGCTTTGCTTTCGAATAGATGTTGCATAGAATGGGGAATCCTCATAAGGTTTCACTTGGGGAAAGGGTGTGGTTGCTTAAATTTTTTTTTTTTTAAAGAAAAAGTTTAAACTCCTCCAGTGTAATCCTCTGCATTTACAGATGCAGAGACTGAGTCTCAGAGAGGAAAGTGATTTGCTCAGACTCAAACTGCAGCAAAGCCACGTCTAGAACCCGACTACTAGACTGAAAATGTCTTATGGGTTTTTGAGCTCTCTAACATGGGGGCTAAATATCACTCAAACTGGATGCTGGTCAGATGTGGAAAGGACACCACAATTTAAGTCAGAAGCCCTGGGTTCAAGCCCTAATATTGTCACTACACAATGTGTGACCCAGGAACGGCCTTCACCATGCCCTCCGATGAGACGTCCCTTCCTGCCCTGCTGGACCTCGGCTTCTACGTAGTCCTAGAGAGCAGGACCTCACAGAGAGGCCCCAAACCACGTATCCTGGCACCACTGCAGGAGAAATGTCAATCTTCCACGTGTCTGTGTTAGTCCACTGTCCCTTTAAAGATTGTGCCTGCCTCTGTGTCTTCCCTGACAGGTCCATGGGAAGGCTTGTCCCGGTTAGGTCCCAGCTGCCTCTTTTTTAGGAGTCAGTTCACGACTAGTTGCAAAGCATTCTGGGAAACAAGGAAGATTGCAATGAATCCTCCTTGTAATGGAGAGAGTGACGGGTTTACACCTGATCTCGGGACCTCGCTTCCACCCAAGCTCCTCACACAGTCAGTCCTCTGAGGGCTATAGGAATTGGGTGGAAATAACAGCAAGGGTGGGCACTTTCTTTCTTTCTTTTTTTTTTTTTGCGGTACGCGTGCCTCTCACTGTTGTGGCCTCTCCCGTTGCGGAGCACAGGCTCCGGACGCGCAGGCTCAGCGGCCATGGCTCACGGGCCCAGCCACTCCGCGGCATGTGGGATCTTCCTGGACCGGGGCACGAACCCGTGAGGGTGGGCACTTTCTAAGTGTCAGCCTCTGTTCAAGGCTCTACCTGTGTTAACACCTTTAGTTCCCACCGTGTGTCATTGAGGGAAGAATAGTTGTTATTCCCATTTTACAGGTGAGACAATCAGAGAGATTAAGTAACTTGTTCAAGGGTCAGCCAGTGAGCGGAAGAGGGGGATTCAAACTCCAGAGCCCATCCTCTTAACTGCTGTCCTCTGCTGCTTCTCCATTTTCAGATATGATGTTTATTATTTTTGCAATGATCATAGCTCCTATATTATTTCCCATTTCATAGATGAAGAAACCAGGGTTCAAAGAGTATTCACAGCTGCCCCAGGTCACACAGCCAAGCGAGTGGCAGAGCTGGGACTTGAACTCACGTCCGTCAGACTCTGCAGCCTGAACCCTGCCTCCCAGGAAGGGGAAGGAGTGAGAAAAGATAGGAAAAGGTAAATATAGGGGCCCGGCTTGGAATCCCTCACCACAGGGCAGGTGTTCCCCAGCCTGTGATGTTTGGGTCCGTTATCTTCAAAAGGATGAGTTTTGTTTTCATGGTTTGGAAATTCCACAGTAGGACACAAACATCATGAGCAATGGCTCTGCCCCAGCTACACCCACCTCCGCTCTTGGCCAAGACTGCTTTCAGGATGTGACAGCAAAATCTTGCCTCAGAGTTGGAGCCTGCAAAAGTCAGGGCTCCCCTCTGGGTCTGGGGAATAGGTGTTTCAGGAAGTGGTTTCATTCTGAGTGGAGAAAACTGCTGTCCAAACCCCATCGCATGCCACATTTCAAAATTCTGCTTCAAGGTGATGGTATCGGTGTGCATCCCTGATGAGTAACAGGCACCAAGTGATGGAGCTGGAATCGTTGTTTGGTGGCCACCAAAGGCTGGGGAAGAGCTGAGAGGCTGGCATATAATGAATTAGGCATTGCCTGGTTTCCTGACCAGCATCACCATCAACTGATGATCAACATGCAGAGCTGGCCTTGAGGGAATCCAGGATCAGTGTGACAATAACTCACATTTATGGAGCACTTGTTATGAACCAGGAGTCAGGCTGAGTGTGATACACACACCATCCACCGAATGCTCAGACAATACTGTGACATCGGTTTTATCGCTCCTGGTTGAGAGATGGGGAAGCTGAGAGTTTAAGTGGCTTGCCGCAGGGTTGAGCCTGGATCTGAACCTAGGTCAGACTCTATGTGCACAAACTGAACACGTGCACCTTGACTGCCGTGTGGAGCATAGACTGTATGGGGGCAGGGGTGGAGCTGGAAGACCAGTTAGGAGGTGACTACAGTAGTCCAGGTGAGACAGATGGATGCTCAGACTAACATAGTGTTGGAGAAGTATAGTTTATTTACAGTATTATATTAGTTTCAGGTGTATAACTTAGTGATTGAATATTTTTATAGATTATACTCCATTTAAAATTACTGTAAAATATTGGTTATATTCCCTGTGCTATACAATACATTCTTGTATCTTATTTATTTTATACCTAGTAGGTTGTACCTCTGAATCCCCTTCCACTATCTTGCCTCTCCCCACAACCCTTTCCCACTGGTAACCACTAGTTTGTTCTCTGTAGCTATGTCTGTTTCTGTTTTATTATAGTCATTTGTTTTATTTTTTAGATTCCACCTATAAGTGATAACATACAGTATTTGTCTTTCTCTGTTAGACTTACTTCACTAAGCATTTAACCCTCCAAGTCCATCCATGTTGTTGCTAATGGCAAAATTTCATTCTTTTTTATGGCTGAGTAATATTCCATTGTATATATGTATCACATCTTCTTTATCCATTCATCTGTTGATGGACATTTAGGTTGCCTCCATATCTTGGCTATTGTAAATAGTGCTGCTATGAACATTGGGGTGAACATATCTTTTTGAATTAGTGTTTTCATTTTCTTCAAATATATACCCAGGAGTAGAATTGCTAGATCATGTGGTGGTCCTATCTGATCATACACTCTTGGTGTGAATCTTGGTTTAACACCTGACTTCACCACTGGACTCTAAGTGCATGAGGACAGGGGTGGGGCTGGTTTGCTCACCAGTGCATGCTTCGTGTCAAGCCCAGGGCGTGGCACACAGTAAGAGTGCAACACAAAATTGTTGACTAAGTGAATGAGCAGGTGTTTAATGCAGTGAATAAATGAGCAGATGGCTTTCCTTTTGCAGAGCAATGCAGGCGCCTCTGAAAGGTTGTTTGAAAGGCAAATATAATACCAAATCTTATTCCATTTACTTTAATTACAGTACTAAGGAGGGGGAATAAATCTTGCCCTTGAAGTATATTAAAGTCATATTTTAAAATCTGGATTGTCTCTTCCACTCACTTATTTTTTAAAATGATAATTTCCTGATAAGACATAAATAAGTTCCTGACGTGGCTCCACCACTAACTAGCTGCTGATTGTAGACAAGTCAGTTGAACTCTGCCTGTCAGTATCTACCTTGTATGGGTCGTGGGAGACTGTGAGTTGGTGGTGTGAAAGCACTTTGAAAGCAAGGTCTTATTTATTATCCATTCTTCTCGGCCTTGTTAATAACAAGAAGGAACAGGCTGTGTGCCAGAGAGAGTTGAGTTGATTTGCAGGGCTGGAGGATTGAGGCCACAGAAAGAAATGAAAAGGAATGAGATTGGTTGAGAAATACTTAAGGTGGGGGGATAAAGGGGAGAGGGGGCCAGAGATCATGAAGGCTGGGGGTTTATGTCTACCAGGCTAAGCAAAAAGGGGGAGGGGACTGATGGTTTCTGAGCTGGGGAAGGTGACCTGAATAGAATCACCCTGCTGGCCAAATTCCCATATGAGGGAAGGAAAAAGAATAATCCCCCTTGGCTGGCCCTGTGGTTACAAAAGAGTGATGCTGGGCGTCCCCCAGGTGACCTTGGCTGCTCAGGGCTGCAGCTCTGCAGGCAGGTCTAGGAGGCTGCACCCTGCCTGGCAGCCATGGGAGGGCAGAGCACCAGGTGAAGTCCACTGCCCAGCACAATCTGGGTTCAGTCACTGGGAGTGGGCAAGGAAGCCCCCAGGCCCAGATCAGGAGCAAAGCCAGAAGGGCAGAAGCAGGAGAGGCCCGCGATACAGGGCCCTGGAGCCAGGCAGAGAGTGTGAGGAGTAGGCAGCTCAAAGGGGGCATCCTGGAGAGCCCTGCCTGGGTAAAGGGGCAGTGGCTCCACAGCAGCAGGTTGCTGGTCCCCTGAAGGAATGGGGCTCCGTCATTGCCAGCAGGCTTTTCCAGGGAGCCTGGTTTGTTGTTTTTTTTTTGCGGTACGCGGGCCTCTCACTGTTGTGGCCTCTCCCGTTGCGGAGCACAGGCTCCGGACGCGCAGGCTTAGCGGCCATGGCTCACGGGCCCAGCTGCTCTGCGGCATGTGGGATCTTCCCGGACCGGGGCACAAACCCGCGTCCCCTGCATCGGCAGGCGGACTCTCAACCACTGCGCCACCAGGGAAGCCCGAGGCTGGGTTTTTAATGTGGAACCATGCTTTTGGAGGAAAAACAAAAACCAACCAAACAAAAACACCCTGCAGGTCCAACAGGACTTCTGATGGCTGTACTTGGGATTCCCATTTGTGATCCCATTTGATCCCTTCCCTTCCCCCTCCTCCTCCTAGGGAAAAAGCCCTGCAAACTCAACTAACGAATCCTCTCTCTTTATGAGGGAAAGATAGTCTCCTGTCCTGCTTACACAGAACTGCTGTTGTCAGTTACTTCTCCCCCAGCCCCGTTCTTCTCACTGGAGCATTTAGTAGCAGCAACGTTGGTATTAACTGGAGTCAACTGAAAAAGAGACATTCATTCATTCAACAAACCTCCCTCTAGGTGTCATATCCCTTGGCGCTGCGGACACCTTGGTGATGAACACAGAATTTACATTCCAGGGGGCGAGGCCGACTACTAGAAGTAAACAAACATAAAGTGTCAGCTTGTGATAGGCACTATGAATAAAGATATGCAGGGAGAGGAGAGTGAGTGACTGAGTCAGTTATTTTAGTTGGAAGACCTGGAGAGGCCTCTCCACCCTCCCTCCCTGGCTCGCTCTCAGTGATTTAACAAGATTTCACGGGGCTTCCCTGGCCTCACTCATGGATGCTAACGAGCAGCTGGGGGTTAGCTGAGTAGCTGCAGGGATTAAAAAAGGGTTTCCCCTTCACCCCCTGGCCTCTGAAGTAGGCTCAGCCGCCAAGGGGAGCAGGTGCAAAGCTCAACTCCTGATTACCAGTAAGTATTTCCATTTGCCTGTACAGCTGGAAACATCTGACCCGTTGCGTCTGCTGGGAGGAAGGAGGCTGCCGGCTGCAGGACAGCGAACAGCAGCGGCAGGGGAAGCTCCAGGCTATGGTCATCCATCTCCTGCTCAGACTGCCTTACTCGAAGGGGAACAGACAGACACACAGGACAGGGTAAGTCAGAGTAGGCCTCACTGCACCAATGTGTCTCCCCCCGACCAGGTCCCCCCCACCCCCGACGGAAATCTTGCTATTGGATGGTCTCATTTTTTGAAGGTGAAATTGCATCTTGAAATCTCTTCTTTACCAAGGCAGATAATTGTGGGAGGTGTGACTACTTCCCATCTCAAAGAGAAAAAGTTCTTACCGTGACCCACAAGGCCCTGTGTGAAATGCAGTCCCCACTCCCTGGGTGGACTGCATAATCTTTGGGGCCCAGTACAAGATGACACACTGGCCCCTGCATTATTGTGACCCCCCCTGAGGGCAGAGTTCTGTCTGTTCCGGTTGGATGGCTGCTCTATTGCCAGTGCCTGGCCCCAGACAGAGGCTCACTATGTGTAGTTGTTGAATAAAGGCACAGTGTTCGAGGCATGACGTGGATGTGTTGGTAGGGTTTCTTTTAACATGTGTTAAGGACTTTCTCTGTGTCAGGCATGGGACTAAGGCAGTGGTTTTCAACGTTGGCTACAAATGAGAATCGCTCCAGGAATTCTTAAAAATCCCAGTGCCAGGCTCCACCCCGCACCCATTCTATCAGAATCTAGAGAGGGAGGTATTTTTAAAGATTCCAACGTGAGGCCAAGCTTGACGACCAGGGGGCCAGCTGTATTCCATTTGTTGTCAAAGGCTGCTGTACATCGGGATCACCTGGGCAGCTTGGCTCAGATGCCTGGGGCCATCTTCAGAGATTCTGGACCAGTAAGTTTGAGAAGGGGCTGTCCTGTTAGCAAAATCCCCAGGGGCTTTTGCTTACACTGAAATGTGAGAACGTGAATTATCTTGTTGAACCCTATGTTTATGCCCATTTTACAGACAAGAAAAAAAAAGAGACTAAGAGAGGTTAAGTAGTTTGTCCAAAGTAACAAGGCAGGTAACTGGCAGAACTGGTATTTGAACCCAGGGCTTCTGAAGCCATGGTCTGGGCTTACGCATTGGCTCTCCTGCCTTTCCTCTGTGATGAAAACCTAAGTGTGCTCCAGGAATAGAGGGGCAGGTTGGTTGTGAAAATTAAATAAAAATTAAGGGGGTGCATGTAATACTATTTTGAAGATGGGTAAGGGGGGAGGAAACAAGTCCAGCAGGGAACTGACCTTCGTCCCTGGGGTCACTCAGGTTTTAAGGGGCAGAGCTGGGATTCAACCCCTGGTTTCTGGACTCCAGATCTGGCCTATTTCCCCCAGACCCTTAAGTTCCACATTAGCAAATGAATCACTAAGTACCTAGGGCATCCAGAATCTTTGTTGCTTGCGCATAGTAGGTTCTCAAGCAATGATGCCTAAATGAGTAGCCATAGGGATGGCTGGCTGGCTGGGTGGGTGAGGGAGTAAGGGAGTGAAGGGGTCTGGGTGGCACACTTGTCTCTCTGGTGGAGTTACTTTCTCTATTTTTCAATTAGGTTGGAACCACTAGAGGGCGGGATTGGACAAGAGAAAACAGTGGCTTCACCACTGTTTCTAAGACTGGAGAAAATAATACGTTTGTGGTGCGGATTTAAACCAAAAGGGGAGGCTCTAATTCACAGAGCAATTAAAGTCAGCATTGCTTTCCCCTGGGCTTGCAGGCTTCTGAGAACCTTTTTCAAAACCACAGGAACACGTGTGGCCACCTTGACCTTTCTAGATTTAAAATCAACAGATCAAGGGGAGGGGGGCCCCACATCTTGGTTGCCCTGAAAAGTGGATGTTTATAGATAATAGGGAGTTTTTTTTAAAAAAAGATGTTTTGTAGCTTCCCAGGCTTTTACAACATTGATGGGAGTTAATGTTTCGAGAAATGGCATTATGATGAAGTTGTATGCTGAATTCATTTTCCGTAAATAAAACCATATATTTTCACAGATTGCTTTTTCTGCCCTATCATGGGGGGTGTGTGCTCTCAGTGGATGAACATTCTTTCCCCTTACTCCACCCACCCCCTCTCCTGTCCAATAAGCCCTGGAGTAAGATAGACCTGGCTTTGAATCTGGGCTATGTTGCCACTGGTTGTGTGCCACTTACGTTCTTGGAGGTCAGAGTCATCAACTGGTAAAGAGGGAGAGGGATGATATTGCAGGTTTGTCATGGGGGTTCAAAGAGAACACGGGGAAAGGTCCCATCTTGGTGCCTCAGGCAGAGCCCTTAGCACATGGGAGCCATCTTTCATGTTACACCCCTTTTGCTTGGGACCAAGGTCAAGACCAAGAAGTAGGCACAAGTCTCCTTGGGAACTCCTTCTAGCTTCTGCTCCTTCCCCTTCTCTCTTCTCCTTTTGCATGAGGCACAAAAAGTTCTGTTGTCAAAAGAACAGCTGAGTCTTCAGTGAGAATTAACTAGTTGCTCCTCCCTGGGTCTACCACCAACTCACCCCAAGATTTGTGTTTTAGGAGATACCTGAATTGGGAGAGAGACCCAGAGGAAAGAATTTCAAATGGTGACCTTTACAACTTAGTGCTAATAATCATTATAATTATAATAACATTTGCTGGCACATATGATATGGTCTGCACTGTGCTAAATGTCCTATACGCATTATCTTCTTTAATTCTTATTGCAAACCCTGTGAGGTAGGTGTTTTGTTCTGTTCTTTTTACAGATGGGGAAATGGAGGATCAGAGAATTTAAGAAACTGGGGCTGAGATCACACAGCTATTAGGTGGCAAAGCTGGAGTCAAACTCAGGTCTGACTCCAAAGCTTGCCGTTGAGAAGGGGGCTGGGAATAAAATACGTGCCTCATTCATGCCACTCCACGTTGAGGTCACAGAGAGGTGTAGCGTGTCAGGGAAGTTGAAGGGAAGGAGAGGGCGCATGTGACAGAGACCCAGAAAAACTTGATGGAGGTGGTGCCATTTGAGCAGTGCCCTGCGGATTAGGTAGGGTTCCAGCGGGCAGAGGTGAGGAGGGAAGAGGGCTTTACAGGTGAAGGAATCAACAAGACCAAAGGCAGAGAGGCGGGCAAGCATGGGGTTTGTTTGGGGGACATGGATGTCTTCAGTAATGCATCACCGTATAAGGCTGGTGCTACCTATCATGATTTGCATTTTATGGAGGAGGAAAGTGAGGCACAGAGAGGGTAATTAACTTGGCTAAGGTCACACAGCTAAGTAGTAGACCTGGCATTTGACTGACTCTAGAACCTCTTTAACGTGGAGATCACATATGATCTCAACTTAGTCACTAAGAGACTGCAGCTTCTGGAAGGATTCCAGGCCCAGAAGCACAGCCACACCCAAGGCAGCCCACCAATGTGTACCCCACCTAGAAGTGGGTGGGGGCCAGGAGAGGGGAGAATACTGGAGAATACTGGGGAGCAGGACAACTATAGTAAGACTGTACCTTTGCACCACACCTGCCTTTCTTTTCCTCTGCCTTGGCATCCGGTTACTCTCTTGCATTCTTTTACACTGAATAATAATAATAGCCCATTAACCACATGCTGAGCCTGATATAATAATGCGGTAAGAGGTGGAAGTTGGTTTAGAAACCTGTGGGTCACGTAGAAGATTCAAGTGCAGCCACCACTCTCCTGCTTCCCTCCCTGGTGGTTCTCTTCCTGGTCTCACAACAGCTCCAGAAAGGTCCTTGAGGCTCAGGGAGTCTGACTGGCTTGCCGGGCTTGAGACTGCTGAGCAGACTGGGAGGCCGGATCCTCACCCCTGGCCCAGTGCTCTCTCTGTTGCCCCTGCCCTCCAGCCCTCAGAGCCATTAGACACTACCGCTCCCTCCTGTCTGTCCTCAGGCGGCAGTTGCTCACGGACCCTGAATGTCCCCAACACCACCAGAGATCCTGGCCTCAGGCTCTTGTCACCTGAGAACTCTGCCTAAGGGGGCAGGAACCCCAGGCCACTGGCAGATCTGTTTATGTGGGTTTTAGGATCCATGGAACCCTGACTCGTTTCACATCTGTGACCAGAAACCGCCTTGGCCCTGGAGGGACATTTGTAGGGCAGGGGCATAGCCACAGAGGGACCAGGTGCAAATGGAAATCTCTTTTAGAGGAAGGTGAGGGGTGAGGGGCGCCGGAGGGGATTCCCAAGGTAGTGGGGAAGGTGGAGACCCACCTCCGTGTCAGTTATTCATCCATTCACTCAACATACACACATCGAACACCATATTCTGTGCCAGGGCAGTGTTGAAGGTGCTACAGAAACAGCAGGGAATAAAACAGATAAAATCCTTGCCCTCGTGGTCCCCCCTCCCCCATTCTGCTGGAAATGAGGGGGGCACGGGTGAGCAAATAAAGCAAATACGTAGTAAATTAGATGATGGTGACAAGTGACATGGATGAAAACAAACCGGGGAAGGGGGGCAGGAAGGGCTGGTGGGTTGGATTCTGTCTGCACATGCACCCTCATTCTAGTTCCAGATGGAGCTAGAATCAGGTTCTCTTTCTTCTAATCAAGCAGGTCGTTATTCAGAGAACCCAGATTCACTCCATTTAGGTAAAATGCAGACAAGTCCAATATTTGGCAGGAGACACTCAGAGCCAAAGAGGGACTTAAGGGTGAAGCTGTTCTCTGCTCCATATGGGGCCAGTGCACAGAGCTGAGCTGACAGGGTGCAGGGGGTGCGCCCAGAAACCCGGCCCCCCTCAAATGGTGCGGGTGGGAACAGTACTTCTGTTAGTGGATCTCAGTGCTAAAGCGCAGAATGGACACGTGTCCTGGTGCCCCAGAGAAACAGAGGGCTTCTTGCTGGATGTTGTGGAGGTGGCCAGGCAGCTAACGCGGCGGGGAATTCTGGGACTTGGTTTTCCCTGACACGAGGCTATAAACCCAGAATGTGGCTATAAGCCCATCAGGTTGTTACATGTTAAACGGGGCTCTGGTACCCGAGCCAAATCAGCGTCAGTCACCTTCTATTTAGGGCCCACAAGCACCTCCTATGTTCACAGTCCATATGGAGGCCCAAGAAACACAGATTTATGAGACAATGGCTTTCTTTTGGCCATATAGTCCCATTCTGAGTTACTGGGGGCTGGGCTTCAACATATAAATTTGGCAGGGGACACAATTCAGCCTACAGCAGATGGGCAGTGGCTAGATCAAGAAAGGCCCGGGAGCTGCGTGAAGGAGTACGGACTTCATCTGAAGGCAAGAGGGAGTCTCGCATAGAGTGGCGATGCTCGTGTTTGCATTTTACAGAGTTCTTATAGAGGCAGCGAGGGGAAAGACTTGGAGAAGGACAGGGATGGGTTCAGAAGTGCTGGGGATGCTCTCTAAGAGAACCTGGCAGAGGGAAGGTGCAGGGGGTAGAGACAACAACCTGTGATGGGTCACCTGGGGGAGAGGCTGGCAAGGTGAGTTAGATTTCTGGTTTGGACTCCTGGTTGCACCGTGGAAATCGTCACTGAGAGTCCTGGAGGAGAGCTTGGTCCAGGTGAAGGGGTCGGAGATGGGTCCAAGGTGGTGGTGGGGACATGCTGACTTTGAGGGGCCGGTGGGACATCTGACTGAGTGGAGGCTGGTCTCCAGCTCTGGAAAGAAAGCTGGACTGAGACATGGATTTGGGACTCATTAGCTCTGGGGGGGTAATTGAAGCCACGGAATGGAGGAAGGAGGGGTACTGGCTGTAAGTTTGAATATTCGGAAGTGAGCTGAAAACTCTTCTTTTTAAAGCTGGAGATGTGTGTGCCCAGAATAACTAATGCTCTGCTGATATGGAAACCCTGCTAATTTTCATGCCCATGTTCTCCTGTCTGAGGAGGCACTGGGGGCCTGGGGTGAGGAGAGATCCTTGGGTCTCCTGGGTGTTAGCTCCCTTCCTGAGGCCCGAGAGGAATCAGCTCTTGAGACTTAATGAGTCACTGGATGCCCTCCTAGCTGAGTCAGCCCAGGTCCCCCTGCTGAGAAGGGCTCCAAGTAGCTCTTGGAGAACCACCTGCCTTGTTTATCAGAGGGGCGGGAGGGCAGGGGTGTGACTCCCAGGCCAGTGAGATGCAGTGTCTGGTCTACACAGGGTCAATAATGATGCCAGTGAACAAAAATCATTTGCTGGGCTTTGAGGGTACATAACATAATTTTGGTAGTCATAGCACATTCGTCTTTTTAAGATGTCTTTCTTGGACTGCTTTTAAAATAATAACAGCTGACATGTATAGAGTCCTCATTGGATGCCAGCCGATGTGCAAAGCATTTTACCTGCGCCGTGTCAATTCATCCTCACAGCTGGACACTGTAGTTGTGCCCATTTTGCTAATGAACACACGGAAGCTCGGAGGGGGACGGAGCTTGTGCGAGGTTGTGTGGTTTGAAGTAGAGGGGCCTGGATGATCAGCCCAGCAGGCTGATGTCAAGCCTCCCACCTTGTCACATGGCTGCTGCCCAGTGTGTTCATTTGTGGAAGGCAGATCTTTGCCTCCCCTGTTTCCCTGGCCTCACAAACACACCCGGGGCTCATTCCTAGCTCCCTCCCACGGGCTGGCATATGACTTGGGCAAGTTGCTTACCTCTCTGTATCTCAGTCTTCCTTCTTTAGTAAAATGAGAAAATAGCTCCCACTGGAACAGGACTTTGGAGTGAGTTTAAGGATAATGAGGCATAATTAGCTCCATGCTTGGAACATAGTAAGTGTCCGTGGCAGATGGTACTGCCCAGAGATGGCCATGACAATATCTATTCCATCCCACAGGCTCCTTTTCTCATGTGATGGTGACACTTTTGCATTGACCATTGGGTTTAGATTGCCTCTGCTTGAACCAGGATGTACCTTGGTAATCACCTTGGCCAACAGGGTATGATGGAAGTGATGCTAGGTGACTTCTGAGGCTAGATCATAAAAGTGTCTGCCTAGCTCTCTCACTCTGTCTTGAGACACATGCCCAGGGAGCCATGAGCCAACACGTAAGTTGTGTGGTTACCCTGTGGCCGCCATGCTGGAGAGAGCATGTGGGGAGACCCCTCAGAGGTAGAGCCCCAGCTCTTCCAGCTCCCAGACCTTTGAGTGTGTCCAAAAAGTGTATCAACTCCTATTGGCTGTTTGGGAGTTAATGAGTGGCAATAAAGGCTAATTGGATCATCTGAGACCAGAAGGTTTGGACTGTGCAAATGAGGGACAACCAGGATGAAAGCCCTGTATGTGGCAGCTTAGGAAGGGGCGTTCATCCCTCATCTCTTCCCTGCGAGCCCTCTGTAGGCTAAGGTAATAAGACGTCCTTTGTTACATCATTTTAAACTTTCCCCAACACTTCCATATCAATAATCTCATTTCAGCCACATCATATGCCTCCAGGATGGAGTAGGACAGGGATTATTTACTCCATACTCTAGCTGGGCAAACTGAGGCACAATAAGGGGAGGTGACAAGATTCAAGAACATACAGTTGGTTAGGGGCAGAGCAAGGAAAGTATATTCTCCTTGCCTTCAAAGCCTAGTTCTTCAACTTGCTAGCTGTGTGACCTTAGGCAAGCTACTTAACTTCTCTGTGCCTCAGTTTTTTCATCTGTGAAACAGGGATAAAGATGGCACTCCTTTAGAGGGTTGTGGTGAGGATTAATTTAGATATTTCATGTGAAGTGTTTAGGACAGTACTAGCACGTAGGGGAAAGCTAGGAAGTGGCTGAATTGGGGTTTCAATCAGGTAGTCTAACTCCAGACTCCACACTGGTGAGCCCAAGTCCTGGAAATTCCCACCAATCCCCCAAAAGGAGGCCAGATAGCAGTATCCCAGGTACTCCCACCATTTCCCAGAGAGCCTAATTTTTGAGTCCATCTTGGCCACTCTTCTCTGTTCACTGAGCCTTGAATACACGATTCCTGAACCGAAGGCAGCACCATCACCTCCTCTTCTGTTAGTGCAGCCCAAGATTTCATTGTTTTTTTTGGCAGTCAGATCACACAGTTGACTCATCCTGAGTCAAATCCTAAGTGTTCTTACCACAGGTGCTAGCCTCAAGCTGCTTTCCTACCCATCTAGGATGGGTGCAGTTGGAGATTTAACAAATCTGATGACAGCATTGTGCAGTTTGTTAGGTTTTGCTTGTTGGCGTCTCCTGCTTGAGAAAGAACCCAGATGAGCTCCTCCTTCCTGGGTACCTGGGGATACCCTCTATGCTTCTAATATACCCTCCCTTTTCTCTTAAGTTAGTTTGAGTGGCTTGCTGTTACTTGCAGCCAAAAAAGTAAGCCATGGACTGACTTCTGGGCAGTCCACAGGTAGGCAGGAAGGAGGTGTGGCATGGATGTCATGAGTGGTAGAGTGTGGAGAAGGCAAACACTGGGAGCTTGTGCCACATCCCACGTCCAAGCCCGTGGCTGGCATTGCAGTTGATCACGAGTCTTTTTCCTGCTGAGTCTGGATATGGCCTCAGATTTGATCAACTGTCTCTTGAATAGGACAGAGACAGTGTTCTAAGAGGCATAATTAGTCAGGCGTCTAGAATTTTGGTTGTTTAGATGGCTCCCTAGCTCTCTAAATGTACTGCCATCTAACCCACATTTTTCTAGCTTGCCCACAAGGATGAAATGATATTTTTGTCATGTCTAATTTCTTGCTGAACTACAAATTCTCTAAGTGGCCACATTGCTTGATCCTACTAGATTAGCAACACTGTGTATGGTGCTTGCTCAGATGGTCACTGGGTGGTTGTCTCTGGACCCCACAGTGGGTGGGTGGGTCAGAGTGGATGGAACCCAGTCCCAGAGCCCAGTGGGCACCACTTTTGCAGTTGGTAGTGAGATGCCAAGTCCTGTGAGGGGATATCCACCAGGTGCCTTTGCTCAGGTGACATATGGCACACGGCAGATGGACTCTGGTATGTCTGCAGCTCTCTGCGTAACTCCTGCGCAGTATCAAAAGACGGTGCTGACTCAAGTGGAGGCTGAGCCACCCCCAGATGCTTTTCCACCTTGTCCTTGGATCCTGCAAGTTATGTCCTAATTGGTCCCCATTCTTTCCCCACCTCAGTCCCTAGTCTAGGGACACCTTTCTATTCTGGGAAGAGGTAGCTTCACCCTTACTTATATTCTCTCAAATATATTGTCTATGCGCAAGCCCTTCTTATTCGCCTGTGCCTAGGCTTTGGAAGCTCGAAGTTAGTCATTAACTTTTCTCTTTTCCTCTGCTTTCTTTTATGCCATCGCTTCCTTGAGGGAAGGAATGCAGACTGCCGGGCTGAACAAGAAAGGAGAGAGGCACAGGGGTATGAGGAAATGCCAGAATGAAAAAGCACATCGGTGCATGTTTTAGAAATGTAATCCCACTACACAGGTTATACAAACTTGGTCAAGCCAGTCTGAGCACATTAGGGGAGTTTATGGTAAGAGTGAAGTTTAGGGAGGGCAGGGGTAGAAATTTGTCACAGAGGACGGGGATCAGGAGCCAGGCAGCATCGGAAGCTTGGAGGAAGGCGCTCTCACCGTTGTCACTGTGTTGGGTGCCGCCGTCTCTCATCTCTGCCCCACTTGGAATGTCTACATTTTTTTTTTTTTAACATCTTTATTGAAGTGTAATTGCTTTACAATGGTGTGTTAGTTTCTGCTTTATAACAAAGTGAATCAGCTACACATATACATATATCCCCATTTCTCTTCCCTCTTGCATCTCCCTCCCTCCCACCCACCCTATCCCACCCCTCTAGGTGATCACAAAGCACCGAGCTGATCTCCCTGTGCTATGCGGCTGCTTCCCACTAGCTCTCTATTTTACGTTTGGTAATGTATATATGTCCATGCCACTCTCTCACTTCGTCCCAGCTTACCCTTCCCCCACCCCATGTCCTCATGTGCCTTCTCTACGTCTGTGTCTTTATTCCTGTCCCTAGGTTCTTCTGAACCTTTTTTTTTTTTTTTAGATTCTATATATATGTGTTAGCATATGGTATTTATTTTTCTCTTTCTGACTTCACTCTGTATGACAGACTCTAGGTCCATCCACCTCACTACAAATAACTCAATTTCATTTCTTTTTATGGCTGCGTAATATTCCATTGTATATATATATGCCACATCGTCTTCATCCATTCATCTGTCGGTGGACACTTTGGTGGCTTCCATGTCCTGGCTATTGTAAATAGAGCTGCAATGAACATTGTGGTACATGACTCATTTTCAGTTATGGTTTTCTCAGGGTATATGCCCAGTAGTGGGATTGCTAGGTCATATGGTAGTTCTATTTGTAGTCTTTTAAAGAACCTCCATACTGTTCTCCATAGTGGCTATATCAATTTACATTTCCACCAACAGTGCAAGAGAGTTCCCTTTTCTCCTCACCGTCTCCAGCATTTATTATTTGTAGATTTTGTGATGATGGCCATTCTGACAGGTGTGAGGTGATACCTCATTGTAGTTTTGATTTGCATTTCTCTAATGATTAGTGATATTGAGCATCCTTTCATGTGTTTGTTGGCAGTCTGTATGTCTTCTTTGGAGAAATGTCTATTTAGGTCTTCTGCCCATTTATGGATGGGGTTTTTTTTTTTTTGATATTGACCTGCATGAGCTGCTTGTAAATTTTGGAAATTAATCCTTTGTCAATTGCTTCATTTGCAAATATTTCCTCCCATTCTAAGGGTTGTCTTTTGGTTTTTTTAATGGTTTCCTCTGCTGTGCAAAAGCTTTTAAGTTTCCTTAGGTCCCATTTGTTTATTTTTGTTTTTATTTCCGTTTCTCTAGGAGATGGGTCAAAAAGGATCTTGCTGTGATTGATGTCATAGAGTGTTCTGCCTATATTTTCCTCTAAGAGTTTTATAGTGACTGGCCTTACATTTAGGTCTTTAATCCATTTTGAGCTTATTTTTGTGTATGGTGTTAGGAAGTGTTCTAATTTCATTCTTTTCCATGTAGCTGTCCCCTTTTCCCAGCACCACTTAGGAATGCAAGATATTCCTGTACATTAATTTTGTATCCTGCTACTTTACCATATTCATTGATTAGCTCTAACAGTTTTCTGGTAGCATCTTTAGGATTCTTTATGTATAGTATCATGTCATCTGCAAACAGTGACAGCTTTACTTCTTCTTTTCTGATTTGGATCCCTTTTATTTCTTTTTCTTCTCTGATTGCTGTGGCTAAAACTTCCAAAACTATGTTGAGTAATAGTGGTGAGAGTGGAGGAATGTCTACTTGACTCCTCTCTCTCAGGAATGTCTTTCATGGCTGTGGTGGGCATATGACATGTGGATCCCCAGCGCTGCCTCTAGCTCAAATGGTGCTTTTGTACCAATTAGAAAAGCTGCCGTTTCACAGAAACCATCTACTGAGGACTGTCTTAAAAACACACAAATAAGGGAGGACCACAAATGTAAATGTCCCCTCTAGAGTTGTTTAGTGAACCACTTGTAGAGTTGTGTGCTGTGACTGCAAGGATGCCTCCAATTATCCTCAGAAGCAGTCACAGAGAAAAATCAACATTCTTGAGTCCTAGCCCCCAGAGAGAAAGAAACTTATCAGTCCAGTCTGGGCCAGGTGTCTGCCTGTCTGTGCTTCAGACAGCTGTTGCAGGACGCAGGCTCACCTGTACATGCATGTCTTCAGACAATTGGCTGTGAAGGTTGGGCAGATCACCCCAAAATGCACATTATAGAGGTTCATCACGTTCATGTTAGGGTATTTCTTTGGCAAATCTCCCAAATTTAACACATCATTTAAAATACTGAATTAATAAATCTCAGGATAAAAGTTCTTTAGCAGGATCAACGTGGTAGTTTCTTTTGGGGCCAGTCACTCTACAGGTCACCTAATGCATCCTTGTCTGGTGCTGTTGCTTAAAATGGGATGTATCAGCTTAAATGTCACTTCTTCAGTAAACCTTACTTGATCCCCTATAGAAAACGATGTTCCCTTCACTCAAACAAGGTAAATGAAGGGTGCTTTTCCAAAGGTAAGGGCAGAGTTAAGGGACTCCAACAGGGAAGTTGATGCCTCCTTGGAGCTAGCAAGAGCTGGCAGCCTTACCTCTGTTGGACTTGAATAGGCAGGGGTGGGAGCAGCTTTTGGGGCCAGGAGAAAGTGGTGGGAGTTGTAGGGATTGTGTAGAGGTTGCCTGGCAGGACCTGTGACCTCAGGTAGAGGGAGGCAGCTAGCCCACCAGGGAAGGAGCTGGGAAAGTAAATATCTCGCCTTCATTCTCTCCTCCTCTCCAATCTCCTGCCAGTGCCTTGATTGGCTGAATCTAACTGGAAGCTAGAGGACAAGAGATCCTGTTGAAACAATCCATACATGTCAGCCTCCCGAGGGCACAAACGATGGAGAGAGATTGAAAATGGATCTGGGAGTGGCAAATGGAAAATATCCAGCACGTCCCAAACTAGGTACCTCCGCTGTTTGCCACTCCAGCGGAGTGACTGCATTTCCCCATCATAATGCTCATTCTAATTTATTGTATCTATTGGGAGATTAAGCATATGGTAAGGATTGTGTCCAACTTGTTCATTGCCCTGTTTCCAGTGCCTACCACTGTGCCTGCTTTGCAATGGTGTGCAATAGAGCTTGGGAAATGAGTGGGTGGATATGTCTGATGTCCTCTCACGGGCCATAAATGTCTTTGGGAACAGTGAATCTCCCAGCACAATGATTGCACATAAAAGGAACTATCTGGTGAATGAATATCTGTGCAACTGTGTGAATGGATGAATTCTAAGGATGGGGCACCTAGAAAATCCCATGGTGCCAAGTTTATGTTAGGATTCAACCCCAGATTCATTAAATTTATCAAGACCTGTTCCTTCCTGAGAGGCACGAGAGCTTATACCTGCGTCATCTTCTCCCACCCTGTATCCACACCACCTTGATCTGGTAGCATCCCCTCCATTTCCTTGGAAGCAGACTAGGGATGCTTACCTCAACCCTAGTTGGGGAATAAGCTGTGACCCAGGCTGAGATGATCAGACTGTCTCTGGGAATCAGCCTCTCAAATCCACCGGCGATGGGAAATGTACCCCTCTCCTTGCCTTCTACCTTTTTTTTTCTTAAGTT
Organism: Stenella coeruleoalba; assembly: GCF_951394435.1. Lineage (NCBI taxonomy): Eukaryota > Metazoa > Chordata > Mammalia > Artiodactyla > Delphinidae > Stenella > Stenella coeruleoalba. The sequence goes on from NC_137148.1 coordinate 135,712,590, forward strand.
GATAGGAGGTAGTGTTTGTTGCATGCATTCAAAAACTGATACACTTGAACACCAGGAGGAGGGTTCCAGACTTACCAGGCCATATGGTGATGTGGTTAAGGTCTTGAACTTTGTAGCTGTACTGCTTGATTTGAATCCCAGCTCTGCCGCTTCTTAGCTGTGTGACTTTAGGCAAGTTACTTGTCTTCTCTGTGCCTCAGTTTCTTAATCTTTAAAATGGGAGGATTCAATGAGTTAAAGCATGCAGAAGCATGTGCCTGGAACATGGTGAACACTCAGTAAATATCATCAGGGTCTTGACCATCCAAGCAACTTGAGAAAAAATAATTGATGGAGTTATACTTCTTTAAACAATGGAGAAAAAAAATCACAATCATGGAATAAATTGGAATGAATTGGACATTTCTCAAGGGTTACTTGTATCTTCCCACCCACTCTGCTGTAGGGTAGGTATAGAGAAAAAAAGGATCTAGAGCTATTTCTAAAGGAGACATTAAAAAAATGAGCTGCTGCGTTTTTAATTTTTCAAGAAAATCTAGAGGCCAGTGGCTGTTTCTGGTATTTCCTCTTCTTTTTCTGCGAAGTTCATGGGTTCTTGGCTCTAAATAAGCTTAGTTCTCTATAGCTTTCCACAAGGAAATTAAATTTTCAGGTCGTGCACAAAAGTTTAGTTATCACTAATATAATCATCGGTGCTGTCACTGCAGGGCTGTAGGATTCAAGACGGGGGAGGATGGGTTTTGACAGCAATAAAATATTTCCTCCTCTGGCCCTCCCTCTCAGACACGCAAACACGTGTCCCTCAAGTACACACCAGCACAACCATACACGTCTGTGCACAAAGGTATGGGCTTTCTCAGGAACAGTTATTATCCTGAGTGATTGTTTTAAACTCAAGCCAACCAGCCTTTTGGGGTGCCTAGTTAGCCTGAGCCAAGCATTGAGGGCACGGGAGAGAGGGGGTGCTCTCAGCATGATTATGTCCTGGTCCTGCCTTCCAGGACATTCCACAGTGATGTGCAAGGGGAGAGAGAGACACGTACCAGGATCTAATAAAAGGTAGACGGTGATAAGGGCTACTTGAGAGGTTAAAAAGTTGCTGAAGTTTGCTTTCTTTTTTTAACTTATTTTTTATGTGATTCTGGAGTATTTTCATACACTCTCAGTGTAGTTTTTGGAGTCAGCCAGCCTTGTTCTGTATCCGTCTGGATTTGATTGTGGGATTTACTACTTAAGAGTAGTGACACTCTCTGAGGCTGGTTTCCTCGTCTGTAACAGGATATTAATATCACCTCTCTGTATGTGCTAAGATTGCGTTCTGCTGCAAATAACAAAGGTCAGATGACAGTGGCTTAACTGAATAAAAACTTACATTTCTCGGGCTTCCCTGGTGGCACAGTGGTTGAGAGTCCGCCTGCTGATGCAGGGGACACGGGTTCGTGCCCCGGTCCAGGAGGATCCCACATGCCGCGGAGCGGCTGGGCCCGTGAGCCATGGCCGCTGAGCCTGTGCGTCCGGAGCCTGTGCTCCGCAATGGGAGAGACCACAACAGTGAGAGGCCCATGTACTGCAAAAAAACAAAAACAAAAAACAAAACAAAAACTTACATTTCTCATGGAAAAAGTGGTTCAGAGGTGGGCAATCTGGAGTTGGTACCAGTGCTCAAGGGACTCCTCAAGGATCCAGGGTCTTGCTGCCCCAGCATCCAGGGCCACAAGGTAGCTACTCCAGTTCCAGGCAAAGTGGTAAGAGGCCATCTGTGTCTGTCCCACTTTGGAGAGCTTTCTGGAGAGCCCTACTTAGTGACTCCATCTTACCCTTCATTGGCCACAGCTATGCTGGGATGACCAACGCTACCTGCAAAGGAATCTGGTATATCAGTATTTTAACTGGACGTGTTGTTGCCTCAAACAAAACTGAGGTCCTGTGAGGAAGCAAGAGGGGGAGACCCCAGCATATCTGCCACACTCTGTTGGGGATTGTTGAGAGGATTCCCTGAGAAATGTCAAACTCTTGGCCCATTGCCTGACATGTAACTATCATTACCACCTGAGACTCTTTCCAATGTCTTCCCCAAGGAGGATCCCCCAGCAAAGTGGCCATTGGAGACTTAGGCTCCCCACTGTCCTGGGACTCCCCCCGCCCCCGCTCGTGTGAATCTGACTCATGCCTCATAATGAGGCAATCTCAGCTCCTAGACAAAGTCTTCCCTCATCTCTCTGGTCCTCAAAGGCATCACCTGCTCTTTTGAAAACCTGTAGCACGAAACTTACTATATTACTCAAATGTAATTTAACATATGTTTCCTGGTATGACTAAATTTATATCTCTGTGTTTATTTTTTCTCTCAATAAGATGATAAATTTCTTGAGGGCAGAAATTACGTTTTATTCCTGCATCCCTGCCTCAAAGCTTTCATTACTGGTTCTGACACATAGTAGATGCTCATGTTGAATAGACTGTAGGGTATCGTGAGGTTGCTAGTATGGCTGGGGTTATGGTACTCCAGAGATTTATCCACATATGTGCGATAATGAATCACATTCTTTGGGTCATTTGCTATTTTGTCCACATTGGTTTTCAGAGTGGAGATGGACAAGATGTGGTCTAGTAGACATGGATTGTGGTCACTCTCTGAAAAAGAGCGGGATAAAAAGCAAGGTTTAGAATGCCAATATGGAATCAAGTATTCACTCATTCATTCATTCATTCATTCAACTGAGTGCCTGCTGTGTGCTAGGCACCATGCTGAGTTTGAACCACTCGATCCTGTGTCCCTTCCCACAACTTCTTCCCATCCTGAGTCAAGATGAGCTCCTTTGCTCAGCAGTACTCACTTTCTTTAGGTTTTCACTCAAGGGGACTTCCCTGAGCCCATCAATTTCAAAACCATTTCCTAATCTCGACTCAGCCCCTTGCTTTCAAGGGGAGCCCTGACAAATAATTAAGAGAGAAGAACATGAAGTAGGACTACTGTGGGTGGGAAAGCCCCATACATACATGCCCCTTTTTTCACCAGCTCATGTTCCTGGTCCCCAAATGAGCGATCAGTACCCCCTTTTCTCCCAGTTCAGTGGAAAGGAAAGGATTTGTCTTCAAGCAGATTAGATTTCATCCCTCAAAATGAATGAATTCAGCAAATGATTTCTGAGCCCTTATTATGTATAAAGTACTATGCTGGTATGGGTGACAAGAACACAGAGATATTAAATCAGTTAAGTAACTGACTCAATGTTTGATTAGACTGTGCTAGCTAATGGGGGTATCTTCATCTTTGTAAGAAAGACTGATAGAGCACTTTCTCTGTGCCAAGCCCTGTGCTTAATGCCATACCTAATTTTTCTCCTCTGAGGATTTACATCAATACTCTGAGACAGGTGGAAGGTAGAATAACTAACCTTTATCTCCTCCACCCCACCCCCTACCTCCTGCTTCCTGTTGAATCCACGAGGGAAGGGAGAGGGTTGGAAATCTAAAGTCAGGGTCTGAAATTCTGGGAAGAGACCACTTGTTGGTGGGGTGGCCTTTGCCAACATGGGGTGACTTCAGTAGAGCAGAAATGGCAGCATTTTTGGGTGGCAGAGGCCTGAGATATCTCTCCCACACCTTGCCTCTGAGTCTCTTTCAAGCCCAGAGTGGGTAGATGAGATCTAAAAATGTCCCCATGTCCCTTGATAGGGGAGAGGAAGTTAAAAAGTAAGAGCCAGATGCCGGCCATGGGGTCACTGTGATGTGGTTTCAGGTGATGTCATGGCAGAGTCTTTGTATGGATGAGCCATAGTTGGGGCCTCGGGATCAACAGAGCCAAGGAGATGCTGAGTCACACGGAGAACAACCTGCATTTACTGTGCCACTATTACATCAGCTGTGAACACTTTAGAAGTGGGTGTGACAAGGGAGAAGCCAACACCCAAGCCCAGAGTGATGAAGAATCTCAGTGGAGGCCAGCCATGATGTTGGGTGGTACCTGGACCTGCCAGGATGACAGGCTTTATCTGGAACAGATGACCTTCCCATGAGGCCAGGAGGGTGGGAAAAATCCTCCTGGGAATTTAGCTTCCCCCTCAAGGGAGACAAGAAGGAGAGAGAGAGGGGAGAACTTTCAATTCAGTGGAAATAAATTACCCCAAAGAGACGGGCTTTGGCCAGAGAAGTGTTGGTGTTATCTTAAAGTGGAAAGATTAAGAGTTTTATTCACCATTTGCAGGAAGAGTGGTTCCAAAACTGTGGTTGAGAAGTTTATATCCACAAGAGGAATTTAGGTAAAAACATCCTCAAATATTTCCTTTTCTAGTCTTCTACTCTTGGCTTTCCTCTCAGAGAGCCTCCTCGTAATCTGAAGTGCCTGCCAGGACCAAGTAGATATTAAATCCATGAATAATGGCTGAGGCTTCATTTGTTCACTCCATGGTTTCCCGGAGGGAACATGTATTTCATAGTCATCTTTTAATCAATGGAGAAATGAGAGGATGACTCACCCTTCAAAGCTGAGGGGGAAGACATGATGCCTTTGACTAGAGTCCCTCTGGCTTCTGGTTCCTTCCAGGTAGGATCAAGGTGGCCCAGTGAGGAGGCCACAAGGGAAGGGGCAGGAGGTGCTGGTGAGAGAGGTGGTGGCTATTTTGAACAAGGGGCTCTTCCTGTGAGGGGCTCCATCTTTACTCAGACCCAGGCTCCAACTCAGAAGTTCGGCTCCCTTCTCCAACACCCACTGTTAGATTCACACACTCACATACAAAACCACTCCTCACCACAACAGCTAGCAATGACCCTGCCCTAAGGCCCTTGCCTCTTCCAGAGGCAGGAAGAGGAAGGAATTATGGAAAAAACAACAAAACCAAAAAAACCTACTCCCTTCCTGGGAGTATAAGCAATTCCAGTTAATTTCTTTTGCACCAAATGAGGGTGCCGAGGACATTGAAATGGGGTGACCTCCACGGTGTGTGTTCAACTTACAGAAACTCAGTATACCAATTTACAAACCAGATCAATTAAGAGCTGATTATGCACTTTATAGGCAACTGCTTTGCTTCAGCCTGTGATTCCTTTGAGCAGTTGCTCCCTAGGCATTTAGGAATTTGCTTATAGATCGTGACTATTGATGGAAGGCAGAGGGAAGCAGAAAAATAGTTAGGAGGCGTTGTCTGCTATAGATCCAGGAGGAATGAAGAAAAAAGATGAAGTACCTCTGAAATCATGTAGATCAATGGGAAAGCAGGATGGACTTCCCAAATTTAATGTATATGCAACTTTGCATAGCATTATAAAATAATAGCTTTTGCCAAAACCTAACATTTACTTTATACAACGAACTTGATAGTTTACTTGCATGCATCCTCACAAGATCTGTAAGAGGTAGCTATTATTGTCCTCATACTGTAGATGAGTAAAACAAGGCCCGGGATGTGAAGAAACTTGTCAAAGTCCCAGATGTTTCAAGTTCACATTACTCCATCGATCAATAGTCATAAATCCAACAGTTGGTATACGTCTCTCTCCCTTTCTTTTTTGGTACGAAGCGCAAAGGGTTAATGAGTATTCATGTCTCTATTTGAAAAATGTTCTTTAAAAAGGAAACTATTTTTGGATAGAGTGAATTAAAGAGTAAACACAAGTCTCACTGCTGGTTTATTTTCACTGAGTGCACACACTCCTCCAACGATAATTCATCCAGGATGTGAGCTGGAACTCATTAGAAGTCACTGGGCCTGGGGGAGAAGATAAAACCATGATTAAAGACATCTGCGCCCTTCAGGACAATTTATTATCTTGGATTTCTTTTTTTTTTTTTTAATTTCATTTATTTTTGGCTGCGTTGGGTCTCTGTTGCTGCTCGTGTGCTTTAGTTGCAGAGAGCGGGGGCTACTCTTCATTATGGTGCATGGGCTTCTCATTGCGGTGGCTTCTCCTGTTGTGGAGCACAGGCTCTAGGCACATGGGCTTCAGTAGTTGTGGCTCGCGGCCTCTAGAGCACAGGCTCAGTAGTTGTAGTGCCTGGACTTAGTAGCTCTGCGGCATGTGGGATCTTCCTGGACCGGAGCTCGAACCCATGTCCCCAGCATTGGCAGGTGGATTCTTAACCACTGTGCCACCAGGGAAGTCCCTTGGATTTCATTTTTAATAGGAGATGCTAATTCATACAAGAAGTCCCCGGGGCAAATGAGTGGTGCACTGTAATTATTGTGGGTCTCTGCAGTGTCCAAGTATGTGCTGGCTCCTGGGCTGGGTGAGGTACCAGGTCTGCATGGAGGTGCCAGGCCTGGGAACTCCCTGGAACCTTGACCAGCCTGGCGTGGTGGAAGGACGATCTCTCTCAGTGCCACGAAACAGAACATGACTCCAAGTGATCCCTTATGAGTTGGATAATTTTTTCTCAAAAATTTCTCTGGTTATCACAATGGGAGGCTAAAAACTTGGCCCTTGAGATCAGGTTCAAAGCATTAAGATAGGTAGCAGGTGGCAGAGAGGCGTGACTATACTGAGAGTCAGATTCTCCCAGTTAGCAAAGTGGATGATAATGATCCACAATGGACCTCAAGCCCCTCGTCTGCAAAATGAGGAGGTGATGACACAGCCTCAAGGTCCTTTTCAAATCTGTGATAGAGTTAGAAATGTAAGGAATTGGGGGAGGCATCCTGGAGTTCAATTTCTTGCTCAGTCCCTTCCTTTACTGGGATGTTGGAAATATGTATAACAACAGCAGCAAAATAATGTTGGTTATTTACTGATGGTGAGACATAATGCTAAATTTTGTAAATATTGAGGCAATCCTATGAAGTAGGCATTGCCATTATCTCCATTTCACAGTGAGGGAACTGGAGCACAGAGGGACTAGGTGACTTACCCAAGGTCACATGGGTCCAGGTAGTATAACTTCAGCACCTGCATTCCCAGTCACTACAGTCTTCATCTGTAAAATGGGAGTAATGACATATCTACCTCAGAGGGTTACAGTGAGGATGAAATGACATCATGAACTAAAGTGCTGAGCATAGTTCCCGGCACATGATAATAGCTTGTTAAGTAAATTGGGTTTGTTTAGCTTGGAGAAGCTAATGAGAACAGGAGACTTAAATTATTGCCTTCAAATATATGAAGGATTTTTAATGATTCACTTATATTTGATGAATATTGAGCCCCTACAGAGCCAGACTAAATGCTTTGTATTATTCTTTTTTTTTTTGCGGTACGTGGGCCTCTCACTGCTGTGGCCTCTCCCGTTGCGGAGCACAGTCTCCGGACGCGCAGGCTCAGTGGCCATGGCTCACGGGCCCAGCCACTCCGCGGCATGTGGGATCTTCCCGGACCGGGACACGAACCCGTGTCCCCTGCATCGGCAGGCGGACTCTCAACCACTGCGCCACCAGGGAAGCCCTGCTTTGTATTATTCTTAAGTCTGTGTCATTCAGGAAGAGAATTTAATTTTAAACAGGAGAAATTTAATTAGCCATAAAAATAACTTGACCTTTTTACTGGGTATAAAATAACAGAGTAAATGATTGCAATCAGCTGTGAAGGTTGTATTCATGGTGTTTAAATGAATAGCTTCCAGGTACAATTGTGCAGGTTGTATACTGCACAAAACCAGGGGCTGCCATTTACACCATAGTGAATGTGTGAATAAGCATTCTTTGGAGCTGCATAATACACAACCTGCATGGCCCTTTGTGGCAGTCCGGCCTATTAGTCCTGAGGTGTTTAGACTGAAGCTCGTCCTATTTCAGCTGAAGGAATCATGGCTTTGAATAAAAGTTGAGAGTTGAGATAATTATCTAGGAAAGGTAAATATGTGGCTTATACAATACAACTCACCATACAGGGTTCCATGGCAGTCATAGATAATAGATCATGGCCTCAGAATCCCTCTCAACACAACGCTCCAGGGAGTTGCTATCCATAAATCAGATCTGTCACTTTGGCTGAAACAAAAGTTGTTCAGCACAGTGATGAGTAGCCATTCTGGAGTCAGAATGACTGGGTTCGAACCTGAGCTCTGCCACCTATGATACTGGTGATCTTAGTGAATCAGAAGGGCTGCTTTTGGCTGCAAGTAACAGAAACCAAACTAAAAGATTACAGAGAGTGACCCTCTTGAGAAACACTGTATCACCAAAGCTCTTGATGGAACAGGATAATCATGTATGGAAAAACTTGAACATTGATGACTCAATGCAGAAGTGATTCAGGAGAGATTAGACGTTAAGTGTAAAGCAGATTTAGGAATACCTTGACTAATTTACTTCATATATATATTTAATCAATGTATAAGAGTGATAAGTGGTAGAAAAAATCTAGGAATAAGTAAGTCTAAATGCACTCTTTCACCAAGTATAATATAAAAATTCTAAATGATCACAGTATAGTGTCATAGTTTACTTGGCAGCATTTTCTTGTTTTTGTTTGTTTGTTTTTGCGGTACACGGGCCTCTCACTGTTGTGGCCTCTCCCGTTGCGGAGCACAGGCTCCGGACTCGCAGGCTCAATGGCCATGGCTCATGGGCCCAGCCGCTCCGCGGCATGTGGGATCTTCCCGGACCAGGTCACGAACCCGTGTCCCCTGCATCGGCAGGCGGACTCTCAACCATTGTGCCACCAGGGAAGCCCTACTTGGCAGCATTTTTTTCTTTCTAGTTGGACACAATGCAGTGGTTCATCTTACAACTGATGGCCTCTTAGGTTAGAAGAAATGCAGCTTATCCTATCACAAGAAGGCCAGAGGGAGGGCAGTGCCAGGGTTGGCTAATTCAGCAACTCACCAACGTTGTTAGGAGCACAGTTTCTTTTCATCTTTCCACACTGTCATCCTTAGTCTGTCAGCCTGTTCTTTTAGGTGGCTCCCCTCATGGCCCCCAGATGGTAGCCCCAATTCTAGGTACTGTATGCCGGTGACAATGTCCAGGGGCAGATAAGGGAGTGCCTCTCCTGTATCTTGCTTTGGTCTGCAAGGATTCCTATCAGACTTCTCTTCACGTCTTGCTGTCTATAATTGTGCCTCACGTTCCTAATCGTTGTCAGTGGGAATGGGGTGAGGTAATGATAAATTGTGTTGCAGACAGAAGGAAGCGTATGTGCAAAGGTTAGGAGGCAAAAGGCTCTCTGCTTGTTTTCCAAGTGTAAGTCTTGCCTCTATAACCAGAACATAAGCTCCTCAAGCTTTTAAATCTTCCTAGATTGTAAACAACACCTAGTACAGAGGACTTGCTCCCCAGAAACCTTGCTGACTGACTAACAGCTGTCCTAATCTCTGAGGTAATTCAGGCCCAGATTTTCCTTTTCTTCAATGGCAGGTGGGGATTTTACCTATCTAGCTTTAGAGCGGCGTTGTAATTATAATAACAATCAGAATAAGAACAGTACCAATAAATGCTAACATTTTTTCAGTCCTTACCATATATCAGACACTATCCTAAGCACTTGATATGTGTTATTTAATCCTCAAAACCACCCTTCAAGGTAGTTATCAATATTATTATCGCCATTTCATTCTTGAAAGAGTCATTATGGCCAGGGGTGAAGTTGAGGTATAGGTTTCCTCTCCTGCAGCATATAAACGGAGAGTAAGAGAGGTAGTGATTCCCATGGGGAAATTTGGGGTACTGTATTAGAAGAGGGGTTTTGGATGCTGGACCACAAAACAGTAGAGTTTCACTATACAATGAACAAATGTGTGAATGAATAAATTATATAGGACCAAGTAATAAAATCAGATATTGAGAGGAAAGCGCTATAGAATTTGTGGCAGGGCAGAATAATGCACACCGCTCCCCCTCCCCCCAAGATGTCCCCATCGTAATCCCTGGAACCTATGAGTATATATTACCTTACATAGCAAAGAGGAATTTAAGTTGTAGATGGAATTAAGGTTGTTAATCAGCTGACCTTAGAATAAGGAGATTATCTTGGTATGCCCAGTGTAATCACAAGAGTTCTTAAAAGGAGAAGACAGAGGCAGAAGAGGATGTCAGAATGATGTGATGGGTAAAATACTCAACTCACTGTTGCTGGCTTGAAGATGCAGGAAGGGAACCAGAAGCCAAGGAACACAGGCATCCTCTAGAAGGTAGAAAAGTCAAGGAAATAGATTCTCTCCTAGAGCCTCTAGAAAGGAATGCAGCCCTGCTGATAAGTTGATTTTAGCCCAGTGAGGCTCATTTTGGACTTCTGACCTACAGAACTGTAGGATAATAAATTTGTGTTGCTTCAAGCCACTATGTTTGTGATAGTTATAACAGCAGTAGAAAATTAATAGAGTTCAAACAAAATAAATGATATTCCGGACAGAATAAATGAGTGAATAAATGAATGAATGATACAGGATCATGTAATGAAATCAAGGTAGAGAGAAGACTGCCATAGAGTTCAAAGGAGGGAGAGCTCTTTGTTGATGTAGTCAAGGAGGGTTCTTGGGGAAGGCAAGATTGTAATTGTAGTATTTTGTAAGCTCAACAAAAGGGGAGAAACTTCTGGCTGAGGAAAATGGAATGTTTCAAAGGCAGGAATGAATTGACATATTGGGAACTTCACTGAAATTGCATGTTACGATTGGAGAAGAGTATGAGATGGGGTTGGGTAGGTAAGAAAGAGGTGACTGTTGGAGGGTCTACAGATCTGGGATAAGATATTTCTATTTGTTCCGGTTAGCCAAGAGAAGGCAGTGTAGGCTTTTGAATGGAAACCTTTTGTGATGAAAACAGTGGTGCTCCGTATGGATTAGGGACAGTGGAGAGCAGAGCTGGGCCAGGCTGGCAGTGTGGAAATGGAGACAGGCAGTCTGTCTCTAGGAGCAATGCCTGGAACTCAGCAGTTAAATAGAAACGAGGGAGTCAGCAGAGAACCGTGGAAGGCAGGGCCTCTTAACCTGGGGCTCTCTTCTGTCTGTGACCTCAGGTCATCAAAGACACTCCTAAGATTAGATGCAAAATTTAGAGTGTTTGCAAGTTTCCCTGGGAGAGGGCCCACATCCTTTATTGGATTCTCAAAGGGCTCTGTGACTCCAGAAAGGTACAAGCCACTGATGTAATTTTAATTCACTGTATTGAAGAATAATATACATATAGAAAAGTGCAATATTATGAGTGCACAGCTTGCTGCATTTGCACAATCTGAATATCCCTAAGTAACCAGCACCCAAATCAAAAAACAGAACCCTGCCAGGACCCCAGAAGGTGCTTCTCAACCCCTTCCTATCATACCACTGCCCCCTCCTGGCCACCATAACCACTGCCTTGATTTCTAACTCTACTAAAGTGTGATGCTGGGGCTGCATGGGGCTAGCACCATAGGAATTGAGCCACCATTTCTAGGAGCAAGTATAGGCTAGAAAACCACCTATTGTGGTTTTCCTCCAGCGGTTTTAAGATGGAATTGGATGAGAAAACCACTTTCGTACTTTCCAGACATCCCCACATGGCTTTAGCTCAGGGCAGAACCCCTCCAAGCTGACCCCCTCCTTGGGTCTATGACCATCTGACTTGCTGCCAAGGCCGGGCTCTCCCCCAGGGCCTAAAATCTCTGTGCTTCACTCCGTTTGCTGCATTAGTCCCCATAATCCTGGGGGTTGGGCCTCGGGAAGAACAAAATCTAATTTGGGCATTTCATTTTATGAGTTGATCATTATTTGGTTTCCTCTCTGGTTCAGAATCAAGGGCCAAGAACACAGGCTCTTAAGTACATAGTTACCGTGGCGTGTTTTCACGCTGCAGCAAGTGGCTAAAATGCGTTGGAGGGTAAGAGGATTAGACAGAGAACAGTGTCTAGTAAATATTAATAGGAAGTCATCCTGCGAGGTGATGCAGAGCATTCCAGCAGACCCGAGGCCGGAGGAGACATAGACAGGACGTAAAAGGGTTCAGGATCTATCTATTTGCCTTTTCAAACAATAGTCAAATGAATAACGGTAACTGGATTTCAGATACGGCTTCTGCCTAAGCACATGAAAGCAGGGAACCCACGCAAAAAGAAATGAGGTGAAGCTCTTTGTGGCCTCACCAAGAATAATGGATACTGTCAGGGAAAAAAAAAAACCAAGCAGGAAAATTAAATTTCCTCAGAGAAACAGGGAGGGTGTGGGGAGGGAGGTGAGACAACCATGACTTCCTTTGCCCGGGTCCAGTGAGCCAGCCCTCCCTGCCAGCCAAGCCAGGTACGCGGGCGGGTCACTGCCCATCACAACCAATTACCAGGGGCTGCCCTAATTCTTGAGTTCTATTGGGATTTTGTGGTATTGATTTGTGCTAGGCTCAGCATCGGCTGGGCTTTCAAACTCTTTTTGTTTTGGAGAGACTTTCGTTAAGATGGTATTTGTTCTCCTGGGCAGGCCTTGAGCCCAGGAACGACTGTGAAGGTGGTGGGATTGGTTTGAGTCACTCTTCCGCACTCTCCGTCCCCTCCAGGCCCCTTGCACTTTGTATTTTCCCTCCTCTGCCCCTCACACTCAGCTCTCCCTCTTTCTCCAACCTGAATAGGCCCTACAGGCCAGGGAACTCTAGCCCTTTCCGGGGCCCAGGCTGTGTTATTTATCTACCTATCTATCTATCTATTTATTTAACACCTTCTTTTTTTTAACACCTTTATTAGTGTATAATTGCTTTACCATGGTGTGTTAGTTTCTGCTGTATAACAAAGTGAATCAGCTATAGGTATACATATGTCCCCATATCCCTGCCCTCTTGCGTCTCCCTCCTACCCTCCCTATCCCACCCCTCTAGGTGGTCACAAAGCACCGAGCTGATTTCCCTGTGCTATGCGGCTGCTTCCCACTAGCTATCTATTTTACATTTGGCAGTGTATATATCTCCATTCCGGGCTGTGTTTTTTAATGTAAAAAAGCTGCCATGGGCAGAGATGGTACTTTTAGTGTACCCTCTGTGTGTTTTTTGTTTTGTTTTATTTGAGAAAATATATGGCCAAAGCTAATCAGATTTCAGAAAAGCTCTTTAAGGTGCTAATTCATTCCTAATTATAATAGGAAATAAAATATATTTATTTGAACATAAAATAAATAACATTAAAAAGGTGCTTTAACATAAAAAATTAAGGTACCGTGAATACTTCCATTTAAGTGTGGTAGAGTGAACAGCTCTATTAATCTGGGTTTCCTCCCCAAACCCAGCTAAAATGACGTTAATTAACTGAAGATGGTAAAACCCATAAAGACAAAGAAAGAAAATGAGAGAAGTCAACAGGCTGGAAGATGGGAGGTAGGAGTGATAAGGGGCTTCTTAAAGAGTTAGGGAAGCTGAGACCTAGGAACATTTAAGGTGGGGGGCTGTAAAGAGCATGTTGACTCACCCCACAGAATGTCTAGAGATTCAGGAATTGGAGGCACTGGGCTCCTCTGCAAGCCAGGGTGCAGGTGTCCCGAACATAGGATGAGTTTAAAATCTGATTAAGGAGCAGTTAGACCCCACGGCCCTGCTCCCAGTCTGAGCAGCTGGGCAACTCTCCCTTTTCATCCCAGCTGAAGACAGAATGTGTCTTCTCTGGAGAGGTTGAACTTGAGCGGTTCTGGGCTTGGGACACAGCTGAGCGCAGAAGTGATGTGCTTCATTGGAAATGGGTATTAAGTGAAAGGCTCTTCGTTGAGTATGGAGGGCCTCAGCTTCCTTTCATCACTCAGCTCCCAGAATGCTGTGGTCAGCCTCACACCTCTACACAGGTAAGATGGATGGTGGTTCTCAGGGGGACTGGACCAATGCAAGAAACAATCCTACAGCTACTGGGTCCTTCCTGGTCAGTGCTCCCCTTGTAAGTGAATGAACAGTCAAAGCCTTTTAGTCTGTTTGGGCTGATTTAACAAAATACCATAGACTGGGTAGTTTATAAACAATAGAAATTTATTTCTTACAGTTCAGGAGGCTGGGAAGTGGTTTGGTGAGGGCCCCCTTCTGGGTTCATAGCTAGGACCTTTTTGCCGTGTCCTCACATGGTTGAAGGGGATTCAACCCTTTGTGGTGTCTCTTTATAAGAGCATTAATCCTACCCATGAGGGGTTCCATCCTTATGACCTAAGCACCTCCCACAGGTCCCACCTCCTAATCCTATCACATCAGGCATTAGGATTTCAACATATGAATTTTGTAGGGGGCACAAACATTCAGACTATAGCAGCCTCCTCTCATTATAGCCAAATACTGAGGATAGCTTCTAAACAGAAACACAGAAACTGAAAGAAAATAATGGGGAAAACAAAATATGGAGGAAACTAAGACAATGCAGGGATAAAAAGAACGGCTTAAAAAATTAGTATCTTCAGGGGCTTCCCTGGTGGCGCAGTGGTTGAGAGTCCGCCTGCCGATGCAGGGGACACGGGTTCGTGCCCCGGTCCGGGAAGATCCCACATGCTGCGGAGCGGCTGGGCCCGTGAGCCGTGGCCGCTGAGCCTGCGCGTCAGGAGCCTGTGCTCCGCAACGGGAGAGGCCACAACAGTGAGAGGCCCGCGTACCGCAAAAAAAAAAAAAAAAAAAAAAAAAAAGTATCTTCAGAGAGCTAAGAAGTTATATCTACTAGACAAGAATAAGATGTTATAAAAAGTACTCAACTTTCTAACAGTTAAAAATGTGTTAAATGGAGTAAAAGTTTCAATAAAAAACTGTGTGATAAAGTAGAGGAAATCTCCCTGAAAGTTGGTGGAAAGGAGAGAAAAGAGAGAAGACAGGGAGAGAATAGAGGATCTATCTTGGAAGTCAAACATCAGTTAATAGGAATTCTAGAAAAGGGGAAAAGGAAACTAAAGGAAAAGATAATGTCAAAGAAAGAATATTTCCTGTAACTGAAGGACCTAAGTTTCTAGATGCAAAGTGTCCGCCGAAGTGTTCAAAATAAAGACAGCAATAGGACCCTCACAGGGTGCATCATTGTTAAATTCCAGAATGCCAGAAACAGACACCTTAAAGCTTCCAGAGAGAAGAAACAGGTCATGTACGAAGGAGAGAAATCAGAATGGCATTGGGCTTCTTAACAGCTACACTGGAAGCTGGAAGTTAGGGAAAAAGTGTCTTTACATTGTTGAGAGAAAACGACATTTATTCTGGAATTGATTTCCCAGACAAGCTGTGAATCAGTTGTGAGGAATGAAAAAAGACATGTATGATCTCAAAAATTTTACATCCCATAGCAGCCTTTCTCAGTTTGTGTTCTACCCTATTGAAGAAGTACAATAAGAGAGAGAAATTCATGGCATACAGGAAATAGGGGATCCAACACAGATGAGAGCTGAAGGGAATTCCCAGGCAGATGATGAAAGAGGTTCCAAAATGACAGCTGCTTAGCTGGTCTAGAGAGCACCCAGTACAGGTTGGAACTAAAGGATGGAGGGTTCCAGGATGGGTGTCCCTAAGCAAAAATGTCCTTGAGAGATTGCCAATGGATTTGGGTACGCTGAGAGAAATTCTTAGAATTCCACGGGAATGTCTCGGGATAAATTAGTAACAGGCACATAGAAAGCTAAGCAAACAATGATCTCAGTCACAATGACAACAAAAATAAGGCAAGACAACTGCAGGAAAATCAGAAACTTGTGGAAGAAAGAAAATGAAGTCATAGCATGGCCACTTCTATGAGCAATACACACACAGTTATATCATTTTAAGTGCTACATTATGGTTAACAAAATCGTGATCAGAATGTGTTAGGCGAGTGGAGAGAGAGGACGGGCGTATGGGGAGGAGAACCGTGGAAGAAGGTCAAGGCCACGGTGGGAAGTCTATAGAAAATGTCTAAAATGGAACATTCAAGAAATACTGGTTCATGAATTTTATTTTCATGTATGAAAATAAATATCTGGAGAAGCATTTCAAAGAGCTGAAAGTCACTGGCCTTGGAGAGGGAATCAGGGGTACAAAGACTGATAAAGGGAACTCTTGTTTTTCTGGCAAAGGCCCCGTGGAAATATTTGACTTTTTAAAGGTTTTATAGTAATTGCTCTGATAAATTGAAACTTAAATTTAACAGAGGAAAAAAGGATCTTCTAATCTCACCTTCTACATATTAATTGTCAGTAGTTCGGTGAATATTCTTTTGGCCTTTTTTTCTATGCATACTATAAAAAATATAATTTTTAATCTTCCCATCTTTGGATAGTTGTCTTAATGCAAATTTTCTTCCATTTTCTTTTTCACTTGTATCTTCAATACGTTTTCCATGTTAGAGAGGTTAGTAATACTAATACATTTTATTGAATGTATGTTTCAGTAATCACAACTACAACCTTATACTTTGGGGAAAGAGCACTGCCTGTGAGTGGGAGAGCCAGCCCTCAGGGCCCCTTTTGCTTTGGGGCTTCCCTTCAGCTGACTCACCATTGGGTGTCATGTCCAAACTCCTATTCAGGTATCAATCAGTGAGGGTTTAATAAATTATGGCTCCTCCCAGACATATCTGCAATTTAATGGATAACTCCTGAAGATTAAATAACAAGCATATAACTTTAAGAATGAGCTAGTAATGAGAAAATTCCAGGTGCTTTCACAGAAAGTAGAAGGGATTGTTTTTGTGTAGAGAATTTCCAGTATAAATATTTTCCTAACCCTGCTTCTTGTTCTAGAAGAGGGACTTCCCCATTGTGCGGGGTAGTGCTCTGCGCTCCCCGTGGAACTCCTCTCTGTTTTCCCCCAACCCCAGACAGCAAGGGTATGGGCACATGCTCCAGGCTTGACACCCCTCTGCCCAGAGCTTTGACTCTTGAGAGTAACACAGAAATGAAGAGATGCTATTCGTGGTGGTGTGCTGTGTTAGCACCACATCCCTGCTCTTCCTCCCGGCACCCTTGTCTTGTCACTGTGCTGTCATCCACTGCTGCCTGTTCTTGCTACACCCTCTCTGGCTCTAAGGATGGGGTATCTGCTTTCCCCGTACATCTCCATCTTTGGGCTGAGCAGAAACCTGGTCCCTCAATTTTCACAGCGCCAAGAAGCCAGGAGGCAACTTCTAAGGGGAACATAACGATGGCTAGGGACAGTGGAAGAGGAACACACATGCAAGAGCAATACCGCACAGGATAGAACTGCCTCTGGGTCTAGGGCAGATCTGCCTTGCTCACAGCCTACCTCTGTGTTACCTGGAGCAGAGACTTTCCACTTCTGACCTCCTCTTTTCTGGAAGTGCTCTAGGTATCTTTCAAACCCCAGAGAGCAGAAAGTATTTCTTCTCATGCCTGTATAAGGACTGGTCTCTTCCCAGGAGTACTGGGAATGCTATTTCTCTTCAGGGCGAACCCCATCCTCTTTAAGGAATTTTGGTCAGGTCCCGTGGCCCAGACAAGACTATCACAAAATAGTTTGAGATGGGTACTTTTCCTAAACTCTGGGTGATTTAGTCTTTCTTATGCTCACCTGTCATCCTAACACCCTGCAATTACCAGTACGGCCTGGGATTGGCAGTTGGAGATCTGCCACTCAACACATGTGTCTGCCTAACCAAGGGAGGACAGACATGCAAGTCTCAATATGTAGATGGGAGTCGCAGTCCTGGCAGCCAAGTGAGTGCCCAATATCCATGTGCAAAAGCTCTGGTTAAAGCTGGAGTAGAATATACGGCTCAGGCTCGAGGCTAATTAGGCCTCTTCTTTACGTCCTGAATCTAAATCTGGGGACCACATACTCAGGCATGCTGACAAGCAGTGGGAGACATGCAGCAGATCCCACATCCATTTGCCCAACCTGCAGCGTGGACCGGGATGGCAAGCTTGCCTCCACTATCCAGCCGGGATGGGCCAGGAGAACCAGCCGGAGTAACACTGCTCACAGTAAAATGTTCAGGGATGGTCAGTTGTATTATCCTCCCCTCTTCCTGTGCGGAGGAGTAGATAGGGGATGGAGAGGGGGACAGAAGCATGTCCTTCCAGGAGGGAGAAGGGGAAAGGCTGCCCCACAATACCTAACAGAGTGTCTGGCGCTTGGTGTCTGCTCAGTAAATGTTTATGAATGAGAAGCAGCAAATGATCAGAAGCTAATAAGAAACACAAGACAAAGAGGAGCTCAGAGAAGGCTTCATGGAGGAGGGTCACCTAGAGTCATCTTCCCCATCCCTCTGTGGCCTGAGACTGGGGCATAGCTCATCTGAGATTGTATAATTAAAATGTCCCCCTAAGTAGCTATGGAGGTCTATGGCCATGGGAGCAAAATTATCTGTCATCAGTTCGGTTGGGTGTTGGCTGGAACTTTTGGATCCATTAGTAATTGTCACTGAAGTTGAATATAAATAAGTGATATGATCTAGATGTCCTTAAATTTCACCCCACTAAAATTACCTCATAAAACTAGGACCTTCTGCAGGATTACTGACAAAAAGAAAAATAAATCTCAATAAAGCTTCCATGTACCCTTGACTAACAACTGAATCATATCCAGAAGTCATATACCAATTGTGGAGTCCCTCACCCACCATTCTGATCAGTAAATCACTCCAGCAGCCAGCGCACACCCACACATGGATTTTGGATGACAAGTGGCACAACTGGAAAAACTTGAATGTCCCTGGAATCAATGGCAGGAAGGAGGAAGCACACTGAGTGAGAGAATTGAGTGCGGAGAAAAGCTGGACAAGAGACATCCAGGGGGTGGTGAGCACACCCAATTGGCGGATGAGCTAATCTGCTCATTAATCACTCCGCCGCTCTGTCTACAGGAAGCATTTGATGCTGGTTTCCCAGAGAAACTGTCTTCTTAGGGGCAGAAGGTTATTGACAAGAATTCACAGGTGCTTAGGGGATATTCCTAAAAATTGTGCATGACCAACAAGTGTGCCCCTGTGTGCCTGTGAGAAACAATGTTTAGACTGACCTGCTCAGTTCAGGCCTCTGCTAAGAAGGCAGCATTTTATTTTAATTAATTGATTGATTAATTAATTAATTAATTAAAAATTGAAGTATAGTTGAATTTACAATGTTGTGGCAATCTCTGCTGTACAGCAAAGTGACTCAGTTACACACAGAGAGACATTCTCTTTTTTATATTCTTTTCCATTATGGTTTATCACAGGATATTGAGTATAGTTCCCTGTGCTATACAGTAGGACCTTGTTCTTTTTTTTTTTTAACATCTTTATTGGAGTATAATTGCTTTACAATGGTGTGTTAGTTTCTGCTTTATAACAAAGTGAATCAGTTATACATACACATATGTCCCCATATCTCTTCCCTCTTGCGTCTCCCTCCCTCCCAACCTCCCTATCCCACCCCTCTAGGTGGTCACAAAGCACCGAGCTGATCTCCCTGTGCTATGCGGCTGCTTCCCACTAGCTCTCTATTTTACGTTTGGTAGTGTATATATGTCCATGCCACGCTCTCACTTTGTCCCAACTTACCCTTCCCCCTCCCTGTGTCCTCAAGTCCATTCTCCAGTAGGTCTGTGTCTTTATTCCTGTCTTACCCCTAGCTTCTTCATGACCATTTTTTTTTTCTTAGATTCCATATATATGTGTTAGCATACGGTATTTGTTTTTCTCTTTCTGACTTACTTCACTCTGTATGACAGACTCTAGGTCCATCCACCTCACTACAAATAACTCAATTTCGTTTCTTTTTATGGCTGAGTAATATTCCATTGTATATATGTGCCACATCTTCTTTATCCATTCATCTGTTGATGGACACTTAGGTTGCTTCTATGTCCTGGCTATTGTAAATAGAGCTGCAATGAACATTGTGATACATGACTCTTGTTGAATTATGGTTTTCTCAGAGTATATGCCCAGTAGTGGGATTGCTGGATCTTATGGTAGTTCTATTTTTAGTTTTTTAAAGGACCTTGTTCTTTAACCATCCTATATATAATAGTTTGCATCTGCTAATCCCAAACTCCCAGTCTGTCCCTCCCCCGTCTTCCCCTTGGCAACCAAAGTCTGTTCTCTATGTCCGTGAGGCTGTTTCTGTTTTGTAGATAGGTTTATTTGTGCCATATTTTAGATTCCACATATAAGTGATATCATATGGTATTTGTCTTTCTCTTCCTGACTTACTTCACTGAGTATGATCATCTCCAGTTGCATTCTTGTTGCTGCAAATGGCATTATTTAATTCTTTTATGTGGCTGAGTAGTATTCCATTGTATCTTCTTTATCCATTCATCTCTCAGTGGACATTTAGGTTGTTTCCATGTTTTGGCTATTGTGAATAGTGCTGATATGAACATAGGGGTGCATGTATCTTTTTGAATTTTAGTTTTGTCTGGGTACATGCCCACGAGTGGGATTGCTGGATCATATGGTAATTCTGTTTTTAGTTTTCTGAGGAACCTCCACACAGAAGCCAGCATTTTAAACACTAAGAGGACCAGCTGGCCCTACCTCAGACCATGCTTCTCTCACCCCACCCAGTCAAGAAATCTATACCAGTGACCTAGTTCTTTCTCAGAGTGGTCATGCCAACCTCACACTTTTGTTGCTGGGGCAAGGGCAGGCTCTGAGTGCTTTGGGATAAAGGAGGCACTTAGAATCTATGCCTTTCCCTTGGCCACCAGATGCAGAGCCCCACATTTGCCAACAGAACCCTCCCCCCATCTCTGTAGGCAGGCCTCCTTCCCTTCTGCTGTGGCTGGGCTTCTACCATGTGACAGAGGACATAGGGGCATGGCCACAGTCACCTCCAAGTGCACAGTCACCAAACCTAGCAACCTCGGGAGAAAAACAGAGGACTTAGAGTTCAGAAGACTTAGAACAACGGAAAAGACTCTATTACTCTGTCTTGGGTCCCTTGCCCTGTCTTTGAACCAGTCTCTCCAGCCAGGGAAATGGGGATGGGCCATATACTAATTATTTCGGAGGGATGGAACTGGATTGGCAGTCCCACCAGGCTAACAAGGGAAGCCTAGTGAAGCAGCAGCAATGCCATGAATGGAGGTGTGTGTGTGGGGAGGCTGTTATCCAATGAACCAGAGGAGAGAGATTAGATAAAGCAAAGCAGCAGATGTCTCGCACACGAGGGAAATCAGAACAAAATGAGCAGTAAGGTTTGGCAGAATGTGGAGAAATTCTGAAGTAGATGGCAATACCTAAAGATTTCTTTAGGGTGCTAGAGGCTTTAGGTGTGGATGGGGAGGAAGTTGGTAAGACATTGGCCAGGCCCTGACATTGCTGGGAAAGTGACTGCAAGAGCCAGTCACGCCTCTTCCTACATAAACGTCAGCAGACTATGCCTGGCTGGAGGGAGCACGATACTGACCCTTGGTGGCTTCTTGGGTTAAACTTATTTTCTCTAACTTAAATGACAAATGTGTCGGGGCCTCTTTCTCACTGCTTTAGGAGGTTTCTTTCCCATTGCTGGTGGTCATTCAGCTGTCAGGAAGGCTGCCAATTTACGAAAAGGAAATTTAGTGCTTTTGTTTAAACCCTGGAGAAATTCATTGCATCCAGAAAGGCAGTTTGCATCATGGCACATTGGGCTCTGATGGAACCCATGAACAGGGAGGAGGGTATTGAATGTTTAGAAACATGAGAGTGACCACAAGAACCACAGGGAAGATGGGGTCAGCTGAAAGGAAATCTGCTGATTTCCTAGGAGGGGGAAGTAAATAAAAGTGACGTGGTCCAGGTAATATTTTGGTGTGGCAGTACATATCAAAATCATAAATTTGTTTGCCAGGTGTGGTTCCTGAGGCTGAATGTTAAAGGGTGCTTGGAGTGTTGTGTTAAGAAGGATTCTGAAGCAGTGTCTGGGCTCAGCCAGAAGCAGTGCTATAATGGATACAGGGAGGCATTCCAGTGTCATCAAAATGGAGCATGGTGGTATATATCCACTATATTTGTCTTCTTCAAGGATGCAAGAATCTAATTTCCAAGGTGTTATCCCAGGAAACAATTACAATGGAAGAAAAAAATGCTGTATGCCTCAAAAGTGTTCTTCTTGCTCTCATTTACTGTAGCAGCAGTTTGTCCTACAGAAGGGTAATGGTCACTTGTCAGAATTAAATTGTTGACCATGAAGATCATGGAGAAACACAGGAAAATGTGGGACATACTAATGTTGCGGAAAAAGAAAACATTTATATGCAAGAAATGATTGCAAATAGGTATAAAAAAGACATATAATAAATACATATTTGTGTGCATGTGGGGGCCATTTCTTTCATGTTCATTAGTGTATAGAACCCAGTTCCTATCACACAGCAGGTACAGTAAATACCTGTTGACTATTTTATTGCTAACTTTATACATTTTTACAATAAAATAGTTCCCCAAAGAAGGAATAAAAGCTAAAACAAAAAATCCAAACTGCTGAAAATTAATGTGTTTGCAGAAATAACAATTTGTTCTGCTTTCTCCAGTCAGCTTAGCATCACACTTAGACTCATTCTAGGACTTCACTGAGTAACTCCAAAGACATCTGTTAAATTCTTCCAGGCAGTCACATTTATCAATAAAGACTTATCCACTCTTCTTTTACTTCCAGATGCTCAGGCTTGGGCTTCTGAAATTCTGAAAGCACCCTTGTTTATTTTTCTTCCAGAGATTGTTGAATTGCCCCAAAGAAAGTTTTTCTTTCATTTTGTGTAGTCAGAGAGGTAACTAACTATAAGAATGACTTCAGTAGCATCTCCAAGGCCAGCTGAAAGCTTTTGATGGAATTCAAAATTCAGATCTGAGGTCTATGAATATGATTACTGAGTGATTGACAGATCAAGGCCAGGTATCAAACAGACCTCAGATGCTGACAAAACCTCTGCTCACTGGAGTGAACTCCAAATATGTGGACAAGTGATCAAATACTGTGTAACTTCACTAACTTCAGAAACTCTCATAATATTCCCTAATTCCATCAAACAGTAATTATTCTTTTCTCTGAACTACACAAAGCACTCATAACCTTCAACTAGGAAATTAAAGTTTGTTTTCAATTTCCTTGGGCAAGGCAAATGCAAGGGTAAATTCACAGTCTGTAGCATGTCTGGCACTAGAAAAGCATTGGAAATGTGATGGGGAATTACAATGTAGGAAAATCACCCAAAGACAATGCAATATTTAGCTGATGATAATCTCAGAAGATGAGAGATGAGGACAGAAGCCGCTGGATGAACAGGCAGTATCTCTGGGAGCAAAGAAAAAATGGAGAGGGGAGGCAGTTATTGCAGTGGTTTAGACCAAGAAGAAAAAGCCATGGTGTATCTGTCTATACCAGTCTAATATACTAGAAAACACAACAT
Source organism: Stenella coeruleoalba (assembly GCF_951394435.1). Classification (NCBI taxonomy): domain Eukaryota; kingdom Metazoa; phylum Chordata; class Mammalia; order Artiodactyla; family Delphinidae; genus Stenella; species Stenella coeruleoalba. Next base: position 135,735,725 of record NC_137148.1, read on the forward strand.
CTGTCTGTTTCACTGGGTCCAAAATAGTCAATTTACTGTCACATGTAATTTACTCATTATACAGTAATAGTTTTCTGTCTCTCTTTACTACTCACCTAAATATCTTCTGTTCCTAGCCCTTTGTTTTTAATACCATCATTTTTAAAATTATAATAATTCTTGCATGTATCTATTCTACCGATTTTGCTGAACGTCTACCGTGAACAGGCAGTATGTGAGCATAACGGTTAGAGAGTGAGCAATAAAAAATGGTCAGGGACACAGGTAATTACAATTTGGTGGTATGATACCAGGATGAATTAGGTGCTCTCAAAGCACTAAAGAGGAGGCCTAACCTTGGTTGGCAAAGGCTTTCTGGAAGTGGTGACAGATAGTCTAGTTCTGAAGATAAAATGGCTTGGGTGGTGCAGAAGCATCCTATATCACCTACTATCCTTCTCAGATAAAAGAACTGTTAAGGTTCGTGCCCCGGTCCGCGAAGATCCCACATGCCGCGGAGCTGCTGGTCCCGTGAGCCATGGCTGCTGAGCTTGCGCGTCCGGAGCCTGTGCTCTGCAACGGGAGAGGCCACAACAGTGGGAGGCCCGCGTACCGCAAAAAAAAAAAAAAAAGAACTGTTAAAATTTATGTGTGTTTTATTCTAGTGTTTTTTTTCTATACACAGACAGGTAGGTAGATATATAGATATGGTAATAATAATGATTATACAGATATACATAGGTTTATAGAACTGTGATCATAATCTCTGGACCTTTCAGTGCTGTCTTTTCCATGCTTTTAAATATGTATTGAAAACATGGATTTTGATAGATAAATAATACTGTATTGAGTAGATGTTTCATAATGTAAGAGAATGTTTGATCATTCTCTTTGGGTTCATCAGAGTTTTTGTTTCCAAGCCACAAAACCCAACCCAGGCTAAATTAAGTGGAAGAGGAATTTACTGGAATAATATTACGTAGTCATAGAATCTATGGAAGGGCTGGGAAAATAGGCTAAGAACAAGAGCAGGAATCAAGATAGACCCAGCACTGGGAACTGTATTTAGGGCTGACCACAGAAACAATGCCTTTAGCATTTATTGATACTTAGGTGTCAGTGTTCTGAGAAGGAGCATCTTTCTGACCAAGCCTAGAAAGTAAGTCTTACTTACTTTTGTAAGTACTTACTTATTGTAAGTCTTTTGTAAGTACTTACTTATTGTAAGTCTTACACCAGACTTACAATAAGAAGTGGGGCCCTGTGTCCCATCAAGACTCAGCCAATAGGGCCTTCCCCAAACAGGAAAGGCATTAGGATATGGCTAGCAGAAAAACCCCAGGAATATCCAATACCTCCTTATTGTTGGATGTTTATTGTTAGTTGTTTCCTTTTTCCTTTGTATTATAAAACTATTGAATGTTCTACAGAATCGTTGAACGTCGCTCTGATTATCTCCTTAAAATACATTCCCTAGGGGAAAAAAAAATACATTCCCTAGAAATGGAATTTCTGAATAAAAGTGTGAACATTTTTAAGTATCTTGATACCTATTGCCAAATTACTTTTCTGAAAAGTTGTATCAATTTAAACTCACTCTTGGAGTGTGGTATGTATGAGTGCGCCCATTTTCTGTGCCCCACATTGGGCATTATCGTTTTTGGGAACCTTCATGTTCACTCCTTTCTAGTCTGTACTCATATATTCAGCCTGTACCTCTTTAAAATTACATTTTGCAGTCAAAGCACCTAGTAGCACAGCAAACAGTTCAGTAAATAAGTTGTTTATTTTCTTGAGTTTATTTGAAGTAATTACCTTTATTGATTTTCTTCCCCATTAATTTGATTAATTCAGGGGCTGCTGCTTTTAATACGCTGTAGAGAAGCTGTTTCTTTTTCCATTCTGGAAGGGAACTGTTTACAAAGCAGTGAGTGCGTCTGATATAACAGAGGATTGAATTCTGCAGGTGAGGTTCTGAGGCTGTTGCTTTCCTGGGCATCTTCCTCTCAGACCTCCTGGCAGCAGGTGAGGGCACATCTCCAGAAGTAGGTACTTTCAGAGAGCCATGGCAGTGATGTAAGTCCAGCAGCCCTTAAACTGGGATGAATATGAAACCCAGAGAGGTGATGAAATATTTCATGAATCTTCTATCAACTTAGAAGAACATCTCTTTTAGCAAGAAATTGACAGGCATGAAGAATGTTAGGACCTGGGCTTCCATCAAGAGGATGCAAGTGGGGTCCAGGAAGAAGCACTTAAGGAGAAGTCTGGGCCCCAGAATGCTAGTCCCACTTTGCCATCAACTAGCTGTTTGGTGTTGGAGAAGCCACTTACCACCTCTCTGGATTTCACCAGGGAGTGGGCCATAGGATCTTAAGGGAACTTTCTCTTCTGATAGCCAAAGATTCTAAAGTTACTTACTTTGGATTTTTCAACATTGTTTGACTTCAATTGGCAGTGGTACTCAAACCATATCTTTCACTTTGCTGTCAGGTAGGAAATAACTGAATCATTAAACACGTGTCTTTTCCCCTTACCCTTGGGCTCAGAGCTTCTCTGGGGCCTGCAGGACTAGCCAAAAGTCAGGCATAAAACAAACTAAATTCTTCCAGAGAAAGCCACTTTTTTCCTCTATTTGCATAATTTGATTCTAATGTTCTGCCCTTGTCAAGTTCTTTCCTACTTGTAGACATTTATGCAATGGGTTATAATTGTATTATTTTATTGTTGGTCATTAACCATGGGTGAGTCACTTTTTAAAATGGGCTTATGTGGCTTATTAAGTATTCCGTTCACGAGGACTAGAGATAAGTCTGGACTAGAGATTTTGGATCACTGACATGAACAACCATCAATGGGTGTCTGCTTGGCAGGCAGCCAGGTTGGTGCCAAGCTCTGATTGGTTGGATGCTGTCATGACCATGTGGTCTCAGGTCCAGACGATGGTGCACATTCATGGGACAGTGGGCAGGTGTAACCTTTCTGTGAGGGGATGTTCAGCTTATTGAAAAGTTTACATAGCACAGAATTGTTTTCAATTTTCCCTAAGTAACTACCTGGCAAGGCCCAGAATTGGATCAGATCCAATTCTGCAGATAAAATGCCCCCAAACACATTTCCCCTGGAGAAAGACTGAAAATGTATGCACATTTATATCTGTCTATTTAAGCAAATCTCATTAACATGAATGGTGCAGAAAAATATACAGTATTGGAGTGGTTCATATTCTCATGCTAGTCTGGAAGGGACTTCATTATGGTCCAGCAGAGGTTAGCATTTACTAAGGCTATCAATACATGAGGTTTTTACAAATATAAGACCCTAGTCCAGGGATAGCAAATACATGGTACTTGAGCCTCAACTGTCTTTCCCAAACCCAGAGCAGACATCACTAATGGAAGACGGCATTCGTTCCTGCTGAGACACCAGTCAGACATCCAAGGAAGAACCTAATCTCTCTCCCTGCCCCAAGGTGTCAACCAGCTTGTCCATATGGGAAGTCACCTCTCTTGGAGAGGAAAGGAGATCCTGTTACTTCTTGGATATGACTGATGGAACAAAATCGAGTGCTTCTAAGCTCATCAACCAATGTACCAGGATGTTAAATTGATTTTCATTGTATTCTCAGAGGCTTAACTAAGTCCCCAGAGTTGAGGGCAGTGAGTGATAAGTACTCATGATTTCTGGGGAAAAAAATGTGCTAGACACTAGACTCATCCCTGGAGAATTACTAAGAGTCAGCAAAAATGGTGCCTCCTGTCTATTGCTTACTTCCAGCCTACATAAGAGGAAGACCAGAAATTGGAGAAGATGGGGCTAACAGAGGGGATGTCTTAGGAGAGCACTTTGGTTTTCCCCCCCACCACTACCACTTCCAGACAAATAAGAGAACTCTAGAATGAATATCTGGAGGTACTGAGGGTGCATCCCCTTGCCTAGAACACTCTGCAGGCAGGAGGCTGGCTGGAACTGTCTGCGATGTGGAGTCAGGAGGGAGGGGAGCAGTGGCAGCAACAGTCCTGTGTCATTTGTGGGACAGGATGAATGTGTTTCCTGTGGGCTGGGTAGGCACAGTAGAGGATAGGCAGGATTCAGCCACTCTGAAAGGGCTTCCACCCCAGAGAGCTGCCTGCCTACTCCTTTTATCCAAGTGTAAGTTCAGAGCTTACATCCTCAGAAATGCCTTCTCTGACCACCTAGACTAATACAGTGCCCCCTCCAGTCAACCCTTTATTACACCTCCTTGTTTATTTCCTTGGTAGCACTCTGGTATCTGTCAAAAAAAATTTTTTGGGGGGGGGGGTGGGGAGGAGTTAAGTGTGGAGAAGTGAAGTTTTAGAGAAGGAATCTCAAAGAGGCCACTTTTTTAAAAAATAAATTTATTTATTTTTGGCTGCATTTGGGTCTTCATTGCTGCATGCGGGCTTTCTCTAGTTGTGGCGAGCGGGGGCTACTCTTCGCTGCGGTGCGCGGGCTTCTTATTGCCGCAGCTTTTCTTGTTGCAGAGCATGGGCTGTAGGCGCATGGGCTTCAATAGTTGATGCGCGGGCTCAGTAGTTGTGGCTCGCGGGCTCTAGAGTGCAGGTTCAGTAGTTGTGGCACACGGGCTTAGTTGCTCCGTGGCATGTGGGATCTTCCCGGACCAGGACTCGAACTTGTGTCCCCTGCATTGGCAGGCGGATTCTTAATCACTGCACCACCAGGCAAGCCCGAGGCCACTCTTTAAAGAGTAAAAAAAGTTCCATGAGAGCTGGGACCATATTCATCTTATTCACCATTATTCCCAGTGCTCAGAATAGAACCTGGTCCATAGTAGCTGCTCAATAAAAATATATAGAATAGTAAATCTGTTCCAACCAAGAGCCCTAAGAGATCAATAGACAGCAACTGGTTCTGCGAAATGCAATTTCTCAAGTCTACGGCCTGCTTGTCAGTGTCTGAGTTAGAAGGGTTTAGTGGAAGAAGAGGGTAGGAACTCTCAACTGGAATAAAACTTGTGTCCTCCCCAGGTTTCTATTTTTCCTATGCTTCACTGCCTGGATAATTGAGAAGAAACTCTTTAGCGAAGTTCTTTCCTTCTATCCTGGACTCTCCTAGTCTGCAAAGTCTGCTGCCCCCTGGAAACTCACAAGGGCTCTCAGTCAGTTTTGACTGATTTGCTCTGCAGTGATGCGCTCTCCTCAGCCTTGATATGCCTCCAGGCTTCAGGGTAAGTTGAGCACCTGCCCGGTTGTTTGGAGACAATCTAGAAATTTGGAAACATACAAAGGCTATACATTTGCTAGTACTGCTTGTGGCTTTCTATACATTCTCCCGTGGGATGTGAAATTAAAATCATTTAACTTAAGCAGGTGTGTTTCCTCAGTGATAAGGACCCCAAATAAACACATTTATGAGAAGAACATGGGAAAACCAGGGTAGTTTTTAAAGTCATTCATTTTTCCATGCTTCTGATTAGAATCACAAATGAAATCTCTAACAACCCCAGTTATATAGTGATGAAGGAAATCATAGCCTGTCCTCTCTGTAAGATCTTTTTTTTGAAAGACAGAAATAAAAATCCCTTACCTTTGAATAGCACTTTGCAGTTTATAAGGATTTCTACCTATGTTATAGCATTTGATTGAAAAAAAAGTAAACCATCGGATAAATTTTAAAGCCCTCATAAAGCTGAAGAATCTTCTGGGTGTTCAGTAAATAAATGAATGCCTGTTTGAGTGCAGTGTTGAGACAGAACTACCACTGCATGTTCCCTTTAGAGGTAGGATTACACATCAGATTGACCTTGAGTGACAGATCACGTTTAAAAAAATCAGGTAAGGCTGTCTTGAAAACTAAAAGGTACAAAAAGTTCCAATCAGGTCCATGTTTAAGATTTTCTGGGCCCAGAGTGAGAGTACCTGCAAATAGAGGTTCACTTACATATGTATGAATATTTAAAAATGTGTAAACCAAGCCAGGAGACTGCTAAATAAAATATATTCCATCCTCCTACCTTGATAAGTAGACCTTCATAATGCTCTGGAAGGCCGGCTTTGAATTGGGAATTCTTGAACACCTCAGAGGAGTTCCCCTGTAGAACATGGTGGGGTAAGGAGAGTCTGACTTGGGTGCCCCTCCTTTTCTTCCACTCTCCATCCTGAACCACAAGGGACCTTGAGTGCAGGTGAGTGCACACCCAGCCCTACACCAAGCAACATCCATACCCTCTCAGGAAAGTGGACCCTGGGTAAGAGGTCTGCATGGTCCCAGAAGTGAACTCAGGGCTATTTAGGCAAGAAAGAGGTGGGTGCAGGAGCTAGGTAGACAAGTTCCCTAGGGCCCTGGGAGTCCTCACTCCATGGGGAGAGGTGTGGTCAGAGGAGGGAGCAGACAGGCCTCTCTAAAGTGCAGGGGCCTGGGCAGGGCCCCTCTTGTCCAGGTCTAAAGGAGGTACTAAATCCAATGATAGTTGGAATTCAACTGAGTGTTGTTTGCTCTTCAGCTTGTATCTAGTTACCCTTTACTTTAAGTAAACATTTATAAATGCTGCACTAATCAAGGGCCTATTTAAAATGATGCTCAGTTTAGTTTTGATTTTTAAAAATTATTTGAGGCTACTTGGGATGGAGCATCTAATAGTTAGAACACATGGACCTAAATTAGAAGTAGGAAGATAAAGTATGCTGGCACTAGTCTATACAGATGAATCAAAAGAGCAATAACCATAATAATAATGCCTTTAATAGTATAATTCTCTGGTTCCGAAGCTCTTTCATTTATATATGTATCACTTTATTCTTATAAGAATAAGCGTCAGTGCTTGAAATTTGAAAGATGCATATTCCAGGCAAATAAAAAGGAAACCCTGCTTGACATTTTGAGGAATACCTTTACAGAGTCCATTGGCCTGAGGAGGCAGTATAGAAGGAAGAATCAAAGATGCCAAATAGACTTCAACTTGGGGCCAGCTCTGATCTGTCCATAGTGGCTGCCTGAAGTGCTTGATTCAGAAAGTCTCAGGCCATGCCCAGCCTTAGTGGCTGGTATGAATTAGGTCAAGGGAGGGGCCGGGATGGCATGTATGCCATGAAGGTGCCACCTCTGGGCTTGAAGAATGCATGTGACAGACAGTAAGGGTAAGCAGGATTCTTGGGGTCATCCTTAATATTTTGAGGTTGTCAGTAAGGAGGAAAATCAATCCAAATTCTTAACAAGAATTCTGTTATTCTTGAATATTTGTCTTCCTCAAGCAAAAATGATCCATTCCGGGTTTCTTTGAGAAAGATGCTGCTTTCAACATGCTTTCCTGGTATGGAAAAAGATTGGCTAGACACCTGCTAAGGTGTTCATTGGTGATAACTGGATTTATATGAGACTTGGGTTCTCTTCTCATCTCTGTCACTAACTAGCTGTGTGACCTTGAGCAAATCCCTAACCTCTGGACCTCTATTTCCTTATCTTCAAAACAGGGATATTATCTCAGTGATCTCTCAGAATTTTGTGAGGCTTAAAAGAGATAGTACCAAAGCAAGCCTTTGAAATTAAAAAAAACGAACAAACATTGTATAGATGTAAACCATTTTGACTCCACTTAAAAATGAGCAGATTGGACTAGGGTAGCGTTTCCCAAAGTGTGTTGCTTGGAACATTAGTTTCATGGGATGTCAATAGGTATTGCACTAAAGCCATCAAACAAACAAAAACATGTTCTGTCGTGAAATAAATTTAGGAAACTCTGGGCTGAACAAACTTAAACAGGCATCATTACCACAGGAATTATTAGCTTTTACTATTTTTTAAAAAAATAAATTTATTTATTTATTTATTTTTGGCTGCATTGGGTCTTCGTTGCTGCGCACGGGCTTTCTCTAGTTGCGGTGAGCGGGCTTCAGTAGTTGTGGCACACGGGCTCTAGAGCACAGGCTCAGTAGTTGTGGTGCATGGGCTTAGTTGCTCCGCGGCATGTGGGATCCTCCCAGACCAGGGTTTGAACCCATGTCCCCTGCACTGGCAGGCGGACTCTTAACCACTGCGCTACCGGGGAAGCCCAGCTTTTACTATTTAATGTGCACTGTGAATCTTTAAAATTGAACAGTCCTTTGGAAATCATTGAACAATCTGCTCTCTAAGTTCCCTCAAACTTGAATGCTCTCTGATTCATGTATTTATTAACAAAGGTTTATACAGCCCCTCTTATGGGCAGACACTATTCAGTGTACAAAACAGAGACAAGAAAATCCCTGCTTTCATGGAGCTTACATCCTAACGGGATTTGATGTCACTCATCTAAAGGATGCTTGTGCTTAGAGAAGGGACTGCTATCCCTTAACTCAAAGAAATGAAACTTTCAAGTAGAATTGTCACACACAGAGTGGGGAAGGACAGTCTGTGGGCAGGTAGGGACGACTGCTCTTAATTGTGACTTCTGTAACTCAGCATCTGAGCTGAGGTTAAAACATGACCTTTGATCTGAAGAAGAAGATGGCTACTGCTTCCTGGGGGCACAAGATCACATTCATCCATTTATTCACTCATCCATTTATCAAATACCTCTGGGCATGATATATGTCATACATGGAAGTGTGCAAGACACAATCAGTACCCTCAGAGCCAAATTCCAGGTGGGCAGGCAGATAAAGATGTGAGTTTGCAACTCAGCATGTTCTGTGTGCTATAGTGGGGGTGTAAAGGGTGATATGGGAGCATGTTAGCAGGGTGCCCAACCTCACACTTCAGAGAAGGCATCTCAATGGACGTGACGTTTAAGCTGCATTATCCAGAGGTTGATAGTTTATTTAGTGAACTGGCTTAGGGTGAGTGGGGGAAAATGGTGAGCAGGAAAAGTCTTTAGATAGTAGAAACAGCATGTGGAAAGGCCTAATGGCACTCCCACTGAACTTGTGCAACCAGAGTGGAATGAGCAGGAAAAGATAGCTTCACGTCTATCTAGGATTCTGTGCATGACATTCTCTGAGAAAGCATTTTGTTGTTGAACTAAAACTTGAAAATCGCTGGGGTTTTTGAAAAGGAACTTCCTGAAGCCCCTGCCATCTTTATAAGTCTTAGATTCTTCCCCTTCTATCAGTCTCCCTCCCCATGGGGGATTTTGGAAGATATAGAATCTCTCAATTCTCAAACGGGGGATTTTGGAAGATATAGAATCTCTCAATTCTCAAACGGGGGATTTTGGAAGATATAGAATCTCTCAATTCTCAAACCCAAAGGAACACATTACTACTGGCACATATATTCATTAGAACTATTTTGGTGATAAATGACAGAAAACACAACTCAGGATGACTTTAGCAAAATAGTATATTATCTTACATAACAGAAAAATCCAGAGAAAGTTTGATCTGGAGGCTCTAGACCCAGTCTCTCTCCATCTCTTACATTCTCTGTCCTCCAGGTATTCTTCATTTTTAGGCTCATATGGTGGCAAAATGGCTGCCAGCATCTCTATATCTACATCTTCCATGTCCAAGTCTAGTGGAAAAGAGGGTTGTTTTCCTGAAACTACCATACATGTATCTGTACTCACTCTGATTGCACCACCTTATGTCATGTGCACATCCCTGCACCAATCACTGCGGCCCCCTGGGATAAAATTACAATGATTGCACAGGCCTGGATCACATGATCCAATCCTTAAGCAGGAATTCAACTGAATAAATTTTAAAAATCTTATTGGCTTTATTTGTGATTCATGAATTGAGCAGCTTCCCATCGAGCACGAAGAAAGGAGCTCTGAAGAGCTGTACAAAATGAAAGACTTTTACAGGCAGAAGGGGGCAGGACAAGTTACTAGCAAAGAGTGGATTGTCTGTGGCAAAATCACCTTCCTTTATGGGACAGCAAGAGTCTTGACTGGTTTAAGATCCCACTCCTGGAAGAGGTTGAAACTGTAATTAAGTTAGGTATTATGTCTCGGTTTGGTGACTTGGGATTAGTATAAGTGGCTCCATTTTGGGCCTGCTGTCTCCTTTTTAAACTTATAGTCCTTACAGCGATCTGAAATCTTCCTCCTTGTAACTCTCTGCTGGCTTCAGTTCTCTCGTGTCCATAAAGAGAAATCCTTAGTTCATTGGCGGTAAAATGGTAGACTATGGCCAAATCTGGTCCGAGATGAGATCATTGCCCAGCACACTGTTTTAAATACAGTCGATCGTGGGTGCTTCAGGCGGGCAGGCAGGGTCTTTTCCCTGTGGTCTCCACAAGTCCCTGTTATCATATTCCCTGAGAGCTTCAAATATTTATGCCTCCTGCCTGAAGGGATTTGATTTTGCAATTCTGGTCTAATTCTTTCATGTGGTATTTGATCAGGTACTTGAAGACTGTAGTGTGACAGATAAAAAAAAAAAAGAAGAAGAAAAAAGAAAAGAAAAAGAATGGAACATGAATTTACACAGCCCAGTGAATTCTTGTCCTTCAAAGAATCACCTTGGGGGTGTTGCACACTTTTTCCAACGATACTGCTTTTGCTGGAAAGGATTTTCAAACTCCTCTTGGAATTGTTTTCAGAGCCTGAAGCAGATTCTTTGAATATCCTCACTGCTGGCAAATCCTCATTCTTTAAGAGTGGTTCTGATTTTTGGAAGAAGCCAGAGTCATTGAGAGCTGAGTATTGATGAGCAGGTTGGCTGACACGGCTGCCTGCCTCATGCTTTTTTCTGTGTCTAGAGCAAAGTGCAAGTAAGCAGTCATGAGGCTGAGGTCCTTGTAGGCTCATTTACAATTTTTTTGTTGTGTTTTTTACTTATTTATTTTTAATTTCATTAATTGAGTAAGCAACACATTTGCGTGGTTCACATTTCAAAGGGCACTATAGGATAAGCGGTGAAAAGCTTGTTTCCCATCCTTGTCCCCCGGCCACCCAGCTTTCCTTCCAGGTTTTGTATGTATTCTTCCAGACAGTCTCTGTGTATCCCTTAAATGTCTTGAAGAAGGCCCAGAGAGGCATCTGTAAATAAGTGAAGTGCTCGCTTCGGCAGCACATATACTAAAATATAAATAAGTGAAGCATTACTTGAATGCCTTTCAGGATCACTTCACTACATTGTATATAAATTCTGATATGTTTATGCCAAATACAAGTCTCATTATTTTCTAGTTATCTGACATTAGGTGTAAACTGTTGCCTTCCTTAGGGATAAATTGGGATCCTGAGAAGTCTCTGTAATGGGAGGTGGTGTCCTGGCTTAGTCACCTGAGCTGTGTGAGAGACCTGGTAAGTGACTTTATCTCTTTGAGATAAAGAGATATCTCTTTGGTTTCCTCATCTGTAAAATGCAAAGCAGCCCCCTCATAGGTTATTGTGAGGATTAAGTGAAATGATGCATGAAAATGATCCAAGGAGAATGTGATGGTGAATTTTTAATGGTAAATTTGGCTAGGCTATGACGCCCAGTTGTTTGGTCAAACACCAGTCTAGATGTTGCTGCTGTGAAGGTATTTTGTAGATATGATTACCATTTACAATCAGTTGACTTTAAGGAAAGCAGACTACCCTCCATAATATGAGCAAGCCTTATCCAATCAGTTGAAGTTTTCCAGAGAAGAAGGAATTCTGTCTCAAGACTGTAACATAGAAATCCTCCCCAGAGTTTCCAATCTGCGTGGCCTGCCTTATGGATGTCAAAGTCAAGACTGTAACATCAACTCTTACCTAAATTTCCAGCCTGCCGGCTTGCCCTAGAGATTTTGTACCTGCCAGCCTCCACAATCATGTGAACTAATTCCTTGAGAACCCTGACTGATGCAGCGGGAGAAAACTCTGGATTTTTGAGTGTGTGTGTGTTGGGGAAGGGATTGTTTAAAAAACAAAACAAAACAGGTTTTGGTCCTGGCTCTTCCACTGGCCAGCTGAAAATCCCTGAGCAAGACTTGGTACTATTGAGCTTCTAGTTTCCCCACCTGCCTAAAGCCTCTCAAGGTTGCTGGAAGAAAGATGCTATGAAAATGATTTGTCAAGCATCACACACATGCAGATGATTATTATTTGGTTATGCCTTCCTTTGAATGAACACATACCTTTAGGGTCACCCTTTGGTGGCCCCCAGACCTACATCTCCCTAAGATGTCCCTTTCTTGGGCATTGATTCATCTCTGTCTCGGGCTGTCGAGCCCATACCTGGGAATGAAATCCAATCCTGCAGCGAGTAGTTGTCAAAGGGGCTGCAGAGCCTCAGAGGGCTGTGCACCCACAGGCATGGGGAAGTAGAGGAGGAGGGTAAGAAAAAGTGGAGAGAGGAACTTGTGGAGGTGGGAGCAGGGAAGGGAGAGGGAGGATGAGAGAGGAAGGGGGTCATGTGCCAGGCTGGCTTCCAGGGGGCCGGGGCTGATTTGCTGGGGTAGCTGGGTCTGCACTGCAGATTGCAGGCTGATTGCAACAGATTAGCTGGGACTTAAAAGGGGCCTCATCAGAGCACATGAATACAGCACTGAGTGTTCTATTTCTCTCATCCTGGGGCTAGAGCCAATCAAACAGGAGAGGGCCAGAGGGTGGCGGGGAGAGGCACCATGAATAACCTGCCTCCTTTAACATCACAGTGCCTCAAAATACCACTTGATCCCATTTCCACTTTTTTTTTTCCTCTGCCAGGGACTCAAGGGCTGGCACTTGAGAGGGGTGAAACTTTCTGTAGCGTCTGAGACTCCCCCCATGTTGCTGCCCACCCCATTCTGATGTTCTTTATCTCATCACTCAGCCCTCTTCTTTCATACCACTTATCACAAGCTGAAATTATTTGATAAGCAATTATTTACAAAAACCCCTGCTCTTTCCACTAGAATGTGCCATGAGATCAGGAACCTTATCTAACTTGTTCATTCCTGTAGTTCCAGCTCCTGGCAGGGTAGTACATGGTAATGCTCAAAAAATGTTCATTAAGGAATGGGGTAGATATATAACGTCTACCGAGCACTCTCTCTGCGCCAGGCAAGGAGCCCAGAGATGTATATGCATTTCTCCTCTTAATGATAGTTCTCTCAAGGAAGTATGACAATCTTTATTTTACTGATAAGAAAACTAAAGCTCAGACTGGTTAAGTAACATGTTCCTGGTCACACAGTCAGAGCTGGGATTCTAATATGGGTTTGACAAAGTATATAGGCTCTTAATCACTATGCCAGGAATAGAATATGCTTTATCTGCAGTGCCAGCGTTAATTGACTGGCGGTTGCTTCCAGGAGCCCTTTAGCTAGAAGAATTCTGAAGCAGTTTCCTGACTTAGTGGGAAGAATGCTGAGATCAGTTAGTAATGTCTGCAAGGGGTGAGATGGGATGTCTAGTGGTAGTGGTACATGTGCTGTCTATTTGCCATTCTTACAATATATGATATCACCTCCCTAAAGATGTACAACAGAGGCAAAGAAAAAAAAAGAAGAGAGAGAGAACAACTAGGAGGCAGAGTGCTTGGCTTCTTTTCTGTCCCTAGTTTTTCACTCCTTCTTGCATTTGTCTTTTCTTTGCAATGGGAACACAGCTACCTACAGGATTGTTTGGAGGACAGGAATGTAATCAGAGGTAGGAACTAGCTTTGAAGGGTCTTGCAAGCAGAGGTTGAGATATTGCTTCATAAGCTGACATCGTGATGATGGGGGGGTCCTCAGGTAATGTGTTATTTCTGTGGGACTCCAATACCTCTGTGCAAATGTGCTGTTGTTATTTCCCAAAGGCCCTTCAGTGAACAAAGGGAGCAGGGAGTGTGGGGAGGTAGGTGACAGTCAGGCTGCTGAGCTGGATTTTGGGGATTGGTGCCTGGTTGCAGGTAAGGCTTTACAATCCACTGGTCATGGGGTGATCACCACGTATTTACTCTGCCCAACAGAAACCTGGGAGGGGGTACAGTATATTGTTTAAGATTGGGGCTTGTAGATTTTAGGTCCCAAGTTTGCCACTTACTGTGTAACCTTGGGTAAATCATATAACCTATTTGAGCCTTGGTCGCTGACTTAAAATAGCATCTGTCTTAGGGGCCTATTGTGAGAATTAAACGAGACAATGTGTGGAAGGGAACAATTTGGCTCTGGTATACAGCAAGCACTCAATGCATATTTGTTATTGTCTGTGAGGAACCTATATGCCTATGTGGAAACTGGAAAATCAGGGCAGTTATCTGAATCTATCTGTGTTGCCCCAAACCAGGTGATTGATGGTTTTTCATTTTTGTTTGTTTTTTCCCCTAGTTTACATCTGGGTGTTTTGAATACCCAGCCTCAGTATTTTCAGGACCTGAAAAGAGAAGGGCAGGGTTGTTCAGACTGTGTTCAAATACACAGTCTGAGGTCCTTGTTGCTGCTGTCAGGCCTCTCTCTAAACAAGGGGAAAATCCATCCTCCCACTGCGTGCTGAAAACTGTGCTTTGAGAATATTAAGTTGGGCGTTGCTTCATTTGCCCACAAGGGAAACCCACTGGGCCAGGACAGCCCTCCTTCCCCTCATTTTCCATAAGAAATGGCTTAGATCGCGGTTACCTGTGGTGATGGCTGTCATTTATTGAACACTAAGTGTGTGCTGGAACTTTATGCTCTTGACAGCCCTCTAAGGCAGCCACTATTCCCATCCTGGTTCTACAAATGAGACGATTGCAGCCCAGTATGTTTGAGTTACTTGTCCATAGCCAGGTAGTGGCAGAGCTGGGATTCAAACCCAGGCCAGCCGGGCCTCAGCAGCAACATGCTAACCACCAGACCACACTGTCTTCCGGAAACTCTGGCTTGATGAAGATGTCTGTTTGGCAGGGGGAGTAAAATGCCAGATGTGTAAGTCAGGGGCAGTGGAAACCATGGAGGGATGGGAGCTGTGGTTCTTACTCCCTGCTGCACATCTGAATCACCTGAGGAGCATTCATGAGCTAGGGATGCCTGGTCTGACCCCCAAAGACTCTGATGCTCTTGATCTTGGATGGAGGTGGAGCTTCGCAGGTGGTTCTGACAGGTTTCCAAGCTTGAGGACCACCGGAGCAGCAGAAGAAGGTCAGGAGGGGGTTAGCAAATTCCTCATGGTTAGGAACCTTTCCACTTCCTCCTTGGAAGGGGCTGATTCACATTGCAAGTGGTGTACCTTTATCTCAGTATCCCCATTTGCAGTGTGTGGGCAGTGGAGTTTGACAACACTGCAGGGTGCTGGGTAGATAAACAGCTTGTAAAGTGCCATTTAAATGGAAAGCATTGGGATGAAGTGTTCCTGGGGCTTTTCAGTTTCAGTGTGGTGGTACTCTGGGCCACATCCCTAGCAGTTCTGGATCATCAATAACCACTTGGGACCAGGATTCGAGGTATCTGCTTGCACAGCCTGGGGTAAGCGGGGAACTCTGATTGCCCCATCCTTTGGCTGAGGAACAGTGTGAGTGGATGCATAATTCGAACCATTAACTTGCTCTCAATATGGAGAATGAGATTTGTGGCTCCCTGTCACAAAGGAAATACGAAGCAGTAAACACACTTCCAGTTATGGATGGGGCTAAACACACCATTAAACTGAATGCTAATGGCTGTCTTCTGCTTCCTGTGAACATTTCACCGTGGCAACCAGCAGGTGCCCTTTTCTTGCCTTCTCTTTCATCTTCCCATAATTCTCTTCTGCCACAGCTTTTCGGATGATAATGGGCACATGCCTGAGATAGTAGTTAAAAGGAGAATTAGAGTTTTTTTTAAAAAAAGCAAGTTAGATTGGAGTAGATTTCCAGCTTCTCACACTATTTGCTTGTAGGATGTAGCAGTCTCAGGTACTGAGAACAGGCCAAGACAGGTGAACATCTTTAATTGATGTATCTTTATTTATTTTTTTAAAATAGATCTTTATTGGAGTATAATTGCTTCACAGTACTGTGTTAGTTTCTGTTGTACAACAAAGTGAATCAGCCATATGCATACACATGTCCCCATATCCCCTCCCTCTTGAGCCTCCCTCCCACCCTCCCTATCCCACCCCTCTGGTCGTGGCAAAGCACCGAGCTGATCTCCCTGTGCTATGTGGCTGCTTCCCACTAGCTATTTTACATCTGGTAGTGTATATATGTCGATGCTACTCTCACTTCGCCCCAGCTTCCCCCTCCCCACTGTGTCCTCAAGTCCATTCTCCATGTCTGCGCCTTTATTCCTGCCCTGCCACTAGGTTCATCAGTACCATTTTTTTTTTAAGATTTCATATATATGTGTTAGCATACGGTATTTGTGTTTCTCTTTCTGACTGACTTCACTCTGTATGACAGACTCTAGGTCCATCTACCTCTCTACAAATAACTCAATTTCATTTCTTTTTATGGCTGAGTAATATTCCATTGTATGTATGTGCCACATCTTCTTTATCCATTCATCTGTCGATGGACATTTAATATACTGCCTACTGAGGGCATCAAGCCTGGCCTGACTTCTTTTTTTTTTTTTTGTGGTGGCCTGACTTCTGAAGCTTGGTCACTAAATTGTGGAAGCAGCATAACTTAGGGCTTAAGAATAAGAGCCCAGGAGTTTGACATTTGGATATAAATCCTTTGCTGTTGCCTAAAAGCTGGGTAAATTTCCCTCTATGTGCCTACTTTTCTGTAAATTGGGGATAATAATAACCACTGTCTTATAGGGCTATTGTTGGGGGGCAGGGTGGAGGTGGAGTGGGGTAAGGGAGTGGGCTGGTTAATGAAAAATGAGTATAAAGTTCTTAGTATAGTGCCTGGCACAGAGGAGGCGCTCAGTAAATGGTAGCCATCCATTCTGATGATGATGGTGATGAGTAACATTGGCTGGGCGATTTTAGGCCGTTAACTTCCCTGAGCTGCAAATCCTTCATCTGTACAAGGCAAGCTAACCACAGCACCTGGGTCATTTGTTTAAAGCTCTAGATAAGAATTACATGATGAAAAGTACTAGGCACAGGGCTTGGCACATAGTAAGAGTTCAATAAGGACTTGCTGAATGAATGGAAAAAAAAAATGCTATACTGGCTGAAGAAGCTCAATCATCAGACCCAAAACGTTTAATATTAGACACAGAGAGAAAAAAATACGAGTAGCCCTGGACTTTTTGTCAGTATCATTTTTTTAGCAGCTGTGGACCTTCCTTTGCTTCCTCTCCTTGTTGTGCCCTCTCCTTTCAGTGCTTACCAAAAGCCTGTGCTGAAAAAGAGAAAGCATGATTCTGACATACATAAATGAAACCCCAGTATCACAATGGGCACCGAGCAAGGCCTCAGACGGGAAGGGCCATAAATAACAGAGCTGTCTGTGCACAGTTGCTCAGCTAGCAAAGCTGGCCATGGGCTCTTTGTCTCCTGCCCCAGCCCCTCAAGTGTCCAGCATCCTCACCTTGCCCCCCCCCCCCCCACCGCCGTCGAGCGCCCCCTCCCAGGTCTGCTCTGCAGGGCAGTGACTCATCCTCTGAATCTGCCTACTCTCAGTCTTCTGCCAACTGCAGCTCCCCTAGCTGTCCCATCCCAGCCCTCCCTGGAAGAAAACAACCTGGTAAACCAGGGACTGGCATAGCTGCTTAGTCAGCTACTCTTGGGAGTAATTGAAATGTTTTTGGATAGCATTTATGGTTTTAATTTCTAATTATAAAAGGGATACATGTTTATATTAGAAAATTTCGGGAAAAAAGTTTGCAGAAAGAAACCAAGCACACAGAAGAAAATAAAAATCCTGAGGCCCAGGCAACAACATCCCAGGCCAAGTTAAATCAGCATTACTATGGATGGGGTCCTGTATCGTTAGTGTTTTTTTAAATTTCAGAGGTGATTCCAGTGTGCAGGCAAGCCTGAACAATCAACTTACAGATACTTGCCAGTAGCACTTTGAAGTATTTCCTGTATTTTTTATTTTTATATTTGGATCATACTGTATATACCATTTGAAACCTGATTTGGGGAATTCCCTGGCGGTCCAGTGGTTAGGACTTCACACTTTCACTGCTGAGGGTGTAGGTTCGATCCCTGGTCACGGAACTAAGATCCCACAAGCTGCACAGTGTGGCCCCCCCCACAAAAAAAAAAGAAGAAAAAAAAGAAACCTGATTTTGTTTTCTTTGGCCTAACAATATGTTATGAACATCTTCCCAAATCATTAAGATTCTTCTATGACATGATTTTTAAAAGTGGCTGTGTAGTTTTCCATCTTATGCATGCACCATAATTATTTTTAGCCTATTAGCTATTATTAGACATTTTTCTAAAATTTTGCTGATTGAAATAATACTGAGATGTATTTCTACTCCTATCTGTGATCACTTACTTAGCTAACACATATAGTATATAACCATATGCTGGACACTATTCTAAGGCATTACATATATTTCATTTAATCTTCACAACCAGCCTATCAGGTACCTACTATTATCACCCTCATTTTAGAGATGAGGAAACTGAGGCTCAGAGAGGCCATGCTCTGGAATTAAAATTGCGGGATCAAAAAACATGAACATTTTCAAGGCTTTTGAAACACATTGCCAAATGGCCCACCACAGAGGTTTTATCCTTATTATGTGAGACATATGTGAGACAGAGCAGGGGGTCTTTGAGTTTGAAAATAATTCTGTAACCCAATGAAATCTATCAATTTAAAACCTCTCCTTATTGTAGGTCTTTTATGTATGTTAAAAAAATCTTTTATAGTAGGATTTAAAAAAATGATATCTATTAGGTGTTAAGTGTGGTTTTATCATTTGTAAGCAATGTGCCAAGCATAAGAGCTGGCATTGTTTTGTGGTGACAGGGAGGGGGGACTGACCAGAATTCTTCACTTTGTGGTCTTCTCAGGGGGCTGACTTCTAAGGACGAGCCTGAGTATTCATCCCTCTCCAATTCTCTTCTGTTTTCTAACTCTCTTCTTTGGGAGAATGTTTTTGGTAAAGTAGAGGAATATCTCCTGGAAGAGGTGCTACAAGAGGAGAGGTGGCATTATCAGGTAGAGAAAAATTTGTTAGGCTTCTGATGAAGTGACCCGAAGCCTCTTCCTCAAGGGAATCTGATTCGACTCCCTCCAGCTGCTCATGGGAATGAATGGAACTGGTTTTCTGGAAGCTCAGGAAGGAGGGCAGAGGGGCCCTCACAGCCGAGAGGACAAGGGAGCCCCAGGAAAGAGCAGCAGATAGGTGAGAGAGAAGAGACTTCTAGAGGCCCCTTGAGGGGCTCCGTAGGCCCTGAGGTGTCTCAAATACAAAGCTTTGTGTACCACCCCCCTGGCTTCTCTGTGTATTTGTCAAGTTCAATCATTAGCTTGGCTATTATTATTTTTCTTTTGGAAGAGGATTGCAACTCTATAAGACTCTTCCTGTCATCCCCCCGACCACACACACGCTGATAGTACAGTACCCACATTTCTGAGAGGTTTCCTACTTACAGCAGGAGAGCAAAAGAACTTGCCACTACTATGAACTCCTTGAGGACAGGGACCCGTGTCTTTTTGTTTTTTTAATTATATTCATTCTCAGTGGCTCTGGCAGGTCATAATTTTCATTTCTATTCACAGAACACCCCATCCTGTTAATTGACGCTTGGATGAGAGTTATGTTAGTGAGCTTTACTTTGGTTGCTACAAAAGCTCAATTCAAACTCTATTAAAAAAAGGGGGAGAGTCTAGGATGGAGAGGAAATATGGTTGAATTCAGAGTTTTGAAGGATGTTGTCTGTCTGTCTCTCTCCTTCTCTGGGCTGGCCTCATTCTCTTAAAAATGGGCTCCCTTCACAAGGTCCATGCCTTCTCTTGGATTTTATGTGTGAATACTGGGTGAGAAAAGTCCTCTTTTGTCTTGGGCCCAGCTAATCTGGGTTGATGAGTCTGGGAGCTGCCTGTACCTGTCCCTTGCTGTGTGATCCCAGCTTAACCTCGTGGAGAGAGAGGACTGTTCTCCCTAACATCCATATGTCAGTCCTAGAGAGGGACTGGCTGACTTGGCTTGAGTCACACCAAATCAATCAACTACTGCATCTAGAGGAATAAAGTGTAAGAGAGGCCGGACCCTTTATATGGCACCTTATGTGGTAACAGGCTGCACCTGGCACCCACAGAAAAGGACTGGAAAATAGTGTCAGGAAGATAAACCAACAAAGAACTGTGTTCAGACTCACTGTGTCCCTGGCCTAGGATTTCAGCTGGTCAAATTAATTTGGGTTTTTATTCCTGTTGTTAATGGCATATTCCTTCTAGTACTTTTCAGTCTGTAAATAAGGTAAACACTTGTTTTCATCAAAATCTGAATTTTTAACCCTTCTCCTTCAGTCATTGCTTCCCTGTAATTTTAAAATATGCAGATATCTTCACATTTATTGCCAGATTTTTCAAATGATGAGGTCAGTCTTTGAAGCCTCCATGTCTAGACCAGTTACTTGCTCTAATTGCTTTTAAATATGGGGTCCGGACACACTCCTCCACTGAAGCAGCCTCTCGCAGGCCACTCATGACCTCTGGGTCGCTGAATCCATTGTTCTTTCTTGGTCACGTTCTCCTGGCCGTTGCCAGCGCTTCTTAACGTGTAATCTTACTTTTGAGTGCCATCTCCATTTTGGGAGCAAAGAATGTCCTCATGAAGGACCTGGAAAAGCTGTTTGGCACTTCTGCCTTTTGGGGCTGTCTCATTTTGTTCTCTGTCTATAAATAGAAGAGGGACTCATTGTTTGCCCCTCCACCTTTCATCTGGCTATATTTTGCCTTTGGCTGGCAGAATGGACTTGTGGAAAGAGCACAAGATTTGGAATTAGATAAACTTGGGTTCGCATCCCGGCTCTTACTGCTTACTTGCTGTGGGGCCTCCAGTGAGATGATTTCTTTTTTTCAAACTTCTTTGAGCATCAGTTTTCCTCTCCTGAAAATGGAGGGAAACAATAGCACCTGCCTCGTAGGATGGCCCTATAGCTTCATGAGTAATGTGGAGGCACAAGGCCCAGCACCCCAGCAGATACTCAAAAGATGTGGATTCTCCTACTCCCCTCAAAAGATATTTGGTTTGTCCTCTGTCCCCTTGGGAATAAGCTCTGGGATGAATCACCACATTTATATGTCCTATAAAAGTTGCCAATCTGTTATATATTTTTAAATATATTCATGCTTTCTATATTCTAAAGCAGCTGGCCATTAGAAACAAACTTAAAGCTAACTGCTCTTTGGTTAAGCCTTCCCTACTCTTTCTTCTATAGAACATGGCCTTTTTCTTTTATTCTTTCTTGTGTACAGACATTTCTCCCTTGCCCTCTCCCCTCCATCCAGTTCAGCATCTGTTCCATTCTCCCGTGGAAAGGGCACACTCCCTTTCAGGAACTGTTCCTCTTTCACAGCATCTGGTTCTGGGGGGGGGGGGGCGGGGGGGGGGCTAAGGAGAGTCATGTGACCAAAGCTCGACCAATCGTAGTATCTCATTCCCTTGCCATAGCAGTTGGCTCAGTGGTGGCCACGTGATCCAAGTTTGGTTTATTGGTGTCCTTCTCTTGAAATTTTACTCGTGGGTTCTGGGAGAGAGAAATCTTCTTTCTCCTTGGGCGTTGCTAATCTGGATTGACGAAGCCTGGAGGTGCTTCTGCCTGGTCTCCTGCTGTGTGGATAAAGCTCTTCCATCTTAGGAGAGAATGAATCCAACACATGGAGAGAAGCAGGGAGCTGAGATATGGGGTGAGGAGAGAGGGGGAAGGGTGGGAGAGGTGATATCATCATTTGATTTCCTGAGGACATACTACTCCTGACCTTCTAAGATATGAGCCAGAGAATTCTGGTTTTTCCTTAAGCCAGATTGGGTTTGGTTTCTGCTCCTCTTGAAGTCAGGCCCCCTAATAAATTGATCGGTTTGTTTAAATTAACGGCTACCTTATAAATGAGACGTGTATATGTCACCACAAAATCTGACAGCCAGTCAACGTTACTGATAAGGCATAGAGTCATATACTGAGTTCCTACTAAGGGCAAAAGGATCTACAAAGCCCCTTTTACATTTGTATCACTGGAACCCTGCCTAGTTCCTGGAACATAGAAGGTCCCAATATGTATATAGGAATAAAGCAGGGCATGAAGGAGGATCTGATTGGTTCAGCTGGCCAGTCACCATCCAGTCCAGGAGAGTCCCATTGGCTAGGCCGCTGACTCCCACGGGGCCTTGGCCAGTCTACAGCTCGGCTATCAGTAAGTCAGGCCAGTTGCAGGTAGGGATCTGTGATGCAGAAAATAACCTCTTTTGCATAAGGAATTGTTTAATTTGACTGTGGGATAGCAAGTTCTTGAGTTTCACAAAGGGGACAGAATAGCAGCCTGGCACTTAGCTTGGCTTGTCCAGGCCATTTGAGCCCTCAGGGAAGGGTTTGGAGAACTACTGGGGGAGCTCCAGGAAAAGCTGAGCTATTCCTGTCCTGCTGAGGGTCTCCCCTTGGGCTTCTCATCCAGAGGAGAGCAGTGACCCCAGACCAAGGGGGGAATTCCGTGAAGCCACGGGAGCCTGAGTACCTGCCAGAGGATGGCTGACTCCAGAGTGACCTGCTGAGGCCTGCCGGTGAGAAACAAGCCCATGCCGTGGGGAGGCCAGCCAGCCAGCGCAGCAGCCATCTGTGCTGGGGATGAGAGCCTGGGGAAGCAGTAACGCTGCTGGTGGCGGCCTGTCTCTGGCCGTGTCCCCAGGCCTTGTTCCCACTGTAAGCTGACACTGGTGGAGCGGGGCCTCTCACGTCTTCCTCAAGGGGTCAGGAGGGCTCAGGGGCAGAGTCTATTCTCAGACACTGAGCAGCTGCCTGTAGGGGCTGCAGAGAGTGTGAGGAAAGCAGCCCCTACACAGGGGGCTTGGTGAGGAGGACTTGGAATTGGAGGGTTGGCATTTGAGGCTGATTTTAATCTTGGCCCTGTCTCCACAGCAACAGAGTAAACTGGGAGGCAGTGAACTGTACCCAGAGGGGTACCGGATAGAGGTCTAGAGACTCAGGGATTCACCCAGTTCTCTCCAAGCAGTTGTGGGACCAGGGCCAAGCCTCAGTCTCCTTATGGTACATTGAGGGAACTTGGGTCACATGCTCTTGGAGGATTTCTCTTGGTGAGTAATCACACCTCCCATCAAATGATTGATCTAAATTCACTTGCTGTGTTGAGATGACCGATCTGGAAAAGGTAGGCCTCACAGTTAACTTTCTTTGTAGGCAGTAGGGGATGGATGAGAAGCAACATTATTCCAAACATAATGACAGTAGTAATAATTGTTACAATAGTGATAACAAAACAGCCATTTAATTTAAAAAATACGCACTCTAAACCAGGCACTCTATTTTATGGTACATTAGCTTATTGATCTTTTACAACACTCCTCTGGGGTGGGTGTTATGATTCCTGTTTTGGAGATGAAACTATTGACCTTCAGAGAGGTTAAGTTACTCGCCCAGCATCTCACTATTAAAAAGGTGGCAAAGCTGGGATTTGAAGCTAGGTCTGCTTGCTTCTAAACCCTATGTTCTTGTCTACTCTGTTATCAAGTGGATGAGTGGTGCCTTCTACTCTCTGCTGTGAAAACATAGATACATAGAGGCTCAGAGCCCTGCCTAGAAGACAGGGCTGATTGTTTTTCAGTTGTTAGTATGTCATACAAAGCCATCAGCAACACAGTCCCAGACTTTTTTTTTCCAACTTCATCCCTCACTTTTCCCCATCACCCCCACCAAACTCACGGTCCACTCAACACACATTCCTGCTCAGGCAAGATTCAGGTGCCATCACATTTTGAAAGATGTTCTCTGATTTCCAAGCAGTTAACCACAATACCCTTTTGCTTCTGCTGTGGCATGTATCATATTCTGTAATTATGTTTTAGTCACCATTCATTTAATGAATATTTGCTGGGGGATTCTGTGTGTTTGGCATTGTGTTAGGTGCTTGTGAATTTTTCCCTGCCCACTTTCCCTGCCCTCCAGGTACCCAACACATACTAAAACTCACAGATTTCTTTTCAGAGATGTGTCTTATTTCCCTTGAATCTCAAGTAACTGACAAAGCCTGATATATTGAAGATGCTCAACAGCTATTTGAAAAGTGGACGCATGACCCAGAACCTACCTACTTTTGAATAACTGCCTGTTTCATCCCTATAGATCCCCCAATAGATTTTTAGATGCTTGTAGACAGGAGCTGGGTTTTATTTTGCTTTTGTCCCCATTGCTGGGTCCAGAGAAGGAATTTAATACATGTTTATTGAATGAGTCATTAGTGAGAAGGATGAGTTCTGGGGAATGAATATGCTAATTCTGCAGGTGTTGATCAAGCACCCACCATGCAGATACCACCAAGATCATTGCTTGAGTGGGCACCATGGTGAGTAAATACCATGTTGATCTTACGTCCTCAGGATGCTGAGTGTCTAGTGATCGGCTTATGCTTACAAACTAACATGGGAAACAGCAGAGAGAGAAGTCAGGCACCAACCAGACACCTACCCTGTCCAGAATCACTGCTGGTCCCTGGCCACGTCCTCAGCCCCCCTGTGGCTCTGATTCCCACAGCTTCCCTTCCTCAGAGGGCTCTCTGCCTCTGGGTAGAAATGAATGTGGCCTGTGAAAGAGCCCTGAGTTCTTGCAAAGATGATTGCCCCATCTAATTCAACATGAAATAAAGTAGACGGAAGGATTGTGACCCTTCCTGAGCCCAGAATCATTGCTCTTACTATTGGAAGGAGCTGGAACAGGTCATTTGTCCTGATTCTAATATTCTGTTTGTAGAAATCATTGTAATAGGGTGGAACTATGTTAACACCTGGCCACAGAATTCTTTTTTGGAGGAAAACTATCTTGGGACCCTGAGGACAAAGTTGGCAGGGACAAAGTGATGAAGAGAGAACTGATTTTTTGGCATAAAAATAAATAGGGAGTTTGCAAGAAGGAATTTGAAAGAAGAGAAGAAATAGAAGGGAGAGGACCCAGCAGGGGAATATTGGAAGTTGAAATTTGCATTAGTGGAAATTTTAAGAACAGGGATGTGTAATTTTATTTATTTATTTATTTATGGCTTTGTTGGGTCTTCATTGCTGCTCGTGAGCCTTCTCTAGCTGTGGCGAGCAGGGGCTTTTCTTCGCTGCAGTGTGTGGGCCTCTCATTGTGGTGGTCTCTCCTGTTTGGGAGCTCAGGCTCTAGGCGTGTGGGCCTCAGTAGTTGCAGCACATGGGCTCAGTAGTTGTGGCTCGCGGGCTCCAGAACGCAGGCTCAGCGGTTGCGGCACACAGGCCTAGTTGCTCCGCGGCAAGTGGGATCCTTCCGGATCAGGGCTCGAACCCGTGTCCCCTGCATTGGCAGGCGGACTCTCAACCACTGCGCCACCAGGGAAGCCCGGGATGTGTAATTTTTGACTGCGTGTTTTTTGTGTATGAGTGTTGTAAATTTTCTGTCTTCAGTAAAGAGACACACATACTTACACACACCCCTGTATAAGTGGGTCTTGGTGGGAGGAGAAAAGAAAGAAATTGCAGAAAAATTGCTGAGTTTCTTGTTTGTATTGGCACAAACAGCTCACACAGGATGGTGAGATTATCTATAAACTAAAATAATTCAATGGAAGCAGGTGATTAAGACAAGAGGTAATAGATATCCTCAGAAGGGTGGGTAGGAATGAGTATTGTGCATCACGTGTAGGATGGGGTTTCAAACCAATTTTTTATTTGACCTTCAAAGAACAGCAGCATTCACTAGGGTTCTTTGGTTTTAAGTAACAGAAATGGATTTTGGCTAAAAAACAACTAAAGGACTTTATTAGGTGGATTCTGTGTAGCTCACAGAACTGAAGAGAAAATTGAATAGTCAGGTCACACTGAGTAGGAAGTAGAGGATACCTCTTCAGGCATCCCCACGGAGGTGAGTCAGCCCAGCTTTTTGCCATGCTAGTGAGGTTCCCACCAAGATCAGACCTCAGAGAGAGGAAGTCCTATGGAGGAGTCTGGGTCACATGTGCTACCATCCATCCCCCTACTTGGCTGCAGTAACATGGAGTCATTGATCGTCATCATTGACTGTCTTCTGAGAGAATAAGAGGAGACTTTTCAAAGAAAGGAAAGGGGGTGCTTTCGCCTAAGCTCAGAGGAAGGGATGCTGGGCAAGCAGAAATAGCAAATGTCCACACTTACAGGGTACCTCAGCTAGGAGATGTTGCTGCTCTATGTATTGTTTGTAAAAATACTTAACACAAGCACCTGGTACAAAGTTCAACATGCAAGAAGGTATGAAGATACAGTTGGGCTTCCCTTCACCTCTGAGCTCAGTTTGTCCCATAGAGGCCACCACTCTTTCCTGTGTCTCCTTGCACAACACACACACACACACACACACACACACACACACACACACACACACACACACACACACACACACACACACTACAGCTGCCACTGCGAGGGCCTGCTCCCCAGACTCTGAGCCCTCTGAGGGCAGAACCTCCTTATTTGCCTCTGGGGTACTGACAACTAGAACAGTTTGGCTCCCTGCAGAAGTTCAGCAGCCAATTGCTAAGAGCCAAATTCTTGCAGGAAAGAGAAGGGGGAGGGAAGGGGGACAGATTCTGTCTGAGATCACTTGGTGCCTCGCTCTGTGATCTATGAGTTGCTTTTAATTTCCTGTGCTTGGCCGCCAGCAGCCTGATGAAATAAAGGAGATAGCAGGGCTGGCCCTGCCTGGCCTGGGGCTTGTCTGCTTGCTGCAAGGCCATGATCTCCAGACCTTGAAAAGACAAGAGCTGAGTGTGCTCCCCTTCCCCCCGCCTCTCAGCCTCCTCTATGTGGAGGGGGTGCAGAATGGGCTGCTCGAAACCAATACGCTTCCCAGGGGGCAGTGCAGAGTTCACTCCCTGGGCTTTGGGGGCAGACAAGGATGGTTTGGCTCCTGGCTCTGTTGCCTCCTGACTGGTTGCCTCATTCTCTGAGCCTCAGTTTCCTCAATCATAAATGGAGGATATTAGTAGGACCTACCTCACTGAGTTCTTAGGAGGATCCAAAGAGCATGAATTCAATGTATGAAGCAAGGTGCCTGGGACCTGGCACATACTAAGTTGGTGGTTGGTATCAGTATCATTCTTTCTGTTTACCACATGGTCACAAGGATCACTCTCAGCAAAATGGCCCAGTTGGTGACTTTGTCTTCTACCTTTCCTTTGAACACACCTTTCCCTTCCAGGTACAGTGTGGTCTGATCTTTCCTCATCTCTTCTGACATAGACAATATTAACTCCTTCTACTGCCGCTGCTGCTACTGGCATTCCTACCAGCATCACCACCTGCCACTGATTCAGTGTTGACTTTGTACCAGGCATGGTGCCCTGAATGTGGGGTGTGCCATCTAATCTTGACAACAGATGCTATTCCCACTCCAGGCTGAGAAAATGGAGTCACAGAGAGTCAAGGTGATTTCCTCCTGATTGATTGAATAATTAAAATTAGCAGTCTGATGGTCGTTTACAGAAGGACGTAGAGATTTAATGGATTATCTCCATCATTGGGTTTGTATTTTCAAAGTGTTCTTCAGAAAGAGGTCAGAGCTTACTCTGAAGGAATGAGTTGATGATGGGAGCAAGTTAATCTTCTTTGATGGGTTTGGGGAAGAAAGAATTGTGTGGGGGAAGAAGGAATGCTTTCCTACTACTCTTGAAATAAAACAGACGCCATTGCCCGCTCCATCTGAAATTAAGATCAATCCTAAATGTATCAGTGAGAGAATAGTGCAAAATTCCCTGCTGTTTTTTTGTGGAACAGGTAATAGAGTGGTCATTCCCTGAGAATTCTACTCCCTGGTGCATGAGATTGGTTAATAAACACAGACTCAAGATCTAAAGAAAACCAAAGACCTTGCCCCAACTTCAGTGAAGTTCCACTGTTGGCTGCTGAGCCTTCACCCTGAGCAGCCACAGGGCTTTCTGCTCATAGATGCAGCAGGTTGTTGCTGCAGCGACCTGCTGACCTGGTGCCTGGCCGGTGACAGGGACAGGACAAGGGAAGGGGGAATCAAGAGAGTAGGGGCTGGACACTGACCCCAAACATGACACATCATTTAGCTCCATCGGCTCTTAAGGGATGACCAGTCTCGTTCTTTTTACAAAGACTTCCAAGGAGTGGGAAGTGATCAGGCTTAGATTCCATACCCACAGTCAGTGACTGCCTTGCCCAGAATTCACTTGAATTAGTGTCTTCGGTGAAAATAATCAGAATATGAAATATTTACACAGCTCACTGTTAATCAAGGACTTTCACCTTCTTCTTTCCTTCTTTGCTTCCCTCTTCATCTTTCCCTCCTCCCTCTCCCAACCTTGTGTGTTTCCAACCTTTTAAAGATGAGTAGAAAGGACATCTCATGCCCACGTCACACTAATGTGAGTGGCAGAAGGGGGACCGAGAGTCTAAATGCCAGCCTTAGCAGTGGGGCAATCCTGGCTCTGTTACTGGTAGCCATAAGTCCAAGAGCAAGTTTCTTCATCTCTCTCATCCTTTGCTTCCTTGTCTGGAAAAGGACAATAACAGCAGCTACTTCAGAGGGTGACTCTGAGGGCTAACTGAGGTATATAAAGTGTTTATCAGAGTACCTGGTAGTTAGCAAGTGCCCAGTGAATGTCACTTTATCCCTACAGTCCTAAACATTGTCACCATGTAGACTGTGTGCAAGTCAGCTGACTTTATGTGTTGGACTTGAGTTTATACTGTGCTTTGCATTGTAAAAGATATATTTTGCAATGCCAATTAAAATATAATTCACTTTTCACTTGGCGAAGATGTTACTACCCAGTGCTTGTGAGCTTGTGGTGAAATGGGAGATGGGCCTTCTTATCAGGGCTTGCTGCATTCACACAGTGGCAGGGGCACCTTACTGTCTTACAAGGAGGTGAGCCTGGTTCTCATGCACCAATGATGGGATGGATCATGGTGTTAACTCTGGGAAAGCGAACTTTGATGTTGTGCTTTGAATGCTGTAGAAAGTTCCACTGGAGGCAAAGCAAGATAAACTAATGTCTAAAGATGATAAGAAGTGACCTGTAGGGATTTGGACAAATCAGTAAGCATTCTTCAGGGAGTGGCATTAAAACAAGGGAAAGAAATTGAAAATGACTCATCCACGTGTGTGTGGTCAAGTGGAGGAGGAATGTTTCAGACTGTTGTTCATCGAAATGGAAGAGTGACCCCTGAAAACTGGAGACCTTAAAAAACTACCTGTCAGTCCATTTGGATGACTCACAGACCTCTCGACCTTACCTGTCCACACCTGCATTCTTGATTCCATCCCACCCACTGAACCCACTGCGGTTGGCTCCACATGTGCTCAGTTCAAAAACCCAGGAGACTTCCTCAAGTTCT
This sequence comes from Stenella coeruleoalba, assembly GCF_951394435.1. Lineage (NCBI taxonomy): Eukaryota > Metazoa > Chordata > Mammalia > Artiodactyla > Delphinidae > Stenella > Stenella coeruleoalba. The sequence continues at coordinate 135,764,945 of NC_137148.1, forward strand.
TCATTTTCCTAACCCCCATCCAAGTGATCCGAATTCCTGTGTTTTCCACCTCCACCATGCATCTCTCATCAGTCCCCTTGTCTTCTCCCTGCTACTCACCTCATAACCTGTACAACTACAAACACTGTAACTGCTTTCCTTGCTTCTGCTTTTGCTTCTGTGGATCCTTTATCCACACAGCAGGAAGTGACTTTAGGGATCTGGACAAAGACCTGGAGAGGGCCTTTGACAATATAAATCAGGTCACATCACTTCCTTGTTTAAAATCCTCATCAGTAGGATGAGGATGGTGAGCACACCTTCCTCCTAGGGTTGATGTGAGCGGTAAAGGAGAGACCTCACCTTCAAGGGTCAGCACACGTGTACTCAGGAATAGTAACTCTCCTTATGGGGAGCATGATGGTCCCTGCCCTCTTGGACCAGATTCCTTTGATATTGACTAGGAGACAAGGGACCTGTCCTCATTTGCTCATTAGTTACCTGACTTCATTAGCTATGTAGTCTTGGATAAGCCACTTAACATCTTCTGAGCCTCAGTTTTGTCATCTGTGAAATGGGAGTAACAATAGTACCTGCCTCTAGGTTCTGTGTATTCATTGAGATAGTGCATAAAGTGCTTGGCATGATGCCTGTCACGTAATAAGTGCTGAAATAATGGTAGCTGTGAGTTCCTGTTATAATTGTTATGTCTTGTGCCTGTCTGGGAGGTGGTTGGCTTTCACCAACCACCATCTATGGTGCCCCCCACTGGCATGATTGCTACAGTTTGCCTACCTTTGGCTTAAGGACAAGACTCCAGTACTCATTATCTGGCAAATAAAATAAAGATGGACATGCTGGGAGCATTTTCTCTTGCGTCTGCCTTGGCTCCTTGCTATTTTGGAACTGTGTGCTGTGTACCTTTTGCAGGTGAGGCCGCTGCCATAGCAGGACTGGGATGCCACATGCAGGGTAACTGGCTCTGGGTTCTCCACCCCATTGTTGACTTTGGCATTCAGGACTTTGGTGGAGGGCTGCCATGGTTGCATTCCTCAGAGCAGCAAAGAGAAGAGAAAACAGTGCAACTCTTGCCAATTTCCTTGAGCTCCAAGGGAAAGAAACAAGTAACATGAGTAACAACACGAAAATGAGATTGGGTTGCTTTGGAATGAGCTGAAAGCCTTAGGGACAGGTTCCTGAAAGCCTTCAGGAACATCGCTGTTCCATCTTGGCTGCCCAGGGTTTTTTATTCTGCTGGGTGTAATACACTAACAGAAGGGAGGTAGAATTTCAATGACGGGGGTAGGGGTGGAGACAAGAGCCCTAGTGACGTGGTGGCTGCGGAGAGGGAATAGACTGTGGGAAGACTGGAGAAAGTAGTGATGCTATGGTAGACTAACAGATTTCCTGTGTAGTGTGTGACATAAACCTCTGACCTTCCCCAATTCAACTCACCTGCATTCATCTCCAAGGTATGGGGAATTGGGTTTGTTTTGGGGAATGTGGCAGAGTACGAATGTAAAATCAAGGTTGGCATTAAGCAAGAGCAGAGGCAGTCAAAGGGAACCCTGCATGTATTGATCACTATTGTATAAAGATGCAGTAGCTTGCTTAATTATATAGATCTCACCCTCCACATGAAATTTAAAAAGCGGTATGCAGAAAGTACTCAGATTGCTGTATTAGTGTGAATTAATAAGAAAAGCTGGTTGGCATAAACCTCTCCCCCTCCCACCCTTACTCCTTGGAAATAGAAGCAATATTGTTTAGCTAAAGTCAAATGGAAGGAGATTATATGGACTCTTTGGAAATGGGGAGGAGGAGATAGGAAGTATTTCTTCAGACTAGAGAGAGGCAGAAGAAGCTGCTGATACCTTGAGACTTTTTTTTTCTTTTTAAATCCATTGCAGCTTAAAGAAACATTCCAAAACTTGGTGACGTAGAACAGCAACAACGTTTATTTTGCTCATGGATTGGTAGTTTGGCCAGGATTGGGTGGGAACAGTGTGTTTCTCTCTCCACTCAGCTGGGGCGGCTGGAATCCTCTCATGGTTTGTTCATTTGCACGCCTGGCAATTCATGCTGGCTGCCCTCTGGGGCCCTGTCTGGGGCTGCCAGCCAGCACACCTACACCTCTTCCTGTGGCCTGGGCTTCCTCTTCACCACATAGTGGCCAGGTTCCAAGGGTGAGCACTGTGGGAGTGAGAGCCAGGCAGAGCTGTGTCGCCTTTTCTAACCTAGCCTGGGAAGTCCTGCAGCATCACTCTAACTGCATTCTACTCATTAGAAGTGAGTCACCAATTGTATTAATTTGCTGGGGCTGTCATAACAAAGTACCACAGGTTGGGAGTCTTAAACAACAGAAATTTATTTCTCACAGTTCTGGAGTGTAGAAGTCCAAGATCAAGGTGTCTGCAGGGTTGGTTTCTTCTGAGGACTCTCTCCTTGGCTTGTAGATGGCTGTCTTCTCCCTGTGTCTTCATATGGTCTTCTGTGTGTGCGTTGTCTCCTGATCTCCGCTTCTTACAGGGGCACCAGTCGGACTGGATAAAGTCCCAACCTAATGGCCTTATTTTATTTACCTCTTCAAAGTACTATCTCTGGATACAGTCACGTTTTGAGGGACTGGGGGAGTAAAGCTTCAACAAAGGAAAGCTTTATTCTTTGATTTAAACATGGAGCTGGGACAAAGTGAGAGAGTGGCATGGACATGTATACACTACCAAATGTAAAATAGATAGCTAGTGGGAAGCAGCCGCATAGCACAGGGAGGAGATATGGGAACATATGTATAACTGATTCACTTTGTTATACAGCAGAAACTAACACACCATTGTAAAGCAATTATACTCCAATAAAGATGTTAAAAAAGAAATGGAGAAACGAGGCGAGCTCGCACTCTAGAGCACGCGCTCTCCGCAACAGGCCGGGGGCGGGGCTGCTTTCGTCAGCGGGGAGGGGAGGGGCCGGAGTCCTCACGGGGCTGGCACAGCTGTGCTGCTCCCGCTCCAGCTCCAGTTCGCGCGCGCGCGGCGTCTGCACGCAGCCGCTGCCGCCGCCATCTTGGATTGAGGAGTGAAGTGCCGCCCTTTAGCACTAGGAACTCTGGTCTGAAGTGCTGGGTGCAAGGCCTCCGCACGCAGCCAACTGGGAGCGAGTGAAACCAGACTAAGCACAAAGGAAAAGGAAAAAAAGGTTAGACTTTGTTTTATTACCGGATTCTGTTTTATTCCGCGGGAATTGTTAATGGGTTTTTCTGGTGACAAGTCCCTCCTCTGTCCCGCTCCTCATTCTTGAGGGGCGCTGAGGGGCAATGGCCCATCTCTGTAAATGTTTCCTGCTGATTTCGGGTGTCGTCATAACCCCAGGTAGAGGAGCAGAGCTTCTCCCCGGCAGCCTTTAGATGTGTTTGATTGTCGCCAGGCCTCAGCCCTGTTCGTAGCCCTGAACGACCGTCATTTGAAGTTTTATAGGTTCTAACTTTTGGAGACAAAGGATACCATACAGTTTAGGATGCGTGGCCCAAATATTAGTAAGAAGTTAGTGGTCATTAAGGGGCCCAGGAAAGGTAAAAACCAAGCGATGCCAGGAGGGCCTCTTTCACCCCGCTCCAAATTATGCTGAATAGTTTGAAAGTAAGGCCGGTCTTGTTTGCCACCGTTGCCACAGTGGCTGTTACCTTTTTTTTTTTTTTTTTGCGGTACACGGGCCTCTCACTGCTGTGGCCTCTCCCGTTGCGGAGCACAGGCTCCGGACGCGCAGGCTCAGCGGCCATGGCTCACGGACCCAGCGGTTCCGCGGCATGTGGGATCCTCCCGGACGGGGACACGAACCCGTGTCCCCTGCATTGGTAGGCGGACTCTCAACCACTGCGCCACCTGGGAAGCCCTGTTACCTATTTTTATGGTGACAGTGTTATGTAAGGTTCCCCTGGCCAAGGTCACTAGCACCCCTATGAGTGCAGTGATTCCTGCAATTAGTAGTCCTTCCCTGTTTCAGGTTGGGCATGACAGGTCAGTGACGTTCTAGCCTTCCTCAGTATCCCTGGTCACACTTTTGTTGTTGTTTGGAAGAGAAGCTTCAGGTCAGGGAGAGGTTCATACGCGTAGTCAGGGGGGTCCATTGCCACAGTATGTCTTTCTGGAGTTTGGGGCTTGGGGCGGGGGTCTCTTCACTTGAGTATGATGTCCCCACAGAGTCATCCTCTGCAACTTCAGGGCAGAATGAGAGGTTAGGATCACCAAGTAGGGTCCATTCCACTTAGGAGTGAGTTGGTCATGTGGGCTGCCGGTTTTCCAGGTTTTTAGGTTCACCCAGCCACCTGGCCAGAAGGAGTGGAAAGCCAGGTCCGTGGGTGCTGGCAGCACTTGGTTACCGTATTCTGTGAGGATTTTCATGGTTTCTCCTACCTAGAGGTATACTTGAGTTGTTCCATTTCAAGGGTGTCCCTTCTCTCAGGCTTGGGGAATGGGTCTAACGTACATGAGTTCAAATGCAGTTACCTTTAACTTATCTGTTGGAGCTAACTTCATGTGGAGCAGGGCAACTGGGAGTAAACTTAATCCAATTTTCTGGAGTCTACTGGTGCAGCTTGGCTAAGGTTCATTTTAAGGTCTAATTGGATCTCTCTACTTTCCCTGTTCATTGGGGTCTCCAGGCTGAGTGTAAGAGTGTAAGGTCTGTTTTATTCCTAGTGAACTTGTTATCCTTTTTGTCACCTGAGACACAAATGCTGGGCCATTATCACTTTGTAGGGATCCTGGGAGTCCAAACCTAGGCATTATCTCTTTTAGTAATACTTTAGCCACTTTGGCTGCCATTTCAGTTCTAGCAGGGAATACTTCTACCCACCCTGAAAACATGTCCACTAGTATCGAGAGATACCTGAAGTTGCCTGATGCCATTGGCATGACAGTGAAATTGATCTGCCCAATTCACACGTTTACACACACACAGATTAGACTATTTTATTACATGGATTCTATTTTTATTCCCCAGGAATTTTTAATGGGCTTTGCTGGTGATGCCTGGTCAGAGGTGCCCATGCCTCCCTCTACCCTGCCCACAAGTATCCTTTCCCATAGAACCTGTATGTTATTTACCTCCCTTTTTATATTTATTAAAATGCCACCAATGAAAGATTCAATTTTGTTGTCATATTCCTCTGGAAGGCTTGAGGGGCGATCAGTTGGTTCATTAATTTTGTAACAGGACATTTTGGTTGAATCTGGGACTCATTACCCACCCCTCCATTAGTATGAAGAAGCCTTGATTTCTTCTGGGGTAAGATGGCTGAGCTCTTTGTCCTTATATGGTTAGGAGCACAGTGCCCCCCTGCTCCCCCCGGGAGAAAGACATAGAAACTCCACCTTAATCTCCTGGAGGCTCAGAGTTTGAAATTTGCCCAGTGGCCTGTAGTAACCTCACCATAGTCAGATTGCAAAGGGCGATGAGGCCCCAGAAAGAGAATTCTCTGTGAGTGTGAAGGAGGATCGAATAGATGGGCTGTCTTTTGAATCAAAGGTGAGACACAAAAGGGGTGTCATTTTGGATCTGTGGGAGAGGCTGACCCAGCATCATTCCTGGCACTTTCAACAGGTGGAAACACAACCCACAACCTTCCATCCACCCTTCTTTCAGCCTCATATCAACTCCAAGTCTCTGGCACCAGAAAGGACAAACTGCCCAAATAAATGCCTATTCTTTGCCTACTCTTCCCCCATCACATCAGTTTCCATAGAGCAAAAAATTAATAAATTTGACTACATAAAAATTCAAATGTCTTTATGGAAGCAAATTCCACAAAGCCGAGAGACAACAATAAAATGATACACAATATTTGTAACACATACAATAGACTAAGAGGTAATTCCCTTATTTTACAAAAAGCTCATACAGATCAATAAAAATAAATATGAACAAACCAACCAAGAAATGGGCAAAGGATATGAAAGGCAGTTTACACAAAAGCAAATGCAAATAGCCAATAAATGTATAAAGAGATGTTCAACTTTCTTCTAATTAAATACATGCAAATCTAAACAATGAGATGCCATTTTTCATGTATCAGATTGGCAACAATCTAAAAAGTTTGGTAATACCCGATGTTGTTGAGTGAATAAAGAAACAGAGACTCATTTTATTGGATGTACTCATGTTATTGGATGTACTATTTTAGTTGGGCATTTGGACAATATCATTCCTAATTGTAAATGCATATACCCTTTGATCCATGGGCAAGAGTTTAATCCACACATACATTCACAAAATATACCAGATTATAGCTACAAGAATGTTCCTTGCAACATTGTTTGTAAAAGGGCCATAAATAGGGTTGGTTATTCCAGTTATGGCATATTCACGTGATGGAGTATTTTGCAGCCATTATAAAGAATGTGCTAAGCCATTTCCAAACTCTTAGAGGAGAAAAGCAAATTGTAGAACAGTATGCACAAAATGGTCCCATTTGTGTGAATAAAAAAATATATATGCTAATGTATGCATAAAACACTTCTGGAAAGATTGATACAAAAAAATTTTGAGAATGGGATAGTAAGGAGTGAGAGAAAACTTGTTTCATACACTTCTATTCATGTTTTTTAAAAAATGATTTGCATGTCTTCATTTTATTTTTTTGGAAAGGTTTACAGAAATCTCCCTATAGCATAATAACCTATTTACATGTCTGTGTTCCATATGAGTGTGAACTTACTGGTTAGGGTAGGGCCCAGGAGAGGACACCTCTGCATGGGCCAGATGACATGTAGCAATGCCAGCCTGATTTATGACATCACATGAGATACTGGTGGGAGGCTTGGGAAGCTGAGGTCTTCTGTGAACAAAGTAGAACAAAAACAGTGAAATGTCTGGGTTAGTGTTGAAACTCCTCTGTACTTACAGACTGGTGGCAGGTAGGAAAACTTGGATCACAGTGATACATATGCTTTATCTCCAGCCCCCCAACTTCTGGCCAGTTCTGGTTACAGTTTTAGGTAGGATTGTAGTTTGGGGCAGAAGTTAAATGTGCCATCCATTACTGAAGGAAAAGAGCGTTTTGCAGGTGTCAGTTCTTGAATACAGTACCCCAAGGATGAAAGGGCAGTGCTTTGACTACATCCTATGACTTATTTTCCAAGCAGGAGTACTGGCCCATGCAGGGACAAGAAAGAAGTCTGGTGACTGTAGGGTGATTCTGCATAAGAGCATAGTGAAGATACATGGCATCAGACCACTCTCGTATGCAATGAGTATCAGGAAGAAAAGTGTAACCTGTCATGTCAGTCTTACAGCCAGAGTGTGTGGCCAAAGAAAGAATGTAAAAATTTTAAATGAACTCAAGTTTTTTACTTCCAGTTCTCATTTACTGTGGAAATAACACACAATTTGTGACAGTTCTTGAACTTGAGCAGGCATCAGAATCACCTGGAAAGCATTTTAAAAAGATTGCTGGGCCCTATCCCCAGAGTATCTGATTCAGTAGGTCTGAGATGGGGCCTGAGAATTTGCATTTCTAGCAAGTTCCTAAGTGATGCTGATGCTCTTGGTCTTAGGACCACACTTTGAGAACCACTGGTTTAAAGGACACTTTATCAATTTTTTTCTCTCCCATCAACGACCCTTACATCCCTTAGCTGTTCTCAGGATCTGTCCTTAAAACTCACCTAGAAACCCATCTTCTTTTATGATCCCTAAACCTTATACCTCTTTTCCCCTTTCCCTTTTCCTGCCATGTGCAAGTGCCAGAGAATGCATCTGGCCTCCCTGAAAGGGTTTGTTCCCTGAGAGGAACACATTAAACAGGCAAAGCCAGCCTCCTCTTTCAAGGACAGGGAGAGGACTGGGAATACTCATTCTGTTCATTTTTGTCTACTCCTCAGACGAGTGGAAATTCATCTTCTATCAGGGGCTGGGCATACCCCGAAGCACGCAGCAGGGGGTAGCTTTGGTCTCTGAATCTGCCCTGAGGCTGCCTGAGGATGGGGCCATAGAGGGTCCTTGTCGCCTCATTCCCAGAAGGGAAATTTTGGCAAGAGTAGAGAAAAGCCATCCAGAGTGCTTGTTTTTAGAAGCTCACTCAGTGGGGCCTGGCTCCCTGCAGAGCCCTCCCTGCTCCTCTTTCCTGCTTCTCATTTTCTTATTGCCAGGGCCTCTCTTCTGCCTCCTCAGCTGGGTGCTCCAGGGGGCTGCCTTCTAGGGCAGGGATTATCCCAGAGGGGACCAGGGCTCCTGGGGAAACGGAAGTTGGTTAATTCTTTTGTTGGAAGATAATAGGACCTTTCTTCTTCTTCTCTCCATTTTCCAAGTAGGAAAGAAAAGAAGGAAGGAGAGAAGGGAAGGAGGAGGAAGGAAGAAAGGAAAGAGGGAGAGAAGGAATCTGGTTTACAATTGACTTAGGTAGTATGGGTTGAACAAACCCTGTTCAAAATGCCATCCTTCTTCCTCCTCTGAGTGACATTAATCTCCTACTAGACACAGCTCTTGTGCAAATTCAAAAGTACTTTTCTGGAAAAAGGGGAAACTCTTTCCAGAGGGCCCAGCTGTTAAATGTGTGGTCTCATAGAGCAGTGCTTCCTAAACTTTGAGAGTATAGGAATCTCCTGGAGGGTCTTGGTAAAATGCAGATGCTAATTCAGGAGAGCTGGGTGGGGCCTGAGACCCTGCAGTTCTAACAAGCTCCCAGGAGATGCTGACGCTGCTGGTCTGTGGACAATACAGTGTAGCAAGGTTGTAGAGTGCTTAAAACTAGAAGCAACCTTAGAGATAAATTTGAATCCCATCCTTTTACAAATAAGACACCTGGAGCCCTGAGTGGTTGTGTGACTTCCCCAAGGTCACACAGCTGGTTAGTGGCAGAACCACTATTACCAGTTCAGCACTCTTTCTACTTCCCCAGGAAGGAAGCAAGGCAAGAATATAAACCAGGTGCCAGACACAGAATATGAATGCTTAAAAGGAGCATCTGGACCTGGGGAAGCCAACGTCCAAGTCCACTCTGCCAGTGGTCCCCAGTTTGGGACCCTGGACTCTGATCCTCTTCACTAAGGAGCTGGTTGCTACTGAGCAGTCACCTGACAGCCACAGATTTGGGAAAAGCAAAACTGCTGGTGTTTTTCCAAGTCTTGGTTGGGCCTGGTAATTTATGGTGGTTGTCAAGTTAGAATCTTTTTTTTTAAGTTAGAATCTTAAGTGAGTGCCTTTATGGTCCATCAGGTACCTCCTGAGGAGACAGAATTGCCTGGAATAATGGGGCTGTGCTGGGAAAGCTGGCATCCTCACCAGGACAAACCCTCAGGAGAAAATCTAAGAAGAATTGAACGGTATACTAGAAACCCAGTGGATGTTTGATTCCGGAGAGCCCTTGCACCTTCCAGGCCCTCTCATTTTCATATCACTCCTCTTCATCGATTTGAAAGTAGCACTTTGTTCAAGACACCTGGGAATCCTGGAATTGGAAGTAAAGTTTCCCAGGAGGGAAAACATTTGTTCTGTAGTGCTGATCAAGCTAAACCGCTGTGACGAGCTGGGTTACTACAAGAAGGCACCCTAGACTGGATGTTTAAAGACCTAGATTTCAGGCCTGATTCTGTTACTTATCAGCCCTTGTGAGGGTTTCTGGGGAAAATGGTACTGTTCATTCATTCATTTGTTCACTTACTCATTTATTCAGTCAATCCACAAACATTTATTGAGCACCAATGCATGCATCAAACTTCAAAGACACAAAAAACCCTCTATGCTCTCAAGGGATTCATAGTCTAATAGGAAAGATAGGTAAATCAACTGTTTATTATAATATAGCTATGGGAGGTGCAGGAGGAAGCATGGTGCTTGGAGCATAAAAGAGAAACAGTGACATCAGATGTGTTGGTGGGAGAAGGCTTCCTGGAAGAGGTGATAGTTGAATTGAGTCTTGAGAGAAGACTGGGAAGGGTGGAGTCACAGAAAGGGTCTTCTAGGAAGAGAGAACAGTATGCACATGGCTGGGGCCTTGGAACTGCACAGATCACTCAGGGGATTGCTAGTTTTTATGTGCAGTTGGACCACAAGGTTCATGGTGGTGTGTTGTGGGTGGGGTCAGGCCACAGGGACCTTGTGTACTAAGGTAAGGCCCAGTTTCAATTAGATAAAGCTGTGAAGAGACATTTTATGTAATTAGTTAATAATAATAATTGTAATCATCATAATTACATTCATTAAACCTATTACTAAAAGAAAAAAACCCCAAAAAACTCTATTACTATTATTTAATCCTCACAGTAAACCTATGAAGTAGGCATTGATATTGCACCTGTTGTTGCGTAGATATGAAATTTGAGGCCCAGGGAGGGTGAGTAACTCAAAGCCATGCAGCTGAAGTTCTGATACAGAGGGCTTGCTCTTGGCCCCATCAGATCCAGAGCACCCTTTCCTAACAAATATTTTTAATCCTCCTTTATTATTGTGAAATGAAATTCAAACATGATATTCATTTAGATACATAATTTTAAAAAACAATATAATGCCCACCTGTAATATAAATAAAAATAAAACAAACATAATTTATAATAGAATAATACATATTTCAAAGTGGAAATGCTCAGACCTGACTATTCTAGAAGCATTAGGAAGTAGTTGATGGTTGTACATATATGTAGAATCACCTTGAATGCAAGAGCTATAGATGCAGACTTATATCTCTGTGTTGAAGGAATGAAGTAAATATTGTGACCAGTGATGCTGGGAGTGAACTGATTTTCTGAAATAGTGAGCCATCCTTGGTAAAGTTTGAATGACAAAGTGCAGTATTCTCTCAAAGAGTGGTGGCAGAAGTGGGATATGAACCCTGATCAGCTAATTGCACAGTTTGAGCAAATAACCCCTACATGGGGATGATTGCTCCCTCATGGAGGTTATTTCATGTCTCAGGGGTGTTGTGGGTAGCTGGGAGGGGCCTGAAGAGACCCCAGGGAGACGAGGGTATGGTGTTGCTGAGCTCAGGGTTTCCCATAGAACTTTGCGATGAGAAGTTGGGCTGCCTTGCCTCTTTGACCTTGTTTTCCCAGTGCTTGAGGTCTCTTCAGTTCTGGGCTCTTGACTGAGTTTTCCCACTCCTTCATTAGAGGCTTCTAAGTCTTTTGACTGAGCTATAGCAGGACTCTAACCTCATCTAGCAACAGATGGAACATGTAACACTTATTGGACTTAAAGAATAAGACTTGAGAACAAGAGACTATTCAGTAATTTTTACAAGTGTTTGCTGAACCCCTGTTTTTTTTGTTTTCTTTTGTTGTTAGCAAACCATGCCAAACCTTAGTGGCCTAAAACAACAATAATTGAGTATTTCTCAAGATCTTATGGGTTGAGGTTGAGGAGGTTCTTCTGCTTCACATGGTGCTAGCTAGGGCACTCAGATGCCAGTAGGTCACGAGGGACTGTTTATCCCTTACATATGGCTGCTTGGGCTCCCTCACAGCATGGCTGCTAGATTCCTAAATGAAGGCCTCTAAATGGCCAAGGCAGAAGCTGTGGGTCTTTTTTAAGGCACAGCCTCAGGAGTTACACAGTCTCATTTCAGCAGTATTCTTGTAGTCAAAACAGGTCGTGGGGCTAGTCCAGATTTAAGGGAAGTTTAATTGATGATAAATTGCAGAGAATTTATGGCCATCTTCACTTCACCAAAACCTACTATGTTCAAGGCACAGTGCTAGGTTCTTGGGGATATTAATGGTGAGCAAAATCAGACATAATCTTTACTCCTTGTGAGTTTATAGTCTAGTGGCAGGAGAAGGAAATCAATTAGCCACACAGGTACTTGCATAAATCAGAGGGCTAGGTAGGGAGGTGTTTGATGTTGTAAGAGCATAAAAACAGAGAACAAAGTCATAACAAAGAAAGTCAGAGAAGACTTAACCTGAAAAATTAATACTCAAGCTGAGATCTGAGGAGTCAGTGAAGGCATTTAAGTTGTTTGTATGCCTACATATGGTAGCTCCTTAACTAATTTTTGTTGAATGAATGAATTAATAAAAGAGTGATGGGCATGTGCAAAATCTCTGTGGCAGGAAAACCAGTGTGGCTAGAGAGTGGAGAAATGGAGGGTGTGGTATGAGAGAAGGCCAAAGGAGGACAGCCCGTTGTAGACCCTTGAAGCTGTGTTGAGGTCTTGGGTCTTCAGCTTCAGAGTGATGGGTTTTAAGCCAGGACAAGATGATCTAATAAGGTTTGGGCTTTGAGAAGGTCACTCTAACTGTAATATGGAGAATCAAATGGTTTGGAGTGGTAGGTGGTAAGTGGGAGGAGCATAGATGAGGGATAGAGGGAGGATAGTTAGGATGCTATACAGTAGTCCAGGCAACTGGTGGCAGTGTGGCGACCAAATGATAGATGTAAAGTTAGAGAAAACTCTGAGGAGCTCTGTCAAGACTGTGGGAAGGAAACGGCTCTGAACTGGTGGCCAGTTCCTCTTGTGTCAGCTCCTACTGCCCTGGGAGCCTGTGGAACACACAGGTAGTCTGGACCAACCAAAAGGCTCTGAACCCTGGAAGGCAGCTTGTGGCAATCTCAGAGAAAGTCACAGGAGAGGCAAACACAACTTGTTTTCACCCCCAGAGCTGTAGTTCAGGCTGGGGCGCCTTCTTTCACCTCAGGTTCTGAAGAGGAATATTGATTTCTGCAGCTGAGACTCTAATTGGGGCATTTATTTTCACTTGCAAGTCTCTCCTCTTATCCTGTTCTTACCTGGGGGCAGTGAGACCATGGCTGTGGAGATCGATGGCTGTGAACAGGATGAGGTCGAGGAGAGCAGGGTTCTTTACTCAAGTGTATGCTGTTCCAAGGCGGTGCGTGAGTCACTGTCAACTCCCTGAGACACAGGAGCCACAGAAACAAGGGCCACACATCCAGGTTTCTCCATCAGCGGCATGGTGAGAGTGTTGCTTTTAACTTTTTTATTGTGGAAAGTTTCAAACTTACTCAGAAAAAAGAATAGTATCATGAAGCCCATCGTAAGCTCTAACAATAAGCAGCTCATGGCCTCTCTCCCCTCCTCTCTCTCAATTTGTATCACTTGGAAGCAAATTCTAGACAGCATTTAATTTCATCTGTAAATATCCTATTTTTTAAAATGTAGGGACTTTTTAATTTAAAAAATAAGCTTGAAACATTAACAGTCGGAAATATATTTTTAATTATGATACAGTGTTATGCATTAAGACGATTCTTTGATATCATCAAATAATTAATAGATGTTTGTACACTTTTCCCCAATTGTTTTATTTTAGAAGTTTCTGTTTAATTTGTTCACTTGAATCATATCCAAATAAAGTTCATACACTGTGATTGACTATTATGCCTTTTAGGTCCCTGGTAATCTATAGGTTTCCCCTCCATTGCTCTCTTTTTAAATTTTTTTCTTTCAAGACTTTTGTAGAAGAAACTGGGTGGGGTGTCCGGTAGAGTTTCTCCCACCTTGATCTTACAGTTGACATCTCTGTGGTGGCATTTAACAGATTCCTTGTCCCTTGTGCTACTGTAAATTGGTAGTTGGATGTTGAATTTTGATTACATTTATAGTCAATTTTTTTTGGCAATGCTGCTTCATTGGTGGTGCTCTGTTCTTCTACCAGGAGGCACACAGTGTCTGATTGTCTCTCTGCAATATGAGCAGTCATTGATCATTGCTTAGATCCTTTCATTCATATTACAAAGTGGCATGGACTAATTCTTTATTTTCTTTAATTGTTCACTTAAAATTTTTTACTTCTATTTTTCTTTTTTTTGAATTTTATTTATTTTTTATACAGCAGGTTCTTATTAGTTATCTATTTTATACATATTAGTATATATGTATATAATCCCAAAATCCCAACAATGGGAATGTCTTTTTGTTTTTTTATTCTTTATTTTTTTATACAGCAGGTGCTTATTAGTCATCCATTTTATACACATCAGTGTATACATGTCAATCCCAATCTCCCAATTCATCACACCCCCACAACCGCCACCCTCTGCTGCTTTCCCCCCTTGGTCTCCGTAACGTTTGTTCTCTACTACTGTGTCTCAATTTCTGCCCTGCAAACCGGTTCATCTGTACCGTTTTCTAGGTTCCACATATATGCATTAATATTACTATATTTGTTTTTCTCTTTCTGACTTACTTCACTCTATATGACAGTCTCTGGGTCCATCCACGTCTCTACAAATGACCCAATTTCGTTCCTTTTTATGGCTGAGTAATATTCCACTGTATATATGTACCACATCTTCTTTATCCATTCATCTGTCAGTAGGCATTTAGGTTGCTTACATGACCTGGCTATTGTAAATAATTCTGCAGTAAACATTGGGGTGCATGTGTCTTTTTGAATTATGGTTTTCTCTGGGTATATGCCCAGTAGAGGGATTGCTGGGTTATATGGTAATTCTATTTTTAGTTTTTAAGGAACCTCCATACTGTTCTCCATAGTGGCTATATCATTTTACATTCCCACCAACAGTGCAAGAGGGTTCCATTTTCTCCACACCCTCTCCAGCATTTGTTGTTTGTAGATTTTCTGATGATACCCATTCTAACTGGTGTGAGGTGATACCTCGTTGTAGTTTTGATTTGCATTTCTCTAATAGTGAGTGATGTTGAGCAGCTTTTCATGTGCTTCTTGGCCATCTGTATGTCTTATTTAGAGAAATGTCTATTTAGGTCTTCTGCCCATTTTTGGATTGGATTGTTTGTTTTTTTAATATTGAGCTGCATGAGCTGTTTATGTATTTTGGAGATTAATACTTTGTCCGATGATTCATTTGCAAACATTTTCTCCCAAAGAGAGTTGTCTTTTTGTCTTGTGTATGTTTTCCTTTGCTGTGCAAAAGCTTTTAAGTGTCACTAGGTCCCATTTGTTTATTTTTGTTTGTATTTCCATTACTCTAGGAGGTGGATCAAAAAATATCTTGCTGTGATTTATGTCAAAGAGTGTCCTTCCTATGTTTTCCTCTAAGAGGTTTATAGTGTCCGGTCTTACATTTAGGTCTCTAATCCATTTTTTTAAAAAATTTATTTATTTTTGGTTGTGTTGGGTCTTCGTTTCTGTGCGAGGGCTTTCTCTAGTTGTGGCAAGTGGGGGCCACTCTTCATCGCGGCGTGCGGGCCTCTCACTATGGTGGCCTCTCTTGTTGCGGAGCACAGGCTCCAGATGCGCAGGCTCAGTAGTTGTGGCTCACGGACCTAGTTGCTCCGCGGCATGTGGGATCCTCCCAGACCAGGGCTCGAACCCGTGTACCCTGCATTAGCAGGCAGATTCTCAACCACTGTGCCACCAGGGAAGCCCTCTAATCCATTTTGAGTTTACTTTTGTGTATGGTGTTAGGGAGTGTTCTAATTTCATTGTTTTACATGTAGCTGTCCAGTTTTCCCAGCGCCACTTATTGAAGAGACTGTCTTTTCTCCATTTTATATCCTTGCCTCCTTTGTCATAGATTAGCTGACCACAGGTGCGTGGGTTTATCTCTGGGCTTTCTATCCTGTTCTGTTGATCTGTATTTCTGTTTTTGTGCCATACTGTCTTGATTACTGTAGCTTTGTAGTATAGTCTGAAGTCAGGGAGTCTGATTCCTCCAGCTCCATTTTTTTCCCCTCAAGACTGCTTTGCCTATTCTGGTCTTTTGTGTCTCCATACAAATTTTAAGATTTTTTGTTCTAGTTCTATAAAAAATGCCATTGGTAATTTGATTGGGATTGCATTGAATCTGTAGATTGCTTTGGGTAGTATAGTCATTTTCACAATATTGATTCTTCCAATCCAAGAACATGGTATATCTCTCCATTTGTTGGTATCATCTTTAATTTCTTTCATCAGTGTCTTATAGTTTTCTGCATACAGGTCTTTTGTCTCCCTAGGTAGGTTTATTCCTAGGTATTTTATTCTTTTTGTTGCAGTGGTAAATGGGAGTATTTCCTTCATTTCTCTTTCAGATTTTTCATCATTAGTGTATAGGAATGCAAGAGATTTCTGTGCATTAATTTTGTATCCTGCAACTTTACCAAATTAATTGATTACCTCTAGTAGTTTTCTGGTGGCATCTTTAGGATTCTCTATGTATAGTATCATGTCATCTGCAAACAGTGACAGTTTTACTTCTTCTTTTCCTATTTGTATTCCTTCTATTTCTTTTTCTTCTCTGATTGCCATGGCTAGGACTTCCAAAACTATGTTGAATAATAGTGGTGAGAGTGGACATCCTTGTCTTGTGCCTGATCTTAGAGGAAATGCTTTCAGTTTTTCACCATTGAGAATGATGTTTGCTGTGGGTTTGTTGTATATGGCCTTTATTACGTTGAAGTAGGTTCCCTCTATGCCCACTTTCTGGAGAGTTTTTGTCGTAAATGGGTATTGAATTTTGTCAAAAGCTTTTTCTGCATCTATTGAGATGATCATATGGTTTTTATTCTTCAGTTTGTTAATATGGTGTATCACATTGATTGATTTGTGTATATTGAAGAATCCTTGCATCTCTGGGATAAATCCCACTTGATCATGGTGTACGATCCTTTTACTGTGTTGTTGGATACTGTTTGCAGTATTTTTTTGAGGATTTTTTGCATTGATGTTCATCAGTGGTACCGGCCTGTAATTTTCTTTTTTTGTAGTATCTTTGTCTGGTTTTGGTATCAGGGTGATGGTGGCCTCATAGAATGAGTTTTGGAGTGTTCTTTCCTCTGCAATTTTTTGGAAGAGTTTGAGAAGGATGGGTGTTAGCTCCTCTCTAAATGTTTGATAAAAGTCACCTGTGAAGCCATTTGGTCCTGGACTTTTGTTTGTTGTAAGATTTTTTTTTTTGCCGTACGCGGGCCTCTCACTGTTGTGGCCTCTCCCGTTGCGGAGCACAGGTTCTATACGTGCAGGCTCGCGGCCATGGCTCACGGGCCCAGCTGCTCCGTGGCATGTGGGATCTTCCCGGACCGGGGCATGAACCTGTGTCCCCTGCATCGGCCAGCGGACTTTCAATCACTGCACCCCCGGGATAGCCCCTGTTGGAAGATTTTTAATCACAGTTTCTATTTCATTACTTGTGATTGGTCTGTTCATATTTTCTATTTCTTCCTGGTTCAGTCTTGGAAGGTTATACCTTTCTAAAAATTTGTCCATTTCTTCCAGGTTGTCCATTTTATTGGCATAGAGTTGCTTGTAGTAGCCTCTTAGGATGCTTTGCATTTCTGCAGTGTCCATTGTAACTTCTCCATTTTCATTTCTAATTTTATTGATTTGAGTCCGCTCCCTCTTTTTCTTGATGAGTCTGACTAAAGGTTTATCAATTTTGTTTATCTTCTCAAAGAACCAGCTTTTAGTTTTATTGATCTTTGCTATTGTTTTCTTTGTTTCTGTTTCATTTATTTCTGCTCTGATCTTTATGATTTCTTTCCTTCTGCTAACTTTGGGTTTTGTTTGTTCTTCTTTCTCTAGTTCCTTCAGGTGTAAGGTTAGATTGTTTATTTGAGATTTTTCTTGTTTCTTGAGGTGGGCTTGTATAGCTATGAACTTCCCTCTGAGAACTGCTTTTGCTGCATCCCATAGGTTTTGGATCATGTTTTCATTGTCACTTGTCTCAGGGTATTTTTTGATTTCCTCTTTGATTTCTTCAGTGATCTCTTGGTTATTTAGTAACGTATTGTATTTCTGTGTTTTATACTTTTTTCCCTGTAATTGATTTCTAATTTCATAGTTTTGTGGTCAGCAAAGATGCTTGATAAGATTTCAGTTTTCTTAAATTTACTGAGGCTTGATTTGTGACCCAAGATGTGATGTATCCTGTAGAATGTTCTGTGAGCACTTGAAAAGAAAGTGTAATCTGCTGTTTTTGAATGGAATGTCCTATAAATATCAATTAAATCTATCTGGTCTGTTGTGTCATTTAAAGCTTGTGTTTCCTTATTAATTTTCTGTTTGGTTGATCTGTTCTTTGGTGTAACTGAGGTGTTAAAGTCCCCCACTATTATTGTGTTACTGTCGATATCCTCTTTTATACCTGTTAGCAGTTGCCTTATGTTTTGATGTGCTCCTATGTTGGGTACATATATATTTGTAATTGTTATATCTTCTTCTTGGATTGATCCCTTGATCATAATGTAGTGTCCTCCGTTGTCCCTTGTAACATATTTTATTTTAAAGTCTATTTTATCTGATATGAGTATTGCTACTCCAGCTTTCTTCTGATTTCCATTTGCATGGAATATCGTTTTCCATCCCCTCACTTTTAGTCCGTATGTGTCCCTAGGTCAGAAGTGGGTCTCTTGTAGACCACATATATATGGGCCTTGTTTTTGTATCCATTCAGCAATCCTGTGTCTTTTGGTTGTAGCATTTAAGCCATTCACGTTTAAGGTAATTATTGATATGTATGTTCCTATTACCATTTTCTTAATTGTTTTGGGTTTGTTTTTGTAGGTCCTTTGTTTTTCTTGTGTTTCCCACTTAGAGAAGTTCCTTTAGCATTTGTTGTAGAGCTGGTTTGGTGTTGCTGAATTCTCTTAGCTTTTGCTTGTCTGTAAATCTTCTGATTTCTCCATCAAATCTAAATGGGATCATTGCTGGGTAGAGTAATCTTGGTTGTAGATTCTTCCCTTTCATCACTTTAAGTATATCATGCCACTCCCTTCTGGCTTGTAGAGTTTCTGCTGAGAAATCAGCTGTTAACCTTATGGGAGTTCCCTTGTATGTTATTTGTTGTTTTTCCCTTGCTGCTTTCAGTAATTTTTCTTTGTCTTTAATTTTTGCCAATTTGATTACTATGTGTCTCGGCGTGTTTCTCCTTGGGTTTATCCTGTGTGGGACTCTCTGCGCTTCCTGGACTTGGGTGGCTATTTCCTTTCCCATGTTAGGGAAGTTTTCGACTATAATCTCTTCAAATATTTTCTTGGGTCCTTTCTCTCTCTCTTCTCCTTCTGGGACCCCTATAATGCGAATGTTGTTGCGTTTAATGTTGTCCCAGAGGTCTCTTAGGCTGTATTCATTTCTTTTCATTCTGTTTTCTTTATTCTGTTCCGCAACAGTAAATTCCACCATTCTGTCTTCCAGGTCCCTTATTCGTTCTCCTGCCTCAGTTATTCTGCCATTGATTCCTTCTATTATATTTTTCATTTCAGTTATTGTTCATCTCTGTTTGTTTGTTCTTTAATTCTTCTAGATCTTTGTTAAACATTTCTTGTATCTTCTCGATCTTTGCCTCCATTCTTTTTCCAAGGTCCTGGATCATCTTCACTATCATTATTCTGAATTCTTTTTCCGGAAGGTTGCCTATCTCCACTTCATTTAGTTGTTTTTCTGGGGTTTTATCTTGTTCCTTCATCTGGTACATAGCCCTCTGCCTTTCATCTTGTCTATCTTTCTGTGAATGTGGTTTTTGTTCCAGGATGCAGGATTGTAGTTCTTCTTCTGCTGTCTGCCCTCTGGTAGAAGAGGCTATCTAAGTGGCTTGTGGAAATTTCCTGATGGGAGGGACTGGTGGTGGGTAGAGCTGGCTGTTGCTGTGGTGGGCAGAGCTCAGTAAAACTTTAATCCACTTGTCTGCAGATGGGTGGGGCTGGGTCCCCTCCCTGTTGGTTGTTTGACCTGAGGCAACCCAACACCGGAGCCTACCTGGGCTCTTTGGTGGAGCTAATGGTGGACTCTGGGAGGGCTCACACCAAGGAGTACTTCCCAGAACTTCTGTTGCCAGTTTCCTTGTCCTCATGGTAAGGCACAAGTACCCCCCGCCTCTGCAGGAGACCCTCCAACACTAGCAGGTAGGTCTGGTTCAGTCTCTTATGGGGTCACTGCTCCTTCCTCTGGGTCCTGATGCGCACACTACTTTGTGTGTGCCCTCCAAGAGTGGAGTCTCTGTTTCCCCCACTCCTGTCGAAGTCCTGCAGTCAAATCCCACTAGTCTTCAATGTCTGATTCTCTAGGAATTTCTCCTCCCATTGCTGGACCCCCAGGTTCGGGAGCCTGACGTGGGGCTCAGACCCTTCACTCCAGTGAGTGGACTTCTGTGGTATAAGTGTTCTCCAGTTTGTGGGTCACTCACCCAGCCGTTATGGGATTTGATTTTATTGTGATTGCGCCCCTCCTACCGTCTCATTGTGGATTCTCCTTTGTCTTTGGATGTGGGTTATCTATTTTGGTGAGTTCCAGTGTCTTCCTGTTGATGATTGTTCAGCAGTTAGTTGTGATTCTGTTGTTCTTGAAAGAGAGAGTGAGATCACGTCCTTCTAGTCTGCCATCTTGAACCAATCTCTGCATGGACTAATTCTGTATTTCATCTTTTTTTTATTAGCTAGACTACCTCTATGCAGAGAAACTTCAACTCTTTGGTTATAGTGAGGCATAGTTCTTATAGGAAAATATAATTAATACTCAGTTATTTTCCTTAATTTACCAGTTTTGTAAATAATATGTTGGTACGACAGCAACCTCTATGGGTGATTAATGAGTGTTTTTACATATCATGAATTTAAATATATTAGATGTGATTTGTTGGTCAGATGCTCAAATTATTCCATCTTTGGCTGATGGGAGTCTCTTCAAGTTGGCTCCTCAGTCTTTTTGATATAATTGTTATAATCTTTGATAGCTTCTTTGCTTTCTGGGATGACAGATTTTCTAGTCTCATTTTGTACATTTCCTGCCCCAGACATGAAATCAGTCATTTCTCTGAGGAGCCTTGGTTTCTTTTAGTGAGAAATGGTGTTTAGAGAGAACAGTTTAGGCACAGAAGTGCTCATTGTTTCTGGATTGTTGGTTTTAGGCCTTTTCCATGGCTAGAACTAGGAAATATGTATCATACTGATATATATCATACAGATAGTTTTTTTTAATAGCTCTTTATTCGAGTATAATTGCTTCACAATACCGTGTTAGTTTCTGTTGCATGACAAAGCAAGTCAGCCATATGCATGCACATGTCCCCATTATCCCCTCCCTCTTGAGCCTCCCTCCCATCCTCCCTATCCTACCCCTCAAATTCAGATTTACAGGGCTTTTACTCACTAGCATCTATCTTACACCCATCTTTCCTTTCTCCCATGTTGAAAATCTTGGTTTTCCATGATGCAAAATTATTGATTTGACGACTCCTACAACAGTCTCAGAGTAACAATACCAACAGTACTGGCATCAATACAATTACTAAAAACAGCTTCTTTTCCCCCAGTTCCTTTTGTCTTTAGGATATGTCTCAGTGGGGATGTGCAGTCAGTTAACTATGCTTTTTATTTTTTAATTATTTATTTTTTGGCCGTGTTGGGTCTTTATTGCTGCGCGTGGGCTTCCTCTAGTTGCGGTGAGCAGGGGCTTCTCATTACAGTGGCTTCTCTTGTTGCAGAGCATGGTCTCTAGGCACGCGGGCTTCAGTAGTTGTGGCTTGTGGGCTCTAGAGTGCGGGTTCAGTAGTTGTGGCGCACGGGCTTAGTTGCTTCGTGGCATGTGGGATCTTTCCGGACCATGGCTCGAACCCGTGTCCTCTGCATTGGCAGGTAGATTCTTAACCACTGCACCACCAGGGACGTACCTAACTATGCTTTAAAGTCACTTTGAATAGTTCTTCTCTCTGTGGCTATGCCAACAACTGGTTATACATTTAAGTTTCTTTGCTTCATTTTACCTTGTATTTTGTGCTTTGTACAACAAGATATATTTTTTAGAAAGTCCCTGCCACTTCCACTCATTTCCCACCTTCTTGCTATAAGTAACCACTTAAAATTTTATGATTTATCTTTCTCTTGCATAGATACTGATATAGATGGATAAATAATATTTCCTGTGTTTAAGTTGTATCCACACTCAGATAAACTATAGTATATTATACATACTTTTTATGATTTTATACACTTGATAATATATCCTGAATCACAAAAAATACTGGGTTCAAATCCCACATGTGTCTCTTACATGACCTTGGGCATGTATCTTATGCTGTTTGAGCCTCAGTTTCTCATCTGTAAAATCAGAGCAATAATATCCACCTTCAAGGGTTGTTATGAAAGTTACATATGTGTGTTAAGTACCAGCACAGCATGTGACACATAGTAGATGCTCAATATGTAGTAGCTTTAATGGTTCTAAAGATTCTGTATTTAATTTTTATGTGCCTCCCATTTGATGACACCCTATCATTCCCCATCAGTATCCTACAGTGAAGCTTAAGAGGGGTGGATGGGCAATTTGAGTCATTGCATAAAGATTCAAAGAATTAGAATGTTAATACTGGCAAGAGGCCTGAGAGAGCTCAGCAACTACCCTGCTTATTTTGGGGGGAGAGAACTAGAGACCTAGAGAGAGCAAGTGATTTGCTTCAGGGTACAAACCAGGATGGGAAAAGTCTGCTGGTGATGCCCAGCCCGAGTCTTTTTCAAGGTAACTTTTCTCTAAAGCAAAGTTCATCTTCTGTAGTTGGTAGAAGTTTCTCTGTACATTCCTGCATTCTGTCTGTAAAAAGAGAAGCTGGGTGAGGGATGGGTCAGGGAAACTATGCCTTGAAGAGAGTTTCTTCCCTCCCTTGGTCTGTAAACACAGTAACATGACTGGGGCTGCGCCTTATCACGGAGCAAGGGCTCATGAATACATCCAGTTGGGGACTGTGGCAATGATAAGGAAGTTCATGGAGCAGTCCTTTATCCTCAGGGGGCTTTAGAACAATTAAAAACAACTGCAAGTTCATTTAAAAACCAAACATGGGCTGTAAAAATGTGTGTCAGTGCTTAAAACAATAATGCATTTTAATAGCATTGTCTTGTTTTCATTACCTTAACCTTTGGAGATTGTAACTGTTATTAAATACTTCTGTTTTGTATATATGGAAACTAAGATTTAAGTAGGTTTTGTGACTCTCTAAGTTACACAGCTAATGAGCAGGAAAGCTGGGTTTAAATTCAGGTCTGTAGTTCCCAATCCCATGCTCTTCCTCAGATGCTCACAAGCTGTTGATGCATTTCCATTCTAACCTGTTTCTGAGTTCGTTTGTTTGGGAACAAAGAGAAGGATAAAACAGAAAGGGTATATTCTGGAACAATTTGAAGGCACTTGATATTTTACTAATTAGCTCAGCCATTCTTTCATTCATTCTCTGCTTATTCAGTGCCTTAAGAGTCTGGACTCTAAAGCCAGACAGCATGGTTGTTTTTTTTTTTTTTGCGGTACGCAGGCCTCTCCCTGTTGTGGCCTCTCCCATTGCGGAGCACAGGCTCCGGACGCGCAGGCTCAGTGGCCATGGCTCATGGGCCCAGCCGCTCCGCGGCATGTGGGATCTTCCCAGACGGGGGCATGAACCCGTGTCCCCTGCATCGGCAGGTGGACTCCCAACCACTGCGCCACCAGGGAAGCCCCAGACTGCATGGGTTTGAATCCTGGCTCTACCGCTTACTAGCTGAGAAGGTGACTTCCCTTCTCTGTGCCTCAGTTTTTTCATCAGTATACTGGGGATAATAGTGCCTACCTCGTGAGTTGTTGAGTTCATTTGTAAAAGCTCTTAGAACTATGCCTCCTCCATGCTAAGAGCATTATAATCGTCCTCATGTTGCTCTTGCTGCTGAGGAATGTGTTTGGTGATCTGTGTTTCAGTGAAAAGAATCAGGAGTCCTGGGCTCTGGGTTAGGTCCGCCCCCAAGAGCCACGTGACCATGGGCAGGTTATCTGTCACCCGTGAACCTCAGTTTTCTCACCTGCAAAAGGAAGGGCTTTGACTCCATGATCTCTAAAGTCCTTCTACCTTCAAGTTTCAATGTTTTGAGGGGTCTGCCCTCTCTCCTTATCACAAATATGGGAACCCATCTTAATAGCATAGTCTTTATAGCTGGAAGCTCATTTAAAAAATGTTCCTATTTCACTCTTAACAGAAAAGGAAAGGGAGGCTGATGCCTTTTCCCCCCCCCAGTCTTTTCTTTTTCTTTTTTAAATTGAAGTATAGCTGCTGTACAATGTTACATAAATTACAGGTGTACAATAGTGGTTCACAATTTTTAAAGGTTATACTCCATTTGCAGTTATTATGAAAGTATTGGCTATAGTCCCTGTGTTGTACAATATAGCCTTGTAGCTTATTTTATACCTAATAGTTTGTACCTCTTACTCCCCAACTTGTATGCTGCCTCTTTCCCACCTCCTTCTCCCCACTGGTAACCATTAGTTTGTTCTCTATATCTGTGAGTCGGCTTCTTTTCTGCTATATTCACTAGTTCGTTGTATTTTTCAGGTTCCACAGGTAAGTGATATCATACAGCATTTGTCTTTCTCTGACTTACTTCTCTTAGCATAACACCCTTCCAGATCCATCCATGTTACTGCAAATGGCTAAATTTCATTCTTTTTGATGGCTGAGCAGAAGGAAGGGAAGTTTATGGCCTTTTCTACATGTATTTCTCTAAGTGTGATCCTCAGACCACCCACTTCAGAACTACCTGGGCTGCTGTTAGAAATACAGATGCCTGGGCTTCAACCCACCCACTGAGTCAGAACTTCTGGACGTAGAGCCTGGATAACTACCTGTTTAGTAAGGATTTCAGATGAATCCTATGGCAACTCATGTTTGAGAACTACTGGAGAAGGGAAGAGATGAAAAAGAATGTCAGCTTTGGGTCAGATAAACCAGAGCAGGGTTCTCAAACTTGAATGTGCACTTTAGTTAGTTGAGGATCTTGTTAAAAATGCAGATTCAGATTCAGGAGGTCTGAGGTGGGGCCCGAGAGTCTACATTTCTTGCAAAATTCCAGGTGAGGCTGAAGCTTCTGGACTGCAGACCACACTTGAAGTAGCTAGGCTTCCTAGCTCCATTCATGAGCTGTGTGACCTAGGGAAAAGTACTTAATTTTTCTCAGTCCCAGGTTCTTTATAAAGAGGGAGAAAGAAGTGCCTCCATCATAGGGTTGTTAGCTGGATTAAACCAAATAACGTATAGAAAGCTGCCTGCCACACCACCTAGCGTGTTAGCAGTTATAAAAGGTGTAGCCCCATCTGTATATCTATATATCTGAATACTACAGAGAACAAAAGTTCCATACTCTCAGGGAGTGGGATGCTGGGGATGTGCTTTTTTTTTTTTTTTTTTTTTTGCGGTACACAGGTCTGTCACTGTTGTGGCCTCTCCCGTTGCGGACCACAGGCTCCGGATGCGCAGGCTCAGCGACTATGGCTCACGGGCCCAGCCGCTCGGCGGCATGTGGGATCTTCCCAGACCGGGGCACAAACCCGTGTCCCCTGCATTGGCAGGCGGACTCTCAACCACTGCGCCACCAGGGAAGCCCTGGGGATGTGTATTTTTAACTGAGATCTGTAGGTGACTCTTATGCGCAAGAAAGTTGATAACCCTGCACTCTGTCAAGGACAGGAAAAATCCCCAACCTAATTCTGAGTTCTCCAAAACCCACAGGCATCGGTTTGAAAATGTTTTACTTAGGAAACCATGTGGTGAGGCCTTCAATAATGCTGTTGCTCCCCAAACAGCACAAATAATGAGAGTTTTTTGAGTCAGCTTTCATTGCTTTATAAGCAAATGTACATTGGAAGACTCCTGCTTCCCCTCAGGATGTCAGAAATGGACCCAAATCATCAAATGCATGAACATGGCAATCTAACTCTACTATCCAGGCATGCATGCCAGGAGATAAATGGGAAGGGGTGCCTGGGACAATGCCGAGTCATTGGCTCAGAGCTCTTGACCTTGACTGGGGTTCCTATGGGAGAGAAATCTGTTTGTACAACAAACCATTTCCCTTTCCATGTGGGGCCTCTGGCTGTAACCTGACCTGGATTTAGAATCTGAAGTTTTCATTTATTGAGTTTGGGAAATGCAATTCAGCAAATCTTTATTGAGCATCCATCATGCCAGGCGCTGTGCTAGGTGCAGGGACCCAAGACTAGCAAGACAGTTAACATCTCTGGGAGGGGAGGTGGCAGGACATAATAAGTACATAAACTAACAAATGAATAAATAAGACCATTTTAGATTCTGACGAGGGCTAAGAAGGAAATAAGCAGAGAAATACAATAGGAAGAGGCAGAGTGAGACTGTAATTTGAAGAGGTCAGGGAACGCCTCTTTGAGGAGATGATAATTTAGGAAAGGCTCATATCATGAGCATGAATTGGCCCATCAAAGAGGAGAGGAAGAACATTCCAGGAAGAAGGAACAGTGTGTGTGTAGACTCTGAAGAGGTCAAAGAACTTGGCTTGTTGGAATAACTGGAAAAAACCCAACATGGCTGGGGAGCGTGTGTGTGTGTGGGGTGTGGGTGGAGAAGTGGCCCCAAATGAGGTTGAAGAGATGACTAATAAGAATAGATGATACTTCTTGAGGACTTACAGTGTGCCAGGCCCTGTTCTAAGTGCTTTGCCTTTAGTAATTCCTTAATGCTCACAACAACACTTATCATATCCATTTCACAGATGATGAAACTGAGGCACAGAGTGATTAACCAGGGTCAAAGTCAGGTAGGACCTGATCTGCTAACAGTTTGCAGTGTCTGTCTGTTCCCTGCAAAATATGAGATAAGAAAGCCTAATTTGGGGACCCTTGTTCTCATGCCTTGTTTTTTTCTAGGCACCTCTCCTCACCCTTTTGGTATTATTACCTTTTCACCACCCCCACCTTTATCTCCCCATCCCCACCCCCATTGGTTACACAGAATATTATTGATAGAAAGGAGAATTTGAAAGGCTGGAAACTGGAAATGGGGATTCTTGTGCTTTTGGACTACCATGCATAGCCAGCTAGTTGTTATTAATAATTTTTCTCTTCACTTATAATGACATTAAATAATTATTCATTAAGTGCAGTGTGGTACAGTGGTTAGGGTAAGGAATCAGATGGAACAGATTTGAATGTCATTTCCCCCATTCATTATATATCCTGGAACCTAAGAACTTATCAGTTATTAGAAACATCATTAAGGTAATAAAAATGGATCAGGGGAAATACACTATACCAAAAATGTACATCATTTACGAGATTATCTTTATTCCAGAGATGTTAAAATGTGAGGGTGAATAAACATGGTGTTTTGGAATCAAGGGAATAGGGTGTGACAGTGGGGCGATTTCTCCAAACCTCAGGGATGTTATCTACAAAATGGGTGCAAGGACCCCTACCTTGCCAGGTTATGGTGAACAGGTCTAGAATTGTGAGCACAGGCAGACTGAGTATGTTCTCAAGGTACCAGGGAAGAAGGACAAGAAATGTGAAAAGTTCAGCTTTGATGAATGAATTGCGAATTTTGCAAAGATACATCAAGAAAGAAGCTATTTTAATTTCAAAATGTATTCAGGCTTTTAAAATTTGTTTTGCCACGTGTAGTTATCTTTACGTTGAATATAGTTGAGGGGGTGCACTGTCATTTTTCCTGTGCCCAAGTCTTCTGGAAGTCTTATCTGAACCCCGTTGGGAGGAGTGAATGAAGTAATTGCATGGTGAGTGATCAGCATAGTGCCCAGCACATAGCAAGGGCTTTGCACATGCGGTTTTTTCATCATTATTTCTTCACATCAGACCTTGGGTTCTCCACTGGGAAGATATAAAGAACCATGACTAGGGTGAACAAATAATTGTCACCTAAGCGGAGGAGTTTTGAGAGTGCAAGAAAGTACTATTATTAATTAAACAGTAATGATGGGTATAAACTGAAACTATCCCTGGTAAGCCAGGATGTGTGGTTTCTGTAACCACAAAGCCCAGATCCTATTGTTCAGGAATTTACTGGCTACTGGAGAGATATTAACAAATCCATTGCCCCCACGTGCCATGGGGTTCAAAGCCTCTCCAAGGCATGGACAATAATCTACCTATGTAAGAGTTCTTTCTTACGTCAAAGTTTCACATAACAAAAGATTTTGGTTTGTACGTGTGACTCTATTATATTAGAATTTTTCTTTGTAAAAGCTTCAGCAAGCCATGGGGATACCGTTCTGTGTGATGTAACAGAAATTCCTCTCCCACCTAGGGAGAAAAGACTTTCATTCTAAATTACGATGTCACAAGGAGAAGAAAGCCAATTAATTTCAGACTCTGCTAACCTGGGATTTGTGTTAAATTTGGCAGAGGTGGGGACTGGTCTTCCCTTTTGCTTTAGCTATTGGTAAATGGATTTGTAAAAATGGATTTGTTTCTTCCATATGCATGAAGTGGAAGCCTGGACATGGGGTTTAGAGGGAGTTAAAACTACATAATAATAATAGCTGATATATTCTGAGTGCTTACTGTGTCTCAGGTACTGGGCTAAGCTTTTCATGTGTATTAATTTATCTAATTCTCACCTCAGCCCTATGAAGTTGGTACACGATGAAATTGAGGCCTAGTGAGGTTTGCTTAATTTTGCACAGTTAGTAGGAAAATGATGGAGCCATGAAACAAGTTACTATTCTCTACTATATCTCGAGAAAACTAAAATATCTTACCTACTTTTAATTGACATGAGAGGTTATCCAGGGGATGCAGAAAAAAATAAAACATTGTGTAGCTAAAGTTTACCTTCACTATGAAGCCCACTGCACCTTGTATGTATAACTTATATTCTAATTATAAATTTTCATTTTGTCTTCCTTCTAGACTTTGAGCAACTTGGTTATATGCAGATCTGTCACATTTGGTGTCCAGCACATTGCCTGGAACTCATATTAGTGCTCATTACTTTCTTTACTGATTGATATTTATTGTTTAATATTTACTGTAGGCCCTCTGTATGTCAGACATTCTGCTAAGTGTGGGGATAAGCAATGAAGAAGACCCACCTGGCTCTTGTTTGAATCAAGCTCGTTATCCCACACCCCTAATGCATCATTGTGCAATGAATAGTCACAGGAAGGACAAATTGAGCCACAGAGCTGGAGGAGCCTTAAATTCTAACATGCCTCAGAGTCTCAGGCAAGACAGAGCCTTTAGGTTGAGAATAAGGGGGAAAAGTGAGCTGTTGACTAGGCAAGAAAAAATAATGCAGTTTCTCTCAAACCCTAGGGTATATACAAATCATCTTAGGTACTTGTGAAAAATGACGATTCCAGGCACTGCTTCCAGAGGATATGATTTAGTGGGTCTGCAGCACTCAAGGTCATTGATTCATTTACTCAACAAATATTTCTTGGGATCCTACTATGTGCCAGTCACTGTTTTGGAAACTGGGGTTCAGCAGTTAATAAGCTAGACATGTCCTTACCTGTAAGGAGCTTACATCCCAGTGTAATCTCTATCAGAGAAGATAAAGATGAGTAAGATCATTCCAAATTGGGAAGAATGTTATGAAGTAGGGTTGAAGAATGGCCTGCAGGGAGGGGTAAGGGATTACTTTATACTTTGGCATCAGAGGAGGCCTCTGTGAAGAACTGACATTTGAGTTGATTCTTGAAGCGTGAGAATGAACCAGCCATACACAAAGCTGGGGAAGAAGGTTCTAGGTAAAGGTTCTGTGGGATTGCCATGTTCAAGGAGCAAAAAGGAGACCAAGATTGGACTAAAATGAGCTACAAGATGAGGTCAGAGAGAGAGTCAGGTGCGGGATCATGTAACACCTTGTAGGCCACGATAGTGAGTTTGGATTTTATCCTAAGAGCAGTGTGAAGCTTTAGAAAGTTTTGAAGCAGCAGAAAGCCATTATCCTTAGACTACACTTTGAGAAACACTGATAGTGTGGCTTGGCCTTAGCCAAAGAAACAGTCTCCTGGGAAACTCACCTTATCACCTTCCCACCCTGTCCCCATCATTTGCTCTTCTCAGGGTAGCTACCATATGCAGTGGTGGTCATCTTTCTCCGTCACTGTTATTACCTGAGTGCTAAGTGGACACATTTGGCTGAGGCGCCGTGACAAACAGTTGACACAGTCACCTCATAAAATGGTTGTAGCTGATGAAGTAAGGGGCGTACGCTCCTTCAGAGTCCCTGGTGTCCTGAAGAGAGAAAGAACAGCTGTTTCCTCTGTGCTCATTAAGGACTTAAGCCTTCTTCATATTAAAGAGTTTCCATAAACAAAACCAGAGATTACTGGATGTTCCCACGAAAATTGTGTAATTGAAAGTCGTCTGTAAAAGGGGGGCTCTTGGTGTTGGCGAATGGCATGATCCAGAGGCCTGGGGGGCCAGAGGGCCAGGGCAGATTCCCAAGCTGCAAGGGATTGTCCTTCTGGATTAACGTTGTTCTTGAAGATGAGTCTGAACCTGAGGAAGTGATCATAATAATGCCTGTTTCCCAGCCTTTGCCTCAGACTTTTGATCCAGCACTGAGTTTATCCTGCATGGCCGTGCCTTCTCTCTGAGCAGCTCTGGGCCACTCTTGAACTAGGGATGCACCATCAATTTACCTTGCCCAGGTGGCAGCAGACTTTTCTTCTTGTGCTGTTCTTGCCTTGGGGAGTGTCTCTGTCTTATATCCCCCCAATGCAAGATTACTGAGAACTTCTGGAATCTTCCAGAGAATTCAGGTGACATTAGATGGTGCTACCGAACAAGTCCTCTGTAAATGTTGTGTTATGTATCCTTGAGACCCAGGCCAGCCCTCCATCCTCTTCCCTTTGGCTGCCATGTTTATAGGATGTGATCCTTGTCTTCCTGGCCAAGGCTGACAGGATGAGGTATAGACACCTGAGTCAGTGTGGGCCAAACAAGTTCTCTGTCCTGAAAGATTGAAATGAAGATTCAGAGATGCCATCCATTTCCAGTTGGTTGCTAGAATCAAAGACATAGGAGCTCTGGATCTGTGTTGTCTAGTTTCTGCCACTAAGCATTGGTCATTTGAAATGTGACCGGTACAAATTGAGATATTCTGTAAGTGTAAACTACATATTAGATTTCAAAGACTTGACATGAAGAAAAAATTTAGACTATCTCATTAAAAATTTTTATATTGATCACATGTTGAATTGTATTTTGAATATATTGATGAAAGCTATATTTAAGAAATAATTTTACTTTTAAACTGATTTTTTAATGTGTCTACTAAAATTTTTAAAATTACATTTGTGACTCACATTGTATTTCTCTTGGAAATTGCTACTCTTGATCTTGTCACATGTTCCTGGAGAAAGAGAGAAAACTGATCCATAGGGAAATAAGAATGAAGCACATGCTAAGAGAGATGCAGATACACATGAACATATGGCTCCAGAAGGAGAGAGAGAGATTGAGGGAGAGGGGAAGAGAGGGAGAGAGGGGAGGGAGGGGGAGAGAAGAAGGGGTGGGGCTGGGGGTGGGCCAGAAAGAGTCAGAGACAGAGAATCAGACAGAGACAAAGTAACAGGAAAAGTCTGCCTGGGTTCCTGATGACAGTTCGGTTCTTGGTTTCAGTCCATGGAGAGGCCTGTCAGCATTTCCAATCATTTGGTTCTAAGATGCAACTCCATGTTCTTTTAATAAAATGTCCTTTTTGGCTTAAGTCTATTTGAGCTTACTTGCAGTGAAAAGAGATACTTCTGAGATGCAATGATCTATCTATCCATTGCTGAAACACAGGGATAAGGTGAGAGTATAGATACCATCACATAGCCTAAGATGGCAAATAGCTGGCACATTTGCTACCAGTTTCTTATCCATGCCATGCTGGACATTCCTAATCAATCACAACCCCAGGCATGACTTTAGAATCCTTTTCAATGTTAGATATCTGGTTAGCCACCCTCAATAGAGTAGAAATGGCATATGAAGAAAATCCTATTTGTTATTCTTGAGAAAAATCACTGAAGTAAAAGCCTGAGGAGACACAGATTTTTGGTCCAGTTGAAACATGAACTTTTTTTTTTAAGTCATTTCATTTTTCTAAGCCTCAGTAGCCATGTCCGTAAAATGATAGTACTTACCCACAGGGTTGTTGTGAGAAATGGGTATAATAATAGACACTGTAGCCCTTGGAAGTAAAAACACAGATGCGAATTGCTGTTCTGACCAAGGCCCTCAGCTTTCAGGGCCAATCAGAGTCTCTCCTCCTCTGCCCTCAGCCTCAAGACATCTTTGTAGTAGAAGGGCCCTGGGTTTTGAAAACAATTCCTAGTAACCGTTGTAAATGAAATGGAGCTGTTTTCAGAAGCCAACCAAAGCCCATCAATTTCAGGTCTTCTTATTTTATTGTGTTTTATGTTTATTTTCTGCACATAGGAAGTTAGCACTAAGAGGCAGTACTGACAAGAGTCATTTTGGAAAATGACTCATCTGGAGTTTGCTGGAGGTGCCTGAAATTGGTAGAACTTCAGCCTTTGGGAGAAAAAAAGGAGGTGTGTGTGTGTGTGTGTGTGTGTGTGTGTGTGTGTGTGTGTGTGTGTGAGAGAGAGAGAGAGAGAGAGAGAGAGAGAGAGAGAGGGAGAGGGAAATTGATTTATGTTCCTAAGTTCTGTTCTGTCGCTGAAGCATCTGGAAAGCAGTTCTCAGAGAGCAAGAGCACAGTATGACTGGGTCTGGGTCTAATACAGTTGGTATTTCTTCTTGCGATATTAAAGTGTTTGTTGAAGAGACAGGGCTGTGGATTCAGACTAATGAAATCTACTCATAATTATGGCAGGAATGTAGGACAGATTTTGTTTCAGATGATATTTCTCACTTCCCCAATTAGCAAAATCAAAATTGTGAACACATATGATCTAATTTGGGGCTTCAAAACTATGGCCACCATACCCATAATGCACTGCTTTCCTCCTTCAAGCCCAGAGGAGACTGTCGTTGTGGCCATTTCTGAGTTATAAGCATGACCAAGGGGATGTATCTATCAGACAGTGTCCATCGTCCCATGTCCTGGCTTCAAGAGCCTTCGTCCTAAGAAGTCAAGAAACAACATAGTAACCTTGATAATAGCTAACAGTTATGTTGCACTTAAAATATGCCTTATTCTATCCTAAACGCTTTACATGTATTCACATAGTTGAATCCTCACAACAACCCAAAAGGTTGTTATTATCCCTGTTTTGTAGATAAGGAAACTGAGGCAAAGAGAGATGGGGTGATTTGCCCACGATCCTTCAGCTGGTGAGTGGAAGAAGTCACACTCCCAGTGACTCTGTGAAGACCTGGGCCACTAGGCAGGGAGAAATGAATTCCAGAGCTATTATGAGGAAGGGTGAGCTCTACTCATCTCCAGAAATAACAGTGCAGAATGTCAGAGCGGAAAAGGAAGTCAGTGACCGCACTGTCCTCCCGGCTTATTTTAGAAATGAGGAAACTGAGGTCCAAAAAGGTTAAGTGATTTGCCTGAGATCATGTAGAGAGTCAGAGGTAGAGCCAGGGAGACCACTCAAGTGTCCTGACTCCTGTTCTGTCGTCAATCCATGATTCCCTCACTGCTGTGTGGTCCTGATGGTAAGTTCCGTCCAACTGCTGCCCGTGGCCTTTCAGGTTAGGTCTCTTAGGATGCTTCCTGCTCCTGTGCTTTGGCTGATCTTTCCTGCAAAGGGAGAATTGAGGTCCCAGTCTTGGAGTTAAAATGTCATTTCTGACTCCTGTCTTTCATCTGTCATTGTCATCAGTCCACCCTTCACTTTCCCATCAGACTTTTTCTCACAACTCTGCCTGACAGTTCATCCCTTCTCTTCTCCAGAGCCTCAACAGTCCTTCCTCTCCCCTAGGATGTGGTGGTGTAGAGGACCACATCCCTGGGCCACAGTGATGGGTCTGGGGTTGTGCGTGTGACCTCATCTGAGTCAATGATACTCACTCTTGAGACTTAGCAAAGGGTTATTCTCTTTCCTAAGGAGTTGCTAAACTCATAGGATATAAGCCTGGAGGGCAACCTGAGATCCTGTCAGAGAACAAAGCAACACAGTGACAATCCATGGACTTAATTATATAAGCCAATAGTTTCATTTTTCACTGAAGCCAGTTTGAGTTGGATTTCTGAGAATTTATAAACAATTCTGCAATACTCCTAATATACCAATAGATTGGTATTTTCTCAAGTTTGTTCCTAGACTCTCCATTACTTAGATAAATATTGAGTATCTACCGTAAGTATAGGTAACAAAGACCGATAAAGATGAGCAGGACACAGTCCTTGCCTTCAGTTGCCTACTAGTCTACCAGGGGAGCGAAGACTCATACTTAAGTGTCTAACATACAAACTAGAAGGTAAAAGTGGCCTGGGGGATATGCAAACAGTATGCTGTGGAGGTGTAAAGGAGGAAGAGTCCACACTCAGTTGGAGAGTAGAGTAAGGCATTTCTTTTTTTTTTTTAAATTAATTAATTAATTTTTATTTTTGGCTGTGTTGGGTCTTTGTTGCTGAGCACAGGCTTTTCTCTAGTTGTGGCGAGCAGGGGCTACTCTTCATTGCGGTGCGCGGGCTTCTCATTGTGGTGGCTTCTCATTGCGGAACACAGGCTCTAGGCACGTGGGCTTCAGGAGTTGTGGCACTCGGGCTCAATAGTTGTGGCTCGTGGGCTCTAGAGCACAGGCTCAGTAGCTGTGGTGCACGGGCTTAGTTGCTCTGCGGCATGTGGGATCTTCCTGGACCAGGGCTTGAACCTGTGTCCCCTGCATTGGCAGGCGGATTCTTAACCACTGCGCCACCAGGGAAACCCAACATTTCTTATAGTACATAGGATTTGAGATAGAATTTGAAGATTGGGGAGGAACAAGAACAATTCCAGACAAAGAAACCAACATAAAGTAAAATGTAGAAATGGAAACCTTCTGGATACAAAAGGGGAATAAATGGAAAGTCCAGATCTTTCAGAGCAGGTATTTCAAAAGGGCAGGTATCAGAAAATTCAGTTCATTGTGTCAAATATGAGAAAATGTGGCCACATTAATATTATACTAATGTCATTTCACCTAGGACCATGTCAGTTTGGTAAACAGCTGTATCTTCAAAACGTTAAATTTTTTTGAATAAATGAATGAATGTTTACCCCTTTCCCCCACTACACAGAAACCCCATGAAGGCAGCAACATGTTCTTGATCTCCATTTTATCCCCAACTCATAGAGCAGTGTCTGGCAGAGTGAATGCTCCGTAAGTATCGTTGAATAAATTAATGAATATTATGGAAGGCTTTCAAAGTCAGACCAAGGGCTTTGTACCCAGCTCAACAGATAATGGAGGGTCCTCAAAAAATTTAAGGAAAACTCAATATTTAGTGAGCACCAACTATGTGCCATCCACTCTGCAGATGTGTGACATGATCAGGGCTGTGCTTTAGAAAGAGAGACTGGGTAGCAGTGGAGAGAAAGAAGAGACATTGGAGTAGAGAGTCAGCTAACCTCACTATTAACTCATATTGAAAGTTATTGGAGCCTGATCGTGAAGACAGTGTTATTAGAATAGAAAGCGGAGGACAGCTGTGGAAGTAAAATGGCAGGTTTGGTACCAGTCTCAGAAAAGAAGTTGGGAAGAGGTTCTGAGGGATTGTGCGGCAAATTATATTTTCCAAAGATGGCCACAACGGTATCTTCTTTCCCACTACGTCAGAAATAAAGCCTAATTCCCCTACTCTTGAATCTGAGTGGGCTTATCATTCAGTTGCAACCAAAACAATATGGTGGAAGTGACATACGTGACTTCTGATGGGAAGTCATAAAAAGTGACCCAACTTCTGCCATGCTGTCTGGAATAATTTTACCCTTGATATCTTCAGTCACCATGTAAACAGCCTGACTACTCAGAGGTTGCCATGCTCTAAGAAAGCCCAAACTTGTCCCCATGGAAAGACCGCAAAGAGACCCCAAGACCACACTCAGAGAGAAAGAGAGAGATGCTTGAATGGACCCAGCAGGTGCAGCCATCCCCTCACTGTTCTAGCACTATTAAGAGATACCAGGGAAGAACCACCCAGCTAAGCCCTTTCTGAATTCCTGATCCACAGAAACTATGACAAATAATAGGTATATTTGGTTCCAGTCATGTTGAGTATACAAAAGGATCCTGCAGACATGATATCCAGCTGTCTGTGAGGAATGTGGATCTGACATTTATAAGTAAAGGCCAGACTAGGGACATAGATTGAAGTGTCAGTTGAAGAG
This sequence comes from Stenella coeruleoalba, assembly GCF_951394435.1. Classification (NCBI taxonomy): domain Eukaryota; kingdom Metazoa; phylum Chordata; class Mammalia; order Artiodactyla; family Delphinidae; genus Stenella; species Stenella coeruleoalba. Next base: position 135,800,835 of record NC_137148.1, read on the forward strand.
ATGTGAAGCTCTGAAGTTGTGGGAATAGATAAGTTGTCAAGGGAGATAAAATAGCCAGAATAGAGGAGGGCCCAGAGCCACATTTGGTTGGGTGAGGAAGAGAAGCTGGTGTAGAATAAAGAGATGTTATTAGATAGTTACATAATTATTAGTTGGTTCATATGCTTACTGTCTCGCTTCCCTGACTAGACTTCAGATCCGTAAGAGCAATGATCAAATCTGGTTTTGCTGCATTAATAAGTACATTAATCAGGTTTGCTACAGTAACAAACTACCCCATAATCTCAGTGGCTTTCAGCAACAAACACTTCTTTTTCACTTTTGTAATACTCATGTTCTGCTGTTGGTCAACAGTAGCTCTGTTGCAGGCAGCCATCTGCTCCATGTACTTTCTCGTGCCAGGATTCAGTGGAGAGAACAGTCTTTATCTGGGACATGCTGCTATTAGGAAGGAGAGGAGGAGCAAGAGGTCTGCAGAAATTGGTGATAGCTCTGAAAGCTTCTGCCTGGGTGTGGCGTATGTCACGCCTGCTCCCATTCCTTTGGCTAGGGCTTGACACATGGCCAAGCCAAAAGCAACCTCCAGGAAGCACAGCAAGTTACATTGCTATGAGTGAATGTGTAACCCTCATACAGAGATGTGGGTGAGGGTGAAAGATTGCAAACCACAACTTACCCCTCCCACCAAAGTAACCCTCATACCTAGTACAATCCCTGGCACCTAGCAGGAGCTCACAAATATTTGTTGAATGAATGAGTGCTTGAACATGATCAGGGAGGTAGGAGATCAAAGGATAGACATTGTTCAGAAACTCGAGGAAGATTTGACCTCCTAATTTCAAAGAGAATCTGAGAGCAGAAAACAATAGACTTTATGAATCCAGTGAGCTCATTTAAGTGTATTGCACATATAGGTGGACTTTTTTTTTTTTTTTTTTTTTTTTGCGGTACGCGGACCTCACCGTTGTGGCCTCTCCCGTTGTGGAGCACGGGCTCCGGACGCTCAGGCTCAGCGGCCATGGCTCATGGGCCCAGCCGCTCCGCGGCATGTGGGATCCTCCAGGACCGGGGCACGAACCCACGTCCCCTGCATTGGCAGGCGGACTCTCAACCACTGCGCCACCAGGGAAGCCCCTGGACTACCTTTTTTCATGGACAGTTTCACAGACGCCTGACTCAGGTGTGGATCCTGCAAGAGAAATTCGTTTGCCCACAGTTCCAGGACACTTCTACTCTGCATCCTCTCTGAACACCACCCTTCCTTGGTTGCTAGTTCCATTTGGATCTCTTAGAAATGGGAGCTGTTTGGTGTGAGCTTAGGATGAAAATGCTCAATGCACCTAGAATTATGTGAACTATCAAAGAATTATGTGAAAGGAAAGAAGTCATTCTCCACATCTTGCTTGGAACAAGATCGGGTCATGCTCTTTGAGATAGCAGAGAGGTCATTGCAAAACTAGCTGTGGATATGGAGGGGTTTCAGACTGGGGGAGAAAAGGGAGTGGGAGTTGGCCCTGTAAACAACAGAATGAATGAGAATGCTTCTGTGTTTTAACTTAGAAATATCCATGCAAGCCATGCTTGTTAGCTGTTTTAATTTTTAATTCAAACTAATGAAAAATTGAAATGAAATGAGAGGTTCCATGAGATTTAGCCAAACTAAATAGGTCTTGTGGGATCTGACTGCAAAATTAGTTATGGATGGCTTTTGGCAAAAGCCACTACTGAGATTAAAAGACCGCCTGCCTGTTCCTAAAAGGTGGTGGTGTGCACTATGAGGCCCCGGGTGGTCTTTTGCAAGGTTCCCTGTTGTTGTCCTGTTTATAATTAACCTAGAAAATAAAAATTAAAAAAAATATGGAAATGGCATAGAGATGCAACAATCTGTGAATTAGAAACCATGAGAAAAGCAACCACTGAATGATTGCAATACCTTCCTTACATGGAGCTGAGTATCTCACATGAATTTGTCTGTCTTCAATATCTAAAACTATTTTGGGTAATGAATTCTGATCCCCTGAGTGTCTGGGCCTTAACCTTATCTTGAACCCTCAGTGTGAGCAGAAGGGAGAAATTGGAACTTAGTCTTCTTTTCCTTCTAGCCAATGGGTAGTTTAGTAGAATTTCATGTTAATGCAGCAAGAACCTGTGGATTAAATCCAGTTAGTTTTGTTCTGTCATTTAGATTTCATACATCATTCTGGCTTGCCACCCATCTTGAAAATTGGGTAAAAGGATGAACACAGATTATTCCTCATTGCTAGTAAGCCTTCAAGTGTTAGTGCTCCATGTTCCTGCCACACTGAGCTGCTCGGTTCCCCAAGCATCTAAGCTCTTTCCAGGCTCAGGGCCTTTGCAGGGCTGTTCCCCCTGCCTGGTACATTTTATTCTGCTCTCTTGTCCCGGCTAACTTCTCAGGTCTCAGTTTTAATATCCTTTCTACAGAGAAGATGTCCCTAACTCCCTGTACTACTCCCCATTCCATCTGCACTGTGTTCTTCCTCCATTGAGCTTGCTCATGGCACTGTGCTCTTTCACCGTTTGTGATTCTCTATTTGCCTGTTTGGTTGTTTACTGTGAGGGCAGGGACAGTATCTGTTTGGTTCCCCACTGCTTCCCTAGCACCCAGCAGAGTGCCAGGCATGTGGCTGCTTATAGTTGCTGGATGAATAAAAGTTACAGTAAGTAAGATATTATAACAGTAAGTTAGTGAAATCCAGGAATGTTTCACTTTAGAGATGGAAAGACCTTGGAGGTTATATGGCTCTAATACCAGATCCATGTTACTTGATAGCACTTTTGTTTTTTTCAGTCTATTCTATGAGTATGCCACAGCTTATTTATTCTTCTGGCAATTGGCATTTGGTTTGTTTCTGGTTTCTTGCTATAATAAACAATGCATGTATCTACATTCCTATGTATGTTTCTTTGTGCACATTTGCAACAATTTCCCTAGAGCATATGCCTAGCAGTGGAACTGCTAAGTAATAAGATAGGCATATCTTTATCTTTACAAGATAACACCATTTATTTCCCAGAGTGGCTGTTGGCAATCATCACTCCCAGTAGCTGTGTCTGAGTGTTCCTGTTGCTCCAGTTCCTTAGCAACATTTGATCTGAACAGATTTCTTAACATTTACTAATCTCGTGGGTGCAAAATGGTGGTTTCAATTTTCATGAGTCCCATCTGTTTAGGCCAGAGGTCGCCAACCAGCTGTGCATGGCTGAATGAGGCCTGCAGTCTGGATGCCATCCATGGATGTGTTTTGTTTGACCGAAGGGTGTTTTTGAACCAAAAAATTGAATTAGTTGCCAGCATTTGAAAATTGGAAGATTTCACTTAAGAATCTGGATTTCTGGTTTTTTTTCTTGAGGGAAAAATGAGATGACATCACTACACAGAACCCTTATTCACACCTGACAACAACTGCCTCTGCTTGTCAGGCAGGGGATGTGCTTTGAAAATCGGTCGGAGTTTTACAGCCAACCTATACCTTTTGGTTCTCTTAGCTTCCTGGCTCTTGTAGGTTTTTAACTTGTCTGCCCTGTTTTGCGTCTTCATCAATAGAGAAAGGCCTCAGAAGTGGGTTGGTGGTAGAGGGTACCCCCTCCACCCAGGTTAGACCAGGAATAGCCCTGCACAACAGAGCTCTGGACATATGGTTCCAGATAAAGTCTAGAACAGTAAAACAGGTAAAGCAGCTCAGGGCTCCTTCTTTCCTAAAACCTCTCCATTCATTTTCGTGTGCTGTGTGCTCCCCCTTCTCCTACCCCTTCCTTGGATGTTGTCTTCCCTGACTCTGAACTTCTGAGCTTCTTGGTCTGCACTTCTTTTGAGCCACCTATTTCTCTTCACCATGTATTATGGTTATTTGTGTGCTTGCCCCCTTTCCTCTCTTTTGCTGAAAGCTCCTTGAGGTTTGGGACCATGTATTTATATGTCTGTCATTTTAATGTTTATATTTGTTTTTTGTTCTTCACAGTACTTTAAAGTGGTGGCTTGCACACATTAGTTTCATTCATTCATTTCAACACACATTTACTAAGTGCTTATATGCCAGGCTTTGTGCTAGGCACTAGGACCATGAGATGCCATCATTGCCTTCAAGGGTGTGACAGCACCCTGGGAGAAAGGACCACGTTTGTTCATGCATTCAGTCTCTCAAACAACAGACTTACGTTGAATGCTTACAGTGGGCCAGGCACTGTGCTAGGTGCTGGGAAGCAAAAACAGACAAGAGGGACTTCCCTGGTAGTGCAGTGGTTAAGAATCCGCCAGCCAATGCAGGGGACACGGGTTCGAGCCCTGGTCCGGGAAGATCCTACATGCTGCGGAACAACTAAGCCTGTGCGCCACAACTACTGAGCCTGAGCTCTAGAGCCCATGAGCCACAGCTACTGAAGCCCGTGTGCCTAGAGCCCATGCTCCACAACAAAAGAAGCCACAGCAATGAGAAGCCCACATACCCCAACAAAGAGTAGCCCCCGCTCACCGCAACTAGAGAAAGCCTGTGCACAGCAACAAAGACCCAATGCAGCCCAAAATAAATAAATTTATTAAAACAAAACAAAACAAAAAAACAGATAAGATCCTTGCATCTTGGAGGTTAGAGACTAGTGAGGAAACAGATATTCAGTTGCCTGTAACTCAAGAAGCTGACCTAGTCTGAGAGTTGGAGGGGGGCAGGCAAAGTGAGACTTGAGCTGAGATTGGCATGATAAGCATATGTGAAAGCCTTATGATGCGAAGGAGGAGGCCCAGCTCACAGACCAGGAAGCAGAGTCATTGTGGATAGAGCCTAGAGTTTTAGGCACAGGGTAGCGGGAGATGAAGCCGGAGATGGAGATATGGACTAGACCCCAAGAGGAAATCAGTGCAGTCTAGTGTTTAGATGCTAAAATGGAGGTGCATAGAATGGAGACATTCAGTTTTTGATTGAATTAGTGCACAGGTAAGTGAATATGTGGATGACACTTCTAGAAACTCACCATCTAATAGGATAGATAGGATGTCTCATAAACAGTTATTGTTGTTCTTTAATCAGGAAGGGGCAGGATGGATGTTGAACATTTCAGAGACCTGCAAATTCTTCACTATCTACAATAGGAAGAACGCAGTGAGCCTGGAGATTTATTAAAGATGGGTGGCTCTTTGCCCTCACACCTGACTGAAAAAGGAATAGCCTTCCCCAGGCTTCTGTAGTCCCTGAAAAGAGGAGGATTGTTGCCTGTAGAGGATTAGCTGAAATAGGTCCATAATGGGCCAGCCCTAAGTTATTGACAGCACTTGGCACTTAGCTGTAAGGAGCAAGTCTTATTTCATAAGCTCTTGCCTTGCCAGTGTACCTCAAGGTTTCCGAGGTGAACAATCCTAATAAGTAGGTTTTTTCCCCTCCCTCTGCAGCGTTCAGGCTGACTGAAAGCTTCCTGCCCCTGAGTTGATATTCTAGGCCATTCCTGTAGCAGACCTTAGTCAGGAACACAGTTGAAGACTAAAACATCCTTGGGAAACCTCCCCCTTGATCCAATGACACTCTTAAGAGTGGAGGAACTTTTTTCTCATAGAATTTATCAAAGTTGATTCCTGAAAATTATAGCTAAGATGTATAAGCCCCTGCTGTCCTGTGGCTGGGTTGTTTGTTTGTTCTGTTGTTAGTTTATCAGATATTAACAAGAGGAGCCTCCTGTTGCACTGATGCTTGGTGCCATGTTGGGCCCTTTGCTCACTCCATCCTTTTGCCTGGAATGCCCTCCCTCTTTTCAACAGTCCTGTCTTCCAAGAAGCCTTCCCCAATAATGCCAGACCACAGTGCTACACCTCCTTCCTGACCTCCCTATAACTCTTACCAATTACTCTATACTTCAGTATTTGATTATATTATTTATTCTTGCACTTTTTAATATGTATATGTCTTGGTTCTTCAACAAGATTACAACTTGAAAATAGGCCGACAGGTACTTGTTGAATATAATGAATGATATGTAAAACTTAAGGACAAGGACTGAATTATATCCTCTTTGCTGGCCCCTACTATATTGAGTCCATTGATGGGATCATAAGAAATATTCAGAAAATATTTTTGTTTGTTTGTTTGTGTTTTGGGTTTTTAAATTTTGTTTTGTTTTTTCCTTTTGTGATTGGTTTATTTCACTTAGCATATGTCTTCAAGGTTCATCCATGTTGCAGCATGTATCAGAATTTTCTTCCTTTTTAAGGCTGAATAATTGTGTAGACTTTTTTTAATTGAAGCGTAATTGATTTACAGTGTTTCAAATGTACAGCAAAGTGATTCAGTTATATATATTTATTCTTTTACAGATTCTTTTCCATTATAGGTTATTATAAGATATTAAACATAGTTCCTTGTGCTATGCAGTAGGTCCTTGTTTATCTATTTTATATATAGTAGTGTGTATCTGTTAAACCCAAATTCCCAATTTATCACCCCCCACTTCCCCTTTGGTAACCATAAGTTTGTTTCCCAAGTCTGTGAGTCTGTTTCTGTTTTGTAAATAATTCATTCCTATTCTTTTTTAGATTCCACATATAAGCGATATTATATATGTCTTTCTCTGCCTGCCTTACTTCACTTAGTATGATAATCTCTAGGCCCATCCATGTTGCTGCAAATGGCATTATTTCATTCTTTTTGATGGCTGAGTAGTATTCCATTGTGTGTATATATACCACATCTTTATCCATTCATCTGTCAATGGACATTTAGGTTGTTTACATGTCTTGGCTGTTGTAAATAGTGCTGCTATGAACATTGGGGTGCATGTTTCTTTTTGAATTAGAGTTTTCTCTGGTTATATGCCCAGCAGTGGGATTGCTGGATCATATGGTAACTCTATTTTTAGTTTTTTAAGGAACCTCGATACTGCTCTCCATAGTGGCTACACCAATTTACATTCCCACCAACAGTGTAGGAGGGTTCCCTTTTCACCACACCCTCTCTAGCATTTATTATTTGTAGACATTTTGATGATGGCCATTCTGACCAAAGTGAGGTGGTACCTCATTATGGTTTTGACTTGCATTTCTCTAATAATTAGTGATGTTGAACATCTTTTCATGTGCCTCTTGGCCATCTGTATGTCTTTGGAGAAATGGCTATTTAGACCTTCTGCCCATTTTTTGATTGTGTTGTTTGTTTGTTTGTTTTGATATTGAGGTATATAAGCCATTTGTATATTTTAGAAATTAATTCCTTGTCGGTCTCATCATTTGCAAATATTTTCTCCCAGTCTATAGGTGTCTTTTCATCTTATTTATGGTTTCCTTTGCTGTGCAACAAAAATACATATTTTGTATATCCACTGAAGCTCACCAGAGGTGATTTGTGAGATTGAGGGCACACAGCTCTGGTCCCAGCTAGGTCCAGCCCCATGATCACACACTTCCTGCCAAAACGACGCTGACTTCCCTCCCAGGTCATGCCTTTAGACTCTGTACACAAATTCTAGAACTGTTGATTTGCTCCTTTAAACTACCTTCAATTTCAAAATGATCGGCTTCACTTGCCCTGGTCTTTTTGCATGAGTCTACTTGGAGGACACTTTTGAGCCAAGGGCTTGAATATTATGGTTTTAGTTGTTTTTTATTATTACTGCTACTTTCTAATATACCTCAGTGAAAGTGTAAAGTCATCACAAAGTAAACGGTCTAAATCTTTTATAGAAGATGATGAGATTAGCACAATGTCCGTTTAAAAGCACTTCCACAAAACCCGAAATTGAGCTGCCAGCTGCTCCCACCATTTTTCGGAAATACTCAGAAAATATTTTTGAAGCAAATTAAATGAACAGAAGTTAGACTGAAAAGCACTATATCACAGTCTTTAAGAGCATAGACTATGGAATTAGGTTTCTAAGTTACCAGCTAAGAACTTAGACAAGTTCAGTAATTTCTCTGTGCCTAAATTTTCCCATTTGTGAAATGTGAATTTTAGTAGAGCCCACTTAAAAAGGTATTGATGAAGACTGAAAAAGATAATGCATATACACAAGGCTAACCCATAGCTGAGATTAGCTGCAAATGAGAACGTGAACAATTTAACTGTGCAGGAATATTGAGGGTTTGACTAGGGCTTCCCATTGTAAGAGGAAGCAAAGAAGTTGATGGAGCTTAGTTTATTGGAGCTTAGAATTAACCTCAAAATACAAAAGGCCTCCAGGGACCATTCCAGAGTGAGAGACAGATGAAAGGTAGTGTGTGTAAAACAAAGTAGGATAGAGCAGACCGGTATTTTCTCAGATTCACAACCCTCATACCAAGTCAGTGTAGTTATTCCCTTTTCACTCTTTTTCCATTCTCAGAAAAGTGTGATGGAATTTTCATTTGATAGAATCATTTTGGTGGTCCTCGTTCAGCTCCACTTGAACCTTGGCTAATCTCGTTTTTTTTGTAAAGAGGAGCATGTACCTCGGGCTGTAATCCTTTGATAGAATACTGTATATTTTTAGCTGGAATTCAATATCATTATTCTGCTATTAAGTTTTATGACTATCTTTTTTTCAAATAATAGCCGTGTTTTTAATTTTTTTCTTTATTATTATTATTATTTTTTGGCTGTGTCAGGTCTTAGTTGAGGCATGTGGGGTCTTCGTTGAGGCATGTGGGATCTTTTCCGTTGCAGTGCATGGGCTTCTCTCTAGTTGTGGCATGAGGGTTTTCTCTCTCCAGTTGTGGTGCATGGGCTCCAGGGCCCAGGGCTCTGTAATTATAGCATGCAGGGTCCAGAGTGCATGGGCTCTGTTGTTTGTGGCACGCGGGCTCTCTTGTTGAGGCGCGCAGGCTCAGTAGTTGCGGCATGCGGGCTTAGGTGCCTGGTGGCATGTGGGATCTTAGTTCTCCGACAGAGATCGAACCAGTGTACCCTGCATTGGAAGGCGGATTCTTTACCACCAGACCACTGGGGAAGTCCCTATGACTGTTTTTTATAAGTAATACTGTCTTTACCATTAATAGTACACGTAATATAAGTTTCCTTTTACATTTTTTTAGCAAAAAAGATAGTTTTTTTATACACCTTTATTGGAGTATAATTGCTTCACAATGTTGTGTTAGTTTCTGCTTTACAACAAAATAAATCTTCTATATGTATACATATATCCCCATATCCCATCCCTCTTGAGCCTCCCTCCCACCCTCCCTATCCCACCCCTCTAGGTAATCACAAAGCATTGAGCTGATCTCCCTGTGCAGCTTCCCACTAGCCATTCATTTTACATTTGGTAGTGTGTTTATGTCAGTGCTACACTCTCACTATGTCCCAGCCTCCCCTTCCCCTGCTGTGTCCTCAAGTCTGTTCTCTATGTCTGTGTCTTTATTCCTGCCTTCCCACCAGGTCCATCAGTACCATTTTTCTAGATTCCATATATATGAGTTAGCATATGGTATTTGTTTTCCTCTTTCTGACTTACTTCACTCTGTATGACAGACTCTACGTCCATCCACCTCACTGCAAATAACTCAGTTTCATTCCTTTTTATCGCTGAGTAATATTCCATCGTATATATGTGCCACATCTTCTTTATCTATTCATCTGTCACTGGACACTTAGGTTGCTTCCATGTCCTGGCTATTGTAAATAGTGCTGCAGTGAACATTGTGGTACATGACTCTTTTTGAATTATGGTTTTCTCTGGGTATATGCCCAGTAAAGCATTAATGCTTCCATATTGCTGGGTCATATGGTAGTTCTGTTTTTAGTTTTTTAAGGAATCTCCATACTGTTCTCCAGTGGCTGTATCAATTTACATTCCTACCAACAGTGCAAGAGGGTTCCCATTTCTACACGCCCTCTCCAGCATTTACTGTTTCTAGGTTTTTTGATAATGGCCATTCTGACTGGTGTGAGGTGATACCTCATTGTGGTTTTGATTTGCATTTCTCTAATGATCAGTGATGTTGAGCAGCTTTTCATGTGTTTGTTGGCAATCTGTATGTCTTCTTTAGAGAAATGTCTATTTATGTTTTCTGCCCATTTTTGGATTGGGTTGTTTGGTTTTCTGATATTGAGCTGCAAGAGCTGCTTGGATATTTTGGAGATCAAGCCTTTGTCAGTTGCTTTGTTTGCAAATATTTTCTCCCATTCTGAGGGTTGGCATTTTGTCTTGTTTATGGTTTCCTTTGCTGTGCAAAAGCTTTTAAGTTTCATTAGGTCCCATTTGTTTATTTTTATTTCCATTACTCTAAGAGGTGGGTCAAAAGGATCTTGCTGTGATTTATGTCATAGAGTGTTCTGCCTATATTTTCCTATAAGAGTTTTATAGTGTCTGGCCTTACATTTAGGTCTTTTGAGTTTATTTTTGTGTATGGTGTTAGGGAGTGTTCCAATTTCATTCTTTTATGTGTAGCTGTCCAGTTTTCTCAGCATCACTTACTGAAGAGGCTGTCTTTTCTCCATTGTATATTCTTGGCTCCTTTATCAAAGATAAGGTGACCATATGTGTGTGGGTTTATCTCTGGGCTTTTTCTCCTGTTCCATTGATCTATATTTCTGTTTTTGTGCCAGTAACATACTGTTTTGATGACTGTAGCTTTGTAGTATAGTCTGAAGTCAGGGAGCCCGATTCCTCCAGCTCTGTTTTTCTTTCTCAAGATTGCTTTGGCTATTAGGGTTTTTTTGTATTTCCATACAAATGGTAAAATTTTTTGTTCTACATTTGTGAAAAATGCCATTGGTAATTTGACAGGGATTGCATTGAATCTGTAGATTGCTTTGGGTAGTATAGTCATTTTCGCAATGTTGATTCTTCCAATCCAAGAACATGGTATAACTCTCCATCTGTTTGTATCATCTTTGATTTCTTTCATCAGTGTCTTACAGTTGTCTGCATACAGGCCTTTTGCCTCCTTAGGTGGCTTTACTCCTAGGTATTTTATTCTTTTTGTTGCAATGGTAAATGGGATTGTTTCCTTAATTTCTCTTTCTGAATAGGAATGCAAGATATTTCTGTGCATTAATTTTGTATCCTGCTACTTTACCAAATTCATTGATTAGCTCTAGTAGTTTTCTGGTGACATCTTTAAGATTCTCTATGTATAGTATCATGTCATCTGCAAGCAGTGACAGTTTTACTTATTCTTTTCCAATTTGCATTTCTTCTCTTTCTTTTTGTTTTCTGACTGCTGTGGCTAAACCTTCCAAAACTGTGTTGAATAATAGTGATGAGAGTGGGCACCCTTGTCTTGTTCCTGATCTTAGAGGAAATGTTTTCAGTTTTTCACCATTGAGAATGATGTTTGCTGTGGGTTTGTCATATATGGCCTTTATTATGTTGAGGTAGGTTCCCTCTACACCCATTCTCTGGAGAGTTTTTTTCATAAATAGGTGTTGAATTTTGTCAGAAGCTTTTTCTGCATCTGTTGAGATTATCATATAGTTTATATCCTTCAGTTTGTTAATATGGTGTATCACATTGATTGATTTGTGTATATTGAAGAATTCTTGCATTCCTGGGATAAACCCCAGTTGATCATGGTGTATGATCCCTTTAATGTGCTGTTGGATTCTGTTTGCTAGTATTTTGATGAGGTTTTTTGCATCTATGTTCATCAGTGATATTGGCCTGTAGTTTTCTTTTTTTGTGACATCTTTGTCTCGTTTTGGTATCAGGGTGATGGTGGCCTCCTAGAATGAATTTGGGAGTGTTCTTCCCTCTACTATATTTTGGAAGAGTTTGAGAAGGATAGGTGTTAGCTCTCTCTAAATGTTTGATAGAATTCCCTGTGAAGCCATCTGGTCCTGGACTTTTGTTTGTTGGAACATTTTTAATCATCGTTTCAATTTCAGTGCTTGTGATTGGTCTGTTCATATTTTCTGTTTCTTCCTGGTTCAGTCTCGGAAGCTTGTATTTTTCTAAGAATTTGTCCATTTCTTCCAGGTTGTCCATTTTATTGGCATATAGTTGCTTGCAGTAATCTCTCATGATCCTTTGTATTTCTGCAGTGTCAGTTGTTACTTCTCCTTTTTCATTTGTAATTCTGTTGATTTGAGTCTTCTCCCTTTGTTTCTTGATGAGTCTGGCTAATGGTTTATCAATTTTGTTTATCTTCTCAAAGAACCAGCTTTTAGTTTTATTGATTTTTGCTATTGTTTCCTTCATTTCCTTTTCATTTATTTCTGATCTAATATTTATGATTTCTTTCCTTCCACTAACTTTGAGGGTTTTTATGTTCTTCTTTCTCTAATTGCTTTAGGTGTAAGGTTAGATTCTTTATTTGAGATTTTTCTTGTTTCCTGAGGTAGGATTGTATTGCTATAAGCTTCCCTCTTAGAACTGCTTTTGCTGCATCCCGTAGGTTTGGGGTCATCATGTTTTCATTGTCATTTGTTTCTAGGTATGTTTTGATTTCCTCTTTGATTTCTTCAGTGATCTCTTGGTTATTTAGTAGTGTATTGTTTAGCCTCCATGTGTTTGTAGTTTTTACAGATGTTTTCCTGTAATTGATATCTAGTCTCATAGCATTGTGGTCAGAAAAGATGCTGGATATGATTTCAGTTTTCTTAAATTTACTGAGGCTTGATTTGTGACCCAAGATGTGATCTATCCTGGAAATGTTCTGTGTGCACTTGAGAAGAAAGTGTATTCTGTTGTTTTTGGATGGAATGTCCTATAAATATCAATTAAGTGCATCTGGTCTAATGTGTCATTTAAAACTTGTGTTTCCTTATCTGTTTTCTGTTTGTATGATCTGTCCATTGGTGTAAGTGGGGTGTTAAAGTCCCCTACTATTATTGTCTTAGTATCAATTTCCCCTTTTATGGCTGTTAGCTTTTGCCTTATGTACTGAGGTGCTGCTGTGTTGGGTGCATAAATATTTACAATTGTTATATCTTCTTCTTGGATTGACCCCTTGATCATTATGTAGTATCCTTCATTATCTCTTGTAATAGTCTTTATTTTAAAGTCTGTTTTGTCTGATATGAGAATTGCTACACCAGCTTTCTTTTGATTTCCATTTGCATGGAGTATCTTTTCCATCCCCTCACTTTCAGTCTGTATATGTCCCTAGGTCTGAAGTGGGTCTCTTGTAGACAGCATATATATGGGTGTTGTCTTCATGTCCATTCAGCCAGTCTGTTTCTTATGGTTGGAGCATTTAATTGATTCACATTTAAGATAATTATTGATATGTATATTCCTATTACCATTTTCTTAATTTTGGGGGGTTTGTTTTTGTAGATCCTTTTATTCTCTTGCATTTCCCACTTAGAGAAGTTCCTTTAGCATTTGTTGTAGGGCTGGTTTGGTGGTGCTGAATTCTTTTAGTTTTTGCTTGTCTGTAAAGGTTTTGATTTCTCTGTTGAACCTGAATGAGATCCTTTCTGGGTAGAGTAATCTGGGTTGTAGGTTTTTCCCTTTCATCATTTAAAATATATCCTGTCACTCCCTTCTGGCCTGCAGAATTTCTGCTGAAATATCAGCTGATAACCTTATGGGGATTCCCTTGTATGTTATTTGTTACTCTTCCCTTGCTGCTTTTAATATTTTTTCTTTGTATTTAGTTTTTGATAGTTTGATTAATATGTGTCTCGGCATGTTTCTCCTTGGGTTTGTCCTGTATGGAACTCTCTGCGCTTCCTGAACTTAACTATTTCCTTTTCCCTATAATCTCTTTAAATATTTCCTCAGACCCTTTCTTTTTCTCTTCTTCTTCTGTGACCCCTATAATTCGAACGTTGGTACGTTTAATGTTGTCCCAGAGGTCTCTGAGACTGTCCTCAATTCTTTTCATTCTTTTTTCTTTATTCTGCTCTGTGGCAGTTATTTCCACCATTCTATCTTCCAGCTCACTTATCCGTTCTTTTGCCTCAGTTATTCTTCTATTGATTCCTTCTAGAGTATTTTTAATTTCAGTTATTGTGTTGTTTAAAACTGTTTGTTTGGGCTTCCCTGGTGGCACAGTGGTTAAAAATCTGCCTGCCAATGAAGGGGACACGGGTTTGAGCCGTGGTCCGGGAAGATCCCATATGCCGCGGAGCAACTAAGCCCCTGCGCCACAACTATTGAGCCTGCACCCTAGAGCCTGTGAGCCACAGCTACTGAGCCCACATGCTACAACAACTGAAGCCTGTGCGCCTAGAGCCAGTGCTCTGCAACAAGAGTAGCCACTGCAGTGAGAAGCCCACTCCACGCAACGAAGTGTAGCCCCAACTTGCTGCAACTAGAGAAAGCCTGTGCAGAAACAAAGACCCAATGCAGCCAAAATAAATAAATTTTTAAAAAAACAACAAAAAACTGTTTGCTCTTTAGTTCTTCTAGGCCCTTGTTATACGTTTCTTGTATTTTCTCCATTCTATTTACAAGATTTTGGATCATCTTTACTATCATTACTCTGAATTCTTTTTCAGGTAGCCTGCCTGTCTCATCTTCATTTGTTTGGTCTGGTGGGTTTTTACCTTGCTCCTTCGTCTGCTGCATATTTCTCTGCCTTGTCATTTTGTTTAACTTACTATGTTTGGGGTCTCCTTTCAACAGGCAGCAGGGTTGTAGTTCCTCTTACTTCTGTTGTCTGTCCCCAGTGGGTGCGGTTGGGCCAGTGGCTTGGGTAGGCTTCCTGGTGGGGAGGACTGCTGCCTGTGTTCTGGTGGGTGGAGCTGGATAGTGTCTCTCTCATGGGCAGGGCCATGTCTGGTGGTATGTTTTGGGGTGTCTGTGATCTTAATATGATTTTAGGTAGCCTGTCTGCTAATGGGTAGGGTTGCGTTCCTGTCTTGCTAGTTGTTTGGCATGAGGTGTCCAGCACTGGAGCTTGCTGGCTGTTGGGTGGATCTGGGTGTTAGTGTTGAGATGGAGACCTCTGGGAGAGCTCTCGCCGATTATTACTCCATGGGGCCGGGAGTTGTCTGGTGGTCAGCATTCTGGACTTGGCTCTCCCATGTCGGAGGCTCAGGCCCAACCCCCAGCCGGAGCACCAAGACCCTGAAAGCCACATGGCATGGAAGAAAAGGAAGAAGAAAAACAAAACAAAAAAACCAAAATCAAACAAAAAACGAACAGACAAAACCCCAAGACAACTGGTAAAAGCAAAGCTAAATAGACAAAATCACACAAAGAAACATACACACATGCAGTCACAAAAAGAAAAGGAAAGAAAAAAAAGAGAAAACAAAGAAGAGAGCAACCAAACCAATAAAGAAACCCCAAAACGAAAGCAAACACTAAAAATTAAACTAACAAAAAAATAAAACCAGAAACAAATTAAATGCAGAAAGCAAACTAAAAAAAGGCAATGAAAGCGTCAAACACACAAAAATGATAAAAAAATGTAAAGACAAAGATGAAAACAAAAGAAAAAATACAAAACAACAAAGTAGTAAAGTAAAAATAGAAAAATATAAAATATAGTTAAAAATAAAATGAAAACAAAGCAAAACAAAGCAAAACACAAGGAAAAAACATAATATAATGAAAAAGTACATTAGAAAGGGGAAAAAAAGAAATATATTAAAAATAAAAGCATAAAAAAGAAAAGAAAAAGTAAATAAAAATTAAAAGAACAATAAAAAAGAACAACAGAACAGCAACAAAAGAATTAGTGATAGTTTTCAGTGTCCTTGCCCACACAGTGAGCCATGGCTAATCCCTGCCTGCCCAGGAAGTCCTCCAGTACTTCTAGGTAGTCTCTGGACTTGTTGTGGGCACTCTGGGGCCATCTCAGACTCTGATCTGGCCTTAGTCCTGAATGTACTTGCCCCCAAAGTCCACAGCCTCAGTTGTGGGAACACTCGTTGTCTATTCAGGTATTCCACAGATGCAGGGTTTACCAAGCCAACTGCGGGGATTTAATATACTACTCCTGTGGCTGGGTGGGGATATTTCCCGTTCTTTTCTTTGGCTGCACAGCCCTTGGGGTTCAGCTTTGGTTTTGGCCCCGCCTCTGTGTGTGGGATGCCCTCAGGCATCTGTTCCTTGCCCAGGCAAGAGGGGGTGAAAGCAGCGGCTGATTATGGCTCACTTGCTCACTCAAGCCAGGGGGAGGGAGGAATATGGCAGTCACACCTGGGATGTGTGGGGAGAGCCTGTGGCAACAGAGGCCAGTGTGAAGTTGCAAGAGCCTGAGGCATGCCGTGGGATCTCCCAGGGAAGTTGGCCCCGGATCGCGGGACCCTCAGCAGTGGGGGGCTGCACAGGCTGCTGGGAGGGTGTGGACAGTGACCTGCCTTGCACACAGGACCCTTGATGGCAGTGGGAGCAGCCCCTGGGGTTCAAGATAGCAGCTGCGGCTTGTGCTCGTGCTCCCGTAGGTGTTGCCCTGCCATCTGTGAGCGCACAGAGCCGAAAGCTCCTATGCTTCCCCAAGGCACCTTGCAACAAAGGTCTCCTGCCTCTCTGACAGGCCTAGGTTTTTTCCTGGACTCCCTCCCGGCTAGCTGTGGCTCACTAGCCTCCCCCAGGCTGTCCTCACGCAGCCAACCCCAGTCCTCTCCCTGGGATCTGACCTCCGAAGCCCGAGCCTCAGCTCCCAGCCCCCACCCGTCCTGGTGGGCAAGCAGACAAGTGTCTCAGGCTGGTGGGTGCTGGTCAGTGCCGATCCTCCATTTGGGAATCTCTCCATTCTGCCCTCCGCAGCCCTGTTGCTGTGCTCTCCTCCGTGGCTCCGAAGCTTCCCCACCACATCCCCACCACTGAGGGGGCTTCCTAGTGTGTGGAAACTTTTCCTCCTTCACAGCTCCCTCCCAGAGGGGTAGGTCCTGTCCTGATTCCTTTGTCTCTTTTCTTTCTTTTTTCTTTTGCCCTACCCAGTTACGTGGGGAATTTCTTGCCTTTTTGGAAGTCGGAGGTCTCCTGCCAGCATTCAGTAGGTGTTCTGTAGGAGTTGTTCCATATGTAGATGTATTCTTGATGTATTTGTGGGGAGAAAGGTGATCTCCACGTCTTACTCCTCCACCGTCTTGAAGGTCTCCCTGAAAGAGATAATTAAAAATTAAGTAGGGCTTCCCTGGTGGCGCAGTGGTTGGGAGTCTGCCTGCCGATGCAGGGGACACGGGTTCAAGCCCTGGTCTGGGAGGATCCTACATGCCGCGGAGCGGCTGGGCCCGTGAGCCGCGGTTACTGAGCCTGCGCGTCTGGAGCCTGTGCTCCGCAACGGGAGAGGCCGCGATAGTGAGAGGCCCGCGCACCGCGATGAAGAGGGGCCCCTGCTTGCCGCA
The DNA here is from genome assembly GCF_951394435.1 of Stenella coeruleoalba. NCBI lineage: Eukaryota > Metazoa > Chordata > Mammalia > Artiodactyla > Delphinidae > Stenella > Stenella coeruleoalba. The sequence continues at coordinate 135,818,000 of NC_137148.1, forward strand.
ACTAGAGAAAACCCTCGCACAGAAACGAAGACCCAACACAGCCAAAAACAAATAAATTAATTAATTTAAAAAAAAATTAAGTAAATTTTTATAGGAGTATAGGAGCTCCACAGTAAAATAAAATATCACAAAGGTGGAACAAAATGACTGACTAGAAAATCCTTGGACTGATGGTTTGGGACTGAGTTCTATACCAGCTCTGCCCTTCAGGCGTTATGCAACCTTGGAAATTTATTTCCCATTCCTGAGTCCCCCATTTTCTGATCTGTAAAGTGAGTGAGTTGGACAAGAGAGAACTGCCATGGTTCTGTCTAGCTTGAATATTCTAGCATTTGGTCAGGGGAAGTGTCAGAAAACCTTCCTTGATGGTGGAAGGATGACTTGGCTTGGAAGGATTTGCTTTGCAGGGAGGTGGGGAACAGTGAGACTGAACAGAGGCACCGTGCCAGGGACACGCAGGGTATGTTTATTCTGTGGCTATATTTATTCATGCTCACCAGCCCTAAGTTGCCATCCTTATTTTAGGGCTGAAAATGTTTGTTTCAGGCACCCAAACTTGGAATAACCCAGTAAATCTATACCAACATGTGGCCAATTCATCTCTTTCTTATTTCCCCAGATTTCCTTTCCTTATGACCTTGGAAAAATATGTATTTACCCCTCCTAAAGAAAATGCTCAAAAAAAAAAAAAAAGAAAGAAAATGCTCTGGGTGGGTCCTGTTCTCTATTTTCTGTCTATTATGCCCATAGCTATCACTTACCAAGCTTTTAGCATGTACCAGGCACTCCGTAAAGCACTTTAAGTATATTATATAGCTTAATCTTGCAACAGTTTTGAAGAGGGAGATATTGCTATTTTCCCCATTTCACAATGAGGAAACTGGGGCTCAGAGAGCTTAAGTGACTCACTCAAGGTCACATAGCTTGTGAGAGGCAGAAATGGGATTCAAATACAGGTCTGTTTGATTCCAAAGCCCATACTCTGAAATCATTACATTATACATTATTAGCATTTTCTATATCAGTTTTTGTAATCTTAAAGTGAAAATCAAGGAGTTGCGGATCTAAAATTGAGGGTTTCTTTCTTTTTAAAATTTAAATGCTTTAAATATATGTTAATAGAGTGGGATTCTCTCACATTATTAAAATCACAAGTGTGTGGGCTATGCCAATACAGGAAAATGTTTAATGTGAAATAGCCCTGGGGAAACCCAGTGCACAGGGGAGTGTATGATTGCAACTCTGCTAAAGTAATTTTAATGTACAGTGGCACAGACTGCAGAATTTTGAAGGATTTAGATAGTTCAGAGTTTAATGTGTCTTAGACTTTTTTTCCTGCAAGTTTACTTAACTCCTAAATATGCAAATTTATATGGAGAAGTAAGGACTTTTTTTTTGAAAGTGAGTAAACAAGAGTAATTTTTTTTTTTTTTTTTTTTTTGCGGTACGCGGGCCTCTCACTGTTGTGGCCTCTCCCGTTGCGGAGCACAGGCTCCGGACACGCAGGCTCAGCGGCCATGGCTCACAGACCCAGCCCCTCCGCGGCATGTGGGATCTTCCTGGACCGGGGCACGAACCCGTGTCCCCTGCATCAGCAGGCGGACGCTCAACCACTGCGCCACCGGGGAAGCCCAAACAAGAGTAATTTTTAAAGGAGCCCCACTATGGCTAGACCTCTGGATTCACACATTATAGGCCCACCTGAAGTATTTAGTGAGCAGGTAATTCCAGGAGAGAATTAAAAATCTCTCCTTAACTCCCAGTCCTTTATTGTCCTGAATCAACTTCATTGAATCAGAATTTAGTAAGAATGTTCCTCTTCCCAGAAGTTCGTAAACATTTTGGGTAACCAACCATATGAAAAATACACATGTGAACGTGCGTGTAATACTTTGCAAACAGTTTCAGTGGACCCATGGGCCCCTGGGCTCAGGTGAAGCACTGTGCTAAGAAAAAGTCTTCTGAAGTTCCAGCCTGGACAGTTGGAATAAAGTTGGAGTGAACCTGGAAGAGTCTGGGTTTCATGGCAGGAGAGCAGAGGTGTTCATCCCAGTGGTCTCTTACCTTGGTGTGGGGGTCTTGTGGGTGTTTCTTACAACGGACGTTCATGACTGTTTCATCTTCACAACCACCTTCCAGTCTAGATAGAGCAAATGATTTGTACTACGGTTTTAAGAGTGCAGATTTGGGAGCTAGTTGCTAGGATTAAAATACGAACTTTGTTATTTACTACCTATGTAATATTGGGCATGCTAGTCAATTTTTCTAAGCTTGTCTCTTCTTCTGTAAAGGGCAGATGATGATAATGATGAGGAGGACGAGGACATTTGGTAGCTTCCTGGGTTGTGACAATTCAATGATACGTGTCATGTTAGCATTTAGCACAGTGTCTGGCTGTGAGAAAACCCTAAGTACAGTCGCCCTCCATATCCACAGGTTCCAAATCCTCGGATTCAACCAACTACGGATCAAAAATATTTGAAAAAAAAAATTCCATAAAGTTTCTAAAAGCAAAACTTGAATTTACATAGCATTTGCATTTTATTTATACCTATTTACATAGCATTTACATTGTACTAGGTATTATAAGTAACTTAGAGATAATTTAAAGTATACGGGAGGATGTGTGTAGGATATCCGCAAATACTGTGCCATTTTATATCAGGGGTTGAGCATCCTTGGATTTTGATTTGGGGATTGAGGAGATCCTGGAACCAATCTCCTATTGATACCAAGGGACAACTGTAAACGACTTGCTTAGGCTGACACAACCAGCAGTGAGCCTCTATCTCAGATCATTCATCAACTCCAAGTCCACTCCTTATAATTTATGATAAATTATAATGCATTCGTTTTGTATTATCTTTCTACTGCATGTAATCATGTAGCTGTGTAACTTTATATCGTTTTCCCCTTTTTTCTCTTTCACATTTATTAGGCAGTTTTTCAGAGAAATTAGTGAAATGGATCATGAAGTATTCCTGTCAATAAATTATTTCATAACAAGGTTAAAAGTTTGTTCCTAAGACATACTTGTAAAATTTTGTCATTTAAATCAAAGGCTACACTGAAGAAAGCATGCTAATAATTTATGTGAAGTTGCTGGTGACTAATTTCAGCCCCATCTCTGCCATGCTTCCTCCTTGTTCTCTCTGAGATCCTCCTTCCCTGATTCTGCCCTGAACAGGCTCCCTCTCAGCACCCCCATCTTTCATATCTTGGTTCCAGTGTTACTTCCTCAATCTTCCCTAACTTACCCCCCGCTCCCCTGTCCCTATCCCCACCTAACTAGCAGTCCCTCTGCTTTAAATTCTCCTTTTTTATTGTTTTATCTCTTTTTAAAAATTAAATTGAGTAATTATTTGACTCATACCTGTTTTATCTACCAGACCGTAACAGACAGGAAAGTAGAGCCTGTATATTGTGCACTCACTCTGTGCTTAACTTTTGGTTGAATAAACAAATAAACAGTTTTGTCTGGGCACTGACTCTGTGCCCAGCCCTGGAACAGCACATATTGTACCTCTCATCCTCCCATCAAATTTTTGGGCAGGTAGTGTTTTATTCATTTTATACCTCGAGAAAGTGGAGGGTCTGAGGGGATAAATAACTCACTTCAGATTACAGGGTAGGTAAAAAGGCAGAGGCCCGCTGCCTCCCATGATTTCTTGAGGCTCAGGGATACTGCAGGCAGTGAAAGACTGCAGTCTCTGTAAACTCTGGAGGGCTGGAAGCAGGGTTCATGGAATTCTCCAACACCCCAGAGAGCAACAGTCCACTGCTAGTCAATTAGAAGAGCAATCATCAGAAACCCAATCCCCCTGACTAATGAGGTGCCCAAAATTGAGATGTTACTTATAATCTATTTCTTCCTAGACTATCTGGACCAAAATTCGAAGGTATTAAAGAATCATTTTCATTTTTCTAAAAGAAATCTAAACACTTGAACGTTAAAAAACAACTTGTCATCAGAGAGAAAGTTAGAATGGCTTTCAGTATTAACTTCTTAATGATGTTTGAAATATGCCGATCTTGTTGGAACAGGTGTGCCACAAATGGATGGTTTCCAATGTCCTGTTAAACTCTGGGATGCCTTAGAGGCTGTAAAAATAAAATTCTGAACATAATTTCATTCTGGCAAAGGCTGGGCAATCATTCTGGATTGGACCAAAATAACTAATTGGCTCAGGCATAGAGGATCAATGGCATTCTCCAGTTGGTGAACTTCTTATGTGAAGATTAAATGGAATCATGAGATTGTAATTAGTCATAATTATAGCAATAGTTTCGTCTGTTTTTGTCTCTTTGCTGAGGCAGTTGCCCATGATGGCTTTGGAATAACTTGTTCCTGAGCCTGGGAAGGGCTCTGAAAAGGAAGTTTTCCATTCAACTCTCAAATACCCTACTTACGCATTAGGACAAAAATGAGTTACTTTTAGAGTTACTCATTTCAAAAGCTTTTAAATTTCTTCTTCCTCAGATGGAAGTACTGGGTTAGGGAAGCACCGAGGCCAGCTATAGGGTGCAACCAACTTCCTCGCTGATGGAGAAACACCAGGCCTAAGGTGGGAAGACCAATAATAAGGAATGAGACCAAGTGGAAATTCATTCCCCTCGGGAAGTGCTACCTCACACCAGGCCCTTTGCATGACTGCTTTTTTGCTCTTTTCCAGCTGTGGGGTGTTAATGGGAGGTAAATTGCTACCAGGATGTCTGGAGCACATCCCCTGTGGGATACTGGTTCTACTCTTCCATCTCCCATCTGATTGCCGAGTTCTGTTCTTTTCCTCCTCTCGATAAGAAAATCCTTTGGTGAAAATATCTGTCACTTCATTCCTTTTGTGAGCCCATTCTTTAAAGAGATGGAGAGTAATGCGAGTCCTGGAAAATTCTAGAAACCCCCTACCCTAGGCAAATGCACACTCTTTGTTTGACTCCGGGCCCTACTGAGGTCTGGAAACAGAAGACAGGGTTAGGGTGCATTTTACAGCTTCTCTAGAAGGAAGGTCTATCTTGTGAGTTTTTTAAATAAATAAATCTATTTATTTATTTATTCATTTATGGCTGCGTTGGGTCTTTGTTGCTGCACGTGGGCTTTCTCTAGTTGCGGTGAGCGGGGGCTACTCTGTTGCGGTGCGCAGGCTTCTCATTGCAGTGGCTTCTTTTGTTGCGGAGCACGGGCTCTAGGCTCACGGGCTTCAGTAGTTGTGGCTCGTGGGCTCTAGAGCACAGGCTCAGTTGTGGTGCATGGGCTTAGTTGCTCTGTGGCACGTAGGATCTTCCTGGACCAGGGCTCGAACCTGTGTCCCCTGCAATGGCAGGCGGATTCTTAACCACTGCGCCATCAGGGAAGTCCCTGGAATTTGCTTTCTTAAAAGACTCCCAAGGTATTCATTAATGTTTGAGATCAAGGGTCATAGTAATGAGAGCTCAGACTTTAAAATCAGACGGTCTAGATTTGAATGTGGCCTCTGCCATTTACTACTTGTGTGACCTTGGGCTAGTAACTTAGCTTCCTTTCAGCCTCAGTTTTCTTATCAATAAAATGAGGACAATAATACCACATAGGATTGTGAGCATAAAAGATAATGTGTGCATATAAAGCACTTAACCAAGTGCTTTTATATAAGAAGTATTCAGTATGTATTTTTATTAAAACCTAAAACTATAAGAGAAGAGAGCAGGCCTAAGAAAGCTCACAAGGAAGAGATAAATATTATGTTTGAACTATGGCGCACCGCAGAATATGACATAACATGCTTTTTTGTTGGTGATTAAATAAGGAATGCAAAGGATGTAAGCAGTATTAGTTTTTTTTTTTTTTTTTTTTTTTTTTAGTAGTATTAGTTTTATCATGACTGTTTCCTCCTTTTCCCATTATAGTAATGCTTTTACTGTGTGCCTCACAACCACATTGCCTTACTCCTCTGGGATCCTCTCCCATTGACCCCTGCCCCTGTTATTGAATGAAGAAATTAGATTCATAGAGATGACCTCCCACTCTTAGCTCTTGACTTGAGCTGAATCCCCCATAGAGAGCGCTCTGGCTGGGGAGTGGCGGAGGCACCTGCTTTGTCCTGTGGGCGCCTGGTTTTTGTGCCAACAGCCTACATGTTGGGAGGAATGTCTGGGACTTCAAGTTGGCATTTGCTAAGTGTCAAAGCTCTGAGCAGTTCCTTTCTAACTGAGCCCCAGGGAACCTCAGGGCCCAATGTATTAAGCAAATGAAGAATCTTTGGGCCCTAGGTCATGCTGATGGATGCAGCACTCTAGTCCTGCCTGCCAGATCTGTATAGGTATCAAACATTCCAGAATCTGTTCAGTACAACTTCTCAAGTGAAAACAAAGCCAGCAAGCCACATAACAAGATAATAACTGCAGGAGCAAAATGACTGTGTTTGGCTGTGCTGTAAACATGCTTGGAAGAGTTTGAAGGAATGTCTAAACCTGAAAGACAAGTTGGGCCTCATCTTTAAAATTTCTTTTAACTTTGATTATTTAAGATTTTTAGATTCCAGGTTCTATCATGTTATACAAAATCACTTCTCTTAGGAAGTCTCTCTATTCCACTGAATTTCCAACAGTTGGAAACAGGATGGGTGACATCTGCAGTTGAAACCAGGCCATGTTATCAAACAGTTGGCAAATCTAAGTTATTCTCTTCTCACCAGAATGGGTGCAGGGTTGCATGTTAATTTACAATTACTCATAAAGTAGACGGCAAAGGCTTCTCTTTTGTCAATGCTTGGACACACAAATTAGGTAATATTGAATGGGCAATGAATATTTCATTTTCACCTTGCCTCATGGTGCCAGTCACCTTAAACGAGACCAGTATAACCTCAGCAGTGCCTCACACTTGGTGAGATACCCCAGACTTGCTGCATTTTGGCCTCAAGTTGTCAGCTGAATTCTGTCACTGACCCTGCAAGCATGGAAGCAGAACCACATAAGCCATTCTCCAGTTTATGCTGGGTATGAACTCCAGTATTTCCAAGTGGTCTTTGGTTCTGACTGTATGACAGAGCAAATTCATAGAAAGATTGAATAAAAAATAGAATTTTTTTAACATCTTTATTGGAGCATAATTGCTTTACAATGCTGTGTTACTTTCTGCTTTATAACAAAGTGAATCAGTTATACGTATACATATGTCCCCATATCTCTTCCCTCTTGCGTGTCCCTCCCTCCCACCCTCCCTATCCCACCCCTCCAGGTGGTCACAAAGCACCGAGCTGATCTCCCTGTGCTATGTGGCTGCTTCCCACTAGCTATCTATTACGTTTGGTAGTGTATATATGTCCATGCCACTCTCACTTTGTCACAGCCCACCCTTCCCCCTCCCCATATCCTCAAGTCCATTCTCTAGTAGGTCTGTGTCTTTATTCCGGTCTTGCCGCTAGGTTCTTCATGACTTTTTTTTTTTTTCTTAGATTCCATATATATGTGTTAGCATATGGTATTTGTTTTTCTCTTTCTGACTTACTTCACTCTGTATGATAGACTCTAGGTCCATCCACCTCACTACAAATAACTCAATTTTGTTTCTTTTTATGGCTGAGTAATATTCCATTGTATATATGTGCCACATCTTCTTTATCCATTCATCCGGCGATGGACACTTAGGTTGCTTCCATGTCCTGGCTATTGTAAATAGAGCTGCAGTGAACATTGTGGTGCATGTCTCTTTTTGAATTATGGTTTTCTCAGGGTATATGCCCAGTAGTGGGATTGCTGGATTGTATGGTAGTTCTATTAAAAAATAGAATTTTATAAAACATCTGGCACGAAAGACAGAAAAATCTCCAGGTGCAAGAAATGAAGATACAAATAAAAGCCAGGACAATAATGGAGGGCTGGCATTTCAGCAAAATTTCTGACCCAGATACAGGCTCCAAGACCTGAGGGTTGGGGACCTGACACCCACTAGAGGTATAGGAGATGTGACCTCAAGCCCTCACTAGGTAGGAAAACTAGAACTAAGCTTTGGCATAAAGCTGGGAACCTTGACAAGTTGTACTTCCCATGGAATGGCAACAACTCTACACTTGAGTCTAGGAAAGAAGAAAGTTTGCCACTTGTCTAGGGTCCTGGTTTAAAATAAGAAAAAAAGTTACATCCAAGAAACTAAAACCCCAGGTCTGTGCCACATATGGGTATGGTATCCAAATGTGTACTGCTGATAAGTGAGCACAAACTGCTCAGGTCAATTAGACATCTAGGGTACAATCCAAGCAATTGTAAAACTATTTTATTTGGGATATTTTTACAACTCAAGGCATAAAGAACGCACAAAAGAAAATTAACCACCATGAGAGAGAGCCGGCAGTACAGCAAAAGGATAATTAGTGCCCCAAGAGTCAGAAATAATAGACATAAATATGAGACTGTAAAATAGGTATATTTGAAATGAATAAAGATGTGAGAGAAGGAATAGTATGATAAAAAGAAGCAGAAGATTTTAAAGAAATATACAGATAGAGCTTGTACATAGGTTGGCCAAGTGTCTCGCTTTGCTCAGGCCTGAGGGACTTCCCAGGACATGAGACTTTCACTGCTGATAGAGTCTCTGGCAAACCAGGATGGTTGGTCACACTGTTTCAGCTGGTACTTGAAGATACTTTTAATAAAGGGACCATTTATAAACTTGTGGACAGAGTTTGGGGAACCCAACAAGGAAGGATGCTCTACCCTGAACCTAACAGTAATGGGGAGCCATTATCACCCCTAAGCCTGAAGGGGCAAGGAGAGGATGTGGTTACTGAAACCCAGATAAGCTAAATAAATAAGCTCCGTGGAGCGTGCTGCCTGCTAGGAGCTTTTAGTGGAGAGAAACACAACAATTTCCTCTTATCTTCCCTCTGAGCTCCTGTTGGGGCCTCCCATTGGCTTAACTCAACCAAAAACCAGAGGACAAAGGAGCCCATTGACATAGGTCATATAAGTCACCCTACTGAGACACAGTGACACAAGGTAAAGAAGGATGCAGAATGGATCTTGACTGGCAAATGAAAAATAACCAGGACAAACACACAGTGAAATTGACCATCTGAATACCTGTATATGAAACCTCTTGTGTTTAGCAGGTCATACAATATCAGAATGAGGAGAAAGAGTATCAGGGTGAGAATTAGAAGAACTGAGCCTTGGTGACACATCTGGGATTCACAATCCATGGGACTCTGAGAAAATATCTTTCTTTACATCACATTATCTATTAATTATGAAATCTTTCTAGAATAGAGGTCTCAAGCTGGAAGTCCATGGATCAAATCTTAATGCATATGTGTATTGTTTGGCCAATACAATATATTTTTTAAAATATTTATTTATTTACTTGGCTGCACCAGGTCTTAGTTGTGGCATATGGGATCTTTGTCGCTACACGCGGATCCTCCTTGCGGCACTCAGGATCTGTTTTTTAGTTGCAGCATGCGGTCTCTTAGTTGTGGCATGGGGGAATCTAGTTCCCTGACCAGGGATCGAACCTGGGCCCCCTACATTGGGAGCCCGGCGTCTTAACCACTGGACCCCCAGGGAAGTCCACAATATTTTAAAATAAACTGAATGACTGAACAACATTGAAAAAGTCGGGAGAACTCACCTGTTTAGGCAGCACCCCCGCCTCCCAGTTCCCAAGGCCCCACCTGGCCCACTTCACTCATTTGTATTACCTTCCCGGTCCCCATGGGAGTTTGAATTTGCAACCCTTGAAGGAGCTCTTACAGCTTTAACAATCTGTGAAATTTAAAGCATGCTGTATATTTTGCATAGTTTTCGAATCTAGGTAGATTCTGAAGTTGGCAGGTGTTTATTTTTGCATATCTTTCTTTACATCTTAAACACAGCACACATGCAGTTTTATGAAGCATATGGTTTCCATGTGCCTAACTACACTTTGTTGATTTTTCCTTTTCCTAAGTTCTCCAAAACCCCAATAGAATAAACACAAGCTGCCACTTGGAAAACAATTCTGAGGAAGAACCCAGCTGGGGTGGAAAAAGTGAGGGGACCCAAAAAGTTGCCAAGTGGCCATATTCTGGGTATGAGTTTCTACAGTTTCTACAGTTCATGAAGACCATGATTTTTTTTCTCCCCCTTTGCATGGTATACGGTGAGCATGGGTGTGACACAGCTCAGGGGTGGGATTGCCTTTTACATTTTTGGCTTATGGTGGAGAATGGAGCAAAAAAGTAAATTCGGCCTTTCTGTGGCAGACCTTGAATAGAAACACCTGGAAATGTTTTTCTGGGTGGTGGGCCCTGGGTTTTACACCTCCTGCCAATAGTCATGGCCGGAGGTCACAGCAAGAAGAAGATTGTTTTCCAGGCTCAGGGAAAATATAAGTCAGAAAAGGAGTTTTTCTCCACAGACCAGCCCTGCTTAATAGATGCTAACAGTGAGCTTGTCAGGCCAGGGAACCTTGAGGTAGGCATTAGTAGGAATTGCAGTAACATTCCCAGAGGGACTGAGAAACTGGCACTGTCTAGCCAGCATTTGGTACTGAATCTGACTGCTTGCCAGACTCACGAAGGATTTCCCCTTCAGCCCTCCCTCAGCACTTACCCTGTACACTGTTTCAGCCATTGCTTGAAGATGATTAGGCCAAAGGATTAAAGTGTTGAAAGAGAAGCTTCTAAGTCCTTTTCCAGAATAAACAAAGATTCTGGGTTGAACATAAATTGTGAACGTGTATTAATTATCCTCTGGACAAGACTTGTTCTAATCCCCTTTGCCTCAAGGAAAGGTGAACGTGTTTTTGAGTGTTGCAGGCTGAATTGGTACCTGATGAAGTTGTAAAGGAGAAAATTTTGTCTTACGGTCTCCTGTTCCCTTGCATTGCCCATCATTTGCCATTCTTATGCCTGCCTGCATCCCTGGCACCTCCTGTTGTGTTCATGCACCTGTCTTACCTGCTAGCCACCTGTCAGCCCCCACCACAACTTACCTCTCCTGTGTGCCCCTGTGTCAATGAGGTTTCCTGCTGGGTTGGATGCCCATAGAACTTAGTGTCCAAACCAGGACAGTTTTTTTAGAAAAATTGGGGTATAGTTGATTTAAGACACTGTGTTAGTTTCAAGTGTACAGCAGCGTGATTAAGTTATTTTTTAAGATTGTATTCCATTATAGGTTATTATAAGATATTGAATATAATCCCCTGTGTTATGCTGTAAATCTCTGTTGCTTATCTATTTTATGTATAGTAGTTTATATCTGTTAATCCCATACTCCTAATTTGTCCCTTCTTCTTCCCTTTGGTAACCATGTTTGTTTTCTATCTCTATGAGTCTGTTTCTGTTTTATATATAGATTCATTTGTATTATTTTTAGATTCCACGTATAAGTGATATCATATAGTATGTGTCTTTGCCTTACTTCACTAAGTATGATATTCTCTAAGTTCATCCATGTTGTTGCAAATGGCATTATTTCATTCTTTTTTATAGCTGAGTAATATCCCATTTATATATGTAACACATCTTTTTTTTTTTTTTTTTGCGGTATGCGGGCCTCTCACTGATGTGGCCTCTCCCGTCGCGGAGCACAGGCTCCAGACGCGCAGGCTCAGCGGCCATGGCTCACGGGCCCAGCCGCTCCACGGCACGTGGGATCTTCCCAGACCGGGGCATGAACCCGTGTCCCCTGCATCGGCAGGCGGACTCTCAACCACTGCGCCACCAGGGAAGCCCTGTAACACATCTTTTTAATCCAGTCGTCTGTTGATGGGCACTTGGTTGTTTCCATGACTTGGCTATTGTAAATAGTGCTGCTGTGAACACTGGGGTGGGTGCATGTATCTTTTCAAATTAGAGTTTTCATTTCTTCTGGATAAATACCCAGGAGAGGGATTGTTGGATCATATGGTAGCTCTATTTTTAGTTTTCCAAGAAACCTCCATACTATTTTTCATAGTGGCTACACCATTTTCATCCCACCAACAGTGTAGGAGGGTTCCCTTTTTTCCACACCCTCTCCAGCATTTATTATTTGTAGACTTTTTGATGATAGCCATTCTGACCAGTGTGAGGTGATAGATCATTATGGTTTTGATTTGCATTTCTCTAATAATTAGTGATGTGGAGCATCTTTTCATGTGTCTGTTAGCCATCTGTATGTCTTCTTCAGAAAAAAGTCTATTTAGGTCTTCTGCCTATTTTTCGATTGGGTTGTTTGTTTTTTTGATACTGAATTGCATGAGCAGTTTGTATATTTTGGATATTAACCCCTGTCAGTCACATGGTTTGCAAATATTTTCTCCCATTCCATAGGTTGTCTTTTTGTTTCATTGATGAAAACCAGGACACTTTTAAGAGTAAAAGGGTGTTCTTAATAATTATACCTACATGACAGTATTTTATATACCCAGAGAACATACTTGTATTTCCACACGGGCCTTCTAGCAATTTTTAAAAAATTAAAGTGTAGTTAATTTACAACGTTATATTAGGTTCAGGTGTACAACATAGTGATTCAATATTTTTATAGATTACACTCCATTTAAAATTATAAAATATTGGTTGTATTTCCTGTACTGTACATTACATCCTTATATCTAATTCATTTCATATGTAGTAGTTTGTGCTTCTAGTGATATTTATATCTTGAACCCAACAAAGTTCTCTAATGTTGTGGATTCTGATACTCTGGCATAGTAGCAGGTAAGTTGAACAATTTGGGGGCAGGTAGGGCTTTTGTACCTGGTCAAATAAAACCAAGTGAGTCTAGGGAGTCCCATTTGGAAGTAAATAAATCTGACAACTACCCTTAGAAACTTTTAATTTAATTTGGAAAGTTAGTACTGGTGGGGATGAAAAAGTCCTTGAGACAGGTTTAGAGAAAAAAAGTGATGTGTATTACTTTTTTTTTTTTTTTTAGGCCGCACCGTGTGGCATGTGGGATCTTAGTTCTCCAATCAGGGATCAAACCCATGCCTCCTGCATTGGGAGTGTGGAGTCTTAACCACTTGACCGTCAGGGAAGTCCATGTATTACTTTTTTTTTGCGGTACGTGGGCCTCTCACTGTTGTGGCCTCTCCTGCTGCGGAGCACAGGCTCCGGACGCGCAGGCTCAGCGGCCGTGGCTCATGGGCCCAGCCGCTCCACGGCATGTGGGATCTTCCTGGACCGGGGTATGAACCCGTGTCCCCTGCATCGGCAGGCGGACTCTCAACCACTGCGCCACCAGGGAAGCCCCCAAGTTTTCCTTTTAAGCTTTTTGTTAGTTCATTGTGTTATCATCCACCTCAGACAACCATGAAATTAAACAATTCCTTGTAACTCTTTTTGACAAATGCCCATAAGGAGAAACTGGGTGAGTTCTGACTTAGGTCAAATAAATACAGCCTTTCCAGTGAGATCTTCCAGAGAACCACCAGACATGTCAAATAATGACAGTTCTTTGAGAATGGGGCTTTGAAGTAGCTCCAACCCCACAATACCTCCTTCAGTGGGTGCCAGGATGCTGGTTTTTACCATGATTTGGGACTATTAGCATTCAAGCATATCTGAAGCTGGAGAGTGGGGATGGAACAAGGCAAGTTAAAATGCTGCAAAGCTTGTGTTCTTGTTGACATTCATTTGTTTTTCTTGAATAAATGCTCCCCAGATTTCTGCTAGACTGTTTAATTTCCAGAGTTCTGAAGAAATTGATTCTAACCATGGTTTTTTTTTTTTGCCAGTTTTTCATTGCTTTTATGGAGGAGAGGATCTTCAGAGATCCTTACTCTGCCTTTTTCCTCATTTGCTTTTTTTAAATTAATTAATTAATTAACTTATATTTGGCTGCGTTGGGTCTTCGTTGCTGCATGTGGGCTTTCTTTTTTTTAGTTGCGGTGAGCGGGGGCTACTCTGCATTGCAGTGCGTGGGCTTCTCATTGCGGTGGCTTCTCTTGTCGCGGAGCACGGGCTCTAGGCGTGCGGGCTCTAGAGCGCAGGCTCAGTAGTTGTAGCACATGGGCCTAGCTGCTCTGCAACATGTGGGATCTTTCTGAACCAGGGCTCGAACCCGTGTCCCCTGCATTGGCAGGCGGATTCTTAACCACTGCACCACCAGGGAAGCCCCTCATTTGGTTTTAATTTGCATTTCCATAATGACTAATAATATTGAGCATCTTTTCATGTGCTTATGTGCCATTCTTATATTTTTTGATGAAATGTCTGCTCAAATCTGTTTTCATTTTTTACAAATTAGGTTATTTGTCTTCTTACTAGTGAGTTCTGAGAATGTTTTGTGTATTTTGTATATAAATTCTTTATCAGATATATGTTTAGCCAACACTTTCTTCCAGTCTGCAGTATATATTTTCAATTTTTGTAATGGTATCTTTCAAAAGCAATTACATTTTTTGGATGAATCTACATTTATAAATTTTTCCCTTTTATGGTCCATGTTTTGTGTCCTTTCTAAGAAATCCTTCCTTAACCCAAGGTCACAAGATTTTATACTAGAAGGCTTATAACTTTACTCTTATGTTTAGGCTTATGATCCATTTTGAGTTCATTTTTTGTATATGTATATCCACTTGTTCTTGCACCATTTGTTGGAAGGCTATCCTGTCCCTCACCGAATCACCTTGACACCTTTGTCAAAAATCAATTTACCACACATTGTGGGTCTGTTTATGGATTATTCTGTCCCATTGTTTAATACGTCTCTCCCTACATCATTATCACACTGTTTGATTACTGTAGTGTCACAGTAAGTCTTGAAATTGTATGGTTTAAGTCCTCCAGTTTTCTTCTTTGAAGAGTTGTATATTTAACTGCCTGCAGTATTTCAAAAGTGGTTGTGGATTTTATCCTCCAAACAGCAGTGCATTCAAGTTCCAGTTTCTCCACAAACCTGTCAGCATTTGGATTGCCTATCTTTTTTAAATTTCAGGATTCTAATGGGTATGAAGTGGTACCTCACTGTAATTTTAATTCGCCTTCCCTTGGTAACTAATGATTTAGAGCACCTTTTCATTTGCTTTTTGGCCATTCATATGTCTTTTGTGAAGTTTCTTTAATTGGGATTTTTGTTTTTGTACTCTTGATTTATTTTTATACACACAGTCACACACATATTAATCCATCTTCTCACAGTCTATGACTTGTTTTTTCATTTTCTTGATTGTGTCTTTTGATGAGCATTAAATTTTTAACTTTGATGAAGTCCATTTGATCTTTTATCTTTTACAGTTAGTGCTTTATGTTTTGTATCTAAAAAAGCTTTGACTTCTCCAAGGTTGTGGATTATTTTCCTAAGTTTTCTTCTAGAAGCAGTAAAGTTTTATTTTTTATATTCAGATCTATGATTCACTTTGAATTATATTTTTGACCATATAGAGGTTAATTTATTTTTTTTTCCCAGCTGTTTATCCAGTTGTTCCAGTGCCAGTCCGTACTCTTTTTGAACTGCTTTGGTGATTCTTTGAGGGATATTAAGCAGAGAAGGAATGTGATGTATTTTTTTAATTAATTAATTAATTTATTTTTGACCGTGTAGGGTCTTTGTTGCTGCGCGCGGGCCCTCTCTGCGGCGAGCGGGGGCCACTCCTCGTTGTGATGCGCAAGCCTCTGTGGTGGCTTCTCCCATTGCAGAGCGTGGGCTGTAGGGCGCGCAGGCTTCAGTAGTTGTGGCGCACGGGCTTAGCCGCTCTGCGGCACGTGGGATCCTCCTGGACCAGGGCTTGAGCCCATGTCCCCTGCATTGGCAGGCGGATTCTTAACCTCTGCACCACCAGGGAAGCCCGAATGTGATGTATTTACTGATGTGAGGGAAGTGGATGGGAAGCAGTGGGGAGATCCATGAGGAGGCTACTGCAGCAGTCCAGACTTGATGTGATAGTGGTCACAACCAAGGCAGCAGTAGTGAAGACAGAAGAACTAGAACTGTTTGCCTAGACTAATAGTGACTGATTTGTATTGATCCTGCATGCTTCCGACTTTTACCCATCTCTACAGTTTCAGCACACAGAAAGGGACAGCATAATACGTTAGACAATAATGAGTCAAGTGTCAGGAGATTTTTGTTCAGGCTCTACCACTGAGACTTAACTAATCTTGTGATTTCTCATTGAAACCTGTTTTCCTATTAAAAACTAGGGCATCAGTGATACCCTCTTCTACCCTAAAATTATGATTCTCTGCTGTTCTCTGAATACTCCAGGAAAGGTGGCCAATGAATTCCTGATGTCAGTAAACTCTCTTTGATCCTTACCTTATTTGAGCTCTCTGTAAAGTGAAAACTTCATGAACTACTACTTTCTTCTTGAAACTCTCATCTTGCTGGGCTACAGTGCCTCCACTCTCCTGATTCTCCAGTTTTTTCTCGGGCCAGTTTTTCTCAGTCTCCATCAGTGCCTCCTCTCCCTTTGTTCAATTTCTAAATGTTGATTTCACCACAGTTCTTGTTATGGCCATCTTCTAATTCTGTATCTCTTTTGGGCTGTCTCACTTATATTCATGACTTCAGGTTACTGAGATGCTATTGACTCACAGATTTCTGTCTCCAGGTAAGGGCTTTCTCTCTTGAATTCTAAACTTAGTCAGCTTTTACATGGTCATCTGTACTCGACTATCTCCGAAGTCCAAAACTTCACTCATTAACATCTCCCCCTAAACCATCTTCCCTCTTTGATTCCGTGATGAATGACACTTATCCAACCTCTCAATTTCAGATGCCTGTGAGTCATCCTAGACTCCTCTCTCCTTGACTCTCCACACCCAATCCCCCAAACCCTTTTTTTCCTTTCCTTAATATTTTTCATGCTTCTGTCTAAATTGGAACACTTCAAGAATGAAGGGGGCACAGTTAGTAGTTAATCCAGGACAACTGGTGTAAATCAGGACTGCTCTAGGCAAACAGAGATTGTGATTAGCCTAGAGCTGAGACACAGGAAGAATTTCCAGAGTGGTATGAGAAAGTACACAGCTTTCGGAGAGCTGCAAGAATTGCATTCTGGCTAGTGTAGGGTGTGTGTGTGGGGGGTGGGGGTAGAGTAGTGAGAGATGAAGCTGGGAAGGTAATTGCAATGTCAGGTTCTGCAGGTGTAAAATGTCTTTTACCTTTAGAGTTAACCATGAGTGGTAGATGTTATTGGGAGCCTGCTTAGCATTCTTTTCCTCCCCTTCCTAACAACAGCCATTCCCATGTAACCACATGCTTCAAGAGAAGCTGATCCTACCCCAGCTCCACTGGTGGATTTAATTGGTCTAAAGGTCACAACTGTCCCTTTGCCAGGATTTGTTTCATGGTGCATATGACCCTACTCTAGCCAATGGTATACTAAGGGAATCTCTTGGAGGGTTTCCAAGGAAAGTGTTCTCATTCCTAACAGAAAAGCAAAGGGATTGCCATGTCTTGATGTCATGCCTGTAATGGCTGCAGCCATTTTATTTCCAAGTCTGAGGTTGAATCAGTCATTGATGGTAGAGTGAAGAGATGGAAAAAAAGCAGGATTCTGGATGACTGTGTGAGCTGCTAAGCAACCAATCCCTTCCCTACCTCTGGACTTCATTAAATATGAAGTGATACTTGCTTTATTACCTAAGTCCTTTTTGAGTTGGAATTTTCTGTTACTAATAACAGAATAACCAATAATGATCTGAGATTCTGAGAAACTTAAGGATGTGAGATAATGGCCTTGATTTTGTGAGAACTGGGGCAAGTGTGACCTGCCTGTCACTTCCTGTCTCTGTCACTTGTTTGACAACTATTGCTGCTATTTACTTTCCCTTGTATTGTTGTCTTTCTATTATTTTTTGAATAACCAATAGTCTGAAAACTTTTTGCATCAAGGACAGAGGTAACGCCTTTTACTTCTTTGTAGCCCCACAGCCTTTCACATAATCTACACGTTTCTGTTTATTTATTCCACTCACACAGATTCTTTCAGAAGATGACTAAAATGTTACCTCTAAATGGAGATAATAATTAGTCTCATCTTCACTGGCTTCCTCTTGAATGTGGAGGGAATTACTGGATGAAAGAATAGGAACGTGGTGGCCATGTGGCCTGTTGCCCCGGAGTACTATTTGGAGATCAGCCTGGCATGGAAATGACCAGATGTTTGAAGTTGAGCCACTGGGGAGTGAAAGAAATAAGTTAGCTGTCATACTTCCCATTTGCATGGACAGTTTCTGCATTGCAAAGCCACTGGTGCCAATTATGTCACAAGGCTGCAATTGATCACTTAACCCCTTCCTAAACTTGGAGCTGGAAGACCCTGGAAGGTCAATTAGACCTCCTGGGTGTGGGTACACTAGTGTCCATCTGTTACAGGCATTCCTGGGAGTGGTGGCTCAACTCAAATCACTACCCAGGTACACAGGTGTTCCTGGATCTGATGGAGTCACCTGTAGAACATGAGGAATGGCCAGGTAAAAGTAACAAGCAGGGAAGTAGAGGGGTTTATTAGGCAGCTCTGAAGAAGCAGAGGAAAGATGATGGTCTAAAATTTGGGGTGTACCAAAAATAGGCATCTTACAGCTTAGTTGAAGACAGAAGCAGAGTCTCTTTCTTCCCTCCTCTTTTTCTTTGGACATTGATTATTTTTTTTGAGGATACTAGTAATATACGTTTTTTTGTGAAAAATTTGAGAAATGGAGGAATAAAAAGAAAATAAAAATCACCTATACACTTACACCTATACCTAATGTTTCAGTATATATCCATTTGGGTTTTTTCCCTAGTTGTGTGCTCACTTATTCAGTCAACATTTCCACAAATATTTAATGCTTCTGTGTGTATCAGGCACCTTGCTAGGCACTGGGAATACAGTTGTGATGAATAATATGCATGATCTTTTACCTCATGAAACTTTGGGTCTAGCAGAAGTGACACACAACTGCACTAAGAAGTATTTAATCTCAAATTCGGCAAACTCATCAAAGGACAAACCCTGAGTCTTTTGAGAAGATGGGGGTCCTAACCTAGCCTGTGGTGCATCTGGGGGATCACCTAAGGAAAGGACCCTGAAACTGAGACCAGAATAGTGAGAAATCGCTGGCCAGAAAAGGCAGGCATGTGTTGAGCCAAGGAGATAAGGGCAGTGGGCAGGCAGAAAGCAGAAGGGAACAGGAAGACTCTTTGTGGAGGGCACAGCTTTCCTGGGGTCCTGATGAGGAGACAGTGACTAGATGGGGGATTTGTGGAAGTTGAAGAGGGAAATAGGAGTCAGATCTTATGGGGCAAGTATTAGCAAACTACTGTCCTTGGGCCAAGGCCAGCACACCACCTACTTTTTAAAATAAAGTTTTATTGGAACAGAGACATATGTACTCACTTATGTAATGTCTTTGGTTGTTTTCAGGCTGTGATGTCGAAAATGTATAGTTGCTACAAAGACTGAGTGACCTGCAAAGCCTAAAATGTTTACTATCTGGCATTTACAGAAAAGTTTGCTTAACTCTGCTTAAGGTCTTGCAGTTGGGCATGTGGTGACTTTTTTTTTTTTTTTTTGCGGTACGCGGGCCTCTCACTGTTGTGGCCTCTCCCGTTGCGGAGCACAGGCTCCGGACGTGCAGGCTCAGCGGCCATGGCTCACAGGTGCAGCCGCTCCGCGGCATGTGGAATCTTCCCGGACCAGGGCACGAACCCGTGTCCCCTGCATCGGCAGGCGGACTCTCAACCACTGCACCACCAGGGAAGCCCGTGGTGAAATTTTTAAATCACAAATACAATGGGAAGGCTTTGAGAGGAAAGCAGGGAAGGAGCCTAGTCAGATTTCCTTTTAAAAGGAGAACTCTAGGCACAGTGGTGACCCTTTGCAGATACAGGGAACCTAAGAGTGTCCAGGAGAGAAGAGCTGGTGGTTTGGACTAGGGTCATGCCAAGTGGACACTGGCAAGTGCACACAGAGAGAAGTACATACATACCTTGGAGACGTTGGGTGTTTGGTTCAAGTACACCACAATAAAGGGAATATTGCAATAGAGAGTCACATGAATTTTTTGGTTTTCTAATGCATATAAAAGTTATGTTTACACTATACTGTAGTCTAATGCATATACTAAGTATGCAGTAACATTATATCTAAGAAAACAATGTACACACATTAATTAAAAATAGGTTATTTCTAAAAATGCTAACCATCATCTGAGCCTTCAGCGAGTCGTAGTCTTTTCCTGGGGGAGGGTCTTGCCTCAGTGTCAATGTTTGCTGACCGATCGGGGTGATGGTTGCTGAAGGTTGAGGTGGCTGAGGCAATTCCTTAAAATAAGACGACAATGAAGTTTGCTGCGTCAATTGACTCTTTCATGAACAATTCTCTGTAGCCTGCATGTAATGCTCTTTGATAGCATTTTACCCACAGTCGAGTGTCTTTCAAAATTAGAGTCTGTCCTCTCAAACCCTGTTGCTGCTTTATCAACTAAGTTAATGCAGTATTCTAAATCTTTCAGTGTAATTTCAACCATCTTCACAGCATCTTCACCAGGAGCAGATCCTATCTCAAGAAACCACTTTCTTTGCTCATGCATAAGAAGCAACTCCTCACCCATGAAATTTTTATCATGAGATTGCAGCAATTCAGTCACACCTTCAGGCTCCAATTCAAATTCTAGTTCTCTTGCTATTTCTGCCACATCTGCAGGGACTCCCTCCACTGAAGACTTGAACCCCTCAAAGTCATCTATGAGGGTTGGAATCAACTTTTTCTAAACTCCTGTTAATGTTGATATTTTGACCTCTTCCCATGAATCATGAATGTTCTTAATAGCATCTAGAATGGTGGATCCTTCCAGGAAGTTTTCAGTTTACTTTGCCCAGATCCATCAGAGGAATCTTTATTTATGGCAGCGATAGCGTTACGAAATGTGTTTCTTAAATAATAAAACTTGAGTGTTGAAATTCCTCCTTGATCCATGGGCTGCAGAATGGATGATGTGTTAGCAGGCATGAAAATAACATTAATCTCATTGTACATCTCCATCAGAGCTCTTAGGTGCATTATCAATGAGCAGTTATATTTTGAAAGGAATTTTTTTTTCCTGAGCAGTAGGTCTCAACAGTAGTCTTAAAATAGTCAGTAAACCATGGTGTAAACAGATGTGCTGTTGTCTAGGCTTTGTTGTTTCATTTATAGAGCACAGGCAGAGTAGCTTTAGCGTAAGTCTTAAGGGTCCTAGGATTTTTGTAATGGTCATTGAGCATTGGTTTCAACCCAAAGTTACCAGCTGCATTAGCCCCTAAGAGAGTCATCCTGTCCTTTAGAACTCTGAAGCCAGGCAACGACTTCTCATTTCTAGCTATGAAGGTCCTAAATGGCATCTTCTTCCAGTATATCCAATATAAGGTTGTTTCATCTACATTGAAAGTCTATAGTTTAGTGCTGCCACCTTCATTTATTATCTTAGCTAGATCTTCTGGATAACTTGCTGCAGCTTTTATGTCAGCACTTGTTGCTTCACCTTTCACTTTGATGTTATAGAGATAGCTTCTTTCCTTAAACCTCATGAACCAACCTCTGCTAGCTTCATATTTTCCTTCTGCAGCTTCCTTACCTCTCTTAGCCTTCATAGAATTGAAGAGAATTAGGGCCTTGCTCTGGATTCGGTTGTGGCTTAAGGGAATATTTTGGATGGTTTGATCAACCCAGATCACTAAGACTTCCTCCATATCAGCAATGATTCTGGTTCGCTTTCTTATCATTTGTGTGTTCACTGGAATAGTGCATTTAATTTTCTTCAAGAACTTTTCCTTTGCATTTACAGATTGGGCTAAGTGTTTGGCACAAGAGGCCTAGCTTTTGGCCTATCTTGGTTTTCGACACGCCTTCTTCACTAAGCTTCACTTCTTGGTTTCTAGCTTTAGATTTAACATGAGAGATGTGTGACTCTTCCTTTCACTTGAACACTTAGAGGCCATTGTAGGGTTATTAATTGGCCTAATTTCAATATTATTGTGTCTCAGGGAATAGGGAGGCCCAAGGAGAAGGAGAGAGATGGGGAAATAGCTGGTCGGTGGAGCAGTCAGAACACACTGCATTTATCAAGTTTGCAGTCTCATGTGGGTGTGGTTCGTGGTGCCCCAAAACAATTACAACAGTAACATCAAGATCACTGATTACAGATCACCATTACAAATATAATAATAATGAAAAAGTGTGAAATATTTTGAGAATTGACAAAATGTGATACAGAGACATGAAGTGAGTGAATACCTTTGGAAAACTGGCCCTGATAGACTTTCCCCGTGAAGGGATGCCACAAACCTTTAGTTGGTAAAAAATGCACTAAAGTAAAGCATTTTTTATCATCTGTAGGTGGATTTGAGATCTCTTTTAGGAGTTGTGTGGGACAGGGCTTGGTGACTGACTTGGTTAGGGGAGCTAAGGAGAGAGAGGCATCGAAGACCATTCCCAGACTTCCACCTGGTGCACCTGGTTGGATGAGGGTGTCATCAACTGGGTAGGGAGCACAGAAGCAGAAGCAGGATTGAGAGGGAAAGGCATGAGATTTGAGCCAGCACCCCCCTAGTTTACCATAGTGGGTGAGTATAACCCATCCCTGTTGTTTGACATGCAGATTATTTGTATTATTTTCTTTAAGAAATAATTTTGTGATAACCTCCTTTGTGCATATCTCTGATTATTTCCTTAGGATACAATTCTGTAAGCAGAATGGTTGGATAAAAGGTGATGCAGGGCTTCCCTGGTGGCGCAGTGATTGAGAGTCCGCCTGCCGATGCAGGGGACACGGGTTCGTGCCCCGGTCCGGGAAGATCCCACATGCCACGGAGCGGCTGGGCCCGTGAGCCATGGCCGCTGAACCTGCGCATCCGGAGCCTGTGCTCCACAGCGGGAGAGGTCGCAGCAGTGAGAGGCCCGCGTACCGCAAAAAAAAAAAAAAGATGATGCACATTTTTAAGCTCTTTGGTCTGTATTACTTAATTGCTCTCCAGAAATGTCATTTTAATTTATACTTCTGCCCATCTGTGTGGCTGCGGCCAATTTTGGTTCAATAGGCACCATATTGCCCAGAGTTGGGTGTCAGAATCTGTCCTATGACTTAAGAAAAAAAAAAAATCTCTATTGCTTCCAGCTCAAGGTATTACTGCTTGAAAAAATTTCCATGTTTGAAGGGATTTTTGTAGTGCTGGCCTATAAGTTGAACTTTCTGTGGTAGATTAAGAGCTGTGGTTGACATCCAAAGTAGGAATCCTGGCACATGAGCCTTTCCTGTTTCACCTCTCCTTGGTGTGATAAAAGTTAAGTTACAACCTGAGTCACTTTATACCCCTAGTATTTGTTAGCTGGTGTTCTGGGCCACATCTCCTGCCTCCAAAGAGGCTTTTGTTTTATGTGGCACTTCCATCTCCTGCCAAGCTCAACAGCCTTTATCCAGCCTAGCAGTGTCAGCTGCCACCCAGTAGCAGCTGGACTAATGAAAACTTTTGGCACAAGGAGCAGGTTTATATCATAAAGGAAGCTTTCTGGGATCATAGTGTAGCGAAGTGGGAGGTCTGGCTTTGGAGCTAGGTAGCCCTGGACAAGAACCCCAGAATCACCTGTTACTGGTTATCTATCTTGAGAGGCCACATGACTATTCTGACTTCACTTTCTCATCTGTAAAATGGACTTTTAGTAGCTAGCTCATGAATTTTCGTGAGGGGTAGCAATAAAGCCGGTCAGGTACTGAGTCCAGTGCCTGGCCCTGAATGGGATAAATGATACTTTGTTAAAAAATAAAGCAGGAGTGGAGGTGTCTATGGAATTTGAGGGGGCCGCTCAGCTCCCTAAACTCTGAAACTGTAAAATCTCTTAACGCACCAAATTGATCACAGTTCCTTATTTAAGATTGAGGAATGATGTCTGAGAAGGGAGAAATGATAAGTGAGGTTAATTTTCCAATCCCTGATCAGCTCCCAAACAGAAGTAAGATAATCATGGATAAAGTGCAGTGCAGATGCCTTTCTCACCACCTGGATGTACCACCTGAAATTCCTACTGCATATTTAGGTTAAAATGTTACTCTTGTTAAAATCCACATATCTTTTACGGGAGGTGGAAGATGAAGTGGATGTAAGCTCTGACACTTATTAGCTGTGTGACCTTGGGCAAGTTACTTCATGTCTCTGTGCCTCAGTTCCAGCTTCTGTAACAATGGGAATAATAAAAGGGTTTGGGGAGGAATAGATAAGATAATGCCTGGGACATAAGTGCTCAATAAAAGTTTGCTATTGTTAGAAGCTATTACTAAACTCTGAGAAGAGGAGGGTGATGAATGACTCTACTGGGAATATATTTAAGTTGCTTTCTCTTTCATGTAGGTCAGTCTTCATAGGCTTTCCAAAATAGTCACTGTTTACCATTCCTGTTTCACCTAGGAGGGCGACAAGTCTCAAAGAGATTAATTGGACCTGAGTCACATAGCTTCTGCCAGATGCCCTCAAGAAACAGGATATAATGCCCACCCCCTTTCAGCTGTGATCCTAATAATCCTCCCAAATAACTTTTCAGCCTTCGCAAGAGAGGGCTAGAGGTGGTAGCCCTTGAAATCCACCTTGGCCCCTTTCCAAGACAGTCTGTATTGGAGAGCTCCCCAATGCTCTCCCTTTTGCAGGAAGACAGGGCCCTTGGCCTGCAGAGCGAACTGCAAAAGCAAGGTCAGATCCTAAACCCACAGGGCATAGAGATTTTAAATCTCAGCTCCTATGGCTACGACTTGGCATTTAGAGATGAAAAATCATCTCCAAAACTACGTAGGTGACTTATTTACAGATTATTGATCCCATTGTGTACTATGGCCAAATCCACTTCTGCCCTTACTCCTGGTAATGTGGGGGAAATAGCATGGTTGCTGTATCTTGGGTACATTTCCATCTGCCAGGCATTCTCTTGGTTCCCAGGGGCAGTGAGTCAACAGTCTGTCAATACTATGGATTTAGTGTCTTGATGTGGGTTCCGGTGTGCGAGTTTTTATAATGCTTTACACGCTTTCACCCCTACTGGCCACAATTATGATGTCAAACCCAGAGGCCAGACACAGAAGTCTTCACTCTCCTCCAGCTCTAGATCTTCTGCCTGATGGAGTCAGGGTATCCTTATTTCATTCAACAGGTAGTTTATGAGTGCCTATTCTGTACCCAGCACTGTCCCAGAATAGAAGAAAGGAAGTCTCCAGAAAATTTGGTGTAATTCAGATGAAACTGAGCTCAGACAATAATAATTATAATATCTCCTATTTATTAAGTACTTACTTTGTGCTATCCACTCTGCTGGGAACATTAGAGTTCATCCTCCCCAAAGCCCTCAGTTGTATGTCTACTGTCATTCCCATTTTACTCTTAATGAAAATAAAACAGGTTAAAAAGCGGGCCCCAGATAGCACAGCTGGGCAAGTGGTGGAATTGGATTTCAAACCCACTACAATTGATTCTTGTTATTTATGATAGTTATAGTCTATAAAGTCTCCAGTGAGTTAGTGAATACTGAACCATTGCTTTTAGGGGAAATACAGGGGTAGGGTCCTCTTGTTGTCCCACACCAGCTGTAAATGTGTGTGTTGGGTGACTCAAATTGGTCACTGCTTTGCACGTGTCTGTAACCGACTGCATAGTGCCATGAGTATTGATTTTGGAGTTATAAATAAATTTTAGCAAGCTGGCAAATTCAGAAATATGGAATCTGTTAGTAATGAGGATTGGCTGTAATCTTATTCCAGGGCATCTTTCTGCTCTTCTTCACACTTTACACTGCTGTGGTTGGCAGCCTCTAAGATAACCCCCAGTGATTCTCACCTCCTGGCCTTCGTGCCCTTGGTAATCCCCTACCCTTGAGAGTGTCCTAGACCTAATGATTGATTTCTAATAAATAGAATGTGGCTTAAGGTAATAAGATGTCACTTTCAAGATTCAGTTACAGAAAGACTATGGCTTCCATCTTGGACATTCTCCCTCACTCTCTTGTTTGCTCTGTGGGAAGCCAGATACCATGGTATGAGCTGCCCTATAGAGAGGCTAACATGTCAAGGAATTGATAGTTCCAGCAGAGAAATGAGACCCTTGATACAGCAAAGAACCAATTCCTGAGTGAGCAGATCCCTCCCCAGTCAAGCTTCAGATGAAACTGTAACCCTGGCCAACATGTTAATTGTAGCCTTGTAAGAAATCTGAGTATCAGAGGCAATAAGCTAAGACAATTTTTAAAATATTTTAAAATGTTGTATTAAGCCAACATGTGTTAAGTTTTAGGGTAATTTGTTACATAGCAAAAGATAACTAATGCAACCAACTACTTGTAAGCTGGATTTGTTATATTGCATAGCATTACCTACTATGAGCTAAGTTCTTTATATGCTCTATTGCATTTGATCTTCACAGTGACCTGGTAAGTGACTAATGCTACTCTCATTTTATAAATAAAAGCAACTGTCCATCAGAAGGGTTGGTTAACTTGTCCAAGGTCACACAGCTAAAGGTGGAACAGGTTTTTGACCTCAGATCTGATGAACCCCAAGCTAGATTTTTTTTTTTTTTTTTGCGGTATGCGGGCCTCTCCTGTTACGGAGCACAGGCTCCGGACGCACAGGCTCAGCGGTCATGGCCCACGGGCCCAGCCGCTCCAGGGCATGTGGGATCTTCCCGGACAGGGGCACGAACCCGTGTCCCCTCCATTGGCAGGCGGACTCTCAACCACTGCGCCACCAGGGAAGCCCCCAAGCTAGATTTAATTTGCATAATACTGTGGAGCTGACAGTGGAATGCAGACCACCTTACTTCATTTTTTCCACTTATTTGTCATAGAAACAATGACCAGGTCCATCAACCCACAGTCTAAATAAAGTTAAGATGAAACTGAACAAGACTGGGGGTGAAACACAGTGATACTACTCAGTGTCTGCCACTACTCCTTCCTAATCTTCATCTACTGAAAAATCCCTTTGAGCCAAGGACTGTGTCATTGTTATTCCTTACAAAGTCACCAAGCCTGGAATCTAGCTGTATTAGTTTGCTCGGGTTGCCATAACAAAATACCACAGAATGAGTGTCTTCAGCAGCAGAAATTTATTTTCTCACAGTTCTGGAGGCTGTAATTCCAAGATCAAGGCACCAGCATGGTTGGTTTCTGGTGAGGTCTCTCTTCCTGGCTTGTAGACAGCCATTTTCTCGCTGTGTCCTCACATGGCCTTTCCTCTATGCAAGCATGGAGAGAGCAAGCTCTGGTATCTCCTCCTCTTCTTATAAGGACATGAACCCTATTAGATCAGATTAATTACCTCCCTGAAGGCCTTGTCTCCAGTACCTCACACTGGGGTTAGGCCTTCACATACGAATTTGGTTGGGGGTAAGGGACATAATTCATTTCATAACACTAATCGACACTTGTTTAGTGTTGATATAATGACCATTATGTCCAAAGGTAGAGGTTAAGAATGCCATTCCCAGAGCATGAGCCTGAACCCTGGTGCTGAAAGGAACCAAGGGGATATCCAGCAATCCAATCAACTCCTTATCTCTCAAGTACTTTGTCCCTAACAGATGCATAAAGACTGTAACCCCTGCATGGAATGCCTGTACTTAGGGTATGTTTAGCATTAGTAAATAGCCCAATGATCCCAACATCCTCATTTTACAAATGAGGACCCTGAAGCTCAGAAAGATACAATGACCTGCCCAAGGTCATAGAGCTGGTTAATGGCAGGGGCAGGCCTGAGTCTAAGTGTTCTGGCTCCCAGCTTTGTGCTTCTTCCCTTTGGCCAGACTGGGAGATGGGTGTCCTGAGAAACTCTTAAAAGGAGAATACTGAACAATCTTCTGGAAGTGGGTGGTGTACTGTGTGGAGGGGACTGTGGATGGTGTTGGAGGAATGCACTTACATCTCGGTTGGGGGAGTGTGTTTTGTGTGGAGTGTGTGGCATGTGTATGAGATGTGGGATATGTGTTGGGTGTGTGGGGGCATGTGGAATGTGTAGGAGTGCCTGGGGAGGTGGAGTGTTTACAGGTGTAGAGGCTATGTAGTGGGTTTGTGTGTGTCACGGGTAGTAAGTGTGGGGTATGTTGTGCTTGTGTGTGCAGGCACATGTATGTGTGGTCTGTAGTGTGTGTGGAGTGTTGGTGGGCGGCACAAGTCAGCTCAGGCTGCACTTTTGTCTTCCTCATTTTTCAGTGTCTTCTCTTGGGCCCCCTCTTCTGGCATAAAAGCCCCTCTTGCAACCCAGAAGGGTAGGGATTGGCAAACTTCTTCTGAAAAGGACCAGACAGTAAATACTTTAGGCTCTGTGCACCATATGGTCTCTGTTATAACTATTCAACTCTTCCATTTTAGCTTGAAAGTAGCCATAGACAAAATGTAAACACATGGGGTGGCTGTGTTCCAATAAAACTTTATTTACAAACAGGCTAAATTTGACCTAAGGGATACAGTTTGCAGAACCCTAGAATTAGATTCCAAACCCAGGTTCTCAGATTCCAAACCTAGGACTCCTCATGGCTCTGTCAGCGACCCTTCCTTCTGGCTGTGAGCCTCAATGTCACCACCACCGCCCCCAACACTGTCATTTTCCTGCTCCTTTCAAGCACTGTACTCTTCACCTTGCAGGCATTATTACATTAATCCCTTCAAAAATACCAGCAGGTAAGTATCACTCACCATCTAACAGATGAGTGGACTGAGGCTTAGAGAGTTAAGTAACTTGTCCAAGGTTACTGTAACTATTTAGTGACAGATTTGGACCTGGCTCTCCTGAGTTATAAATCCCAAGCTCTCAATAAATTTTCTACTAGCTCTTAATAGATGGTTTTATTCTAGCACAATGAGAAAAATCACCAAAGTGAAAAAGAATATAAAGTAACAAGTTGAATCTCTCTTTTTCTTTTTTTTTTTTTTGTGGTACGCGGGTCTCTCAGTACTGTGGCCTCTCCTGTTGCGGAGCACAGGCTCCAGACGCACAGGCTCAGCGGCCATGGCTCACGGGCCCAGCCGCTCCACGGCATGTGGGATCTTCCTGGACCGGGGCACGAACCTGTGTCCCCTGCATCGGCAGGCGGACTCTCAACCACTACGCCACCAGGGAAGCCCGCAAGTTGAATCTCTTGATCTCAGTTGTAGGCTTAGGGATCTAGAGCCATGATCACTAGGCTAGTGGTTACCTGAAGGGTCAGCATCAGACTCTCCTGGGGAGATTGTTAACATGCACATACATTCCTGGGTTGAGCCCTCAGAGATTTTGATTTCATAGACACAGGATGTGGCCTAGGAATCTGCCTTTAGACCAGAACCCACCGTGATTCTGGTCTAGGTATCCTAGGTCCAGTGGGAGGCATCACAACTTCTGAGATTCTGCTAGAAAACCCTGTAATCAGTGTTGTAACTGAGATGCTTTGAGATGTCCATCTCTGGGTCTCTGGTCCTGTTGAACGACTCAGTGGCAGCACAGTTTTTGCTGATACACTGCTGATAATGACCTAATGTTACACCCTTAGCATAACTGTTCTACTTGAAGTCTAGCCCTAGGAGGATGAAGAGACAAAAGAGACGAAAGGTCTGTTGTTCTTTTTTCCATTCCTGTGTCCTCTAGATCAATTCCTGGCATGTCTATGCATACCAAATGAGTTAATTTTATCAGAAACCTTTAATACCTTAATGTGGACATCTCTAGCTGCACTGTGGCTTTGGAGGGGGAAAAAGGGGATCATCTGCATTTGAACCTTCTGTAATATCACTAATACAAATAAGTAAGGGATGACTCTACTTAGCACACAAAAGTTTGGCATTTATGGGAATGTGGAGGTTAATGCAGATTTGGAACAAATGATTTTTTTCCTGCTTGGTGATTTAAGCACTCACATCTATCTCCTTACAGCAGCATCTTAGCTACAGCGCGAGGCAGTGAGAGCTCTGTTTTGAAAGGTGGTCCTATACTTTCAAGTTGACAACTTGCTTGCCTTTTGGTCAATCCCCAGTGGCCTGCTCCAGGCCCATTCTTTGCAGAGGTGTCCCACTCTCCCCATGAATGAGACATGGTTGTGCCATTGCAGTCTTGCAGGTGCTGTGCATCATTCTGAGCAGGTGCAGGGCTCCTTGGCTTCCACTTCAAGCATGCCGTGAGTGCTCAGTTGGGACCACTGGCTTTCTCCCGCCTGACTTCTCATCTAGTGGATATTGCTTGTGTAGGGGTGGTGGACAGTGAACAATGTCCTGTAGTTTCATGAAGATACTTGTTCTAATCAAATATTTCAAGGTCCAGAGTTCCGAATCGCATTGCCATAGGTGCTGTGGGAAGAAGTGATGTAAGTGTGTGTGTGTTTGTGTGTGTGTGTAAAACAGATCAAGTCTATCTCCTCATCTGTTAGAATAACAGAAAACAGCTCAGGCAGAAACAGGAAACAGAGGTCAAGAGGTCCCATTTGTGACACAGAATAACCTGTGCCTTAGGATATTTCATGTAATGACTTTAAATCACAGGACGTAGGAGCACAAATGCTGGGAGAATCTCAGCTCCACTACTCACTGCTCTGTGGTCTTGGCCACCTACCATAACCTTCATAAGTCTCAGTCTCCTTATCTGTAAAATGAAAGTAATAAAAGTGCTTCCCTCATTGGGTTGTTGCAAAGAAGAAATGAAACAGTATTTGTAAAAGTGCTTACATGCCTGGCATGCAGTACGTGCTCAATAAATGGTAGCTTTCTATTCATTGGATTTTCATTCACAAAACATTTATGGGCTGGCTTTTATGCACCAAGTACTGTTTTTAGGTACTGAGGCTAAAGCGGTGAACAAACAGATAGGAATCCCTGCCTTTGTGTCTAAAGGGTCAGAAAAGTAAATGGAACTTACATGGTAATAAGGGCTATTGCAAGCACAAAGCAGAGGACGGTGCTGTGGAATGGTAGGGTGGGCTTGGCTTATTTTCCTGACCTCCCATGTGGGAGCTGTGTGAGGACCGCAGTGTGGGATACAAGGAATGGCTTGGGAGTATTGGCAGGTTGTGATGACTGGAGAAATCTTGGATAGGAGGCATAAAGAGATTAGTTCTGACCTGACAGTGTTGAGGCAGAGAGCATTCGGGGGCGAGATGGGGGTGACGGTCTTTCAGGAGCACACAGAATTCTGGGGTCCTCTCTTTATCCCTACGATTAGTTATTGGAGGCTAGGGAATGGGTGCTTTTATAGGCCATGATTATTATCTTAGCTATAAAAGTTTCCTAGCTTGGGATCAATGAATGGGGTGAAAGGGGCTTCTGGAAGTCCAGAAGTTTTATGCCAAATAATGTACGTTTGTGCAGGGAGAAAGTTCATAAATTTAATCTCATACTCAAAGGGGTCTGTGACCAAAACAGGGTTGGAACTTCTTGTCTCCGTGATTCGTAGGAAGGATGCGCACACCAGACAGTGCCAGTTTATGGCTGAGGTCCTCACATAACTATGAACAGTGCTTCCTTTCACTCTCCAAGCTGTCTAGATGACTTTTTGGTCTTTCAAGGTTTCAGGCCCCTACCTTACTTCTTTGTCTAACATAACGTCTACATCTCTCAGATGACT
Source organism: Stenella coeruleoalba (assembly GCF_951394435.1). Taxonomy (NCBI): domain Eukaryota; kingdom Metazoa; phylum Chordata; class Mammalia; order Artiodactyla; family Delphinidae; genus Stenella; species Stenella coeruleoalba. Next base: position 135,849,466 of record NC_137148.1, read on the forward strand.
TTCAGCCCTGGATTGAAAAGAAGAGTCTAGAACTCTGTTCAAGTAGGGTGTTGGGGTTACTAGTTATACCACTCAGTAACTGCCTAGGCTGATGTCCCCAGGTGCCACCTGGCTGGAGAGGAAAGAACATGAGCGGCTCTAGTTTAGGAACCAGCGGTAAGCTTTCAGAGGACTCCTTCCAACGTCATGGAGAGTGTGATTCTGCTCTTTTCCTTAAGGCCACTCTCCCTTGCTTCCTCATTCGCCACAGATTGTGATAACCTGACGTTGTGCTGATTCAGGCAGTGGACAGGATGAAGCAAAAAATCCAAAGCACCTTGGTAATCAACAAGATAGATGATTAGAGCTGACAGCCCCTAACACTGGGGACTTAGGTGGCGAAAATCCCCAATCTCTTTCCACTGAACTGAGCTTGAGATATGTGTCTGCATGTCCGAGGGGCTTAGCTACAAGGGTGGCTGTAATATCCTTCCCTTAAGGCACTAAAAACATCTGAATTTTGCTTCCTAATCATTAAAACAAACAGAAGTAAAGGGAAAGTAAATGTTCAAGAGCATAAAGAACCAACAGAATTAAATATAGTTGATTGAGTTAATTTTAGAATGCCCACCCCCTGATTTTCTACCACTTATTTATTTATTTATCTCTTTGGTCTGTTTATGAGTTTACCATTCTCTCTGCACAAGAAAAATTTTGGCTAATGACTTTGAACTCCTTTGAGTCTTCTAACCTTGGAGAGCCAGGAAATAGAGTTGGGTTCAGGATAGAGGGAGAGAAAGAATAAAAGATCAAGAAACTGGAAATCAGAGTGTCCATTGAGACATGTACTCCAGCCTCATTTCTCTTTGTCATTTTTGGGGGGCTTGCTGCTTAGGTTTGGAGGTCTAAGGCCTTCTGTGAATAACATTACATTTGCTCCATGGTTTTGGTGTAATAAGTGCAAAACACCTGAGGTATGCTTTCCAAATGACGCCTATTTCTTATAAAATTATTGAATGTAACAAAACATTATCCAATATGAAACTATCTCATTTAAACCAAACCTTCCTCTTAAGGTACACCGTCACATAGGCACATACACATTCCTTTGGGACAGAGGGAGGCCACAGTACCTCAACCTTTCCATGGGAGCTTGATACAGTCCATGTGAGGGTGGATTGAAGTTCTCTTTCCAGCAGTCGCCCAGCCTAGCACTGGGGATTGGATCTAGGGTGAGGTCCAGAGTCCCCAGGCAGAGACAGGACCCTCAAGCACCAGGAGAGCATCAGGACAGCATGAGCCCTGCATGGGGAGCAAGTGTCATGGCGCCGTGGAAGCGCAGGGTTCTCATACTTGGTACACCCTGCTAGTTTGGCTAGTATACATGCTGGCTCCATCAGTTCCACCTGTCAAGCTGTAAAGGCACAGACTTTACATTTTTGCAAATCAGGCAACTCTAATGTGTACATCCTGGAGTACATGGTGGCCCTCCTGGCAACATTGGTATGATAAGGTATTACATGACTTTGAGTCATAATTTAACATATACACCATACTTTGAAAAGGCCATGGTTCATGTTCGGTCTGCAGGCATAGTTATTTGTTGTTGTGTAGTTTTTGCCCTAAGAGTGTTTGGGGGTTTTGTTTTGTTTTATTTTTTTGTTTTAATCTTTATTGGAATATAATTGCTTTACAATGTTGTGTTCGTTTCTGCTGTATAACAAAGTGAATCGGCTGTATGTATACACATATCCCCATATCCCCTCCCTCTTGAGCCTCCCTCCTACCCTCCCTATCCTACCCCTCTAGGTGGTCACAAAGCACTGAGCTGATCTCTCTGTGCTATGCAGCAGCTTCCCACTAGCCATCCATTTCACATTTGGTAGTGTATATATCTCAGTGCTACTATCTCACTTCGTCCCAGCTTCCCCTTCCCCCACCCCATGCCCTCAAGTCTGTTCTGTACGTCAGTGTCTTTATTCTTGCCCTGCCACTACGTTCATCAGTACCATTTGTTTTAGATTCCATATATATGCATTAGCATATGGTATTTGTTTTTCTCTTTCTGACTTACTTCACTCTGTATGACAGACTCCAGGTCCATCCACCTCACTACAAATAACTCAATTTCGTTTCTTTTTATGGCTGAGTAATATTCCATTGTATACATGTGCCACATCTTCTTTATCCATTCACCTGTTGATGGATATTTCGGTTGCTTCTGTGTCCTGGCTATTGTAAATAGTGCTGCAGTGAACATTGTGGTACATGTATCTTTTTAAAATTTAAAATAATTTTTTACTTATTTATTTTTTTTACATCTTTATTGGAGTATAATTGCTTTACAATGGTGTGTTAGTTTCTGCTTTATAACAAAGTGAATCAGCTATACATATACATACGTCCCTATATCTCTTCCCTCTTGCATTTCCCTCCCACCCTCCCTATCCCACCCCTCTAGGTGGTCACAAAGCACTGAGCTGATCTCCCTGTCCTATGTGGCTGCTTCCCACTAGCTATCTATTTTACATTTGGTAGTATATATAAGTCCATGCCACTCTCACTTCGTCCCAGCTTACCCTTCCCCCTCCCTGTGTCCTCAAGTGCATTCTCTATGTCTGTATTCCTGTCCTGCCCCTACGTTCTTCAGAACAACTTTTTTTTTTTTAGATTCCATATATATGTGTTAGCATATGGTATTTGTTTTTCTCTTTCTGACTTACTTCACTCTTATGACAGACTCTCAGTCCATCCACCTCACTACAAATAACTCAATTTTGTTTCTTTTTATGGCTGAATAATATTCCATCGTATATATGTGCCACATCTTCTTTATCCATTCATCTGTCAATGGACACGTACGTTGCTTCCATGTCCTGGCTATTGTAAATAGAGCTGCAGTGAACATTGTGGTACATGACTGTTTTTGAATTATGGTTTTCTCAGGGTATATGCCCAGTAGTGGGATTGCTGGGTTGTATGGTAGTTCTATTTTTAGTTTTTTAAGGAACCTCCATAGTGGCTGTATCAATTTACATTCCCACCAACAGTGCAGGAGGGTTCCCTTTTCTCCACATCCTCTCCAGCATTTATTGTTTCTAGAGTTTTTGATGATGGTCATTCTGACTGGTGTGAGGTGATACCTCCTTGTGGTTTTAATTTGCATTTCTCTAATGATTAGCGATGTTGAGCATCTTTTCATGTGTTTGTTGGCAATCTGTATGTCTTCTTTGGAGAAATGTCTATTTAGGTCTTCTGCCCATTTTTGGATTGGGTTGTTTGTTTTTTTTATATTGAGCTGCATGAGCTGCTTATATATTTGGAGATCAAGCCTTTGTCAGTTTCTTCATTTGCAAATATTTTCTCCCATTCAGTTTGGGTTTTTATTGTTGTGGTTATTGTTGTTTTTGACACTCACATTTTAAAGGAGTGAGATTTCACATGATCTGACTTTTGTTGTTTGTTTCTTTTTTTTAATATGTTGTCTTTTGCCTTTTAAAAAATAATTAATTAGTTAATTTATGGCTGTGTTGGGTCTTCGTTTCTGTGCGTGGGCTTTCTCTAGTTGTGGCAAGCGGGGGCCACTCTTCATCGCAGTGCGTGGGCCTCTCACTACCGCGGCCTCTGTTGTTGCGGAGCACAGGCTCCAGACACGCAGGCTCAGTAATTGTGGCTCACGGGCCCAGTTGCTCCACGGCACGTGGGATCCTCCCGTACCAGGGCTCGAACCCGTGTCCCCTGCGTTGGCAGGCAGGTTCTCAACCACCGTGCCACCAGGGAAGCCCTGTTGTTTGTTTCTCTTATCACAAGGTCTAGTTTCCCTAAGTCCTTATTAGCAGCAGCCAAACAGGAGCAGCCATTTGCTCTCCATTTAGCCCCCAGTTCTGCCCGGCACAGTTCTCTGTCCTTGCAGCCTTGTCACTCTGCCACCTTGATTTAGAAGCCCCTGTTCTTCTCCTTGGTAAATTTGGTGGCCCATAAGTCCCCTCCTGTAGAGTCTGGCTAGTCCAGACTGGTGATATCCAAGGCTCTATCTAAGGAAGGAACTTTCGAAGGACCACCTCAACTCTTCCCAGACAGTAGGTCTGTTCTGGTGGCTGCCATCTACAGAGCTTGGCACACGGCGAACGAAGTAGACCCGGGATGAAGATCCACGTTCTCTGATCCTTGGCCCAGACTATTCTCTGCTCCTTTTTATCTTGTTATCATTTTGAGTGTGTTACCTTGGTGTGACATCTATTTCTCCCGCTCCCAGTGGAGGCCCCTTAGTATGTTTTCACTCTCCCAGCTAGTCAGTGGTCATGAATTTCACAAGTACTGCAAATGTGAATTGTCTGGGTTGCATCTCCCAGTTGGAGTCTATGGCAGTCAATATTTTCCCAGGATGTTATCTCTCAGCAAGACTGAAGCCAAAAAGTGTCAAGCAGGCAATCAACAAGTATTAGTCTCCTCATCTTTGTTCCACTTTCTGAAGAAGTATTACATTTAATTCCTCTTAGAGCAGGTGACAGACATCTGCTTAAGTAAAGGGGGAATTTATTGGCTCCAGAAATCCAAGCATGAATATCAAGTCATGGGAAGGGCAGGGTCACAGCTGGGCCTTGGAAAAACTAGAAGCAGAAACTCAGCAATATCAGGACTCTTTGTTCGGTCCTCGCATCTACTATGCCCTGCGTTGGCGTCGTTCTCAACATGGTAGAAAAATGTCCACCAATGTTTCCTAATTTTACACTTTCTGCTTCTGTCACTGGGGAATGACTTCCTCATTGTGAGTTCTCCAGAGCCTATGAAAATTCTCTGATTGGTCTAACCTAGGTCAGGTGCAAGTCCCTGAACCAGTCAGCCATGGCATGGGTGGGGAAGAAGGGAGGTACTCATTCAGTGTGAACCAGTCAGCTGTGAGCTGGGATGGCTTCTGTTCTACTAAGAAGATAGCTTCCCCTTGTGGAAGGGAGTAAAAGTGCAGAGCATAGTCCCAGAAAAGGAGGGAGGGAAAACCTTGGAAGACTGTCTTAATCTGCTGGTGTTGCCATAATGAAATATCATAAACTGCGTGGCTTAAACAACTGACATTTATTTCTCATGGTTCTAGAGGCTGGAAGTCTGAGATCAGGTTGCTGGCATGGTTGAGTTTGGGTGAGAGCTTTCTTAATTGCTCACAGCCGCCTTCTCTCCGTGTCCTCACTTGACTTTTTCATTGTGCGAGAGCCCAGGAGGGGAGTGAGAGAGAGCACTAGCTCTCCAGTGTCTCTTCTTAAAAGGGTACTAATCCCATCATGAGGACCCCACCCTCATAACCTCATCTAACTCTGATTACCTCCCAAAGTCTCCATCTCCAAATACCATCACATTGGGAGTCAGGGTTTCAACGTATGAATTTGGGAGGGCACAAACATTCAATCCATAACAAAGAGTAAACATTGTATCCAGTGTATCTGCCCACAGGATCTTACAGTTGAGTGGGGGGTTAAGGTTTATGTATAGAAGCATTGGTGATAAACGACTGTACTGCATATAGCTGATGTGTCATTGATTATTTGGAGGAGGCATGTGAAGAGGGTGCTCGTGTAATCAAGGATGACATCACACACAGTGCTGGCCTTCTCAAATTGGAATCTTGGGATAGAAGGAGCTTGAATTAAAGCTGATCATTTTTCCTGGTGCCTCAGTTTTACTCAGAATTGGGTGTGGGAGGAGTACATTAAATCCAACATACAACACAGATACGTTATAAAGGATAATACGAAATTTGTATAACCTTTAAGATAAAAGTACAGTTTAGAAGATGAAGAAATTCAGGCTTTGTGGCCTGGGGTGCCAGTCCCCTTCCCAATACAAATTGATACTCTACTGTGTCAATAAAACTTTGGTGAAGAAGTTTAAGAGGCCTGGAGGGTAACTGGGAGTTCTTGAACATTGTTTATTAAGAACTATATGGCCTTGGAGTACTTAGTAGCTCCTCTGGCCTAAAAGAATTTGAAGTGGGTGGGGAGGGATGAGACAGGCTATAGAAGGAGATCCCTGAGTTCCTTCTGACGACAGCATACTGTGTAGATTTTGTTTTCTATTTTACTTTGGGAAGCAGGATTTCTGCAGTGGCGCCGCAAACCAGATGAGGTTTAATTAGCTTATAGTTCTATAACCTCAGTTTTGGGATCTCCAGACTGTCCTTGTGATTTGCATATCACCTTCAGGACTTCCTAGATAAATGTTGCTTAAGTAATGCAAATGAGTAGAGCTATTTTGCTAATTAGAGGGATTAGATTTAAGGACACCAAGCCTCAAACAAGACAGACTAGAGAGAGAATGGAATTAGCTGGGCTGAGGTCAATAGAGGTGGGAGGCCTGTGGGTAGCTTTTTTAGTGGAGAAAGAATTAGTTTGGAAACTTGAAGATCTCCCTAGGATGGCTCAGCAGCACCTAATTTGTTGTTTTTCCACCTATTCCAATGGAAGCCACACCCTTCTCATCTAAGGCACACCTCTTCACATGTGCCCTGAGCACCTTCCTCCCATCCTTATGTTGGATCAGTTGATTGCCAGTAATTGTCACTTCTCTTGTATACTTGCAGCCTCTCCCTCTCCGCTGGTATCTTCTTCCATCTACATTAAAGGTGGAGAGGCTCTTCTCAGCTGTCTCCCATGCTCTTGTTCATTCCCCTCCAGCCACACTAGCCTCCTTGCTTCCCGGCTTACTCCTGCTGCAGGACCTTGGCAGTTACTGCTTCTTGCTGGAATGCGTTTCTCCCAAATATTCGTAAGTTTCCTTTCTTCTTTCAAGATGTTGCTCAGTTGTCATCCTCTTGATGAAAACTTCCTTGGCCTTGAAATCAAGAATTTCTACTCTCCTTCCTCAAACTTATACACATTCCCACCTTTTTATCTCCTTGGTACTTATTATTATCTGCTTTACTATATATTTTTCACTTTTTAATCTTTATTCTCTTTCTCGCCCACTGGAATATAAACTACGTAGGACAGGGTTTTTTTGTTTTGTTTTGTTTTGTTTTTTGTCTTCTGTTTACTAGTGGAATCCTAAGCCTGGCACATAATAGGGACTCTATAAATGTTCATTGAATGAATGAATTTAGTCATTTGAGTATCACCGCTACAGTTTTTGCCAATATGTTTATTTTAATTGGCTCACTTTTTAAACTCAAATTAATTTTCTTACATGGAAACTTCATATCACTGTTATTAATGGAAAAACCAGTATCATTTTTTTATAAGTAAAAAGTATGCCTCAGCATGTTTATAATAAATACATAGCTATTAAATAAACAAACGTTTATTTCTGTATCACCCAAACTAAACTTAATTCCAGTGGTATTGAAATGACATTTTGGGGAACATTGCATTAAATGCCCATATTTCTTGAGGTTCTGCCCTAAATGGCCTTTTTTATATAGTATCCACGGGTAAACTTATCAGTAGCAAATGATCTCATTTTCCACATTGTTCAGACAGCAATTCTCTGATACCAGCTGGGTGTCCTGTGATTTATTTCAATTCTGACCCTAACTACCTGGAGTTAGTGCAGACCCCATACGTTAAGGGCAAAGTCTTTGAGAGACTGCCCCCACTTCATACACCAGCCACAAGTCTCAGGGACTACCCACACTTCTGAATGGCTATAAATTTAGGGGTTCCCATGACCCCCTCATATTCAATAATTAGCTAAAACAAATCACAGAACCCACTGGAAGTGCTATACTTATGGTTGTAGTTTTATTATTAAGGATATAACTCAGGAACAGCCAAGAGATGCATAGGGCAAGATCTGAGGAGAGGGGAGGGACACAGAGCTTCTATGCCCTCTCCTCATGGAATCCAGGTACATCAACCTCCCATTACAACAATGTGCTCACCAATCAGGAAGCTCCTCTGAGCCTGGGTGTCCAGAGTTTTTAATGGAGTTTTATTATGTAGACAGGATTGAGTAAATCACTGGTCATGTGATTGAACTCAATCTCCAGCCCCCTTCCCTCACTGGGGGTTAGGCTGGCCTAAAGTTCCAACCCTCTAATCATGTGTTTGGTCTTTCTGGTGACCAGCTCCCATCCTGACACCATCTAGAGCCCACCAAGAATCATCTCATTAGCATAACAAAGACATTCCTGTCATTCAGGTAATTCCAAGTTCTTTTTTTAATTAATTTTTATTGGATTATAGTTGATTTACAATGTTGTGTTAGTTTCTGCTGTACATCAAAGTGAGTCAGTTTTACATACAGCCACTCTTTTTTAGATTGTATTCCCAGATAGGTCATTACAGAGTATTGAGAAGAGTTCCCTGTGCTATACAGTAGGTACTCATTGTTATCTATTTTAGATATAGTGGTACGTATATGTCAATCCCAATCTCCCAATTTATCCCTTTGTGCCAGGAACTGGGGACAAAGACCAGATATATTTTTTATTATATCAGACACATATATACACATGAATCACAAATTCATTATCTCAGCTCATATCTCTCCTCTGAAATTGAGACTCTCAGATCCAGTTGCTACCTGGGTGTCTTTTTTAAGGATACCACGGTTCCTCTAATCTATCAATGTCTAAAAATAAAGCCCTCTCCCCATCGCACCACCCTATCCAACAGATATACTCTTCCTCCTGTATTTCCTCTTAGTAAATATCATATCGCCGTCCACCCAGCTGCCCAAATCTGAAACCTGGGTTTTACCCTTAATTCTTCTAGCTAACATTCTATACTGTTCCCTCATCTTTGAATGTTAATTCTCTGTCTCCCCTTCCTGTCCTACTTATCTAGATTTCAGCTTAAAAGTCATGGTGCCCAGGAAACCTTTGCTGGTCTACCAAGACTGGTTAGGTGTTCCCACACTTCCACAACCATGCCACTTATCACTCAGTGTAATAATTTCCTGTTTGTCTTTCTTGCCCACTAGCTTGGTGAGGGCAGTAATTGTGTCTATCTTACTCACTTTTGTATCCTTGCATCTGGCACATAGTTAGCACTCAGTAAATATATACTGAATGAATGAATGAATGAAACGGTCCAAAATTGGAGCATTTCAAAATAAGATTTCTATATAATTATTTTCTATACTAGTGATTACCCACTTGCTATAGGTGATGCTCTGGTTTAATCTTATTTTGAGAATTAAATGATTTATGTATTTCATAATACCTGGCTTATACGTGTCTTCACTCATACATTTATTACTTGGCTATTTATTGAATATCTGCTGATGGGGGAAGCAGTGCCCTGGGGCTGGGGATGAGTGGTGACCCTGTCAATCTACTAGGAGAATCATATGTAAACAAATTGGAATAAAATATGATAGATCCTATGAAAGAGATATGAGCAAATTGCTATGGGAAATACTGAGAGTGGTAGATTGGATTACTATTCCCATGCCCTCTGCCACATACTTTCCAGTGCATGTCACAAGAGTAGGCAGTATATATATTCTCATCCCATTCACTTGGGACTTGGTTATGTGACTTGCTTTGACCAATTAATTTAAGCAGAAGTAAAGTCACAATGTGCCAGTTCCAAGCAGACAGTTTAAGAAAAGAATAAGTTTTTGTCAGATATCTCACAATTTGCCCGTAAAGAGTAAGTTCCAGGTAGCCATTGCTCTCTTGGCCTGAGTCCTGGAATAAAGACACATGGAGCAGATTTAAATTTAAGCCATAGATTGCAGTTTAGCTTAGGCTAGCTGAGAGGAGCCACTCCTCAGGCAACCCACCTTCCCAAAAAGTATGAAATAGATACTTTTTGTAAGCCAGTGAGATTGCGAAGGGTGGTGTTTTTTTGCACAGCATCATCACAGCAGAAATCTGACATACACTGAGTATTCATCTAATGACTTTGGTGAGGGTATGAGACATAAGGAAAAGGCTATGTGGCTGTAGATATTTCCCAGGACACAAAATGCCCCCAATCCCCTGCAGGTTGCAGACTGTTAAAGAAAAAGTCAATGCAGTGAACTCAATACTGTATTCCATACACCATGAAGCCCGGGATCCACACATGGCAAGATTTAAACACAGGGGCTTGCTAAAGGGATCTGACCTATTCATACTGGAAAATCTATCTTGTATTCACAGATATTTCTCCCACAGCTTGAGTTTTCATAACGCAAACTAGACCATGTGGCATTGATCAATTAAAACATACAGTTTGTGCAGAACATTAGGGCTCTGATGTAACCACAGGGGAATTGGTACCACTTGAATGAGAAAAGCTGGTCTCCCAAGGCAGGGAAGCACATTGCTACCAGTCAGGGTATTGAGTTTCTCAGTGTGGGTTTTCTTTTGTTGGCCCTTCGTAGTTGTGAATTCAGCTACAATTTATTTCATTTTGTGCTAACAATGGATAGCAAGGGGATAAAACTGTGTAAAAGAAGCTCTTTAATTCCTAATCTCTTTTTCTCCACTGCTACAACTTTCTTGTGTTTTTGTTTTAAATGGGAAGCAGGGGAAGCAGTCAAGGATAGTAGTTATGAAAAAGCCCTATGAATTAGACTTCTCTGAATTAGACTTTGAATCCAGGCCCCATCAAGAATAGCGTAAAAATAACTTAAGCTCTCAGCCTCCGTTTCTTCATCTGTAAAATAAGGATAATAATAGTGCTTATCTTGGGATTATGAAGAGTCAGTGAAATAATCTTGTGAGGTTTAGCACAGTGCCTAGCAGACAATAAACAGTCAATAAACAATAGAATTTATTATAGGGAGAATTTTGTTAGTGCAGTTTTTCTTAGGAAAACAGCTGTTCATTATAGAAAGACAGGCTGTGGCATGGCATTTACTTTGACTTTTTTACTATCGAAGAAAAAAACCTCAGGACCCAAATCATGATTAGCTTTCTCCACTTTGGTTCTCTGAGAGGAATAAGGGTCAGTGACACAGAAAGTTTGGACTCACCGCAAAATGAACACTTCCGGAAGCTTCACTTGATTGAGGTCAAAATAGACTGGGCTCTCTGGTAACGAACTGTGGGCAAGTTTCCAAGTGCACTTGGGATCCTTCCACACATACCACACTGGAGTGACAGCAACTGTGCTGTGGAGCGGCCAGGGTGAAATGTTTCTCCAGTGAATTTGCCAGGAAGATAAGAAGAACATTCCAACAGCTAATGTGTTGCCCAAATGGCAGATCACCTCATTCTCAGGTCTACTTTTTTCCTGACTGCAGAGAACACCAGGGTGGACAGCCTTGGGTTTACGGAAAATGTGGTTGCCAAGGAAAGTTAATTCTCTCAGAAACTACAAGTTGATAATGGTTCAGATTTTCAAGAAAGAGTTTGTTATAAGACATATTTGACTGTTTATCTTGAAAGATTCTACAGCGTGTGCAAGTGTGTGCATGCATGCACATCACTGGTACCTCTTGTTTGAAATGAGCAAGCAATTGTAACTTACAAATTATATGAATCAGCCATTTGAAATATGTCTCAAATTCCTCCCCTGGAGAAATAGAATATTTTCCCCACCACCCAGGCATTCTGTTTCCAATTCCATTTACTTTCTCTCAGCCACTTCAGAATGCGTTGAACTCAAGTGAAGCTAGAGAAATTTACAAATTTATTGTCTTTAATACAGAGCTTGGGACTTGCTCCCATTGGGAGGGAACAGTATATATATGCGTGTATGTGTGTGTGTGTGTGTGTATATATATATATATACACATATATACACACATACATACACACACATACACACTCTTGAGTTCACTCAGAAAAGAAATAATTAATTTAATGTGTAATCCTAGAGCAAAGATCAATATGACTCACCTGAAAAATTAACAAAGGGTCACAGTAAAAATCCACTTTATTTTTCTAAAAGAAAATGTAAGACATTTTACCTCGCCAAGAAAAAAAGGATATGTGTGTGTGTGTGTGTGTGTGTGTGTGTGTGTATATAATTATTCAATAAATAAGATAAATTTAAAATATGTACATAGTAAGCATACCTCATGGAAGGGAAGTGGGAGAGAAAGTAAAGAATAAAAGAAAAAGAAAAAGAGGAAGAAGAAGGCATAGGGAGAAAGAGTAAAAGTGAAAAATGAGACGGATACAGATGACACAAATGCATAAATGTAATACCAGACATTTTCAGAGGGTAGCATTACTCTCTAATACTATTCTAAGCCAGCTATTAAGTTTCCTAATGCTGGGCCTCAGTTAGGACATTTAATTTGGGTCTCATGCTCTGTGGCCTGATGAAATTTAGTAAGTGGTCAGACCCAGTTCATGGTCCAGGGTTTCTCCTGCTCTGCAGTAGAATCTGATCGGAGATGGATGGTATTCTCTTGAATTTAGTAACTGCTGAGAGCAGTTTGTATCCCTCTTTAAAGGGACAGTACTGAATGGCAGATGAGATTAAATCTTCTTTATATACAACCATTCTCTTTTATTTGTTACAATAAGCAGGAATTTCTCTTAAAGAAAATAAACTTATAAAACAAAAGCATCTCACACATACACACACCTAGAAAGGCAATCAATCGGAGAAGACCTCATAAAAGGGACTAAGAAGGAATGTCTGGGGTTGAGGCAGGAGGAAATCCAGAAGAGATGGTGTCACCAAGGGAGTAGTTTACCTACATCACCTGTACTTCTACTTAATTTTTTCCTGTAGTTTTACTGAGGTATAATTTATACATAGTAAAATGCACACATCTTGAACATACAGCTCCATGTCTTTTTATCAAGTAAACCCATGTAACCACCACCAAGATCAAGATGTCGAATATTTTCATCTCCCCAGAAAATCATCTCATGCCCCTTTCCAGTTAATATACTCTCCCCCGCACTCCCCAAAGTAGTCAATAGTATTCTCACTTCTATCCCAATAGACCAGTTTCCTCTGCTCTTTAGCTTCATGTAAGTGGATTCAAATAGTGTCTAATCCTTTGTGTTTCACTTCTTTTGCTCACCCTACACTTAAAAAATTCATTCATGTGGCTGTAGGTATCAGTAGTTCACTCCTTTTGCTGAATAGTAGTCCATTGTATGAATATGCAACATTATTCTGTTAACGGACATTTGGGGATGTGATGAATAAATGCACTGTGAACATTCTTTTACGTCTTTTTATATCCACTGTTTCTCTTTGGTACAGACTAAGAGTATAATTACTAAGCCATAGAGTTGGTGTCTGTTTAACCTTGTGAGAAGCTGACAGTTTTCCACAGTGTTGTGTTAGTTTATGCTCCCATCAGCAATTTGTGAGCATTCCAGTTGTTCCATGTCCTTACCAACATTTGGTACCATTAGTCTTTTTAAGTTTAGTCATCCTAGTGCCTGTGTAGAGTGGTTTCTCATGGTGGTTCCAATTTGCATTCCCTTGATGGATAATATCACTGATCCTTTTCATATGCTTATTGGCCGTTCAGATACTTTCTTTTGTGAAATGCCTGCTATAGTTTTTTTCCCATTTTAAAATATTGTGTTTTTATTTTTAAATTATTCATTTGTTGGAATGTTTAATACATTTATGTTAATACAGTTACCAATAATTTACTATCTTGCTATTTGTCCATCCACTTTTCCTGTCTTCTTTGGGGTTGGTCAAGTATTTTCTGTTTTTCCATTTCATCTTCTCCAGTGGCTTTTGCCTATATGTCTTTGTATTATTTTTAGTAATTAGTCATCTAGAGATTATAATATTTATCCTTTAGTTTATCACAGTCCACCTTAAATTACTAGTATACCAATCTGTAAACAATGTTAGAACCTTATAAAACTATAATTCTGTTTATCCCTCTTCTGCCTTTTGTCATCTATTTTACTTCTGATATAAACCTGAGGCTATATTGTTATACATGCTTTAAACAAATAGTCTTATAGAGAAAAATTTTTAAATCTTCCTCTATATTTATGCACATACTTATCCTTTTAAGTGCTTTTCATTTCTCCCTGCAGCTGTGGACTTAATCTGGATCATTCCTTCTTCAGCCTGCAGACTTTCTCTAGCTTTTTGTACTGCAGGTCTGCTGATCTGCTGATTGTAAATTCTCTGTTTTTGATTGTCTGAACATGTTTGAATTTTGCCTTCATTTTTTTGTTATTGTGGTTGTTTTAAATTAATTAGTTTATTTTTTTGGCTGAGTTGAGTCTTCATTGCTGTGCGCGGGCTTTCTCTAGTTGCGGCCAGCGGGGGCTACTCTTCATTGCGGTGCGTGGGCTTCTCATTTTGGTGGCTTCTTTTGTTGCGGAGCACGGGCTCTAGGTACGTGGGCTTCAGTAGTTGTGGCTTGCAGGCTCTAGAGCACAGGCTCAGTAGCTGTGGCACACGGGCTTAGTTGCTTTGCAGCATGTGGGATCTTCCCGGACCAGAGATCGAACCCGTGTCCCCTGCATGGGCAGGCGGATTCTTAACCATTGCGCCACTGGGGAAGTCCCTTGCCTTCATTTTTGAAGGATATTTTCACTGAGTAGAACATTTTAGATTCACAGTTTTCTTTTTCTTTCAGCACATTCAAGATGTTGTTCTATTGTTTCCAGTGAGAAATCAGTTGTAATTGTTGTTGATATTCCCATAAATGTAATGATTTTTTTCCTCTCACTGATTTTAAGATTTCCTACTTATTTTAGATATTTTAGCAGTTTGACTATAATGTACCTAAGTGTGGTTTTTCTTTGTATTTATTCTGTTTTGTGTTTGTCATGCTTTTAAACTGCATGGGTTGAAGTATTTCATCTGTTTTGGAAAATTTGGGGCCATCATCAATTCAAATATTTTTTCTTCTCTGTTCTCTCTCTTTACTCCTGAGATTCCAATTACACTTATGTTAGTTGAATTGATATTTTTCCACAGGCCTTTGATATTGTTATTTTTTTCACTTTATTTTTCTCTCTTTACTTAAGTAACCTCTGTTGACTTACCTCCAGTTCACTAATCCTTTGTTCTGCTCTTTCCAGTCTGCTGTTAAGCCCATCCAAAAATTTCCTTTTCCTAAGATACAGTATATTTTAGTTCCAGAATTTCTATTTGGTTCTTTTGTAGAGTTTTCATTTATTTGATGACATTCTCAATCTCTAACCCCATTAACTCATTTTTTTCCTCTAAATTCTTTAATGTATTTGTAATAATTGTAAGTCCTTCTCTGAAAATTTCATCATATGGCTCATCTGTGGGTCTGAGTCTGTTGATATGTTTTTACATCTTTTAACTATGGGTCACCTTTTCCTGCCTCTTCACATGTCATAGTTTTTTTATCGTATGCCAAACATAGTAAGTGAAAGACCAGGAGAGACAGAAGTAGATGATCATTTCCTCCAGAAAGGGCTGACCCTTTTGTTTCACATGCAGCTGTTATTAGAGGCTGATCTCATCAATCTAATTAGCATTTGAGCTGAATTGGGATTAGGTGGCCAGTAGAATTAGTTTTAGTTCACCTCTGGTTTAAATGTCTTCAGGGAGACTGGCACGCCCACTACACTCAAACAGGGTTTGGGGATGTAAGCACTATAAGACCATGGGATCTCTCTCTGCTTTCCTCACTTTATTCTAGGCTTTCTGATAATTCCACTTATTGAATGAAATGCCCATGGGGGAAAATTGGTAGTGGGGAGGGCTAATTCTGAGTCTGGGGCTCTTCCAGATTCCAGTGTGCCATGCCAGCCTTTGCACAGCCTTTAAAAGCTTGCCTGATTTCTCCTTGTTCCCACAAAGCTGCTCTGCGTATAGCAGTCCTGCTTCTCCCCCAGACTCAGCAACTCCCTATAGATTGAAATGGTCTCCAGTCTGTGCTCATCTAAAAAAAGTTTTTCTCCCTGTCTGCATTTCAGTTTATTTAGATCTTTCTTTTCATTTACAGACTTCAAAGCTTTAAAGAGAAGTAAGATTTTTTTTTTTTTTTTAGTATACCTGGGTTTTTGTTGTTGTTATGGAGAGATGGTGTTTTATGAACCTCAGTATCCTAACTGATAGTAGAATTCTCGAATTTGATTCTGTTGAGTTAAACAACAGATTCCTTTAACAACACATTTTATTTTAAAAATAAGATGATTAATGATATATGAAGTTATAATCCACTTGCAGATGATTTTTCCCAACTGTAGTGCCCAAAGCCAGCTAACCTTCAAGATCGTACTTATTGCCTCCTTGAGAGGTTGACATAGAGATGATATGAAAGACCTAATTTATAGAAGGGAAATGAAGGGTAACTAATATTTGTTAAGTGCTGGGATGTAGTGTGTCCCTAAGAGCTCTGCTTGGCCCTTTACATACCATAATTTTTTTAATGCAAAAATGTTTATTGGGTATTTACACTGGGATGGAGGAAACTGGTAGCACTGGAGTTTGCATGGGAACCACAGGATCAAGATTCCAGCCAGGGAACGCGGATAGAGATGAGGAATAGGTCTTTCTGAGGGAGGAGGGGAGCCAAGTAGTTAGTGCTGGACTTGGGAATGAATTTACTTGTTCCTGATTTAGTGTGTACCAGGAGCCAGGAAATGAGGCATCTGGCCCCCGCACGTATGATGTACACGCTGATGCTTGCTTCCTTGTTCAAAAATAGGACCCCGTAGGCGCCACCACAGTGGGAATCTCGAACGTAGGACAATCTCACAAATGTGGAATGCTTAGCGACCCTGAATTTCTCACTACATTATGGACATTTCACTTACTTTCTCTGTTCTGTTTCCTGGGAAAGATTTTGTTTGTCATGGAAATAATGACACCACATGGCAGTGCCCTAAGGTGAAGGGCTGACTTCGATGCTTTTAATGCAGCTTGGGCACAACTGATGAAATTTTGGGGAAGCTACATTATTCTCTGTGGGAAATGGTACACTCTGAGTGATGTTCTCCCATAGTTACAGTGATGCCTGCTGAAGAGAAAATGAGCAGTTTCTTCCTGCTCTTGTCACTTAGCCCTTATTTCTACTCTGTGCAATTTCACTTGCCATACATTTTCTCTCCTCTCCTCTTCCTTTTCTTCCGACATCCCACACCCTTCTCTTCCCTTTCTTTTTTTCTTTCTTTTCCTTCTTTCCCTATACTCATAAGTCCTGTTGGTTTCACTAATATTCCTTTATTCCTAACTTGGGGTGATCAGTGTTATCTTATTATCTTCTTATGCTTTCCATAGTGCACTTATATTTTTCAAAGCCCTTTGAGATGTAATAATAATAACTATGATGATGATAGCTAATACTTGTATAGTGCTTACTTTTGTTGGTTGCTGTTGTAAGTGCCTTACATGTATTAAGTCATTAAAGCCTAACAAATCCTTTTGAAACAGGTATTATTTTTATCCTCTCTTTGCAGATGGGGAAACTCAGACACAGAGAAGTAATTTGCTCATTCAATTTACAAGTGGTGGAACTGTGATTTTAACTCAGGCAGTCTAGCTCCAGGGTACATGCTTCTTAGAACCATCCTAAATCATCTCTCATTTAAACTACCTTATAATTCTTATCCTAATCCCATGGGAAGATGCTACTCTTCTTACTTTAGAGATGAAGAAACGGAGGCTAGAACTGACCACAACACTCTGAAATGAGGGACTTGCAGTGACTTTCTGAGGAGAATAGGTCTTCAGCCTTGGGGGTGGGAGGGAAGTATGTGTGTGTGACCTTGGCGTGTTAGTTGTAAAGGAAAGATCCCTCCCTTACATCTTTATTCCAGGCCAAATGTAGCAGTTGGGATACTTTGGTCTGAAAATAATAGAAAACCTAACTAACAACAACTAAAATCATAGTTAGATTTATTTCTCACGGAAAAATGTAGAAGTCCCAGGGATGGTTGGTAACACAACAAGATCATTAGAAGCCAGGCCTTTCCATTCTGCCATCCTCAGCATTTTACTTTTTCACCCTCATCCTGGAGGCCTCATGAATGCAAGGTGGCTGCCTCACCTACAAGCATCACATTTTCTTCTAACCATACAAAGACAGAAACAAAGTCAGCTAAGATGTTGAGAAATTGCCTTGTGTGTCTCTCTCTCTTTATCAGGGAGAAAAGTATTTCTCAGCATACTTCCCCTTCCATTTCATAGACCGGTACTCGATCATGTGGCCTCAAGGAGAGGCTGGAGAGTATCTGACAAAAAGAGTATGAGTTTGCCATGATTGAATTAGCAGGAGCAATCATGATTCACTTCCCATGGCTGTGTACTTCACAACCCAAACAAAATCAGGGTTCAGTTAGTGCTATATTGTGTGCATGGTAATTTACTTTAAAATACTTCAGTATAAGTGGTGTGATGTGTATGTGTGCAAGTTAATATTAATCAGCACTCTAGGAATGAGTGGTTAATTAGTATATGAAGAGTCCTTATCTGAATGATTACCTTTGGGTTAGTTAATTAGCATAAGGAATGTTAGGAATAATATTTTATTGGTGAAATGAGTTGTGTTTAAGATCAGTTAGGAGTGAGGTAGCAAGACCCACAAACTGTGCACGAACAAGGTAGAAGAAATGAACATGCTCAGCTGTCAGTACCAGAGGTGGAAGTTCTGGAACCCCTTGGCCTGCATCCTTCTGTGGAGGAGCCCCCTACCTGGTCTGGTAATGAGGCCTCTGATTATGCTTGAAGGGCATCTGTTTCTGAGGGAGTCGCTCCTGCAAAGGGCTTGCCAGGGAACCTAAAGGCAGAGAGAGGAGTAGTCTCTCCTTAGAACCAGAGTGTTTGCCTTCTTGCTAATAAACATCTGCATGCTTGGTGATTTTTGCCTGAGACTTGGTTTTACTTGAAGATGCCACCATGGAACAAGGTTGCAGGAATAGGACTCTTTCACCTCCTCCGGCCTCTAACCACCAGAGGCTACCAACACACACTAAAAGGAATCTGATATTTGCCAAACGGTCAAATTAGCTTAGGTCTGTTCACTTGAGTCTGCCAGGGAAGAAAAGGTGATGGCTGTTGATGAGACCACCAGACCAATATGTCACATATAACAAGGTTTTAAACAGAGATCATTTCAAGGAAGGACCACAATACAAGAGAAATGAAATTCCAAAGTGAGATAATAAACCAAAATACAACATAAAAAAATAATCAGTTTCAGGGTACTGAATGATCAAGAGTAGAGTTGGAAGAAACATTTGTGACAAACCATCTTTGGATTGATCTGATGCTATTTGGTGAGTCCCACCTTCCAGAGGGAGAGGTGGTGGGTAGTTTACCCCTTACCTCAAGTGTAAGGAGAGAGCTTTGTCAGAACCTCTTGGCATGGTGGTATATGTCCCTTGGAGATGTGGTAGGCATGACAGACTAATGTTTGATACACACTTGAGAGATCTGAAGGATTTCTAGGGGGAGATGTCAAGGCAGAAGGAAATGGGAGTTGCTAGTGTGTTGGGAGCAACTGCTATCTCCACCATTGGCAGGTGAAAGGTACATGGTTACTGGGGACCAGATGTAGAATCCATGGTAGGAATGTTTGCATGGGGCTATCGAAAAAGGAATCTTGCCCCAAAAAGCTTCTTCCAGAAAGCAAGTTACCCCAACAGAGAGCCTGTATGATGTGTCCCTTCAGAAAATAAACTGAAGCAGAGGAGGGCAGTGGGGAACAATCATATGAAGGAGAGAATTTGCCTGAATCATGAGAATAGCAGGCAGAGGGATACAACTGGAGAGCCAGAGTGCTCAGAAAATAAAGAATGGATGTAAACCTCTGGCGGGCCCAGAGATCCCAGAGTCATCTTACAACGGTTCCAGAGAAATAAGTACTTTCCTTTTTCTCCTCCATCGACCTCCTTCCATCCCTTTCCATACTCCAACCATGGGGAAAACAGAAGCCACGCTTAGCAGTTTGAGGAAAGAGAAGTAGAGAAAGAAATGAAAAGGTGACCCCATGTCCATTCAGGAGGCAGGAGGCCGGCCTGTGGCTGTGGCCCCACTTGAAGGAAAGGAGAAAGAAACCATGTCTCGTTTATAGTCCACTTTTGATTATCACAAGGGAGTAGTCATCTTAAGTACCCAAATGAGACCATGTTTTCTAGTTAAGGTGGTGTTAGGACTTGTATTTACCCAAGAGTGTTACAAAAAGTCATGGGCCTGCTGGAGTTTCCATCTGCGTCACTGAGTATATTTAAAAGGATAGAGGGAGACTCCTCAGATGGCATAAAGGGACACCCTCTCCTATTCCTTCCCCAGGTCTTTATTACCTCCTTTGCTCTTCACCCTAGCCTTCCATTTCTTCTTTATCTTGGTTTCTAGATCAGTTATCTATTGCTGTGTAACAAGTTACCACAAACTTGGTGACTTAATAAAAGCACATATTTGTCATCTCATCATTTCTGTGGGTCAGGAGTCCAGGCCTGGCTTAGCTGGGTGCCTTTCACAAGGCTTAAACTGAGGTGTGGCGGGGACTGTGATCTCTTCTCAAGGTTCCACTGAGGAAAGATTGGCTTTTAAGCTCATGCAGCTGTTAGCAGAATTCAGTTCCTTGTGGCCTACTGGACTAAGGGCCTCAGGTTTCTTGCTGGCTGATAGATGAAAGCTACCCTCAGGATCTAGCCATTTCTTTGTAGAAGGCTCTGCCCTCAGTTCTTTGCTGCATGAGCCTTCTGATCATGGCCACTTGCTTCACCAAAGCCTGCAGGACAGAGTCTGTTTTGCAAGACTGGTGTTACAAGCTTTTGTAATGTAATTGCAGATTTGACATCCCAATACCTTTGTCATCCGTTCTATTGGTTGGAAGCAGGTCACTGGAGAGCTTATTCAGGGTGTGAATACTAGAAGGCAAGGATAGTTGGGGGAACATCTTGGAGTGGGTCCACCACAGCTTCTACTGTCTGTACCTTGTGCAACAGTAGCTTGGGAGACAGGGATGGGAAAAGTTGCTAAAACAGCTTCAAGGTGGAATGTCTACTAGTCAAATATACTGTCCTATTGTTGAGGCCAAACAACTCATGCAGTGCAACTCCAGTGGATGATTATGGTAGAAAGTGTCTGTCCCTTCTCTCAGTTTACTCCAGATCTCCTGCTGTGCCAGCTTGGAGTGTTCCAAGGCTCAGAAAAGGCTGGGTGTGAGCTCCAGTCAAGGCAAGGGCTGAGAGGGTAAGAAAAACCATCCCAATACACTGCCTTGTATGAAGCACCTGCTAAAGGCCAGGCTTGTGCAATGCACTTTACGTGTATTCTTTTAAATAGTCCTCACAACCTGATGAGGGAGGTACTCTTATTAGTCCCATTTTACAGATGGACAAAAATGGAGGCTTAGAAAGTCTGAGTAACTTGCCTGTGGTGAGTGACGGAGCCAGGACTTGAAATGAGGTCAGTCTGCTTCCGAGCCTGCTCTTACCACCACCTTAAAGAAAGTGCAGGCACCTCGACAAGTGGAGGGAGCATGCAAACTGCTCTTCACTGGGAATCGGGAGGTCTGGGTTCCCATGTAGCCCAATCTCTTATAATCTGTGTGATTTGGAGCTCCTTACTTGGCCTCCTTGGGTCTCTTTTTCAGTCTGTAAAAAGGGAATCATAAACAATTTCATTTTCCATATGCAAAAAAATGAACCTTGACCCTTACCTTGCACTATGCACAAAAATTAGCTTAAAATGGATCAAAGTCCTAAATGTAAGAAATAAAACTATAAAACCTAAGTCAGGCAAAAATTTCTTAGATGTGCTATCAAAAGCAAAATCTATGAAAAAAATTGATAAATCGGACTCTATAAAAATTAAGAACCTTTGCTTTTAGAAAGACATCATTAAGAAAACAGATAAGTCACAATCTGGGGAAAATATTTGCAAAATATATATGTGATAAAGGACTTGAATCCAGACAGTAAAATAACTTCTTATAGCTTAGTAATAAAACAACCCAGTAAAAAATGGCAGAAGATTTGAATGGACACATTACCAAAAAAGATACTGGAATAGCAAATAAGCATATGGAAAGATGCTTAACATCATTGGACATTAGGGAAATTCAATTAAAGCTACAGTAAGATATCACCACAAGTTCACTATGCCATATATTAATTATATCTTTGAATCTTTACCAAGACCTTTTAAGTGAGGCTCTTTTTATTTCCATTTTACAGGTAAGAACACTTACTTGTGTTAAATGGAGACTCAAGTTCACATAACTAAGATGCAGGGCAGCAGGCTTAAAACTCAGCAGTCTGGTTCCAGTGCCCAAGTGCCATCATGACTCTATTATTCCACTCCAGTGTCAGTTCCTAGAGGACAAGGACCTTGTCTGTCTTGTGCACTGCTGGAGCTCCAGCTCCTTGCAGGTAGTAGACACTCAATGTTGCTTATTGAATGAAAACCAGTCAGTGCATGGTGGGGCTCAGGCAGCGCTTTTTCCTACCATCAAAGAACCTTTGTGAACAGGCAAGTCATACCCACTATGATTTGTGATGCCCTTTTATGACACTTTTTGTTTGGTCTCAGAAAACTCTATACCTAGTCTTGGGTGGGTCCTTTCCACCTTCTTCTTTTCCCTTCCTCCCCTCCTTTTCCCCTTCATTCATCTTCTCCTTCTTCTTTTCCTTATTTCCGATGGGGTAGTGTGACTTTACCTCACTCTGTCCATTGGCAGAGGACACATGGTGATTCTAACCTGCAGGACCAGCCATGGGGCTCCCTGGATCAGCACCACCAGAGAATAAGTGTGCATACCCTTGAGGCTGCCTGGCCTGCCCCGAGGCCCTGTTCCACGCGTGGCAAGCCTCTGTGGGCCTTCACTGCCCTGAACTATGAGGGAGCTGACTGGCCCATCCCTTTTGATCCACGGAAGGTTTGTCAGCTCAAAGTCCATCCAATGAGGATCACAAAATGCTCCTTTCTAAGAGAGGGCACAGAAGGGTCTAAAAACAGCCCTTGTGGAGAAGGGAGGCAGCAGGGTCCAGGTCAGGTAGGACCTGGCACCATGCAAGCTAGCTGGTAACTGCCTTTATCTGGCTGAAGATAGAAGAGATGGGAAACAAAGTCTGCTTCCTCCCCTGCTGAGAAGGGAGGATGGGGGTTAAGCTGGATTTGCTTTTAACTCTTGAATCAACATTGAGGCTGCCTTGTCTGCCAGGCCATATGGTTTGCAGAGGGACAGTCACAGACTGGATTTTGGCAGATGGAGGGAGCTATGCTGAAAATGACAGAGTCTAGC
Organism: Stenella coeruleoalba; assembly: GCF_951394435.1. Classification (NCBI taxonomy): domain Eukaryota; kingdom Metazoa; phylum Chordata; class Mammalia; order Artiodactyla; family Delphinidae; genus Stenella; species Stenella coeruleoalba. The sequence goes on from NC_137148.1 coordinate 135,872,488, forward strand.
AACTGGGGAGGCAAGGGGGCTGGAAGGCGAGAACGTGGCGAGGAGGCTGGGAGCAGGAGGAAAACCTCAGGGAGAGGCAGGAGGCAAAGCAAAATGAAACATTTTTGGATAATTCTGGTAAAGAAAGGGGGAAAATATTATTTATCTTAGAGGGGAGAATATCAAGGAGCCCTGAATAAGGATGCTTGCATGGCTACACAATAATTCCCAAGCTGCTGCTGCTTTTTTTTGCCACATTTCTGTGCTACCTATACTATATGTCGTTAATGTTTGTCTTTATACTGACTCTTGAAAAATTTAAATAAATTAATTTAAACAGGAAAATGTCATCACTGCCACATGTGGAAAGTTTGTTATAATTGGATGGTGATCATAATCATAAGGAAAAGGAAGACAATATAGTAATATTAAATTCTAACTAGATACTATTGCCTGCTGAAGACTGGTCTTGGACCTCCTCTTCCTTAAAAAAAAAGGAGGGGGGTATTAACAATGTTAAAAACAATAGCATCAAACTGGGACTTCTTCTTTGATATGATCAGGAAGTTTGAAAAAGTAACAATTTTCCTCACTGTGTGAGTCAGTGTTGTTTAATGCAGTAGTATATCAGTGATTCATGTTTCACTGGAGCATTTCAGAAAACCATGAGGGAGAGGGCAGAACCAACAGGGCCTTAGGAATTAGGAGATGGGGGTTTCAGTTCTAGCTCCGTCACCATCATCTTGGACACACTTCTTTACTATGGGTCTCAATTTTCTCATCTGTTGGGAGGAATAGAGTTGAACGTCCCAAGAGATAGCAAATTGGTTTCAGCTTTTGGAGTTACATATTGAGAAAGATTCTGAAGCTGTATCCAAGCTTAGTGTGGGAAAGAATGCCATAATAGATTAGTGATGTCTGCACAGGTGCAGAGCTGGAAATGGTGAGATGAATGTTGCCATCTGCTATTCCTAGGTTAGAAGGTCTCTAGGGTACCCCCCAATTCTGACAGCCTGTCATTGCATGATTTCTATAATCAACCAAGAACAGACTTGGCTTGCTTATTTGCTCATATTTGATGGCAAAGTATGAAGCAAGACAATTTTTCTAAGTGATAGGCACACAATTCAGTTCAATCCAAAACTCATTGAGCACCTGTATTATGCCAGGCCCTGAACTGGGGATATAAAGATGAATAATAAGATTTAGTTCCTATCCTGGAGGAACTCACAGTCCTGCCCAGTGTAAGGAGGGTTGGTGACAAGACAGATGAATAGATTTCATGTAGGTTTCAACATGATGTAGTAAGTACTATGTTAGAGGTACATGGGAGCTGCTGGAGCAGCTCAGAGCACTCGATCAGACGTTCCCTAGAATCATATCCTGACCTGAGGGGTAATGAGGTCAGCACTCTGGCAGTTCTCAGGGGTTCATGGAATCTGACTGTTACAGGTTGAATTGTGTCTCTCAAAAAAGATATGTTGAAGTCCTAACTACTGGTACCTGTGAATGTGACCTTGTTTGGAAATAGGGTCTCTGTAGATTGTTATGAGCTGAATTGTTGTGCTCCCCTCCCCGCCAAAGGAAAATAAAAAAGGTATGTTGGAGTCCAAACCCCCAGTACTTTAGAATGTGACTTATTTGAAGATAGGGTTTTTATAGAGGTAATTAAGGTAGAATGACATCATTGGGGTGGGCCCTGATCCAATATGACTGATGTCCATATAAAAAGGGGAAACTTGGACACAGAGACAGACATGTATAGAGGGAAGATGATGTTAAGAGACACAGGGAGAAGATGGCCATCTAGAAGCCAAAGAGAGACCTAGAATATATCCTTCCTTCATGGCCTTGAGAAGGAACCAATCCTACTAAAAACTTGATTTTGGACTTCTAGTCTCCAGAACTGAAAGACAGTGCAATTCTGTTGTTTAAACCACTCAGTTTGTGATACTTTGTAACAGTAGCCTTAGCAAATTAAAACAGTAAGACTGGTGTCCTTATATAGGAAATTTGAGAGACACACACAGGGAAGAACACCATGTGACAATGGAGGTAGAGATTACAGTGATGCATCCACAAACCAAGGAATGCCAATGATTGCCAGCAACCACCAAAAGCTAGGAGATAGGCATAGAACCAATTGTCCTTCAGAGCCCTCCAGAAGGAACCAGACTTGCCAACACCTCGACTTCACACTTCAAGCCTCCAGAACTATGAGAGAATACAATTTGTTTTAATCCACTCACTTTATGGTGATTTGTTATGGCAGTCCTAGAGACTAACACACCGACCCTTTATCTTGCCCTCTCCTTCCACACCATCCCACCTCTTATTCCTCTTCTTTTGGAAAAGGTACTCACAACATAGATTATGCAGGCCATCAAGATGAACACAATGTTTAGTAGGTGAGAATGTGAGGAGATTGTACCTTCGAAATGTTGACCTATAGTTTTACCCTGTGTTTTATGTAACCACTACCACTTTTCCCGTGCCACCCCTCACATTTGGGCAGCTGGATGCCAGCTCTCATTGCTTCAGAAGAGTGCACAAGTAGGTCTTGGTTTTGAGTTTACAGGGTGAAGCAGAGAAGCCTTACGATGGGAGGAAGAGAACAGAGCAGTGATCGGTGTGGGCAAATAATCAGAGATAGATGAGAACAGGGCCCTCTCAGTGGGTGCCACATGGGTACCGGGCTGTGGCGCTAGGTTGAGCCCTCCTCAGCCCTACTGTGGCCTGTGCAAGACCCCTGAAGCTCAGACACAATCCAGGGGAGACCAAGGGAGCAGAGAGATGCAGGCTTGACTGATACTGCTTCCACCTCTAGCAGAATGAGATGTGTACTGGGGGGCAGGGTGAGAAGAGGGACCCAGAATATAAATGAAGTTCAGTTTAGAAAACCCAAAGTGGCTTTTTTTACACTCAAAGATTGAGCAGAGAGATGTATACCTGCCACAGGAAAGTGACTCTTTTCTTTCCCCAGAGGGGAAATATGCTCAGACATGATTTGCATGTTTGAGCTTGTATTTATTATTATTACTTTTTGGTAAATTTATAGAAGTAGAACATGTATCAAAGCAAAAGTACACAGCTCGACTAATATTCACAAAGTAAACTCACCCATGTAACCGGCACCCACACAACAGAACATGACTAGCATTGCAGAAGCCTTCGCATACCCCCTTCTAATCACACTATTTCCCCCTAGTGGGTAACTACTCTCCTGACTTCAAACAATCGTTCAGAATGTTTTCTTTTCTTTTCTTTTTGGCCGCGCCACGTGCCTTGTGGGATCTTACTTCCCTGACCAGGGATTGAGCCCATGCCCTCGGCAGCGGCAGTGAAAGTGTGGGGTCGTAACCACTGGACCACCACGGAATTCCCTAGAATGTTTTTAAACTGTATATACATGACATCAATCAAAAGGGTAGTCTTTTGTGTCTGACTTCTTTTGCTGGACATGTTTGTGAGATTCATCCGTGGTGTCACATGTAGCTGTAGTTCATTTCATCCTGTGACTATAAGGTGTTTCCTTGTATGACTATTCCAGGATCTGTGTATCCACTCTGCTGTAGAGAGGCATTTGGGCTGTTTTCAGTTTTTAGCTGTTACATATAGTGCTGCTGTGAACACTCGTGTACGTATCTTTTGGTGTACATAGGTGAGCATTTCTGTTTGGGATAATCTGAGGAGAGGAATTTCTGGGTGCTAGAGTATGGTTCTGTTTTAGAAGACACTGCCAAACAGTTTCCAGACTGATTGTATTAATATACAAGAGTGCCGTTGTCTCCATATCCTTCCCAATACTTTTGTTTCTTTTTCATTTTAGTCATTCTAGTTTATGTTAGGATTTTAGCCAGCTTGTTTCTTGGGTTAACACAAGTAGTGAGTTCTAACACACATTAGTGAGGTACTAATTCCAAGACTGCGTGGCATTTTCCTGGTCACTTCCTGTTGTAGGTGGCCCCATCCTCTCCTCTACTGCCTCTGCTAGGGAATTTGGGAACACAGGGACAACTCTGTTCTCACCATCATAGAATATTGGAACTGAAGTGGTGTCTTTCAAGATCATCTATCTCACTTCTTCGTTATACAGATGAGGAAACTAACTGAGCAGGAGGAGATGAGTTTTCCAGAATTTTCCAACCACTAATACCTGAGGCAGGACCAGGACTCAAGCCTTCTGATCCCGAATCCACTGGTTTTTCTGCCTCCCTGTGCTGTTTCTTCATTATAATTTCCAAACTTAACTACCAAACTGGACATTGGTTATTCCTTGGAGAGAGAAATAAATGCATATCAGACAATGTCTGGAGTATGAGCCCATCCCTTTGGGTGGTGAGGACAGCCAGGGTGAGTGTTCCTAGATAGAATGGATGAGCTGCATTCCTCAGCCTAGTTGTCTGCCCGGGGATTGAGATGAGATTGCATTTCAGAGCTTCCAGAAGCCTCCCTAATCCTCATTTCTCATCAGCCTTGGCATCTGCCCTCAAACTCTGTGTCCTAGTTCCCAGACAGAGCCATGACATCAGTCAGGACAGAGTGTGGTGATTGTGCTTTCTCTCCCTGTCTCCCCACGTCATGTGTCTTTTTATGTCAATAAACTTATTTAGTCACTTGTTCTTATGTGAGGAGAATACTAACACTTACTGGGTGCATAATCACATCATTTAATTCTCAAAACAGCCTTGCGTGGCCAGCACTATTTTATCCCTATTTTACATATGAAGCATGGAAATTTTATAGAAGTCAACTTGTCCAAAGACCCAAGAAGTGAAGTGTTTGAGCCAGGACCTGGTCCCGAGAATTCAAGGCCACACTCTCAAACATGGCTCTGCAGCCTCCATTGCTGCAGACCATTAACATGGGAGTGAGTAGGGAGAAAATGATGCTCAGGGCATGCCTTTCTTTAAGAAAGACATGTAAAGGAAAATCTGAAGCTATAAAGTAGATGCAGTTCCTTGTAGTAGAAACACAGTGTTGTTTAAATCCAGCACTCCACTGGGAGCACTTAAAGTGTTTGTTTTCATGGAATTTACTACTTGACTTAGGGACTTGGCAGCATCAGAGAAATTCAACTAGAGTGTTAGGGAACTTCTAGCCTCCAGTGATCATTGGGAAATCTCTTCCTCGGAAGTGGGGCAGGGAGGCATTGTGTAATCATAGATTTTGGGCTGCTTCACAGGCAGAAATACCTCTGGGTATAAAAGTTAGTGGGGAAAGAGAATTGCATTACACAGGACAAATTCAAGAGGACTTCCTTCACCAAAATGGAGGTATACCTGCCGTTCTTTTCCTGAGAGTAGAGAGGAACCTATGTCAGAAATAAGGTTCTACAGGGAGAAGTCCAATGTGCATCTTGCTCTGATAGTGGAGTAGAGAAACAGTCAGATCAACTTCCATTAATTAGAGAGGATGTTTAGGAAACAGAGTCAAAAACATATAAAATTTACATGGAATTTTGCTGAGGGTAGAGTTCAGTGTTGGATATTTTGATTTTAAACTTTTGCAGTCTGCTTCCCACAGCATCCCTCATTTCACTGTCCCCACTCTTCTGCCTAAAACCTGCCAATGGCCTCGCGCTGCACTTAGAATAAAACTTAAACTCCTTCCCATGGCCTACAAGTCTGTACCTGAACTGGCTACCGTCTGCCTTCCCAGCCTCTTCTCATTCCATTCTCCCCACACTAGTCTGGTTTCTGTTCCTTGAACAAGCCATACTTGTGCCCAACTCATGTCCTTTGCATTCATTGGTTCCTCTACCTGGAATTCTCTTTCTTGGCTTTTGCATCACTGGCTCCTCATCTTTCCAGTCTCAGATCCTGTTCCTCAACTTAGACAGCTTTGCACTTGTCTGGTGATCCTACTTCCTTCATAGAACTTAACATAATCTCTAATTACCTTGCTTATGTGTCTCTTTATTTGATTATTGCTTGTCTTCACCCACCAGATTTCAAGCTCCAGAGGTGAAAAGAACTTGTTTTTTTGTTTGTTTGTTTGTTTTAAACTTGGTGTCATTAGCATTTAGAGTAGTGCTAGGGATTGCTGGACATTGGGCATCAACTTGCTAAATGAACAAATAAACTGCTGGTAGAACTAGATATCTCACTAACCATGTAAAGAATATTCAGACTCCTGGTTCCTACTAATAAACCCAATTTTAAAAAAGAATAGAATCATTCCTTTTTTGAAAACCAGCCTAAGCCTTCTTTAATGATTAAGAGTCCCATATCCCAGATGTAAACCTGTCAAATACAAAGATCTGAAATGCAGATGGGATCATTCTTCAGTGACAGCATGAGGGGCTTTGTGAACTCACTCCACAGTGAATCTGGTGAAAATTATTTGAAAACAACCATTTAAAGCCTCTGGAAATGGTCCTAAGAGTATATAACAAATGAAGAAAGATGTGTTCAAGAGAATCTATGAAAATTTTGTAAGAAAAGTGAGAATCTTTGGGTTTTGGGAAAAAAAAAATTGCCTCTATCCCCATTCCAAGGTCAGTGAAACTTCACTCCATACTGGTACAGCCAAGAACCCAGGACTCCTTCTACCCCCATCTCCCAGCTGGAGGGCTTTCTTCCTGGGAGGAGCATTTCAACATTTCTTATCGTGTCCACAGTGACCTGTTGCTGAGACTAAGTCCCAGTTAAGTGTGGTATAGAGGTGGAGGCTCCTTCTTCTGCCCCTTCCCCACTCATGGAATGATGCTCTGGCTTGGGCATGGTGTGCACCCTGGTTGCCCTTGCCCTGGCTCATAAGTTTGGGGTTTCATGCCAAGAGAAGCAAACTGAGAAGACCTGTGAGACTATTGTACCCCTCCACTGAGTGCTCAGCTCCTAAAGTGGGAGTGTTACTCTGAAAGAAGCATGCCATTGTCTCTATTCCCAGCTCCAGAACTCTGGTTTCAAGATTCTCCCTGCGGGAGAAACAGGCCATAAAACAGATAGCATCTAATCTCTTCCCAAAGGAATCAACTTTGTTTGCAACAGAGTGTGGAGTTCAAGCCAAAGGGTACTCTCAAAAACAGTGGGGGTAGTGGTGAAAAGCAATTGGGAGGAGATTCTTAGATTCAAAGAAGATATAGGCTAAACTGTAGGCTGACTATACCTTGTGGGAGAAAGCTAGGAAAGGAGGCAGCTGGGAGGAGCCCTCCTTTAGTCAGAACAAATATCAAACACTGACCTCAGGAACTGTTTCTTCAAGGGAGCCCAAATCTGATTGGATTAGTCTGCAGAGCAATTTATGCCCAAGGGCTTTCTTGAAAACAATAGAGTAATCAGCTAGCAATCAGTAGAGCCTTACTGGGCATGGTGGGAGAAGGAGATGAAGAGCACTCTGACAAATCATTGTCATCCAGCATAACTGTGTGTGTACCCCAAACTGTGCTTCCCTGAATTGTAACATCAGAGTCTTTACACTATGACAGAGTGGGGGTGCAGGGGGATGGACTTCACTAAAATAATCCAGCCAATCACTAAACAAATAAATAAGTAAAATTAATAGCACCAGGGCATAAGGAAGTACCCAGAGCTACTACAATGTATTATCTAAAATATCCAGTTTCCAATAAAAAACTATGAGACATGCAGAGAAACAAGGAAGTATAATCCATTCACTGGAAAAGAAAGCAGGCAATAGAAAGTACCTGAGGAAGTGACCAGATGTTGGATTTAACTGAAAAAGTCTTCAAAGTAGCTACTATAGATGTGTTCAAAGAACTAAAGGAAACCATAGTTAAAGAAGTAAAGGAAGATATGACATTATTGCACCAAATAGAGAATATTGATAAAGAGATAGAAATTATAATAAAGTACTAATGGAAATTCTAGAGCTGAAAAGTACAATACCTGAAATGAAAAATCGCTAGAGGAAGCAACAGTAGACTTGAACTGGCAGAAGTAATAGAAAACTTGAATATAAATCATAGAGATTATGCAATCCAAAAAAATAGAGAAATGAAGAAAGGTGAATAGAACTTCAGAGAAATGTGGAACACCATTAGGTATACCAACATATACATGATGAAAGTGCCAGAATGAGAGGAGAGAGAAAGAAACAAACATATTTGGAAGGATAATGGCTGAAAACTTCCCAAATTTACTGAAAAACACTAATGTACACATCCAGGAAGGACAATGAATACCAACAGACTGAACACAAGGAGAGTGACAGACACATCATAGTAAAAATGCTGATGGTCAAAAACAAGGGGAAAATGTTGAAAGCAGCAAGAACAAAATGACTCTTACTTACAGGGGAACCACAGTAAGATTAACAACTGTTAATCAGTTGTTAATCTACTGTTTCTCAGTAGAAACAAAGGAGGCCAGAAGACGATGGGATAACATATTCACAGCAGTCAAAGAAAAAACTGTCAACAAAGAGTCCTATAGTTAACAAAGCCATCTTTCAAAAAGATGAAGGCAAGATAAATAAAATGTTTAAACAGTCCCAGATATACACATATGGAGAGAATTTGTTGCTTGAAGACTCATAAGAAATATTAAATGAAGTTCTTCAGGCTGAAAGCAAGTACTTCTTGAGTGGTAATGCAAATCCACACACAGAAAACCAAAGAGCACCAACAAAAGTGATTATGTAATTATCAGAGACAGTATAAATGCTGTCTATTTTCTCCTTTCTTCTGTTAACTGATGCATATTGAGCAGGACAATCCAACTACCAATCCCAAGTAAGGATTCCTACTGTGTGAAGAATGGCAAAGACAGTAACAATGCCAGTCATCAGTAGTAGGAGCCCACAAATCTTGGCCCACTGCATCTTCTATGTGTTTGGAGTCATCAAGGAGGAGTCAATACAAGTTCTGGTTGAAACAACACTTTACTCACAGAAAGGAGAAAAGATGCAGCAAGATCATCATCTGCAGTATGCCCTGTCTCCCATGGCCAGTGGGTCCCTCTGAGTAGCTGATACAGAGTGATGGCCTACATGCACACCTCTCATGCTTCAGATGAAGACCTGTTCTCTCCCCTGGGGGAAGATATACTAGGGGAGCGTTCCAGGTGCTATATGATGCACACACTTAAGCAATACAAGGAAGTTCACTGTATAATCAGAAGAAAAATTTCTTCTCATAAGGAAGAAGAATCTGAGGCCAAGCAATAGCTTGGCACCTGGCCACCATGTAAGGGAATGTTCCAGACTCAGGGCATTGTTTGGGGAATCCCAGGGAAGGGCAACACATCAAGCAATGGCTGCTTCCCCAGCAATTGAAAAAGCAGTTGTAGAGCCTAATATGTATATAATGTATTCCTGGCCTGTAATATACAGAAATGTAATATATTTGAAATGTATTTGCCAATAACAGTACAAAGGAAGGATGTGGGAGCAAAGCTGTATTGGGCAAAGGAAATGACTATAGATGGTAAAGTAATAATTATAATAATATATTGTTAGGTTTATACCATTAACAAATACGATGTATATAATCCTAGAGCAGGATTTAACCATATAAAAGACAAAACTCAAAAAAATAAAAAATCATTAAATGACTCAGAAAATACTTAATGCAAAAGAAAGCAGTAAAAGAAGAGAGGAACAAAAAGACATGAGACACATAGAAGATAAAGAGTAAAATGACAGACATAAATCTGATTATATCAACAATAACCCTAAATGTAAATGGATTAAACAATACAATCAAAAGGAAGAGATTGTTAAATTGGGTAAACAAAAAACAAGATCCAACCATTTGTTATCTATAAGAGGCACACTGTAGATTCAAAAACATAAATAGATTGAAAGTAAAAGGATGGAAAAATATATGTCATCAAATAACAACCACAAGAAAACTGGAGTGGCTATAACAATGTCAGACAAAATAGACTTTAAAACAAGAAATGGTACTAGAGAGAAAACAGGGACAGTTTATAATGGTTAAAGGTTTAATATGCCAGGCAAATATAACAATTGTAAACATATATGCATGTAATAACGGCACCAAATACATGAAGCAAAAACTGACAAAAATGAAAGGAGAAACATACAATTCAATAGTAATAGGTTAAGACTTCAGTACTTCACTTTTCACTATAATGAATAGGACAATTAGACAATAGATAAACAACGAAATAGAAGACTTGAACGACATGATGAAGCAACTAGACTTAATACGCATCTATAGAGCACTCAACCCAACAACAGAATATATATTCTTCTCAAGTGTACAGGGTACATTTTCCAGGATAGACAATATGCCATATGAAATTAGAAATCAAAAACAGAGATTTGTTCAAGATGGCGGAGTAGAAGGATGTGCGCTCACTCCTTGCGAGAGCAGCGGAATCACAAGTAACTGCTGAACAGTCATCGACAGGAAGACACTGGAACTCACCAAAAAAGATACCCCACATCCAAAGACACAGGAGAAGCCGCAATGAGACGGTAGGGGTGGCGAAATCACAATAAAATCAAATCCCATGATGGCTGGGTGGCTGACTCACAAACTGGAAAACACTTATACCACAGAAGTCCACTCACTGGAGTGAAGAGTCTGAGCCCCACGTCAGGCTTCCCAATCTGGGGATCCAGCAATGGGAGGAGGAACTCCTAGAGAATCAGACTTTGAAGGCTAGCGGGATTTGACTGCAGGACTTCGACAGGACTGGGAGAAACAGAGACTCCACTCTTTGAGGGCACACACAAAGTAGTGTGCACATCAGGACCCAGAGGAAGGAGCAGTGACCCCATAAGACTGAACCAGACCTACCTGCTAGTGTTGGAGGGTTTCCTGCAGAGGCAGGGGGTGGCAGTGCCTCACCGTGGGGACAAGGACAATGACAGCAGAAGTTCTGGGAAGTATTCCTTGGCGTGAGCCATCCCAGAGCCCTCCAAGAGTCCTCCATAAGTCCCACCAAAGAGCCGGGTAGGGTCCAGTGCTGGGTTGCCACAGGCCAAACAACCAACAGGGAGGGAACCCAGCCCCACCCATCAGGAGACAAGCAGATTAAACTTTTACTGAACTCTGCCACCAGAGCAACACCAAGCTCTACCCACCACCAGTCCCTCCCATCAGGAAGCTTGCACAAGCCTCTTAGATAGGCTCATCCACCAGAGGGCAGACAGCAGAATCAAGAAGAACTACAATTCTGCAGCCTGTGGAAGGAAAACCACATTCACAGAAAGACAGACAAAATGAAAAGGCAGTGGACTTTGTACCAGGTAGGAACAAGATAAAACCCCAGAAAAACAACTAAATGAAGTGGAGACAGGCAACCTTCCAGAAAAAGAATTCAGAATAATGATAGTGAAGATGATCCAGGACCTCAGAAAAAGAATGGAGGCAAAGATTGAGAAGATGCAAGAAACGTTGTTTAACAAAGACCTAGAAGAATTAAAGAACAAACAAACAGAGATGAACAATACAATAACTGACATGAAAAATACACTAGAAGGAATCAGTAGCAGAATAACTTAGGTAGAAGAACAAATAAGTGACCTGGAAGGCAGAATGGTGGAATTCACTGCCATGGAACAGAATAAAGAAAAATGAATGAAAAGAAATGAAGACAGCCTAAGAGACCTCTGGGATAACCTTAAACGCAACAAAATTCACATTATAGGGGTCCCAGAAGGAGAAGAGAGAGAGAAAGGACCCGAGAAAATATTTGAAGAGATTATAGTCGAAAACTTCCCTAACATGGGAACGGGAATAGCTACCCAAGTCCAGGAAGTGCAGAGAATCCCAGGCAGGATAAACCCAAGGAGAAACATGCTGAGACACATAGTAATCAAATTGACAAAAATTAAAGACAAAGAAAAATTATTGAAAGCAATAAGGGAAAAATGACAAATAACATACAAAGGAACTCCCATAAGGTTAACAGCTGATTTCTCAGCAGAAACTCTGCAAGCCAGAAGGGAGTGGCACAATATATTTATAGTGATGAAAGGGAAGAACCTACAACCAAGATTACTCTACCTGGCAAGGATCCCATTTAGATTTGATGGAGAAATCAGAAGCTTTACAGACAAGCAAAAGCTAAGAGAATTCAGCACCACCAAACCAGCTCTACAACAAATGCTAAAGGATCTTCTCTAAGTGGGAAACACAAGAGAAGAAAAGGACCTAAAAAAACAAACCCATAACAATTAAAGTGGGAATAGGAACGTACATATCGATAATTACCTTAAAAGTGAATGGATTAAACGCTCCAACCAAAAGACATGGGCTCGGTGAATGGATACAAAAACAAGACCCATCTATATGCTGTCTACAAGAGACCCACTTCAGACCTAGGGACACATACAGACTGAAAGTGAGGGGATGGAAAAAGATATTCCATGCAAATGGAAATCAAAAGAGAGTTGGAGTAGCAATACTCATATCAGATAAAATAGACTTTAAAATAAATTATGTTACAAGAGACAAGGAAGGACACTACATAATGATCAAGGGATCAATCCAAGAAGGAGATATAACAATTATAAATATATATGCACCCAGCATAGGAGCACCTCAATACATAAGGCAACTGCTAGTAGCTATAAAAGAGGAAATCAACAGTAACACAATAATAATGGGGGAGTTTAATACCTTACTTACACCAATGGATAGGTCATGCAGACAGAAAATTAATAAGGAAACACAAGCTTTAAATGACACAATAGACCAGATAGATTTAATTAATATTTATAGGATGTTCCATTCAAAACCAGCAGATTACACTTTCTTCTCAAGTGCGCACAGAACATTCTCCAGGATAGATCACATCTTGGGTCACAAATCAAGCCTCGGTAAATTTAAGAAAATTGAAATCATATCAGGCATCTTTTCTGACCACAACGCTATGAGATTAGAAATAAATTACAAGGAAAAAAACTGTAAAAAACACAAACACATGGAGGCTAAAAAATACAGTACTGAATAACCAAGAGTTCACTGAAGAAATCAAAGATGAAATAAAAAAATACCTGGAGACAAATTACAACAAAAGGACGACGATCCAAAACCTATGGGATGCAGCAAAAGCAGTTCTAAGACAGAAGTTTATACCAATACAATCCTACCTCAAAAACAAGAAAAATCTCAAATAAACAATCTAACCTTACACCTAAAGGAACTAGAGAAAGAAGAACAAACAAAACCCAAGGTTAGCAGAAGGAAAGAAATCATAAAGATAAAAGCACAAATAAATGAAATAGAAGCAAAGAAAACATTAGCAAAGATCAATAAAACTAAAAGCTGGTTCTTTGAGAAGATAAACAAAATTGATAAACCGTTAGCCAGACTCATCAAGAAAAAAAGGGAGAGGACTCAAGTCAATAATGTTAGAAATGAAAAAGGATAAGTTACACTGGACACCACAGAAATACAAAGCATCCTAAGAGACTACTACAGGCAGGTCAGTGCCAATAAAATGGACAACCTGGAAAAATGGACAAATTCTTAGAAACATAGAACCTTCCAAGACTGAACCAGGAAGAAATAGAAAATATGAACAGACCAATCACAAGTAATGAAAGAGAAACTGTGATTAAAAATGTTCCAACAAACAAAAGTCCAGGACCAGATGGCTTCACAGGTGAATTCTATCAAACATTTAGAGAAGAGCTAACACCCATCCTTCTCAAACCCTTTCAAAAAATTGCAGAGGAAAGAACACTCCCAGACTCATTCTCTGAGGCCACCGTCACCCTGATACCAAAACCAGACAAAGATACTACAAAAAAAGAAAACTATAGGCCAATATCACTGATGAACATCAATGCAAAAATCCTCAACAAAATACTAGCAAATAGAATCCAACAACACATCAAAAGGATCATACACCATGATCAAGTGGGATTTATCCCAGGGATGCAAGGATTCTTCAATATATGCAAATCAGTCAGTGTGATGCACCATATTAACAAATTGAAGAATAAAAACCATATGATCATCTCAATAGATGCAGAAAAAGCTTTTGACAAAATTCAACACCCATCTATGATAAAAACCTCCAGAAAGTGGTCCTAGAGGGAACCTACCTCAACATAATAAAGGCCATGTATGACAAACCCACAGCACACATCATTCTCAATGGTGAAAAACTGAAAGCATTTCCTCTAAGATCAGGCACAAGACAAGGATGTCCATTCTCGCCACTATTATTCAACATAGTTTTGGAAGTCCTAGCTATGGCAATCAGAGAAGAAAAAGAAATAGGAGGAATACAAATAGGAAAAGAAGAAGTAAAACTGTCACTGTTTGCAGATGACATGATACTATACATAGAGAATCCTAAAGATGCCACCAGAAAACTACTAGAGCTAATCAGTGAATTTGGTAAAGTAGCAGGATACAAAATTAATGCACAGAAATCTCTTGCATTCTTATACACTAATGATGAAAAATCTGAAAGAGAAATGAAAGAAATGCTCCCATTTACCACTGCAACAAAAAGAATAAAATACCTAGGAATAAACCTACCTAGGGAGACAAAAGACCTGTATGCAGAAAACGATAAGACACTGATGAAAGAAATTAAAGATGATACTAACAGATTGAGAGATATACCATGTTCTTGGATTGGAAGAATCAATATTGTGAAAATGACTCTACTACTCAAAGCAATCTACAGATTCAGTGCAATCCCTATCAAATTACCAACAGCAATTTTTACAGAACTAGAACAAAGAATCTTAAAATTTGTATGGAGGCACAAAAGACCCTGAATAGCCAAAGCAGTCTTGAGGGAAAAATACAGAGCTGGAGGAATCAGACTTCCTGACTTCAGACTATACTACAAAACTCCAGTAATCAAGACAGTATGGTACTGGCACAAAAACAGAAATATAAATCAATGGAACAGGATAGGAAGCCCAGAGAGAAACCCACACTCCTATGGTCAACTAATCTATGACAAAGGAGGCAAGGATATACAATGGAGAAAAGACAGTGTCTTCAATAAGTGGTGCTGGGAAAACTGGACAGCTACATGTAAAAGAATGAAATTAGAACAGTCCATAACACCATACAAAAAAATAGACTCAAAATGGATTAGAGACCTAAATATAAGACCAGATACTGTAAAACTCTTAGAGGAAAACATAGGCAGAACACTCTATGACATAAATCACAGGAGGATCCTTTTTGACCCACCTCCTAGAAGAACGGAAATAAAAACAAAAATAAACAGAAGGCATCTAATGAAACTTAAAAGCTGTTGCACAGCAAAGGAAACCATACAGAAGACAAAAAGACAACCCTCAGAATGGGAGAAAATATTTACAAATGAATCAATGGACAAAGGATTAATCTCCAAAATATATAAACAGCTCATGTAGCTCAATATTAAAAAAACAAACAACCCAATTCAAAAATGGGCAGAAGACTTAAATAGACATTTCTCCAAAGAGGACATACAGATGGCAAGAAGCACATGAAAAGCTGCTCAACATCACTAATTATTAGAGAAATGCAAATCAAAAGTACAATGAGGTATCATCTCAAACCAGTTAGAATGGGCATCATCCGAAAATCTACAAACAACAAAGGCTGAAGAGGGTGTGGAGAAAAGGGAACCCTCTTGCACTGTTGGTGGGGATGTAAATTGATACAGCCACTATGGAGAACAGTATGGAGGTTCCTTTAAAAACTGAAAATAGAATTACCATATGACCCAGCAATCCCACTACTGGGCATGTACCCAGAGAAAACCATACTTCAAAAAGACACATGTACCCCAGTGTTCATTGCAGCAGTATTTACAATAGCCAGGTCATGGAAGCAACCTAAATGCCCATCAACAGACAAATGGATAAAGAAGATGTGGCACATATATACAATGGAATATTACTCAGCCATAAAAAGGAAAGAAATTGGGTCATTTGTAGAGATGTGGATGGATCTAGATACTGTCACACAGAGGTAAATAGTTCAGAAAGAGAAAAACAAATATCGTATATTAATGCATGTATGAGGAACCTAGAAAAATGGTACAGATGAATCAGTTTGCAGGGCAGAAATAGAGACACAGATGTAGAGAACAAACGTATGGACGCCAAGGGGGGAAAGTGGCTGGGGTGTAGGATGAATTGGGAGATTGCGATTGACATGTATACACTAACATGTATAACATGGATAACTAATAAGAACCTGCTGTGTAAAAAAATAAATAAAATTTAAAGTAAAAGAACCTGCTGTATAAAAAATAAAATTAAATTAACAAATTAAAAAAAAAAGAAATGAATAATAGAAAAATATATGGGAAACCCATAAATGTGAAAATGATACAACACTCTCTTAAGCAGTGGGTCAAAGAAAAAGTCAAAATGACAATCAAAAAATACTTTGAGATGAGTGAAAATGAAGACACAACATACCAGAATTTATGAGATGTAGGTAAAGCATTGCTTAGAGGGAAGGTTATAGCTATAAATGCCTATATTAAGGGAGAAGAAAAATCTGAAATCAATAACCTATTCTTCAACCTTAGGACACTGGAAAAAAACAGCAAACTAAATGTAAAGAAAGTAGAAGAAAGGAAATATTAATTATCAGAGCAAAATAGAGAATAGAAAAACAATACAATCAATGAAACCAATAGCTAGTTCTTCAGAAACATTGACAAAATTGACAGACCTTTAGCCAGATTGACTAAGGTGGTGGTGGTGCACGGGGGGAGAACCTCAGATTACTAGAATCAGAAATGAGAGAGGACATCAGTATCAGACTTACAAAAGTAAAAAAGATTATAAGGGAGTACTGTGAACAGTTGCATGCCAATAAATTAGATAACTTAGATAAAATAGAGAAATTCATAGAAAGACACAAATGACTGCAAAGGACTTGAGAAGAAATAGACAATCTAAATAAACTTATAACAAGTGAAGAGACTGAACTATTAATCAAAATCTACCCCAAAGATAACCCCAGGCCCAGATGGTTTTACTGCTGAACTCTACTAAACATTTAGAGAAGAATTAATATCAACTTTGCACAAACTCTTCCAAATGACAGAAGAGAAGGAAACACTTCTGAACTCATCTTATGAGGCCAGTATTACCCTGACACCAAAGACATACAAAGACATCACAAGAAAAGAAGAGACTAATATCTTTTACAAATATGGATACAAAAATCCTCAATAAAACGCTGGAAAACTGACTCTCCCAACATAGGCTATGAAAGAGATCCAATTTTATAGTCAAAACAAGTTCCTATTTTCTATGCAGTTTTGCCTCCATATCTGATTTATATAAGTACCTTCTAGGGAAGAAGACCTCCCCTGCAAGTGTGCATGCAGCTTGAGAAGTCAGCTGCATGGAAAGGGACTGGTGGAAATGAAAATTTTCCTGAAAGGTTCTGAGAAAAGGACGTGTAGAGTGCACCTGTCACTTTGCATGGTGGTCCTTGGCCTCAGAAAGTCATAGAGAAAAATCATTTTGGTTGGCTTTGAGACTTTCTTGGAAGATACAATATTTCTTTCCTTTTATATGCATACATGTTAAGTATTCCTAGGATTTCTCAGAATTCTATCCAGAATTCAAAATTGTCTAGCCATAAGTTGCAGGCTCTCACAACTTTGGCTTAATAAGAGTTCCTACAGCAAAGTGATAATACTTATGTCTCACATTGGTGTTCTATCAGTTGGGATACTTTTGTCCATACACAACAGAATACCGGATCAGCAGTGGCTGAGACAATACAGACATTTGTTACCTCACCTAACAAGAAGCCTACAGGTAAATGGCTTCTGAACTAGTTTATGAGCTCAATAATGCTGTTAAAGATTTAGTTTCTTTCTATTTATTTCATCATCCTTAACTGTTGGCAAGTGCCCTCGTGCTTGTTGCCTCACTATTGCAAAATGGAAGCTACAATTCTAGACATCACATCTGTGCTCAAGGCAGGAAAAAAGAAGGGCTAGTACCAGCAAACTCTCTTCATTTACTTGTATCTTTTATAAAAACCAAATTCTATTCCAAAAGTTTCCCAGCAGACTTTCACATATATATTCCTGGACAAAACTGGGTCTTATGGCCATGCCTAGATGCAAGTGAAACCGGGAAAACGGCTGACTAGTAAAAGTGAAAGTGTGTCAAGATTGGCTTACAACAATCACGATTCTTTTTTCTTTTTTTTTGAGCCTGGAAAAGGTGCTTCCTTGAACAAAATCAGGATTCTCTTACCAGGAAGGAAGCTGAGATGACCAGGGGGTGGGCTCCTCATAGCATTTGCCACAACTGCCATACAGTGTCCTTTCCCAAGCTCTATTGTTCTCGTATTCTATCCTGTTTCATCCTCACAGCCTGCCAGGTAGCCAGGTAGGTTCTGTGTGTTAAAGATAAATGAAGTTAGACCCTAATAGGTGAGTGGCTCAGAGTGCTCTGTAGAGCTTTCTACAATGTGTTTCTTAGAATGAAAACTGGATTCTCTGGTCAAAATCTTTGGGGGAAATACTCTGTTTAAAACTTGCTGTTGAAACTGCTGAAGCTATGTTTAACTCTTGCTGAGTACCTCATAAGACAAGAACTGTGTGAGGTGCCTTAGATGTACTGTCTCATGTAATCCTCTCAGCAACCTTGTGACATAGGTTCTGCTATGATCATCTCATTTTTACAGGTAAGCAATCCAAGTTTTGACAGTTTAAATAACTTTTTCAATGACACACAGCTGGTAAGTGGCAGAACTAAGAATGAAATCAAGGAAGTCTCTTTCCAAAGCCAGTCCTCTTTATGAAAGAATGCTACAAAGCTAAAAAGATTGCCTTGCCCTAGGACTTCTCAGAGCCTTTACTGTACTAGAATGTATTGTATAAAATAAAATGTATTAGAACCTCCAAGAGGGGGATCTAAATCATTGACCATGGAACTCTCTGTTCATCACATATCTAGCAGGACTTTGAAGGATTAGTGTCGTGAGGAGCAGAGCTCTGCAAATTCTGGTGTAGTAAAATAATAGATAGATAGATAGATAGATAGATAGAACTTTAAATTAGGAAACATGGATTCTCTCTGCCATTCCCCAATCCTATAGCCCTGGTTCTTCCAGCTAATTCCTACTTGCCTCTCAAAACTTCAGCATCTCATTTCAGCATATCCTCCCCAGGTAGCTTTTCTGGGTCTACAGGCCTGATTTTGGTATTCTCTTCTGTGATTTCATATTGCTCTATGCCGTGATTTCCCAACAGGGAGCAAAATGTCCCCTCCCCGGGAGACAGTGGCAATGTTTGGAGACATTTTTGCTTGTCACAACTGGTGTTGGGGCAGGGTGCTATGAGCATTTAATGAGTAGAGGCCAAGGATACTGAGCATCCTACAATCCATAGGGCAACCATTCCTCTTCCACAACTAAGAATGTAGCCAGCCCAAAATGTCGAGAGTGCTGAGCAATCCTGATCTATGATTATTTGAAACATAGTACTTACCATGCTGCTTGAATCTTCCATTTATTTGTCTGTGTTGGTCCCTTGCTCAAGTGTCAGCTTCCTAAGTAGAAACCAGGATTTCTCAGGTCACAGGCAGGTCTCAACCTCAACTGTTGAAGGAAAGAAGTTAGTAATAGGTTGTAGTAGGTTCTTTTGGGGGTCTCTACCTTGCACATGGCCCCCCCATTCTGGAGCACTGCTGCATGTTAAATTGGTGGGTCCCAGAAGCCATGTTTGTACTACACGACTCTGCTCCTTCGTCCTAGTTATTGGAACAGAGGTAGACACCAGCCCCCACCTTAGGCCATCTAATTTCCTCTCCAGGGAATCTGTAATTGATCCTGAGAGGCACTAGTCAGTCTCTGATTGTTATTTGAACTTGAGGCCTATAGAGCAGCCATCTTTGCCATGGTGCCATGGCGTGTGGAAAAAGTCTGACCAGAGGAAGAGGATGAATCCACTGCAGATGGGTACAGACACAAGAGAATGTGGCATTCTGGAGACAGTAACCCTGGTGTCCAATGGCTTTCCATTTGCTGGTTCCACTTGAGCCCATGAACATTCCTCTTGAACTTTCTTTCTCAGGGTTTCATTCCTGCACTCCTATAATAAACTCCCTCTATTTTATTTTTGTCTGAGTGGGTTTCTGTTTATACAGTACCAAAAAATCTTGTTTTAGCTACAGGTCAGGAAACATAGTCCAATTTTCTTAACCTTTAATATAAGGTTCTTCCTTACCCCCAAACATGAGAGTTTGGAGAAGAAAAGAAAAAATAGGGTCACAGAGAATCTATGAAATGGACATTAGAAGGCACCTCTATCATCATATTTTCAACTACAAAGGGTAGCTGGAAAGACCATTCCTATATTTAGATATTACCCAGAAAGAGTGACTAATGCCTGGGGGGGCTTGCTTTAGACTCTAAACTATAGAATGCTACAGAGGCTTGAGTTCCTTTCTGTAAATGAAAGGCATTAAGAATCTACTTCAGTTTCAATACATCAAAAGCTTCTTGTGGAGACAATTATTTGCTGAAGGGTACATGACCTTGTTGGACCTGACATTTATTTTCTCTTCCTTTGAAAACAATTAAAATTACACAGTTGATATTTTGCATTCTAGTCTTTTGCTTCTTGATGATTACCACAAAGAAATAATGATGATGATGATGATAATAATGAATGATTAAATCTATCTGTTAGCTTGAAATAGACTTTGGAGTCCTTTTTTTAAAAAGGAAAAGAGACAAATAGAAAACTTCTCTGGCTGTACAAAGGTTTCAGGGTTATGGCTGCACAAATGTGAAGCACTCCTAGCTGTGATGGCTGGAGAAGTATAGGAAACAGCAGCTACAGTTACTGGTATCAGCCCGGCCATCAAGCTTGAGTTCTGTGGCTGGCTCCAAGTTGGCTTGAGAACAGATTCCGTCAATGGTGTGTTTTCATATGCAGGGCCAGCCATTTCCCTGAAATATGCCGACCCTCCCTCTGCTTGTTCCTTGACCTCCTCCCACAAATCTCGGATAATTTTCTAGAGAAATAGCTGTTATGTTCCCTCACCTACTTTGTCCTTGATTTACCCAGAGCAAATGCCAAGTAACATTTACATGATGGATTAAGGACCCTCTGAGATCATCACTGTGCTCCATGATAGACAGTATATTTGCAAAAACTTGCCTACATTCTGGTTAACAACGGGCCATTTGTTCTTTTTCTTTATCTTTCAAAACGCTACCCCTTATTATTTGGGGCAAGGGGCACGGGGTGGGGTGGGGGGGGGGACCTGCTCACCTTTGTTTCCAGATCTCAGAATAATTTTTTCCTAATCTGTTTTCTGTGGTGATCCCCAACTCCAAACACCTTTCTCCTTGGTGCTGGTTGAATTACAAATTTTTAAAAATCCTGTTTTCTTACAGCCTTTACTTTAGGCTATAGATCTTCATCGGTGCAGTGTACTAGGAGAGCCCTTGGTTTGGCAAGTCTTTGCTTTCTGCTCCCTAAACCTTCAGTGTCAGGATTAGATGTGGAAAAAAGAGTTTAAATCGTTTTATTAACTTCGTAGTCAGACAGTAATCTCAGATTCAGAAAATTTTCTATTGGCATGAAAGGATTTTATACATTGATTGAAAGAAAAAAAAGAATAGGAAAAAATAAGATGATTTCTGTGATGTAAGGTCAGGATTTCTTTGACTCTGGAGAAAAATCCCATGCTAGCTCACTCACATTTTTTTCTTTCAGAAGCCTGTACTAGAATGTGGAAAAGCAGTGGCACGGGTTGGGCGGTGGTTGGGGGGGAGTCTGTAATTTTAATGGGACTGCAGAGACCACTTTGAAATATTGAACATTTCCATGAGAACAAATATAATAGCTTCCACCTGATGTCACAGCCGCTTGTTCTCTTTAAAAATCCAAGCGTGTAGGAGAGTTTTCCTGACGTAGGATATGACTGGGTCCTTCAGGACACTGAAGGGTGTCGCTTGCAGGGCACTGTTGGCTCCCTGCTTTGTGACTCTTCATGAGTCTAGGCTTTGATTCCAGTGTTCCTTCTCTAAGGCACAGCCACTGCAGCCGGGCATTGACTCAAGCAGATGGCTGACTGTGACAAGCCTCTTCTGATTGGTAATAAAAATACCAGGAGATACATTGCATTGTGCACAAATACGTGAGGCTATTGCAGATTCCTTTGTATCTCTAGATTCTATTTTGAGAGCGTGTTGATCTTTTCCATGCAGAACCCTCACAGAATGAGCAATCATGCCAGGTGTGTGTTTAATCAGGTTTCTAAACAATATCCTTCCCCTCTAAGGTTTCTGACAGACTGCGCCTGATTTTGGGGTAGGGGAGAGAAGAATTTCTGTCTTCTTATGCAGAAACCATCAGAGGCACTCCCAAATTGAAAGGCTAACCCAGATTATAATGCCTCTCTCTTCCCTTCAGAGATGCTGCTAATGAACAAAACAATGGGAAAATGTAGAATTGAGGGTGGGAGTGAAAGTGGGGACAGAATCTAAATGCTGAGAAAACCATTCCCTGGGTAATGAGTCCAGTCGAGAGTTGATTTTGCTTTACTTAGTTTGTTGCATTGGGTCACAAACATTTCAGCATCAGAATCACCTGGAGCGCTTTTACAAAACTGCAGATTCCCAGGCCCCACCCTCACAGGTCCTGACTGAGCACATTTAGACTGGAGCCAGGGCATCTGCATGTTGAACAGAAGCCTGGGTGGTTCTAACCTGCTACTGCTGCATTAAAGTGTGATATTAATAAGTTTATAAGTTGCGGGGCCAATTGCAACCTGAGTTAGCTAACTGCTAACTCTGTGGCCTCAGTCTGCCAGGCATGAGGATTCTGGGTGGGGCAGTGAGGAGTAGTGGGATGGAGAGAAGAGATAACAGATAAGGTATCAGAAGGTTCAGTTTCCGGTCCTTACCCTGTCATTTATTAGCCATGTGACCTTGGGCAAATGTCACTGGGAGGCTCAGTGCCTCATCTGTAGAATGGGGCCTATAATTCACACCCTGTTTACCTCACTGGGTCAGGAGGATCACATGAGAAATAACTTTATAAAACATTACATATTAGAAGTCACAATATTTTTATAAAGAGGCAGTGTTTTCCCCCTTCAGTCTAATGATGGCATACTCACACTCAGCATCCCCAGACCAAAGCACCTTTGCTCAGTGAACCAAAGGAAGCCCGGTGCATTGTAATGGCTGATGCCAAACACAGTTGTCACAACCTGGAAGGCAGTGGTTTTCAGAATTGCCAGCTGCATGCATAAAAAGGGAAGATTCTGGAGCTCCATTCTGAATCAGAGTCTCCAGGATTGTAGGAGGGAATCTGCCATTTTAATAATGCCAGAGATCATTTGTATTATATTAAAGGTAGGGGAGTCACTGGGCATGGTAATAATGGAAGTTGTTGGGGGCCTGCGAGTTGAATGTGATCTTGCAGGCCTTTTCCTTACTTCCTGTGGCCTAAGAATGAACTGTGTCTTTGTACCCTTATCCTCCCTCTCCTTATCTCCCACCCTTCTCCTCTATCCCGTCCACTCTTTTTACCTGGCCCCTGGCGGGTCTGGCTGCACATTACCGCAGCCTTTGAGCTCTGCTCCAGAATCATCACCCTTTATCAAAACAGGTTCCCCTCCTGCCAGTTCTTAAGCTACCTGTCCCCAGGGCGCTTTCCATGATGGTGTTGGTATGTTCTGGCACTCTTAAGACTCAACTTTTGTTTTTAAACAGATTTTTTGCATTTTATCATTTTATCAAAGCATTCTGTCAAAGCATTCCTAGAAAAATTCCAGTAGAGGAATATGAGTCATCAGCACCAGGTCAGCCAGGATAATGTTGGGGAAAGGATCCCTGCCCCCCAGCCTGTGTAGCCATCACAAGCCAGGCCAGCAGGCTTTCATGCCAGTCAGACTAATTCCTAGACTCCTTCACTCTCACTCCTGTACTCTCCCTTCCTTTACTTTTCAAAATAGGGCAACAGGATGTTTCTGCAAGTGGAAGGTCTCCTTCCTCTGGCCTTTCGTCACTTTATTACGCAGCTCTGGAGAGTGTCGACCTCGACTCTGATCTGAGATGGCTGCCATGGATTTCCTAAATACCGCCAGTTCCTTTTGCAGGGAGCTGGCAGCCTCCCTTCTGGCCAGGGCCTGACTCAGGGAGCCCTGCTTTTCTGTTTACGGATTTCTGGTGTGACATGGGGCTCATCGTATCAGAATTCTCAAAGCGGATGTTCCCCTAAAGTAACATTAATGAAAACTCATTTCATGCGTACTGGGCTTGATGAGGGCAGTGTGTCTTCACCCAACATTTTGAAAGATTGTTTTTGTTTGGTTTGAGGGAACGATATTTTTCTTTAACTTCCTTCTTTTAAATTGAGAGGAAAAATAAAATGGACAGTAGATCGAGAAGATAAATGGGGTGGGCAGGGTTGAGAAAAAGACTAATGTAGCAATCTTCAGTAGGGGATGGGAGGTGACAGACCCTTCAGTTGGTATGACTGCGAAGTCAGGCAGCTAAGGGTCAGAGAATGCTGGAAACTAGCAAAACCGAGGGGCCAAAACATAGTTACACTTTTATGATAGCCTATGTCTTATAGAAATACTTTCAGGAATAATCAGCTGAAAAGTCATGCTGCATCTCGTCAACATCTTGAACAAGGGTCAACAAACTGTCATCTGCCTCCTGTTTTCGTAAACAAAGTTTTATTGGAACAGAGCCATGCCCATTCCTATTGTCTAAAGCTGCTTTTACTCTACATCAGCAGAGTCGTTAGAGCAGACCGTATGGTTCACAACACCCAAAATATGTGCTATCTGCTCCTTTGCAGAAAGGTTGCTGACCCCTGGTCTAGAATGTTGTATCCCCCAGAGCACTACTTTATAAACTTTTCACTTGGCGACAGAGTGCATTTTTGTAAAGAATGTTTTAAATGTAGACGCCCACGAGAAAGATAAGGGGTGATACGGGGAGGGATATGAGTCACAGAGTCCACGAGCTCAGCCTTTCCTGATTCCCCTCCCACAATGGTGTCCCCAGAACCCAGGGTTCCATGGAATGGAGTTTGAAAATTACTCAGCACACATGCTTCTTGAGGGCGGTGTTCTGACTTAGTTTTTTGTGTGTCTACTTCTTTCTTTCTTTTTTTTAAGATTAATTTACTTTTGGCTGTGCTGGGTCTTCGTTGCTGCGCATGGGCTTTTCTCTAGTTGTGGCGAGCGGGGGCTACTCTTCGTTGCGGTGTGCAGGCTTCTCATTGCCATGGCTTCTCTTGTTGCAGAGCACAGGCTTTAGGCGCACAGCCTTCAGTAGTTGTGGCACACAGGCTCAATAGCTGTGGCTCACGGGCTCTAGAGTGCAGGCTCAGTAGTTGTGGCGCATGGGCTTAGTTGCTATGCATCACGTGAGATCTTCCTGGACCAGGGCTCGAACCCGTGTCCCCTGCATTGGCAGGTAGATTCTTAACCGTTGCGCCACCAGGGAAGACCTGTGTATCTGTTTCATGACTGACAACTAAAATATACTCAAGATAAGTGTGGTGAGTGAGTGATAGAATTAAATGCCTCCAATCCAGACCCCAAATCCCCATGGCCACTGTCAAATCTCTCTATGACCTCTGTCATCTAAACTACCCCCAAGAGTGATTTCTGCCCACTGTCTTTTTTTCCTATACTCTAATGTAGCTGGTTTCTGACTTCTACCCCATCACTCTGCTGAAACTGTTGTTATTGAGGTGCGCAATGATATTCTTAATCACCATGGTCCTGGATGTTCCTCAGTTCCTATTTTCTAGTGACATGCTGGACGTTTGACAGTCTGAATCTCCCTACACCCAGCTTCTTGTTATACCATAGTCTCCTGGTTATTTTTGTCTCTCTCTGAACTTTGATTCCCTATATCTGAAATGGGCTCTGTCTTCTCTGACTTTAAAAGATGGTGTACTTGTGGCATTGACATCACCTCAATCTAAATCTAAATGCTGAGTACCCCCAAGTCACTACTTCCTAAATTTCAGATATTTATCTAATCCTCTGCTAGATAGCTCTACTTGGCATCCCAAACACATCCTGTCTCAATCTGAATTCCCTGTGGTTGTCATGAGCTTCCTCTTCAGTATTCTCTCTTTCACTTGATAACACCATCACCTGGTTTTGTCAATTTCCACCCCATAACTGTGGCATTTCCAATCAAACACCAAACACCAAATTATACTTACTTCGTGATCTAAGGATTTCTTGGCTCCATCCCCTTTCTCCATCTCTTATCATCCCTCCTCACTGGTCTGCCGAAATTTATAGTATAACCCATTCTCCACTGTGCAGCTACAGGATTATGTCACTTATCCCTCCCTCAGCACTCACACGCTTACATGCTCTGAATGGCTTCCCAGTACACATGGGGTAAAGGTCAAAATCCATTAACATGGCTTACAAGGCACTACAAGGGCTGGTGACTGTGTGTCTCTCCAATCTCATCAGGCATACTTTTTTTCACTCACTGCCTCCTAGCCACTCTGGTCTTTCTTTTAGTCAAATATGCCATGCTCCTTCCAACCAAAGAGCCTTTATTCATGCTATTTCCTCTGCCTGATACAGTTTTCCCTAAATAACTCCTTTTCATTCTATGAGTCTTATCTCAAACACCAGTTTCTTGGAGATGCTGCTTTCCCTGACCAAACTAAGTGCAGCCATCACAGATTCCTAGGGCATCACGAACATCTCCTTCCTAACTCTTGTCACAGCTGTAATTTTACACTTGTTCTTACAATTATTACTTTATGTGTGTCTCCACTCACTAGACCCTAACCTCCAAGAAGGCAGGAACCACGTCTTGATTTCGCTCTTCCGCATATCCAGTGGCTATCCCGGTACTGCATATCTATAGCCTCTAGCACAGGGCTGGCACCTGAAATTGTTAAGTGAATGAAACTGCATCACTTCATCCAGAATTGTTCCCCTTAAATCTTCCCTGAGCACATTCTACCTAAAAGACCCACCAGATCTATCCCTGCCTGCCCTTAAATGTGTCCTCATTGGCTGCAAGATAAAGTCAAGCCTCACACTATGCAAACCCTGTCATGATCTTGACCTTTCTCTGGGCTCATCTCCTGCCCTCACTGCTGGGCATTTTATACTCCAGCGACCCTGGCCCAGTTTCCTGTCTTCAGCATACTGTGTCCTTCCTGGCCTATGTCATACCTACAGGCCTTTGCTCCTTGAATAGGCTTCATCAGGAATCACAGATTGTTAACATTTAAGCACATTTGAGCTCTCCCTTTCTCTCTCCTTCTCTCTCCCCCTCCCCCTCTCCTTCTTTCTCTCCCTCTCCCTCTCTTTCTGTATGTGCACTTGGAGGAGCATTTGAGAGTAAGTTGAAGCCATCAGTGGTACTTCACCCCTGAGTATTTTGGGAGCCACCATTTAAGAGTAAGGTCATTCTCCTCCATAACCACAACATAATTATCACACTTGGGAAATTTAGCATTAATATAATACTATTGTACAGGAAAAATTCATATTTCCCCAGTTTCTCCAGTTATGAACTTTATAGCTTCTTGTTTTATTTTCCCTGCTATATCATTTCATCCCCCCACCCCCCCAATTCTACATCTGGTTTGCTGACTCTACCTCCTCATTTCCACACTGATTTCAGGAAGGGTGGAGACTGCAAGCTGTACATCAAAACCTGTTTCTTTTTCCTGAGCAAATAACTTGATCTCATTTCGGAGTCTCCCTTGAAATTGGGTGTGTGATTATGTGGCCAAGTTCTGATGACAGTGATGGGTGCAATGTCAGGGTCAAAGTTTTTATGAAGTAGCGAGATCTCATCCATGCTCTTGTCTTTTGCTAGATGAGTGCAGACAATGAAGACAAAGCTTTAGGGAACAGTGAAGCCACAAGATAGAAGGAGTTCTGGGTCCTCAAATCACTGGGTGGAAGACAGTCTCATGACAAACAGGGATACCTGCCTTGGGTTGTTAAGTGAGCAGAAATACACGAGTATTACGTTACAGCTGTTATGTAACATAATAAGCTGTGATGTATTTGTAATTAGGGTTCTATTTGTTAGGGCAGCTAACATCATCAAATGAGGTTAATGATCCTTCTATGGAAAGGGGACTATAGCAATCTTCTTATTCAGAAACTCTTATCTCAGGAGAGAATGAGAGGTACAGGGGAAGGTTTGGACCTCACAGGCTGGAAAATAGGTGGTCTCAGGAGCTATTGCCCTGAGCCAGAGAAGCATGCAGGAGCTCAGGACATGGAGACTCGGGTCCTAGATCTCTATCTTCCAACATGTGGGTGTGTGCTTATGTCTAATTATGCCTTCGTGCAATGAGGAGTCCATTGAAATCTTAAGTAGCATCAGAGAAAATAGTCAACACAGGGGCTTTTTATAAATGCAGAATAACTAACAAAATAGAAAGAGAAAATCCATGAAAGTTTGGTTTGACAGCATGAAAGTAATATGACTAAATAATTACAGCCATTACGTGAACTTCTCATTTTGTCTAATTACTGCACAGCACAATAAAAAGATTTATCATTAAACATGTCAGATTTGCTTTTTGTTGTTGATGTATTTGATCACAGTTCCAAACTTTGTTCTTGAATGTACAGTCTGCATTGTTTGTTCATGTTGCTGCTCACAGCTTAAAAAATTAGAGGGAAACTTTCTACTCTCCTGTCGTAAATAGCTTTATGGCTGAGTAAAATTTAAGAACATTTGTTGGTATCAAAATTTTATGGTTCTTATTAACTTGTTTTAATTTTCAGCTTTGTGAACTGGATTGGAAAGGTGCTGAGGAGTGAGAACTATTGCCGAGCCAGGGATCTGAGACTTTTGATGAATCCTCTGGTCTGGCCAAAGCCTGGCTGCTTCATGTAGCCAGTCAGACCACACTTGTGGTCAGTTAGACCAGCTGGGTTTAATCAATTTGACTTTGTTTCCAAGACATCTGCATCTCCAAACATTTAATTAATTGCATGTATTACGGGCAATATTACTTGTGTATATTAATTACATAATAATATACCAATGACATTAAAGTGTCCAGGCAGAGTTACTCCGTATGAGTAAAAATGGAAAATCTCACACTCAAATACCAGTTGATGCTATAAAATTATAACAGCATCTGACACTTGCTGGGCAGATACTGTGTGCCAGGCACTGTTCTGTTTTACGTCTTAATGAATCTTTACAACAATCCCATGAGGGAGGCAGAGTGCTTCACCACTTCCTCACCTAAACTTTGAGAGGGTATGGAACTTGCCCCAAATCACAAAGCCCGGGTAACTGGGGCTGTCTTGTAGATGAGGTCAGTAAACTTGTCTACCTTTCCAGCTTCTTTCCATCACTTTTTCTCCTTGGTATATCCTGAGAGAATGTGAGTCCTGGCTTAGACAAAACTGTGAAATAGGGAAATTTGTGTTCACTGCTCCTCCACTGTGCCTTGAAGATTTGGGGCATATTGACCTTGATTTGGGTGAGATAAGAGAACTCTCATTACAACTATTTCAATAAATATATATTCAACAAGTATATAGTATACTCAGTGTATGTATGTATATAGAATATATATATATTAAAAAATATATACCATGTGCTAGGTAGTGAGGACAACCCTATTTTCAACAAGCTTATGATCTACTTGGGAAAGACTGAAGAGTGAACTAGATAATTGTAATGCAGTGGGATAAATGTTGTGATGGGAGAAGTATAAGATTTTGTGGGAGCTTCTAATCCAAATTTGGGGGGAATCGGGGAAGTCTTCCTGGAGGAAGAGGCATCTATGCTGAGGTCTATAGTACAGGAGGGAATAAACCAGGAAAAGGGGGAAGGTAAGAAAAGAGGGTCCCAGGCAACAGAACCAGCAGTGCTGTGTGGGCCAGGAGAGACTGTTGCATACAGCCTGTTGATAGTACACAGGCTTCACCAGATAAGACTGAGTGATCCTTTCTAGAAAGTTTTCCCCTGTTTGTTACAGTGCCTGATTTTCTCAACGTTGTGCCATTAACAAATATTTCTATCAATAAATGAATCATATTTATTAAGTATTTACTATAGAAGGCATTGGGTGAGGCATTGAGAAGAATTTGAAGAACTCTGAGACCCTACCTCTGCCTTCAAAGAGTTTACTGAGTGTGGAGTTGTAACATTGTCAGAGGAAAAAAGAGGAAATTCAAATAAAAATGCAGACATTTAAGTAGGAGGAAGAAAAATTTGAGGATGAAACACTCAGGCTCTGGATTCAGACCCTAACTCCACCACTTTCTAGCTGTGCAACCTTGCACAAATTACTTAACCTTTCTGAGGTTCATTTCACATCTATCAAATCAGCGTAATAAAAGATCCTTTCCAGACCATGGCAGGGATTAAACAAGTAATGCCTGTACAACACTTAAATGCTGCTCAGCCCAGAGCAAGCTCTCAATAAATGTTTTAGCCATTAAGATATTGTTATAATTAATTCACTACATAAATTCTTGAGTGCCTCCTCTGTAATGCCTTTTATACTTTTCATTTCAGGCCTTCTGGCTTTGTGCCACACCAGCCATTGCCCTAGCATGACTCTCCTCCTTCCATTGGATTCTGCTCTCCAGTCAGCATCATCTTGCTAAAGAAGCATAAACCACAAGCTCTGGGGAAGCTGGTTTGTCTGTCTCACAAGCAGGCCTCAAAGTCTCCTGGCTACCTTCCTAAATTTCCCTGGATGGTACGTCTCACCACATGGTCGGGGTGGGAGGGACCACTCTCTCCTGACCTATCAGCTCTCTCTCTGCTTTCCTAGCCTTCTCTCCTTGCTCGCTTGGCAGCTAACTGCATACCATCCACTGACATCTTTTACCATGTTATGATATATTTTTATTTATTATTATTTCTATTAACACCTAGCATTTGTTGAGCCCTACTGTGTGCTGACAGGACTTGGCAATGGCCTTGCTTAGGGGATAGAGGATTATTAAGTTGGGTTGAAACATCTAGTTCTAAACTATTATGGAGTGCATGCTCAAAAAGAATCACGAACCAAAAGCATATTTGTTTAAAAAAAACAACAACGCTAAGATCTAATCTATTTACCCATTAAAGAACAAGTAAGGATTCGTCATGCGATGGTTTTGAAATAACAACACTAAAAGCAACTCCTATTTATTTATTTACTTATTTGATGGATGATGTTGAGGATGTCTGCTATGTTTCCCCCCACCCAGTGCCTGGGAAAATTGGGGCCCCATTAGGAGAAACTGGGGAATGACAAGGGAGAGCAGGTTTGATGGTACTGGCAGGAAATGGTAGGTTTAGAATTGTAGGCAAGTTCATTTCAAGGCTGTGGCAGACCATGCAAATGAAAATGTCCAATCAAGCAGTTGACAATTTCCGAATCGAGTTGAAGGGAGAGGACGAGGCAGAAGTAGATTTAGGCATTCTTCCCGGGGGGATGGACACACTTTAAGTAAGAATCTTCTGGTGTCAGAGGTCCTAGTGAGGGGGCGTGCATTAACCATGGTGAGAAAGGCATCACCAGGACCATGTATGCTATGCTTCTTTGCCCAAGATGGAGGTAATTGACTGAGACCTAAGGGGCCTGGGGCTGCAGCCCCCAAAAGGCTTACCTTTCAAGTCTCCTCTTCTGTCTTAATACATCGTGTGAATTTTCTAGTTTATTCTGCAGTATACAAATAAGAGTTTAAATTATTTCTGAGTAAAACTGACTCTGTAGGATGACAGGGAGCGTTTAGTCTGTGGCTTTACATAGGACAAATTAACCCCGGGCACACCCACATGGAAGGGAGCTCGCACTTTGGCTTATGCAGTAAGGAGCATTTTTTAAAAAAAAAATTTTTGTTGTTATTGCTTTTGTTGTTTGGGAAGAAATTTGATCATCAGATTGGCTAGTCAATTAATAGGAGAAGCCCTAGGGAGTGAGTGGGGCCTCACATAGGGATGTTTTGATGAGGGTGAGACCATCAGGAAGGTCTGGCTGCCGAGTGGCTATATGGTGGAGGGGGTTGCCTGGGGGATGTCAGGTCTCAGGGCCTTATAGGATGGAGTGAAGGACCCTGGAAAGGAGAAAGAAGGGTTGGGAAGTTGAGTCTTGGCAGGACTTTTGACCGTAAGTGGAAGGAGGGGGAGAATGCCTTGGCCTGGGTGATGGGGGCACTGTTTGCTTTGGGGCTCTGTGAACTAAGGACGCTCTAAAGTTCTCTGTAAGGCCACTAACGAGCTGAGATTTGTCTCCAGAGTGGAAACAGATTGCCAGAACTTCAGTCCCACAGCATATTTCACTGACAGATTGGGTGCGATTTTTCCCAAGATGGGGGTGTTTCTTAAAGCAGAGGAGGAAAGGGAGGCTGAGAGGGGGGAGGGGGTGGGGGAAGACAGCTGTCAGCTTCTTTGTGGCTTCAGGACAGCTCTTGCAGATGTGGGCAGAGCAACAATTGCCAATTCCCTGAGCCGCCTGCGATTCACCAATTCCCAGGATGCAGGAGGGTAAAGGCAATCCAGATTAGAGGGATCCCAAGAGGCTTCTGGACACAGAACCTAACCTCAGACGGGTTCACTTTGCATGTGAAGGAACATCTCTCCCTGCACCAAATTAAATCAATTTGATCAAAATTTGTAATGCAGAAGAGCATAATTAATTGAAGAATTTAATTAGGCACACTTTTGATGAAACTTAACAGGAGCCAGCAGGAATACTCTTGCTGTCTATTAAACATAATCCTGCCTGGTGAAGAGCTCTATAGTTGATGATCTTTAATGACTGCCCATCTCTCAGCTTCCTTGCTGGCATTCCAGTCAGCCTGGAGGAGGATGGGGAAGATGGGGAAGGGCGTAGGGATTGCGGGGGGAGGGAGGGAGGAGTGGGACATGGAACCCTCGCGTGGCGTCTCTTTCAAAGCAGTGTTGGTGCTAAACTTTCAGGGTACACAATTATTCGCTTTTCATCTGCCAAAGTGGAGAAACAGTGAAGAGTTGTGGGGAGGGCTGTTTTAGGGTAATGAGTCAGGGCAGAGAGGGCAGGGCTCCCTTCTGGTTGAGAGGCGACCCTGCTGGCCTTTTCTACTAATTGCTTTGGCCTCTCAATCTCACTTCACAAAGCGTGAATCTTGCACTGGCCTCCCAGCAGAAAACCAGAAAGAAGGCTTCTGGGAGCAGAGATCTGGGAAGAGCCCTCAGCCTGCCATCTTAGATGTTAGTAAATACTGCATTGCTGAAGAAATGATGGAATGAACAAAGCAATAAATGAATAAGTGATTCACCCAGGAACTCTGTTGAGAAAGGAGTTAAAAAGTACAGGCCAGACATGGCTGCTGCCTTTTTACAAAAAGTACTTGGGCTTCAAAGAGAAATTCTCCCTTCCTTCCTCAACTGTCCTTTTCTTCCTTTATCCGACCAGTGTTTACTGAGGCCACACTGCGGCAAGCGCTCTACCAGGAACTATATATTTGATGGGGAATACATAAGAGCCTGAGCTTTCTGTCCTCATGGAGCTAAGAGACTAGTGGGAGACACAGGCAGTGGGCACATGTTTAGGACTTATGAGAAGCTCTGAGAAAGAATAGCAGAAGAGTAATACTTTGGTTTAGGTCAGGAATTAGCAAACCACAGCCTAGAGGCCAAATCTGCCTGTTCCCTTTTTTTGTAAATAAAGTTTTATTGAAACATAGTCAGGCATATCATTTGCATATTGCCTATGGATGATTTGCTACAAAAATAGTTCAGTAGTCATGATAGAGACCACATGGCCTGTGTGGCTTAAGATATTTCCTATCTGGCTCCCTACAGAAAAGGTGTGCTGAATCTTAGCCTAGATGAAGAGGGCAAACCTCTTGGGACAGAGATTTAGCTCAGACTGGAAGACGAAAATTTAGCCTGGTTAGGAGTTGCATACTTTGGGAGGAGCAGGAGTGATGGCTCTGCAATGGGGAGCAGTTGGGTGTGTTCAAGGACCTAGAGGAAGGTCCATTTGATTGGAGGGTAGTGATGGAAGGACACAGGGCCTGGATGAGATGGAAGAGAAAGGAAACCCTGAAAAGGGGTTTAGATGTGATTCTGAGTGCACTGGAACACCGCTCGGGGGTTGTAAGCAGGGCCACGAGGTGCTGTAATTTTTAAAGAGCCCTCTGGCCGCAGTGGTCAGAGTGGCTTGGAAGAGAAATGGTCCCAGCTTCTGTTAGCTAAAGCAAAAGATGGTGGTGGCTCAGATCAAGGTCATAGAAGTAGAGGTGAAGAGTCATGGGCAGATTTGGAATACATTTGGGAGGTAAAATTCACAAGATTTAGAAATTGACGTGGAAGGGGGTGGTTAGGAAGAGGGAGGGATCAAGAATGATCTCCCTGAGGATTTTGGCTAGAGCCACTGGGTAAATGGTGGTACCATTTGCTGAGGTTGAGAAGATTGGAGATGGGGAAGAAAAGGTTAGGTGGAGTGATTTAAGAGTTCAGTACTTTTCAGCTTTCTTAAAATCGAGATTCGTATGAGACGCCAACTAGAGATGACAAGGAGACAGTTGGATATATGACCCTAAAGTATAGATGAGAGATTCAGGATGGAGGTAAAAATTTGTGAGTCATCGGCATATAGATGCTATTTAAGCAACAGTACTGGATGAGTTCACCTAGGGTGGGAGGTAAAGAGAAAAAGAAATAGGACTTACATCTGAATATTTTCTGCAGACTGCTTAGCTTCAGCTTGGCCTGTTACTCATTGATATCTATCAAAACATTAGGCTGAGGGTAAACTACTGAAGAGACTAAATTAAGGAATATGCTGAAAGAAATGCAATAAGCTATTCTAAAGCATATGCAGTTACTTTGAGATGAGCCCCCCCCCCCAAAAGTGGTATCAAATGGAGGGCCTTTTGTCTCTTTGTATAATGAAAATATTGGTAGTGTATGCATTCTTGAATGTTGCATGAGAGATTTACTCCTCTGAGCATTTGTACATCCTTCTTCAAGTTGACTGATAGTTGAGTTGTTAAAAGTGGTTGTTCCCAATCACAGCTTCCCAGCAGTCATTTGACCTGATAGTTAAAAATATGAATTCCCTGGGCTCCCACCCAGAGTGATTTGTTAGATCTGTGGTAAGTTCCCAGGAATCTGTTTTTAATGAAGACCCCAGGGGATTCTAATATGGAAAACCCATTGTCTGGCATTTGGTAACCACTGTTTTCATGGATATTTCAAAGGCAAACTTGAGATTGTGTTACTCAAATAACCATATCTTCTAAACTGACAAGGATCTCAATATGTGAGGTTGGGATAAGATATAAATATTGTGCTTATACATACAATGAAATTACTGAGTTTCTTCCTCTTCCTTCCTCTTTCTCAATACCTCACCAAGGCCTGAAGATCTTAGTTCATAAAAATATTTCAGCCAACACACATATATACAACACACACACACACACACACACACACATAATATCTCTCCTTCTCTTTCCTTTTCTCTTCTTCTTGCACATATGCATACCCACGTGCACATACACTCCTATTTATCTTTGCCTTGGTTCAGGTCCACTGCCTGAAGGCAGGAACCACTGCCTTGGTGGTTGCAGTCAGGCCATTATAATAGTTTCCTAACTGCTTGCTTTGCCAGTCCAGTCAACACCAGCTCTAGTTCATCCTCCAAATTGCTGCTGGAGTTATCTTTCGTAAATCTGATTCCTTCAAGCTCCTACCCTGTGAGAAAACCCTTGTATCGGCTCCTCATTGCCTATTGGGAAAAAATCCAAATCCCCTGGTATAGTGTTCAAGGACTGCTATAGAATTACACTGATCTTGTCAGCATGGCTTCCTCCATTCCTGATCCTAATTCATTCCTGCCCATCCACACTTCACGTCTGTACTCACCTGTGCCCATCTGCCCCTCACACCTGCTCAGCCACCTCTGCCCATATTCACCTGCCTATCCATACGTGCTCATATATATCTGTCCAAACTGCACTACATGTCTTGGTCTGAAATTCATTCATCCCTGTAACTACCTGGTCAATTCTGACTCATCCTTGTAGATTCAACTCTTTTATTCCCTTTACTCTCTTCCTAGGCTCGAAAGGCAAAGCCTGGTATTTCTTCTTTTGTTCTCAACGTAGCAGTTTGTACATATTTTTACTGAAACATTTACCATGTTGCATTTTGATTATTTGTTTCTCACCAATCCCCAATTTCTAAATCAACCGGAAATTATTCATCTTTCTATCCCTAGCACCTAACTCAAAGGCAGGCTTATAGTAGGCCCTTGGCAACACATTGAGAATTTTTTCCCCCTCTGTCCTTGCTGTCAGGTTCTCAATAAGTTGAGCTCTTGAGGCTGCCTGTCTATAGCAGCCCATTTTCCACTGTTTGATTTGCTGGTGGCTAGGAGAGCAGATAGTTAATCTTACTAGAATTTTGTGAAAAACAAAGAGTTAATGGGTTCCTGCAGGCACCAGAGTAACTCTTCAGGTTTAGTGCATGGTCTTCCTGTAGTTTTGTATCTTGCTTCCTTTGGGGTTCTCAGTTGTGTTCTGGTAATTTAGGCTGCTACATACTAATCTTTGGGCAATCAAGAAGTGTGTGTTACGTACACACACCATGCTGTTCATCTGTTCATTGTTCTCATACTGAAAATTAAAATGGAGAACAATGAAGAGGAGAGGCCATGAAAATTCATAGACAATAGTAGGTGTCCTTATGGACATAGTAGGTATCCTTAACCTAGAGCCCACAGATGGGCTTAAAGCATTCCATGAGTCCTTGCTGTGTTGTATATGACATGTGTGCACGTGCATGTAGATTCTTCTGGCCATAGGTTCCATAGTTTTCTAAGATTTTCAAAGGTGCCTGAGACCCCAAAGAGTTAAGACCCACCAATGTAGAATATGTTTTCATGCCTTTCTTTTTTAATGCCCATCTTTAAAATTAGCACATGAATCTTAAAAGGCCTTGAGAATGTGAATGATGTCTGTGCTATATGTTGACTTCCTTGTCCTCCAGTCTTGTCAAGAATCTCCAGACTTGCTCTGTGCATCCATTATTTTAGCCTCAAAGCCAAGGAGTGAGAAGGTGGAATCATTTCTAACAAATCCTATAAATAAACCCAGCTTCTGCTGTATTAGATCACTGTAAAACAGTTCCCTGAAGCCCAAGGGATTAAATAATAGAAGAAAATGCTTTGCATGAAACCATGCAGATGATAGAAAATATTCTCGCTATGGTAATTTACACAGATTACTTCATGACAAATTGGTTGTTTGAGCTGATCATGTTTATCACTGAAACCCTGCAGATTTTCTCCTGAGTTTGGAAATGTTGCAAATGTATTGTGAGGCCCAGGGCCTTTGTCACTGACTCACCACCATGCAAATGAACTTTAAGAAGTACTTGGTGGTCTTATAGCCAGAGCGACGGTGTTTTGCTTATGAAACGCTGGTCTTCAGTCTTCCATGTCAACATGTAGAAATTGCCAGGGTTCATTTAACATTTTTTGAGTGGTGCTGCCAACACAGTCTGCCGGGAAAGGGACATGTGATACCACTTGGTAGTGAATGGCCTTGGTGTCTTTATCACTCCTCCATCTCCCACTGTCCCCAACCTGTTCTTCCCCAGGTATTTCCATCTCATTAAATGATACTCATTCACCCACTTGACCAGAGAGGAAACCATGGGCACCATCTGGACTCCTCTCTCTCCTCATAGCCTACTCCTAAGTGCTGTTGAGCTTA
The DNA here is from genome assembly GCF_951394435.1 of Stenella coeruleoalba. NCBI lineage: Eukaryota > Metazoa > Chordata > Mammalia > Artiodactyla > Delphinidae > Stenella > Stenella coeruleoalba. Next base: position 135,910,066 of record NC_137148.1, read on the forward strand.
CTCCCTATCTTCTCATATCTGTCCACTTCTTTGGTTCAGGACACCAAAATCTCTTGTCTGGATGACAGCTATGGCTCCTAACTGGTCTCCCTCACTCCAACCTGTAACACCTTAACTCTGATAAGGTATCCTTTTCTGGCATCTAGGTGTCACGTGCCCATAGGATGGGATGGGTAGTATTTCACATAGTTGTTCATTCCACCCCAGCCTGCATTTTATAATCCACCTGGGATAGAGCCCACTTTTCTGCTGCAAGTTATGCGCCTATGGAATCCAATTTGAGGCCATTATCTGAGGATTCAATCACTGGTTTTTGTGATTGATTGGCAAGAAGTTTAGAATACTCAATTCAAGAAAGTCCCTCTTTGATAGCAATAATTTTTTGATTGCCTATTCACAGTCTTCTTTTTTCTCTGGAGGAACTCTTTCATTCTCTGAGGGCCTGGTGTAGCTGTCAATTACAGTGTCCCAGCCCCACCATAGAAAACACCTGTGACCCAGACTGGACCCACCCACATGTCCCTGACCTCCTGGGCCACAGTGACAGGCTCATTTCTGGGCATAGAACCAAGCCAGGCCATTTAGAGTCTCCTGAGATTGACAATCGAACACAGACAAAGAGAAATCCTCTTTCCTTTGAGGATGCTACGCTCAGAGGATGTAGGTGTATGGCTGCTGGTAGCCATTTTGCCATTGATGAGATTTTATCTGCAAAATGTAGTCAACAAAGGCAAGTGATGATGGTGGTGGCAGTGGTGGTGATGGATAACATTTATTGAGTGCCATGCATATGCCAAGAACTAATCTAAGTGCTTTATGTATGTTAACTCATTCAGTCTTCATAGACTTTATACTTAATGATCATTATTATCATTATTATTGCTATTATTATCCCTATTTCACAGATGAGAAAACTGTGACATTTAGGGGTTAAATAACTCTCGGTTAAAAAAAGCTCTTAAGTGGGGAAGGCACAATTTGAACCTAGGCAGCCTGGCTCCTGAGCCTGTGCTCTCAACCATTTCACTCTGTGGCCTCTAGCACTATTGACAGAACAGGAAGCGGGGGACAGGAGAAGGAGAGGGAGAGAGGGGAAGGGGGAGGAGGAGGGAGACATGGGTCCCTAGGACATTGCTGGAGTCCTTGGATCCTGAACCCAGGGTTCCTGGATTCCTAGTGGTAACCCAATATATTTAATTTTTTTTACTTAAGTCAGTTTTAATTAGGTTTCTGTTCTTGCAGTTTGCCTAAAATATTCTGCCTCCCATCCTCTCTCATTCTGTCTCTTGTCTTACTGCCTTGCCTTGAATAATAATATCTTAAGAAAATAATATTCGAACATGGTAGAAATTTGGAGGATATAAAAAGATAATAGAAAGAAAATATCTTAAATGAAGATGTCATAACATTTGTATGGGATACAACCAATTCAAGACTATTATTTTTTGGGCTTCCCTGGTGGTGCAGTGGTTGAGAGTCCACCTGCCGATGCAGGGAACACGGGTTTGTGCCCCGGTCCGGGAAGATCCCACATGCTGCGGAGCGGCTGGGCCCGTGAGCCATGGCCGCTGAGCATGTGCGTCTGGAGCCTGTGCTCCACAGCGGGAGAGGCCCGCGTACCGCAAAATAAAAAAAGACTATTATTTTTGTTTTCTTCCAGTCTTTTTTCTAATCATTTATATATACATATATACACAATAAGGTTCTACATATATAAGGTTCTTTTCTTTTTCTCTTAGCACTATATCAGTTGCATTCCCCCATGTTGTATATTTTTGAAAGCAGGATCTTAATGGCAGCACAATCTGCATGTGTGTGCGTGGGTATATGTCTTTCCACTGACTTCTCTGTGCTTCCTAGTGCTTGACATCTTTCCTCATTGAACCGTCTGCTCTGGATCCAGGAAGGATACCAAGGGCTGGGGTGGTCATGCTTGGCTTCTACCTGTATTCCTTGGTCTGTGTCTCAGTGTTCAGGGCCCTGGTGAGCAGCCCTACACCCCACAGCTCAGCTTCCAGCCAGGAAGGAGACTGTGTCAGCGATGTTGGAAGCAGAGGCCATCTTGCCGATGCTCATCCCTCTGCCCATGAGCCAGGAGGGCTCTGCAGCCTGCAGACGGGGAGTAAGACACACTCAGGAAAAGGTCTAAGCCTCTTCACAGATCAGCAAGCAGAAAGCCAGGATGGCTTGGCAGTTCCAGGCATGATTTATTTTAAGACATGCAGAGTTACCAGTTAGCACAGTAAGAAACCTCTTGTTCCTGCCTTTTTAACTCCATACATCAATAACAATTTACTTGGCAAAACCCTGGGTGCTGGACTTAAATATGCACACCACTGGGGGGAAACACAAGGATAACATTGAGAAATTAGATTTAAAATACCAAATAAACTCTTTTCACCATATCTCTCTCAGTGAGTGCTGTATAAAGCCTCATAACATTTATGAGGCATTAAATGCCACATAAATGACTAGTTTTTGAAGTGTAGATGAAAAAAAGAAGGTGAATGAAGGAGTAAAAATAGCACAACTGTATATAATGCATATGTCGGTCTCCTATTTAACCTCTGGATGTTACCCCAAGCCATGAGCAGTGGTGGATTAAGAAAATAGACTTTAAGCCTCCAAAAAGGTACTGAAGGCAAAGGCTAGAGACAGAAGGGGTGTTCAGTAGTCAACAGCCAAGGAGAACATGAAGCCAGAGGAATTCAGAACAGAACAGTCATTCCAAGTCAAGTACAATCACAAAAGCAGAAACATGTACCCATCCATCCATTCACCCATATTTCATTATCTATCAGCTGTACTACTGCTATCACAACTATTAATTGTTCAACTTCGGACTTACTATTAATTACTATCATTTATGGAGGGCTAAGTTTGTGTCAAGTATTTTACAAAGTGTTTTGCATGAATCATCTCATTTAATCCTCATAACCATCTTGTGAACTGGATTTTTGTCTTTACCTTAAATTGATGAGAAAACTAGCTCAGAGAGCTTAAGTGATCTGTGGAAGGTCAAGCAGAGAGCATGTGTCAGACCCACAGACCCATTGATCCAATCTTCCTCTCCATATTGTAGCTGTTGAGTTCCTGCTATGTATCATGCTTTGGATTAGGCATTGGGGCTACAAAGGAACCTTCAACAAGGCCCCTACAGCACTAATTCTGGGGTAGGTGAACCTGAAATCGACTAGAAGCTTTGGAGTCAGAAACGCAGTGGTCTCAGAGGTTGTCACTGGAACACCCAAAAAACAGTGTGCAGGCGGTCATGATGACCTCAGGAAGAGATACCTAACTTCACTTGGGTGGATTTGGTATAACTCAACCTGGATCTTGAAGAATAAGTCATGTTCATGAGATAGAGAAGAGGGAGACATAGTCTAGGTGGGGGAAACAGCATAGGAAGAGACAATAATAATGATAAAATATATAGATTGAAACATTGTAGAAATTTGAAAAATACACACACAAAAAAATCCATGAAGAAAATAAAATTTGCTGGCTATAGCAAGTGATTCAAAGACCACACTGCAGAAGTGAACAGATTTGGGAACCAAGGCATCTCCTTTACTAAGCTGTGCATGTTGACATACAACTTATTGCAGCTGAGAGCCTGAGGGTACAAATGTATCAGTGTCATTGTGAAGTTGACAACTGGACAACCAGACCTTCCCTTGCAACCCCTACCTAAGTTTCCACCTCTCACCCTGCACCCTAGCCCCATTGCTAGATCCCCTTATTTGCTTGACTTTTTCACAGCACTTAAATATTATATGAAATTGTTTGCTTCTTTACCAGTTTATTGCCTTTCTTCCCACTAGAAGATAAACTTCAGGATAGCAGAGATTATGTCCATCTTGTTCTATGTTCCTTCCTTAGTAGGTAGAATACTGTTTGGCATGTGGTATTTGTCAAGTAAATAAGTGAGCACAACAGAAAAAAAGAACAAGATTCTTCCACTAATGCGAGGTGGGAGCAATGAAGACCCGTTATTGGCCAGGCTCCTGTCACTCACCTGGGACTCATGGTTTCTCCCTAATCACTTTTAAGTGGTTTGGAGTCAAAATCACTTCTGTTGCCCTTCAATGACTTGGGGAACATCAGAAGCAATGGCCCTAGACCTGCTATCCAAATGCTTCCTTTTTCCACCTTCAGATGCTGGCGGGCAAATTGCTTGCACTTGGTCAACACTTCCCCCTCCTGTGCCCACAGCAGACATTGTAAATCAATCATGGCAATTTTTCACGTAGCCTTAGAATCCTTGTCAATACCACACTCTAGCAGACACTGCTAATCGATAGGGGGTGGCATTAGAGATGACACTTTTCATCCTGAGCATGAAAAAAATTAACAGATGTGAGAAGGGAGTAATGTAATTAGATATAAGGAGGAAGGGACAAATCTATATTCTGAGAAAATATTGTGAGCATTATGTCTTCAGGCTTCTGCAGCAATGACAAATAGAACAGCTTAGGGACTATATAGCACAGTGATTATGAACATGAACACTGATGTCAAGCTAGCTGGGTTGCAGTCCCTGTTTTACAGTTTTCTATCTGTAGTTGTGAGCAAGTTACTTAACCTCACTGAGCCTCAGTGTCATCATCTTTAAAATAGAACTAATAACCCTATCTAACTCATCAGATCGTTGCAGAGGATACAATAAAATAATCCATGAAAAGCACCTGGTCCACTGCCTAGGACACAGTAAGTGATCAATAAATATCAGTTACTGATTGTTTTCAAAATTGGCAGACTTATAAGCATAAAATTAACCACAGGCTGGATCTTGAACTCCAGAAACATTTGAGCTGAAATTGGTCCCCTCCCTCTCAAGAATACAGAAGACAAGACCACTTTCCATGCAACTTCAGCAAGTTTTCTATTTCCTTTTTCCAATTTTTATTCATTCATTTTTAAACCACCATTATAAAAACATTAAAGTAAATGTTTCAAACAGTAGGCACTTACACAACTCATTTCATTTTTCCCGTTCTTTTCCAGTCTTTTCCCAAATGCAGGGTAATTTTTTAAAAAAAATGGTAATCTAGGTCTTCCTGGGTTTTTTTTTTTCATTAATGCTCTGAGCCAGGAGATTTAGTTTTTGGGCCTTTCTCCACCACTTTGTTGCCACATGGAAGTCACTTGGTCTCTCTCAGGCTTAGTGCTCCCATCTGTCAAATGAGATAATAACAGAAGCATTGCTTACCTCATAGATTTGTTGGATGGAGTAGATGAGAAAATGGATGTAAAAATAAGGTTTAAGGAACAGTTGTCTTAACCACCTCAGAGGGGAATTATCTACAGGAGCAAATGAAATGATAAATGTGAAGGAACTTATATAAAATGGTTAAATTATTAAATGAGTGGGGCAGGAGGAAAAGTTGAAATGTAAAGCTGAAAGGAAATTAGGAAATAATTCTGTAAATTGTGGAATAGAAGTCCTTTTAAAAATAATAGTAAATCTTAAAGTAATTTTCTTTGGTTATTATGGTAAATTGTTGGATTTTCTTGTTTGGTTTTATTTTTTTCTCTTTTCTAAAAAACACTTTAGATTCAATGGCAGTTTTTCTTCATAAGGAATACAGTTTCCCCCAAGGTCCTCAAATATTTAGAGAACCTATTAAACAAAATGACCTATGTTACACTAGGTGGAAGAGAAAAACTGTCAAACTGAAATCACAGGCAAAAGTAGGTAAGCATACAAACTATGTATGAAATCCAGACATCAGCAGTTCCTTCATCTTTCTGGAGTTTCCCCAGAGGAGTCCCCTCACAACAAAGGGTTAGTGAACAATGTTGGATTAACTGAGGACCTCACAGGAGAGATGCCAGAAAGACTTTAACCACAGTGAACAAACTTGAAATCTTCTACATCAGTCAGGAAAATTTAGGTGATGTTGCAGTAACAAATAATCCCCACATCTCAGGGTCTTAGCACAGCCAAAGTTTATTTCTCACTCAAATTGAATGCCCAAAATGGGTCGACAGGGAGATTCTGCTCAGTGTGCTTACTCAGGGAGAAAGACTGATAGAGATTCCATCTTGAAATGTGCTTCTGTGATCACCTCAGCAAGGGGAAAAAACAATGCCCATAAGTAACACGTGTCTTTTCTCCTCGCTTCTGCACAAGTCACGTTGACTGAAGTCAGTTGCATGTCACACCTGACTTTAAGGGATATAGGGAAATGTGACTGCATATGGCTGGGAGGAGAGGCAGAGATGTTTGGTACACAGTAGTAATGACCATCATTACTACTTAGATATTCTTCATCTCTGAGGTCCATTTATCTCTGTTGTTCCCAAGGAGGATTGGGGAACAAGGGAAAATAAGAGAAGGGGTGGAGGGAATCTTTTTTTTCCTCCATTTCTTATTTGCGGTGTTCAGTTTTCCTGGCTTTTCTTTCTTTCCAGATCATTCCTTGGCCTCTAAATTCCTCAACCTTTTACCATGAGGAGCAGTTCCACTGTGGCTTATAGTGTTATTGCTCTCAAATTTTCATGTCAAATCCATCTCTGGCCTCAGCTAGTAAATAGACCTTCTGTTACCAGATCCCATCTTCTTCAGAAGAAAAACGTATTTTTTTCAAATACATATGTACTGGCAAGTGGATATTTCTCTGAATTTTACATTAGAAAAGTCTTAAGAGGACCAAGCAGTTCAGCTTTTAAGTCAGGAACATGGGATCTGGGCCAGGCAATCAAGGATGCAAATTTGGCTCCTTCACTGACCAACTGTGTGACTTTAAGGAAATTTCTTAGCTTCTTTAAGCCTCAGTTTCCTAATCTGTAATATGAGAAATAATAATTTCTATTTCTACATAGAGTTGTAATGAAGATCTAATGAGGACAGTACCTGGCACATAGTAAGCCTTCAGTAAATACTGGCTCCTGTTGTAATGCTCATCTCCTCCTACAACCAGGAATCCCTTTCTTTTTTAAAAAAAATTTATTTGTTTATATTTATTTATTTATTTATTTTTGGCTGCGTTGGGTCTTCGTTGCTGCGTATAGGCTTTTCTCTAGTTGCAGCGAGCAGGGGCTACTCTTTATTGCGGTGTGCAGGCTTCTCACTGCGGTGGCTTCTCTTGCTGTGGAGCAAGAGCCTAGGCGTACGGGCTTCAGTAGTTGTGGTGCACAGGCTCAGTAGCTGTGGTTCTAGGGCTCTAGAGTGCAGGTTCAGTAGTTGTGGCGCATGGGCTTAGTTGCTCTGTGGCATGTGGGATCTTCCCAGACCAGGGCTTGAACCCATGTCCCCTGCATTGGCAGGTGGATTCTTAACCACTGTGCCACCAGGGAAGTCCGGAATCCCTTTCTTAACCTTAAACTTTGTGATTAGCACAGAAAACACTGGGACCATCACCTCCTTGAATGTGGTGTATTTACCTTTATTAAATCACAATATTAAGGTTTCTTTGGTTAAAAGTGTTAGGAAACAAACTCAAAATGTCTTAAAAGCAAAAAGAAACAAAAAGCCAGCTCATATGACTGAAAGATCAAGGATAGTAGGCTTCAGGCACAGTTGAATCCAGTTGCTTAAATAATTTCATCAGAGCTCTCTGTTTTCTTTATTTTCTTCATTTTGGTTCTATTTTCAGGCTGCTTTCTCCCTCATGGCGATAAAAAGACTGCCAAGCAGCTTCAGGGTCACTTCTTACTTTCCCCATAACCATGCTCAGCAGAGAGATTTCCTTTTGCCCAACATTTTAAATAGAAACCTCAGAATTGCCTTTGATTCGTTCTGCTGGAAACCTGATTATCTTTGAAATAATCATTGTGGCCATGGGGATGTGATAGACTGATTGGGGCAAGCCTGGTATTCTCTATACCAGAACTGGGAGTAGAATCAGCAACACTGGAATCATTTGCACTGAGAGTGGTGGAGGGGTGTATATCCAGAGAAAAACAGCTTTCACTTCCCAGCAGAAAGGTGAATGGATATTGGGCAAGGAAAAACAACAGGTAACTTTACACATTTTATGGATACACATCAATTTTGTCCCACTATTGACAAATAGGCAATATCTGTATCAGTGCCCTCCCATTCCTTGCCCACAGCCAACAATGGAAATCAGTCAGAACCCTCTTGTCCAGTGAGCTCAGCATATATTTCAGAATCCTGCTCAACACAGTGTTCCTGGGAGCTGGTACAAATTGACAGCAGTTTCCATGAAAGATGAAACTATTTTCTCTCTCCAGGTTATTTTCAGGTGAACTGTTAAACCATGTTATTCCTTCCTCATACATTCTAGCTGACTTTTTTTAAACTTCATAACATGATGTTTTTCCTCATAACATTTTATCTTGCCACATTTGGCCTATCGGCCTAACGATCCTAAGATCGTTGGGATCTTATTCAGTCTTGGTTCTCTCATTCAAGTTTCTGTTATACTTCAAGTTTCATGCCATCCATAAGGGCAAGCCATGTCTGTCTTGATCAATGAAAAATGGAAGGGCCAAGAACTGAGTCCTTGGTACATCTCAAAACATCACTCTCTAGTCGATTCCAGTTGTGAACAACAAAATTGATTCTGGAATGGGAAAATACCAAGTGCAATATAGTTACACACATGTATACATTCAAGTGCTATTATATCTCCATTCTCTTTCTTTCTGTTTTTGATTGACCTGGTAAAATAAACCAGTCATACCTAAATTGATTGAACCTGCAGGGTTCAATCAGGACAAAGAGCAATTCTCTAACAAAAAGGAGAAAGAACTTGGATCTGTCTTAGCTAAGTCCATAATAGCTCCAAAATAAAATACTTTTCTTTTCCCAGCATGGCAAGTTGCAGGAAGCACCATGCCCTGGCCCTGGAAAACAATGTGCTTGGGTGAAGCAGAATCGGTTTGGCTCATGTCAACAGTTTGTTTAGCTTGATGTAGGAAGAATTTAGGGGCATACATGGAGTGGGAGAGCTGTGTCCTGCGTCCCATGGGAATCCAGATCTGCAGAGCGGGAATATAACTCTACATCAGAATACAAGCTCCTCCTGGTATTTCGGAATCTGCCTCTTGCGGCTTAACACGGACTCTGTTCTCACACCCCAGCCTGGATGCCAAGGGACAAGGCCTCCATGGAACATTTGATTCCTATCGTAGAAGTTTAACCAAGAAAGGTCATTGGGTTTTGTTTTTTGTTTTTTATTTTAGTAATGGGAGAGCACATGGAACCAAGGGCTGGGCTGGTTGTTTGTACAGTACAGACCCCATCAGGCTTTTTCTTTGGCCCCCTGCTGTTTGAAGAGGTCTTCCAGAGTATCATTGCTGGGACTCAGGAAGCCAGAAGCAGAAGTGACATCGCTTCTTGTTAGTTGGGCTTAAAGCATCCCTGTATCCCCCAGCTGATCCGTAGTCTTGTTTCTTGAGCTAAGACTCTTTTTTACTTTTTCAACAATGTTATGTACCTTCTAGCCCTCTCCCTCATTTCTACCACTGAGATCATCCTTTCCTACAGTGTGCAGAGGCCTCCAATATTGGAGAAGCTGTCCTAAGCACTTTACATCTATTATAGCTTATATAATATTCACTTGGGCCCCAAGAGAGAAGCAGTATTATGGATTTATTTTGCAAATGAGGACACTGAGGCTCAGAAACACCAAGGTCTGGGCGCACAGGAACAGAAGTGTGAATCTAAGCCAGGCCTTGCCTCAGAGCTAACTGGTACCCAAACGTTAGGCAGCCTTCCCTCCTAGTGGGTAATTCAACCATTGTTGACTGAGCGCCTACTATAGCGTGCTGGCCTTGTGGGGATATCATGAGAGATATGCCTCTGTCAAGTCCTTCAAGAAGCTGTCTGTCATCACTTCAAGCACTGATCCAGAGCAAGCAGTGTGTAGCCAATTGGAAATTGTATCATGGTCAAAAGTAAAGCTCCACCCCTGAGTGGGATCCAGAGCCAGCCTTAGATGTGCGTGAATGCTGGTCACCACACACCTCCGAACTCCTCTCCAAAGACCCGATGATCCTCTATTAGAGATATGGTCCTTCAGCCAAAGATGCCTGTGACAGCACTAGGCACAGGGCCTTGGGGAGGGCCTCTGATTGCTTGAGCCAAGTCCAGAGATGCAAAGACTGTGTCTACACAGTTGACATGATTGAGTGTTTGCAACTAGGCTTGAAGAAGACACTAGTGAGCCCTGGGTGTTATTTGGGTGGGGGTGGGCAATAGAAAGCCCCTATTAAAAGTATTGCCTCTGAGGAGGGCAGAATGGGAAGTGACTGTTTAATGGGTATAGAGTCTCCTTTGGAGTGATGAAAAAGTTTGCAACTGGATTGAGCTGATAGTTGTATAGCATGGTGAATGTACTGAATACCACTGAAATGTGTACTATAAAGTGGTTAATTTTATATTATATGAATTTCTCCTCTATAAAAATAATAAGAAAAGTAAAAATATATTGCCTCTGCCAAGTGCCATAGTGCCTACAGTACTGTTGTTCATGGTAGGGCTAACCATCCTCTCCCACCACCTCCCTTCAGCCCCTGTTCCCACCTCGACCCATTAAACAGGACCTTCTGCTTGTCTGAAGCATCGAGAAGGTAGCTTCCAGAACTTCTTTTCTCTCTCTTATTTTCTCTTACCTCTGAGAAGAGGTGCGCCTTCCCAGCTTGGTGGGGTTGGGGAAGGGAAGTAAACTGTTTCATGTCTTTGACTTAAGGTTATCCACAGACCTAGTTAGCAGCTCCGGGTTTATAGTGTTACTAGTTTTACTGCATATACACAAAGGGACCTGAGGCCTTTACAGTGCTGCCCGGAGCCACCTCCTTCTTCACCAGCGGCTCCCTGAGTCACTGCCCAGCACCAGATCAAAGTGTACCTCTCCATCTGTGTTCACGCTCTCATCTGCAGGAATACATTGGCTTCATTTCTCTGGGAAGAGTTTTTCTATAGGGAACATCTTACCTGCTTTCTCATCTACCTTGAAGTTCTCAGTGTTCAATGACAACCACCAAAAAGTGACATGAAGCTATTTGTGTAGTAAAAAAATGTAGTTACTGATTTCCTTTACATCAGTTTGCATTTTAAATTCAAGTCAAAGGGCCCTTTTCACAGTCAGTCACCAGCTGCTTCAGTTCCATTTGCCCTTCTAGGCTGATAGACACGTGACTGAAGGTTTAGAAGGGCAAGTTATCTCATTTTTATGAAATCTGTCACGTTCAGAAATCCGGAACTTCAAAGGAAAGCAAAAGGATCTTTTCATCCCTTTCCTTAGTTTGAGTTGCTTTTTCTTTGGAAGCTAATTTCTAACTGTAATCCAAAAAGAAAGGAGGTTTGAGTAATTATGCTGTGAATCTGATCTACAGAGGCAGCCCACTGGGATGCTGTTTTCCTCAGGAGCTATAATTTTGGCCAAAATCATCTGGGAAACTTTCCTCTTCTTCTAATTTATTCTGCCTATGGAGACATTGTTAACCATGCCAAAAATGCTTCACATTTGTATAGCCATTTTAGATTTTTTTCCAAACCCTTTTCACATTAATCATCTGACTTGATCTTTACAAATCCCTTGAGAGGTGGATAGAGAAGGGATTGGGATTCATATATTACAGATGAGGAAAGTGAATCCCGGAGAGGTTAAGCAACTTGCCAAGGTTACACAGCTTTCAGTCAGAGAGCACCAAGTCTAGAGGGCATATTTCCAACCCTCTAGCTTTACACGTAGAGTGAATCACAGACATGGATTGCTGACCTGTTGGCCTACCTCAGAAACCCAACTGTAAAAGTTCTAGGAGGTGAAATTCCATTCTCGGACATATTTGGTTCTCCTTCCTCATTAATATTTGACTTGGGCATCACAGTTCTTCTTTCGGAGTTATGTTTATCATGAGGTGACGTGTTCTCTTTGCTGTCTGCCTGATGCTTGCAGAACTCAGAGGGTGGGGGGAGTGATTTGGGTAAATCTTCCTTTGATCTGTTTTAAATAAAATCATATTTACAAGATACACTTCACTTCTTTTGATGTGCAGCTCACTGATTAGCTCACATCTGAGAGCAGTTTCCCTGGGAGAAAAAAAAAATTAATTAGTTCATTCCATCTCGAAAAGACACAATTCTTGAACGAATTATGGTATCTGAATGATTAATCTCCTTTAAATACACATATGTTCAGGAATTTTACAGTTAGGAGGAATGTGTAATGAGAAAGAAGACAGAAAGCAAAGGGGAAAGGAACAAGGTAGAGAGAGGTTCAAGGCACAAGCCCTATTGAGGGCCAGGGAGAAAGTTTGGGTATCCTTTATTATTCAGGTAGAATATAATTAATTTGCAGAATGATGGAGTAAGCAATATTTGTTCCAAAACCTTCTCAGGTCTCTAATTTTTTCTTCTTTACCAGCCCCTGGAGGCCAGCATCTTTAAGGTCAATCAAACTACTGTGAACCTGCTATCAGGGAGGAAAAAAAAAGAGAGAGAGAGAGACTTATTTAACTTACACTAAATTGTTCCTGGCTGATATCACTTTCCATCTAGCTTTACTCCTCCCACAATTATTTACTCTTTAATAAGAAGCTGAAATTGTATCACGATGACTGATCCTTTATTTGTGGATGTTTGGAGATGGTCAGTGGCTGTCTGATTCATGTCATATCCTGTATACAATAGGGTTGTGAAGAATAATGCTATGATACCTTGTGATATCTGCCATGGGCACAGAAATTGGGAGTGGCCATATGTAAATCATGTATCTACCCTCCTGATTACAGCTCGTAGGAGAAAGCAGTATTATTTAGCATAGCAGGGAGACTTCTTCACAGTTCATGATATCACACTGTAAAAGGTATCACCTACTCCACTCAAAAGGTTGGTTGCCACTATAGATTATATTTCCAGTGGGTAAGTGATTTTCTTCACTTTAGCATTTATATTGTAAATTCCTTGAGAATAGAAACGATTTCTTTTTGTATTTCGAGGTTATGGCTCTTAGTTGGCCCTAAATAAATATTTGTTGAAAAAAGCACAAAGGAAGTAACAGTAAGTGGAAAGAAATGTGCTAGTAAATAAAAGTTGGGTGAGACTGAAGGAAGGGTATAATGTAATAGACCTGTAGTAGTCAGGGTTCTCCAGAAAAACAGAAGCAATAGGATATATATATATATATATATATATATATATATATATATATATATGTATATATCTCCTACTTGACTCATTCAATTATGAAAGCTAAAAAGTCCCAAGATCTGCCACCTGCAAGCTGGAGACTCAGGAAAGCCGATGGTGTAGTTCAGTCCAAATCTAAAGGCCTGAGAACCAGGGAAACTGATGGTGTAAGTCTCAGTCCGAGGGCAGGAGACTGATGTCCCAGCCAACAAGGAACAAATTCTCCCTTCCTTCATCTTTTGTTCTATTCAGATTGGATTGTGCCCACCTACATGGGGGAGGGCAATCTGCTTTACTGAGTCCACTGATTTCAAATGCTAATTTCATCTGGAAACACTCTCATAGACACACCCAGATATAATGTTTAGCCAGATATCTAGACTCGCCATGCACCAGTCAATTTGACACATAAAATTTACCATCACAAGACCCCTTGGATGAGCTAGTAACTGAAATTAAGCAGGTTTAGCTCCAGTCATCCTGGGAGCCCACACAAAATTAGCAACATATTGAGGTATAGAATTCTCATTCTATTATTTAAAAACCTATGCAAGTCCATCTGGAGGGACAAATTTTTCCTTTCTCTAAGCCCTAGGAGAAATATGTCATGTGGTTTATCCTTGTTAAAGGCCATTGAGTAATATAAGGGTCAGATCTTTGAAAAGCGTTTTGTAAATAATTCAGCAATATTTTTTAAATGGAGTGGGATTTTTTTTTTTTTGCATCAACTCTCTAAGATGTAGTGGAAATAGCACTAATCTGTGACCCAGTGAAGATATTTCTGAAATAATATGAAACAAAGTAGTAGTATGGTAGGAGAGTTAGCCTTGGAACTCCCACCAGCCCCACAGCCCCAAGGTGGGCTCTAGCCTTCTCTGTGAGCCTTTTCCTTGTGCCTTGCTTTTTTGTTCAGGGCCCTTCTGTGCCCTGGGATGGAACTGAGTCTCTCACTGTGAAGTGGAGGCTGAGTTCAACCTCCTACACAGATAACTTCCTCCATCTTAGCCCCATCAAGTAAGCTGAGGCACAGTGTAATGCAAGGAGGAGGAACAGGTGCAGCCCTGCCTCTGCCTCACGTGTTCACGGGCCGTTGGGTTAGTCATTTTCTCTTTCTGGGCTTTGCTTTCTCCCTTGGAAAATATAGTTGGATTATCAGGAATCTGCAAACTTTTTCTATAAGGGTCCAGATAATAAATATTTTAAGCTTTGCAGCCCGTACAGTCCCTTTGCAACAACTCAAATCTTATAGTATGAAAACACTCATACAGACGATATGCAAAGAAATGGTGTAACTGTGTCCACTGTAACTTTATTGACAAAAACAGATAGTGGGCTGGATTCTGGCCCACAGGCCATAGTTTGCTGACCATTGGATTAGATCATCAAAAGACAGAGCTATGCAACAGCACTAGAATGCAAGCCACAAATACGAGTCATATATGTGATTTTAAATTTTCTGATAGCACTGTTTTTTAAAGTTCTTTTATTTTAAAGTAAAATTAATGTCAATAATATATTTTATTTAACTTAGTATATCCAAACATGACCATTTCATCATATAATCAACATGAAAACTTATCCATGAGATAGTTTCCCTTCTTTTTTTTATACTAGTTCTTCAAAATCTAGGCTGTACTTTACATGCCAGCCCATCTCAGTTGGACTGGCCACATTACAAAGGGCTCAGCAGCCACGTGTGGTTAGAGACTACCATGCTGGACAGCACAGTTCTAAGAGGTTTTTTTTCGTACTCTGAATCTATTTCCGATATTCTGTCAAAAAACACAAAGCAACAGCCTATTGTTCTGTTTCCTTATCCCTGATAATTTAATATACAAGTCTGCAAAAAATGTGATAATGAATGTCGGTAGGCCAGTGCAGCTTCTGGGTGACTTGATTACTATCTCCACTATAATTAGTAAATAGCTGAAAATGTCTTCACGCAGAGCTGCAGGGAGTGCCTCCTCCCACCCACCCTTAGCACCTAATAGGAGGGACGTGTGAACATTCATTCCTGGAGGTGGTGGAGAGTGGAGGTGGGCTGGAGGCTTTGCTTGCAAAAGCCACCACAAGTGAGACATTTCTTTGAAGTCTCAGGTTATACTTTAATATGCATTCAACTTTGCTTTCTACTCCACAATATAATCTGGTTTAATTTAATTTTTTTTTTTACGGTATGTGGGCGTCTCACTGTTGTGGCCTCTCCCGTTGTGGAGCCCAGGCTCCAGACATGCAGGCTTAGCGGCCATGGCTCACGGGCCGGGATCTTCCCGGACCGGGGCACGAACCCATGTCCCCTGCATCGGCAGGCGGACTCTCAACCACTGCGCCACCAGGGAAGCCCCTGGTTTAATTTTTAATTTGTATTTCTTAACAGGTAAAGCAGTCAAACCCCTACCGTGTACAGCCCTCCTCCAGTCCCCACCCTTCCCACCACAAATCTGTGACTAATATTCGTGCTCTGAAGAGACACACCACATTTACCATGGTGCCCTTGGGGATAGGTTTATGTAACAATGTGTTAAACTACAAGTTTTAACTGAGACCTCAAATGCTACAGTCAGTTGAGGCAGATCATAATGCAGAAATTTTCTTTGGGAATTGGTTAGGTGACTTAAATCCCATGGTGAGAGTATAAAAGTGCTGGGAGAGAGGATTTGTGGTGAGCATTTTTTTGGAGAAAGCTGAGCTGCAGTCTTACTCTCCTCTTCAGTCCACTTTCCTCTAACCTGAGGCCTTTACCTGCAACTTGAAAGGTAGCCAGGGGGCTTGACGGCACACAGGGCCTGAATCTGAATGGTGAGAGAAGGACTGGTTAGAACCATGAGTAAGCTGAGGAGAGGTGGCTGTGCTGGGATTGTCTGGAACTCCCAGAATTTTCCAGAGTCAGGGATCCCTGTGGACCAGACATGGGCCATGAGTGAGGAAAACCAGGTGGGCAGTGGGGAGGATGGAGAAAGAAAGATACTGGTCCCTCTCCCACAGCCCCAACGTAGTTGAGGGTGGGTGACAAATACGAGTGAAGGTCGGAGCTTTGATCTTTTGACCTTCTTAGGACCAAGCAAGACTGCATTCCAGGAGTTAAAGTCATCAGGGCACTTTGTATTGTCTGAGAGTAATCAGAAAAGCACTCCTCCCCCAATAAAAGAAAGAAAATAGAATAAAACATGACTGTGTAATGCAGGAATTAAGATTCTTGGCCTTAGGATACTATAGACTCTTGGATAATATATTTATATTAAATGACAAATAGGTAATGGAGGAAATTTCCTGCCCATTGGATTAACTCCAAAGGTGGGAATTTCAGGCCCCATTCACCTGGCTGGTCAGGGAGTTATTTGGTGGTGGTGGTGGTGGTTTTTCTGCTTCCTCAAATTATACCAAATTATCACCTAAAACAATAATAGTGTCTGTGATGTGTAGCTAGCACTCAGTCTTAGAAAAACAGGAAGATCCAATCTAGAGGAAGGGATAATCATAATAATAACAGGTGATAATTTACTGAGATCAGTCAGTATGTTTTATGCACTGCACTTTTCTTACAGCAAAATGATGTTTTTATATCTTTTTTTTTTTTTTTTTCTGTCTGTGTTGGGTCTTTGTTGCTGCATGCAGGCTTTCTCTAGTTGCATTGAGCGGGGGGCTACTCTTCGTTGCGGTGCACGGGCTTCTCATTGCGGTGGCTTCTCTTGTTGTGGAGCACAGACTCGAGGAGTGTGGGCTTAAGTAGTTGTGGCACACGGGCTCAGTAGTTGTGGCTCGCGGGCTGTAGAGTGCAGGCTCAGTAGTTGTGGCGCACGGACTTCGTGTCCCCTGCATTGGCAGGCGGATTCTTAACCTCTGTGCCACCAGGGATCCCTTTTATATCATTTCATAGAAGAGGAAAGTGAAACTAAGCAACTTCCTCTAAGTCCCACAGGCAGGAAGGAGCAGTGCTGGGATTTGAATGAGGTTTTGTTTACCTTAACCCACTACCCCTTGCTGATTCTCTTTTCCAGCCCAACCATGGCCTTGGGGCTTTTACTTTGTTGGCTCTGTTCTCTTCTTCCTTCATCCTCCTCCCTCTCTCCCATGTGATGAGATTTCGTTCTCAGCTAAACACAAGTCCCTCTAATTTCCCCTCACCGGGACATTTGAAATGACCAGAGACTCGACAACATTGAGCCTGCAAATTATCTGCCTCCAGGGAGTACACCAGGAATCTTAACCCAGTCCTGCAAAATGCTGGCCAGGCAAGAAAACAAAGATGGAGAGAAGCAAGTTCTCACTACTTGGTAGAATCAGGTCAGAGTTCTGTTGACGTGGGATTGGGTTAAGGATGAAGAGGGATCTATCTGAGGATTCCAAGAAAATATCACAGTTGGAGCTTGTAGGATAAAAGCAAAAATGCCACCATCTCGTTAATTTGTACACCCCTGCTGGCTGTCCTGAGAAAGCATCTGTTCGGTGTCCCCCACAATAAAGCGATTTGCCCTTGGAAAATGGGTCAGTAGTTTGGCCCTAGTGTCTTCCTTCCTTCTTTCAGGGCAATGCTAGAACACACCCATTCAGAACTGCAGGAGTACCCCACGGCAGTTGCTAGACACTTTCAAAATAGCTGAGCCCCATTAAAATTGTCTATGTGGGCATTGTTTCTTGCTTGCTCTTCCCTGACTCTGCTGAGTTATTTTTCTTAGGCTTCCCATAGTGGAACTGTAAAAGCTAGTGTTCAGACAGCCAATATAATCAACAGTTCAGTAGGCCTCATGCTAAAGCAGCACTAGCTTCAAATGATATTTTTTGACGGGTAGCATCAGATTTGAGATTTACATGGGATCTGTACCAGAATGAGCTTCTTGGCATGGGAGGAAGCCAGAGGAGCATTTTTTGCCTCGGGGTCTTCTTGTGAACACTGCCCTTGGATGTACATTTGAAAGAAGGGAATAGAAATTCCTCTCTGCAAGGAGCTGATCTGATCCCTGATTAAAATATGTTCAACTCTGAAATTAGTAGAGATCAGTGAAAAGAAATGAATCGTGGCTTGATCCCAAATGCTGGAGCTTCTTGACTGGGAAGGGACAAGACCCAGAGCAGGAAGAGGTAACAATTAATCATTGCTAAAACAGAACCAGGTAAGGAAGATGCAAAGAGATTCATCTACAAAGTCTTTCATGGATCCACTGATTTAAAAAAAAAAAAGTTTATTTAGCACCTAGTAGGTTTGACACTGCTTAAAATAAGAAGATGGATGACAACAAAAACAGAAAATAGTTTCTGAGCATATATATACATCTCAGGCAATTTGGGCTGCTATAATGAAATACCATAGACAGTGGCTTAAACAACATTTATTTCTCTTGGTTTTGAAGGCTGGCAGTCTGAGATCAGGGTACCAGCATAGTTAGGTTCTTGGTGAAGGTTCTCTTCGGGGTTATATTCTTATATGGCCTTTCCTTGGTGCATGCACAATATCTCGTGTCTCTCCCTCTTTTTTAGAAGAGAGCTCATGTCTCTTTCTCTCTTTACTAATCCCATGATTCCCGTTAAATTAAGCGAAATATAAGCTCACAATTTAAAAAAATCACCACAAACACAAGAGATAAGCCACCATGAGTAAAAAGTAATCAAAATCACCAAATTTAATTTTAATTAGATTCCCAAGGACTTTAGATTTTGAAATTACCATATATAGGTTATAAAATAACTATGTATAAAATATATTTTAAATGAAATATTTTTATTTGATGAATTAGCTATCAGTGTGACCAAGCCACTATGAAAAAAGTGAACATTTTAGAGATTATAATTATTGCTACTAAGCCTGTGTTAGGGCTAAATAGTATAGTAAGAATAGCTTGAAAGACAATAAGCAAACTTACCTTACAGACGACGGAGCTGAAGAAATTACCTAGAATACACCATAAAGAGACAAGGAGGGACTTCCCTGGTGGTCCAGTGGTAAAGAATCTGCTTTCCAATGCTGGGCACGCAGGTTCGATCCCTGGTCGGGGAACTAAGATCCCACGTGCCACGGTGCAACTAAGCCCGCGTGCCACAACTACTGAGCCCGCAAGCCTCAACGAGAGAGCCCATGTGCTACAAACTACAGAGGCCACGTGCTCTGGAACCTGTGTGCCACAACTGTGGAGCCCACGAGCCCTGGAGCCTGTGCACCACTAGAGAGAGAAAACCCGCGCGCCACAACTAGAGAGAAGCCCACACACTGTAACGAAGAGCTTGCATGCCGCAACGAAGATCCCGTGAGCCACAACTAAGACCTGACGCAGCCAAAAATAAAATAAAAATAAATAAATAAATAAAATGAGACAAGGAGATGGGAAATATAAGTGATTAAAAGAAACGGAAAATAGAAAGAGGAAGTATCATTGCTTGCATTGTCTAACAGAGACCCAGGGCAAGAGAATAGAGGAGGGGATTATTCATAGAGATAATGGCTGAGAATTTCCCAGAATTGATAACCAACCTGAGTCTACAGATGCAGGAAGCACAGTGTATAATAAGTAGGATAAATAAAAAGAAACTCATATCTACATGCACTACAGTGAAGCTGAAGAAAAATCAAAGACAAAGAAAAAAATCTTAAAAATGGCCAGAGAGAGAAAATATGTACCCCCCATAAAGACTGATGTTGATTTCTCAGTAGTAACAGTGGGTATCAAATCGCAGAGGAAAACAGTTTTCAAAGTGCTGAGAGTAAATACTGTCAGACTAAAATTTTGTGCTAGTTAAAAACTATCTTTCAAGAATGAGGGATAAACAAAAAATATTTTCAGATAAACTGGGGAAATTTACCTCCAGCACATCCTCATCACAGAACCACTGTTGTCTTTCAGGGGGGAAGAAAAGTGACCCCCTTCATAATAAAAACTTTCAGCATATGAGAGATAGAAGGGAATTCCCTTAAGCAAATAAAGGATACCTCTCAAAACCCCTACTGCAATCTTATTCTTCGTGGTGATATACTAACATTCTCTTACAACTGAGGACCCAGGTAAGGAAGCTGTCACAGGCTGTGTTCCACAGGAAGCAGAACCTGAGAGAGGTCAGCCTACAAAATGCTTGTTGAAGAGTTCTCCTGAGATCGATATATGTGGAAGGGAGAGGAAGAAAGCTGGCTTAGGCAGAGGGAGAAATTGAGCTAGGAAACATTTCTAATGAAGACCTCAACCAAACTCACAGAATTCTGGAGCCAGGATGGCCCTTTAGAAGTGTACCCAATTGGGACAAAGAGGCTAGGCCTTTATACCATCTTGTCAGTCAGTCATTGGATGAGGGTTGGTCCTAGGAGGAACCATACCTTGAGTGTGACAGGTTTCTTCAACCAAGGCGATCCCCAGAAAGGACTCACAACTGAGGGCCATTTTCCAGCAGCACTCCCAGCAGCTGTGAAAATGAATCTTTGATTCTCAAAGGGTTGTCTGGCTAGTACATTACATCATCCACCACAGTCTACCTGTTAACACAGTTTCTATTCAATATTGTCTGGAATTGTTCCAAAGAAGACATACAGATGGCCAATAGGCATATGAAAAAATGTTCAACATCTCTAATTATTAGTGAAAAACAAAACGAGATATCATTACCTTACGCCCATGAGAATGGCTATTATCCAAAAGACAAGAAATAGCAAGTGTTGGTGAGGATGTGGAGAAAAAGGAACCCTCATACACTGTTGGTGGGAATGTACATTAGAGCAGCCACTATGGAAAACAGTATTAAGATTCCTCAAAAAATTAAGAATAGAACTACCATATGATTCAGGTATTCCACATCTGGGTATTTCCCTGGAGAATATGAAACACTAATTCGAAAAGATATATGCACCCTTATGTTCATCACAGCATTACTTACAATAGCCAAGATATGAAAACAATATAAATGCCCATCAATAGATGAATGGATAAAGAAGATGTGGTATATACATATATAATATAATATTCTTCAGCCATAAATAAGAATAAAATCTTGCTGTTTGCAACAACATGGTTGGACCCAGAGAGTATTATGCTAAGTGAAATAAGTCGATGGAAGAGGAGAAATACCATATGATTTCATTTATATGTAAATTATAAAAAATAAACCAACCAAAAATAAATAAATAAATAAACCAAACCAAACAGAAACAAGCACATAGATACAGAGAACAGAGTAGTTGTTACCAGTGGGGAAGGGCAGCGGAGGGCAAGATGGGTAAAAGGGGTCAACTGCATGCTGATGGGTGAAAACTAAATTTTTGGTGGTGCACACACTGTAGTGTATACAGAAGCTGAAATATAATGTTTTACACATGAAACTTATATATTCTATATATCTAAGCAAAGCCGTAAGACACGAAGAAAACAGAGTCATAGGAAGATAATAACAAGTGAATAAGAAAGTGGCCGGATGTGAGATTAAAATGTAAAAATCAATTGCATTCCTAAACACCAGCCAAAACAGAGAGAATTCTTACATCAGGTGGTAGGTTCATGGACTTTTTTTTTATAATTATGCTTTACAAGTTGCACATATATTACAAGTACTCTTTTGTATGCGTCAAACATTTTGAAATTTAAAAAATCTTTTTAAAGAAAGAAAATCCTGCATCATGAGAGATAACTGGATAAGTGCTACAGTGGAAAGACTGGAAAGAGCTTCATGGAGAAGGTGGATGAGAACCTGGCCTTGAATTACAAATAGGATTTGAAGACCAATGAAACTAATCTGAGTAGCAAGTCACTGAAGGGGAGGTAGAGTCCCTCCTACCACCCAGTGTAGTGACAAGGCAGTACTTAAAACTTTCTTAGGGCAAAAGTGCAACCTTTTCCAGAATGAGGAGAGAAACTTGCCCTTGTTTCTGCATGTGGGGGTTTATGAAGCGTTGGCTGGAGGTGCAAAAGGAGGAACAATGGAGAGGCTGCCCAGGATGACAGTATTAATACACTACACCTGGGCCCAAGTTCCAGTACCAGGAGAAATTCTAAACTTCTAGAATTTGACCAGAACAAAGCTTCTAACTGCTATATACAGCATGACCACAAGGCCAATTCTTTGGGAATATTGTGGTGTTGCATAGATACAAGTTTAGTGAGTGGACATCTAATGTTTTTGCCTGCTTGGTGATACCCATCCACTTTTCTTCAAGACACCATACCTGAAGTTTGCTTAGGAGAATATCCCCTCCGAATTTTTAGCCCCTGCAATTTGGAGACGTGTTTCTCCCATTACCTCCAGGGATGCGCAGTTGACGCAGGTCTGGACAATCAAGTCATTTCTTTTCAGTTGACCATAGTGATGCTTCAGAGGTAGGGACTCTGGAAGCCAGGCCAAAAAGACACAATCCTAGGTCTTTACTAGGACCAAGGAGAGAGAGAATCATTTCTCCTCTTGGGGTTGCTGAAGGCATAGGATCTAGGTCTGGTGCTGATGGTAGCTATCTTGCCACCTTGAAGGGACAGATTGCCTAAGAATAGAGTGAAAGCAGAGCCAACAGATGAAGAAGAACAGTTTCCTGATACTGAGTATTCTGTTATTTACACTGAATGAGACTTGACTAATGCACCTGAGGTGGTTTGAGAAAGTTCTTCAGTGTTGAATTGGGAGAGTCAGTGTGGTGTGATGGAAGAAGTCAGAGAGACCTGACTCACATTTCCCTCTGTAACAAAAACACTATAGCACCCTAGAAAAATTCATTAACACCCTGTGCCTAAATTTCCTCCTCTGTAAAATGGAGATACATGATGGTACATATCTGTTAGGTTATCAAGATTAAATGTGATAATGCAGTGCTTGACACACAAAAAGCACACAATAAATATTATGTATTATTCTTCCTATTAGCATTCTTACATACTGACTTTTCTACCTCTGCTGCTCTGCCATTTGCCTTACTTTTCTTCGTATAAAATTATTTCAGATCTACAAGCAGGGAGAGAGAGAGAGAGATTGAGATTATTGATCTAGTCTCCAGGACAAATACAAGCAATTTAAGGCTGAAACCAGACAAGAAAATGTACTTTCTTGCCAAGGAAGATGCTAGCCTTGACTGCTTAACAGGTGACAGCCCTGTGGGTTTTCTTTGACTCTGTCAGTCAAGCTTCACTTGAGTTTAATCTGATTGTTATGACTCCAGAGAACTTGTCTGGGAATTGGGGAGGGTTAATAAACAATACTTCATGGCCCCTGCAGTTGTGTGGACACCTAACACTTGTCATGTTGGATGTGTCCAGATACAGTCCAGGTTGCCTAAATGCTACCATGTCATGGAGAAGCTGAGCTTTGGGATAGCAGTGTCATATAAATGCTCCTATTTTCCAAAAGAGATGAGAACTTCTAGAATCCCCAAAACACAGAATGCTTGAATGGAGGGGACTAGGGAATTCTCCATTTACAAATCAGAGGCAAAGTAAGGAACTTAACCAAGGTCCCTTATTTAGTTAAAATTACAACCCTCTTTGTAGTACTTTTCTTTGCCGGAATAAGGAGGAAATTTGAGCCCAGGATGGCAAATAGATCTCAGCTGACATTCCAACTCCAAACAGTTGTTGGCGTTTGCAGCAGCACTGTGTTGTGAAAGATTCCCAGTCTGGCTTTAGAAGAAAATAGTACTGTAATCAATTAGCAGTGTCTGCCATGGACAACAGGCAGAAGTTTGCTGACCTTGAAGACTGGGCCAACATGTGGTTGCAGCAGGGGTAGGGGTGGGAAGGTCCAGTGTTAAGTTGGACCTATTGTACTCTCTCTCATTCTTCCTAGACAGGCCCTGTATTTCTGTTTATTCCATGGTGTATTTGATTTTGCCCATGGTCAGAACGACTGTGAATCATCACTCCAGGTTACTCCCCATCCTACCTGTGATAAGAAGATAAGCTGCAAAGTCAGGTCCTGTGCTAGCCAGATAACAGCTTTGTGTTTGTTTTTCCTCTTCCAGTGGGGTGATCACCTGGTCAAACAGATATCTCTCCAGTGCACGAGACCAGACTGCTGCAGAAGTCTATTGTTGCCTTTTCTTTGACTTATTTGAGGTAAAGATGTCATAGATTCTAGAACATAGGAGAGGCTCTGGGATCACCTGGTGAAATCAGATTTTACAGATGAGGAACCTGAGGCCCAAAGGAGGGAAATGGCTTGTCCAAAGTTACAGAGGGAAAAGCAGGCTGCCAGTCTTTCCACAGCGCCGTATTCATTTGCTTTATTCTTTCTCCAACCTTATCTCCCCAGTTATGGTCATCAAATTTCCCACATGGGAATCTTTTGAAAAATAACAAATTAATGGCATGTGACATATTGCAACTTTAGCAGAGAAGCAGCAACATAAATACAAAGTGACCATGACTAGCTTATATTTCAAAGGCAAGTAGCAGAAAGTGACAGAAGACTTGAAATGGTGGTGATAGTATTATTCTACTAAGGAGTGTGTCCATAGTATTATTCTACTAAGGAGCACGTCCCATTTCCTAAGTCACATCAGAAATTTTTTCTAAGACAGAATGTAAAACATCCTTTATTTGTAATATCTGCTAAGGACAATATATGACTATATTAATAATTGTACATTTTGGTAATTTTGAAAGTTTTGATAGTTTTGCATTTGAACAAAAAATGAGCCCCTGCTCTGTGCCAAAGAATGTTGCTGGGTGTTAGTAAGACAGAGATGAATAAAGCATGGTCCCAGATTTGCAAAGCTCATGGTCTGGTTGGGAAGACAAGTGGACCAAAAAAAAAAAAAAGTACAGCGCAATATGAAGGAAATTATAAATGTGTTCAGAGGGTAAAATAATGGCACAGAGGAGGGCAGATTAACTTTGGGAGGCAGCAGGAAGTTTTTACAGAAACAACATCTGAGCTAGGCTTTAAAGGATATACAGGAGTTCTTTAGTAGCTCTTGTGCACTGATCCACTCAATAAACTTAACAGCTCAGGGCATGCCGATTACTGTGTTCGGCACTGGGGGGTGAGATACGTAAGATAGAGTCCCTGGCCTCTCGGAACTCATAGACTAGACAAGAGGTAAATATATAAACAAAGAATTACATTGCAATATGTTGAGAGCAAGAGTCATTGAGAGAACCCAAGAGGGTCATAAGTAAAGGCCATGTTGAGGAAAGGACTTGGGGGGTATTTTCTCTCTATGTTTGTAATGTTCCTTTTCAGCAAGTACTTATGGGTCATCTGACAGCAATGCAATATCCACAGGAAAATAACTATTTACAAGATAATTAATGAGAAGATAAGGAAACTGAAAAAGTGACAGAAACCTAGCTAACAACATCCATTTAACAAAAAAATTTTAAGCCTCTACCATGTGCTAAGCACCATACTAATTTGTGGGCATACAAGAGAGAGAAATACCAGGTGGGCATAAAATCAAGGGGTTAATGGCATGGGTGATGGAGTCAGCCTGCCTGGGTTCAAATCCCAGTTTCCCAACCTGTTAGCTATGAGATTTTGGACTAGTTGTTGAACCTCTCCGTACTTTAGTTTCCTCATCTGCAAAAAGTGGATGACAAAATAACTCTGGTTATTGTGTTATTAAAAACAGTAAAGCAGGGCTTCCCTGGTGGCACAGTGGTTGAGAGTCCGCCTGCCGATGCAGGGGACACGGGTTCGTGCCCCGGGCCGGGAAGATCCCACATGCCGTGGAGCAGCTGGGCCCGTGAGCCATGGCCGCTGAGCCTGCGCGTCCGGAGCCTGTGCTCCACAATGGGAGAGGCCACAACAGTGAGAGGCCCGCATACCGCATAAAACAAAAACAAAAAACAGTAAAGCAGGCAAAGGGCTCAACTTAGTGCTGGACACGTGGTAAGTGTTCAATAAAAGTGTTACCACGAAGAAGATGATGAGGAGGAGGAGGATAAACAGATGCTGAATATGAAGAGCGTTGTGATGAATTTGGACTTTCTCTTCAACCACCAAAGCCAATAAAAGGTTTTAATCAAAGAAGTGACATGATCAGATTAAATTTTAAAAATATTTTTATTAAATAAATTTAAAATATACACAAAAGCAGAGAGCATACTTTAATATACTCGCATATACATACGACTTAGATTCTATAAATATCTAGATTTTGCCCCATTTGCCTCATCTATCAATTTTTTCCCTGCTTAAGAATTTTAAAGTATTATAAAACAATCACAGACATAACTGAATCTTTACATGCCTACGAATGCATCTTGTAAAAATATGCATATTTTCTTAAGACTACCATGGCATTATCATTCTTAACATTACTAATCCCTTGGTGTTATCTAACACTCACTCCATATTCAGATTTCAATAGTTGTCTCAAATGTCTTCTTAGTTGTTTGAAATCAGGACCTAAAAAATGCCTACATATTACATTCAATTTTAAGCCTCTTGGTCTTTTTAATCCTTTTTTTTTCCATATCACAGGTTTTCTGAAAAGAATTAGATTTGTCTTTTTGCTTATTTATGGTGTCATTTAACTTGTTCCTCTATAGCACAGTTTTCTTATAAATTGGAAGATAACTCTAAAATTTTGATTAGATTTGGGTTCAGCAGATTTTGGCAGGAATATTTCATAGTAGTGTGCCAATTATAAGCACTTTTCACCAAAAATGTTCAGGTCTCCTTCCCAGTGTATGGTAGAATAGCACTTCTTTGCCTCATTAAAATTAACTGTGATCATGTGACTTGTTTTGGTTAATTAAATGAGTGGAAGCAAAACGTATATGTTCCTGGGAAGAGCTCTAAGAGCCAGTATATGATTTGCCTTTTTCCTTTTCCTCTGCCAGTGTGATCATGGGAGGACATGTTGAGATGCTCTTCTATCAGCCTGGGCCCTGATTAGGTAAGTAATCACTGAAATTTAGGTATATTTGTTATTGCAGCATAATCTTGTCCATTTTGACTAATATATTGCATTAGATCATAAGGTGCATAATGTCTAGTTGTCCCACTTGTAGTAATTGGTTGGTATATTCATGCTTTTCAAGCATACATGGAACATTCTCCAGAATAGATCATATACTAGGCCACAAAATGTCTCAATAAATTTCAAAGAATTGAAATAACACGAAGTATGTTCTCCAACCACAACAGAATTAAATTAGAAATCAATAGCAGAAAGAAATTTGAGAAACCACGAATGTTTGGAAATTAAACAACACATTTCTAAATAACTCATGGATCAAAGAAGAAACTACAAGGGAAATTTGAATTGATTTACAATGAAAGCAAAATATATCAAAATTTATGGGATGCAACTTAAAGCAGTGCTAAGAGGGAAATATATAGCTTTAAATACCTATGTTAAACAAAAATAATCTCAAATCAGTAACCAAATCTTCCACCTTAAGAATCTAGAAAGTGAAGAGCAAAGTAAGCACAAAGTAAGGAGAAGAAAGTAAATAATAAAGATTAGAGGGCAAGTCAATGAAATACACAACAAAAAGTTAAGGAAATCAATGAAATCATAAGTTGAATGTCTGAAAAGATCATCAAAATTGACCAAACCTTTAGCTAGAGTAAGGAAAAGAAAAGACACATATCATCAAATCAGGAATGAAATAGAGGATATCACCATTAACTCTACAGAAATTAAAAAGATAAGGGAAAACCATGAATAGCTTTATACCAAAAAATAGACCAAATGAAAAAATTTTTAATTCTTAGAAAGATACAAATTACCAAAACTGACCCAAGAAGAAATAAAAAATCTGAATAGATCCATAACAAGTAAAGAAATTGAATTAGTAATTAAAAATCTTCCTGGAAAAAAAGCCTAAGCCTAGATAGTTTCATTGGTGAATCCTGTCAAACATTTAAAGATATAATAGCAATCCTTCACAAATTCTTCCAGAACATACTGGAGGAAGCAACACTTCCCAACTCACTTTATGAAACCAGTATTACTCTGATACCAAAGCCAAAGGCATAACACAAATAAAAAATTTAGGTCAATGTCCTCAATATAGACATAAAAATCCTCAAAATAGTAGCAAACCAAATCCAGTGTCATAGAAGATTAGACATTATGATCAAGTGAGAATTATCCTAGGAAAGCAACATTGGTTTAACATTCAAAGGGGTAAAAGCCTACATCCCTTCATTGTAAATTTCCTCATCAATCTTTAATCCAATGATTTCATCCACTGATGATCACTGTCTGAACCAATTATTTCATTAAGAATTGCAGAATGATGAATTTCTAATGCTATCCTTCCTAACACATTTGTTAGTCAGAATCCCTCCCTAAAAGATAAAAAATTTCCCGCATCAACTAGGACTATTATGCTACTGTGGAATACACTTCCTCCAGGAAAGGCAGGATATATATTTGTTTCTTTTCCTTTAATTGCAAGTTTGCAGAGTAAGGTGTTGGTGACCTAGTTACTGCTAATTGTGTCCAATGATGTGTTTTTCTCCTTCTTTCCTTTTTTTTCCCCTTCCTTTTCTTTTTACTTTCTCTTTTTTTGAGTATCATTTTGAATGTATGGTTTTTATATAGTCAATGTGTTTTAATCAATTTTAGTCATAATTCTCTTGAGGCATAAAACGTCTTGTTTTAGCCAATGAGAAGTCCCTCATGTCAGATCTTTGTTTTTTTAACTGGACCTCATTACTCTTTAATAGTTTCCTTGCTTCCTTATACAATAACATATCCCCAACTCAGTTATTCTATTTCCTGCCGTTTCTACATGCATTTCTGCTTCCTTTTAGTAGGAAGGTATTTAGAGCCCACAGTCTGGGTCCTGGGCTTACTCATTATTCCTGGGTCACCATTGCTTCTAGGCCTTTTTAGTGGATGATTAGGAATAAGTATTTTTGAAAAAGAATCATGAGTTCACACTGATATTTTCAGTTTATTTTTAGAGCATTATGCTAAGTGAGATAGAAAGAGAAAAACAGGTACTGTATGCTATCACTTACATGTGCAACCTAAAAAAGTTGAATGTGTAAAAACAGAGTAGAATGATGGTTGCCAGGGCTTGGGGGGTGTGGAAATTGGGAGATGTCGTTTAAAGGTACAAGTTTGCAACTACTAGACAAGTAAGTTCTGGAGATCTAATTCACAGCTTAGTGATTGTAGTCAACAGTGCTATAGCGTAAACTTCAAAGTTGCTAATTAGACTAGATTTTTACTGTTCTCAACACAAAGAAGAGATAATGATTACTATGTCACTGTAGTAATCATATTGCAATATATAAATGTACCAAACCAACACGTTGTACACCTCAAACTTATATAATGTTATATGTCAATTATATCTCAATTAAAAATAAAGGTATTTATTAACTTCTAAAATAATAGTTGTCTTATTTTGCTAAAAATCTTTGTTCTAACAACATTAATATGATTAATAATTTGTTTTATCCTACAATATGTACCAAATATTTCTAAAAGTAATACCAATATTGCTATAATTTATACTATATTTAGAATATATTTATATGAATTATCTTACATTACATGTAAAATATGTTAGATTTATAGTGTAAAATAATATTACTATATTTATAGTAACCTATTAGTATACTTGCAATGTAAGAAATTGTCATTTTATAGTCAAAAATGGTAAAATATTGGCAATTTCATATGGTTCAACCTAATACTAACAATAAGACTACTGAATGAAGTTTAAGATTTATTTGCAACTTTTCTTGATTCTTAAAATATATTTCATAAGAATGTAAAGTCAAAATACTTTTATGAAAGTTACTTGAAATAATTATTTTCTTCGTGTGGTTAATAAAAAGTTGTTTTTATTTTTTTCATTTTAATTTGGTTTTAATTTTTAGAAATCTTATTTTACTTTTACTTAATGTTATTTTTTGAATGTGTAAACATTTACGTGATTCCAAAGTCAAGATTTATAAGAGGACATATTCAGACAAGTTTTGCTGCCAACCTATGTCCTCAATTGTGCACTTCCTTCTCTTGTATTTTGATAAGTTTTTGGTTTATCTTCCAGAATTTTCCTTTGCAAATATAAGCAACTAATATATACATATGTGTGTGTAAGCATGTATGTGGTTTCCCCTTTCTTATACAAAGTTATCTATACTGTTGTGCATCTTGCTTGTTTCTCATGAGAGTATCAGATTAGCATTTTGAAAAGATCACTCCATCTCCTGTAGGCAGAAGAGATTGGAAACGGACATCCTACTGGAAATAGGGAGGCAAATGTGGAGGCCACAGCAGTTGTCTAAACAAGCAATGTTGGTGGTGGTCAGGACTAGGGTAGTGGCAGTGGAGATGGAGAGAAGTGGACAGATTGGAGATAAATTTTGGAGGTTGGAGGTATAGGACCTAGAGGTTGTTTGGATGTAGGTGGAACCCACAACTTTGTGCAGAAAATCCAGGCCAGCCCCCTGGTCACATTTATATTCCCAGTGGGATGCAGTTTTTCTATGGAATAGAATACTAGACCATATCTATACTCTTCTCTTTTTTAAAAAAAGTTATAATAGAAAATTTCAAACATACATAAACTAGAAGAGTATACTGAACTCCAACATACTAATCACAGAGATCCAACAATTATCAACCTATGGCCTACCTAATTTTATCTATACTCCCAGCTACTCTTATCACCCTCCCCCACCCCTAACAATATTTTGAAGCAAATACTGGGAATCTTGTCATTTTATCTCTCTGTTCAGTATTTTCCAGCACCTTGGGGAGAGATTGTTATCTAAATCCCACTGTTCCTTTCTCTGATACCTGCCACTCTACTAACTGACTCATTAAAGTTCATTGCTTTATTGTAAGGCTTTGATCCCTTTAAAAATTCAACACAGCTTGTGTTTCACAGAGATACCCAATGCACAGTTTGACTTAAAAATGGAATCCCTTTGCTTGCTAGATGGTAGTGGTGGAGAAAAAGGTCAGGTATAAAGGTGACTTATTCATCCACAAACACTCCTCCCGACTTCCCCATGAAAACACTGCAGTGTGGTTGGCAGTAGAAGCCATAACCAGGTGCCCTTGTGCCGCAGGGCACGTGGCATGTCGTTTCTCCTAGAGAAGCTCCCTGACTCGTGGCAACCAGTCAGCCTCCCCTTTTTGACTTCCCACTGAGCTGTGACTCAGATATAACTTTCTGCCCATGCCACCAAATACCTGGACTGAGTGTGTTACAACCTATTTACTTGCTGAAGTGTAAGGCCTTTCTTCCCACTTGGAGTCTTCATTGTCATTACTTGCAGCCTGAAGCTATCCTGACTTATCTCAATGTCCTTTGCACCAATATCTGTTTTATTGTACAAGCGTGTCTGTAGGCGTTACCATGCAATGCTCAGTTACTGACAATTTTCCTAACCTCTCTCAGAACTCCATTTTCCCAGCTCTAAAATAGAGCCCATTTTACCACCTACTTCCTAGCCTTGATGTGATGATTAAAGATGGTACCTAAAGATACCTAGCACTATGTCTCAGACACACTTGTTACTGCATTAACTCATCTCATGGATACCAATTTTGTCTTCCACATTTACCCCATGTTCTGAACCCTCTTTCCTGTCTGCTTTGGTTATTATTATTATAGGGAGTAGAACTGTCTGACAAAGGAAAGATTCTTGATCATTGTGAGTCTCAATATTCTCAGGTGTAAAATGGGATTTTAATATGTGTAAAACGTTTTGTGGGTTAAACAAAAAATGGATATGAAAGTGACCAGCACTGTGCCTGGCACATAATAAGTATTTAACAAAGACTTGGGGGATTGTCAGAGCCTGGGCTGGGTCACAGATTGGGGTGGTGTATGTCTCTCTGACAGATTCTTCTCCTCAAGTTGAAAAGATTTAGGTGTCATTCCTCAGGTGGGCAGAGAGAAACAAGCTTTTCCTGCCAGTCTAACAAGTCTCATGTCAGAGGGCTATAAACAGTAGTTGTTCTCCTTGGAAACTATTTGGGCCCCAAAGCAAGCTCAGCTCCAAACAAAATTATTTGAACTAACCTGAATTGTTTAATAAATGGCACAAATTTCCAGAGTTCTACAGGTATCTTAAAATGAGCTTGTTTCATTATTTATCAGTTCTCTCCACATTATCAACTGTATGTAGTCAACTAATTTATCTTGTCCTAGAGCTATGAAATCAATCCATTTTAGGTATATTATGACTATAGTTCTGGAACTCAGTAGCCTTTGTGCTACTAAACTCAGTTGAACAGGCCCCCAGGGATGAGGGGGTGGGAAGGAGACAGCACCATAGTGGAAAAAGTGGTTTTAATTTTAACTTTTATTCGGTATTAACCATTTTCCCACACTGCTTTGTAAATCATAGAGAGGAAAAAGAACAAAGCAATAAAAGCAAAATATGTTCAAATAAAGCCCCACAGTGTAACATAGTAGTAGGTGGTGAAGCCCTTGGGGGCTTAATTTTTTTTTAATGTTTCATTTGCTTCTGAATTTGAAATTTCAGAAGGCAGAAGAAAACCTCAGTTTTGACTTTTTAATAATATAGTTTAGATTGCTTTTGAATCAAGACCAAAAAATGCCCCCTCAAAGCTCTCTTCCAGGACACGATTCTTGATTATTATCTCACCCAAGTTTTTATTTTATTTTTAAAAATTATTTATTTATTTATTGGTTGCATTGGGTCTTCGTTGCTGCGTGCAGGCTTTCTCTAGTTGTGGTGAGCTGGGACTACTCTTCGTTGTGGTGCACGGGCTTCTCATTATGGTAGCTTCTCTTGTTGCAGAGCATGGGTTCCAGGTGCACGGTCTTCAGTAGTTGCAGCACGCAGGCTCAGTAGTTGCAGCATGTGGGCTCAGTAGTTGCGGCACATAGGCCCTAGAGTGTGCAGGCTTCAGTAGTTGTGGCACACAAGCTCAGTAGTTGTGGCTTGTGGGCTCTAGAGCACAGGCTCAGTAGTTGTGGCACACGGGCTTAGTTTCTCTGCGGCATGTGGGATCTTCCCAGACTGGGGATCGAACCCGTGTCCCCTGCATTGGCAGGCGGATTCTTAACCACTGCGCCACCAGGGAAGTCCCTCACCAATTTTTTTTAACAAGGGGGATACTAGCCTCCTACTTCTAAGGTTTGTGTAGGGCTGTTGTATTGTTTAGGTCATTGTATTAGTCCATCTCTGGTGTACAGTGGAGTTGCATCAAATACACATTAAACTCTTTGAATTCAGCTGCCTGCATTTGGCAAAAGAGGAGAGAGGCAGACAGGATTTGAAAAGTGTGAGCAAGTCCGCTCTTTATTCCACTGGCCCGTGAACAAATGTTTATTGGTTTCATGGGATGCAGTAATTGCAAAAGTTCTCCAGGCTAAGTGTGAGTTTAGTGCTGGAAACTCGAAATTTTTTTTTTTTTTTTTTTTTCGGTACACGGGCCTGTCACTGTTGTGGCCTCTCCCATTGCGGAGCACAGGCTCTGGACGCACAGGATCAGCGGCCATGGCTCACGGGCCCAGCCGCTCCGCGGCATGTGGGATCTTCCCAGACCGGGGCATGAACCCGTGACCCCTGCATCGGCAGGCGGACTCTCAACCACTGTGCCACCAGGGAATTTTTTTATAGTGTGGTCTTAAAACTTCTTTATTTGGTGATAAAAAGAAGAAAAAGCAATATCTTCCACCCCTACAAAGAAGCGTAATGGACTTTGAAGGGTAGTTACAGCTTTATGCACCAACTTCAAACCAACCCCCACAAAGGTGGGACTCTACTGCAAACCAGATGTAGGAGACATGAATCAGTGTGGCTGCCCAGATCGTAGCAGTTTCCTCAATAGCACCTCTGTCCTGTCTTCCCTGGCTGAATAATCTTGGGGCAAAGACATGGCCTAAGCAAGGACAACCAGCCTCTCCATCCCAGGAACCTGAAATCTGAATGAAGAGATGCAGACAGAGACATCTCCACAGCAGAGTTATTTGAGTGGCAGCTTCAGTGACTCCCAGGGCTGAAATCCCACAAGCTGCTCTCGTCCCCGCTCCTTTCAAATCCTGTTTGGCAACTCTTACGATTCTGTGAGTTTTCCTAATATCTTAAAGGAAGTTAGCCAGAGTTGCTTTTTGTGTTTGCAACCAAAAGAACTTTAATTAATACACCAAGTTATCATCCCATTAAGTTAAAAGCTTCTTGGAATTAGAACTGAATCATTAAATTAATTAAATTTAATTAAATTAATCCCAACATCAATGGGTAAGGGAAGAAGACCCCTCCAGTGGAGGTGGAATAGGGGTAGGGAAAGAGAATATTCACTGGGCAATAACCTATCTTGGACAGTCTCCATGTTCTTACCTTCTTCCATTTCAAGCAGGTATTCAGCCCCATAAGGGATTACTTCCTCAGGGATTATTTTGTGTCTAAGAGGCAGCAGGAGTAGAAATACTTGAAGACAGAAACTTTTCCTGTTCGTCATAAAAGCCTAAAAATTACTGAAGCAACTATATGTTTGAGGTCAGCCGGAAGTGAGAAAAATGCCTTTGAAGTTAACCAGAGGAAAAAGGAAGAGAGTTCACAGAATTTAAGTAGAAGTCAGTGAGGATGGAAAAATCATTTGCCAAAACGTGGCTCCTAAGTACAGGGATGCTGTGCCTCAAAAAAAAAAAAAAAAAAAAAGTTCCCCTAGCCCCACAGGGAGCTCATGATAGAGGCCCCATACCTAAAGTGACCACTGAGCGACTGGACACCATGATAGCCTGGAGTTTGGAACAGTACCCCTACTCTTTGGACACCACCTGAGGTTCTGGATTGACATGGGGCCCTGGAAAGGTGCAGGGTCCATAATGACTGAGGCTGAATTTCCTGCTGGCTTGGGCACTTGGAAGAAGAAAAGGTTTCTCTTTAGAAGATGAAAAAGATTATATAAGTTGCACAACAGTATTTACAGCCTAAGATTCTTACCTACCACATGGGTTATTTTATTTGCTGTTATAAATGATGTTATGAACTTTTGGGGTGCTTTGAAGTTTGTTGCAAGGTTTAGTAAATCAAAATACAGATACCCAATTAAATTTGTGTTTCAGATGAACAACAAATAATTGTTTTTAGTATTAGTATATCCTAGGCAATATTTGAGACATACTTATACTAAAAATTATTCTTTATTTCTCTAAAATACAAATTTAATTGGGTGTGCTACATTTTATTCAATAACACTATGTAGGGCTCTGTAAGCATAAAGCATATTTGGACCAGTAAAGGGTGGCTATTGGATGACCTGGCCATTTCTGACCTGTTGTACAGCCATCCAACATACTCTTTGAGAGCTGGGGTTACTCTGAAGTAGAAGGTGGGCTTCCCACTGGGGACACTCAAAGGGTGCTGAGCTCCCCTGTCCCTGATATATCGAGTGCTTTGCCCACGACTTGCCTCTCTGTTCAGAAGACATGTCAGGCAAGAGCAGCAGGAATTCTCACATCCAGCCTGCTTCTTCCCTGCCCTTACTAATTTAGGATGGTTTCCACAATTTTGTGGACATAACTGTGTAATCTAATAAAGGTAGATTAAATTACAGTTGAGTATTTTCAGATCTGAACGTGGGAAAAATGTATCCTGTTTCAAAAAAATGATCAACCGCCCCGCACTCGTTTTGTTTTTCTTTTATCTGGGAACTGGGCAAGCAGGAGCTATCTTGGGTTATTGTATGTGAAAGTCTCAAAGCTGTGTTGGTTTTGTAACAAAAAAAACAACAACAAGAAAACCCTCAAATGCACAAAATTTTGTTCTACCACATACCAAAGATAGGAGGAACCTGAACTACGGCTTTGGAAATAGATATTTCACTTTAAGAAAAATAAGAGCACTCATCTTGGTCACCACCACATAGCACACACACACACACACATACACACGCACGCACCATTTCTGAAGACTCTTCAAGTGAGAAATGCTGGCTACTAAATCACTTCGGTAATTCTGTGAGCAGAAAAAAGAACATGAATTTGAACCAGATGAAATATTGGCTCTGCTCAGGTTCAGCTGGCAGCATATTTAGATACAGAGATTTTGATCTGGTTCAATAGGTTTAGAGTATTAGGGTGGTGAACTCTGGTTTTTGGTTCACAGTGGAGGTTGAGTCCCAAGAGAGAGAAAATGATGTTCTTCCCCACTTCACATGGTTAAAAAAAGACCTCTTGTTTCCATTGATTGATTGACTAATTGTTTGGCACTGTTAGCTTTGCCCAGTGGTCTAATGCATAATAGCACATCTCCAGTGAAGTAGAGTGTTTGCTAAAAACTTGTGGTTGTTTCTTGGCCATTTTCTCATTAGTAGAGTGAGATGGGCAGGACCCATGGCAAGTCAAAAAGGCTAGCGTTGAACATAAGACCACTGGAAATGCAGTCTAATTCTATTTTGGATACCCTCTAAGAAATTTTTTCTTCTTCTTGCCTCAGCAAATGGATTTGGAGCTTTCCAGAACTCAGAAGATTCAACATGAGATGCTCAAAGCTCCAGAAAGCATAAGAAGCTTTCCTTAATTCATGCAGTACACATATTTAATCTGTTGGCTGAGGTTGACCTCTCCATGTTTTTAAGAAGAAAATGTCAGAAAACAAAGTGAGAATGTATACAAAAAAACCCCCCAAACAAAAACTCTTTGGAGGAATAAAATTAAAGTGTCCAAGAGAACAAACATTTTAACACTGTAAAACTCTTTAGAAACACCTAAATATTCAGTATACAAATTACAAACAATTCTTAGTTGTTTATTTTAATTTTTTACATGAAGTATAGTTGACTTACAATGTTGTGTTATTTTGCTGTTGTACAGCAGAGTGATTCAGTTATACATAGATATACATATTCTTTTCCATTATGGTTTATTACAGGATATTGAATATACTTCCCTGTGCTATACAGTAGTACCTTGTTGTTTATCTATTTTATACATAGTAGTTTATATCTGCTACTCCCAAACTCATAATTTATCCCTCCCCACCCCCTTTCCATTTTGGTAACCATAAGTTTGTTTTCTATGTCTGTGAGACTGTTTCTGTTTCGTAAATACGTTCATTTGTGTCATATATTAGATTCCACATAAAAATGATATCATATGGTATTTGTCTTTTTCTAAAAAATTTTATTCTATTTATTTTTTATACAGCTGGTTCTTATTAGTAAAATAGATATATTATTTTACTAATTAGTAAAAATATATTTGTATATTAGTAAAAATAGATATATTTTATACATATTATTGTATATATGTCAATCCCAATCTCCCAATTAATCCCCACCACCACCACCACCCGCACCCCGCTTTCCCCACTTGGTGTCCATACTTTTGTTCTCTACATCTGGGTCTCTATTTCTGCCTTGCAAACTGGTTCATGTGTACCATTTGTCTAGGTTCCACATATATGCGTTAATATACGATATTTGTTTTTCCCTTTCTGACTTACTTCACTCTGTTTGACAGTCTCTAGGTCCATCCATGTCTCTAAAAATGACCCAATTTCATTCCTTTTCATGGCTGAGTAATATTCCATTGTACATATATACCACATTTTCTTGATCCATTCGTTTGTCGATGGGCATTTAGGTTGCATCCATGTCCTGGCTATTGTAAATAGTGCAGCAATGAACATTGGGGTGCATGTATCTTTTCAAATTATGGTTTTCTCTGGGTATATGCCCAGTAGTGGGATTGCTGAGTCATATGGTAATTCTATTTTTAGTGTTTAAGGAACCTCCATACTGTTCTCCATAGTGGCTGTATCATTTTACATTCCCACCAACGATGCAAGAGTGTTCCCTTTTCTCCACACCCTCTCCAGCATTTGTTGTTTGTAGATTTTCAGATGGTGCCCATTCTAACTGGTATGAGGTGATACCTCATTGTAGTTTTGATTTGCATTTCTCTAATAATTAGTGATGTTGAGCAGCTTTTCATATGCTTCTTGGCCATCTGTTTGTCTTCTTTGGAGAAATGTCTATTTAGGTCTTCTGCCCATTTTCGGATTGGGTTGTTTGTTTTTTTAATATTGAGCTGCATGAGCTGTTTATATATTTTTGAGATTAATCCTTTGTTGATTCATTTGCAAATATTTTCTCCCATTCTGAGGGTTGCCTTTTCATCTTGTTTATAGTTTCCTTAGCTGTGCAACAGCTTTTAAGTTTCATTAGGTCCCATTTATTTTTGTTTTTATTTCCATTTCACTTAGGAGGTGGGTCAGAAAGGATCTTCCTGTGATTTATGTCATAGAGTGTTCTGCCTATGTTTTCCTGTAAGAGTTTTATAGGGTCTGGCCTTACATTTAGGTCTTTAATCCATTTTGAGTTTATTTTTGTGTATGGTGTTAGGGAGTGTTCTAATTTCATTCTTTTACATGTAGCTGTTCAGTTTTCCCAGCACCACTTACTGAAGAGACTGTTTTTTCTCCATTGTATATCCTTGCCTCCTTTGTCATAGATTAGCTGACCATAGGTTTGTGGGTTTATCTCTGGGCTTTCTATCCTGTTGCATTGATCTATATTTCTGTTTTAGTACCAGTACCATGTTGTCTTGATTACTGTAGCTTTGTAGTATGGTCTGAAGTCAGGGAACCTGATTCATCCAGCTCCGTTTTTTTCCCTCAAGATTGCTTTGGCTGTTTGGGGTCTTTTGTGTCTCCATACAAATTTTAAGATTTCTTCTTCTAGTTCTGTAAAAAATGCCACTGGTAATACAATAGGGATTGCATTGAATCTGTAGATTGCTTTGGGTAGTATAGTCATTTTCACAATATTGATTCTTCCAATCCAAGAACATGGTACATCTTTCCATCTGTTTGTGTCATCTTTGATTTCTTTCATCAGTGTCTTATAGTTTTCTGAGTACAGGTCTTTTACCTCATTAGGTAGGTTTATTCCTAGGTATTTTATTCTTTTTGTTGCAATGGTGAATGGGATTGCTTCCTTAATTTCTCTTTCTGATCTTTCATTGTTAGTGTACAGGAATGCAAGAGATTTCTGTGCATTAATTCTGTATCCTGCTACTTTACCAAATTCATCAATTAGCTCTAGTAGTTTTCTGGCGGCATCTTTAGGATTCTCTATATATAGTATCATGTCATATGCAAACAGTGGCAGTTTTACTTCTTTTGCAATTTGTATTCTTTTTATTTCTTTTTCTTCTCTGATTACTGTGGCTAGGACTTCCAGAACTATGTTGAATAATACTGGTGATAGTGGTCATCCTTGTCTTGTTCCTGATCTTAGAGGAAATGCTTTCAGTTTTTCACCATTGAGAATGATTTTTGCTGTGGGTTTTTTGTATATATATGGCCTTTATTATGTTGAGGTAGCTTCCCTCTATGCCTACTTTCTGGAGAGTTTTTATCATAAATGGGTGTTGAATTTTGTCAAAAGCTCTTTCTGCATCTATTGAGATGATCATATGGTTTTTATTCTTCAGTTTGTTAATATGGTGTATCACATTGATTGATTTGTGTATATTGAAGAATCCTTGCATCCCTGGAATAAATCCCACTTGATTATGGTGTATGATCCTTTTAATGTGTTGTTGGATTCTGTTTGCTGGTATTTTGTTGAGGATTTTTGCTTCTATATTCATCAGTGATATAGGTCTGTAATTTTCTTTTTTTGTAGTATCTTTGTCTGGTTTTGGAATCGGGGTGATGGTGGCCTCATAGAATGAGTTTGGGAGTGTTTCTCCCTCTGAGATATTTTGGAAGAGTTTGAGAAGGCTCGGTTTTAGCTCTTCTCTAAACGTTTGATAGAATTTGCCTGTGAAGCCATCTGGTCCTTGCCTTTTGTTTGTTGGCAGATTTTTAATCACAGTTTCAGTTTCATTACTTGTGATTGGTCTGTTCATATTTTCTATTTCTTCCTGGTTCAGTCTTGGAGGGTTATACCTTTCTGAGAATTTGTCCATTTCTTCCAGGTTGTCCATTTTATTGGCATAGAGTTGCTTGTAGTAGTCTCTTAATGATGCTTTGTATTTCTGCGGTGTCTGTTGTAACTTTTCCTTTTTCATTTCTAATTTTATTGATTTGAGTCCTCTTCCTCTTTTCCTTGATGATTCTGGCTAAAGGTTTATCAAGTTTGTTTATCTTCTCAAAGAACCAGCTTTTAGTTTTATTGATCTTTGCTGTTGTTTTCTTTGTTTCTATTTTATTTATCTCTGCTATGATCTTTATGATTTCTTTCCTTCTGCTAACTTTGGGTTTTGTTTGTTCTTCTTTCTCTAGTTCCTTTAGGTGTAAGGTTAAATTGTTTATTTGAGGTTTTTCTTGTTTCTTGAGGTAGGATTGTGTTGCTATAAACTTCCCTCTTAGAATTGCTTTTGCTGCATCCCATAGGTTTTGAATCATCGTGTTTTCATTGTAATTTGTCTCTAGGTATATTTTGATTTCCTCTTTGACTTCTTCAGTGGTCTCTTGGTTATTTAGTAACGTATTTTTTAGCCTCCATGAGTTTGTGTTTTTTACGTCTTTTTCGCTGTACTTGATTTCTAATCTCATAGCATTGTGGTCAGAAAAGATGCTTGATATGATTTCAGTTTTCTTAAATTTACTGAGGCTTAATTTGTGACCCAAGATGTGATATATCCTGTAGAATGTTCCGTGTGCACTTGAGGAGAAAGTGTAATCTGCTGTTTTTGGATGGCATGTCCTATAAATATCAATTAAATCTATCTGGTCTATTGTGTCATTTAAAGCTTATGTTTCCTTATTATTTTTCTTTTGTATGATCTGTCCATTGGCGTACGTGAGGTGTTAATGTCCCGCACTATTATTGTGTTACTGTCGATTTCCTCTTTTATAGCTGTTAGCAGTTGTTTTATGTATTGAGGTTCTCCTATGTTGGGTGCATATATATTTATAATTGTTATGTCTCCTTCTTGGATTGATCCCTTGATCATTATGTTGTGTCCTTCCTTGTCTCTTGTAACATTCTTTATTTTAAAGTCTATTTTATCTGATATGAGTATTGTTCCTTCAGCTTTCTTTTGATTTCCATTTACATGGAATATCTTTTTCCATCCCTTCACTTTCAGTCTGTATGTGTCCCTAGGTCTGAAGTGGGTCTCTTGTAGACAGCACATAGATGGGTCTTGTTTTTGTATACATTCAGCAAGACTGTGTCTTTTGGTTGGAGCATTTAATCCATTCATATTTAAGGTAACTATAGATATGTATGTTCCTATGACCATTTTCTTAATTGTTTTGGGTTTGTTTTTGTTAGTCTTTTTCTTCTCTTGTGTTTCCCACTTAGAGAAGTTCCTTTAGCATTTGTTGTAGAGCTAGTTTGGTGGTGCTGATTTCTCTTAGCTTTTGCTTGTCTGTAAAGCTTTTCATTTCTTCATCAAATCTAAATGAGATTCTTGGCAGATAGA
Source organism: Stenella coeruleoalba (assembly GCF_951394435.1). Taxonomy (NCBI): domain Eukaryota; kingdom Metazoa; phylum Chordata; class Mammalia; order Artiodactyla; family Delphinidae; genus Stenella; species Stenella coeruleoalba. The sequence continues at coordinate 135,951,409 of NC_137148.1, forward strand.
GTAATATTGGTTGTAGGTACTTCCTTTTTATCACTTTAAATATATTGTGCCACTCCCTTCTGGCTTGTAGAGTTTCTGCTGAGAAATCAGTTGTTAACCTTATGGGAGTTCCCTTGTATGTTACTTGTCATTTTTCCCTTGTTGCTTTTAATAATTTTTCTTTGTCTTTAATTTTTTTCTATTTGATTACCATGTGTCTTGGTGTGTTTCTCCTTGGGTTTATCCTGCCTGGGAGTCTCTGTGCTTCCTGGACTTGGGTGGTTATTTCCCTTTCCATGTTAGGGAAGTTTTTGACTGTAATCTCTTCAAATATTTTCTCTGGTCCTTCCTCTCTCTCTTCTCCTTCTGGGACCCCTATGATGTGAATGCTCATGCATTTAATGTTGTCCTAGAGGTCTCTTAGGCTGTCTTCATTTCTTTTCATTCCTTTTTCCTTATTTTGTTCTGTAGCAGTGAGTTCCACCATTCTGTCTTCCAGGTCACTTATCCGTTCTTCTGCCTCAGTTTTTCTGCTATTGATTCCTTTTAGTGTAGTTTTCAGTTATTGTATTGTTCATCTCTGTTTGTTTGTTCTTTAATTCTTCTAGGTGTTTGTTCTTTAATTCTACTAGATCTTTGTTAAACATTTCTTTCATCTTCTCGATCTTTACCTACATTCTTTTTCTGAGGTTCTGGATGATCTCCATTATCATTACTGTGAATTCTTTTTCTGAGAGGTTGCCTATCTCCACTTCATTTAGTTGTTTTTCTGGCGCTTTGTCTTGTTCCTTCATCTTGTACATAGTCCTCTGCCTTTTCATTTTGTCTGTCTTTCTGTGAATGTGGTTTTCATTCCACAGGCTTCAGGATTGTAGTTGTTCTTGCTTCTGCTGTCTGCCCTCTGGTGGATGAGGCCGTCTGAGAGGCTTGTGCAAGCTTCCTGATGAAAGGGACTGGTGGTGGGTAGAGCTGGGTGTTGCTCTGGTGGGTAGAGCTCAGTAAAAGTTTAATCTGCTTGTCTGCTGATGGGTGGGGCTGAGTTTCCTCCCTGTAGGTTGTTTGGCCTGAGGCAACCCAGCACTGGAGCCTGCAGGCTCTTTGGGCTCTGGAAGGGCTCACACCAAGGACCACTCCCCAGAACATATGCTGCCAATGTCCTGCCCCCGCTGTGAGCCACAGCCACCCCCCCCTACCCCGCCTCTGCAGAAGACTCTAACTCTAGCAGGTAGGTCTGCTTCAGTCTCCTATGGGGTCATTGCTCTTTCCCCCTGGGTCCTGATGCACACACCAGTTTGTGTGTGCCTTCCAACAGTGGAGTCTCTGTTCCCCCCCGTCCTGTCAAAGTCCTTCAATCAAATCCCACTAGCCTTTAAAGTCTGATTCTCTGGGAATTCCTCCTCCTGTTGCCGGATCCCCAGATTGGGAAGCCTGACATGAGGCTCAGAACCTTCACTCCAGTGGGTGGATTTCTGTGGTTTAAGTGTTCTTCAGTTTGTGAGTCACCCACCCAGCGGTTATGGGGTTTGATTTTATTGTGATTGTGCCCCTCCTACCATCTCACTGCAGTTTCTCCTTTGTCTTTGGATGTGGGGTATCTTTTTTTTGGGGGGGAGTATCTTTTTTGGTGACTTCCGGTGTCTTCTTGTCGATGATTGTCCAGCAGTTAGTTGTGATTTCAGTGCTCTTGCAAGAGGGAGTATTCATACATCCTTCTAATCTGCCATCTTGAACCAATCTCCTTGTCTGTCTTTCTGACTTACTGCACTGAGTATGATAATCTCTAAGTCCATCCCTGTTACTGCAAATGGCATTATTTCATTCTTTTTTATGGCTAAGTGGTATTCCATTGTATATACGTACCACATCTTCTTTATCCGTTCATTGTCAGTGGACATTTAGGTTACTTCCATGTCTTTGCTATTGTAAATAGTACTGCTGTGAACCTTGGGGTGCATATATCTTTTCAAATTATAGTCTCCTCAAGAGTGAGATTGCTGGATCATATGGTAGTTCTATTTTTCATTTTTAGGGACCCTCGATACTGTGTTCCATAGTGGTTGTACCAATATACATTCCCACCATTAGTGTAGGAGGGAATTCCTCACCTTCTCCAGCATTTGTTACTTGTAGACTTTTTAATGATGGCCATTCTGACCAGTATGAGGTGGTAACTCATTGCAGTTTTGATTTACATTTCTCTAATAATTAGTGTTGTTGAGCATCTTTTCACGTGCCTCTTGGTCATCTGTATGTTGCCTTTGGAGAAACGTCTGTTTCGGTCTTCTGCCCATTTTTTGATTGGGTTGTTTGTTTTTCTTTCTTTTGTTTTGTTTTTTATTGAGTTGTATGAGCTATTTGTATGTTTTAGAAATTAAGGCCTTGTTTGTCCCATTGTTTGCAAATATTTACTCCCAGTCCATAGGTTGTCTTTTTGTGGTGTTTATGGTTTCCTTTGCTGTGCAAAAGCTTGTAAGCTTGATTAGATCCCATTTGTCTATTTTTGCTTTTATTTCTATTGCCTTGGGAGACTGTCCCAAGAAAACATTGATATGATTTACGTCAGAGAATATTTTGTCTACGTTCTCTTTCCAGGAGTTTTATGGTGTCATGTCTTATATTTAAGTCTTTATGCCATTTTGAGTTTATTTATGTGTACAGTTTGTAGGTGTGTTCTAAATTCATTGATTTACATTTGTCTGTTCAGCTTTTCCAACACCACTTGCTGAAGAGACTGTCTTTTCTCCATTGTATATTCTTGCTTCCTTTGTCAAAGATTAATTGACTCTAGGTGTGTGGGTTTAGTTCTGGGCTCTGTATTCTGTTCCGTTGATCCATATGTCTGTTTTTGTGCCAATACCATGCCATTTTGATTGCTGTAGCTTTGTAGTACTGTCTGAATTCTAGAAGGGTTATGCCTCCAGCTTTCTTTTTCCTCAGGATTGCTGGGCAATTCTGGGTCTTTTATGCTTTCACATAAATTTTAGGATTATTTGTTCTAGATCTGTGAAAAATGTCATTGGTAATTTGGTAGGAATCACATTAAATCTGTAGATTGCTTTGGGTAGTATGGCCATTTCAACAGTATTAATTTTCCCAGTCTAAGAGCATGGGATATCTTTCCATTTCTTTGAATCATCTTTAGTTTCCTTTATCAATGTTTTATAGTTCTCAGCATATAAGTCTTTCAACTCCTTGGTCAAGTTTATTCCTAAGTATTTTATATATTTTATGTGATTTTAAAAGGGTTTTCTTAAACTTTCCCTTTGTGATATTTCATTGTTAGCAACAGGTTTCTGTATGTTAATCTTGTATCCTGCTACCTTGCTGAATTGATCGGTTCTAGTAGTTACTGTGTGGAGTCTTTAGGGTTTTCTATATATAGTATCATGTCATCTGCATACAATGACAGTTTTACCTCTTCTTTTCCAATTTGGATACATTTTATTTCTTTTTCTTGTCTGATTGCTGTGGCTAGGACTTCCAATACTCTGTTGAGTAGAAGTGGTGAGAGTGGACATCCTTGTCTTGTTCCAGATTTTAGCAGGAAGCCTTTCAGCTTTTCACTGTTGAGTATTATGTTTGTCATAAATACCTTTTATTATGTTGACATATGTTCCCTCTATACCCACTTTGGTAACGGTTCTTATCATGAATGGATGCTGAATTTTATCAAATGATTTTTCTGCATCTAGAGATGATCATGTGATTTTTGTTTTTTCTTTTGTTGATATGGTTATCACATTGATTGATTTGCATATGTTGAACCATCCTTGTGACCATGGGATGAATCCAACTTGATCATGGTGTGTGATCTTTTTTATGTGTTGTTGGCTTCATTTTGCTAATATTTTATTGAGAATTTTTACATGTATATTCATCAAAGATATTGGCCTGTAGTTTTCTTTTTTGGTATTGTCTAGTTTTGGTATCAGGGCGATGGTGGATTTAGAGAATGACTTTGGGAGTGTTCCCTTCTCTTAAATCTTTTGGAAGAGTTTGAGAGATACTTAGTTGTTTATTTTTAGTGATTCCCCAAAATCTTTAAGAAGAAAGAGATAAATGCCCTCCCACCACCACCACTCCACAAATATACATCTCACAGCTAAAATATATTTAAAAAGCCTGAGAGGTGTCTGTCCTGGTTTGATTACATACTCAGCCCAGTATTCTAAAATTGCTGTAAGTGCAGACTTTTAAAGTCAGGAACATAGAAATTTCAAGCTATCCAGAACATAATACCTTGATTTTTCAGATGAGTAAACTGAGGTTCAGAGAGGTGAAGTGACTTACCCAAGGTCACATGATTCATGCTTTATGGAGCCAGAACCAAAACTTGAATCTCCTGTTCTCAGGTCAGAGCATAAAAAGAATTAATATTCACAGTACTGTTCCCAAAGCCTCACAACAGCTTAGATCATCCCAGAATGACTGTCTTGGAATGACTGACCTTTAGCCATTCTGCAGTCCTTACTGCAGGTAAGAAAGAGAACATGGACATTCTGGAAACATGTTGAACTATCCCAGGATTGGAGCAAAAGGATTTTCTGCTTCACCCTTAATTACACACAAAAGTTCCCAAACAGCCCAATTTCCATAAGCATTCATTGCTGTTTTGCATCATTTGGGGGGCCCTTACATTCTCTGTATCCCCTTTTGCCCTATCAAAAAAAAAAAAAGAAAAAAAGGTCTTTGCTAACTCAGGCTTAAGCCACAGGATTTTCTAAGCTGTCCTAAGAGGGTCCTGCATGCCTAAAACTTGTTTTACCTTAAGTACCTAGGGTCTTGACTTGTAGGACACTGCTACTTGTTAAGCATCATGGGATGGTTAATCAGTATTTTGCCATCTCTCTTTTCAACTCCATGAGGAGGACATGGTTGTTTAGCTTCCATTCTTCCTTTATGGCAACACCTGCAAACTCTGACTCTTGGTTGATAAAGAAGAAAAAATTTGTAAACATGCTGGGATTAATTACTACTGGGATCTCTCTGCCCATCCATGCTAATAAAGTATGAGACTTCCCTCTATTTATCATCCTTATTTCCTCAGAGACACCAGAGAACAGCCCTCCCTAACAGAGTGGAATGAATCTGATTAACGCAGGATCCCAGCATCCCCAGTCCTTCATCACACCATCAGAAATAAAAAAGGTGTTTGGCGGGCGGGGGGAGGCATACATTACAGAGTATCTATGGGACCTTTTGTCTCCTGTGGACCACTGTCACCAGCCAGATTAGCATCTGAGGCAGGTAGTGGAAAGGCCTAATGTTCAGCCCTGTGTTTTTGTTGAAACTAATTTCCTTTCCAGCATTTGAGGCCTTGGCCACCGAGTCTTCCTGACAGGTCTGGCTTTTTTTTGCCAAAGAACAAATGTCAGGGTCTTTCTTGTCTTAGAAGGGAATGTGCTGTCTCACTGGCCTGCAGCAGGTTCCTGAGACACCAGATGCCAGGTCGGAGCCTTGTATGTGCTGGTTGTTGACTAATTGCAATGAAGATTGGCCTGAAGCTATGCCAAGGCCCTCAGCATGGTACCCCTTTAGTCAGGCCTTCCCATTCTTTTGAAAGAAAAGAGGATAGCAGGGTTAGGGGAACCGGGTCCTTGGAAAGGAGAAAGGCAGAAGTCAACACAAAGAAGTCATAAAATCAGGAAAATGTTAGATACCTAAGGACTCTTACATGTCCTTCAAGGCCCTGCCTGCTTGACCTCTAATTCTTCAGTTTCCTCTCCCTTCACACCCCCTCACACCCTGTTCCCTAGACACACTTGCCTTATTTCAGGGCCAAGTTCCCTCCCTCCACAGGGCCTTTTGCACAAGCTGTCTTAGCTCCTGGAACATCCCACACCGCACCACTAGTACAACCTGCCCTTTATCTATCTAATTGCACTTAACACTCAGCTCTTAGTTCTAAAGTCACAGACTCAGGTCGCCATGACTGGACTTTTGGGCAAGGCAGGGCCACCAATGTAAGGACTCAGAACACCTGCTTTCACTGTAATTTTATACTTATTTGTGGGATCATTTGAATAGTATCTATTCCTTTCCCATGATGGTAATCTCCATGAAGCCAGCTTCTCTACACTGGTTCCCTGCTATCTGCAGCCCCCAGCACACTTCATGGCACAAGGAGACATCTGTGGAATGGATGCAGTCTAGTTAGACTAAGCAGGTATCATGAACAGCATTTTTCCCCATAAAGTAACTAAACCCTTAGAGAGGTTAAGCACCTCACCCAAGGTCATGAGCTAGTTAATGGCAGAGCAGAGACTAGAAACTAGGCCACTTAACTTCTAATACAGGATACTTACTATACTTATGTGTACGTAGTTCAGAGGACCTGGGTTTTAACCTTGACTCTTCCATTTCCTTGCCTTGTAACCTTGATGAAGTAACATAACTTTTCTAAGCCTCATTTTCTTCATTTGCAAAATGGAGTTAATAATGTATCCACATTGTAAATCGATATAACTAATATAATAACTATCAACTATTACCACTCTAGGAATGCCTCAAAAAATCTAGACTTTATGAATTAAAAATTTGTGATAGGTCAGGTAAAAACTATGAAGAACTCTAAGCTCTTAAGAGCTCTTCAGAACTTATTTGAGGGGAAGAGGGAAAGGAGACAAAAGAGTTAGAATGCAAATGGAAGGTCTTAACATTTGGGAAACAGTGTGTTTAAATTACTTAAAAGGACAAATTGTTTTTAAAATGTCAAATTAGGTGTTTTTAGAAGCAATTATTTACAGAGAACCCTGTTATGATAATTACAAACACTTCTTCTCTATTCATTAAAGTAGGTTCCCTAAGGGGTTTCTATGGTACAGTTATTTATTAGCCTGCTTCCAAATAGTATTGGTGCTTAAACGTAACAACACTGCATGTCCCTTAAAATATTTTGTAATTGATCTTCTCACTAGTTCCAGCAAGCCCGTGTCTCCCAGCTCTGGTGCTGCCATTTCTTTGCACAGAGCAAGCTCTTCCATGCCTCCAGACCTTTGCATTTGCTGTTCCCATTGCCAGGAGCACCCTCCCCCAGATCTTCACAGAGAAGTTTCCTTCTCATTACTGGTGCCAGGGCATGTTCATTCCTCAGTGTGCACCTTGCTAAAAGAGCCCTCCCCCTCACACTACCTCACTCGGCTTGGTTTAAACTACTGCATTCCCAGCCCTCACTGGGAATTAATCTGGATCTGTGTGGGTGTATTTAATGCCTGTCTCCACCTTCTAGGCTGGAGGCTTCATGAGAGGAAGGCCTCTCCTGCTTTGTTCCAGCATCTGGAACAATGCCTGGTATGTAGCTGGTGCTCAAGAGTTATTCAGTGAATCAATGAAATGTGCGGTATCTAGACCAACTTGGTGTCTGGGTTAGGAAAAACCGATCAGAGTTAATACTGATAGATGCAAACAAATAAACAGGAAGTCCTTAAATCTCTCTAGCATAAGAGCTCTTTCTTTCAGAAATAGCATACAATTTCAGCATTTTTACAGCAAATCAGCTGCAGTATTGGCAAACACCGGTAGTCAGGGAGATGAGAGCTGTTTAAAGGGTGGTTAAGATCGATGCTTTAATGAAACAGCATACAATAAACCTCACCTTTCTCTCTCTCCTTACCCCACCCACACAACTCGACCACCCTTTTGAAAGCTTTAACCTAGAAATGCTTGAGACCAAATGCCTTGTTTTGTGAAATTAATGCAAACTGGAAGAAGGTAGTAATGGTAACATTTATACGGGTGCACAAATTCTAGGCTTGATAAATATTAAATCAGTCATCCAGGGAAGCCAATATAAACAGTGTGTTATCGTTGATTAATTTATTTAAGAATCACCATCTGATTTACTCTCAGAGGAGCTCCATGGAAATTTCATTATTTGATGATGAACATGGTGATGCAACCTTGTGCTAATGAGGAGAGTTACTGACCCACAAAGATTACGTGCTTTGTTTAAGGAAATCCAGGGAGCCAGTGGGGACAGATGAGAAAGCAGAATTCTGACTCCTCCCTCTCTCCATTTGTCAAACCTTCCTCTCCTCATCCTGGATTTTTTTCCTTTCCCACTTGCAAATTTTCTCTCCCTTTTCACCTCTACTCCCTGTCTCCACCCTTCTCTACTCTGCCTTTCAAAACCATCTTTCACTTATTACCTTTGCCCTCAGGTCTGTATTTTGGGGGTAGCTGGGTAAGAAGGAGGTGATTTCACCAACTGGTACTAAACAATGATACATAAAAACTAAGGCTCCTGGGCTTCCCTGGTGGCGCAGTGGTTGAGAGTCCGCCTGCTGATGCAGGGGACAAGGGTTCCTGCCCCGGTCCGGGAAGATCCCACATGCCGCGGAGCGGCTGGGGCTGTAAGCCATGGCCGCTGGGCCTGCGCGTCCGGAGCCTGTGCTCCGCAACGGGAGAGGCCGCAATAGTGAGAGACCCGCGTACCGCAAACACACACAGACACACACACACAGACACACACACACAGACACACACACACACACACACACACACACACACACACACACACACACACACACACACACTAAGGCTCCCAAACTCAGGTACCTACGGGGACTTAGATAATTTAAGTAAGTGAACCAGGCTGAATGCCACACACTAGAGAGTGGTGGAGAATGTGGCAAATAGGGCTGGCATGTGCCCCTTCTAGAGGAGAGAGCGACTCCGTAGCTCCAGTCCATTGTTGCCATGAAATGTGAACCCTGCATGACCAGGTTGTTCAAGCTGGATATTTGGGTTTTTATGGGAAATTTTTCAAATTTTAAAACCCCCAACTTTTTTAGGGCTGGATTCAGCCCATAGGCTGGCTATTTGCAAACTTGATGTTAAGTGGACTTGGCTCAGAGTCCTTATCGATGGCTGAACCCACTCCACCTCCTGGGACCTCATCTTCCTGTCTTACTCTCCTCCTCCCTTCCCACCCCCCCACCCCCCAAAGACAAACACAGCCCAGCATGTACTCCTTTTTGTTTTTTTTTTTTAGTTTAGTTTCTCTCTCTTTTGCTCTCTCTGTGCTCTGATGTTTACAGAGTTGCATCCCCTTGCAAGGCAGAGTTAGTGGAGAGAAGAAAGGTGGGGCAAGGAAGAGTGGAGACCTGGTTACCAGGCTCAGGCTGGGGGCTTGCGGTGGAAGGCAACAGAGTACAGTGAGGGAACTTGGCTTGGCCATAGCCCCTGAGTACTTACGAAGATCCAGCTTAGAAAAATGTGGCAAAGAAACACCAAGGCAGGGGCCCCAGCAGCCCCCATGCTCTTCTCTTATTTTCCTCTCAGCTTCTCCCTCATCAGTTCTCCAGTCTCATGATAACATTGTCCGAAGGTTCCAGAGAGCTTTCCATACGATCTGAGAACAATAAGTAAACAACCAAAGAAAGAATTTCTGATGCCTTCCAAAGCAAAATTCTGGGCTAAAGTTGTGAGGCCAGAGTGGACACCAGTCCACATTCTGTCTTGGTGGGAAACTGTCTGCTAGTGGTCAGGGTCCAGGATGGTGACCTTGAGAAGCAGCTGACATTAGTCACAGCTCTGTCCCCACGTCCCAAGGTACCATTTAAATAGCCTGTCTCCCAGAAATAGAGAACAGGCCACAGTACATAGAAATAACAGTCCCTATGGAAAGACTCTAATGCTTTACAGATATTATCCATTAATTCTTCCTGTATGGGGTAGGTACTATTAATTTCATTTTATAGATGGGGGAACTAAGGCAAAGAAAGGTTAAATGTTTTACCCAAGGTCACAAATACACCTTTCCCAAGAATACTTTGAAAACTAAATGGGATTCTGCATGTGCTACATTAATAAGATGCAAAGTACTAAAGAAGTGTTCATTTTAATTTTAAACTAATTTGCACAAAGCTATTAGCAGCAGATAATATGTTAATATATTATCCTTCCCAGGGGACTCATTCACTCAATAAATATTGATTGAACATTCACTATTTCACCCTGGATGTAGGGATGCATGTAGGAGGTTCTAGAATCTCCAAGACTCCGTCCAAAGTGGGGTCATGAGAGATGAGGAGTGCCCCCTCCTCCTACCACATGGCCCTAGACTAGGCACACCACTTGGCTTTGTTCTTAAGCTAGGTGGTTCTTTCCAGAGAATGCACAGTTCAGTGGTAAAAGCCTGCCCTGAGGGCCCTTATGCTTTGCAGGACTACTGAGGCCCTCTGCTCAATCTGTTGTCAGCCTGTGAGTGGATGATAAATCCTCAAGCCGTTGTGTCACTCAACACCACCTTTGCTGCCTTTGCCTGCTCTGCACTAAGGCCCCTTCCCAGACTCTCTTTCCTCCTCACATTCCTATTCCTGGGTCCAGGGTCAAGTCCATGACAAGTCACCTTGACATGATTTTAAATGGCAAGTTCTAGGAGAGGGCCTGGATGAACCTGCTTCCCTTCTCTTCTCACAGGACAAACTCTTTCCTCCTACTTTGGGGAATTTCAAGGACATCCAGAAAGACCAGTGATGTGGTGGCCCAATAGTGTGTACGGGAAGGTACTGGGATTCAGGCCAGCTGGTGCTTGTCAGCTGGGAGAGTGACTTCCCTCTGGGGAGTCCCATTTTCTCCATGAGTGAACTGGGAAGGCTGGTCAAGATGTTCTCTGGGTTTCCTTACTGTTATCACTATCATATTCAAAAGATCTTCTTAGACACTCAGACAGATGGAAGGGGATACAGGGTCACTCTAGGCAAAGCCAGGATTTCTTACAGGCAGGAGAGACATCCACCTCTATGGTGTAATTCCAGGAATGGGAGGCCCTTCCACCTTCCTGATGACAGAAACTCTCCCAAATTATAATCATTTAGGAAGACTGAATCCATGTTAAAATGCAATATCATCAGAGAATCTTAGCTTTAAGTATCCTTAGCTCTAAAGAGTAATGCATCTTGGGATTGCATTAAAAAACTTTCACTGTGGTGTGAAGCTGGCAGTTGCCAAGGGAAATAAATAAGGGCTTTTGGGAGCTAGCAGGGAGAAAACATTAGATGAAGTCTCTGGGGAGGAGAAACAGCATTTGTCTTTTCACTGCTATATTCCTGGTATATCCATGGTCCTCTTCTATCTTTAAGCCCATCTTTATTTGACAGAGAAGCAAGTGAACAATCCTTAGCTTTGGATGAAGGAAGGTAGAGAGAAGTCCTGCGAAGAGCTTCATGCTTTCTGGCAGAGGGTGAACAGAACCAATCCAAGATAAGTTGAGTGAGCAGAGACAATTCAGAGCTGCTTGGAGTTGGAGGTCTCATCCACAGGCCACAGAAGAAGGAAACCTGGAGGAGGCTAGGAGGGCAGGGCAGCGGAGCCCATCACCAGCGTCAGCTTCCATTCTTTTGACATTGGGTGGGGCTCCTGCTAAGAGAGGCAGTCTACTTAATGACTTTGAGTACAGGCTTTGGAATCAGAGAGACTTGACGTTGAACACTGATCCTGTCACCTACTGGTTGTGTGACACCAAAAATATTACTTAATTTCTCTGTGTCTCAGATTCCAGTATGTTAAATCAGGATGCTAATAGTAACTAGCGCATAGGAATATAATAAGGGTTAAAGGTGAGACTGTCTACAAAACACCTAGCCTGTGCACCTAGCCTGGGACTGGCTCAATAAATGCTATGGTGAAGATGATGAAGTGCAGTTAATTCTAAGGAACTGGGTTTGTAAATGTCAGTGTCACTTGGGTTGTGGGTCAGGGAATGAATCATATCACGTTATCTGATACCAAGGGTCAGGACTCTGGGAAAGTCCCTGACCCCCTCTGTGCCTCATTTTCACCTTCTGCAGAAGGAGTATAATAATTATATCTATCCCATGGGATTTAGGAGAGGATTCATTTATTCAGCAAATATTTATTAAGCAACTGTTATGTGCCAGGAGCTGCCCTGTGCACTTGGGATACATCTGTGAACAAAATAGGTCGAGACACCTGTGCTGGGAGCCAACATGTAGGCCTTCTGGAGGAGTTCCTGGCACTTAGTAAGCCCTCAGGGAAAGAAATGAAGAGAGCGTCAGTGACAGAAGAAGACCACCTACAACCTAATACAGCTTCATAGACTCAAAACCCATATTTGCCATTTTCCCAGCTTTGTGACATTGGACAAGTTCTTAACCTCTCTGGGTGTCAGTCTTTCTTGTCTGTAAAAAAGTGGTAACAACTCCCTTCTTGAGGGTCTTGTAGTACCAAAGTAAAGTGCCTGGTACATGTTAGGCCATCTCTGCAAGTTGGTTACTGTATTAGTTGCCTAGGGCTGCCATAACAAACTTGGTGGCATAAAATAGCAGAAATGTATTCTCTCATAGTTCTAAAGGTCAGAAGTCCAAAATCAAGGTGTTGGCAGAAATGGTTCTTTCTGGAGGCTCAGAGGGAAAATCTGTTCCCTGCCCCTGGTTCTAGCTTGTAGGCAACGCTTGGCATTCTTTGGCTTCTAGCCGCATCCGTGTGATCTCTGCCTGCATTTCCACCTGTTCTACTCCATGTGTCTGCATGTCCTCTCCTCCTTTTTTTTTTAAGCCAGTAATTTTAATTTTATTTGATTTAAATTAATTAATTAATTATTCTTGGCTGTGTTGGGTCTTCGTTGCTGTTTGCGGGCTTTCTCTAGTTGCGGTGAGCGGGAGCTACTCTTTGTTGTGGTGTGTAGGCTTCTCATTGTGGTGGCTGCTCTCGTTGCGGAGCAGCACAAGCTCTATGTGCGTGGGCTTCAGTAGTTGTGGCATGTGGGCTCAGTAGTTGTGGCTCACGGGCTCTAGAGTACAGGCTCATTAGTTGTGGTGCACGGGCTTAGTTGCTCCACAGCATGTGGAATCTTCCTGGACCAGGGCTCGAACCCATGTCCCCTGCATTGGCAGGCAGATTCTTAACCACTGCACCACCAGGGAAGTCCCGCCTCTCCTATTCTTGTAAGGACACCAGTCATTGGATTTAGAGCCCATCCTAATCCAGTATGTCCTCATCTTAATTATATTAGCTAAGAACCTTTTTTCAAGTAAGGTCACATTCCAAACTTCCAGGTGGACATGAATTTGGGAAGGACACTATTCAACTCATTACAGTTCCTTCCTAACCTCTCTCCTCCATTGCAGGGTTTCTGAGCAAAGATTTTTGAGTGAGATATAGCAGGCTTCATGGTCAGAACCTGGAGAGCATTGCATCCCCCTTATTTCACCTGTATCACCTCTCGAACCAGAAAGATCATGCTGTCTCTCTGTAAATAGCTATTGAATCATCACAGGGAATGCGCTAGAAGCCTACAACCACTTGGGAATCATTTTGCTGGTGAAGGAGGCAGGTTTGAGAGTTTCCTGACCTGTGTCCACCACCAAGAAATAAGGCATTGCTTACCTTGGAAAATGAGTCCATTCTTTCCAGACCAGTGCTGATTTAACTCCAGTGGTTGAATAACTAATAACCTGAGGTATTAATGAATCAATCCATTACATTTCTAGCTATTATATCTACATTTCAGCAGAGACCTTCTGGAGGCAAGGTTTTAAATCAAGGGAGTGACTCTAACAGTGGAACTTTCATGCATTTTGGTAGGCTGCTGTGGGAAGATGTTTGGAGAAAGGTAGAACTGTGGCCATTCAGCTTAAGTCTGCAAACATTTCTTGAGCAGCTCCCACATGCAGGGCACTGATCTAAATGCCCAAGTGGAACTCACTAAGAGAAATCCCAGTTCCTGCCTATCAGGGATTCATGATAAAGTAACTGCACACAAATAACAGTAAAGCAAGGGAAGTGCACTATGAAAGGGATATGAAGGACGTACATGGGAAAGGCAGGGATTAATTTTGATAGCAATGAGGCGATAGGGTAAATTGAAAAACCTCGAGGAATAGGCAGCTTTTAAAGGGTGAATCTACACGTGGAGGTAACGAGGAATGGCATTCCAGACAGAGGACCCAGCATAAGCAAAGGCATGGCGATGGGGAAAGGCAGAGTATGCCCAGCAGCTACGTGTTATCTGGTCTGGTGGTTGGAACACGCTGTGAGGCCACGTGGGAATTTAAGACTAGAGAGCTCAACCCAGTCCTGGTGGTGGAGGGCCTGGACTGCCATCTTGAGGCTGTGAGGGTTGATCCTGAAGGCCACGGCTGATGCAGGAGAGCAGCATGCCTAGGGGCACTGGTCTGCCTGGCCTCATGCTGCTGTCCTCGCTCAGGGCATCACTGAAATCACTTCCAGAACCACAGTCTCCTGGTCTATAAAATGCAGGTGGCACTTGTCCTATTTCACAGCCTCCTTGTAAAATTTTCATAACGTAATGCATACAACTGCTTAGAACAGTGCTGGGCACACACTAAGCAGTTAATAAACGCTCATTATTAACTATAAATGTTTTGGTAAGGGAAGTGATTAAATTGAGGGGTGCTTGGTTTGTTGGTGGGTTGTTTTTTTCAGGATACAGCTTGTGGCTACCCAGACAAGCTGCCTGGCTGAGTGAAGGAAACTGAGGGAGTGGAAGGCAGGGTGGCTGCATTCTGGCATTAGGAGGAGCTGGTCCAGAATTTGGGGTAGGCTGAGGGAAAGGATGGGGACAAGTCTGCAGGTGGGGTTGGGCCTACGGGCAGCACTGCACTGGGGAGCCTGAAGGGAAGCTGAACTTTGTCGGCAGCCAGGGGAGGAATAGTTTGCTTTAGTTGTCTCAGGGAAGCAGTTTCTCTTCTCAAGAGAGGGTAGAGAGGACCTCAGAGCTTCCAGAGTATCCCTCGGGAGCTACTTAACTGAATGGGACAAGGGTGGAGGAAAGAGCACAGACAAAGGCCCAGAGGTAGGATGCAGTGCATGGAATAGCCAAGTGGGTATTGGGCAGTTGCATTTGTCTTGCAACACCCTGGTCCCTGCTCAGAGGTGTGCAGAATGTGAGACTGGCACCAGTGTGGTGCCTTTGTCTCATTTATACCAGAGCCTGCATGCCCTGCCTTCTCGCCTGGTTGTGTGGAACCTGCTTGTCCTCCATGGCCCTGTTCAAGCTCATGCCCTACTTGGAACCTTTTCCAACAACTCCAGCCTGTGCTGATCTCTCCCTTCTCTGAACTCAGGTTGTGCTAGAGACAGACTCAAACTGTTTAGCACTGAAGTTATTCTTTACTCTGCCAACCAGGGAAGATGACTACTCCAAGGTTTTTCACGTAGAGTAAATGGAACAACTCTTATAAGCACTCAGCACAGTACCTGGCACCTAATCAGTGTACAGTAAGCACTGGCAGTTCTCCTCCTCTTCCTCACATCGATATTATTGTCGCTGCTTGGGGACACATGGTGGGTGGCATCCTTGGGAACAACACACTGCTGGGGATGTGGGTGTGTGGGTGTTAGCTGTTATACCAACCCTTTCTCTTCCCCTGAGGAAAACATTCTGGGGAACTAAGTGAATGAATGTGACATTATTATTGTGATAACCTTGAATCCACTCTAATTCATGTTTATTTTTTAATCATCTGCCAACATTGGTACTGTAGCTTCATGAGTCACACATTCCTTGTGGCAGACCTCATAATATATGGTGACTCACCAGTGCACTGTGGCCCTGAAGGTGAGAACTTCTGCTCAAGTTTTTACTTGTGTTAGTTTTGCCTTCCTGGCTAGACTGTAAAAACTCTGTGAGGACAGGGACCCTGGCTGACTTCTTCCCTCCCCACCATGGTGCCCAGCATAGTGGTTGGCATGTAACTGTTGTTAACTAGTCCTGTGCTGATGAACTTATATCAGGCTTAACAGCTTCAGGCTTATATTTCATCTGCAACACTTACAGAAAAATATATGTTGTTCAAATGCTAGAAATTTCAGAGGCATGTCTATAGTTTTGCCCAGTTCCTATGAAAATCTCTCTAAAGGAAAAAAATTATATATTCATCAAGACTTTTGAGGGTATAAGTGACAGAAACCTAACTCAAACTTTCTTAAGCAAAAAAGGGCAGAAATTGGTTCACATAACTGAAAAAGTCCAAAGGTATAGTTAAGTTCAGGTAAAGCTGGATCCAAGTGCTCAAATTTTATCAGCAGGAATACATCTCTCTCAGTCCCTTGACTCTATCTTCCTTCTAAATTTTCAAGCATGTTCTACACAGCTGGTGGCAAGGAGCTGCCAACAGCTTCAGGCTTATGCTCTGTCAGCTTGACAACAAAAGGCAAAACCCTGTCACTTTCCCAATCATTTTAACAGAATCTGGACCTGATACTCATAGACTCAGAATGGGCCACATGTCTATACCTAAACCAATTCCTGTGACTCAGCTTGATCAGGTATTGGTTACCTGCTGGGCTTAGGCATAGGGTGGGACAGATATTATCCAACACCACTGGTTTGGATGTTTGGAAAGGATGATTTCCCAAAAGATAATCTTTATACAGTTCCGAGAGATAGAAGAAATGGGTACTGGGCAGGCAAATATTTTTGGTATTTTGCAAGCCTAAGTAGGGTACAGTGATTATGTGTAGAAGCAGGAACAACTGTTTCCATGTCAATTGCTGTCACCATGGTGACAAGGATACCAATCCATTGCATCATCTGTGCATGGAGGGGGGCCTTTTGCAGCAAACTCAGGACTCTGACTTTGGTGCTAGCATTTCAAAGTTGCACTTATGAGGCCCACACAGAGAGAGCCTGTCCCCACCAGACAGAAGAGCCATTGATGGCATCCGCTGACTAGGTTAAGAGGACCTCTGCATGTGACTGAACACCTTTTACATAACCAGCATGGGGGGGAACATCTGGGGACAGCTGCTGGTTAGTTAGCAAGAAGGTGAATGCCTTTTGCTCAATCTGATTGCTCTGTCTCAGGTATTACCTTTTCATGTGGCCCCAGAAAAGACAGTACTTCACCGCTCCACCCCTGCACTTGATCTTTTCCTAATTTTTTTCCATTCTCCGTTAGCAAGAGTTGACCCTGGCCAGGATTACGGCTACCTACCACCATGGAGAAATGTACTGGTTTGGCAAGGAGCATCTTCATGAAGATGAAGGTCTTCTTGGCCAGTGTACTCTTGAAGAGAAAGAAAATACAACTGAAAGACACATCTTACTTGCTGTGATAAACACCTTTCCTCTTGTTACGTTTTCCTGCAGGAACTGTACTAAGAGGTCTTAATTGACATTGTGGCTATTTTATAATAATCCATTAACAGTGGTGGGCAGAACAAGGACCATCAAATTTTAGAATAACAAAATAAAAAGTGACTTTATCATTCCCACCCTGTAGCTTTGTGAGTTCATCATCTGAATCCATCTTGTTCACTGCTGTATTCCCAGTGTCTGGCATAGTGTCTAGCACACATTCCTTATTACTGTTTGTGGCAGGCATCACTGATCAATCACCTTACTTTTCCATTGATCCAAGATTATGGTCTCAGAAGAAATAACCTAACTACCACCTAAAGGAATTAGAAAAAGAAGAACAATAAAAGCCCAAAAGTTAGCAGAAAGAAAGAAATAATAAAGATCAGAGAGGAAATAAATAAAATAGAAACCTATATATATATAGAAAAGATCAATAAAATCAAGAGCTGTTTTTTTTGAAAACATAAACAAAATAGATAAATCTTTAGCCAGGCTCACCAAGAAGAAGAAAGAGGACTCAAATAAACAAAGTAAAAAATGAAAGAGGAACAAAAATGAAAGAGGAGAAATAACAACCAATACCAAGATATAAAAAAATCGTAAGAGAGTGCTACAAACAATTATATGCCAACAAATTGGACAACCCAGAAGAAATGGACAGATTTCTAGAATATACAATCTGTCAAGACTGAATCAAGAAGAAACAGACAATTTAAACAGACCAATCACTAGCAGTGAAACTGACTTGGCAATTAAAAAACCCCAGCAAACAAAAGGCCAAGACTGGAGAGCTTCACAGGGGAATTCTACCAAACATATGAAGAAGAGGTAATACCTATCCTCCTCAAACTATTCCAAAAAAATTGAAGAAGATGGAACACTCGCAAATTCATTCTACGAGGCCACCATTACCCTGATACAAAAACCAGACAAAGACACTACCAAAAGAGAAAATTATAGGCCAGTATCTTTGATGCAAAAATACTGAACAAAATATTAGCAAACCAAATCCAACAATATATGAAAAGGATCATAGGGCTTCCCTGGTGGCGCAGTGGTTGAGAGTCCGCCTGCCGATGCAGGGGACACGGGTTCATGCCCCAGTCCAGGAAGATCCCACATGCCGCGGAGCAGCTAGGCCCGTGAGCCACGGCCACTGAGCCTGCGCGTCCGGAGCCTGTGCTCTGCAACGAGAGAGGCCACAGCAGTGAGAGGCCCGCGTACCGCAAAAAAAAAAGGATCATATACTGTGATAAAATGGAATTTATTCCAAGGACACAAGGATGGTTCAATATTCGCAAATAAATCCATGCAATACACCAAATTAACAAAAGGAAGAATAAAAATCACATGATCATCTCAATAGATCCAAAAAAAGTATTTGACAAAATTCAACATCTGTTCATGATAAAAGCTCTCATCAAAGTTGGTATACATATCTCAACATAATAAAGCCCATTTATGACAAACCCACAGTTAACGTCATACTCAGCAGTGAAAAGCTGAAGGCCTTTCCTCTAATTTCAGGAACAAGACAAGGATGCCCACTCTCACCACTTCTATTTAACATAGTATTGGAAGTCCTAGCCACAGCAGTCAGACAAGAAAAAGAAATAAAAGGCATCCAGATTGGAGGAGAAGAAGTAAAACTGCCAGTATTTATAGATGACATGATACTTTATATAGAAGACCCTAAAGTCTCCACCAAAAAACTATTAGGACTAATAAGTTCAGTGAAGTTGCAGGATACAAGATTAATATACAGAAATATGTTGTTTTTCTATACACTAATAATGAACCATCAGAAAGAGAAAGTTAAAAAAAATCCCATTTAAAGTTGCATTGAAAATAATAAAATACCTAGGAATAAACTTAACCAAAAAGGTGAAAGACCTACACTCTGGAAAACTATAAAACATTGATGAAGGAAATTGAAGATGACACAAAGAAATGGAAAGACCCTGGGCTCTTGGAATGGAAGAATTAATATTATTAAAATGGTTATACTACCTAAAGCAATCTACAGATTTAATACAATCCCTATCAAAATACCCATGACATTTTTCACAGAACTAGAACAAATAATCCCAAAATTTATATGGAACCACAAAAGACCCCAAACTGCCAAAGCAGTCTTGAGAAAAAAGAACAAAACTGGAGGTATCACCCTTCCTGACTTCAGACTGTACTACAAAGCTATGGTAATCAAAACAGCATAGTACTGGCACAAAAATAGACACATATATCAATGGAAGAAAATAGAGAGCCCAGAGATAAGCCCACACACCTATGGTTAATTAATCTACTATAAAGGAGGCAAGAATATACAATGGAGAAAAGGCAGTCTCTTCAATAAGTGGTGTTGGGACTTCCCTGGTGGCACAGTGGTTAAGAATCTGCCTGCCAATGCAGGGGACATGAATTCGATCCCTGGTCCAGGAGGATCCCACATGCCGCAGAACAACTAAGCCCATGCACCCCAATTACCGAGCCTGCGCTCTAGAGCCCATGAGCCACAACTACTGAAGCCCACATGCCTAGAGCCCATGCTCCACAACAAGAGATGTCACTGCAATGAGAAGCCCATGCACTGCAACGAAGAGTAGCCCCCGCTTGCTGTAACTAGAGAAAGTCTGCACACGGCAACGAAGACCTAACACAGCCAAGATTAAATAAATAAAATAAATAAATTATTTTTTTAAAAAGTGTTGGGGATACTGGGCAGCTACATGTAAAAGAATGAGACTAGAACATTTCTTCACACCATATAGAAAAATAAACTCAAAATAGATTAAAGACCTAAAGTAGACCTGAAACCATAAAACTCCTGGAAGAGAACATAGGCAGAACACACTTTGACATAAATCACAGCAGTATTTTTTTCATCTCTCCCCTAAGGCAAAAGAAATAAAAAGAAACAAATAGGACCTACTTAAGCTTTTGCACAGCAAAGGAAACCACTAACAAAACGAAAAGTCTACTGAATGGGAGAAAATATTTGCAAATGATATGACTGACAAGGAGTTAAAATCCAAAATATATAAACAACTCTAACAAGAAAACAAATGACCCAATTAAAAAATGGGCAGAAGATCTAAATAGACATTTTTTCAAAGAAGACATACAGATTGCTAACAGGCGCATGAAAAGATGCTCAACATCGCTAATTACTAGAGAAATGCAAATCAAAACAGCAATGAGATATCACCTCACACCTGTCAGAATGGCTGTCATCAAAAAGAATACAAATAACAAATGTTGGTGAGGATGTGGAGAAAGGGGAACCCTTGTACACTTTTGGTGGGAATGTAAATTGGTATAGCCACTGTGGAAAACAGTATGGAGGTTCCTCAAAAAACTGAAAATAGAACTACCATGTGAACCAGCAATTCCACTCCTGGATATGTATCCAGAGAAAATGAAAACACTAATTCAAAAAGATATATGCCGCCTCAGTGTTCACAGCAGCACTGTTTACAATAGGCAAGCTATGGAAGCAGCCCAAGTGTCCATCAACAAACAAATGGATAAAGAAGATGTGATATATATATATCCGTATATATATATCAATCACACATGGATATATATATGGATATATTGTATAGCAGAGGGAATTATAGCCATCATTTTATAATAACTTTTTTTTTTTTTTTTTTTTTGCGGTACGTGGGCCTCTCACAGTTGTGGCCTCTCCCGTTGCGGAGCACAGGCTCCGGACGCGCAGGCTCAGCGGCCATGGCTCACGGGCCCAGCCGCTCCACGGCATGTGGGATCTTCCCGGACCGGGGCATGAACCCGTGTCCCCTGCATCGGCAGGCGGACTCTCAACCACTGCGCCACCAGGGAAGCCCCTATAATAACTTTTAATAGAATATAATCTATAAAAATACTAAGTCACTATGCTGACTGAAACTAATATTGTAAATCAACTATATTTCATTTAAAAAAAGAGTGTGGTCTCAGAATCCCAAGAATCTAAGGCCAACCAATCAAGTGACACATAAGTTAAAACTGATTTGCTATTTCTAACTGTAGTAGTTTGTCAAAGGTTTGCAGAATCTTATGGAAAGATTTCTTTAACTATGCAGTTTCCATTTAGGAGAAAGTAGAGACTTAAGCAGTTATCTATCAACTAGGTATTATCTATCAACCAGAATAGTGGCTGCTTTAGGCTTTGAGGTTGATGCAGAACTCTTCCATTCTACATCCCTTACATCACTCATCAGAAGAAATTTTAAAAATCAGATACTGCACACCACAGATTAACTTTTGGGGACTGCATACTCTTACCAAAGAGTTTTAACTCCTTAGTAATCTGCAGGCTAATAATTAGCATGTAGAAGCCAGTCTACTTCAGTGAAAGGTTAGATGCTTAGGTACTCAAAGAAGATCCCCAGGAGTTCTTTTCCTTTCTTTGGTGCTGACCATTTAGCATTTCAAGTGGTGAAGAAACGGCACTCGGAATGAATAGCTCACTTAGGCAGCACACTCTTTTCCTTTCAGATTTTAGGCTAATTGGCATTAGGAAGCAGTCAATTATGGACAATTTGGGATCCTGCAAATAACTGTGGAAGTTAAATTGACTTTGTAAGACGAATAAACTCCTGGAAGACATCTATTCAAATAACCATTGTGCAGGGCCATGGATGCAGCCAAAAAGATCATTAACAGGCCAGTCAAATGACTGTGGTAGTAGGAGGAAGAAAGGGACTGGATCACTTAGATAATTGGAGCTGCAGTTGATCAAAAACTCTTTTGTTGAATTGAATTATAGGTCCCAAATTGGCATCAGTCCCAGTGAACAAGAACTGTAATCACATTTACTAGCAATAAGATCATGCCTTTGATACCTGACAGTTAAATTCGAGAAAGGAGTAAGGAAATAGTCATTTCCATCCAGGTTGACTTGAAGACTATTATGCAAATTCAAGAAACATATAAATAGAGTCTGTTAGTCCAGAGGCTTCCTGAGTTACCATTGGCTCTGAAGGATAATCAGCCATCCCCTGCTATCTGCTGGGAAGAGGCAAAAGCACCTGATGTCAGTCTTTGGTTCTGGGTGTTATTGGAATGACCTAGTGATTGAGCATCAGTCAGCAGCAGGTCTCAGTAGCAAGGTTCTGACTCAGATTAGCAGTCGTGGGTTGAGGCATTTCTTACCATCAGACAGAACCCACCTTTATGTTTGCATCAACAGTTGAAGCAATTGTGTTTATGCTAGGAAGGAGCAATTGAGGAGATAGATCCCCACACTTTCAGAAAGAGGAAATTAACTTCTAAACTCAGCCTCTTGACCACAAGTGGTTATCCCTGCCTATCAGGATGAGGGATGGGTATGGAGGAATTATACAAGAGTGATACCAATAGCTTGGCTTTGGTGTCAGACCTGAGAGCATATCCTGGTTCTACTACTTAATGGCTGTCTGGCCTTAAATTGTTATTTAAATTGATAACCCTCAGCCTTTTCTCTTTAAAACAGGTATCAAGTATCACCTATTTCCTCTTCATTAAAATGGAGATAAAACAGTAAGCATTGTTGTGAAGATTATAATATGAAAAAATATTTAAAGTGCTCAGTACTCTTTGGAACATTTACAAAAATAGGCCGTATTCTGGGACAAAAAACAAGTCTTAATACATTTAAAAGGATTCAAGTCATACAAAGTATATTTTCTGAACAAAATGGAATTAAGTTAGAGATCAATAACAGATAGCTATCTATAAAATCCCCAAGTATTTGGAAATTATATAAAATACTTCTTAATAACCCTTGAGTTAAAGAAGAAATCAAAAGGGAAATAAAGTCTTTTTTACTGAATGAAAACAAAAACATAGCATATCAGAATTTACAGGAAGCTGCTAAAGCAGTGCTTAGGGGGAAATTTATAGCACTAAAATGCCTATGCTTTAAAGAAGAAAGGTCTCAAATCAATGATATGAGCTCCCACTTTAAGAAACTAGAAAAAGAAGGTAAGTTAAAGCCAATGTAAGCAGAAGAAAGGAAATAATAAATAAAAATGAACATGTCAGTGAAATAGAAAAACAATGAAGAAAATTGTTAAAATCAGAAGCTGATTCTTTGAGATCAATAAAATTCATAAACCTCTAACCAAATTGAATAGGATAAAAGAGAGGAGACATACATTGCTAAATATCTTGAATGAAAAAAGTAACAACCCTACAGATTCTATGGCTATTAAAGCAATAATAAGAGGATATTATGAACATGCCTATAAAATAACTAATAAATGCATATAAATTTGACAACTTAAATGAAATGGACAAATTCCTTGAAAGACATAATCTACCATAGTTCACTCAAGAAGAAATAACCTGGATTTGTAGTTAACAACTTTCTCAGAAAAAAAACAAAACTCAAGGATTTGGCAGTTTCCTTGGGGAATTCTATCAAATATTTAAGAAAGAAATAATATACAAACTCTGAAAAAAATTGAAGAGGAAGGAATACTTATCAATTCATTCTATGAGCCCACCATTACAGATGAATTACTACCTAATTTCAACACTTATTATAAAGATATACTAACCATCAGTGTGATGTTAGTGTCATGATAAATAAATAAATGGATCAGAATAGAGAGTCCAGAAATAGATCCAGAGACATATGGACAACTGTTTTTCAGTAAATGTGCAGAAGCAATTTAGTGGAGAAAGGAAAGTCTTTTCAACAAATAGTGCTAGAACAGTTGAATATGAGTACGGGGTTAGGGAGACAGAACTTTAATTCATACATTGCACCATATACAAAAATTAACTCAAAATGGATCATAGACCTAAATGTAAAACCTGAAGCTATAAAACTCCTAGAAGAAAACATAGGAGTAAATCTTTATGATCCAGGTTTGGGCAAGATTTCTTAAATATAACACAAAGCACAATTCATGAAGAAAAACCAATATCTTATACTACATCAAAATTAAGAACTTCTCTTTCAATTACACTGTTAAGAGAATGGAAAGACAAATCACAAAATGAGAGACAATATTTGTAAATCATATATGTGTCAAGAGAATTGTATTCAGAATATATAAAGAACTCTAAAACCCAATAATAAGAAAACAATCTAACTTGAAAAGTGGATAAAAGATTGAACTTACACTTCACCGAAGAAGATACATGGATGGCAGATAAGCAAATTACAAAGATGCTCAACATCATTGTCATTAAGTAAATGCAAATAAAACAATGAGATACTACCATACACCCGTTAGAATGGCCCAAACTAAAAAGACTAACCATACTAAGTACTGCCAAGGACATGGAAGTACTGAAGCTCTCATACACTGCTGATGAGGATATAAAATGGTACAACCATTTTGAAAAACAGTTTGCCAGTTTCTTATAAAGTTAAACATATACCTACTGTGTGACCCAGTGATTGCGCTCCTAGATATTTACCCAAGAAAAATGAAAGTGTATGCCCAATACAAAGACTTGTACCTGAATATTCGTAAGAGTTTTATTTGTAATAGCCCAAAACTGAAAATTTCTGATAGTTGGTGAAAAGATAAACAAAACTGCAGTTTACATTGAAATGCTACTCAGCGGTAAAAACAGTGAACTATTGATACATACAACATGGATGAATCTCAAAATCATTACACTAACTATAAGAAACCAGGCCAAAAAAGGATACTTATTATATGATATCGTTTATATAAAATTCTAGAAAATGGAAACTAATCTATAGTGACAGTAGCAGATCAGTGGTTATCTGGGAACAGGTGGGGATAGGGAGGGATACCAAAGGGGCACAAGCAGACTTTGGTAAGGATAGATATGTTCATAATCCTGAATAAGGTAATAGTTTCACAGGTATAGACATGTCAAAACATATCACTTTGTACACTTTGAACATGTACAGATTGTTATATGTCATTTATATCTCAGTGAAGCTGTTTTTTAAAAAGTTTAGGCCAATGTGCAACCATGCATGATCCCACATGAAGGGGACCCGAAGCTGAGAGACCTGGAGGTGGCACTCTAGGACCCCACTGGTAGAAAGGCAGCCCCAAAAGAACATGCCCCCTTCTGTAGCTGCTGAGGACTGGTCTGCTACTGCTTCTACTCCTGACTGTGGCAGTAAGAGAATCCAGGCAGATTTTTTTTTTTTTTTAAGTATTTAGCATGTGGTAGGTACTTTCTTTTGATACCAATTATCCCCTGATTGGCTTTGCTTTTTTTTTTCTTTCTTTCTTTCCTGGTGAATCTCTAAAGTAGGGACAACTTTGATCTCACAGGATAAATAGATTTGATCTCACAGGTCAGATAGATTTGATCTCATAGGTCAAATTCTAATCCAAAGGTAGTGGCTGCAGTGCATTGAGAAGTGGGGTAAGTAGAACAGTAGCCCCCAAAGATGTCCTCATCCTAATCCCGGAAACATGTACTATGCTTCCTGACATGGCAACTCCTGACTTTGCTGACTGATGAAGGTTATGGATCTTGAGATGGGGAGATAACCCTGGATTATCTGGTGGGCCCAATCTAATCAGATGGGTCCTTAAAAATGTAGAACATTTCCTGGCTATGGTCAGAGAGTGATAGCAGCATGAGAAGCATTTGATGCCTTGTTGCTGATTCCGAGAGGTAGGGAGCTATGTTCGTGGACTGGAGAGAGGCTTCTAGAAGTTGGAAAAGGCAAGGAAATGAATTCTCCCCTTGCATTTCCAAAAAGGAAAGCAACCCTGCCAAAACTGAGTTTAGTCCAGTGAGAACTGTTGGACTTCAGACCTATAGAACTGTAAGGTAATAAAGTTGTGCTGTTTTAATCTATTAAGTTTGTGGTAAGTTGCTACCACAGCAATAGAAAACTAATCCAAGCAGGAAAAAATATTGTGATCAATTAATAATGTCTACCCTGGATACCGTAGGGGAAAGAAGCACATGTGCTACATATCTGCCATACTGGCTCTTGTTTTCAAGGTGTGCTGGCATGGGAGTGAGGGAGGCACCTTCATTTATGGTGTCTACTATATGCCAAGCTATATGCTAGGCTCTTCTGGTCAGTTCTATCACGTAAATATTACTTCCCCTTCTGAAAGATGGAGATCAGAGAGATTAAGACCTTAACTCCAAACTAAGATCTTAACTCCAAATGCTGTTTGTTTGTTTGTTTGTTTTACCAAACAAAACACAGAGCCCTAAGAAAATCTAGGTGAACTAGGTTTCAAGTGTTGATGGAAAACAAGAACAAACACAGATGAAGAGCCTTTGTCTTGGAACAATACTTCTGGCCCCAGAAATGGTACACGTAACATTATTAGCACAGCTGGAGCTCCTATAAGTGTCTTGGGAGTGGGAAAGGAACAAATACATTTCTAATATTTGGTAATTATCATGAAAACTACTTGCTCCTTGTTTACACTTAAACTTTAGCACTGAGGAATGCCGCTTATTTTCTTTTTCGGCATGATGTGTGTGACGCATCCAGTCAGCTGCCTCGCTGGGCTCCTGACCCCCTCTGGGAATGGGGGATTGCTTATGGCTCTGCTGAAGGGGGCGCATAGCCCTGCATCCTTCTCGCCCTTACTCCCTTTTCCAAGATTGCTTCAGAAAGACGTGCTTCAGACAGCGCTGCTGGATTCTCTGTCTTGTAGTGAAATTGCAACATCATGTGTTAGGGCAAGGGAGGGAACAAGACCCCAGATATCCTTCAGAACAGAGCTGTGGAACCAGACCAGGTCACTGTCATTTGCCATTTCACTATCTTTCTTTTGAAGGAAGTTAATGAGTTGGGAAAGCAAAAGGAAAAGGTTGAGAGCCTAGCTTCAACGCTGAATAATTCTATGACTTAACCTCTCTGAGCCTTAATTTTTTCACCCATAATATGAGAGTAATAACAGCAACCTCACTGGGGTGTAGCAATGGTTACGATTGATGGAGCGTGTTCTATGAATTAGGTACTATGTTAAGGGCTTTACAAGCAAAACTCACTTATCCCAACAGCCTTATGAGAGATATACTACTGTTATCCCATTTTACAGATGAGGATACAGAGGCTCAAAGAGAATTATTTACTTGCCTAAAGTCACACAGCTAGTATAGGAAACTAACCAAGCCACTTGATCTAGACTCAGTGCACATAACCACTGTGGTGAAGTACTTAGCACAGCACCTTGCGTATGAGAACATGTTCAATAGATATGAGCTAGAATTACATTGGCTTTAGCATTAATGTTCAGTATTTAGTTGGGACCTCAGGTTCCGTAATCCTTCTCTCCTTTTATTACTTGTTTATGGTAGAATAAAGCACAGATATAAATAAAATAAATAAAGCACACAGGCCCCATCCAATCACAGATTCCCACCAAAAGTAACTGTGATCGTGACTTCTGTGGAAATACCTGTCTTAGTTCAGGCTGCTATAACAAAGTGCTATAGATTGGGTGGCTTATAAACAACAGAAATTTATTTCTTATGGTTCTGGAGGCTGGAAGTCTGAGATCAGGGTGCCAGCATGGTAGGGTTCTGGAGAGGGCCCTCTTCCAGGGTGCAAATTGTTAACTTCCTGTTGTGTCCTTGCATGGTGGAAAGAGAGCAAGAGAGCTCTCTGGGATCCTTTTCATAGGCCACCAATCTCATTCATGAGGGTTCCACCATCATGACCTAACCATGTATCAAAGGCCACACCTTCTTATACCATCATATTGCCAGGTAACGTTTCAACATAGGAATTGGAGAGGGGGGGAGGTTGAGATGCAAACATTTGGTCCATTGCAATAATTTTGTTGAATTTCCTTTTAGTTTTCTAACCCATTGTGCATCCCTAGACAGTATAGCTAGCTTTGCTTATTCGTTAGGATGCTTTCTGTCTCTTTTAATCTATAGGCTTCTGCCCCCACTTCACCTCCACTTCCAGTTCTTTCTCTCACAAATTTTCTAGCTTGTTTTCTGATGTTTCCCAACTCTTTCCTCACCCCCAACTTTTAACTAGACTTCTTTTTTTTCATCTCTGTTGTCCATTTCCTGCTCAATTCTTGTTCTGCTCCCAGCAGTTTCTCTCGAATGTGGGTCCCTGTCCTGGAAGGGGATCCCTGGTGGTCAATTTTGGGAGCCCATGATGGCTAGACTGCTCCAGCCCTCCAGCCTGTCTCTGGACCCCTTGTACTCCTCCACTGCTGGCTTGGGCAAAATCCTCCCAGGTTCAGCTGCCACTCTCAGATTGGTTCATGTGTTTTCCAGTAAGTACCTGCTGCCTATGTTGGATTTCTCCTATTCTCAGGGCTGTGAGATACCCCATCACTTTCTTCCTTCCTCACCAACAGGCACTGATACCATGTGAGCCTGGGAGCAGTTGCTGCTTTGTCCCCATAGCTTATATTTTGGGATTCATGGGAACACCATCTAATTCTGGTTTGATTTTGTTATGTATTTGCTCTGTTTGTTTTTATGTGGAGATTGGGGTAAATTCAAAATGATTCTATCACCACTCTCATCTTCCCAAATCCCCTAGAACTCTTGAGTCCTCCTTTGATCACAGGACCCTGTCCAGACCTGGCTTCTCCCTTATGCATGGAAGACCACCAAATGTATCCCACAAGTGCCTGCCTCATGATCAACCCAACCCCACTTTCTGTCTCTGGGGGTGGAAACAGTCGGTATGCTCTGGCAAGATGGGTCTATATTTCTTCACAACAGGGTTTACCTCAACATAAGAGATCGTTTTAAAACATTTAGCAATGAACAGAGCTGAAAAGAGATCAAAGAATCCCATAGTGGGAGGAAGTTGGACTACAGATTTAAAATCCCTTCCATCTCTAGTCTTAAGACCTGACTCAGGAAGAACTCCCCAAGAACTCCCAGCTTCTTTTAATTAATCTTATCTTAAGATAGCAGTAAGCATCCCTGGCGTTTGAATCACCATGCCTTTGAATTTGAGACTTCCAGAGGTCACCAGAACAAGACTGGAATCCTCTACTCACATATTCATAATTATAGACATGCAAATGCTATTATAAAAGAAGTTCCATTTTTTCTTGACTGCATTAGACCGTCCAAAGTGGCAGTCATTGCTCCTGCTTTCCATGAACTCATACTCTGAGTCAACAGCATGGGTTGTCATGATTTTATATTTATTTCATCTCATAGTCTTCAGGAACCCCAAAAATAATATTCACCTCAAGGAGACAATTTCTCTTTTTTTTTTGGATATGTGCATTAATGGAGAGAAACTTCTGTATCTTTATTTTAAAAGAAAAAGAAAAGCTTGTGCAACAAAGGTTTTGTTGCTGTTCTTACAAACACTGCTTCCAGCTATATTTTGCAAAAATAAAAAAGTCAAACCTTTTTAGAACACTGGTTTTACTGGTTTGGGGGGAGGAGGGAAGGAGAAGGTCTTAGTCTTTTTCTCCCAGCACCTCCCTGTCCACCTTTTTCCAGGAGAAAAGAATTATCTAATGGATCCCATTTGAGGAGGCTAATTGGGTCTCAATAACAGTAGGCAAAGTCCTTGTATGTGTGCTAGAAAGCTATGGTCTTGAGCCTAAGCTCAATGTTCCAGCCCAATTTGTCAAAGAGCTTGCGCAGGGGTGTCAGGCCGAAGACCAGCTAATAATCAAGTGGTACATGCGTTTCCCATTTAACCTAGACCCTTGTGTGTAAGGAGGAGTGGTATCACTGAGTCTCTGGTCTGATGGTAACAGCACATCTAACCACACAGTTACTTCTAGCCTCTCAGTTACTTTGCTGTCTGGTTGATGGGCAAAGAAAGTAACTGCATACATGACTTGGGGCATATTTTCTCTCTCTCCCTGCACATGCCTTCTTTCCACTCACTGTGTCTTTCATATAACCTTCGTATTGCTACCTGGACAATTTTTGTTTTTTGAAGCACAGATAGAATCATGCCCACTTTCTACTTCTGAAAAGCAGACCATAAGCAAAGCTTTAATGGTCTCATTGCCTAGGAGGTCAAGTCTTGTATTATGAGCATGGCATTCAGTTATCCTCTTACTCAGACTCCAACCTACGTTTTCAGCTTTATTTCCTGCCACCCCACACCCTCCATCTCCATATACACTGTGCTGTAGCCATTCTGTGCTGCTTGCATCCCTAAAGCACACATGTGCTTTCACACCTCCATTCCTTCTTTCAGGCTGTGCCCTCTGCCAGGAATTTTCCTTTCTGCTTCCAGAAATCCCTTCCAAATGTAACTCACAAGTTACCTTTTCCATGAACTCCTCCCCTGGTTCTTTGTCACCAATACCATCCCTAGAGATGGGGAAATGGGGTGGATTTATTTCTCTCTCCTGGGAGCTCCATTAATATTCCTTCTTCTTTTAGGGATTCACTCCCATCCATCCCCTGAACAGATTAGTGCCTCCTTAAGACTGGTGATGATGGACCAGGTTTTGGGTTCCCCAGTGCTTATTACAGTGCCTAGGATATTATAAATGCTCCATAAAAGTTTGCTATGTGACTGAATTAATGAGTTAAGGGTGTGGCCGATCTTTAGAATCAGACAAGAAATATTTATTGACTACCAACCGTATGCAAAGTACCATTTCACTATAAAAAGCTATCCTAAAAACATAGACTATTAACTGGTTATTTGTACTTAGTGTCTTATTATCTGTACTAATGGCGGGGGGTGGAAATCTTAACACTTGGGATTTGAGTCAGTTCTCTCACTTCCCTGCTCTGTGGCTTATGAGTCAAAATCTCAGTTTCCTCATCTGTAAGGTGGGATGGAAAACCATCCTAGTTGCCTTACCTGCCTTCAGGATTGGTGTGCTGATCAAATGTCATGATACCAGTGAAAGCACGGTGAACTAACTCCCCTCATCTAGTAAAACCTGGAGGGCATGGGACAGAGGGGAGCTAAGTTTTGGTGAAGAAAAAGCAGTAAGCAAGGATCCAGGGGTCAGGAGGGCAGGCAGATCTCGGCAGGGTAGGGATGCGAAGTAGCAGGAAAGTGGTATGAGGAGAAGGACCACTGATCAGGAGAAACAGAGAAGCCAGACTTTGTCCACAGGAGAGTGTAGAGAGACCAGGTGGAGGGAAGAAAGAGACGAACAGGTTCTAGCCTTTCCCTGGGAAGGTGAGGAGGATGCACCACCTGCCTCCACGGCCAGGTAGGATGGGATTTAATCACATAGCAAAGCTGAGAACAGCATGGGGCTTTCTCTACCTGAACCCACTTACCATTGGACATTTCTGAACAATCTCACAGGTTATGAGGTTGTTCCCATCCCTGGAGATTCAGCCTTTTTACCCCCTATTTGATGATTCACAGGGTTTGGGTCAGAGCCACACCAGTTAGTCACTTGCTCTTGCTGCTAGAAACCCCCCCACCCTAACCCCCCAGGGGCAGAAAGAGTGTCCTGTCCTGGGACGGGACATGAGAGTTAGTGAAATGAAAGAAAGGTGAAGGCATGGGCAGTGGTTATGTCCCCCACCACCCTACATCCAGTCCACCAGATGATTACAGAACTGCTCTGGCTTCAATCAGAACGACTAAGTGGGACTTGTCAGTGAATTAATATTTCTTAGGTGGCATTGTTAGTTTCATTCTGGTGCTAAAAAGGCAACTGTCAGAGGCCTAGAATATTCTCATAGACCCCTTCTGTTCTGCTCTATCAATAGTTTTTCAACTACATCCTGGCAACCGAAGGGATTTAAAGGACATCTTGAGTCCTTAAAAAATTCATCGTTTCATTTTTAAATACATATAATCAACTGTAAAATATGTAATAAACATCTCCTCAAATGTGCTATATACTAAATTTTAGCCCTTTGAGTCTATCATGTAAAATTGTGCTGTTGGGTTAAACATTCATGGGTGAGTGGGTAGAGATTTGGAATGAAGCTTCTCCTATTTTTTTTAGAAGGAATGTCCTGATATTGCAAGATGAACTGCTTTTAAAACCATTACTTCTTGCAACTACTTATCTGTTTGAATCAGATTTCCTTAATACTGGATAATAGTCAGAAATGTTTTGGTTGCAAGAGACAGAAATCTAAGTCAAACTGGCCTGAAAGACAAAAGCGATATTATTGTCTTTTACATAACAGAAAAGTCCAAGGGTCAGGCTGGATTAAGTTCCAGCTAGATCTAGACACTTTGATGGTGACACCACATCCTCCTTCTCTTAGCAGAGCTTTCCCCTGGGTTGGCTTCCTTGACAGGGTTGTCTGTGTGCAATAGTCCCCAGAAACTCCAGGCTGACACTCTTCCAGTTTCTGGGAAGCACTTCCATTTCCAGCACTCCCTGGCCCTGCCTCCCAGACCCACCTTTGTAGCTGGGAGTGGGACCAGCCACTCTAGAGCCACTTGACCAGAAGTGAGATGGGAAATGAGGAATAGGGACTGGGCAGCAAAACGACAGAAGTCCATCCTACTGGGCAGACTAAGCAAACTCCCCCAAGACTTCACTGTCTCCCCTTGATACCAGTCCCTGATTTCAAACTCCTGAGTTCCCCAAAAATGACCTCATCATCCTTATATATTGATTTGGTAATAAGTAAATGTTATACATGTGAATCTAAAAGTAAATGTATGCTAATGAAATAGCTCTTTTTTTTAGTTTATACAGTACAGTTGGCAATTTCTACATAAAAATTTGTCCAAAAAGAGTGGGTTTGCTGCATTTAAAAGGTTGAAAACTCATCATTGTGCATATATCCACGTCCCAGGTAGATTTGGTCTCTACAAAGTCTTCTTGGCTACCCAAGCTCGTGGAGATCCTTGCCCCTTTTGTGTGTGTTCCACTTGTTTGAGTCTTGGTTTAAGAGGCCATGGAGTAAAGGGGAGTTTTGTCATCAGAAGTTCACGTCTAGGTTTCTCTCTTTACTGTCTGTAAGATGGGACAGTGATGCCTGTTCCCTAATCACAGGGAGTGATTAAGGCAGAAGATTTTGGGAAAAAGTTCTTTAGAATTAGTGAAATGCTATGGGATTACAAGCCATTATCTTCCATCTTGTGTTAATTATATATATATTTTATTATGTGTTTATATAAAATTTAATTATCTGTGCATGCATCTGTCCAGTCTCCCTGCAGTAGGTTAATTGCATCGATGGCCTCATTTCTTTATCTGTCCTATATCTGGATCCTATAACATGCAACCTTGTAGTGCCCTCCAGCTCTGACTCTGGATTTGACTCTGTGCCTTGCTTTGGCCAGTAGTATGTTAGCAGATGTGACATAAACGGAGCCTTGAAAAACACTTGCACAACTGGGCTTGCTCACTTTTGCTCCTCTGCCTTCACCATGAGAGCATGCCTGGGCTAGCCTCCTGGAGGAAAGCCAAGTCAACCAGTCAGTTACCCCAGGTGAGGCCACCCTAGACCAACCAATAGTCAGTCAACCCCCCAGACAGATGATCCTAAACCAGAAGAACTGCCCAGCTGAGTCCAGACTAAACTGCCAACTGGCAGATTTGTGAGCTAAGTAAATGTTCTCTGTTTTAAGCCACTGAATTTACTATTGGTTTGTTCCACATCATTATTGTGGCAAAAGATAAGCATTATACTCCCTAACTAGGAAAGCAAAAATCTTGTCTTATATCTTATCCATTGTAATTCTGAAGCTCTCCAATTTCCCCAACCCTCTCAGGAGAAGGGACAGAAATAGAATTACAAGATTTTTAAAGCTTTCTAACGTTTAGGTACTCTGTGAGGCAGTTTTTATGAAGTACTTCATTTAATCTCCACAATATCCTTGCCAGGTAGATAGACATTTTTCCATTCTACAGATGAAGAAACTGAGGCAAGAGGGGTGAAGTAAGTTACCTAAGGTCACACGGAAAGAGTGGCAGAGGTGAATTCTCCCCCAGGTGAGCCTGCTTCCCATGACAGTTCTCAATTTCTGCTGTATTTGCCTGCCTTATGTCCCTTGCTCCCAAGGTCAGAACCACACCCCTTGGCCTTATTCTAGATACCATCTTTTTCTCCAGTGTTGTCATATTTGTTTATCTTGGGTCATAGACCTGTCTTTCTCAGATATTTTTCTTCCCTCATCACACTGGAAGATGATCTATTTATTAGCATATTGGTTTCACACTTTAAAAAATCACAGATTTTCAGTTTCCTCATATTTGTTTCTAAGAAACTTTGTTCATTGTAAATAAACGATGGGAGGGGAATTGCTTTCCAAAGATCTCAAGAATCTAGCATTTTCTTAGCCCAAATTTGGCCCTCATTCTGGGTTTCTGGGCCCAATATTTGAGTTGTTCTCTCCACACCCAACAGAAGTTATTTTTAACTTGCAGTTATATCCAAAGAGCATTTTTCACAGAATGCTTTGGAAGGTCTTGCATTTTCTGTTCAGCTCAAGAACTGTTGCTCAGCCACACCCCCTCGGTCTGGGAATTTATTTTGGTCTATGCAAGAGTCACATGTTTTCTTTTGATTAAGTCATCAGAGTATTTTGCTTCCAGGCCCTTGATCGTATTTCCTTAAGAAAGGTTGGCCTCTCTGACCTGCCAGGGGCAGGGGTGTGGGTGCTGTTTGCTGTCAGTTCTGAAATGACATTGCCACAGACTAAGGCCATGCCTCCACTCCCCACAAACCCCACCCATGGCATCACCTGCATACCTCTAATCCAAATCCTTCTCTTCTTCCAAGGCCAACCCATTTGCTTCTCCTCCATGAAAAGTTCCCTGATTCAGGGATCATGACAATATCCCTCTTTTCTGAATGATTAGCGTCTGAAACACTTGATTATGAAATTATTTAGCACATACTCACTGAGTGTATACATGTGCCAGGCTCTACCTGCAGAGAGCTTACAGTCTACTAAGGATAGTGAAGCCACAAACAAATAAGATATAGTCAGGTAGTAATAATAATAATTTAAAAAATAGGATAATGGAATAGAATGATAGGAGGATCAGAGGGCTGCTTCATATAAGGTGATGGGGGAAATGATCTCTAGGAAGGTGACATTTGTGTTGAAAAGATCCAACCCGAATTGAGAGAGTAGCATTGACGTATATAAACCACCATGTGTAAAGTAGATAGCTAGTGCGAAGCTGCTGTATAGCACAGGGAGATCAGCTTGGTGCTTTGTGATGACCTAGAGAGGTGGGATAGGGAGGGTAGGAGGGAGGGCCAACAGGGAGGGGATATAGATATACATATAGCTGGTTCGCTTTGTTGTATAGCAGAAACTAACACAACATTGTAAAGCAATTATAAATCTAATAAAGATGTAAAAAAAAAAGATCTGAGGATCTAATGTAAAACATGGTGATTATGGTTAATGTGTTTTATATAATTGAAATTTGATAAGAGGGAAAATCCTAAATATTCTCTAAAAAGGAAAGGAGGGAGGGAGGGTGGAAGAAAAGGGAAATATGTGAGGTGATGAATGTTAATTAACTACTTGGGGGGAATCCTTTCACATTGCATACACATATCAAATCACCACGATGCACCTTTAAATATCTCACAATTTTATGTCATTATACCTCAAAAAAGCTGAATTTTTTTTATTGGAGTATAATTGCTTTACAATGTTGTGTTGTGTTAGTATCTGCTATATAGTGAAGTGAATCAGCTATATGTACACCTATATCCCCTCCCTCTTGGACCTCCCTCCCACCCCCGACATCCCACCCACAGGTCGTCACAGAGCACCGAGCTGAGCTTCCTGTGCTTTATAGCATGTTCCTGCTAGCTATCTATTTTACACATGGTAGTGTGTATATGTCAATCCTAGTCTCCCAATTCGTCCCACCCTCCCTTCCCCTGCTGTGTCCACATGTCCATTCTCTACGTCTGCTTCTCTATTCCTGCCCTGCACATAGATTCATCTGTACCATTTTTCTAGATTCCACATATATGTGTAAATATGCTATATTTGTTTTCCTCTTTCTGGCTTACTTCACTCTGTATGACAGACTCTAGGTCCATCCACATCTCTGCAAATCAGCCAATTTTGTTCCTTTTAATGGCTGAGTAATATTCCATTGTATATATGTACCACAATGTTGGTACATACAATGTTGGATATTCAGGTTGTTTCCATGTCCTGGCTATTGTAAATACTGCTGCGGTGAACACTGGGGTACATGTGTCCTTTTGAATTATGGTTTTCTCAGGGTATATGCCTAGTAGTGGGACTGCTGGGTCATATGGTAGTTCTATTTTTAGTTTTTTAAGGAACCTCCATACTGTTCTCCACAGTGGCTATATCACTTTACATTCCCGCCAACAGTGCAAAAGGGTTTCCTTTTCTCCACACCCTCTCCAGCAGTTATTGTTTGTAGATTTTTTGATGATGGCCATTCTGACTGGTGGGAGGTGTTACTGGTAGTTGTGATTTGCATTTTTCTAATGATTAGTGATGTTGAACATCATTTCATGAGCCTCTTGGCCATCTGTATGTCTTCTTTGGTAAAATGTCTATTTAGGTCTTCTGCCCATTTTTGGATTGGGTTGTTTGTTTTTTTGATATTGAGCTCCAAGAGCTGTTTGTATATTTTGGAGATTAATCTTTTGTCTGTTGCTTCATTTGCAAATATTTTATCCCATTCTGAGGGTTGTCTTTTCATCTTGTTTATGGTTTCCTTTGCTGTGCAAAAGCTTTTAAGTTTAATTAAGTTCCATTTGTTTATTTTTGTTTTTATTTTCATTACTGTAGGAGGTGGGTCAAAAAAGATCTTGCTGTGGCTTATGTCAAAGAGTTTTTCCTATGTTTTCCTCTAACAATTTTATAGTATATGGTCTTACATTTAGGTCTTTAATCCATTTTGAGTATATTTGTGTGTATGGTGTTAGGGAGTGTTCTAATTTCATTCTTTTGCATGTAGCTGTCCACTTTTCCCAGCACCACTTATTGAAGAGGCTGTGTCTTTTCTCCATTGTATGTTCTTGCCTCCTTTGTCATAAAGTAGGTGACCATATGTGCATGGGTTTATCTCCGGGCTTTCTATCCTGTGCCATTGATCTATATTTCTGTTTTTGTGCCAGTACTATACTGTCTGGATTACTGTAGCTTTGTAGTATAGTTTGAAGTCGGGGAGCCTGATTCCTCCAGCTCCGTTTTTTGTTCTCAAGATTGCTTTGGCTATTCAGGGTCTTTTGTGTTTCCATACAAATTTTTTGTTCTAATTCTGTGTAGAATGCCATTGGTAACTTGCTACGGATTGCACTGAATCTGTAGATTGCTTTGGGTAGTATAGTCATTTTCACAATATTGATTCTTCCAATCCAGGAACATGGTATGTCTCTCCATCTGTTTGTGTTGTCTTTGATTTCTTTCATCAGTATCTTACAGTTTTCTGAGTAGAAGTCTTTTGCCTCCTTAGGTAGGTTTATTCCTAGGTATTTTATTCTTTTTTAAATTAATTTTTATTGGAGTATATTTGCTTTACAATGTTGTGTTAATTTCTGCTGTACAGCAAAGTGAATCAGCTATACATATACATATATCCCCTCTTTTTTGGATTTCCTTCCCATTTAGGTAGGTATTTATACTTTCTGTTGTGATGGTAAATGGGCTTGTTTACTTAATTTCTCTTTCTGATTTTTCATTGTTAGTGTATAGAAATGCAAGAGATTTCTGTGCATTAATTTTGTATCCTGCAACCTTACCAAATTCATTGATTAGTTCTAGTAGTTTTCTGATGGCATCTTTAGGATTCTGTATGTATAGTATCATGTCATCTGCAAACAGTGACAGTTTTACTTCTTATTTTCCAATTTGTATTCCTTTTATTTCTTTTTCTTCTCTGATTGCTGTGGCTAAAACTTCCAATACTATGTTGAATCAGAGTGGTGAGAGTGGAAATCCTTGTTTTGCTCCTGATCTTAGTGGAAATGCTTTCAGTTTTCACCATTGAGAATGATGTTTGCTGTGGGTTTGTCGTATATGGCCTTTGTTATGATGAGGTAGGTTCCCTCTATGCCCATTTTCTGAAGAGTTTTTATCATAAATGGGTGTTGAATTTTGTCAAAAGCTTTTTCTGCATCTATTGAGATGAGCATATGATTTTTATTCCTTAATTTGTTAATATGATGTATCACATTGATTGATTTGCGTATAGAATCCTTGCAAGAATCCTTGCATTCCTGGGATAAATCCCACTTGATCGTGGTGTATGATCCTTTTAATGTGTTGTTGGATTCTTTTTGCTAGTATTTTGTTGAGGATTTTTACATCTATGTTCATCAGTGATATTGGTCTGTAATTTTCTTTTTTGTGTGTGATATCTTTGTCTGGTTTTGGTATCAGGGTGATCATGGCCTTGTAGAACAAATTTGGGAGTGTTCCTCCCTCTGCTATTTTTTGGAAGAGTTTGAGAAGGATAGGTGTTAACTCTTCTCTAAATATTTGATAGAATTTGCCTGTGAAGCCATCTGGTCCTGGACATTTGTTTATTACATCCATGAAAAATGGAAGATTAATTGTGTTTAGCTTGATAACATTTAGGAACATAGAACATGGGTGATCCAAAAAATCCCCAAATTTAAAAAAAGGAAAAAAAAGAAAAGACCCAACCCTCTCCTCTGCAGAAAGAGCAGCCTGGGTGAAGGATATCACAAATGCAAAGGCCCTGAGGCAGAAACTAGTCTTGTGAGCAGTGTGGTTGGAACAGAGAGGATGAGAATTCAGTAGTGCAGAATAGGACTGGAGAGGAAGGGCTGGCCTACCAAGGATGTCAGAGTAAGGAGTTTGGATTTTGCTCTAAATGCGATTGAAGTATTGGAGGGATTTAAGCATGGAAGTTGTATCTGATTAATGTTTATTAAAGATCCTTTTGACTGCTGTGTCAAGACTAGATTAACTGGAAAGATAGAATGTGATAGCTTTTCCACTAAAAATAATAGAGATTTGGACAAAGATGGGAGAAAAATTGTAATACTTTTTTTAACCAGCTTTTCCCTGAATGTAATAATCTCTTTCCTCTGTATGTTGTCTGCTTGCTTTTAAACTTGGACTGAATCTTGTGTTTTGTTCTGTTATTTACAAACCCAAACCAGGATAGGACCTGTGGTAGGTACTTAGATATTTGACCAATTAACTCTGCTTGGTTTTAAAGCTAGGTATTTAAATTGGGCACCTGGTCAACCCCCTTAAGCTATACACTAAAGTTGGAATGCACCTGTGAAATCCTTGGGTTTGAGCTTGAATTTCAACCTGCCAACTAGTAAAACGTTCCATGCCAACCTTCTTCTAGACTAATGCACACCAGAAATTCCCATGACATTGATACCATGGTGAAATAGTTGCCTATTTACTTCCAAAGGATGGCTACCTGGGAAAATAAACCTCTGTTTTATATAAGCCATTGTGGTCTGGTCTCTGTACCTTGTAGCCACCCACAATCCTAATTGATATAATTGGTCACTTAAACATTGTTCAGACATGTCTCTACCTGCTTCCAGTCTGAAACAGTCAGTGATATATGGTGGGTAGTTTCCGGGGCTCTGCCAGACACCATTTCAAGGCTTTCACACATTTTCAAGGCAGCAGGTGGCACCTGAGAAGCCTCTGGGCATTTCCAATGCCTCCTCTTCAACTATTTCCTCACTTACTGTCAGATTTCACATCTCATCTTCAGAGCTTATTATTCAAGGTGGCTAAACTCCTCCACGTGAAGTGAGTATATCTTGATCTTTCTCTGTGAAGTATCACACTTTCTGTAAGCTTTAAACAGTGTTGCTAATGGATGATGAGATGGTCTACCATACACTTTCGTTCGTATAGGTTTATGTTTATTTGAACAAGTCTTCTCTCTGCCCTTGGTAATTGGCTGAGCCAAAGAGATATAAACCAAATGAGATATAAATCAAATCTTATAATTTCCTCTTAGGCCAGAGTGTTCTTTGGAGGTAAGGGACTGTTTGATTATTTGGTATAAGATTTTTAGAACAGATTTTAGAGCCAGAAAGGGTCTTACAGTTCACCCAGTCAGTTGGGAGAAGGAAAATGTATAGCATAAAGTTTAATTTGATTTCCTATGAGCATGAATTTGTGGAATTTTAGCACCAAGGTGAGTCAATCTTACACATATAAAGTATCTGTTATGTATTAGGCACTATAGTAGGTTTTAGACACATTAATCTTATTTCATCCTCCCAGTAATCATAGGAAACAGATGCTAATATCACCATATTACACGTGGGGAAACTGAAGGCCAGAATGCTGCAGTAACTTGACCAGAGTTACAAAATCTTTAGATGATATGGCAGTTGTATTATTATATGCAAATATTCACTTTCCTTTCCCCATACTGGAAAATATTTCCCTATCCCATACATGTTGGGCTTGGCCATTTTTTTTTTAACATCTTTATTGGAGTATAATTGCTTTACAATGGTGTGTTAGTTGCTTTTATATAACAAAGTGAATCAGCTATACATATACATATATCCCCATGTCTCCTCCCTCTTGCGTCTCCCTCCCACCCTCCGTATCCCACCCCCCTATTTGGACACAAAGCACTGAGCTGATCTCCCTGTGCTATGCGGCTGCTTCCCACTAGCTATCTGTTTTACATTTGGTAGTGTACATATGTCCATGCCACTCTCTCACTTCATCCTAGCTTACCCTTCCCCCACCCCTGTGTCGTCAAGTCCATTCTCTATGTCTGCATCTTTATTCCTGTCTTACCCCTGGGTTCTTCAAAACCATTTTTTTTTTTTAGATTCCATATATATGTGTTAGCATACAGTATTTATTTTTCTCTTTCTGACTTACTTCACTCTGTATGACAGACTCTAGGTCCATCCACCTCACTACAAATAACTTAATTTTGTTTCTTTTTATGGCTGAGTAATATTCCATTGTATGTATGTGCCACATCTTCTTTATCCATTCATCTGTTGCTGGACACTTAGGTTGCTTCCATGTCCTGGCTATTGTAAATAGTGCTGCAATGAACATTGTGGTACGTACATGTCTCTTTTTGAATTACGGTTTTCTCAAGGTATATGCCCAGTGGTGGGATTGCTGGGTCATATGGTAGTTCTATTTTTAGTTTTTTAAGGAACCTCCATACTGTTTTCCATAGTGGCTGTATCAGTTTACATTCTCACCAGCAGTGCAAAAAGGTTCCCTTTTCTCCACACCCTTTCCAGCATTTATTGATTATAGATTTTTTGATGATGGCCATTCTGACCCATGTGAGGTGATACCTCATTGTAGTTTTGATTTGCATTTCTCTCATGATCAGTGATGT
This sequence comes from Stenella coeruleoalba, assembly GCF_951394435.1. Lineage (NCBI taxonomy): Eukaryota > Metazoa > Chordata > Mammalia > Artiodactyla > Delphinidae > Stenella > Stenella coeruleoalba. The sequence goes on from NC_137148.1 coordinate 135,992,608, forward strand.
TGAGCATCCTTTCATGTGTTTGTTGGCACTCTGTATATCTTCTTTGGAGAAATGTCTGTTTAGGTCTTCTGCCCATTTTTGGATTGGATTGTTTTTTTTTTTGCGGTACGCGGGCCTCTCACTGCTGCGGCCTCTCCCGCCGCGGAGCACAGGCCCCGGACGCACAGGCTCAGCGGCCATGGCTCACGGGCCCAGCCGCCCCGCGGCACACAGGATCCTCCCGGACCGGGGCACAAACCTGTGCCCCCTGCATCGGCAGGCAGACTCCCAACCACGGTGCCACCAGGGAAACCCTGTTCTTTTGATAGTGAGCTGCATGAGCTGCTTGTATATTTTGGAGATTAATCCTTTGTCAGTTGCTTTGTTTGCAAATATTTTCTCCCATTCTGAGGGTTGTCTTTTCGTCTTGTTTATGGTTTCCTTTGCTGTGCAAAAGCTTTGAAGTTTCATTAGGTCCCATTTGTTTATTTTTGTTTTTATTTCCATTTCTCTAGGAGGTGGGTGGCTTGGCCATTTGACTTGCTTTGGCCAATGGAACATGAACAAACACGACATAAATCATCCAAGAAAAAACATTTAAATGCAATTGCTTGGTTCAGTTTGGTTTCTTGCTCCTTTGTCCCCTGCCATGAGGAGTCATGCCACAGTAGCTGCTTTTTTACTAACACGAATCCTGGAGTATGAAATGGATTTGAACCCTAACCATTGCCTGGAGAAGAGCTGTGACAACTGACCTGCAGCCATTTCCACACAACATGAGAAAGAAGGAAATGTTTTTGTAAGCCACTGAGACTTGGGGGCTGCATGTCATACACCATGCCCTAGTAAAAGCTACTAAATACATATAGAGCCAGGATCCCTACCCAGGCCTATATACCTCCAAATTTGATGCCCTTTTATCCATCACACATTCCTGTCTATCCACTCCAGTCTGCATTAGCCTCACTGACAGATACTGATTTTTCAGACCCATGCCTTTAAGCCTTCCCCTTTCCAGCACTCAAGACATTTTCTTTTACTGTTTTCCTTAGGTTCAAAATCCTGCTCTCACAGAAGCCCTTCTACCAGCTTCCATCAAATGATGAACCTTCCTAGATCACAAAGAAAAAGAGAGACTGTCATGCATGAACTCCAACTTCTCTCCTATATTCCCAGATTTATTTCTACCATTGTTCGTCCTTCCTCCTTGCGTCTCAGCTCATGGAAAAGCTGTTCCATCTCCTGTCCAAGGCTGATCTCTCCACTGTTCTCTTAATCCTCCTTCAGAATCCCACTCCAGCAATTACCTTCTCTTTTTTGTTTCTTTCATTCATTTTTCTCTCTACATTTTTTTCCCTGTCCACCTACAAATGTGGAAGTTTCCCTCTTTTTCTAAAACAAAACAGAAAACATCTTACCTGATTTTCTCTTCTTCTCAGACTACTTTTCTATTTCTCACCTTCCTTGGACACAAAAATCTTACACAGAATTGACTCCCTCACTAATCTTGCTTGCTTACCACCTCTCTTCCTTACCACCTCACTTCCTCACCGTATTTGTTTCCTTGTCACGAGCTCACCAACTTTCAGATTCTGTTCACACTGCTGTGGTGAAACTGCCCATGCAGAGCACATCAACAGCTTCCTGATTGTCAAAGCCAGTGATTTCCTGTCATCCTTTGGTCAACTTGTAGGGTTCACAGATAAAATACAAAATTCCCAGTTATATGCATTATTTGGGGGCACACACACACACACACACACACATGTATATAAAATTATATATATAATTTATCTGAAATGAACATTTAACTGGGCGTCCTGTATTTTTATTATTAAATCTGAGGACTTTAGCAACTTTCCCCTCTTCTAATCTGATCTCGGTGCAGTTACTTCTTTGGAATCTTCTATAGTCTCAGGACACCATTATATTTCTCTTCCTACCTCTGTAACTCCTCTTTTTCTATCTCCTTGGGAGTTCTTCTGTTTTAATCTGGACTATAAATGTTGGTGTTCCCAGGGTTACATTTCAGCACTCTTCTCGTTCTGTGTGTACTTACCCACTCTGTGGTTTCATCTCATTTATGCTGACTTCCAGATATCCACTGCCAATTTCATCATGCCTCACAAGCCCTAAATTGGCACACCTAACAAGTAACTGGGTATCTCCACTGGGGTGTCACATTAAAATCTTAACCTCACATTGCCTTAAACCACACTAGCTCCTTACTGAAGATGGTCCTCCTCCTGTGTTTTCTATCTCAGTTAAAAGCATCATCAAGCTCAGAATTGATTCCCTTTTTTTTTTTTTTTCGGTATGCGGGCCTCTCACTGCTGTGGCCTCTCCCGTTGCGGAGCACAGGCTCCGGACGTGCAGGCTCAGCGGCCATGGCTCATGGGCCCAGCCGCTCTGTGGCGTGTGGGATCTTCCCGGACTGGGGCACGAACCCGTGTCCCCTGCATCGGCAGGTGGACTCTCAACCACTGCACCACCAGGGAAGCCCATCAATGACTTTCTTTATTCTTTTCCCTTGTCCCTATACTGTGATCACTGTCCTGGCTCAGATTCTCATAATTGCTTATCTGGACAGGTGCAGTGGCTTCTCCCTGCCCATTTTCCTGGTCTTGCAACTCCTCTTGGCCATACTGTGCACTGCATCCAAGCCCATCTACTAATTCCCACTCTCTCCCCTCTCCTACTTAATAATATAAGTGGCTCCTATTATTCATAGGATAAATCCAAACTCCTTAACATGATATTCAAGGATCTTCAAAATAGGATCTCACTCTGTTCTTTCAGCTTTACCTCTTGACACATCTCTTCATGAACCCTACATCGTAGCCACAGTTGATGACTCATTATTCCTTAATCACAAACTGTATTTTGTTTGTCGTACTCATGTATTTCCTTTGCAAATATTACAAAAAAATGTTACCATCCTCTCTACACCAACAGTCTGACCCCTCCTTCCCTACATACATACTGTGTTTCACTGGAAAAGTTTTACACACCCTGAAAAGACGAGTTGAAAACAGCTCCCCTGATCTCTTCCAAAAGGAGTTTCCCTGGGATAACGTAGCACATGGTAATTTCTACTTCAGATTTGTCAATGAACGAGTGAGTTTCCTAAGACAGGCTCACATGAATGAATGCATCTTATCGGACTCTTAAACATAAAAGAGAATTTGGTCCTACTAGAGACTACCAGATACTTTATCTTAGTACTTAGGATTATATGGTAATAAAGAGTATATAGTTTAATGTCAACTGTGGGGGTGGTTTGGCTCTGTCCTCTGTCACCTCCAGTTGCTGAGTTGCACTGACTTCTCTGGCTAACTGAGCAAGTGTCCCTTTCATCCCATCTAGCTCCCCTTAAAGCTCTTAATTTGGGCAAAGAGGGCAACAACCCAGGACAGAAAACAGGATTTGCATGATGACAAACGGGTTTCTTTCTTGGGCCAACACCTTCATCAATTAGTAATGCCCTCCTAAAGTGCTAAAACCGCATTCAGATTCTAAAGCCACATCCAGATTTAAAGAGTGGCATGATTAATTAGGTTTGGCTACCATGGACCTGGAAAAATGAGTAGCACTTATCAAATACCCTTGATAATTTTGCCATCTTCTCAAGGATTTTTGAATAACTACCATCCCATTCTATAGTCACCAAATAAGCTTTCATGGTTATACTTTTAATATGAAAATGAGCTTCTTTGCCTAAGATTCTAGTGGTATTTACATGGTATTTTTGTTTATTAGAGGTTATAGCTTTAATTAGAATATTAAATTTAAAGGAAACCAACTTTTTGAGCATACGGTATTAGGCAAAGGAGCATGAGGTATAGTCTCTGCCTTCAAGGAAATCTGTCTGGATGGGAAGACATGAACCCATTAAAAGTTTTTTTAATTATATGAGCTAAAATAATACAAATAATAATGTAAACTATATCACAGTCACTGCATGGTTAATTGCCAACTGAGTGCTTTGAATTAGAATGATGGAGAGAGCATGAAGACATTAGTTATGGCCTTGATCATTCCTGTCATTAGGAGAAAATGTTGGGTGAGTTTGGGTCCATTCTAGAAAACCTAAGATGTGAAATGCACAGCACATATATGTGAGATGCAAACACACAACCTGTCAGGATTAGTAAGATAATAAGGAGATTTTAGTTACATTACATTACTATTTGCTGGTAGTAATGACTGATCAACACTTTTTTTTCCTCTAAAGAGTTCCTGATTGGTTAGTTATCCTGGTGGACATTAGAAATGTTTTGACCACCCAACATCACGATATTTACCTTAATTTTCATATGGTGATACATATGGGCCTCCCCATCTCTTACTCCAAGGATAAAACTTGCGTCCCAACACCAAGGTCTAAGTCAACTCCATTCCTTAGCTGCAACGATTACTTTGGGATAGGTGTGTGACCCACACCAAACTAGTCAGGCTCCCTTGAAGTTCATTGACGAACTTCACTTGTAAGACCGAAAAGAAAGAGGCATGCACACTTCCGCACCAGGCTTGCACTTGAGAGGTTGCACTTGCTCCAGCTCCCTTTCTTTCACGCAAAGCCTGAAAAGGATGGCACCACACAGAAGCAGAGTCCTGAATCCAGCTATGCCTAAAGCAAGTTCCACCTGTGGTCTTTTCAATTGCATACACCAATCAAGTCCCTTTTCTTGATTACTCTATTGTGAGTTGAGTTTCTGTCATTTATAACCAAGAGTCCTTAGTGTTAAAGTCCTTAGCCTCACTTCAGTATAACATCTTGACTATAACATCTAACATGCTTCACAAAGAACATCTCACACTATCACTTTTTACTTGTTCTTCCTAAACCTGGCCATCCAGTAACATACTCAATTCTTACCACACTTTTCTGAAGTAAAATAGGGTAAGAATTATTGATCCCAGTAGGTAAAAGCATTAACTTTAATCCAAAGAAGCTGAGTTACTGTCGCTCTCAGTGGGAATCCCCAAATTATAACAAAATCCCTGGACTAGAGCCCAGGTCTTCTGATTCTTAGCTCAGGTTCTTTTGTTAAATCTTCCTCGACGTTTCTCCCACACTTCATTTCTGCACTTGCCAGTTTTGTAGCTTTGTTCTCAGAATTGTGATTCCTAGTTTGAATTTGGTAGAATAGAAGCACCTTCTTGGCTGACAAACATTTTGGAGGTTGTGGTAGGGCCAAGCAGATTTTGTTGATTAGCGATTCTTCACCCAGAAAATTGCCCCTATTATAGGATAATTACAAACCTATCTGATGGGGCTTAATCTGTAATGGTGATTGATGATGATGATAATGATGGTGGTGGTGGATGATGAGGAGGAGCATACAGTATTGGAATGCGAAATAACTCCAAATGGGTAGCAGGCTCTAAGGAACCTGGATCCAGAGATTGACCACATTTGCAACTAGCAGTGGCCAGCAATGACAACGCTTTGCCCTTAGCAGCTTTCAGCCTTGGCAGTCACACTTTGTGCTAAATTAAGATGTTCTCAGGCTGAGTGATGGAGTGTAGCATCACTGGAAATCAGACCCCCAGGTGCTGGAAGCCACTGGAGCCTGGCACATAGGCTGAACCACTTGGCAGTACAATGTCCCCCTCGGGAAGCAAACTGGAAGTGAAATAAATGGACTTGACAGTGTTTGCTATTGCCAAGCATAAAACTGTTTCCCATAAGCAATCACTTGCAAGACAGTAAGAGAATTCTGTCCTCTAGAGAAGGGGTCCCCAGTGAGAAGGTTAGAACCTCCTGGTAGATCTCAGGGTCTTCCCAAGTAGATGCCAGAATGTAGCATCCTTGACCTTCACCTTATTAACATCAAGAGGCGATTCACCTCTAAGCCAGTAGTAACCACCACACACCCCATACCCACCCATCCTCCAAGCTTTGATGTGTCTCCCACAGGGAGCTCAGTTCAACTCCCTCTTCTGGCCCTGTTGAGAATCTTAATTCAAGACCTCTCCATATCATTCAAGTACCCTCCACACCTCTATCCATCCCAAATCTTCATGGAGTAATATTTACTCTTCTAGAAAGCCTGACATCCTATAACTTACAAAAGCAACCTCATTATTTGTAAGTCACTTGACCACAGTCAACTTCAAATTGGCTATGAATACTCATTCATTTATTCATTCCTTTAGCACAAATTTATTCATCATCTACTGTGTGCAGAGCTCCAACAGGTCAGAAATTGAGAGTACAAACTGTGTCAGGTTCACCAGCATAGCACGGTACCTAATCCATGACTTGGCACACAGCAACATTCAACAAACACTTGCCAAATAAATTAACAAAAGGGTTACAAGAAATTTAGCATAAAACCCTGTGCGTCAAGGAGCTTGCAGAAAGTGCCCTGCTGTGTAAAACTGAAGAAAAGGATCACTAAGATCCCTCCCCACTCTAAAATTCTAGAATTCAGGGTTTTAAGTCTTGGTTAGAAGATAGATGAAGATAGATAGAAGAACCTATATATCAAAGGGTTAAATGACAGAATGGGAGATGTCACAAAGCGTTCAATAATAAGGCTCATTTAAGAGATAAGAACTGAAAGTACTGAAAGTGACTAGAGGAGGGAGAGATACCCGTGGCCTGGGGAAGGAAGTAAAAGAAGGATTTGAGGAAGAGATGGGACTTGAATGAGACCTTGAAGCAAAAAAAGCTTCTAAAAGTGATGTAACCGTTCTATTTACTTATCACATATCTTTACATTCATCATTATTTACTGAGCACCTAATATACACCAGGCACTCTCTTTTGGTGCTAGGGGCACTGCAGTGAACAAAATGGACAAACTCCATGCCTTCATAGAACCCCCCTTCTCATGGGGAGGGCAGATAATGTACAAAATAAATATTTAGTGGGCTGGATGGTGCTAAGTGCTATGGAGAAAAATAAAGCAGGGAGCAGGGATGGATGTTTGGAAAAGAATAGAGTGATGATCTTAAATAAAGTGATCAGGAAGGCCTAGCTGAAAACACAGTATTTGAGTGAAGATCTGAAGGAAATGAAGGGGTGAGACTTGCAGATGAAGAGCACTGCCAACAGAGAGAACAGCAAGTGCAAAGGCCCTGGGGTAGAATGTGCCTAGTGTGTATGAAGAGCAGCAAAGAGGCCACTTGGCTGGAGCTGAAAGAGGGAGGGAGAGACTAATCAGAGAGAAGGTCCAAGAGGTAACATAGGCCAGATTAAGAGGGCCTCGTAGGCTATTGTGGAGACATTTGAACCTCAGGTTGATTGACCTTTGAACCTCAGGTAACTCACGAGCTACTTGTCATCCATTCTCCTTTGCAAAGGAGGGGACTGAGGCTCAAAGAGCTGATGTGACTTACCAAGGATTATACGGAAAACAGTTAGCAGAGCCAGGATTCAAACCCAGGCCTACCTGGCCCCTTCTGCTTCACCTGACCCTACCCTTCCCTCTCTCACTACTGTCCATTCATGCATCTGCATGTGCATGCTCACACACACCACATTCACACACACACATACACACACCTGCACACACACGGTCACACACACCACCCACTCCACTTTCAGTCCTCCAACGTGCCAAGCTCTTCCCCACTCACACCTGCCTTCACAGCTGCTGTTCCCTCTGACCAGAATGCCCTTCTCCCTGCTCTCCGTCTGACCAGTGCATCTTTTGCACCTTGGTTCAAATGTAAGGACCTCAGAGAGGCCTTCCCTGACCCTCTGATGTAAACTGCCCCTGCCCCTTACCTTCTCTCTGAAAGCCCATGGTCCTACCTCCCTTTGTAATTGCATATTTATTTGTGGGTTAGTTTAAATTCTTCCCTCCTCCCAGGCTGTGTCTCTACTCATTGCCTAGCCCAGCGCCTGGCTCATAGGAGGTGCTCAACAAACACGTGCTGAATCAATGAAAAGTCCAAAAGGGTAAAGAAGACAAGGTAGGAAGATCCCAGAGAGGTTTCCAGACATCTCTAGGGAAGAGAAACCAGTGGCTGCAGCGAGAGAGATTTGGGGCTGTCTGTGGACCTAGATCCTTCCTCCTTGATTTTGGAATGATACCCTGTAAAGCCCATCTCTGGCTGTTCCACAATCTAATATTTGGGTTGGCCTATTTTCCGTAAGAGCTCACAGGAAAACCTGAACGAATTTTTGGCCAGCCCATACATTCATCACGTGACTCACACCTCCATCCTCCCACCCCCAGCAGCCTCTAGAATGAACGTTATTTGGAGTAATTGCCCAAGTACTTAGAAAATGCTAAGGTTTATTTTTAAATGTGATTAGGACCTGTCTCTTGCTTTCTGGAAAATCACATGAGCTTCTCAGAGATACAAAATACAATCATTAAGCACTCCTAAAACCAACTTTTTTTCATCTTGTCTTTACAACAAGCTTGCTAAGTTGGTTTAGTGCAAATCATAACCATCCCCATGTGACTGATAGAAAAACTGAGACTTAGGGGTGATTAAATGCACCATCTGAGTCCAAATACCTGTTTGGTTGCAGAGCCAAGGGCTGGTGCATTTAAACCATGCAGCAGCTGTGTCCACCTTATCACCCTGCCTCCCACTATAAATTACACATCCCTCTCCCATGCAAATAATTCATATAGTCCCCCAAACAGAAGACACTTCTAGAAAAAAGAGCCACTGCCTTCTTGATTTGGTGTTTTACGTGGTGGCAGGCAACCAGTCGTTCTAACTAGGCCACAGGAAGCCTATTTCTCTTTAAGAACCCATTAGCAAGCTGGCAAAATCTCATCGCATTACCATGTAAATAAATAAGGATAAATTTCCCCACCTTAGCTTCCCAGGGCTGGACCAAAGCTCTCCCCCTCTGCACATTTTTGATAACCTACTCATTCTGGAGTACCTCACAATTAATGACAGCGTGCACTGGAAGTCAGTAATTCATCATGGAGGGGGAAAAAAGGATGAGATAATTAACATTCTCTGGCAGGCTTTAGAAGGGAAATAGCTTGGTAAGCACAAGGACATTTTCTGGGGCTGTTTCCATCACGAGGGTAGAATAAATAAGCTGGATCCTTTTGCTCTCTGAACCTGAAAGATCATGTCAGGCTGGTTGGCTCCGGGCTTGGTTGAACTGGGTGCAGCCTTTCCACCTATGGTAAAGGAAGCTGACCAGCAAATGCAGCCGCAGGCTGGCAGGGGGTGGGTGGGTTACAGGAAGTCGGCAGAGGGTGTTTCCAAGCTGCTTCTCCTTACGCTTCTAGCCCACACCCCAAGCTTCCACTTTTCAATTAACTGCTCTCTGATCTCCAATGTTTTTCTTCCCCGATCTCCTTTATCAAGTCTAGTAACCTCACTGAGCCTTCCTTAGTTTGCCCTTATGTAAAAGGGGAAGATAATGCATAGCAAGGAGAGTTAATGAGGATTGAAACATCATCATTATCTTTATCATCATCATCATCATCATCACTAGCCTTTATGAATCATCTATAATGTGTCAGGTTTTATGATGTGCTAAATGTACTTCATTTGCACTATTACATTTCATGCCTGCTGGGATAAATGGCCACTCTTTAAACCCCAAACGAAATAAGCTAGAAATAGATTTTTTTCAAAATTCTGTGTCACACAGTGGGAAATAAACTAATGAAACACATAACCCCAAGGGGGATGGTGCAGGCAGTTGGAGAGGGTTTGGGTATGTTTATGCATGACAGGGCCATAAATGGGTGCTGGGATATACCTAACCTTTATGGTTGACGTCAGGAGGGAAGTGGTTTCTCTGTCTCTTAAGCAAGATCAAGAGTGGGTACAGCATGACTGTGCCCTCTGGGTGCCCATCCCATGGGACCTCTGTTGGCAGCAGCGTGTCAGTCTGAGTGGACCACGGGTCTGCCCCAGTATGGCAATTCCTATATTTTATGGTGTTATGATTCTTAAGATAAAAATTTTTCTCAGCTATTACTTTGGTTTCTATGCTGATCCACTGACCACTAGCCCAGTCTCTTTGTTCCATCTAAATTCTACTTTCTTGATCTGAGTAGTGAAATTTTGGTGGCAATTCACTATAGCAAGTCAGAAAGGAATTGTCCTAAAATGTTGGAATGCTTTAACTAGCACATGGAAAGTTGTCCCCCATACGATCCTTACTTATACACCTTAACACCTCCACAGCTGTCTCTGCCTCCTTCCCTGATGGAAGGATCATCCTCCTTCAATCTAAGGCTAATCCCTCCGGCACTTTGGATCCCACCCCCAACACGTACCTCCTCAGAGACCTGACTGCATCATAAACTCTCCCTCTGTCCTTCATCTTCAGCCATCCCCCAGCCCCCTAGGTGGCTCCTTCCCAGAAGCAACTAAGCTTATAGCTCTCTCTCGTCTTAAAAAATAAAGTCCTCCCTTGATCCCCCATCCTTTTCCAGCTATTATCTTATCTCTTTCCCCATCAAAGCCAATGATCTAAGGAACTTGTCTCTCCTTATGTCTTTAATTTCTCACCCCCCACTATTTCTCCCTGCAGTCAGACAGGTTTCACTCCTCTTCTGCCTCTTAAACTGCTCACACCATGACTGTATCCTTGATGATCAGATCCAGCAATCTTGCTCTGTGATGATGGACAGGAAGGGTTTCCTTCTTGAAACTCTGCTCTCGATTTCCCATCACTAGTTTTTCTCATATTTCTCCAGGTCCTCCTTTTCACTTTCCTTCAAAGATTTCCCCTGAATTGAGCCCTTTCCAGGCTGTCCTAACCTCTCACTTGAGGCTATCTTACTGGAAGATCTGATGCTATGGTCCAGTCCATTTGCCAGTGACTCGCATCATGTTCAGTTCTGCATCCCAGATGTTTTCTCAACTCCTGTACATCCCCATCTGGATATCCCACACGCCTCTTGCATTGGTTTCCTATTGCTGCTGTAACAAATTTCCACAAACATAATAGTTTAAAACACACAAGTTTATAATATTACATTTCTAGAGGTCAGAAGCCCAAAATCAGTCTCGGTAGGCTGAAATCAAGGTGTCTGCAGGGCTTTGTCCCTTCTGGAGGATTCAGGGGAGAATCCATTTCCTTACCTTTTTATCTTCTTTAGCTGCCTGCATTTCTTGGCTTGTGACTCTGAAACTTCAACTTCTGCTTCTGTGGTCATAGCTCCCCTGACTCTGACCCTCCTGCGTTGCTCTTATAAGGACCCTTGTGATTGCATTGGATTCACCCAGATAATCCAGGATAATCCATCTCAAAATCATTAACTTAGTCACATCTGCAAAATCTCATTTGCCATGTAAAGTAACATAGTCACAGGTTCTGGGAATTGGGATGTGGACATCTTAGGGCAGACATTATTCTGCCTACAACACCAGTCAAACTCAGCATGTCCAACCTCTTTTGAACCGAGATGCCTCTATCTTGGTGATGAACCATCATCCGCCCCACTGGGCCAGCCAGAAACATGGCATCATCCTTGACTCCTCCTTTTCTCTCATCCCCCCATCCAGTTAATGAGCCTGTCCTATTGATTCTTACTATCTCTCAACTAAATTCACTTCTTTCCACCTCTACTACTGATACCTTGGTTTGAGCCATCATTACTTCTAATCTGGATTACTACCACAAGCTCTTCACTGCTACTCTTGTCTCCAATTGTTGTCCAGAGTTTTCTTTTGAAAACACAAACATTAATTCTCCTAAAACTCATAAAGTTCCACTACCAGTACACAATCCAAGCTCCTTAACGTAAGCTCCCGCGTGATCTGACCTCTGCCTACCTCATCTCCTGATACCCTCCTCTTGCTCTCTTAGCCTTTAACCACATGGAACCACTAGCAATTCCCTAATAAGGCATTTGGACATTTGAACATGCTGGTACATCTCCCCTGCATACCCTTTCCCACCACCCCGAAAGCTTTTCACCTGAAAATTCGTTCTTTAAAACTAGCTCAGTTACCACCTCCTCCAGAAAGGCTTCCTGATGTGATAGACGGCAAAACTGGCCTGAGTTCCTCACTCCTCTCTGTATTCTCACCCTTTACAAGGTGGCTGAATAGCTCCTCCAGTTAAGAGGTAGAATCTACTTGCCCACATTTTGATTCTTAGTATGACAACGTGACTTGCTTTGGCCAATGGCAATGGGGTTTTAACAGTTGTCCCACAAAGAGGAACCTACAAAAGCATTTGCACTTTTTTGTTCTCTGCTTTCACCATGAGTGCCTACCCAGACTAGCCTGTTGGAGGATGAGGTACCTGGAACAGAGCAGAGTTAGAGCAGAGCAGACCCCAGCCAAGGCCATCACTGACCAACCAACAGCCAGTCCATGCCCAAATGTGGGAGAGAGCCCAGCCAAGATCAGCTGGACCAACTAACTGACCTAGAGCTGACCACAGAGATTTGAGTGAACCCATCCTAGACCAGAAGAACCAGCCAGCTAACCCAAAGACTCATGAACTAAATGAATGCTTGTTGAAGCCACTGAGTTTTGGGGTGATTTGTTATACAGAATTATTTTGGTAATAAATAACTAATACACCTGACCTCCAGACTAGGTTAGGTGCCTTTTCTCTGTGTTCCCATGTCAAGCTTGGTGTACCTCTGTCATAGCTCAGCAGGTGTCCTACTATATTGCAGCTGTCTGATTACTGTCTTTCCTACTAACACACACTGTTCATGAGATCAGGGTCTGTGTCTAATTCATCCTCAACTTTGTATCTCAGTGCCTAGCATAGTAGCTGACACACAGAAGACCCTCAATAAATATCTGATAAATAAATTGTAACAGAGCAACTATGGTATTTTTTTTTCATCTCATAATGGTTGAGTTGGCAGTTGCAATTTACAAATGCTTTTGTTTATCATTCAAAATAAATAAGCCCTTCTCCCACCCCCTCACCCCCAAAGAGAAAGAGATCAAGTGTTCAATCTAGATGCAAGGGATAGTTTGTATAACGAGAGGGAAAGGCATGCACAAAGACAGAGGTTGGGGTGAGCCTGCCAGATAAATGTGTTTAACAAGAGCAGAGCTTCATGAGAATCAGCAGTTAGCACAGCTGGGCTTTACTCCCAACTCAACTGCTTATTAGTGGTTTTATCCTGCAGGAATTAAATCAACCTTTCCGATCCTCAGTTTTCTCATCTTTAAAATGGGGAAAGTAGTACCAACCTTGTGGAGTTGTTGTACAGATGGACATCCCATGATATCAGCCTGGCAAAGAAACAAAGAGGGTGGGAAACGAGGATGTCAGCAACAATTATGACAATCATTTAACACATGGGCTCCCCTGATGCTGACAACCCTGGGGATTTTAAGGATGAATTTTCAGGTAATATGGTGATGGGGTGGTGACAAAAGGAATACAGGGTAGATCCAATCATATGAAGTCTTCGACGCGAGCCCAGGGAAATGATAGATCCCCAGTGTCCTCAACGTCCCATGACGTGATCCTGGTTCAACTCTGGGTTCTAGCCATCTTTCAGTATAAACTTATGAGGAAGCCCCCCCCCATTGGCCTCAGTTTCCATATTGGTAAAATGAGGGTGCTCAACAGGATGAGCCCTACTAACTCTTCTACTAAAATAACCCATAGCTGGTCCTGTGGACTGGCTCACTCGATGCCCTCTTCAACCTCACTCTAGTGTGCAAAAATTGGAAAGCTAAAATCTATGCTTTACAGACTCCCTTTTAGCTAGGCTTCAGATGTGGTTTAAGTTCTGCCCATTAGATGTATATGCACAAGACTTTGATCTGGAACTGAATGTAGGAGAGAGGACAGACTAAGAGACATAATTTTGCAAGTGAATGGTAGCAGAGGTAGCATGCTTCTAGGGTCAGTGGCCATAGTGGCAGTTTCTCATTTTGCAGCTCTGTTGGAGGCCCACTTCTGTCCTGTGATTTGCAGAGTTGTCCTCTATTCAGCCCATCCAATAATTGTATGAACTATTTAATAATAATCCCCTAACAACAAAAATAGTAATAAACACTATTGATCTATTTATTAATAAACCTCCTCCTATTACAACTTACTAGAGTGGGTTCTTTTGCCTAGAACTAGGACCTCTAACCAGTGTCAAGGAGGGGGAAGGGAAGAAGCAGAAAGAGGAGGGGAGGAGGAAAATAAGCACAAGAGGAGCAGCAATCAAGAAGGCAGCGTATGTATTAAAGAAATCTCTTTATAGATTTCTTAAAAGTATGGTGAACCTCTGGAAAGATGTCCATGGCAAATACTACATTTTTAAAAAATGTGTATAAATATCCAATTTTTGCAAAGAAAAATATATACACATGCATCTGTGTATATGGATAGCAAACATTTTAAAGAACACAAACCAAATGTTAGCAGCTGTGGTTTTTAGATAATAGAATCACAAGAGATTTTAAAAATTACTTTTAATTGTTCTATAATCAGCATGGATAATAATAGATAAGTCTCATTTCCCCTGGATCGCACTCTTATTCTCTAATCTTGGCTAGTAACAAGTTTATCAGATACATTAGTCCTTGCAAATGGATACTAGGCTGAATATATACAATATCTCTGAAAATACTTTTACAGGAAAGAAAACCAAAGCTGATCCAACTTAACTCCTTTTAATGTGTTACCTCTCCCAGGTAACAAATGCCAGTAAAGCGACTAGAAGTACTTGTTTCAGAGTCGGAGTTTAGTTTCTAAATGTTTGGTCATTTAACAGTTGTGTAGCCACAGAAGTTTCTTCTGCGAGCCTCTTTTCTTTCATCTGAAAATTGCGTGTAATAATAGTACCTACCTCCAGGGTTGGTATGAGGATCAAATGAGATACTGCATGTGAAAAGTTTAGAACATTGCCTGGCAAATCATGCTCAATAAATATTAGCTACTATTTTTATTATATTAGCATCCTGCTGTAATAGGATTCTAGTACACATATTTAATTCTGAGAATAATAAGGGCAAGTGTTTTTCTCCTGGGGCACATTAAACCACGCTGATTCTGAGTTCTGCAAGAGTGGAGATGCTGCTCAAATCATCTTTGAATTCTGAGCATCCAGTATAGTGGATGCTAATTTGAATTGATGAGTAGGTAGATGGATAGATGGATGGAAATATGGACGGAGACAGATTGGTGGGAGATAAATAAATGAGTGCATTACTGGTGGGTGGATGTGGGGAGGGAGGACCTTAGGTAACTTAGTATGTCAGATGCCTGATTGGGAAGGCAGGTGGTTGAGTGGTGGAGCAGAAGGGTGGATAAATAATGGAATGGGTGGATGGGTGGATGAGCGAGTGGATGGATGGATGGATGGATGGATGGGAGGAAGAATCTTCAGTGACTTCGTGTGCGGGGAAGGCCCAGATAGATGGGAAGGCTGGTAGTTGGGCAGGTAACTGGATGGATGATTGACAGATGGACAGACGCACAGAAGGCTGCTTTTCTCCCCCTCCATCGCCGTAGCCCATCCGTCCTCAGTCCTGAGTCCTCGAAGCACCGACCCCTGCCAGGGCGCTCCCGAGGGGTGAGCTTCCTTGACGAGCATCCCGGCTGCCCCGGAGCTCTGAGGACCCGCAGGCCATGGTGCTGTGACCCGCGGGGCAGTGCAGAGAGGCATGGGCCGGCATCGCCTCCCCCATCCTCTCCAGTGCCCCGCCCACCCGCTCGCCCCACACCCGGCAGCTGAGCGCCTGGCCCTTGCCTGCTCGTCTGCATTGACGTCTGCGGCGGCGCGGCGCGGGCTCTCTGGGGTCCGCCGTGAGTTATGATGCACATCCAGCGCTGCTGCTAAAAAAAGGGCAGTGACTCACAGCGGAAACTTCCACGAGCGCTGGCGGCGCAGGGGCGGGGATGCAGACCTGTGGCGGCACCCGGGGCGCCGGGCTGCGGCCAGGTGTGGCTCGAAAGCACGGTGGCTAGGACCATGGCACGGGGTCGGGAGGGAGCCCGGGAGTCCCCAGAGCCGGCAGCAACTCCCCTGCCTCAGCCTGGCCGCCCAGTCTGGGTTCTACTGCTGCGAGCTCAGAGGCAGCCTTTGTGGCATAAAGAGCCCCATGTGGCAGGTGGCAAATGGCAGGTGGCTCACACTCCGTTCTCCTAAGCACTCTCTTGATCTTAATTCACTTAACCCTCAAAACAGCCCTTAAGGGAGGTGACCTGTTTATCTCTCCTTTGCAGATCGGATACTAAGGCCAGAGAGAAAGGAACTTGCTAGATATGACACAGCTGGTACAACCAAGTCTCTCAATATATTCAGTAAAATTGTAATTTGACAGATACTGTGGAACCCCTGCTGCATGCCCAGGCCTGTGCTGGTGGCACTGAGATGGATGAGCTTGGACCCCGCTGCGGGGAGCTCACGGATGCTCTTTCTGTGCCATTTCCACAAGTGTTTACCTGGGGGAACTCAATTCCATCCCTTTCTACTCCACAAACATTTCTGAGCCCTACTCTGTGCAGAGCTCAGTGGCAGAGGGGACAGAATGACGGTTACAAAGGTGACTGTGGCAGCCTTAATTCATTCATCTGTTCATCCACCAAGTAGTTATTCAGCACCTACTATGCTCCAGGTGAGCAAGGTAACCCTGACTGGCTTCTGCCCTCAGGGACACAACACAGAGAGGGAGCAACCAGCCTAACCCAGGCAATCAAGGGAGCTTTCCTGGTGAAGCAAACTTGATGCCAAGTCTTGGAGGATAATTGGAAGTTAGGCATATGGACAGGAGGTGGGAAGAGAGTTTCAGTAAGAGAGAACAGCGTGTGCCTAAGCCCAGAAATGTGAGAGATCATGCTGGGTTTGAAGAACTGGAAAGCATTCAGTATACCTGCAAAGATGAGAGCAAAGAAGCAAGAGTGTTGAGAAACAGGAAGTAAGAGCCAGGTGGGGAAGGGAAACTTGCTAAGGACTTGGGACTTAGCCAGAGGGCAAAAGAGCTAACAACTCGGCACACAGCCAGCTTCTTTTATGAGGAGCAGATTGATATCATTTCTATTTGTGCCAAAGAGGGCAGGAAAAAAATGCCATGCTGATGGGAAAGGGATACCATAGAAGGCTACATGGTGGAGGAGGCATTTAGGCTGTGCCTGGTTGATAGACTTTCTGTTGAAAGGGGAAGGGGAGAGAGCAAGAGGAATCATCTTGGAAGCGGGATGGATGACATAGAACCTCATCCAGCTCTTTACAGACCTTCTGGAAAGGCCAGAGAGAGAGTCACAGAACCAGGGCTAATGCAGCATGATACTTCTAGGCCTGAATGTGTGTGGGGTCTATGGTGTGGATGAAGTAGCCCACAATGACACCATGAAAGCAGAAGACACAGCCCTGTTCCTTAAGAGGCTACCATCCGTTGGTGCCAGCAACTAACTAGAAAACAGAATTGCTTAAGTCTTCAACAGTATGTATGGAGCACCTACTATGTGGCAGTTTCTGTGTTAGGCATTAGAAATCCAGTGGAGAACAAAAAAGGACGTGGGCTACACTCATGGAGACTAATTCTGGAAGAGAAAATATTAATGTAAAAAAAGACCCAAATAGGGGCTTCCCTGGTGGCGCAGTGGTTGAGAGTCTGCCTGCCAATGCAGGAGACACGGGTTCGAGCCCTGGTCCGGGAGGATCCCACATGCCACGGAGCAGCTCGGCCCATGAGCCACAACTACTGAGCCTGCGCGTCTGGAGCCTGTGCTCCGCAACAAAAGAGGCCACGATAGTGAGAGGCCTGCACACCGCAATGAGGAGTGGCCCCCACTCGCCACAACTAGAGAAAGCCCTCGCACAGAAATGAAGACCCAACACAGCCCAAAATAAATAAATAAATTAATTAATTAAAAAAAAAAAGACCCAAATAAATGAATAAGACCCACGAATAGTTATGTGGTGCCATGAAAAGGCGGGAGAGGATTATTCCATTCTGGAGAGCCCAGGCAAGAGTATTAATGGTGTTACAACTGAGCCAGGGTCTGAAAGAGAAATAGGTAACAAGACAGAGAAGGGAGGGAAGGGTGACTGGGATGGAGAATGAGGGGGAGCTTGGGACAAAATGAGGCTGTGGAGCAGCAGGGTCTTATGAACCACCATAACAACTGGGGAGTGTGTCCTAGCAACAGTAGAGGTCGTGAAGTGCGTATAACATGGGCGAAATTGTGGGCGACACACCCCAAGTGCTCTGGGTGTGCAGAGAACCAGAGAGGAAATAGAGACACATCACTTACTGACTTCATTCTTTATTCCTCTGACCTCGTTTAACTTTGACAATAACTCTGCCAGTTTCTAATCTCCAGTGTCTTGATGAGAAACCTGAGGTTCAAATAAGTTAAGTGATTTGCCCTCCTCCACAGTTTGCTAAGTCGAAGACCCAAACAACAGTCTCTGTAACCCCTGATCTTTCTAATGGGAATGAGATTAGTCTCCCAGAAGACGGGGCCAGAAGTTAGTATAAAGTAGGACTTGGATAGCCAGAAGGGACATGAAAAGGCTTTCCCCGTAAGGGCAAGTCATCAGCAGTATAGAGATGAAACAAAGAATGGCCTGAAAGAGAAGCAATGCAGGAACTGCCTGCATAGAACATAATGCAGAAAAAAAGACTGGAAGGAAAAGTACAAAGAGTTTGCTCTCAGAAGCTTATCTCTAAGGGTTATGGGTAATTTTTATTGTTTAATTTTTGCTTGACTGTATTTTCTTAATTTTCCATGATGAAAATTTGTTTCTTGGATAAATAGGGGAAGTACCAGCAGTTATATTTTCAAGGGATCATATAAGCTTTTTCAGTTCTCATAGGCAGCATCTACATCGTATTTATTATTTTTTATTGTCCTGTGGAGCCCAGCACAATGCCGGGCACATAGTAGGTGCTCAATAAAATAAGGTAGTAGGTGCTCAATAAAATAAGTTAAACGATAAAATAATTTGAGATAGGATTAAGGATGATAGAAGGCCAAGTCTGGCACTTTATTCTGAAACAAATTTCTGGTCCTCATGTCAAAAATCAATCAGCCTTGAAACAAACTGTTGAAACTCTTAATTCACCTGTAGTCACCATCATAGCACAGAATGACCATAATAACCTCAGTGTATGCTAGTCACAGCCAACAAATGCCTCAGCAAGTTTTAATTGAGCTTTTTCAGTGTGCTCAGCCCCACATAGGGTCTATTAGGGAATAGATAACAAGATCCGTATAAACCGGGGCACCTTGCCAGAGCAAATATTGTGGTGTTGAATGATTTGGCTGCATCCAAGCAGGCGAGACCTGAGAACACTCGCTCACAAGGCTGTCTCTCCTAACCAAATGGCACCACATACTATGATGTTATAATATTAGGTTCTTAATCATGGAAACACTGGCATCTGTTTCGGCGGAAGCTCCCTCCCAGATGGTGCGTCCCACTGTTTTTGTCGTCAGGAACAGCATGAGGTTTCTTAAATGGCTTTAAGCTTCCAAGTCATCTTCCACACAATGGCAGCCTGTTAATTAAGTGGTCCCTTTGTGATTGCATTTGATAAATATGAGATGAGAAGGGTTTATTGCGATGTTAGAAAAAAGGAAGGCAAAGCAACAGGGAGGAGCTCATGTAGGCAGAAAGGCCTTTGTGTGGGTGTCTTCCAGTGGGCTTCAAGGGGATCAGGGACGGCTTAGGATACACAGAAGGGAGAAGGCTGGGATTCACAGACAAAGCTGCCACCTCTACCCATTAGATGTCCAGCCAGATGCAAATGGTGTGTGAGTTATTTCATGGCAACCATGCTTAGCCCAGCTCTTTGCATTGAGGCAGGCAGGGAGGTGGAAGCTTTCCAGATCTTTCTCAGAGTTGAGTGACTCCAGCCGCTCGCCGATGTGCAGTTGTCATTCACGCTGCCAGGCGCTGTTTTGACTCCAGTTGTCAAGATTCAAGAAGTGCAGCTCCAAAAATGGTATCTGCTCTGGAAGCAGCATTCTGTGTTCTTGGAGCAGCAGATGACTGGTGACAACATACAATTAAATATAAATGCTCAGCCCAAGAACTCAACTTGGAGGGTTGGTGAAGTTTCAGGTCTGACTTGTTAAACTTAGCTTTTTCCAAAGACTGGGCAATGTTCTCCAAAAACAGCACTCCAGGGAATCAGGCCTAAAGATAAGTGGAGGCTTCAGTTGAATATAGAGCTCTGTCAGCCAGCCTCCTGCCTTCAGGCAGAAATACATCAGCTGCAGGCCAGAGAAAAGATTCTGTGATACCTAATGACTTCCTTGTCTTGCCTACTGGTTCAATCTTAGTTCAGCTGTTCATGCAAGGAATATCTATGAGGTATCTTCTAGGAGGAAGACATATATCTGGGATGTAGTGACTGGACTGCTGTGCTCCTGCCCTTAGGAGCTTTACAGTCAGGCGAGCTCATGATTCTGTGAGCACTTGAAGGCAGAGGCTTTGGCCTTTATACTCCCAACACCTAGCCCAGTTCTTGCTGCGTAGTAGGTGCTTAATAAATGCTTGCTGAATGACTGCATGAATGAGTCCTACTTCCCACCCCCTCCTGTAGTTAGTATTGTTCTATATCTTTCTTAACTTTCTCCTCCTGCACTCATTAGTACTTACTTTTCTGGCTTTGGTGGCTATAGAGAACAGCTGTTTCTTAACTGCTGCACTCTAATACTTTGAAATTGTTAGTTATTCACCTTTCGGCCATCACTCTTCCAGTTCCTTCTGGTCTTACCCTGGTGTCAGCATCTGCTCTTGGTCACCTGTACTAAGAAAAATAATTTGTTTTGGCATCTAGTGATCCTTTACAGCTTGCAAAGGTTTTCACTTGTTAATGTAAAGTACAGTTTCAAGGACTGTGGGAGAACCCCTAACAAGCCCCAGTATCACCCAGGCTGCACCCACCCAAATACTGCCTCTAACCCCAACTCCCTCAACCTTAAAGTCCAACATCAGCAAACTTAAAGCTTTCATTCCACGTTAAAATAAGATTTAGAAAAAAAAAAAAAAAGATTTAGAGACTACCTCCCCTAAAACAGGCATCACATTGATAATCACATTTTTTAACATGGTAGTGTAAATTATACCAGATCCTATGCTGAAGGTGGATTATAACACAGAGGAAAGAAAGCTGGAAAAGCACAGGAAAGTCCAGATAATTGGCTCCATCCAGACCTGCCCAGCCACAAATCTCTGAACCATAGTAGAGCGGTTCATCAGTTACTAACATCTTTTTATTATTGCTATTATTACAACAACTACTACTGGTGTTACCATTAGTGTGCTTCTACTATCTAAACATGAGCCTGGCAAATTTCAGCTTCCTTTGTGACATGTAAGCTCAAGTGTCAATTACGTTTTCACAGCTATTCATAAGGAGGCTGATCCTTTTGTTTTTACTAAGTGTCAACAGATGTTCTGGTAAAATATTCACAAACTCTCAAAGGGAAAGGTTTTGATGGCTAGTTAACTTAAACAGAACTGGAACTAAGAGGAAAGGATTTCTTTGGGGATAATAAGCACAAGATAGAGTCGTGGTCTAATAGAGACACGTGTCTTTGTCTCTTAACCAGTTTCTTCTCCTTCCCATGGAGGGGAGACCCTCAGTTCAGTGGCTGATTTTGGAGGACTTTGTAAAAAGTGGTTAAGCCCGTTGTTACATGTTCCAGTGATGAGCCAGTAGCATCCTTGACTCTGAGCACTTCCCTCCCTGTACAGGGAGGTTACCCTACTTGTTCTTCACCATGGCAGCCACCACTGTACCCCAGGGTGGCTGTCTCCATTTCACACGGCTCCCCTGTAGAAGAAAGCTGATAAGAGGCTTTCTCACTGGTCAGGTGCTCCTTTCTCCTATCCATTACCCAGTCTATTTCCCTGGCTTCTGATCTCCTACCTTCCAAATTCCATATATTTCTTGACTCCTCGTCCGTGGTCTGCTTGGATTTCTCTCCTCCAGATGTTCCTTCAATACATGCTGCCCTTTTGCCTGATTCCCCCTAGCTTCCTACCTAGTCTCTGTAAGCCATCATGACCCTGCCTCCCCCCACAGAAGAAATACAGAGGATATAGAGCCATACTTTTCCCAACACCCCCTGGAAATGACAGAACTTAGCAGTCTGGCTGAAAATTGCTGGACAAGAAATGGGTCACAACTTGCTGCAAGCAGGGCCTTGCTCATTCTTGTTATCCAGTCCATGGCCTAAGCTCTTCCTCACATGATCCCAGCTACACTCTGATGCTTCGTTTTTATCCTGACCGGCCTTCCTGATAAGATGGAAGACACTGAAAATGGCAAATCCATAGAAGTGGAGTTTCAACTTCTCCCCTCAGCTTTGCTCACAGGGACACAATTTCCTCCAGAAGCATGAAAGAGAATATTATTATTTTTTTAATAGACGTTGTTTTTTAGAGCAGTTTTTGGTTCACAGCGAAGTTGAACAGAAACACAGGGTTTCTGAATACCCCCATCCCCCCAAATGCCCATCCTCCCCCACTATCAACATCCTGCACCAGAGTGAACAGTTGCTACAGTTGATGAACCTGCATGAATACATCCTTATCATCAAAGTCTGTAGTTTACGTTAGGGCTCATTCTTGGTGTTGTATATTCTGTGGGTTTTGACAAATGTATACTGACATGTACCCACCATTACAGTATCATGCAGAAGAGTTTCACTGCCCTAAATATTCCCTGTGCTCCACCTGTTCATCCCTCCATCCCCTGTGACCCCTGGCAACTACTTATCCTTTCACTGTCTCCATAGTTTTGCCTTTTCCACAATGTCATATAATGGGAATCATACAGTATGTAGCCTTTTCTGATTGGCGTCTTTCACTTAGTAACATGCATTTAAGTTTCTCCATGTCTTTTCATGTCTGGATAGCTCATTTCTTTTTGGCACTGAGTAATATTCCATTGTCTGGGTGTATCACAGTTTATTGATCCGTTCACCTGGTGAAGGACATCTTGATTGTTTCCACGTTTTGGCAAGTATGAATAAAGTTGCTATAAACATTCATGGGGAATGTTGTTTTTAATTATATTTCTAATCAATGATGACTTCCAGATGAGCAAGGATGAGTTCCAACAAACATATGTGGCTCAGTAAGTAGGATACGTAGTCAACCCAAAGCCTCCCAAACACCTGTCCCCAAATTGTCTGTAGATAAATCTCTCAAGGAGTTTATAGAAGGCATAGATTTTTGAGCCCCACTCCCAAAGACTGATTCAGTAGGACTAGGAAATCACCAGGTAGAAGGAACATAGGCTTAACCTCCAAAAGGAAAGAGGCAATGGAAAGTTAATATCTCATTTGTACCAGAGAGAACTATGTACAGTGAGGAGTTTGGCGACTAATAACCACAACTCATCTGATGGAGACATTGTGTTCTTCTCTGAGCCTCTTGGGGAAATGACATGGTGGCTAAAAGAATTGTTGATATGTACTATCCTCTCCCATTAAAAGGAGCTAAAAAAGCCCTGGGCACCAAGATGTGAACTATTTCCTTCAGGGTAGAGTGGAGCCACTAAAAATAGCCTTGGAAAATAAGGAGTTGTAGAGGTTCAACAAGGAAAACAAATCAGAAATAAATTTGGCACCAAGAAAGAAAGGAGGAGAAGGAGACGAACTCTCACAAGAAATAAGGAGAAAGAGGTTATTAGCTTGGGTACCTAAAAACAGGTACATTTTTCCCACACACAGAGCTACTGGCTGGCATTCCTACAGCGTAAATCAGTCCCTCCAGAGCAGAGGAAGATGAGTCAGAGGATCAGCCAGGATAAGCTAGGTTATGCCAGGGTAACAAACAACCCCTCAAATCTCAGAGGCTTCAAAGCACAATGGTTTGTTTCTCATTCCTGTTGTCTGTCCAGTGTGGGTTTAGTAGGGGCTCTGCTCCTTGTAAGCAGTCAGGGACCCAGGCTGATAAAGGCTTCATCTCCCCGAGTGCTTCCAGGATCACTACAGGGGTCAGGGGTTGCTGCCCTGTTGGGCACTGACAACTGAATGCACCAGCCTGGAAATGATGCATAGCACCTTCACTCACGTTTCATTGGCCAGTGCAAGTCACATGGCCCTGCTTGTGTTGAAGTGGGATAAGGAAGTGAAGATATACCATGTGTCCAGGAGGAAGAGAATGAGAAAAGGTGTAAACAACTCTGCCAACTACTGTAGTCAGATAAAGGAGCTGAGGGAGGGCGGATGGGGACAGTGGAGGGAAGTCTCCTTGGAGCCACCAATTTGCAATTTGATTTTCATCTCTGTCTTTACTAATCAAGAGGAGCAGCCTTATCCAATGTCCCTGAGCCTCACTTCCTGCCTGCAAGAAAAAGGACAGTGTAGTAGTGAACAGCCTGGGCCCTGGAGTCAGGCCAACCCGCATTCATGTCTGGAACCTACCAGTTGTGTGACCTTGGGCAAGTTATTAACCTCTCTGGACCTCACTTTCCTTAGCTGTATAAGGTGGATGACAATAGCACCTACCTTATGGGGTTATTGTGAGGATTAAATGAGATCATACAAAAAAAGAGTTTTAGGCCAGAGCTGCTTAAACTAGGCTGTGCCAGCAAACTACTAAGGGAGCTTGTTAGCATGTATTTGTGATTCAAAGGTCTTGGATGAGGCCTGAGATCTTGCATTTCCAACAAGCTCCCAATGATGCCTATATTGCTGGTTCATGGACCATCCCTTAGTAGCAAGGATTTTAGATCAGTGTCCAGACATGGTAGATTATTCTTAAAACTGGATTGAGAGATTGCAAAGGTTCTACTGCCCCTGCCCTTGATGAATGGAAATTACAGCTGCTTGTTGGTGGAAGTGTCTGTGTCAATTGCTTCCACAGACAAATGTTCTATGTGGAGGTTGATGAGCAGGTGCTAGAATTGGGAGGCCTGGGTTGGTATCCAAGTTCTGCTCCTCAGCAGCTCTGTGGTTTGGGCGAGTTATGGAAACTCTCTGAACATCTGTATCTAATCTATAAAATGAGCATAATAATACAGATCCACCATTTGTCATCTGTGATTCCACAATCCAAAGAGCTCTGAAACTGTAAGTTTCTTCACTGTTTGGCATACTGTGACCTGGCAGGAAAAGCTGACATATATTGAC
The DNA here is from genome assembly GCF_951394435.1 of Stenella coeruleoalba. Taxonomy (NCBI): domain Eukaryota; kingdom Metazoa; phylum Chordata; class Mammalia; order Artiodactyla; family Delphinidae; genus Stenella; species Stenella coeruleoalba. The sequence continues at coordinate 136,017,563 of NC_137148.1, forward strand.
ATGAGGCTGTTTACAGCTTTTATTTTATGCCTCTTATGACTATTTCTGTGTTTCATCACAGAAATATGAATGGGTTTGATAATTAAACACTGCTGCAGATGCTGCTGGGCTTAGAATAACATATGGCAGGTGTACCATTTAGCTTTCTAACGACTAAAAAACTGATTTCGGAAACACACCTGGCCTCAAAATTTTAGAGCAGACACTACGGACCTGAAGGGAAGGAAAAAGCGCTTGTAAGACACTGAGCACCATACCTAACACAAAGTAAGTGCTCAACAGACAGGAGTTATTACTGAAGTTATTGTTCATCCCGGTGCTTCCCTCGGACAGAGGGGTAGGGAATTCAGGAGGCAGGGTCTGTGGGTCCCCTGAAGATACATAGGACAGGATCAAGTTTGTCCCTGTGTTTTTAGCCCTTTGATTTGTCTTCTGTTTTCTCCTGAAAAATAAAAAAATGCATGGAAATGAATGTATACCATGAGGGTGCAGACAGCAAGGTGGAACAAAAGCAAGACTCAGGCAGGTGGAAAGGGTTCTCCCCTGTGCCCACAGAAGCAGCTGGCAGGAATGCAGCTTCATAGGCAGCCAAGGACAGTTGCTTTCCTTGAGGCCTCTTTGAATATACTGTTGAAGAGTGTCACTTGAGCAAAAGACTCCAGTCCTTACCCTGCCATTCACCTGCTGGGGGCACTTGGGATGTCTTCATCTTCACAGGTCTCAGCTTTCTTATGTGACAACCGGACAATAATGCAATCCCGGCTCCAACTGCCATATTGCAGGGGCCACGTTAAAAGCGGTCCCAATGTTCACTGCAGCACTATTTACAATAGCCAGGACATGGAAGCAACCTAAATGCCCATCAACAGAGGAATGGATAAAGAAGATATGGTACATATATACAATGGAATATTACTCAGCCATGAAAAGGAATGAAATTGGGTCATTTGTAGAGACGTAGATGGACCTAGAGACTGTCATACAGAGTGAAGTAAGTCAGAAAGAGAACAAATATTGTATACTAACATGTGTATGTGGAATGTAAAAAAATGGTATAGAGCAGGGGTCCCCAACCCCCGGGCCGCACAACAGGAGGTGAGTGGTGGACAAGCAAGCAAAGCTTCACCTGGCACTCCCCATGGCTCGTGTTACTGCCTGAATCACCCCCTCTATCACTCGCATTACCATCTGCACCATCTCCCCCCCACCCCTCCACCCATGGAAGAATTGTCTTCCATGAAACTGGTCCCTGGTGCCAAAAAGTGTGGGGACTGCTGGTGTAGATGATCTTATTTGCAAAGCAGAAATAGAGACACAGATGTAGAGAACAAACGTATGGATACCAAGGGGGAAGGGAGGGGTGGGTTTAATTGGGAGATGGGGATTGATATATATATACACTTTTGATACTATGTATAAAATAGATAACTAATGAGAACCTACTGTATATCACAGGAGACTCTACTTAATGCTCTGCAGTGACCTAAATGGGAAAGAAATCCAAAAAAGGGGGGGTACTTGTATACGTATAGCTGATTCACTTTGCTGTACAGTAGAAACTAACACAACATTGTAAAGCATCCATACTCCAATGGAAAAAAAAAAAGCGGTCACAGATGTGAATGCATTTTGAAAGGGAAAATCCGTGTTCGCAGGTTGAGTATAATTATTCATTTGACTACAAGCAGGAGCTGGTGAGAGGACTGACATCACACAGGGAACTCTGGTTAGCACATTCTTTAATCGCACTTTGGCTGTCGACTCTAATGGCATTGTTATTTGCACTTGGCTCCCTCACCTTCGTCACAGCCATTTGTGGTTGTCAATTGAGGCCAGCGTGATTGAGTTTTCACAAGTTTAACTGCCCCACCATTGCTTATAGACAACCGAAATCAAGGCTTATAGACAACCAAAATCAAGGCTTTGGGATACCGTTGTTTGGACTAACACATGACAATTATTTGAAAGAAAACAAGTATAAACAGGACACAGGTTTGAGATTTGTCCTTCCCACTTCTGTCTTTAGCTGTGTCTGCAGACTTTTTGGCTAATGACTTCCTCACCATCCTCACGTTCCATGTTAAGAGCACTGGCTTTGGGGTCAGACAGACCAGAGAGAGACCCAGTCCACTGCCTTGCTGTGTGTGGTTTGGCAACTTGCTGAACTCTCCGAGCCTCAGTGTCCCCGTGTTTAGTATTCCTAGCTCTAGGAATAATTAGAGCTAGCTGGCATGTGTTTTTGTAAGGTTTAGGTATATAGATAGGATGTTAAATTTAAATTCCTCCTGTTGTCTCTAAAATTCAGTTATATCTCCCACACAGAATACAATAAACGGTAAGTACTCCCATATGCTAAACAGGGGTGCTAGTTCCCTGGGGCAGATTTAATTTAAAAAATAGGAGAGCAGAACCATTTCAGCAAAATAACCCCATGAACCAGCAATGGTAAAGAAGATTGGAGGTTCAAAGGGTGTTGGAAGAGTCTAGAAAGGGATTTTGTTGGCTCTCCCCTCCCCAGCTCAGGAGTGTCCCTTCAAAACCCAAATGTGTTGGAGGTGGGAGTGCAGCCAAGAGAAACATTCACAGAGATTGGGGATGCCTAGAAGAAGCTGAGGCAGGCACTTACACCTGGCCGCATCTTCACAAAGGGTGCAGGATCACAGGATCCAGTGCTGTTTTGGGGCTAGGGCCAAGAACAGTGGGAGGACTCCTGGGATAGCATGGCATGCTTTTGGTGACATTCGTGACCACAGAGGCTGGTCTACAAAAGACAGGAGGTTGGGTGGTGATACACACCACACTGGGGCCAGGAGATAGGACTTGGTAGACAACAGCCTACCCGTTGCTAAGGCAAGAATGCATGAGTTTCCCATGGGCCAAGGGGATGCTGCAGAAGCCAGCAGAGCCTGAGCCCTCATGATGGGCCCCCAGCAATAAGATGCTCTAGCACAGACAACCAGAACAGGAGCTAAGAATGTCACAAGAGGTCAGCCTGAGTGTACAACCAGAGCCTCTGAGAATCTCCAAGTGTGCCCATGAGGCCACCAAGCAGGCACCTGCCAGAGAGGGCACTGATGACTGATTCCAGCAGCCCTGTAAGAGGGTCCCTTTTCCCTTAATCCCCTCCTCTACCCTGACTCTGAAAAAGCCAGCCAGTCACAGGGACAGGAAAGAAAGTTAAGTGATAAAAGAGATTACAGTCCCCCACAAAATCCCCACTGCAGGTCCCTGTAGTTAGAGTTGGAGAGGTTGGCGGTGGGGGAGGGGGGGAGGCAGAGTGTGAATGAGATGGGATATTGAAGTTCTGATCTCACCTCAAGGGGACCATTTAATACCTGAATTGAGTGTGAACAAACAAAACAGAACTTGTTTTCATAACTTAAACTGATGAGAAAGCAGCAGATGGAACTGTCCAAGATGTCATCAAGGGGCTGGGCGGGAGTCTGCGGAGCATTGGGGATGCAGCGTTTGGAAGGCAAAAGACATCCACTGCTTGGTTGTACCTCCCTTGAGTTCAGCCCACTCAATAAATTGGGTATGTATGTCAAGTGCTTAACTGAGGCACTGCAGCCTGGCTCAGCTGTTAGATGACAGTGATTACTACTATTATCTTTATCTTAACATTCATTGCAAACTGATTTAGACCTTTTAGTCAATGTACAGAAACCCAGTATGCCTAGTAAGTGAGAGGAAGGAGAGATTTCTTATTCTGCTTTTAAAAATTTAGGAAGCGCCTGTCTTCACCGGCAAATTCAGAACTACCTGCAGAATCAGGTTGCCGTGCAGTCTGTCGATGTATTGTAATTGAGAGCTGCAAAGGCCCTTCTCACACCTCAGAACATCATGACGATGTTGTATCTGTCACCAGCTTCAGCCACAGAGTTGGAGCGAGAGGTTACTGATGTGACTAGTTATCTTCCCAACTCCTGGTTAAGGTGTAATGAAAGTCGGACACTGTGGGCTTCCCATCAGAACAGAGTCCCCAGCATGAGCCTTCCTCTTATTGTCCCTCATCAAAACCTTGCTGTCCTAGTGCTCATTTCCTTCTGGCCCTGCTCTCTGCTTTCCTAGCATGTCTGATAAACCAAGCAGTTTGTTGACAGAGCTTCAAGAGGCCAAGGGCCTAAATGTGAATCCTTGTTCTGCCGTTTACTATCTGGGATCCCTGGGCAATTTTCTTCCTTTCACCTGGCTTCTGCATTTCCATCTGTAAAACGGGAATTGTAGTGCCTGCCCTGTTTATCTCACAGGGCTACTCTGGGGTTCAGTTGCAATTGTGGATGTGAGAGGGCTTGGAAAACTTTAAAGCACCATATAAATGCCATTGAGAGATGCTCAGGAGTGTAATGTCCTCATTAAGTCCAGATAACACTCTGCATGTGAATAGGCTGGACCCCAGTGGACTTCAGAGGTGGGAAATCTAGCAATGTGTTAGGGTCAGTATGAAAAGCGTATTTGACAAACCCCAATCTGTCCCACGCACTAATTTAAGATCCAGTGGTGTTTCTGATACTAAAATCCCCCTAGACTCAGTGTTTATCTGGCCCACTCCAGGATCTGCCCAAAATTTGCTGTTAAAAAAGAAAATAAAATTACTATCAAAATATGAGGCTTCTTTGGAACGTTTTCCTTCTTTCCTGTACACATTGCCTGGGCTGGGCACTCAGTGCCTCTACAACAGTCAACACTGTGGCTCAGCCTAGCCCTCCTCCTACATAAGGGATTGCAATTTATTTGATGCCCCAGTGCAGGTCCCCTCGCTTACAGATCTGGTCAGACTCACCTGTGCAGCACACTGGCCCAGAATTTTCTGAGAAGCAGCCTTTGTCCTCAGTGCTGACAAGCAACATAAACTCTCTCAAACCAAGAAAAACATTGCCATAGGCCCCCTAACGTCCAAGTCCAGAGTGGCTCCAGTCTGAATCGAGCAATTAAATCTGCGTCTGCCCCTACCCAAAACCTCAAAAATGTTAACATCTTGCACGTGTCAAGAGGGTTATTTATAAAACTATTTGCTTGTCAACCCCAGGAGGACATTCTGTACTTTTTTGCTGGAATACTGTATATTTATGACCCGTGGCTTGAAAACTAACTTTGGCAGGAATATTTATCTGCGAAAAATTCTATCAGCCCCCCATGCAGCACAGCCTGCATTCAGTCGCCGTCGTGCAGTGGCTGGGCAGGGTTCTGGTGGAGAGCTAGTCCATGGCTTGCTGCAGTAGAAAATGAATTCCAGATGTGTGCTTCTTCAGGGGAAGGATTTCAGTTTTAGATATTTTAGATCAGAGGCTTGTTTTCTTTCTATCTCTTGCGGTTTTTACTCTAGTGAATAATTAGTCTTGAACATTAAGAACATGCAGTCTGTTTGTTGCCTCCTGCACTTGATGCTTTAGCACCCTCCCCCGACCCTGCAAAAGTCTCCCAGTTTGGAGAGCTAGCCTTCTGATCTCCCAGTTTAGATCTGGTTATCTGTTAGATCTGGTTATCTGTTCCTAGCGTGTGACACACAGAGAGCCATTTGGTTGGAGAAGAGAGGGCTTGGCATGATGTGGGGTAGACTCTAATCTGGGACAGTAAATTACCTGCGAGAGACTTCTGACACCATTCTTTCCCAAGGACTGCCTTTCCCGTGGTCAGCTTCATCAGCCATAGGGTCTTCTGCTGACAGGGATGCTGAGCCCATCCAACATCACAGCAGATTTCTTGCTCTCTCTTGAGCAGTGAACTTATAGTTCATTATTCTGCTCTCTTCAAGATTGAAGGACCCAAAGTGGGAGTGGTCTGTAAGTGTGTGTGTGTTGTGCAGTGACAGATAAAAGAACTTGTATCTGAGGACCTTGAGAGACCCGAAGGAACAGAAAAATCTGTGCACACAGAGGGTGACATGTGCAATTGATCCTCATGCAGTCTCTGCAAAGTTTTCCGTAGCTGTAATGCCCATATTTTTATTCTTAAAAGCCTTTGAACCTTGATTAAGGGCTTATTCCTAAAAGTCTTGAGCTGTAATGTTATAGACACCTGGTAGGTATACTTGGAGATACAGTGAAATCCCTTTAGCTAATTTCCTTACCACACTGCATAATAGTAATACTAAGTTATTATCATATTACCATTTATCAAGTATTTGGCATTTAGCACACTCTATTTCCAATTCTTAGAAATGGCAAAGATTTTATCACCCTTATTTTCCAGGTAAAAAAAGCTGAGCCACGGAGAGGTTAAGTAGTTTTCCAAAAGACACATGACTGATTATAAGTGGAACTGGTGTTTGAACCCAGAATGTGTTGGCTCTGTGATGGGAGAGAAGAGAAAAGAGATAAGAAGTTGGAGGAAGAGGGGAGGAGGGGGAGTTGAAGCATAAAACAAAACCATCAACCCTTGGGAGTTGGGTGTTGTTGACCCCAGCTGTCCTTCCAGCCTCAGTTGACCTCCGTGAGTGAGGCACACTGTCCTTGTGTGGAGGGCCCCAGTGTATACATCCAGGGGGCTCAGGGATGGGAGGTCTCCGTGGGAGAGGACTTGGGTCATCCTTGGGCCTTTTGGCAATGGAAACATCTGCAGATCCAGCAGGGGGTTATTCAGGGCCAACTCAGGAATTTAAAATCCCTGCAAGCTTCTGGGGCTGGTCACTGGGATTCACACTCCCCCAAGCATCTCTCAGGGCACAGAATCAAGCTGTCTCTCTACTCGTTCCTCCCTTGCCCTGGGCTTAGCCGAACCCACCCACAGTTGGCACCTTGCCAGAAGGGAGCACTGCCTTCTGGGGGAGCCAGGTCCTCAGGCCACAGTCCAGGCTCGGGAGGCGGTGGGAGGCCCCCCAGGGGTGTGAGGGCAGCCCAGGGTGTAAGTCCCAGGCCTGGGCATGGGCACAGAGCCAGCGAGCTCACTTAGAGAGCAGTGGACAGGGAGGGCCAGCTGCTTGAGGAAAGACCTCAGGCAGCCTCCAGACCTTGGCAGGGAGGAGGCTGTGCCTAGAGGCTTCATCCAAACACAGTTCGTTTCATGGAGTCACCAAATTTCCGAGTCTCCACATCCTTATGAGACCATGTGATTGTGTCACAAAAGCCCCATCCAGAAAGCTAAGCCCCAGGCCAGATCTACTCCTCATTCTGCTGATGTGTGAATTTAAACATATCTCTTGACACCTGAAAAATGGAAAGAACACTTTATAATCTAATAAAGATCAGAATATAGAAGTCACGTAAGATAGAAGTCACGTATTTGAGCTGTTAATTCAGACAGTCTCATTCACTTCTTGGGTATGTGACTTTGGATGAGTTACTTAATCTTAGTTTCCTAGTCCGCAAAATGGAAATAATGAAATGCATACTCTATAGAAGAGTTGTGAGGATAAATGAGAACATGTATATAAACAGATTTGGCCCCTGGCACTTCAGTGCTCAATAACTGTGAGCATTTAAAAAAAAGTACTATTAATTTAACTTCCTGGAAACAAAATAAAAACCACAGGAATGGTAATGTTCTTGGGACACTGTATATTACTGTGAGGAATTATGAGTCCCTATATACAAGGAGGTAAATGAAATTCAGAAATGTTACCAGATTTGGCCAAGCTGCATAGCCAGGCATCACTGGTTTGGGAAATGAACTCACATCAGAGATTATAAGAAAATGGCTCCCCAGCTGACCTTACTAAAGGAAAGTTTATTTGCTGGGGAGGGAGGAGGGCAGGTGGAAGAGGTCAGGAAAGGGAGGGATGCTCTCGATGAGGCCATTCCATGACCGTGTAGGTGTAGTTAGAGCTTACAGGAGGATGAGGCCTCCAGAATGTACCTTTGCCAGGCACCCAATAGCCCACCCTTGCACAAGGCCACCGCCTAAGGGAAGAAGGACTGCTACGAATTGGGAGGAATTAGTTTTCCAGATTTGGACTGTATCCCAGCCAGTGGAGGCTAGTGGGAAAAGCAACTGCACTGAAGGCAGAGAATCCTAAATTCAAATCCTCTCTTAGCCACTTCCTCACTGACCTTGGACAGCTTAACCTCTTCAAACCTCTGTTTCCCCAGGCTTTAAAGTTGTAGATAATAAATGCCTGTGTCTCTGGTTTTCTGTAAGGATTAAAAGAAGTAAGTAGTAGGTGCCTTCCTTCTCCTCCCGATTCACCTCAGTGACATAGGCTAGTGGACAGATCTTGGCAAATAAGAGAGCTCTCCCCCATTGTTAATGGCCTGATGGCTGAGCACTAGATGCCGGGAGACACGGGGTCAACTTCAGTCCCCGTGAAGATGGCAGAGTGAACAGAGGCAGGAAGCCCTGCACCCTCAACATTAGAAATACCAAGCTAAATATTATTTTTAATTTTTCACAAAATGTATTGGCTGAAAATCAGGAAAGAAAATCTCCAGTTGCCAGGAATGAAGAGAGAAGACGAAATTCTTTAGATGTAGCCTGTCTCACAAGGGGAGGGGAATTGCAGGCTTGGGTCTGCCTGAGGAACTGTGGAAGCCGTGGCTGCCCAGAACAACGATGTCAGGACTGTATAAAATCCTCAGTCCACAGAGGGTCATTTTGTCTGGCATGCTACTCTGACAGAAGCAGGAAAGCAGACTGTAGAGGATTAATCCTGAAATAGCCAGAAAATTCCTTTACCCAGAATTCCACACTCTGCTGTTTTCATTTAGTCGAGGTTTTACCATGTATATCAGGAAATGATTGTGCTGACCTTTCCTTTTATCCATAATCACACAGCGTGTTTCGCCATTTTTCTTTTCTGTATTTCTCAGCTCCTTTGGAAAGGAATAAGAGACCCGCCCCAGGCAAGAATGCAATAATCTGACTATGATTTTAAGGGACCATGAGGTTCTTTCCAGTGCACCATTAAAAACTATTTACAGGAGGAAGAACGGAGACTAGGATGTTTGGGATGGAGGGCATAAGTGAGAGTCAGAGAGGGAAGGTGGAAGGGGGTAGATGGCAGTTTGGTGTGGAGGAAGGTTGTTCAAAAGAGGGAAAGGCCTGGGGTTCAGGTGAGCAGAGGACACTAGAAAGGGCTCCATTTGAGCCACCTGGATTTGCCAGTCCTCACAGGATCTGAGGACAGAATGATGTGATCTGAGCCCTGAAGGGAAGAGAATTAGAGTTAGCAAAAAGCTCTGTAGCTGCCCAGGAAATGGATGATTATTAGGGCCATGTGGGTTTAAGATGCTAAAGAAAGACTCACTCAGAATATATTCCTACAGAGGAGAAGACGGCAAATGCTTTCTTATAAAAGAACATTGCTTTTAGATTCATAAAAATGCCCCCAATTTAAATCTCCAGCTGGTAAAAAGTTTCTGAGTCATTGATGTTGAGAGGAGAATAATGAAAGTAAAATAAAATACAGCTGTACCATTTACTAGTGGCATGGCACAAGGATGTCACTTCTTTTTTTCTGAACCCAAGTTTCTTCACCTATAAAATGGGAATGATAATAGTACCTACTTCATTAGGAACATTGTGAGAATTAAATGAAATAATGCATTTAAGTGTGTATTGAGTACAGTGATGGTTCATCATAAGCCCTGTGAATGGCTGTGGTTTGGGCAGGGCTGTTTTCCCAAGATGCCCATCAGCAGTCCTGGGACCTTAGATGACTTTACTTTGCAAGTCTGGGTTTGTAGGTATAGTGGTCAAGTGTATAAGAGCTATAGTTTAGACAGTTGGATTGGAGATTGGATCCCAAGTCTGCCATTTTCCAAAGGAGTGAGTTGGGATTATATATCCTCAGTGAGCCTCATTTTTTTTTTATATATACAAAATGGGGGTGATGACAGTACCTACCTTAGCAAACTCTCAAAAGGTGGTTACTATTGTTAGTATTACAAAGGCAAGGTCCGTCTTTTGCTTGGCTTTCCCTCAGTGGCCTATAAAGAGAATAATCACCATATTCACTGCAGGGATTTTGCACTCGGTAGGTCAGCGGCCAGCAGGCAGACTGCAAACAGTGACAAAAGGTATAGAGCCTCTCATCTGTACAGATTTGATTCATCACAAATTTACCAGGTCAAGAATTCCAGATAAAGTTTTTCAGCCTTCACCTGCAGACCATGAAAAATATGGTTGGGATCCAAAGCACCTTCATAAACTGCATATTGTTACCAGAATAAGAACTAGGAAAAGACATCCATTTGGGAAAAAGGTTACAATAAAGATGCTTGGATTAGAAAAAGCACCTATTCCTCAGGTTCACAAGAATATCCCTTCAGTGAAGGCAAAAAAGAAAGTGGTTGAACATTTGAAAAGAATCAAGTCCCCGTTGAGGTGATGGATTCATGGGTGTATACGTATGTCAGACTTAGCACCATATGCTTTTCAAGTGTGTGCATTTTGTTGTATGTCTATTATACCTCAATAAAGCTGTTAGAAACAAACAGACAAACAAAAAAAGAATCAAGTCCCTGAAGTTGCCACAAGGACTTGCAGCAAAGGAGGACATGCGTAATGCCTGCCTCATGAACACTGGAGAATTAGTAGTGCATGGCATCTAAACCCTGTGGACCAGGGAGCAATTAAGTCCTAATGCCAGAGCATTTCAGATTAAAAAATGCAAACCATCTTTATTTAAAGATGGTGAGAAAGTGTTTCTATTAAAATATATTTTAAATACACACACACAAAAAAAAGGCAAGTTCCCGATTGGTTTACCTTCCCTTTGCAGATCTGAGCTCTTGATGTACTCTAGGTCAGACCCAAGTGGTTGTCCTTTTCTTACTGTCATTTGTACCTTTCCTCCATCCATTATGAAAGAAAGCACCATGAGGATCATATACCCATCAAAGCCATATCCTATACTAGGGACCCCATCTGAGCAAATTTCAGGTTCTAATATTCAAATGACACTGCCACAGCTGCTGCCTCTGAATCACCACACAATTCCTCATCATTACAGGGACAGCCCAAATATTGGCAGAAGAAATCAGAATTAATATTATTAGAGCCAACAAGAAGGAAGCCCGAAATTACCTAAGGGTAAAAATCAGCCTGCAGTAAACAATCCTAGCTAACTGTTCAGAAAGAGAAACTTCCATCTCCATGCCCACTTCTCCTATCCCTTTCGAAATCTGTTTCAGAATGACAGAGACAAAAATGTAGATTAGAAGTCAAATAAGTGGCAAGTGAGTCAAAATATTTAAAGGGAAGGAATCTCTGATTCATGTGCCTTTGATTGCAGCTTGTAATTGCTCCTTTCATGTTTAATGGGCTTCCCTGGGCAAGGCTGGGAAACTATGCAACAGCCGCATTCCGGGTCCCCCTGGTGTCACGTGCCTGTAGCTGTACCAGGGTCCAGCCTCATCCATGGGGCATCAGAGGCAGAGGAAGAAGCATGAGAATGTTGGCGGGAATGTATGGAATGTTGAACTATTAAAGCCTGGGAACAGGGAAGTTCAGAACCCAGATGGTAAGGGAGGACAGACCTAGTGTCAGCTTAGACAAGTGATGGACCTCTCTAAGGCCAAGGCTCCCCACCTATGAAATCTCATGGGGCTCTTGATAGCATTAAATTAGAGCATGGATATAAACCATCTATCACAGGGCCTGCCACACAGCAAGTGCTCTGTGACTTACTCATTCAACATGTGTTCAGCCAACAAATAAATAGTGCCTGATAATTTGAGTAGAAATCTCAGGCCCAGAGGAGGCAGATGCCTGCCCAAGGTTACTCACACAGTCATTAGAACTCAGGCATCCAACTCCCAGGCCAGTGCTCTTTCCCTGGCCAGAGTAGTCGAGTCTCAATCATTCCTCCAACTCTTGGCTGGCCTAGTCCCAGGGAATCAAGCCTGCCCTGTTTTGGAGGTATTCACCAACAGAGCATGATTTAGGGGGCACTTTGAGACCCCCAAGTGCCCCAGGAGGCCTCGCTAATGGATTTTCCTCCCTTCTGATCTGAAGTTCCCCATTCTATCTGGGTTAGGCAACGGAGCAGAAAGGGACTAACAATTCCTCAATTCCGTTATGTTTCAAATACTATTCTTGGCATGATAAACATATCTTCTTGTTTATTCCTCATAAGAGCTCTGTGAGGTATTTTTGTCCCCGGTCTGCAGGTGAAAAAACAGGCCCAGAGATGCTATGTGACTATTTGGGTCAAATTGCATCTTCCCCCAAAACACACGTTGAAGCCCTAACTCCCAGTACCCCAGAATGTGACCTTATTTGGAAAGCGTCACTGGGAATGTAAGCAGGTAAGTAAGATGAGGTCATCAGAGTGGGCCCTAATCCAATATGACTGGTATCCTTATAAAAAGGGGAAGTTTGGACATAGAGTCATGCCCAGAGGGAAAGCACCACGTAAAGATGAAGGCAGAGAGTGGGGTGAAGCATCTACAAGCCAAGGAATGCCAAAGATTGCCAGCAAACCACCAGAAGCTGGGGGAGAGGCATGGAACAGATTCTTTCTCACAACCCTCAGAAAGAACCAACTCTGCCAACACCTTGATCTCAGACTTCTAGCCTCCAGAACTGTGACGTAATAAAGTTCTCTTGTTTAAGCCACTGGTTTGTGATACGTTGTTATAGTGGCTGTGGCAAATTAGTGACTGTGGATCCACACATGACCACTTGGTTGTTCAAGTCAGAAATGTGGGTGTCATTATTGATTCCTTCCCTTCCCTTCCGCTCCAATCTGGTCCATCACCAAATCCTACTGATGCTTTTCCTCCTTAATATTTCTGATTCATCACCTCTTTCCATCTCCATTGCCATTTCTGTCCTTCAGGCTACCATCATCTTTCAGCTGGATCATCATAACCACTTTGTATCAGGTTTCCTTAACTCTTGCCCTATCCCAGCTCAAATCCATTTTCCTCAAAATAGCCAGGGCAATCTTCATCAAATAAATCATACCTCATCACTCCCGTACTTAAAAATATTGCAGTGGCTCCCCAGTCCTCCTGGGGTACAACCTGGACTTTTTCCTAGGCCAGCAATCCTAGTCCTTATCCTAGTCCTACCTCATCTCATCCTTGATCTCTGTGTTTCATCCAGATGCACTTACTTTTAGTTATTCTCGTTCATCAGACTTGACCATCTCATGGTCTTTGCATGTGCTGGTCCTTATGCTTGAAATGCTCCCCACCCACCCGGCACCCGCACTTTCCATCCTGCTAACTGCAATGTAGCCTTCAGCTTTCAACCTGCATGACTCCTCAAAGACTTTCCCTGAGCACCATCTCCCTCTAAATTACTTCTACCTTGTTATTTCTCTGACTAGGCATCATGTTCTTTTTCTTCAAAGATCTTACTATAATCTATATCTATGTATTATTTAACGTATATACTTCCCAAGAAGACGTTATAAGAATAGAGACCTCGCGTTTTGTACACCATTGTCTCCCTAGTGCCTGATATGCAATACCTGGAATATTGTTGGCACTCAATAAATATTTCTTGAATGAATAAGTGAAAGTCATCATTGGCATTCAAAGTGGGTTCAATATAACTCTGATGTTCTTCCAAACCAGAGCATGTAGACAATTGCCTCTTGAAGGTTATAGTTAAAATTAAATCATTATATAATTTCTGCTTCCAGTTATGGTGGAGTGCCTTGATTTAGACCAACCCTCCCATTAATCTTAATTAAAATAACTGTAAAAGCTAGATTAAATTCAAAGACAAAAGAAAAAGTCTGTTTGATGGCATCAGAGAACAACCATGGCAGCCAGGACTTGAGGGCACGAGATTCCAGGGGACAGAGACTCTAAGAGAAGTGAGCCTGATATTCTGCTCTGCTTTTTACCTTAAGGAATTTGTTGCATCCTAAACTGGGTGGGAGAGAAAGGTCAAGAAACCAAGCAGAAGGCGGCTGGTCAGAAGCTAAAAAACTAACTCACACAGAGGTGGAGAGACAAAGGTGAAGTTCATAGACGTTAGAATGAGGAGCCCTACTAAACACGCTGGGCTTCCAGTTAAGACCAAGAGTAAAGACAGATTGACAAACTGGAAGTAGACTAACCCCTACTAACTCTCAGTTGAGACCCATCTCCATTCCTGATTGGATAGGCAGGATCTGTTCTTCCTCTCACTGCTGGCCAGAAGAAAATAAAGTTTTCTCTGGAGAAAGATGACATCATCTAAAACCGCCACAATTTCTCATACACCAAGTCCCACATTTTCCTCATTGCAGCCCTGAGAAGTCTGTCATCTTCAAAGAAGACAACATGAACTCCACATAATTCTGAATCCCCTTGGACAAGCCCAGGCAGATGCCAAGGGCAGAGCACAGGGTGAAGAGAAGGATACTGGGTAGCTAGACAAAGCTGACAATTTGAAATTACCAGAGAGCTCAGCTGCCTGGAAATTCACTTTGAAAACAGAAATCTGTCTACTGTGCAGCCAGCATGTGGACATATGGAGACCCAACGCAAAGAGCACGCAAAGCAAATGTCAGCAAAGGAATGATTTCTCTTTCGACCAGCAATGAAATTGGCTTCAATTATTAGAATAATGTGATATTACAGATGGAAAGACCCTTAAAATTTGTCTAAGCCAAACCTTTAAACCTTTCACTTGCATTGACTGAGGCGCTGAGATGGGAAATTATCTTCCTATGTCTGCACAGAAAATCGAGTTGGTTCTTGGACACAGATGGCTGGGCTCCACATCCAGCCAGACTTCCTCCTTGGTTCACTGTCTCAGTGAAGCTCCAAGCTCAGACTTCTCTAGCCAGCAGCCCATCAACACTGCAAACAACTTCAACAAGACTATAAATGTCATGTTAGACATCAGATGATAAATGTGACTTCTCCCCAGCAAAGAGAGCCCAGATGGGAAAAGACAATGGGATTCCCATGCAATTAAATTCTTCCTCTCCCCAAGGACACCACAACAATTTCCCATTTATAGTGTTGTCCTAATAAATACACAGGAAGTCATAATTCACTGCTATTAGTTAAAGTAGTCATGTTGTTCTCACTTTTATAAAGTCACATTGGGCAGGATGTTTCCATCAAGTAAGCAGCTGGGCCTTTAAAAAACACAAAGCTGGCGCTTGCATCTGTGCTGTTACCTTGAAAATAGGGATGGAGCCTCAGAGTTTGGGAAAAGGGCAGCAAACGAGGTGACAGGAGGGCCAGGTTCTTGTCCTTGTTTTCGTTTCTGGTCTGGATGCTTTGGGCAGATCTCTTCAACTCAAAATAACATGAACTCCTTGTTGAGCTCTGTGCTAAGAGCTGATAAGCTTTGTCTCCTGCAACCTTCTAAGGTAGTGGCCAAGGAAATGGAGGCTCAAAGGGCTTTTGACTTGAGTAGGGCCCATTGGAACAGTTATGACAGCTGGGATTCTAACTCAATTACAGGGCATTTGGCTCTAGAACCAGAATCTTTTTTGTTGTGTTATGTTTGTTTGTTTTTACCAATGTCTTGTTGCCTTGGCTTCCTCAACTGCATGCAACCCCAGTGGCACTGAAGCCGCCATCTCTCAGACATCTAAATAACCTCAACTCAGACATCTCCCCATCCGCTGCCTGTGGCAGATCTCAATTTCTCCAAATCCTCAAGGGCATCCTTTATCATGGGCATTTTTGACTTTGGCTCTGCAAGTCTTGTCTCTGTCCATCCCATACCAGCATTCTCAGATGAGAAACTCAGGTCCCATGCATCCAAAAAAGAAAAAAAGGAAAGTGCAGCTAGGAATCCATGGGTGTAGTGAGTTTAAAAACAACATGAGAGGTCACGGGAGGAGTCACAGCTCACAGTTTAGCCTTGCCCTCATCCCACTCCATTGGCCAACTGTCTCTTCTCTCTCCTTCCCCCAGGACCCCAAAATGTCTTGGGTGCAGCGGTTCTGGCCCTTTCTTGAAAGCCTGGAGGTTGGCCAACATTCGTTGACTGCAGGGACTCCCTGGCCAAGCAGGTGTAGCCAACCAAGCATTGTCTCAATAATGCCAGGTTTACTTTAAACGGGAGTCTCGAGCATCTGCTGAGAACACAAATCTTTTTCTATACATTAAATGCAAAATGAAGAGGTTAAGAGACATCGAAGATGCCCAGACTGAGTTCCCTGAACCCCAGGACCATGAACTCTTTTCAAAAGCCAGATTAATACTACACATTTATCTACAGTGAAGGAACATACAATGTCAGGTGTCTTTGCTTTAAGCTAGAATTATATCAGGTCTGTGGTTTTCTCACCAAATTCTGATAACGACTGTTTATGTTTCTGGTTAATTAAAAGAGCTAAATCCTTTACTACTTAAAATTTGATCATTCACTCATTCAATAAACATTTATTGATCAATTAGTCTGTGCCAGGCTCCGGTATTCAGTGGTAAACAAGATGAAGTCACTGCCTTCAAGGTGGTGGCAGACAGTAAGTAAACAAATAAATTTGTATAATAGTGTTAGATAATGACTTGGGCACTTAGAATTCGAAGATATATGCCTTTGTAAGCCCCTCTTTCAAATCCAGCCTGAAGAGTTCTCATCATTTTTACATATCTTCCTGCAATGGTTTTTTTTTTTTTAACATCTTTATTGGAGTATAATTGCTTTACAATGGTGTGTTAGTTTCTGCTTTATAACAAAGTGCATCAGCTATACATATATATATCCCCATATCTCCTCCCTCTTGCGTCTCCATCCCACCATCCCTATCCCACCCCTCCAGGTGGTCACAAAGCACTGAACTGATCTCCCTGTGCTACCTGCAATGGTTTTAAGGTAGAACACATTCCAACCAAGAGTGCAAGCCTTGGTGAGAATTGGTGTCAATCTTCATTGGATTATGAACATGAAAATGTTTCTTTGGGGGATACATGACTCTATTTTAGCAGGTGCTACAGGCTGCACAGTTATAAGTTAGTTCAGTATCTATTTTGCATACAATACAGCTTGGATGTTAATTTAGACCTTGATGCCAAAGCCTCTCTCCACAGAAAAGGAAGAGGGCAGAGGAAGACAACTCAGAAAGAGCAAAGTTCCTCCAAATTCCTTGCTCACGCTTTAATCTCCACAGAGGTGCAATTAACCAGGAGGCCCCTTCCCATTGCTTTCATCACCCTCACTCAGAGAGGAGCTTTCTCTGGGCACAATCAAGTGCTTTCAGAGCTTAAAAGTCATGGCTTTTCAGCGAATGTAGCTTGTCTATTTCCATTTCATTCAGAACATGAAGGAATGGGGGGTGGAGGGAAAGACAAAAGACCAGGAAGAGTCTATATTCCGAGAATGGGTAAGTGACTGTGGAGATGTTTAAATATACAGGACTGTGAACAGCCTTTTATGATTTCATAGACCCTTAGAAGGTAGAGTCGGAGAGAATCTTAGAGACCTACAAGTCCAATTCTGTGCTTGACATAAGGGGAGACTGAGTCCTGAAGAGGAAAAGCAGTCTTTCTAAGGCCATCAGGTTGGTTGATAGCCGAGTAAGGACTAGAACCTTGACCCTCTGGTGCTCTTTCTGTCAGACTGTTTCCACATTCCGTTCCTTCGTTTATCCTCTTTTATGTTGTTTTTAAAAATCTGTTTCAGCATGTAGAAATCCTCCCTTTTGTACTAACGCAAATATTCTCTAGTTTGCAAAGAACCAGTCTATATTCCATGTGCTTCAAGAAGTTAACCTAGTTATTCTAGGAATAATTTCTGCTTTGTTCTCTGAAATCACATTTGTCATCTGAGTCACGCATTTGTTTGTGTGGTAGCTTGCAAATGACGGTTTACAATTTAAACTGTCTTAAGCAAAAACAAAAAGAGACAATTTGTTTGCTGCAAAACTGAAAAGTCCAGGGGTAAACTTACTTCAGGCATGACTGGATCCTGAGGCTCAATGATACCGTCAGGACTCAGCTTGATTTTCTGCACTCCCTCTTCCTCTGGGTGAGCTCCTTTCTCAAGATCTCCACCTCACGATGGCATGATAGCTGCCAGCAGCTCCAAGTTGAATCTTGTCCTCTCAATAACACCAGCAGGAAGCAGATTTCCTCTTTCCCAGCAGTTCCACAGAATTCCCATGCAGGAGTATCATTGGGTCTGATTGGGCACATACTTGTTGTTGGTCTGCTGTGCTCACCTCCTCCTAGACCCAGGCCATGACTGTCATCATTAGATAACTGTGGCACCAGGATAGGGACACTTGGTTATTATTACATGACTTGTGCACAATGCAGCATACTGGTGTTCATGGAGAATGAAGAAATTGACAAGAGTTGCTAAAGTCAGTTTTTGCAACCGCGAAGCTACAGTTTTACAGTATGATGCCTCACTGGGAATTTCCTGAGACTGTCAGGACCTTGTGCCTGATGGGCCCAGTTCCATCATCACCAACCCAAGAGCATCTTCCATGGGAAGCTGAAGCATCTCAAGCAGCTGAAGTCTCTGAACATCCTACAGCCTGTGGTCTCCTGGTATTCTGCTGATAATATATTCTTTGAGCTTATCAGAGTAGTCTGTAACTTTTGTAAGATTCAGTTCAGAGGGTACATTTTTGACAAGCTTCTGATGACTTTCTACCCATCTCTGGGTCAATTGCTGTAGCCACAGGAATGTGATGCTCCAGTTAGTCTGGCCTGAGTCACATGATGACCTGAGTAGCTCCACATGGCAAAAATGACTCTAGTGTTAGATTCTTTAATAGTATATATTTTCTGGAGAATGCTGAACAGCTCCTAATAGCATGGAGTGTGGAGTAACAATTCCAGCAAGGAAAACCAAGATGTGTTACCAGAAAAAGAGGAAAAAGAGGAAATGGAGTTTGGGCAGAGAAGAGAAATGAAGATCCATCGCAGGCTGTGTTCTCCCATCGTTTCATATGTATAAACCTAGCTTTTCCAAATCAATTTTAAGATCCTTGAGGGTAAAAATGAAGCTCAATATTTAATCAATAATCATTAAGTTGTTATTGAATAGTCAAAAGCAAACATTTATTGGGCACCCAGAGAGAACATGATGCTTAGAGGGATTTTAAGATCAGACGTTGCTTCAGATCTGGGACTCCAGTGTAGTGTGACAAACATATCCTAAATATCTACTGTATGCCAAGCATGGTGCTAGTGCTGTAGATACCAAGTTGAATAAAATATAATCCCCACCCTTAAAAAGTCTCATCTATTTGGAGTAAGAACAGTAATACCATAATTTATTGAGTATCTACAGTGTGCCTATATTCCACATACATTAATCTTAAGTCTTAGCACAACCCCTGCAAGGTATGACATATTATTTCAGTATGATTTTACTGATACCCAGAGAATGACACCTAAAATCTGATAGTCGTTTGGACTAAATAAACTGTTGAGAATGTCCAAAGTCACACTGCTAATATGTAGTAGAGTGGAAATTTCTGGTTTCGAGGTGGCTTGTAGTTGTTTCTGATCATTTAGATATGTAGATATTAAGATAGTGGAGGGAAGAAAACAGAAAAAGGAAAACCCATTGCAAAAGCACTTTAAGCAGACCTTCTTTTCTGAAGAGTTCTGAAAAGCTCTTAAACCTTATTGCCTGCCACTGTCTTTAATTTTACTTTTGGACACCTTACATCTTCAACCCTTTCCTATGTGAATTATAAAGCCCTTCAACCATTAGAGGATCGCAGCGCCAGATAAATACAATGTATTATAATTACCTTTTTGGTCATAATTCTTTTTTTTCTTTAATGGAGCATACTCTTTGTGGCCACTGAACACTACTTCTGGTTGATTAGGCTCTTAGTATTCAATAAGTTTCAATAGGAAATGAGCAGAATTAGTACAGTATCTTGAAAAATGAGCTATTAATATATTTTTAATAACCAAGATGTTCTGACAAGAAACTTGTCGATTTTTGTCACTATAACATTATTGCAAAAATGATCTGCATGTAGGCTGCATGGTGTTTTGTTATGTGAAGTGAGATGATGTTTTAGTACATTCAGAGCACTCTTTTAGAAGCCAACTCGATTTAGGGAAGTTGTCACAAAAAGAGGAAAGAGCCTAGAGGTCTGAATTGAACTGTAACATTTTTATAGTATTCTAACCATAAAAAATATATATTTCCCATAGAGGATTTCACTTTGTCTCCTTTTTCCTTGCTTGTTAGTAGCTATTAACCCATTTTACAGATGGGCAAAGTGGAAAGGTTTGTCCTCCTTTTTTCCCCCCCTAAACTAGAAGGATCATTTCTCTCTGACTTTCAGCACAATCATAAACTCAGCTCACTGTTTTGTTTTGTCTTAGTAGGAGAGACTATATAACCTCTCTGGGTCTTCTTCATCTGTTAAATGGGGATAATGAAGTGCTTGTGTCATAGGATGTTAAAAGAATTAAATGAGATAATTCATGCAAAGCACCACTAGGTCTCCCCCTCCTTTCTTCCCTAGGCCAAGTCAATTAATGTCCCCTGCTGAAGATATTAATCTTTGGGGAAATTTTGCATTTTAGTAGCCTTTAATATCCTACTTGGGTTGTGAGCTCACTGAGGTTAGGGACTGTACCTTAAAGATTTTCCTTTTTATGCCATTTAGCACAGTACTGAACACAGAGCAAGTGATCAATAAGTATGGGTCAAAAGATTGCCTCCAAAGTGCCTTTCCACATTTACATGCTATATCTACTTCCAACAGACCTCTCAAGGAGATACAGAGGGTAAAATTATACCTGGGGTAGCCTGCTCTTTTTGTAGAATGAGGGCCTGAGAATCTTGGGGTTCAGTTAAGAGACATGAAATTGACTCATTCAATGATCATTCACTACGTCACCAAAACCTTCAATTTCACACTAGTAGTGAATCTACTTGTAAAGAATATGCGGTTAGACACCATCTTTCCAGCAAACTATAGCTGCAAATGCTTCCAAGAGGTAATTGTGAATAATAATATTAAGTAAAGTTGACCCAAGAAGAAAAGGATGGAAGAAACCAAAAATCTAGTATATTTGTGTGTAGTGTTTTATTGTACATGGTGATTTTTGATATCTAACTAGATTGGGATATTTAAGATAGGGAAGAGTAAGGAAACGAAAGAATATTTGCCAACTGATAGAATATTGATAGGATGATGATGACAGTTACTGTTTTGAGAGCAATTACTATATTCAGGTGCTATGCCAGTTACATATATTGTGGTTTTTTTAATTTTTATTTTATATTGGGGTATAGCTGATTAACAATGTTGTGTTAGTTTCAAGTGTACAGCAAAGTGATTCAGTTATACATATACATGTATCTATTCTTTTTCAGATTCTTTTCCCATTTAGGTTATTACAGAGTATTGAGCAGAACTCCCTGTGCTACACAGTAGATCCTTGTTGTTTATCTGTTTTAAATATAGCAGTGTGTCAGTACACTGAAAGGACTATACACCATGATCAAGTGGGGTTTATCCCAGGAGTGCAGGGATTCTTCAATATACACAAATAAATCAATGTGATACATCATATTAACAAATTGAAGGATAAAAACCATATGATCATCTCAATAGATGCAGAAAAAGCTTTTGAAAATATTCAGTACCCATTTATGATAAAAACCCTCCAGAAAATAGGCATAGAGGGAACTTACCTCAAAATAATAAAGACCATATATGACAAACCCACAGCCAGCATTGTTCTCAATGGTGAAAAACTGAAACCATTTCCACTCAGATCAGGAACAAGACAAGGTTGCCCACTATCACCACTATTATTCAACATAATTTTGGAAGCTTTAGTCACAGCAATCAGAGAAGAAAAAGAAATAAAAGGAATCCAGATTGGAAAAGAAGAAGTAAAACTGTCACTGTTTGCAGATGACATAATAGTATACACAGAGACTCCTAAAGATGCTACCAGAAAACTACTAGAGCTAATCAATGAATTTGGTAAAGTAGCAGGATACAAAATTAATGCACAGAAATCTCTTGCATTCTTATACACTAATGATGAAAAATCTGAAAGAGAAATTAAGGAAACACTCCCATTTACCACTGCAATAAAAAGAATAAAATACCTAGGAAAGGAGACAAAAGACGTGTATGCAGAAAACTATAAGACACTGATGAAAGAAATTAAAGATGACACCAACAGATGGAGAGATATACCATGTTCTTGGATTGGAAGAATCAACATTGTGAAAATGACTATACTACGCAAAGCAATCTACAGTTTCAGTGCAATCCCTGTCAAACTACCAATGGCATTTCTCACAGAACTAGAACAAAAAATTTCACAATTTGTATGGAAACACAAAAGACCCCGAATAGCCAAAGCAATCTTGAGAACGAAAAACGGAGCTGGAAGAATCAGGCTCCCTGACTTGTGATTATACTACAAAGCTACAGTAATCAAGATAATTTGGTACTGGCACAAAAACAGAAATATAGATCAATGGAACAGGATAGAAAGCCCAGAGATAAACCCACGCACGTATGGTCACCTCATCTTTGATAAAGGAGGCAAGAATATACAATGGAGAAAAGACAGCCTTTTCAATAAGTGGTGCTGGGAAGAGTGGACAGCTGCATGTAAAAGAATGAAATTAGAACACTCCCTAAGACCATACACGAAAATAAACTCAAAATGAATTAAAGACCTAAATATAAGACCGGACACTATAAAACTCTTAGAGGAAAACATAGCCAGAACACTCTATGACATAAATCACAGCAAGATCCTTTCTGACCCACCTCCTAGTGAAACAGAAATAAAAACAAAAATAAACAAATGGGACCTAATGAAACTTAAAAGCTTTTTGCACAGCAAAGGAAATCATAAACAAGACGAAAAGACAACCCTCAGAATGGGAGAAAATATTTGCAAATGAAGCAACTGACAAAGGATTAATCTCCAAAATATACAAGCAGCTCATGCAGCTCAATATCAAAAAAACAAACAACCCAATCCAAAAATGAGCAGAAGACCTAAATAGACATTTTTCCAGATAAGATATACAGATTGCCAATAAACACATGAAAGGATGCTCCACATCACTAATCATTAGAGAAATGCAAATGAAAGCTACAATGAGGTGTCACCTCACACCAGTCAGAATGGCCATCATCAAAAAATCTACAAACAATAAATGCTGGAGAGGGTTTGGAGAAAAGGGAACCCTCTTGCACTGTTTGTGGGAATGTAAATTGATAGAGCCACTATGGAGAACAGTATGGAGGCTCCTGAAAAAACTAAAAATAGAACTACCATATGACCCAGCAATCCCAGTACTGGGCATATACCCCGAGAAAACCGTAATTCAAAAGGAGTCATGTACCCCAATGTTCATTGCAGCTTTATTTACAATAGCCAGGACATGGAAACAACCTAAGTGTCCAGTGACAGATGAATGGATAAAGAAGATGTGGCACATATATACAATGGAATATTACTCAGCCATAAAAAGAAACGAAATTGAGTTATTTGTAGTGAGGTAGATGGACCTAGAGACTGTCATACAGAGTGAATAAGTCAGAAAGAGAAAAACAAATACTGTGTGCTAACACATATAAATGGAACCAAAAAAAAAAAAAAGTTCTGAAGAACCTAGGTGCAGGACAGGAATAAAGATGCAGACATAGACAATGGACTTGAGGACACAGGGAGGGGGAAGTGTAAGCTGGGATGAAGTGAGAGAGTGGCATGGACATATATACACTACCAAATGTAAAATAGATAGCTAGTGGGAAGCAGCCGCATAGCCCAGGGAGATCAGCTCAGTGCTTTGTGTCCACCTAGAGGTGTGGGATAGGGAGGGTGGGAGGGAGACGCAAGAGAGAGGAGACATGTGGATATATGTATACGTATAGCTGATTCACTTTGTTACACAGCAGAAACTAACACACCATTGTAAAGCAGTTATACTCCAATAAAGATTCTAAAAAAATTAAATTAAATTAAAAAAATAAAGATCAAGGCTGAACAGGGAAAAATAATCAATAAATCAATATAGCAGTGTGTACATGTCAATCCCAAACTCCCCATCTATCCTTCCCCCCCCTTCCCCCGGGTAACCTTCTCTAAGTCTGTGAGTCTGTTTCTGTTTTGTAAATAAGTTCATTTGTATTTTTTTTACATTCCTCATGTAAGCCATATCATATGATATTTGTCTTTCTCTGTCTGACTTACTTCACTTAGTATGATAATCTCCATGTCCATCCATGTTGCTTCAAATGGCATTATTTCATTCTTTTTAATGGCTGAGTAATATTCCATTGTATATATGTACCACATCTTTATTCATTCCTCTGTTGATGGACATTTTCGGTTGCTTCCATGCCTTGGCTCTTGTAAACAGTGCTGCAATGAACATTGGGGTGCATGTATCCTTTCAAACCATGATCTTCTCCCAATACATGCCCAGGAGTGCAATTGCTGGATCATATGGTAGCTCAATTTTGGTTTTTTAAGGAACTTCTATACTATTCTCCACAGTGGCTGTACCAATTTACATTCCCACCAACAGTGTAGGAGGGTTCCCTTTTCTCCACACCCTCTCCTGCATGTATTGTTTGTAGGCTTTTTGATGATGGCCATTCTCACTGGTGTGAGGTGATACCTCATTGTAGTTTTGATTTGCATTTCTCTAATAATTAGTGATGTTGAGCATCTTTTCATGTGCTTCTTGGTCATCTGTATGTCTTCTTTGGAGAAATGTCTATTTCAGTCTTCTGCCCATTTTTTGATTGTTTATTTTTTTGATATTGAGCCGCTTGAACTGTTTGTAAATTTTGGAGATTAATCCCTTGTCTTAGTTCATCTTCACAACACTAAGAGGTAAGTGCTATTGTTTCCATTTTGTAGGTAAAAGAATTTAAATTTCTTAACTTAGTCATATAGCCCATATCTAGTAGAGGCAAAATTTTAACCCAGTGCTAATGATGTAAAAATAGCATATTTAACCCATTTTCTAGCTCAATCCTTATCTTCTCCTGTCTTCTAATGCAAACAATAAATTAAATAGTAATTTAACTAGAAAAAAATTACTACTGTATATTTAGAGAATAAGAAAAACCCTATGTTGAATGGACAGATTTATTTAGCAATGTAATAATAATTGCTAGGTGCTTACCAAAAGTTAACTATGGGCCAGACATTTTATACAGAGACATTGTATATAGATATTATCTCTCATCTACAACTCTGCAAAGAAGATATAATAGCCCTGTTTTATAGATGAGGAAACTAGAGCTCATGCCACTAAAATAAACTCCCCCAGTTCCCAGAGGTGGTAAATGGCAGATCACAGATCTTTTTCCTTTTACCTCTGAGGCAGTATTATACCAGGAAAATCCTTTGATATAGAGAAAGAGTAACTGGGACAAGCTATGGAAGAGACATAATAATCCAGAACTTTCTTTTCAAGTTCTGGAACTAGGAGGGTTTGGGGGCTTTTGGGGTTTTGTTTTTTAAAGAAGTTATTCAAAAACATCTCTGAAATGTTTGGGATTTGGGTAAGGAATGCTAAAATGTGCTAGTTCTCTTGAGAATGTTCTTCTCTGTGTATTAAAATCTCTGTGTAGTTTCAGGCAAAATATAGTCCATATGTTTCTAATTCACTTCCTCAAACTTATCTCCATGTTTTGCAAGGCCCATTTAAAGTCTATGACTTTTGGAGTTGCTCTGAGCTACTTGTCTTTAGAGCAGGAAGTTACATTTCCCATGAGGGCACTGGACTTGACCCTCAAAGGGAAGAGGATGAATTCCAAGCTCCAAGGTGCATGTGGTTTCCAATCCTGGCTGGGCTCTGCTTCCCCACCCCTCTCTTGGAAGCCTCAGTCCAGAAACACTTCATTCACTGCCCAGTACCATAATCTGTTTCATCTTCCTTTTCCTCCAATACTGTATCCAAAATTTGGCATAGGATTGGAATCAAATATTTCTCTCCCTGAATTATTTTTAACTGCATTGAAATTTACTGCAAGGACAACAGAAATGCTTTTTTAAAAGATAAAGAATACATTAAAAATAAAACATTTTCCTTTTCTTCCCATTTCCTCCCGTTTGTTTTTTACACATATTCACAAATTCTTACAAAGCTGTAATCAAAGTGGAGACATGATTTTACATAATGAAAATTTCATTTAATCATAAATGTTTCTTAGTTGTTAGTCTTTTTTAAATTGATTTTTATTGAAGTATAGTTGATTTACAATGTTATGTTAGTTTCTGCTGTACAGCAAAGTAAATCTATACATATACATATATCCACTCTTTTTTAGATTCCATTCCTAATTAGGTCATTACAGAGTATTGAGTAGAGTTCCCTATGCTATACAGTAGGTTCTTATTAGTTACCTATTTTATATATAGTAGTGTGTATATGTCAGTCCCAGTCTCCCAGTTTATCCCTCCCCACCTCTTTCCTCTTCGGTAACCATAAGTTTGTTTTCTACATCTATGACTCTATTTCTGTTTTGTAAATAGGTTCATTTGTACCATTTTTTTCAGTTATTACTTAGTCTTAACTCTATTTTAATGTCTGCACAATATGCCATTAAGTTGATGTTCCGTAAGTTCAGAATTTTTAGATTCTTTCAAATAATTTTAAACATAAGTATAAAAAGTTAATACATTCAGAGTTCCAGAGTTCCATTTCAGTGCAGCAAATTAAACTCCTAACAGACTGACCATCCTTCAAACAACAACTGTAAACTCTGGAGAACATTTTTAAAAACAACTATCAGAAGGCTCCATAAAATTAACAAAAGCAGGCATATTTGGAGAAAATCAAAACTTGAAAGAAGGTACTAGTACAGAATTTCCAGTTTTTATAGCTTTAGCCTCAGGTGAGACCTAAGTAGCAATACAGCATGAAGCAGCTAAAATCCCAAAGAAAATCCACCATCTTTCTAACCTGAAGAACTAGAGAACAGAGACTAGGTAAACACAGCTACTAGACAGTGAGAGCAAAACTCAGAAAAGAGAGGACCAGAAAAGGAGTGCTGCAAATTCTATGCAAAAACTCTTCCCTAGTGTCTGGCTAA
The DNA here is from genome assembly GCF_951394435.1 of Stenella coeruleoalba. Classification (NCBI taxonomy): domain Eukaryota; kingdom Metazoa; phylum Chordata; class Mammalia; order Artiodactyla; family Delphinidae; genus Stenella; species Stenella coeruleoalba. The sequence continues at coordinate 136,044,423 of NC_137148.1, forward strand.
CTCATACACCATGCATGAGCAAATCACACATATAGCATCTTGCAGCTAGAACTGAACCAAGATCTGAGTTGTCACTAACCACAGGCAAGAATTTGCAGTTTGAGTCTAACCAAGTTAATTTCCAGCTGAAACTAAAACATCTATACTCTTTCAGGGAATGTGATAGAATCCAGAGTCATCACAATGTAGCAATTGTAATATCCAGGATATAATTCAGAATTACTCAGCAAATGAAGAACCAAGAAAATGTGAATCATTCTCTAAGGACAATCAAACTCCAAGATGACCCAGATGTTGGAATTATACAAGGACTATAAAGCAGCTAATATAACCATGTAATGAGAAAAAAGAAAATATACTTGTAATGAATAAAAACATAGGAAATCTAAACAGATAAATGGAAAATATTTTTAAACCCAATGGAAACTCTAGAACTGAAAAATGTAATACCTGAATTTTTTTTAAAAGCCATTGGTTGGGTTTAATAGCAGAATGAAGTAGACAGAAAAGCATTGGTAAACTTGAAAAACAGAGGAATAGAAATGCTGAATCTAAAAAAATGGCCATGGCCTCAGAAAACTATGGGATAAGATCAAAAGATTTAACATACATGTAATTAGATTCTCAGAAGGAGAAGGTGGAAAAATATGGGATAGAAAAAATATGTGAAGAAATAATGACTGAAAACTTTCTAAATTTTGTTGAAAGACATAAATTTATAGATTCAAAATAGTCAGAAAAATCAAAGCAGAAGGGGAACAATGCCTAACAGATTATAGTTAAGTTGCTGGAAAATAAATATAAAAAGAGAAAATATTATATATATATATAAAGAGAAAATCTTTAAGGAAGCTGGAGAAAAACACATTATATACAAGGGACCAATGACTCAAATGACCATGAACTTCTTATCAGAAATCATAGTGGTCAGAAGACAGGGGAGCAGCAGCTTTAAAATGTTACAAGCAAAAAAACAATCAATCCATATTGTTATATCCAGGGACATAATTCTATACCCAACCTCTTCAAAAAGGAGACTAAAATGAAATTTTCAGTTAAAACTGAGACAGTTTGTTGCCAGAGCACTTGTATTACAAGAAATGATAAAGAAAATTCATCAAGCTTAAAGCAGATGATACCAGAGGAAAAATCAAATCTTCAGGAAGGAATTAAGGGCATCAGAAATAATAAATATCTGGATAAATATAAAAGCTGTTTTTTACTCTTAATTTTTTTAAATGCATATGACGGTCTAAGGAAAAACTATAATATTGTCTTGCAGGGTTTATAACATAGGTAAATAGACTATATATGACAACTATACCATAAAAGATGGCAGATTATGGGGAAGTAAATGAAATTATATCATCACAAGTATTCTACATTTTATGTGCTGTGGCACAGTATTAACTCTAATCAAACTTTGAAAAGTGAAAATTTTATATTGTAGTCCTTTAGAGTAACCACTAAAAATGTAATGCAAAGATGTATAGCTAAAGAGCCAATAGAGAAATTGAGGATTCTAAAATTAAAGTAATTCAAAAGAAAACAAGAGCAGAAAACAGAGGGAAAACCAGAAATCAAATATTGAAATGGTAGATCTAAATCCAGCCACATCAATAATTATATTAAAGTTAACGGGCTACTAATGTAATATGTTACTAATAGGGGAAATTATGTATGTACTGATAGTTTGAGGGAACTCTCTGGATGGTGTTTGCAATTCTTCTGTAATTCTTAAACTGTTTTAAAATGTAAATTTTATTTTTTAAAATGTGATGGGACTAAACACTTCAACTAAATTATGAGAATGTATGTAAAAGCAAGACTAGACTATGTACTGCCTGCAACTCACACTTCAAACATAAAGACACATATAGGTTGAAAGTAGATGGATGTCCCATGCACATCCGTGGAGTAAATCACTATACCATGCATATAATAAGAATAAAAAGGCTAGAGTGGCTATATTAAATTAAAATTAAATATATTTTGAGGCAAAAAAGTGATACCAGAGATAAATAGGGGCATTTCAAAATAACAGTGTCAATTCATCAAAAATGCATGTAATCATAAATAGGTAAATGCCTAATAAAAAGTTTCAAAAGACATGAAAATGGACAGAATCAAAGAAATACATAGACAAATCAGGAATCATAATAGAAAAATTTAACTCCACTCTTTCACTAATTGATAGAGCTAATTGGGTGCTATGATGGAGGCCCCCAAATATCAGTAGCTTAAACAACAACAAAAAAAGCTATTTACATCTCTTCTTCTATCTTGTTGCTCCACTATCCCCAGGGTATACCTTTATCCCCATGGCCCTTGATGGCTCATCACCACATCCTCACTCTCTGAGAGTCAGAAGAGGAAATGGGAGGGAGCATATCCCTTCAGTTTAAGAGTGCGGCCAGAAGAAGTTGCACACGTGTTTCTGCTCACATCTCCTTGGTCAGAATTTAGTCACATGGCCACCTTCAGCTACAAAAGAAGATGGAAAATACAGTCTTTATCCCCTGTAGCCAAATGCCCAGCTATAAATCAGAAGTTCTGTTACTACAGGTGAAGAAAGAAGGGATACTAGGATGTGACTGGAAGTCTCAGACACACCCCATTTTCATGATGTCTTTACTTGTAGAAGGAAGGAGTTCTTTGAACTAGCAAAGCAATAGGTTGTCATGTCATGTGATCATAGGTCTTAAAGCCCAAGATACTTTAGGGGACCACCTGGTGCAACTCCCCCTCAAGGTTTAAAAGGCAGAAACACATTTTACAGGCCGTCTCAAAGCTCTTGGGAACCCATGGCTTACTTGCTTGTTCTTGCCTCCTTGGCACCTCAAACAGTACCTGACATATAACAGAGACTCAATAAAACTTGTTGACTAAGTGTACACATGTTTCTCAATTCTATTTCCTCATTGTTTGGGAATTTATGGGTCTGTTCCATAAAAAACATGAGTTACAAATCATGTGGGGCTCCATTTGACAAGGAATGTTAGGAATCTTCCGAAGCAACTTAAGGAAGAACTTTTACGAAAGAGGGCAGAGTGAAAGAAGCATCACCAGTCTTCCAGTCAGAGTGGACTTCATGTAAAAACCCTGAGCAGTGTTGGCCCTCCTGCTTCACAGGTTTCTGTGCTGTGACTTCAGGCCCTCTCATCAAATTGTCTCCCCCTTGCCTATGCAGAGGCCTGAAATTCCACCACTAATAATTCCTTCAGGTTAATTGAAGCCCACTGTAAATCAGTTATGTGAGAGGGCACTATGACCCATCAGATCACTGTTAGTTAACAACACCTTCTAGAAGACAATTCCGTCAGACTGTAGCAAGCAGAGGCCTGAAAAACAGGAACAGTGAGAAGCCAATCTTTTTTTTAATTGTGGGGAGGAGCCCAGGTCATAGGGAGCTGCCAAAAAGAGCAGACCAGAGCAAGGCGGAAGGTGAACAGAAACAGACCAGCCCAGCCAAGAGGCAGCCTAAGGACACTGGACACGAGGAGGGGGTGGGGTGGGGGGACAAGAGACCCAGGCTCACAGTTACAACCCCCCCTCACTTCCCAGATGATAGCAGGTGCTAGAGAAATATTTGTTGAGGAGATCAGTGGCGTGTGATATTTATCTAATTAATTTATTTAACAAACATTTATATCATGCTTACTATGTGCCAGGCACCATTCTGACATATTAACTTGAATTTAACCGGGGCAACAGCTTTGTCAAAAATTCGAGCTTGAGAGCCACCTCCACCATATTCTAGCTGTGTGACCTTGGGCCAGTGACTCATGCCTTCTGAGGCTCATTTCTATCACCTATCAAAGGGATACCATAGTGATTGTACCTCAGAGTCATTGTGAAGAACTATCTAGCTAAGAGCCACAAAAGCACTTTATAGACTGTGAAATGTTCTGCAAATCATGACTAATATTATAAGTAATCCTAGAACTGGCTCGAGAGCAAATGATAACAACCAAAAAAAATCATCCTCTTGGTAATCATGATTGCTATCATCTTTTACAAACCTTGTGGACTCTGAAATTGGATGACTTTGTGCAAGTCTGTGTTGCCAATCTATTAGCTGCATGACTTGAGGCAAGCTGCTTTATCTCTCAGTGATTCTGTGTTTTCCTCTATAAAACTAGGACAAACAATAGTCTGTAAGTCATAGAATTCCTGTGAAGAATTAAAAAAGATGATAAAAATAAAGCACCTGGGACAACAACCTGGAGTGAATGCACCATGAATGATACATACCTCTGCTCTTTTAAAACTCACAGCATTACAGAGTAGGTAGTATTACTGTTATTGTCCTTATTTTCCAGGGGAGAAAGTAGAGGGACAGAGAGGTTGAATCACTTGTCCAGTGCCACATACCTAGGGAGTGATAAAGCTGGGATTCCTAGACAGGTCTGTTAGACCTGGGCATTTTTGTGGTTTCCTAAGCAAATATTCTCACTGTCCCTAATGACACACCAGAAATGCTTAAGGGAACTCATGAGCAAAAGAAAAAGGATTTAAAAAGTGAAAAAAGAAAGAGAGGTGATAAGTATCTGGACTTTTCCTTACGTGCTAAGCTGTTACAAAAAGGAAACACAAACCTTTAAACACAAATGCTGGGGACTGGAGAGGCTTCCAGAAAAGATCTGCTCCCACCTCCTGCCTATGTAGGCACAGCACAGCCTGACGGATTATGAACCAAACTCATCCCCTCTCTCTCCTGGGCCATGACCCAAACCTTGTTAGCTTGGTGTATAAATTTAATGCATTTTCCATCTTAACTAAGCACTTAACAAGCACCGTGGCCATAAGTTTTGTAGTCTGTGACAGCAAAACTAGCATGAATTCCTTTTCCCTTCACATTTTCATGGGTAGAAGATTCATTTTTAGCATAAATCTTAGCAACTTCAGCATATGATTTTTTTTTTCGTATTAAGTAGAGAACTTTTACCCTTCCACTTAAAGGAGGCACTATAGCTTCACTTTGCCATATCCAAATTGCCAGCATCACTACTCTTGCACTTTGGGGCCACTGGTAAATAAAATAAGGGTGACTTGAACACAAGCATTATGATACTGTGATAGTAAATCTTATAACTGAGGTGGCTACTAAGTGATAATGGGCAGGATGCTCTGGACAAAGGGAGGATACACGTTCCAGGTGAGACAGAGCCGGGCAGCATGAGATTTCATCACACTACTCAGAATGGCATGCAATTTAAACTTATGAATTGTTTACTTCTGGAATTTTCCATTTAATATGTTTGGGCCATGGTTGACAATCAGAATCTGAAACCGCAGAAAGTGAAACTGCAGTTAAGGGGAGAACTACCGTATTGAAGATGATGGATCCACAAGATGGAAGGGTCCTAAGTCCCTGAACCACCCCTTAGAGAGGTGTTGCCTACCCATCAGAATTGCCCAGCTGAAACTAAGCATAAGCAAAAAGAACTCACTTTGATAGTTGAACAATTATATAGTTTGGGTCTGTTTGTCCCAGCAGCTAGCCTGACTTACCACTGCAGGAAATAGGAGGAAGGAGAGCTTTCTAGCATCCCTGACTATTGACCACCCAACTTCTGCCTAAATCTTTCCAGTGGTAGGGAGTTCTTTTCTTCCTGAAGTATTCATTCACTCTTCATTCAATCAATCAACTAATGGGTTTTTGTTTGGTTTGGTTTGGTTTTTATTGAGGTATATAGTACAATATATATATATGTTTCAGGTGTACAACATAGTCACAATTTTTAAAGGTTGTACTCCATTTATAGTTATTTATAATGTATTGGCTATATTACCTGTGTTGTAAAATATATCCTTGTACCTTATTTATTTTATGCATAAGGGTTTGTACTTCTTAATCCCTTAACCCTATCTTGCCCCTTTCACCTTCCATATCCCCACTGGTAACCACTAGTTTGTTCTCTATATCTGTGAGTCTTTTTGTTATATTCACTAGTTTTACTTTTTAGAGTCCACATTTAAGTGATATCTGACTTATTTCACTTAGCATAATTACTCTCCAGGTCCATCCATGTTGTTGCAAATGGCAAAATTTCATTCTTTTTTGTGGCTGAGTAGTATCCCATTATATATATATATATATATATATATATATATATATATATACACACACACACACACACACACCACATCTTCTTTATCTATTCATTTGTTGGTGGACATTTAGGTTGCTTCCATTAGCAATTGTAAATAATGCTGCTATGAACATTGGAGTGCATGTATCCTTTCGAATTAGTGTTTTTATTTTTTTCATATATATAACCAGTAGTGGGATTGCTGGGTCATATGGTAGTTCTAATTTTAGTTTTCTGAGGAACCTCCATACTGTTTTCCACAGTGGCTGCACCAATTTACGTTCCCACCAACAGTGTATGAAGGGTCCCTTTTCTCCACATCTTCTCCAACGTTTATTATTTGTGTTCGTTTTGATAATAGTCATTCTGACAGGTGTGAGGTGATATTTCATTGTGGTTTTAACTTGCATTTCTCTGATGATTAACAATGTTGAGCATTTTTTCATGTTCCTGTTGGCCATCTGTGTCTTCTTTGGTAAAATGTCTATTCAGATCTTCTCATTTTTTAATTGGTTTGATTTTTTTTTAATGTTGAGTTGGATGAGCTGTTTATATATTTTGAATATTAACCCCTTATCAGTCCTGTCATTTGGTTGTCTTTTTGTTATGTCAGTGGTTCCCTTTTAAGTTTAATTAGATCCTATTTGTTTATTTTTGCTTTTATTTCCTTTGCTTTAGAGGACAAATCCAAAAAATATTGCTATGATTCATGTCAAAGAGTGTTCTGCCTATGTTCTCTTCTAGGAGTTTTATGGTTTCAGGCTTTACATTTAGGTCTTTAATCCATTTTGAGTTTATTTTTGTGTATGGTGTTAGAGAATGTTTTAAGTTCATTCTTTTACAAGTTTTCCCAACACCACTTATTGAAGACACTCTCTTATCTCCACTGTGTATTCTTGCCTCCTTTGTCATAAATTAATTGAACATCAGTGCATGGGTTTATTTATGGGCTATCTATCTTGTTGCATTGATCTATATTTCTGTTTTGTGCCAGTACCATACTGTTTTGATTACTGTAGCTTTGTAGTATAGTCTGAAGTCAGGGTGCATGATTCCTCCAGCTATGTTCTTCTTTCTCAAGATTGTTTTGGCTATTCAGGGTCTTTTATGTTTCCATATAAATTTTAAAATTATTTGTTCTAGTTTTGTGAAAAATGCCATTGGTAATTTTGATAGGGATTGCATTGAATCTGTAGATTGCTTTGGTTAGAACTAATGTTTATTGAGTTCCTACTATGTGCCAGGCCACATGCTAGGCACTGGGGAAGCAAGGATGAATGAGGCACAAGATCTCTGCCCTCATGAAGCTTGTCATCCAGACTGGTAGACAGAAACTGAACAAGTGAGCAGGCAGTAGGTGCAATGTTTATTGACTTTGATAAGTAACTTGAGGGAAACAAGCAGATTGCTGGCACAGAATAACTGAGGGAGGATCAAGTGTAGTGGAGGAAGAGAGGGGGAGGAGTTCGTCGAAGTCTTGTCTGAGGAGGTGACTGAGACCAGATACAACAATTGGCAGATATCCATGATTGTTTAAAAAAAAAGAAAAGAAAAGAAAACTTGAGGTTTTTCTTGTTGTTGTTTTGCTTATTTTAATAGGAAGATAAGTCTCCTTTAGCTCCATGTCGGGCCCTAATTATAGTCTGGGGTCCCAGAAAAGTCTGTTTTTTCCGATTACCAATTGACAGCTTCTCCAATATTCAGTATTTGCAGACAGCTGTCACATCTCTCCTATCCCCTCAAATCCCTCCTTCACCTGGACCCCTTCAAGCAGCCCCACAGGGTTTGGAGACCCAGATATGTGCTGCAGTTATTAAGAATAGCCAGTAGCAGCAAGGATTCAGGTAAACAAGGAGGTCACAGAGACCCCCACTGTAAAGGTTATGTGGACCCTCCCAACATCTTGGGGATAACTGGTCCAACTCCCACAGCATTGCTTGTTCATTTCCCTACAGCTGCTGCTAACTGCTGGTTCCCATCAGGCATTAAATTCTCTGAGATTGGGAGGGAGCAGGCGGGGTTAGAGCCTTCAAAGGCTCCCACTGGAAGCCTTCTCTCTCTCTTGAAAACACTTTATTTTTTCGATATTAAAATCATGTCCCTCCCCCCTGGTTTGAACACCAAAACAAACCTAGCTGTCCCCAGTGCTGGGCCCAAACCACAGGCGTGTGGCTGGGGAGCCAAAGAGGCAGCAGGAGGAGCTGCTCAGAGTCTTGCTCCTCCAGATTCCTGCTGGGCTCCACTCAGGAGGCAGGGAGGCTGTGTTCTGCAAAGACCCAGCCTCCCCTTCTTCACAATTAAACAGGACAGCACCTCAAGGGCAACAAGTCTGCCCTGCCCCCGAGGTGGCTCACAGGAGGTAGAGGCCTATGCAAGCTCCTGAGGCCTCTGAGTTAGCTGATACCTCCTTCCCTACCTGCCAGGAATGGTCCCCAGCAGCTCTGGGGGCTCCCAGAGAGTCAAAAGGCTGAGGCCTGAGATCCAGGCAGTGTCCACAACTGTTTTCTCTGCTTGGTTTGGAGATAAAAACAACTGCTGCTTCTTGCTTTCTCACAATTTCCACTGAGGTCACTTGGGGCAAGACTGAGTCAGGGCTTCCAGAAGGTCTGGCAATAGCGTGGAAGCAAACAGTGGTGCTATTAGCACAGGACACACTCTCCCCAGCCGCCTCCACAGCAGGGGAATCAGAGCAGCATCATACAGCTTGCAAAACTGGCCTTCAGTGGCCTTCACACCACTTTGTCCGCTTCACTCAGCCTGACCTGTAGATATGGTTTCCCCTGACTCACATCACCTCTCTCCGCTATACCCCACCCCTGCCTTGCTTAGGGTTGCAGGTAGGACGAGGTGAGTGAGGGACCCAAGGTGCAAAATTGAAGGAGGCAATCACTCTCCAAGTCATGCAAGTTCAGTGTTTTTTGCACTCTAGGTGTGTCATTCCCCCCATCCTACTGCAGGTCCTGCAGATGCTACCTAAACCTGGTCCCTGAGGATATAGTTTATTTCTCTGATCTCTCCCAAACTCCATCCATTAGAAAAAATCTATACGTGGCTTCACACTCCTATGTAAAAGATCAAGTCCAGCTTGGAGAGGTCTTTCTGTTTGTTTGTTTTTTAGCCAGACAGTACTTTAATTTTTCTGTTGTTGTTGTTGCCAGTGCTTAAAATTCAGAAGAGTTCCAATGAAAAAAATCCTCGTTTCTAGCTTCTTTTGAAAACACAGAAGATATGGCCTCTCCGGCTGGAGTGGAGCCACAGCTGCCTCTTTAGGCCCACTGGACATGGCCTGTGCTCTCCAGCCCCCCAGAGCCCCACCTGTGCCAACTTACCATTCATATTACCTTCTTAGCCCCCATAGGCATTTGAGGTTGAACCTTCGATCTAAAGACAGATTATGTCCAGACATAAAGTAGCTTGTCTCTTATGGTGCAATTCTGGCAGCAGTGACTGACTAGGGTGGGAGACGGGGGCAGGAAGGAAACAGAGAAGATTTCCCGATGTCCTTGAACTCGGACCATGGAGGCAAGTCCCCATTCCACCAGCCAGGGTGCAGAAAAGACTAAAACTTGCAGTTTGGGGGAAGAAACATGTTACGTGACAGCATCAGAAGAGCTGCGGAGATAAAGGGATGAAACTTGAGTTGAAAACAGCACTGACCAAAGGTCAGGAGGCCTGCCTGGGTATCCCACATTTGCCCCTGACTTCTGTGTAATGTTGGACACAACCACTCCTGAAACTTCAGCTTCCTCGTCTCTTAATAAGGAGAGTCAGGCTGGATTATTTCTGAGATCCGTCCTAGCTCTAACTCTCTTGAATGTAATGGTTACTATTCTTCAGTGGAATTATTCTAGTAAAAGAGAATCTCAGCATTGTTTGGGCCAGCTTAAAAGAGCAGTTGAGAGGAGATCAGAAACCACATTTCATCGATAGCATGGAATTTTGCACGTTTTGCAGTGCTCTACTTATCCTTTCATAAGTTCTCTGATTCTGCTGAGAATATACACATAGAGGAGCTCAAACAGTAGCCTGACTCAACAGTCTCTTGCCTTAAAAACTGCTCGTCTGCTTGAAAATTCACTAGGTGTGAAATCTAGTTTGCTAAAGGCTGTGTCTCTACCTTGAAGATGCTGGAGGAGAAGAAAGCTCCCTGTCCGCCCTGTGGGGGGCAATCCAAGTGGAATTCAATGCAACAGGCACTAACAAATATCTAAGCAGCACTCTACACAGTGTAGACTCTGGGAGGATACCAGGAAATACATCCAGGAGTAAAGCCTACTCCTTGTCCTTGAGGAGATTACAGTAGGGCAGAGAGGTCAGCACAACAGCCACAGAATCCAAATGCACAGCAGAGTAAGATAAAAGTCAATCAGAGTTATAAAGTGCTAGGAGGAGTCAAAAACAGGAAGGGGTTACATAGGCCTATGGTGTGAACTTTAGACTATTAGTGAAGGATGAATAGATGAGGATGGGCAGGAAGGAACAGTGGCTTCAGTTACTCACTGATCTACCAAGGATGAAAGTTTCCTACTGCCTACATTGCCTTAGGCACTGGGATGTAAGGGTTAACAAGACAGGAGGGAGTCCTGCTTTCATGGAACTTACTTTCTAGTGAGGGACTTAGACAAGTATACAAATACATAAGCTAATTTCAGATATTGTTGAATGCTATGAAGAATATGAAATGAAATGATTACCATAGATGTTGATTGTAAGATGGACAGGGAAGACCTCCCTGAGGAGGCTCCAGTTGAGCTGTGTCATGGGATCATCTGGAGAAGAGCACCCCGAGTCATTTCCAAATGTTGCACATTGCCAGTATCCCTGGGGGACAAAAATGCCCCCGGATGAGAACTAATATAGACCCTACTATAGCTAACACCATAAGGTTACTGGGGCTGACTTGAGTCTTTCTTAACCCAAGAATCCTGCATACAAAATGGTTTTAGCCACCAAATTAGGGGCAGCATGAATTGGTCCCCAGTAGAGAAAAGACAAATGCCCTCTTACAAAATGTTGTTTTACCTCCATATTCTGTGGCATACAGGCTTCTTCCATAGCCTCCGGTTCTCTACTTGAGTAAAAGTAATGTGGGGTAAGGGGCAAAGAGTGATGGAACCTAGGGGGGATATTCCATTCCAGGGCTATTAGCCCCCAGACAAAGGATAAGACAAAAGCTCCAATTTGCCCTTTTTAGTGCTAGGACAAGCCTCTTGCAATCCTGGCTCAAGATAGACAAGTCAGCATCAGGAATTTATTTCAGTTATCCCTGTTGTTTAAGGTACAGTTTTCATAGCTATGTTGATCTGTGTCTTTATTTTTGTTGTGCTTTTTAAAGACGACAAGAGGGAAAAATAAAGTATGATTTGATTCAACAGATATATAACAAGCCCCTACCTTGTCTTCACTACATCAGTTTTCTCATGGGCACAAGAAAAGGCACAGTGGGATAGAATCCCCAGGTGCATCTGAGGAACTGCATGTCCTGGATATGGCTGGAGTGTGGGTTCCTGTGGGGCCCAAAAAGGACCAGGCTGCTTCCTTTGCTTATGCTGGGGTCCAGGCGGGGGTCAACAGCCAGGTTGGCCCCAGGATGAGCGTGGCATGAACATCTCTGCTAAGAAGTGATTGAGATCATATTTTTCAGGCTGGAATCTCAGTAAATTAGCTCTTCAAAGGATTATTCCTAAAACGTTAGCCGAGTGGCTGACAGGGTCTTGGTGCTCTGGCCGGGTGTCAGGCCTGAGCCTCTGAGGTGGGAGAGCCAACTTCAGGACACTGGTCCACCAGAGACCTCCCGACCACACGTAATATCAAATGGTGAAAGATCTCACAGAGATCTCCATCTCAAGGCTAAGACCCAGCTCCACTGAACAACCAGCAAGCTACAGTGCTGGACACCCTATGCCAAAAAACTAGCAAGACAGGAACACGACCCCACTCATTAGCAGAGAGGCTGCCTAAAATCATAATAAGGTCACAGACACCCCAAAAACCACCATTGGACGCGGTCCTGCCCACCAGAAAGACAAGATCCAGTCTCATCCACCAGAACACAGGCACCAGTCCCCTCCACCAGGAAGCCTACACAACCCACTGAACCAACCTTAGCCACTGGGGGCAGACACCAAAAACAATGGGAACTACGAACCTGCAGCCTGTGAAAAGGAGACCCCAAACACAGTAAGTTAAGCAAAATGAGAAGACAGAGAAACACACAGCAGATGAAGAAGCAAGGTAAAAACCCAACAGACCAAACAAATGAAGAGGAAATAGGCAGCCTACCTGGAAAAGGATTCAGAGTAATGATAGTAAAGATGATCGCAAATCTTGGAACTAGAATGGAGAAAATACAAGAAATATTTAACAAGGACCTAAAAGAACTAAAGAGTAAACAAACAATGATGAACAACACAATAAATGAAATTAAAAATTCTCTAGAAGGAATCAATAGCAGCATAACTGAGGCAGAAGAATGGATAAGTGACCTGGAAGATAAAATAGTGGAAGTAACTACCACAGAGCAGAAAAAAGAATGAAAAGAATTGAGGACAGTCTAAGAGACTTATGGGACAAAATTAAACGCACCAACATTTGAATTATACGGGTCCCAGAAGAAGAAGAGAAAAAGAAAGAGATTGAGAAAATATTTGAAGAGATTATAGTTGAAAACTTCCCTAATATGGGAAAAGAAATAGCCAATCAAGTCCAGGAAGTTAAGAGCGTCCCATACAGGATAAATCCAAGGAGAAACATGCCAATATTAATAGTTTGATATTAATCAAACTATCAAAAATTAAATACAAAGAAAAAATATGAAAAGCAGCAAGGGAAAAGCAACCAATAACATACATGGGAATCCCCATAAGGCTAACAGCTGATCTTTCAGCAGAAACTCTGCAAGCCAGAAGGGAGTGGCAGGACATATTTCAAGTGATGAAAGGGAAAAACCTACAACCAAGATTACTCTACCCAGCAAGGATCTCATTCAGACTCAATGAAGAAATTAAAACCTTTACAGACAAACAAAAGCTAAGAAAATTCAGCACCACCAAACCAGCATTACAACAAATGCTAAAGGAACTTCTTTAGGCAGGAAACACAAGAGAAGGAAAAGACCTACAATAACAAACCGAAAACAATTAAGAAAATGGTAATAGGAACATACATATCGATAATTACCTTAAATGTAAATGAATTAAATGCTCCAGCCAAAAGACATAGACTGGCTGAATGGATAAAAAACAAAACCAGTATATATGCTGTCTACAAGAGACCCACTTCTTCAGACCTAGGGATACATACAGACTGAAAGTGAGGGGATGGAAAAAGATATTCCATGCAAATGGAATTCAAAAGAAAGCTGGAGAAGCAATTCTCATATCAGACAAAACAGACTTTAAAATAAAGACTATTACAAGAGACAAAGAAGGACACTACATAATGATCAAGGGATCAATACAAGAAGAAAATATAACAATTGTAAATATTTATGCACCCAACATAGGAGCACCTCAATACATAAGGCAAATGCTAACAGCCATGAAAGGGGAAATCGACAGTAACACAATCATAGGAGGGGACTTTAACACCCCACTTTCACCAATGGACAGATCATCCAAGATGAAAATAAATAAGGAAACACAAGCTTCAAATGGCACATTAAACAAGATGGACTTTATTGATATTTATAGGACATTCCATCCAGAAATAACAGAATACACCTTCTTCTCAAGTGCTCATGGAACATTCTCGAGGATAGATCATATTTGGGTCACAAATCAAGCCTCAGTAAATTTAAGAAAATTGAAATCATATCAACTATCTTTTCTGACCACAACGCTATAAGACTAGATATCAATTACAGGAAAAAAAATCTGTAAAAAATACAAACACATGGAGGCTAAACAATACACTACTTAACAACCAAGAGATCACTGAAGAAATCAAACAGGGAATCAAAAAATACCTAGAAACAAATGACAATGAAAATACGGTAACCCAAAACCTATGGGATGCAGCAAAAGCAGTTCTATGAGGGAAGTTTATAGCAGTACAGTCCTACCTCAAGAAACAAGAAACATCTCAAACACACAACCTAAGCTTACACCTAAAGCAATTAGAGAAAGTAAAACAAAAAAAAACCCAAAGTTAGCAGAAGGAAAGAAATCGTAAAGATCAGACCAGAAATAAATGAAAAAGAAATGAAGGAAACAGTAGCAAGGATCAATAAAACTAAAAGCTGGTTCTTTGAGAAGATACACAAAATTGATAAACCATTAGCCTGACTCATCCAGAAAAAAAGAGAGAAGACTCAAATCAGTAGAATTAGAAAAGAAAAAGGAGAAGTAACAACTGACACTGCAGAAATACAAAGGATCATGAGAGATTCCTACAAGCAACTCTATGCCAATAAAATGGACAACCTGGAAGAAATGGACCAATTCTTAGAAAAGCACAACCTTCTGAGACTGGACCAGGAAGAAATAGAAAATATAAACAGACCAGGGCTTCCCTGGTGGCACAGTGGTTGAGAGTCCACCTGCTGATGCAGGGGACACGGGTTCGTGCCCCAGTCTGGGAGGATCCCACATGCCGCAGAGCGGCTGGGCCCGTTAGCCATGGCTGCTGAGCCTGCGCGTCCGGAGCCTGTGCTCCGCAACGGGAGAGGCAACAACAGTGAGAGGCCTGCATACCACAAAAGAAAAATAAATTAAATTAAATTAAATTAAATAAACAGACCAATCACAAGCACTGAAATTGAGACTGTGATTAAAAACCTTCCAACAAACAAAAGCCCAGGACCAGATGGCTTCACAGGTGAATTCTGTAAAACATTTAGAGAAGAGCTAACACCTATCCTTCTCAAATTCTTCCAAAACATAGCAGAGGGAGGAACACTCCCAAACTCCTTCTACGAGTCCACCATCACCCTAATACCAAAACCCGACAAAGATGTCACAAAGAAAGAAAACTACAGGCCAATATCGCTGATGAACATAGATGCAAAACTCCTCAACAAAATACTAGCAATCAGAATCCAACAGCACATTAAAGGGATCATACTCGATGATCAAGTGGGGTTATCCTAGGAATGCAAGATTCTTCAGTATACACAAATCAATTAATGTGATACATCACATTAACAAATTGAAGGATAAAAACCATATGATCATCTCAATAGATGCAGAGAAAGCTTTCAACAAAATTCAACACCCATTTATGTTAAAAACCCTCCAGAAAGCAGGCATAGAGGGAACTTACCTCAAAATAATAAAGGCCATATACGACAAACCCACAGCCAGCATTGTTCTCAATGGTGAAAAACTGAAACCATTTCCACTAAGATCAGAAACAAGACAAAGTTGCCCACTCTCACCACTCTTATTCGACATAGTTTTGGAAGTTTTAGCCACAGCAACAGAGAAGAAAAAGAAATAAAAGGAATACAAATTGGAAAAGAAGAAGAAAAACTGTCACTGTTTGCAGGTGACATACTATACATAGAGAATCCTAAAGATGCCACCAGAAAACTACTAGAGCTAATCAATGAATTTGGTAAAGTAGCAGGATACAAAATTAATGCACACAAATCTCTGGCATTCCTATACACTAATGATGAAAAATCTGAAAGAGAAATTAAGGAAACACTCCCATTTACCACTGCAATAAAAAGAATAAAATACCTAGGAAAGGAGACAAAAGACGTGTATGCAGAAAACTATAAGACACTGATAGAAAGAAATTAAAGATGGTATAAGCAGATAGAGAGATATACCATGTTCTTGGATTGGAAGAATCAACATCGTGAAAATGACTATACTCCCCAAAGCAATCTACAGATTCAGTTTAATCCCTATCAAACTACCAATGGCATTTTTTATAGAACTAGAACAGAAAATTTCACAGTTTGTATGGAAACACAAAAGACCCTGAATAGCCAAAGCGATCTTGAGAAAGAAAAACAGAGCTGGAGGAATCAGGCTCCCGGACTTCAGACTATATTACAAAGCTACAGTAATCAAGAGAGTATGGTACTGGCACAAAAACAGAAATATAGATCAATGGAACAGGATAGAAAGCCCAAAGATAAAGCCACACACATATGGTCACCTTATCTTTGATAAAGGAGGCAAGAATAAACAATGGAGAAGACAACCTCTTTAAGAAGTGGTGCTGGGAAAAGTGGACAGCTGCATGTAAAAGAATGAAATTAGAACACTCCCTAACACCATACACAAAAATAAACTCCAAATGGATTAAAGACCTAAATGTAAGGCCAGACACTATCAAACTCTTAGAGGAAAACATAGGCAGAACACTCTATGACATAAATTACAGCAAGATCCTTTGTGACCCACCTCCTAGTGAAATGAAATAAAAACAAAAATAAACAAATGGGACCTAATGAAACTTAAAAGCTTTTGCACAGCAAGGGAAACTATACACAGGATGAAAAGACAACCCTCAGAATGGGAGAAAATATTTGCAAACGAAGCAACTGACAAAGGATTAATCTCCAAGATATACAAGCAGCTCATGCAGCTCAATATCAAAAGTACAAACAACCCAATCCAAAAATGGGCAGAAGACCTAAATAGACATTTCTCCAAAGAAGATATACAGATTGCCAACAAACACAGGAAAGGATGCTTAACATCACTAATCATGAGAGAAATGCAAATCAAAACTACAATGAGGTATCACCTCACAAGGGTCAGAATGGTCATCATCAAAAAAATCTACAAACAATAAATGCTGGAGAGGGTGTGGAGAAAAGGGAACCCTCTTGCACTGTTGGAGGGAATGTAAATTGATACAGCCACTATGGAGAACAGTATGGAGGTTCCTTAGAAAACTAAAAATAGAAGTACTGTATGACTCAGCAATCCCACCACTTGGCATATACCCTGAGAAAAACATAATTGCAAATGAATCATGTACCACAGTGTTCATTGCAGCACTATTTACGGTAGCCAGGGCATGGAAGCATCCTAAGTGTCCATCGACAGATGTATGGATAAAGAAGATGTGGCACATATATACAATGGAATATTACTCAACCATAAAAAGAAACTAAATTGAGTTATTTGTAGTGAGGTGGATGGACCTAGATAGTGTCATACAGTGTGAAGTAAGTCAGAAAGAGAAATACAAATACTGTATGCTAACACATATATATGGAATCTTAAAGAAAACAAAAAAAAGGTTCTGAAGAACCTAGGGGCAGGACAGGAATAAAGATGCACAGGTAGAGAATGGACTTGAGGACACAGGGAGGGCGAAGTGTAAGGTGGGACGAAGTGAGAGAGTGGCATGGACATATGTACACTACCAAATGTAAAACAGATAGCTAGTGGGAAGCAGCTGCATAGCACAGTGAGATCAGCTCGGTGCTTTGTGTCCCACTAGAGAGGCGGGATGGGGAGTGTGGGAGGGAGACGTAAGAGGGAGGGGATATGGGGATATATGTATACATATAGCTGATTCACTTTGTTATACAGCAGAAACTAACACACCATTGTAAAGCAATTATACTCCAATAAAGATGTTTAAAAAAAAAGGGGGGGGGGTGCCAGGGTGCAGAGGAAGACCAAAGCCAGTTCTTCAAGGGTCTTGAAGTTTAAGTTTATCCTATAGGACACAGATAATAGGGAGCCATGGAAGGCTCAGAAGCAGGGAAATATCACTGTGAGACCTACGCTCGGGTATAGGCAGGGAATAGACATTTCTATGTGAGAAGAGTGAAGAGTCTGAGGACTCACCCTCCTATTTAATACCTGAGGGGCTAATATTCACTTTCAGCCGAGTTGACCTTCTGGATTTTATTGCAACCCTGTGTCTCCACCTTTTGGCATGGCTCAGCGTGAGAGCTGCAGGGGCAAGAGCCAGGAGCCTCCCTGGGAACACAAGCTCTCGCCATCAGTTGCTCCATTGCTCAGGGGGGATTCCAGCTCCCAAGGGTCATGAGGCCTTGCCCCTGGAAGGAGTGGGGGATGAAGCTGCCTCGGTGTGACTCAGAAAACAGATCCAGGCTTGGCAGCAGTTGAGAACTGTTTGGAAACTTCATACCAGGTTTTGCTTTGTTTTGTTCACAGGCCCTCAGAGTAAGCTGCAGGAATAGGCTTCTGCGGTCTTGGATCTCCTATTGCTCCCCCGCTCCCACGAGCTGCCGAGGGCCTTTCCTGGCTTGGAGCCACACCCAAGTCCTCATCAGCGTGGTCATCTTCTTTCCAAAATTGAGCCTACCTACCACAGCGGGACCAGCATTTACCAGGTCAGCTCCAGGCAGAGGTGAAGGATGACTAGAGCTGTTAATGAACACCACCACCAAAATACTTGTGATCTATCGAATGACTCGATTCCCACATGGTGGATGTCAAGTTTAGTACATGTGTCCTGTCATCTGATGGCCAGAACAGCTTAATGAAGTAGGTACAAGTATTTTCTTCATTTATCAGATAAACTGAGGCACAGAGAGCAACTTGCGGCTGGTATTTTGCAAAACCTAGATTCAAAGCTGGTTCTTACTCCAAAGCTGGGGCTCTGTGGCCCACCAATCTCCCATTTCTCAGCACTTCCCTTGGGCAGCTGCCCCTTTCTCTACCCACCAAGTACCCATTGCCTTGCAGCTGTGTTTTCTCACGTAAACATCCAGTTCCTCCCACATGCAGCTCATTTGTCGGGGGAGTCTCAGCTCTGCCATGAATTAGTTCTGTGACCCTGGAAAAAGTCCTTTAAGCTACCTGGGCCTCAGTTTGCCTATCAATAAAATGGGGATGCCCTCCCTTTTTTATAGTCAGTGTAGGGATTTAATCCTCTGCTCCTAATACCTCAGAAACCTGTTTGGGACACATAATCGAAAGGTCTTATTATGTCGATGCAGAAGTGACACATAGTCAGAGGTTCGAGTCCTGCCTGAGGCATTGAACACCCAGGAGGTCTCCACAAGTAGACTGGAGTAACAGGTGTCTGCACCGGGGGGCAGCTCTGACCCAGCCAATTCTGCTGGCAAAGCTTGCTCTTGGCTCTTTCCATGGAGAGAAGTCACATTCCACAGCCTGGCAGCCCAGCACCAGGAAACAGCCCTGCTCAGACACAAGGAAAATGAACATCAAAGGGGCTCTGTTGGTTTATAAAAGTATTATGAGCCTCCAAGTTCTCTTGTTCGTTGCCAAGGTGAGAAGACAAGGGAGGAGAGAGACTGGGTCCAAGGAAAGCATGGAGGATCTCCTTGTTCTTAGCTGTTAAACAAAAGCACTGTCTCCCCCAGGCTGAGGCCAATAGCTTTCTCTACAGGCTGGCTATGCTCTGCTGTGTTCGCAGCTCAGCCTTGGGTCTGATTAACAGGAGCCTAGAAGCATCATTTTAGGGCTTCTATCACATCTGCTGTGTTCATTTCCTGGAGTTGTTGTAGCAAAGTACCCACAAACTGGGTGGCTTAGAGAAATAGAAATGTACTGTTTAACAGCTCTGGAGGCTAGAAGTCCAAAATCAAGGTGGTGGCAGGGCCATATTCCCTCTGAAATGTATAGGAGAAAGATCCTTCTGGCCTCTTTCAGCTTCTGATAGTGTTACTGACTCTGGTCCTTGGACTCTTTAATCAATAGAAATTGATAGGCTAGACAAGGAATTCAGGCAAGGCTTTACTGGGACCTGTGCTACAGGATGAGGGAGCAAAAACAAGTAACAGGTTCCTTTGTTCACTCCCTGAGGAGGGGCAGGCTGGTTCCGAAGGTGGAAGGAGGGTAGGGGCAGATGGATGGGTTGGGCCGCAGGGCTGGTTTCAGTGGACTGCCCACCCCCTGTGTGCAGGGGTCCTGTGTTGCACCCTGCTTTTGCTCCTGGCACCTCAGAAGTGGCAGTTGGTTTGTGACCTTTGTGTATCTTATTGTTCATAATTGCTCCAGCTGTGGACGCGTGCAGTACTTTTAGTCCCTTATAGTTTCTTTGTATTCTGTTGCTCGGAGGAGACGTTTGTCCACGTGTAAGCACTCCGGTAAAGGGTCCCAAGTCCCAGCCTGTTTCAATAGCTCTGGAGACTCCTCAGCTTGTGACCTCATACCTCCAATCTCTGCCTCCCCCATGGCATTCTCCCCGTAGCTTCACACCATCTTCTGTCTAGGAGCACCTGTGTCCAAGTTTCCCCTTCTTAGAAGGACACAAGTCATTTGGATTAGGGCCTACCACAATGACCTCATTTTTACTTGGTTACCTCTGCAAAGGCTCTTTTTCCAAATTAGGTCACATTCTGAGGTGTAGGGGTTAAACTTTGACATATCTTCCTGGGGAGCACACTTCAGCCTATAATGCCTGCCCTTCTCACTCTGTAGAAAAAAAATGGCCCAAAAGATTTGGATTTGATTTCATTTATGCCCATAACTGGCTTCTTGGTGTTGACAAGTGATTTTCAACATGGTTCCTCATCTTGCTGACTTGGGAGGAAGATTAAATGAGATTATAGAAATTACTAACTATATAATTTGAAGTGACCTCTGAGATCATGCAGCATTTCCCAAAATACTCATGAGAGTATTAATCCTACAAAGTCCTTTTGGGATAACAGTGGGGAGTGGTGCTACGAGTCCCTCTCAGAGACTCTCACTGTGCATTAGCAGGCCAAAGGCTCTGAGAAGTCCTATGGTAAAAATACCTTTTTGTCCCAGCATCTCCCACATTAATTTCACCATGGAACCCTATTATTTAGATAATCTCTGGTAGCACTCTCTTGATCACTGATCCACCCTTGGGAAATAGTCGTCTAGATTAATATCTCTAGTTCATTAGAAAACCAGGACTTAGACTTCTATCACCTCCTACATAAACTATCCCCAAATCCCAAATCCTCATTTTAGGCTCAGCTTTGAGGGGAACCCAAACTGAAACAGATCTTTGTTCCCCAGAATAAAATCATCTTTATGGCTATTTAAAAATTTTTTTAATACTATGTACTCGTTAGTAAATTTTCAAAGAATGCGGAAAAGAATAAGAAAGATAAGTAAAGCTCACCTTAAATATAAGGATAAGTAAAGCCACCCAAAAATAACTGGCTAAAATGAGATCTTTATTATTTGTGCCACATTTTGATTACAGAAGGAGGTGATGAGGCTTAGGAACTGGGATGGGAGCTGGACCCAGAATCAGTGAGCTCAGAAGCACGTCCTGATGTTAGTTAGCTCTTGCTCAAATTTTATGCAAGTCCCTTGGCCTCCCTGTGCCTCGGCTTCCCCTTACCCCTTTAGGGAAAAATGTGTCTGTCTATTGCAGAGCCTGAAGATTGGTAATATTAATGGCTATCATTTTTGGGGTGCCTACTGGGTACACACAATATTATATTACATGTTATTTCATCCAGGAAATTAACTTAGATGCAGGTGAGATCATTGAGGCTTTGAGAATTTAAGTGACTTTCTTAAGGTTCTACAGCTGATGGCAGTAACAGGGGCAGAATTTGAACCCAAATCTGCCTAACCCTGCAGCTTCTTACATAACCACAACTCTATGGTTTCTTATACCACGTACTGCAAAAATCAGTTGTGTTTTCTGACTTCTTGGCTCCTGTTAAATGATTTTGCTATGTTTGGGATAATTTCAGCTCTGTGCATCCCACTTCTCCTAAGCAGAACTTAGAAATCTCAAAGCAAATTCCAGCCTTTCTTGCAACTTGAATGAAGACATGCATCTCAGGTTCCACCAATCGGACACACTCCTATACACTTTGATTCCAAAAGAGCAACTTAAGGAAAGAAATTTCCAGAAGATCCGTTTTGCTGGCAGAATGGTGGCAAGAGGTCTGACTTTTGGGATGACAACATTTGTAAGGTTGAGATCCTGGCGCAGAAGCAGTGGTGGTTTCCTCGGGGGCTTGGTGGTCCCTCCACCACTGAAGGGGCAGTGATCCCCCCTCAGTCCAGTTCTAGGGAGTGATGTTTTCATTGCTCCTGGAAGCTCAGCTTCAAGCCTGGCTCTCCATTTCTCCGAACAACTCTGAGAGCTCCCAGGATCCTCTTGATAAACAACTTCTCTGCCCAGTTAGCCAGAGTCACCTTCTGTTGCTTGCCACCAGAATGATACCTCTCACTACACAGAATCCCAATTGCTTTATGTATCTACATAGTAACGAATAGAGCCAGTCCATTTCTGATCAATTTGATCAAAATAGGCAACAAATTCATTTTGATCCCAAAAGGAACTTTTGGCCAAAGTTATACAAATTGTTTTCAACTGTGCTGATCATAGTACCCATCAATGGCTAAATCTCCAGTTCATATTGCACTTTGTGCCTGGAGTCTAGGTGTCAGAAGCCAAAAAGAAACTAGGCTTGCCTGAATGAGTTTTCTGAAAGAAGTTTAATTGGAAATCATAGTTATCCTTTCACCCAACAGTTCTCAAACATTATATCCCCCAAACACTTTTATGCTCTTAAAAATATTGAGGACCCAAACAACGTTTGTGTAGGTTATATCTATCCACACCTACTGTATTCAAAGTTAAAACTGAAAAGAAATTATTTATACTTTTATTTTCAAAAATAATAAAAACATTACATGTTAATATAAATAACACATTTTTAAAATAACTATATTTTCCACACTACAAAAAAATTAGTAAGAAGAGGGGCATTGTTTGACATTTCTGCAAATTTGTTTTCTTATTTATTTATTTCTGAATTTTTGAATTTTGTTTTTTTTTTTTTATTAGCAGGTTCTTATTAGTTATCCATTTATACATATTAGTGTATACATGTCAATCTCAATCTCCCAGTTCATCCCAGCGCCCCCAGCCACTTTGCCCCTTGGTGTCCATACGTTTGTCTCTACATCTGTGTCTCAGTTTCTGCCCTGCAAACTGGTTCATCTGTACCATTTTTCTAGGTTCCATATATATGTGTTAATATACAATGTTTGCTTTTCTCTTTCTGACTTACTTCACTCTGCATGACAGTCTCTAGATTCATCCACATCTCTACAAATGAACCAATTTCGTTCCTTTTTATGGCTGAGTAATATTCCATTGTATATATGTGCCACATCTTCTTGATCCATTCCTCTGCTGATGAGCATTTAGGTTGCTTCCATGACCTGGCTATTGTAAATAGTGCTGCAATGAAGATTGTGGTGAATGAGTCTTTTTGAATTATGGTTTTCTCTGGGTATATGCCCAGTAGTAGGATTGCTGGGTCATATGGTAGTTCTATTTTTAGTCTTTCAAGGAACCTCCATATTGTTCTCCATAGTGGCTGTATCAATTTACATTCCCACCAACAGTGCAAGAGGGTTCCCTTTTCTCCACACCCTCTCCAGCGTTTGTTGTTTGTAGATTTTCTGACCTTGCCCATTCTAACTGGTGTGAGGACCCCACTGTAGTTATGATTTGCATTTCTCTAATGATTAGTGATGTTGAGCAGCTTTTCACGTGCTTCTTGGCCATCTGTCTGTCTTCTTTGGAGAAATGTCTGTTTAGGTCTTCTGCCCGTTTTCGGATTGGGTTGTTTGTTTCTTTAATATTGAGCTGCATGAGCTGTTTATATATTTTGGAGATTAATCCTTTGTCCATTGATCCGTTTGCAAATATTTTCTCCCATTCTGAGGGTTGTCTTTTCGTCTTGTTTATGATTTCCTTTGCTGTGCAAAAGCTTTTAAGTATCATTAGGTCCCATTTGTTTATTTTTGTTTTTATTTCTATTACTCTAGGAGGTGGATCAAAAAAGATCTTGCTGTGATTTATGTCAAAGAGTGTTCTTCCTATGTTTTCCTCTAAGAGTTTTATAGTGACTGCTCTTACATTTAGGTCTTTAATCCACTTTGAGTTTATTTTTGTGTATGGTGTTAGGGAGTGTTCTAATTTCATTCTTTTACGTGTAGCTGTCCAGTTTTCCCAGCACCACTTATTGAAGAGACTGTCTTTTCTCCATTGTATATCCTTGCCTCCTTTGTCATAGATTAGTTGCCCATAGGTGCATGGGTTTATCTCTGGGCTTTCTATCCTGTTCCATTGATCTATATTTCTGTTTTTGTGCCAGTACCATACTGTCTTGATTACTGGAGATTTGTAGTATAGTCTGAAGTCAGGGAGCCTGATTCTTCCAGCTCTGTTTTTTTCCCTCAAGACCACTTTGGCTCTTTGGGGTCTTTTGTGTCTCCATACAAATTTTAAGATTTTTTGTTCTAGTTGTGTAAAAACTGCCATTGGTAATTTGATAGGGATTGCATTGAATCTGTAGATTGCTTTGGGTAGTATAGTCATTTTCACAGTATTGATTCTTCCAATCCGAGAACATGGTATATCTTTCCATCTGTTCGTATCATCTTTAATTTCTTTCATCAGTGTCTTATAGTTTTCTGCATATAGGTCTTTTGTCTCCCTAGGTAGGTTTATTCCTAGCTATTTTATTCTTTTTGTTGCAATGGTAAATGGGAGTGTTTCCTTAATTTCTCTTTCTGATCTTTCATTGTTAGTGTATAGGAATGCAAGAGATTTCTGTGCATTAATTTTGTATCCTGCAACTTTACCGAGTTCTTGATTAGCTCTAGTAGTTTTCTGGTGGCATCTTTAGGATTCTCTATGTATAGTATCATGTCATCTGCAAACAGTGACAGTTTTACTTCTTCTTTTACAATTTGGATTCATTTTATTTCTTTTTCTTCTCTGATTGCCATGGCTAGGACTTCCAAAACTATGTTGAATAATAGTGGTGAGAGTGCACATCCTTGTCTTGTTCCTGATCTTAGAGGAAATGCTTTCAGTTTATCACCATTGAGAATGATGTTTCCTGTGGGTTTGTCGTATATGGCCTTTATTATGTTGAGGTAGGTTCCCTCTGTGCTCACTTTCTGGAGAGTTTTTATCATAAATGGGTGTTGAATTTTGTCAAAAGCTTTTTCTGCATCTATTGAGATGAACATATGGTTTTTATTCTTCAGTTTGTTAATATGGTGTGTCACATTGATTGATTTGCGTATACTGAAGAATCTTTGCATCCCTGGGATTAATCCCACTTGATCATGGTGTATGATCCTTTTAATGTGTTGTTGGATTCTGTTTGCCAGTATTTTGTTGAGGATTTTTGCATCTATATTCATCAGTAACATTGGTCTGTAATTTTCTTTTTTTGTAGTATCTTTTTCTGGTTTTGGTATCATGGTGACGGTGGCCTCATGGAATGAGTTTGGGACTGTTCCTTCTTCTGCAAGTTTTGGAAGAGTTTGAGAAGGATGGGTGTTAGCTCTTCTCTAAATGTTTGGTACAATTCACCTGTGAAGACATCTGGTCCTGGACTTTTGTTTGCTGGAAGATTTTAAATCACAGTTTCAATTTCATTACGTATGATTGGTCTGTTCATATTTTCTATTTCTTCCTGGTTCAGTCTTGGAAGGTTATACCTTTCTAAGAATTTGTCCATTTCTTCCAGGTTGTCCATTTTAGTGGCATAGAGCTGCTTGTAGTAGTCTCTTAGGATGCTTTGTACTTCTGCGGTGTCTGTTGTAACTTCTCTTTCATTTCTAATTTTATTGATTTGAGTCCTCTCCCTCTTTTCCTTGATGAGTCTGGCTAATGGTTTATCAATTTTGTTTATCTTCTCAAAGAACTAGCTTTTGGTTTTATGGATCTTTGCTATTGTTTTCTTTGTTTCTATTGTATTTATCTCTGCTCTGATCTTTATGATTTCTTTCCTTCTCCTAACTTTGGGTTTTCTTTGTTCTTCTTTCTCTAGTTCCTTTAGGTGTAGTTTTAGATTGTTTATTTGAGATTTTTCTTGTTTCTTGAGGTAGGCTTGTATTGTTATAAACTTGCCTTTTAGAACTGCTTTTGCTGCATCCCATAGGTTTTGGATTGTTGTGTTTTCATTGTCATTTGTCTCTAGGTATTTTTTGATTTCCTCTTTGATTTCTTCAGTGATCTCTTGGTTATTTAGTAACGTATTGTTTAGCATCCGTATGTTTGTGTTTTTTACGGTTTTTTCCCTGTAATTGATTTCTAATCTCATAGCGTTGTGGTCAGAAAAGATGCTTGATATGATTTCAATTTCCTTAAATTTACCGAGGCTTGATTTGTGACCCAAGGTGTGATCTATCCTGGAGAATGTCCCTTGCGCACTTGAGAAGAAAGTGTAATCTGCTGGTTTTGGATAGAATGTCCTATAAATATCAATTAAATCTATCTGGTCTATTGTGTCATTTAAAGCTTCTGTTTCCTTATTAATTTTCTGTGTGGACGATCTGTCCATTGGTGTAAGTGAGGTGTTAAAATTCCCCACTATTATCGTGTTACTGTCAGTTTCCTCTTTTATAGCTGTTAGCAGTTGCCTTATGTATTGAGGTGCTCCTATGTTGGGTGCATATGTATTTATAATTGTTATAATTGTCTTCTTGGATTGATCCCTTGATCATTATGTAGTGTCCTTCCTTGTCTCTTGTAACCTTCTTTATTTCAAAGTCTATTTTAGTTGATACGAGTATTGCTACTCCAGCTTTCTTTTGATTTTCATTTGCATGGAATATCTTTTTCCATCCCCTCACTTTCAGTCTGTATGTGTCCCTAGGTCTGAAGTGGGTCTCTTGTAGACAGCACATATATGGGTCTTGTTTTTGTATACATTCAGCAAGACTGTGTCTTTTGGTTGGAGCATTTAATCCTTTAATCACCTTTAAGGTAATTATAGATATGTATGTTCCTATTACCATTTTCTTAATTGTTTTGGGTTTGTTTTTGTAGGTCCTTTTCTTCTCTTGTGTTTCCCACTTAGAGAAGTTCCTTTAGCATTTGTTGTAGAGCTGCTTTGGTGGTGCTGAATTCTCTTAGCTTTTGCTTGTCTGTAAAAGCTTTTGATTTCTCCATTGAATCTGAATGAGATCCTGCGGGGTAGAATAAGCTTGGTTGTAGGTTCTTCCCTTTCATCACTTTAAATATGTCATGCCACTCCCTTCTGTCTTGTAGAGTTTCTGCTGAGAAATCAGCTGTAACCTTATGGGTTGTATGTTATTTGTCATTTTTCCCTGGCTCCTTTCAATAATTTTTCTTTGTGTTTAATTTTTGAAAGTTTGATTACTATGTCTCGGCATGTGTCTCCTTGGGTTTATCCTGTATGGGACTCTCTGCACTTCCTGGACTTGGGTGGCCATTTCCTTACCCATGTTAGGGAAGTTTTCAACTATAATCTCTTCAGATATTTTCTCGGGTACTTTCTCTCTCTCTTCTCCTTCTGGAACCCCTATAATGTGAATGTTGTTGTGTTTAATGTTGTCCCAGAGGTCTCTTTGGCTGTCTTCATTTCTTTTTATTCTTTTTTCTTTATTCTCTTCTGCAGCATTGATTTCCAGCATTCTGTCTTCCCCATCACTTATCTGTTCTTCTGCCTCAGTTATTCTGGTATTGATTCCTTCTATTGTAATTTTCATTTCAGTTATTGTATTGTTCATCTCTGTTTGTTTGTTCTTTAATCTTCTGGGTCTTTGTTAAACATTTCTTTCATCTTCTCGATTTTTGCCTCCATTCTTTTTCCGAGGTCCTGGATCATCTTCTCTGTCATTATTCTGAATTCTTTTTCTGGAAGGTTGCCTATCTCCACTTCATTTAGTTGTTTTTCTGGGGTTTTATCTTGTTCCTTCATCTGGTACATAGCCCTCTGCCTTTTCATCTTTATCTTTCTGTGAATGTGGTTTTTGTTCCACAGCTGCCGGAATGTAGTTGTTCTTGCTTCTGCTGTCTGCCCTCTCTAGTGATATGATCGGTGTTGGGTGGGGATGAAGTGACAGTCTGCCAAAATCTGAACCATCCTTGGCAGGTTTGAGGTTTCTGTAGAGAAGTTTCCTCCCCCAGGTCTGACTGCCATAGCTCAGGAAAATAGTGTAGTCATTCCTCCTAGCATAGAATGTACTTCAGAAGAAGATGTTTAAGGGACCAGTGATGCCTCGCTGCCTCCCCAGAGGCAGCCGTTCAACAGGTGCCTCAGTCAGAGCGCCACCCCACGGTGGGGTGTGTCGAGCCCGCCCGCAGCTCTCGGATCCACTCAGCTCCCTGCAAATTTGTTTAATGTCTGGCTTAACAGAAGATGATTAGATTCTCATATTTCTGCCTGCATTCATTTTGTTGTGTGTTACATGTCATGTGTCCTCTGGAAAACACCACTGTATACTTGTGAGAGAATGAGAATGGAAGAGGAGCAAATATCATTTAACATTATTATGAAAATAGTTTTAACACAAACCTCTTGAAAAGATCTCAGGAACTCCCAGGGCTCCCCAGACCACAGTTTGAGAACGACTACTCTAATCTCTAAACCTTTTCATGCCTTACATTGTAAGGCTTACATCCTAGGTTTCAAATGTGAGGTGCATCTGATTGACATGACAGTTCACATCCTACCTAAAAGCCTAATAATATGGCTTCAGTCTTCAGAATTATTCTATTCACTGGTCCATAATCCCTCTGCCTTGAGGTGTCATTGAGTATTAAAAGCTCTGTTCAAAAAGTCAGGAACTCTGGTTCTGGCACTAACTAGCTGTGTGATCTTGGATAGATCAGTTGTCCCCTCTAGGTCTTCAATATTCACTTGCCAAATAGATACTTGTTTACTTCATAAGATGGCTTAAAGATTAAATTGAATAGTAGGCATGAAAATGCTTTTAACACATCCATGTAATAGGATATTATACTATTATGTAAAATGATTTTATTATTTAGGATGCTTTGGGTTGCCAGTAATAGATAACATGACTCAAACAAGCTTAAATTTATTGACTTAACTGCAGAGTATAGAGGTGGCATGATCCTCAGGCATGGTTTGATCCACAGGATCCTGATGGAGTCCAGGCTCTGATTCATGTTTTCTACTATACTCTCCACTCTGCTCTATATAGCTTCAGTCTCAGCTAGTTCCCCCTCCTGTTAGTGACAATGACCACTGGACTTCTAATCCCACCTTATGCCATACTACCTGAGGTAAGAGATAGAATTAATTCCAGAGGCTTCCATGAAAGAGAGAGGAACTTTCTAACCTAGGAGTCCTTAGCAAATGTCTCTTCTTTGATCCAAACTGGGTCAGGTGCCCATCCTTTAACTAATCTCCAAGGTCTGGATAATAAGATAAGCTGATTGACTCGATCTAATCAAAGTTTACTCTGGAGCTAGGGGTAGAATGACGTATCCAAACCGCATGGCCTAGGAATTCTGCATTCTGTTAAGAAATGAGAAGGCAGCAATAGTTCTTTGGAAGGTAATCAAATGAATGTCCAATATGACATCATGGATCTGATTCACTGACCAAGGAAAATGATCACAACATACTGACAGTAAAAAGTAGGTTAAAAAGAGTATGTCACCTAGGATACCTATCTTACAAAATGTGTGTGTGTGTGTGTGTGTGTGTGTGTGTGTGTGTGTGTGTATAAAATTCACTTAGTTGAAATGACTGCAGGATGGCATTATGGGTAACTATGCACTCTTGTTTGTTCATTAGTTTGTTTTTGGCTCATCTAGCTTTTATATAATACAACGTGTTGTACTTTATGTAAATTTCACCACAGAAACAAGTCTATTATAAAGATATGAAGCCTGGTCACTGACCATCCCATTTCCTACTCCTATTCTAGTCTTACGTTCTAGCACCCACTAGCCTTCTGTCCTAGGACCTAAGACTGACCTTGGCTACCATCTCTCATGTCTCCTAATGGATCCCTAGACAAAGGGCTGAGCTAGCCACAAGAAACTTCTCCCATCTGTGTACATTTTGCTTCAACACCCCTAAGGAATCACTAAACCAGTATCTCTTGCTCAGAATAGAAAGTAGTCTATTTTCATTCATATGCAATTCTAATTTTCAGTGGTTCTCTTCCCCTCTCCTCCCCCTCTCCCCAAGCCCTCTATCAGCTCCCATGACCTCATCATGATATTTAGAATAATAGTCTTTTCCCACAGGTCATCAGCTTCTAAAATAAATATATTTCCATCAACGGAAGCTGCAGAGTCACCAAAATTATTATACTTCGGTTCAGAGTCACAAGCTCATTAAAGACTGATTATTGTGCTTTTCCAAAAAGAATGGCGGCGGAAGAAGCAGTATGATTCTTTATTATTTAATGAGGGAAAGAGATGCATAGGCAGATTAATGTAAAAGGCAGCCTTTAGAGGAGGTAGCTGAGAGAGCTAGCAGGTAAGAAAGTGAGGGAATAACAATCAAAAAAACCACTAAGGTCTTAATAAGTATTTCATTAGCCTCTGAATTTTTCTGCAAGACACCAACAGCAGTGAGGCAGCTTGGGCAGAAGGAAGACTCCAGAAGCCAGGACTTCTAGATCCCATACTGCACCTTACTGCACACTTACACCTTGTCCACCTCTCTGGGCCTGTGAAGTTGGGTAAAATCAGAGATGGCAAATGACTGACATCCCTCCACCGTCCCATCCTTCCTCTTCCTGGCAGCCATCACTAATCCTTTCCCAGTGAGCCCAGGTGTGCCCTGAGAATCAGCATCGTGCTTCAAGTAGCCACTCTCCATTTATCAGTGAACACATGAGGCTGTCTATTATCCTTGGGCTAATGATTTCTAAAATGCCCATAAAATTATGACACTCTGGTTTCCCTTTGCTGACCCTGTTAAGTGCTCATGTCTGGCATTTAACAATCAGTCATAACATTGCTAACATCATTCATAAAAACAGCTGATAGTTATGGAGCGCTTACTGTTGAGAGGAGGTTGAAACAATGGCAACACATCTGACTTTGAGTGTCAGAGGAACTGTCATGTGCAAGAGACAGTCAGTACAATCTGTGCAGCCCCAAAAGATAGGACTGGGGCCACTGAGTGCAAGTTTCAGGACGACAAATGGTGGTGTTTGCAAGGCCATGGGCTGACCCATATGAGGGTATTTCTCTGTTTCTGAAGGCATTTCAGGCAAAGTGGGCTCAGCTACTTCCTGGGGAGGCTGTAGAACATGACTCACAAGGCTAAACACCTACAAGGGCCAGGCAGGTAATGTTATCATGTGAGGCAGACACAGTGTAAGCAATGCTGGCCATGGTGAGGCCAATGGTAACCAGAGAGCACATGTCCAGTCTAACTGGGACAGCCACCAAGGTGCTGCAAACAAATGCAGCCCTGCGATTATCTCCTCCCTGCCTCCCAGCCCTCCAACTTCTCCTGTCTACTTCCAAGCGAGCCTCTCTCTTTTTCCCTGCTGGGCAACTAGCAGTGTCTACCACAGATGCGTGTGTAATAAATGAGAAGGTGGTGTAAGTGGCAAGGTGCCATGGGAACACAGAGCAGAGGGAGTTGGATGTGGCATGATGGGGTTGATGGAGACCCCCGGCATTGGCTTTGGACTCTGAAGGGAGCTGGAGTCCAACCTGCAGAGGTAAAAAGGAAAGTCCGTCCAGACAGGAAAGTAGCACAAGCAAAGGCATTGGGATGAGAAAATGTTGGAGCAGAGGGAACATAAAGAAGGAAGAGATAAAGCTGGAAATGTAGGTCCCAGAAAGATCACAAAGGTGCTCAGATGCTTTGTCAAGGAACTTAGGCCTGATGATGTAGTTTAGGGGTTTTTATATTGTTCCTTGCTCCTCACCTTTCCCAGAGCAGCCCTCCTGGCCTCTTGACTCCAGTCCTTACCCATGCCGCCCCTGCAGGAGGATGGGAAACAGGCACAACTCATCTGATCTGTGAGTTGGATTTGGGAGGAAGAAATGGGTGTGGGTAGCTTAGGTCCCGTGGACCTGCCGGTCCACAGAGCACCTGTGTGCTGGCCTGTTCCCTGCCATGGCATCAGAGGCCAAGGTCTCCCCCCAGGGAGGCACATGGTGATCCTTCTCTGTCTGCAATCAACTAAGTGTCTAATCCAGTGATGGAAGTACTAGAAAGCCTATTGGTCAATACGACTAAAAGTGGCATTCTTCGAACGGCCTCATCAAAAAGAAAGGCAAATTTTTGTTCCTCGCTTGCCTGATTCTTGTGTTTCTTCAAATGGTTCAGAGCTCAGGCTTGCGGTGGAGTTGTGGAAAGGTATGGTTGACCCCCTGAAGCCCCAACAACAAACCCCTCCCCAGACCTACTAAATCTCAGAGGTTGAAGCCCAAACATATGTCTTTAGGAAAAGTTTCCAAAGTGTTTCTGATATACAACCCTGGTTAAGAACTGTTGACATAAGTACTAGGGAGCCATAGAAGGTTTTTGAGAAGGAGACTATGGCAGAGACTGAGATTTGCCTACCCAAGTATCTATATTCCTCATCACCCTTATTAACAAAACCTCCAAATTCATTTGGAGCAAAAATTTGTCCTTAAAACAGACTACATTTCCCAGGCTCCCTTGCAGACAGATATAGCCATGTGACTAAGTGCTGGTTAGTGAAATGAAAGCAGAAATGTGTGGTGGCATCTTCTGGGAAACTTTCTTAAAAGACAACTGGCACAGGCTCTTTTTTCCCTCATGTTTCACCTCTTCCTGTGACCTTCTCCCCAGAATATGGATGTGATGACCTTCTCCCTAGAATATGGAGCTCTAGCTGTCATCTTGGACATTGAGTACAATGGCCATACCCATAGCCTAACAGCTAAACACTGGAAGGAATCCGAGCCCTTGATTGCCATGGAACCATCATACCAGAGGAAGAAATAAAGTCCTATATTGTTCAAGCCTCTGTTATTTTTAGTTTTCTGTCTGCTGCTGAACCTAATTCTAACTGGCACAGAAGGAATAGGAACCAAAATGTGTTTTAGTCACACCACTCCCTGTGTTGGGCTTGCTCAGATTAGTCAAGCAACAAATCGAGAACCCATAATGTACCAGGCACTGGGGACAAAATGAGGGAAAAAGCAGACTAAGTCCTGCCCTCTTATTGCTTAGAATCTATTGGAGGATATGGCTAATGATCAAGTAAATAAATAATGAGATAATCACAAAATGTAACAAGAACAATCAAGGAAATAAATATGGTCCCAAGAAAAGGAATGGGGTTGATAGCAGTGATCAGAAACCCTACAGTAGACATGGCAGTCAGGGAAGTTTCTTTGAGGATGTGATGTTTAAACAGAGAACTGAAGAATGAAAAAGAACCAGCCATATAAAATCGGAGTGGAGGGAGGAGATTTGCAATAGAGGTGATGGCGTATGCAAAGGACCTAGGGCAGAAAAGAGCCCTGTCTGAAAAAGAAACTTGAAGCATACCAGGAGAGCTGGCTCATTAGTAGAACAAAGACTGTGATTCTCACCACAACTGACATTGACCCATTGACAAGAGGAACAAATTCATTTGAACATGTATCCTGCTAGTCCTCATTTTAAAATTTGACATCTTATGTGAAATAACTTTCTGAGGATGATGGATACCTCTGTGAAGCCAAATGCCATGTGTTCATAGTCAAAAGGAAGGGGCAAACAAGCTTTCATATATTGTGGAGTTGAGGGCGGTGGTGGAAAAACAGATGGTTTTCCTGTTGGGAAATAAACTTTCAAGGAGAGTTAGAATATGTCCTTTGAGTTTATTCATGAGTCCACAAACCTCGGCTTTTTTTAGCCAAACACAGCACACCCCAGGAACCTCCAGATACCAAATATTAGCATATTTCAGGAATTTCCACTGGAAGGGCGGTGATCAGTGGTAGCTTTTCAGGAGGGAAGGGGAATCAAAATCAAAAATATATATATATAAGGGAAAGTTTCAGTGCTGATTAGAAGGAAGAATGGTGGAAGAATCAAAATTTCCTGGCAGTTTCTCCAAACCAAGCAGCTGATTTGACCTAGAGCACAGAATTAAGTGAAGGTTCCTTTTAAAAGCGAGTTGATACTCCAGAGGCATCGGTTCTCAACCCCAGTGTGGCTAGGAGCACTGAGACCCTTACTTCCTAGGTAGATACTGGACCCATCTCCAAAGATTTAGATTCAGTAAGTTGTCAATAAGACCCACGGATCCCAGAAGAAAGTCAGAGGTACAGGGACTCCTCAGGAAGTTCGCACAACTCTGAGCTGCATTCATATTGGGCTGGGATAATGCCTGGCTCAAAACCCGTGGCTCCTCACTTCCCTCCTTGCCCTCCCTGTGATCCGTGCTGTCCCTCCCAGCACACACCCTCAACTCCTCACCACACTCCCACTCTGTCCTAACCTCCTGACAAAACCCCAGCCCTGAATAAATCCAACTTCCTGCCACCCTAAGCAGCTCACTGTGGCTAGAAAAGACACAGACAAGGCTGCCAAGTCTTACTTTAACTTTCAGGCCTCAGATCTTGGATCCCCACTGATCATCCTCCTAAGGCCAGCACCTCCATCTGTGCATTGCTTCTCTCCTCCTCAGGGACTTTGCTAACATCTTTCTTCCCCTGTGCTCCTTTGTGAACGAGCTTTCCTTCTTCACTGTATCATTCCCTAGGCCTACAGGCTGCCTGTAATATCTCCCATCACGTTGGCACCCACATCTGCCTCCAGCAGCCACCCTCTTTCCTCTGTCTTCCCAGAGCAAACCTCCTGTAAAAATTGTCTCTACTTGCCACCTTCAATCCCTGCCCATGCATTGTCTTTGTCATCTTCTTCAGCCAGGCTTCCAAACCTCTGCTATACAGAAATCTGTACAGCATCTCCCCCTAAGGTCCCTAGCCATCTCCATGTCACCAACCCAAAGGATTGCTAATCCTTAGCTCCCCAGCAATTCCTTTTTTCTTTCATAAATTTATTTTTGGCTGCATTGGGTCCTTGTTGCTGTGCGCGGGCTTTTCTTTAATTGTGGCGAGCGGGGGCCACTCTTCGTTGCGGTGCGCAGGCTTCAGTAGTTGTGGCACGCAGGCCCAGCAGTTGTGGCTCACGGGCTCTAGAGCGCAGACTCAACAATTGTGGTGCATGGGCTTAGTTGCTCCGCGGCATGTGGGATCTTCCCAGACCAGGGCTCGAACCTGCGTCCCCTGCCTTGGCAGGCGGATTCCCAACCACTGCGCCACCAGGGAAGCCCTCCGCCACTAGCAATTCTTATTTGGACCACAGTGGCATTTGGCACAGATGATTACCCCTCCTTTTTCTTCACTAGGCATCTAGGCCCCCATCCTCTCCCAGTCTTTCTATCAACTCTCTGGACCTCCTTCTCTATTTCTTTTACTGCTACATACTCCTGACCTCGCGTTGTTGGAGGGCTCCTAGAGTTCTGCCCTGGATCCTCTTGTCTCCAACTTCTATCTTCACTCTCATGATGAACTCATCCAGTCCTGCCTGTGGCTTTAAATACATCCATATGCTAACTCCCAAACATATACCTTCTGCTCAGCTATTCCCCTGAACTCCGCACTTGGATTATCTAACTTCTCACTCTTAATGTCTTTTAGGCATTTCAAACTTAATATGTCCAAAGCAGAATTCTTGATTTCCCTTCCTGGCTCCCACTTTAAAAAAATCTTCTCCTCTCCCAGTGCTTTATAGCTTAAATGGCACCCCATTCTCCCAGGTTCTCAGGCTAAAAACGTGTCATCCTTGACACATCTTTTCCCTTGCACTGCACATCCAATCTGTCAGCAGGTCCTGTCGGCTCTAACATCAAAACATATCCCTGATCTAATCACTTTTCACCACCTCCACCCAACACCAGAGTCCACGCCCTCATTCCCTCCAGGACAACTGCAGAAGCCTCTCAGCTCATCTTTCTGCCTCCACTTCTGCCCCGGCCCCCATGATCTGTTCACACAACAGCCAGAGGGGTCTTCACCATCATTAAATCAGGTAGTGTCATTTTCTTGACCAAAACTTTTCAGCTCTTTCTTATCACATTTGGAATAAAATCTAAAGTCTTAGCAGGAACAACAAAGCCCCACACAAGACTCAGCCTGTCTTGTCAGCCTCATCTGGAGGAGATGTATCCAGAAATATTGAAGAGAAATTGGCTCTAGCTCTGTGCCCAGGAGTGTTCTGCCACTTGCCATGTATTTCTTGCTCATGAGGCTCACGATGGCATTAGGTCCTCCACTGATACATCTGAGAGATGGATGGGTGAATAACGTTGTAATTCACCACATGAAGAATCTTAGGCAAACCTCACGGGACATACTATAACTATCAAGGGCTCTTGTTTGTGAGTTATAGAAAACCCTACTCAAACTGTCTTCCTACAGAATGGGAAGTGTTGGCTCATATAACTGATAGGTCCTACAGGATTGCTACTTCATTCATGGTTTGACAGTCATCATCATCATCAGGACCTGGCCTCTCTCCATCTCTTGACTCTGCTCCCATTCATGATTTCTCCATTCTCAAGCTCTCTGTGGTGTTAAGTGGGCTACCGTCTCCTGACTTGCATCCTTTCTGCTTCAGACCCAGTTGAAAACATGGGTATGCTTCTTGCTCACCACTCCCCTTTGTCCAGAGGTGGGCCACGTGCCCATCCCTAACCAGTCACTACAGCCAGAAGGATGAGATGCCGGATCTGAATCCCACAGGCCCATGCCTGAAGCCAAGTCAGTATTACTTCACTCAAAACATATGGATTGTGAGTGGAGTTCTTATTATTAGGAGTTCTTAGAGGAAAATCAAGTATGATAACCAAAAGTAGGGGAAATGGTTGCTTGCTGGCAAAACAAAAGCCTCCTATGAACATCTCAGACACGTGGTCATTCAGCTCCTACTAGGTTCCCTTAAGGGACAGGAAGCTCACTACATTGTGAAGGCGATCTACTCCACTTTTTGTGCTAAATTGTTAGAAAAAGTGTCCTTACATTGGGTCATGTATAACGTCCATAGACTCTGACTGTGGTTCGGCAGCAATACAGAAGGAGGGCATCCAGGCACATTACAGCCCTTCAGATAATCAAAGATAGTTTTCATAGTCCTCTCAAGTTTCCATTCTACAGGCAAAACATCCCAGTTCCCTCAATGGTTCTTCTAATGCTATTTCACTTTCCTCCTTGTGAACCATGACCTGTCAATATTCCTCTCAAATTAGAGCAGAACCGTCACATCCATCCATCCTGCCCCCGTATATTGGAGTCATAGGTCACATAGAAAGTCAACTCTAAAATCAGCACACAAGGCAGAAATTGAGTGCCACCTAAATTACCCTGGAAAAAAGAGGCCACATTGGAGAACAGCACTGTCGCCTCTCAAGAAATCTAACACCTCTAGTTTTCCACCAGTGTTAGAACAGATCATTGCTCTTTGCTTGATCACATGATGATCATTTGCTCCATTAGGGAGCCGCTTGCATTTTAACACATGGTATTATATATAATATGTACCTATAGAGAGTAGAATCAGACTCGACACAAGGAAGTACTCGTGTTCAGAGAGACACAAAGGAAATGAAACTAGCACATCTCAGCTCTTACTCAATCTGAGGCATGCACACTCAACTGAGTGGCAAGGCAAGCAAGGCCTCTGTACAATTTTAAGTTTCTCTGTCTCTGTCTCTCTCCTTCTCTGATCCTGCTACCCCATGCAAGTCCATAGACTTGAAACTAGACTTCACTATACCTCTCTTAATGAAATCTACAGTTAGCCTCACCATATTTTCAGCAGTCATTTTATATTAGCTCATATTAAACTTATTCTCAACCAAACTTCCAGGGTTTATAATCTTTCTACAGGATAGTTATCAAGTCACATCTCCCTGATATTCTTTTTATGTAATTGGTTATTGGTATCTAAATACTATACCTTAATATTTACTTGTGCTCAACTTCATTCTGCTGGTTTTACCCATGATTCTTACCTATGTTGATTCACTTAGGGATCCCACTTCCATTATACCATGCATTCATTACTCTTCCCAAGCTGGTGTCAAGGACAGATGTGATGAACCATGGTTCAAGCAAAATGCTGCTAAAAGTATAGACCCAATGAAGGGAGCCTGAGTGCAGAGCCCTGAGGCAAACCTCAACCTCTTCATTCTAACTTGCCAGATACAGTTGCTCCCTCAGCAAAAAAAAAAAAACATAAACCATCCTAGTCACATTTCTCATCTCACCCAAAAGAGATGCTATCAAAGTTCTGCTGAAACCCAGCCTCATCGTTTATGTTATTCCCCAGAGCCACCAGTCTCACAATCCCTCTAAAACCAAATAAGATATATGTGGCATGATTTTTAGAGAACCAGGCTGAAGGACAGCAACCACTCCTTAATCCAATTGCTTATCACTGTCTGTGAAAAAAAAAAAATTCTAAAATTTTGCTGCTGAGTACCAACAAATGGAGGCTTATTGTCTCTCTTTTTCATTAAGTTTATTAAAAACCAGTTTTTCAAAGTTTTCTGTTCTAGGAAAAAATTAAGGATACTGAAGCTTGGATTTATTCTAGGAGAGACTAGGAATACTAAAGCTAGAGCTGAAAGAGCTTGAGTATCATCTAGTCTGTGGCAGGCTATATCAAAGTTCCTGTTGATCCCCAGTAAAAGGATTAGACATCTTGACTATTGTCATCTGACTTTTTAAAATTGAAGTATAGTTGATTTACAATTTTGTGTTTCAGATGTACAGCATAGTGATTCAGTATTTTTTGCAGATTATATTCCATTATAGGTTATTACAAGATAATGGGTATAATTCCCTGTGCTATTCGGTATATCCTTGTTGCTTATCTATTTTATATATAGTAGTTTCTATTTGTTAATTCCATACCCTAATTTGTCCCTACCTCCTCCTTCTCCCCTTTGGTAACCACAAGTTGTTTTCTATATCAGTGAGTCTGTTTCTGTTTTGTATATACATTCATTTGTAGTATTTTTTAGATTCCACATAAAAGTTATGTCATATAGTATTTGCCTTTCTCTGACTTGTTTCATAAAGCATAATATTCTCTAGGTCCATCCACATTGGTGCAAATGGCAGTATTTCATTCTTTTTCGCTGTTGAGTAATATTTCATTGTATGTGTTTATATACACATATATCACATCTTCTTAGTCCAGTTGTCTGTTGATGGGCACTTGGATTGCTTCCATGTCTTGGCTATTGTAAATAGTGCTGATGTGAATATTGCGGTGCATGTATCTTTTTGAATTAGTGTTTTCTTTTTTCCGGATATATGCCCAGGAGTGCAATTGCTGGATCATATGGTAATTCTATTCTTATATTTTTAAGGAACCTCCACACTGTTTTCCATGGTGGCTGCACCAATTTACATTCCCATCAATAGTCATGTGACTTTCTGTGCCCTCCCATGGGAGGGGTATACTTCCCTGCCCTGTTCATGTTAGGCCTCGCCATATGGCTTGCTTTGGACAATAGGATGTGAGCAGATGTGAAGTAGACCCTGTTCAAGCAGAAGTTTTAGGAGCCCTTGCATAACTCAGTATGCCCCACCAGGACTGCCCCTTCAGCCAGGGTCCAGAGTTCCCAGTCACTAGCTCAAAGAAACAACTGATCCATGGCCAGCATGAAACATGAGCAAGAAGTAGACCCTTATTATTATAAATCACTGAGATTTGGGGATTATTTATTGTCACTAATACATAATCCATCCTCAACCTCCATACACAGAGAAATTGAGACCCTAACAATTCGGTGACCAGCATAGCTATTTAATCCTTAGCAGTAGCGCTAAGTGGAAGTATTCAGGTTTCCTAATATTTAGGCTACTAATTCACCCTTCAGTAGTTGCACAGTGAGGTTTTATCAAGGAAGAAAGAATAAAGCTCTTAAAGTTCATTAGGAAGGTTTTCTGAGGGAGATTGTTATAGTCAATCTACTGATATTAGTAGGAAACCCATATGATAAGAACCAAGAAGTGTTATATGGTGCCTTAGTTCAAGGCTGCTATAACAAGTTACTATAGACTGGGTGACTTAAACAGCAGACATTTATTTCTCATAGTTCTGGAGGTTGGAAGTCTGGGATCAAGGTGCCAGCAGATCCCATGTTTGGTGAGGGCCCACTTCCTGGTTTGCAGATAGTCGTCTTCTCATTGTGTCCTCACATGGTAGAGAGCAGAGGACAAGCTCTCATGTCTCTTCATTGAAAAGCACTGATCCCATTTATGAAGGTGCCACTCTTATGACCTCATCACCTCCCAAAGACCCCCACTTCCAAATCCGAATACCATCACACGGGGGGGATTAGGATTTCAACATATGAATTTTGAGGGGATTCAAATATTCAGTCTGTAATATATGGGAATTTAGATACCCAGATGTATCCCTAGCCATATCTTAAAAGAGGCAAACTTAGATTGGAAATTATCAGTTCAATAATCATCATGTACTCAGAGTGGACCTATCAGTGTGGTAGGTACTGGGTGCTCAGGTGAAAGTAAGACACAGGTCCCCTCCCCCCAAAATCAAACTTATAACTTAGTCTATTGTTTCTGTAGTGTGATTGGAGGAAGGCCTCTCTTACAAAGTGCTCTTTTTTTTCCTAATTGAAGTATAGTTGATTTACAATATTTCAGGTGTACAACAGTGATTCAGCTATGTGTATGTATACAGATTGTTTTTCATTATAGATTATTAAAAGATATTGAATGTAGTTCCCTGTGCTATACAGTAGGTCCTTGCTGTTTATCTATTTTATATACGCAAAGTGTTCTTTTTAAAAAGGCGCATACATGGTGTATTATTTTGCTCCTCCTTAAGCATGCATGAAGTCATCTTTACAAGCTCTAAGAAGTCTTATGGTAGAAAAACCCTGTCAACCTTGTTTAAGCCAGTGTATCCCTGACTTATTTGACCATGGAATCCCCATTTTGAATAACACCTGCTTGCATCCTGCAAACTTGTGTTCCAAGGTACAGCCTTATGAAAACAATTCTCCCACCCTGCTCCAGTGCTGCCTACACCCTCACCCCAATCATAAGGGAGAGTGCCACCAAGACTCCCCTTTCCAAGGGTAGCTAGGCCTTGAGTCCTCCCTTCCTCTGGTCCCCTTCTTTCATTTTTACCAGTATAATTACTTCATCTGGGCTCATGGGATGCTGGAGGGGAATAATTTAATGTAGATCTAGCACTAGTCCTTGGTAAGTGAATTTCAGGCTCACTAGGAAGGAGCTTCCTGGAGCGGACCAGGAGATGGGGTTATTTTGGTCCAGGCAGGCGGTAAATCACAGCACAGAGGCAGCTGCCCACTCCTCCTACTGTCAGGCTGCCCTGTGAGATGTTCTCACTCTCCGCAGTCCTGCTGCCGCTCTTCTAGAATGTCGCCCTAACTCTGCACTGCTGAAATAGAGCTGGGGTACACACGTTGCCTGCATAATGTGTGCTGCTTCCCCCCTTTGCACATTCTTTCTGCCCAGAGTTATAAGAATCCAGAAGCAGAAAGAATTCATGTCTAGAGCTCATCTGACCTGATACCCTCATTTTACAGATGAGAAAACTGAGGTACAGAGAAGCTAAATGACATGCCTAAAGGCGGGAATTAGGAACAGTAGCTAAAGTTTGTGGATCTCAAGTCCAAGGTGTTTTCCATTCAACAAAAAGTGCTAGTAATAGCAAAGGGCTGGAAACAAGCTAGGCCAGCACAAACTTCTATGCTATGAATATATACACATATATATGCAGAATATTTATATACAAAGTTATGCATATTCTTTTTAAAAAGACAAATAGAATCACATGTATGTTTCTACAGCTTGCTGTCATTTTTTTTTTTTTTCACTACTGATGTTTTGAACATCTTCCCTGTGATTACAGCTAGACCTACCTCCTTATAAAACCCTGGTCTCCTTGCTTTGGCTCTTGCTTTCTCATCTTCCTTGCCGAACACAGCAGTCAGAACAATCTTTTTAAAATGTAAATCAGGTCTTATTACCTCCAGGCTTAAAAACCTTCAGAGACCTCCCATTACTCTTTTTTTTTTTTAACATCTTTATTGGAGTATAATTGCTTTATAATGGTGTGTTAGTTTCTGCTTTATAACAAAGTGAATCAGTTATACATATACATATGTTCCCATATCTCTTCCCTCTTAAGACAAAGACCAAACTGCCTGATCTGATCTCTAAGGCCTTAGGTGACCTTGCTCTTCACTTCCTCCCTGGCCTCACCTCTGGCAGCTCCACAGGCTTCTCTCATTCCTTCAAGGCACCAGACTCCTTCCTCCACCTCAGGGCCTTCCAGAATGCTCTACCCTCTCATTGAAATGCCCCCCATATGTGCACACGTGTGTGCATACAGGCAACACATATGCATTCATGCTCACATTTACACATGCATTCACACACACACACCTCATCTAGTCTTAAAAGCTCAGCTCAAACATCACTACCTGTTTCTCCTAAACACCCCCCATTTCCAACCGCACCCCAGACTATATCACATCTATTACTATTCACCCTTATAGCAGCATCTATTTTTCTTTACGTCTTTATCCAGGTGTATATATGTATATATAAATGTTTGTAGAAGTAGTGGATGAATAAATCTCTCTCCCATAAGACTTGTAAGGTCCGGAGGAGGGGTGCGGGGGGCAGGAGCCAACTTTGTATATCATTATAATCCTCCGCGTTTAACCAGAGTACTTAACAAACAGTAGACCCTCAATTAATGTTTATGGAATGAATGAATAAATGGAAATGCCAAAAGAATAGAGGGTGTGTGCAAGTTGTAAAGGAAACCATGTCAAAGTAAAAGACCTGGATAAGTCGGCACCCTGGAATCAAGAAGGCAAGTACAAATTGCAGACCTCAAATCCAAGCTTGAAAGGAATATCACCTTCTTTATTTTTTAAATTGTTTATTTACTATTCTGAGCCCTCAATATGCCATACCGGAGATGGAGGGGTAGTGGGTTTTTTTTTTTTTAATTTTACTGATGTATAGTTGATTTACAGTGTTGTGTTAATTTCTGCTGTACAGCAAAGTGATTCAGTTATACATATATTTATTCTTTTTCATATTTTTTGATTGTGGTTTATCACAGGCTATTGAATATAGTTCCCTGTGCTATAAAGTAGGACCTTATTGTTTATCCATCCTATGTATAATAGTTTGCGTCTGCTAATCCCAAACTCCCAGTCCTTCCCTCCCCCACCCCCCT
This sequence comes from Stenella coeruleoalba, assembly GCF_951394435.1. Taxonomy (NCBI): domain Eukaryota; kingdom Metazoa; phylum Chordata; class Mammalia; order Artiodactyla; family Delphinidae; genus Stenella; species Stenella coeruleoalba. The sequence goes on from NC_137148.1 coordinate 136,087,440, forward strand.
CCCCCTTGGCAACCACAGGTCTGTGAGTTTGTTCCTGTTTCATAGATATGTTCATTTGTGTCCTATTTTAGAGTCCACATGTAAGTGATATCAGATGGTATTTGTCTTTCTCTGTCTGACTGACTTCGCGTAGTATGATGATCTCTAGGTCCATCTATGTTGCTGCAGATGGCATTATTTCATTCTTTTTATGGCTGAGTAATATTCCATTGTGTGTGTGTGTGTATGTATATATATATACACATACATACACACACCATATATATATACACCACATCTTCCATCTTCTTTATTAATTCATCTATTGATGGACATTTAGGCTGTTTCATGTCTTGCTTATTGTAAGTAGTGCTGCTATGAACATAGGGGTGCCTGTATCTTTTCGATTCATAGTTTTGTCTGAATATATGCCCAGCAGTGGGCTTGCTGGATCATATGGCAACCCTATTTTAAGTTTTTTGAGGAACCTGCATACTGTGTTTTCCACAGTGGCTGTACCAATTTACATTCCCACCAACAGTGTGGGAGGGTTCCCTTTTCTCCACACCCTGGAGGGGTAAAGTCTTTATTGGAGCACCCCATCCCCTCCCAGCCATGAATAAGAACACGGGATTATCAGCACAGTGACATGATGCTCCAGAAACAGAAAAAGGGTCTGCAACCTCCAACCTACCATGGAAACCGCTGAAATCAAATTGTCAAGGTCCACCTCCTACAGTGATACTTGAAGCCTGGCAGCCCTACTTCCTCCCCATGCTGTGCATGGGGCACAGAACTCTGTTGTGACCCAGGTCTCAAGTTCCAAGTCCTATCTTCCTGGGGGCACCAAGCTGCCATCCCCACAAGGTCTCCTCTTGCCCTTAGGGAGTTGCCACAGAAAGGTGCACCAGTCCACATTGCCTGAAGGACCTCCACACAGAGCAGGAAGCACCATACTTGGAGAATGTGCCTAGGAGATGCATCTCCTGTTCCCCACCCCAGCCTGCTCCTGCCCCAGACCTCTCTTCCTTTTCCGCGCCAGAAGCGACTTGCTCATTGCCTCCTCTTTCTGCTCCCCCAGGGACACCCAGTGAGATGTCTTCACAAGTTGCAAATGGGCTGTGGGCTGTAGGCTGCTTCTGCTGACAGGAGTCCCTGAGCAAGAAGCCCAGAAGGGCCAAGCTACCTGCTTAAAATGGGTAGGAAGAAGAGAATTGAGGGAACTCAAAAAGAAGTTAATATTCCAATAAATCATCTTGCCTCACAAGTCACTTTGATGCCTCACACACCCCCACCTCCTGAGCCAACTGTCATTTGCAAGAAGGTTCTGTTTGCCGGGGGTCGGCCCCATGGGAGGAGTTGAGGCTCAGAGAAAAGAAAGGAACTTGAAGTGGTACTGGGGGCTACTAAAAAAACTGAGAGTCAGGAGGTGGGGCATCTGGTAGCACAAATCCCCAAAACCTGCACTAGAAGACTCTTCCCCCTTCCTCCCTATACTGCTTTAAGGCACACTTCATGGGAATTCAGTTGGGTTTAGTCTGGGAAGACAGGAATGTCAGCACTTAAGAACGGGACTCTTGCAAAGGATGGGTGGTGGGTAGTGGGCGGTGGGTGGAACAAGCCCTCCCGATATTGACTGCTGGACAGAACAGAGCACAGGCCAGCTCCTTCACAGCTAATCAGTCAGAAGGATCTTCTCACCCCATGGCCCCTGCCTATCCAAATTACCTAAATGCACCCTTTGAGGGGTTTCCTTTGAGGAAGCTATGGCCTCTCAGTGGTTAGAAGACAGCCAAGGAGTGGACTGTGAGACCGTGGCCTGAAGATGAGTCACCCTGTCTAATCTTGAGGGTTAGTCACACACCCTCAAGCCTGGATGTCCCCATCCAGAAATCTTTCACCTGACCTCAGCTGTTATCTCTAGCAGCTCCCAGCCCTCCAAGGAAGGTGTGCCCAGCTTCCACTGTGGCACCAACTTTTGGGTGAACCACAAGTGGCTGGAATGACGTATTCTGTTAGCTGATCTGTAGCAGCCAGTCAGTTGGATTGTGACCCAAAGGCAGAAATTCCTCCTGTAGTTAATCAGCACTGGTTTCTGCCAAGGAACTGGGTAGAGCACAGGCTCTGGCCCACCACGGGTCCCTGCTGACACACAAGCCCAGACTCAAGGCTATGGCCAATGGAGCCACTGGACCTCAGGACCTCAAGCTGTGTCCAAGATATCATCTGAGGTAGAGTATCTCCTTACCCAGGCCCTCTTTGGCCAGAAATCTCCAACGGGATCCTGGTGGTGATAAGCACAGTGATTACAAGGGCCTCACCCTGCCTTGTCCTAGACAGAGATAAGAACCCCAGAGGACAATACCAATGCCTGTGTCAGCCATCAGTGAATGCTTGTTGAGTGAATGAATAACTGAGGGGAACACATGGCTTCATATCAATAAATATTAAGGATCTACATGGTTTCAGAGCTATTTTACATGCTGTGGGGATACAGATGTAGTTTTGGATGCTCTCCATATATGATTTTCCTAGGTGAAGAAAGCAGACTCATGCGATGAGCACTCATTAAACAGTTACTGAACACCTACTGTGTGCAGATCACTGTGTTGGAACAAAAACAATGACCAGCCCCTGCCTCCATGGACTTCACACTCTCATGAGACTGACAAGAAATTAAATGAAAAATGTACAATAAAGTGTGATGGATATTTCTGAGTGCTGTGAAGTACAAAAAGAAGGGAGCTTCACTGGAACATGCTATTCAAGAGAAGTCTTCCTGGGAAGGGCAGAAGGAAGAGGAGGGAAGACAAGGACCCATGCTACAAAGACTTGAAGAGCAGACCAGGGGTGGACATACCAGCTCAGAAGCTAGTGCAGAAATTGAGGCATAGCCACCTCCTCACATTCAAACCCCACCTATCAAATAAACTGTTGTTTGATCTTGGACAACTTCCTCACTTGGACCTTCAGTTTTTCATCATGTGTGATAAGATGGTGATAATAATATTGCCATCTCATAGGGTGGCTGGGAGAGTTAAATGAGTTGATTAATACAAGGAAAGATCTTAGCAGAATAAGACTCAATATGCAGTAACTAATAATGTTATTGTCACAAGAGCTTAGCTGAGGCTAGAACCAGGGAAATCATAACAATAGGCTGAATCCAAGTCATCCTGATGGAACGAAGTCATGGGACTTGGTGACAGGCTGTGTCTAGGTAAATGAGATGGTGGAAGAATCAGCAATGATTCGCTCATTGTTGATGAACAATGTGGAAATTGCAAGGACCCCTGAATTAGGACATCAAAATACCTGGGCTTACTCCTGACTCTGACATTTGGTAGCAAGGTAACACTGGAAAATCACTTAGAGCTCTGAGCCTCAGTTTTCACATCTGTAAAATGGAGGTAACATTGGCTGCTCTGTGTACCGTACAGGGTGGTACTGCAAAGCAAGCAAAAAGTAGGTGTGAAGGCTCTTTAGTCAAATTGTAAAGTGCTACCAGTGTGTGAATTGTTGTTATCCTAAATGTTCTAGCTTAGGAAACCAAAAGTACATGCTTTGGACTCAATCTCCAACAAAGAGGAGACTCTAGATTTCTTTTCTTCTTTTATTTGTTTTTAAAGGTTCTAAAGCTGTGCTTCTCAGACTTGACTGTGTCTACAAATCACATGGGGGTCTCACTAAGTGCTGAGTCTGATTCAGTGGGTCTAGAGTGGAACCTACATTTCAAACAACTTATGGGTGATACTACTGCTGCTGGTCCATGGACCACACTTTGAGTAGCAAGATTCTTTACAGGACCATGCAGACAAAGTGGTCCCATTCCACAGGGTGAGCTGACAGCAAAGTCTAAGGAGGGGTGTGGGAACCTGCGAGAGCGTTTAAGATCCACAGCCGTCAGGGTCCTGCCAGCTGCTCTTCCTTTATTGACTGTCACTCTTTTTTTTTTTTTTTTAATATACATATTACCAGGTGTGTCCCTGGTGGATCTGAGTTTTATATTATTTTATTTTTTTCACATCTTTATTGGAGTATAATTGCTTTACAATGTTGTGTTAGTTTCTGCTGTACAACAGAATGAATCAGCTATACGTATACATATATCCCCATATCCCCTTCCTCTTGAGCTTCCCTCCCACCCTCCCTATCCCATCCCTCTAGGTCGTCACAAAGCACCCAGCTGATCTCCCTGTGCTATGCAGAATGGACAGTCGCTCTTGCTGAGTGCCAAGCACTATCTAAACACTTGGCCGATATTTAATTTCATCCCCGAAACATCCCTGTGTGATAGGTACTATTTTTGCCCCTGTTTTATAGATAAATTGTTTATAGGTTAAATTGTTTGCCCAAGATCACACAGCACACAGTCCTTATACCTCCAATTCTAGAGCTGAGCCCAGAGCAGAGATTAATAAAGCACAACGCATTCTGTGATTAGCTGCCCCTCCAAACTACAGAGCGGAAAAGCAACTGCTGATATATCATCCACTGCTGAAGGCTGGTTAGAGCTGAGTCACTCAATGACAGTGACCTAAACAAACAATCCTAGATCTGCCCTGGTTCCTGTCCTGCCTGATGTTCATCTCCCTTTCATTCCGTGAGCCCCCTAGGATCCGTCCAATAATCCCTTTCCTTGTGTATATTACAGCTTAAACACTTTGTAACCAGGCTACCTGTCTTCAAACCCTGACTTCGCCACTTATTAGTTACTTCACTGCCTCAAGGCTCAGTTTTCTCATCGGTAGCATAGGGATAATAATAGTACTGACCCCATAGAGTTGTTGAGAAGATTGAACGTGATAATGCACGCCGAGCACTTAACCAGATACCTGATACACAGCATGCGTTCCATAACTGTTCTTGGTATAATTATTAAGGTAAAAGTAAGAACAGGCTTGCAATCCCTGTGCTGTGAAATCAGCCCACCACACCACAACCACCTGACCCCCGCCTCAGATGCTGTGAGGAGGACCCAGGGTGTGTGGGCTTGGGCAGTGTGAATGACTCGTACTTCTGCAGCAAGTTCCAGGCCACTGCATCTGCCAGCCGCATCTGCCACTGCTTCTCTTAGAAAATGGGGAATGTGTCACATTTATGCGGGCGCTTTATCGCACATCAGGGAGCGCTTTGCACAAATGTGTGGATCAACTTCTCATGACTCTGGCTCCAGGCCTGCTATGAGTCAGTCTTGCAGTCCCGACTCAGTGCCACACTCCTCCAGAGTTGGTCCTGCATGCCATGCCCCTCCCTCCACCCCTACCTGCTGTCACCAGCCACCACCCTGAATCCCCCAGGAATCCAGGAAGGAAGAGAGAGATGTTGAGTGATGTGAATGACAATTGCCAAAGAGCCACACTGGCCCTCCAGGATTTGTTAACTGCTATTAAAAGATACTCCAAGTCATTATTGTGACATTATGGGGACTTCGCTAATCTCAGACTCCCTTTGTGTTCCTAATGGAGGGGAGTGGCCTCCTGTGAAAAATCCCATTTTGTGCCTTTCTTCTAAAATTTAGTTTAAGAAAAATAACTAGGGGCCAAATGTGATATTCAGCCACTGAAAATGAGTAAGATAAGGGTTTAGGTACAGAGCAAGTGAATCACAGAAGAGTCAGGTAGAGACATTAGAGATGGCAAACACACAGGATGAGTTAAGGAGTAGAGGATATTGAATCAGTTGGTAGCAAATTGTCCTCTTCCGATTCTCTTTAATGCCTTCCAGTTGCATCAGTGAGAAACTCTCCTTTAGAGCTAGTGTGTCTTTAACATCCTGTGACACCAGCTAATCTTCCTTTTTAACAAAGAGACAGCTGGCCCACACAGAGAGGCCACACAGGACAGCCTGCTTGGGGTAAAATCTCACCTAAGACACACACTGACCTTGAGACCTTGGGCAAGTTAATCAACCTCCCTGTGGCTCAGTTTCTTCATCTGTAAAATGGGGATAATAATAGTCCCTCTTTCACAGAGTTACCATGAGGATCAAATGAGCAATTTCATGAGAAGCAGGCTTGGCACAGGGCAGTCAGCCAATGTGAGCTACTATTATTTGACAGCCAACAGTATCTGACTGAAATATAATAGCTTTGTTCTTATTGTACTTATTTTTAAGGTTCTCTTCTACTTGGAGGACATATGGTTTTCCATTTTTAGTAGCAATACGAAATGATTTATGAAAGAGACGTACTTAAGTGTCAGTCAAAAATAGTATCCTGGGCTTCTCTGGTGGCGCAGTGGTTGAGAGTCCACCTGCCGATGCAGGGGACACGGGTTCGTGCCCCGGTCCGGGAAGATCCCACATGCCGCAGAGCGGCTGGGCCCCTGAGCCATGGCCGCTGAGCCTGCGCGTCCGGAGCCTGTGCTCCGCGACGGGAGAGGCCACAACAGTGAGAGGCCCACGTACCAAAAAAAAAGAAAAAGAAAAAGAAGAGAAAAAATAATAGTTTACTAACAATAAAACAGGTAATATTAAACTGTAAAAATCACTGAAAGTGGTACTTGAACAACTGAATTTTGGGAAGGAAGATCCAGTCTAATCCATTCATTTTCCAAGTGAAGACCTAAAGCCCAGAGAAGGAAAGTGACTTTCCTGAGGTCACACAAAGTTTCAGGCAGAGTACCTCTAGAATCCAGAGCCCTAACTCTCAGCCAAGTGTTTTACCCAACACACTGTACTCAAGTCACTAAGTTGATAGTGCCTTAAGGACAAATTAAAAGGCAACTTTGAAGTGAGTAGCCACTCCCTTTGAAGACCTAGAATTGGAGCTATTATTATGGAAGGCCTCAGCTACAATGAGACACTTTGCTCACACACACAAAAAAGGAAATAATATCATTTTTGGAGTTTCAGATAATTCAAGCAAGGCACGAAAACAACTCAGAACCCAGGATACTGTTTTCTTTGGAGCATGTACAAGATATGCCTTCGGGTTCCTAATTTTTTTTTCCTCATAAAAGCGTATTCAGACTAAAGTAGAAAATACTGTGATGATTTTTTTTTAATAAAAGCAAAAAGGGCAGGCAAGAGGGTGTTTGTCTTATTAGAGAACAAAGGATGAACTTACATGGTCCAGTGTAACCACAACATAACAAGATTACATCGCAGGCGGGGAAATAAGTCCAGTGGCAATTGGAGAGCAAAAAAAAAATTTTTTCCTAGCCATGGTCTGAGTATTTACTGACTCCAAAACTGAACATTGAACTCCCAACCCTCTTTATCCTTTCTTTTTAATAGGCAGGACCAGGGTGGGGGGTCTTTTAATTTCCACCCTTCTTTGGCATTGATTACTTGCGAATGCTCTGGAGACCGGGGAATGGGCTTCATTCTATTATTAGGAATAACAACCCACACCCACTGCAATAAGCAGCATACTGAACTTCACCTCTAAAGAGCTTCTTCCTTCCCTTTAGGAAGATAGAACTCATGTCTTGTGAATAGAATCTGGACCAAAGAGGAAGAGTTTGAGGTGAAACCAGAAAAAGAGATCTACCTTGGAGTACATTATCTGATGAACATGCGTGTTCCCCAGCTGTATGTCCCACCCATTACTCTATGAGGATCACAAACTCAGACATCTTCAGGGCTCAGGCAGATAATGGAAATGAGAAGACCAGGCCCTCTGGCAACAGTGGGGACCTGGAAAATGTGTGCCTCTCTAAAGGGCCACAGCAACTCAGCTCCACTCACCTGTTGCCTTGTGATGTGGGCCCAGTATTGCCACATCCTTCCATCATTAAAGAGAAGCCAAAAACCTAGATTTTTATGTAATTTTTTTTTATTTTTAAATGTCAGTGACTAATTCACTTTTTCCCAAAACACAGTGTAGGCTCCACACAAGCCTCTGAGCACCAGATCCAGCCTGCAGGCAGCTCTGCTCTGTGGCCTCTCCCTAAGCAGTCTCATTCCTTTCTGAGCTTCAAGCACAAAGTGTGAGCAGTGAATCCCCGGGCTACAGTACAGCCTCACCCTCACCAGTGCTCTAGATCTGATTTTCTCAGCTCAGGCTCTCCTTCTGTTTTTTTTCTGTTTGTTTTGGACCAACATTAAAGGCATGGATGAAGGAGAAGGAAGCAACGAAGGAAAGAGAAGAGCCTAGTCAATGGCATCCAACATGGCAGAGCTCAGAATTGCCTCTTGTTCTTCTTGGTAGCCCCAACCCTGAACACAGTGCCCGGCGCACAGTAGGTGCTTAATAAATGTTTGTGTTGGGCTTCCCTGGTGATGCAGTGGTTGAGAGTCCGCCTGCCGATGGAGGGGACATGGGTTCGTGCTCCAGTCCGGGAGGATCCCACGTGCCGCGGAGCGGCTGGGCCCGTGAGCCATGGCCATTGAGCCTGCGCGTCCAGAGCCTGTGCTCCGCAACGGGAGAGGCCACAGCAGTGAGGCCCGCGTACCGCAAAAAAAAAAAAAAAAAAAAAAAAAAAGTTTGTGAATGGATGATAAAATAAAGGAATAAACTGGGAAACAAATGAAGTCACTGTGTTGTCCATAGGAATAATAACCAGCATCTGAAGCAGAAATTATCAGCCACTGTAATGAAATCACAGATGGCGAGACTGGAGCCTATGAATTCAGAGGACAAACTAGGGGAGAAAAGAAAGAATTTTAAATTCCATAGCCTGGATCAAAGTTGGGATGTATCATTTAGAGACAGAAAGCTTGGATTTGAGTCATTGTTCTGCAAATTATTAGCCACGGGATTTGGGGGCAAGTCATGGAACCCCACTGGGTCTTGGTTTCTACATCTGGAAACTGGGGCCAGAGTTATCTAGCTCCTAGAGGTGACGTGGGGATCAGATGAAATAATGGAATTTAAAATACTTTGTAAACTGAAAAACACCCCAGAAGTGGGTGAAGGGGACGGGAGAGTCAAGTCACGTAGAGGATGATGAGTCAGAAGGACGGTGCAGAGCCAACATGTTTCTTGGGCTGTCTGCATCATTTAACGTGTCAAGACAGCTCTTGGCTTAGCCCTTGGCTTCAGTCATCCTGATTAACAGGTGCCTGCCCAGCCAGGAGTTTGACTCCAAGCTGATTGGATGATTAAATGGGCATGAGCTCCTGAACCTGGCCTGTGACTGGAGAAAGCTAAGACAGCAGCCAAGAAAGAAAGCAGCCTTCCCTGTCCAGCCCAAGGACAACTGGGTTGTCTATGAAACTCATCTTACAGTCTGTCTCCAAGGGTACATGTACAATTCTACTGGGGTCTCACTGTTGATAAAGAGGGCACTCCAGTGAGCAAGCTCATTCACGGTGTGAATTATTTATGTTCATAACATGCAAGTTTACACAGATCCATTAATGAAAATTATATCTGGCAACTACTTCTAAACAATTATAATAACTGTGGTTTTAAATAGTGAGCAAGATAATAAAATAGAGCAGCTGTCCTCAAGCCTGCAGAGTATCCCCTTTACTTCAGCAGCTGAAGCTGGATAAGTGGTTAAGAACATGGGCTCTGGAGACAGACAGACCTGATTCAAAACTTAGCTCTGTCACCTGGGGCCATTTATTTAACCTCTCTGAGTCTCAGTTTCCCCAAATGTAAAGTGGGAATAATAATATTAGCTACTTTTGAGTGAGGTTCTTAAGATTAAATGAGTTGACCTTTGCAGGACACTGAGCACAGTGTTTCCGTCAGAGAAAGCGGTCCAGAAATGGTAGACAGCACGTCTTCTTCTACAGCCACTTTGGAATTCCATCTTAGATCTAGTCCCTTTCTCACTGGGATCTGGAAGATTTCTAGACTGTTAAGGGTGGATGCATCGTTTAATTAAGACTATTGAGGACAGAAGGTTTTTTCCCTTGGTGCCAGAGAGTATCTTGAAGGTCCGTAAGAAGCTTTTTGGGGAGACCAAGAGAACCCCAAATTAGAAAAGCTCTAGACCTCCCATGAAGTCTTCACCCAGCAGGGCTCCACTTTGATCTGTTTTCTTATATTGTAGCTCAGTGTAGAATTTTTGCTTGTTGAAAACTGTTCACTAGTAAAAGTAATTCTACCTCTTTGTTGTACAAAGAGAGGATCTGAGACCCAGAGTGAGGTGACTTGCCCAAGGGTACCTTGTAAATATAAATCAGACACAGGACTGGCTTTTATGTCTCCAAACCTTCATTAAGCATAAATAATAATTAGTCTAAATTATTAGTTATTGGATAATTACTATCCCCAATGCAGCTATTCCGTCCTTAATCAAAGTTACACTCAGTCCAATATGCTGCTTCTACTTTAAGACATGGGTTAAGAAGATATTATCTCACATCCAGGGATATGGGGAATCTCACTTAGATATGTAATATGTATTATATACCTTGTGCCTCGGATCTGCAAAACAACTGAAGAACTTTCACCTTCTGTTGCTTTACTTTGACTTCTATTTTCAAAATAATGGAAGAGCAAACCAAGCCAAATTAAAGGATATAGGGAGGAAATAAGAAAGAAGGGAGAAAATAGAATGCATGAAATCCCAAATTAGAAGGATTCTGGATAGGTACATTGTCTAACCCCCAGAAGCAACGTTAAGTATCACCATGATGTCCTCATGTGCATCCTCAGAGCTGGCAGCCATTGAGTGTTTGTTTGAGCCAGGCCATGTTCTAGGTACTCTGTACACATTTTCTTATTTGAACCTCTCAAGGACCCTATGAGGTAAGTATTATTGTTCCCATTTTAACAGATAAGGAAAGAAGTAGAGAGAGAATTAAGTACATAGGACAAGATTACAAGACGGGCAGAGCCACAACTGGAATTCACATCAGTGTGACTCCAAAACTCTTGCTTTTAACCATGGTATACAGTGGACTCACTCTACTCCCACATGTAACTTACACAATTTCTGCTAATGTTCTAAAAATCAAAACAGAGAGAGATAATACAATAGTATAGGTGGTCCCACCTGTCCTACCCACTGACCATGAACCACAGGGAGAGTGTCAGATAGAAGATGTGCTCTGATGGTCGGTCCACAGCCACATGCCTTTTGTAGCATCCTTGCCACAGCATATAGAGTAATTCTAGACATGATTTTTCATTTGACCTAAATGTAAGCCAGCTGTGTCATTCGAGAAGCAGCAGCAGTCAAGTCCAATATTGGGAGAAAAATTACTCCATCAGTGTTTTGACTTCATCAGTCTCCAACCAAGGCAAGTCCTTCTAAGGGATGGTTAAGGAAAATTTTGACCACACACAATTTTTCTCCTTACTTGCTCACTTTAGAACCCAGTTCCCAGGACTTCCCTGGTGGCACAGTGGTTAAGAATCCACCTGCCAATGCAGGGGACACAGATTCGAGCCCTGGTCCGGGAAGATCCCACATGCTGCGGAGCAACTAAGCCCATGTGCCACAACTACTGAGCCCTCGTGCCACAACTACTGAAGCCCACCTTCCTAGAGCCCATGGTCCACAACAAGCGAAGCCACCACAATGAGAAGCAGGCACACCCCAATGAAGAGCAGCCCCTGCTCGCTGCAACTAGAGAAAGCCCGCACACAGCAATGAAGACCCAACACAGCCAAAAAATAAATAAATAAATAATAAAAAGCCAATTCTTTAAAAAAAAAAAAAGAACCTGGTTCCCTTAGAAGTTATGCTTCCTTCTCTGGACACTCAGAGAGCCTGATGGGAAGGCAGGAGAGCAAGCTTCTTGTCCTGACCACACCACCAATCAGGAGGGCGATGCCTCTTCACTGTCTGCCACAGGAGAGATTGGTCTAAGCTGATCACTGAGGAGCCAGATGATGAAGAAGCCTGGACCTGGTATTTGGGTCTAGTCTCTGAAGGCTGAGGGAACTGGGTTAAGCCAAGTTGAGCTCTACAAGGGGACTGCCCAGACCCTCAGGATATTGTGGGTCTCACACAGCAGACACCCACCAACACCCCCGCCCCCTTCCCAGGTACTCCATGTTGTTTAGCGGCTAGGCCAGACCTCCTCCTGGGTATGTGGGGAAATGAAAGGGACAGTTTCCTGGCCTGGAGGCACAGTCACAAGTGGGCTGGGACTCAGACTTTGAGCTGAGGAAACAAAGGCTACAGAGCCTCTCTCCATCCAAATCAGCCCCCCTCCTCTGCCCCAGCCACCAGCCACTTGATAATTCATAATCTTGATGACAGGAGAGAGATGGGGGAGCCAAGAAAAGGAAAGAGATCCTTTCCAGCCAACTGGGATCTGAACTGTTGAATCCAGAAGTTTATTTTATTAAAAATAAAAAGAGAAAAGAAAAACAATTGACCAAGTGTGACTATAGAGTGTCTGAGACTGCACATGACTGGCCTGCCTGTGAAAGATGAGGACATCCTCCTTCAGCCAGTGGTTTTGTCTACATTGTGCCAAACAACCCACCACATTCTCTTTGTTTCTTTAAACAAATTGACCTGTTTTATTTGAACAAATAGACCAATTGTTTGAGTGCCAAGCAGCAAATCCTTCGTATTCTCCTGCAGCGTAGCAAAGTTTCTCACATAACAGCCTGCCTGCCTTTCTGAGCTGATGAAACATACTACTTAATCATCTAGGGCCATGATCCAAGGTGATTGCTGGAGAGGACAGTCAAACACAGCAGCCTATGTGTAATGTAGGTCCAAGGCCCTTTGAGAACTCAGTGGAAATCAGTGCTCTTTGGAGCTACACCCTATTAAGTCGTTAGATCTTCCCCCAGTGGAGTTTCACTTGTAAATACTGAAAGGATCAAGAATCAGACAGTTCTAGACTGAAGCTTTCTGCTGCTGAACTTTGTAATGCAATAACCCCTGACTTCTGGGTCTGCCCCATGGAGAGGGTCGCTCTGTCCCTAATCAGATATGCTCTGCAGACAGACCAGCCTGCTTAAGGAACCAAGCCCCTCTCTGCCTCCAAAGGCTAAGACAGGTACTCATTTGCTACTGGTGCACTTATTCTCCAGTTTTAGGAGGTAGTGTATGTGTGTGTATACACACACACACATATATATATACATAATTAATATTAACATCAATGTTATATCTATCTTGTACCTGTGAGCTGTAATACAGCCCAAGAGACTTCATCTCCTGTTGCCACTCATTTATTCTAAAACTTGTTCATGAGTAAGTCTTTCCTTTTCTTACCAGACTATGAATATCTCTTGTTTTCCTTTCTTTTTTTTTCAAATATAATAATCCTGTTGTATCATTCTTTTTTTAACATGTTTATTGGAGTATAATTGCTTTACAATGGTGTGTCAGTCTCTGCTGTACAACAAAGTGAATCAGCTGTACATATACATATGTCCCCATATCTCCTCCCTCTTGCATCTCCCTCCCACCCTCCCTATCCCACCCCTCTAGGTGGTCACGGAGCACCGAGCTGATCTCCCTGGGCTGTGTGACTGCTTCCCACTAGCTATCTATTTTACATTTGGTAGTGTATATATGTCCATGCCACTCTCTCACTTTGTCCCAGCTTACCCTTCCCCCTCCCTGTGTCCTCAAGTCCATTCTCTAGTAGGTCTGCGTCTTTATTCCCGTCTTGCCCCTAGGTTCTTCATGACCTTTTTTTTTTTTTTTTGGATTCCATATATATGTGTTAGCATATGGTATTTGTTTTGCCCTTTCTGGCCTACTTCACTGTATGACAGTCTCTAGGTCCATCCACCTCACTAAAAATAATTTCATTTCTTTTTATGGCTGAGCAATATTCCACTGCATACATGTGCCACATCTTCCATATCCATTCATCTGTTGATGGACACCTAGGTCGCTTCTTCCATGTCCTGGCTATTGTAAATAGAGCTCTCTTGTTTTTCTAAATCAAGAGAATTACAGTGGATCTTAAAGGGGAGATCTTAAAGGTACATTTCGCCATCCAGTGCTTGGCTTCCTGTCCCAGAGCCCAGTACAGAACCAGCTCATAGTTGACACTCAGTAAATAGTTGGCAGCTCAATCAGAAGGTTGGGTAAAGGGCTGATTGGGGCTTACCCCAATCAAAGGCAGCTCAGGGAGTTGGTCAGTGGGAGTGGGCATGACCCTGAGCATTGGCTCCGTGTCAGCAGGACCTTCCCCTGGAAGCACCTGGGAAACTCTTACTGAGAACTGGGATGCTCCTCCCCTAAGACTGGCAGGGGAAGAGAGAATCATCTGTTGCAGAGTCATGACACCTCATCAGTCTCCAAGAACACAGGTGATTAAGTCTGTCCTCATTCATGTCGCATCACTCCAGAACCAAATGTTAGCAGGCAAGGGGGATGTTGGCACCTTCGGTTGTTGCCATCACCCAAGTCTGCTTTCCACATGTGCCAGAAGGACTGTCATCTTGGACATGCAGACTCTACACTCCCATGTGGAGTTGGGTCCTCTCTTCCCTGGGAAGGTGTGCCAAGCAAATCTTGAGGGGGTGGCCAGGAGCAAGAATCCTGAAGAACTTGAAAACACAAGTTTCTGCTACAGAGCCAAGATTAAGGCCACTAAACCAGAATGAACTCACAGTTTGGACAGAGAGAAAGAGATTGAGATGTGGAAGGAAAGATTTCAGCATTGTCTTCCAGGAGCTTTTGGATTTCCTGTGGCAACGTTTAGATCTGTGCATGGCACCCACCCTCTGAGGCTAGATCTCTTGCTGCCAACACTGAAAACTCCCAGCTCAGCTGCCTTCCTTCCAATCTTGAGATCAGTCTGAAAACCAGGTGAGGCAGCCAAGGCCACCTACCAGTTCTATCAGTGCGAGAGGGAAATCCCTCCTCCTTAGTCTCTCTGGAGCACCTAGGCCTTCCCTCTGCTGACAAGAAAGAGAAAAAAAATAATAAGGAATCGTTTAGTGTGAACCCCAGTGGAAATCAGCTCTTAATCTCACTCTATTCTCCTAAGAGGAAATCTTAATGGATCATTCCAACTGGGGCAACTTGCCAAACTCCTCATTTTCACAGATAAAATTTAAGGCCCAAAGAAGGAGAAGTGACTTGCCTAAGATCTCACATTATTTATAGAACATCTGTGACTAAAATACCAGTTTTTCCTTGTCTAGCGCCTTTTTCTATACTAATTATAGACAAAATCTTTTTTCCTTTAGCTGTGCTTTTTTTTCTTTCTTTCTTTGTCTCTATTTATTTGTTTGTTTTTTTGTTCATTTGTTTAGTTCTGTCCCTGGCACATAAACTTTCATCAAACATTTGTAGAATGAAGGATTATATGAATATATGAATGAATCTCCTCTCTAAGGGAAATCTTGGGACTTTCTGGGTTTTTTTAAGTATATTTATTTATTTATTTAGCTGCACTGGGTCTTCGTTGTGGGCTTCTCTCTAGTTGCAGTGTGTGGGCTTCTCTAGTTGTGGTGCAGGGGCTCTAGAGTGGGTAGCTCAGTAGTTGCGATGTGGGTTTAGTTGCAACGTAGGTTTAGTTGCCCCATGGCATGTGGGATCTTAGTTCCCCGACCAGAGATTGAACCCACGTCCCCTGCATTGGAAGGTGATTATTAACCGCTGGACCACCAAGGAAGTCCTCGGAACTTTTTTTAAAAGATGATTTTTTTACCTTCAGAGATCTTCCACATGGTACAAACATAAGCATCTTGGACAAACAGCATTCTTTTTTTAATTGAAATATTGTTGACATATGATTTTATGTTAGTTTCAGGTGAACTACATAGTAATTGGACATTTGCATTCATTATGAAATGATCACCTAAATAAGTCTAATGACATGTCCCCATACAAAGTTATTGCCATATTTTTTACCGTATTCATTTTTTTTTAACATCTTTATTGGGGTATAATTGCTTTACAATGGTGTGTTAGTTTCTGCTTTATAACAAAGTGAATCAGTTATACATATACATATGTTCCCATATCTCTTCCCTCTTGCGTCTCCCTCCCTCCCACCCTCCCTATCCCACCCCTCCAGGCGGTCACAAAGCACTGAGCCGATATCCCTGTGCCATGCGGCTGCTTCCCACTAGCTATCTATCTTACGTTTGTTAGTGTGTATATGTCCATGACTCTCTCTCGCCCTGTCACAGATCACCCTTCCCCCTCCCCATATCCTCAAGTCCGTTCTCCAGTAGGTCTGTGTCTTTATTCCTGTCTTGCCCCTAGGTTCTTCATGACATTTTTTTTTCTTAAATTCCATATATATGTGTTAGCATATGGTATTTGTCTTTTTCCTTCTGACTTACTTCACTCTGTATGACAGACTCTAGGTCTATCCACCTCATTACAAATAGCTCAATTTCATTTCTTTTTATGGCTGAGTAATATTCCATTGTATATATGTGCCACATCTTCTTTATCCATTCATCCGATGATGGACACTTAGGTTGTTTCCATCTCCGGGCTATTGTAAATAGAGCTGCAATGAACATTTTGGTACATGACTCTTTTTGAATTTTGGTTTTCTCAGGGTATATGCCCAGTAGTGGGATTGCTGGGTCATATGGTAGTTCTGTTTGTAGTTTTTTAAGGAACCTCCATACTGTTCTCCATAGTGGCTGAACCAATTCACATTCACACCAACAGTGCAAGAGTGTTCCCTTTTCTCCACACCCTCTCCAGCATTTATTGTTTCTAGATATTTTGATGATGGCCATTCTGATTGGTGTGAGATGATATCTCATTGTAGTTTTGATTTGCATTTCTCTAATGATTAATGATGTTGAGCATTCTTTCATGTGTTTGTTGGCAGTCTGTATATCTTCTTTGGAGAAATGTCTATTTAGGTCTTCTGCCCATTTTTGGATTGGGTTGTTTGTTTTTTTGTTATTGAGCTGCATGAGCTACTTGTAAATTTTGGAGATTAATCCTTTGTCAGTTGCTTCATTTGCAAATATTTTCTCCCATTGTGAGGGTTGTCTTTTGGTCTTGTTTATGGTTTCCTTTGCTGTGCAAAAGCTTTAAAGTTTCATTAGGTCCCATTTGTTTGTTTTTATTTCCATTACTCTAGGAGGTGGGTCAGAAAGGATCTTGCTGTGATTTATGTCATAGAGTGTTCTGCCTATGTTTTCCTCTTAAGAGTTTGATAGTTTCTGGCCTTACATTTAGGTCTTTAATCCATTTTGAGCTTATTTTTGTGTATGGTGTTAGGGAGTGATCTAGTCTCATACTTTTACATGTATCTGTCCAGTTTTCCCAGCACCACTTATTGAAGAGGCTGTCCTTTCTCCACTGTACATTCCTGCCCCCTTTATCGAAGATAAGGTGTCCATATGTGCATGGGTTTATCTCTGGGCTTTCTATCCTGTTCCATTGATCTATCTTTCTGTTTTTGTGCCAGTACCATACTGTCTTGATTACTGTAGCTTTGTGGTATAGTCTGAAGTCAGGGAGCCTGATTCCTCCAGCTCCGTTTTTCATTCTCAAGATTGCTTTGGCTATTCGGGGTCTTTTGTGTTTCCATATAAATTGCGAAATTTTTTGTTCTAGTCCTGTGAAAAATGCCAGTGGTAGTTTGATAGGGATTGCATTGAATCTATAGATTGCTTTGGGTAGTAGAGTCATTTTCACAATGTTGATTCTTCCAATCCAAGAACATGGTATATCTCTCCATCTATTTGTATCATCTTTAATTTCTTTAATCAGTGTCTTATAATTTTCTGCATACAGGTCTTTTGTCTCCTTAGGTAGGTTTATTCCTAGATATTTTATTCTTTTTGTTGCAATGGTATATGGGAGTGTTTTCTTGATTTCACTTTCAGATTTTTCATCATTAGTATATAGGAATGCCAGAGATTTCTGTGCATTAATTTTGTATCCTGCTACTTTACCAAATTCATTGATTAGCTCTAGTAGTTTTCTGGTAGCATCTTTAGGATTCTCTATGTATAGTATCATGTCATCTGCAAACAGTGACAGCTTTACTTCTTCTTTTCCGATTTGGATTCCTTTTATTTCCTTTTCTTCTCTGATTGCTGTGGCTAAAACTGCCAAAACTATGTTGAATAAGAGTGGTGAGAGTGGGCAACCTTGTCTTGTTCCTGATCTTAGTGGAAATGCTTTCAGTTTTTCACCATTAAGGATGATGTTGGCTGTGGGTTTGTCATATATGGCCTTTATTATGTTGAGGAAAGTTCCCTGTATGCCTACTTTCTGCAGGGTTTTTATCATAAATGGGTGTTGAATTTTGTCAAAAGCTTTCTCTGCATCTATTTAGATGATCATATGGTTTTTCTCCTTCAGTTTGTTAATATGGTTTATCACATTGATAGATTTGTGTATATTGAAGAATCCTTGCATTCCTGGAATAAACCCCACTTGATCATGGTGTATGATCCTTTTAATGTGCTGTTGGATTCTGTTTGCTAGTATTTTGTTGAGGATTTTTGCATCTATGTTCATCAGTGATATTGGCCAGTAGTTTTCTTTCTTTGTGACATCCTTGTCTGGTTTTGGTATCAAGGTGATGGTGGCCTTGTAGAAGGAATTTGGGAGTGTTCCTCCCTCTGCTATATTTTGGAAGAGTTTGAGAAGGATAGGTGTTAGCTCTTCTCTAAACGTTTGATAGAATTAGCCTGTGAAGCCATCTGGTCCTGGGCTTTTGTTTGTTGGAAGATTTTTAATCACAGTTTCAATTTCAGTGCTTGTGATTGGTCTGTTCATATTTTCTATTTCTTCCTGATTCAGTCATGGCAGGTTGTGCATTTCTAAGAATTTGTCCATTTCTCCCAGATTGTCCATTTTTTTGGCATAGAGTTGCTTGTAGCAATCTCTCATGATCTTTTTTATTTCTGCAGTGTCCGTTGTTACTTCTCCTTTTTCATTTCTAATTCTATTGATTTGAGTCTTCTCCCTTTTTTTCTTGATGAGTCTGGCTAGTGGTTTATCTATTTTGTTTATCTTCTCAAAGAACCAGCTTTTAGTTTTATTGATCTTTGCTATTGTTTCTTTCATTTCTTTTTCATTTATTTCTGATCTGATTTTTATGATTTCTTTCCTTCTGCTAGCTTTGGGGTTTTTTTGTTCTTCTTTCTCTAATTGCTTGAGGTGCAAGGTTAGGTTGTTTATTCAAGATGTTTCCTGCTTCTTAAGGTGGGCGTGTATTGCTATAAACTTCCCCCTTAGAACTGCTTTTGCTGCATCCCATAGGTTTTGGGTCGTTGTGTCTCCATTGTCATTTGTTTCTAGGTATTTTTTTAATCTCCTCTTTGATTTCTTCAGTGATCACTTCGTTATTAAGTAGTGTATTGTTTAGTCTCCATGTGTTTGTATTTTTTACAGATCTTTTCCTGTAATTGATATCTAGTCTCATGGCGTTGTGGTTGGAAAAGATGCTTGATACAATTTCAGTTTTCTTAAATTTACCAAGGCTTGATTTGTGACCCAAAATAAGATCTATCCTGGAGAATGTTCCATGAGCACTTTAGAAAAATGTGTATTCTGCTGTTTTTGGATGGAATGTCCTATAAATATCAATTAAGTCCATCTTGTTTAATGTATCATTTAAAGCTTGTGTTTCCTTATTTATTTTCATTTTGGATGATCTGTCCATGGGTGAAAGTGGGGTGTTAAAGTCCCCTACTATGAATGTGTTACTGTCGATTTCCCCTTTTATGGCTGTTAGTATTTGCCTTATGTATTGAGGTGCTCCTATGTTGGGTGCATAAATATTTACAATTGTTATATCTTCTTCTTGTATTGATCCCTTGATCATTATGTAGTGTTCTTCTTTGTCTCTTCTAATAGTCCTTATTTTAAAGTCTATTTTGTCTGATATGAGAATTGCTACTCCAGCTTTCTTCTGAATTCCATTTGCATGGAATATCTTTTTCCATCCCCTTACTTTCAATCTGTATGTGTCTCTAGGTCTAAAGTGGGTCTCTTGTAGACAGCATATATAAGGGTCTTGTTTTTGTATCCATTCAGCCAATCTGTTTCTTTTGGTGGGAGCATTTAGTCCATTTACATTTAAGGTAATTATCGATATGTATGTTCCTATTCCCATTTTCTAAATTGTTTTGGGTTCGTTATTATAGGTCTTTTCCTTCTCTTGTGTTTCTTGCCTAGAGAAGTTCCTTTAGCATTTGTTGTAAAGCTGGTTTGGTGGTGCTGAACTCTCTCAGCTTTTGCTTGTCTGTAAAGCTTTTAATTTCTCCATCAAATCTGAATGAGATCCTTGCTGGGTAGAGTAGTCTTGGTTGCAGGTTTTTCTCCTTCATCACTTTCAGTATGTCCTGCCACTCCCTTCTGGCTTGCAGGGTTTGCTGAGAGATCAGCTGTTAACCTTATGGGGATTCCCTTGTGTGTTATTTGTTGTTTTTTCCTTGCTGCTTTTAATATGCTTTCTTTGTATTTAATTTTTGACAGTTTGATTAATATGTGTCTTGGCATATTTCTCCTTGGATTTATTTTGTATGTGACTCTCCGTGCTTCCTGGACTTGATTAACTATTTCCTTTCCCATATTAGGGAAGTTTTCAACTATAATCGCTTCAAATATTTTCTCAGTCCCTTTCTTTTTCTCTTCTTCTTCTGGAACCCCTATAATTCGAATATTGGTGCATTTAATGTTGTCCCAGAGGTCTCTGAGACTGTCCTCAGTTCTTTTCATTCTTTTTTCTTTATTCTGCTCTGCAGTAGTTATTTCCACTATTTTATCTTCCAGGTCACTTATCCGTTCTTCTGCCTCAGTTATTCTGCTATTGATCCCATCTAGAGTACTTTTAATTTCATTTATTGTGTTGTTCATCGTTGCTTGTTTCATCTTTATTTCTTCTTGGTCCTTGTTAACTGTTTCTTGCATTTTGTCTATTCTATTTCCAAGATTTTGGATCATCCTTACTATCATTATTCTGAATTCTTTTTCAGGTAGACTGCCTATTTCCTCTTCATTTGTTAGGTCTGGTGCATTTTTATCTTGCTCCTTTATCTGCTGTGTGTTTTTCTGTCTTCTCATTTTGCTTATCCTACTGTGTTTGGGGGTCTCCTTTTTGCAGGCTACAGGTTCGTAGTTCCTGCTGTTTTTGATGTCTGTCTCCAGTGGCTAAGGTTGGTTCAGTGGGTTGTGTAGGCTTCCTGGTGGAGGGGACTAGTGCCTGTGTTGTGGTGGATGAGGCTGTATCTGGTCTCTCTAGTGGGCAGGTTCACGTCTGGTGGTGTGTTTTGGGGTGTCTGTGGCCTTTTTATGATTTTAGGCAGCGTCTCTGCTAATTGGTGGGGTTGTGTTCCTGTCTTGCTAGTTGTTTGGCATAGGTTGTCCAGCACTGTAGCTTGCTGGTCGTTGAGTGAAGCTGGGTGCTGGTGTTAAGATGGAGGTCTCTGGGAGATTTTCACCGTTTGATATTATGTGGAGCTGGGAGGTCTCTTGTCGACCAGTGTCCTGAAGTTGGCTCTCCTACCTCAGAGGCAGAGCCCTGACTCCTGGCTGGAGCACCAAGAACCCTTCATCCACACGGCTCAGAATAAAAGGGAGAAAAAGTAGAGAGAATTAGTAGAAGTATGAAGGAAGGAAGGAAGGAAGGAAGGAAGGAAGGAAGAAAGGAAGGAAGGAAGGAGCAAAGAAGGAAAGAAGGGAGGGAGGGAGTAAGGAAGGAAGGAAAAAAGAAAGAAAGAAGATACAGTAAAATAAAATAAAGTATAATAAAGTTATTGAATTAAAAAATAATTATTTAGGGAAAAAAAGGGACGGATAGAACCTTAGGACAAATGTTGGAAGCAAAGCTATACAGACAAAATCTTACACAGAAGCATACACATACACCCTCACAAAAAGAGGTAAAGGGGAAAAAATCATAAATCTTGCTCTCAGAGACCACCTCTTTAATTTGGGATGATTCGTTGTCTAAAGGAGGGAGGGAGGGAAGGAAGGAAGGAAGGAAGGAAGGAAGGAAGGAAGGAAGGAAGGAAGGAAGGAAAGAAAAGTATAATAAAGTTATTAAAATTAATTATTAAGAAAAAAAATTTTTTAAAAAACTGTGGACGGATAAAACCCTAGGACAAATGGTGGAAGCAAAACTATACAGACAAGATCTCACACAGAAGCATACACATTCACAAAAAGAGGAAAAGGGGAAAAAATCATAGATCTTGCTCTCGAAGCCCACCTTCTCAATTTGGGATGACTCGTTGTCTATTCATGTATTCCACAGATTCAGGGTACATCAAGTTGATTGTGGAGCTTTAATCCGCTGCTTCTGAGGCTGCTGGGAGAGATTTCCCTTTCTCTTCTTTGTTCTCACAGCTCACAGGGGCTCAGCTTTGGATTTGGCCCTGCCTCGGCGTGTAGGTCGCTGGCGGGCGTCTGTTTTTTGCTCAGACAGGACGGGGTTAAAGGAGCCGCTGATTCGGGGGCTCTGGCTCACTCAGGCTGGGGGGAGGGAGGGGCACGGAGTGCGGGGCGGGCCTGCAGCGGCAGAGGCCGGCGTGACGTTTCACCAGCCTGAGGCGTGCCGTGCGTTCTCCCGGGGAAGTTGTCCCTGGATCCCAGGAACCTGGCAGTGGAGGGCTGCACAGGCTCCGCGGAAGAGGGGTGTGGATAGTGACCTGTGCTCGCACACAGGCCCCTTGGTGGTGGCAGCAGCAGCCTTAGCGTCTCCCGCCCGTCCCTGGGGTCCGTGCTTTTAGCCGCGCCTCGCGCCTGTCTCTGGAGTTCCTTTAAGCAGCGCTCTTAAACCCCTCTCCTCGTGCACCAGGAAACAAAGAGAGAAGAAAAAGTCTCTTGCCTCTTCGGCAGGTGCAGACTTTTCCCCGGACTCCCTCCCGGCTAGCCGTGGTGCACTAACCCCTTCAGGCTATGTTGAAGCCGCCAGCCCCAGTCCTCTCCCTGCGCTCCGTCCGAAACCGAAACCCGAGCCTCAGAGCCTCAGCTCGCAGCCCCGCCCGCCCCGGCGGGTGAGCAGACAAGCGTCTCGGGCTGGTGAGTGCAGGTCGGCACCGATCCTCTGTGCGGGAATCTCCCCGCTTTGCCCTCCACACCCCTATTGCTGTGCACTCCTCCGCGGCTTCGAAGCTCCCCGCTCCGCCTCCCGCAGTCTCCGCCCACGAAGGGGCTTCCTAGTGTGTGGAAACTTTTCCTACTTCACAGCTCCCTCCCACTGGTGCAGGTGCCGTCCCTATTCTTTTGTCTCTGTTTTTTCTTTTTTCTTTTGCCCTACCCAGGTACGTGGGCAGTTTCTTGCCTTTTGGGAGGTCTGAGGTCTTCTGCCAGCCTTCAGTAGGTGTTCTGTAGGAGTTGTTCCACGTGTAGATGTATTTCTGGTGTATCTGTGGGGAGGAAGGTGATCTCCACGTCTTACTCTTCCGCCATCTTCCTTTACCGTATTCTTTATTCCTTATGTATGTTACATCCCCGTGGATTAATTTTATAGCTAGAGGTTTGTACCTCTTAGCCCCCTTCACCTATTTCTCCCCTCCCACACCCCTCCCCTCTGCAACACCACCCATTTGTTCTCTGTATCTGTGAATCTGTTTTCATTTTGTATTGTTTGTTTGTTAGTTTTGTTTTTTATATTCCACATACAAGTGAGATCATATGGTATTTGTCTTTCTCTGTCTGACTTATTTCACTTAGCATAATACCTTCTAGATTCATCCATGTTGTCACAAATAGCAAGGTTTCTTTTTTATGGCCAAGTAATATTCCAGTGTGTGTGTGTGTGTGTGTGTGTGTGTGTGTGTGTGTGTGTGTGTGTATCCATTCATCTATTGATGGACACTTAGGTTGCTTTCATATCTTGGCTATTGTAAATAATTCTGCTATGAATATTGGCATGCATGTATCTTTTTTGAATTAGTGTTTTTGTTTTCTTCAGGTAAATACCCAGAAGTGAAATTGCTGGATCATATGGTAGTTCTGTTTCTAATTTTTTGAGGAACCTTCATACTGTTTTCCATAGTGACTGCACCAATTTATAATCCCACCACAGGGGTTCTCTTTTCTCTACATCCTCACCCACACTTGTTATTTGTGGCCTTTTTGATGATAGCCATTCTGACAGGTGTGAAGTTGTATCTCATTATGGTTTTGATTTGCATTTCCCTGATTATGAGTGATGTTAAGCATCTTTTCATGAGTCTGTTGGTCATCTGTATGTCTTCTTTGGAAAAATGTCTATTCAGTTCCTCTGCCCATTTTTAATCAAGTTGTTTGTTTTTTTGATGTTGAGTTGTATAAGCTGTTTATGTATTTTGGATATTAACCCCTTATCAGATATATCTTTTGCAAATATCTTCTCCCATTCAGTAAGCTGCCTTTTCATTTTGTTGATCATTTCCTTCACTGTGCAAAAGCTTTTTAGTTTGATGTAGTTCCATTTGCTTATTTTGCTTTCATTTCCCTTGACTAAGGAGACAGATCCAAAAAAATATTGCTAAGACTGATGTCAAAGAGCATCCTGCCTATGTTTTCTTTTAGGAATTTTATGGTTTCAGGTCTTATATTTAAGTCTTTAATTCATTTTGAGTTTATTTTTGTATACGGTGTGAGAAAGTAGTCCGGTTTGATTCTTTCACATGTAGCTGTCCAGTTTTCCCATCACCACTTATTGAAGAGGCTGTCTTTTCCCCATTGTATATTTTTGCCACCTTTGTCATAGATTAATTGCCCATATAAGCATGGGTTTATTTCTGGGCTGTCTATTTTGTTCCATTGATCAGTGCATCTGTTTTTTATGCCAGTACCATACTGTTTTGATTACTGTAGCTTTGTTGCATAGTTTGAAATCAGGGTGCATGATACCTCCAACTCTGTTCTTCTTTCTCAAGATTGCTTTGGCATCCAGGGTCTTTTGTGTTTCCATACAGATTTTTTAATTATTTGTTGTAGTACTGTGAAAAATGCCTTTGGTATTTTGATAAGGATTGCATTGAATCTGTAGATTTCCTTGGGTAGTGTGGTCATTTTAACAATATTAATTCTTCTAATCCATGAGCATGGTGTATCTTTCCTTTCGTTTGTATCATCTTCTATTTCTTTCATAAATGTCTTATAGTTTTCAGAGTATAAATCTTTTACCTCTTTGGTTAGATTTATTCCTAGGTGTTTTGTTCTTTTCGATGCAATTGTAAATGGGGTTTTTAAAAATTTCTCTTCCAGATACTTCATTATTAGTGTATAGAAATGCAATACACTATTCTCTAATAATTTCTGTACATTAATTTTCCATCCTGCAAAATTGAATTCATTTATTAATTCTAAACAGACTGCATCCTTGATGGAAGGTGAAGTTACAGGATGGCGGGTGATGCAGTTCAGAGTTCAAAATTAAAAGGAGTGATGGAGAATATGTGGCATTTGGCAGCAATTGAGAATACCACTGCAGCAGCACCTCCTTGGAGGGTTCTTAGACCCCTCCCCATGGGGGCCTAAGGCAGGGAGAAAGTCATCAAGAACTTGCCTCATGGCAAGGCTGAAATTATTTCCAGTTCTAAAATTCCATAATTCAGTACACCAATTGACTAAAAATCAGGATACCTCTGGTACTGTCTGTGATCATGTCTACACCCCCAAAATACTTAACTTGATAAGATGATTTGGAAAAAAAGAGGTTATTTTGATCCAAAACGGCTACAGTGATTTCCACCTAAGAGAGAAATCTCTAGACATCAGTCTATCTCTTTTGCAGACTAAGCTTGTCTTTCTTTGGCTTTATCTACTTATCATTAGCACTAGAGCATTGTAAATCAAGCAGTAGCTTTTATTTTTGTTGATTTAAAGTTTTCTATTTACTAGCCATTCTTTTCTTTTCAATAAAACAGTCTAAACAGTTTTTTTCCAAACAGCACACACACTAACAAAGAAGAAAATAAAAATCACCATCAACATTTTTGTGAGCATTCTTCCTTTCACTTCTCTGACTCTGTCACCCAACATTTTAACTTCATCCTGCTCCTTCCAGTCCCCTAGTACTACCTTTCTTTGACTCCATTGGGCTGAACCCCCTATGTTACCTCACCTAATTCTTACAACATCCCCACAATGTGGCATTTACCATCCCTGTTTTACAGTTTGGAAACTGAGGCTCAGAGAGTTTATGACCTGCGCAAGGGCACACAGCTAACAAATGACAGAGCTAGGTTTCAAATCCAGGTTTGCCTTACTCCAAAGAACAAGTCTAAAAAAATACATAGTGACCATATTTTATACCTTTACCATGTGCCAGACACTGTGCTAAGTGTCTTATATACGTTATCTTAGGACAGCAAATAGATAAGGTAGGTTTTATTCTATTGTTGGGAAGTCTAAGGCATAAAGGGGTTAAGTGACTTGCCGAGAATCACACAGCTGGTAACAGGCAGAGCCAAAAAGCAGATTCAAGACTTTTGACTCCTAAATCCGTGGTGCTCTTAACCAGGAAAATACATCGTACCCTCCATTCCACTGGTCTAGACAGATTTATGTATATGTGGAGTCATAGTCTACCCACTGTTCTGTAACTTACTTGTTTTTCTCATAGGTAAAGGTAGTGAGTTTTCAGTCCTTGCCTTTAAATTTGAAATGACATGATTCAGTCCTGCTCCCTTAAGCCAGTGGTTGGCCCCTGTCCCACCATTGGTGGCCCCACTACTCAATCACAGCCCACGCCCTGATCACTCATCTCAACTGTCACACCTCAACTCCTCACAATGGTCTCACCTTCAGGTTGTCATCTTATACCTACCCCTCAAAGCAGATACTGCATAGAGGCCCACTGACCAGACCTCAGGTTTCAAACAAGCTCTCATCCCGATGATCTGGACACTTCTGACCACTCTGGTGAGCTACCTCACCCCACCCAGCCTGCTACCCAGTACTGGAACCCTCAACACAGGACCTTGCTTTGCTAGTAGCACTTGCCACCTTCCCTAGACGGGCTCTGGCTTCATAAACACGTCAGCAACAGGAATTCTAAATTCCCTGTAGTTTGAAAATAATATCCAATGTTACAACTTAAATAAGGAGACAAAAGTTGTTGGGTGAATATGCACAGACTACACTACCCTGAAGTTGAGTTGCATCCATCACTCTGCTTGAGCTAATCTCGCTGTGTAGCTTCAGGAAAGTCACTTCAGCTCTCTTGTCATCAGTTTCTTTATCTGTTACACAACAGGTAGAAACAGATGGTCCCAGGCCCCTGCCAACTCTGAAATTCTATTAGCTCATGATGAAGGAAATGACAAGCCTGGTAGATATTACTCCCATCAGTGTTTTTGTCGAATCATCAACCAAACTAATGAGGCCGTTTATACAATCCAACTGCCAGGTTCACTTTGGGGAAGAAGGGGAGGAATCGGGGCAGTTGGACATTCCAGGACATCGCTGGGGGCCAAACATAAAGTTGACAGTAGTGTGCTGGCCACAGTGAGAGGAAATTGAGGGGATCCTCGCATAAATGGGGTGCACTTTGGAATGAGCGGTCACTTTTAGTGAGTAGAAAACTGTTACCTGACTGAAGCCAAGATGAAATCTACTTTTTTTAAATGTTTGTTTTTGTTTTTTTTTAAGTTTGGCTCAATCTCTTGTTTTTCTCTGTTCCTTATGTAATCTTGTGGGATGCAGCGTCCGAACGTCATAAATCATTCATGGTGCTCTGGAAAAAAAAAATCACTTGTGCAAAGCAGATGCAACTTAAAATGAAATGGGAGAAATTTTTGCATGAAACCCAAAGAAAAACGTAATTTCTATGGTTCGTTTAACTCACAATGATCACTAATTCTCGCAGTCGCTATGTGGCTTGGTCATTTGTTTCGGGCTTCTTGTGCTTCATTTTAAATGGAGACTGAGTTAAAGATATAGCCTGTCACAACTGTACTGCATTTTTCCAGGAGTCTTAGAAAAGATGCTGTAGTAGCGGCATTTGTGGGGACAATTGAAGCTGGCAGATTTTATTTCCTGCTTGAAGAAACCAAGAAAGCCCCCTCTTTGTCCAAAAAACCTTTTTCAGTATGCCCATTATGGCTTTCCAAAATTACTAGGAGTTAATTAAATTCCCTTTGGAAAATATACTCTTTCCCAAAACCCACATACAAAGACACAAGTAGCCCCCAGCAGAGGTAACCCATAAAGCTGACTCTCAAATATTAATGCCTTAAATAAACTGGCTTAGTTTTATAATTTCGAATGTGGCAGCTAGCTGTGATGAGATTTCTAATAAACAAGCAAATTATGGGGTTTCTTTAACCTCTTTCATATTCATTAACTCATTCAAGCTTCACAGAAGTAGCAAGGACAGGTATGTGCTCATTCATTAATTCATTTCATATTTTTTTTATTCATTTATTTATTTGGCTGTACCGCGTCTTAGTTGCGGCATGCAGGATCTAGTTCCCTCACCAGGGATCGAACCTGGGCCCCTTGCATTGGGAGCATGGAGTCTTAACCACTGGACCACCAGGGAGGTCCCCCCCATTAATTCATTTCTACAACAAACATTACTGTCAAGCACTGTTCTAGGGTGCTAAGAATACAGACAAGATAACACTGCTTGCCTTTGAGCCACTCACAGAATACTGTGTGACAGACAGGTAAAAATCATTATAGGGAGACAAGTTAAAATGAATACAACTCCCAAAAGTGAAATGCTTTGCCCTAAGTCAAGCAGCTGGAAAGTTCTGGAGCAGAGATTTCCTCCTAGGTCTCCCAAGTCTAAGTTCAGAACACTCTTAAAGAAGTCCCGTAGCTTTTTGTAAATTGACACATTTTGTTGGGAAAAAGTGAGGGAAAGAAAGCTCTCAGACTGAGGTCCTGCCTCTGAGAAGAATAATCTGGGTTAATTACCTTAGGAACCAATGCGTGACCAGCAGAACTGAGAAAGAATTCTCAGCAGAACAACAGAGGGAAGCATTCCCAGAGGTCAAGTTTACAGTTTCTCCCAGTTAGTCCAGAGAAGATGTCCAGTCTGTCACAGTGCCTGGCTTTGGGTTAGTCCTCAAAAACCATCTATTTACTGTTTGTCCAGTTGAATTCAAATTAGCCATGTGACCACTTGTGGCTATGTTACCAAATGACAGACACTTGCCCCAAAAAACTTTTGAGATCTCAGTGATATTGCCTTAAACCCCCAGTTCCACAGCATGGGAAAGCCTTAAACCATCCTCAAGATCTTGGCTTTTTCCTAATGCTGAGAATCTTATAACTGGATTCACTGTCGCCATTGTACTCCCATGTCCCAAGGCACAGTCTTTTCCCCATTTTCCAAGAGAAATCTATACAAACCATTTGCTAAGCTTCTAAGAACTGACTGAACATCAGACAGTTATGGAGGGTAGTTACGTCATGCACAGCCCAGCACAGCTGATTAACCATCTTGCTGATTCTACCACCCCTCCTCTCTCCCTCTCTCATATTTCCCACTCCCTTTCCAGAACAACAAATATGTCCTTCCTCTTTGCTCAGGCACAGTATATATATATCCAGAGTCCCAGTTTCTACTGTAGGAGGATTTATCAAGGGTTAGCAAGGTGAATCTCTCCTTAGAAAGAATTCTCAGACCAACTGCTAAGATAATAAGAATTTCCTGCCTTTCATTCCACCCAAGACTAAAATCAAAACTATAGACCACTGCCCTTTTTTTCAGTATTTCCTGTGGCCACATGACAGAGAGTTCCTATTGTAATATAGTTTCTCAATGCAAACCTAAGGTTTGCTTTCACCTCAATCCAATGCCCTGCCTATCCACCTGGCTTTAATTCTCTTGTACCACATGCTTTCTGTACCCTGAGTGTGGTGTGATGTTTTCTGGGTCTGTGCAATAAGCAACAGAAAGAAAAATCATTAAACACCTACTGTGTACAAAACACTATGCTGGGGACTGGGGAGAATAAAGAATCACGGCTCTGTCCTCCAAGAACTCATAAGCTAATCTCTGGCATAAACTTACTATGTAATCTTAGGAAAATGACAGTGTCCAAACGTCAGTTTCCTCATCTGTAAAATGATGGTGTCATAAACATTTACCTCATAGGGTCATTGCAAAGAGTAAATGAAATAAAGAAAGAAAAGGCAAAACATGTAAAGTGCTCAGCTTGGCATATGGCTAACAATAATAATAAATAGATTAATCTCCAAAATTTACAAGCAGCTCAATAAGAAAAAAACAAACAACCCAATCCAAAAATGGGCAGAAGACCTAAATAGACATTTCTCCAAAGAAGATATACAGATTGCCAACAAACACATGAAAGAATGCTCAACATCATTAATCATTAGAGAAATGCGAATCAAAACTACAATGAGATATCATCTCACGCCAGTCAGAATGGCCATCATCAAAAAATGTAGAAACAATACATGCTGGAGAGGGTGTGGAGAAAAGGGAATACTCTTGCACTGTTGGTGGGAATGTAAGTTGATACAGCCACTATGGAGAACAGTATGGAGATTCCTTAAAAAGCTAAAAATAGAATTACCATATGACCCAGCAATCCCACTACTGGGCACGGGCATATACCCTGAGAAAACCATAATTCAAAAAGAGTCATGTGCCAAAATGTTCACTGCAGCTCTATTTACAACAGCCAGGACATGGAAGCAACCTAAGTTTCCATTGACAGATGAATGAATAAAGAAGATGTGGCACATATATACAATGGAATATTACTCAGCCATAAAAAGAAACGAAATTGAGTTATCTGTAGTGAGGTGGATGGACCTGGAGTCTGTCATACAGAGTGAAGTAAGTCAGAAAGAGAAAAACAAATACCGTATGCTAACACATATATATGGAATCTAAGAGAAAAAAAAAAAAAGGTCATGAAGAACCTAGGGGTAAGACGGGAATAAAGACATAGACCTACTGGAGAAGGGACTTGAGGATATGGGGAGGGGGAAGGGTAAGCTGTGACAAAGGGAGAGAGTGGCATGGCCATATATACACTACCAAACGTAAAATAGATAGCTAGTGGGAAGCAGCTGCATAGCACAGGGAGACCAGCTTGGTGGTTTGTGACCACCTAGAGGGGTGGGATAGGGAGGGTGGGAGGGAGGGAGACGCAAGAGGGAAGAGATATGGGAACATATGTATATGTATAACTGATTCACTTTGTTATAAAGCAGAAACTAACACACCATTGTAAAGCAATTATACTCCAATAAAGATGTTAAATAAATAAATAAATTAATAATAATAATAAATGGAGGGCAAAAATATAAATACTGATTCCTGAATGAAACAGGAAAACATACATAATATAAGGCAGACTTTGAATAAGTTTTATAGGAGTTATACAAAGTGCTAAGGTGGTATGTGGGAGGGAAAGTTTCATTCTAGTTCAAAGGATTGAGAAAGACTAGTCAGAGTAGATAGAAGTTGAAGAAGGCATGAAAAATGAGTAGGATTTGGACAAATGGTCTTGGGAAGTTCTCACAAGGAGTTGGTAATAAGTGTTTAAAAGCTGTATGTTTATGGCAGTGTTTCAGTCTTGAAGGATGATGATCTTGGCTCCAGCTGGGAGTAAGAAGCAATGCTGCTATATTCAGAAATGATTTGGTTGGTAGAACTCTTCAAAGTTTTATGGCTAAAATTCTGACTCCTATGTCATCTGTGGGTGGCATAGAAGTATAAGACTGGACATTACATTACCTGAAAGGTCATTTAGACCAATATTCATTAAATGTCTCAACTGTTGCTGTAGGTACAATATCCCTGCCCCAAAGTCATCTGATTATCAGTTTGTACACCTCCAATGACAGGAGGCTAATTGCCAATACAATTTTGAGAACAGTTGATGTATTGAAAAGAACCAGAGCTGGGGAAATCCACCAGATTTATGGGAGATCATAAGGCTGGAGGACATAGCTTCCAGAAAATACAATTTTAGAAGGAATCTTAATTTTATTACTAGTTTGACCCTAAGCAAGCCACTCATTCTCTCTGGACCTCAGAGTACCTCTCACACTGCTTGTAATGCTAATATCCTTAAACCTCTGATCAAAAAGGTAATGGAGATCAAATGTCATATTGTATAGAAAATCAACTGAAATCGAGCATGCAGAAGTGTTGTGTAACTTTTCAACTATAAAATAAAGGGATTTTTATTACCATTATAAATCACTCAATTTCAATTCAACAAGCAGCTCATTTAATCTCCAGGAATACAAAGATGAATAATCCCACCCTGCGCTTAGCATGCCTGGGAAGCCTTGTATCCAGACATGGACACTGCGGTTTAATAGAGATACCAATACGCTATGGTTTGGCCAGAAGCTGGAGCTATTGCTGGGTCAGATGCTGTCACCTAATTAGAAATTCCTATTAGAGCTATGTGGGAGGGACTAAAATTCTTTTAAACTACTGAGGGCAGAACAAGTATCCACAGGTAGAAGTTCCATGGAAGTGAATTTCAGCTTCGTGTAAGGAAGAGCATCCCAATAGAGTTGCCCAATTAGAAAAGTTAGCGAGTCCCCATTACCAGATGTGTTTCAGAAGGATCTGGAGAACTAATTCTCAGTGTAGCTGTAGGAGACATTTCCACAGGGTCTCAGAGGTTAGCCCAGAAGATGTATACATGTCCTCCCAGTTCTGAGTCTCAAAGTTGCACCATACACAGTCATATTTATCATGGTTCATTCATTTGTCCAACAAATATTTAGTGACTGGTCCTGACTTTAGGACCATCGTGGCTGGGTTTAAATCTCAACTCTGCCACTTCCTACCTATGAGACTTTGGGCAAGTTAGCTTCTCTATATCTCAGTTTCCTCATCTATAAGATGGGAATAATAATAGTTCCTGCTCATAGAGTTGCTGTAAAGATGAAAAGAGATAATTCGTTTAAAGCACTTTTGAACAGTGTCTGACACATAATACACAGTCAATTAATAGCAAACATTGGTAACAATAGTAGTATATGTCAGGCATTGAGCTAGACATTAAATCACCACAGTTAAGAAAACAGACATGAATCCTACCTTCCTTGAGTGTAAAGTCATCCAGTAGGGTATAAAAGATATTAGACAAAATGTCAAAAAATATATAGTTTCAAACTATGACAGTTGCTATGAAGGGGAAAAGGAAGATGCTGTGATAGCATATGACAGAAGAGACGGGAACTCGTCTAGACTGGGAGGTGCAGGGAAGAGTTCTTTGAGAAGCTGTTATAATAGAGACATATCCCAGCACCAGTAGTTTAAAGGGGTGCCCCAATGCCTGGCCTTATTTTAAGTCAGCAAAGAAAGCAAACCAGCTATATGCTAGGGTATAAAGTTACTTATCCGTCTGAGTCCCAATTTGTATATCAAGCCTCACATTAGTCAGTGTAAGCAAGCTCTCTTTGCTTTGCCTATTAGTTCCCATATGATTTTTCTCTGGGTCTATAAACTCATCAGTCTATCCATCCATCCATACGTACATACATACACACATGTTGGGTGAAAAATATGAATTCTTAAATGCCGAGGTCACACATAGTGTGGGGTCCATGGGGGAGCAGAGAAGCAGTCATTGCCACATCTCCTGCATCCTCCAGGGTGGCACTCACCACTTACCGTGTGGAAAGGGGCAGAGCTGCCCCAGTAGCTTAGCTATTAGTTCACCCTTACTTTCTGCCTCTCTCTATCGACCTATCAATTAGTCTATCTCTTATTTTTTACCAAATACTTAGATTTGCATACGTTATATAGAAATGATGTGTGTCCAGTGTAACATAATCAAAGACCTGAGGTCAGCAAAGAGTTGTGCTTTCGGGAAATAGCTTACTTACACAATATAGCTGAAAGTTGGGGTCTGTATTAGCTTCCTAGGGCTGCCATAACAAACTGCCACAAACTGAGTGGCTTGAAACAACAGGAAGTTATTCTCTCACAGTTCTGGAAGGCAGAAGTCTGAAATCAAGTTGTCAACAGGACCATACTTCTTCTGGAAACTCTAGGGGAGATTTCCTTCTTTGCCTCTTCCAGCCTCTGGTAGCTCTGGCATTCCTTGGCTTGTGGCAGCATAGCTCCCATCATCTGCCTCTGTCTTCATGTGGCCACCTTCCCTGTGTCTCTGTGTCTCAGTCTTCTCTCTCCCTTTTCTTAAAAAGGCATTGGAGGGACTTCCCTCGTGGCGCAGTGGTTAAGAATCCACCTGCCAATGTAGGGGACACGTTTTCGAGCCCTGGTCCGGGAAGATCCCACATGCCACGGAGCAGCTAAGCTCGTGTGCCACAACTCCTGAAGCCCGCATGCCTAGAGCCCGTGCTCCTCAACAAGAGAAGCCACCGCAATGAGAAGCCCACGCACCACAATGAAGAGTAACCCCCACTTGCCGCAACTAGAGAAAGCCTGCGTGCAGCAACAAAGACCCAATGCAGCCCCCAAAAATTAAACAAATAAATAAATTTATTTATTTAAAAAAATAGGCATTGGATTTAGGGCTCACTCTAAATCTAGAATAATCTCACCTTGAGATCCTTAACTTAATTAGCATCTTCAAAGACTTCATTTCCAGATAAGATTACATGCATAGGTACCTGGGGCTAAAATTTGGACATATCTTTGGGGGCCACCACTCAACCCACTACAAGGTTCAAGAAAGGGAGTAATAAAAGTGGATTGATTCCATATATATGTGTTAGCATATGGTATTTGTTTTTCTCTTTCTGACTTACTTCACTCTGTAGGACAGGCTCTAGGTCCATCCAACTCACTACAAATAACTCAATTTCGTTTCTTCTTATGGCTGAGCAATATTCCATTGTATATATGTGCCACATCTTCTTTATCCATTCATCTGTCGATGGGCACTTAGGTTGCTTCCATGCCCTGGCTATTGTAAATAGAGCTGCAGTGAACATTGTGGTACATGACTCTTTTTGAATTATGGTTTTCTCAGGGTATATGCCCAGTAGTGAGATTGCTGGGTCATATGGTCGTTCTATTTTTAGTTTTTTAAGGAACCTCCATACTTTTCTCCATAGTGGCTGTATCAATCTACATTCCCACCAACAGTGAAAGAGGGTTCCCTTTTCTCCACATCCTCTCCTGCATTTATTGTTGGTAGATTTTTTGATGATGGCCATTTTGACTGGTGTGAGGTGATACCTCATTGTAATTTTGATTTGCATTTCTCTAATG
The DNA here is from genome assembly GCF_951394435.1 of Stenella coeruleoalba. NCBI lineage: Eukaryota > Metazoa > Chordata > Mammalia > Artiodactyla > Delphinidae > Stenella > Stenella coeruleoalba. The sequence goes on from NC_137148.1 coordinate 136,122,324, forward strand.
ATCAGTGATGTTGAGCATCCTTTCATGTGTTTGTTGGCAATCTGTATATCTTCTTTGGAGAAATGTCTGTTTAGGTCTTCTGCCCATTTTTGGATCGGGGTGTTTGTTTTTTTGATATTGAGCTGCACGAGCTCAATATCAAAAGCTCATGCTCAAAAGCTCAAAAGCTACAAGCATGTAAATTTTGGAGATTAATGCTTTGTCAGTTGCTTCATTTTCAAATATTTTCTCCCATTCTGAGGGTTGTCTTTTCGTCTTGTTTATGGTTTCCTTTGCTGTGCAAAAGCTTTTAAGTTTCATTAGGTCCCATTTGTTTATTTTTGTTTTTATTTCCATTTCTCTAGGAGGTGGGTCAAAAAGGATCTTGCTGTGATTTATGTCACAGAGTGTTCTGCCTATGTTTTCCTCTAAGAGTTTTATAGTGTCTGGCCTTACATTTAGGTCTTTAATCCATAAAATGAAAGAAATTCTCTTTTTTCTTGACTACCCAATCAGAGGGCAATGAGCTACAGAAGCTCTGTAGGACTGTAGCTGGCATCCCCCACATACTGTTTTCTTCCCTGCCAACTAATTCCTGCCCTTAACCTTCTTAGGTGTCAGTACAGCACCTATTATTCATGGCTTCATTGACATTTCTTCTCAATCCCCGAAGCTGGTGGTGACTCATCGTCTCCTGTCATCGACGGGCATCACTGGGCTGTGTACAGTGCACTGTATGAAGTCCATGTTAGCTCTTCTCTGATGCCTTTCAACAGAGGTGCCCTGGAAACTTTTTAATTTGATGACCTAGAGGAAAACATGAAGATTTCCAATTTTATAACCTGTAGACTTAAATTAAGCCACCTTCCTGGGGCATGCAGAGACCCAAGGACTCTGGACTTGCCCTGGGGGAGCAGAGTCCCCAGGCTAGTTTAGCAAGGGTCTAAAATGTCCATAGCCTTCTCTAGGGGGATGTGTTTGAACTTACCCCCCACCCCCCAAAATGTTCTTAGCATGGAAGAGGAATGATACTTCAATGCAAGCCTCTTTCTGCAATGTCTTTGGATTCTCCATGGGATTTTTTTTTTCTTTTGCTGAAAAGCACTGGCACTTATTGGGCTAAATGGGACTGAGGAGGCTTGCTCCCAGATAAAATTTGTGTCCACAGCACTAATGAAGTCATATAGGATGGTGACTTCCTAGGAGGTTGCCTCCAACTTCCTAGCCTCATGGCTGTTTGGTAGGATAGATTCTCCTTACTCCCATTCTTAGAGCCTGAACCATAGCGATGCATGGATAAGAGAAGGGGCCCTCTGTTAATGGGACTTAGTGGAGAAAGTGACAACTTAGTGGAGAAAGTGACAGTGACCCTTTTAGTAAAATCACGTGCAGTACAAAAAGAGAAAGTTTATCCTGCGGGGTAGAGGTTTGTGGTCTTGCAGATGTCCTGCCTTGACGGCAGGCAACAGTTATGGCCTTTGCCCTTCCTTCCCCCATCCCTCTATCTCCCATCTCTAGATCACCCAAGCCCACAAACATAGCCCTACCCAACAGCAAAATTTGAAGGAGGTAACTGACAGCCCACACTTGAGGTCAAGCCAAGGAAGAGACAGAACTCTGGGGCTAAAGCCAGCTCACAAATGTGTGACCTCTAGACTATACATAGTTCTCAGATGTGTCCATTTAGTCCATGCAGTATCTTTCTTTAAAATTTAAATGCACATATAAAATTGAGAGATTCTACATAAAAATATGGTTTTCCAATTTCTCTTGAAAAATAAAACCATCTGACCACATCATGCTAGCATTGCCATGCTAGCATTGGCCACTACCAGCCAGAGCTGGTTAACCAACACCAGCCCCTTTACAAGAAGCCCTCACTCTCCAATTTGCTTCTCTTACACAGGGCCTGTTTCACCTTTCTATATCCCTGCCCTGGCCCCTACAGGCATCCAAGTCTGAGTCTCTTGGGTTAAGGCAGGGAAGAGAGAGGAAAGAGAAGAGGTCAAATGAGAAGAGGTACTGTTTATACAATATGTATCCATGATGTATTAGTTAAAGTGCTTTGGGATATATGTAACAAAATATCTGACTAAAAGTTGCTTAAACAGTAAGGACTTTTAATGCTTTAACAGAAATTGGCAAATTGGCAGTTAGATCAGGCTTAGATCAGTGACTCAACAATTTCAGGGCTCTAGGTCAGCTTCTCTGAAGTGTTCTTTGCTTTTGCCTCATGGTGACAAGATGGCTACCACAGCTCCAAGGACCACATCCTCACCCAATGACATAGAAAAGAAAGAAAAGAGAGACCAGAGTTTCTCCTCTCATGTCTCTCTCTTATCAAAGAGAAAAATCTTTCCAGAAGATTCCAGAAGACTTTGCCACAGGCCCCGTTGCCTGGAGCTGGACCACATGACCACCCCTAAGCCAATTGTTAGCAAATGAGAACTGAATCATCATGTTTGAGTGAGACCAAACATGATTCATCCCTGCACCTAACACAGGGGTCCACTGTGCACATTGCTGCCCACCCAGTTCTACTAAAAAGGAAGAAGGGGAAAATGTAGTTGTTTGTAAAACCTACCACCTGTGAAAGGTGTGGCCACACAGGACATCCCAAGATTCTACTAAAATGGCTCCATGTCACCTGGGTTGCTGGGGAAGACCTAAAATATGGCTGAGCAGAATCAGCCCCTGTGGTGTCTATAAGGGTGGTAAGATAAGGCTGGAATACAAAGTAAAGGACTATTTGCCCCTTCTTATGAGCTCCATTTTGCCCACCTGACGGTAAGATCATCTTGCTATGAACTCTACCACCCCTTTCCACAATTAGGGGCCTGGCACTTTTGTTTCAGGTATTCATCTGGCCAGTAGAAGGGTCGATTCCCATCCTGACCCCATCCCAGAATTTGCTCTCCAGGTTTTTTTCCCCCTGAGGGTACATAAAAAGGCATTGCCCTTGGGAGCAGGCCTGGGACTCAGTCCTGCAGCTGGAAGGGCATTTCATCTGGTTAAAACTCTTTCCCAAAGGAACTGATTATATGGCTTCTGGAATTGGAGCCTCAGGTCGTAAATCAGCGTTTGTTGCCTGGTCCCTTGTCACTTCTTCCTTGGCTTACTCAGTCCCAGGCAGCCTCAGAGTCACAGACTCTGGGATATGGTTAGCAAATAAAGCTTTAGCTCCTTGTCTTATGTGCTCTCCCCACTTATAAACCGCTGTGCTAAGCTGGAAGGAATGAGCAACACTGATGGTCCCAGAAGGTGCTGTAAGAATAGGAGGACCCTGTCAAAGCACTTTCCATCCCACTGCACCAGATTACAATGTCATATAGGAGCCTCGTCGAGGGAGTCCTTCATGCCCTCTGTTTGCCAGGTGCCCAATCCATGTCCAACAGCACATCAATTTGCAAATTTCAAAAGCTGAGACCTAAAATAATTATATCAGTACTCTATATTGACATCATGCTCTGCAGCCTCCTAAACATGTTCAAATCCACTGTCTCATCAGAGCCTCCCAATGACCCTGAACGGCTACCAGTGCAGGAGTCAAAGAACAAGTCTGTCACCATAGCTACCATTTTATTGACTGCCTGCTGCGTGCCAGGCACTGTGCTGAGCACTTTACATCCATCGCCTCATTTAATGCTCTCAACGGCCCTGGGAGACAAGTACATTACTGACCCCGTTTTACAAGTGAGAAACCCAAAACTCAGAAAGATGGTGCAACTTGCCCAAGCTAGCAAGCGACAGAGCCAGGTTTCAAGCTCAGGTCTCTCTGGTTCAAAAGCATGGACTTTTCGTAACCATTGTGTTATTCTTTCAGTGGTGTTTTAATGGTGGCTGGTTTGACTACTCTTCATCTCAAGGATAAGGATGGGCAGTCTACCGTTACTGTGACTGCCCTCCACTTCCGGATTCTTCCTTCTCTCCCCAGACTCACTTCCTGCTCTCCCTCGCCCTCTGACTTTCCCCCGGGAAAAACTTCAAGGCTCATGCTGGGTTTGGTTCTCTGTATCCTAGAAGAACAGGTTCAGTGCTCTTCAGCTTGGTCCCATCAGGACTCCAGGGCTGAACTAGGCCTAAGAATCAGAGGTGGAAACTGGCAAGACCAAACACCAGGCCAGTCTCAGCCAACCCTGACATGTCAGGGAGGTCAGGACCAGCAAGCCCAAAAGGAGCCACTTGAATCAAGATGTCAAAGATGAGCAACAGCTCTTACCTGTGCCACATTCAGGGCCAGAAGCCAATGTGACAGTCAGGGGCCAAGAGGAAGAGCATGTGAGGAAAGAACACAGGGTCTACACTGGACAACAGGTATCCAGTCCAAGGGGTCTCCCGCCTCAGCTAGGAACAAAGGTCCAGGCTCATACTTAAGCCAACTGAGAAGCATGAGAGCTAAAAGGAGAACCCACACTCAGAGCAGGGCTCCAGGCCATGCAGAAGGGCTTAGAACTAAGGGGCCAATAGAACAGACAGTCCCAGACAGCCTTGGGGTCCCTGTTCCCTTCCAGGACCAATTAATTAATCTGACCAATTAATTCAACTGAAGTATTATTGGCTGATAGTACCTTCATATCCATCCCTCTCAGGTAGTATATAATTAAGTAACTTACTCGTACCATCTCTTATCCTTAGCATAGCCCCCAAAACATAGTAGGTATCAGTGAGTTACCATTTTACAAGTGAGCAAACTGAGGCTTGAAGCGATTAGGTGACCTGCCCAAGGTCTTCTAGCAGAAGAGGCAGGATTGGAGCCCTGGTCTTCCTGACTCCCTAGAAAATGTTCTTTCCTCTCTAGCATGCATCTTACCCAAGAACCCTAACCCTTTAATACCAGGAAATTAAAGAGATCATGCATGTATCCAGCTGTCAACTAAGATCTTCTAGGTACTGCCTGTGTGTCAGGCAGTGTGCTGGGTGCCTCAAGTGCAACAGGAGATGAGACAGAGTCTGCACTCAAAGAACTCACTGCCCACCCCTCCCACTGGACTTTGCCAGTGTCCCTCAAAGCCTGACAAAGAGCCAGCTGCCTCTCCCTGTCCTGCCCTGGCCCTTGGGAGGGCAGGTTGAGCCTGCTGTTGCATTTGCCCCATGAGCTTGCTCTGCTCATTACAGAAACCACACTGTTGACAGAGGCAGGACCACTGGGTCAGCGGATTAAACAGTATCATTTGAATCTAAACTGCATCCTCTGTGATCAGTGGCCTCTGCAGGCCCAGAGAGGCTTCTGTTTGTTTGGAGCTGGGAGGATTTGCTCAGATTAGCATAGAGATTGTCTGTGCACCAGGGAAAGGGGCCCAGTGGCTGCCGATGGACCAGCTAGAACACAGTCAGCTCAACTCCTCCCTGTGGACTGCAACCCTGGAGTGACACAGCACTTCTCTGGGCTCCAGCAGCAACAGGCGCCTGCTTCTAAGAGAGCACAATGGTGGGAATGACATCTCTTGGTTATCTTATCACTCTCCATCACTGAAGCTCCTTAGGAATGATTTCAGCCCCCTCTCCAGCAGCCAGGGCTATAAATAAAGATTCCCCAGGGATGCTGAATCCTGCCCTTTATCCCGATTGCCTCTGTGACTCATCCCACAGGCAGATTCTTCTTGCATCTTCTTGATTACCGGGAGGGGGAAGTGAAAGTCTGTGCCTGTCTGCGCGAATGGGTGTGCATGGCCATGCTTGTCTGCATGCCACGTGCATTTACTTAGGTGCAGTCTGGGTGCATGCATGCATATCTGTGCATGGAATTCTGTGTGTATACTGCATCTATTTGTGACTCAATATTCAATTTTAAAGGACAGAGGAGACATGCATTCTCACATAAATTTTGCCGTAAAGACTGTTAGCTAAGACTCCATATTAGATCGCATCTACTAGTATTTATTAAGGCCCTTCTTTGTGCACAGCCCTATGCTAAGCAAGGAGAATAAGACACAAGCTATATCATCTTCAAGGACTACAGCTGCTTAAAGCAAATCAAATCCCTGAATTGGCAGTGGAAGTTGAGAAAGCAGCATTTCAAGAAAAGAAAAGCCTCACCTGCAGCAGAGAAGAATCAAGAAAACACTCAATTACTGAGTTCCTTCTCTGTACCAGGTCATTACTAAGTGCTGCATCATTTATTTCTCACAACATCTCACAGATGAGAAAACAGCCTCAGAGAAGTTAAATAACTTACTTGAAATCACGAAGACCATAAAGGTCCAAGGTAAAATTAGAACCTAGAGCTTTGGGGCAGAATCTTAGACGTCATCTCATCTAAACCTTCATATAATGTTTGCATCAACCCTACAAAAATCCGTGAAAACTGGTCATTTGGCCCCTTGGTAGGAGAAACTCAACTTTCAAGACAAACTGTTCTATCTATAGACAGTGCCAAACTGCTGGAAAGTTCTCTCCTATGTTGAGTCCCAATCTACCCCCTTCTCATTTCTGCTCATCAACTCTTATGCCCTCTGGGGCTAACAAAGTCTAATTCCTCTTCCTGTCACTTCCCTTCAAATAAAGGATGACAGCTGTCATGCTGTTTCCTCACCAAACTAAACGCTTCAACCATTCCACACTTGAAATAATTTCGAATCCCTAAATATTGTTCATCACTGTATCCTTCATGCTGGTATCTACGGTGCTGGCACATTTTGGTTAGGTAAATATCAGTTGAGTGAATAAAGAGATAAACAAGGGACTTCCCTGGCGGTCCAGTGGTTAAGACTCCACACTTCCAATACAGAGGGTGCAGGTTAAATCCCTGGTTGGGGAACTAGGATCCCACATGCTGCGGCCAAAATAAAAAAATAAATTCTTTTTTTTTTTTTTTGATGATTATAGCAGCTTTATTCTTTCTTTTTTTTTTTTGAATTTTCTTTTATTTATTTTTTTATATAGCAGGTTCTTATTATCCATTTTATACATATTAGTGTATACATGTCAATCCTAAACTCCCACTTCATCCCACCACCACCACCATCCCCCCGCTGCTTTTCCCCCTTGGTGTCCATACGTTTGTTCTCTACATCTGTATCTCAATTTCTGCCCTGCAAACTGGTGCATCTGTACCATTTTTCTAGGTCCTACATATATGCATTAATATACGATATTTGTTTTTCTTTTTCTGACTTACTTCACTCTGTATGACAGCCTCTAGATCCATCCATGTCTCTACAAATGACCCAATTTCGTTCCTTTTTATGGCTGAGTAATATTCCACTGTATATATGTACCACATCTTCTTGATTCATTTGTCTGTCGATGGGCATTTAGGTTGCATCCATGTCCTGGCTATTGTAAATAGTGCTGCAGTGAACATTGGGATGCATGTGTCTTTTGGAATTATGGTTTTCTCTGGGTATATGCCCAGTAGTGGGATTGCTGGGTCACATGGTAGTTCTATTTTTAGTTTTTTAAGGAACCTCCATAATGTTCTCCATAGTGGCTGTATCAATTTACATTCCCACCAACAGTGCAAGAGGGTTCCCTTTTCTCCACACCCTCTCCAGCATTTGTTGATTTTCTGATGATGCCCATTCTAACTGGTGTGAGGCGATACCTCATTGTAGTTTTGATTTGCATTTCTCTAATAATTAGTAATGTTGAGCAGCTTTTCATGTGCTTCTTGGCCATCTGTATGTCTTCTTTGGAGAAATGTCTATTTAGGTCTTCTGCCCATTTTTGGATTGGGTTGTTTGTTTTTTTGTTATTGAGCTGCATGAGCTGTTTATATATTTTGGAGATTAATCCTTTGTCCGTTGATTCATTTGCAAATATTTTCTCCCATTCTGAGGGTTGTCTTTTCGTCTTGTGTGTAGTTTCCTTTGCTGTGCAAAAGCTTTGAAGTTTCATTAGGTCCCATTTGTTTATTTTTGTTTTTATTTCCATTACTCTAGGAGGTGGATCAAAAAAGATCTTGCTGTGATTTATGTCATAGAGTGTTCTGCCTATGTTTTCCTCTAAGAGTTTTATAGTGTCTGGTCTTATATTTAGATCTCTAATCCAGTTTGAGTTTATTTTTATGTATGGTGTTAGGGAGTGTTCTAATTTCATTCTTTTACATGTAGCTGTCCAGTTTTCCCAGCACCACTTATTGAAGAGACTGTCTTTTCTCCATTGTATATCCTTGCCTCCTTCTTAGTAGAATAGTTGAGCTTAGGTGCCTGGGTTTATCTCTGGGCTTTCTGTCCTGTTCCATTGATCCATATTTCTGTTTTTGTGCCAGTACCATGTTGTCTTGATTACTGTAGCTTTGTAGTGTGGTCTGAAGTCAGAGAGTCTGATTCCTCCAGCTCCGTTTTTTTCCCTCAAGACCGCTTTGGCTATTTGGGGTCTTTTGTGTCCCCATACAAATTTTAAGATTTTTTGTTCTAGTTCTATAAAAACTGCTGTTGGTATTTTGATAGGGATTGCATTGAATCTGTAGATTTCTTTGGGTAGTATAGTCACTTTCACAATATTGATTCTTCCAATCTGAGAACATGGTATATCTCTCCATCTGTTTGTGTCATCTTTTTTTTTTTTTTTTTTGTGGTATGCGGGCCTCTCACTGCTGTGACCTCTCCCATTGCGGAGCACAGGCTCCGGACATGCAGGTTCAGCGGTCATGGCTCACAGGCCCAGCCGCTCTGCGGCATGTGGGATCTTCCCAGACTGGAGCATGAACCTGTGTCGCCTGCATTGGCAGGCGGACTGTCAACCACTGCGCCACCAGGGAAGCCCTATTTGTGTCATCTTTAATTTCTTTATCAGTGTCTTATAGTTTTCTGCATACAGGTCTTTTCTCTCCCTAGGTAGGTTTATTCCTAGGTATTTTATTCTTTTTGTTGCAATGGTAAATGGGAGTGTTTCCTTAATTTCTCTGTCAGATTTTTCATCATTGGTGTATAGGAATGCAACAGATTTCTGTGCGTTAATTTTGTATCCTGCAACTTTACCAAATTCATTGATTAACTCTAGTAGTTTTCTGGTGGCATCTTTAGGATTCTCTATGTATAGTATGTCATCTGCAGACAGTGACAGTTTTACTTCTTTTTCTATTTGGATTCCTTTTATTTCTTTTTCTTCTCTGACTGTCATGGCTAGGACTTCCAAATCTATGTTGAATAATAGTGGTGAGAGTGGACATCCTTGTCTTGTTCCTGATCTTAGAGGAAATGCTTTCAGTTTTTCACCATTGAGAATGATGTTTGCTGTGGGTTTGTCATATATGGCCTTCATTATGTTGAGGTAGGTTCTCTCTATGCCCACTTTCTGGAGAGTTTTTATCATAAATGGGTGTTGAATTTTGTCAGAAGCTTTTTCTGCATCTATTGAGATGATCATATGGCTTTTATTCTTCAATTTATTGATATGGTGTATCACATCGATTGCTTTGCAGATATTGAAGAATCCAATAAATTCATTCTTAAGAAAGAGAGAGAGGTAAACAAGCCCTTTCACGGTAGATGGTGCCATGACTTGTTTCATTAAGTCTTTTGTCTTAATTAAGGATTTCCTGGTTGCCAGGAAAAGAGCCTATTGTAGCTAGTTCAAGTGAAAATTCAGGTTTAATGGAAGCATCCAAGGGATTCTAAAGTAAGCTAAATGTGGAAGAATTAAAGGGACTTGTAGAATGAGAACAATATCAGAAAGCCCCACCACCACCACTACCCCCACTTCCTTGTGTTCTCTGATCTCTACCTTCACTTCATGTGTCTACTATGTACACTTCTTGACATGCTGGTTTCCACTATTGCTCATGGCCCAGCGTGTGGCTGTCCCATAGCCATAGTCCCATACAGCTCCATGTCCATCAGCATTAAGTAACAGGGGCTCTGTGTCCCGGTAGAAAGGAACCAATTGGTCACACTTGAGTCAGGTGGCTACTCCTAGACCAATCATCAATTGTTAGTAGGCAGGAAGGAGAGATCATCTAGTACAAACATGCATCCTTCAGCACCTCTTTAGCAAGGGTTCAAAGGGTTTGTTTAGCAGGAAGGGAAGATTCTTTGGTAAAGGAGTATGGGTGAATAGAAATGCTGGCATCTCTTGTATACCTTTAAGTATCAGTATTATAAATTTGTCTGAATGGCTCATGATGCTCTCAGAGAAGCACTTTATCCTTAGGATGTCCAAACATGAGCTCTAGGGACTAGGGCCTTTCAGAACTTCTTATGCTTCTGTAATTCTACTTCAGTGCCATGAGGCCCTGAAAAGCCTGACCAGTGGCCATAGGTGCTCTGGAGAGGGCTCAAGCTTCCCATCTGCAGGAGCATGTTCTACTGGAGTTATTAGTGGCGCCTTAGATCCTGTCAATGATCTTGGCCATCTCTGGTAATACAGAAGATCCAATCAGCAAGTGCTAACCACATAAACAGCCCATTTTCTTCTTCCCTGTATTCATAGAGAAAGTATGTGTACATGGAGTAGTGAGGGTTATGCTTAGGTAAGGGCTAGAGAAAAGGGACATATGGCTGTTTTGTAAAAGAAATTAAAATTGACTGACTCATAGACTGGAAAGTCCCTTAGCGATCATCTAGCCCTGTGATCATCAACTGTGTCTCTTGGACCTCTAGGGTTCCTCAAGAACCAAAGAAGGAGGTAAGACAGGAACAACTGGCAGGCAGATTTCCACCCACCACCACCACCTGGCCCACCAGCATTTTTCCAGCAACCAGAGAAATTCTGCTCTTCTTAATAGTCTATGCTGGGTTGCTGTGTGTTATCTCACTCTTTTATAGGTGAGTAAACTGCAGAGAGGGGAATGACTTGCTCAGGGTCCCACAGCTAGCTGAGCTGAGCTGAGCTGGCTCCAGCTGTGCTGATTCCCAGAGCCCTCTCTCTGTTGGCACAGGTCATACTGAGACAAGAAAGAAAGCAATGATTTTTGACATGGAGGAGTATCATGATAGCTAACCATCTGTGTTTTCCTCCTGCAGCGAAGTGTGAGGCATTCACTACTGACACGTTTCCATTGCCCGATAGCCCAGGTATGCAGCTGTGCTTGGCAGTGTTCAAGTGGCAGGACAGTGATGAAGTGGTAGCTTTAGGGCTCAAGCCCCCTGAAGGGCCAAACTCACTCCTTAAGTGTCTATCTATTTTGCAATTAGCTAATTCATAAAGGGACCCTGTAACAGTTAGGGTAATTTAATTGCAATCAACGGAGCCCTACTCTAACTAACCTGAAAGAGAGATCGAGAGAGAATACTGAGGAATCCTCCAAACTGACAGTGTCAAGGCATCATGGCTGGAATGAATGAAGGTCAACCAATTTTCCTGAGATTGCAAGGTCATGGGGGAGGGAAACAGGTGGGTGAACTCAGTTCACATGACCACCTACTTAGTGTCCACTGAGGTTCCTTTGTACAACTGCTGGTTCCAGGCTCTCCAGGTCACCATATTTACTGCTTCTCTTGAGCCAAGTCTTGGGTGGCATGGCTCAAGCAGTCACAGGCTACCTAGCCCACAAGTGGCCCTTGCTCCTTCTCCCCTCTCCCAGTCTGACCTGGCTTTTGTCATGCTTCTACCACTCCAAGAATCATAACACCAAACTCTTGTCATACCCCTAAGTAGAGTTTCCATGCTCTCTGAGTATCTTGCAGCCTGGTGTTAATGATTCCTTTGACTCACAAATACAGTTTCTTACTGTGCCCTCTCTTTTGGGAATCTGGGAATGGTTTCTTTGGGACCAGGATAGAGGGCAAGATGCAAAAAAGTGTAGCATGCCGAATTATTCCCCTTCTTTGACAGACCATCTAAGAACTGGACTCAAACTTAGAGTTGGTTCAAGAGTTAAGGGGCAACCTTTGTTCCCCATCTTGGTTTATGAATTTCAGCCTAGAGCAAATAGTCAACTCCAACATATTTCCTCACTGGCTCTCCTAGAAGATCTATGGGGACTTCATACAGACTGAATCCCTACATCAGAGTCCCGGCAGCAAACACAAATTAGGTCCACCCCATGGACTTTGCTGCAAAAACATTTAAACACATAACCTCCAAAGTCACTTCTAGCTCTAAGTGTTCATGATTCTCTGATGAAAACAAAGGGAATTTATTTCTGAGAAGAGGGTGATAAACATCTTACTCAAGGAACCATAATTCATCTGCTGGATTCTGGAGACTCCCTGGCTGATCATTGAGAATACTACCATAATGCTGAATTGCTGCCATTTGCCTGAGAGTTTATGACGTCAGACAGCAGAGTCTGACTTGACCCTTGGAGGAAAAATGTTATCTAAGCTATGAGGCGACAGACCCAGTCTACCCTCGGAACCAAACACATCACTCTCTGGTTGACTCAGGCCAACTGACCAGTGGCTGAGGGGTTGCTGATGGTTGATTGAACAGACCATTTGCAACAGACAGAAAACATGGTCTGTGCCATCTGCTCAGCAAGCAACCTTCATTGTGGCCAAAAGCCAAGGATAAATTCAAATGAAAAAATCAATTCAATTATGCATGTGACTAAGCTATGTTTCACGGTGAGGAAACTAAAAAAGAATTGGTTGTCGCATGTAACTGAAGAATATTTTCCCAACCCCCAAATGGCATGCTATTATGTTTTGAGTTGTTCCTTCAAAATGGGAATGGTTGTTATCAACCATTTGCACTGATCCTTCCAAAAAAAAAAAAAAAAAAAAGTGTTAGCCATACAATATGTGACCGCAACACACAGAGGAGCTAGAAATGTTCAGATGTACCACCCTTCAATCCAAAACACTATTTGAGGTGGGCTTGCCATCTTGGGTAGAGGAGGGATTCCCAGGTATGTTCCTGAAGTAGAAAAAGGCAGACCCTTTGGCAGTTAGTCAACTGTATCATCAGCTCAGTTACACAACTCACTGTTGTGACAGTTGCTGGGATCTTGAAATCAATCCTTTGGCTTGTTTTGAGTAACTCTGCACACCTGGAGTGTTTGGCTTGAGGTATTTCTGAGAAGGGAATAAAAGTTGGAAATAGAAATGGTACATTTCAGTTGACCTCTCATTAGAAGAGGCAGGGACCAAACTTAGCCCAGCAGACACTGAGAATGCTAAGATCAGACTCATGACTCTCAGAACAGGAAGAGAGACTGGGAGAGCAAGCAGTCCAAAGCAAAAACTGATGATAAAAAGAGTAATAGTAAGAATAATAATAGTAAGACTTATGGATTGTAGAGATTTTATTCAGATGCCTAGCCAGCATCCATATCTCCCTTCTTCTTTCCCAACAGAACTTCAATTTTCTTTGGACATCCAAGCTTCCTCCGTGTAGCCTCAGGTGAAGCTGACTGTACCCCTCAGAGCCAGGGTAAGTTCCATTGGTTAAATGTGTCTTACAAGTAATTGGTCAGAACAGGCATGTGACCCAATTCTGGACAATAAGATATGCGCAGAAGTTTGCTGGTAGGATTTAAAAAAATAATAATAAAGTTACTTTGCTTCAAATAGAGAGTCATAGGAGAGACATCCTTTTTCTTCCCCAGGACATTGACATATGTAGATGTGGTGCCTGGAGGTAAGGCACCCATCCTGATACCAGCCTAGGAGTGGAGCTAACACTCAGGATCACAAATAGAAATATGGAAAGAGCCAGGTTCTTGAGGAAGTCACTGAGGAACTAATTTAATCCTGAAGACATCCTCTCCCTAAACTTTCAGTCACATGAGCCATTACACTTCCTTTTCTAAGCCACTCTGAGATGGAGTTTCAATTACTTGCAGCCAAAAACATCCCAAGTTAGAGAATGCTTACCATGTGCCAGCCACTGTGCTTGGTACCCTATAAGCTAAAGGGAAATAATTTCCCCTTATTTGCCTTGTGACAACCCTGTGAGATGAATATCATTGTTATCTGATTCTACAGTTGAGGAAATTAAGTCTTACGGATAATAAATAATTTGTCAGAATCAGCTGGTAAGTGGTGGAGACTAGATTCAATATTTAAGCACTTTGAGTCCAGGACCTACAATTTTAGCCTCCATGCGCTGTAACAGAAAAGGAAAAGGTTTGTTCCAAAAACACCGTAAGTCAGTATCATCCAAGGGTTGAAACCAAGGTCCAGTGCTCTTTCAACGCCCCTAAGGATGGTGATGATTTCAGAGATCAGGAGCCAGTGTGGTCTCTCCTTTAACCAAGGCATCGCTTCTCACAAGACCCATACTCTGGCTTGAATGACTAGCCTTTCTCTTTAATCATTAGCCATATTACCTGGTTCTCTATGCCCTTCCACCTCCTTTTTCATTTCTGCCTTTTCAGCTCATTAATTGACTTTTTGCAGCCATTGAAGAGAGACATGATTATCCTGGAAACCCTTGCCATGACAGGGGTTACATCATTGCCAGTGGGAAGTTCTCACCACCAGGGAAATTAGGCTGTCTGCTGGGAACTTGGAGGATGAGTTGGCAGGTTTCCCATGCTAATTGGTTTCAGTCTTGATTCAGTGGGTCTCCCAAGCCAGGTGACAGCTCAGTAGTGGCCAGAAGTCCCAGACATGGAAAGAAGGCAGACACCTGAAGCTGCTTTAAGCCGAGGATAGGTCACCAGGAGCCCCCCATAGGGACCTCACAGGCCTTTGATTGTCCATGAGTGAAAAGATGTACTGACAATGGCATGACAGACAGATATCATCATGCTAATAGGACAAAGAGAAATGAGGAGCCCACCCTTGCACTGTGGGGTTCTAGAAGTGGGAAAGCAGTAGGATGTCGTGGTTTTGAGCATGGTCTCATAATTAAGCCCATATGGATTTGACTCCCAGTTCAGTTACTTGTTGACTAGTGAATGCAAAAAAGTGAGTAATGGAACATCCCTGAACCTCAGTTTCCTCTTCTGTAAAAAATAAGGGTAGGATGATTGTGGGGATTAGACATGATGAGCATTACTCTGGAACATAGTAAATGCTTAGCGCCTTTGAAGGTAATGACACTGGCTGCAATAATGATGACAATAATGATGAAAAATTGAGTGGATAGAGAACATGTGTTAATTCTCATGGGCAAAATTTCTTCTTAATAACAACTCCAGACAGGTCCCATACTTGAGACTCTCTGCTTCTGTTTTGCCCCATGCTCCCATGTTTCTTCCCTCCTTAAGGAAAGCACAATTTGGTGCACTTGAACTTTACCCAAAAAACTGGATCTTCTGTGACTGACTACAAAGATGATTTCCTATTGTATCAAGCTGTGTTAATGGTGAACACCCACCTCAACTCAGTAGAGCCAATTAGTCAGGCTACATACAGAATTGGAAAAGGTGAACCAACACAGATATGGTTACTTTCAAGAGAAAATGTTGGTTACAGGGTAACTAAGCCTCAGTATTCAAAGCTATTATAATGATCTTATCAGGTTCATGGTGTGAGGACTTGGACTATGCCTTATTCAGATATCTCCACAGGATTTCATTTTATCTGCCATTGAATATGGTGTAGTTATCCAGTTGGCCAAAATATACATGTCTTATCTGACAAGGTAGCAAGGAAGATTTGCACCCAGGTTTCTAAGTCTATTGGTTGAAGTAAGGTATGTGCAGACTATCATTTGAGCAATTTTTTTGGCATCATATTTAATTGGATCCCCTCCTTTTGTGCCTGTATGTGTAAAACTGAAATACATAGAAGAAATGATCTAGTGCAGAGTTGTAACTGTGCTCCATGGATCCCTGGTGGAATGATGAAGGTACTGCCAAGGGTTTGAGGCTAGGGGAAGACTGGAGTTTATGAAACTCTAGAATGCCCACCCATGACTTCAACCAGATCTTCTATTTCTGGTTTCCCTTCTGGGTTTCCTTGTGATGTTACTCAAAAAAATTTTTTAAAGTCTGGACATCACCCTCCTGATTGAACACACTCATTTTTCAGGAGAGGAAACTACGGCCCAGAAAAGTCATCTGACTTCCAAGGTTGCACAGCTAGCTACTAATGGAATCTGGATTAGAATTCCAGACTCAGAGATCAGCACAGTTGCCTAAGAAAAGCTACTGAAGCATTCTCTTGCAAACATACACTTTTAATCTTCATGACTGTCACTGTGAACATCAACAGACACTACTGTCATATACCTCCCTGTGAGCGTGTGATACTATATTTGGCACTTTAGGGCTTAGAGGGGCAGAGTGCAGGGGTAATATCAGGAAGGCTTCTGGAGAATGAATGCCTGGACAAAGTTTTGAATGCTACATATGAGTTTAGCAGGTGGAAAAAGGAAGAAACGGGAGTATTCCAAGCATTAAACCTCTTTGAAATTGAGAACAGTGTTATAAATATAAGTCCTATAGTTCTCACCAAATTACCAAGTGTAGCAGTCAGAGTCCAGTCAGAAAACAGCAAGCAGATTAATATTTCAAATCAGAGGATTTAATCCAAAAAAGTACTTACAAAGTGTTGGAAATGCTAAAAGAACAAAAAGGAAAAGTTGAGGTAAGCCGGAGACTAGGAAAAAGCAGAAAGCAGCTCTATGTTGGGACAAAGACGAGAACATGTTATTATCTAAGTGCAGGAATGCACTTATGACTGCGCCACTGGGGGTGCCAGAAAGGGTGATGGAGCCATGAAGGAGGACCAACAGGGAGGACTCTCCCAGGCCGGTACTGAGCCATTGTGACTGAGGTTGGAATTGGCAGAGATGCAGTCACTCCCAAAGATCACACGAAGAGCACACCATCTCACTTCCTCCCACCATCCAACTTCCTACCAGTGCTTCCCCTTGGCTGAACCTACAAAGCGGGTCTGAGATCTGTGGTTTGCAGGGGTCCAGGCCCTGTAATGCAGAGCAGCGTGTGTAAAGGCAAGAATGGTGCTGAGAATAAGCAGGAAATAACCAGCACACCGTATTTTCTAAATGTAATATTCTTCCCAGAAATGTCCCCAGAGTCTTGCTCCCTCTCCTCTACAAACACACACTGACACAGTGATATATCCACAGTAGCAACCCAGTAGTGGATATTTGCAATTCTTTATCTGTCCAGTACGTGAAGTCTCTTCCTATCTGGGAGGAATCCCCCATTGTACAAAGATGAAGCTCTAGATCCTGGATTTCCCTGCTTACTTGCAGCTAGGAGGTGGCACATGACCAAGGCTCCACCAATCAGATACATCTGTTCCTAGACTTGGAATCAGGAACTAGTGACCCAAAGAAGTAGCAACAGGGAGGTTCCATCCTGATGGAGAAGTAGCCACATCCAGGTTCCAAGTGCTGTGGCAATTGTGTCCTTACCAAACTGGTCTGACATGTGACCTGGCCCTTAATCTCTAGCCTCCCAGGGATTTTGGAAACTATCCAAACCTTTCTAATAATTTCACTTTCTGCTTAAATCATCTAGAATAATTGTCTGTTGCTCACAACAAAGAACCTCTACTAGCATAAACTCCTTCCTTGTTTTGTGACCAGAGATCTTATATCTTCAGTCTAGCCCTTATGATTGCCCATGAGTTTTAGGGAGTTTCATCTCCTACAATATCCAAGAGAAACAGGCACTGGCAAATAAGTAGACTTTGGCCTAGAACCCTCTAGAAGTCCTGAGAGGCTGGGATGTGCTACCAGCCTCCAGCATCCATAGGTATGGAATCAAGCTATCCCCAGCCATGACCATGGAGAAGAGTCACTTGCCTTGAGGGTTAAGTTCAAAACCCAGTGGCAGAGACTGGATCATCTTCATACCTTTCCCACAAAGGTTCACGGCACCCAGGAAGCTCTTGACTTTGTTGCATCTCCTTCCCTCTCCCAAGCCAAGTTCTGTCAGAAGTTATTAGCCTCTACCCCCTTGCAATTTCAGAACCTGCAGCCTCCTTGCGATATCAGTCAGCAATTTCCAAGGACCTCTCTTACTCTAAATCATCATCTATTAAATTAGTCATCTATTGCTGTGTAATAAATCACCTCAAAACTTAGTGGCTTAAAACGATAATAGTATTTATTACTTCCCATGATTTCTGGAGGTCAGGCATTCAGTCAGGGCACAATAGGAATGGCTTATCACTGCTCCACAATGTTTGAGGGTCTCAGCTAGAAAATTCAAATGCTGGAGGTTATACTCATCTGAGGGCTCATTCATTCAGATATCTGACAGTTGATGCTGGCTGCAGACCTAGCTGGGGTGACCAACTGAAACACCTCCCGCACATGGCTTCTCCATGGCTTGGGCTTCCTTACAACATGGCAGCTGCGTTCCAAGAAACAGGTGGAAGCAATATTGCCTTCTAGCCTCAGAAGTCATGTGGCATCACTTCCACCACATTCTGTTGGTCAAGCCAGTTACAAAGATCCACCCCATTTCAAGGGAAGGACACAAAGACCTCCACGTCTCAGTGGAGGAATATCAATGTCATATTGTAAGACAAGCCCATGGAATGGGAGATATATTGATGAAGTTTTCTTGAAAATATTTTCTCCCCAGTCGCCTTCAGTAATTCTCAGGTTTAAAAGGCCTCTTTGGACTCATTCTTCTTTGATCATGTAGCAACTTACTCTGTACCTGACCTTCTAAGTATAGCCGTTCTCAGTGAGTCCACCTACCTTCTAGGAAGGGGACTGCACTCAGTGTGTCCCAGGGGCTCTTCCAGATCCTTCTTCTGAAGAAAAGCAAATAAATGCAAATGTCATCTCAATAGAGCTCTCTGCTACACACACGAACCCAAAGATACTGATTTCACTGACTCCTCGGAGCTGTACACCACATTATGGTTCACACTGCTCTTTTGCTCGCACAGCTCATTGAATCAATAACTCCAAAGTGATTTTTCTGATGAAAAAAATAAATAAAACTACACAGAATTAAGTACAAACTTGGCTCGAAAATTGCTCACACTACACTTTCCCCGCTCAGCTTCTGCCGCCTTGAATTACATTCGTGAAGACCCAGCCCCTCAAGGGCTGACACCTCAGCATAAAATGCATTCCACATCAGCAAGCTTGTTGAGGTGGGAGAGGAAACCCAACAAGGTAGGGTAGGAAGGTGGCTTACACAACAGGAAGAGGAGGCCCTAAACTTGAGTTAATGTTCCCAAGTAAGGATCCTGCAGGAGCTGGATGATTTGGAGATGGAAAGGCAACAGATAAATTGACTGTGCTTTTAGTCCTTAGGCAAAGCATCAGGGATTCATTGCTGAGAATTTTCACAACACCCTCCTGCAGCCTTGCTCCCTCAGTCCTTTGCTGTAGGCCAGGCCTGACTCTGTGTGAGACGAGGGCAAAGTCATGTCAGGGAAGACGGAACTGGGTAAAAACTCTAGACTGCTCAACAACGTAGAGATTCTAGTCCCTGATTTTGATGGAGGAGAATCACTTTAGGTTTCTACCATGACTGTAGAATAGGAGTCACTTGCACTTGTCAAAAAGCTTTAGTTTATCAATGCTCGAATTTGAAATGGGCCTCTCATAGTAAATAAAAAGAATAGCCATCCTTTGAAGATGCTTAGTTTGTGCCAATCACTGAGCCATGCTCTTCACAGGTGTTATTGAATTTGATTGATTAATCAACTTAATCAAACACGTTATTGAGTACCTATCATGGTCTCCTAGAGTTTATATTCTTTGAGGTATGTCCGTTAGAGCTGGGACTAAAACTGCTTCTCTGGGATTCCACAGCCTGACACATTAACCACAAAGCCATAGAACTGCATGCTGGTAATGGGTGTATCTTCCATGACCTGAGGGGTTAGGGCCAGGCATCCAAGGGTTCATCTTGGGCTGCAGGGCTTAGCAGGCTGAACTAAGAGTTTGGAATCCCTTGGTGATTTGTGGAGACAACTCAAAGGAGGAAAATGGAGAGGTTCTCACAGGCCCAGCGTAGGTAGAGAGGATGTCAGAATGACTGGCCAGGCCTAGGTTGGAATTCCAGCTCTGCCACTTGTTAGCTATGTGACCTTGGGTGAGTTACTTCACCTCTCTGTAAAGAGGGGATAAAATAATTAAACAAGATAATGAGCTCAATATAGTCCCTGGCCCACAAGAAGTGATCATTCATTCAATGCTCAGTGAAGATGAAGATAAGGATGAGGATGCAGCCTAGCAGGAGGGTCTCCAGGTGGCAGTCAGAGCCTAGAAGCCAAGAATGAGAGTTGAATATACTGCGAAACAAAGTGGTGAACAAAATCTGCATGCCAGCACCTCAGAGCTAAAGACTGGGGGATTGCACCAAGCTAGGAAAAAGGGAGAAGGTCAAATATCAGAAAGATGCAATTCACTATTTCTTTAATTCGTTCATCCACTCAGTCATTCAGTAAACATTTCCCAGGCCCCTGCTACATGCAAGAAGCTCTGTAGTGCCAAAAGGAATATAGGAACTGGTGCTGTCTGAGAAAGCTGGGCAGAGAGGCAGTCAGGAGCACAAATATCATCAAAAGGCTTTTGGAAATACCAGTCCAGAGATGTGGGGCTATGCTGGTGCATCAGGAAACAGAGTAGGGACTCGCAGCCTTCTGCCATGGTTCAAGTAGCCTCACAGACATTGAATTCTAGCAGTTTAAGATGCCATCAGGGACTAGATTGGAAAGGCCTCCCTGGATGGTCCTGTCCAGTCTGGACCATCCCAAGTAAACCTAATCACTCTTAGAGCCAAGCTCTGAGACAGATGTGGTTTCAGGGGTCTCAGGCTTGCCCCTCACATGTCCAAAACAGGCAGCTACCTACCACTGCAAGGGGCCAGCCAGCCAAAAACGGTCCTTTTGAACTGCCAGAAACCCCCTCACCAGAGCCAGGCCCACAGGGAGACATCCACTCAGCAGCTCCACTCACATGTACCAAGAGCTTACTATGTGCCAGTCTCTGGTCTAGGCCTGGGGATACAGTATTGAATTAAAAAAATGAGGTCCCTGCCCCCTTGGGGTGTATGTTCAGGTTGGGGAAACAAACAGCTAGAGAGCCACAATCCCTTATCTGAAACATTCACCACAGATATTTTGGGGGGAAAGAGAATTTTTCACATTTTAGAGAGGTCATGCTGTTCAAATTCCATGTAATACGTTATACCCCATGGAGTCTGAGCCAGCTCTTCATAGTCAAACACATTAACAGTTCTGTAGCTGCACATATCCATGTTTACACTAAGAGGGATAAATTAAGAAAAAAGATAGTTTCACATCAGTTCAGGTCATATTTTGCTACAAAAACTGCAGATTTATATCAAAAACAAACTGTTGCATGTCCAAACTATTTTTTATAATGTTCTACCTTGAGGGCATTTGGAATTTCAGAATTACAGAGGAGGACTGTAAACAAGATAATTTTAGATAGTGATACAGGCAATGAAGATAATCAAAGAGGATCATATAATCCTGAGTGAGGCAGGGAGAGAGCAACTTCACGTAAGATGGGCTCTTATCTGAAGCACCATGCAGGACCTTCATACACATTGTCTCATGTCATCCCTCTACTCCCTGGGAGGTAATGCTGTCTCTTCCATTTTACAGTAAGGAGCCGGAGGACTGGTACCATTCAGAACCTCGTTCTACGCCAGCATTTCCCAAATCTCCGCAAACAAATACCACTCGTGGTTTTACCACATTCACATACCACACTGCTAGTCCTTTAGGTTCTCCTTTAAATCAAATCAGTTTTTTTAACTTACATAAATTTATTTTTAAAGGAAGCATTATAGAACTACCATAAGTGGAAAGATAGTTTCTTCGTAATACACATACAAATGTTTGCCTCAACGCTACCTAAACGTTATCTATGTAGACCACACTTTGAGAAATGCTGACCTATAGGCCAACAAGCGGAACTCAGCCTGAGCCCAACAGTCTTCCTCTTGCCAGGCACTGCCATTCTAGACCAGGGTGGTAGCAAAGACCAACTGGACCCATTTCCCCAGCTCACTCCACATCTTAGACCCAGTGGAGTCTTCACCTTCCTAGGAATGTGTCCAGAATGGACTCTGAGGATCAAAGAAGAGGAGGAGCCTCCAGGCACTGTGCCAGCGCCTTGTTGAAGCTTCACAATCCTGGGGTGGATGACACTACTACTCTCATTTCACAAAAGAGGACACTAAGACAAGGGGGGGAGGCCAAGGTCAGAGAGCAACCAGAGGCAGAGCTGGACCTCAAACTCGGCTCTCAGACCTCCAAAGCTTTCACTCAGTATTTCCAGCCTCAGCCTTGCCCAATACTGCTCGCATTCTCCCTTAGGGTTCCCAGAGCGCTCTGCTACACAGCTCTACTAAAGTTCTTCCTCACCTACCAAGCCAAGAGCTCCTAGAAGGCACAGCCCATGTCTTAGTGCTCCCTGAAGACTGTCAGATCTATGAAAGCAGGGATCATTTCTGTCTCATTCAGCTTTGTGTCCCCTTCACATAGTGCAGTGCCTGACACCTCCAGGAGGTGCTCAAAACTACTTGTTGAATGAATGAATGGATAGACGAAAGAATGGCTGGGTATCCACCCACGAACCTGGTATCCCAATACCTAGAACAGTGCTTGGCATATAGAAAGAGCTCAGTAAAGACTTGTGGAATCATTAAATAACACTCCTGTTACTTACAGATTAAGTAGAACTAAGAGTTTCTAATTCTGTTACCTAGAATTCAAAAGAAAATGAATTTTAAATGGGATGTTCTTCTGTTTAAATAAACAAACAAGCTACCAATAGGCAAAGAAAGAAGAGAGAACACTTTTTAATTCAGTTACTCAAGATCAATATTCAGATAAACTTAAAATGTTAAAAGCCTTGGATTTGAAACCAAACCTAAGCCCGAAAAGAGACATCTTTTTGGCAATGTGCTTCCACAAGAACACTTGCTGTAATTCCCAGCGTTTGTATCAATTCCCCAGAGGTTGATGGCACCGACCAAATTTAAGTGATTAAATGTGTTCCTGGAATTCTCAAGTGTTCCTCCTGACTCATATGGAAGGTGTGTGCTCGGGGAACGGAGGGAATATCTGACGATCTCTACTGTTCAGTGAATGTGGGTGTGGAAGGGTGGAGAGGAAGGATAGGGGCCCACGAGTCCCTTATTTCACAGGGCTTGGAAATTTAATATAATGTGAAACCAGCTGCATGTAGAAGGGCACATTGGGTTCTCTGTCAAATCCATTCTTGTTTTACGACGTGATCATCTCAGGAAACACACTCATCAGGCACACTCCACTGGAATCTCAGATGTATTTAGCAAGCCCCTAGAATAAATTCTCAGAGACAGAGATTTGCCTAGCACAGGGCAGATCAAGCATCTTACTCCTCCAAGTCAATAAGACAGAAGATGCAGGATTGTTGTACGTATTCAGTGATAGCAGGGGAAGTGTCTAACTCAGTGCCTAGCACGTAAGAATCCAAGAATTCCCTTTTGTAGTAATAAAAAAGCTCCATGTAACCAAATTCTGTCCAGGTCCCAAATAATTATTTACATAATAAGGGCAATTTGGAAATTGCCTGAATTTCTTTCCTTTCATTTTTTTCCCCAGACAGCCCTTTGAGGCCCGTTGACAATGGATGTATTTAATCTCCATGCAGTTGAGGAGGCAATCAAGGCTAAGACAATCAGGCAACTGACCCAAAGTCACACAGCAAGGATGTGGCCGAGCTGGGATGGAAGTGCAGTGTTTTGGACTCCAGGGGCTATTTTCCTGGACTCCTCTGCCTCTCCCAGTTGCTGATTTGGCTATGTCTTGACCAGCCCCACCCATGGATGAAGCAGGTAGTCATTTGAGATGAGTGATTTTTTTTTTTTTTTTTTTTTTAGAGAATTGAAATTTCAACATTATTGCGGATAACCACAGGATTAGAGAATGTGGCTTTCAATCTATGGCAAAGTGGACTTGCCCATTCTTTACTTTTTTTTTTTTTAACATCGTTATTGGAGTATAATTGCTTTACAATGGTTTGTCAGTTTCTGCTTTATAACAAAGTGTATCAGTTATACATATACATATGTTCCCATATCTCCTCCCTCTTGCGTCTCCCTCCCTCCCGCCCTCCCTATCCCACCCCTCCAGATGGTCACAAGGCACCGAGCTGATCTCCCTGTGCTATGCGGCTGCTTCCCACTAGCTATCTATTTTACATTTGGTAGAGTATGTATCTCCATGCCACTCTCTCACTTTGTCACAGCTTACTCTTCCCCCACCCCATATCCTCAAGTCCATTCTCTAGTAGGTCTGTGTCTTTGTTCTCGTCTTACCCCTAGGTTCTTCATGACCTTTTTTTTTTCTTAGATTCGATATATATGTGTTAGCAAATGGTATTTGTCTTTCTCTTTCTGACTTACTTCACTCTGTATGACAAACTCTAGGTCCATCCACCTCACTACAAATAACTCAATTTCGTTTCTTATTATAGCTGAGTAATATTCCATTGTATATATGTGCCACATCTTCTTTACCCATTCATCGGATGATGGACACTTAGGTTGCTTCCATCTCCTGGCTATTGTAAATAGAGCTGCAATGAACATTTTGGTACATGACTCTTTTTGAATTTTGGCTTTCTCAGGGTATATGCCCAGTAGTGGGATTGCTGGGTCATATGGTAGTTCTATTTGTAGTTATTTAAGGAACCTCCATACTGTTCTCCGTAGTGGCTGTACCAATTCACATTTGCACCAGCAGTGCAAGAGTGTTCCCTTTTCTCCACACCTTCTCCAGCATTTATTGTTTCTAGATTTTTTTTTTCTTGTGGTACGCGGGCCTCTCACTGTTGTGGCCTCTCCTGTTGTGGAGCACAGGCTCCGGACGCGCAGGCTCAGCGGCCAAGGCTCACGGGCCCAGCTGCTCCGTGGCATGTGGGATCTTCCCGGATCGGGGCATGAACCCGCGTCCCCTGCATCGGCAGGCGGACTCTCAACCACTGTGCCACCAGGGAAGCCCTGTTTCTAGATTTTTTGATGATGGCCATTCTGACCAGTGTGAGATGATATCTCACTGTAGTTTTGATTTGCATTTCTCTAATGTTTAATGATGTTGAGCATTCTTTCATGTGTTTGTTGGCAATCTGTATATCTTCTTTGGAGAAATGTCTATTTAGGTCTTCTGCCCATTTTTGGATTGGGTTGTTTGTTTTTTTGTTATTGAGCTGCATGAGCTACTTGTAAAATTTGGAGATTAATCCTTTGTCAGTTGCTTCATTTGCAAATATTTTCTCCCATTCTGAGCGTTGTCTTTTGGTCTTGTTTATGATTCCCTTTGCTGTGCAAAAGCTTTGAAGTTTCATTAGCTCCCATTTGTTTATTTTTGTTTTTATTTCCATTTCTCTAGGAGGTGGGTCAAAAAGGATCTTGCTGTGATTTATGTCATAGAGTGTTCTGCCTATGTTTTCCTCTAAGAGTTTGATAGTTTCTCGCCTTACATTTAGGTCTTTAATCCATTTTGAGCTTATTTTTGTATATGGTGTTAGGGAGTGTTCTAATTTTATTCTTTTACATGCAGCTGTCCTGTTTTCCCAGCACCACTTATTGAAGAGGCTGTCCTTTCTTCACTGTACATTCCTGCCTCCTTTATCAAAGATAAGGTGACCATATGTGTGTGGGTTTATCTCTGGGCTTTCTATCCTGTTCCATTGATCTATATTTCTTTTTTTGTGCCAGTACGATACTGTCTTGATTACTGTAGCTTTGTAGTATAGTCTGAAGTCATGGAGCCTGATTCCTCCAGCTCTGTTTATCGTTCTCAAGATTGCTTTGGCTATTGGGGGTCTTTTGTGTTTCCATGCAAATTGTGAAATTTTTTCTTCTAGTTCTGTGAAAAATGCCAGTGGTAGTTTGATAGGGATTGCATTGAATCTATAGATTGCTTTGGGTAGTAGAGTCATTTTCACAATGTTGATTCTTCCAATCGAAGAACATGGTATATCTCTTCATCTATTTGTATCATCTTTAATTTCTTTCATCAGTGTCTTATAATTTTCTGCATACAGGTCTTTTGTCTCCTTAGGTAGGTTTTTTCCTAGATATTTTATTCTTTTTGTTGCGGTGGTAAATGGGAGTGTTTTCTTAATTTCACTTTCAGATTTTTCATCATTAGTGTATAGGAATGCCAGAAATTTCTGTGCATTAATTTTGTATCATGCTACTTTACCAAATTCATTGATTAGCTCTAGTAATTTTCTGATAGCATCTTTAGGATTCTCTATGTATGGTATCATGTCATCTGCAAACAGTGACAGCTTTACTTCTTCTTTTCCAATTTGGATTCCTTTTATTTCCTTTTCTTCTCTGAATGCTGTAGCTAAAAGTTCCAAAACAATGTTGACTAAGAGTGGTGAGAGTGGGCAACCTTGTCTTGTTCCTGATCTTAGTGGATATGGCTTCAGTTTTTCACCATTGAGGACGATGTTGGCTGTGGGTTTGTCACATATGGCCTTTATTATGTTGAGGAAAGTTCCCTCTATGCCTGCTTTCTGCAGGGTTTTTATCATAAATGGGTGGGGAAATCAAAAGAAAGCTGGAGTAGCAATTCTCATATCAGACAAAATAAACTGTAAAATAAAGACTATTACAAGTGACAAAGAAGGACACTACATAATGATCAAGGGATCGATCCAAGAAGAAGATATAACAATTGTAAATATTTATGCACCCAACATAGGAGCACCTCAATACATAAGGCAAATACTAACAGCCATAAAAGGGGAAATAGACAGTAACACATTCATAGTAGGGGACTTTAACACCCCACTTTCACCCATGGACAGATCATCCAAAATGAAAATAAATAAGGAAACACAAGCTTTAAATGATACATTAAACAAGATGGACTTAATTGATATTTATAGGACATTCCATCCAAAAACAGCAGAATACACATTTTTCTCAAATGCTCATGGAACATTCTCCAGGATAGATCATATCTTCGGTCACAAATCAAGCCTTAGTAAATTTAAGAAAATTGAAATTGTATCAAGTACCTTTTCCAACCACAGCGCTATGAGACTAGATATCAGTTACAGGAAAAGATCTGTAAAAAATACAAACACATGGAGACTAAACAATACACTACTTAATAACAAAGTGATCACTGAAGAAATCAAAGAGGAATTAAAAAAATACCTAGAAACAAATGACAGTGGAGACACAACGACCCAAAACCTATGGGATGCAGCAGAAGCAGTTCTAAGAGGGAAGTTTATAGCAATACAATCCTACCTTAAGAAACAGGAAACATCTGGAATAAACAACCTAACCTTGCACCTAAAGCAATTAGAGAAAGAAGAACAAAAAATCCCCAAAGTTAGCAGAAGGAAAGAAATCATAAAAATCAGATCAGAAATAAATGAAAAAGAATTGAAGGAAATGATAGCAAAGATCAATAAAACTGAAAGCTGGTTCTTTGAGAAGATAAACAGAATTGATAAACCATTAGCCAGACTCATCAAGAAAAAAAGGGAGAAGACTCAAATCAATAGAATTAGAAATGAAAAAGGAGAAGTAACAACTGACACTGCAGAAATACAAAAGATCATGAGAGATTACTACAAGCAACTCTATGCCAATAAAATGGACAACCTAGAAGAAATGGACAAATTCTTAGAAATGCACAACCTGCCAAGACTGAATGAGGAAGAAATAGAAAATATGAACAGACCCATCACAAGCACTGAAATTGAAACTGTGATTAAAAATCTTCCAGCAAACAAAAGCCCAGGACCAGATGGCTTCACAGGCTAATTCTATCAAACATTTAGAGAAGAGCTAACACCTATCCTTCTCAAATTCTTCCAAAATATAGCAGAAGGAGGAACACTCCCAAACTCCTTCTACGAGGCCACCATCACCTTGATACCAAAACCAGACAAGGATGTCACAAAGAAAGAAAACTACTGGCCAATATCACTGATGAACATAGATGCAAAAATCCTCAACAAAATACTAGCAAACAGAATCCAACAGCACATTAAAAGGATCATACACCATGATCAAGTGGGGTTTATTCCAGGAATGCAAGGATTCTTCAATATACGCAAATCAATCAATGTGATACACCATATTAACAAATTGAAGGAGAAAAACCATATGATCATCTCAATAGATGCAGAGAAAGCTTTCAACAGCATTCTTTACTCTTGAGTCAGGTGGGCTTTTCTAGCAGGCATGGTCGAGGTAGACATTTTCAGGGGTGGGTCCCTTACGGCACAGAGGTACTGAGCAGATCAGAATGTTAGCGTCTGCTCAGGTAAGCAGCTCTTAAATGAACGCCTATCACAGACAGGCCTTGAAAGTTGCTTCCTTCTTAAAATTGCCAATCAGTCAATGCGTAAGTCATTCTTCTTCCTCTAGAGAAGGGCTCCTGAGGTTAGGGGAGAGAAGCCAGGGTGAGCACTAACTCTAGCTAATGGAGCCTCAGGAGTTGGGAATACATATCTCCCCGGTACCCATCTAATTGAATGTTAGATTCTTTACACGAATTGTTTCAAGTAATCTTCACATTTTTATCACCATTTTATAGATGAGGCAACTCACACTTAAAGATGCTACTTTACCTAAGATTGTATAGTTTGCAATAGGAAGACCTCTGTGTGATTTGACACTTGTCTTTAGTTCCGCTGCTATGTTTTGTAAAGAAATGAACTAGCAAGAGGACCTTCAAGATGGCGGAGGAATAAGATGTGGAGATCACCTTCCTCCCCACAAATACATCAGAAATACGTCTACATGTGGAACAAGTCCTACAGAATACCTACTGAATACTGGTAGAAGACCTCAGACTTCCCAAAAGGCGAGAAACTCCCCAAGTACCTGGGTAGGGCAAAAGAAAAAAGAAAAAACAGAGACAAAAGAATAGGGATGGGACCTGCACCTCTGGGAGGGAGCTGTGAAGGAGGAAAAGTTTCCACACACTAGGAAGCCCCTTCACTGGCGGGGAGGTGGGGTGGCAGGGGGATAAGCTTTGGAGCCATGGGGGAGAGCGCAGCAACAGGGATGCAGAGGGCAGAGATTCCCACACAGAGGATCACTGCCGACCAGCACTCACCAGCCCGAGAGGCTTGTCTGCTCACCTGCCAGGGCAGGTGGGGGCTGGGAGCTGGGGCTTGGGCTTCCGAGGTCAGATCCCAGGGAGAGGACTGGGGTTGGCTACGTAAACACAGCCTGAGGGGGCTAGTGCACCACAGCTAGCCAGGAGGGATTCCGGGAAAAAGTCGACCTGTGTAAGAGGCAAGAGACCATTTTTTCGGGGTGTGCAAGGAGAGGGGATTCAGAATATCGCCTAAACAAGCTCCAGAGATGGACGCGAGCCACGGTTATCAGCGTGGACCCCAGAGACAGACATGAAACGATAAGGCTGCTGCTGCAGCCACCAGGAAGCCTGTGTGCAAGCACAGGTCACTATCCACACCACCCCTCCCAAGAGCCTGTGCAGCCCGCCGCTGCCAGGTTCCAGGGACAACTTCCCCGGGAGAACACACAGCGTGCCTCAGGCTGTTGCAATGTCACGCCGGCCTCTGCCACCACAGGCTCGCCCCACATTCCGTACCCCTCCCTCTCCCCGGCCTGAGTGAGCCGGAGCCCCCTAATCAGACGCTCCTTTAACTCCCCCCTGTCTGGGCGAAAAACAGACGCCAGAGGGCAACCTACATGCAGAGGCGGGACCAAATCCAAAGCTGAACCCCAGGAGCTGTGCAAACAAAGAAGAGAAAGGGAAATTTCTCCGTGCAGCCTCAGGAGCAGCGGATTAAATCTCCACAATCAACTTGATGTATCCTGCATCTGTGGAATACCTAAATAGACAACGAATCATCCCAAAATTGAGACGGTGAACTTTGGGAGCAACTGTAGACTTGGCATTTGCTGTATGCGACTGACTAGCTTCTGATTTATATGCTTATCTTAGTTTAGTTTTTAGCACTTGTTATCATTGGTGGGTTTGTTTATTGGTTTGGTTGCTCTCTTCTTTTTTTTTTAACTTTTTAAATTTAGTAATATACTTTTAAAATTTTTTATTTTAGTAACTTATTTTATTTTTCTTCCTTTTTTTTTTTTAAAGAAGATGTTGGGGTAGGAGTTTATTAATTTATTTATTTTTGCTGTGTTGGGTCTTTGTGTGTGAGGGCTTTCTCTAGTTGTGGCAAGCGGGGGCCACTCTTCATCGCGGTACACGGGCCTCTCACTATCGTGGCCTCTCTTGTTGCAGAGCACAGGCTCCAGACGCGCAGGCTCAGTAGTTGTGGCTCACGGGCCTAGTTGCTCCGTGGCATCTGGGATCCTCCCAGACTAGGGCTCGAACCTGTGTCCCCTGCATTAGCAGGCAGATTCTCAACCACTGCGCCACCAGGGAAGCCCTTTCTTCCTGTTTTTTTACTTCCTTTTCTTCTGAGCCATGTGTCTGACATGGTCTTGGTGCTCCGGGCAGGTGTCAGGCCTGAGCCTTGGAGGTGGGAGAGCTGAGTTCAGGACACTGGACCAGCAGAGACCTCCTGGCCCCATGTAACATCAACTGGCGAGAGATCTCCCAGAGATCTCTGTCTCAATGCTTAGACCCAGCTCCACTCAATGACCAGCAAGCTCCAGTGCTGGATACCCAATGCCAAACAACTAGCAGGACAGGAACGCAAACCCACCCATCAGCAGAGAGGCTGCCTAAAATCATAATAAGTTCACAGACACCCCAAAACACACCAGACGTGGTCCTGCCCACCAGAAAGACAAGATCCAGCCTCATCCACCAGAACACAGGCACCAGTCCCCTCCACCAGGAAGCCTACACAACCCACTGAACCAACCTTACCCACTCAGGGCACAAACCAAAAACAATGGGAACTACGAATCTGCAGCCTGAGAAAAGTAGACCCCAAACACAGCAAGTTAAGCAAAATGAGAAGACAGAGAAATACACAGCAGATGAAGGAGCAAGGTAAAAACCCACCAGAACAAACAAATGTAGAGGAAATAGGCAGTCTATCTGAAAAAGAATTCAGAGTAATGATAGTAAAGATGATCCAAAATCTTGGAAAAGAATGAAGAAAATAAAAGAAACGTTTAACAAGGACCTAGAAGAACTAAAAAGCAAATAAACAATGATGAACAACAAAATAAATGAAATTTAAAATTCTCTAGAAGGAATCAATAGCAGAATAACTGAGGCAGAAGAACGGATAGGTGACCCAGAAGATAATATAGTGGAAATAACTACCACAGAGCGGAATAAAGAAAAAACAATGAAAAGAATTGACGACAGTCTCAGAGACTTCTGGGACAACATTAAACACACCAACATTCGAATTATAGGGGTTCCAAAAGACGAGAAAAAGAAAAGGACTGAGAAAATATTTGAAGAGATTGTAGTTGAAAACTTCCCTAATATGGGAAAGGAAATACTGAATCAAGTGCAGGAAGTGCAGAGATTCCCATACAGGATATATCCAAGGAGAAACATGCCAAGACACATACTAATCAAACTATCAAAAATTAAATACAAAGAACAGATATGAAAAGCAGCAAGGGAAAAGCAACCAATAACATACATGGGAATCCCCATAAGGTTAAGAGCTGAACTTTCAGCAGAAACTCTGCAAGCCAGAGGGAGTGACAGGACATATTTCAAGTGATGAAAGGGAAAAACCTACAACCAAAATTACTCTACCCAGCAATGATCTCATTCAGCTTCGACAGAGAAATTAAAACCTTTTCAGACAAGCAAAAGCTAAGACAATTCAGCACCACCAAACCAGCTTCACAACAAATGCTGAAGGAACTTCTCTAGGCAGGAAACACAAGAGAAGGAAAAGACCTACAATAACAAACCCAAAACAATTAAGAAAATCGTAATAGGAACATACGTATCAATAATTAGCTTAAATGTAAATGGATTAAATGCTCCAACCAAAAGACATAGGCTGAATGGATACAAAAACAAGACCTGTATATATGCTGTCTACGAGAGACCCACTTCAGACCTAGGGACACGTACAGACTGAGAGTGAGAGGATGGAAAAGATTTCCATGCAAATGGAAATCAAAAGAAAGCTGGAGAAGCAATTCTCATATCAGACAAAATAGACTTTAAAATAAAGACTATTAGAAGAGACAAAGAAGAACACTACATAATGATCAAGGGATCAATCCAAGAAGAAGATATAACAATTGTAAATATTTATGCACCCAACATAGGATCACCTCAATACATAAGGCAAATGCTAACAGCCATAAAAGGGAAAATCGACAGTAACACAATAATAATAGGGGACTTTAACACCCCATTTTCACCAATGAACACATCAACCAAAATGAAAATAAATAATGAAACACAAACTTTAAATGACACATTAAACAAGATGACCTTAATTGATATTTATAGGACATTCCATCCAAAAGCAACATAATACACTTTCTTCTCAAGTGCTCATAAAATATTCTCCAGGATAGATCATATCTTGGATCACAAATCGATCCTTGGTAAATTTAAGAAAATTGAAGTCGAATCATGTATCTTTTCCAACTACAGTGCTATGACACTAGATATCAATTAGAGGGAAAAAACTGGAAAAAATACAAACACATGGAGGCTAAGCAATACGCTACTAAATAGCCAAGAGATCACTGAAAAAACAAAGAGGAAATTAAAAAATAGCTAGAAACAAATTACAGTGAAAACTCAATGGCCCAAAACCTATGGAATGCAGGAAAAGTAGTTTTAAGAGGGAACTTTATACAATCCTACCTCAGGAAACAACAAACATCTCAAATAAACAACCTAAAGCAATTAGAGAAAGAAGAACAAAAAAACCCTAAAGTTATCAAAAGGAACCAAATCATATAGATCAGATCAGAAATAAATGAAAAAGAAATGAAGGAAACGATAGCAAGAATCAATAAAACTAAAAGCTGGTCTTTGAGAAGATAAACAAAATTGATAAACCATTAGCCAGACTCATCAAGAAAAAAAGGGAGAAGACTCAAATCAGCACAATTAGAAAAGAAAAAGAAGTTACAACTGATACTGCAGAAATACAAAGGATCATGAGAGATTACTGCAAGCAACTATATGCCAATAAAATGGACAACCTGGAAGAAATAGACAAATTCTTAGAAAAGCACAACCTTCCGAGACTGAACCAGGAAGAAATAGAAAATATAAACAGACCAATCACAAACACTGAAATTGAAACTGTGATTAAAAATCTTCCAAAAAACAAAAGCCCAGGACCAGATGGCTTCACAGGCGAATTCTATCAAACATTTAGAGAAGAGCTAACACCTATCCTTCTCAAACTCTTCCAAAATATAGCAGAGGGAGGAACACTCCCAAACTCATTCTACGAGGCCACCATCACCCCGATACCAAAACCAGACAAAGATGTCACAAAAAAAGAAAACTACAGGACAATATCACTGATGAACATGGATGTGAAAATCCTCAACAAAATACTAACAAACACAACCCAGAAGCACATTAAAAGGATCATACACCATGATCAAGGGGGGTTTATCCCAGGAATGCAAGGATTCTTCAGTATACACATATCAATCAATGTGATACACCTTATTAAAAAATTGAAGGATAAAAAACGTATGATCACCTCAGTAGATGCAGAAAAAGTTTTCAGCAAAATTCAATATCCATTTATGATAAAAAACTCTCCAGAAAGTAGGCATAGAGGGAACTTACTTCAACGTAATAAAGGCCATATATGTCAAACCCACAGCCAACATCTTTCTCAATGGTGAAAACCTGAAATCATTTCCACTAAGATCAGGAAAAAGACAAGGCTGTCCTATCTCACCACTATTACTCAACATAGTTTTGGAAGTTTTAGCCAAAGCAATCAGCGAAATAAAAGAAAGAAATGGAATCCAAATTGGAAAAGAAGACGTAAAACTGTCACTGTTTGCAGATGACAAGATAGTATACATAAAAAATCCTAAAGATGCTACCAGAAAACTACTAGAGCTAATCTATGAATTTGGTAAAGTAGCAGGATATAAAATTAATGCACATAAATCTCTTTCATTCCTATACACTACTGATGAAAAATCTGAAACAGAAATTGAGGAAACACTCCCATTTACCATTGCAACAAAAAAATAAAATACCTAGGAACAAACCTACCTAAGGAGACAAAAGACATGTATGCAGAAAACTATAAGAAATTGATGAAAGAAATTAGAGATGGTACAAACAGATGGAGAGATATACCATGTTCTTGGACTGGAAGAATCAACATTGTGAAAATGACTATACTACCCAAAGCAATCTACATATTCAGTGCAATCCCTATCAAACTACCACTGGCATTTTTCACAGAACTAGAAGAAAAAATTCCACAATTTGTATGGAAACAAAAAAAAACCCAAATAGGCAAAGCAATCTTGAGAAAGAAAAACGGAGCTGGAGGAATCAGGCTCCCTGACTTCTGACTATACTGCAAAACCACAATAATCAAGAAAGTATGGTACTGGCACAAAAACAGAAATATAGATCAATGGAACAGGATAGAAAGCCCAGAGATAAACCCATGCACATATGGTCACCTTATCTTTGGTAAAGGAGGCAAGACTATACAATGGAGAAAAGACAGCCTCTTCAATAAGTGGTGCTGGGAAAACTGGACAGCTACATGTAAAAGAATGAAATTAGGGCTTCCCTGGTGGCGCAGTGGTTGAGAGTCCGCCTGCCAATGCAGGGGACGCGGGTTCGTGCCCCGGTCCGGGAGGATCCCACATGCCGTGGAGCAGCTGGGCCCGTGAGCCATGGCCGCTGAGCCTGCGCGTCCGGAGCCTGTGCTCCGCAACAGGAGAGGCCACAACAGTGAGAGGCCCACATACCGCAAAAAAAAAAAAAAAAAAGAATGAAATTAGAACACTCCCTAACACCATACACAAAAATAAACTCAAAATGGATTAAAGACCTAAATGTAAGACTGGACGCTATAAAATTCTTAGAGGAAAAGATAGGCAGAACATTCTATCACATAAATCACAGCAAGATCTTTTTTGATCCACCGCCTAGAGTAACGGAAATAAAACCAAAAATAAACAAATGGGACCTAATGAAACTTCAAAGCTTTTGCACAGTAAAGGAAACTATAAACAAGATGAAAAGAGAATCCTCAGAATGGGAGAAAATATTTGCAAACGAAGCTACTGACAGATAATTAATCTCCAAAATATACAAGCAACTCATGCAGCTCAATATCAACAAAGCAAACAACCCAATCAAAGAATGGGCAGAAGACTTAAATACACATTTCTCCAAAAAAGACATACAGATGGCTAAGAAGCACGTGAAAAGCTGTTCAACATCACTAATTATTACAGAAATGCAAATCAGACCTACAATGAGGTATCACCTCACACCAGTTAGAGTGGGCATCATCAGAAAATCTACAAACAACAAATGCTGGAGAGGGTGTGGAGAAAAGGGAACCCTCTTGCACTGTTGGTGGGAATGTAAATTGATGCAGCCACTATGGAGAACAGTATGGAGGTTCCTGAAAAAACTAAAAATAGAACTACCATATGACCCAGCAATCACACTACTGGGCATATACCCTGAAAAAACCGTAATTCAAAAACAGTCATGTACCACAATGTTCATTGCAGCTCTATTTATAATAGGCGGGACATAGAAGCAACCTAAGTGTCCATCGACAGATGAATAGGAACTACGCGACTGAAGCAACATTTCTGACCTACTTCACTCTGTATGACAGTCTCCAGGTCCATCCACATCTCTACAAATGACCCAATTTCATTCCTTTTTATGGCTGAGTAGTATTCCATTCTATATATGTACCACATCTTCTTTATCCATTCATCTATCATTGTGCATTTAGGTTGCTTCCATGACCTGGCTGTTGTAAATAGTGCTGCAGTGAACATTGGGATGCATGTGTCTTTTGGAATTATGGTTTTCTCTGGGTATATGCCCAGTAGTGGGATTGCTGGGTCATATGGTAGTTCTATTTGTAGTTTTTTAAGGAACCTCCCTACTGTTCTCCATAGTGGCTGTATCAATTTACATTCCCACCAACAGTGCAAGAGGGTTCCCTTTTCTCCACACCCTCTCCAGCATTTGTTGTTTGTTGATTTTCTGATGATGCCCATTCTAACTGGTGTGAGGTGATACCTCATTGTAGTTTCGATTTGCATTTCTTTAATAATTAGTGATGCTGAGCAGCTTTTCATGTGCTTCCTGGCCATCTGTATGTCTTCTTTGGAGAACTCACTTTTTAGGTCTTCTATCCATTTTTTTATTGGGTTGTTTGTTTTTTTAATATTGAGCTGCATGAGCTGTTTATATTTGGAGATTAATCCTTTGTCCGTTGATTCATTTGCAAATATTTTCTCCCATTCTGAGGGTTGTCTTTTCTTCTTGTTTATAGTTTCCTTTGCTGTGCAAAAGCTTTTAAGTTTCATTAGGTCCCATTTGTTTATTTTTGTTTTTATTTCCATTACTGTAGGAGGTGGATCAAAAATATCTTGCTGTGATTTATGTCATAGCGTGTTCTTCCTGTGTTTTCCTCCAAGAATATTATAGTGTCTGGTCGTACATTTAGATCTTTAATCCATTTTGAGTTTATTTTTGTGTATGGTCTTAGGGAGTATTCTAATTTCATTCTTTAACATGTAGCTGTCGAGTTTTCCCAGCAACAATTATTGAAGAGACTGTCTTTTCTCCATTGTATATCCTTGCCTCCTTCTTCATAGAACAGTTGAGCTTAAGTGTCTGGGTTTATCTCTTGGCTGTCTATCCTGTTCCATTGATCTATATTTCTGTTTTTGTGCCAGTACCATAGTCTTGATTACCGGAGCTTTGTAGTATAGTCTGAAGTCCAGGAGCCTGATTCCTCCAGCTCCATTTTTTTTCCTCAAGACTGCTTTGGCTATTCAGGGTCTTTTGTGTCTCCATACA
Organism: Stenella coeruleoalba; assembly: GCF_951394435.1. Lineage (NCBI taxonomy): Eukaryota > Metazoa > Chordata > Mammalia > Artiodactyla > Delphinidae > Stenella > Stenella coeruleoalba. The sequence goes on from NC_137148.1 coordinate 136,159,022, forward strand.
AATTTTAAGATTTTTTCTTCTTGTCCTGTGAAAAATGCCACTGGTAATTTGATAGGGATTGCATTGAATCTGTAGATTGCTTTGGGGAGTATAGTCATTTTCACAATATTGATTCTTCCAGTCCAAGGACATGGTATATCTCTCCATCTGTTTGTGTCATCTTTGATTTCTTTCATCAGTGCCTTAAAGTTTTCTGAGTACAGGCCTTTTACCTCCTTAGTAGGTTTATTCCTAGGTATTTTATTATTTTTGTTGCAGTGGTGAATGGGATTGTTTCCTTAATTTCTTTTTCTGATCTTCCTTTGTTAGTGTATAGGAATGCAAGAGATTTCTGTGCATTAATTTTGTATCCTGCAACTTTACCAAATTCATTGATTAGCTCTAGTAGTTTTCTGGTGGCATCTTTAGGACTCTCTATGTATAGTATCATGTCATCTGCAAACAGTGAGTTTTACTTCTTCTTTTCCAATTTGGATTCCTTTTATTTCTTTTTCTTTTCTAATTGCTGTGGCTAGCACTTCCAAAATTATGTTGAATAATAGTGGCAAGAGTGGACATCCTTGTCTCGTTCCTGATGTTAGAGGAAATGCTTTCAGTTTTTCACCATTGAGAACGATTTTGGCTGTGGGTTTGTCATATATGGCCTTTATTATGTTGAGGTAGTTCCCTCTATGCCCACTTTCTGGAGAGTTTTTATCATAGATGGGTGTTGAAATCTTTTTCTGCATCTATTGAGATGATCATATGGTTTTTATCCTTCAATTTTTTAACATGGTGTATTGATTGATATGTGTATACTGAAGAATCCTTGCATTCCTGGGATAAACCCCCCTTGGTCATGGTGTATTATCCTTTTATTGTGGTGCTGGATTCTGTTTGCTAGCATTTTGTTGAGGATTTTTGCATCCATGTTCATCAGTGATATTGGCCTGTAATTTTCTTTTTTTTTGCAATATCTCTGTCTGGTTTTGTTATCAAGTTTATCGTGGCCTAGTAGAAAGAGTTTTGGAGTGTTTCCTCCTCTGCAATTTTTTGGCAGAGTTTGAGAAGGATGGGTATTAGCTCTTCTCTAAATGTTTGATAGAACTCATCTGTGAAGCCGTCTGGTCCTGGACTTTTGTTTGCTGGAAGATTTTTAATCATAGTTTCAATTTCATTACTAGTGATTGGGCTGTTCATATTTTCTATTTCTTCCTGGTTCAGTCTTGGAAGATTATACCTTTCTAATAATTTGTCCATTTCTTCCAGGTTTTCCATTTTATTGGCATAGTGTTGCTTGTAGTTGTCTCTTAGGATGCTTTGTATTTCTACAGTGTCCATGGTAACTTCGTTTTCATTTCTAATTTTATTGATTTGAGTCATCTCCCTCTTTTTCATGATGAGTCTGGCTAATGGTTTATCAATTTTGTTTATCTTCTCAAAGAACCAGCTTTTAGTTTTAGTGATCTTTGCTATTGTTTCTCTTTCATTTATTTCTGCTCTGATCTTTATGGTTTCTTTCCCTCTGCTAACTTAGGGTTTTGTTTGTTCTTCTTTCTCCTGTTCCTTTAAGTGTAGGGTTAGATTGTTTATTTGAGGTTTTTCTTGTTTCTTGAGGTAGGATTGTGTTGCTATAAACTTCCCTCTTAGAACTGCTTTTGCTGCATGCCATAGGTTTTGGATCATTGTGTTTTCGTTGACATTTGTCTGTAGGTAATTTTTGATTTCCTCTGATTTCTTCAGTGATCTCTTGGTTATTTAGTAGCATATTGTTTAGCCTCCATGTGTTTGTGTTTTTACTTTTTTTCCCCTGTACCTGATTTCTAATCTCATAGTTTTGTGGTTGGAAAAGATGCTTGATATGATTTCAGTTTTCTTAAATTTACCACGGCTTGATTTGTGACCCAAGATATGATCTATCCTGGAGAATGTTCCATGTGCACTTGAGAAGAAAGTGTAATCTGCTGGTTTTGGATGGAATGTCCTATAAATATCAGTTAAATCTATCTGGTCTATTGTATCATTTAAAGCTTGTGTTTCCTTATTAATTTTCTGTCTGGATGATCTGTCCATTGGTGTAAGCAAGGTGTTAAAATCCCCTATTACTGTGTTACTGTTGATTTCCTCTTTAATAGCTGTTAGCAGTTGCATTATGTATTGAGGTGCTCCTATGTTGGGTGCATTTATATATCTATAATCGTTATATCTCCTTCTTGGATTGATCCCTTGATCATGTAGTGTCCTTCCTTGTCTCTTATAACATTCTTTATTTTAAAGTCTATTTTATCTGATATGAGTATTGCTACTCCAGCTTTCTTTTGATTTCCATTTGCATGGAATACCTTTTTTCCATCCCCTCACTTTCAGTCTGTATGTGTCCCTAGGTCTGAAGTGGGTCTCTTGTAGACAGCATATAGATGGGTCTTCTTTTTGTTTCCATTCAGTGAGCCTGTGTCTTTTGGCTGGAGCATTTAATCCATTCACATTTAAGGTAATTATCAATATATATGTTCCTGTTACCATTTTCTTAATCGTTATGGGTTTGTTTTTGTAGGTCCTTTTCTTCCCTTTGTTTTCCACTTAAAGAAGTTCCTTTAGCATTTGTTGTAGAGCTGCTTGGATGGTGCTGAATTCTCTTAGCTTTTGCTTATTTGTAAAGCTTTTGATTTCTCCATCGAATCTGAATGAGATCATTGCCAGGTAGAGTAATCTTGGTTGTAGGTTCTTCCCTTTCATCTCTTTAAATATATTGTGAAACTCCCTTCTAGCTTGTAGAGTTTCTGCTGAGAAATCAGCTGTTAACCTTATGGGAGTTCCCTTGTTTGTTATTTGTCATTTTTTCCTTGTTGCTTTCAATAATTTTTCTTTGTCTTTAATTTTTGTCAGTTTGATTGTTATGTGTCTCAGCCTGTTTCTCCTTGGGTTTATCCTGCCTAGGACTGTGTATGCTTCCTGGAGTTGGGTGGCCATTTCCTTTCCCATGTTAGGGAAATTTTCAACCATAATCTCTTCAAATATTTTCTCAGGTCCTTTCTCTCTCTCTTCTCCTTCTGGGACCCCTATAATGTGAATGTTGTTGCATTTAATGTTGTCCCAGAGGTCTCTTAAGCTGTCTTCATTTCTTTTCATTCTTTTTTCTTTATTCTGTTCCGTGGCAGTGAATTGCACCCTTCTGTCTTCTAGGTCACTTATCCGTTCTTCTGCCTCAGTTATTCTGCTATTGATTCCTTCTAGTGTATTTTTCATTTCAGGTATTGTTATTGTTCATCTCTGTTTGTTTGTTCTTTGACTCTTCTAAGTGTTTCTTCTTTAATTCTTCTAGGTCTCTGTTAAACATTTCTTGCATCTTCTTGATCTTTGCCTCCATTCTTTTTCCGAGGTCCTGGATCATCTTCGCTATCATTATTCTGAATTCTTTTTCTGGAAGGTTGCCTATCTCCACTTCATTTAGTTGTTTTTGGGGGGTTTTATCTTGTTCCTTCATCTGGTACAAAGTCCTCTGCCTTTTCATTTTGTCTATCTTTCTGTGAATGTGGTTTTTCTTCCACAGGCTGCAGAAGTGTAGTTGTTTATGCTTCTACTCTCTGCCCTCTGGTGATGAGGCTATCTAAGAGGCTTGTGCAAGGTTCCTGATGGAAGGGACTGGTGGTGGGTAGAGCTAGGTGTTGCTCTGTTGGGCAGAGCTCAGTAAAAGTTTAATCTGCTTGTCTGCTGATGGTTGGGGCTGGTGTTGGTTGTTTGGCCTGAGGCGACCCAGTACTGGAGCCTACCTGGTTCTTTGGTGGGGCTAATGGCAGACTCTGGGAGAGCTCACGCCAAGGAGTACTTCCCAGAACTTCTGCTGCCAGAGTACTTGTCCTTGAGGTGAGCCACAGCCATCCCCTGCCTCTGCAGGAGCCCCTCCAACCCTAGCAGGTAGGTCTGGTTCAGTCTCCTGTGGGGTCACTGCTCTTCCCCCTGGGTTCTGATGCACACACTACTTTGTGTGTGCCCTCCAAGAGTGGAGTCTCTTTTTCCCCCAGTCCTGTCAAAGTCTTGCAGTCAAATCCTGCTAGCCTTCAAAGTGTGATTCTCTAGGAATTCCTCCTCCTGTTGCCGGACCCCCTGGTTGTGAAGCCTGACGGGCTCAGAACCTTCACTCCTGTGGGTGGAGTTCTGTGGTATAAATGTTCTCCAGTTTGTGAGTCACCCACATAGCAGTTTGGGGATGTGATTTTCTTGTGATTGCGCCCCTCGTACTGTCTCACTGCAGCTTCTCCTTTGTCTTTGGATGTGGGGTATCCTTTTTGGTGAGTTCTAGTGTCTTCCTGTCGATAATTGTTCAGCAGTTAGTTGTGGTTCCAGTGCTCTAGCAAGAGGGAGTGAGCGCACATCCTTCTACTCTGCTATCTTAAACCAATCTTTTAAGCAGAGTGACTTTTTAAAATTTTTCTGCCTCCGAAAATATCTCCTCTAATGATCTTCCAAGGCTTCTGAAATCCTTGTCCACTTCTCTTCAAGGTCAAGTGCCAACAGGTTACGGTCCACAAAGTTGTCCCATCTAGGTCTTCAAAAGAACCTAGGCCTTTCCCTGTTGATGAACATTTGAATCTAGATTTTCCTTCTGGACTCCCTGTTCCTTCATCTATAAAACAAAGCCTCTGGGTCACATGATCTTCAAAGTCCCCTCCTGCTGGGACCTTCTCTGTCACTCTGATCTATGTGGATAGGCAAGGAGTTTGGCCACCTCTTCCTTGTGCACTTATAAAAGGCCCAGTAGCAAGATAAGGGCAAGGAGCACTGACGCCTGAAAAAATAAGTATGGCTGAGAGCCCAGGGGCTGGCACAGCTCCAGTCGTAATGGCATTAAGCTAATAACACTCGCCACCCCTCCCTGCTCCCTCTCTCACCCTCCCTCTCTCCTCCCTCTGCCTGGTCAGGATGACAAACCACAGTGAGAGAAGTCCTGGGCAAGGCTGTTCTGTGGTATCTCCGCTTGTTCTGCCTATGATTCCATTTAAAGTAACCAGTTGTGCTGGTTCCAAATTGGAAGCGGAGAAGTAAAACTGTCACTATTTGCAGATGACATGATACTATGTATAGAACGCCCTAAAATCTCCACCAAAAATTTATTTAAACTAATAAGAAACTGTCTGAAAGAGAAATTAAAAAGTAACCCCTTTACAATCGCATCAAAAAGAATAAAATACCTAGAAAGACCCATACTCTGAAAACTATAAAACATTGATGAAGGAAATTGCAAATGATGTAAAGAAATGAAAAGATACCCCACGCTCTTGGATTGGAAGGATTAGTATTGTTAAAATGTCCATATTACCTAAAGCAATCTACAGATTTAATGCAATCCCTATCAAAATACCCATGACATTTTTTACAGAACTAGAACTAATAACCCTAACATTTATATAGAACCACAAAAGACCTTGAATTGCCAAAGAAATCTTGAGAAAAAAGAACAAAATTGGAGGTATCACACTCCCTGACTTCAGACTATACTACAAAGCTACAGCAATCAAAACATCATGGAACTGATACAAAAACAGACACATAGATCAATAGAACAAAATAGAGAGCCCAGAAGTAAACCCATGCAGTTATGGTCATTTAATCTACAACAAAGGAGGCAAGAGTATACAATGGAGAAAATACAGTCTCTTCAATAAGTGGTGCTGGGAAAACTGGACAGCTACATGTAAAAGAATGAAATTAGAACATTTTCTCACACCATATACAAAAAAAAAGCAAAAATAAAGCAAAACAAAAACCTCTTCGTATGGGTAAAAGATCTAAATGTAAGTCCTGAAATCATAAAACTCCTAGAAGAGAACATAGGCAGAACACTCTGACATAAATCATAACAATATTTTTTTGGATTAGTCTCCTAAGGCAAAAGAAAGAAAAGCAAAAATAAACAAATGGGATCTAATTAAATTTAAAAGCTTTTTTACAGTGAAGGAAACCATTGACAAAACAAAAAGAAAACCTGTTGAATGGGAGAAAATGCTTGCAAATTATATGACCAGTGAAGGGTTAATACCCCCCCTATATATATATATATATAGCTCACACAACTCAATATCAAAATATCAAACAACCCAATTTTTTTAAATGGGCAGAAGACCTGAATAGACATTTTTCCAAAGAAGACATCCAGATGGCCCACAGGCACATGAAAAAATGCTCAGCATCGTTAATCATCAGAGAAATGCAAATCAAAACCACAATGATATAGCACCTCACACCTGTCAAAATTACTATCATCAAAAAATCTACAGATAACAAATGTTGGCAAGGATGTGGATAAAAGGGGAACTCTTGTACACTGTTGGTGAGAATGTAAAGTATAAATTAGTGCAGCCACTATGGAAAATGGTATGGCATTTCCCAAAAACACTAAAAATAGAGCTACCATATGAACCAGCAATTCCATTCCTGGGTATATATCCAAAGAAAATGAAAACACTAATTTGAAAAGATACATGCATCTCAATGTTCATAGCAGCGTTATTTACAGTAACCAAGTTACGGAAGCAACCTAAGTGTCTATCAACAGGATGAATAGATAAAGAAGATGAGATATATATAGATATAGATTAGATAGATAGACATACACATATACAATGAAATATTACTCAGACATAAAAAAGAATGAAATTCTGTCATTTGCAACAATTTGGTTGGATCTAGAGGGTATTATGCTTAGTGAAATAAGACAATGACAAATAATATGTTTGATGTATGTTATCACTTATATGTGAAATCTGAAAAATAAAATGAATGAATATAACAAAACAGAAACCGACTCACAGATATAGAGAACAAACTAGTGGTTCCAGTGGGGAGAGGGACGGGAAGGGGCAAGATAGGGGTAGAGGATTAAGAGACATAAACTACTATGTATAAACTAAATAAGCAACAAGGATATATTATACAGCATGGGGAAATAGTCATAATTTCATAATAACTTTAAATGGAGTATAATCTATTAAAATACTGAATCACTATGTTGTATACCTGAAATATTGTAAATCAACTATAATTTTTTAAAATTTTTTTTAAAGAAAGAAACCTATAATTCAAAAAGAGTCATGTATCACAATGTTCATTGCAGCACTATTTACGATAGCCAGGACATGGAAGCAACCTAAGTATCCATCGACAGATGAATGGATAAAGAATATGTGGCACATATATACAATGGAATATTTCTCAGTCATAAAAAGAAATGAAATTGAGTTGTTTGTAGTGAGGTGGATGGACCTAGAGTCTGTCATACAGAGTAAAGTAAGTCAGAAAGAGAAAAACAAATACTGTGTGCTAACACATATATATGGAATCTAAAAAAAAAAAATGGTTCTAATGAACCTAGGGGCAGGACAGGAATAAAGATGCAGATGTAGAGAATGGACTTGAGGACACGGGGAGGGGGAAGGGTAAACTGCAACAAGTGAGAGAGTAGCATTTACATATATACACTACCAAATGTAAAACAGATAGCTAGTGGGAAGCAGCTGCATAGCACAGGGAGATCAGCTTGGTGCTTTGTGACCACCTAGAGGGGTGGGATAAGGAGGGTGGGAGGGAAACGCAAGAGGGAGGGGATATGAGGATATATGCATACATATAGCTAATTACTTTGTTATACAGCAGAAACTAACACAACATTGTAAAGCAATTATACTCCAATGAAGATGTAAAAAGAAAGGAAGGAAGGAGGGAGGGAGGGAGGGAAGGAAGGAAGGAAGAAAAAGAAAGGAAAGAAGGAAAGAAAGAAAGAAAGAAAGAAGAAAAGAAAAAAGAAAGAAACAAGTTATGCTGATGTCTGTGGTCCTACCAAGTGTGTTTGGCTGCTTTTGTATCACCCATAAGAACCACTGAAGGATGGCCCCTCTTGACCCCTGTCACCACCACAAACCCTCAAGTTCACTGGTTTCCTGTGAACACAGAAAGCAAGGGAAAAAAGAGAGGAGACTGACTCCTGAGATAGTCATAAGGCATAAGAACAGAAAGAATTATGCCCCCTAGATTTCTAGATTTTAGAAGCCACTGGATCACAGAACCTGATCCCCAGAAGGACTGTGTGTGTGTGTGTGTGTGTGTGTGTGTGTGAGAGAGAGAGAGAGAGTGTGTGACAACTGAAACTCTGATAAGCATCTAATTCTCAATCATACTCAGCAAATTATACCTCTGACTTATGTTTGTAACCTAGTGGCTAAATCAAGAATACAGACATTAGGGGCTGTTAGCACATTAAACATATGTTTATAGATTCCAACAAGGTGATTTTTAAATATTTTATTATAATTTTGAATTACTAATTGTTGACCTTTGCAAGATGCCAGTCACTGTCTAAGGACTTTACTTGTATTATCTCATTTAATCCTTAAAACATTCTGTGAAGTTATCCTGACAGTATTGACTGCTTGTTTTGCTTGGGAGTTTTCTCACTATCTGATGCTAGTACCAATGAATAGAAGCTAAGGTAGAGATTTGGGAGGGGAATCATTCAGAGGACAGATGTGAGCTACTTACTTTAGTATAGGAAGGCAAATAGATTTTAGCCCAAGTGCCAGCTACAGTTGAACACTGGTGGTAACGAAGAGGGTTGGGTTGAGAAAGATTCTGAGATTAAATCTGAGTTTAGTGAGAAAGAGTAACATGATTGACAGGTAATGCCTGTCATGAGTACTAGAAGAAGTGTCACTACATGTAATAAGTATTTGCCATCCCTACTGAAGGACTCCTACTATGCCCATACACATGCTCTTCACAACTCTAATGAGTGTCATTCATATAGATTTTGATATAAATGGAACCCCCTGGAATTGTGCAGTCCATAACCTGCACTAATGTACTCAGCAGCCCTGCTGCTATGATCCCTCATGGAAATGAAAACTGAGGTAGAAGATGATGACCTGAGCTGTAGCGATGGGTCCTTAAGGAGTAGGTGCTTTAGTGCGAAGAGCTCCAAATGGGAAGTAAAGAGCCCTTGGCCCTGCTCTTAATTTGTTGAGTGTCCTGGGGCAATCTCTTTGACTTTTCTGGGCATCAGTTTTATAACTTATGAAATGAGCTGTTAGACCACAGGATCCCCAAAATCTCTACGAACTGTGTATGTGGTAAACTTTGTTGTTCACCTTTGTTGGTCTCCTCCCCCTCTGTGATGTCATAGCCCAATTTGGGGGTAAGGGGAGCTGCCTTCCCCACTCTCAGCTTTTAAGCTTTATGCTAGTCATGAGCATATAACTAAGCTAAACCAAGCAAGACATCTCATCCACCTTCTAACCCCCAGCCACAGTGACTGGTTCAGAGTTCGATCTAAACAGAGCCAATGAGGCTCAAGTCCAGGGATTTGAAGTGGGCTTTATCTTTCCTACTAGATATGAATAGAAGGATGTAGCCTCAGGAAGTGTTGGCAGTTAAGTTGGTTGAGCATGAAGGGAAACGCTGTCTTAAAACAGAGCCCTTACCAAAACCACAAAATCAAAACAGAGAAATTGTATTCTGGTTGGACTGTATGAGCCCTTTACCAAGCTTCTCCTGAAGCCAGACATTCTCTGACATGAACCAACAAATTCCTTTTGCTTAAGCAGTCATGGAACTTTAAAAGTATCCTAACTGAAAATGTATGAATTCATGAATCTAAAGAGTGAATTTTACACCCTCTAACTCTGGCCAATACTGGTCTTGGTATCACTGACAAGAGCCCAACAGAAATGGGAGGTCTTCATGATGCTCTGAGATGCTCATCACGATGAGCATTCCAGATTCCATTCTAGTGGTTCTCCCACACACATCATACATACACAGTGGGCCTGGGGAAATGCAACAAGTGTATTACTATGCTTACTAAGATGTCCACTTCCAAATGAGTGCTGTCAGCCAAGCAGTCACCTAGGGAGTCAGGCTATGGATTTTTTTTTATATCACAAATACATCCAGTCCTCTTTTCCAAAGGTCTACAGATCCAGTTTGCAGAACCCCCAATGAGAACCCCTAGATCAAAATTAAAACAATCCTTTACTGCCCACTCATTAGGTGGAAGGGGCTATAACAAACACTGAAAGATGGCAACAACAACAACAGCAAAGTCCAGAACCTCAAAGCATTTATAATTTAGAAGGAAAAAATAAGGCAGATGTCCAATCTATCCAAACATTACACTCTGACTGGCTCATAAAAATAATTTTCAGGGCTTCCCTGGTGGTGCAGTGGTTGAGAGTCTGCCTGCCGATGCAGGGGACAAGGGTTCATGCCCCAGTCCAGGAAGATCCCACAGGCTGCGGAGTGGCTGGGCCCGTGAGCCATGGCCGCTGAGCCTGTGCGTCCGGAGCCTGTGCTCCGCAACAGGAGAGGCCGCAATAGTGAGAGGCCCTGTACCATAAAAAATAAAATAAAATAATAATAATAATAATTTTCAAATGTTAAGTGGTTTTGTAGGCAAACCCTCAGGCTCTTCTTTCCTCCATCCCATTCTGGATCTTTATGTGCTCTGCAGTGAATACCCATGAGGCACCTTCTTGCTAAGAACTGTCCCTCTCTCATCTATATGGTCATCATGGATACCTTCCCAGAAGAATGTGACCCCCTTTCCCTGGCCAGTGTTGATGGTCCAGGGCTAGTCACCTACCAAAGCCTAGCCACAGCCGATTGGTCCAGCTGTAAGCCCCTGATCCTCAGATTTACCTGAGCCCTTCTGTGGGAGTTTTGGAACAAGACTGATATAAAGGAGCCAGGCTTTTTCTGACTGCCCACATGCTGAGATGTAAAAATTAGAGCTTTTTGTGGTCTTGTTTCTCATCTTGTGGATCACAGAAAGAGGGTTTCATCCTGTGGAAAGAAACAAAGGTGAAATATGGTATGTGAGGAGTTATCCAAAGGGTCTTGAACACTTGGGTCCAGTTGCTACTGAAGCCCAGATACATGCCAGGTTTTGAATTGCTTATTATACCCCACTAACACAATAAAGTCTTGTTTTTGCTTAAGTTACTTGGAGCTAGTTTTCTCGAACCAAGTGTCCTTCCAAGCACATGGTCATCTGATAGGTCTTACGTCTCTGGTTCCAATTTAAGTCCACCCAGCCAGATTTGGTCACGCCCTCATTCCTGAATTTGGACCTTCATGGTTGTGAGCATTGAGCTCCCTTTCAACTTGATGTCTTTTGTTCTCTGTTGGGGCTTCCCCACCCTCATCCCAGCCTGCAAAACTGCATCTTGATTCTCCTGTGAAGGGAGGGGAATAGGACAATCCCCAGAAACCGTGACACTTGGGGGCAGGTGTGGACTGTGCCGGCGCCATGTCCACAGTGCTGTGGAAGCGCTGAGGAAGGAGCAAGCAGATCCAGCTGCAGTAGGGCCGGGGGAGGTCCACAGGGACTTAGCTATAACCCTCAGAGGCTGGTAGGAATCTCATAGGTGGAAAGGACTGGAGGAAGGCAGCTTGGAAAGACTATTTCTAGCAGAAGGAACAAAATGGGCCAAAATGTTTGTGGGAAAATGGGTAAGTACAGCTTTAGTGGATCTCTAAGGAAAAAAGCCTTCCATCTTGATTCCTACATTACTTAACATATTTGGCTCCAATTGACTTTGCCCTTTCAAAATAATTTTTTGGGGGAGAGGGAGGCAGTTGATTACATGTCTATTATTTAAAAAAGAAAAGAATATGGGCTTCCCTGGTAGCGCAGTGGTTGAGAGTCCGCCTGCCGATGCAGGGGACACGGGTTCGTGCCCTGGTCCGGGAAGATCCCACATGCCGCGGAGCGGCTGGGCCCGTGAGCCATGGCCGCTGAGCCTGTGCGTCCGGAGCCTGTGCTCCACAACGGGAGAGGCCACAACAGTGAGAGGCCCGCGTACCGAAAAAAAAAAAAAAAGAAAAGAATACCTCCAGAATATATGGAAAATTATGAAATCATCTATAATCTCTCCACCTACTCAGATATAATCTCAGCTAATGTATTTGTCTATACGCTTATTACCTCTTTTTAAAGCATTTATATATTATAAAAGTAGATTTGAGCTATTTATATAGTTTGGCATCCTGGTTTTTTTCACTTTCAATATTTTATGAGAAGAATGTCTTTAAATATATACAACATCATGATTTTACATCGTCATTAAATGGCTGCGTGGCAATCTCTGTGTGGATGTACAGTAATGTCTTAAGCAGTTCCCTTGTGGCAAACATTTAGGCTGCTTCCAGTCAGGTTACAAGCGTGTGTGTGTGTGTGTGTGTGTGTGTGTGTGTGTGTGTGTGTGTGTGTGAGAGACTTTGCTTTTATATCAAAACTGTGCTGACAGATCTTTATGCATTTGTTTGCTTGTTTATTGAGGTAAATTCCAACAAGTAGGATTGCTATGTTAAAGAGCTTTCATATTTTCAAGTCCTTTGACATACTGTCAAATGCAGTATGTGCCAATTTGCATGCCCACCGTCGCTGTATGAAACAATCAATTTTTCCTCACCCTTTTCAGACTTTTTAGACTCAGTTTTATTCTTTTCTATCTGCCCAGTAGGTAAAAACCAGATATCATTGTTATGCAATTTGCCTTTCTTTTACAAGTTTGTATATGATTATTGATCATCCATGTATTTTATTTAAGATTTATCCATTCATGTCCTTTTCACATTTTTATTTGGATGTTATTCATCTTTTTGTAATTGATCAAAAGGATTTCTTAAATATCTAATATTAGTTATCTATTATTTGAATAAGTTGAATGTGTGTTTTGAATATGTCCTTTGTGGGGTGGTTTTGGGTTTTTTTTGTGTGTGTGTGGCTGCACCACGTGGCATGCAGGATGTGGGATCTTAGTTCCCCGACCAGGGATCAAACCCGCACCCCGCTGCAGTGGAAGCACAGAGTCTTAACCCCTGGACCGCCAGGGAAGTCCCTATCCTTTGTGTTTTAACTTCATCATGTGGGAGGTTTTGCCACATAAGTTTTACATTTTCATTTATAGACATACTCTTTCTTTTTTTTTTTAACATCTTTATTGGAGTATAATTACTTTACAATGGTGCGTTTATACTCTTTCTTTTATGGTTTCTGATGTTAAATGCTATTGCTAAAAAGAATTCTCTAACCCTAAGAAGCTAAAACTATGCACCTATGCTCTCTTTTAGTGTTTTTATGATTTAGATGGTCACATTTAAATCTCTAATTTGTGTGGAATTTGTATTTTATGTAAGGTGAGAAGTAAGGCTCTAACTTTATTTTTTTCCAAATATCCAAAATTGACACCATTTGTGAAGAACAGAAATGTCACCTTTATCACATTTTAAATTTCATGTATAGTTGGATCTTCTTTCAGATGATCTCTTCTATTCCAGTGGTCTGCCAGCCTACCCTCTGCCAGTGTCATTATCCAGCATTTTAATCTAGTAGGGAAATTCCCTCCACATAGCCCTCCTTTTTTGAAAAAAATTTTGGCTATTCTTAAGCATTTACTCTTCCAGAAGTATTTTGGAGTCATTTTGTTAAGTTCCTTCCAAATCCCACTGATATTTCAGATGAAATTACTTAAATAACTAGATTAAACTGTGGGGCATTGACATCTTTACAATACTTCCAGAAGCACAGTACATCTTTCCATTTGTCCACGTCCTCTTTCATGCTCCTCACTAAAGTTTTGTCATTTTCTCCATTTGGGTCTTATACATTTCTTGCTAAAGTTATTCCTGGGTATTACATATTTGTTTGCTATTGTGAGTGAGTGAAATCTCTTTTGTATTATTTTATAGAAAGTTCATGCTGGTATATAGCAAGCCATTGAGATATATATAGGTATAGATAGAGATGGAGATAGAGATGGAGGTAGAGGTAGAGACTGAGATAGATTTTATTGAACCTGTCTGGTGCAGGAGGAGTCATGGAACAACTCTCAGGAAGAAGAAGAGAGAGAAATGTCCTGACTTCTCCTGTTTCTCTCCTTCCCACCATGCCCACCACTGACCAAACCCAGCTAGAAGCCAGATGACAAGGGAGTCTGGGAACTACAGCCTGGAGTGGGGGCTTAGCCCCCAGCCATACAGAACAGCACAGGAGAAGTCATGGAAGGAATGTAGGACACAGAGGCCACGGACCAGTGCTAGATGCCTTCATAAGACTATCTATCGGTTGCTTCTAAAAATCTGCTCTCAAATAATGAATGTTTAACTCCACCATGATGATCACAAGATGTGCATTGGTTTGAAAACAATATTGAAAGAGGAGAAAAATTAATTTTAATTGGATTATTGAAACAAGCTTATCGCCTCCTGAAGTGACCACTTTGAAGGGGAACACCTACATTTGGAAGTATTGGTATTATTTTTAAATATGCACATTAATGTAGAAATATTCACTATGTAAAATACATGTGTTACTTCAACAAGCTCCCAAGGAGTGGAGAACAAAAATAGTTCACTCTCTGCAAGGACCCAGAAAGATCTTATTTTTCTCCCTCTGTCTCAGAACAGCATGCTTGCCATCCTCAGAGGGAAAAGTGAGGGGACTTATCAGCAGGTGCATCCCCTCCTGCCTCAAGAAGCAGCCAAATAGGTCAAATAGAATCCCAGTAAGAACAATACTTTACAAATAAATAAAACTTGCTAAATACCAGTATGAACTAATGAACCTGCTGTAAAAGGTAATTTCAGTTCTGTATCATTTATCTTTCTTAAAATCAACCAGATGTTACCTTGAGGAAAATCCCAACACTTTTCTAAAAGTTTCTTGAGAGGTTTCTTGTTCATCTCCGCTGTCCTCAGCACCTAGTAAGTAGATGCTAAAAGAATGAAGTGAAGTGAAGTGAAGTTGAACCTACTTAAGTACAAATGATTGACAGCTAACTCTCAGAGCCCTCCCACACTTTAACGTCCCTCCCTGGTAATGGTTCCCTATTCCACGTCTTAGCCCCTTGCTTAGTCAATAGCACTGTTGATGGCAGAGTCTGTGTTTTCTCCATGTTTGTGTTCCCCACATGATCTAACCCAACCTGGCACAAAGCTCAGCAAATGTTCGTGTCATCTGTGAAGGAGCAGATGGAATAGGGCCTCAGTATCCCCATCTATATAAAATGGGAGCCTTGACATCTGCCTTTTTTTTTTTTATTATTCATGCTGGCCAGTTTATTTAGCCAATTCATTGACAAAAGTAGATTTGTTGAAGAACATACTTAGGGAATTTCTTCTATCATATATTTTCCTAATATTTTTATAAGCTCTTTTTCATTATTGTTGGACTTCTCACCTAATAACCTATTTAGCACAAAGCTTCTCTATTGTATTTTATTATGTTCTTTTACTTTCTTCATGGTAGTTTTATTTTTTTTTTACATCTTTATTGGAGTATAATTGCTTTACAATTGTGTGTTAGTTTCTGCTTTATAACAAAGTGAATCAGTTATACATATACATATGTTCCCGTATCTCTTCCCTCTTGTGTCTCCCTCCCTCCCACCCTCCCTATCCCACCCCTCCAGGCGGTCACAAAGCACCCAGCTGATCTCCCTGTGCTATGCGGCTGCTTCCCACTAGCTATCTACCTTACGTTTGCCTTTTTAACAGTCTGTGTGATGGAGCAATTCTCTTGGTGTTCTTGCTTTGGGGATGTAAGAAGTGGGGTTTCGTTCCTTCTGTGCCACCCACTTGTGTCTGTTCTCCTCCTGATGAGTCATCTGGGAGCCAGACACCATCGCTCTCAGACAGAACATGTAAGGTACTTGCTCAGCAGTGGGACCATAAATCTGTGCTGCATCCCTGTGGTTACCTAGGGAACACTGGGGCCCAGCCAGGGAGGGGGCACTGCAGACTGAGAGGGCTCTGGCCAGTGCCCCAGCCTCCAGGCAACAGCCCGGCAAGCACTTCTCACTCTCTAGTTTGGAACCAGTGTCCTGGCCTCTGTAGAAGGCAAGCGTGGCCCCCAGCCAAGAGGCTCTGAAATACACCATGATCCGCCTACCAGACATTCAGAGAGACAGAAGGGGTCAGTTAGCAAAATGACTGTGACAGGAACCAGAACAGCTGGAATCTGGTCCTGCACTTCATTCCTTCACCATTTACACAAGCAATCATAAGCAGATTCCCCTTCCACTCTCTGTGAATGTGAAAAGTAAATGAAACAATATATTAAACTGCTTGGCTTAAGTCCTGATCCCACCAAACAATTAACGAGGCAGTTGTAAATTTAGTTATTATGATCAGTACTGATAGCAGTAGTAGTAATTATTCTCACAATAATTTCCCAAGTAGTATCCCACTTTAGAGATGAGGAAACTGGGTCAGAGAGGTAAAGTGACTTGCTCAAAGTCCTTTAAGAATCGAATACACTGGTAACAGCCAGCTAGCTACTCTAATGCACGGGGATTATTCTAGTAAGTACTATGGGAGAGTGTGGGAAGGACAGACAATATCACTCAGCTCCATTCAGCTCCAGACCCAGACAGGTAGGCCCTCCCTGGAATACTTGCAGACCTTGCTCCAAACTTTACGTCGTCTCATCCTCAAATCCCATGAAAAAAGAGTCCCTGGGCCCTCACTGGCTCTGATTGGGTTGGATTGTCCACCCTAGAGCCACAGGGGAGGGTCAGCCTGGGTCTGAGAGGTGGGGAGCTCAGCAGACAGCTGTGGGTGCAGTGGGATATAGAATAGAGGCTAGGGGCCCAAGCAGCATGGGGTGTGTGTGTGTGTGTGTGTGTGTGTGTGTGTGTGTGTGTGTGTGAAGTCTGAAAAACATTTGCCAAAAATGTTTATAGAGATGCTATCTCTGGATAGTGGAATAAAAAGTTGATTTCCCTTTTTTTTTTTTTTTACATATAGAGAATACTTTTTTAAAAAGTTTTATTGAGTATAATTGATTTATAATGTTTCCCTTTTGTTTTCTATACCTTTCCATAGCTTTACCATAAGCACATACTTTGATAATTTTTAAAAGCTATTTTCATTTGCTTAGTGGTTGAATAATACACATAGTATACAGTTATGTTAAGTATATTTATTTTTAAGAGTTTGGGGCTGGATATTTGAGGGCTCAGTCCTCGTTCTGGCTCTGAGTGACCACGATCATGTCACTTGTCTGGCCTCAGTTCCAGCATCCGTGAGATGAGGGAAGAGCCGTACAACCTCTGTAGTCCCTTCCAGCTCTGATTCTCTCTCTTCTGTGTACACACATCAAGTAAAAAGGTGTGGATCAGCTGGGTCCTAGGAGACCTGCTTGAATGTGAAGAGAACACAGTTGACCCTGAAAAACATGGCTTTGAACTGTGCGGGTCCACTCACATGCAGATTTTTTTCGATAAATACGTACTATGTACAGAACTACACAATTCCCAGTTGGAACCACGGATACAGAGGGCCAGGCCTGACTGTAAACTCTCCTCTCTCGACCCTAAACCCCTCCTTTGCCCCCTCTCCCCACTCCCATTGTTTAAGGGTTAATGTAATTGCTTTTTTTGTAACTGAAGTATAGTTGATTTACAGTGTTGTGTTAGTTTCAGGTGTACAGCAAAGTGATTCAGTTATACATATATATATATATACTCTTTTTCTGTAATTGTTGCTTTTTTTTTTTTAAAGTGACTCAGCCCTTGCAGTGTTGTTTTGGGAGGTCACCACTCTTTTTTTTTTTTTTTTTAAATTTTTGGCTGCATTGGGTCTTCATTGCTGCGCACGGGTTTTCTCTAGTTGCTGTGCGAGCGGGGGCTACACTTTGTTGCGGTGCGCGGGCTTCTCATTGTGGTGGCTTCTCTTGTTGCAGAGCACGGGATCTAGGAGGGCAGACTTCAGTAGTTGTGGCATGTGGGCTCAGTAGTTGTGGCTCGCGGGCTCTAGAGCGCAGGCTCAGTAGTTGTGGCGCACAGGCTTAGTTGCTCCACGGCATGTGGGATCTTCCCAGGCCAGGGCTCGAACCTGTGTCACCTGCATTGGCAGGCAGATTCTTAACCACTGCACCACCAGGGAAGCCCCTGTAATTGTTTCTTAATAGAAATCAGTTCTGAATAAAAATGGGTACATTTATGGAGTTGAAAAAGTTTCTTCACAAGTTGAATATGTTCCCAGAGCTGCTAAGAGAGCACCCCTCCTAAGTGGAGGCCAGCTAACCTACTCCAGCCCTGAAAAATCTCTCCCTCCCTAAGAGGGAAGAAGAATTAACATTACTGACTGGGCCTACTATGTGTCAGGCTTAATACAAAGTGTATTATACACACAGTCTAATTTAAACTCATAATGTGTTTACCATTGTTTGTTTGACAAGCAACTAGATACTGGACTCCTACACTGTCATTGAATGCTTGTCTTCCCATAAAGATGCTTGAGAAGAAGAAATGCTCTTTATTCATCTTTGTATGTCCCTCAGACCCTAACACAGGGCTCAATAAATATTTGCTGATCATTAGAAACCTCCTCCTATCATCACTGCTTCTTGGGCTCCATAGAGGATGATTCCTAATATCAAAGTTTTGACCACCTCCTTGGTTAAGAGAATGATGATCAAATTAAAAGGGAGGAAAAGGAGCAACAGATTAGGTCATTATCCACTGTTGGCAGGAAGCCGTCACTTTACACAGTTGTCCTGATATGCACAGGGCCTTCAGGAAATAGGACGTTGGACAGATGGACTTTGACCAGGAACAGAAGGTTAGAAAGGTCAGGATTAGGGGTGACTGGAAGCAATATGAGAGCACTGGGAATTTTATTTTTATTGAAATACAGTTGCTGTACAATATTACATTAGTTTCAAGTATGCTACATAATGATTTGACATTTGCATACATTATGAAATGATCACCACAATAAGGCTAGTAACCATCTGTCTGCTTACATTTATTACAGTATTATTGACCATATTCCTTATGCTGTATATTACATCCCTGTGACTTGTTTATTTTATAACTGGAGATTCGTACCTCTTAATCTCCTTTGCCTATTTTGTCCACCCCATCACCCCTCCCCACTCTGTTCTCTGTACCTATGAGTCTGTTTTCCTTTTGCTTTGTTTGTTTGTTTGTTTTTTAGATTCCACATATAAATGAGATCACGCAGTATATTTCTCTATCTGACATCTCACCTAGCATAATACTCTCTAGATCCATCCATGTTGTCACAAATGACAAGATTTCATTTTTTTATAGCTGAGCAATATTCCTGTGTGTGTGGGGGTGGGTGGGTGGGTGGGTGAGTGGTGTGGTGTGTGTGTGGTGTGGTGTGTTTGTGTATACCTACGTCACATCTTTATCCTTTCATCTACCTATGGGCACTTAGTTGCTTCCATATCTTGGCTATTGTAAATAATGCTGCAGTGAACATTGGAGCACATGTATCTTTTCTAATTAGTATTTTTGTTTCCATCAGGAAAACACCCAGAAGTGCAATTGCTGGATTACATGGCAGTTCTATTTTTAATTTTTGAGGAAGCTCCATACTGTTTTCTATGATCTCTGCACCAATTTACATTTCCACCAACAGTGCAAGAGGGTTCCCTTTTCTCCACGTCCTTGCCAACACTTGCTCTTTGTTGTCTTTTTGATGGGAAACAAAAGCAAAAATAAACCCATGGGACTACATCAAACTAAAAAGCTTTTGCACATCAAAGAAAACTGTCAGTGAAACAAAAAGGCAGCCTACTGAATGGGAAAAGACATTTGCAAACAATCTATCCAGTAAGAGGTTAATATCCAAAATATACAAAGAACTAATACAGCTCAATATCAAAAAGATAAACAACCCAATTTAAAAATGGGCAGAGGAAGAGACCTTCAACATGGCAGAGGAGTAAGTCGTGGAGATCACTATCCTCCCCACAAATACATCACAAATACATCTACATGTGGAACAACTCCTACAGAACACCTACTGAATGCTGGCAGAAGACCTCAGACTTCCCAAAATATTTTTTTTTCCTTTTTCTCTTTTTGTGAGTGTTTATGTGTATGCTTCTTTGTGTGATTTTGTCTGTATAGCTTTGCTTTTACCATTTGTCCTAGGGTTCTGTCTGTCCGTTTTTTGTTTGTTTGTTTTTAGTATAGTTTTTAGAGCTTGTTATCATTGGTGGATTTGTTTTTTGGTTTGGTTGCTCTCTTCTTTCTTTCCTTCTTTCTTTTTTTTATTACTTTTAAATTTTTTTATCTTATTTTTAATAATTTATTTTATTTTTTATTTTAATAATTTTATTCTTTCTTCCTCCCTCCCTCCTTCCCTCCTTCTCTCTCTCTCTCTTTCTCTTTCTCTCTTTCTCCCTTTCTTTCTTTCTTCCTTCCTTCCTTCCTTTCTTTCTTCCTTTCTTTCTCTCTTTCTCCTTCTTTCTTTCTTACTCCTCGCTTTTCATCTGAGCTGTGTGGCTGACAGGGTCTTGGTGCTCCAGGCGGGTGTTAGGCCTTTGCCTCTGAGGTGGGAGAGCCGAGTTCAGGACATTGGTCCACCAGAGACCTCCCAGCTCCACACAATATCAAACGGCAAAAGCTCTCCCAGAAATCTCCATCTCAACACTGAGACCCAGCTCCACTCAACAACCAGCTAGCTACAATGCTGGACACCCTATGCCAAACAGCTAGCAGGACAGGAACACAACCCCACCCATTAGCAGAGAGGCTGCCTAAAATCATAATGAGGTCACAGACACCCCAAAACACACCACTGGATGCAATCCTGCCCACCAGAACGACAAGATCCAGCCTCATCCACCAGAACATAGGCACCATTCCCCTCCACCAGGAAACTCACTGAACCAACTTTAGCCACTGGGGGCAGACACCAAAAACAGTGGGAATTACAAACCTGCAGCCTGCGTAAAGGACACCCCACACACAGTAAGTTAAGCAAAATAAGACAGAGAAACACACAGCAGATGAAGGAGGAAGGCAAAAACCCACCAGACCAAAGAAATGAAGAGGAAATAGGCAGTCTACCTGAAAAAGAATTCAGAGTAATGATACTAAAGATGATCCACAATCTTGGAAATAGAATGGAGAAATACAAGAAACATTTAACAAGGACCTAGAAGAACTAAAGAGCAAACAAACAATCATGAACAACGCAATAAATGAAATTTAAAATTCTCTGGAAGGAATCAGTATAGCAGAATAACTGAGGCAGAAGTGACCTGGAAGATAATATAGCGGAAATAACTACCACAGAGCAGAATACAGAAAATAGAATGAAAAGATTTGAGGACAGTCTCAGAAACATCTGGGACAACATTGAACGCACCAACATTCAAATTATAGAGGTCCCAGAAGAAGAAGACAAAAAGAAAGGGACTGAGAAAATATTTGAAGAGACTATAGTTGAAAACTTCCCTAATATGGGAAAGGAAATAATCAAGTCCAGGAAGCACAAAGAGTCTCATACAGGATGAATCCAAGGAGAAACATGGCAAGACACATATTAAGCAAACTATCAAAAATTAAATACAAAGAAAAAATATTAAAAGCAGCAAGGGAAAACAACAAATAACATACAAGGGGATCTCCATAAGGTTACCAGTTGATCTTTCAGCAGAAACTCTGCAAGCCAGAAGAGAGTGGCAGAACATATTTAAAGTGATGAAAGGGAAAACCGTACAACCAAGATTACTCTACACAACAAGGATCTCATTCAGATTTGACAGAGAAATTAAAAGCTTTACAGACAAGCAAAAGCTAAGAGAATTCAGCACCACCAAACCAGCATTACAACAAATGCTAAAGGAACTTTTCTAGGCAGGAAGCACAAGAGAAAGAAAAGACCTACAGTAACAAACCCAAAACAATTAAGAAAATGGTAATAGGAACATACATATCGATAATTACCTTAAATGTAAATGGATTAAATGCTCCAACCAAAAGACATAGACTGGCGGAACGGATAAAAAAAACAAGACCCATATATAGGCTGTCTACAAGAAACCCACTTCAGACCTAGGGACATATAGAGACTGAAAGTGAGGGGATGGAAAAAGATATTCTGTGCAAATGGAAATCAAAGGAAAGCTGGAGTAGCAATTCTCATATCAGACAAAATAGACTTTAAAATAAAGACTGTTACAAGAGACAAAGAAGGACACTACATAATGATCAAGGGATCAATCCAAGAAGAAGATATAACAATTGTAAATATTTATGCACCCAACATGGGAGCACCTCAATACATAAGACACATGCTAACAGCAATAAAAGGGGAAATTATTGTGAGAGTAATACAGTAATAGTAGGGGACCTTAACACCACATTTTCACCAATAGACACATCAACCAAACTGCAAATAAATAAGGAAACACAGGCTTTAAATGACACATTAAATAAGATGACCTTAATTGATATTTATAGGACATTCCGTCCAAAAACAAAAGAATACACTTTCTTCTCAAGTACTCATGGAACATTCTCCAGGAGACATCATATCTTGGGTCACAAATCAAGCCTTGGTAAATTTAAGAAAATTGAAATCGTATCAGATAACTTTTCCTACCATAACGCTATGAGACTAAATATCAATTACAGGAAAAAATCCGTAAAAAATACAAACACACGGAGGCTAAACAGTACACTACAAATAACCAACAGATCACTGAGGAAATCAAAAAATACTTAGAAACAAATGAAAATGAAAACACGATGACCCAAAACTTATGGGATGCAGCAAAAGCAGTTCTAAGAGGGAAGTTTAAAACAATACATCCTACCTCAAGAAACAAGAAACATCTCAAACAAACAACCTAACCTTACACCTAAAGCAATTAGAGAAAGAAGAACAAAAAACCCTCAAAGTTAGCAGAAGGAAAGAAATCATAAAGATCAGATCAGAAATAAATGAAAAAAGAAATGAGGAAACAATAGCAAAAATCACTAAAACTAAAAGCTGGTTCTTTGAGAAGTAAAGACAATTGATAAACCTTTAGCCAGACTCATCAAGAAAAAGAGGGCGAGGACTCAAATCAATAGAAATGAAAAAGGAGAAGTAACAACTGACACTGCAGAAATACAAAGGATCATGAGAGATTACAACAAGCAACTATATTCCAATAAAATGGACAACCTGGAAGAAATGGACAAATTCTGACAAAATCAGAACCTTCCAAGACTGAACCAGGAAGAAATAGAAAATAAACAGACCAATCACAAACACTGAAATTGAGACTGTGATTAAAAATCTTCCAACAAACAAAAGCCCAGGACCAGATGACTTTACAGGCAAATTCTATCAAACATTTAGAGAAGAGCTAACACCTATCCTTCTCAAACTCTTCCAAAATATAGCAGAGGGAGGAACACTCCCAAACTCATTCTCTGAGGCGACCATCACCCTGCTACCAAAACCAGACAAAGATGTCACAAAAAAACAGGAAACTACAGGCCAATATCACTGATGAACATAGATATAAAACTCCTCAACAAAATACTAGCAAACAGAATCCAAGAGCACATTAAAAGGATCATACACCATGATCAAGTGGGGTTTATCCCAGGAATGTAAGGATTCTTCAATATACACAAATCAATCAGTGTGATAAACCATGTTAACAAATTGAAGGATAAAAACCATATGATCATCTCAGTCGATGCAGAAAAAGCTTTTGACAAATTCAACACCCATTTATGATAAAAACCCTCCAGAAAGTAGGCATAGAGGGAACTTACCTCAATATAATAAAGGCCGTATATGACAAACCCACAGCCAACATCGTTCTCAATGGTGAAAAACAGAAACTATTTCAACTAAGATCAGGAACAAGACAAGATTGCCCACTCTCACCACTATTATTCAACATAGTTTTAGAAGTTTAATCTACAGCAGTTGGAGAAGAAAAAGAAATAAAAGGAATCTAAATGAGAAAAGAAGAAATAAACCATCACTGTTTGCAGATGACATGAGAATACATACAGAATCCTAACGATGCCACTAGAAAACTACTAGAGCTAATCAGTGAATTTGGTAAAGTAGCAGGATACAAAATTAATGCACAGAAATCTCTTGCATTCCTATACACTAATGATGAAAAATCTGAAAGGGAAATTAAGGAAAAACTCCCATTTACCATCTCAACAAAAAGGAAAAAATACCTAGAAATAAACCTACCTAAGGAGACAAAAGACCTGTACTCAGAAATCTGTAAGACACTGTTGAAAGAAATCAAAAATGACACAAAGCGTTAGAGAGATATACCATGTTCTTAGATTGGAAGAATCAACATTGTGAAAATGACTGTACCACCCAAAGCAATATACAGATTCAATGCAATCCCTATCAAACTACCAATGGCATTTTTCACAGAACTAAAACAAAAAATTTCACAATTTGTATGGAAACACAAAAGACCCCGAATAGTCAAAGCAATCTTCAGAAAGAAAAACGGAGCTGGAGGAATCAGGCTCCCTGACTTCTGACTATACTGCAAAGCTACAGTAATCAAGAAAGTATGGTACTGGCACAAAAAACAGAAATATAGATCAATGGAACAGGATAGACAGCCCAGAGATAAACGCACACACATATGGTCACCTTATTTTTGATAAAGGAGGCAAAAATATACAATGGAGAAAAGCCTCTTCAGTAAGTGGTGATGGGAAAACTGGACAGCTACATGTAAAAGAATGAAATTAGAACACTCCCTAAGACCATATACAAAAATAAACTCAAAATGGATTAAAGACCTAAATGTAAGGCCAGACACTATAAAACTCTTAGAGGAAAACAAAGGCAGAACACTCTATGACATAAATCACAGCAAAATCCCTTTTGACCCACCTCCTAGAGAAATGGAAATAAAAACAAAAATAAGAAAATGGGACCTAATGAAACTTAAAAGCTTTTGCACAGTGAAGGATACCATAAACAAGATGAAAAGACAACCCTCAGAATGGGAGAAAATATTTGCAAACGAAGCTACTGACAAAGGATTAATCTCCAAAATTTATAAGCAGCTCATGCAGCTCAATACCAAAAAAACAAACAATCCAATCCAAAAATGGGCAGAAGACTTAAATAGACATTTCTTCAAATATGTACAGATTGCCAACAAACACATGGAAGGATGCTCAATATCACTAATCATTAGAGAAATGCAAATCAAAACTACAATGAGGTATCACCTCACACCAATCAGAATGGCCATCATCAAAAAATCTACAAACAATAAATGCTGGAGAGGGTGTGGAGAAAAGGGAACCCTCTTGCACTGTTGTTGGGAATGTAAATTGATACAGCCACTATGGAGAACAGTATGGAGGTTCCTGAAATAACTAAAAATAGAACTACCGTACGACCCAGCAATTCTACTACTGGGCATATACCCTGAGAAAACCATAATTCAAAAGGAGTCATGTACCACAGTGTTCATTGCAGCTCTATTTACAATAGTCAGGACATGGAAGCAACCTAAGTGTCCATTGACAGATGAATGGATAAAGAAGATATGGCACATATATACAATGGAATATTACTCAGCCATAAGAAGAAATGAAATTGAGTTATTTGTAGTGATGTGGGTCGACCTAGAGTCTGTCATACAGAGTGAATTAAGTCAGAAAGAGAAAAACAAATACTGTATACTAACACATATATATGGAATGTAAAAAAAGAAAAAAAAAGGTTCTGAAGAGCCTTGGGGCAGAACAGGAATAAAGATGCAGATATAAAGAATGGACTTGAGGACAAGGGGAGGGGGAAGGGTAAGCTGGGACAAAGTGAGAGAGTGGCATGGACATATATACACTACCAAATGTAAAATAGCTAGTGGGAAGCAGCCGCATAGCACAGGGAGATCAGCTCAGTACTTTGTGTCCACCTAGAGGTGTGGGATAGGGAGGGTGGGAGGGAGATGCAAGAGGGAGGAGATATGGGGATATATGTATAGCTGATTCACTTTGTTATACAGCAGAAACTAACACACCATTATAAAGCAATTATACTCGAAAAAAAGATGTTAAAAAAATAAAAGAAAATAAATAAAAGAAAATAAAAATGGGCAGAGGACCTGAATACATATTTTTCCAAAGCAGATATACAAATGGCCAACAGACACATGAAAAGATGCTCAGCATCACTAATCATCAGGGAAATGAAAATCAGAACCACAGTAAGATATCACCTCACACCTATCAGAGAGCATTGGGATCTTAGGCAAGGGTTAGAATTGAAAGTGAGGGAGGGTTGCATAGAGAAGAATGGATTTCCAACACAGAATTCACTGGAAAGATAGAAAGATTAAAGAAATAGACAGATGATCAAAGAAAGCAAACCTCCTTCTACACAATTTTGCCCGCAAGAAGCTCTGGTTTGAGGGATGGGATTAGATGTTGGGATCAAAAAGGTGGGTCAAAAAGAAGAACCAAAAAAAAAAAAAAAAATGTCTAAACAGAGAAAGCCCATTGGAGGACAAAAGTTTCACAAATTTTTCTTTATTTTGACTTTCAGTTAAGGCTGAAATCAACCTGTCCTTTTCATTCACTCATTCATTCTATTGCTCATCTAATAAATATTTATTGAGCACATACAATCCATCAGACAGTGTGCAAGCTCCTTGGATGAGCAAAAAGAAACACTGCCTGCTCTCATTGAGTATGAAGTCTAGGAAGAGAGAGGCAGATATTGATCCAATAATCACGTGGAGGAGTGAGTAAACAGAAACCAGGGGGAATGCCATGAAGGAGAGCGGTGTGGTTTTCTGAGAGCAGAGAAGAAAGGAACCTCACCTAGACTGGGGTGGGGAGGGGCAAAATAGTCTCCCTGAAGAATTGACCCTTGACTTGAGGTGTGAAGAACCATAGGCCCCTGGCAAGGAATAAGCCACGGCAAATGGAGGCCAAAGTCACTTTTAATGGGTCCAGCTTAGGTAAGACTAGCAATACTGGTAATCAGAAAATCTAAGTTTAAGATGTAGACCCTCCAAGAACCCTCTCTGTGAGACGTTTAGCTAAGTCATTTGTACTTTCTGGGCCTCCATTTGATGATCTGTAAAATGGGGATGATAGACTAAAGTGATGTTTCTCAAAACATGATGTGCCGATCTTCTGTAGTAGAATCAATTGGGTTGCTTGTGAAAAATATTAATTCCTGGACCTCACTTCAGACCTACTGGATCAAAATATCTGTGGCTAGGACCCAAGAATCTACATTTTTAAGGCTCACTCTAGGTGACTGTTATGCTCAGTAAAGTTTGAGCATCACAGGCTGTGTAGGCAAACTTTTGCCTGCTAAATGGCTCCCTATTTCTTTCTAAATTTCTAGGTTCTCAATGGAGCAGCACCAAGAAGAGGTGAGGTGGGCAGTCCTCCAGACTGAGCAAGGAAACATTCTGAAGTTTTCAGGTGACAACAAAGGTCTGAGCTTTTATACCTGGAGCTGGGCCAACTGTTTTAGGGACAGCTTGACTTGAGAGAAAATAGCTCCAGGCTGAATTTTTTTTTTTTTGCTCTTCACTTTCCACTCCACCCCTGGGATTTACTTGATTTACTTGAAAATATATATTCAATGAAGTCTGTTCCCTGCCCTTTTCCCTCCTTTCTTCTTCCCTTCTTGTGGATCTGGTTCTCTGCAGTATCGGGGGCCAGTGGAGGTTCCCATGGGTCCCCCTTCCTTCCATACCTTTCTAGGGCACAAATGGTCGGCCTCTGATATGATGGTTTATAGTCTGTGAGCCTTTGGCTTGCTACACAGGGAAAATTCCTGTTGACACTAATTGTACCAGGGACCAAGAATTACAGGCTGAGATCCGGCTGCCTCGCCTGCTGGACCAAGCCATTTCCCTTTCCCTCTGCACAGCAAGCTCACAGAGCCTACTGCCCAAGGCCACCAATAGCCATACTGGCTTGGCCTCCAACCTCACTTGGAGTTCTCTGTGTGAAGAAATATTTCCAACAAGTCCTGGGGTCTCTAGGTGTGGTAGAGCCAATCTCACAGGTTGCTTCTCAAAGGCCAGGTATATTATTTCTGCCTACCTGATAGAATTCTTGTATTAAAATGAGATAGTGCATGTAAAGCACATAACACCAGCCTAGCACACAGTAGCTCTCAACAAATGTTAGTTAGTGTTCTTTATATTTTTGTTATTTTTCTAGCCACTGTTTGTTCAGGGGTATTTATAAGGAAATAAAAAAGAAATCAGTTATATCAACTGGCAAGTAAAGGGTTGAAAGTACCATTGAGAGATCAACTAGGAAAATCTGTACCTAAATACTCCAGATACTGAGAAATATGTTGTATGTTAAGACTATACAAAACATCAACAATAACTAATAATTACTGAGAGCTTTCTAGGTGCTAGGCAAAGTTTCACTTAATCCTCATAATAACTTGATGGAGTAAATACTAAATCCCCATTTTACAGATAAACAGAAGCTTAAATAAATGAAGTAAAGTCACAAAGTCACAAAGCTAGGAAGTAGCAGCAACTAGAATTTGATCTGATGCTTAATAAGCTATTTCCTTAGGTCTAACTGATATCTCTCATGCTGTATTTGGAGGCTATATCTGCTCACGCTCTCTCTCTCTCTCTCTCTCTCTCTCTCTCTCTCTCTCTCTCTGCCTCTCTCCCTCTCTCCCTCTCTCCCTCTCTCTCCCTCTCTCCCCCCCACCCCGAGATAGACAACAGTTGATTGCCATCATGGGGTCAATAACCTTTGCAGTCCTTAAAGCAATTATTAGATCAGGTCTCTTCCCCTTCTTCTTGGAAGAATTAAGGCTCAAGCCTGATACAAGCCCTTGATCTCATTTGAGGTTCCCAGGGAGGGTTAGGAGGAGAGATGCAATCCTCAGATGCAACCCAGAGAAGGGCCCGTGTTTGCATTGTGCGATTAGTACACAGACCACATCAACTTCTGCCTTTCTGACCCATGTCTCTGGCCTGCTGAGGTGCCCAGAAATTTCTGTCATTTTATCAGTGAGGTCAGCCTGCAGCCAAGCTTGGGTTATCTGAGAGGTGAAAAGTATCAACTTAGAATCAAACCACCTCTGTTCCAATCCCATCTCTGAATAATCTTGAGCAAGTTAATTAATCACTCTTATCCTGTTTCCTCACCTGTAGATTGGAGCCAATAGTGTCTTCCACAAAAGTGCTGTTTGGAGGGTTAAATGAGATGATGCCTGTGAATTAGCTTGACACATGCTTGGTGCATAACTGCACTCATAGTTAATTAACATAGGTGATTTGGAAGAGGGCAATGCTTACATCTAAATGGATAACACTCCAAAGGATTGGGGAGATATTTGGAAGCCCTTCCAAGAACTTGTAATTCACACCATGCATCTAACTGCGATTATCCCAGGTGCTCCTATCTAGAAGTTTCCACAAACTCTTCCACATACCTTAACCCCCAGCACTTACCAGGGCAGTCCCACAAAAGGCAGAAAACCAAGGCTCCTCCTTCTCCCTTCATCTTTTCACGACTCCCAAGGCAACCTTCCAAATTCGTCTGTCTGGCGTCCAGTAAACAGTAGAGACACGCTGGGCATTTCCTGTCCCAGCATCCCTCAGGACACAATAGAGATGGGCAAAGAAAACGGTCTCTTTCTCACATTCCTCCTTCCTTTGCCATGCCCCGGGGCCTGAAGTGATGTCACACACATTTCCCAAGCATGCCCACCTGCATCCCAGGGTCCTACCCTGTCACCCCTGCCAGAGAAGGCAGAAATCACTCTATGACATCATTCCCTGCCTTGGTCCCCAGGGGCCCAGTCTGTCCTCTCCAAAGCTGGCTCTAACACTTTGTCCAGATACAATTTTTAGATGCCCTCAAGGAAAAAGGTTCCCACCACTTCCTTTAGACCTTTCTGAACTTGGTGGCCACCACAAGTAATTGGTTCAAAGAAACCAAAAGAGGAAGAGGAAGATCGGAGAAACATGAGACCTATGTCATGTATTTATGTGTTTCCTTATTTAACTCACATCACTGTTCACTGTCAGGCACAATCCTCTCTACGTCCTCAGACACACATTCCCGTTATTCATCTTAGACTGTGAACTCCGGGAGGGCAAGAAAGGCCAGCGTCCATTTACTTTATTCAGTGCAAGTTCTGCTCCATGATGAATGGTAAAACACTGGATTAGTTCTGTTGCTCAAGAGTGGAAGAGGTTACACCAAGATAGAGTTAGCAGGAGAGAGGCTCAGCAAACAAAAATAAGAATAACAGGGTGGAGATCAATTGATCAAGGGGTCCTGCCAAGAACTTGGCACTGAAGAAGCCCTTATAAGGAATTCAGAAAAAGTGTGGAGTAAAGCAAAATTTCCACAGCTTTCAGTAGATTCTTAATAAGGTCTAGGACCCAAAAAGTTAAAGAACCACTGGGAAGGGATATCACTTTTTCTTATGAAATTTGGAGGGGAGGGGAATAAGATTAATACATATAAAATTACAGAGAACATCAGTATAATAATAGTGCTACTTTTGACTGAGTGTTGTTTATGAGCCAGGTCCCAGCCTAAGCATTATAGACTACAGTTCCTTTAATTCTTGCGACCACCTATGTTGTTGTAGATTATCTCAAGAAATAGAAAGGATTATCTCCAGGTCTCAGATGAAAAAATGGAGGCTGAAAGAGTTACGTAGCTTGCCCAAGGTCACACATCTGGTCAGCCAAAGCTCGGATTCAAACTCAGACTCCATGCCAGGCTGCAGAAATTGATAACAGCAGTGGCAAAAAAAAAAGAGCCATGGGGGCAGAGTCAAATCTCCAGGCTATGGACTCTGGTTCTGCCTTAGGTAAATCCCTTCCCCTTTCTGGGCCTTTGTGTGTGCCTACATGTAAAATAAGAGCGTTAGACTAGATAAACAAACATTTGATGCAACAATGTTTATAGAACATGCAACAAACATATTCTGTAAAGGTTCAGAGAACAAATATTTTAGGCTTTACAAGACTGTCTCTGTTGCAGCTCCACAGCTCTGCCGGGGTACCGTGAAAGTACCCGTAGACAATACCCAAGCGAATGGGCGTGGCTGTGTTCCAATAAAACTTTATTTACAAAAACAGGCACAAGGCTGGATTTGTTCCATGGGATTATAGCTTGCTGACCCTGGACCAGATGATCTGTAGGGTCCTTCATGGTCTGACATTTCAGAAGTTCGGGTTCTGATTGTAGCAGTGGAGCCCAGAGGGGCCAGTGCCTTAAAAAGTCAGCTGTACGGAGCCTGTTGCCATAACTTTTGTTTTGTTATGTTTTGCTTTAACCTTTGACAGTTTCAACAAGTGTGTTTAGAAAGTAAATCCTGACAGTGGCACTACAAAGGCAGCTTGAAAGAGCTTTAGCCCCAGAAAAATCTCCATTGGTAACATGGACAACTACCTCTGTCTTGTGAAGAGCCTGGTACAAACACAGCTGCGTGCCCACCTTCAAACCATATTGCAACCCAAAGGCCATTTCTTGAGAAATTTGGGGCCCACGACAGATTCCTGGACAAAGTGATGGGCAAAGCCCATGGATAGTAAAGGGACAGCCAGAGTCTTTCAAGAAAACGGCGTACGCTCCCCTTTGTCCTCAACTCTGCAGCACTGCACGTTGGTGTTGGTGACCTGTTTACCTTGTCCCACAGGAGAAGCTGCTAGGGCATAAGGAAGCAGGGACCCATTCTTGGTTCCAGACTCAGTAGGCTTTTCACACTCCACGCTTTGGTGCCCTCACACCCCAGCCCCCAATTCAGGGCTCCCAGGCTCTCCCAGAACATGTGATGTGATGTCAGCCCCTGGATGACTTGGCAACTAATCTTCACAAGTTTACTGCACATGGTTGCTCCAAGCTCTCTCTCACTTAACCGAGACATGCAGTGCATCTAGAATTTCTGGGCTGGGGGAATCCTTTCTCACCAAAGATTGACAAATTGTAATTACCAGAGAGAAAAGCAAATTTGCCCAGAGGGAGCTGAAATCCCTCCCTCCTGGGAGCTTCTGACCTGCTGCCTTTAGAGGAAATGCCTCTAGTGCAGCCAGTGTCCTCTGCTCAGAAGAAAGGGTACTTCTCCTCTTTCCCATCTGGGCTGCAGCAGGGGCAAAAATCCTCCTTCAGGTCCCCAGAGACCCTAGTATACCTCATGAAGCAGAGGCCTCATACCTCCAATTCTTTTTCCATTTTTAGTCTCATTTACTGGGTACTTTGCATTCCAGCTGTGCCACCTGCCAGGCCTGTGGCCTTGGGCAACCACTCTGAGACTCAGTTTGCTCATCTATACAATGTCAGTAGTAATAGCATCCACCTCATAATATTATTAACAGTATTAAGTCAGAAAATGTACATAAGGCATTTGGAGCACAATGCTTACATTGTGGTAAGCACTTAATAACTCACATTATTAAGTGCTGATATTTTCACTATTACTCTGTGCTAGGCACTTTACACACATTATCACATGTAATCCTCACCTCAGCGCTCTGAGGTAGGCACTGTTATGATCTTCATTTCACAGATGAGGAAACCACAGCTCAGAGTCGTTAAGTGACTTGCCCAAGGACGTACAGGTAATAAATTAGTGGACGTGGGACATAAACCCAGGTCTGTTTGATGCCAGTGTTCAGACTCTTAGTCACTTTACTATCCTGCCCAAGGTCACATTAGCAGCTATTAAATAAGGGAAGCAGGATTAGACTCCAAGTTGGCTCTCAAATCTTCAGCAGACTGAGTGCTGGCCTGGGAGGCAAGAAAGCCTGACCCAGGGAGCTCGTCTGCAGAACCTTCTCACCCAGACAGCTCTGCCGTGCCATCCCTTCCCTGACCTCTGCCTCGCTCGGGAACCTGATCACATTCTGTCTTCTACTGTAATTTCCTTCTACTGTAATTTCAGGGCTAACACTGAAACTTCTGCTGCCTTGCTGCCTTTTTTTTTTTTTTTTTCCCCTTAATCTCAGTCTGGTGCAGAGAGAAGGATGCAAGCTTTGGAGCCAGACAATAATGCTTTGAATACCAACGCTGCTTACTCATTGAATGGGCTTGGCCATGTCACAGAACCTCTCTGAACCTCAGTTTCCTCATATGTAAAATGGGGATAATTCCTACCTTGCATTGTTGTAAAGATTTAAGTAAGTGCACATAGAGTACCTAAAACAGTGCCTGCCACATAGTAGGTACTCTCTGAAGGGCACTTTACCAACATCATCATCTCCCATGGCACCTAGCTCAGTGCTAGGTTATTGTTTGCTTGATTTAATTCACCTTTGATTTGCCCGCAGCACCTAGCATGGTCCCTTACACAGAGTAGATGCTCCTGTATACGGCTGGTTGAATTGAAAACTGGAGAGAGCGAGAGAGGGAATACCATGCAAAGCTGCATGATCACAGATGACAGATCTCCCACAGGTCCTCTAAACAGATCTCTGAATCTCCCACAGCCTTGGTCTCCCCACAGGTCAAACTCAGTGGCAGCTTCTCCTAGAGGGCTCACAGAAATGGGAGTTTGCAACATCAGAGATTTCTAATGTAATCAGATGGTTAATGAAAAGGTTCTTCTTCCCTGAGCCTCGAGTGAGTCAGAGCTCTGTGCTTGGCTTTGCCCCAGGGAGTACCAAGAAAATGAAATATCGTCTGTATCCTCATGACACCTAAACAAATGGTCATTTCTCTGGGTCAGATATCAGCCAGAGGGGTTAAAAGGCATCTCCAGTGAAGGGAGGAAAGGAGCAGCAGGGAAAGGACCATGAGCAAGGTGCTTAGTGGGGTACATGGCTCCTGTTAAGGTTAATACCTGTTTGCCTTATGATGGGATGTTCGTTTTGCTTTCGTGAAAGATGCTGCTAAATGACAACGTGTCTGAAATCCACAAGCGTTTTGAACCCCTCATTCTGGCTCAATAATCCCTTCCACATCCTGACACCTGAATCAAGACATAAGTTCTCATTTAGGTAACAAACTGTCCTCTTTTGTAACAACTATAAACCACATCTGTATCTCAGACTTGCTCTTTTTCTTCCTGGCCTTTTGCCACTATAGGAAAATGTCAGATAGGCTAAGTTTTCACATTGCAGCTGGTTACTGTGATTATGTAGACACAGCCTCTACAAATTCAATGGTGTGTTGCTGGCTGTTCAAGAGGTGGTGAAATTAATGCCCAGGGAAGTGGGAAATGGGCCACCACAATCAAAATGTGGACTGGAAACTTGCTCTTCATTCTGCCCCACTCTGTCCCTCCTACATCCCTGTCTTTGTGATAATCACCAGCTTTCTGCCAACCTGCTGGCGTTCTCTTCCTCCTCCCACTTCCCCTTGGGAGTAAAGCAGTTCAAGAGAAGCACCATCATCCTAGACTTAAAGATATAGGAGGATGGTGGGAGCTGAGTGTATGAGACCCCACTCCCACCACCGCTGTGGACAGTGCATTGGAGAAGGGGCAGCATGGTTGCCTTCAGAGGCCTCTTTATCCAGCAAAGGAAGCTGACCACCTGGAACTAGAAGACCTCAAAAGATCATCTGGCCCAGACCCTATCTCCAGACAGATCAGTACATGAGCCCCCCAGGACCAAGGACAATCTCTCCTCTTCATAAGGACCCCTGGTAGAGGCCTGCCCAAGTCGTCCCTGTCTCACAGTCTGCTGTATAAGTCATGAGTAGCTGCCGTGTGTGGCTTCTGTCTGGGGCAGAGGAAGGTGCACCGCTCTGTGGGGCAGGGAAATGGAGTTTGAGAACCCACTCTGCACCTGACTAGCTGTGGGAGTTTACCAATTTTCTCTGCCTCCTCGACCACCTCCAAAATGGGAAGATGGGCAAGCAAGAGTTCTGCTAGCTCTTGAAGAGCTAAATCACTATAAACCAGTGAATCTCTTATTTTAAAATCTTCATATACAACTTAAGCCAGTTTAATTGAAATAGAAAAAGTCTGTTTTTAGGGCTATCTCTATCACAGATTCCTTAATCTCAGGGAACTCCTTGAAATTGTGTATTTTGTGCATTTGAGGGTCTGTAAATTTTGGTGGGAGAGATTAAATCCCTAGATAGGTGTATGATATCCTACCACCTCCAAATATACATATATACATATACATATACATATATATATATATATATATATATATATATATATATATATATATATGAGGTTAGGGACCCACCTTTAGGATGGAGAGCTTAAATGTAAATCACCCTGAATGGCTTCCTGGTTCCCCACCTCTGAATACCAGGCTACAGTGATTATCAAGGGCAGGAAGTAGGAAGCCCTAGATGCAGGATTCTGGACGAGAGTAAAGAAGGCATCAGGCTTTACTTTTTTTTTTTTTTTTTGCTGTGTAGCATGTGGGATCTTAGTTCCTGGACTAGGGATTGAACCCACGCCCCTGCATTGGGAGCATGGAGTCTTAATCACTGGGTTGCCAGGGAAGTCCCCAGGCTTTACCTTTCAGTCTCCAGCTCTCACTACCCATTGCTCTGCCACATGTCTACTAGCCATACAACCTCAGGAATATTCTAACTCTCTCTGAACCATGGTTTTCTCAACTGTCAATGGAGAATGGTATACTTCTGTTAAAAGTTGTTGTGAAGAATAAAAGAAAATGAGTAAATGCTTGGCTATCAGTGGAAACTCAATAAATGTGAGTTCCCTCCCAGCACTAGTAGCTCAGGTCCCAAAACTGACTACTTGGAAGACAGCTCCATCTATAACAATCAATCCACCCCTACCTCAAATGTAAATTGGCACAGTCACTATGGAAAACAGTAAGGAGGTTCCTCAAAAAATTAAAAATAGCTATCCCACGTCTGGGTATATATCCAAAGCAAATGAAAAAAGGATTTCCTTTGCACTCCCATGTTCTCTGCAGCATTATTCACAAGAGCTAAGACATGGAAACAAATGTCCATCAGCTGATGGATGGATAAAGAAGATGTGGCATACACACACACACACACACACACATATACACACAATGGAGTATTATTCAGCCAAGACAAAGAAAGAAATCCCACCATTTGCAGCAACGTAGATAAGACTTGAGGGCATTATGCTAAGTGAAATAAGTCAGACAGAGAAAGACAAATACTACATGATATCACTTATATGTGAATCTAAAAGAAAAAAAAATCCTCATAGAAACAGAGTTAGTTAAGTGGTGGTTACCAGGGGTTGGGTGGGGAGGGGCTGGAGTGGGGAAATGTTGGTCAAATGGTGAAAACTTCCAGTTATAAGATGAATAAGTTCTGGGGATCTAATGTGCAGCATGGTGATCGTAGTTAATAATACTATATCATATACTTGAAAGTTGCTAAGAGAGTAGATCTTAAATGTTCTCACCACAAAAAAAGAAATGGTAATTACGTGACATGTTGGCAGTATTAGCTAACACTATGATGGTAATCACTTTGCGATGTATAAGTGTCTCAAATCAACTTACATAATGTTATATGTCAATTATATCTCAATAAAGCTGGGGGTGAGAATTCACCCCCTTCCTTGCTTCTGGGGGAAAAGTGTGACGTAACAGCTAAGTGCTCAACTTTGGATAGACACGCAGTTGGGTTCAACTCCCAAATTCACTCCTTGATGGCCATGTGGATTTACACATAGTTAAATTTCACTGCACCTTGGTGTCCCATCCACTAAATGAAAATGATTATGAGAATAGTCCTTCTTTCCTAGGGTCGTGAGAAGATGCGACAAGTGGATAAATGTTAACTAACATAAGGCTCTCCCTCGGCATCCTTGGCCATACCCTCTTTCCTAAGTACCATTCACCCACCTTGGGAAGTGTGTCCCTATAGCTGAATGTCCAACATGGAAATCAGGCAGAAAGGGGAAAAGAATTCAACAAATAATCTGGATTCCCCAAGTCCCCTCCCCATTTGCCTGGAGGTCTTACCCCATTCCTACCCCCAGAGAGCCCACAGTTTGTTCATTTCTTTCAGGTCTTGGCTCAAACATCACTTCAGGAAAATCCTGAGCACCCATATAAATTCCAAATGCGCCCCACAGCATTCCATTTCCCCAATCTTGCTTTATTTTCTCTGCTACGCCTGACAGCATAGGGCGCACCTCAGAATTTGCCTACTTATTTGTTGGTCTCCTCCCACTAGAATGGAAGCTCCCCAAGGACAGGGGTCTTTGTCTACTTGGTTCAATTACTCTACCCACAGCGCCTAGAACAGAACCCAGGGCAGACAGGGGGTTCCCAGTTAACAATCTGTTAAATGAATGAGTGATTGAATGAATGATTGACAAGAAGCTTCCGAGTTTTCTTATGAGACCAGAGAGGTTTCACAGGGAGGGAAGGATGGGGGTTGGTCTCAGATCTGACTCAAGTCCCTCTCATTTGACTAACTTTGGAATTCTTCCTCTTTTAGGTGCCACGCAAGTTGCAGAGCCCCCTATATCTGAGTGCTGACTCCAGACGCCCCTCACTAAAGGCAAGCACCCCCAGCCCACTTTTGAAACTGCGGAGTGAATAGGAGGAAAAAAGAATCCCAGTGAGCCACCTGGGGGTGGGGGACAGGGGGATCCCCACGCTCAAGTCACTCTGCCCCCACCCCCGCCCCCGCTCCCCCCACCTCTTACCCTCCCCCTACTAGCCTGCCCTCGGGGAGACGGGGGGCGCGGCCCGCCTCCGGGCTGAGCAGGGTGGCGGCGTCGGGGCTGCGGGCGCCTTCGCCGGACCCGCATTGCCCCCTAGTGCCGCGCGGAGTCAGGGCGCCGGGCTCCCCCGCCTGATGTCACCGCCGTGCAGTCATCCCAGAGGCGGCTCATTGAAAGCAGACCCTCCTCGGCGCTAGCTGGGCGGAGGCGCCGCTGTCCGCAGACCCGTCGCGGGCCGGGCAGAGCCGGGCGCCCCCTGCCCCGCCGCCCGCTCCTCCCCGCCGCTCCCCGCGAGCCCGGCCCGGCGCTCCTGACGTGGACCATTAAACTTGGAGCTGCCGCCTCGTCCCCTCTCTCCTCCTCTTCGCTCTGACAGGCGAGCGAGCGGCTCGGCGCAGGCAGGAGACGTGCTGCCGGGCTGGGCTGCCCGGGGGAGATGACTTCTCGCCAGGAGGACGCCTTTGGGAAGAAGACCACGGGGGAAGCAAAGTTTCAGGGCAGCTGAGGAGCCTTCACCAGCCCTTCCCAGCCCTGTCACCCCTCTGGCTATGGAGGGCGGACTCTAAAATGAATCCCGATCTGGACACCGGCCACAACACAGCAGCACCTGCCCACTGGGGAGAGTTGAAAAATGCCAACTTCACTGGCCCCAACCAGACCTCGAGCAACTCCACACTGCCCCAGCTGGACATCACCAGGGCCATCTCCGTGGGCCTGGTGCTGGGCGCCTTCATCCTCTTTGCCATCGTGGGCAACATCCTAGTCATCTTGTCTGTGGCCTGCAACCGTCACCTGAGGACGCCCACCAACTACTTCATTGTCAACCTGGCCATTGCCGACCTGCTGCTAAGCTTCACTGTGCTGCCCTTCTCTGCGGCCCTGGAGGTGCTCGGCTATTGGGTGCTGGGCCGTATCTTCTGTGACATCTGGGCTGCCGTGGATGTCCTGTGCTGCACAGCCTCCATTTTGAGCCTGTGCGCCATCTCCATCGACCGCTACATCGGGGTGCGCTACTCTCTGCAGTACCCATCGCTGGTCACCAGGAGGAAGGCCATCTTGGCACTCCTCGGTGTCTGGGTCTTGTCCACGGTCATCTCCATTGGGCCTCTTCTTGGGTGGAAGGAGCCGGCGCCCAATGATGACAAGGAATGTGGGGTCACTGAAGAACCCTTCTATGCTCTCTTCTCCTCCCTGGGCTCCTTCTACATCCCTCTGGCGGTCATTCTGGTCATGTACTGCCGGGTCTACATCGTTGCCAAGAGGACCACCAAGAACCTGGAGGCTGGAGTCATGAAGGAGATGTCCAACTCCAAGGAGCTGACCTTGAGGATCCACTCCAAGAACTTTCATGAGGACACCCTCAGCAGTACCAAGGCCAAGGGCCACAACCCCAGGAGTTCCATAGCTGTCAAACTTTTTAAGTTCTCCCGGGAAAAGAAAGCGGCCAAGACCTTGGGCATTGTAGTCGGTATGTTCATCTTGTGTTGGCTACCCTTCTTCATCGCTCTACCACTTGGTAAGTTGGGGACTGGCGGAGGGGAACGGGGCATTTTCAGATCTTGGGTTTACTGATGAGCTTACTATAAAGTTTTTTGTGGGTTTTAGTTTTTTATGCAGTCTGTGTGTTTGGAGGTTGGGGAATGTTGTTTGTTCTGCAAAGGCTTTGCAGATTGGGTAGGTGGCTAAGAACCAACTCAGGTGTTAGTGAAACGCGCTAAGGTACGAGTCACTTGAAATAGAACCTCAGGAGGCAAATCTGGTATGTGCAATGACTCATTCAACAGCCTTGGTTTAATAATTTAAAAGGACACTGGACTTGAACATCACACCAGCGTTATTACAGTAGTAATCATGTGCCCACTAAGGTGGTGTCACTAATGCTGCATACAAAATAGTTTGTAGTTACCGCAGACACGGCATTTGGGAAGCAGGGAGGCAGCTCGTACACAGAAAGGCAGTTTTCATTCAGCATTTCCAGGGCTCCTGCAGAGATCCACGCTCCTCAAGAGCTTTGCAGAGGCTGCCTTCTCCCTCTCCTCCTTTCACCACTTGCTATCACCTCCATGCACTCCCTCCATTACGAGTTAATAAGAGCATTTTACAGCCTCACAGCCCCAACCAGCCTTTATCTAAAGCTTGAGATTTGAAAGAGAAGGAAGACGGCCAGAGGGTCACACATTCTCAGTTTTCACCCCAAAATATCCCTAACTCTGGTGGTTTATGGAATGTCCAGAATTAAATTATAGTTGCCCCTCACCTTCAGCTACCAGACACCAAGTCCTGCTAGTATGAAACTGAGCCCTTTCTCTCCTGTGAAAATGTGCCCATCTTCTTTTGTTTGGGAGTCCTACTAAGTGAGTTGTTCAAAAGGCTACCTGACTTCCTCTAAGGATGAAGCCAAGGTCTGGGTAGGAGGTAAACCTAGAGGAGGGTACTGTGACATGCTGTCCACACGGCTCAGGAAACACTTGTCCCTTCTCTGAGGCAGTGATCTGCTTTGATTTCTTTTTCTATCCCTGGGGGACACTCCAGAAAATGAATGGAGGGAGGTAATTATGACAGAGTCATGTGCTGTGATCTCAGAAGAGACAACAGCTGTTACTTGCCATGGACCACTAACACCTACAGTCACACCAGGGGCTCAGTTGGAACTGAACATAAACAAATCCCCAAAGTAACAAAAATCCTAAAGACACACTGCTTCCAAGAGAAAGAGCCAAATAGAAAGAGGGTAAACTGATGTCGGGAGTTTCCGTTTAAAAATGATAAAGAAAAACTGTTTAACCTACTCTCCATATTGTCATTTCTAAGGCTAGCTTTCGAGCTAATGCCTTTCAGAAATATTTTCAGCGTGTTAAGTGGAGAGGGTTTGAAGCTCTACCCCAAGTAGTGATCACATCCCGCTGCCCAGCTTTCTTTTCTTTCCCAAGGTCTCAGGGTCCTTTCGCAGGCTTTTCCAGTTAAAGTGGATGACAGTTCACACTCCATTGGACCATGCAAAGATCGTGGTTGCACATGGAGTGATTTGGCCAATAATTAGCCATGTGACCTTGGGCAAATGATGACTTCTCTGTGAGCCTCAGTTTCTTCATCTGCAAAATAGGGCTAATTACTATTTGTTCCATGGGGTTTGCACTAGTACATGGAAAGGACTTAATACGGTGTCTGGTACACAGCAAAGACTCAATGAAAGTTAGCTCTTAGTAGTACAAACCAAACCCCAATACCCCCTGCAGCTAAAACTGTGTTTTCTTCTCCATTCAGTTGCCAATACCTGTTATTAAAGGCTCAGAAGGGAACTAGATCCTTTTCCTTTCTTCCTTCTTCCCCCCACCGCCCCCCCCCCCCCCCGCCACCCCCGATCCTCAGCTGGCAGAGGCTGTGACCAGAGCATCCTCAGGAAAGACAAAGCCCCAGCAGGATGCAGGAGTGGATCAAAGGTGCAGGCTTTTACTTTAGGTGGCAGGGGAAACAACTGAAGAGGCTGCCAGCATGTTGAAATGGAAAGAGTACTGCTCTGAAGGTCAGGAGCAATAGAGTTATGTATGTGAGCTTTGCCATAGATTAGCTCTGTGAACTTAGGTGTGTTGCTTTACCAGCTGGGCTTCAGGTCTCACTTCCAGGGACCAAGAGGGCTGGACTCGATCAAGGGCTCTCAGACTTCAATAAGGATCAGAATCATTTGTGGAACTAGATAAAAATTCAGCTTCTAAGACCTAACGCATAGAGAATCCGAGCCAGTACATCAGAGAAGTCCCAGGAATCACGTTTAACCAGCCCACCAGGTGATTCTGAAGAGGTGATCCCCAGACCAGGCTTTGAGAAGCACCGGCCAGGGGATCTCTCTGCTCCTTTCAGGCTCCAACCTCCTGGACACCCAGGTTTTTAAACGCTGCAAAGGTTAGCACTTCACCACCCACGCGGTGGTGCAGGACGATGTGGCTTCTCTCTGGGTCCTGTTCTTCACACCCACCCTCAGTTTCTTCTCACTTATACTATTTCAGTTTCCCCCCTCTTTCTGTCCATGCCTTTCTGAGACCTTATGTTCCTAACATATCAGGTCCTTGGCTTCCATGCCACAGAAAGTGAGATGTTCTTGCCACCCTGATGCTATCAGAGCTTGTTTCTCTTCTCCTTGACTTGAAGACTTCCTGACCAACTGTTATCTGCCGGAGTTCTCCCAGTGTGCTGTCCCTGAGCTGAGTCTATCCACATGCTTCTCCCCTGGAAATCCAACCCTTGGCGGGTAAGGAGTGTGGACTCCAGGCCTTGAATTTGGGATGGACTTCGAAAGTTACTCAAGAGTTTCAAACAGAGAAGGTGCTT
This sequence comes from Stenella coeruleoalba, assembly GCF_951394435.1. NCBI lineage: Eukaryota > Metazoa > Chordata > Mammalia > Artiodactyla > Delphinidae > Stenella > Stenella coeruleoalba. Next base: position 136,200,758 of record NC_137148.1, read on the forward strand.
AATTAACATGTTCTTAGTAATTTATCAATAGAAAGAGCATCTGAGCAAAATGAGATGTGGGCTTCTACTTCGTCTGAGTTCAAATAACACCCAAATAAAAGTAGCATGGGGCTTCCCTGGTGGCACAGTGGTTGAGAGTCCGCCTGCCGGTGCAGGGGACACGGGTTCGTGCCCCGGTCCGGGAAGATCCCACATGCCGCGGAGCGGCTAGGCCTGTAAGCCATGGCCGCTGAGCCTACGCGTCCAGAGCCTGTGCTCCGCAACGGGAGAGGCCACAACAGTGAGAGGCCCAAGTACAGCAAAAAAAAAATAAAAAAATAATAAAAATAAATAACATGATGTAGAACAATAACTCCTTTGGAATCTGATGCAGGTTCCAAATTCTAAATTTTCCATGAAAGGCTTTTCACTCAGAAGGGGAGAAAGCAGATCTGGGGGAAGCCAGTGGTTGGCAAACAGAGAAGCCCAGGTAGGAGTAAACTTCTAGTTGGCGATAGACTTCCAGGTGCCTGGAAGTTTCTATCGCTGTGTTTGTCTTCTCCGTGGAAGAGGAGGGTTGGGATTCCTCCTGGGAAGGAAGGAAAATAGCCTTGCCCCCTACAGGGTCCTGGTCAGGGGCCCCATTTGTTTTCCTTCCTCCCTTGTTTTTATTTTTGCGAGCGAGGTTGGACTGCCTGCAGAGACAGGCCTCCCATCTCCTGTGGAGCCCTCCCCACCTGTAACACCCTCCCTATCTCCTCCCACCCTTTTTCCCTGTGGCCTCACACCAAGTTGGGCCAGGGACCAGCTCTCACTTACTCAGGAGCAGGGATGGAGCCACCAAACAAGGACCTCTTTATTCAGCCCCTGGAATCAGGCCATGGAGGGACAGGAAATAATTGGAATATAATATAGTAGCATTTCTACTTGATGGGCGATGTGCATGGTGTCCAAGGAATCTTCAGCTGCCTGGCATTACAATGAAGGCCAACTCCCACCCGCCTGGTCAGGGTTCAAGAAGCGGCTGGGCTATTGAGGGATATGCATTGCACTGGGGTGCAGGGGGGTGTGTAGTAGATGGGGGTGCGGGTGGGTAGCAGGAAGCGCTGGGCAGCCAACTGGTAGCTGGGCTTGGTGTGTTGTTTCGAAAACACTGGAACCTTGCCTCGCTCCAAATCCTTCTTCCGTCTTTTAAAATGCTGAAAGGCATCAGGAAGCCATTATTGAACTAACTGCTTTCCCCTCCAAATAAATGGTCAGCTTCAAAGAAACAGTTGTAATCTCTATAGTACTTGAACCAAATCGGAATCCCTCTCTCCATTGATTTGTTTCTCCAGTCCTCTCATTCAGATTAGGGCTGATGAATTTCCAGCTCCCACAAGAGCATAAGGGAGGGTGGGGGTCTCAGAGATGACTCAGGACAGAGCCACCCCCACAGACACACACACTAATCCTCCAGTTCTGAGGTTTCAAAACACAGGGATTTGAGTTGCTCACAGGGAAATCAATTGGTTTGAGTGAGGGAAAATTTTACACACAGGGAATCCTTCCTAGAAGAGGGAGATCTTACTGCAGGAAAATACATTCAGTCATTTATAAAATCATTAATGAAGACTTCCTAAAGCACCTACTATGTGCTAGGCTTTGTACTAATCACTGGGTTGTTGAACCAAAGCAAACATGGCCCCTGCGTGCAGGAGGCTCACAGCCTAGTGAGATCCTATTATCATGGAGCACATACTATGTACCAGACATTCTGCTAGGCCCTCTACAGACATTATCTCACTAATCCTCACAGCTACCCTGACAGGGGAAAGTAATAGCTCCCTCTCGACAGTTAAATATACTGAAGCTCAGAGAGGTTAGACTTCTTGCCCAAGGTCACACAGCAAGTAAATGGTAGAGACAAGAATTGAATCCGTGTCTGTCAGAACAGGCACTTACCTGGTCCAGTGCACAAAGATGTCTGACCTTTTTGCTTTCTGGTCCCAACCTGCTCTCATAGCAAATGTTCTCCAGGAACCCCAGAGCCACCTTGTCAAAAGCTGATTATTCTACTTCTGTTACAAAACCCTGTCTTTCTTCCATTCCCTACTCACCCCTGAAAAAAATTCACTCATAAACTATCAGGGAAGGTCATCCACATTCTAGCTCAGGGCTCGGCTTTCTCTCTACCTCCTGCACTGTGTATGACATGGGTCTCTCAACATTGGGCATTTAGTCACCCCAACCAGGAATAAAAAGTGAGATCTTGGCCTTCATATAGGGACTTGTTTCCACATCTTTAATCATTCATTCATTCATTCATTCACTGAATAAGTATGTATTTATTGGAAGCCTACTAGGTCCAGGCGTTGTGTATTTATTGGAAGCCTACTAGGTCCAGGCGTTGTGCTGGAGGTCCAGGCGTTGTGCTGGAGCAAAGCAGCTGTGTTTCACGTTCTCATAGAATTTAGTTCTAGTGAGGAACACAGATAATTTGAAAAATACACACATGCAAATAAACATAAATGCAAATCGTGAAAAAAGTTTGAAGAAAAGGGGTATGCTGCTGTTAGAAGTATACGACAGGGATCGGTGTATTACAGGGATCCCTGACTGGCATTTAGGCAGAACCCTGAACAGTTTGGAGGAGTTAATTCAGTGAAAGGGGCAGGTAGAAGAAGAGAGCTCCAGGCAGAAGGAAGGGCACACCTGAAAGTCCTGAGGGAGGAGCTGGTAGGGAACTACCAGAGCCCAGAGAACAGAGGGGAGGCAGGTGCAAGTCGAGGCTGGAGGTGCAGGCACAGGTTGGGCCATGCAGGGGCTTTTGTGCCACATTAATGATTTTAGATTTTATGATAAATTGCCATGGCCAGTACCGAAGGGTTTGAAGCCGACAAGAGAGACAATCTGATTATGTGTTTAAAAGATGACCCAGGCAGCTACATGGAGCACAGAGCAGAGATGGGGCAGTTAGGAGGCTGTAATCCCAGTGAGCGCTGGTGGTAATTTAGACCACACTGGTAGCAGTGGAGGTGGAGAGAAGTAGACAGATTCAAGGACTTGGGGATGGGTTGGTTATGATACAGGAGAATAAGAGATGTATCTGGAATAGCCCTGAGTTTACTGGGTGAAACACAACCAAGAGGATTCCTCCCAGGATCTCCTCAGACCCCATTCATCAGGGCTCACAAGATACCATGCTAGGAATGATACGCCAGACACTCTTATGAGGTGAGTGGACAAAATGTCCCAACCCAAAAACCAGGAGCCATGACCATCAGCAAACCCAGTTGCTCATTAGAAACATCTGGCAGGGGACTGCTTTCAAAAGCACAGATTCTTGACCTCCACCACAGACCTTTGTATCAGAATCTTTCATGATGGGGCCATGAATCTCAATTTTTAACCAGTTCTCACAGGCAATTATGCCACCAGCATAGCACTAGTCCTCCCCATGCCTGGGAACCTGGAATGAACACCCCTTGGAGAACCAGAGTTTGGTTAAACTTCCCCCAGTGCAGCCAGAAACATCCCCAGTCCTGCCCAGTCTCTCGGGCCAGTCCATACAGAGGAAGGCAGAGGATTGTTAGGAGGGAAGGTGAACTCTTCAAACTAGAGCCTCCCTGGAGAAGGGGAGGAGAATGAGCCCTGTGGAAGCAGGTCTTCAATGTAGCAGGCAACACTGCTCAACACTAAGTGTTCTATATAGCTTGTAATTCTCACAGCCCCTCTGCAGAGCAAGGATCATCACCCTGTGTCTAGAGTTCAGAGAGGTTCGGTAAATTGCCCAAGGTCACACAGCTAGTAAATGATAGAATCTATTAGACTCCATATTTGGCACTCAATAAACATATGTTATATTATTCTTGTTGTTACTACAGTGCTTCCACACATTTGTCTGAGGTCTGGTGCCCATGGGTGATAACATTTTTACTGGCTCATGACAAAATGAAAGAAGAGTTAGGAAAATCCTGTGTTTTTCCAAATGTACTCAATATAAATGACTGTTCTTTTGTTCTAAAGACTATGTCCTGTCTATTTTGGGAAACTGAAATAACATTTCTTTAATGGGATGATGGTAATAAGTGATAGTGATAGTCATTGTGTGTGTGTGTGTGTGTGTGTGTGTGTGTGTGTGTGTGTGTGTATGTGGTATTCTACTTGGCAAAAGAAAAAGTTGGTAACCCTATGTCTGTCCCCACCAAAAATTTTTTTTGAAATTTTACTGTGAGTCTCCTAAAGTCTTAGAATCATGGGAGACACCATGATAGTTAGGCACGATAAATATTTGTGGGAGAAAGCAGGAAGAAAGGGGGAGGGTGATTTATCCTCTCAGTGATGGATAAACAAATTAGCCTCAGCTTTGCCATAAGAGTCAAAGGCTTAGGGCGGGGGGCAGGGGGGCGGTGAGGGGGAAGGATGATGTGTGTGGAGTCATGCTTGTCAGGTATGATAGGATGGGGGCCATTTGTGGAAGCACCCAGTCCTTCTGGGGTGAAACAGACCACAGAAATGCCAGTGGGCATGTGTGTAGCTGCAGTGCCATCACAGATGGGCCTATTAAGATCTCTAATGCAGGAGATGCCTTTACCTGAGTATGTGTGGCTCATAAAAATAACTGATGGCCACCAGGCCACAATGGGAAATTGCTTTCTCCCACATCTGCAGGATGTCACTGTGCTCCCTAACCACATCTGATAACAGTAATACTAATAGCTCCATTTATTAGGTCTTGCCATGTGCCTGGCTTAACCAGGCTAAGGGTGCTTTCTATGCAGGCTCTCATTCACTCCTCTCCAGAGGCTTACCAGATGGACACTATGGTTGTCTCCATTTTACAGATGAGGAAACTGAAGTTCAGAGAGATTGGGTGATTTGCCTCAGGCCACCCAGCTGATTAGTGACAGAACCTGGATTCACATCTAGGCAATCGGAATAAGCTAAAGGGCTCATTACTGGGGGTATACTAGGTGTGGGGCTCTGAGCCCTGATTTATGGAAGCCCAGAGAGGCCCTAGGGAAAGCAGAGTCTATTCTGAGAAGATGGAAAGGAAGGGCAAGTGGCTGCCTGTTATTCAGCAACCAAAAGGCACCATATCCTGGTGAGAACATAAGGAATATAAAAATAATTGGGTCTTTCCCCTAGCAAGCTAAGTCAAAATTTCTCTTTCTTTTATTATGGGTGCTTTAGATTTTTTTCAGCTTCACAACATATTACGGGTAGTGCCATACACCTTTAAGGCTTTTATCAAATTTGGGCTTTGGGGTTAAACACATAAAATTTACAACACTCTTTCACAGCCTAACTTCTGGCTGAATACATTTCAGAACTTGATTCACCTCTTCACCACATACGTGTGATCTCAGCACCATAGGACTCTCTCCTACCTTGGATCAGCCTCTGGTCCTACCTCTTCTTGTCACAAAGGGTTGCATCGTGGACAAGAGAGTATTTCTAGAAGCTGTTTTTCCACTTTGCAGTAACCCTGACTAGTGATAACCTAGCTATACAGAAAGAAAATGCACATATATGTATATAAGGATATACATATATGCACACCATATATGTATATTCAAGAGAACCCAAATGAAATGTATCTTTAACTCTTAGCTAGTTCCCAAAAATGCCCACAACCCCTATACTAACACCCACATGAAGGGAAATTATGACAGAGGGAAGTCGGAGTGGAATTAGATAGTGATCCTAACCAGTTGCATGTAATAGACCTTACTCATGAAAACTTTGCAAAATAATACTACCTAGAGGAGACACGCTGGGATCCCACCCAGGGCTTTGGAGGATCCCATGAAGAGAGGAGCCCTGAGGTTAAGGAAGTGCCCATGGTCCACCCCAAACACTACAGGGGTGGCTCTCTCTAGCAGCCTCGTGACTGATGGACTTATGTGTGAACTTCTTGTAAGCAGTGACCGCATCTTTCCTCTTTGCCTAACACGGGTGCTAGGAGCGCACGTTAACTCAAATTGCTTGCTGTTTCCCCAAATACACCTTACATTTTCCTTACCCTATGTGTTTTTCGTACTCTTCCCTCTGGCAGGAATGCTCTTCCCGTACCCTCTGAACATCCAAATCCTGTCCACCTGTAGACCCCCAGTTTTGTGGACACCTCTCTTAGGAAGTTTTTTCTGGTCCCCACCCCTTTCCCTGATGGTGATGGCTGTCTTTATACCTTGTGTATGGTGCTTGTCACATTTGTTCACGGGAATCAGCACTGATTGGCACATCTTCAGCAGTGTTACTGGGCTGCAAACCTCCGGAGGAAATGGTCCAGGTTTCACTCATCTTCCTGTCCTCCATGCCCAGAGACATGTACCTACTAGACTCCCAATAAAAATAGCAATTGCAGCTATGATTCACACAGTATGTGCCAGACTTCATCTACCATTTGAACCTCCCAATAGCCCATCAGATAGGTATTAATGTTCTGCTCACTTTATAAATGAGGAAACGGGCTTAGAGGTTAGGTGACTTGTTCTACATTCCTTGAAAATACCACAAGCACGTTGAAACTGTCTTGACTGCTCTTGTGAAACCAAATGGCCAATATGGGTCTGGTTATGGACCCAATGAAGAAAGATTAGATAGATAAAGACCGGAGTGGACCCAAGTTATGAGCTTGAAAATTGGACAACATCTTCATTCTTCATAAAAGGTTGCCATTCCACCGCCTCTGGGGGAGACTTGTCTTTTGCCAGTCAGTCCCCATTTTCCCTCACCTTCTCAGCCCTTGTCACCTGCCTCTCGCCTCTGGGAGGAATATGGTCAGAGTTGGTCCCCACAGAAGTAGGAGAGGAGGACACAATTCTGGTGACTTTATAGCAGGGCCTGATTAAGACCTTCAGAAAGGCCCAAGGTATTGAGAAGTGAATGCTGCCCCCACCTCCAAATGTAATTCTAAATTCTCTCTCTCTCTCTCTCTCTCTCTCTCTCTCTCTCTCTCTCACACACACATACACACACACGACATACACACACGGCCCTAAAATTAATGGAAGGAAGGCCAACATTCTAATTTATCCCATGAAGTCTACTTTGATTTCTTTAATATCAAAGCATTTCCCCAAAAAAGTGAAGGTGTCCAGCTTTGCTAAATGCACCAAAGATACACTGGGTCTGTTTGTAGGTGATATAGCATTGCTCTATAATGGGGTGACCAGACATCCCACCTTGCCTGAGCCAGTCTCCACTTATGTCTGTTACCAAGGGCACTATGATGATTATTGTAACCCTCTCATATTCTCAAAATGTCTCAATTTGAATGATAAAAGTACCTCGATATTTTAACTCCCGGAGTAAGAGTGTTTACAATGGAACATCCAATGGTGCCTTGGTTTCACTGAGAAGCCTGAGATGGGGGAGGAGAGAGTCTGGCATCCATGGCCTCAGCAGTACCGAGAAAGATTAATAATGAGTGAATGAAGGGAAGGAGGAAAGACACAACTTCACGGGTGTGTTTTTTGTGGGAAAAAGGAATTAATGTAAAGGTTGGTCGGAAATTTTTAAGTCTTCATTCAGTTAATTTACCCTACTTGCACAAGTGAGTCACTGAGCTGGGATCTGAATCCATGGCTGGCTGACCCTAAATACTTAGATGAGTGAGTCAGTGAAGGAGTGGATCCATTTCAGCACAAGGCAGATGGTGTGATCTGAATGATGAGTGTCTCCAGAATGAAGAGGAGACGGAAAGAAAGGTGGGCCAAACTGATATTGGGGGGAGGAGGAGAAAAGCCAGCTATGTCCTAGGTACTTGTCAGGCTGGAATGATGGTGGGGGAGGGGCATCCTCACCCATTCATCACCCCCCTCCTGACATGACAGAGCATAGGTCAGCCCATTGTACCATCCTCACTGGCAGGCTTGTGTTCTTAGATTGTGTCAACAGCACACTCGTGACCACACCCAGGGGCAGCACACGTGAGTCCCCTTTGAGCACTCAAGTGCCCCTCTCCGGTGTGAGCACATAAAGTCCGCTGTAAAAGTCGCACCAATGAACAGTTCATGCCGAAATGTTCAGAAATAGAAAGTCCTAGCACATGCAAGTGGACCATTCCTTTCAGAGACCCATTTAACTTTTTCCAGGGGTATCTGCGCACAGTGTCTTGTTCCCCTGAAGCTGGGATGCATCTGGGGCTTAGCTTCGCACGCTTTTTAAAATTCTTCTTTAAGATAGAGTTTCCTGCCAAGCTAACATGCATCGCTTTGAGGCTGAGCTCAGCACCCTGGCCATGGCCCAGAAGGAGGTTAAAATAGGACCAAGGGCAAGCCGGGCTCACTGTCATTCACAGGCATGGGCCCCAGGGCTCACGCCACCAGCACAGGGCCGGGCAGAGATCCAGAGAGGCAGCTGGTGGGGGAGGAGGGGGGTGCTACCAACTGGAACAAACAAAAAAAATTACATCTCTGATTTATATATTCAGGCCATCAATCAGCCCCTGGCATCAAGAGAAAGTGGTACCTGCTTCCAGGTATACCCTCATAGTGTCATTTGTGACTCCTTATCCCCAGCTCTGCAGACTTTATCTTAAGCAAAAGTTCTTGGGCTTTTTTGTTGCACGGGCCCCTTTGGCAATCTGGTGAAGCCCCTTCTTACAATAGATACATAAAATAAGATACACAGGATATCAAAGAAAATCAGTTATGTTGAAATAGCTATTATAATGTTAAAAAAACAAATTTACTGTAGAGTAAACCAATGTTCTTCATTATTAACATATTAAACAAGATCTAGCAGCAAGCCAGATAAATAACTACTATAACTTGAAGTAGTGGCAAGTGGAAATATTTCAAGATATCTGCAGCAAACGTAATATAATATCGTAAATCTGATTTCTGTGGGCGACAAATCCTGCTAATTCTACTGTGGCTTGTTGCCTGCATTCCTGTGGAAGAAAATGCTAACTTTCAGCCAAAGGTTAATTCTTTAAAAAAAATAAAAATAATTTTTCCCATCCAAGTTCAGGGACTCCCTAACCCCAGAATAAGAACCCTGTCCTATGACATTATAAAGATGTACTTCAGGGCATGAGGTTTTCTATACTTTCTTCTTTCAAATTATATAGTCTTAGGACCACAGGGAACTTGGACTATGCCATTGTGCTTTGTAACTGTCTTGCGTGATTACTTGTAGCAATTTTTAAATCTACTTTCTTTATTTAAAAATAGTGCATTGACTTTTATTTAAATCAAGAAGAATAAAAAAAAAAGAAAAATCATTCTACCCACGCCAGACCCCAGGTCCACCTCTATCCAGCACTCTCAGTCTTTTTTCCCAGGAGCAAACACTGTTACCAGATTGTGTATAGTTCCAGAAATATTCTATTTATCTGTAAGCATCCATATACATTGTATGTATGTGTAAATATTTGAGTGTGTATGTGTGTGGAATGTATGTTTACATCCTGTTTATTTTTACAAATGGTATCATTTTATAAACACTATAGTGGAGGTTACGTTTTACACTCAACGGCATATCTTGGGCATAGTTCTGTCAGAATGTATAGTTACTGCTTTCCTTTTCATGGCTGTATAGTAATCCATCTATGGAATATCCTATTTTATTTAACAATTTCCCAGCTCATTGACATTAGGTTATTTTTGGTTTTTCCATACTAAAAACAATGCTGCAGTGAGTACTCTTGTCTATGTGTCTGTGCCCACATATTCAGGATAAATTCCTAGAAACAGAATCACTGGAGCAAGAAATATTTGATATTTTAGGTTTAACCTGATTATGTTCAATTTTACTAAATAAGGAATTTTAAATATATTAAAATGTAAAGTTGTTAAAATAAATAGGTTAGATCTATCGTGTAGGAGGGTTATCATGATATTTATGTGAAAAAGACAAGTCATAGGGTTTTATATAATCCTATTTTTAAAAGCTATTAGTCACCTCCAGGGGTAGAGAGAAGTGAGGAGGAGTAGGTTATTAACTTTTTTATACACCTCTGTATTTCATATTTCACAATGTTTCACGTGTGTGTGTGTGTGTGTGTATGTATACACAAATTACATCACCTAGTGCTTTTATCACTAAGTATCAAGTGTGGACTTCTTGCTGTTTCAATAAAACTGAATCATTTCAGTTTTGTTTTTTGTTTTTTTTTTTTTGCGATACGCAGGCCTCTCACTGTTGTGGCCTCTCCTGTTGCAGAGCACAGGTTCCGGACGCGCAGGCTCAGCAGCTGTGGCTCACGGGCCCAGCCGCTCCATGGCATGTGGGATCTTCCCGGACCGGGGCACGAACCCATGTCCCCTGCATAGGCAGGCGGACTCTCAACCACTGCGCCACCAGGGAAGCCCTGTACTTCACATATTTTAACTGATGTATTGCAATCCATAATAAAAGGTACCATAATGTATTATATATAACCAATCCACTTATGACAATAGTGGTCATGTTTATGTAAATAGATAAGACACACACAAGGTATCACATTCACAAGGCCCAAGTGTAGAATGAAAAGAATGTCCCTCTCAGTTCCTTGGTCCCACATATCGAATTCCCCTACCTGGAGGCAACTATTAATACCAGTTTCTTGTACATCCTTTCAGAGATATTCTATGCATATAAAAATATATTTATACGTTCTTTTTAATAGAAATAACATGCTATTCTGCACTTTGCTTTTTTCACTGAACAGTGCGTCTTGAAAATTTTCCACTTCAGTATAAATAGAGCAACCTCATTCTTTTTGATACTGCATAGTATTCCTTTTTCTTCCAAAAAGACTTCTACAGAAGGACATTTAGGTTGTTTCAAATCTTTTATTATTACAAACAACACTGTAGTGAATATTCCTGTACATACTTAACTATTTCCCACGTTATACAATTAAAATCCTGAAAGTGGACTATTCTGAGTAAATTTTTTTTTAATTTTTATAAATACTGCCAAATCATCCTGCATAGAGATTGTACCAATTTTCATTTCCTTAACTGACATTTGAGAGTGCCCACTCATTCCCTAACAGTTTGTTATCAAACTTTTTGATCTCTGCCAGCTTGATACGTGAAATATCTGTGAATGAGGTTAAGCATCTTTTTGTATGTTTGATAATCCATCCCCTCTTGATGTACAATTGTTTTGAGTTTTTAGCTGTGACAGATTTTCTTATACATGCACTTTTTTCTTTAATATCTTTTGTACACTTGCCCTTTAGGATTGCCTTAGGATAAAATCCACTTTGAATGGTTAGGATCAAAAGGTAGACTCATGTGAAAGGCCTCAGACACGTATTATCAAATTACCCTCTGGGAAGGATATAGCAATTTACACTCCCACTAAGCGTGTTTCAGCACAGCTGAAGAAACCACTTTTTATGCTGACAGTTCCTCACTGCCTGGGGAAGTTTCAGACATCTGCGTGACAAGTCAGCTTCCCCTCAGAGGTGATAAGATGGCTTGAAAGCTTCAAATCCTTCCAACTAATTTGGTGTCAGCCTTCCAGACTTCAGGGCTAGCAAGCTGCCCTCTTGGAATGCAACACCCCATCCATCAGGGGAGCCAGAGCAAGCAGCAGCCTTGGAATGTGTGTATGTTACCCAGGATCTGAGAACAAAAAGCAGTCACCCACAGTGTGTAAATGGATTTGATCTTTCACATGGCTGCCAGGGCCACCACGATCCACATCAGTGGTTCGAGGCTCTGGGGCTGATGTACTGATTAAAAACCGTAACAAAATAAGATGCTCCCCCCGCCCACCCCAGGAAAACAATCAACTTTGAGGCACTCAAGGATGAGTTAATAAGGAAGGATTCCTCTGGGCATCCAAGCTTGCCGCACCCGACCATGGGGGCCTGTGCTGATCCAGGGAACTCAGTGGACAGTCTATATTTAGACAAGGGCATGGCAAATGCACCACATTTTAGTTGCAAAATTCAAATTGGCTCGGAAGATGCCAGCCTCACGAATGGAAAATTTAATCGAGCACTGCTTAAGAAGCAAGGAGATGGCATGTTGAGCAGATTCTTCTGGGGAAGGAGGCTTTTTTGAGAGGCAGGCAATGAGCCCTGGTTAGTCAGGGTGGTAATTTAATCCCGACCTTGAACTGCTAGTCAGGATGGAGAGGCAGAGTTATTTTCAGACTGTACTTAACCTAGAGGTGTTGGAACCAGCATCCAGGACAGGGCAGGGAAGAGATGAACTCTGACCCACTGCCACCAAGTTGAGAGATCAAGATCCTAAGCCAGGAGCTGAGATCAGCCAGGGAGTCTCAGAACCTCAGGAAATCCTTTCCCGCCACCTGTCTCTGTCACTGCCATCCCACCCCACCTCATCCAGTAAAGAGGGCTGGTACCTTCCCTTTTCCTTTCCTTTCCCTTTCCTTTTTTTCCTCCCTCCCTCCCTCCCTCCCTCCTCCCTCCCTCCTCCCTCCCTCCCTCCTCCCTCCCTCCCTCCTTCCTTCCTTCCTCCCTCCCTCCCTCCCTCCCTCCCTCCCTTCCTTCCTTCCTTCCTTGCCCTTCACAGGTTCTGTTTGGCTGGCAGCTTGGAGTACTAGAAAGAACAGGGACATTGAAATCAGGCAAATCCAGGTCTGAAGTCCTGGCTCTGCAGCTCATCTCTCTAAGCCTCAGTTAATACATCTGTAAAACGAGACTGAAATCATCTGCTCATAGGATTGGAGTGAGAAATAAATAGGAAAATGGATGAAAATGACTCAGCTGGGTGCCAGACATGAGTAAATAATTCAAAAACATCAGCTATTAATGTATGTGAAGCCTCTAATATAATATCACCTTTGGAGGATACATTTAATAAGGATCTGTTGATAAATTGGGATTTTGAGTAATTCTATAAATGGGCTATGTCTTTGGGGGAAATAAAAATGGGACCAGTTCCTTCTCATTAAAAGGTTAGGGGATTAAAAATAATTTGAGGGCTTCCCTTGTGGTGCAGTGGTTGAGAGTCCGCCTGCCGATGTAGGGGACACGGGTTCGTGCCCTGGTCTGGGAAGATCCCACATGCTGCGGAGCGGCTGGGCCCGTGAGCCATGGCCGCTGTGCCTGCGCCTCCAGAGCCTGTGCTCCGCAACTGGAGGGGCCACAACAGTGAGAGGCCCGCGTACCGCAAAAATATAATAATAATAATAATAATTTGAGACACCCATGACTTGTCCACCCAGATTTAACCAATGTTAACATGTTGCTGAGTTTGCTACCTATCTTCTTTCTCCTCTTAAATAAAATGTTGCAAATACACCTAAAAGGCCCCACTCTTCATCCCATTCATCTCTCTCCTTCTCAGAGGCAATCACCAGGATGCATATGATTAAGCAGATGCTCTTCTCTACATCTTCCTAGATGTGTCCTCTTAGAAAGGCTGAGGGGAGTGGTGGTCCAAAATGAGGCCTTGGATTATGTCAGTCCTGAGTTCAAATTCCGCTCCTGCTCCTTTACTAGCTGGGTGGTCTTTGGCAAATTGCTCAACCTCTCTGTTCCTCCTCTCCCTCATTCTTCTCTAAAATGGGACAAATAACGCCTACTTTACTGGGTTTTGTGAGAATGAAATAAGATTATTCATGTAAAGCAGTGGTTCACAGTCAAGGATGATTTTTCCCCGCAGGGGACATTTGACGATGTCAGGAGACATTTTTGATCGTCACAACTGGAGTGTGCCCCTGGCATCTAGTGGGAGAGGCCAAGGATACAGCCGAACATCCTACAATGCACAGGAAAGCCCCCCACAGCAAAGAATAATCAGTCCCAAGATCTCAATAGTGCCAAAGTAGAGAAAGCCTAGTATAAAGCACACTGTCACAAGGGCTTAAAAATACTTATTCAATAAACAATAAAAAATGATGATTTTTTTATTTGTTAAGATATTATGTTAGACCCTTCCACGTGCATTATCTCACTAGTATTCCGTGAGTTGCCCCTTCTTGGTAAAAAGAATGATAGAAGGCAAACACAGTTGCTTCTGCTTGTCTGAGACTATCTGTCCTGCTTGTTAAAGTGGTAAACTTACTGAAAATATAAAATTTCAGGCAAATAGATTAATTGGAAGTTGTTACTCAGAGCCTAACCCCTCCTTGTCTCTGTGAAGAACAAATTGTATCAGCACTTTCAGCCATAAAATGGATTTATTTAAACCACAAATATCCCTTCAACCTAAGCAGGCCCAAGGACTGGCATGGCAAAAAATTAAGTCATCATAATTAAGCCTTTTGAACCCTGTTCACAAGGACTGGATCCCAAAACCTCAAGAAACTACAGAAGTGGGATAGAATATGGGGGAAGAGGAGAGAGGCCAGAGCTCTGCTTCTCTGATTCACCGCAGGCTCGGATGGACTCCAAATGTTCTGTCCAGGGATTAGAGCCACTGTTAATGCACAGAGAGTACCCATTATGAAAGGCCTTTGCACTGAGTCTCTAGGTGTGGTCCCCAGCCCAGCAGTATCCACATCACCCAGGAACTTGGTAGAGATGACACCCTAGACCTACTGAGTCAGAAACTGGGGGTGCAGCCAGGCAATCTGGGTTCTCAAGTTCTCCAGGTGATTCAGATGCACACTCAAGATTAAGAAGCAATAACCTAATAAGCCCAGATCTCACTTTCCCTGTGGGTCCATTTCCTGTTGCCCATGGCCCTGCCTGCTGTAACCACACAGCTCACCAATACCTATTCCGAAGTGGAGGAGCCACTCCTTACTGGCATTTCCCCTGGGCTGGAAGCTTCACACATATTCTTTAACCTCCACAAAAATATAAGGAAGATACCATTATTCCTTTTTCCAGATGAGAAAATCCCAGCTGAGAAACCTTAAACAGCTTGCCCAGGGTCATACCTACAGAAAAGGGCTGGAATCAGGATCTGAATCTAGGTCAGCCTGCCACCAAATCCTATCCTCTTAATGATGACATCACACTGCCCATTTTTTGATGAAGAGAGACAGAACATGAACAGATCAGCCCTGCTGGGGCCAAATTGTAAGCCTTGCCAAGTTAGTCTTTAGTGCCCCTCAATCCTCTGTCCTGGGGTTCACCTGCCCATAGGTGATCCCCTGGAATGCTTAACCCCCAGTGACCTGATACTGCCCCCTAGAAGCCAAGGCTGCCCACACTTCAGTGCTCTTCTAGCCTTTGTCTGATGTCCTGGGACTTCAAATCCCCACTCTTCCTCTTACTAGCTGTGTGACTTTGAAGCTGACTCAAACTCTCTGTGCTCCTGTTTCTCATCTGTAAATCAGTTATAATAATACATTCATATCAAGGTTGTTAAAAGGATTAAATGGGATAATAAATATGAAAATATCTAGCCCAGTGCCTCGTGCATAGTAAAAACTAACTCTTCTTTTGTTTGTTTTTTCCCCCATGCTTTACACACTAACAAATATCAAAACTACTCAGTCCAGGGTTGATTCTACTGCAGTCTCATTTATTGGCCATTAGCTAATATGAGGAGCTAATCTTCACTAAGGTATTAATTCGTAATAATGGTTTTCTGTGTTTGCCTCCAACATACCATTTGCACTTCAACCAGGGGACCTAAGTCCTTGAAATTGTACAGCTTGGGAGGGATTAATGATGGAAATATTAAAGAATATGGAAGGCCAGTGGAAAGCCTTTCCCCATCCTTCATATTGTTCCAATTCAACTCTAATAGACAGGGAATCCCAGAGAAATGGGAAAAATGGGATAAGAAAGGGAAGTATGCCTTCAAGGTTGCACCTGGCTTTGAAGAGAAAAATGAGCTCCTGGCATCTGAATATCAGGATAGGTGGGAACAATGCAAAAAAAGAAGTGAAATCAAAGACTAATGAGCCGGGGCTTCCCTGGTGGCACAGTGGTTAAGAATCCGCCTGCCAACGCAGGAGACACAGGTTCGATCCCTGGTCCAGGAAGATCCCACATGCCGCGGAGCATCTAAGCCCGTGTGCCACACCTACCGAGCCTGCGCTCTAGAGCCCGCGAGCCACAACTGTTGAGCCCACGAGCCACAACTACTGAAGCCTGTGCACCTAGAGCCCATGCTCTGCAACAAGAGAAGCCACTGCAATGAGAAGCCCGCGCACCGCAACGAAGGGTAGCCTCCACTCACCGCAACCAGAGAAAGCCCGCAAGCAACGAAGACCCAACGCAGCCAAAAATAAATAAATAAAATAAATAAATTTATTTTAAAAAAAAAAGACTAATGAGCCATTTGCCAACATCTAACACAATTGCTTGGTATCTGCATAGTTGAATGTAATAAAGCTTCATTAAAAAGTAGTTATAACAACTAATAAGACTCTAATTAAATTACCTTTCACTGGGCAAGCTGCTTGTGAAGTCCTAATTAGGTTATTTGCTGCCATTGGCCTAGCCTGGGAACAAAAGAAGATTCTCTTATGTCTTCAGGGATGCCTAGAAAGCCAGATCTCTAGACTCATGCAAGAATTGCTAAGAGGCTCTAAACCTGGGGGCAGCTGGTCTGAGACTATCTTAGCTCTCCAAAAACCATGATGTGTGGCCAGAGTGAAATCCCTTAATAGGTCCCACTGCTCTTAGGAGCCAGACAGTTTAAAAGATGGAAAAGATATTTAAAGACGGAAATTCTAAGAATTTCATTTTACAGAAGAGGGCCTGAGAAGTGATTTATTCAGGGTCTTCCAGCAAGGAGCAATGTGCCCTTCCCCCAACCTCCTCCCACCATGGTCTGGAAAAGACACAGAACTTGGGCTGCTAGCATGGATTTTCATTTGGGAAGGGAGAGAGAAACAAAAAGCACTGGATTCTCAGGGGCTCCTATCTTTGAAGCCGTGTGTGTGTGCGTGCATGCGTTGAGAGTGGTTCAGTCACAGGTAAACTGAAGACCTACTTACAGTGTGGGTTGAGCTCTCTCCAACACTGTCTTTGCATTGGTGCCACAGTGTCTTCCTAAAACATAGATCTGGTCATGCCAGCCTCCTGCTGAACTACCCAGCAGGTAACTTCTGAGTTCCTGAGTGTGGCAGAAAAGTCTCCTCACAACTGGGTGCCATCCTCCCTCATCACTCAAGACTGAGCTTTGTGCTCAACAAATGGGAACCCCAGCTCTGCCCTCACTAGCTGGGCAGCCTTGAGCAAATTATTTCATCTCTCTCAGCTACCACTTTCTGCCTATAAAATGGGGATGACATTTTACTTATCAGAGGAATAGGAGAATTAAATGACAATAAAGCAGGTAAGCCACTGTGACCTGTGCTGTTACCTCTCCAGCCACACAGGAGCACTCTCCCTTCCCTGAGCACACCTGGCTCCCTCATGTCTGAAACCTTTGCACACGCTCTTCCCTCTGCCTGCAACGCCCCTCACCCTCTTCTCTGCGTCATGAATTCTTCCAATTCAGACGTCCAGCTCAAATGTCATTTCACGTTTGCAGTCTTCCACAGCTCCCCAGGCAGTAGCTACTCCTGTCCTGTGCTTTCCCTGGCATTGCTTCACCCCTATCAGAACCTTGTCACACTGGGATGAATGGGTTTTTGATGTCCTTCTCCCCCAGGAGTCTGTGTCTCACCCAGCACAGGCCTGGCACACAGTGAGAACACAGTAAGTGAATAAAATCTTATCACAGGTACTATGAGAAGGGACTGTGAACAAGGAACAAGATTGGTTCCACTGTCAGTTTTGCTCCTGTCCTCAAAGCTGAAATATAAATAAATTCCATGTATGTGCACAAACACACACACACACACACACACACCCCTCAAGATATTAGCAGTTGGGCTTCCCTCGTGGCGCAGTCGTTGAGAGTCCACCTGCCGATGCAAGGGACACGGGTTCGTGCCCCAGTCCGGGAAGATCCCACATGCCGCAGAGCGGCTGGGCCCGTGAGTCATGGCCGCTGAGCCTGCGCGTCTGGAGCCTGTGCTCCGCAACGGGAGAGGCCACAGCGGTGAGAGGCCCGCGTACCAAAAAAAAAAAAAAAGATATTAGCAGTAACTACCTGTAATTGTTTTTGTTTTCTTCTCATGCTTCTCTGTGCTGAATATGTATTGCTCTTGTAATAAGAAACTAAACACTTCTTCAAATCGAGTGAGCTGAAAGCATAAAGGAGGTACACAAAAGGCTGATTTTCCAAACACATCTCTGAAAAAGTTGGGAATTTCCTAAATTTCAATGTGGTGCGGTTCTGATTTAAGGCGTTGTGGTCTCTGAATTTCTTCTCTGTGATGTCTGTGACAGGAGCTAGTTTGGAGCTGTGAGGTGCAGACCAGAAGGCAAGTCGCTTTCTCAGTATCTTTAAGGTGACCTTTTGGGGAACAATGAGTTTTTACAGACAGGAGAGAGTAAGTACTCTGCTGTCCAATATAGTAGCCATGGGCCACAGAAGACGAATCCAACTTATTATTCATTACAATTAAATAAAATTAAAGATACAGTTCCTAAGTCACAGGAGTCACATTTCAAGTGTTCAGTAGCCATATGTGGCTGGTGGCTACCGTACTGGACAGCACATCATTGCAGAAGGTTCTACCAGACAGCACTAAATTAGTGTGTTTCTCAGCTTGCTCCAAACATGGTTGGTGATGTCTCAAGAGAATAAACACATCAATTTGCCCTATGAATATGTTATTTCTTGCTTAAATATACATAGATATAGATATTCGTGGCAGTGTAAAATGATGCAGTGACTTTGGAAAACAGTTTGGCAGGTCCTCAAAAAGTTAAACATAGAGTAGCCTTAGGACCCAGAAATCCCACTTCTGATATCTACCCAAAAGAATTGAAAACATGCTTATACAAAAATCTGTATGTGAACGTTCACGGCAGCATTATTCATAATAGACAAAAATTGGAAATAACTCAAATGTCCATCAGCTGAAAAATGGATAAACAAATTTGATATATATATACAATAGAGTATTATTTAGACCAAAAAAAGAAAGAAATAGTGATATATGCTACATGGATGAACCTTGAAAACATATGCTAAGGGAAAGAAACCAAACAGGTCACATATTTTGTGATTCCATTATACGAAATGTCCAGAGTAGGCAAACCCACGGAGAGAGAAAGTAAATTAGTGTTTGCCAGAGGCTGAGGAGAGGGGGAGATGGGAGTGACTGCCAATGGGTACTAGGTATTTTTTGAGGGTGATGAAAATGTTCTGGAATTAGCTGGTGGTGATAGTTGTACAACTCTATGCATACACTGGAAACCACTAATTGTACACTTTAAAAGGATGAATTTTATAGTGTGTGATAAGTCTCAGTGAAGCTGTAATTAAAAAAAAATACTCTTCTAATTGGGAAACAACCTAAATAAATGTGCATCTATAGGCAAGTGAGGAAAAATCCCTGACACATCCATACAGTGAACTTCAGTGCAGCAGTTAGAAAAAATGAATTCGATGTAGGTAAGAAAGATCTTCAAGACAAATTGTTGCAGCGGGAAACAAGTTTCAGAGAGCTGCATACAGTATAAAATGTAACATTAAAAAAAATCCCAAATATTCTATTTCCTATGAGTGTATGTATGAAAATACAGGCATCTCGTTGCATTTCTCTTTATTGCACTTCACAGATACTGTGTTTTCTACAAACTGAAGGTTTGTGGCCACCCTGTGGCAAGTCTGTGGGCACCATTTTTCCAACAGCACTTGATCGCTTCATGTCTTCATGTCACATTTTGGTAATTCTCACAATATTTCAGACTTTTTCATTATTATTATATCTGTGATGATGATCTGTGATCAGTGATATTTGATGTTACTATAGTAATTCATTGGCGGGGGGGAGGGCACAAACTGTGCCTGTGTAATTAAGACTTAATCAATAAATATTGTATGTGTTCTGCCTGCTCCACCCACTGGCCACTCCCCCATCTCTTTCCCTCTCCTCAGGCCTCCCTATTCCCTGAGACACAACAATATTGAAATTAGGCCAATTAATAGCCCTACAGTAGCCTCTTAAGTGTTCAAGAGGAAGGAAGAGTCACACATCTCTCACTTTAAATCAAAATCTAGAAAAGATTAAGCTTAGTGAAGAAGGCATGTGGAAACCCAAGATAGGCCAAAAGCTAGGCCTCTTGTACCAAACAGTTAGCCAAGTTGTGACTGTAAAGGAAAAGTTCTTGAAGAACATTAAAAGTGCTACTCCAGTTAACACAAGAATGATAAAGTGAAACAGTCTTACTGCTGATGTGGAGAAAGTTTTAGTGTTCTGGTAGAAGATCAGACCAGCCACAACACTGCCTTAAGCCAAAGCCTAATCCAGAGCAAGGCCCTAACTCTCTTCAATTCCATGAAGGCTGAGAGAGGTGAGGAAGCTGAAGAAGAAAAGTTTGAAGCTAGCAGAGGTTGGTTCATGAGGTTTGAGGAAAGAAGACATCTCCATCACATAAAAGTACAAGGTGAAGCAGCAAGTACTGATGTAGAGGCTGCAGCAAATTATCCAGAAGATCTAGCTAAGATCATTAACGAAGGTGGCCATACTAAACAACAAATTTTCAATGTAGAGAAAACAATCTTACGTTGAAAGAAGATTTCACCTAGGACTTTCATAGCTAGAGAGTCAATGCCTGGCTTCAAAGTTTCGAAGGACAGACTGACTCTCTTGATAGGGGCTAACGCAGCTGGTGACTTTAAGTTGAAATCAGTGTTCATTTCTCATTCCACAAATCCTAGGGCCCTTAAGAATTATGCTAAAATCTACTCTGCGTGTGCTCTACAAATGTAACAGCAAGCCTGGATAACAGCACATCTGTTTACAACATGCTTTACTGAATATTTTAAGCCCACTGTTGAGACCTACTGCTCAGGAAAAAAGATTCCTTTCAAAATATTACTGCTCATCAACAATGCATCTGGTCACCCAAGAGCTCTGATGGAGATGTACAATGCGATTAATGTTGTTTTCATGCCTGCTAACACGACATCCGTTCTGCAGCCCATGGATCAAGGAGGATCTATTTCAACTCTTACTATTTAAGAAATACATTTCATAAGGCTGTAACCAGCATAGATAGTAATTCCTGTGATGGATCTGGACACAGTCAATTGAAAACTTTATGGAAAGGATTCACCATTCTAGATGCCATTGACAATATTAATGATTCATGGGAGTAGGTCAAAATATCAACATTAACAGAAGTTTGGTACAGCGTGGTATTGGCACAAAAACAGACGTATGAATCAATGGAACAGAATAGAGAGCTCAGAAACAAACCCACATACCTATAGCCAATTAATCTTTGACAAAGGAGGCAAGATTATACAATGGAGAAAAGACAGTCTTTTCAGCACGTGGTGTTGGGAAAGCTGGACAGCCACATGTAAATCAATGAAGTTAGAACACACCCTCTCACCATACACAAAAATAAACTCAAAATGACTTAAAGACTTAAATATAAGACATGACACCATAAAACTCCTAGAAGAGAACATAGGCAAAACATTCTCTGATATAAATCATACCAATGTTTTCTTAGGTCACTCTCCCAAGGCAATAGAAATAAAACTGAAAATAAACAAATGGGATCTAATCAAACTTATAAACTTTTGCACAGCAAAGGAAACCATAAGCAAATGAAAGAAAGGACAACCTACAGACTGGGAGAAAATATTTGCAAATGATGTGACCAACAGGGCTTAATTTCCAAAATATACAAACAGCTCATACAACTCAACAAAAAAAACACAAACAACCCAATCCAAAAATGGGCAGAAGACCTAAATAGACGTTTCTCCAAAGACATATAGATGGTCAATAGGCACATGAAAAGATGCTCAATATTGCTAATTATTAGAGAAATGCAAATCAAAACTACAATGTGGCATCACCTCACACCAGTCAGAATGGCCATCATCGAAAAATCTACAAACAATAAATGCTGGAGAGGGTGTGGAGAAAAGGTGACTTTAAGTTTACATTCTCACCCTCTTGCACTGTTGGTGAGAATGTAAATTGGTGCAACCACTATGGAAAACAGTATGGAGATTCCTTTAAAAACTAAAAATAGAGTTGATATATGATCCAGCAATGCCACTCCTGGGCATATATCCAGACAAAAGTATAATTCGAAAAGATACATGTACCCCAGTGTTCACAGCAGCGCTATTTATAATACCCAAGACATGGAAGCAACCTAAATGTCCATCGACAGATGAATGGATAAAGAAGATGTGGTACATATACATAATGGAATACTATTCAGCCATTAAAAAGAGAATGAAATAATGCCATTTGCAGCAACATGCATGGACCTAGAGATGATCATACTAAGTGAAATAAGTCAGAAAGAGAAACACAAATACCATATGGTATCACTTACATGTGGAATCTAAAATATGACACAGAGTTATTTGTAGAGACGTGGATGGGCCTAGAGTCTGTCATACAGAGTGAAGTAAGTCAGAAAGAGGAAAACAAATACTGTATGCTAACACATATATATGGAATTTTTAAAAAATGGTTATGTAGAACCTTGGGACAGGACATAAATAAAAACACAGACGTAGAGAATGGACTTGAGGACACAGGGATGGTGAAGGGTAAGCTGGGATGAAGTGAGAGAATGGCATGGACATACCTACACTACCAAATGTGAAATAGATAGCTAGTGGGAAGCAGCCGCATAGCACAGGGAGATCAGCTCGGTGCTTTGTGACCACCAAGAGGGGTGGGATAGGGAGGGTGGGAGGGAGAGGCAAAAGGGAGGAGTTATGGGGATATATGTATATGTATAGCTGATTCACTTTGTTATAAAGCAGAAACTAACACACCATTGTAAAGCAATTATACTCCAATAAAGATGTAAATAAATAAATAAAATATGACACAAATGAACTTACCTATGAAAGGGAAACAGACTCACAGACATAGATGGTTACCAAAGGGGAAAGGGGGTGAGGGAGGGATAAATTAGGAGTTTGGGATTAGCAGATACAAACTACTATATATAAAATAAACAACAAGGCCCTACTGTATCGCACAGGGAACTGTATTCAATATCCTGTTATAAATCATAATGGAAAAGAATATGAAAATATGTATATGTATAACCAAATCACATTGCTGTACATCAAAAACTAACACAACATTGTAAATCAACTATACTTCAATTTAAAAAAAAATTTTTAAACCCAGAAGTTTGGAAGAAGTTGATTCCAGCCCTCATGGATGACTTTGAGGGGTTCAAGACTTCAATGGAGGGAGTCACTGCAGATGTGGTGGAAATGGCAAGAGAATTAGAAGTGGAGCCTGAAGATGTAACTGAATTGCTGCAATCTCATGATAAAACTTTAATGGATGAGGAGTTGCTTCTTATGGATGAGCAAAGAGAGTGATTTCTTGAGATGGGATCTGCTCCTGGTGAAGATGCTGTGAAGGTGGTTGAAATGACACCAAAGGATTTAGAATATTATGTAAACTTAGCTCATAAAGCAGCAACAGGGTTTGAGAGGATTGACTTCAGTTTTGAAAGAAGTTCTACTGTGGGTAAAATGCTATCAAACAGCATTGCATGCTACAGAGAACTACAGAGAAATCCTTCATAAAAGGAAGAGTCCATCGATGTGGCACACTTCATTGTTGTCTTATTTTAAGAAATGGCCTCAGCTACCCCAGCCTTAGCAACCACCACCCAGATCAGTCAGCAGCCACGGACATAGAGGCAAGACCCTCCACCAGGAAAAAGATTATGACTCACTGAAGGCTCAGATGATGGTTAGCATTTTTTAGCAATAAAGTATTTTTAATTAAGGTACTGTATGTACATTGTTTTTTAGACATAATACTATTGCACACTTAATAGAGTACATAATGTAAACATAACTTTTATATGCACGGGGAAACCAAAAAATTCGGGTGATTCACTTTACTGCATGTGATACTCGCTTTATCACGGTGGTCTAGAACCAAACCTGCAATATCTCCGAATGCCTGTACGAAGAAAAAAAAAAAACTAAGGTTATTCACCAAAAAGATAAACAGTAGCTACCTGTGAAGGAAGGGCCTGGAATTAGGGGCAGTGTTCAAAAGATAGGTTCTGAATTTTTACAAAGAAAAATTGTTCATTTATGTGTGTAATTAACAATTGTTAAAGCTCTCTTTATTAAAAATAAAAGCATAAATTAGATCATCCCTGTAGGAATAAAGAAAGATATAACAAAGAGCATGCTTCGAAGGAATAAGCTACCTAAGTATAATCAGATACTTTGTTAATTGACCTCATATATTCTCCCAGGAATACAAACTTACTCTTAAACTTTGCCTATCCCTGAACCCTCTAGAGCTGAAAATACTCCCGTGGGGCTACTTCCTCTGGTTTCCCTGCTGAGAGAGCTCCAGACCTGAAGGGCCTGAGCTCCAACCTGATTAAATTTGTTAGTTGGATGATTTCCTCTCTGTGTCACCTGTCATCACCTCTCACTAACCAGCTCTAGCTAGGTAAAACCTTGAAATTCTTTTATGCTTCCTGTAGCCTATGCCTCTGCTGAGATGGTTAAGGCATTGCATGTGACCTATTTAGCAGATTTTTTTTTTCAGGGTTTGGAGAGAAGAAGAGATTTGCTTTTCACTTGATTTTTCCCAAAGTTTTTCGATCTTCTCTTCACCAGATCACAAGAAAAAAGATAAAATGAAAAAGAGCACAAAGGAATACTTTCTCATTTTGTAGCTAAAATTCTGTGATGGTTTTCTTCCAATCAGTATATTATTACTGGGTGACTGACTTACACCCATGATTGGCTCTCATTCTCATTTATTCTCTCTCTCTTTCTCTGACTCTCACTCCCCAGTTTTATTTTTCTGGGTCTTCTGTTCCTTTCAGATGAGTAGCTGTATATCATTCAATGAGGGTCTTTACCCAAGATTTGCCCATTTATTTACATCACCATCTTATAGAGACCACTTTTACCTTTGGGAACTTCTTAAAACAGACAGGTCCTATTCCCTGTGAACCATTCAAGCAGGCTTTTTTTTTTTTTTTTTTAAACAAAGCACTTCTAAAGATACCAATGTACTCGGGATGCCCCAGGAACAAATGATCCCATTTTTTACAGTGGAGAGCCTTGGCAATCTGCTTTCTCACCAGCCAACATTTCCTGGCCTGAGTGTCCTGCTCCTGTGTTTCCATTTCTTATATGTCTGTCCCTGGCGCAGTGTCCCACAGGCTGCTCATTCTTCTAGATACAAATTTCATCTGCCCTGTCTTTTGAAGAATGATCAGTAGCACAAGATCTCTGTTAATCAGTCAGTTATTGATTGACATGGAGGGAATGGCTAACAGCCATAGAAACATCCGAATGATGTTGGGAAATCTGGTCTCTCGACACGCCACGTTACAATTTTGTCCAAGTGTCCCTAACAAAAGATGATTGCTTGCTCATGATAAATGAATCAGAGGCCTCTAGTAGGTGTAAGATTAACAAAGCCCTGCAATTAGCACCCAGTGAGGACAGCCACCATTTGTACAGTGTTCTGGGTGCTGTGCTAAGTGCCTCACATACATTATCTCCCTGCAATCTCCACAACAGCCCTAGAGATGAGAGGAGAGACTTATTATTAGCCTTATTTTACAGACATAGGCATTGAAGTTCAGAGGTTGAGAGGCTGACAAAGATCCCATAGATCACATGTTAAATACCTACTACATGTCATGGTCTCTTCTAGGCACTACGGCTCCAAGAGTGAATGAGACAGGCAAAGCCTCCACTTTCATGAAGCTGCCATTCTTGGGGGGTGGGTATGGACAAATACTCGATATGTAAGTGAAAATGATATATAATTGTATGTACTAAAGAGATGGTGTACTAGAGGGGACAAGAAAGTGGCAGCCAGAGTGCTGGAGTGAAGAGAAAGAGGAGAGAGATGACAAAGGATGTCAGGCAGAAAGATAGCATGGACATTCTGTACGGCCTGCTGGGTCATGATAGTTTACGGTTTTCTCTGAGTGCAGTAGAAAGTCATTGGAAGGTTTTGCAGGAAGTAATATAATCTGATTTATGTTTTTTAAAGACCTCTGTGGGTAAGTGGAGAATGGATTGTAGAGGCTCAAGAGTGGGGGCAGGGAGGGCACTTGGGAGGCTATAGAAGTGGTCCAGGAGAGAGGTGATGGAGGTTTGGGATTGTGCTCTGTCCTTACATATAAAAAGCGAAACCATCCAGGAAAAAACATGATCTAGGCTTTACAGAGAACCCAACCTTCCTTACTAAGCTGACGTGAGATATCTTCAGGCCTTGTCCCATCTCATGCTGAATGCGTGCGAATTATGTGCCACTTGTTTTTCTTTAAACTTTTTATTTAAGTCTGACATACATACAGAAAAGTGCACCAATCATAACGGTAGAGCCCTGTCAGTTTTCACAAAGTGAACACATCCCTGTAAGCAGCACCCAAAACAAGAAAGAAAAGATTATCCACACCCTGAAGCTCCCCTCATACCCCCTTCCTATCAGTCTCTGGCATTCCAAGTATGTTTTTCCAGAATGACATTCTGTAAATCACTTTTCTCCATCTTGCTTAACCCATGACCCCTTTTTCCAAACTGAAAGTTGCATGCCCTCTGCAATCAGAGATTCTCTTATACAACCAGCCAAGAGATTTGAGCTTTGTATTCTGTGATGGGTAGTATGAGAACAACAAGTGTATTCATATTTAAAAAATCTAATGTAATGTTGAATGTGCTTTTTTCAAACTTGATATAAATTCCCACTCCCAGATTCTATTAGGCCCCCCTCTTAAAAATCACGTGTGCAAATTCTGGAAAGACTGCAAGTTGCTGTTGTCTAGAAGAACAGTCTGGAAATCTAACAGCACAGACAGTAGGACTGGGATACACGAGTCTGTAATAGTACAAAGCCATGATTTCCGGGCTTTGTTCAGGGGACAAGACACTGGCAGAGAGCTAATATTTACTGAGCACTTATCATGTCCCTGGCACTGAGCTAAGGTGTTTCAGTATGTGATCTTATTTAACCTTCACAACCCTTTGAGGATACCATTCTCTTCATTGTATAACTAAGAAAACCAAGGCTAGGAAAGGTGAGATATTTGGCCCAAGTTCTCAGGACTCATAGTGACCAGACTTGGAAACAGCTCTGTCTGTCTTCTTATCCCAAGCTCATTTCACTCAACCAAAGCAACCTCTCTCATGTTTTTCTTCCTCTGATCAGTACTTAAGAAATTGAAAATGTTGGTCTCAACATTTGGTTCCTGCAATAAGCCGCATTTCTGCTAGTGGTTTCCCATTTACATTTTTTTTTAATGCATGCACTTTCAAATTCATGGTAAAGCTATTCATAAATGAAATGGGGAACCTGGCTATAACTTTGCTTCCTTCCAGAAAGCAAAGGCTCTTTAAGCCTGATGAAGTTTAATGCTTGCTGTAAATCCAGGGAAAAAATAAACAGGCACCATTTAAATCACCCAACCCAGAGCCTGGCCACGTGAGGGACACGGAAGCCACACTGTGTCACCATATTATCCATTATTGAGAAGGGAGCCAGCAATTAACAAAGCAATCTAGATTAACCACGTTAACATCTCTGGCAGAGTAAGTCATGTTCTCCGGCTTTCTGGAAGCTCTTCCAAGCTCAAGCTGTCCCTGGGTTCTTTGGCTTTGCATCATGAAGGGAATTGATTTGATTAATTACATTGCTGCTGCCTAATTAGTAAGCGTGGCCACACTTGCCAATCAGTTTCACAGAGATGAAACTTGGGATCCTGACTGCAGACCAATTTTCATAGCTGAAAGTCGCTGTGGCTTGCATCCTCTATCCATACCAAGTTCCCCAGAGTTGATCATAGCAGGACTTCAGTCCAGAGCCAGGGGCAGGTTTTCAAAGTTCAGACAGCTGGGTCTCTGGGGCCCTCCTGCATTTCAACACAGATTATTTTGTGAAAGCTTCTCAGGTTAAGAACCCCTGCCTTTCTGCACATGCCAGGTCTCACCCTACACAGAGCACATCCACCCTCACCCTTTCATTTGGGTTTCCCGGTTTCTCAAGAAGAAAGAGGTACAGCTCTCATTTTAGACACGAAGAAAGGAACCTTTGCAGAAATGATTACCCAAGGCCACAAAGCATTTCTCAACTAAGATTAGTCATCCTTTTTTATTTTTTTCAATTTAATTAATTTTTTTATACAGCACGTTCTTATTAGTCATCCATTTTATACACATCAGTGTATACATGTCAATCCCAATCTCCCAATTCATCACACACCACTCCCACCCCCCGCCACTTTCCCCCCTTAGTGTCCATACATTTCTTCTCTGCATATGTGTCTCAATTCTGTCCTGCAAATCGGTTCATCTGTACCATTTTTCTAGGTTCCACATATATGCGTTAATATACGATATTTGGTTTTCTCTTTCTGACTTACTTCACTCTGTATGACAGTCTGTAGGTCCATCCACGTCTCTACAAATGACCCAATTTCGTTCCTTTTTATGGCTGAGTAATATTCCATTGTATATATATGTACCACATCTTCTTTATCCATTCGTCTGTCCATGGGCATTTAGGTTGCTTCCATGACCTGGCTATTGTAAATAGTGCGGCAATGAACATTGGGGTGCATGTGTCTTTTTGAATTACGGTTTTCTCTGGGTATATGCCCAGTAGTGGGATTGCTGGGTCATATGGTAGTTCTATTTTTAGTTTTTTAAGGAACCTCCATACTGTTCTCCATAGTGGCTGTATCAATTTACATTCCCCCCAACAGTGCAAGAGGGTTCCCTTTTCTCCACACCCTCTCCAGCATTTGTTGCTTGTAGATTTTCTGATGATGCCCATTCTAACTGGTGTGAGGTGATACCTCATGGTAGTTTTGATTTGCATTTCTCTAATAATTAGTGATGTTGATCAGCTTTTCATGTGCTTCTTGGCCATCTGTATGTCTTCTTTGGAGAAATGTCTATTTAGGTCTTCTTCCCATTTTTGGATGGGGTTGTTTGTTTCTTTAACATTGAGCTGCATGTTCATATATTTTGGAGATTAATCCTTTGTCCGTTGATGCATTTGCAAATATTTTCTCCCATTTTGAGGGTTGTCTTTTCGTCTTGTTTATGGTTTTCTTTGCTGTGCAAAAGCTTTTAAGTTTCATTAGGTCCCAATTGTTTATCTTTGTTTTTATTTCCATTACTCTGGGAGGTGGATCAAAAAAGACCTTGCTGTGATTTATGTCAAAGAGTGCTCTTCCTATGTTTTCCTCTAAGAGTTTTATAGTGCCCGGTGTTACATTTAGTTCTTTAATCCATTTTGAGTTTATTTTTGTGTATGGTGTTAGGGAGTGTTCTAATTTCATTCTTTTACATGTAGCTGTCCAGTGTTCCCAGCACCACTTATTGAAGAGACTGTCTTTTCTCCATTGTATATCCTTGCCTCCTTTGTCATAGATTAGTTGACCATAGGTGCATGGGTTTATCTCTGGGCTTTCTATCTTGTTCCATTGATCTATGTTTCTGTTTTTGTGCCGGTACCATATTGTCTTGATTAGTGTAGCTTTGTAGTAGAGTCTGAAGTCAGGGAGTCTGATTCCTCCAACTCCATTTTTTTCCCTCAAGACTGCTTTGGCTATTCGGGGTCTTTTGTATCTCCATGCAAATTTTAAGATTTTTTTGTTCTAGTTCTGTAAAAAATGCCATTGCTAATTTGATAGGGATTGCATTGAATCTGTAGATTGCTTTGGGTAGTATAGTCATTTTCACAATATTGATTCTTCCAATCCAAGAACATGGTATGTCTCTCCATCTGTTGGTATCATCTTTAATTTCTTATATCAGTGTCTTATAGTTTTCTGCATACAGGTCTTTTGTCTCCCTAGGTAGGTTTACTCCTAGGTATTTTATTATTTTGGTTGCAATGGTAAATGGGAGTGTTCCCTTCATTTCTCTTTCAGATTTTTCATCATTAGTGTATAGGAATGCAAGAGATTTCTGTGCATTAATTTTGTATCCTGCAACCTTACCACATTCATTGATTAACTCTAGTACTTTTCTGGTGGCATCTTTAGGATTCTCTATGTATAGTATCATGTCATCTGCAAACAGTGACAGTTTTACTTCTTCTTTTACAATTTGTATTTCTTTTTCTTCTCTGATTGCAGTGGCTAGGACTTCCAAAACTATGTTGAATAATAGTGGTGAGAGTGGACATCCTTGTCTTGTGCCTGATCTTAGAGGAAATGCTTTCAGTTTTTCACCATTGAGAATGATGTTTCCTGTGGGTTTGTCGTATATGGCCTTTATTATGTTGAGGTAGGTTCCCTCTATGCCCACTTTCTGGAGAGTTTTTATTATAAATGGGTGTTGAATTTTGTCAAAAGATTTTTCTGCATCTATTGAGATGATCATATGGGTTTTATTCTTCAATTTGTTAACATGGTGTATCACATTGATTGATTTGTGTATATTGAAGAATCCTTGTATCCCTGCGATAAATCCCAGTTGATCATGGTGTATGATCCTTTTAATGTGTTGTTGGATTCTGTTTGCTAGTATTTTGTTGAGGATTTTTGCATCTATATTCATCAGTGACATTGGTCTGTAATTTTCTCTTTTTGACATATCTTTGTCTGGTTTTGGTATCAGGGTGATGGTGGCCTCATAGAATGAGTTTTGGAGTGTTCCTTCCTCTGCAATTTTTTGGAAGAGTTTGAGAAGGATGGGTGTTAACTTTTCTCTAAATGTTTGATAGAAGTCACCTGTGAAGCCATCTGGTCCTGGACTTTTGTTTGTTGGAAGATTTTTAATCACAGTTTCCATTTCATTACTTGTGATTGGTCTGTTCATATATTCTATTTCTTCCTGGTTCAGTCTTGGGAAGTTATACCTTTCTGAGAATTTGTCTATTTCTTCCAGGTTGTCCATTTTATTGGCATAGAGTTGCTTGTAGTAGTCTCTTAGGATGCTTTGTATTTCTGCTGTGTCTGTTGTAACTTTTCCTTTTGCATTTCTAATTTTATTGATTTGAGTCCTCTCCCTTTTTTCCTTGATGAGTCTGGCTAATGGTTTATCAATTTTGTTTATCTTTTCAAAGAACCAGCTTTTAGTTTTATTGATCTTTGCTATTGTTTTCTTTGTTTCTATTTCATTTATTTTTGCTCTGACCTTTACAATTTCTTTCCTTCTGCTAACTTTGGGTTTTGTTTGTTCTTTCTCTAGTTCCTTTAGGTGTAAGGTTAGATTGTTTACTTGAGATTTTTCTTGTTTCTTGAGGTAAGCTTGTATAGCTATAAACTTCCCTCTTAGAACTGCTTTTGCTGCATCCAATAGGTTTTGGATCGTCGTGTTTTCATTGTCATTTGACTCTGGGTATTTTTTGATTTCCTCTTTGATTTCTTCAGTGATCTCTTGGTTATTTAGTAACGTATTGTTTAGCCTCCATGTGTTTGTGTTTTTTACGTTTTTTTCCCTGTAATTGATTTCTAATCTCATAGCGTTGTGGTCAGAAAAGGTGCTTGATATAATTTCAGTTTTCTTAAATTTACTGAGGCTTGATTTGTGATCCAAGGTGTGATGTATCCTGGAGAGTGTTCCGTGCACAGTTGAGAAGAAAGTGTAATCTGCTGTTTTTGGATGGAATGTCCTATAAATATCAAGTAAATCTATCTGTTCTCTTGTGTCATTTAAAACTTGTGCTTCCTTATTAATTTTCTTTTTGGATGATCTATCCATTGGTGTAAGTGAGATGTTAAAGTCCCCTACTATTATTGTGTCACTGTCGATTTCCTCTTTTATAGCTGTTAGCAGTTGTCTTATGTATTGAGGTGGTCCTATGTTGGGTGCATATATATTTATAATTGTTATATCTTCTTCTTGGATTGATCACTTGATCATTATGTAATGTCGTTCCTTGTCTCTTGTAACATTCTTTATTTTAAAGTCTATTTTATCTGATATGAGTATTGCTACTCCAGCGTTCTTTTGATTTCCATTTGCATGGAATATCTTTTTCCATCCCCTCACTTTCAGTCTGTATGTGTCCCTTAGGTCTGTAGTGGGTCTCTTGTAGACAGCATATATATGGGTCTTGTTTTTGTATCCATTCAGCAAGCCTGTGTCTTTTGGTTGGAGCATTTAATCCATTCACTTTTAAGGTGATATTGATATGTATGTTCCTATTACCATTTTCTTAATCGTTATACTTTAAGTATATCATGCCACTCCCTTTTGACTTGTAGAGTTTCTGCTGAGAAATTAGCTGTTAACCTTATGGGAGTTCCCTTGTATTTGTCGTTATTTGTCGTTTTTCCCTTGCTGCTTTCAATAATTTTTCTTTGTCTTTAATTTTTGCCAATATCATTACTATGTGTCTTGGCGTGTTTCTCTTTGGGTTTATCCTGTATGGGAGTCTCTGCACTTCCTGGACCTTGGTGGCTATTTCCTTTCCCATGTTAGGGAAGTTTTCGACTATAATCTCTTCAAATATTTTCTCTGGTCCTTTCTCTCTCTGTTCTCCTTCTGGGACCCCTATAATGCAAATGTTGCTGCGTTTAATGTTGTCCCATTGGTCTCTTAGGCTGTCTTCATTTCTTTTCATTCTTTTTTCTTTATTCTGTTCCCCAGCAGTGAATTCCACCATTTTGTCTTCCAGGTCACTTACCCGTTTTTCTGCCTCAGGTATTCTGCTATTGATTCCTTCTAGTGTATTTTTCATTTCAATTATTGTATTGTTCATCTCTGTTTGTTTGTTCTTTAATTCTTTTAGGTCTTTGTTAAACATATCTTGCATCTTCTCGATCTTTGCCTCCATTCTTTTTCCGAGGTCCTGGATCATCTTCTCTATCATTATTCTGAATTCTTTTTCTGGAAGGTTGCCTGTCTCCACGTCATTTAGTTGTTATTCTAGGGTTTTATCTTGTTCCTTCATCTGGTACATAGCCTTCTGCCTTTGCATCTTGTATATCTTTCTATGAATGTGGTTTTTGTTCCACAGGCTGCAGGATTGTAGTTCTTCTTGCTTCTGCTGTCTGCCCTCTGGTGGATGAGGCTATCTAAGAGGCTTGTGGAAGTTTCCCGATGGGAGGGACTGGTGGTGGGTAGAGCTGGCTGTTGCTCTGGTGGGCAGAGCTCAGTAAAACTTTAATCCGCTTGCCTGCTGATGGGTGGGACTGGGTCCCATTCCTGTTGGTTGTTTGGCCTGAGGCGACCCAACACTGGAGCCTACCCGGGCTCTTCGGTGGGCTCTTTGGTGGGGCTAACGCGGACTCTGGGAGGGCTCACGCCAAGGAGTACTTCCCAGAACTTCTGCTGCCAGTGTCCTTGTCCTCACGGTGAGGCAGAGCCACCCCCCACCTCTCAGGGTACCCCCCAACACTAGCAGGTAGGTGTGGTTTAGTCTCCCCTGGTTTCACTGCTCCTTCCCCTGGGTCCCGATGCGCACACTACTTTGTGTGTGCCCTCCAAGAGTGGAGTCTCTGTTTCCCCCAGTCCTGTCGAAGTCCTGCAATCAAATCCCGCTAACCTTCAAAGTCTGATTCTCTAGGAATTCCTCCTCCCGTTGCCAGACCCCCAGGTTTGGAAGCCTGACGTGGGGCTCAGAACTTTCACTCCAGTGGGTGGACTTCTGTGGTATAAGTGTTCTCCAGTTTGTGAGTCACCCACCCAGCAGTTACCAGATTTGATTTTATTGTGATTGAGCCCCTCCTACCATCTCATTGTGGCTTCTCCTTTATCTTTGGATGTGGGATATCTTTTTTGGTGAGTTCCAGTGTCTCCCTGTCAATGATTGTGCAGCAGTTAGTTTGATTCCAGTGTTCTCGCAAGAGGGAGTGAGAGCACGTCCTTCTACTCCGCCATCTTGAACCAATCTCCAGTCATCCTTTTTTTAATTCAAGTAACTTTTACTGGGTTTGTTTTGTCTTATTGCAAGAAGTTATATATGCTCGTTATAGAAAAGTTTAGAAGATACAGAAAAACAAAAAGAAGGTAGTAAAAAAGCCATCCTTCACACATAACTACTGAAATGTTTGATGCATATTTATTCAGCCATTTTTCTATGGGATGATATTGTACATACTATTTTGTAAGCTACTCTTTGTCTTTTGATATATTATGAACACTTTTCAAATCATATTCACTAATTTAATCTTTAATGGTTGAGATATATGGATCATTAAACCAATCAGTTATGTTGGATATTTGGGATTGTTTCAAAACTTTAGTTATGATAAATAATGTGGCAATAAAATCCTTGTATCTAAATCATAATAACTAACATTTATTGCGTATTTATTACTCAAGCACTATACTGTTTTACATGTATTATCTTTTTTATTTATTTTTTAATTGAAGTATAGTGGATTTACAGTGTTGCACCAGTCTCTGCTGTACAGCAAAGCGACTCAGTTATATATATATACATATATATATATATATATATATATATATGTATGTATATATATATGTATATATATATATATATATATATATACACATTCTTTTTTTTATAATCTTTTCCATTATGGTTTATCCCAGGAGACAGGATATAGTTCCCTGTGCTATACAGTAGGATCTTGTTGTTTATCCATTCTATACATAATAGTTTGCATCTACCAACCCCAAACTCCCAGTCCATCCCTCTCCTCCTTCCCCTCCCCCTTGGCAACCACAAGTCTGATCTCTATGTCTGTGAGTCTGTTTCTGTTTTGTAGATAGGCTCATTTATGCCCTGTTTTAGATTCCATATGTAAGTGATATCATATGATATTCGTCTTTCTCTT
Organism: Stenella coeruleoalba; assembly: GCF_951394435.1. Taxonomy (NCBI): domain Eukaryota; kingdom Metazoa; phylum Chordata; class Mammalia; order Artiodactyla; family Delphinidae; genus Stenella; species Stenella coeruleoalba. Next base: position 136,235,367 of record NC_137148.1, read on the forward strand.
TCTGACTTACTTCACTTAGTGTGATAATCTCTAGTTGCATCCATGTTGCTGCAAATGGCACTATTTCATTCTTTTATATGACTGAGTAGTATTCCATTGTGTATATATATGCCACATCTTCTTTATCCATTTATAGGTTGTTGGACATTTTGGTTGTTTCCATGTTTGGGCTATTGTGAATAGTGCTGTTATGAACATAGGGGTGCATGTATCTTTTTGAATTAGAGTTTTGTCCAGGTATATACCCAGGAGTGGGTATATGCCTATGGAAATTTTACTTTTGGTTTTCTGAGGAACCTCCATACTGTTTTTCATAGTGGCTGGACCAACTTACATTCCCACCAACAGTGTAGGAGGGTTCCCTTTTCTTCACACCCTCTCCAGCATTTGTTATTTGTAGACTTTTTTTTTTTTAACATCTTTATTGGAGTATAGTTGCTTTACAATGGTGTGTTAGTTTCTGCTTCATAACAAAGTGAATCAGTTATACATATACGTATGTTCCCATATCTCTTCCCTCTTGCGTCTCCCTCCCTCCCACCCTCCCTATCCCACCCCTCCAGCCGGTCACAAACACCGAGCTGATCTCCCTGTGCTATGCGGCTGCTTCCCACTAGCTATCTACCTTACGTTTGGTAGTGTATATATGTCCATGCCTCTTTCTCACTTTGTCACAGCTTACCCTTCCCGCTGCCCATATCCTCAAGTCCGTTCTCTAGTAGGTCTGTGTCTTTATTCCTGTCTTACCCCTAGGTTCTTCATGACATTTTTTTTCTTAAATTCCATATACATGTGTTAGCATACGGTATTTGTCTTTCTCTTTCTGACTTACTTCAGTCTGTATGACAAACTCTAGGTCTATCCACCTCATTACAAATAGCTCGATTTCGTTTCTTTTTATGGCTGAGTAATATTCCATTATATATATATGTGCCACATCTTCTTTATCCATTCATCCGATGATGGACACTTAGGTTGTTTCCATCTCTGGGCTATTGTAAATAGAGCTGCAATGAACATTTTGGTACATGACTCTTTTTGAATTATGGTTTTCTCAGGGTATATGCCCAGTAGTGGGATTGCTGGGTCATATGGTAGTTCTATTTTTAGTTTTTTAAGGAACCTCCGTACTGTTCTCCATAGTGGCTGTACCAATTCACATTCCCACCAACAGTGCAAGAGTGTTCCCTTTTCTCCACACCCTCTCCAGCATTTATTGTTTCTAGATTATTTGTAGACTTTTTAATGATGGCCATTCTGACCGGTATGAGGTGGTACCTCATTCGTATTATCTAATTTAACCCTCCCAGGAGTCCTATGAATAAGTAATATTACCTCTATTTTACAGGTGAGGAAACTGAGGAGTAGAGAGGTTGAGTAATTTGCCCACAGTGACATAGGTAATGACTCCAGAGGCAGCACCCTTAATCACTAAGATAAATTCTTAGACTTGTAATTTCAAGATAACTAAATACATAAAATTGTAAGGTCTCTGAGTCATATCGTCCAATTGCCCTCCAGAAAGCATGTCCCAATCAATATTCCCACCGTCAGGATATGAATGCCCACTCACTTGCATCATCGCCAGCACAGGACACTATTAATTTTTATTGTCATTAGAGAAATGAAGCTCAGACTTCTGATAGCTTATTCATGCTCTTTAGAGCATGCGTGCAACCCAGTTCCCAACTGAATCATTGATTTTCTTTAAACCAATTGTTCTTATCCTTTTTTTGGTACATGGGCCCCTTTGAGAATCTGATGGAAGCTATGAAGCAGCTACACAGAAAATGCACATGTGCACATCAAATAACCCCATATTTTTCAGGAATTCACAGACACCATTAAGAACTCCTATGCTTGCTAGAGGATCGATATATCACCAATACTGAAACTAAAACTAAAAACAGGGCTAATGAACCCAGTCAAATGCTGGTTTCACCAGACTGTTCTTTTTAACAATCCTGCAGTGTAAGGAACCAGATCAGAAGAGGCTGGAATAAAATGCCTAGGCACTAAAATGGTTCATTTGCCCTGTGGAGTCGAGGTACCCCGGTCAAAACTCTCTCCTGAGGTCATGCTGTCCTCCACCAAACCAGTAAGACCTCCGAGCAGATGGACAGGCCATCACTGGACCTGACCCCATTGGTGCGCTTCAGCAGCCTCCAAAGAACAAGTCTCCCTCTGCCAAATGCTCTTCTTCACACACTAGTGTCTTTCACGATCTCCCCTCGCATCTTGCTCCGTTATGGTCTGGAAAGCCTCATCCCAGATCAGTCAAGCCTCCGCCAACCCTACCCACCCCTCTCCTATCAGAAGCATCGGATGAAGACAAGAGGGGAGGGGAGCATGAGGGCCAGGACCTTGCCCATCCATCTGCTGTGATGCTGCTTTGCCAGGAAGATTTTTCTGGGAACTTTCCTTGGCCTGAGCATGTGCTTTGGGGGCCGTGTTTAATGATGATCCATCGAGGCTCAGTGGCATTTTCAGAATTGGGGGTGGAACATCTGGTCCCAGCCTGAGAGGAAGGAGGCGGACAGAGGAATTAGCACTCTGGAGTGAATTGCTAATTCACTGGGTCACCTTTTGGGTGACCCAGTGGAGAATTCAGCTCCATCTGGATAGACAGGCTAGGGCTACCAGACCGCGAGACACACACAGAGGATGCAGGCAGCTCCTCAGGCTGGAAGCTGAGCTGCCCTGTCCTTGCTGCCCGTCCATGGCCACCTTGGGGTCTCATTTTGCACAAGACCACCATATCCTTGTCAGAAATGTGAGGAGGGGTGGTGATGGGAAAGGGGGCTGTTCTGCCCTTTCATTGTCTGGCTTAACTCTATCTTTTGATCTCTGTTTATTAATTTTTCTCCATCCTATGCCCTGTCCTCTTGCTTATGTTCTTGGCATTGCCCATCTACAGATGATGGAAGGATTTGTGAGTTAAGCATCCATTCTCCTCCCACCTTCTTGGGTCCCTGGGACTTATATTCACAAGGCCAGGAGATGGCAGATGATGACTTTTCAATTCTAAATAATTACAGTTCCTCCTGGATTTGGCTGGGAACATGAGTCATCTGAAAACTAGTATATTCACAGCCAAACATGGCTCTTCTGTTTCCCCCTGCACCCTGTACTCCCTTGTGGAATCTGCTCAGTGTTTTTACATGTCCTTTTAGTCTTTGGTGTTTTGATGGCCTTCCTCACCAGGTCCAAATAGCAGAAGATGGGAGAGCAGAAACTCTACTACTTAATATCTCTGTGACTCTGAGAAAATTACTTCTAAGCCTCAATTTCAACATCTGTAAAATGGGGACAGTAACTCTACCTCCCACATTGAAATGTTTTGAGTACAGAGTTAGATAATGTATGTTAGGAGTTTGATACAGTGCTTGCCTCCTGTAAGCTCCCAGTAGACGGTAACTGCTATTCTTATTGTTGTCGTTATTAAATTCAGATCACCACCATCTTCTGTATTTTCTTGGGCACCATCATAAACGTTGAGTCCATTTCTAACTATCACGAGAGTCAGCACGACTTCTCCACCTTCCTTGTGATCAGAACACTGCAGAGGAAGTCAGGCCTCCTCTCTCAGGCTCTAAACATCCTGAGGTCACCAGCTCTCTGAGACACATTGCCCGACTGCCGTTGCACCCTCGTGCACAAAGGGGATGCAATTCCCTGCCTTTGCAGCTCCTGTCTCCTCAAAATGTGCAAAGATGAAATCGTTTTTGCAGGAAAGTTCTCTGAAAGTAGCAAAGTCAAGTAACTCCTCCTTCCCAAACTATCACCCACACTTATCTCTCCATCCCAACATGTAACCAGCACCTCCTGGTTTTCTTCTAGGTGCCTTCACACAGAACATTCCAGGGATATAACAAGTCCCCAGTCTGTGGGAATCAGCACTGAGGTGCAGAAAGATCAGTTGCTCCAGGGTCAGACCTGGAATTGAATCCTATCTCCACCACTGTGTAATCTTGAGCAATTTCTTTAATTGCACTAAGCCACAGTTTTTTTCATCCATAAAATGGGCATAATAATTGTATTCACCTCACCGGCTTATAGGTACTGAATAAAATAATTGTTGAAATCTCCTTGCTTCCCCAGTCAATGTTAATCTCCTGGATTAAATTCTCAACCAGTTCCAGGTACCTAAGGGATGTTCGATAAAGACTGTCTGTAAAGTGGGACAAAGCTTGGGGACCTCCCACTGCAAGCAATAATCTAAAAACCTGCATCAAACTGAGAATATATTTCATGTGTATTTACATGAAAGAGGTGAAGAAATTGTATTTTCTGAAAATCTAGTAATTTGAGGAAAGGAACTGTCTTTAGGAAAAATCTTAAATAGAGCTGAAGGTAGAAAGTGAAACCCATTTCCCCCTGTCACAACCTCCATGCCCCTCTTCCTCGCTGCCCTCAACAAGGCTGATGCCAAAGCTACCAGAAGAGAGAACAGAAATTATTGCCTAAAAAAGCAATAAGAATTTGGAACTCTTGGAGCAGTCTGCGAGGAGAGGAGCTGAGGTGAGAGACGACAAGGAGGGGGCCAGGGAGCCCAGCACTGAGTAGTAGTACCTTAAACACTTGGTGCGGGTAATTTTCCTCTTGTGGAATCACTGCTTCCAGGTGGTATAAGCAGAGCAGGCATCAAGGGAAATAGAGCCCAAGAAGCAGAGTGGTGGGAATGAAGTCATTCCCCCTGCCCCACTCCAGGAATCCAGAGACTTTGAGGGAGGGCTTTGGACATCCCAGGGTTATGGAAAAGGGACATTCACAGTCATCTCGCCTAGCTTTCAAGGGGTGGAAAGGCCCCCAGCTGATGTCTGGGCTACACATATATAAACAGCATAGGCAGTAAATACTGAATTACATCTTGTCCCTTCAGGGAAACTCTCAGAAAACATTCTCCCATGGCTGCAGCAAGCCCAGCCAGCTCTCTGTCCTATAGGCCATCTCTGAGTTGAGCAGTAAATTGTCCCTCGGGCACTTGCATCTGCAAATTTCCTAGCAATGAGGAGCCTTTGAGCTATGAGAAAGGGCAGCAATTTCAGCGTCATTTTATGGCACGTCTGTGGACCTGGACTGAGAAGCAGGAGAAGGCCCTGCTTTGCTAAAATCTGGACAGCGGCACGTATGCAGTGGCAAAGACTAATCATTTTCATCATACAATATTCATGACACCAGCGATGTGCCTGGCCCTCGGGATAAAGAAAGGCAGGCAAGGGCTCTGGTGAGAAGACAAGACGCCCTAGAGACAGCAGGCTGGCATCATTCACTCTAAGGGCTGCAGGTGACAAGGCAGGCATGACGCCCAGGTGTGGCCCCCAGAGGAGGAGTGCATCGCAGACCAGGCCTGACAAGTGGAGAGGAGATGCAGAGCTGTGCAGGGGTCCCAACCTGAACCTGGCAAGCCAGTGGTTATAGGAAAAAGTTTGGATTACCACCAGCCAAAGGACAGATCAGGGGGATGAGTCAGAAAGAGGAAGGCAGGGGAGTCAGTGGACAGCTGCTGAGAGAAGGGATGAAAGGCGTTGCATGGTGCCTAATGGCTTAAGTGGTCCAATCTCAGCGTTTTACCACCTGATTCCCCAAAGCCAGTAACTGTCCCTGTTCTCTCTGGAGCCTTTCATCCCAAGGTACCGAGCTTCTCAAGCCAAGCAGCAGGCTCATCTCCTCCCTCTGAGGGCAGCATCCAGTATTGCACAGCCTTTTTGTTATAGGCTCAAAGACACTCTGGCCACAGGTATGTCTGTAACTTTTCCCCTCATATCTGTTCCACCTCTGCAATGGAGTGAACACAGCTGACAATCCAAGAAGCAGGGAGCCCCGGTAGCTAATGCAACCCCCTCGTTTCATACATGAGGAAACGAGGCCCAGAACTGTGCTGACCCTGAATAAAGGTCGGCCAGCTTCTAGCCCTAGGCTGGGTCTTTCCCCCTATATTCTCAACCACTCTCTCTGTCTCTCTCTCTCTCTCTCTCATTTTCCTGCCTGCCACTCTCCCTGTTTCCCTCTAATTACAAAAGCAATGATTGTTCATTGCAAAAAGAATTTTAAATAAAAAGTGAAAATCTTCCCATACAGCCATCCTCCAGAGATAACCATTATGAACAGTTTTTTTCACATTCACCCAGATTTTTTTCTATGAACACACACACACGCGCACACACACAAAAAATGTTTTTTATAAAAATCAGATATTAGACATTCTCTCCTGAAATTTGATTTTTTCTACTTAACTCTGGCATGGGCCTCATTCCATGTAGACCTAGCTTACCATTTTAATAGATGTATGGTTTTTCAATGCGTGGATGCTACGTGGTTTATTTCATAATCCCCTATGGCTGGAATTTAGGTTATTTCCCATTTGGGGGGAACATCACTGCAGTTTCCTGTACTTTTATCTTTGCTCCCTTTTAAGAGTACTTATGTAGGATAAATTCCTGGATGTTGAGTACTTACATCAAAAGCTAAAGTTGTGCTCATTTCAATTGTATCAGATAACACCAGTTTTCCACCCAAAATCTGTAGCCCCACACAGAATGCATGCAAATGTCTGTTTTCTCATACTTTTGCCAAACTAATAGACCTGAAATATTTTGCTGCTTTTTAATTCACATTATTTGCTTTGTAAATAATTTCATGAGGTTTTCATTAATTCACTGGCTGTCCATTGTACTTATTCTTGTTATTTCCTCATCCATATGATTTGCTTTGTTTTCTATTGAGTTGCTTTGTCTTCTTGATTTGAAAGAGAGTTTTGTGTATTAGAAATATTCCTTTTACTGTCCTTTAATTTACAGATGTTTCTCTCAATTCTGATAAGTTTGTTTTCAAAGTTTATGACCTTATAGAATTGTCTAGGCAAACGCAGCAATACTTTTCTTTATGGATCCTGAACTTCTGTCATACTTAAAAAGATCCTTCCTATTTCAAAATCATAAAAAATATTCACTTCCATCTTCTTATATCTTAATAATCTTTTAATATTTAAAATCTTAGATCCATCTGGGTTTATTTTAATGTAAGAAAGTAGAGGTCCGGCTTTATTTGTTTCTAAATAGCTAGAGACTCTTGTCCTAACACCACTTAGAGAATAATCTGTTTTTTCCCCACAGGCATTGAAATGGCATATAAAATTCTCATGGATATTTGGTTCTGTTTATAAACTGTATAATTTCATTGATCTATCTGCATTTTCTTGCACCTCCTGCCCTGGTATTTTTTAATTACTTTTATGGTATGATATGATTTTATGATAGGTTTTACTCTCCGTATGGGTAAGTTTCCCCATCTTCCCACACCACTCCCACCATTCCTCTTTATTTATTTTAATTGACCTGGCTATTTTTTCATGGTTATTCTTCTATAATCTATATTCTTCCATATATTTAGTTTGGGATCATTTAGGTTCCCCTGTCTACCACCCCCCCCCCCGAAAAAAACCTGGTGGTATTTTAATGAGATTATCTTGAATTTCCAGATGAATTTGGGGAGAACTGAAGTTTTCTTGGAGATTTTCTTTACTAAAGCAAGCTATGTCTCTCCATTTATACATGTCTTCTTTTTATCCCCCTCCATAAAGTTGTATCGCTTCCTTCACATATGTTCCCCCCAACACTCAGTTTTAAAAGGGTTCTATGGGGAAATTGCCATTGAGGTCAAAGCATGGAACACACTCAATTTGGCATCAAAGATAGACCCTTAAGTGCTGCAGAAACTCCTCCATCCCATCTGCTCCCAACTCTGGGCCTAAGCCAAGAGGTCGCTTCCCTCTTTGAAGTTGGAATGGGTCCATCAAGTAACCAGCAGGCAACTGATGGCACGGACCCCATGCCCAGTCCTGTGCTAGAAGTACAGAACACAGACTCCGTCTTCAAAGAGCTTTGATGCTGCCTAAAGAGACAAGTGGCACATCTCTTAAGAATGACATTCCATATGAATCCATGTGGTATGGCCTTTGTTTTGATGGGAAATATAGGAGAAGAAGCCTGGAGCAGTCAGGAAAGATTTCAGGAAGAAGATGAAAACTGACTGGGCATTGGCCTGTGGTTACCATTTAAATAAAGAAGAGGAAGGAAGCACATTATAAGCAAGAGAATCACTCCACAACCATTTACCTAGCACCTACTATGAACCAGATACTGAGCCAGGTACATGAAGAGGAGGTTATGTGCTCAACAAATAGTTTTACACATTCACTATAACCCAAGCTCTATGTTTGGTGCTAGAGAAACAGGAAAAGTAAGGTTGACCCTGGCCTTGAGGAGCTTGTAAACAAGGGAGACAGACTCTTAAATAAATAAGTTCAACAGCTGTTGTGATAGAATTCTGTGGAGAGAATAGCAGAAGACTCTTAATCTGGTGACTGTGCACCTCCTGGGTACCCATGGATGGGATTCAGTGAGTCTGTGAGCCCCTGAAATTATATGATGCTAAATTATTTGCATAACCAGCATTTTCAGGTTAAGAACCATCGAGGTAGAGTGCCACAAAATTCTTGGCTTCTGTGTTTTAATGACCATATAAAATATATAGAAAGACCATTATAAATAAGAAGTAAATAATTCTAGCCTTCCCCCAACCAGAACTATTCTAAGAGTTGAGAGGCAGTATCATCTGTTGTGAAAACTGCCCAGCTTTGAGACCAGGCGGATTTGGGTTTGAATACCAGCTCTACCGTTTAATAGCTGTGTAACATCGGGTGAGTTCCATACACTTGAAGACTTTATTTCCTCATCTGTAAATTGAAAATTGAGAATTACAGAACCCAGTTCTCCCTCATGCCTTATTGTGGGAGTGAAATTAGCTAAGGTGTGTCGGGTTACCTGGATCTGAGCAGGTCTTCACAGCCTGCTCACTCCTTCCTTCTGCTTTCACACTTCACAGGAAGCTCTGCATCATGGGCTGTGGTTATGACAAGGAGGAATCTGAGCCAGGCCTGGAAGGGATGGAGAGGAGGAGGGGAAAGGAATGGGCATCTCAGACCAGTGGACAGAGTAGATACAGGGAAAGGAGCCGGAAAGGTCAACTCGTGTTGTGAAGAATCAGTCCGTTGCAACCAAGTTGAGCAGGTCTTCAATTCCAGCCGAAGCAGTTTGAACTTTATCCTATAACCTACAGAAGCCACTGGAGGGTTTGGGACAAGCAAGTCAATCCCATGGTGAGGTGGTTCTGAACCCAGCCTTTGCCCATCATGAAGCCCAAGACACCCAGGAAAACAATTTTTACAATAAAATTATAATGTGGACTAAGGCAATGCTGCTCACCTCAGGATCTTGTTAAAAAGCAGCTTCTGATTCACTGGATCACTGAGATTCTGCATTTCTAACAAGCACTCCGGTGATTTTGATGCTGTTTACCCATGAACCTCACTTTGAGTAGCCAGAGGCTAACGTATTTTTGGTTTTGTCATTTTTATTACTAATATTATTCTTGTAACACATGTTGGCTGAGTGCCTGTCCTGTGTCAGGCACTGTGCTAGGCCCTGAGCAGAAAGAGAAGAATCAGACATGAACTCTTTTTTCTAGAAGCTCACAGTCTAATCTGAGGAGATGTGGCATAGCCCTAAGCAACTGTAATTCAATATAGAAAGTAATAAATGCCATATTTTAGCCTCAGATAAAATACTATGACAATTTGGTGAAGAGAAAGATTGTTCCCAGTTGAGGGAGAAATTGCCTGGTGCTTAAGGAAGTGAATAGTAGCTTCTTTTTCTTATTATTAAACAGTGAGTAAGAACCAGTGAGTAGACTTCAGAGTTAGACTTTAATCCTAACTCTACCACTTACTAGACATGTGACTTCATTAATATCTTAAACCTCAGTTTTCTCATCCGTAAAATGAGATATGTTAACAGCAAGGTTCTGGAAGGATTGTATGAGAGAATGTTTATAAACATAGTACCTAATAATTGGTTCCTAGTTCATTATAAATGGTAGCTCTGGTGATTATTATTGTTTTCAGTATTTGCTGTAAATCTTAACATGTGTCTCTTTGGCCCCAAGGATATTGTATTTGTTAGACAATTTTGTGATCTCATTCCAGGGTTAAGCAGCAAATGAAAATGGAAAAACCTCGAAGGGAATTTCCAAATCCAAGGAAACTTCCTTCACAAAGCCAGTGCTGAAAGAATTAGCAACTAGTGTTTTCAATTTTTGAATTTTTTTTGGACCAGACTGTTTCCACTGGGGAGACTTGGCTTGGCTAAAGGTGTAGCCAAGTGCTCCTAATAACAGCCACATTGAAAGGGAGCTCCACTCTATTTACAAGCTGATCGAAATGGTTTCACCACCCACTGGCTCCCTTGAGATGTCTGCTTGTGTGATGCTGACTGTGAAATAAGTCAAATCAAATTTATAATCCTACAGACCCAGAATGTCAGAGCTCAGAGGGATGTTACAAACCACCCAGCCCTGGGGGGACCAGATAAATGATGCTTTACATCCCTCTATGCCTTGCTGCAGTCTCCAAGCCCACCCACTGGTCATTCCTTCAACCGGTATTTAATGAAGGAATATTAAAGAGCCCTATAGTAAGAGGATAAGGCACATCAGGGAACCGACAGGCACATCAGGAACTAACAGAGGAGGCTGCTGGGCTTAACAACAAAAAATCTCATTTCCAACCTCTCTCTCTCTTACCTGTGGAGGACCTTGCTGCAAGTGTTGCCTTCTAGCTGCAGGTCCATTTCTTCATCTGTAAAGTAGGGATAATCCCACTTTGCTCATAGAACTTTCAGGGGGATTAAATGAAATAGAACATAAGATAGTTGGCTGACATATAACTAGGACCCCATAAACACAGTATCTTTTGATTCATTTTTCATTTTTTTAAATAATATTCATTGGATTTTTCCCAATTACAAAACTAATTCGTGTTTATGGAGAAAATGTTGGAAAACACCAAAAAGCCCAGAGAGGGAAAATTCATGCATAATTTCACCACCCAAAGATATACATGGTTGATGTCTCCTTTCATGTATATTTTTCCTGTCCTTTTATACACACCAACATGTGTATTTTGTTTCCCCATGAACTGTATTGGAAGTGATTGACAGCTTCTGTTAGGGCTTCCTGGACTCATGTTCAAACTCTATCCCCCACTAGGTCTGTGACCTGGAGCAACTTGCCTTCCATTCCCCCAAGTGTAATAGTTGTGGCCTCCAGCGGGCGCGGCAGGTTGGACCCAGTCACCAGGAACGCTATAGACTGCAGTGCGAAATGGCGCCCCCTAGAGCCGTGCCAGGCGCAGTCATGCTGGGCTGCCTTGGGCACAGACAGGTTGAAGGAGTAATGGGCGTAAAGATGTTTAGGCATTTGGCCAGTGGCTGACACAGGATAAGAGCTTGTTAAATAGTAGCTACTACTCCACAAACAAACCTTGGGGTTTTGAAGAGTGGAGGGAGGTTCACTGTTCAGATCTGTTAAATAGCACCTTAAGGTGACCCATTGGGACCATGGTCCAGCCAAGAAGTCCCTCTCCTTGTGCTGGTCCTGCTCCGCTTTAGCTTTTTTTCAAAAATATATTTATTTTATTTATTTGTTTTTGGCTGCGTTGGGTCTTCATTGCTGTGTGCGGGCTTTCTCTAGTTGCGATGAGCGGGGGCTACTCTTCCTTGTGGTGCGCGGGCTTCTCATTGCGGTGGCTTCTCGTTGCAGAGCACGGGCTTCAGTAGTTGTGGCTCGTGGGCTCTAGGGCTCAGGCTCAGTAGTGGTGGCGCACGGGCTCCGTTGCTCCGTGGCACGTGGGATCTTCCGGGACCAGGGCGCAATCCTGTGTCCCCTGCATTGACAGGCAGATTCTTCACCACTGTGCCACCAGGGAAGTCCCCACTTTAGCTTTTGATCCTTGCACTTCACCATGCCTCTAAGTCGCCCTCAGGCATGCAAAGCCCAAGTGATGTGAGTGGGCTCACTGCACCATCTGCTTGCTGCCTCATCCCTCCGCTCTCAAGTTCTGCCTCCTGCTCACCCCATCCAGGTGTGCAGCTTTCAACCCCTCCAAGCCCTTTCAGAGGTGTTGTCTCATTTGACCTGTTTAAAAAACCTCAGTAAGAGGCTAGCAAGAGGCAACCGAGTGGAGCCATGTGGCCTCCCGCAAGTGGTTTCCCAGGGCTGCACCCATAATGCTACTCAAAATGACTACAGATCTGAGTGGTGTGCAAGATAGCTTGAAGTGACAGCTAGAGATGGCACAAAAAACTCTGAGTCACGTATTCAATCGGTCGGTCGGTGAACAGATATTTATTTAGCACTACTGTGTGCCAGGGGCTGGGTTCTCCAGTGAGAAAATATTCCCTGTTCACTTCTCTTTCAATCCTTTGGGTCCTCAAAGAGGAATGAATTCCTCTCAGTTTAGGGCCAGCAAGTCTTCAACACCCCTCAACCCCAGCTAATCTCCCTTTCTGAAAAAGGGAGCAGGCTCAGACCCACTACTGTATGGAGGCATCCAGAGGTACTAATATTGTTTAGTTTTCATCTTATTTTTCTCTACCATTGCATTCTGTTTATAGCAAATGATGCACATTTTTAAATGATGATAGAAATCTTCCTTTTTTAAAAAAAATTTAGCTTAGATACCAAAAGTGAGTTGATTTAAAGAAAAGCATTAAGTAACGGGTGGTCCGGGTGGTAGAATGACTGATGCTTAGGAAGCCCTAGACTTGAGATGGGTCTAGCCTAGACTTGAGGCTTAACCCTTTCAGGTTTGCTGACCCAAGCCCATGATGACAGCTATGGATTCTCCCCCAGAAAAATGCATGAACATCACGTACAATTTCATCAAGTTCCAGAACTACCTGGAGTCCCATTCCTGGGCCTGTATTGGAAAGAGCAGCAGGGTGAGAGTTCCGAGGCCTGGTCTGCACGGGAGATCCTGTTTGCCACCTGCCTCATCTTCTTGGCAGTAGTACTGGCAGTGATAGCAGTGTTGGCAATAGTAACAGTAGTTGTGTTTGAAGCAGTCAAACTGTACTTTGAGTACAGCTTTGCGTGCTTTCAACATGCCAGGCACTTACCAAGCCTAAGCTCAACTCATCCATGCAGAAAAGAATTATCACCATCCCCACTTTCTGGGAAACAGAGCTCCAGTAGTTTCCCCAAGTTCACTCATCTGGGAAGTCAGGGTCAGCACTTGAACCCAGCTGTACCTGCCTGTGATGTCTGAACAGGTCCTTAACCACTGGACTCCATTGTCTCGATAAATCTCTGTTGGATCAATTGAAGGACATTTGAACAGGTTCTGGCCATCGTTCTGCCATTCACCAGCTGAGTGACCTTGAGCAAGTTACTCACCCTGACTGACCTTCTGTTAAGGAAGAAGGTTTCGGAGTCCTGCCAAGCCATGATGCTAAGACACAGGGCAAAGAGCGTGGGACCATTTCATGAGCAAGAGAAGTGGAGACAGGCTCAGGGACATGCACTGCAAGTCAGTGGCCCTGGCAAAGAGCAGGCATAGCCCTGGCTTCCAGCAGAGAGAGCAGGCTTCCAGGAACCCACATTTCCCATTGGTATTTGCTTCCTCTCCTGGCAGCTTCATTGGCCCCCAAAGGTCTGTTTGGGTGCCCAGAGAAAAAGATCCCTGTCACCAATCCGCTTTCACGCCCCAAGGGCCTCAGCACCTTCCCTAATTAACGAGGGCTTCTTGGCTCCCCCCCCAGGGCAGGCTGGCGTAGCAAACAGGGCCACTAATCCACGTGGCTGCTGTGCTGCTGGCAGGTGAGGGAGGAGGGAAGGGTCCAACATATGTGTGGAATCCAAGGCAGCTGGCAGTCCAGTCCCTGACCCGCACTGCCCCTCTGTGGTGGGTCTGGAGATGGGCAGGGCTTCTAGCTCTGGCCTCGTGGAGGCTCTGAATGTTAAGGCTGGACGGGACTCAGATCAAACCACTCAACTAAAGGAGGGAAACCATGTCAAATTATTATGTAGTGCACCTGAAACTAACATAATATTGTCCGTCAACTCTAGTTCAGTAAAATAAAAAAATACATTTTTTTAAAGGAGGGAAACTGAGGCCCGGAAAGGGAAAGCAACTTACCCAAAATGATACATCAAGTTATCAAACAGGTTTCCTGTAATTAGATTTCCAGCCCAATGAGTGGTTTACAGGAATAATTATTATTTGGTTAATAAGCATTAATGCAGAGTTGATTGAGGTGGCAGGAACCTGGTACCCAACAAGCTAGTAAGAACTTTACATGTTTTTACCATGTTTAATCCTCACAACAACCCAGGGAAGGTGGTATTCTTATTAGCTCCATTTTACTGATGAGGAAACTGAAGCTTAGGTATAGTATGAAACTTGCCCAGGGTCATGTGTCTGGTGAGAGAACCAGGATTCTGTCCCAGGAATCGGAATCTAACGAGAAAAGGGCAGTCGTTGTCAGAAGTCACTGAGGGCTTGCTCAGGGTGCGAGAGTCATGCCGGGGTCTGTAGGAGGACGAAGCAAAGTAGAATGCAAATGGAACAAGAGGGTAGGTGAGGTCATTATTCAGCTTCCAAACACATGAGGATTAAGAACTGACCACACCCAGAGTTGTGGAGGTGTAGGGAAAATATCACATTCATACACAGTCGATGGGAGGAGGGTAAATTGGTACGACCAGTTCAGGAGGCAATTTGGCCAGCTGTCGGGACTTAAATGTGGAATTGACCCAGTGATTGCTCGTGAAGGAGGTTAGCCTGCAGAAACACTCAAACGTGCGAAAAGCAAAATGCATGAGGCTTGTCATTACTGCAGTTTGTGATAGCCAAAAATTGGAAATCACCTACTTGACTATCATCAGGAAAGAGTTTAGTGAACTACTATATATCCAGAGGACAGAATGTAATGCTGTGACATGGGGAAATATCTTTTATGCATTCTAAGTGAAGAAAGAAATTTGGCGAAAGGTATGTGTATGACCCCATTAAAAAAGATCCGTCTGAAAGAATAAAAACAAAACTGTTAACTCTGGTCCTGTCCACTTAAATGAAGAAAGGATTTTCACTCTATATTATATAGATTTTTTGTAATGTGTAATTTTTTAATTTAGCAGGTGTAAGTGAGGGGTTTTTTAGTTGAAGTATAGTTGATTTACAATATTGCGTTTCAGGTGTACAACGAAGTGATTCGGATATATATATATTCTTTTTTTCAATTCTATTCCATTATAGTTTATTACAAGATATTGAATATACTTTCCTGTGCTATATAGTAAATCCTTATTGTTTATCTATTTTATATATGGTGGTATGCATCTGTTAATCCCCTACGCCCAATTTATCCCTCCCCCACTTCCCCTTTGGTAACCATAAGTTTGTTTTCTATGTCTGTGAGTCTGTTTTTGTTTTGTAAATAAGTTCATTTGTGCCACATTTTAGATTCCACATATAAGTGATACCACATGGTATTTGTCTTTCTCTTTCTGACTTACTTAGTGTGATAATCTCTAGGTCCATCCATGTTGCTGCAAATGGCATTCATTTTGTTTTATGGCTGAGTAATATTCCAGTGTGTGTGTGTGTGTGTGTGTGTACACACACACACCACATTTTCTTTATCCATTCATCTGTTGATGGACACTTAGTTGCTTCCGTGTCTTGGCTATTATAAATAGTGCCGCTATGAACATTGGAGTGCATGTATCTTTTTGAATTATAGTTTTCATCTTTTCTGGATATATGCCCAGGAGTGGGATTGCTGGATCATAAGGTAACTCTATTTTTAGTTTTTTAAGGGTCAGTGAGGTTTTTTTTTAATAGACTTTATTGATTTTTATTTTTTTAGTTTTTTGCGGTACGCGAGCCTCTCACTGTTATGGCCTCTCCCGTTGCAGAGCACAGGCTCCGGACGTGCAGGCCCAGCAGCCATGGCTCACGGGCCTAGCCGCTCCACGGCATGTGAGATCTTCCCGGACCGGGGCACAAACCCGTGTCCCCTGCATCGGCAGGCGGACTCTCAACCACTGTGCCACCAGGGAAGCCCAATAGACTTTATTTTTTAGAGCAGTTTTAGGTTCACATTCAAATTGACAGGAAGGTACTGTGATGAACCCATACTGACATATAATCACCGAAAGTCCACAGTTTACATTAGGGATCACTCTTGGTATTGTACATTTTATGGGTTTTGACAAAGGTATAATGACATATATCCACCAATATAGCATCATACCGAGTAGTTTCACTCCCCTAAAAATTCTCTGTGCTCCCCCTATTCATTCTTCATTGTGTCACTTTTGTAATAAAAACATACAAATCTGGAAAGGAAAAGAAATAAAGATATGGTTTCTGCCCAGAAGGAGTTTACAGTCTGGGTGGTAAACAAGGACTCAGCCAGCCCGGAGATGGCTTAATTAACAGACAAACAATAAAATAACAGAATAAGGTCTGATTGTATATGTTCTGTGGGGTACAGAATGAAGAATTCAGTCTGAGTCGGGTAGGGTTAATCAGAGCAGAGTTCCTGGAAGAGGGCAATGAATGGGCCAGGATATACAGTATATTTGGAAAATGGCCACCATTTATGAATTTTCAAGGTGCCAGACCCTGTGTCACGTATGTTTACATGGATATTTTCATGTATTCAGAATAACCCTATGAAGCAGATGTTATCCCCAATTTATGGATAAGAAAATTTAGCCTGAGAGAGCCAATTAACTTTTCAAAAGTCAAACAGCCAATACACCAAAAGGATGCAAAACCAGGCTTCTGTAATCCCAAACTCTGAGCTCAAGTCACCAGGCCACATTGCCTAAAGCGGCTGAAGGCAAAGAATGACCTTCTTCTCAGAGGAACAAGTAACTCGGGGAGCCCAAACTCAAATTGTGGCTGTAAGTAAATGCCATGAGAAAAGTCAGCATCACCCCCTTCCCTTTGGCTGAGCACATCTCAGCCCCATGGTCCTTGGAGAGTGCTTTGTAAGAAAATAAAGACAAAGATCCAGACTGTCTTTATCCCTGACAAGGTGCTTCCGTTGTGATGGAGGTGAAGAAGAACCTAGAAAGAAATGGCACAGGGGTACAGAATGATATTTATGCCCCTATCATAAAGCCATGTGTGTTCTGTGGCAATGAACTGTGAATGCATCAGCCTTCCCACAAGCCTGTGGACTGCCACAGGGCAGAGCCCACCCCCCTGTTTGTCTGTATCCCCACAGGTTGGCCTCATGCCTGGCACTTAGCAGAGCTCCGTATTTGTGGAATGAATGAATGAACAAATGAATGAATGAATGTATAAAAATGTAAAAAGCTACGACTCTTATATGCTGGTGTCCTGATCCATAAAATAGGACCAACTGGGGGCTTCCCTGGTGACACAGTGGTTGAGAATCTGCCTGCCGATGCAGGGGACACGGGATCAAGCCCTGGTCTGGGAAGATCCCACATGCCACGGAGCAACTGGGCCCGTGAGCCACAATTACTGAGCCTGCGCGTCTGGAGCCTGTGCTCCGCAACAAGAGAGGCCGCAATAGTGAGACGCCTGCGCACCGCGACGAAGAGTGGCCCCCGCTTGCCTCAACTAGAGAAAGCCCTCGCACAGAAACGAAGACCCAGCACAGCCATAAATAAATAAATAAATAAATTTAAAAATTCACGACATATGTCAATATTTTAAAAAAAAATAGGACCAACTATAGTCCCTTCATCTAGGGATTACTGTGATCATTAAATGGGCAAATGGTGTAAAGGATTTAGTGTAAGATGTGTACAAGAGCACACACAATGTGATTGACGGTTCTGGTATTAGCTATTAGCACTATTGTTATTTGTGTATCCTTTAAAAGCTGGTCCCTCAGGATACACACCTGTTAAGCCATTTATTGACCATTTTACTAACATCTTCAACAGGATTGGCAAGCAGAGTTACAAGTTTGTCTTCAGCAAGTATGCTTTCCTGCTCTGGATCCTGCCCACCTTTGCCACAGCTGTCTGTGCCTCCCCAGCCTCTATCCCAGGCCTTAACATGTCCTCATGGGTGGTGTGCCTACCTGTGCACATGCTCACCAGCATTTACCGTCCAGGGCGATTCACAAGGTTTCCAAGTGTTACCTCCCTCTCTCCACTTCCCCAAATTTATTCTCCAGTTTCCCATTTTTGTCAAGACCAGTTTAACTATGCCCTTTAGACTCAGTGACAGAAACAAGACCATCCCCCTGGGCAGAAACAACTCACCCCATCATGGGTACTAGGTGTTCACACGTCATATTTGCATTTCCACTGGGGCCTTCTGTCCAGTGTCTTATTCCAAAGGAGAATCTGGGACAGTGGGACAAAAACCTAATGGTGCAAGCCTTGTCACAAATCAGACCACGAGGTGGCGCCCTCATTGGCTCCCACCTAGAGCTAACCCACAGTTGAGAAGAGTCAGCATACTTTATGTATAGTTAGCACTTACCCGGATTATGGATAACCTTCTTTCCAAGTTAACCCCTCTTTGGTTTAACCCCACACCAGGAACTCTGGCCATCTCCCCCCAGCCACCACCCCTGCATTGCCAAGCAGAGAAGTTGGAGGCTCCCTGTAACGACAAGCCGAAGCTCAAATAATCAAGAAGGGCAAGTGCTACAGGGGGGAAACTCAAGGGCAATACAAAATAGGGATTCTTATGGCATCTATGCCACAACTGTGGGGTCTGCAGCCACTTTCTGGGTCTCGGTGTCTCCATCTGCCAAGCGAGGAGGTTGGACTTCATGATTTGCTAAGATTTCTCCCATTCAGATGTTCTTCCTTCAACAAATGGATTCAAAGGTGATCCCACAGTGTAACAGAGGAGATAAGACAGGAATACAAAAGTCACTGTACTGCAGGTGGAGTGGCTGGCTTAGGGACATGGTTTGAAGTTACGAAATGTTCTGTAAAGTATATTTGCATTTTTTAAAGCATTTACATACATATATACAACAGGAAAAAAATCTGAAAGTTTATGTACCAAAATGTGATGTCTCTGCATTATGGGTATGTTTGCTTTTAAAATATTTTTTCTTTCCTTTTTGCTTTTTAATAGTTTCTCATTTTTCCACAGAGGGTATGATTAATAGCATTAAAAACAAAAACAAAAAATCACGTTTCATAGTCAAACAGAATTGAGTTTAAATCCCAGCTATATTACAAACATGCTACGTGGCCTGGGGCAAGTCATCTAACCTCTCCAAGTCTCAACTGCCTTGCATTTAAAATGGAATTGTTTTTGACTTAATATTGCCATTAAATGCTTTGGGACCTCAAATTCACAGGGATGAGTTAATCATGTTTCCCAATTCATAGCACCTCATTGTCATCGATCTAAGCCAGGCCTCTCTCTTACTTTATTGATTTATTTCCTTTTATTCCCATCCCTTATTCCCCTTTCCCTCTGCCTCACCCTTAGGCACCCATTTTGTATTTGATATGTATAATATTTTTTAACTTGAAAATGTTTTTGAAAATGTGTGTGGTTGGTTGTATCTTATAACAAAAGATATTATGCTATAAATCTCATTGTTTCCTACTTTTTTCACAAAGAACAATGTATTTAAGATCTTTCCATATTGCTTTTTGGACATGTCATCCAGGACTTCTAAGTACTGCATAATTGCTGTGCTATGCATGTACTCCACTCTACCTTTCCATAATTCCCAGTGAGGGGCACCCAGGTGTTTTCCAACTCTCTGTCACCATAAACACCACCCTGAGCATAGTTGTACATGGCCCCCGATGGACCTGTGTGAAAATTCTTTGAGAGCTCTACCCTGGAGCAGAATTGCTGGGTCAGGAGGTATCTATATTCCTAATGGGATCAGAAGGTCTTCACAGCCTCTGCCTCCACCAGCAGGAGACTTCCCATGTCTCCACACCCTTGTCTGTACTTGGCACTATCGAGTTTTCTAATTTTTGCCAACCTAACAGATGTTCTATCACTCTGTGGTTTTCACTTTATTTGACTGCCTAATAGTTTGAGCATCTTGGCATATGCTCATTAGACCTCGGGTTTCCTATTTTGTAAATTGCCTGTTCCTTTTCTTTGCCCACTATCTACTAGGAATGCTGTCTTTTTCTTGTTGACTTTCAGGAGTCCTTATATATTCTAAATATCAATCCCTTGACTGTCTTAGACATTGTAAATAATCTTCTCCCATTCTTGCCCCATAGTTTATCTTTTTGAAGTGTTAAGCTGTTTTTCTTCACCTCTCCATCAATAAGATCATCCTTTACCTTGTCTTCTTTTACCTTATAAAGGTTTACCTTTCACCTTTAGGTCTTTAATACATCTCATATTTGCCATGGAAATACTTCATGGCATTTTGTGAAGGATAAAATAATACAGGTAAAGCGCCAGTACAGTGCCTCAGACCCAAGAGCTGTACCATTGTGGGTGATTATTATTATCATTTGAGTAGAAAGTGGTAAGCACTGCCCTAGGAAATCTAGAGATAACGGGAGTTTGAATGCTGTTTTAGCTAGATCAGAAAAGATTTTATGGGCAAAGGTTAAGTGATGGAGATTGGCCTGAAAAAAGAATGTAGGAGTCATTTATTTTGAGATGTAAAGGGCAGTATTCCAGGTAGAGGAACTGGCCTGGGCAAAGGCCTGGAGGCAGGAATGCCACAGGTTGACAATGTTTGGGCCGATCACATCGAAGAGAGGGGTCTGACTACTCACCAACTGCTGTCTGTCTTTCTGCCCATACCCACCCCACCCCTTCCCCCTGCAGGCTCCCTGTTCTCCACCCTGAAGCCCCCCGACGCCGTGTTCAAGGTGGTGTTCTGGCTGGGCTACTTCAACAGCTGCCTCAACCCCATCATCTACCCGTGCTCCAGCAAGGAGTTCAAGCGCGCCTTCGTGCGCATCCTCGGGTGCCAGTGCCGCGGCGGCCGCCGCCGCCGCCGTCGCCGCCTCTTGGGCGGCTGCGCCTACACCTACCGGCCGTGGACGCGCGGCGGCTCGCTGGAGCGGTCGCAGTCGCGCAAGGACTCGCTGGATGACAGCGGCAGCTGCCTGAGCGGCAGCCAGCGGACCCTACCCTCGGCCTCGCCGAGCCCCGGCTACCTGGGCCGCGGCGCGCCGCCGCCCGTCGAGCTGTGCGCCTTCCCGGAGTGGAAGGCGCCTGGCGCCCTCCTGAGCCTGCCCGCGCCCGAGCCCCCGGGCCGCCGCGGCCGCCACGACTCGAGCCCGCTCTTCACCTTCAAGCTGCTGGCGGAGCACGAGAGCCCCGGGACCGACGGAGACGCCAGCCACGGGGGCCACGAGGCCGCAGCCGACGTGGCCAACGGGCAGCCCGGCTTCAAAAGCAACATGCCCCTGGCGCCCGGGCAGTTTTAGGGCCCCGCGCACCGCTTCCTTTCCCTGGGGAGCCAATCATCGTGGGGGGCGGGCGGGCGGAGGGGGGGAAGGGAGCGTCGGCGCCCGGTAGACACGGGCCCCACGGGGAAGCGGGGGGAGGGGGGCGGGGAGAGGGGCAGCTGCTTTTCTGGCAGGGGCATGGGTGCCAGGTACAGCGCGGAGAGCTGGGCCGAGCATGCTGAGAGCCTGGGAGACCCGACGCCAGCCGGGATTTCCGTCTCTCACTCTGTGTATATATCTAAACGAGTTCTTCTGTACATGTATTTAACCGTGGGTGCACGTGTGTCTGTGCGGTGTACGTGTGGTCTGCGTGTGTGCGTGTGTGTGGCCGCCCGCGCGGGGGCAGAGCGAGTGGGTGCCCAGGAGGCACCCTGGGCATTGTTTGTCTCGTGACTTCGTACCTCGCAAGCCCCTCCTGTACTTCACTGAACGGTGGCACTCTGGCGGGGTTGGAAGCAAAGTCGGACATTAAAGGTCATTTCTTCTGTGCGGCTTTGAGTAGTTTGTGAACGGGGTGGCAGGCAGATCTTGAGTTGCCTTTTCGTTCACATTAAGGTGTGCCCCTGTCTCTCCCGCCGGCCCTGTGGGCAGTGATTGTGCCAGCCCCCCCTTGACCCCGTTTCTGCCTTTGCCATTCCTGCCCTTCAGGGCTAAACAAATCTGACCCTGTGGCCGAAAGTGACGCCCTGGACTTGTCCCATAAATCCTTCCTGCCTGCTTTTGACCGTTCCCATATCCAAATCTTCCTGCTGTGGGCAACATAGGGCAATGTCTGGCCTGGCCCTGATCCCCAGGACCCCGATCCTAGTTGGAGCTACCAGGCCAGCACCCTAGGTGGGCCTGTCACCTGTGAGGGGACTGGTCCCTTACCTCCTCCAGCATCTTCTGACCAAACACTGCATTATTTGCCTGTGCCCATGGAACCTGAAAAAGAGAGCCAGACTGCAGAATTTTCTGGACAAGATAAGGATCCATATGTCAATGCAACACCTATGGGCACAGGAACCCTCCTAAGCTCGGCTAACTGGCCAGCCTGCCTGGGAAAGAAGCACTGAGGAAAGTCACGCAGAGAAGAGGAGCATACCTTGAAGAAGGTAACTTCCGTTCTAGTCTCAGCGCTGCTACCAATTTACTCTGTGACCTTGAGAAGGTCACATCTCTTCTGGATCTTGGTTTCCCATCTATGTAATGACAAGATTGATTCTAAGGGGCTTCCCTGGTGGCGCAGTGGTTGGGGGTCTGCCTGCCGATGCAGGAGACACGGGTTCGTGCCCCGGTCCGGGAAGATCCCACGTGCCGCGCAGCGGCTGGGCCCGTGAGCCGTGGCCGCTGAGCCTGGGCGTCCAGAGCCTGTGCTCCGCAACGGGAGAGGCCACAGCAGTGAGAGGCCCGCGTACCGCAAAAGAAAAAAAGATTGATTCTAAGGTCTTTTCTGCCTCTAAAAGCCACCAGTTTGCTAAAAGAATAATGGATAGGGAACAAAAGAGGGAGCATTTTTCTTCCCTGAAATTAAAAAAAAGAACCTAAGAGGAAAACCCCCACCCCAGTCCCTTTCTCTTCCTGCTTTGCTTTTTCTAAGTTGAGATTCATTAATTTTTCAAATGGTGAGAGCTTCTCCCAGTAATATTAGCACATCAGTCATTTATTCTATAGGCGATTGAAATAGAAAATCCCTTAATGGGGGAGGGGCAGTCATTCATTTAGCTGAAAAGTGTAGGGGTATCAGGCATGGCTGGATCCAGGGGCTTAAACAGTATTGTTAGCTTGCTCACTGGCTCTTATCATTCATCTAGCTCCCATCTTTTGCTCTGCTTATCTTTATATGTTACACTTGTTTCCTTTCTGCAAATAGCTTTCTCACACCATTCTTACAACTTGAGCCCCCTCCCCAAGGAGAAGTAAGATTTCCCAGCATATCTGCCAAAAAAAGAAAAATAAAGAAAAAATCCAGAGAAGCTAGATGTTCTGTATCACAGACCCCTTTGAGACTCTAATGAAAGCTATAGATATACCTTCCAGATAAAAAAATGCACATACAAAAAAATTACATTTTCATACAATTTCAAGTGACTCACGTCTGTTTAAGATCCTATGAACTAAGCATGATACCCCAGATTCACTAGTTATTTGAAAAAACAATGTTCAGAATTATCTAGGCCAATCCCCTCATCTTTACAGATGGAGAGACTGAGGTAAATAACTTGCCAAGTCACACTAACCTAGGACTAAGACCTGGATCTGCTACATCCCTGTGAAGTACATTTTCTCCTCCCTTGTGCTGCCATCTTGGGGTTGAGTATATCCTCCAACAGAAAGTAGGTTTCTTCTTGCTGCTGTAGAGAAAAGGGAGTCCTAGGGAAGGAAGAGCCTGCACCCAATTCCCAGAGAAGAAGGAACAGTTTGGGATAGTCCTCTGGAAACATTTGCTTAACAACACAAGTCTTTCAAACAAGTCTGACACAGAATCCTGATACAAGTGCAGTCTGCAGTGAAGTGAGGAAAAGAGGACAGAGCCTCGCCCCCTTGGCCTCCTCCTCCATGTCTTCAGCCCCTTCCCCTCACCTGCCCCAAGCACCTGAGGGCTCCACGGCGTGAAGTTTGAAAATCCCTGGTGAATGGGACTTGGAGTCAGTAGGACCTGGCTTCAAGTCTTGGCTCTGGGTGACGTTGGGCAATTTACCTGCCTCTTCTCATCTGTTTCTCCATCTATCAAATGGACATGACCTTCACAGCCTAGCAGGAAGCACAAAGGATTCGATGAGATCACTGTGGCATAAATACTGAACTGTGAATCACTGGGCAAATGCAAGTTGTAATTTGGACTTCAGATATCTGAAGCCACAGTCACCAAAGGTATTTCCTGAGGTGCTCAGTTACAATGACCTCACACATTACTGATCCTTGGAGGCCACCCAGGCAGCACAAAGAAGCAGTGGCAGCCTCCTACCTCTTTCCAGAAGGAAGGTTGGCCAAGCAGTGGCTCACATCCCTGTAGAGGGCTAGGTTCCATTTGTGCCCCCAGCCAGGGCCTGCATTATGCTGACCTCTCCAGGCTGCCTCACTGTGGTCTATCTACCCCAAGGAAGGCGTCGAGTTCCTCAGGAGCCCTTGGAGTGAACATGTCCTCTCTGCTCTGACCTCACAACTGGCCACAAAGCAGCCTACTTTATCATCTCTAACTACCCAAATACTGCTGGGTCGTTTGTCACCCCTGAGGCATGCACAGGGATACATCTTTACACCAACCGAAGTAAAGAAGGAAGTGGCTTGGCAAGGGTAGTAGTTAATCCTGCAGCTCTGGGCTCAAATCCCACTCCTGCCATGGGTTCTAAACCTCAGTTTCCTTAACTGTAAAATAGGGATAATAATAGTACTTATGTCATAGGGGCATTAGGAGGATCAAATGAGATCATGAGGGTAAAAATGACACCATGCCAGTCACCTGGAGAACATCCAATAAGTGGTAGCTATTTGCAGAGGTATTAGTTATTTAATTCATTACTTTGATATATGAAGTTTAAAAAATCTGAGTAAAAAGACAAAACAAATTTGGTACTATTCATCAGATATCAGGGTTTTAGGACTCAGGGTCCACCCTGAAGAAGAAAGACACACGTTTATGACAGAGTAAAAGAATTTTATGTCTTACAGCATGAAAAAACATATTACTCAAGGTGATGATCAGCCCAAACTAAAAGGAAAAGTGAAATTTAATCAGATAATGTTATAGAACATCCTAGAGTGACAAAGCCAGAATAGGTGTGTGAGAGAAGTCTGGATGTCTTAGGGATAGTGCATCCCGTGACGAAGTAGTGGGAGGAGGGGACACAGGGCTGCTCTGAGCATGTACCTGGGTTCAAGGCCCAGCTCCACTGTCTGAACCAGCTATTGAGGCCTGAGGCTGATTGCCCTGTGTGGAAATAGGGGATGTGGTTAGCACTGACCTCACAAGGTTGGGATGAGACAACATATGAAAGAGCTTGGCCCAGACTGGGCATTGTTTTTATTACCTGTGGGCTACCTTACATATCCTCCTTTCCCGCAGTTCTCAACTTTCTTAAACCAGAAGCTCCTTTAAGAATCTGGTGAAAACCAAAGAAAAGTAAGCATAACAGCCCAAATGTCACCTACAATTCATGCCCCCCAAATCTCCCAACAGACATATGGAACCCATAAACTTTTCAACAGATTTTACTCCCTTGATATATAGAAGTAGCCAAATCCAGAGAGAAATATACACACGAGACATGCTAGCCCTCAGGGAGCCCAGCCTGGATGCGAGGTGGGCAGGTCACCAGGGAATTTGAGTGTGTGACAGGAGTTGGGCGTCTACCACCACCCTCACTTGGTAAGACCCCAAGTGTCAGGCTCCATCTTCCATTTGGGGCATGGAGGTGATGGATAAGTGCCCTGGGATCTTGGGAGTGGGCTGCATGGGACCTAGGCAAAGTACTGAGCATCACTCCTCCAGATGAAGAACAGGCCTCCTCCTGCCTGCTGTCACCAAGAGGTCCTCACCAGATGCCAAAAAGTAGAACAGCAACCACTCCTCAGCTCAAATTAGGGGTTGACTTCCACCCAGCCCTGGAAACAGACATGGCAGCCTCTAGCTATACCACCTCCTCTCAGCAGATTCCTTCAGTACGGTCTTCACCTTACCCCCCAAGTCCATGGAATCTTTATTTAGTCCGGGTAAGGGTGAGAGTCAGGATACAAAGGCATGGCTGGATCAACTTAGAAGAAATTGCGTCCTTCCACAGCCTTCCCACATTACACCTGGACCTGCCTTCTGAAACTTAAGAACCGAGCATTGGCCATGTTTTTCTTTGGCTTCCCCTGGAAAACCTCCCCCTTAATCAACGGGACTAAGCTGGCTTTCCCTTAGTCAATGGGACTGGCTGGCTTGGCTACAGTCAGAGCCTCAGTGTATGAGTTAGTTCGCTGAAGTGTGGGTGTTGGGAGGTGGGGAGGGGACAGATGTTCAATCTGGTCCCATTCCTGCTCTAACCTCTCAGCCCTCTCCTTCCCCACTCTGCTCCAGCCACGCTGGCCTCTGCTGTTCCTCAAACTGGGGAGCCTGGCTCCCCACTCAGGGCCTTTGCACTTGCTGGCCCCTCTACCTAGCTCTCCTTCTCTCCACACGGCTTCCTCCCTCACCTCCTTTGCATCTTTGTTCAAGGGTCACCTCTCAGGGCTCATCTGATTCCTCTGACTGTCCTATTTAAAACTGACCTCCTCACTGCCCACATCATCTAGCCCCTCCTATAGCCCTTTCCCACCTTTATTTTCTCCATAGCACTTATTGCTGCCTAGCATGCTTTATATTTTATCTGTTTTTATGTTTTTTTGTCTGCCTCCCCATGCACACTAGAAATACAAGTTCCATGAGGGTGGGGATTTTTTTTCTGTTTTGTTCAGCATTGTATCCTCAGCATCTAAAGTAGTGCTTGCCACCTGGTTAAGTGTTCGAATATTTTTGAATGAACAAGTGTATGTTACCTCACCATGAGTGTGGGAGTGCTATCATAGTAGGAGAACAGAGTGCTAGGGGAGCTCATGGCAGGGGCTCCTACCTCTAACTTGATGATGCGAGCTGGGGCAGGGGGCAGTTCTGGTCAGGGAAGGCTTCCTGTAGGAGGTGGCATCTGAAGAATGTCAGCTGGGCCCTGCCTACCCAACACCCACTGTGGTTCCGTTGTTAGTGCTTTCATACACCACCTGGGTGGAGATGGGAGTCTAAAGGCCAGGTATCTGGTCATAGCCCAGCTCCTAAGTCTCCACCCTCTTTAGGCTTCTGTCTACCGTCTGACAGTCAGAAGCATTGAGCCAAAGACACCCCTAAGCTCTGCCGATCTATGATGCCGCTTTTGTTCTCTCCTTAATGCACAATCCCCATAGACAAGCTACTTTTTGGAGACAACGTCATAGTGATTAGTAAGATAAACAGCATTGGCCCTTGCTGATGGCCTCATTCAGAAAAGCAGCATCTATATAAGAAGCTTCCAGAACTGCTCGGAAGCAGAGGAAAGTGCTAAAACCTGGTGACTGCCCTCACATATAGTGCCACCTGCTTCTGCTGAAAGCATGTTTGTGTCTCCGCCAAACCCCACCTGAAATCCGGCAACCACTTACACCTGTATGTCACGCCCCCGTTTGTTCTTTCATTTAGTCTACAAATGATTGTTGATCTGGGAGCCAAAGAAACAAAGGCAAATAAAACGCAGCCTTTGCACTCATGAACATTTCAGTCTGGAAGAGGAGATTGGACATTCCCTCCAAACAAGAATTCTGAAGGGACACAGACATCGTCAGTGCCATTGGAGGCATGTAAGTAAAGGGCTTTGGGAATTCAAGGGAGAAAGGATGCAGGCTGAAGCCCTAACCTTCCATGTGATGGTGTTAGGAGGTGGGGCCTTTGGGAGGTAATTAGTTTAGCTGAGGTCATGAGGGTAGGGCCTCCATGATGGGATCAGTACCCTTATAAGAAGAGGGAGAGGGCTTCCCTGGTGGCACAGTGGTTGAGAGTCCGCCTGCCGATGCAGGGGACATGGGTTCATGCCCCGGTCCAGGAGGATCCCACGTGCCACAGAGGGGCTGGGCCTGTAAGCCATGGCCGCTGAGCCTGCGTGTCTGGAGGCTGTGCTCCGCAACGGGAGAGGCCACAGCGGTGAGAGGCCTGCATACCAAAAAAAATAAAAGAAGACGGAGAGACACCAGCGCTTCCTCTCTCCACCATGGGAGGACACGGTGAGAAGGCAGCCACTTGCAAGTCAGGAACAGGGTCCTCACCAAGCCAGGGTCTGCTGGCACCTT
Source organism: Stenella coeruleoalba (assembly GCF_951394435.1). Classification (NCBI taxonomy): domain Eukaryota; kingdom Metazoa; phylum Chordata; class Mammalia; order Artiodactyla; family Delphinidae; genus Stenella; species Stenella coeruleoalba. The sequence continues at coordinate 136,263,480 of NC_137148.1, forward strand.
GATCTTGGACTTCTAGCCCCCAGAACTGTGAGAAAGAAATGTCTGCCACCCAGTCCGTGGAGTTTGTTTGGCAGCCCAAGCTGACGAATACAGGACGCTCTAAGAGGTCAGAGATGAGAACCTGGGCGAGGAGGGGTCTAAAAGAGGTGAGAGATGTGAGAGGTGACACGGTGAGTGTGTAAAGGTCTGGCCCAAGCAGTTGCATGTCCAAAGTGATGCCAGAGCACAGTTTTCCTACGACAGGCTGAGCAGGTACGGGAATCCCCACCTGACAGACCAGGAAGCCGAACCGCTAGAAGTTCCTTTCCCAGGTCACATGGCTGATGAAGGGGAGAGTCAGAACAAGACTCCACACTGCCTGGCCCCAACCTAGAATTTGTTCTCTCCTACTGGATCTGTCTGTGAGATAGATGTGTGTCAAGCCTAGATTCCAATCAAAACATAGCTTGGAAAGTGGCAGTACACCCTGGTCCTTAGGGCTGAGTTCAAACCCTGGCTCTGCTCTTCATCAGCTGTGTGGTCCCAGTGAAGTGATTTAACCTCCTTGAGCCTCAGTTCCTACGCTAGAAAGACTGCCATGATAGAATCTTCTTCACACAGTTGCTATGAGGAATAAATGAGCCAATGCTTGGAACTGAGAAGTGTTGGGCATATAGGAAATGCTCAACTAGTAATAGCGGTTACGTCAGTATCCCTGCTGTGAGGACACAGGGAAAAACCTAGGGTCTCAGCATTGGCCAACAGGAAAGTTAAAAGCTTTTGTCTGAACCAGGGTTAACAGGTGTTAGAGGGTTCTCTTCTAAAGCTACATTATGTCCACACTCCAACTCTTCTGAGAGAAGTCCTATCTGGGGAGAGCTGAGAATAAAAGAAAACCCGGAGAAAATGAATAGTGCGTTCAGATCATCCGAGTAGGGGCAGATGCTACCAGGGCCTGGTGAGCAAATCTCAGTGGCAGAACTAGATTCAGGAGCTGGACTCACAAGGAGTCTTCTAGTCTAGGGGCTCTCACAGTCTTTGCAACCCACAGGATGGAACACTGCACATTGCAACTCAGTACATGTAGATATAGATACACAGATATCAAGGTTTCTCAGTCTCCTCACTGTTGAAATTTTGAGTTGGATAATTCATCGCTAGGGAGTGGGGAGGGGGCTGTCTTGAGAATTGTAGGATATTTAGCAGCATCCCTGGCCTCTACCCACTTGATGTCAGTAGCATTTCCTGCCCCCTTCAGTTGTGACAATTAAAATTGTCTCCAGACATCTCCAAATGTCTCCTGGGAGACAAAATTGCCCACAGTTGAAAACCACTAATGCACACAGATATAAGGAACAAAAGTTTCATAAAATTTATCCTTACAAAATGTACTCTGATATTTCTCGTTTTGTATTATTAGATGTCACTTGTTTAAAAGTGCCAATTGTGGCTCACTAACTTAATTTCACAGTGCAAGAACCGTAGTTTGAGGAACACTGTTCCAGGCGAGGCTTTCTGCTTATCCCTGGCCTTCAGAAACTCAGTTGTAACTGTTTTCCAATGTCACCTGTCCTTCCCGGAGGGGAACCCGTATTGAGAATTGGGAAGATGTTTGGGTTGGGAAAGTTACATATCATCTTAGGATCTCTGTCCCACCCTCTGTAAAATGGAGATCAAATGCCTACCTCAAAGGCTTGGGTGGACAGTAATGAGATAATCCCTAGAATAAGCACTATCTCTGAGCAATTGCTATGTGCCGGGCACTGTGCTAGGGGGTTTACACACACATTTTCTCATTTAATTCTCATAGCATTTCTATGAACAAGGGACTATGTTTACCATTACTTGATAGATGAGGAAACTGAAGCCTGGAGAAGCTAAGGATGCAGACTTTGGAAGATGTGGTGGTTTTAAAATATTTCTGCAGGTTCTTCTTATTAAGAGGTGAAGTCTAATTATTCACTCCTTGAATAGAATGCGGCAGAAGTGACCCCCTGGGACTTCCAAAGTCATGTAACATAATTCAATCCTCATGTCTTTCTCTCTTGGGATGCTTGCCCTTGGAACCCACCTGTCATTTTATGAGGAAGCCCAGGCCACATGAAGAGGCCACAGTAGATGTACCTGCCAGCTGAGGTCCGGCCAACAGCCAGCCTCAACCACCAGACATGTAAGTGACCCTTGAGTGAGAATCACCCAGCTGAGCTCAATTAACACCCAGCATCATGATAGATAATAATGAAGGACTATTGCTGTTTTGCACCACCAATTTTGCTTTGCGGCAACAGATAACTTGTAAATAAGGGAAGACCTAAGATTTCTACTTAGACAGTATGACCCTGGAACCCACACTTATAACCATTACCCCTAGGGCCAGGAAGGGCTTGTACTTTGTGGTTTGATTTTTTCCCCCCAGCTTTATAGATGTATAATTGACAAGTTAAAATTGTATATATTTAAAGTGTACAACATGATGTTTTGATATAAGCATACACTGTGACATGCTTACCACAATCAAGCTAATTAACATATCTATCGCCTCACATGTTACCTTTTTGTGTGTGTGGCAAGAACACTCTCTTAGCAAATTTCAAGTATACAATACAGTATTATTAACTATAGTCACCATGGTGTACATCAGATCTCCAGAACTTATTCATCCCGCATAACTGAAACTTTGTATCCTTTGACCAACATCTCCCCATTTCCCACACCTCCCAGCCCCTGGCAACTACCATTCTACTCTTTGGTTCTGTAAGTTCAATGTTTTTACATTCCATATGTAAGTGAGATCATACAGTATTTGTCTTCTGTGTCTGGCTTATGTCACTTAGCATAATGTCCTCCAGGTTCATCCATACGGTTGCAAACGGATTTCCTTCTCTTTCAAGGCTGAATAATAGTCCTGGGTGTGTGTATAAATTGTTTTCTCATTGTTCTGGAAGCCAGAAGTCAGATCAAGATGTCAGCAGGGTTGATTTCTTCTGCGGCCTCTCCCCTCGGCTTGTAGATGGCTGTCTTCTCCCTGTGTCCTCACACAGTCTTTCCTCTGTTCCTGTCTGTATCCAAATGTCCTCTTCTTCTGAGGACACCAGTCATATTGGATTAGGGTCCACTCTAATGACCTCATTTTATATTGCTGACCTCTTTAATGACCCTATCTCCATATACAGTCACATTCTGAAGTAGTGGGGGTTAGGACTTCAATATATGAACTTGGCGGAGGGGGGCGGGCAGCAGCAGGGAGTACACGATTCAGTTCTTAACAGGTATCCCAAGAGCCCTGGGACTAAAGCCAAAATGTTAGAACACATCAGTGAGGTAGACATTATTACTGTCTCATTTTTAGGCTTAGAGTAGTTTAAGTAACTAGTCCAAGATTAGGTGGTTTCCAGGTAGCAAAGCCAGAATTTGAATTGAGCAGCCCCTCTGACTTTGCTCTACACGCCCCTTACCTGGAACAACCTTCTTTGTATGTTGAAGGAAGCACCTCTCACCTTCCTGCTTGTCCAAGCTCCCTACTCCTTCCCTCTGACTCTGTCTGCCCGTCTCTGGTCTTGAGCTTTTAGAAAACAAAAGCCGGGAAATCTTGCAAGCTTCTCCTGCTTCCGCCATCCATGCCTCACTGGAAGGAATGAAGCACAAAGCCTACTGTCTGCTTGAATGAAGGGAAAGGGCAGAAAGGCGTGGGGCAGAAACATGAGTGAAAATCACAAATATCACCCAGTCACTCACGACCCAAATGTCCAATCAATCCCCATCCAAAGGGTGAATCCAGCCACTTAGATGCTCTGCATGTGTGATACACGTCAGGATGAAGCTCGCTGACTCCACACCTGGCTGAGGAATCCAGTCCACACAGCTAATCTAGCTCAAGACCATCCCTTATGAGCGTCCGCAAAGCAGGGATTGATGAGGAAGCACCTGCTGCAGCATCAGGGTTGAAGCAGCCTCCTTCCATCCCTCCCTAGCTGACCCCAGGACAAGCCAGCAGGTTTCGCAGGAAGGGGCTCCCAGGGCAGAGACTGGTGGCTGTCCTGACACAGCAGAGTCAGCAGGGCTTCCCCTTCCCAACCGGAACACTCTGCTGCCCCAGAGAGCCCGAGAGGCTGGCCAGCCCCTGGCTGTGATGCACCCAAGGAAACACCTGAGCAGGATTCTCCCCCTCACCTGCCCCCCACTTGAAATCACCTACACAGAGATGTCAGAAGGCACTGGATCTTCCCCACTGCAAGGTTCAAGCCCCAGCTATTCCAGCACAGCTGTCCTTGAGCATTGTCCCTAAGGTCTCTGAGGGACCGGTGTTCTTTCAACCATTTGCCACATATTGCTGAGGCCTCCTCCAAGCCAGGCATGCTTAGGATACAGAGGTGAGTAGACAGAGCCAGCCAGCCTCTCTGCCTCGGCGAGGGGGATGTGGCAGGAGTGCCAGCCGAATGGAAACTGGAATTCACAGTCCAACTGTGCCTCCTGCACTGGTGGCCCAGGGGCCCTCCCCAGCATCTGCTGGGCATGAATTGACATGCAGGAAATCAAAGGAGTCTACAAGGGCAGTTTTGTAGGTGGGCATCAGGGAACAGAGAGACAATGCTCTCTTTTTCCCAGCATCACTGGTCTCTACCGCTCTCCCTCTGCCGACCTACTTTATTTCCCTTGACAGAACCCCCCTTCGTGTTTACACTCCATGTCTTCACTTGCTCTCCCCCGTTTCCTCTCCCATCCTTTGTAAACAGGCTTTCATCCCCACCACTTCCTGGGAACCATGCCTGTCATGAAGGGCCTCGATGCTGCCAAAGCCAAGCCTTTTCTCAGTCCTCATCTTCCCGCACCTCTCAGCAGCATTTAGCACAACTGATCAGGCTCCTCGGTACTTTTAAGCACTTCTTTTGCACAGTTTCCAAGCTCGCTGACTACTCCTTCTCAGCAGAGAGCCTTCTCATCTTCCCATCTTCTCGGTGTTGAAGGTCCCCACTGCTCCATCCTTGGATCTTCCTCTTCCCTCCCTGGTGACTTTATCCACTCCCGTGGCGTTAAAGTCTATCCACACCGTGATGACTCCCAAATCATGTCACCAGCCCAGGCCTTTCATAGGCAGCTCAAGCTTCCCATGCTCCCAGCTGGCCTCTTGGTTCCTCCCGAATCCCAGTAACTGTATCACCATTCACCTGATTACACAAACCAAATATCCCAGAGTCTCTTTGACTTCCCTGTGGATCTCAAACCCCACATCAACCATCAATAGGCTTGATGGCCTCTTTTGCAAAATGTGTCTGGAATCCATCCACTTCTCACCACCGCCACCATCACCTTCTCCAGCAGTTGCCTCCCAACTCAACTCCCTGCTTCCCCCTTAGAAAACTGTCCATCTGTACCACCCTCCCCAGCGGCAAGAATGGCCCGTTGGAAAAGTAAATGAGACCATGCCCCTGCTCAAACACTCCAATGAGTTCCCACTACAAGAAATCCACATTGCATGCAATGCTCTGCTCCCCCATTTCTTTTCCCACCTCCTCTGCTATACTCTCCCCTCCCTCTGCTCCAGAAACACAATGGCCCCCTTGATGAACACACCAGGGATACGCCTTTCTTAGGGTCTCTGCCGTTGCTGTTCCCTCTGCCTGTGCTACTCCAGACATTTACAGTTTTCACCCCTTTGGGACTCAATTCAGATGTCACCACCTCAACGAGGCCTTTGCTGATCACTGGTTGTAAAATAGATCACCCATCGCTGTAGCTCCTTACCTGGCTTTCCTTATTTTATAGCACTTATCAAGAGCTGGCCTGTTTGTTTACTTATTTATTTATGGGCTGTCTCCTCCACTAGAAGCTGAACTCTACCTGGGCAAGAGCTTGATCCCTTGTATTTACTTCCGGATCCCCAGATCAGAGAATAGCAACTGGCATATAGCAGGCACTCAGTAAATAGTTGTTGAATGAATGAATGATGTTTTGGTATCTGGTCCCTGGCCAGCCCTCAGGGAGTGTTGTGCCAGTGACGCCTTTTCCCAGCTGTGACACTGATGATGAGCGCCTCTTTCCAACTTTGCTTAAAATCTGCAGTGATGGGAATATTTATACCACAGGAATCGGTAAACGTGACAAATCAGGGCTTTGATTTTTCTTTTTTGGAAAGCAGTTTACCAGTACACCACTTTTAATCTCTGAAGAAGCTCTTTGCTCAAAGATCTTTGGGACACTGGGAGCCCAAGCAGCACTACCTCTGGGCCCTGATGACAAAATCTGATCCTGAGTTAGAAACGGAAGTATTCTGTTTGGAGCAAAGCTTGGTTTGGGTGCTGTGAGACCTAAAGGGAAGACACCTCCATCTGGCCTTGAGGGTTTGCAGCTTTGGGCGGGTGGGGACTTAACCCCACAGGAGAGGGTGAGCTCTGGAAGCACCAGGTGAAGGAGCCGCACTGGTCACACTTGCGGCTACTCTTTCATGCAACTTGCGGAAAGCAGTTATTACTGAGGTGGGGGGAGAAAAGGAACTCACAGGGGCTCCAGAAATATTGGGGGAGACTCAGAGGGCCTGAGGCTTGATAGATGGGGGTTTACTAGGCAGAAATATTGTATACTTATTTGTATGACCAAATTTGCACCCTCTGACCGGTGGGACTAGAGCTAGCCCAGTTTGGAACGACATGGGCACTCAGAGGCTGGTTCTTGTATCTGAGCTGCCAGCTTTTAGTACACAGAGCTGGGGCTGTGGTTCTCTGACTCAGAGAGTAGAAGAGCTACTCAAGGGCTTATTAGAAACACAGACTCAGCACTACCACCTCTGGCCTCCTCCATCTGATTTAGTAAAGCTCCGCAAACTGCATTTTTAGCAAATGATCTAGGTGGTCTGTAGACAACATGTTAAGAAGCACTGTACTTTAACCTGCACCCCGTCAGGAAAAGGATCAGAGTTTACTCCCCTCCAGATCCCCTAGAGGGTCCACTGTCTTCGGGGACCCACTTGGGTAAACACTGAGTTGGAAGAGCCATTCCTCTCTCCCCTAGTCACTGACTTTTGTCTGCCACCTGCCTTAAGCCCAGGTGGCTTCAGAGAAAGGGAACCTCTCATTCTGACCCTTCTGCCCCAGATTGTTGACCTCCCCACCCCTGCCTCCAGCGAGGAAGAAGCTAGGCCAGGGGGTAAAAGGGCGATGCTGTAACAAGCTCGGAGACACGGTTTCCAGAAACCAAACAGCAGCTGTTTTCATGCCTTTCCAGTCACACCAGGAAGTTTCAATTTCCTCCTCTTGCAGGCTCATAAACATTTGGCGTTCGGTTTCTGTGTTTTCTGCAACTGCCGGAAGCTACCTTCGCCATTCCGGGCGGGGGCGCAGTGCACGCCCAGGTGCGGAGGGCTCTCCTGCGGGCGCCCGCAGCGGGCGCCGCCGCCGCGTCTCCGTCTGCGCGCAGCAGAAATGAAGCCTTCCGGGGCCTCTCCTTGCCACCCAGAGCCGGCCTGCCTTCCTCTGTACGTGCAGAGACGGGGAAACAGTTCTTTAGACCGCTCCGCTGCCCCTTCCCCTGAGCTGGTGCTGGGAGTGGGGCAAGCTCGGCGCTGAGGAGGACCCGGGCGCCACCTGCCGTCCAACGCGCCTAAGCGACGGGAGTGTGAACGCACCAAGTTGCTTTGCAATTCCCTGGCCTCCCCAGGATTCAAGTCAAAGAGACGGAAGTGCACCAAACACCAAGGGAGTGGATTTACTGAACTTCTTCCCTGTACCCGACAGGTAGGTGTACATCTGAGTCCCTTTCTGGAGAGCTTTGGGACTAGTGAGGAAGGTCAGATTCAGACTGCATTTTTCTCCCTGGGCTTTACAGAGGCGTGCCAGGGTCTTCACAAAACTATGGGATAAATGTGGGGCATCTCCTGGAGCGCCAGTTTTATGGGGTGAGACAAGAATTAAAACACGTTTAATATAAAACTAGAATTTTAAGATAAACAAGGGACTTGAAAGAAATTTTCCTCTCCCTATAGCCACTTGCAATTGACCTCCCCAGACATTCTGGGTTCTGCATTCACTCTCTCCTGCTGTTAGGGATTTTTTAGTGGGAAAAGCTGAGAAGCTCTAGATAAAGAAACAGGAGCTGTTGAAGAAGCAGTGGAAAGTGCAGTTAGGTAAGCCTTGACTACATGGAGGCCTCCAGGGAGAAGGTGAGGCAGGGGCATCCAGGAAGACTGCTGAGGAGGGGGAGCTGCAGCCCACCTGGAAGGATTTGGGAAGGCAAAGTGGAGGGGAAGGGAGGGGAGAGGAAGGGAGGGTATTCCTAGAGGGAGAGACAACAGAAACACAACCTAGCTGGTCCCCACTGTCAGTGGAAAAAGTGGGCGGCGTGGCTGTGGTGTTTTGGAGGCCTCTGAAAGCACAGCAGGAAATATTCTTTAAATTGATAATCTGTTGAGAGTGTGAAGACAAAGGCAACCTCATACAGTGCTAAGGGGTGATCTTAGTGCAGACATTTTGGAGGACAGCTTGGCAATATCTGAAATATTTCAAGTAAACATTCCTTCAGCAGAGCATTTGTAGGCCTCTGACCCACAGGGAGACTCTTACAAGCCCCCAGGGATGTACAAGGATGTTTACTGCAGCTTTGTCTGTAGAAGGGAAAAATGGAAATGATGCAACTGTCCATCCAGAGATAGATTATGCACATCCCTGCTGTGAAATGCAATGTGGTGGTTAGCAAGAATGAGGTCCCTGGCTGTATACTGACATAGAAAACCTCTAAAATGAGGTGGACACTATGGAAAAGGCAGATTACATGACCATATATATAGTTTCATTCCATTTACATACATTTTAAAGCTGTATGTTTGAATGTATGATTCTCAGCCGGAAATGGGAATGAGAGTATGTACTAGGGAAAAAAAGAGGAACAGAGAAGGTCTTCTCTTTTTATTTCATATATTCCCTATCTTGGCTTTTTTGTATATAGAAAATATATATATATATTCCTAAAGTACTCTAAGGTTTTTTTTTTAATTGTGGTCAAATACACATAACATAAAATTTACCGTCTTACCTATTTTTAAGTGTACAGTTCAGTGGTGTTAAATATATTTACATTTCACACTGTTGTGCACCAATCTCCAGAACTTTTTCATCTTGCAAAACTGAAACTTGGTCAACAACAGTTCATCCACCCTCCACCTCCCTGCCCCTGCCCCTGGCAACCACCATTCTACTTTCTGTTTCCATGAGTTTGACTAGTCTAGATACCTCATGTACAGTATTTGTCTTTTTGTGATTGGCTCATTTCACCTGCCATAATGTTCATTTTGTAGCATATGTCAGAGTTTCCTTTTTTTAAGGCTGAATAATACTCCTTTGTATGTATATACCACAATTTGTTTATCCATTCATTCATCGATGAACACGTGGGTTGCTTCCATCTTTTGGCTTTTGTGAATAATGCTGCTATGGACATGGGTGTATAAATACCTCTTCAAGACCCAGCTTTCAATTCTTTTACATATATATATCCATAAATGGAATTGCTGAATCATCTGGTAATTCTAATTTCTTGAAGAACTGCCATACTGTTTTCCATAGCAACTGCACCATTTTACATTCCCACTAACAGTGCCCAAGGGTTCCAATTTCTCCACATCTTCACCAACAGTTGTTATTTTCTGGTTTTTCTTTCTTTTTTAAATAGTAACCATCTGAATGGGTATGAGGTGATATCTCATTGTGGTTTTGATTTGCATTTTCCTAATGGTTAGTGATGCTGAGGATCTTTTCACATGCTTGTTATCCATTTGTATATCTTCTTTGGAGAAATATCTATTCAAGTCCTTTGCCCATTTTTAAATTAAATTATTTTTTATTGTTGAGTTTCAAGTAAGTTTTTTTTAATATAAATTTATTTATTTTTTAATTTACTTATTTTTGGCTGCGTTGGGTTTTTGTTGCTGTGCACGGGCTTTCTCTCTAGTTGCGGTAAGCGAGGGCTACTCTTCGTTGCGGTGCACGGGCTTCTCATGCGGTGGCTTCTCTTGTTGCAGAGCATGGGCTCTAGGAGCGTGGGCTTCAGTAGTTGCAGCACATGGGCTCAGTAGTTGTGTCTCACAGGCTCTAGAGCACAGGCTCGGTAGTTGTGGCACACAGGCTTAGTTGCTTCGTGGCATGTGGGATCTTCCCAGACCAGGGCTCGAACCCGTGTCCCCTGCACTGGCAGGCGGATTCTTAACCACTGCGCCACCAGGGAAGCCCCTCAAGTAAGTTTTTAAGTCAGTTTTATTGGGGTATAATTTATATAAAATAAAACTCACTCTTGGGGGAGATAAACTAGGAGTTTGGGATTAACATATACACACTACTATGTATAAAATAGATAACAAGGACCTACTGTATAGCACAGGGAACTATGTTCAATGCATTGTAATAACCTATAATGGAACAGAGTCTGGAAAGGAATATATATATATATATATATATGTGTGTGTGTATATATGTGTGTGTATATATATATATATATATATATATATGAGTCACTTTGCTGTACACCTGAAGCTAACACAACATTGTAAATTAACTATACTTCAATTTTTTTTAAATGGTTTAAAAAATTTTTTTAACTCTTTTTTTAAGAGTATGGTCTGATAAATTTTGACAAACGTATGCATTCGTGTAACCAATATTAAAATCAAGATGTAGAAGATTTTCAACACTCCCCAAATTTCTCTCATGCGCCTATGCAGTCAATCTCTTCCCACTTTCAGTCCTAGAAACCACTGATCTTCCCTACAGTTTTCCCCAGTGTCATACAGATGAAATCCTCCCTGGAGGAACTAAATATGGGAAACCTGAGTCTTAGTCGCCTCATCACACCCCGTGTCTCTCTTCTTTTTTTGAATTTTATTTAATTTTTTATACAGCAGGTTGTTATTAGTTATCTATTTTATACATATTAGTGTATATATGTCAGTCCCAATCTCCCAATACATCACACCGCCACAACCCTACGCTGCTTCCCCTCCTTGGTGTCCAGACCCTGTGTCTCTCAGAGTGGGATCTTGTGAGCTGTTTGGAGGTCTTTCTAGCATCTGAAACACAAAACTTTTTCATATGTATATAACCTTCTGTATCTGGCTTTGTCCACTTAGCATTATGCTTTTCATTCATGATTTGCATGTATCAGTAATTCATTTCTTTTTTATTGATGAGTGGCATTCCATTGTATGGATAAACCACAATTTGTTTATTAATTCCCCAGTTTATGGACATTGGGTTGTTTCCAGTTTGGGGGTATTATTAATAAAACTACTGTAAACATTTGCCTACAAGTCTTTGTGTGTGAATGTATGTCTGTTTTCCTTTCTTTTGGGTAGATACCTAGCAGTGAGATTGCTGAGTTGTATGGTAACTTTATCAAAACTGCCAAACTGTTTTCCGAAATTGCTGTACCATTTGCATTCCTGCTAAGAATGTGTGAGATTTCTAGAAGCTCCACATCCTCACCAACATCTGGTATTGTTAGTCCTTTCAAATTTAGTCATTCTAGTAGGTATATAGTTTCCCTTGTGGCTCTAATTTGCATTTCCCTAATGACTAATGATATTGAACATCTTTTTTGTGTTATTTGCCCACTGTACATCTTCTTTGGTCATGTGTCCAAATCTTTTGCTCATTCTTATTGTTTTTTTAAATCTTCTTATTCATTTTTAAGAGCTCTTTATATATCTTAGGCCCAATTCTTTTAATATATACGTGCTTTGCAAATATTTTCTCCCAGTTTGTCTTGTCTTTTCATTTCCTTAACAGCGTTCATGCTTTTTATTGTCCTATAAGTAAATTTTGAATTTAAGAATCAAGCAAACCCAGCAGACAGCTCTGCATGGTTGATGAGGCTTTTGGGGAGGAAAAGTTGGTCTTTGAGCAAAGGAATGCAGAGAAAGGAAAAATTTGTCCTTCTTCATTGGGAGGACTGAATGGAAAAGAGAAAAGACAATTGCTCCAGGTTCAAGCAATGTCCAAAGCTTCATTGGCTGACTCTGCTCTGCAAGCAGAGTGAAGGTGGAGCTCCCCGACAGGATGAAATAATGACATGAATAAATGTGTAACTGCAGACAGGGGTGTTAAAAAGGCAAGATGCACAGTGCTCTGGCAGCTGAGGACCAGCCCCCTGGCCTGGTGGGGGGTGGCTTTCCTGAGGAAATGAAGCCTGAGCTAAGCTTTGAAAGGGTGGGAAAGGGAGCATTCCAGGCAGAGGGAACAGCCCATGCTCTGGCAAGAGGATGCTTTCTGAAAGGCCGGGGTTCATGGTGCTGATTGAAAGGCAGACAGGGACCAGACCATGCAGGGTCTGGAGGACTTTAGGTGGGTTTTTTTGTCTTCATCCTAAGAGATTGGGATCAAAAAAGTGGGTGATGTGATCAGATGTGCCTTTTGGAAAGATTAATTTGGCTGTTGAGTGGAGAATTAATTAGAGAAGAAATGGAGAATTAGTGTTCCATCAAAGTTAGTTAGTTAGTCAGTCCATCTCTCTAAAATGGCCAAAATTAAAACAACAACAACAACAACAACAAAAAACCCAGAAAGTAACATGTGATGACAATGATATGGAGAAACTGGAACCATTGTACATTGCTGGTGGGAATGTAAAATGGTACAGCCCCTATGGAAAACAGATTGGCAGTTACTCAGTAACTTAAACATAGAATGACCATTTGACCTGACAATTCCACTCCTAGGTATATACCCAAAAGAATTGAAAACAGGGACTCAAACAAAAACTTGTACATGAATGTTCATAGCAGCACTATTCACAATAGGCAAAAGGTGGAAGTAACCCAAATGTATATCAGCTGATGAATGGATAAACAAAATGTGGTATATCCATACAATGGAATATTATTCAGCCATAAAAAGGAATGAAAAGTACTAATACATGCTGCAACATGGATGAACCTTAAAAACATCATGCTAAGTGAAAGAAGCCAGATACAAAAGGCCAGATGTATGATTCCATTTATATAAAATATCTAGAGTCAGCAAATCCATAGAGACAGAAATCAGATTAGTGGTTGCCAGGGCTAGGAGAGGAGGAAATGGGGAATGACTGATAATGGGTACAGGGAGGCCTTTGGGGTGATGAAAGTGTTCTGGAACTAGATAGTGGTGATGGTTGCACAAAATTGTGAATATACTAAATGTCACTAATAGTAAATTTCATGTTATGTGTATTTTACTATAATAAAAAATTTTAGTTTGTCCTCATATCCCCTCATCTATGCAAGAAGGAAGTTGATTTCATTACATGCTTCTGGTCCTAACTTTTTAAGATGCCATAACTGCTCAGCTAGTGTACGTTGCTCTCTGACCACCCACAGGATGACTTAAGTAAAACACTGAATAGGCAATAATATTAGACCATAAAATGAGAAAGTACTCTTTTCAGTGTCTTTTACTCCTTCCCATTACGTCAAATTGAAAGTCTGACTTTGATACTAGTAAAGCCCTAACACCCCTCTAACACTTTCTCTCAACCTCTGTCTCTCTCTCTTCCTCCCCCCTCTCTTGTTTAAGTACAGAGAAAGCACACCTCAGGCGCAGCCCTTTAGATAGGCAGCCTCAGAGCTCAATTTTAATCATATTGTTTTGTTTTCATTGTATTTACTTTTGTTGAAAACTTCTCTTTGGAGCAAGTGGCACTAGTATTTCAACTATGCAGATTACATAAAATTTTTCTTTTAAAATAGATTTTAGGGCTTCCTTGGTGGCGCAGTGGTTGAGAGTCCGCCTGCCGATGCAGGGGACATGGGTTCGTGCCCCGGTCCGGGAAGATCCCACATGCCGCGGAGCGGCTGGGCCCGTGAGCCATGGCCGCTGAGCCTGCGCATCCGGAGCCTGTGCTCCACAACGGGAGAGGCCACAACAGTGAGAGGCCCGCGTACCACAAAAAAAAAAAAAAAATTATTAAGTGGGGAAATTATTTTTAAATATATATTTTAAAATAATAGAGGACCACAGAAATAGCAAAAATCATGGTGTGGCTATGCTAATGACTGAAGTCTGGGAAACAGTACAGTGTTCAATTACTGCTGCTACTTCTCAGGATCTAGAGGCCATCAAACCTGTGTAAATTATGGGCTGTGGACAAAGTTCTGGCTAAGACTCGGCTAGTACCAGCCCTCACCCATCTCCCACCCTGTCACTGTGTCACTGTGATGGAGCGAGGGGAGTGAGCCAGGGAGGCCAGCGGCTTGGAAATTAAAGCTGAGGAGACAGGAACTGGCTTCTCATCCAAGGCCCTTGAAGCTGACCTTGAGGGTAACTGGGGACTCAGCTGTGACTCCCTCACAGAAATCCTCAGCAGGGGAAGGGATGGATGAATGGTGAAAAGAATCAATCAACCTGATCAGACTCACTGCTTCTCAAACCCCACCTCATCCTCCCGAAGTGAGAGGATCTGTTAGAAACAGGTCTTCATGAGTTGTGCTCACCCTGCTGGTCCCAGTTACCCTCCCAAGAGGATGCTACTGGCAGAGTCCGTTCCTGTGAGAAGAGGTCATAATAGCTCTCCAGGCAGCCTCCACAAGCACTCAGACTTCTTCTCATCATTCATCCTATTCAAGGAGCCCCTCAGAGCAGGGATTACTAAGAAGCCCCCAAATAAGTACTGTTTCTAAATCTAAGATCTAAAGGGCTGTTCATTTTAAGGTATAATAAAAGCAGCTCTCTGTGCTTTAGTTCTTAGAAAAATCTTCCTAGATAAAACATTTTGAGGAGTTTCCAATGTCCTTCAAACTGATGCCTTGAGAGCCCCAGGACTTTAGCATAGACAGCTGGGTTAAATAGCAAACCAGCTCTGTAGCTTCCTGAGGGGAGGGAGGATCTATAAGAAATGCTAAAACATCACTGGGATAAATTAGTGGACAAGTTAATTGGTCTCATTCCTGCTCTAAAAGGCAGTTCTTGATGGGGAGATTTTTTTTAGAATCCACTCTTTCCTAACATAGACCTAACTCTGTACAGTGCACGTGTTTGGTCAGAGTCAACAAAACATTGGTAATCATGGCAAAGAGTATGTTTCTTAAAGCTCTAGTTCTGCCTGTGCCTGGGAACATTCTCATACAAATGTTTCTTCTCCCTTTAAAAACAGAGTTTAAAAAAAAATAGGTATTCAAATGATGATTATGTTTTGGCTCAAAAGGTATCACAAATCAAGATATAACTTTGTACAACTCCCCAGCAGAACCCAGACAAAAGAAGAGCCCCCTTAACTGAACTCAGCTCCTAGAGTAGAAAAGTCCTGTTTACAAACTTGGAAGAGATGGGTGGTAGGAAGCTAAGGGACAAGACTGGAAGGTCAGGCATGGGAGGGGTGCTTGTTGAACCCCGGGACTGTTTGTATGTATCCATCAGCACATGGCCTCACAAGCAGCCCTGTCCTGGGACTCCCAGACACAGGAGGGGGAGACCCAAGTTCTACGCTGTGATCCAGAAGGAGTGTTAAACTTTCGGTAAGAGACCTCCACCTAGAAAATAGGTCTCAATCTGTGGGTGTCTTCTGCCCTGAAGTCAGGCGAAAGAGGAGTGGAAGGTAGACAGTTGACGTTGCTTCTTGCTGTTCCTTTTTGTCCACACCAGAAAATAATTTGTTTTCTTCCTAAGTGCCTGGTGGTAAAGAGTGATTAATTCATTTGAAGCATGCAGGTGGGGTAGAACTAAAGTATGCTGAAAATAATTGAAGTTAGCCTCACAAAATCAGTGGGCACCTCACCAGAGGTGAAACTTTGAAACTAAATAATGGACCTGTTTATGAGGACTGGATAATTTGTTAAATAATCTTAATTTTGTACCCTTTAACCTACCTCCCCAAAAGTTGTCTGATTCAGAAAAATCACAAAAGAGAGTTAACAAGAGAATAAGTACATGGAACAATAAGAGATGCTCCCGTGGATTTTTTTCTTAGAACATTAATAGGCCCTACTGGGTGGTTAATCTATTTCTATGTGTTTTGGTTTGGTTTTTTTTTTTTTTGGCCGTGCCGCGTGGCTTGCGGGATCTTAGTTCCCTGACCAGGGATTGAACTCATGCCCCCTGCAGTGGGAGTGCAGTCCTAACCATTGGACTGCCAGGGAAGTCCCTATGCATTTGTATTTGTAGAAAATCTGTTCATCCTCATCCCCACTAAACAAAATCTGAAGGGCAAAGTTTGACAATATACTTTTGGAGAGAATGTTGGCAAACATGTATAGTACTCCTGGGAATGGAAGTAAAGAAAACCTCTTAAGGAGGAAGACACTTCAGCCACCCCTGAGCTAAGGAATTGCAAATGCCGACTGCCTCCTTAGTAAGAGGGGGAAGGAAGAAATAGAGAGTTTAAGCACAATGAAATATTTTGATAAATTGTCCTGCCCATATACTTACATAATGAAGTCAGAGTATTAGTCACCCCAGGCGGCCATAACAACATACCACAGTCTGGGTGCCTTAAATAACAGAAACTTATTTTCTCACAGTTCCAGAGGCTGGAAGTCTAAGCTCAAGGTGTTGGCAATGTAGGTTTCTCCAACGCCTCTCTCCGTGGCTTACAGATGACTGCCTTCTCACCGTGTCCTGACATGGCCTTTTCTCTGGCCTACGCACCCCTGGTGTCTCTCCCTCTGCTTATAAGGTCATCAGTCTTATTGGAGTAGGACCCTACCATTATGATCTCATTTAACCTTTATTACCTCCTTATAGGCTCTATCTCCAAATATAGAGTTAGGGTTGGGAGTTAGGGTTTTAATATATGAATTAGGGGGGAAACACAATTCAGTCCATTACAGTGTATGAAAATTTTCTGGAAGGCTACGCAGCAAACTGTTGCTAATATCACTTCCGGGGAGTGGTGCTGGGATTCCAATTTAGTCTTATTTCTTCTACCGACATTTTTTTCCTCCTACCTGAATTTTTTTAGTGATATTATTTTAACAGATGATGATAAGAGGATATTAATTGGAAGGGGTGCCAAATTTTAGCCTGCCCAGTACACTTACAGAGGCCCAGGCAGCCCTGAGTGTAGAGAGCCATGTGCCTCGCTTCTAGGCCCCATGGCTCGGGAAGCCTAGTTTGGAAGGCATTAGCATCCCAAGTGGTCCCCAGTCCATCAGTGCTGGGGAAAGGGATGTCCAAGGAAGGAAAGGACCAGGTGGGGAAATAGCGCCGTCCTGTTGACAAGACCATAGGCCAAGAGTACCACCCGTAGGGCCCCAGCTCTGATGGTAAAGGTCCAGCAGAGTGGCCACAGGAGCAGGGTTGAAGGGGTGTTTGGAGCGGGGTGGAAGGGGTATTCACAGCCCCCTACAACCACTCACTTCTCATCCCACATTCTTCCTGTGAAGTCAGCATTGCTGGCAGAAATAACATCTCAAGGGCTTGTGCAAGAAATCTGAGGAATAAATGAGAAGTTGCTTTCATCCCCTGAATTTATATAAACCTCCTAACTGCTTCCATGTCTGTGGTTGTTACCCACTAATTATTAGGTGTTCTGCCTCTGTCAGCATTTTCATAAACTGTTCCTTTCTGTGAGACATGATAAGCATTTAATCAAGGCTGAATTCGAGGCATGTGTACCAGAGGGAGGGGAGAAGGGTGCTGGGGGTAGGTGGGGGGTAGATGGGAATGGTGAGTGTGGTTTTGAAGCTGTGAGCCAATACGGAAGAAAGAGCACTGAACTGCGAGACACTGAAACAGAAATAGTAGCAACAGCTGCCTTTAACTCTGCACTTGAAATTGGGCCAGGCACTGCGTTAAGTTCTACGTATCGTCTGATCCTCACCAGAAAACGTTGGTGTTGCGCTTACAGAGTGAGAAGCTCAGAGACAGTCAGCCACCCGGCCAGCAAGAGCTGTGTGTCAGTGAGGGAGTTGGCTGCACCTAACAGAACACAAGTAGCAGTGGCTTGAGCAAGTCAGATTTTTTTCTGTCGTGTGAGAAGTCTGGGGGTAGGTGACCCAGGGTTAATGCGGCCGCTCCATACCATGAGGAGAGCCCCGTGTCCCTTCTAGCATTTGCCTGTACTGTCCTTCTAATGTGGACGCAATGTCTCTCTTCCAGGCAGGAAAAGGAAAGGGACACGGGCAAAAGGCACATACAGCTGACTCTGTCCCCCTTTTATCTAAGGAGATTTCCAGAAAGTCCCATCTCTGTGTGCTTCCACTGCATCAGGTGGCCATGTTTTTTGCAAGATGGCTGTTGTGTGCCTGATATTGTGCCAGCATTTACATATATTATTGTATTTACTCTTCATAATAGCCCTGTAAGGAAGGCCTTTTCAACCCCTGGGTTCTGGTTTTTTGTTTTTTTGTGTGTGGTACGCGGGCCTCTCACTGTTGTAGCCTCTCCTGTTGTGGAGCACAGGCTCCGGACGCGCAGGCTCAGCAGCCATGGCTCACGGGCCCAGCCGCTCCGAGGCATGTGGGATCTTCCCGGACCGGGGTACGAACCCGTGTCCCCTGCATCGGCAGGTGGACTCTCAACCACTGCGCCACCAGGGAAGCCCTGGGTTCTAGTTTTATCCCTGCTATTACATAGCTAAGCAATCCTAAATAATCACTTTCTCTCTCTGGCCCCCAGTTTTCTCATCTGCTTTATGAAGGACTAGACTAGAGAAGGAGTTCTTAACTTAAGGTCTACAGAACCTTGTCGGGACCATGGATAAAATTCAGGGAGAAGGGTTGTGAATTTGGATGGGGAAAACTATTTCATTCCTATTTTCCCTAACCTCTACTTGAAATTTAGCATTTCCTTCTATTATGACTGTAGGCAACAGACCACAGTAATATTAGGAGAATCTGTGACTTTTTCACCAAAAGAAATCACAGATATTTTAGAGCATATTATAGTTGCATATTATAGTTGTTTCAGACATGTTAAGTTATCATTTATGTTTATCACTACCTCAAAATTATGGTAGTTATTAGACCTGCCATATTTAATGTGTTAATAAAGAGATACATTTATATAGATCTACCTTACAAATTTTTTCTCATATTTTAGTAACTATATTTCAAAATAATTTATTTTCTTCATAATCCTGTGTATTTTGCTTTATGCCTTTAAAAACATTTTCTAAGAAGGGGTCCATAGCCTTCAGCAGACTACCAAGGAGTACATGGAACAAATGAGACAAAGCTTCTGAAATATGAGATCTCTTTGTCCCTCTGGCTGTAAATGAAACTATGCCACTAGCTATCATGGTCATCCTGAACAAGACCCTTCAGCTCTCCATTTCCTTAGTTTTCTCTTCTGTAAGATGAGAATAATACTTGCCTTATCTAATTAAGAACTGCTAGGAGAACCAGAGAAATCTGCACGTGAAAACACACAGATGCAGAGCTTATGCCTTTTCAATTATGCACAGTCAACTTCTGAAGTACTAAGTAAATGATAAGGGTTATTAAATTATCCAACCTTAGACCTATTTCCCAGAGATGCTGGTGTTTTTCTATCACTTCTAGACAAGTGTCCTGAGACAGCCATATATTTTCCTAGTGCCAGAGTGGGATTGAACTAGTATAAAATTCAATAATAAAGGGGAAATTGCACCTTAAATGCACTCGGATGGAACTACTTATGAACACAAGGAGATAAAATGAGATTTCTCCAATGGGTCATATAACTCCATACCTTAGGCTCTGAAAAACTTAAGCCAATGTACCATGGTTAAAAGAAAAAATCATAGATCAGCCAGTCATTTCCTCTGTAATCTCTAAATACAGGGATAATTGGACAAATGACAGGAAAATTGAGAAAGTTGGTTTGTTTCATAATCTGTGCCTTTAAAATACCTGTGAATATTTATCAAATATTTATTCATCCAAGAAATCTGCTGAGGTGACCATAATTAATGTTTTTTTGTTTGCGGTACGCGGGCCTCTCACTCTTGTGGCCTCTCCCGCCGCGGAGCACAGGCTCCGGACGCGCAGGCTCAGCGACCATGGCTCACGGGCCCAGCTGCTCCACAGCATGTGGGATCTTCCCGGACCGGGGCACGAACCCGTGTCCCCTGCTGCATCGGCAGGCGGACTCTCAACCACTGCGCCACCAGGGAAGCCCCCATAATTAATGTTTTAAATAGCAAAGTAAATATCTACAAATATCTTAACTTGCTAAATCATATTTTAGGAATGACCTCAAATTATGTTTGGGGTGTTACTTAGTGCTTTCACAGTCTTAAACTCAAAGACACAGGATACTGGGAGGTAGTCAGCTTGGCCAAGGAAGATGGTTCCTAAACAAGCTGGTATTTTGATTGGTTTCCCCAAGGATTCATGGAAATACTTTGGGATGTTTTTGTCGCAGAGGATGTCTGGTTTGCACAATGGAAGCTGCCCTTTTTTTCTGGCTTTGAGAAAATGTCAGTCTGATTCTGGTGTCTGAGCCTCATAGAGAAGAACCCAGCTAAAAGTTAGGATTAGGGGAAATTTTTATGCTACTAAAAACGAAAAAGAAAAGCCTACCTATATATATATATATATATATATATATATATATATATATATATATATATATAAAAACAGAGAATAAACCCTGGTTTTCTCATGATCCTAGTGAGAGATCATTCATTCATTCATTCATTTACTCATTCATTTGTTTACGAGTGTTCCTTGACCGCTTACATTTTGCAAGGCACTGTGCCAAGCACAACTGATGTGGACTTTGCCCTCCTGACACTTAAGACTAATGTCATTAACATTAAAAATTTTAAGAGACAGGCTCTGTTCTAGTATTTTACTTATGTTAATTCATTTATGCTTCCCAATCACCCTAGAAGGAAAATACTGTTACCCCATGTTACATTATAGATAAGGAATGGGGAGTTATATTATAGATAATGTTACATTATAGATAAGGAATGGGGAGTTTATTAAAGTTAAGGAGCTTGTCCAAGTTTACAGGACTAGTCGGGGGCTGAGCTGGGATTCAGTCTCAGCCAGTCTGATGCCACAATCCGTGCTCTAAAACAGCAATTGGCAAACTACAGTCACTGATCAAGTCCAGCCCAATGTCTGCTTTTGTAAATAAAGTTTTATTGGAACACACATGTTCTCATTCATTTACATGGTGTCTTTGGCAGCTTTCAGGTGATAATAGCAGTCTAGTAGTTGCAGCAGAGACCACATGGCCCACAGGCCCTAAAATATTTACTACCTGTCCCTTTCCAGGAAAAGTTTGCCAACTCTTGCTCTAAAACTGCTATGCTTTATCTGTAGCAGAAAAGACAAGAAGGAAGTAAAATAATTGAAAATAATTTTTTAACGTGCCATGATTCATGAAATGGAGCCCTGTGAAAGAGAATCACTGGAGTGGTGGGGTGTGGTTAGAGGCATCCTCTTTAAAATGTGAGCCCCCGGAGAGGGGACCTCCAAGCTGAGATCTGAAACCTGGGACAGAGCTTCTTGCTGTGGAATTTGTAGGTTATTTAGCTCCCCCAATATCGACTGGCTCTGCTTTGACCTGAACAAAGGATGACAAAGAAACCAGTCTCCTTTCTAGAGTGAAAAGATTTCCTCCCCCTTTAAATGGGAGCCTGGGAGGATTCAGTGAGGGGAATGACAGATGAAAATGTTCAGCACAGTGCCTGACAACCAGTTGGCACTCAGCAAACAATCCCTTCTTCCCTCTGACTCCCGTCCTTGACACCTGCTGGACCAAAATTGGCCTGCTGCCTGAACTTGCAAAGGTTTATACATCCTGAACACAATGCTTTATGCTTTAAAATGGGCATTGACATTTAATATAGTAAAGTGAGGGTTGGAAGTATGTGTCCTAACTCAGAATAAATTGTTTGGTCCAGCGGATGAGTCCCAGGGGAAAAAAATGTCCTAGCTCAGTCATTCCATTTGTGGTTGGGGCACGAATTCCCTTTCTTGATCCAGATGACAGAGATTGAGGGCAGAGGGGGGTTGGGCAGTAGGGCAAGTGAGTGCAGGATGCTTGCCTTGGCAGTCTTCTGCATGACTCCCTCCAAGACTGTCAGACTCCATTTTATATGGTACCTTCATCCATCCACTACCAGCATTAAAGGCCTCATCTTTAACCAGGCTCTGAGCCATTAGCTTGACAATGAAAAACTGCTGAGTTTTCCTGCCAAGTATATATCCATATTTTTTATAGATATAAATCACCTTCAAAGCCACTTCTCCTTTAACAGTTAAGGAGACTATATCTGCCCACCCCTTTTGTTCTTTAGAAAAGCACAGACTTTGTGGTTAGACCCAGCTTTATGTCCTTGTTCTGTTCGACTAGCTGTGTGACCTTGGGGAAAACTTTTAACCTGTCTGAGCGTCAGTCTTATCATTTGTAATAATAATACCTTTCAATGTCATCCATTTATACAATATTTGAGTTTCTATTGTGCAGCAGGCATTGTGCTGGGCTGTGTGGATTTCACAGCAAAGAAGACAGACGAGCTCAATCCTTGTGGCTCTTACAGTCTAGTAGAAGGAGTTATTATAATCAAGTAAATAAATACTCAAGATTGTTACAGATGTGATAAATGGTATGAAGGAGACCGGGTGATGTAATAGAGTGAGCTACTTAAGTGATATTTAGGCAAGACCTGCAGAATGAGAATGAGCAAACCATGGGAAGAGCTGTTAATGGCATCAGGCAGAGGGAAAGTGGAACAGAAAGGTCTTGAGGTGGGGAAAATATTGTGTTTTAGGAAGGAAGAGAGTAGTCAGCACCCAAGAGGGACAGTGGTACAAGATGAGGTCAGAGAGGTAGGTAGAGATCAGCTTACATGGGCCTTATGGGTCGTGACAAGGAATTTTAGATTTTATTCTAATCAGACTGAGAAGCCAGTGAAAATGGTTAAGACTTGAACAGGACTCGTGTGTTTAAAAGATCAGTCTGGTTACTACTGCATGGTGATGGGATCATAGGAAGAAAGGGTGAAAGTAGGGAGGCCAGGGTTGTTGTAAGGATTACGTACAATTACAAATGTAAAATAATGCGCACACCCCCTGACACACCTAAGTTCTCTATGAATGTTAGTTAGCTGTTTTTCTGGAAGATCTAAGCCTCTCTTATCTGGTACTGTAGACATTAGCTTCATGTGGCTGTTGAGCATTTGAAATGTGACTAGTGCAACCATATTAATGGTTTTATTTCATATTAATTAAATTTAAATTAAAAAACTAGTATTTGACTCAGTCATTTGGCAAGTATTTTTGAAAATTTTGGATATATGAATCTATTTTTTTAACTGTAAATTTTATGAAATCTGAGTACAGATTCAAATTTTTTTTTAAATTTATTTATTTATTTATTTTGGCTGCTTTGGCTCTCCGCTGCTGTGTGCGGGCTTTTCTCTAGTTGCGGTGAGCGGGGGCTACTCTTTGTTGCAGTGTGCGGGCTTCTCATTGCCGTGGCTTCTCCAGTTGTGGAGCACAGGCTCTAGGCATGCAGGCTTCAGTAGTTGTGGCACGTGGGCTCAGTAGTTGTGGCTCGCAGGCTTACTTGCTATGCAGCACGTGGGATCTTCCCGGACCAGGGCTTGAACCCGTGTCCCCTGCATTAGCAGGCAGATTCTTAACCACTGCACCACCAAGGAAGCACCCTGCTAGAACTTTAAAAATTGCATACATTACCGAATCCAAGCTTGTACTGCTCACCACACGACAGACCAATAAATTGAGAGACGAGGGGCAAGGAATAGCGACTTTATTCAGAAAGCCAGCAGACCGAAAAGATGGTGGCCTAGTGTCCCAAAGAACCATCTTACCTGAGTTAGAATTCAGGCTTCTTTCATACTAAAAGGGGAGGGGTGTGGCTAGTTGTTGCAAACTTCTTATGCCAGAAATCCTTTATTCTTGCAGCTGTCCACATAGATGTGGTCACAATGTTCCTATAAACCTCCAACAAGCCAAATGTTATTCTCTGTTCTGCAACTTTTTAATGGGAAAGTGTTATACCTTTAAAGGTCAGAGCCTTGAGAACGAGCTGTTTGGTCTATTGCAGGCTATAGGCAACATTCTTTTACAAAGGTACAGAGCCAGCATGACTAAGCACAGGCGACAGAGCACAAGGGTTAGAGCTAAAGGAATAGATCTAACATGGGGTCAGGTTTGTTCTTCTCTGTTACACATACATGTCTCACATCTATTACTATTGGACATGCTGATCACAGGGAAACAAAAATCTAGAAATTTAAATGCACAGGATGTTAACTCTTGATTATGTCTCCTATCAAGAAATCTCAATTTGAAAATTAGAACTGGAAAAAAAAAGCCATAGCATCCCTTGGAAACACTATAAGAATACAGGATCTACCTGTTAATTATATATTTTTATATACATCCCTGACTATTCCTGGATATTGGACCCTGCTTTAGCAAATTCAAGCACCCCAACTCTGGGAGAAGGAGCCCAGGACTTAGAGGATACCAGAGTGTAAAGCTTTGTCCCCAAAGCTGGGCTCAGTAGCCTTGTGGTATTAATATATTCACATTGAGCACAAAAAGGACTGAATCAGTGTAGCATAGGCTTAAATCTCTAGCTCCAGGGAGCATAGATGCACAGAGCCTCCTAAAGTTTTAGTACAGTGTGTACATAATAAGTCACTGGAAGAGGCAGGAGTGATTTCCATCTCTGCCTGCAGATTCTCCACAAAGCAATTAAAATAAATTGCTTTAATTTAAAATACAGTTAAAGTTTGAGCTGGGGTCTGTACAAAGTGTTTTAGGTTCGTTATCCCATTTAAGCTTCATGAAACTTTCCGAGGTAGGTGTTAAGGTTTAGTGACTTGTCCAAAATTATATCACACAGCTGCTAAGAGGCAGAGCAGGGATTCAAACCCAGGCAGTCTGACACTAGAACTTACACTCTTAACCACCATACTGGGCAACAATCCCGTTGCCATGCCAGTGACCCAGAGGAGCACCCTTGAGTATAAGACTCCTTCTCTAATATCTTCCATCACTTCTACCCATTGCTGAGACTTGCTTACCCCCTTCCTAGTCCCTGCTCTGCTCCCAGCCCAGAGCTAGCTGGCCCAGACCAAGTGGGCAACTCCTTATGATTGAGAGATGGGCATGTGCCACTAAGAAACCACCCAGCTGCTCCCCCCCAGGGAGAAAAGCAAAGAGTAAATGATTATTTTACTACTCTCCAGATTTATTGCTGTACCCACCACAGGGTCTAGTATGCTGCCTAGCATTCATTCATTCATTATTTATTCATCCATGTTCAGCTTCCATTCTTTCAACAAACTTAGGTGCTCAGTCCCTTGTCTGGGGGGGTGTGAATGAAAACTTCACACATATTATCACTATTAATAATATTATTGGTTATCATTAGTAACACAAGTAATAATTAAATTACTATTAGTAATTGGTCATAATAGTGGTAATACTATAATACCTTCGTTAATAATAATGATTACAATAACAGCAAATATTTATTGGGCACTTGCCACGCTAAGTGCTATTAATATTAAAGTATTTTTTTCTATCTTAAGCGCTTCACTTTCTGTGTTTAATTCTTACAACAGTGGTATAAGGAAGTTCCAGAAGTCTCAAAATCTTCTTACGCAACCCATCAGAGCACTGAGTTACTCAGTGTTTTGGCCATAAATTCCTGAAAGAGGTTCATTCACCCATGTGATAACAGGATGTTCACTGACCCCTTACAACTGTAAACAAGACAGACATGGTCTTTGCGCTGGGAAAATAACAGAACTGCCCTCTAGATGAAAAACATTTCTTTTCCTTTTACAGAGGGGTTGTAAGCACAAAGAGACAAAATCTCCATGGTTCCCAGAATTGACTGGTGGGCTTGCATCTCTAAAAATGTTTCGTGCTTTGTGCTCTCTACCTCAGCAACATCCGACTGCTTATCATTCCCCAGAATGCTCCTAATATTTTCAAGATGTCCTTCAGCCTCTCTAGTTTTTGTCCTCTTAATGAATTATTCCTCTTTCAACAGACTAACTCAAATACCTTATTAGTGAAGATCTACCAAATTGGTCCAACTGGATGTTTGTTCTTCTTGATGTTAAAAGAAAAGAATGGATTGCTTCTTCCTTTACGCTCAGTAGTGCCTTTATCCCACCCTTCCCCTCCCCCACTAGCCTGTGCATTCCTTGGGATGGGGGAGGGCAGGGACTGTTTCTTATTAGGTTTCTGGTACACAGCTATTGTCACAAGCCCTGTCACATATTATTATTGTCTCTCACATTAATTAAATATTATGTGCCAAGTCCTGTGGGTCCTTGTCTTCTAGATTATATCATTTCTTTCTGCCAAAAAACTAAAGAGGGAGGAACCATTGTTACCCATCCCAATTTTTACGTATGAGGTAAATTTATATATTAAGCTTAGAAGCATTAAGTAATTTGTCCCAGTGTCACACAGCTAGTCAAGTGGCAGAGCCAGAATTAGAAATCAAATAATCAAATAATCCATCTAAAGCATTTTTCACAGCATGTAGCACCTAATAAGCACATAATCAATCAAGGTTAGCTACTAGAATTATTGTCCAAAGTTGGACAGCTAGTAAAGAAGGTGACATTGTAATGCATTTATTTAACTTATATACTTATTTAGTTTGCTCTGAAATTTATAGCCTTTCTATCACACCAGAATTTATTAACAGGATTTCTTGAAGATCATAAGACCAAACCACTTACCTTTTTATAGTTCTTGCTGTATTTAGAAAATTAAGAAATATTAAAAGGTTTCCAAAATTCTGATATATTTTTAATGTTTACTTTCAGTATATTAAAGCTTTTGATTTACACAAAAATATAACTGTATGCATAACCTCATTTAGACATAAATTGAAGAAATAAATTTGATATCCTTCTGGAAAAAGTCCCTCCCAGCTATCTCTGCAATAGATTCTGTGAATTATAGAAAACTAACTAATACCCTGCTGTTCTTGCTGGTAACATGTCTGGCTACCTTAAGGGATATCTCAATTCTGTATTCCTAGTGGGCAATGCTTGGGGTCTAATAAACATTTAGTAAACATTTCTTGAATGAATGTATAGGCCAACAGTTCACTTCTGGTTCCAGGACCACTTAACACTCTCGAATATTATTGAGGACCACAAAAAGCTTTTGTTTATGTGAGTTATACCTATCAATATTTACTAGTAGAAATGAAAACATTCTTATGTTAATTTGTCCATTAAGATAACAATACACCCATTATATGCAACATAAATAACCTTTTTATAGATACTGTGTTTTCCAAAACAAAAAAATATATATAGTGAGAAGAGTGGCATTGTTTTACAGTTTTGCTAACCTCTGCCTTAATAGAAGACATCTGGAGTCTCATCACTCCTTCTGCGTTCAGTTCATTGCACTATCACAGGACACATAACCTTTAGAAAAATCCATTGTACGTTCATGAAAGAAGGAGTATGGAAAAAGGAGATAACAACTTAGTATTATTGTCAACACTGTTTTTATCTAGCGGTAGACCCCTTGAAAGACACACTTTGAGAAACATAAGAGGGAAAACTTTATTTCTGGACAAGGTTCATGCTTCAGGTTCATGCTACTATACACAGCATAGCTGACATGAAAGAGGTCGTAACGGAGGTGTAAAAGGAACATCATAGAAACAGCCTTTCGCTTTTCCTTTTTTTCCTGCAGTGCGTAGTAGCGCGGACTCTTGCCGTAACCCAAGACGGTAACCGTCGCTCATATTTAAGCCCGGACAATGACGTCACACAGCGACAGCAACGCCCTGTCACCCTGAGGTTTTACTACATTTCCCAGGATGCTTTGCCAACAGCGACGGTATTGGTCAGCGCCGACGGAAGAGCATCTGACTGAGCGGAAGTAGAGGATCTCAGAGGCGAAGAAGGTGAGGACGAGAGGAGCTGTGAAGCTGTGAGTAGCCCCACAGGTCTCTTTTCTTAGCGGTGAGGGACACAGCTACGGGACGAACCTTTGAGAAGGAAGGGTGGGGTGGCCCTATGGGGGCCTGAGGCCCCCACAACTCTGAGGCCTCAAACCCCTGTGTTTTTCCACTAGACCTGGGAGCGGGGAGAAACAAAACGTTGCTGTGGAGGCAAAGTCTCCGTAATAAAATCGTGCTGTTTTAAGTTTTCTTGGGACGAGCTGGAGCGAATTCGGGTTCTTGTCGCAACACAAGGGTCGTTGGCGTGATTTTACTGCGACCGGAGGGGCGGCGGTGCTGACGATCTGACTCAGCTTCTACAGCACTGGTTCTCAATTGGCTGCACGTGAGAATCACCTCGGATGCCTTTTTAAAGATACAGGTGCCCTGGCTCCACGCCAGAGCAACAAATCAGAATCTGGAATATAAGATCTGGGCAGCAGAACTTGCTAAAGCGTCCCAGGTGTTAACGTTGTGCAGCCAGGGTTGAGAGCCACGCTTTTCGTGGCTGATTCTGACCCCCTCGGGAATGCTGATTAGGGCCACCTGAGCCAGGGCCTCCCACTATAACCTGCGTTGGCTCTACCACACGCATGTGGGGGAAGTTGATGATGATTCTTTTGGCACGGATTGTATTTTTAGCTCCAACAGAAACTTATTTTTGAGCTTCGTGTGGTGGTGCTGGAAAGACAGGCCGTGGTTCCTTATTTATGATCTGGCTATTCGTTCTGAATAAAAATTATTAGAGACGCTTCATTTTTCTTGCCATTGTTTTCGCTTCTGCCTATTTCTTGCTACCCCGACAAACTGAGAGCAGTGGAAAGTGGAAGAACCACATTAAAATCGGTGTCTCGTTGCTTATAAGAAGTTCTGAAAAGGGAATCAGTTAAAATTACATTTGGCATTATTTATGGGCGTATGATGCCCTTTATATATGAATATATAAATGCATTAGTTCCAGTGAAAGGAAGTTAGGGTGTGATTTGGGCTTTGATGCAGAAGTTTGTTTAGGTGTGATAGGTAGGATTTGATAGATAGATACCATTACCTAACATGTTTTCTCTTTCCCAGAGTTTCAGCTTCACCTCCCTCACTGATTCAGCATGGGGGAGAAGTCAGAAAACTGTAGGGTTCCAGAGGATCTGTTCAATGGTTTGAAAGTAACAGAGCTCCAGGAAGCAGAGCGTGTTGACCCTCCAGTGTCTAATGCCAAAGATCACCATTCCCAGAGCAAGCTGCTTAGCGATGTTGAGGCCCATCCCCAGGAGGACCAAGAAGAAGAGGAGTGCTTTCATGATGCAAGTGCCTCATTTGAGAAGGAAGAGCCAGGAGTGGGCAAGGTTGAGAACAAACCTGATAATGATGTGAATTCTTCTGAACTAGATGAAGAATACCTAATGGAACTGGAAAAAAACATGCCAGATGAAGAGAAAAAGGTAAGTGTTTTGTTTATTGTGCATGATCTGTCATGTAAACTGCTTTTTAAAGTGAATAAATGTGGCTGATGCTCTATCATAGACTGCTTCATTTGTGGTAAAGAGTGACTTGCCCATCTGTATGTTTGTTGTTTTAGTAGTGATGGATCTGAGATAAATCAGTGGCATGGTGGGGCAGCATTGAGTGTGTCTGCATAGCAAAGAAATTTCCTTTCTTTCCTGTGAACTTTGAGTTCTTACGTTCATCTTGTGTAATTGTTTCTAACATATATATATATATATATATATATATATATATATATATATATATATACCTTTTAGCTGTTTTTAATGATCTATGGTTGGCTGCTGAAATTCCTGTAATGGCTATTTTTTTGGTCAGACTTTATAGAATTATGGTATGCTGCTTGTTTATGCTAATCCATTGTTAGCAAAAAGAGTGCCTGGATTTCCTGGTGGTAATGATTTGGCTACAGAGAGCAGTGACTGGGACCTGTGTCATTTACAGTTCGTTCTTGAGGAACAGAATTGTGTGTGATGGTAGCTGTCATTTGTTAAACACCAGAAATGTGCCAGCCACTGAGCTTAAAATGTTACTTGTGTTTTAATCTTCACAACATGCCTATGACATATACTGTTAACAACCTATAAGAGAACAGCTTAGAGTAGTACAGTAACTTGCCTGAAATCACATACCTAATAAATAGCAGAACTGATTCTCAAACCCAGATCTCCTTGATTCCAAAGCCAAAATATGTAGAACTTAATAACAAAAACAGCTGTCTTCCTACAAAGCAGATGTCCTAATAAAATGCACACTTTCCTGCTACTTTGCCCTGGGCTTAGTAACTGAGCAAGCCTTCACTTTGGGAAGGAGAGGCTTAGTGTCCTCCATATATCCTTCCTTCTGATCCCGTAAGCAAGGTCGCATGAAGAGTTACTGTAATATCTGAGTTCGCAAAGAACGTGAATGAGATTTGTGGCTTATGCCTCTGAAGAGCTCACTCAGTGAACAGGTTATGATGGATTGGTGCTGGACTGAGATGGTAAATGTGCAGTGTAAGAATGGGAGTGGAGAGGTAGTGGAAGGTGAGGAAAACCATCTTGTCTGTGTCCTTCCTTAGGCACTCTTCATGATCAAATCTGTTGGTTTTAACATGCATATGTTAGCTTTTGTGTTAGTGTGTGCTACCAGAAGAGAAGGATAAAGGGCAGAAATGAGCCCAGTTCATGAACGACCTCACCAGAAATGGCTTGGAAAATTAAATCAAGTACCGTACAGTAACATCAGGGCAATGATTTTCCAGAACGTGAGTGTTTGGTTCAGCTTTCACATCACTGGTGCAGGCTTTTTAGAAACATTGACAAAACGTCTATGTTAAAATGTTAGCAATGCTTTTCTAATACTTTAATATATTTTGCCCTGATATAGAGGATTGCCATCGGTTTGACAATTGAGTGGTTTGCCTCAAAATGTTACATATTCTGCTCTCCATCCCCATTATAAAAATTAAGGTATAATTTACATGTTGTGAAATTGTTTAAGCTCTGATGTGTACAGCTCAGTGAGTTTTTTGTTTTTTTTTTTTTTTTTTGCGGGGTGGCGCTGCGTTGGGTCTTTTGTTACTGCGTGCAGCCTTTCTCTAGTTGCAGTGAGTGGGAGCTACTCTTCGTTGCGGTGCGCAGGCTTCTCTTGTTGTGGAGCACGGGTTCTAGGCGCGCAGGCTCAGTAGTTGTGGCACATGGACTTAGTTGCTCCGTGGCATGTGGGATCTTCCCAGACCAGGGCTCGAACTCATGTCCTCTGCATTGGCAGGCGGATTCTTAACCACTGTGCCACCAGGAAAGTCCCGCTCAGTGAGTTTTGACAACTGTGTACACCTGGGTAACTCACCCCAATTGTAGTATTAGCTATTTTTATGCTGCTTTAATAAATATCTTTGTGAAATTAATATTAGGAAACCAGCAAAACAGATGAAGAAATGTCTCTTTGCTGCACATAAGGTTTGGTTTTATGGGTCATTGGGAAAAGGATATGTTTAAGCTTGATTCTTTTAAAGTAGACAAAGTTCAGATAATTCAACAACAAAAATAAACACAAATGGCCACAAAATGTGCAGACTTTCAGCCTCACTAATAATTTTTAAATGCAAATTAAAACATGTCTCATCTCTCAGATCAGAACATTGATCTGATGTTGACAAGAAGAGGAGGTAGGAATTCATGTACTGATATTGGGAGTTTGGATTGCTACATCATTTCTATGGGGTACAGATATCAAATTTTTATATGAACATTTCTCTAGATCAGGGCTACCAGTGGAACCTTTTGCAATGATGGGAGTGTTCTGTATCTACACTGTCAAGTATGGTAGCCACCGGCCATTGACTGCCACATTTTAACAGTCATCTGGCTGTTGAGCAGTTGAAATGTGGCTAGTACAGCTGATAAAATGAATTTTTAAATTTTTTATTTCAGTTAATTTAAGTGGTCACACGTGCCTAGTGAGTACCATATTAGACAGTACAGCTTTAAACCTGATTCTCTTCTAGTCACTTATTTTAAGGAAGTTATTAAAAATATGTATAGGTGTATATATAAAGATACATTGCAGGATCATTCATAATTTTAGAAATTTTAGAAAACTAGAACTAATGTTGAACAGAGGGTATTACTTTAAACATTTTTGGCATATTTATGTGGTAGTGTACAATGTAGTCATTAAAGAGATAAATATTAGTATTGGCATGGAGTAATGCCTGAATGTTAAATGTATTAATAAGCAGGTGTGATAATATGATTTATAATAAACATGTATTTGGTGTTTGTCCAGTTCCTGGCACAGAGTTCCTAAAACCTTTGGGATTTCCTAGGTGGAAAGAGATAAAGGTTCATTTTGTTACTCATAACAAGCCTCTTTCAACCACACCTGAGTTAATGTTAATGTGATGACTTTTGGAAAGCCCCTAAGGATGAGGTCTAGTTGTCAGAGTTTGGAGCTCTCAGCCTCACCCCACTCCACCCCCATCTCTGGGGAAGGGAGAGGGGCTGAAGGTTGAGTTAATCACTAATGACCAGTAATCACTAATGACCAGTGATTAATCAATCATGCTAACTTAATGAAGCCTCCATAAAAAACCCAAAGGATTGGGTTCAGAGAGCTTCGTAGTTGGTGAACACATATAGGTGGTGGGAGGGTGCACATCCATAGGGCATGGAGGCTCAGTGCCCCCTTCCCACATACCTTGCTTTATACATCTCTTCCATCTGACTGTTCCTGAGTTATGTCCTTTATAGTAAAGTGGTAACCTAATAAGTAAACTGCTTTCCTGAGTTCTGTGAGCCCCTCTAGCAAATTAATTGAACCTGAGGAGGTGGTCGTGGAAGCCGCCAACTTATAGCCCATGGGTCAAAAGCAGAGGTGACTGCAACAACATGGATGGACTTGGAGGGCATTATGCTAAGTGAAAGAAGTCAGACAAAGACAAATACTGTATGATATCACTTATATGTGGCATCTAAAAAGTAAAACAAACTAGTGAATATAACAAAAAAGAAACAGACTCACAGATACAGAAAACAAATTAGTGGTTACCATTGGGGAGGGGAAGGAGGGAGGAGCAAGATAGGAGTAGTGGATTAAGAGGTCCAAATTACTATATTCAAAATAAATAAGCTACGGGGATATGTTGTGCAACACAGGGAATATAGGCAAAATTTTATAATAATTATAAATGGGGTATAATCTTAAAAAATTGTGGATAACTATGTTGTACACCTTTTATGTAACATATAATATTGTACATCAACTACAGGAAAAAAAGAAAAAATATATAAACAGACCAAAAAAAGTAGAAATGACAGCCTGGACTTGCAGTTGGTATCTGAAGTGAGGATGGAGCCAGTCTTGTGGAACTCAGTGCTTAACCTGTGGAGTCTGACCCTATCTCTAAGCGGATAGTGTCAGAATTGAGTTAAAGTGTAGGACATTGGCTGGAGTCCACTGCAGAGCTGGAGTTGCTTGGTGTGGGAGAAACTCCTACACATTTGGTCACAGAAGTGTTCAGAGTGAGTGTTGAGAGTAGAGGAGACACCCAGGTGTTTTCTCTTTATAGAGGGTTATGGAACAGTCAGTGATGATTCCTTTTACGTTAAAAACCTGTGTGAAAATATGTTTATACATGAAAGTTTGGCAGGATATACACCAAATTATAAAAAGTGAGTAGCTCTAAAGGGTGTGATTATTGGGAAGTTTTCATTTATATTTAATATAATTTTGTAATGTTTGCTTTTTTTATGGTAAGCATGTATTACATTTATGATCAACAACAATAAAAGTTATTCCAATTTGAGAATATAAATAAAAACTTGATTCTTTACAACCAGGGTGGACTTTCTACTAAAGAAAAAAGCACATAAAGCTGACCTTTGAGGATTTGGGAAAGATATGCTATCATAGGATATATGTATTACTAAATGTATCAAGTATTAATAGCTAAAGTCTGGGGCTTCCCTGGTGGCGCAGTGGTTGAGAGTCCACCTGCCGATGCAGGGGACACGGGCTCGTGCCCCGGTCCGCGAAGATCCCACATGCCGCGGAGCTGCTGGGCCCGTGAGCCATGGCCGCTGAGCCTGCGCGTCTGGAGCCTGTGCTCCGCCATGGGAGAGGCCACAGCAGTGAGAGGCCCGCGTACCGCAAAAAAGAAAGAGAAAAAAAAAAAAGCTAAAGTCTGTTATTCAAGCTGACTTGACTTGCCCTGTGGCTGAGAAGATGATCCAGGCTCAAGAGGGTGCCAGTTCTCAGCAGATCAAGAGTAACAGAGGAGGAAGGCAGTTAAGATTCATTTAAAACTGGCAAAATCTCTTAAGGAAAGCACTATGTGTGTGTTTGTTTCAGCAGCAATCTTAACTGTTTGTGAAACCTTAAATGTAGCTATGACTACCTAGAGGAATAGGATTTTAGCTTACATTTGAGATGTACTAGATCTGCAAAGCAAATAAGTGATTCTTTTTTTTAAATTTATTTATTTATTTTTGGCTGTGTTGGGTCTTCGTTTCTGTGCGAGAGCTTTCTCTAGTTGCGGCAAGCAGGGGCCACTCTTCATCACGGTGCGCAGGCCTCTCACTGTCGCAGCCTCTCTTGTTGAGGAGCACAGGCTCCAGACGCGCAGGCTCAGTAGTTGTGGCTCACGGGCCTAGTTGCTCCGTGGCATAGTCGGATCTTCCCAAACCAGGGCTCAAACCCACGTCCCCTGCATTGGCAGGCAGATTCTCAACCACTGCGCCACCAGGGAAGCCCCAAATAAGTGATTCTTAAAGGCTTGGCTGAGGAAGACATATCTGGTAGCAGATGAGAATTATTGCTATAATAATATTCTGATACAAAGATGCTTATAGTTTGGGGACCTATGGAATATACTGCATTGTGGTGATATTGATGTAAGAGAATCATCTTTTGTGGGCTGCTTGTCAAAATGGGGTTCTTATGCCTCACGTATAAATTCTCTCATTCTTGTGCACACACTAAAGTTTGAGGACCACTGTCATGGGGCCTTGCACATAGTCTTCCTTCATTAAATAGCTGAATAATGTTTTCTCTCTCCCATGAGGGCCAGTAATTGGTCTTACAAATTACAGAGATTTTATCATTCATTTATTCAAGAAATGTTTGCATTTCTTCCACATGCCAGGCATTGTTTGAGGCACTTAGGAATACAGTGGTGAATAAGACACACATCTCTCATATGTATATTCTAGTTGGTATGGGTGGGGTGGGGGGAATGATAAGATGAAGTGAAGTAGGCATGGGAGTTGGAACCATGGGCAGGACTACTTAAAATTGGTTGGTCAGGAAAGGCCTCTCTGGGGAGGTGCCATTTCGGGAAAGACTTGGATGGGAAAAGGAGTCAAATGTGTATCTGAGAGGAAAATATTCCATAGAAGGGGAGCAGTTAGTATAAAGACCCTACAGGTGTGGCTGTATTCTTGGCATGCAAGGAGTGGAAGGGCCATTAGTGGGAGCATAGTGATTAA
Organism: Stenella coeruleoalba; assembly: GCF_951394435.1. Taxonomy (NCBI): domain Eukaryota; kingdom Metazoa; phylum Chordata; class Mammalia; order Artiodactyla; family Delphinidae; genus Stenella; species Stenella coeruleoalba. The sequence continues at coordinate 136,298,779 of NC_137148.1, forward strand.
GGAAGAGAATCGGGGGATGAAATAAGAGAGGGTCTGATGATGGAACACTTTGTGAGCCATGGTAAGGGATTTGAATTTTTTTCCAAGTGCAGTAGGAAACAGATGGGTAGTTAAGCCAGCGGAAAGATGAAAGTTATTTCCATCTTATTAAGAGTATTCTGGTGGTTGTGCAGAGAACGCAGGGGGTGGGGGCAGAGTGGAGCACGGGGACCAGCTAGGGCCTAACATGGCGAGCTGGGCGAAGATGATGGTAGCTTGAACTGTGGATCGAGTGAAGGTAAGTGAATGATTTCAGGCTGCATTTTGGAAGTGGAGTTGACGAGACATACTGGATTCAGTTGGGAGGGCTGGAGTGAGAAATAAGCTTGATTCCTTGGCTTTGGCTACTGGGTAGCTGGTGATGCCCTTTACAAATATGGAGATGATGGAGGGACTTGGAGTTCATCAGGGCTCTGGTGATTTAATTCTTGCTTGCAAATGAAAAAGCTTTTTTATTTGTAAGCCCAAATGCAGATTTCGTCCTTTTAATGGATTTGCTCCCTGGTGCCAGTTGTCGGCACATAGTGTTCATTTACAAATGCGTAGATCCAGTTAAGTAATAGATACAGAAGTCTGTTGCTTGGTGAACGTGGGCTCACAACATATGGTTTCTGGGATTTTAAAACGTTTTCCTTAGGTTCTGAAACTGTAAAGGATTGTTTTTTCCTTTAAGCCTGTGTAGTCTTTAAACAGGAGCCATTATTGAAGTATTGGTTTAGTGCCAAAGTTCTATATCAGTTCTTTATCAGTCTTTCCCCCGTCGCTCTCATTTTTCTTAAATCCCACATAATCCTTTTGATTTCCATGTTTCTCCTGCCTCATTGCAATATTTTCATAATCTTATCAGTGTTGTAACAATGGACATGTTTGCAGGGAACAATTCTCTTGGTTGCTTCCAGAAAGTTTTCAGTAACTTTTCTATAGTGGCCTGCATATTCTGTTAACCTTATGAGAAAACCCTTTCTGATTTGTTTCCCTTAATGGGCATCCTTTTGAACTAAGGTTGCCATATTTACCAATTTCTTAGAGTTTACCAGCATTGAGTTTAATGAATGCTATTGGCAAGTGATTAAATAAAATCCTAGAATTTAAGAACTGGAAGGGACCTTAGATTTTTTTTTAATTTAATTTTTTTATACAGCAGGTTCTTATTAGTTATCTACTTTATACATATTAGTGTATATATGTCAATCCCAATCTCCCAATTCATCCCACCACCACCACCACCACCCACCCCCACCACCACCACCACCACCCACCCCCAGCTTTCCCTCCTTGGTGTCCATATGTTTGTTCTCTACATCTGTGTCTCATTTCTACCTTGCAAACAGGTTCATCTGTACCATTTTTCTAGATTCCACATATATGCGTTAATATACAATATTTGTTTTTCTCTTTCTGACTTCACTCTGTATGACAGTCTCTAAGGAAGGGACCTTAGATTTCTGATTCTGAGTTTAAACCAGGGGAAGTAAGGGTTGTTTTACCCTAAAACATTTGGAAGTTATCTGCTGATGGAGAAGTTAAAGTGGCATTCAGTGTTTCCGGTGTTTATTAAGGAAGATCTCTCTGTGTAGATCAGTGGTTCTCAAACTTAATTGTGTCTAAGAATCACAGGAAACTTACTAAACATGCAAAGCCCTCAGAAGCGTTTGATACCACAGACTTGTGAGGTGGCATCTACTTTGTTAATAAGCATCCTCAGGTTTTTTTGGTTTTTTTAATTGAAGTATAGTTGATTTACATATTGTGTTAGTTTCAGGTATACAGCAGAATGATTCAGTTATATTTTTTCTTGATTATATTCCATTATAGGTTATTACAAGATATTGAATATAATTCCCTGTGCTATACGGTAAATCCTTGTTGCTTATCTCCCAGGTCATTTTGGTTCAGGTAGAACTGTGGCCACACTTTGGGAGACAGAGGGCTAGATGGACACAGATGACTAAGCTTCCAAAACAAGAAGTATTGATTAACCTGTATAGTGACTCCATCCAGCATCAGAAGAGCTTAATAATAGGATATTTTCTTTTACCCAGATCTGTGCTCAAGGTCTAAAAAACTTAAAGAAAGAGTTGTTGGGCAGAATTTAAGCAGTACCAAAATAAGAAAATTTATTTCTGTTAAATTGAGTTTTGGGAGATGGGATTTTCTGAGTTAAGAAACAAGGAAGTATTTTCAATATCAGTCATCTTTCCTCAGAAGGGTAAGACTTAATGAGAGTCAGGTTCTAACTATAACCAAAATCTGGAGATTCTCCCTCCAAACTCCTAGTGGACTAGTAAAAATGACTTGTGGAAAGAGCAAGTGTGTCTATATCTGTAAGGCAAGTGATGTCAGATTTCAAAGAAAACAAAACTGAAGCTTTTGTTCCCTTTTTAATGATAAAGAATTCCCTTCAGAATAATTTGTAGGACTGGTGTCCCTAGGCCTTTCAGTTTGAGGTTTCCTTATCCCACCTAAATAGGACTGAAGCAGAAAGTTTTATTGCATAGGCTTCCACTTTCCAGCCTTTTAGCAAGTGTGTAGCTTTTTTTAATCATCCTTTTTACCCAGGTGTGATTGATCTCTGCTTACTGTGCTTGACTAAGTTTGTGCCAAGTTTTATTTTGTAGCAGTTACTTTACAAAGCTGCAGGGGGAAGCAGATAGCTGCTGATAGAGTTACAGTATGGAAGTTAACTTGCTGATGTGAACCTCTTGTTTTTCTCCGTTGTCTATTAAACACATGGTCACTGTAGAATTATTTAATTAACACATTATTGACCAGAGACATATTAATACGTTTTTGTAACCTGAATGTTATTGACCAGAGACGTATCAATATGTTTTTAGAGAATGATACAGTTAATTAATATCACCATGCTAAGTTGTTAGAGCTTAAATTGATCAAGGGTTCATTACACAACTTATGACTGCCGTTATCATTCACATTTTCCTCCGTTAGATTTTTGTTCCAACCTTGTGTATATTATAAATGCAAGTTTATTACCATAATATTTTCTAAAATGACGCATCGTGAAGTTTTGAATGAAGAAGAATTTTTCAGTGAATTTTATGCAGATACTTTCTCTGATTGTCCGAGCGACATATATACTAGTGTCTCAGAAGATGATAGTTCTTCAGAGTATAGTTCTGATTCAGAGGATGTGAGTATTAGACCAATAAAAAGAGAAAAAACCTTAGTGATTGATTCTAACACGGAAAGTGAACATGAAACTTACGGTGCTGGAGAATGCTCCTTTGCTTCTACAGGAGAGTGGATTGAAGACAACATTTCATGAAAATTAGAAGACTTTACAGGTGTGTCAGGTGTAACTATTAAATATAACCACCCACAAAGTGTTAGTGAAATAACAATTTTTGGTGATGACTTTTTCGAGTTGGTCGCTTCTCAAACAAACTTGAATCACCAACAGAATGAAAAATCATATAAAAGTATGATGAGGCTTTAAAATGGACTGATGTGACCAACAGTGACATGAAGAAGTTTCTTGAATTAATAATTTTGATGGGACAAATAAGAAAGTCACACTGGAAAGAATATTGGTCGACTGATCCCTTAACATGAAATACCTATCTTTCCAAAGATTATGATGAGAAGAAGGTTCGAACAAATAATGACGTTTCTTCACTTTAACGATACCTCGGAAACTCCACTTCCTGCAGACAGAATTTCAAAAGTTAAACCTCTCTTGGATTATTTTCTACCAAAGTTCCAGTCAATCTATATACCCAAACAAGAGCTATCACTTGATGAGGCGATGAAAGTGGAGAGGATGATGCAGATTCAAAACCTGTAATCCCAGAAAACTTACAAAATAATGGAATTCTGGTCAGCATGGTTAGGGAAAGTGAAACTGGATATATATGCAACCTTGGGATTTACAACAGTGTGTTCACATCTGAAATATTGTTGAAAAATAAAACCAGAGTTTTTGAGGCTATAAGAGAGAATCGTGGTCTACCAAACCAATTAAAGGAGATATCTAAAAACCTAGAGGGGAGAAATGACATTCTTACTGAAGGGAGAAGTGATTCTTCTATGGAAAGACAAGAGGTTAGTCTACATGGTGACAACTATTCATGACGCCTCCATGGCATCTACAGGAAAGGAAGACAGGAGGACTGGCTATCAGATAACTAAGCCCACTTGTATATCAGAGTATAATAAATAAAGGAGTTGATCAGCCTGATCCATATCTGGCAAACTTCAGTATCTTCCAGAAAACTTGAAAATGGTATAAGAAAGTGGGTTTCTCTTTGAGTAATTGTGGTTTATTCAATGCGTTTAAGATTTATTGTAGCTTTAATGCACAGAATAAAATGACTTACAAGCAATTTTTGTTAGCAGTAGCTAGGGAATGGGTAACTGACCATGCTGGTGAATGTAGTGGTGGTCCCGCACCTAGTCCTTCTTGTGGCATTTCTAAAAGAGCCCCCCGCAAATATCCACCTTGTCGACTATCAGGTAAAATAAAAGAACATATTCTAGAGGAAATAATACCCACAGGACTGAAAAAAGAAAAATGCTGCCAGAAAGTGTAGAGTCTGCTCTTCCAGGGGAAAGTGCAGTGAAACCCGCTATATTTGTAATAGATGTTCTGTTCCCCTACACAGAGGTGCCTGCTATACTGCCTATCATGCGCTAACAAAATATTAGAATGCTTTAGTAAGACATGTACAAAGTTTCAAATAAAGTGCAAAAATTTGTTGATACTTACTCAAATGTGGCTGTTTCAGTGTTCACTTACATAACAAATTGCTGGCCACAGGCGTTACTTTCTGCAAAAATCCCCCGGTCAGTAACGTGTTAAGAGAAGATTTTTTTTAATGTAAAAAATTTTTTGCAAGTGCAAATTTTTATCATTTAATAATGAAATAATGATAGAAGGGATATACACTTTTAAGTTCCAAGTCAAGTGTGTTTATGTTGTGTTCACTGACCTAAAGTATAGGGAATATCCCTAGCCAGCCACTTCATTGAGTGGGTCTCTGGTGGAGAGTGGTTGTTTTATGATTGGTAAGGGAATGGTTGAACACCTGACATTTTTGCCAGGTTACGCCAGTATTTAAAGTTATATCAGTTGGAGTTCTCTAGGATTTTGAGTCACAGAAAGCCATTCCAACAACTAAGCTTAAAAAGGAATTCACCTGTTTTTTTCTAGTACTTATATGGGTTCACTTTTTACATTTAGGTCTGCAATCCACTTAGCGTTTATTCTTGTGTATGGTGTGACATAGCAATCTAATTTTATCTTTTTACAAATGACTACCAACTTCTCCCAGCGCTGTTTTTAAAAGTCCATCTTTGCCTCAGTGATCTAGTTAAATTTTAGTATCAACTAAGACCAAGTTTGTATCCTTTCCGAAATGCTTACCTTCTTCCTGTTTGTCAGATAATCATTTAAAACCTAACTTAGTTTATAGTGGCATTATTTGTCAAAACAGAGAACCTCATTTAGACTCAGACTGGGACACCAGAGATTTGTGTGGTAATAAAATTTCAAAATAACTGGAGAATTGATTAGTATAGAAGTAAGCATGCAGTTGAGATGGTTTTCTGTGATATATTTCAATACTTTCATCTTTAAGAAAGTACTGTTCCCCATGTCATGTGAATTTCTTTTCTTTAAAAATAAATTATTAGTTATTAGTTTGGCTCACAAAATATAGGGAAGACTAACACAAGGGCTATGCCTGTGACCCCTTGGGCTGTACTTCCCTTCCATAAACACCTTTTAGAACCCCAGACTCATGCTGCCAAAGCATTCTCTCACATCTTAACAGCTGCAGAGTATAGTATCCGACCACGTGGGAAGCTTAAACAGACTCCCTGTAAGCGATACGGGGGGTCCCTTCCAATTAGGTCTTCCAGCTCACTTTTGCCGGTATTAGGACAGCACTCGTTGTTCCAGCTGCCCATGTCCTAAAACTCTCATGAATGAACAGGTCACAGGCAAATTACGCCTGCACAGCCCTTATAACTTTTTAAAAGTTTTTAAAAAGGCCTTTCTTAAACAGGAGTGGCTAAGGCCCCTTCGCTATATCCAGTCTTCTAAGCCCCAGGCTGCCTGTGGCACCTGGATGGCAGCCCCTGGGGGTCCCCCACATCCTAGGGTGGTGATGGAGGAAGGGCAGGCCAGGCCAAGCATGAAGAATAAACAGTCAGTTTTATTGGGCTCAGACTAGGAATCCATGGGTCTTGAGGACCTCTGTGAATTTGTCAGTTTTCTTCTCTATGTTCTTTTCGGCCTGCTTCTGTAGCCTCGTGACCTGCTTCTTTTTCCGGTAATGGATCTTGGCCTTCTCCTTTCTCTTCTCCCCCAGGGCAGCTGTTACTGCCTGGTACTTCCAGCCAACCTCATGAGCCATGCGCCCTAGGTAGGCAGACTTCCGCGTGGGCGTCAGGCGCACAACCTTGAGGGCAGCGGGAACCGCCAGACGCTTTTTCTTGTCATAGGCTGGCGGGAACCCTTCAAACATCTTGAGGCGGTCCAGAGTGGCTTGGTCTCGCTTGGTCTTGTGGGGCAGCATGCCTCGCACTGTCTGCCCGAAGATGCGGCTGGGGGCTCGGAAGTGGTAGGGGCCGCGGGAGGGGTTGCTGTTCATACGCTTGCGGAGGAAGGCCAGGTACTTCCACTTGTTTCTGTAGAAATTGCCAGAAGTGTTGATGCCCTCACGGCGCACAGCCACCACCTTTTGACCCAGAAGCACCTGCTCGGCCACGATGGTCGCCAGGCGGCCCAGGAGATGGCCTCGGCCATTGAGCAGCAGGACCTGCCCCTCCACCATCTTCAGCAGCCACCTGGGAAAACATGTGAATTTCTTTTACCCAATGACACAAGAAAATAATTTCCTGGAAAACATAATAAAATAAAAGATCCCGGGCATCCCTGTATTTGTAAAGGCAAAGAATAAGTTTTAAACACTTGCAGATTGAATTCATCCCTCTGCAAGGAATCCATTTTGCTAACTCAGTGAAAAATGGCCTTGGATTAACTATAGAAGAATAACCCAAGACCTGTGGTGCAAGTCCCTGATTCAGTGAGGTAGAGGTTTATTTTTAACATAAACCTCTACCTCAAAATGACTAAACATCAGATCTCTGGGACTTGATGACATGTTCTAGAGCAGTGTCATCTTCTTTTCAAGTGCCCTAATTCTTGGTAGCAAGGGAATTTAAAGTCACTTTTTCTTTAGGACAGTGAAACATATAAGCTCTTTGCTTATTACCTTTTTATAGCAGTTCCTGTGCCTTGCTCAGTTACTTCCTCCTGTGAACAATTCTTTATTTCCATACCTGTGGAAGAAAATATAGTCTTGTGGTTAAAAGCATAAAAGGTTAGACAGATCTGTCCTAGCTCCATCATTTAACTTGATGTAAAGTGGGATAATAATAGTACCTGTCGGGCTTCCCTGGTGGCGCAGTGGTTGGGAGTCCGCCTGCCGATGCAGGGGACACGGGTTCGTGCCCCGGTCCGGGAGGATCCCACATGCCGCGGAGCGGCTGGGCCCATGAGCCATGGCCGCTGAGCCTGCGCGTCCGGAGCCTGTGCTCCGCAACGGGAGAGGCCACAACAGTCAGAGGCCCACGTACCGCAAAAAAAAAAAAAAAAAAAAGCATAATGAATATTACAAATTTTTAGAATCATGCTAACCTCAGTCAATAATCCATAAATTATCCTTCAGGTTAATTTATGAAGAACAAATTGAGTGTTTGCCTGGGGATATGAGCTTGGGGTGAGAGAGAGGGTATTACAGATTTGGAAGGGGCACATGGGAAGTTTCTGAGGTTCTGGCAGTTTGTCCTCTTTGTGTATTTTGTAACTGCCGTTAAGTGCATATACATTTATAGCTGTTATATTTTCTTGAGTTATTGACTCCTTTATCGTCATGAAATGTTCCTTTTTTGCTCTAGCAATATCTCTTTTTTTAAAAACTATTTTGTCTCATACTTCTATAGGCATTGCTATAGACTAAATGTTTTAATCCTCCCAAAATTTACATCTTAAAAACTAACTCCCAATGTGATGATATTAAGAGATGGAGCCTTTGGGAAATTATTAGGTCATGAGGGTAGAGCACTCATAAATGGGATTAGTGCCCTAATATAAGAGATCAAAGAGAGCTCCCTTGACCATTCTGGCATGTGAGGCTATGGTGAGAATACCCCTATGATCCAGGAAGCAGGCCTTCACCAGACAGTGAATCTGCCAGTCCCTTGATCTTAGACTTCCAGCCTCCAGAATGTTTGTTGGTTATAAGCCACCAGTCTTTGGTATTTTTGTTGATAGCAGCCCAAACTGACTAAGACAGCTACTCTTTCTTTTATGGTTAACTGTTTGCATGATATATTTTTTACATCCTTTTATTTTCACCCTATTTGTGTCTTTGAATCTAAAGTGTGTCTTATAGATAGCATATGGTTGGATCGTCTTGATTCCAGTCTGACAGTCTCTGCTGTTTGGTTAGAGTGTTTAGTCCATTCACATTGTGCTGTTGACATGGTTATACTTATATCAGCCATTTTGTCTTCTGCATGTCTCTTGTCTTTTTTTTTTTTTTTTTTTTTTGCAGTACGCGGGCCTCTCACTGTTGTGGCCTCTCCCGTTGTGGAGCACAGGCTCCGGACGCGCAGGCTCGGTGGCCATGGCTCACGGGCCCAGCCGCTCCGCGGCATGTGGGATCCTCCCGGACCGGGGCACGAACCCGCGTCCCCTGCATCGGCAGGCGGACTCTCAACCACTGCACCACCAGGGAAGCCCCTCTCTTGTCTTTTTTATTCCTGTTTCTTTCACTGCCTTCTTTTGTGTTAATTTTTTTAGTGTATCATTTTAATACTTCTGATTTTTTAACCATCTGTTTCTTAGCCAAAGTTTCCTAGTGGTTGCTCTATGGTTTACATTACGCATCTTATTACAGTCTACTTTAATGCTATGTAATTCCAGTAAAAAATAGAAACTTTGCCTCAGTATAGCTCCATTTCCTCCCCCCTCCTTTGTGCTACCATCATCATATATCAATATATTTTGTAAACCCAACCATATAGTGTTGTAATTACTATCTTATAAATCTTTCTGCCTTTTAAAGAAATTAAAAGAAGAAAGAAAATAACGTATTTATAGAACCTTTGATGTATTTACCATTTCTAATTATCTTCATTTCTTCATGAAAATTTACCATCTCCTTTCAGTCCAAAGGACTTCTTTAGTATGTCTTGTAAGGCAGATATGGTAGCAGCAAATTCTCTGTCTCTATCTGTGAATGTCTTTATTTTGCTTTTGTTTTGAGGTATGGTCTTGCTAAATATCTAATTGTTGATTGACAGTCTTTTTTCTTTTACCATTTTGAATGTGTCGTTATGCTGCCTCTGGCCTTCATTGTTTTTGGTAAGAAATCAGGTATTAATAGTTTTGCTGTTCCCCTATACCTGGTAAGTTGTTTCTAATTTCATTGTGTTCAGATTTTCTCTTTGTCTTTGAATAATTTGACTCTGGTGTCTCTAGATACGGATCTACATACTTGGGGTTTGCTGAGCTTCTTGGATCTTTAGATAACATTTTTCACCACGGTTTTGAGATTTTCAGTCATTGTTTTTCAAATATCTGTTCTGTATCTCTTTTTATGGGACTCTTATCACATATATTAATGAAGGGTCTGTTCATTTTTTTCCATCTTTTTTTCTGCCTTTAGTTCTTCACACTGGATGTCTGTTGCTCTAACTTCAAGTTTACTGATTTCTCATGCCAATTCAAATCTGTTGAGCCCATCTGTGAATTTTTTATTTCAGTTATTGAACTTTTCGTCTTTGTTTTCTTGTTCTGTTTTTTAAAAATAATTTCTGTCCCTTTTTCATGATTCTCTTTTTTAATCGTCATCATGCTCATTTAAGTCTTTAAACACATTCCTTTTAGTTTTTCAACAAATTGTTTATAGCTGCTTTATTTTATAACATCAGCATCTTAATTTTTTAAAATTTTTATGGAGTTTAGTTGATTTACAATGTTGTGTTAGTTTCAGGTGTACAGCAAAGTGAATCAGTTATTTATTTATTTATATATATATATATATATATATATATATATATATCTCCATTCTTTTTCAGATTCTTTTCCCATATAGGTCACCACAGAATATTGAGTAGAGTACCCTGTGCTATACAGTCAGTCCTATTTTATATATAGTAGTGTGTATATGTTAACCCCAAACTCCTAATTTATCCCTTCCTACCCCCTTTTTCCCTTTGGTAATCATAAGTTTGATTTCTGTGTCTATGAATCTGTTTCTGTTTTGTAAATAGGTTCATTTGTATCATTCTTTATTAGATTTCACATATAAGTGATATCATATGATACTTGTCTTTCTCTGACTTCACTTAGTATGGCTATCTGTATGTCTTCTTTGGAGAAATGTCTATTTATATATTCCACCCATTTTTTGATTGGGTTGTTTGGGGTTTTTTTGATAGTGAGCTGCATAAGTTGTTTGTATATTTTGGAGATAAATCCCTTGTCGGTCACATTGATTGCAAATATTTTCTCCCATTCTGTGGGTTGTCTTTTCATTTTGTTTATGGTTTCCTTTGCTATGCAAAAGCTTTTAAGTTTCATTAGGTCCCATTTGTTGTATTTTTGTTTTTATTTTCATTCCTCTAGGAGGTGGATCAAAAAAGATCTTGCTGAGATTTGTGTCAAAGAGTGTTCTGCCTGTGTTTTCCTCTAAGAGTTTTATAGTGTCTGGCCTTACATTTAGGTCTTTAATCCATTTTGAGTTTATTTCTGTGTATGGTGTTAGGGAGTGTTCTAATTTCATTCTTTTATATGTAGCTGTCCAGCTTTCCCAGCACCACTTATTGAAGAGACTGTCTTTTCTCCATTGTATATCCTTGCCTCCTTTGTCATAGATTAGTTTACCATAGGTGCGTGGGTTTATCTCTGGGCTTTCTGTCTTGTTCCATTGATTTGTGTTTCTTTTTCTGTGCCAGTGCCATACTGTCTTGATTACTGTAGCTTTGTAGTATAGTCTGAAGTCAGGGAGTCTGATTCCTCCAGCTCGGTTTTTTTCCCTCAAGACTGCTTTGGCTATTCAGGGTCTTTTGTGTCTCCATACAAATTTTAAGATTTTTTGTTCTAGTTACATAAAAAATGCCATTGGTAATTTGATAGGGATTGTACTGAATCTGTAGATTGCTTTGGGTAGTATAGTCATTTTCACAATATTGATTCTTCCAATCCAAGAACATGGCATATCTCTCCATCTGTTGGTATCATCTTTAATTTCTTTCATCAGTGTTTTCTGCATACAGGTCTTTTGTCTCCCTAGGTAGGTTTACTCCTAAGTATTTTAATCTTTTTGTTGCAATGATAAATGGGAGTGTTTCCTTCATTTCTCTTTCAGATTTTTCATCATTAGTGTATAGGAAGCAAGAGATTTCTGTGCCTTAATTTTGTATTCTGCAACTTTACCAAATTCACTGATTAGCTCTAGTAGTTTTCTGGTGGCATCTTTAGGATTCTCTATGTATAGTATCATGTCATCTGCAAAGAGTGACAGTTTTACTTCTTCTTTTCCAATTTGTATTCTTTTATTTCTTTTTCTTCTCTGGTTGCTGTGGCTAGGACTTCCAAAACTATGTTGAATAATAGTGGTGAGAGTGGACTTCCTTGTCTTGTTCCTGATCTTAGAGGAAATGCTTTCAGTTTTTCACCATTGCGAATGATGTTTGCTGTGGGTTTGTCGTATATGACCTTTATTATGTTGAGGTAGGTTCCCTCTATGCCCACTTTCTGGAGAGTTTTTATCATAAATGGGTGTTGAATTTTGTCAAAAGCCTTTTCTGCATCTATTGAGATGATCATATGGTTTTTATTCTTCAATTGATTAATGTGGTGTATCACATTGATTGATTTGCGTATATTGAAGTATCCTTGGATCCCTGGGGTAAATCCCACATGATCATGGTGTATGATCCTTTTAATGTGTTGTTGGATTCTGTTTGCTAGTATTTTGTTGAGGATTTTTGCATCTATATTCATCAGTGATATTAGTCTGTAATTTTCTTTTTTTGTAGTATCTTTGTCTGGTTTTGTTATCAGGGTGATGGTGGCCTCATAGAATGAGTTTTGGAGTGTTCCTTCCTCTGCAGTTTTTTGGAAGAGTTTGAGAAGGTTGGATGTTAGCTCTTCTCTAAATGTTTGATAGAATTCACCTGTGAAGCCATCTGGTCCTGGATTTTTGTTTGTTACAAGATTTTTAATCACAATTTCCGTTTCATTACTTATGATTGTTCTGTTCATATTTTCTATTTCTTCCTGGTTCAGTCTTGGAAGGTGATACCTTTCTACGAATTTGTCCATTTCTTCCAGGTTGTCCATTTTATTGGCATAGAGTGCTTGTAGTAGTCTCTTAGGATGCTTTGTATTTCTGTGGTGTCTGTTGTAACTTCTCCTTTTTCACCTGATTTTATTGATTTGAGTCCTCTCCCTCTTTTTCTTGATGAGTCTGGCTAATGGTTTATCAATTTTGTTTATCTTCTCAAAGAACCAGCTTTTAGTTTTATTGACCTTTGCTATTGTTTTCTTTGTATCTATTTCACTTATTTCTGCTCTGATGTTTATGATTTCTTTCCTTCTGCTAACTTTGGGTTTTGTTTATTCTTCTTTCTCTAGTTCCTTTAGGTGTAAGGTTAGGTTGTTTATTTGAGATTTTTCTTGTTTCTTGAGGTAGGCTTGTATAGCTATAAACTTCCCTCTTGGAACTGCTTTTGCTGCGTCCCATAGGTTTAGATCGTCATGTTTTCATTGCCATTTGTCTCTAGGTATTTTTTGATTTCCTCTTTGATTTCTTCAGTGATCTCTTGGTTATTTACTAACGTATTGTTTAGTCTCCATGTGTTTGTGTTTTTTACGTTTTTTTCCCTGTAATTCATTTCTAATCTCATAGTGTTGTGTTCAGAAAAGATGCTTGATATGATTTAAATTTACTGAGGCTTGATTTGTGACCCAAGATGTGATCTATCCTGGCGAATGTTCCATGCGCACTTGAGAAGGAAGTGTAATCTGCTGTTTTTGGATGGAATGTCCTATAAATATCAATTAAATCTATCTGGTCTATTGTGTCAATTAAAGCTTCTGTTTCCTTATTTATTTTCATTTTGATGATCTGTCCATTGGTGTAAGTGAGGTGTTAAATTGTTGATTGCCTCTTTTACAGCTGTTAGCAGTTGCCTTATGTATTGAGGTGCTCCTATGTTGGGTGCATATATATTTATAATTGTTCTATCTTCTTTTTGATTGATCCCTTGATCATTGTATAGTATCCTTCCTTGTCTCTTGTAACATTCTTTATTTTAAAGTCTATTTTATCTGATATGAGTATTGCTACTCCAGCTTTCTTTTGATTTCCATTTGCATGGAATATATTTTTCCATCCCATCACTTTCAGTCTGTATGTGTCCCTAGGTCTGAAGTGGGTCTCTTGTAGACAGCATGTATATGGATATTGGGTCTTGTTTTTTGTATCCATTCAGCAAGCCTGTGTCTTTTGGATGGAGCATTTAATCCATTCACGATTAAGGTAATTATTGATATGTATGTTCCTATTACCATTTCCTTAATTTTAGGGGTTTGTTTTGTAGGTCCTTTTCTTCTCTTGTGTTTCCCACTTAGAGAAGTTCCTTTAGCATTTGTTGTAGAGCTGGTTTGGTGGTGCTGAATTCTCTTAGCTTTTGCTTGTCTGTAAAGCTTCTGATTTCTCCATCGAATCTGAATGAGATCCTTGCCGGGTAGAGTAATCTTGGTTTGTAGGTTCTTCCCTTTCATCACTTTAAGTATATTATGCCACTCCCTTCTGGCTTGTGGAGTTTCTGCTGAGAAATCAGCTGTTAACCTTATGGGAGTTCCATTGTATGTTATTTGTCATTTTTCCCTTGCTGCTTTCAATAATTTTTCTTTGTCTTTAATTTTTGCCAATTTGATAACTGTGTGTTTTGGTGTGTTTCTCTTTGGGTTTATCCTGTATGGAACTCTTTGTGCTTCCTGGACTTGGGTGGCTATTTCCTTTCTCATGTTCGAGAAGTTTTTGACTATAATCTCTTCAAATATTTTCTCGGGTCCTTTCTTTCTCTCTTCTCCTTCCTGGACTCCTGTAATGTGAATGTTGTTGCATTTAATGTTGTCCCAGAGGTCTCTTAGGCTGTCTTCATTTCTTTTCATTCATTTTTCTTTATTCTGTTCTGCAGCATTGAATTCCACCTTTCTGTCTTCCAGGTCACTTATCTGTTCTTCTGCCTCAGTTATTCTGCTGTTGATTCCTTCTAGTGTAGTTTTTATTTCAGTTATTGTATTGTTCATCTCTGTTTGTTTGCTCTTTAGTTCTTCTAGTTCCTTGTTAAACATTTCTTGTAGATTCTCCGTCTGTGCCTCCGTTTTTTTTCCGAGATTTCGGATCATCTTTACTATCATTACTCTGATTTCCTTTCCAGATAGATTGCCTGTCTCCTCTTCATTTAGTTGATCCTGTCAGTTTTTATATTGTTCCTTTGCCTGAAACATATTCGTCTGTCATGTCATTTGGTCTGAATTTCTGTGTTTGTGGTCTTCTTTCCACAGGGTGCAGGATAGTAGTTCCTCTTGCTTCTGGTGACTGCGCCCTGGTGGGCTAAGCTGGATCTTGTCCCTCTGTTGGGCAGGGCCGTGTGAAGGGGTGTGTTTTGAGGTGGCTGGGAGCAGCCTGTCTGATGATGGGTGGGACTGTGTTCCTATTCCTGCTGGTTGTTTGGCCTGAGGCATCCCAGCACTGGAACCTGCAGGCTATTGGGTGGGGCCACCAATCAATATTCCCTGCTTTGTGCTGTGTCCCAGCGCTTGTGAGACCTTGTGTGCACCCTCCAAGAGCTCCTGGCCCTGTGGAGCTCCTGCGCTCAAGCCCCACTGGCGTTCAATGCCAAATGCCATGGAGTTCTTCCTCCTGGTGCCAGACCCTCAGACTGTCTTAGAGGGCTGTTTTTATGTGGGAGCATCCCTGTGTAGCCTGTGTGGGTTTAATATTTTTTGGTGCAAGGGCTTTTTTTTGTATGAATGTCTGCCACCTCTTTCCTCAGTGTATGCTGGCTATTATCCCCTTGATAGGAGGTGTGACTGATGTTGTGGTGGCCAGCGCCTGCACTGGATATTGAGCAGGGCCTCCCCTTGGCTCTGTGGTTGTCACTGCCCTGTCAGGGGCAGGGTCTGCTATCCATTTGTTGAAGTAGAAGCCCCCAGATCCATTTCTGAGGTGTGTTTCTGATCTGTGGTGCAAGATAGGCAGGATTGGAGCACTCCCATTGGGAGAGAAGCCACTGAGTATTCCTCCTCTGGAGCTGTTCACCTGTGAGTGTGCTCTGCTGCGTCACCCTTCACCAGTTGTGCGCACTCACAAATTACCCTGTTGTTGGCACTGCTCTCGGCCTCGCCTTAACTGTGGGTATGCTGGCAATTGGCTCTGGTGTCTCTGAGGCATTGTTTTCACCAGGACACCCGCAGAGATCCACTGAAGTCAGGTCATAGGACTGCAGTAATCGTGCACCTGGACCCTCTGTGGGAGCTATGGAAGCAGCCCAGACTCTGGCCTGGCCCAACCCCTTGTGTGTATGTGCCCACAAAGCCCATGGCTGCTAGAGCTAGATGTGGCTCAGCTGCAGGAGCCCTCGTCTGTTTGGATGTTCTGCAGGCGCTGAATTTACAAAGCTGGCAGCGGGAGATATAAATCCATGGTTCACACAGCCGTGAGGAGAGATTTCAGCTCTTCTTTCTTAGTTGCACGGCCTCTGGGGCTCAGCTGTGGTTTCAGCCCCACCTCTGCGTGTGGGCTACCCACCCACCTGCATCTGCTCTTGAGGCTGCCCCGGGGCACATGAGCCTGCCCAGGCGGGAGGGGGCCAAGGTGGCAACCAGGGCAGCAAGTCCACCCAAGTGGGAGCCCCTCCTAGTGCCTGTGGAGGCAGGGGCCGGTGCATGGGGAAAGGCTGCAGTGGCAGCCCCACCCTTGATGCACCACTCAGCCATGGAGCTGCATCTCTGTGGCGGCCCAGGTTTCTTCCACAAACATTCCACGTTGCGGAGCTCCTCAGTCCCATCCCTTCAGGCTGTCTCTTCGCAGCCAACAGCAGTCCTCTACCTGGGTCTGCTCTCCAGACCCCACATTCTAGCACTCAGCCCCCATCTGCACCAGCAGACACATGTCTCAGCCTGGGGAGCTCAGGGCTTTGGCATGCACCGTCTGTGTAGATCTCACTCTGTCCTACCTGCCACAGACCGGTTGCTGGGCTCTACCTCCAAGCCCCCAAAGCTCCCCTTCTGTCCCAGCTGATCTCCCCACTGGTGAGGGGGCTTCCCCAGATGATCTGTATATACTCATGTTTCTGTTGACTGCTTGTTTCCCCGATTGTGGGTCAAACTTTCTTGCCTCTTTGCATGTCTTACAATTTTTTTTTTGTTGAATCTGGGCATTTTAAGTAATATTGGAGCAACTCTAAAGTCTGACCTTCCCCCACCCCCCAATTATTTTTGTTGTTGCTATTTTGCCTGTCTGCTTATTTGTTTAGTAATTTACCTGGACTTAGCTGTGTGATTCATTTCCTCTGGGATGTGTGGCCACTGATGGCTCTGCTCAGTTGGTTTTTGGTTTTGTTCCTGTTTTTATTTTTAAGTCTGGCTTTCTTGAGGTTGCTTCTGTTTCCACACAGTTTAGTGGCCATGCAGTACTGGTCAGAGATTATGTTCAAACATGTCAAATCGATACGGCTTCCACCTGCTGTCATTGGATCTATGTGTGGATTTAGAAGTGTGTTCTAAGTTCAGATAGTTTTCAGGTCTGCCCCATTGGACCCTCTTGCATTTCCTCAGCACATGTGCACAGGCTTCTAATAGAACAAGGATGCATGAATAGTTTCAGCCCTCTCCATCCTTCTCAAGTGTGCACACCAACTCCAGTCAGCCAGGATATTTGAAGAGCTTGTCAAGTGCCTCTATGACTGTCTCTTTGTATCTTGTTACATTTGTCTGACCCATGGGTCCCTTATTTGCCCAACCAGGACTGCTACCACAGATTAGTAGAACCCCTGGCCTTCCCTGTTTGCTAGCCACTCAGATTGCAACACCACTGGGCATGGATTATTTCACCTTCTTTGAATCAAGTCAGTGAAACTGCTGGT
The DNA here is from genome assembly GCF_951394435.1 of Stenella coeruleoalba. Lineage (NCBI taxonomy): Eukaryota > Metazoa > Chordata > Mammalia > Artiodactyla > Delphinidae > Stenella > Stenella coeruleoalba. Next base: position 136,316,014 of record NC_137148.1, read on the forward strand.
TATTCACAACCTACCTTGCGGTGTTAGAATTACCACATTGAATGATGGGAGGAAAAAGGGGAGCAGTCTCTAGCAAGTATGCCACAGATTTTCATTGTTATTTCCTAAATGAGTTTTTCCTAAAATAAATGTTACTCACTTTGTTGTTAATCCTGTAATCAATTTCCAGGACACTGAAATGGTTGTTTTTTATCTTTCTGTCCAGTTTTGTAGTTGCTTTTGGGTTAGAGGGTTTGTAAACCTCCTCATTTAGACACATCAGAAGTCCCACCTAGGGACTTCCCTGGTGGCACAGTGATTAAGAATCTGCCTGCCAATGCAGGGAACACGGGTTCAATCCCTGGTCCCTAGGCATGCGGGAAGATCCCACATGACACAGAGCAACTAAGCCCATGCACCACAACTCCTGAGCCCGTGCTCCACAACTGCTGAAGCCCGCGTGCCTAGAGCCCGTGCACCGCAACCAAGAGTAGCCCCCGCTCGCTGCAACCAGAGAAAGCCGCACACAGCAACGAAGACCCAACACAAGCAAAAAATTTTTTTAATTAAAAAAAAAAAAATCGTGTCTTTATAAAAAAAAAAAGTCCCACCTAGTATTGAGTTTTGAACTGTTTAAACATTTTACACATTCAAATGTTAAAATTAAATCAGAAAGGATAAGGAAAATTAAGCCTAAAATGGATTACAAAGAGGAACAAATTAATGTAACTATATCAAATTGATTACATGTTAACATAACTATATCAAATTGATTACATAGAGAAGATAATTCCAATAACTTTGGACATAATATTCTGACTGTATACCCTTAGTAGAATATATCCTAAAGTCGGAAAGAACTGCAATGAAGTCTTGAACTTTACGTAGTAGGTTATAGGTAGTGATAATCATATAGTAATTTTGAACATTTTTGTTTATTTTAGGATAGAGCAAATGAGTAAATATATTGCTGTTACTGGGAACTAGAGTTTTCACTGTGGGAGTTGGTGTGGTATTCACTTACTTGAATACATACATAGAAGATTTCACTTGTATGTATTCTCTGACTCCTGGGATTTTTGTTTTATTTAAGATGTATTTTCATGGGTATCTTCACTGAGAGGGCCTAAAAGCAGTGACTCTCTAGTAACACCTAGATCTTGGTTTCTAAGTGCCATTCCCCACTAAAAGAATCCAGGACTCCTTGGAGAAATGGCTGATTCCAGGTATGAGGAAGGCAGAGTACAAAGTATTGCACCTGGAATATAATGTACACCTGCAGCAAAGTTCACCCTTGGGGGATAGATCCAAGCAAAGGTTTACGCAGATCCTAGAAGTGGGCTAAGAAAACTTAGGTAAAAAATCTGGAGCATGGTCTAAAGGGGCCCCACGGGAGGAAGGGTGCGGTCAGAAGAGGACCTTGACGGGCCCCTCTTGCCCACGCCTAAGGAATGTACAGTGTTCTTCAACCCATGAAACCATCTGAGCATTTTATAACGTTCCAGACTTTTTGCAGTGCTTTTTTTAATTCTCTTATAATTTTTTTTTTTTTTTTTGGCTGCGTTGTGTCCTCGTTGCTGCTTGCCACCTTTCTCTCGTTGCGGTGAGCGGGGGCTACTCTTTGTTGTGGTGCACGGGCTTCTCATTGCAGTGGCTTCTCTTGTTGAGGAGCACGGGTTCTAGGTGCACAGGCTTCCATAGTTGTGGCTTGTGGACTCTAGCACAGACTCAGTAGTTGTGGCGCACGGGCTTAGTTGCTCCGCGGCATGTGGGATCTTTCCGGAGCAGGCTTGAACCCATGTCGCCTGCATTGGCAGGCGGATTCTTAACCACTCCGCCACCAGGGAAGTCCTCTTATAATTTTTAAAAATAGCCTGTGAAGTAGAATTGAGTTGCCCAATTAGAGGCATTATGTACAGTCTACATTCAAAGGAAGATCATGTGGGGAAGGAAGTGAAAGGTAGTCCTGGGGAGGAGATATGGTTTTTGCTAGACTTTGAAAACAGGCAAATTTGGTTTGGGCAGCTGGAAGGGAAATCTAGAAGAAAAACAATGGCATTCCAAGGTGGGTAGGTAAGCAAAAGAATGGAGTGAAGAATAAGAGAGCCAGCTGTCTAGAAGAGATGACTTGTGTAGTAATGGGAGATTAGGTTGAGTAGGTTGGAATAGAAGTTTGTTGCAAGGAATAAAAGATTTCTGAATCTTTTTTTTTTTTAACCTGTAAAATATGTAGATACCTGCATGCCCATCTCTCAGAATTGTCTTGGGAAGCAGATGAGCTGAGCTAATGTATGTGACAGCAGGTGTTAAGCAATGAAATGCTATACTGGTATAAGTTATAGTGAACTTTGAGTGCCAGGCTGAAAAGTTTGCAGTTGTGGTAATAACTGTTGAAATAAACTCCATTCGTCAAGGGCATTGTCTTTTTGAGGTTTTCCTTGGCAGTTCCTGTGATGATTTACAGTGCAAGGTAATGTCACTATTTCTCCCTGAGTTTTTAGTGATGGGGAGGACTACTGAGTTAAGAGCCCTGTAAGAATGGTCCCCATTCTTATGCAAATACAATTCTAGAACAGATGTTACTGTGTGAGGTCTCTGCAATGTGTTAAAAGGCATTGTGGAGGAATGTGAGAGGGCTCCTAACCACGTTAGACGAGAACCTGGAAGATTTGCACCCAGTAATGCAGCAGGATACCAGCACTACCAGTTCACTTATGTGTGAATACTGCTGGCACTTAGCATGCTAAGTAAGACTTATACACGATGAAATCTGTCCTTGGATTCCGTAACATTACAGTGTGCGTGCCATCCTTTGGAAAAAAGAGTATGTTCCGGCAACAGAATAAATCCTAGTCTTTGTACTGGGATCAAGTTAGTCTCCTGGCACAGCTGGGAGATAGTGCAGCTTTCTCTTCAAAGTGCTATTTTTAGCTGTTGCCAAGGAGATATTCAGCATGATATTGATACTTGAATTAATCCTCAATTTACACAATCTGTGGAAGCAGCAGCTCTTTTTCCAGGGTTTACTGCTTAATGGGTCACTGAGTTGTGATTTATCAAGACGAAAAAATAAAATTCCTTCCTTAGAATAATTGGCCTCTGAAATACGTTCTGGAGCTCACCTCTTGGCCAGTTCAACTTTTAGGCCTAGTTATAAAGACACCGTGAGCTTTTCTCAGGCTGCCTGCTCAGGCTGCCCCTTATCAATAATTCCTTCTGGGTGTACCTTGGATCTAGGCTTTTCTCATTGAAATGTTAATGTTCTAAATTTACCAAATAATGATTAAGCTCTTAAAACACACACACACAGGCACACACGCACGCATGCATGCACACAGGCACATGCATGCGAGCTTCACAAGAGCCTGATCTGGCCGTCTGAAAGACTCATCTGTGTTCATAGAACATTCCTGATAAGTTGGCACTGGATAACAGATTATAGACCAGAAAGTAGCTTGAAATTAGAGTTAAAATAGATTGAAATTGTTAATGTATGGACATTAAACTCTAATAACTTGATGAGTTGCCCTTCTCTAAAGAATTTTTTTGATATAACTGTTTTTTTAAATATATTCCAGACCTTTAAGACCTGTAATGCATTTATTCATGTGATCCTATAATTTTTTCTTTTTACTTATTAACATGCTACCTTGCATTAATATATTTTCTAATGTGAAAACAACTTTTCATTGTTACAACTTTATTAGCCAGTGATACATGGGTGTGTGTGTGGTTTTGAGTGAATTTAAAATTGATCGCATGAATTCCCTAATATTTATAGGGTTTTGATTTTACCCTAATTGAAATTGTTTTAGAATTCAAAAATTTTTTTAGTTTTTCTTAAACCCCTTCACCCATTCTCCCACCCCCACCCCACCCCCACCCCCCAGCCCCAACCTATGAGCCTGGTGTTTTTTGTTTTGTTGTTTTGTTTAGATTCCACATATAAGAGAGATCATGTGGTGCTTGTTTTTCTCTTGACTGATTTATTTCATTTAGCATAATGCCCTCTAGGTTCATCCATGTTGTCACAAATATGAAGAGTTCATTCTCTTTTATGGCTAAATAATATTCTGGTGTGTGTGTGTGTATGTGTGTGTGTGTGTGTGTGTGTGTGTGTGTGTGTAACACCACAGTTTCTTTATCCATTCATCCATTGACGGCCATTTAGGTTGTTTCCATATCTTGGTTATTATAAACAATGCTGCAGTGAACATGGGGGTGCAGATATCTTTTTGAGTTAGTATTTTCATTTTCTTCAAATAAATACCCAGAAGTGGAATTGCTGGATCATATGGTAGTTCTATTTTTAAGTTTTTAAGGAACATCCATACTGTTTTCCATAGTGGCTCTACCAATTTACATTCCCACCAACAGTGCACAAGGGATTTCTTTTCTCCACAGTCTTGCCAATGCTTGTTATTTCTTGTCTTTTTGATAATAGCCATTCTAACAGGTGTGAAGTGATATCTCATTGAGTTTTGATTTGCATTTCCTTGCTGATTAATGATGTTGAACGTCTTTTCATGTACCTGTTTGCCATGTATGTCTTCTTTGGGAAAATGTCCATTCAGATCTTCACCCACTTTTTAATAAGATTGTTTGAGGTTTTTTGCTGTTAAGTTGTATGAGTTCTTTATGTATTTTAGATATTAATGCCTTATCAGGTATATGATTTGTAAATATTTTCTTCCATTTATTTTGTTGATGTTTTCCTTTGCTGTCCAAAACTGTTTATTTTGATGCAGTCCCACTTGTTTATTTTTGCTTTTGTTGCCTTCGCTTTTGATGTCAGATTCAGAAAATCATTACCAAGACCTATGTCAAGGAGCTTACTGCCTTAGTTTTCTTCTAAGAGTATTATGGTTTCAGGTCTTACGTTGAAGTCTTTAATCCATTTTGAATTAATTTTTGTGTCTAATATAACATAAGGGTTCATTTTCATTCTTTTGCATGTGGTTGTCCAGTTTTCCCAGCACCACTTATCAAAGAGACTGTCCTCTCCTCATTGTATATTCTTGGCTCCTTTATCGTAAATTAATTGACCATGTGTGTGGGTTTATTTCTGGGCTCTCTGTTCTGTTTCATTGATCAATGTGTCTGTTTTTATGCCAATACCATACTGTTTTACTTACTATAGTTTTGTAATATAGGTTGAAATCAGGGAGCATGATGCCTCCAGCTTTGTTTTTCTTTCTCAAGATTGCTTTATCTATTTGGGGTTGAAATAACTTTTTTTTTTTTTTTTTTGAAATAACTTTTAACTGGATTTGTTATGGGGTTTTCTTGGCCTCCAGCATCAAATCCCCTTTCTCATGTAGAGGAAATTCCCCTGTGCTGTAATGATGTTGAGTGCCAGTCAATCCCCCAATTCCCTCACTCTGTTTTCTGACAGCCAAGGCATGTGACCTACGCTTGGCTCATTGGATGCTTCTGACCAAAACTTTAAATCTGGATCAGGACAAAGAAAGGGGAATGGTTAGGATTTATTGGCTGCTATTACAGTCCTATCTTGGCCAGATTCTTCCACTAAAAGACACTTACGTTTTCTTGCTTTTTGACTTAACAGAGCTGACTTGAGTCCTGCCTGTTTTCTAAGTGTGTATTTTAGGCCTCCCTTTGATTGTGTGAGCCCCACAGTAGCTTTCCAGTAATTTTTTTTTTTTTTTTTTTTTTTTTTTTTGCCTAAGATAGTCCTTTTGCTAGCATCCAAAAATCCTAACCAGTACAATAGAGGATATTATAATTCAAGCACCTCCTTCCTGGGTAGTACTAGGTAAATGTGGCCACATTTTTGTGTTTTGATTGCCATCACCACTACCCATTTTATTTTTTCCTGTATTCCCTTAGAGTAGTCCTTCTTCAGATATGTTGTATCTTAAAATGAATTATTATTGTGTCTGCTGAACATTAATAGATGTCATAAAAATTAAATTCAGTTTATACCTACCTTTTAGTTTCTTTATTGAGATTCATCAAGTGTTCTGTTTCATCCAGAGTATAGTAATAAGGTATTTGGAAAGCACCCTGGTCTCAACAGCTCATTTACAGATCTTCTCCAGAGACATAACATTTTTAGTTTAGTTCCTAATCTTAAGAGTACCAATTGTTTAGGCTCCCAGTTTGTACTGTAGATGAAAAACCCTGCTAACTTTATTTCCTCCCTTTGAAGTTTTTATTTAGTCAGAAGCTTCAAGAATGAAGGAAGAGATTTTTGGAGATTCTCTCTTTTTAAAAATGTTGTCAAAAGGTGGCAGGCAGGGCTTCCCTGGTGGCGCAGTGGTTGAGAGTCTGCCTGCTGATGCAGGGGACACGGGTTTGTGCCCCGGTCCGGGAAGATCCCACATGCCGCGGAGTGGCTGGGCCTGTGAGCCATGGCCGCTGGGCCTGTGCGTCCGGAGCCTGTGCTCCGCAACGGGAGAGGCCACAACAGCGAGAAGCCCGCGTACCGCAAAAAAAAAAAAAAGGTGGCAGGCAGACACTGCTGCCAGTTCTGCTTCTGCCGACCATATTGCTAAGATGTTCAGGGCTGAAAGCACATAGGGACTCGGCACGTGTCATCTTTGCTCTACAGAATAACATTCACTCTGCCTTTGAGTTCAAAGAGTGCTTGGCCATCTGTGTTAATTTCTGAGTTGTTAGAAGAAGCTAAGAAAAGAGAGGTTTCTCTGGGTTTCTTCAGATTTCCCTGTGTTAGCCTGCTAACTGCATACTGCCTGACCCTGCAAATAAGACTTGTCCTCCATAATGCGCTCTGGTGGCTACTGTATGTCTCCTTTATGACACAAACTGCAATTGTAGCTAAGTAAGTATTACATTATTTATTTTACAGAAAAATAATGGCTCATATTTATTGAGCCCTTATTTGCCAGTCGGTGTATTGGGAGTTTTACATAAATTATCACATTAATCCGTAAATCTATTAAAGCCTTAATTTTTAGATGAAGAAACTAGGCTCAAAACGATCTGGAACTTGTCCAGGATCGTCTACAATTAATAAGTAGCAGATCTAGAATTTGAACTTATAATGGTAAGCGTACCAGTGGGTATACTTAGTTTCATTTTTAGTAAATAGAAATTACTGTTCCGTGCAAAAGCTAGAAACATAGAAAACCTGGGTTTTATCTTTAAAACATCAAGAATTCACTTGATGATAATCCAGATGTCATGTGTTTTTTTCTGTATGTTTGAGATTTAGATAAAACTGACCCAGTTCTCAAAAGTCAAGCTGCTGCCTGTTGAATAGCATAATGTGTAATGAAAGCTGACCTTTTTGTTCATTTATCATAATATTGTGAGAATTTATGTCATTCTCTGATCTCTTTCAGAGAAGGAGAGAAGAGAGCTCTAGACTAAAGGAGGAGGGAAATGAGCAGTTTAAGAAAGGAGGTAAGATACCTATTTCAGCACTGATGCTGGGCGTCTTGACTCATTCTTTTGTAGATTCTGTGAAGAAACACCAAAGAACATTTGGAAACAATTAGCAGATCTAAACTGCTAATAATACCCTGTTGCCTCCCAACACCTTGGAATTTTGTTTTTTTACCAGGTCCAAATTATTCTCAAGTGACAGTGACCAGTTACCATGTGTCTCTAGGCACAGGCATAGTTTTTCTTTTCTGTAATCTACTGTCTATAAACCCAGAGATTAGAAGGAAAAACTCTTGAGTTTTTACTTTGGGAAACTCTAAACTGGAATGTTAAAAGGCTATTTTGCTACATTGCTGTAAAAAGATTGTCCCCGTTACTTGTGACAGTGCTGTGAATACTGGCCCAATGCATCCGGTGTGGCCGAGGGAAGGATTTTCCTTGTACTTTGGTTGCTCTTTCATGTGCCTTTTTCTGTGGATGCCTTAAGTAGAGAGATGTTCCTTCTGCGTTTCCTATATTTGCTTAGGAATAAGTGGGGTTCGTTCTTATAATTTGGGGGAACTATTTGATCTTATGATCAAATTCTATCACATCTCAGACTGTGCATGCTTTAGAAATCTAGGAGTAGTAACATCTTCCCCTAGTTACTTTTAGGTTAAAAAAATTTTTTTTCTTATATCCTGGTTTAGCAATCATCACTTCTTTTTTTCTAAGAAAACTAAAGCTTCTCTGAAAGCGTATCTCCTTGTATTTTAGTATTAAATATTTCAAACCTGAGAAAGGAGTGAGTAGGCAATTTTTCTTTTAGTACCCTGACCATAATTCTTTGTGTGGCAATGAATATATAAATTTATCACCATTTTCTCTTTTAAGGTGTTTAGTCAACTGCTGATTTTTACATTGTGCTTTTGGCTCTATAAAATGTCTCTCCAAACATTTCATGGAAGCAGTTTTAGCCGGGTTGACTCCATGAAAGCACAATGTCTTTAATGAAAATATATACATAGAATTTTTTTCTTCATTCCGGGCCATTAATCCCAGATTTCAGTCTCTTTCATCTGTCCAGTTCCCTAATCCCCTTTCAAAACTCTTTACTAAATTGATAAGCCAAATTAAAGGTGAACATATAGAGCATTCTGTTGGAGACCTTTGTCCCGTGAATGGAAAGCGATGCATTCTGAGATCTTTTGGAATACAGTGATATCAGGTATAAAATCATAACGACCTCTCATATTTTACCTTATCCTCAGATTATATAGAAGCTGAAAGTACTTACAGTCGAGCCCTTCAGATGTGTCCATCCTCCTTCCAGAAAGACAGGTCTATCCTGTTTTCAAATAGAGCTGCCGCAAGGATGAAACAGGTATGTATCTTTGACCTTTTCTTTTTAAGAAGCACATGAACTTACAGTGTTTTCATAGGATAGCTTCTCTCCAGAAACAAGCATAGGGGCTCTAAAGTTGCTGCCTCTCTTTTCCTACCCATATATTTCCCTGATTTAAAGGGCATGGGGAAGATAGAAAAAATATTTTGAAAAACTTCAGTCAGATTACTGTTCACATTCCTCATTAAAGTGGCTGAGTGAACACTTCCATGGAAGGAAGCCTGGCAAAGTTTCCGCCAAACTAGGGCAGGTTAATGAAGCAAAGAGCCTAGTGCATCTCCTAGAATAGCTACAGCTGCTTATTTTAGGCCTCTGGAACTCTAGATAAAGACCCAAAGGGACAGGAAACAGTGCTTAAAACTGAACTTCAAGATGCTTATCTCTGAGATTCTGATTTTCTGTTGAAAGTGTGGACATAGGGAGAAACGTCCAAGAGTTGGGGTGAGAGGTACGCTTAAATGCAAAGTAGGTGTCAGGGAAAGTTCAAAGGTATTTTATATTTCCAAAGGATTGAGAACCTGGTGTAACAGGGTGAATTTAGGACAGATGAGAGTGTAAATATATTTGTTTGGTATCGTGCTGGATACCAAAAGTTAGATTTGTGATTTGTCTGATATTCCTATTTAGTCAACATAGTAAATCTTGCCAGATTGAAATGATGAGAGCTTGAAAAAAACAATACCACTTGTTTAACTGTGACTACTTGTATTCCAAGCACAAAGGATAGGTTTTTTAACACACCTCTAAGCAGCTACGAAGCAGGCCCAAGACTGGGTGGAGTGGTTTTCTGTTCTTTTAGATCAGGTATCTACATCACTTTCTTTTTTGATGTTGACTGGAATTCTCTAGTGCTTCTACCAAAGTCACTTTGGATGGCCCGGGTTTTTAAAGGTGGGTGGGGGTGTGCTTGAATATTCGGACATGCAAAAAGTTTTATTTCAACCCAGACTCATACGTTTTATTATTGGATTCAGTGTCTAGGGTGAAGTTTTTTAGAGTGATTCATGTGGCATGAGAGAAGGAATCATTCTAGAGTATACAAACAAACATTTTGTATTAGGGGAAATAAAACAACTGTTTTAAGTTTATTTAAAACAACAGTCATTAATATATTTTACCATTGATCAGAATTCACACCTAATAGTTTTTACACTTAGCTGGAAAATTCTGATCTTTCACTTTTGCCTCTTGGAGACATCTAGCCACATTCTTAGACTGGAAATTGTCATTGTGAAGTGAGATCAAGGATACCTTCAGTGTCAGAGAAAACTTTGTACCATACCCATTTGGCTCCTGGGTTTTGGGATTCTTTGTTCCCACAATTGCCAAGTTACTGGCATTGCTAGTGTTAGGCTGGTATGATCAGCTGGTTCTTGAATTAGGAAAATGTATGGCCTTGCTAGTCTTCTGTCTGTCACAGCTGAGGAGAACTCAAAAGAGAGTTGCTCTGTGACTCTTTCCTGAACAAAGGATAGGTTTGTTAGTGGGGTTTTTGTTTGTTTTGTTCTTTTAACTTGCATTCCTAATATTTTTAAAAGATCCTAAAATTATAGACTTGGAGACTTTCAGAATTAATGTACTGAAGTGATTTAAGGAGCATGTTCTGAGTTTAAGGAAGTGATGGGTTAACTGCTTTAAGAATTTCTGAAAGGCAAGTTTGCAGGCTCAGCATCCCTGACTGGGTGTGCCTGGGCAAGCTTTATGTTTCATGTCTGGAGAGGGAAAAGGCAAACTGGAGTTAGGACAGAGTTTCAGCTCTAGGCCTGACTACACAAGAGCAGACAAAGCCCTAAAAAAATAGGCTCTAAAAGTAGTTACTTGGGGGCACAAAGTATAACTTATAACATAAGTTATAAAGATTTGGGACTTCCCCGGTGGCACAGTGGTTAAGAATCTGCCTGCCAATGCAGGGGACACGGGTTCGAGCCCTGGTCAGGGAAGATCCCACAGGCCACAGAGCAACTAAGCCCGTGCGCCACAACTACTGAGCCTGCGCTCTAGAGCCCATGAGCCACAACTGCTGAGCCTGCATTCCACAACTACTGAAGTCCGTGTGCATAGAGCCTGTGCTCCACAACAAGAGAAGCCACCGCAATGAGAAGCCCGCGCACCGCAACAAAGAGTAGCCCCCGCTCACTGCAACTAGAGAAAGCCCGTGCACAGCAACGAAGACCCAGTGCAGCCATAAATAAATAAATTAATTAATTAATTATTTTTAAAAGTTATAAGGATTTACTCCTATTTCAGTTTAAAATATGAAGTTGTATCTTAGATTTATAGAAATCTAATAAGTTGGGGAAATACTGACTTACAGATTTCTTTACTACAGGACTTCTTTCTTGTTAGAGTTTTTAATATGTAAATTGCTATGATGAACATTGGAAGAGATAATATAGTTAGTGTTTCCCAAATGACTCTGGGACCTTTTTTGCTTATTGTGGGTAAAATACACATGCTACAAAATTGACCATTTTAACCATTTTAAGGTATACAATTCAGTGCCATTCACAGTGGCACTGGATACATTCACAGCGTTAGGCAGCCGTCACCACTGCCTGGTTCCAAAGTTTTTTTTATGACCCTAAAAGGAAACCCATTAAGCAGTCACTCCCTCCCCATCCTGGAACTGTTTCTGATTGAATCCTGAAACTCAATTTGGTAGACATTGCTCTAAAATATTCTGCAGAATATTTGGCATTTCCTACAGTAGCCATTATGGAAGTATTGAATGTTTATTTGAACTCACATTTCTCTAACATTGTAGAAAATTTCTAATTTGGGGAAAATAGACATTTAGAGCTTAGAAAAGTTAAATAGCAGATTAGTGTCAGAGCTGAAACTAGTTCTTTTGATATCCTGTGTTCTTTCCACTGTGCCATGCTTCGCAATTCAGCAAGTTATGTTAGTTAGATATCTTATTTAGTGAATTGTTTGGTATTTTTGTTTCATCAGTGGATAAATTAAGGTTCATAACTGAGACTACGCGACAAACCATACAGTGTCTGTAGATGGACCATCTGTATACATTTTCAAGATACCACTTTGGGTGCGATATATAACAGCTAGCCAAAGAGGAGGGTTATTAATTCAGTTATTCATATATCAGTCATTTGCCCTGTTAATTGATCACAAAGTTTTCTCACTGTAACATTCTAATGTAAAGTGTCTTGCAAATATAACAAGTCAATTGCAACAGTCTTTAAAGATACTTTAGGAAGAAGCTACTTGAATAATTTGTCACCAGGAGGCTTTCAAGTTAGAGCTGTGAGCATAGTTTGAATTTTAGCTTGGAAGTAACACGCGTGTTTTGGTGTTATTTCCTTGAAAAGCATTCTGCATCTCCATAAGCAATTATTAATGATCAGCATATGTCATTGAGCCTTTGGGCTTTTGAGACAGAATTAGGGTGACATATTAATGATCTATTTCGTTTTAGGACAAGAAAGAGATGGCCATCAGTGACTGCAGCAAAGGTACAGCTTTTTGGTCTTGTTGCATGTTAACATACAAAAAGCATTACCTCAGCTAGACAAGCAAATAAGGAGGCTCTCAGTCAGGTGTTTACTTGTACACATGTACTCTTCTTCTGAGGCAGTTAAAGAAGAAGCTCTCGGCCTTTCTTAGAGGTACTGCACAGTAGTTGTCTTAGTGTAAGCATGCTTTTGAATGGATAGTTCAGTCCGTTTATCCTGTATTGGTAAATATATGGAGAATAATTCCAAGCTACCTTGGCCACAGAAACAGAGTTTATTCCCTGTATGTCCAAATTACTCTCCTTTGAAACTGAAGTTGAAGGTCTTCGTTAGCTGCTGTTGGGGCACCTGAATCTGTGTGTTTGGAAGGGCAGTTGCTCTTAGGGAATTGGTACTCTCTTCAGATGTAGTACTTAATCCAAACCTCCTTGCCATCATTTTAATTATCCTTTCAGGTTCCACACAGTGAATCAAGCCTCTGCTATCTGAGTTCCATCGTGGTCTTTTCGTTCTACCAACTGATAGAGACAGCCCCAGACATAGGATCACCATTGTTTTTTCCACAGATTTCCTGATAGGCCAGACGGTTGTCTTGTCTTGGTGTGGAGAACACGCAGTCATTTTCCTTGCATCTTGCTACTCTCATGAGTCTTTCTAGCTAATTACTACTCTTGTAATTTGTGGGTTGTTGTTGGTTTTTTTTCCATTTTCCTCCTTTGGATAATATTTTCTCTGAGAGAATCATAGAGTTAGAAAGAACCTTATATATTATCTAATCCCACTCTCAGACCAAGCATGAATTCCCTCTTCTGTTTTGTTTTTTAGTTTTTTTTTAACATGAATTAGTCACCCTCTCTACTGGATTTCTTTTCTTCATCCTTGGTATTTCTATAGAGTATCTGAAGGATGTATCTGTAATGTATCTGTTACTACATTAGAATCTAACAAACTTCTTCTGATCTATTTATCTTGGACTGCAACTAATTCTGAATGTACTGTTTTGTTTGGAAGAAGGTGTTCAACCTTAATCTGTGTGAGATGTGTGGGTTTGAAGAGTTTAAATTAGGAACAAGATTATGATTTTCAGTTCTTTTCTCTGTAACCAAACGGTGAGAAAATGCCTTGTAAGCCTGATTAGCAGAGTATACACTAGGAAAGAGAATTCATTTCTAGCTGTAACCCTCAGTGTAGGAGCCAAGAAAATGGGAGGAAGGGGAAGGAAAGTGTTTCCAACCAAAGTGTTTCCCAGATTTGTTTTTGGATTTGGTTAAATCAGTATTCATGTGCTTATACTTAGTTGTTATGGACTGCATATGGGTTGTTGAACCCATAGGCCAAATACGTTGACACTAGTATGGTTATTTGTATTAAGGACCCTTCTCCTCCCACTAACCCCCCCAAACACATGCCCACTCAGTGCATAAACCCTGGCAAAGGACTTATTTCTGAGGTCATATTTGGAGCTCATTACTACCAGTTATATGGAACAATATTTAATGCTAGTCACCTTTGGTCTTTTAGCCTTGGCATAAATAAAGTTTAAGTTAATTCTGTTTATATGGATTGAGAAAGAAAATCACAAGTTACAGTGAAAAGTTGACATTTGAGGTTTTTATAAAGTAATCATGGGGAATTCCCTGGCTGTCCAGTGGTTAGGACTCGGTGCTTTCACTGCCGGGGCCCGGGTTCAATCTCTGGTCAAGGAACTGAGATCCTGTAAGCTTTGAGGCGTGGCCAAAAAAAAAAAAAAAGTAATCATGGGAAGAATTCTTTCTCTTCAATACATATTTGCATTGTTAGAAGCTATCCACTAGTTGAGAAGGGGGCAGTATCTGAGTTAAAATGTAAATTAGGGGGTTCTGTTTTTTAAAAGATGTAGTAGAAGTCACTGGAGTATTTTTTTTTCCTGTGAGTATTATGTAGTTGGGAATATTTTAAGAGAATATGATGTGCTGGACTAAGCGGAGATTGACAGCATGTAAAGTTGAAATGTTGAGGTTTGGGTTCTTTCAGAAAACCTTCTCCTGAACCAGTATCCCCCTCCAACCCCTGTCCCATTTCTCTGGTCTGCTTCATTGAAAGATTGTCTATACCTACTGTGTCTCCTTTGTCTTCTCCCATTCTCTCCTTACACATCCATTGGACTTCTGTTTCATTCATGCCCCTGAAACCCATCTTGTAAAGGTCACCAACACCCTCCTCTTGTTCGGTAGTTGCTTCTCTATCCTCATCTTACTTGACTTCCCAAAAGCATTTAACACAGTGTGTCATTCCTCATTTTCTTCTGTTTCATTGACTATTCCTTTTTAGTCTCTTTTGCTGGCTTCTCTGTCAGCCTCATCATTTTGGAAGTCCCTAGTTCTTAATCTATAGGGCCCTCTTTTTTTTTTCCCTCTATATTTTCTCCCTATGTGATCTCATCTAGTTCTGCAACTTTAAATAACCCATCTCTATGCTATAGTTTATATTTTTGGCTCTGCCCTGTAGCCTGGAGCCCTGTATCCCATTGCAAAGTTGACATCTCCTCTGGGATGTCTAGTAGGCATTGCAGATTTAACGTGCCCAGAGCAGACTCTGGTGCCTCCGCAGTCCCCACGCACGCATGCATGCGTGAATACAACTTGAGGTTAGTTTTTTTCATTCTAATGAATGGCATTATTATCCATTATTTACTTGCTGAAACTAAAACGTTTGGAGTCATCCCTGATTACTCTTTCTTTCATTCCACATGGCTTGATTGATTAGCAAATCCTTTGGGCTCTGATTCAAAGACATTTCCTTAATCTGGCCTCTCCTTTTCATCTCCACTGTTAGCAGCTTAGTCAGCATCCTCTCTCATCTGGACCATTGCAGTGACATCCCAGCTGTCTCTGCTTCCCCTCATCCCCTCCACACTGTAGCCAAAGTGATCCTTTAAAACTGTAAATCAGATTATGTCTTGATCTGCTTGAAGACATTCCAGTGGCTTCGTATCACACTTAAGAAAAAGTCCAAGGGCTTCCCTGGTGGCGCAGTGGTTGAGAGTCTGCCTGCTGATGCAGGGGACGCGGGTTCGTGCCCCAGTCCGGGAAGATCCCACATGCTGCGGAGCGGCTGGGCCCGTGAGCCATGGCCACTGAGCCTGCGCGTCCAGAGCCTGTGCTCCGCAACAGGAGAGGCCACAACAGTGAGAGGCCCGTGTACCACAAAAAAGAAAAAAAAAAAGTCCAAGCTCCTTTCCCTGGCCAGGAAGGCCTCCATGACCTGCTTGTTGCGTATCTTCAGCCTCATCTCTTCCGCAGCCCTTACCTAGTCACCAACAAACACGTCAAAGTTATTCTTGCTTTAGAGCCTTTACTCTTGTTAGTCCTTTTTCCTGTATGCTCTTCCTCAGCTTTTCAAATGGCTGGCCTCCCTCAAATAATCCTTTTTCATATTTGACCACTCTCTAAAGTTACTTATTCCCCTCTTCACCTGAATTTACATCACCTTGTTTTATTTTTCTCTACAGCACAAAACTATCTGAAATTATTTGTATGCCATCTTCTCTTGCCTCCTAGAATAGCTTAAAGCTTCATGAGAACGTGGACGTAGTCTGTTCTGTTTGCCACTACTATACTCCAGAGATACACTGCACTAGGTGCATATATTAGGTACTAAATAAATAGTTACTGAAAGCATGAGTGAATTTAAAAATGAGTATATCACTTGAAAAGAAAAAAGTTCTAGAGCCATGATATTGCTTTCTAACAGAGAAAGAAACAACTTAAAAAAGAATACAAGAATGTAGTATACTTGAACCAAAATGCGGGCACTGGATTATTGGAAGGGTTGTTGTTGGAAAAAGGAGAGGATATTATGTGCCAGTGATGTAAGGGTGTTAGAGCAGGAGTTTGAAGGAACAGTGAGGATTTAGCTAAAAATGTAACCTCAGGAGTCAAGGCACGACCACAGTAGCTGAGGCCTAGAAAAGAGAGAATGATAGCAGAGTCTGCCACCAAAGTTCTCCCTCAGTTTTTTAATATGTGCCTTCAAATTCCCTCTTACGTTTTCACTGTGCCTCGAGCTCTGTGTTTTGGTCTGTTCTGAAGTGGGTGAAGGACAAGTAGGTGGAAAGCAGGACTTGGGTGTGGACCAGGGTTTGGTAAACTACAGTCAACAAGCCAAATCCAGCCTGCATGCCACCTGCTTTTTTACAGCCTACAAGCTAAGAACGGTTTTTACATTAAATGGTTGGAAGTAAAAGAGAAGTAATATTTCAAGACACATAAAAGTTATGAACTTCAGACTTCAGTCTTCATAAATAAAGGCTTATTGTGATACAGCTAACCTTATTTGCTTATGCATCGTCTATGCTTGCTTTCATGCTACAATAGCAGAGATCAGTAGTTGTAACAGACAGTCTATCCCACAAAGTGTAAAATCTTTACTATCTGCCCTTTACAGAAGAAGTTTGCCAACTGTAGGTATGTCCTTTGCCAAAAACTTTTCCTTATGGACCCATGGAGAATAATAAACTTGATATAGCTGAGGATGTACAGGCCCTTTTTCCTCATGGTGACAATTATTTCTTCTCTTTTTATAGCAATTCAATTAAACCCCAGCTATATCAGGGCAATATTGAGGAGAGCGGAGTTGTACGAGAAGACTGACAAGCTGGATGAAGCCCTGGAAGACTATAAATCCATACTAGAAAAAGATCCGTCAGTACATCAAGCAAGAGAGGCTTGTATGGTAGACATAATTTTTTTACAAAAATATTTTCTATTCCTTGTGTTGCTACTTGGTGAATGTTAAATGATCCTTAGAGACACAACTATATGCCATTTCTAAGCTTTTGAGAAGCTTATCAGAATATATGGGAGATAGAACTTTGAAGTGGTGGCCACACACCCACTGTACCATGTACTATTTAATCTTCATTCTAAAAGTGTTATCTTTGTAAACCTCTAACCTCTAAGGTTGACAAGAACTTTATTTCATTGTTGGACTGGGAAATCTTGTCTACTTGTAGGTGCCTGGTTTAGTTGAAAGTGAGTCTTAATATTATAGGTAACACATTTCTGGTTTTCTTGTCATCCTTTTCCTTACTCAGTCACCAAGTTTCTATTCATTGTTACATGGCCAGCACATTTCCAATTGAATATATCCTAAACTAACTTTCTTATCTCTCTTAAAATGACTCTAGTTCTTGTCCTTGGCACTAACAATCCTTTTGCTTCTAAATGGCATAATATTTTTTATGTCAGTTGTAAGTTAACTAAATGTTACTGGTTTTCCTCCCTTTAAAAATAACTCCAGATTTAGCACCACTCTTTGATTATCTCTAACGCACAGAGCAACATACACTCTGAAGGATATACTGCAGTATTGGATGTGTATATCTTATTGCCCCAAAATAATGCGTGTTCAAGTAAGTTCGACAAACACTGGCTTTAACCAAACAGGTTTCTTTGCTGCCAGACTTTTCAGAGGGCCATTAGGATGGAGAGGTCCATTCTGAACCCAGTATGCCACAGAGGTGGCAGGAGCCGGGGAGCTACAGGAGTCTTTTATTTAAGGCAGACTTCTCGGTTTTGTTTTTGGAATTGAGGGCACTTGCCAACATTTACAAATGGAAAGATTTTACTAGATGAAAATCTAAGTCGGGCTTCTCTTGAAATTGGAAGATGCGGACGTGCTGGCTCCTCCTTGAGCTCCCACATGCCGGTGCTCAGCTGGCGCTCTCGATTCCACAGTGAGCATGCCCATACTCTTGCCTTACTTACTACCTTTCCCCTCTGGCCCCTGAGGGCATCTGAGCCCCTGCTATACAGGTTCCTGTCTAGTTCACGGGACTGTTATTCCACCAAGCGGACCTGAGAAATGTTGACTCCTCTCCCTGCACTAATATTCTAGGTGGTTTGGGTTTTGTTTTGCTTTGTTTTTATACCCACTTGAGGTGAATTCCTTCAATAACAACAGATCTTTTGAATAATCGGAGAAGGGCTCGTTTGGGTAATTAAAATACATAAGCAATTTGAAAGCAGTTTATCTGACTTTTAACGTATCTCTGAATGGTGTTAGGATTAACTTAAATTTGACATGAGGAAAGGGAATAGAGTTCTTAAAATCTTGGCTAAATTCTTGGTAGCCTTTATCCTTGTCAAATTAGTTTTAAGAGTTCCATGAAAGGGAGCCTTTTTTTAAAGCTAGCTGTTATATGCATAAAGAATTTATTTTATATTGAATTATTACAACTGAGTTAATACTGGACTCCCAGAGTACTTGGGGGCAATTACAGAGCTAAAAGGGACCATAGAAGACTCTAATCTAGGTCAGCTGGAGGTGATTTGGTTCCAGGGGGCATTTGGCAGTGTGGGGAGGCACTTTGTCATGACTGGGAGGGTACTGTTGGCATCTGGTGGGTGGAGGCCAGGGATGCTCTAAACATTCTACGATGCACAGGACAGCCCTACAGCAGTTACCCAGTCCAAAATATCAGTAGTGCCAAGGTTGAAACGATCTGATGCTTTCTCAACAAATTAGATTATATAAAGAAAGGACTTCAAGTTAAAAAATACAAATGAGCAAAAAAATTAATAATATAAATATCACCTATAATCCCACCACCTAAATATACTCCTGTAAACATCTGGTTTGTATCCTTTCAGACATTTTCTGTGTGTGTGTGCGTGTGCGTGTGCGTGTGTGTGTGTGTGTGTGTTTTTCACCAAGTTTTTATTGAGGTCCTCCTTGGGCCACTCTGCTAAGAACTGGGAATATAGCATTGAACCAAACCAAACTCCAGTCTCTGTGGCTCCCCCACAGACAGACATTTGTTCTTCTCTATGTTTAATAGGCTCATGTATAGGTACTTAACCTGGTCTCGCTTTCACATGAGGTTTTTAATGTTTCTCAAATTCAAAATAAAGCCAAAAGATTTTCACAACCCATGTTTTGGTGCTTTTTCCCTCAGAGGTTACCTAAGCAAATTGAGGAACGTAATGAAAGACTAAAGGAAGATATGTTAGGTAAGTCTGCTTCCCTTACCTTCTCTTGACCATAAATAGCTAGGAAGCCGGGGATGGGGCCATCAGTACTTTTATTCATTAGAGGAGAATACAGCAGTTAGAAATAGCTTTGGGGCCCTTTGTTTGTTGTGGGCACCAGTACCGTGGGGCTCGTGAGTTCTTAGCCATTTTTAACTCTAGAAGGAGCAGTGTGGTTTAGAGTGGATAGCAGCTTTTCAAAAACTAAACTTCCATTTTGTGGGGTTGTTTTTTTGTTTTTGGAAAATTTTCCTCCCTTCAAGAATGCAAACATAATTAACTCCCAACCTGGGCTGCCACCAACCTCTATTTCAGATCATGAATTTCTTAAAAACAGTTGAATTTCTTCATTTGAGTAAACAACTTCAGGTTTTTTGGGTTTTGTGTTTTTTATCTATCTATTTATTTATATTTGGCTGCACTGGGTCTTCATTGCTGTGTGTGCGCTTTCCCTAGTTGTGGCAAATGGGGGCTACTCTTCATTGCGGTGCGTGGGCTTCTCATTGCGGTGGCCTCTCTTGTGGAGCACGGGCTCTAGGCGCCCGGGCTTCAGTAGTTGTGGAGCATGGGCTCAGTAGTTGTGGCGCATGGGCTTAGTTGCTCCGTGGCATGTGGGATCTTCCTGGATCAGGGATAGAACCCATGTCCCCTGCACTGATAGGCGGATTCTTAACCACTGCCCCACCAGGGAGGTCCCAGCTTCAGGTTTTACGTTCCATTAGGATGCAATCAGTACAAGCCAATACCATGTCAAAACCAAGGGGACTTTTGTTTTGAAAATGGCGTTCAGAGTCCCTTTAGTGTTTGAGAACACATGCGAGGGCAAGAATTAGTAGTAAATAGGAAGGGGGAAAAGACTGTGGGTTGGGGGGTCGGGGAAATGGTTTCATTTGACCCGTGTTTTAGTTACTTCTTGGGTTTGCCAAAGCATGTTTATAGTTGGAATTACAGAATTCCTCTCATGAACAGTCTGCTTGACGACGGGGAGTAAAGGTTCCTGGACAGAGACCTGCCCAGCATAGTCTGCTTATAACCTGTCTGATAGTTCTCTGTTCAGGATCTCCTATATATTTTTCCTTATGAATATTTTCTAGATCTATATTGTGAATTGCAATCACATGGGACTAAAGGAAACTCATTTAAAATAAATTGAGCCTGGCCATGTATGGCCTTTAGGCATTAGTATCCAGAGAATGAGACAGATTTCCCCAAAGATCACTGATAGCAAAGTTGATTGAGAAGAAGCCACTAACCTAGTCGATCCAAAGCCCTCGCCCCTGCTGGATAGACTCAGACTCCAAGGGGAGATGCTTCAGACTTGGGGAGATTTCTGGAGCCTTCCTCAGTTTTTCCAAAATTGGCTCTTTCCCTAATTTACATATTTAATTAAATTTGACACCATGTTTGAGCAGAAAAGTTATTTTGGAGGTACTTTTTCTTCAAAGAAGAGGGAAGAGAGCATTTTCTTACCTATTCACAATGATGCTTTATTTTAGCAAAAAAAAAAAAAAAAAAAAAGGAAGGAAAGAATTTGCATTTAGCTGAGCTGGATTTCATGCTGAAAGAGATGACTTGGTGATTGAGCATAGTGGTTTTGGAAAAGACACTTAGGCACTGGTCCCTGGGTCCATTTGTTTTGAACCAATATGGAAAAATAAAGAGATAGGTGTAAATTGAATCTTACTGCCATTGTCAGTTCCAGATGGAATCAAAACTTCCATCTGTCCTTGTCACTCTAAATTCTAATGAGCTGATGTTTCCTGTCTTGTGGCTTTGGCTTTTACTTACGTTGTTCCCTTCATAAACAACTTAAGTTGCTTGGTAAGTAATATGTCAGTTTGTTGTTACACATCAGTAGTCTGAATGGCTGGACTCTTTTATATTCTTTTTTTTATTATTACTTTTGTCTGCATTGGGTCTTCCTTGCTGCACGCAGGTTTTCTCTAGTTGCAGTGAGCAGGGGCTGCTCTTCATTGCAGTGCGTGGGCTTCTCATTGCAGTGGCTTCTCTTGTTGTGGAACATGGGCTCTAGGCACACGGGCTCCAGTAGTTGTGGCGCATGGGCTCAGTAGTTGTGGCTCACGGGCTTAGTTGCTCCACGGTATGTGGGATCTTCCTGGACCAGGGCTTGAACCCATGTCCCCTGCATTGTCAGGCAGATTCTTAACCACTGCGCCACCAGGGAAGCCCCTTCCTTTATATTCTTAATGAATATAAGGATCATGAATAAAAATTGGTTCTGGGTGTCACCTCCCGTAGGAGAGCCTTAAAGGGAGAAATCACTCTCCGCCCCACAAGAGCTTTCTGGTGTTCTTCCTTCCTTGTTACAGATGAACCACCTTTGATTCGTGTGCTTTGAGATTTTTGGAGGCTGGTCCCTCTAGAAGCGCAGAGTAACGTCACTTGCTTAGAAGTTCTGAGCAAGCTTTTTGCAGTGGACTGCATGATTTTTAGTGCTAGTTTCTCTGGGAATGATGGCTTCTGCTGGAAGATTGGCAGTTAAAGATTTTTAAAACTGCTTAGCACCATTTGTCACTGGCATTTACTACGTTATGTGATAATTTAACAAAATGAGATTGTCTTTAAGTTTGTTCGATAATCTTGACTTGCTTTTCCTTTTCTCTCTGTAACTTGACTTCCTTGTTGTT
This sequence comes from Stenella coeruleoalba, assembly GCF_951394435.1. NCBI lineage: Eukaryota > Metazoa > Chordata > Mammalia > Artiodactyla > Delphinidae > Stenella > Stenella coeruleoalba. Next base: position 136,337,879 of record NC_137148.1, read on the forward strand.
AGAAAGAAGAGCTACGTACCCCCCTTCTTGGGAAAAAAAAATTCTAATTGGAATTATAAATGGGTAGAACATACTTGCTCCTCTCTTCTTAGTCTGTCATTTATAAATGTCATCCTTAGAGCAGGAGTGGAGACCCAGGGTGGCAGTCACTCATAGTGCCACAGTCCTTGCCAGAGAGGGACAATCATGCTGAGTTTAGATTTGAGGAAAGGAGTCAGTAACTGGAGTGTTTCCTTTTGTCCTTTCCTCTGGGAAGATAGCCTGGTGGCTTTTATAGCCAGGGAATGACTTAAGGGTATAGTCAGTGGTGTGATGAGGCGGGAAAGATGTCCTGGACAGAGCACCCCAAGAGACTCAGAGCATTTAGCTTCTGTTCCAACAACTCCGGGGGATCTGCTCTTCCTACCTCAGTCGAGAGGCTGTCCTGACCTGGAAAACCTAGAGCTGTGACATGAAACTCTTTGATTCCCCCAAAGGATCAAGAGACATGGGTGAGGCACTGCCCCAGAAACCCTACCTTCCTTTCACTGGCACACAGCTGCTCGGCACACACAGGGGCCTTGTTCCGCATCCAGCCCAGGTTTTCCACTTGTACCATGCCCTCCTTCCACCTTCTTGGAACGTGTTGCTGGTCTCCTGATTCCTGAAGTTACTCAGGTGTTCACTCCTGGCCATTAGCATCCTAATGAGTGTGTAGTTGTGAACTGAATTAAGAATACCACCTTGTATGTTCCATGTTCAAAAGCTAGATTTGGAGCCGGAAGTAACTTGTTCATTGTCATTGTGAGGATGCAACAGGTCTTTTTTGGCTATTCCTGTGCATTGTGTGCCTCTCTGCAAGTGATAGAGGGGCCTAGAATCAGCTCCCTTGCCGAATATCACGAGAGCCTCGAAATTGTTACTGTCCCTTAAAACTGCTGAAGCCATACATGTGGGTATGGAAATCCAGGCTCTTTTTTCACATTTCTCTTCCTGCTGCCCTGCCTGATACTCGTTACAGACTGTGCACTTGCCATGCCATGTGCTCTGGCCACTGGAGACTCTCTCAGCCAGTTCCGTGTTGCTGTCACCCCCTCAGTAGGGAATGTCAGTTTTGGGTTTTCGATGCCCTGCTTTTTGCTTCGTTACCTAGTTGCTGCTCCTGTAGCTTCTCCTCTTTGATAGTTCTTGGTAAGGCTTCCTTCCACTTCTACGTTCACCCAAGAGCTGACTAATATATAAGCATTTGAATTGAGTGTGAATTTTATTTTCTCTATTCTGTGCCCTCTTAATTTGCCTTTTGCTCAGAGGAAAGCAAGAGTCACAGCTTCATGGCTTAGTTTTCTGCCTCATAAGAGGAAATGCAGTGTCAAGATTCACTTGGATGCAATTTGGTTCTCCTAATAGGAGAAAGTCCTAAAGGATCTATTCCACTGGTTCCAACCTCAGTGATCTTAAGGAGGTGAAAACAAATGGCCTTCCAGGCTCTCCTGATGCTAAACTGACTACTGCACAGTCAGTATCTCTGAAGAGAAATTATGTGTAATGAGTCAGTTGGGTTTTTATAATACAGTGTTGCTTGGAGACGCAGAAGTTAATATTTATCAGAACTGGATCCAGTGCCAAGCCTTGATCTCGTGTCATAACTGTTCTTGTCTGAGCACAAGCAGTGTTGGACTCTTCTCTTTGCCATTGGATCTCTTATAGATGAGATCCTAACAGTTAGGGGCATGTGGGCACATTCAGGCTGAGTCATGGTGTCAGATTTGCTACAAGTGGAAATAAAGGAACCTAATACTGCCCAGGTCGGGGGAGGGGTGGGATTTGGCGGCCAGTGGAAAGTGTGGCAGATAGGCTAGTTTGGCAGATGGTCCTGTCTTGGGTTCAGCGAAGCTGCCCTAGTCTCTGAGCGCCCACCCTGACTGTGAACAGCAGCAGGAAGATGGTGAGTGTGTGTGTACAGAGCTAGGAAGGAGCATGACCTCTGCTGAAGGTGCTTCTCTGCCACCATCATCAACAGTAAAAGGTGAATCTTGCAGACACCGAAACTTGTTGGTTGTACCTTAATGTTGTGCTCTGTTTCCTTATGTTCCCATTGGCCCTACGCTAATTTCAGAGCTTTTTCTAATTGAAGCGTAGTTGATTTACAATATTGTGTTAGTTTCAGGTACACAGCATAGCGATTCAGTACTTTTGCAGTTTATACACCATTTGAGGTTATTACACGATAATGGGTATAATTCCTGGTATATCCTTGTTGCTTATCTATTTTATATATATAGTTTGTGTCTGTTATTTCCATACCCCTAATTTCAGAGCTTCTTCACCTGACAGTGTAAACATCAAATGTTTGTTCAGTGAATAAACGGCCTCTTTCCCGTTAGGCCTCACCAGCTTTCTGTCAGAACCACCTCCAGGCTCTCCTCTTGTGGTTTATTCTTCACTTTGCCCCGTAGCATTATTAACCCTGAAAGCTGTTCTCAAACCATCAATGGTCTTTGCCGCGCCCTGCCACCTCCCTTTCAGCCCTTTGGACACACTGCCCACCCTTGCCTGCCTGTCTCCGTACATTTGATCCTACCATTTTTGCCTGCACTGCCCACTCCCTCTATCTCAAATGGTTGCAGTCCTGCCTGTCCTTTAGTGGTGATTGAAATGCAGACTCTCACACACAAAGCTCTGCCAGATCTCCCTCCTCCCTGCCCGAGCTGGAGGGCATCTTCTTCTTATTGACTCTCATAGCATTTTATATCTCAGCTACATGTGAACTGGCTTCAGTGTGTGTCTTATCTTCTATCATGTCTAAGCTTATTTTGGTGTAAAGACAGTGTCCTGTATCTTTGCATCCCCGCCACACATATGTACTTAGTACATGTTGGTTGAATTAATTCAAGTCAGGTTAACCTCAGGTCTTCTCTAATGGGGAGACTATTTAATCATGTGTCTTTTTTACGTGTCTGCTGCCTTCCAGGGACTTCATGTACGTTGTCTATTTAGCAAGCAGACTTCCCATCTCCTGTTCTACTGTTCTGGCGATAATAGTCAAGCTATTGTGGAATGTTATAAAGGCAGAGATATGAGAATAAAAGGAAAAAAGAATGATGCCATATGTGTTAGGTTGGGTCCTTGGAGAAACAGAAGGCAAGATTTGATTAGAAACACAAGAGAGGACTTCCCTGGTGGTGCAGTGGTTAAGGATCCGCCTACCAGTGCAGGGGACACAGGTTTGAGACCTGCTCCGGGAAGATCCCGCATGCCACAGAGCAGCGAAGCCTGTGCGCCACAACTACCGAGCCTGTGCTCTAGAGCCCGCGAGCCACAACTACTGAGCCCAGTGAGCCACAACTACTGAAGCCCGTGCAGCTAGACCCCGTGCTCCGTAACAGAGACAAGCCACCGCAATGAGAAGCACGTGCACTGCAACAAAGAGTAGCCCCCACTCGCCTCAACTAAAGAAAGCCCACGCGCAGCAACGAAGACCAAGCACAACCAAAAATAAATTAAAAAAAAAAAAAAAAAAGAAACACAAGAGATTTATTGGAGGAAACACCTGCAAGGGAAAGTGAGGCAGAGGGGCAGGAGCTGGACGTGAGTGGGAGCCGCGTCAGGTCCCTGGGAAGAGGGAGGACTTGGTTCGGAGAAGTCCTGCACTGCAGGGTGGTGCCAGGGACGTTTCAGCAAAGCCACTGGGGAGCCACAGTTACCTGTCACAGGGGCCCCTGCTCTGTCGCTGCCCTGCTCCGCCACTGACTGTGGACAGCCGTGGGACCCTCGACCTCTGCATGGAGGGAACTGTGCTCCCTGCATCTGGAGAAGCACGTGTTCACGGCTGCCACTCCACAGAATCAGCCAAGCGAAGGTCCAGGGCTCCTTGTGGCGGGCAGGTCCTCCAACCAGTTAGGCAAAGTCTGGGCCTGCGCAAAGCCCCCTGCCCCCTCTCCATCTGCAGTTTGAATACTTGTGCCCTTGCTTCGCCGCCGTCTCCAGGTGCAGCGGCCTCCTCACCACCTTCAGTAACTGCTCCCCGTCCTTCAGAGCCTTGTCTCTCCTGAAATGCCTTCCTCACACCCCTGAACGGGCCTGCGAGCTCCTCTGCGCTCACCTCAGTCTTGTGTCTGGGTGCCCACTAGGCTGTGAGCATCTCAGAAGCCAAGAATAACTTGTATTCTTTAGATCCCAGTGCCTCCTATAGTAGATATCAAGTCATATGTACATTTGCCTTCAAATTGTTGTTCTGGCAGTCGAGGTGGACTTGCAGTGATCCCTCCAGCCCAGGTGGTGGCCCCTGGCTTGGTCGACAGTCCACAGTGGCCCTGGGACAGGCTCTTCCTGGGGACTGTGATGTGAGTGGCCCCTGAGGCTTCTTCTTACTTTTTACTCACTCCGTGTCAGAAGAGTCAAGAATTGTGCCAGCAGTGACATTTTATTGGGCTTCTTTAAATGATTGTTTCCTCGCTGTCCTCTCTCCTCTCTCTTCAGCCCCAAGACAGACAGACTGCCCAAGTTCTGGCTGACTCACGCTCTCCTGGTGGGGGGGCCCCTCTGTTTTCTTGGCTTGTTGCGATCCCCTATTCACGCATCCATCTACCTGCAGCAGTGCTCTGGGCCTCTCTGTGCTGCCACCTGTGCGCAGGGGCAAGGGCTGTGCCGGTGATTCTCCTTAATCAGCAGCACTGAGCATATGTGTTCCAGGTTTAAGTTTGGGAAGCCTGCCTGGAGAGGGGTCAGTCTGGGTTTTGGGAACTTACTGTGAATATGGTGAGCTGCCAGGGGGCTAAATCTTAGACTGAGTCCAAAAGTTGCCAAGAGTTACTAGAAAAGGTCTTGACATTTAAAGGCCATGCATCTTTAAGTTCTTTACCTGGGGTTTATTTCAAGGTGGGAGACCTCAAAGGGACAAAGCTGCTAACAAGGGCAAGGTGGGAAGGAACCTGTACCTCTGATGATCTGGGGTTTCTTTCCCTTTTACCCTCATCCTCATCTCCATTGGAAGCAGACCTGCAAGAAAAATTAGAACAGTGTAGAAATGGTCGAAATACGTATTCACCCATCCTCACCAAGATTTTCCAAAACACTCCTAGCTTCAGATATTCCATCCTGTTGCCCACATATCCCTGTAAATCTCTCAGATGTCCTGGAAACTTCAACTTCTGTATAAACTCCGTGGCCCTCTTGTATGGAGAATCAGCATAAAAATCCATGGTTATACTGTGTGTCTTCATTTGGTCTTTATGACATGAACTCACTTGGTGATTAACAAGGAAAGCCTGAAACTTGGGGAGGGAGACTGGGCTGTTGAGGTGATGGTGCTGTGCAAGAGAACAAGATCTCCCATTTCCTGAGAAATGATGAGTTCAGTGTGGAAGCTAAGACTTGCAAAAGCAGGAGGCTCTTGTGTTTGAACCCAGGTTCAGTAGAAACCCGCAGAGTGGAATTAGATTCAGCAAGTCGCTCTGCTGTTCCATGGAGAACAGACTTGGGGGGGGCTTGGCCCTCCCCACCAGGCTTGGCCTTCAGGCCCCAGGAAGAGCAGCCCATCGCTCATCCCAGAGCCTGTCCCCTGGCGCCTCTGGCCAGTCTGGACAGGAGGCTTTGCTGTCGCGGCAGGGCTCCCGTGTGCTCCCCTACGCAAGCCATGGCTCAGGGTGGGCGGCGCTGAAGTGATTGCTCTGCTGTACATTGGGGGCTGAGGGTTTCATGATTTTAAAAGCAGGAGTTTCTTTTTAACTGCAGAGAATCTCTTTTTATCTTGTAATCAGATAGTGAGGCACTTGGGGTCTTCCTGCTTCCGCTGACTCCCTGTATTTACTGGACTTTTTGCTTTTACATTGCAGGTAAACTAAAAGATCTTGGGAACTTGGTTCTTCGGCCTTTTGGACTCTCCACAGAGAATTTCCAGATCAAACAGGATTCCTCTACTGGCTCCTACTCCATCAATTTTGTTCAAAATCCAGATAATAACAGATAACAAAGATAACAATGGCTTTTAAAGCTGGCTTGGAAATTGTATGCTGCCTGTGTTAGCAAGGGGAAAGGCCCTGCCAGTGTTTAACGTTTAACAGCATCTTATCTCAAAGACAGGCTATCTAGTAGAGGCCAGTGCTCCCTTCTCCCCCTTGTTTTATGATCAGGGTGAAACGCAGTTCCTGATGTAATGAGCCTAATTTGATTTCCATTTTAAGGTGGTGTCTGTGCAGCTGTTGCCTTGGTTCTGGCTGTTCTTTGTTTTGTCCGGGAGAAAGCCTGCTTGTCAAGGCTCACCTCCCCGAGCTCCACAAAAACAAGCCCAGCTGGAGTCTCCTGGGCCGAGCAAACCTGCTGGTCGGAGACTGCCCAACCACGATCGATGGGGTCCCCACCTGCTGTTCCCTCACCCCGATCACACGCACTGCCCAGGCTGCCCTGCGTGGGCTCCAACATCTCCTAATTTCCTCTGTGGTAATAAACGCTTTCTGTGACAGTCTGAGCTGGGTTGTGAATTTTGTCCCCATAACAACAGCTAAAGCAGTGTTGGTTTTGAGCAGTGTTCCTGGATTCCACAAATCTGCCCAGAGTCTTAGTTGCCACCTTGAAGATGATCTTGAAGAGCTGACCATCCTACCATGTATTAGGATTCAGAAACTCCACCTTACAAGCTGTCCCAGGCCTCTCCAGGTTTGTGCAGATAATTATGAAATCAGTGTTTTTGACCAAGTATCAATCTTAGTAATTTCAACTTAAAATAGCTTCATTCAGGAATGGTGGTACGTGAATCCCAGAACAAAACCATGTTCTTTTAGACTCCATGAACCCAGAAGTTTCAAAGGTAGATTTTTTTTTTTTCTAGTCATCAGTGCTGGTGAAAAGCTTTTAATTGTTATGGTTTGAGTGTCAAGTGCAGTGACGTGCAGGTTTCATCTTAGAAATGAAGTAAGTACACGTATAATTCTGTAAGTGACATGCAGTAGGCATGCTCCCAGTGTTAAGAATCGTGCTGTTGTTTTGCTCTGTTCCTCAGAGCCCCTCAGCGTGTGTTGGTAGGCAGTGGAGTCATATGCTGTATCCACACTTTGTGATTTGCGAAGCCTTTATCCCAGATTGAAATGGAATTCCTCACACACTTTATAAGGGGAAAGGGAGAAGGAGAATGTGGTTTTTAATTTTGCTTTGCTATCTTTATGATAAATCCGGCATCTGATTTTTCCCGAAAGGTGTGTGTGAGAAATCATACAAGTTGTACAGAAAGCTTAGCTGAAAGCCGTGTGGCCCACCCAGCGGTGATGAGTGCATCCTGGGCAGCTGGTGCTGTGCACTGCTGCTCCAGCAGGAACAGCCCTTCTCAGACCTCTTGATCTCAGGACCCCTCCACACTCAAAACAATTTAAAGAGCGATTTGGTTTATGTGGGTTACATCTCTTCATACTTACTGTATTCGAAATTAAAACAGAAATTTCTTAAATATTAATTCCTTTAAAAACAACAAAATACATTTTATGTTAATACAAGTATTTTAGAAAAAATCTAAAAATCACATTTTAGTAAGAAGAGAGACACCGTTTTACATTTTTGCAAATCTCTTTTAACGTGTGGCTTGATAAATCTGCTTACGTACTCGTTTTGTCACGATATCACATGTCATGTAGCCTGGAAAATTCTGCATACCTGTGTACTTGTGACAGAATGAGGCAAATAACCTCTTATGAAAGGGTCTCAGGAACCCCTGGGAAGCCTTGGACCACCTTGAAAACCACTTTGTCAGATTATGACTTTTGACCTCAGTTGCTGAGACTAAGCAATGGTCAGGGCTGAGATTCCTGAAGGCTATCTGAGTCTCCAAGGAATAGGAAATAAACCTGTTTGCCTGGAAACAGCCTTTCTTAAGACAATACCATTGCTGCAGGGGGTAGAGGTTTTGCTTCTTAGGCATCCTTCCTCCTCCTCCGCACTTCCTCGCTGAAATCTTAAAGGAGGCCAAACAAGGCGAATATTAAGTGCTTCTAGTGACTGGGCCAAGTAATATACCTGGAAAGGTAAGGAAGGAAACCTAAGTAGGTGTGAGTTTGCTTAAGCCAAGGTGTTTTTGTATCACTGTTACTTTTCTGCTTCCAAAATCTGGAAGAAAAGATAGATTCAAACCTTTTGAAAATGTTTGTTCAAACCTACAGAAAAATCCTGAAAGGGGTGAAAAGTAGGAAGAGTGTACGTACGAGGGAGGAAGGTGGCCTGTTGCTAAGATGTATGATTTAAAATTCTGTGATGCCTTCCTTCCCTCACACACAAAAAAAAGGTATAACAGAATTTACTTTTAAGGTAATCACACTGTGACATCGTATATATACTTATGCCAGTGACATTGCAATGGATCAAAATAATTTTGGAATCTCCTTCTAGAATTTCCTTGAAGGCTCAAACACATGTTTAAAAATACTATGATCTATTCCCTATCTGCCTCCATGAATAGACCAAGAGCTTCTGGAAGGTAAGGGCCATATTTATATTCTTAATAGCACCAGTAGCTACTGCTTTACTAGAAATTTAGTAAATTGGTATTAAAGGATGTTCCACGAGAAGTGGTCTCAAAGTGAACCACCATTCTATCCAAACGTCTCTAGATTCTGTGGCCTTTATTTGGTACCTGTTTTTTTGACGCTTAAAAAGACATAGAGTCCCTTTAAGCTGGTCGAGCGCATCTTGTGCAGCCACGTAGAATGTCCTCAGATGGTGATCATTCAACCTGGCCTGTAAACATATGCCTCCTGTTTTCTTGTTTGTTTTTGTTTTTTTGGCTGCGTTGGGTCTTCATTGCTGCACGGGCTTTCTCTAGTTGCGGGGAGCGGGTGCTACTCTTCACTGTGGTGGCTTGTTGTGGAGCACGGGCTCTGGAGCACAGGCTCAGTAGTTGTGGCGCACGGACTTAGTTGCTCCACGGCATGTGGGATCTTCCCGGGCCAGGGCTTGAACCCGTGTCCCCTGCATTGGCAGGCGGCTTCTTAACCACTGCGCCACCAGGGAAGCCCTGCCTCCTGGTTTTTAAATTCTCATTTTTGCATCTTGTATATTTACAAGGATTTGTGTTGAGACTTTCAGAAATCCCCAACTTTTCCTCTAGTTTCAGGCTCCCCTCCTTCTCCCAGGTCATCTTGTGTTCTGCATATATGTTTCCACACCGTCTCCCAGTTCTCACATGAGCAGCTTTTCCATTCATGGGAGCCTCTGCAGAAGGCTTGCCCAGGATATGGCACTGTCACTACAACAAATCCACACTTGAAATGGTAGTTTTTCTGTGCAGAGTGTACTGTGGATTAGTTCATTTTCCATACATCATGGTTGAATCCTAGTCTTAAAATCCAACCTCTTTTTCTAAGAACTGTGACTTTCCACACGCATCTTCCTCCCATCACAAGCACTGCAGCTGGTTTCTCGTTCCCCTGCCCTTTAGCTCCTCGTCCCCCCCCCCCGCCCCCACCCACCCAAACGTCTCTTATTGCGTTGTTGTGCTTATAGGCCTAGAGAATGTTAACACCATGCCGCGATGTGGAGGCTGGGAGTGGCCAAGCCTGCTAGCTAATGACCTGAACATTGCAGCCCGGGGCCCGCGTGTGAGCTTCAGTAAACTGACAAGACTTCACACACTGGACCTCCAGAGTTACTCAGGTACAGTCAAAGGCGTGAATGTTTGTTGAGTCCTACAACACTTTGTGTAGTTGAAGGTAGGGAACTGCTTTAGGAAATGTTGCTGGGCCTGGTGATTATTTCTGGTGCTCCTCAGGTCTCTGTGGTGGTTTCCAAGCCTATCGCTGTTACATCTCACACAGCTCTCAAGCTAAAATCCAGACTGCTTTAGGAAGACCAGGCACAGGGACTTTACGGAAGCATGTTCCAGTCTGATTGGACTGCCGTGGAATGGGGAGCCGGCAGCGGCTGTTAAATGTGAACCTGATTGGAAGGTGTATTTGGAAGGTTGTTCCCAAGAGCTAAATAAGCAGACCTGCAAATTCTGTCTTTTATAACTGGTTTAGCAAACTTGGAATGTCAAAAGGGAAGGCTGTGATAGGAGACCAAGGAGGATGGGAACAGCCGTGCAAGTTAATGGCTGCTTTAATCTTGAGAAAGATTTTTAAAGGGAAGGGCCCAATAACCCTCCAGACCAGAGTGCAAATCTGAGACACGGCACAGGACAGGAGAAATCAGCAGCTTAATTAAGCCCTTTCCCTCTCGGCTCTCTGTGCGTTTTCGCTGTGCGAAGGGAAAGCCTGCGGCTGCCCAAGCTCAGTCTCCTTGGTGCGACTGAGCCTGCAGCCCAGCGGTCGCCACCAGCCCACTGTTATGTCGGTGTTGCTCTCTGTTCACTTCTGCTTTTGACCCTGCCTTTTTCACCTCCCTGCCTCGTCCCTCCAGTATTCCTTAAGATGCTGTACTCTTCCTCTTCTACTCCTGTGGGTGTATGCTGTGTACTCGATACACACCCCACACCTTAGTAGAATCTCCTGGAAGCAATTTCAGTGAGATGTTTATGACTCTTTTCAGCCTGCCCCCTCTGCACTTCAGTAGTAACAAGCTTAGTCCTTCCATCACCTAGATTTCCTTTAAAAAAGGAAGTATGTGGACATTCCACCACATACTTCCAGAAGTGGCTGGAAATTCTGTTCCTTCAGGGAGCTGCACAGCTACGCAGAGAAGGGAGGTTTCCAGTCACTTTCTGTTGTCTGGAGAGCGGCCTTGAGCCCACACTAGACCAAGTCCATTAATATTGCTGAAAATGAGAAATGGACTACTTGCTACCAGCCAGTCCAAGAGGTGGGGCTAAAATAAACCGCAGAACATCAGAGTGACTGCTTAAGACCCTTCAAAGGGCAATCAAAGAAACTTTTATTTTAATGATAAAATCAGTTTATGAAAACTAGTGAGGATGTCCTCATGTTTCAAAGTATCAAAAATTTCAATCTTCCTGGCTAAGAGCTGGTAACTGTTGAAGGGAGGGATAGGTATATGGGGTTTATTGTACTCTACCTTTACAAATGTTTGAAATATTCTATGATAAAAATATTCCATTTTCTTCTAATTTCTCAACCCTCTGAGGGCTATAAGCTAGGAATAAGCTCCATCACACAGAAGTTAATTCAGCCAGACTAGAAATATGACTCCCTACACCATTTCCTTTCACTCAAGGGGAAGCTTTGTAAGCTCACATTTTCCCCTTAGCTAAAGCATGGCAGAGCCTGCTACCCCACTGCCAAGGAAGCCCACAGCTAATAATCTGGCCATGATTCAGTCCCAGCTGCTAGTTCCGGCTTGCTGAAAAATACAGCCTACCCAGATGGCAACTCCTATCAGGCACTGGACCCCTCAGCCATCAGGCATCATGACAGATGTGAAGGGAGTCAACCCAGAGGCTCCTTAGGAAGTCCTTAGTTCCAAACGTGTGAGGAGCTAGATCTGCAGATAGTGAACCCTCATTGTTCTTGGTGTGGTGCTTTGCTAGGCTGATGTCTGTATCAGACACCCCACCGACTCACACCAGGCAGCTGCCCTGTGCCGCCAAGCACACAGGTGCCCTCCAGCTCCCAAACTCAGCAAGTCGGAAATCCACAAACATGAAAGTCGTCAAGCAAACTGAAGACAGAACGAGGCCAGGGATGGGGAAGCAAGGGAATGGAGTGAGGTGGGGCGTGTTTATTGATAAATTTCAAAGGATATAGGCTTTGGTGGACGCTGTGGTCCTTGTTGTCAAGTACACTAGACTGTTTTGTAGGGACGGTCTGACTGCCCCAAAGGAGAATACGCCGTCTGCAACTTTGCCTCAGGAAGTTAACTGGGAGAAAAGGTCTCGTAATTTCCTAGAGCTCTGTGACACTGACTGGATTCTGCCACTGGCTGGTTGGCATCAGACCAGGAGTTAGAGCTTCAGCTTGTGCATTTCCAGCCGCTCCCTTTCTACAGGCGTTAAAGCAAGGTGCGTTTAAACATGTGAATCACCCCCATCACCATCTTGTAAAGTTGCTTTGTGTCTCACTGAAGCCCCTGGCTGTGCCTTCCTAGGGCAGTGACACATCAGGCTCCCCTTTACCTCAGGGCCCTTCCCATTTCGGAATTCACTCACCTCCTTTAGATCACAGGTTTGAGTGGTCTGCTCAGTGTCCAAAGGAGTCAGGCACTGAGCACAGACAGAGTTCAGAAACATAAGATTATAGAAGATTTCACTCGGGGAAGAAGGTTCCCTGATGTTGCCCATGTTTTTGGCCTTGGCTGAGTAGGAACTAAAGAGCTAGTTGAGTGAGACACTTACTTTCCATACCCCATTTTGGCCAGTGTGGCCACTAAGTGATTCTTCTGTTGGTAAGGTAACTGATAGAACTAAGATTAGAGTCCATGTCTCTACCTTAGACTAAATAAAGCAAGTTATTCAGATAAAAGCGTCATCATAGTATCACCCACTCTCTTTCCCTCCTTTATGTTAGAAAGTTGCTTCTACAAATGGGCTTCAGGAGGGAATGAAGAAAGGTCTAACCCTAGAAGTATTAACTCTCCAGGTCAGTGACCTAGCATTGGGTTTGGCCAGCTCTTTCTTTCTCGGGCACAGGATGCCTTCCTTAGTGGTATTCTCTTTCATCCCAGGGTCATTGCCTTCTTGATATCAAAGGAGTTAGGCCGTGAAATTTTTTTGTGAGTAAGGCAAGATTTGGCAGGATGCTCATCACTAGAAGAAAGTATGCTTAAAAAACACATAGTATGCTCTATTCAAAGCTCTGAGGGAAGACTCATTACTTGAAAGAGTAGAGACGAGCTGTCAGGTATAAAAGCAAGAAAACGGCTAACTTTTACGTGCAGTGACACGCCCAGCGTGTGCAGGGAGACACTGATACAGCCTTAACGTGATTTGAGGGCATGGATCTAAATTATGCTGTTATCTGAAGACAGCACCCAAAGTTGCCATCTGTGGCTTTTGTTACTCATTCCCTCTATCTTGTAGGAGTTGTATCTATAAATATACTGACATGTATACAAGATGGTTAGGAATGGTATTGCAGGGGGTCTCTTCTAAGGCCTTCCCAGATAATATGCACATGACTTGTTTACCTTCCCTGGTTCTCTCGTTCCATTTTCATTTGTGGGAAACATGAGGGGAAAAAAAAGATATTAACGGAGCCAGATTTCAGTGGCCTCCTTCTTATGCTCATTTAGATAAACTGAAATGGGAGAATGTTTGCGATTAAAGACTCCATGATACTCTGGAATAACAGGCAGCCTTCTAAAGGATAGCTTTACTCAAATGGGGAAAGAAAAAAAAAAAACGTACACTGACTGAAGTTTCTGGGTCAGCCCTAAAAAATCTCAACTGTCTGGTAGGTATCAAGAGGCTAATTTTTCCTGACAACTGAGTGTTTCTGGTCAAACACTTGACCTAACGTTGGATGTACTGGGCTTTTAAAGAAGTAACCATTTATCCATAAGGGCAAGGCTAATTAAAATTAGGACAAGCCCAGCAGTAGATGTTTGTTTAATTACATCCAACTCTGAATGATGGGTTATTCGTTTCCATCAGAAAAGAAAACAGTAATGTTGGTGCACAGGTTCCTAGTTAAACTATTCTCCTTTCCTCTATCCTCTATCCTCATAAAGACATCCCATTGAATCTCCCAGTGATTAAAAACTACAGGTTGTTCTCCTAAGGAAGCAGTGCTAGTTAAAACAGCTCCCTCAAGGACAAGTGGTTGAATTTTAACAATTTAAAAAATAACCTTTAAAACCTAACTAACTCCTAAAAAGTAAATGAATAGTTTTTAAATAACTAAATTTAAAAAAAAAATCAAGACTTTATTGGATAAATGTTGCACAACATTCTTTAACATTTAGGTCTCAGCATAGTTTAGGTGAGAAACAATTTTTGTCATTCAGGTCTACAAAATGAAATAGGCTTGTGAAGATTTGAAATACAGACAAAGGAAGCATGAAGCAAAGCTTAAATATTAAGCAACTAAAGCAGTGAAAGTGAAATAGCAACATGGTATGTCTAGATTTTAAATACCACCAAGTTTCATTTTTAAAAAAAATGAAAATCTGGTTTATAACAAACAAACACCACTGAGAATTGTCTTAAAAAATATTTAGATACTTAAAACCTGATCTCTCCCAGTTCTTTTGCCTTTATATTACTTCTTGGTCATTTCCATCACTCTGCAATTAGAATTTTTGATTACACAAAATCTGCTATGACCTGGGAGTTATCTGATTCTTGAAGTGAGCCTGAAAGGTACTGCTGGGTTACATATCTGAAAGAACAAGAGGGACCCGAGCCTAAGCTCTGGGGCCAGAGAGCAGGGCGCCACTGAAGTGTGCATCATCTTTAGAACGCCCTGCTGCTACAGTTCCTGAGCTTTTTCAGACTTGATCAAATGTGTAATGACTTCATGATCAATGATTTTCCGTAAAGACAATTTCAGAATGCAGTCTAGACTTTTAGTTACTTACAGTGTAATTAGGATTTGCATTAACTGGCTAGAAGCAAGACTGCCTACCTTTTCTTGAGTTGTAAAACAAATCCTAGTCAGGTATAGTAAATATTCTAAAACTCACCCAGAACTTTTTGTTACTCTTGAGTGTGGGGTTAATAAGTAATTCCAAACCTATACTGTAAGATTATGCAAAGCTTGAACACTTGAGCCAAATGCTCAAGTTATGTTGCTTCAAATGCATTTTCTATTTTTCTCCTTTTTTTGTATTAAGTAATCAATATGGATTATCTTTCTGGTTTAAAAAATAAATCAGTATTGCCACTAAAAAACTTCAGGTTTATTATTAAAAGTATGGCACCATCAAATATAAAATGCCTTAAAAATGTAGTACTAACAGGTCCATCTGGTTTTCTCATCAATGTTTTCTCCATTCATTAAAAAAGAAAAATTAAGGTTTTTCATAATATGTATTTTTCATAGACAAGAAGAACATTACCGTCTCCATTAATAAGAATTCATACTTTATGCATGAAAAGTTCACCATCTTTATGCATCTGTTCCTGCTGCTTGTTCCCCAGGGTCAAGTCCCATCTGACACCTGTGAGGATTTCTTGCACTTAGAAAGAGAGGCTCTCTGTGGAGAGAGGTCAACATCAAAATTCAGATATTATCACCTTTTCTGAACTAGTTCAGAAATCAGTAAGGATAGGGAGAATAGTACAAGCCTTTCCAGCTCAGCAGAATTAAGAACTGGCTCTTAGAGTACATTTTCACTCCAAGATCAACACTAGCCTGATCCACTTTGAGTCAGAATTTGAAAGGTAAGAATGTAGTTATGAAAGTGTGCACAAAATATTAAATACTGGTGGCAAATAAATACATCTTAATATGTTCTAACAAGCAAATGTATATTTAAGATAATATAGCCCTGCTTTACTAAAGATCCAAGTTTTCTTAGTGGGTTGGGGACACTTTGCCATCCTTTTAGTAGGATGTGTTTGTTAGATAATCTTTTCTGTTTCCACTGGCATCCTGAAGGAAACATTGGCCTCGGCATTTGTGACTATTGCTGTTTCATTAGAAGAGCCATTTTAGAAATACCTTTGTTCATATCTGAGCTGATTAAACCTTGGAGAAAGCACAAAGTTTTAATATGAAAAATAATTCAGCATTTCTGTCATCATCTCATGCCTTTCAGGCGTGTCCAAACTGTACTGAGAAGAACTTCATGTTCAAAAGAAGGTACTGTCAGTGATTCTTCACACATAAAATTCAAGAGAGTTCTTTGCGTATTTCACATCACTTTTCTCCTCATCTCATGCATAATTTATTGCAATAGTTTTTTTATAAAATATTCCCCTAATAAATACCTTTTCTTCGGTTTAATATAGCACAATTTGCAAGTGCCCCTTTATAGACTGTTGGTTTTAACCACTGCCTGCATATTTACTTCTTAGTGCAGCTTTAAAAATCTGAGTCTCCAATTTCATTCAGTCCTGATGCTCTGGTGTTCTCTGTCATTGTGGTACAGGTCCATGAAACCAGCAGCCTGCTAATGTCTTTGTGCTGAAATACAGTAAAGAAAAGGAAGAAAATGTAGTTAAGCACAAGTAATTATATAAGAAAAATGATGTCCTTGTTTAAATTAAGCCCTATATAGACTGTGGGATCACACCTGATTTTTTACTTTAAATCAGTTAAACCTGACCCGTGTAGGTTTTTTGAGAAAACAACTTACTGCCACTGTAAACCAGCAGAAGCATTCATGTTCTTTCTGAAGTATATCTGGCCAAATTCCAACACAAATAAAATGGTTTTCACCTTCACGTAATCAATCTGCACTTGAGTGTATTTTTTTAAATACTTTATGAATATTTGCCTAATAAAGGGAATTTTAGCTTTGTTCTTTATGCTGCCATTTCACAAGTAAGTAACAATGTAAAAGTTTGCAAGTCAGCTTCGCCGCTGTGGACTATGAAACGCCAGCAGCCTTCCTCTAGCACAGTCTTAAGAAGCAAATCTATATACAAAACCAGACTATGGAAAAATCAGCTGCAGGTGACACTGTCTACATATGTGCAAGAGCACAACAGAGGGGGGGGTGGAGGGTGCCTCCCCAGAGGTAGACACACACAGCACATCAGAAGGCATCAAGAGCACCATTTTGCTACTGGAAGAGAACTTAGGTACACTGGTTCCATTGACCAGTGTCCCTTGTTACAACAGCAAACCAAGTTATCAGCAGAGGCACTCTGCACCATAACTTCAACAAAAAGCCGGGCTCTGAGCAGAACATTTATAAAGGGCAAGGCTTATCGAAGTTACTGCCAAGTAGCATGACCAGAATGCCCAACATTACCGACCTCCCTTTGATATCAAGAAGTAGTAGAATCCCACTAAAACGCTCTACAATCCCTGGTTATGCCTCTCAAACCTGGGACCCTAAGTACCAATAAGAGTTTGAATTCTATAAGAGGTGATCCGTGGAAAGAATAATGATTACTTTTGGTCAAATGTATTTTTAAACCAAAGATATGGTATCTTCAGTGGAATAATAACAGACAAAACAAAAATGCAAAAAGGAAAAAAACCCACCCCCATCCTTCCCAATATTTGACTATGAAACACTTCAAAGTAGATGTATTTCTCATTCTTTGATAGAACTCTTGATCTTATGTTAACTTTCCAGTGCTGCCATATTTCATTCACTTATTGGATCAAGGCCTACAAAATAAATTTCACAGGGCATTCTATCACATTTCTTCTCAAGCAATGAAAAATTGCTTCTAGCACACATCAAAACAACAGCAGTCCCTGCTTATTACTAAAGCAACAGAATCATTAACATGGTTTTAAAATTTGACACTGAGCTAAGAAAAGTTTTTATTTTCTAAAAGTAAGATATTATATGATCATTAATACTAATAAATTTAGACTCATATGGAAATTTGCAAGTAAACATCCCCATTTTATAAACTGAAAGAGAAGAAAAGGTAAACAGCCAGTTCCATGTACAACTTCATTTCCTTCTGCTTATGACGACTTTCAATATTTGGCTTCAACCTTAGTGAGGCCTATTCCAGTTGGCAGAAAAGCCAAAGATCGAAGCAGATCTTACTACTACTCCTGTTGGAGGTGCAGAAAATTGAAAATGCTGTTCCCTCAAGGGGTCACCAGGTAGCTACAACTCCTATAGAGCTAAGAGTCCAAAATACCCCAGCCTTAATCTCTGATCCAAAATGTGCCATTCTGACCCAGTTTGCAAATTATAGCTCATACACAATGATACAGTCCAATTACAGCTCTTCACTAGCTTCAAACACCAGAGTTAAATAGCCTTATTTCAAGAAAGCAAAGAAAAGATCCTAAGTTCAAAAAGCAGCACAACAAAAATCCCTAAACCCTTCCTGCCATATAAGAGCCCCAAATAAGGATTCTGAACATTATCTAAGGAGGTTTTAACAAATGTACTTAATTACAACTACACCTCAGCATTATCTTTTGCCACCCTCTAAGTTTTGACATGCCTTATGTAAATGACAATGGTTTTGAGGTTGATTTAATTAAGAATATATATATGTTCATATACCGATATACATATATATTCTTTATATTAAGTAATGACTATCTGAGAAGTTAAAGTGATGAGTATAAAAGTGACGAAGAAAGACTGAGAGAGTGAAAAGATAAATCCACTAGTTGACTTTCCATGGAGACTCAGTTGCTACTTGACATAATTCTGCAATCTGACACCCAACTTCTACCACCCTACGAGAAATTCCTCTGGATTTATGGAAGCTCTCAGGAGGCCGGCTCTACCTTTTTTTTTTTTTTTAAACACAACAGGTAATATTGACTGAAAGCTATTTTCACTCAATGAAAATTATCACCAACATGAGGTACACCCAGCTACCAAGGTCAGTGAAAACAAAGGAAAAAGAACTAGTGCATTCTTTTACGTCTAGCCTAATCTACTTTGGGAATGGTAAGTGATGACATGAAGCCCTCTTCACTTTGTGGCAGGGCTTAACACAGACAGACCTGCCCGTTTCACTGTTAACGTCAATGCTCCCAGTCTGAATCCACAGTGGTCTGTCAGACACTGTAAGGGAGCAGCAGCACTCGTCACTGTCTGATGTAATAGCTGCCATTTGTTGAGACCTATGGTAGAAAAAACCAAGTTAACAAAAATAGAGCATTTGAGTTCTTTTTCACCCATTTTACCAAAAAAAAAATTTAAAAATAAGACCAAAATTCAGGTGAATTTTTATAATGAATTTATTCTAGATAACTTGCTGGCTTCACACAACGTGAAGCTCTGGTACTAAAGGAAGACTTGAGGTGTGTACACACCAGTCTTGTCCAGGAGAGGGCACTCTCCAGCCCAAGTCAGTTGAGCTGCAAAATGCCTTAAGGCTCATGAAGATGTTGCCCTCCAATGCTAACTCACAATTTAATGCTCCTGACAAAAAATTTTTACTGGCCTAACACTAGCCTAGTGATGGAGTAGTCCTGACCTTCTCAGTATTCAATAAGGGCCAAAGTTGTCATCCCTATCTATATCATATCATTAATGAGCTCAGAGACACCATTTTGAAGAATCACCAAAACTGCCTGAATCCCTCCCCTTTCTCCTTAATGCCAATGGCACCTGTGCATACTATTCAGCACCTGAACTTAGTGAGGTAACACCTACTTGAAATAAGTTTGACAAGGTAAGCTTTCTCTTAGGCTTTCAGAACAGAGACTTCAAATACTAAGCAAATGAAGGATTACTATTTTAAGCCTTATTTTTTATTAACCTATTTGCTTGTTTCCTTACTTTCCCTACTTTAAGTACAGTATAAATAAGAAAAAACTCATCTATCATGTCAGTGTAGGCAACTGTGGGATCACTGATTTAGATAATGTCCAGTCCCTGTAATATTTTTTTAATGCTGAATCAGAAGCAGTAGCTAATCAAAACCTTAAAAAAAAAGGCTTTTCTGACACTGAAAAGGAGAAACTTTATACACCTGATCTATAAAGAAACATGATTACTTCTGAATTTTAACTCAGAGGAGAACAATTTTCTTAAATGTGGTTTAATAATGAGGTTATTTACCCTTTTGTTCATGGGAAAACTTAAATATACTATTAGCTACAATCCAACAGCTGTCACACAAGAAAACCAGAAATATGAACGTACAAAGAATTCATCTTTTGAACCTCCCCCTCCATGGGTAAAACTTAGGTTTCAACAATCATTCTGAAGAATCTCCTTTTCACTTCTAGGCAAGAGGAGAGTCAAATCAAAGAATGATCTTATTCCTGTGCATTTACCCCTCCAGTGCCCAGAAATGCCGTGTAAAATGGTAACATGCGAGACCCCAGTCCACAGAGCCTGGCCCATGAGTCTTTTGTGCTAATGTTTAAGATGAGTATCCCCTCAATGCTTTTTAGGGTCTCAAGGTTTTTCTTTAGAAACTGACCACACTTGCAGGATCCATGAGGAAGTGCCAGGAAGCCCCAGCAGTGAGGCAGTAAATGGAAGGAGATCCTCATGAAAGGCAGTGATTTCACTGGAAATTACTTGTTTTGTCCTTTAAGAGAAAGCTTACATTCAACAATGGCAACTACTCCTGGGAGGCAGCAGAGATATAAAGGGGCAAATCAGAACACGGTAAGAACCTTCAGTCTCCTTTGTAGAGTGCATGAAAGAAGGAAGTAGAGGTCACACTCTTAGAGCAAAGCCCAGAATTAAAAACTAAAGAATTAAGATTACTATCTTCCTGAACACTCAATATAAATTTTCTCTTAATACAATGTAGCGTGATGCAACATGAACAACCAGGAAAAGGATAGTGCCTCATTTTACAATAGACATTCTGGTTTTCCACCCTAATGCTATTTTTCTAACCAGTTATTTCGTTAGGGTTTTAGACAAACTGCACATAGTTCTTCCCAGCATACCAGGACAAACACCAAGATGTGCCACTCCCAGCCGGATTCCCTGCTAAAAACTAAACGGTGAGGGGAAATCATAGGTTTGTAATCAACAGCATCTCAAACAGGAGCCATGGGTAGAAATGACTACCCTCTGGAAAATATGGCCACGACGCACACAGATCAAGGCCTTGGAATGTGAGGTATTTCCCTCCTGCAAATGGGAAACAATCTAATCATACCAGTGGCAATAAAAGGGGATGTTCAAATTAATGTCCACTTTTTCACCATTTGGCAAGATATTAAAATAATAAAACACCAGGGTTCCAGGAAAACACAGTATATGTACAAAAAAGCTTATTTACACTACTTAAAAGCTGACAAGTACAGCTCTGTGGTTCTAATACCTTTGGAAATTCCTCCTAAGAGGGACCTCTACTCCACTGAGCCCCGCCAGCTCAGATACTTCTCATGCCTTTGAAAGGATCTGGGGTGTGCTGGGCTTCTCAGATGGTTACTGATCATTAGTACGTAAGTGTCTGAATCATAATTCCTTTTCCTCATTCAAGAGTTGAAATGTCAGTGGACTTCTCCCCTCACCATATTCCCCATGACCTCCAACCCAGCTGCCCTCCGCAAATGCCTGTTGGGACTAGTCAGACCATGCCTACTTCTAGATATCTGTGGATGATCAGCATACTATGATTATTGGAATTTTCAGATAAGAATAACGTCGCTGTAACATTTTTTAAATTTATACTGCGTGTATGTTGAAGAAAGATACTATCAAAAGCTACCAGAATGAAATTTCTATGCCACATACAGAGAGCGCTAGTTGTGGTAATGACAGCAAGTATATACGTAAGTCTTGCGCCAGGCACTGTATTGTTTTAAACATTTAAATTCTCACAATTACCTTTTGAAGAGGTACTACTTCTCTCCCCCATCTCACAGATCATGACACTGAGGTAACCTGCCTAGGATCACACAGCTTGTAAGTGGCAGATCCAAGTCAGGCTTTGCCTAGGAAATCTGGCTCAAGAGCCTGTACTTTCAACCATGTGCCTGAAAAGTGAACAAAAAGTGATCCTTTGCTCAATAAAAAGACTGATAGCGAGGACTATTAGTGCAAAAATGTTAACAGACACTCCAACTCACCTGCATCACTGGCAAGTTACATTCTCATAAGTATTTCTATCATTTACACTGAACAGGATGATCCTCTCACAGTTCTATTAAAAAAAAAAAAAAGTCTCCCCAGGCAAGCCCAAAAAACCCCTATTATACTTTACCTGGGGGGAAAAATGTATTCCTTCCAGGACTTTTCAGTAGCTTTTAAGAGAATCTTTGTGCTGCAGAAAACTGAGTGAGGGATACTGAGGGTTACAAAATTATCTTAAATATTTAAAAGACAAGCTCTTGCTAAAACTTGATATGTGTTAAAATTACAAGTTTTTTAGTTTACATGAAAAGGAAAAAGTGTGATTATAACACAGCCTTAACACTTTGGCTATGGGGGATCTGGTATTCCTTCTAGATAACCACACTGGATAGAAAAAATTATAAGGAGGTTTCTGGCACTAAGACTTCTAAGGCAACAAAAGGTTAACTGTCACATTCTTATGATACAAGGAAAATTCCATATTTAAATAATGGCTGTGTTTTCAACTTATTTTTAATGAGATCTTACAAATATCAGGAATTTAAAGAAGAAATATTTCATGCACTTTTAAACCAACTTTTAAGACAAGTTAATTTTAGAACTGGCCAGTTTTCAACATCAAAGTTTTATGAAATTGTTTTACAAACCAAAGTGTCTAACGGAAGAAGGCCCACAGCTTAGACCATATACTACAGCCATGTAATTTATTCAGTTGAAAATGAGAATCTGACTCAGAAATTCACTATTATGATAAATCCTGGTAACTTTTGAGTCTATTTTCTTCATTTCCTTTACATATCCCCACAACCAATCTTTAATTTATGCTAACATAGGAATCTATAAGAAAAAATTCAAGTTTGGCAATTAGTTTTTTCAGAGATTAGATACATTAAAATTTGATTCTATCCAAGATGGATTTTAAGGCATGATATAAAAATTCAGTATTTCCTACCAAAGTGTAGTATACAAGATGATCTTAGAATTTTAACAGAATTATCTACATGTCAAGGCATATTTGTTTTCCATTGGTAGTACTGACATAAAAAGTGGAAAAATGGTACACATGTGAAAATATGGTAAAGAGTGTGATGGTATGTAAAATAAAGTTTTGGAAACTAATTTAATTAACTCCATTACTAAAATCATTTAAATGGTTTCCATATTCACAAAATTGTTTTTGTCATTAGGAGGTGATGGTTTTAACCTAAAACCTACTGTTAAAGAGTATTTAATAGGTAAATGCAGTCATACTAATAGACCTAAAAATTTTACCAAGAGGTAGGGATAGTTGTTAAAAATGGGGGGTACCGGGCTTCCCTGGTGGCGCAGTGGTTGAGAGTCCGCCTGCCGATGCAGGGGACATGGGTTCGTGCCCCGATCCGGGAAGATCCCACATGCCGCGGAGCAGCTAGGCCCGTGAGCCATGGCCACTGAGCCTGCATGTCCAGAGCCTGTGCTCCACAAAGGGAGAAGCCACAACAGTGAGAGGCCTGCATACCGCAAAAAAAAGAAAAAAAAAAAAAAAATGGGGGGCACCATTAGCCCTGTGCAGGACTGCAGGTTGATTAGGAAGGAATGCTGGAAGCCAGGCTGCCAGAACAATACCATCCAAACTTAAAAGATTTCTATCAAAAAACAAATTACAGATGGATGGTAGTGATGACTACACAACAACATGGATGTACTTAGTGCCACAGAACTGTACTTACGGTAAAAATGGTAAACTGTATGTTAGGTATATTTAATAATTTTTTAAATACCAAAAAAAAAAAACCCCAGCAAATTACAAATCTCTATTAATATGAAGGGAAAAAATGATTTCCACCTAAAGTCCCAAAGAAAGTAAACCGGAAAAAAACCCTGTTTGAGTCTATAAAGGTTAAATCTCTTGAGTGAAGAATAAACAAATGAGTTGAGCTGTTTCTCCTCTGATCTCAGTATCAACTATCCATGGTAAAAACACCAAGATATCCTGGAAAACTAAAAATATATAGATCACCTATATGACTTAAACTACTGAAACTTTCATTTTTTTTACTTCTATTCACTCTTTGTTGAATGGAGTACAGTAAATGTACACAAACTGTAAATACAGAATATTAAGAGCCTAGTAACTAAGTCAGAACCAGGTAAAGGTAATTAAGGCAGCTTAGCTGTTTTATTTCTCCTGGCTATTGGCAAGGCACCAGCCTCCTGTTCTATTTCTGAATTCCCTCTATCAGGCATTTTAATTGTTTTAATAGCAACCATATTAATACAATTCCAAAGCAAACACTAAATTTGTCCCAACTTAGAAACAGGGTCTTCAGAATTCTCTCTGGCAAATTCCCTGTTGGAGGCCATCACCGGATACAGATCAAAACACTGACCTGAATTTAAACATTATCAACTTCTCTAGACATCTGCCAATCTCTTCTCTGCTACGAGTACTACCAAATGTGAACCAGTGCAGCACAAGCTATAGAAAAAATTCACAACTTAAAAGGAAAAATCTAATTTTAGATCCAAATTATAGGTTTCTTAAGGTATTTCCAATTCTCAATTCAGTTATTTTATATTAAAGAATATGTATCTATATAAAAGAATTTAAATGTGTATCTTCAACATAACCAATAGTAAGTACAACCTGCTCAAATAGGGGTGCAACTCTATTTTTTAAATTAGAAATTCAGACCCGCTAATGAAGATATTCATTTAGCTGATTTTAGTAAGTTCCATATCCTTTGCCCACAGTCCATCTTCATATCTATATTCCTGTCTGTTGTCTTTGCTACTTAGCACCAATCTAAAATTACTATTTATAGATTTTCCCCATGAAAACCAAGTAGGGACACACCATCTAGTCCTGTAAATAGGCTTCAGACCAGTGAATTCTACTTTCTTGGTCTCACTGATATCTCAGGTCTCTGGTTCCACATCTATAAAGAGTCCCTTCCAAACTTACAGAAGAGACCTTTACTGGTCTATAAATTCTAGAAAACTGAAAGACAAAAACACTCTGATGCTTTACATTTCCAAAGATTTCTAGAAATAAAGACATCTTTAGCTTTCACAGCTCTTACTTCCCTTAGTTTCTCCCCCTTGCTAATCCTATTCTAATCACTTTTCTTAGACCACTAGAGATCTGGCCTAAGCCTAGTTTTCTCTCTGCAAGGGGGAAAACAAATACCCATTTGGTTGTCTCCATATAAAGAGTTCAGTGTCTCCTTTTTTGTTGTTGTTAAAGAGAAATGTAAGAGAAAAATGGCTACAATTACCCAATTCAACTCTATCTCCATCTACAGTGGATACTGGACAAATATATCTTAGCTGCTTAAGAAATTTCTGTTTGAAAACACTGTTTAGTATGCAGCTATTGGTTTAGTGTTTAGAACACACAGTACATCTTTAAGATTACAGAAATTCTTTCAAACTTGTTTCCCTATAGAAACTTCAGATGAAATATGCCAGACTGCTGGTTTAAAACAGAGGGATTATTTGGCATAATAATAAGAGATCATGCACATTTGTGATTATGCTTCTACCTTTTCTTCAAAGGTATGGACTATATCAAATTGTTACTTTTATACTCAACAATCATGATTTTATCTTTTTCTTTCTTCTTTTTCTCCATGGCTTCTGAAACAAATCAAATTTAGTTTATCCCACAAGAGCACATTTGCCCAAGCACTTAACTACATCAGAAGTATCCACTGTCAAAACCATTTCTATGTTAGGATAAAACTCACCTGGATCATTACCCAAAGCCTTAGAATTACATAACTCAGGTGACTCTTTGCTTTGCCTGGTTTAAATCTTCCTGAACCTTAGATTTCAAACTTTCGAAAATACCTGCATGAACAAATTCACTAATCTGAAACAAGTTCTCTGAAAATCTTTTAAGATACTTCCTTAAAACCCCTCAACCACACTATGAACTTCTTTCAACCTGTTATAATCAAAGAATTTTTAAAATACTATATTTCTGTTTGCAGGAAAGAATATGTTCTATTCAAGTGAAACATTTTTTTTAAATTGTGTGTTTATTATGATCAAAAAGCATTGACTGAGTTCCCCAGAAGAAATTCCACTTGCTTTTGCAGAAATTGGTACATTACCTTAAGGAAGCTGACCGAAGACTACTGATTTTCAATCTCCATTAATCTTTTCATAATTAATTCCATAGTAACTAAGATATTTCAAACTGCATTACTTAGAAATCCATAAAAAGTTGCTCTCTTTAAAAGTTCCAAGTTTCCAAAAGTGTCAAACTGACATTGTATCACATTTAAAAGGTAAGTTGGAGCCTAAAATATGAAAGCAACTTAAAAAATCTTGGGACAAACTTGCCTCCACAGGCAATCAATCAGATTTTTCACTAACAATACAAAGCTAAAAATGGAAAATAAGAAATCAAATCTTAGGGACAGATGGACCATGTAGAAAAATAGTGAGCTAAGTTACAAGCCCCAAAAACAATGATACCTGAGGCAGAAGATAAAGCAGAAAAGAGATTGATTTTAATTACACAAATGTAAAAAAAGAAAAAAAAGAAAAAGAAGCATGTGATGAAATATTAAAGCTAAAAATGAAATAATTAAAATCCATACACTTATAAGAAATTGGCTGCAGGAGGGTCTCAAGTCTAGAAGTATATCAGACCTCTATACTACAAAACCTCATTTTTTAAGAATATATTGATTAGTCACTTATTTGAATTTTATCATGCTCAGATTATATATTCCCTGATAGGGCAAATAGGAAAATAAGTGATTTTTTCATCTCCTCTATACACTATTACAAAGAATAATTTTCTACCATCTTGAAATTTTTCAAAGCTTTTTGAGAAACACACACAAATAATTTGGATTTAGTCGATTTTATTTACAGCTTGTTTTTTTTTACATTTCAGAGCATTACACAATTACATTTTCTCATTTTCTGACCTGCAAACAGATACCTTAAATGGAAATATTTTTTAAAAATTATCAAACTAGGTACATCCAAAATGCAACAATTACATATATGACAATTAATTCACAAAGTGTAATTTACCAGGACGTATCCTAAGAATTTAGGAAGAGCCAGTCAGGAGAAATCTGACCAAATTTAGCAATCACCTATTTACATATCCAAAGACAAACCTATCTAACGTCCCAAACCAGAAGTCTGAAAGTTTTTGTTAAGTCCCCAATGGACAAGAGAGAGAGCGATGATTCAGACCTAGCCAGCCTTGACAGTCTTAATCCCAAATACTGGGCTATTTCCCCAGCGTGCAATTCAACAGCAAGCATCTCAGTTTGTCAAACATCTTACGTATCAAACTCCCATGCCATTATGCACACAGAAAGGCTAAGTGTTCATTAATTAAAAAACAAGTAGTCATTAAATATCCTCACTATTCCCCCTAGCTCACCCGCCCTTACTATGATCCCAGATATGCAACCTGTGTCACACAGTGACAGGCTTTATTTGATACATGTATGTATCTATGCGTACGCACACACATATATTTACATGTGTGTATATACGTATACACATACACACAGTACTAGGTACAAATGGCAATTAACAGTCCCTGCAAAAATTCATTTTCAGTTGAGGCTATGGCTCCTATGCCTTGGGGTGGTTTTAGACTTCAAAACTGAAAAATACTAAAATCTCACTTCCTTAAGACAAAATTTGATTGCTTGTTCAGTTTAAGCTTCTCAGTCTAAAAATGGCTGTAAGGTTAAGTATAAAAAAGCAGCCAACTGAGTGCAAGTTCTCTCCCCAATTTGGCCAAGCTATCTCGTAGAAGTTACCCCTAACTAGACTAGAAAATCTGTGGCACCTTCCAAAGGTTCTTGCCTACCTTACTGTCCATGTTCACGTTTCAAACTGTGTCAACAGAGCCCGCACTTCAGGGGTCAGCTGTTGGGCAGCCTTAGCTGCCTCTGTGATAGCCTTGCGATACAGGCCCTTTCTCTTCTTATTAAAGCGTGACTGGAAGTTTTCTAAAAAGGGGGAGAGTTGCGAAAGAGCCAGGAAAGATGTTGTTGGAGACCCGAACCATGAAATACGGGCCTCCTGTCGGACTAAAAGGCCGTTATCTTTCCGGCTCACAGTTATAGTAAGAATACGGGCTGGCCACCAGGGGAAGCCATATATCTTGGCCCAAACAATGTCCCCTACACATATGGTCCTGCCGTCTGGTGTGACGCACTTAGAGACGTTTTTGGAAAAGACTTTCATTTTCAAGGAATTACTGAGCTTTTTCTCTTCCTTTGAAGAGGAGGAAGTAGAGGATGTGGAAGGTGCATGCATACAGCCTGGAGGAAAATCAAAGCTTTCAGAAGAACTACACTCAGAGTTGGAGGATTTCAAATCATCTGTGCTATCAATGCTACACACTGAAGCACTGGAAGAGTCAGACTTCTTTTGATTTAGGGTCATGTAAACAGAGACATTGCTTTTGCTGCCCTTTTTGCCCAGTGTCTGTGGTTCATCCTGCTCACCAGGCACAAGCACTTCAGTTGTGTCCTGAACCTCACTGCTGGCCTCTTCAGGGCCTTTGGAGGGACTCTGATTTTCTGAAGGGGCCTCACCTGCTGAGCGGGTAGAGGTGCAGCGGGACTGGGGCTTTGGTGCCATCTTGCCGCTCCGCATTTTCTCCAGTCCTGTCTTCAGAGAAGAGTCATTTTCTTCATTCCTGTACCTCTGTGGTTTTAAACGAACCCGGGGTGGAAGGGAACCTGAGCTAGGATTCTGGTATCGACGTGTGAAATGGACTTTTGAATGTGCATTTTTGGATGTAGAGGTTTCATTTTGCTTCTTCTGTGCCTTTTCTTTGGCAATTTTCAGCACTTCCCGAGCTTTTGCATGATCCATGTTCTTATTCTGGAGCACTTTTTTAGTACTTAACTGAGCTTTTGATGTATTTGCCTGAGCAGAAACTTTGACTACTCTGCCTCTGCTGTGAGCAATAGTTGAAACCTTAACCACAGCATTTCTTTTCTGGCTTTCATTTTGGTTTTTCCCATCCACCTTATGGTCAGTTTTCAGTTTTTTGTTCACAGTAGTTACACTTTCATTTCTCCGTTTTTTATCTTCATATTTAGAAGAGTCACTTGCACTACTACCTTTTCTAATTTCTTTTTTTTCAGCAACGACACTGTTTTTACACTTGTCACACAAGACTTGTCTGGGTCGTAGTTTAATAGCATTCATTATTGAAGTAGGTTCTTCCCTGTACATTTTTCGTTTGGGTCGCTTAATTTTCCGAGGAGGTGGCTGAGGTATTGATTGGTTATATGTGTCCCTGATAAACAAAGGGGGAGGATAAGGTGCTCCTTCATGGAAGAGAGGTGGTGGTTTGCAAGTCCACAGGCTTTCAGCCAAGCTCAGCTCAGGAGGCGGGACAGGAGAAGGGTCTTCGGGAACAGCACCATTCACGTCACGCTTGACATCTGTCCCTTGGAATGTATTATTTTGGAGCTGCATGGCTTCAGGTTTATCCTTATATTCCCTTTTGGGAAATACTGTCACAGGGATCCCATGGGGCCCAAACCTTTGAAAGAAATGAAAGGAGAAAAGAAGCCATTAAGTTAGTGTCTATAATTCAGTTTCTTGAAACACCACCTAATGTTTATTTATACGACCTTTCCTGAAAAGTATTTCACTTTAAAAAACAAAACCAAAAACCTAAAGACAACCTCCCCGAGTCCCAAAGCCCTCCATTTTTGGGGGGCTTACATTTTAGGTCTACACTCAAAAAGAAATACTCAATAGTTGCTCTAAGCAATGCCATAATAGCTGATGTTATTTAAAATAGATCTTTCCAGTCTTGAATCAGTAAGGATGTTCTATCAGATAGCTTAATAGTTAATATCATTTGATATAATGTTCGCTCAACTATAGACAACATGTCTAGTAAATGCAACTATAAATTTGTAACATACGTATCTTCCTCTGGTTATAATGGCTTTCAAAAGCTTCACAAAACAAATACAGCCCTAACTACCCCAAAATATTGAATCAGTAAAATTCCAACTCAACTTTATTGTTTAAACACTATAAAGATTCAAAGGCATTTGCTTCTCTACTGTTCTACCCTAACTCTTAAGGCCTTCATCCAACCCAGCCACCCCCCCAAGAAAAAAACCACAAAAATACTAGAAATTCAGATACTCAAATAACCTCAAAAGCAGACAGTTATAAGGCTATAGCTTTCTAGCTTTTTAAAATCACATCATACATTAAGAAATATTTTCACATTGCAATCCAATAAAATGTTTATGCATGTATATATACATGCATGCACATAAATACACACACTTAAGCAAAAGTTTCATTAAATACTTGACCTTATATTATGTGATACATAATTATATTTTTTTCCTACTCTGGTCTATTTTCATTTGTTTTGATGCTAGTCAGATGCATTAAATGGATTTCAAAACTCCCTTACAGGTCCAGACCCAGTTTGCAAAGCACTGGTATAGAACACAAATCTCTACAATTATCAGTTTCTAATAAAACAGGGGTCAAGTAACCTTGTTTCTCCTGTAGACTTAGAAATAACTGTGGTTTAATCTGCCTGGGCTAAACATCAAGAACCCTTAAATCTAAACTTGCTATACTCAGATTCCTGCATATAAAAATAAAATCAGACTACCAAATGATTTCATCATGTACATGCTAACATGCTAATTTTAGGCACTCACTGAGTCAAACAGTACTGAACACAATACATTTCTAACATCAATCCTCTAAAGCAGAGGTGCTTAGAACCTAAGGACTGGCTTCAAGTAGTTGGGTAGAACCCCTGACATTATTAGATGCAAATGTTTTGTAAAGTTCTCTTTTTCTGGAGAATGAGTCTTGGTTCTCAGAGTCTCTAAAATGTCTTTACGTCCCCAAAAAGATACAGAATTCTTTGTTGGAAAGAAATCTTGAGATTAAGTTCTTAGGGCTGCAGATACACCTAAACTTGGTTAGGGATATAGGAAGAGCCAACACCAGGATATCTGGTTCCAACACCTAAATGGTTTTTTTCTTGAAGTCTTGTTAGCTTGGCTACCACAAACCAACAACTTTTAGCAAATACAAACCACAAAGGAAGAGGAAAGCCTTTTTACCTGGAGTGGGACAAGTTTGGGTCTGGGCTAATCCACAAAGGAAGGACACATTCCTCACTATACCAAACTTTGCAAAAAGTAGCTTTCAATTCAACTATACTTCAATTAAAAATAAATAAATAAATAAATAAATAGCTTTCTATTCTAGCATAGTATTTCGTACCCAAGTGTTTGCTTCCTGACTACTTAACTGCAAGGCACTTTGAGCATCTGGCCTTAGCTTATATGG
Organism: Stenella coeruleoalba; assembly: GCF_951394435.1. Classification (NCBI taxonomy): domain Eukaryota; kingdom Metazoa; phylum Chordata; class Mammalia; order Artiodactyla; family Delphinidae; genus Stenella; species Stenella coeruleoalba. Next base: position 136,368,704 of record NC_137148.1, read on the forward strand.
AGGTGCTCAACAACCACTTTTTCAAGGTGACAGGAAGACAAAGGTTATTCTTGTGTTTTCATCTAGAACTACATAAAACAATATAACTTATGAGATGAGACCACTATTTGTATTAACAATAAAATTTTCTAACTTGTATAAGAAGCCATCATTTTGCCCCATTACACTTTCACTTGTTTCCATAACTGAGATAATAAATTTCCTCCTTTTATTAGGAATAACCAAACCTCGAGCATCTTAAAAGTTTTTTTACCAACTTTGTATCCTGAAGCAGTACTAAACCTCTCTAAATTCAGTTTTTGCATATGTAAAAGGGAGTAACACTATTTCCTACCTTAGAGAATTCAGGGGAGGATTAATAGGTCAACAAATGTTAGCCATTTTTCTTGGCTAAACTTTATTTAATTTACTTCATTTAAGTAATATGATCTTACTTTCAACTAATAATTTACCAGAGTTTGGGATCCTTTCTATAACTCTAATTCATTATCTCAATGTGAGGATGATCCAGCCAATTACTTTAAAGCTGTTTATATCAAATAAGCTGTGAAATCTGATACGTCTACCTTCATGGAGTTTAATAAGAACATTAATTTCACTTCTGGGTTTTTCTTCTTCCTTGCCTTTCCTTCTTAAGAATATAAAATACAAGGATTAAATGTTTTTAATAACATAGGGAGGCACTTAATTGTGTAATGATGAATGGAAACTGCAGGCACCAAAAGAAAAAGGGAAAATAAAAAGACTGGTAATTGTGGGTAGTGGATTGGCAAAAGCAGAAAAAAAATTTTTTTTAATTCATTTTTAACATCTTTATTGGAATATAATTGCTTTACAATGTTGTGTTAGTTTCTGCTGTATACCAAAGTGAATCAGCTATACATATACATATATCCCCATATCCCCTCCCTCTTGCATCTCCCTCCCACTCTCCCTATCCCACCCCTCTAGGTGGTCACAAAGCACCGAGCTGATCTCCCTGTGCTATGTGGCTGCTTCCCACTAGCTATCTATTTTACAATTGGTAGTGTATATACGTCGATGCTCCTATCACTTCGCCCCAGCTTCCCCCTCCCCACCATGTGCTCAAGTCCATTCTCTGTGTCTACGTCTTTATTCCTGCCCTGCCACTAGGTTCATCAGTACCCTTTTTTTTTTTTAAGATTCCATATATATGTGTTAGCATACGGTATTTGTTTTTCTGACTTACTTCACTCTGTATGACAGACTCTAGGTAGAAAAATATTTTTAACTAATAATAAAACTTCCTCAAAGACCAGAAGGATAAATTATTGTAAGAGGAAAAGGGAAATCAGTGTCCCACTCCATCTTAGTAATCATTCTGTTTCCCTTCCATGGACAACATTTAATACCATGGCCATGTTTTCAAACTGGCTGTGGAGAGGTTGGTTGCGAAATCAAATTTCATGGGTCACAGCTATGATTTAAATTAAAAAACAGTGTTAAGTATATGTAACTGCAATGAATCTGTTTCATGTATCCATGTATATATAGGAGTCTACAGATAAAATATATCTGTAACTATGCTCAAAAGTTTGAAAGCCACTGACTTATGAAACTATTACCTTAATAAGAATATAAAGTAGCAACAAAATTATGGTCTCCTAAAACCCCTAAAATCTAATTTCTCAAATATAGTCGGGGAAATCTGCAACACAACAACACTCGGTGATGTTTGAAAATGGGGTAGGGCGCCTCAAGACTGAATGGTAAGACTCTCCTAGAGTGGAACCCAGGATCTAAATTTTTAGCAAGCATGTCTGCTTTAGCTTTTTCTAAGGTGAAGATATTTATGTCCCATATGAATGCTCACCAAAGAGTGACCTCAGCAGAGGAAGAATTTAATGATCAGTGGAGATGTGCAAAGCTGACTAGTGTCCCTTGCTTGAGCTTTTCCTAAAAGAACTTTTTACAAATACTCCATGAGTTGAGTAGTAAGACTCAAATTATCTCTGCTCCTTCCCCTCCCCTTCTTTGTGCAGCATGAATGTATTTATTAATGTATTAGTGACTCATTCTAACCCTTACCCATTTACAACTTTTTGTACCCAAAATTTCTAAAGGAAAATTACTCAGGTATTACGGCTTAATTTAAAATAGCTTTTTGGGAAAACTAGGTAAAATATATAAGAGACCTCTCTGCACTATTTTTGCAAATTCCTGTGAATCTATAAAAAGTTTTAAAACTAGCTATCATCTTAATAATTTAGGAGTAGTGAGTGTCAAAATTCTGAGGAGGGAGAATACTGGGGCTTCCTAGTTATTTTTGTGTCAAAGCAAGAGAAAATCACTGTGAAAAAGAATCTTCAGCGGGCTTCCCTGGTGGGACAGTGGTTGAGAGTCCGCCTGCCGATGCAGGGGACACAGGTTCGTGCCCCGGTCCGGGAAGATCCCACATGCCGCGGAGCGGCTGGGCCCATGAGCCATGGCCGCTGAGCCTGCCCGTCCGGAGCCTGTGCTCCGCAACGGGAGAGGCCACAACAGTGAGAGGCCCGCGTACCAAAAAAAAAAAAAAAAAAAAAGAATCTTCAGCTAATGTAAATGGGAAACAAATGCTCAGAAAAAAAGTTCAGGCGTGTTAGTTGAGACAGGCCCCAGTGTTCTTTCTGGACCAAACCTCCCTCCAATAAATATATCAAGGAAAGACAAAAAGAAAGCTTTCCCTCTCTTAATTCTTTTCTCTTAAAGAAGCTACAGTAGGAAAAAATTACATGCAACTAACTCATTTAAAAAAAATCTAGATGTATTTCGTTTCAAGCAGATGTTTTCAGAAACTACCTCCCTCCTTAAATTAGCAACAGGTTCAATCATAAAGGAGGGAAAACTGTGAAGCAAGCTTATTCTGTTTCACATTGCATCTCTGCAAGATTGGTTATTATGGCAGAGTTTAATCTCAGGACAAATGAAATTAGTTCACAATAGAAAATTTTACAAAATAAAATGTATATCTACGCCTCAAAAAATTAAAAATACAAGCCAGCACATCCACTTCTGGGTATATAGCCAAAATAATTGAGAAAAAAGGATCTCAAAGAGATATCTGCACACCCATGTACATAGTAGCATTCACCATAGCCAAAACGTAGAAACAGCCCAAATGCCTCTTAAAAGACAAATGGATAAACAAAATGTGGTACATACATACAATGCAACACTATTCAGCCTTCAAAAAGAAATCCTGTCACATGCTACAACACGTATGAACCTTGAAAACATTATGCTAAGTGAAATAAGTCCATCACAAAAAGATAGTGTATGATTCCGCTTATATAAGATATCTGAAGTAGTCAAATTTATAGAAAGAAAAAGTAGAATGGTTGCCGGGGACTTGGGGGAGAGAAAAATCAGGAGTTGTTTAAGGGGTATAGAGTTTTAGCTCTGCAAGATAAAAAGTTCTGGAGATCTGCTTCACAACAATGCGAATGTACTTAACACTGCTGAACTATATACACTTAAAAATGATTAAAATGGGCTTCCCTGGTGGCGCAGTGGTTGAGAGTCCGCCTGCTGATGCAGGGGACACGGGCTCGTGCCCCGGTCTGGGAAGATCCCACATGCCACCCCACATGCCACGGAGCGGCTAGGCCCGTGAGCCATGGCTGCTGAACCTGTGCATCCAGAGCCTGTGCTCCGTGATGGGAGAGGCCACAACAGTGAGAGGCCCGCGTACCGCGCAAAAAAAAAAAAAAAAATTATTAAAATGGTATATTTTATGTTTTTTACCACAATTAAAAATGTTTTTAATCGTCTATCTACCTAATGAAGAGGGGCAAGTTTGACGAGAAGCAGTATATTTCCATGATAGTAAAGGAATTATTAGTCCAGGGGAAATAGTAATTACACTGGAGAATAACAGGACAACACCCTGACCTGAGGAAGGACTCAAGTGAACATTCACCAATGAGGGCACATGAAGATCACATGCCCACAGATATGGTGCCCTGAGCACACAACATTGTGTGTATAACCTGAGCCTCTCCTAAGCAAGTATCAGACAACCCTAAATTGAGAAATAGTCCCCATTACATATATTCTATATTATATTGCAACTAAATGCAATAATACATGATCTTTTACTGGACGAAAAAAGTTTTAAAGGACATTTCTGAGAAAATTGACAGAGTAATGTAATATGGGCTACAAAACAGATAAAAGTTCTCTTATCAATGTTTCCTGAATTTGAAAACTATATTGTGGTTATGTACGAGAATATCTTTGATCCTGGGAAATAAATACTCAAGTAAAATCAGTGCATCTAGATAAAGAGTTTGAGTTCTCTGCTTTGAAATTATTTCAAAATAAAGTTTAAAAATTATTTTTAAAAGTATAACCTTAAATTTAGTTTACACCTCAGTTCCATCAAAACTTTCAAGGAGGGACTTCTCTGGCGGTCCAGTGATTAAGACTCCGGGCATCTATTGCAGGGAGCACGGGTTTGATCCCTGGTTGGGGAACTAAGATCCCACATGCTGTGGCATGGCCAAGAAAAAAAAAAAAACTTTCAAGCAAAGAAAGTATATAAAAAAGATTTGTTCTACTTAAGCATAAATGCCAGCAAACTCACCTGAAGTACCACTAAGCGCAAAATCTATTCAAATACAAGTATGCTAATTAGTCACATAGTATAAAACTAGGTCCCAACCCTAGGACCTAACTGCAGTAGGTGAGACCACAGTCACTGCCAAAAGAGGCTATAGACTAGAGGGAAAGAAAGCACTGAGGATTAGTGATTAGGCAATGAGCTTTGCAGGAAACTGACACCTGGAAGGGTCCAAGCACATTAAGCAAAACAGTAGAGGCAGAGAGTGGTTGCCCATTTCTGAATGTTGGTAACCAACTTAAGTTAGTTTAAAAAAGTGAAACACTGAGGTGCAGAAAAGCCAACAGGTGAAAAGATGCAGCGTAGGAATTACCAGTCAGCAAACAGCCCCCCTCCATAGGAGACAGGTAAGGATTCAGAGACTTAAGCAATAAAATACAGATAACCACCTGGTGGAAAAAGAGGGCATGTTGGTGAGTGTATTAAGGGAGGGTTAGGTAACAGTGTGATGGATGAAGAATACTAGTCTCAAAAATAAATAAATAAATAATGGTTCTGAGGAACCTAGGGGCAGGACAGGAGTAAAGAGGCAGACTTAGAGAATGGACTTGAGGATACAGGGAGGGGGAAGGGTAAGCTGGGACAAAGTGAGAGAGTGGCATGGACATATACACACTACCAAATGTAAAATAGATAGCTAGTGGGAAGCAGTTGCATAGCATAGGGAGATCAGCTCGGTGCTTTGTGACCACCTAGACGGGTGGGATAGGGAGGGCAGGAGAGAAGGAGACGCAAGAGGGAGGGGATATGGGGATATATGTACAGCTGATTCACTTAGTTATAAAGCAGAAACTAACACACCATTGTAAAGCAATTATACTCCAATAAAGATGTTAAAAAAAAAATACTAGTCTCTTAAAAAGACAAGACCAGTGAAGGCTTCTGATTAAATATAGTGATGGGACCAAAAGTGTACATCACTTTGTTAAAAAGTTTAGCTGTACTAGTCTGTTTCCACCATTTAATAAGTACAAAGAACACAAAAACATCTTCCTTTCCCTAACTTTGAAGTATGTCATTCTCAAATGTGAGCCCTTCTCAATTATGGTTTTTTTAATTTTTATTTATTTGGATGCATCGAGTATTAGGTGGCTCGTGGGATCTTTCGTTGTGGCGCGAGGGCTTCTCTAATTGTGGCGTGCAGGCTCCAGAGCACACGGGCTCAGTAGTTGGTGACCGGCAGGCTCTAGAGTGTGCGGGGCTTAGTTCGCTTGCGAGGGCTTAGTTGCCCTGCGGCAATGTGGGATCTTAGTTCCCCGACCAGGCATCGAACCCTAGTCCCCTCCATTGGAAGTCGGATTCTTAACCACTGGACCACCAGGGAAGTCCCTCAATTATGATTTAGAAGCATGTAAGAAACAGAGAGACTAAGGACTAAATTTCCCTAATGAGACTGTAACTTTCTCTTCATGACAAAGCCCATAATTTCCTCATAAGCCACCTGCCCCAAGGGGTATTGGGAAGAAAAGATTGAGACACATCCCCTACCATCCATCACAAAACTCCTAGTTATCTCATTCTCTCGTAAAATATGTCATCCTTCCTTATTAAAAGGGGAAAGTCATACTTCACCAGTATTACCTGAAGCTTCCACAGACTTTTTCAAGGTATTTTGAAGATGCAGATTATACTGTAGGCCACAATACATTTAGGTTGAGTGGCTATTCAAGCAAACCGATTTAAGTGACTATAATAGCTGCTGTCATCTTAGTGCTGCCACTTAGTAGCTACTTCATAGAAGTATTATTAGCCAACAACTATATAGCATTTACTATGTGCCAGGCACTATTCTAAATACGTACTTATTTGCATCAGTTGATTTAATCATCAGTTTATAGCTGATGAAACTAAAGCACAGAGTGTAGTGGCCTTCCCAAGATCACACAGCTAGTGAGCAGTAGAGCCAGGACATGAACCCAGGCAGTCGGCCCAGTCAGGTTCTTAACCACTACTACTACTATTACTGCTTCCCTCACGTCAAGTTACTTAACGCCCCTCCCTCCACCTCCATGCCCCACTAAGGAAGTGGAGGAGCTGACAGGTACACATACTCTTTTCTGAACCCCATGGAGGTGAACAGGCTTCAGAATTCAGAATTTTCCCAGTTTTCAAAAGATAATAAGCACCCTATCATCAAGCATATTACTATTTCAGCAGTAAAATGAAATGAAAGAACATTCACGCTAAATAGGATAAATACATACAATATGCTCACATAATTTCAGTCAGGTTAGGGTCTGCCACCAAAAAATTAACAGGAAGTTCAGTTTTCAGAGCTTTTTGGATATTGGAATTGCAGTTAAGTAACTTGACAGAATTGTCAAGATTAACTTCAAGATTAATTAATATACATAACTGCTTACCATACAGCCTAGTACACAGTAAGTAGGCATGATACATGGTAATTATTATTAAAGTAAAATTAAAACATACTCAACTTTGTTAACTAAGTAGATGGATGGTGTTTTTAATTAAAAGCCCCAAGTATTACAAGGGTAATCTGCAGGGACTGTGGGTACCCAAATGGGTGAGGAGGGAGGGAGGATGACTTTATCAACATACAAACAAAACATCCACCAATTATGAACAAGAATGCCAGGAAGTATCTTTTAAAATTAACTGAGGGTGAGCTGCATAAAAGTCTTAAAAGAACATCTCTGTAACCATAAGAATTTACTCAATCTTTTAAAAAGTCTATGCAATCCCCTTTTACAAATATAGCTTTGCTTTTGGAGGGAGGGAAAAAAGAAGTTAAACCCGAATAATTCAGATTTTAAGCTCCCACTCACGTACCTTCAAACAATCCTCTAAAAACAACTTACCTGGATATTTTGGAAATAAAGATGGAAACAACTATAGAGAAAACACTGACGCTTCAGCCTTTTTAAAAGCAAAAATAGTCACAACATCTGTATGGTACTCATACTATTTAACTCCCTAACAGTAAATTCTTCTTTTAAAATAACCATCCAAGAAAATGATAATGACCACAAAGTGGCAAAATACTTTTAAGAGCAGACAGATGTTGACTTCACTTTTGTACAACATCACTTAGAGAAAGATACTTGACATTTTCCCAAGAAAATGAACACTGATATAAAAGAATCTTTTTAATTATTAACATAAATACTCATCACAGCTTTCAAACACTTGAAAAGAATTCCCTTGGTCCTGGCCCTAAGACACCAATAAGCAGTTTTACGTTCTCTATGTTTCCATTATGATTTCTATGTACTTTTGATATTTCTTTTGTATTATGTCCAATAGAGTCTACCACACAGAGGTCTAAGTTATTTCTCAACAGATGGACTTTTTCTAAAAGGCAAATTATTCAGTTTATTTCACTATTTCTATTTTACCAAAAACAGGTTGTCCAACAACTTACTATATGTTAGTCTTTAAATTCTTTTCCAATTCAATCATCCAGCACTTAATGCTGATCTCGTGCTCAACAAAATTCAAATCTGACATTTTGTGATTCCTCCCATGATGAAGTGGACTCCACTGTTGCCAGGGCCAGGCCAACCAAGGCAAAACATTTAAGACCTAGGACCATATATGAAGAAGAAACCCCATTTTCAAAAATGCCTGAAGAATTCACTAAATTGCACTGAAGAGCAATTCTTATTTTAAAACCAAGCAGCTATTCCTGGTTGAGTGAGGAACAGAGCGCTCTGCCATTTCTACCTACCAGGGTAACTCCCCACCAAAATCATAAGCTACATGGTAATGGCAAAATATAGAAATGTATTAGAACAGCGTTGTTATCAAACCTTAGAGAATTGTATATCATTCAGAAAAGCATCTTCAATTTCTCAGTGCTTTCCTATTCAAATCACAAAACGTAACTCTCACAAACTGCTGTGACTCCCAGCTGTTCATCTTATTCCATAAGCAAAAAGGCATCTTCGATACACCTACTAATATCTACCACTTATAGTTTTAGGCAATTTAATCTCTCTGAGCTTTCCTGTCTTTATCTGTGAAATGGGTATTAATAGAATTTACTTCATTCGATTTTCTAGAGTAAAATGAAACAATGTACACAAAGTGCACAGTGCCTAAAACAGGAGTGGGAAATACATAGTAGCTATTATTAATTACAAAGTAAAACTTGGCAACCTTCCTAGATGGTGGGAATAGGCAGAAAAGTGAAGTCAAATACTATAGAAGGTATGTGTTTTAAAAATCTAAAAAAACATTATTCTGTTTTAAGGCCACTTGGTACAAAGGGAGAGAGACAAAAATTATGGACTACTTAAATTTCTAGCGGGCAGCCAGATTTAAGAAACAATTTGCAAGTCTAATTACCAGTTCTACAAAAAGTATCTGGATCTGCCACCCAAGTGGCCCATCCCCATATGTACTGCTTACTTTACAATTACATTCCAATCAAATTACCCAACAACTTAAAAAACAGGTTTAACAAATTTACGGTCCCATTATTTTGGCAAAACTATCCCCTAAAAGTCAGTTATCTCCAAATATGCTCTAAGAATCATCTGCATCGGAATCACCTTGTTAAAAACAAACTGGTAGAGTGGAGCTCAGAAATCTTAAGCACATTTGTTTTGAGAACAACTGCCCAAAAGATGTTTAGCCAAAACATTCTATATTAAATGCACCCAGAGTATAACTTAACCTCCACTTTCCTGCAAGATCTGCCACTATAGCAAGCTCTGTTCTGCTGGTGTGCCTGAATTAATATGGGAATTAAGGTAGAACAGGACGAATAAATATCAAGAAATAAGGATGCACTTCAGAGGCACAAATAACGACTAAGAACATCTTTCATTTTTAATCAATGTGAAATTAACTCAGCCGTAACAGAGAAGATGAACACATAATACACAAATTCTTTAATGGCCCCCCACAGAAAAACTGATCTTATGAAGATTAAACCTTGTTTCATCAGGAGCTTTGCTTTAAAACAGTACACTGTGAAGTATGGTCTTATTTACACATAAAAGGCTGAAAATTAACCTTATTAGATACCCAACTCCAATAAAACATGCCTGGAATAATTTGTGTGTAACACATCTAGTTACCTAGTTCATGAAATTTATTTAATACTGTGATGTTACACAGAGTCCTTACATTCAAACTAGACTTTTAATGTCCAACAACTAATCATTTCCAAAAAAAATAAATCACTGCAGTCCAACAAGTGATGAACAGCTCACTCTCAATACTGTATATACTAGTACAGCAGTAGGTGTCCTAAAGCTGCCTGGGTCAGAAGGTGATTAGCACTTGTCTCAAAGCTATTTCACTGTGGAAACCCTTTATCAACACCTTGGGGTATAAGCAGAATAATCATCAAAAAATATTAAAAGTGTTTTAAATAGGTACAACTCAACACAATCATTCAAGCATACTACTTGAGGGCCTAAATTCTCAACCTGGACACTTAGTATAAGCTACTCATACCACTACTCACTGCTTCACCAGAATGGCTGTATATTTTTCCCACCAAAAGTAGGGCTATTGCACCATACGTTTCATGATCTCTGTAAAGAAAAAAAATCATTGTCTTGGTTTATATTTCCTTAAAAAAACAAGTAAATCTACAACTTGTCTTAAGAACTTAGTGAAATCTGAAGATTTCTAAAGAAATCACCTCAATTCTTTTTAATGCAACCCGCATACACACACAGAAAAGGCAGTATTTGTAAAAGATCAATTCTGAAATACAACCAGCTACAACCTTTAATAAGCATGTACCACAAAATTAAAATGCACAAGGGTTTTTAAGCATAAGCATTTACTTCATGATCCCTTAATTCGTATCACGTACCAAAAAAATGGAATCAGAAAGGTTTCTCAGGATTTCAAAGCAGCTTTATAACTTTAAAGATGTGGAGAACAGTAACAAACAGTTTAAATGATCCCTCTTGTAGGAAGCAACCACAGGTCCCATTAAATATGTCCCTTCAAGAATAGATTGAGAAGACTGAGAAACTACCATTTCAGAGGACTGGGCTGAAGGCTGGTTAAATTCTTCTAGGTTTGGAATTACTAAAGTTGGAGGTGTGTTTAAGGGATAGGCCTAGAAGTTTGCAGGCAGGCAAGAGATATCGTACCATTTCTACTGACCCAAAACAAGGCCCTTAGGGGACTACAGCTGTCCCTTCTGTTTGCTCTTGAGGGAAAAGGACTATTTTAAAAACGTTATGGAAATGCATCCAAGGGGATGCAATCGGAAAAAAATCCAGAATGTGGAAAATTCTACCAAAAAAAGTCTATGGAGGGCTTCCCTGGTGGTGCAGTGGTTGATAGTCCACCTGCCGATGCAGGGGACACGGGTTCGTGCCCCGGGGTTCGTGCCCCGGTCCGGGAGGATCCCACATGCCGTGGAGCGGCTGGGCCTGTAAGCCATGGCTGCTGAGCCTGTGCGTCAGGAGCACCGCAATGGGAGAGGCCACAGCAGTGAGAGGCCCGCATACCGCAAAAAAAAAAAAAAAAAAGTCTATGGATTAACAAATCAACTGCAAGGAAATAAAAGTAATGGCAGGAGAACTACAGATGAAAAACTCAGGAAACTTCTCAAACAACTGCAATGTATAAACTTTACTTGATTTCTAATTTGAACAAAACTTAGATGTTGATTTTGAGACACTGCACATGATGATGTAAAGGAATTGTTGCTATTAATTTCAGTGTGACAACAGTAGTACAATTGAATTTTTAAAGTTCTTATCGTTTTACAGATCTCTACTGAAATACTTATGGTAAAATTATATGTTTAGGATTTGCTTCAAAATAATCCATTGGAGCTGGGCATACAATGAAACACATTTGGCTAACAGCTGATAAATGTCGAAGCAAGGGACATTCATTTACCATAATATATAATACATGGATGTTAATTTACCATAATAAGAAAATTAAACAAATATTGTGGTACAACCACTGATTATTCTGTCTAAAATAAGATAGTTTAGCAACCTGAAGGAATGCTTATTATATAATGCTAAATGAAGAAACAAATGTACCTATGTCAAAATTTCAAAAGCATAAGGTTAAGGAACAAAAGAGAATAGGAAGACCAAACTGAATTTGTGAGTTAGTTGATTATCTACTTTATCTACTAGTATTAGACTACTCTCATTAGACATTGCTAATGAATTCAGTAGGCAGGTAATTTAAACCACCTAAGAGAGCTGCGTATAAAACAATAGTGGAGAGGCCTAGAATAAACTAGAGAATGCAATGCATACCTCAACTTAAAAGCATTCAAATAAATACTCCACTACATAAAATCCGTTTTTAACCAGATATTCAAATATCCTCATTTTTAGGGTGACCAAGTCATTTATTTGCCAAAGCAAGCTACTTTGAATGAAGAAAGGAGGTAAGAATCAAACCAGGATGGTACAGGAAAACCAGACCACCTGGTCACCCTATTCACTTTATCTATATAAACTGAGGCATTAAGTTTGTTTGCTTATTTGTGCTTAAAGTGAACTGCCTAAACTCAAAATGAATTAGCCTCATACACACTAGAGACTGAAGCCCAGCGAGGCACAGAGATTTGCTCAAAGTCATGGTGTTAATTGAAGAGGCAGGTGCTACAAGTCAGCACCCAGTACCCTGACACTGTCCAGATCAATCTACTATTTAGTACCATTTTCTTCTCTTTAGGTTTTGGTTTTCTTAAAATTACATGTGTCCTGCTCCTTTTTTCCACAAAAAGAGTCTCTTCAAAATGTGTTCATCAAATAATTCTAAAAATAAGGCAAAAAAATAATACAATAACAGGAAGGTGAAGAATGTCCAACAAATGCTTACAAAAGCAAACTCCTGATTAATCCACATGTATATGAAATCCTGTACTCTAAGATCAAACACTTTTTCTACATGCTGGACAACCCTAAGACATTTCTGTACCGTGCATGATGTCAGAATAAAAAAATTAATAAAAGCAGTAACTGGACCCTTGGAAGACCGGAGAAAAGCACACATACATCGATGCACCTAGTAGCCTCCCAAATGTTAATTCTTTCCTGATTATCTCACTGAAGAGGCAAGAACCAAGACCTCAGAGCCTACTACATTCCCAATAGACAGCTAAGGAAATGGGGAGTCTCCAGAGCAGCTTCTATGGCTATGAGCTGACTAAAGAATCTCTTTGGCTCCAACACCCATACACAACCTCTGTATTATCCCATATAGCTATTAACATCAAGATAAGCACTATATTTCAGAAATATGCAATTCTTTACTTACTGCTTAACAGGAAATCTGCCAGCCCAACTACCTTCCTAATATGAAATTAGAAAAAGCATAGACTTTAAAATCAGATCCAACTTACATCTGAGCCCTTACTTTGCCATTTACAAGCTAGCCAAACTGAAGGAACTTCAATTTCCTCCTATATAAATGAAAAATACCACCAGAATTATGGAGGTTAAAGCATGCGGTACAAAGCCTGGTACTTAACAGGCACTCAGTAGGAAGCTCTTGCTTTAATTTTTATTTTATATTGGAGTATAGTTGATATACAATATTGTGTTAGTTTCAGGTGTACAGCAAAGCGATTTAGTTATACATATACATATATCTATTCTTTTTCATATTCTTTTCCCATATAAGAGGAAGCTCTCGTTATTTCTACCTAATGGTTTCATTCAATGGCCAATTCAAATAGGATACAAACTATTTTTATTTTATTTTTTATTTATTTATTTTTTGGCTCTGTGCCGCCTTGTGGGGTCTTAGTTCCCCAACCAGGGATGGAACCTGGGTCCGGGCAGAGTACAGAGTGCTAACCACTGGACCGCCAGGGAATTCATGATACAAACTATTTTTAAAGCAACTGATGACTACAGTCACGGTCTTGGTAAAGTCTGTAAAGAGCTATCTCCTGGATCATCGGTTAACCCCAAAACTGTGCATGAAAGTATGCAATCAACGTAAGCACAGATTACAAAATATATTGGCAGATCTATTTTTCCAAATTATATTAAATTATGAAAAAAAGATACTCAACTAGTCAATCACTGGTCCAATAATAATTCCTTGAAGTGCTAAATTTTAAAAACACTGCTTCATTTCCTCAGCACTTCCACAATGTGTGTGACTCCCATATAAACTTCTAGAAGGCACAGACTGTGTCTCATACATATAATATTCAGAATAGCTAGGAGGGTGCCTTATACAGATGTGCTCAATAAATATTTGTTGAATGAAAAGTTGATATGGTTCCCTTAATGGCGTTTTAAAAAATACTTTAATGACAGGATCCTTTCACTTCAAAACATTAAATTGCAAAAGGTTCATAATAAGAACAGCACCCCCAACAAAAGAAGCTGCTGTTTATAAGCACTGTAGGTAAAACAGACCAAAACTCAAAAAACGAATGGCTTTCCCTATGAAAGAAAATTTTAAAAAACAAAACACCAAGACAATGAGCACCTCAAAAGAGGACAGCACTGTCCATTCCATTTCCAGAAACAACTTACCTTTTTGCACCTCCCTTTTGCAGATTTGAAATCCAGATTCTCACACAATCACTGGCCTTCGCTTCTGTTTGATTCAATAGCATACACACTACTGAACATACACATTCTCTCTCTTGCTATTATTAAATACATCAGTACTGGTCTTATTCTGCTTTATAATTCCGAAAAAAAAAAGTGCAAAAGTCCTAACGCAAAATTCTTTAAAGGAAAAAAAACTAATTAAAAAAAATTTTTTTGAGATTTAACAATGTTTGAAGTAACTGTAAAGGCTCCCATCTTTTCCCATACTTCAATTATGTATTTTAAATGGCTTTCTTCCCCAAATGAGAAGATTCTTGTGTCTTGATGGGAGGGCAAGCAGTTACAAGTAAAACGTACTAAAATAAGCCATTTCTCAACAGGTGAGAGACCATCAGAGTGTGTGCTGTTGCAGGAAACAGAATGGAGAGCCGTGAATGGGAGTCTCTGCACTTCATATCTGCAAAAGAAGAGAATAAAAAGGTTAACTTAACTCTAGACTTAGAACAGAGTATCTTCATCTGTTTAAAGCAATGCCCATAAACAATTTAAATTTAAAAATGAAAATGTGCTAAAACAAGAGGTTTGTGGGTGAACTCAACCATTTAAACTGTATCTACAGTTTTAGAAGTCAGTATCTTGACACTTTTATACCACACCATCTTGATATTAAAGGTTTAATAAAAAATCCCATCTCTTCTTTAGACTTTTCTTAAAGTTATCATTAGCCAGTTAGCCAAATGTGCTAGGGGGAATTAGTTCTAACCATAAGAATAACAGTCGAAGAGCTGATTTTTAATAAACGTTCTTCCCTTTATAAGGAGCGGCAGTTAACCTTTTGGGAACCCCAATGCTCACACCCCTTTCTCCGACCTCATTAAAGTTAAAGGTTAATTTGAGAACAGCGCAATCTCCCGTACCCAGCACCGCGTTCTCTGCGAAAATCCTTCTGCGTTTTGCACTGACCCACCCGCCGCAGTGTGGGTGAGCCAGGGCCAGGTCACGGAAGGAGGCCGGGGTTGCCGGGGGGTGGGGGTGAGACCCGCGAGCCCGTCAAGCACCCGCGGCCCCCCCCCCACCCGGCGGCACACCTGCCTCGCAGGCGCCCACCTGGGGCAGGGACCGCCCTCTGACAGCCCCGCGCGCCTGCCCCACTCGGAACGCGCGCCACGCGCCACGCGGGACCCGAGGGCGGCGCAGGCAGCTGGGCGCCGGAGAGGCGAGAGCCCGGCGTGAAGGGGCCGCCCGGGCTCGCTCCCTCCCCGGGGACCGAGCGGACCGGGGCGTGCTGGGGGCGGGAGCGGTACCTTTTGGACAGATCCATGAGGACCCCGGAGAAAAGCTTCTCCCCGAGGCGGAACGACACGACGAGCGCGTCCTCAATGATGTGGTCCAGCGTGACCCGCACCTCCGAGCCGGGGATCAGTTGCGACACCGCGGAGTCCCCACCCGCCGGCGGCACGAGCGCCGGGGCTGAGGGCTGGGGCAGCGGCGGTTCCTGGCGCTCCTCGGGAGCCGCGGGCTCCTCGGGCGGCGATGCAGGGGAAGGTGAAAGGCCAGGCCCTTCCTGTGGCGCGGCTGCCGCCGGCTCCACCACCCGGGCGGGTAGCTTCTCCTCAGGCTGCAGCTCCGGCCCCGCCGCCTCCGGGCTGCGGGCTAGCTCCCCCGGCGGCGGTGGCGGCGGCGGCGGCGGGAACGGCGGCTCGTCGGCCTGAGGAGAGGACTGCTGCCCGTCGGCCTCGCCGTCCGGCACAGACGCTTCAGTGGCCGTGACCGGGAGGGGGTCAGTGCCGGCCTCGCTGCCGGGAATGGGCTCCATCTCCGGCTCGGCCTCGCCGGCGCCCCCCTCCCCGGGGGACGCTGCAGTCGCTGCCGCCTCTGCAGCTACGGCCGCCATTTTCTTCCTGGCTTCTCCCTCCTCCAACTCAGTCAGTCTACAGCTGCGGCGGCGGCAGCGCTGCTTGGTTCCCTGGGCCTTCCCCTCCCTCCAGCGAACAGTTTTGTCCCGCCCTTACCCCGATGCTTGTTATTGGCACCGCGCCATTGGTTCTGTCCTACAGCCCTCCCGCACTTGCAATATTCCATTGGCCAGGTGGGGACGTCTATCATCCAGTCAGTCCATCCCTCCCATACAGAGTAGGAACTTCTCATTGGCCGGACTAGTTGTCAAATGTCGAATCTTAGAGGAGGAGTGTGGGGCGGGCTCAAAGGGGGCGGGGGGAAGTCAAAAAGCTGAGCCTTATACTTATTGCCTCTTTCTATTGGATGGAAGAGAAAATGTAGTCTTATGGTTGGCCTATGCTCCTGCCCATTATCAGCCAGGGTTTCAGAGGTGGGATAAAGGAGGGAATCACGTGGCGTGCCTGTTCTTTCAAAGGCTACGGAGGGGAGGAGTAACGAGGTAATGAGGGAGGGGAACCGCTTCCCAAGAATCTCTGCGCAGAGGTCCTTAGAATAAATGTTATTTCTGGGCGCGTACCTGCTTGTAGCCGCGTGTGGGCACGACAGGCTTCTTTGGGAAGGACAACTAAAGTTTGAAGATAATTCTACAAACAGTTTTTGAGCTCCTCCTATGCTAGGCACTGTGCTAGGTGCTGGGGATAGAATGATGTGCAAGACGTTCTCCATAACCTCATGGCAGCCACTTCAGCTCCCACACAAGGGGTGTTTCCTTGAGTTCTCTCCACTTTCTAGGAACAATGTACCTACTTATTTCAAAGTAGGAAAATGCTAATGAAAACAGGAAGGATACCATGCACACTGGATTAAGCTGATGAATGTTCCAGAGAGCAGTACAGAGGCACTGCTGAACTTCCAAGTGAACACCAATTTTCAACCCAAATTCACTGGAAAGTGGTCGCACCTGGTTACTTGCTTCAGCCTTTATCTTTCCTTGCCGCTAGTATGCCACAGGTGCAAAAAGCCTCTGCATCGTCCTAATGCCTCTACTTCTCTATTCCCACTTTAAGTTTCTTGATTTGTTTTGTCTGGAAGAATCTGCTGAACCAGTTTCTTTCAAAAGACTCAGAGTGAGCCTTTTCTCCAGAAGAGATTGTAAGCACTGAGAATGCGTGCAGGAGCGAGGAGAGAAAAGTTGCCAACATGAGGGGGAGTAAAAAATGAAATTCTAAAGACTAATTACAGCCAACATTTATTGGGCACCCCCTATGTGCCAAGCACTAGTACAAACATTTAGTATAACACCTCATTTAATCCTTACAATACTACTATAAGGCAGGTACTATTATACCCATCTTATAAATAAAGAAATTGAGGCCCATAAAGGGTGCTGAAGGTCACTCAGTAAGTTGCACAGTCAGAATTCCAGTTTTGTTTTTGTTTTTTTTTGGGGGGGAGATAAATTAGGAGATTGGGATTAACAGATACACACTAGTATATATAAAATAGATAAACAGCAAGGACCTATTGTATAGCACAGGGAACTATACTCAATATCTTGTAATAACCTATAATGGAAAAGAATCTGAAAAAGAACATATATATATATATATATATATATATCTGAATCACTTTGCTATACACCTATAACTAACACATTATAAATCAACTATACTTCAATTAAAAAACTAAAATAGCAAAAAGAAAAGAAATTCCAGTTTTACATTGAAAGGACTGAAAATGGGAAAAAGTAACTATTACCATATGCTCTATTTCAAGCCCTGGGGCTCTTGGGAAAGGCACGTAGGAAATCCCAGTCAGGGCAGGATCAGCATCTGCAAAGTAACAGAAGGAAATAAATTTACTGAGTGTCCACTCTGTACCAGAGATCTTCCCATAAGCTCTCATTTAAAATCCTGTGAGTTAAGTCTTCTCCCTCTTTTACAAGTGAGGAAACTGATCCTTAGCCAGGTTAAAGGTCTTCTTGCCAGTCACACAGATAGCTAGCAGCAGATCCTATAGAACCCAGGTCTTTCCAAGTACATGATTGTTTCACTCATTCACTGAACAAATAATTTATCCCCTGCAGGCTAGATGCCTGCAGAAAACATCCATGGATCCCACCTTACAGAGTTTTTGCCATGATCAATTTTCTATATTTCAACATAATTAATTAAACATAACACATAGTCCTATGAAACGTGTAGACCCATACTGAGTTCCCACATTGTATAGTATCCCACATGGAGAAAAATACAGTTCAGGTCCTACAACCTGATTACCTCTTGCAGTAATTCATTGCAAGACGCTGCAGTAAATCATTTAAATTAAGGATTTATAGCAGATGGTGGCATATCAAGTCACCCTTCTAAATCACCATTTTCAGCCTGCAACTCAAGATCCTCTACTGGCTCCCTATGTGCACATCAAGTGTATCCTCTTCTGCTTGTCATTCAAGGCCCTCTCTGTTCCTACTTTATCTTTCAAGGTCTGTTCTCTACTATTCTTCAAGCTTTCTAATACTGGGAAGATCTTTCATCGATTTATTCCACAGATAAATATTCAAGGCCTACTATATGTCAGTTACTGGGCTAGGCAGTTAGAAGCCATGCAGAAAGAACATGAAAGCCTCCTTGGAGTTATTTTTCTAGTTAGGGAGCTAGAAAATAAGCAGTGAATAAATAACATGATTCACAGATTATGAGCAATGCCATAAAAGAAATCAACAGGGTGAGGTGATAGGGAATAGCTGGGGGAGGGGCAGAGAGTGTCTCATTCAGATAAGGTGATCAGAAAAGACCTCTCTGAAGACAAGATATTTTAACTAAAATGCAAAGGATAAGAAGGAGCCAGCTGGGCTTCCCTGGTGGCACAGTGGTTGAGAATCTGCCTGCCAATGCAGGGGACACGGGTTCGGGCCCTGGTCTGGGAGGATCCCACATGCCGCGGAGCAACTGGGCCCGTAAGCCACAACTACTGAGCCTGCGCGTCTGGAGCTTGTGCTCCGCAACAGGAGAAGCTGCAATAGTGAGAGGCCCGCGCACCGCGATGAAGAGTGGCCCCCGCTTGCCACAACTGGAGAAAACCTCACACAGAAACGAAGACCCAACACAGCCATAAATAAATAAATAAATAATTAAAAAAAAAAAAAAAGGAGCCAGCTATTGACATTGTTGAATGAACACTTGGGTTAAAAGGAGCAGCAATTGCTAAAGTCCTGTGGCAAAAGAGGGCTTGGCTTACTCCAGAAACAGGAAGAGACCAATGTGGTTGAGGAGGCATAAGCAAGAAGATAAGTAGCTGAGATAAGGTTGGAAAGGAAGACAGGAGTCAAATCATATTTTATGTACTGCAAATACAAAAATGAGATTCTGCCCTTGGAGGGTTCCATATATACTGGGACCCCAGCTTTTACATGTGCTGTTGTATCCTAGTCTCCCCTGCCTTCTGTCTCCTCCTGGCATAGGATCAGCATAGAAGAGGCCCTTGGTATTTGTGGAATGGATAGCCACATGATATTTGGTGCTGAATGGATAGAGGTTTTCATGAATGATTGGAAGGTTGGATGATGTCTTAGTCCATTCATACTGCTAGAACAAAATGCCACAGACTGAGTGTCTTATAAACAACAGAAATTTATTTCTTACAGCTCTGGAGCCTGAAAATACAAGATCAGGGTGCCAGCACAGTCAGGTGAGGGCCCTCTTCCAGGCTGCAGAATTCTTATTGTATGTTCATTGGCAGAAGGAGGCAAGGGCGCTCTCTTGGACCTCTTTTTTTTTTTTTTGCGGTACGCAGGCCTCTCACTGTTGTGGTCTCTCCCGTTGCGGAGCACAGGCTCCGGATGCACAGGCTCAGCGGCCATGACTCACGGCCCCAGCCGGTCCGCGGCATGTGGGATCTTCCCGGACTGGGGCACAAACCCGTGTCCCCTGCATCGGCAGGCGGACTCTCAACCACTGCGCCACCAGGGAAGCCCATCTTGGGCCTCTTTTATAAGTGCATTCGTCTCTTTCATAAAGGCCCTGTCCTCATGACCTAATCACCTCCCAAAAGCCCCACCTCCTAATAACCACCTGGATGGTTAAGAGTTCAGCAAATGAATTTTGGAGGGACACAAACATTCAGACTGTAACAGATGAACAGCTGGTTGATTGGACAAATCGTTGAATAGATGGATGGATGGGTGGATGGAGGGGTGGATAGATGAATGGCAGGGATAAGGAATCCAGCTGACTACCCAAGTGCATCCTCACTGTCACAAGCCGACTTTGATCTCTGAGCTCTGTGCGTACTACAGGTTGGTGGCTAAAAACTCAGAAAGTAGAACGAATGAACCTGTATATGACTCCTCAGTTGGGCTCTGACTAGCGTATGATCTGGGCATAATCTTAGGCAAGTTGCTTAACTTCATTTATAAAATGTCTTAATAATAACTACCTTCCAGGACTTCCCTGGTGGCACAGTGGTTAAGAATCCGCCTGCCAATGCAGGCCCACACAGGTTCAAGCCCTGGTCCGGGAAGATCCCACATGCCACAGAGCAAGTAAGCCTGTGTGCAACAACCAGTAAGCCTGCGCTCTAGAGCCCGTGAGCCACAACTATTGAGCCCGCGTGCCACAGCTACTGAAGCCCGCACACCTAGAGCCTGTGCTCCGCAACAAGAGAAGCCACTGCAATGAGAAGCCCGCGCACCACAACGAAGAGTAGCCCCCGCTCACTGCAACTAGAGAAAGCCTGTGCGCAGCAACAAGGACCCAATGCACCGAAAATAAATAAATAAATTTTAAAATAATAATAATAACTACCTTCCTCTAGGACTTGTTTTTTAAATTATGTAACATATATGAAGTGTTTAACATAGAACCAAAATCATAGTGAGCATAGCTCAATAATTGTTAGCACCTACATCCAGAAATGCAGAATTAGGACTTCCCTGGTGGTCCAGTGGTTAAGACTCGGTGCTTCCACTGTGGGGCACGGGGGTTCAATCCCTGGTCTGGAAACTAAGATCCCACATGCTGTGTAGCACAGCCAAAAAAAAAAAAAGAAATGCAGAATTATCATTGCATCTGGGGCTGATCGTACTCCAGGGGCTCTGACTCCCAATAACCAAACTTGTGAGAGACTAAGTAAAAACCCAGACACTGGGGTGACATGAAGAGGGATAAATGGCTACTTATGGCTTAGTAGGTTTTGTTTTTGTTTTCTGGGCCTGGACTCTCAGGAAATCAAATTATCGACAGACAAAGCATGGGTAGTGGAGACTCAGGACAAAAGGAACTAACTGACAGCACGTGGCTGAGAAGCCACAGTGCCGAGTAAATTGCTCCTCCTGTTCTAGGCCTATTTTTGTCCAAGTAACCAATATTTCTCTTCTAAAATCAGATCGCCCACTTCCAGACCAAGATCGTGATAGAGAACTACTAACAGACATGTCAATCACTGGCTCTCTCTCCATGTGTCTCAGCAGTTCTCAATGTATTGAGGGATCTCTCTGAGAATCCGCTAAAAAGCTATGTTTTACATACTGTGTGATCACATTTATATAAAATATGAAAACAAGCAAAACAAATTTATGCTGTTAGAAGTCAAGATAGAGGTTATTCTAGGCAGGGGGAGGGGGGCAGTACAGGGAGTGACTAAAAGGGAATACGAGTGGAGTTTTCTGGGATTCTGATAATTTTCTGTTTTTCATCTACTCACTAGTTATACAGGAAGGTTCAGCGTATAAAAATTCATCAAGCTGTGCACATATGTGCTTTTCTGTGTACAGTTTTGTATTAGTTATCTTTTACTGCTAAGTGTCTTAAACAACATATATTTATTCTATAGTGTCTTGGGGCAGAAATCCAGGCATGGCTTAGGTGGGTCCTCTATTTTGGGTCTCTCTCCAGGCTATAATCAAGATGCCAGCAGGGGCTGCAGTCTCTTCTGAAAGTTTGACTAGGGAAGGGCCCACTTTTAAGCTCATTCATATGATCTTTGCAGGATTCAGTTCCTCAGTGGCTGTGCTCAGCTTGCCAAGTGGCCCTCTCCATAGAACAGTTTGTGATTTAGAGCTCGCTTCATCAGAGCAAGCATATGAGAAGAGCCAGAGAGAAATGATGCAAGGAAGAGAGAAGTCACAGTCTTTTATAGCCTAATCTCAGAAGAGGCAGCCTGTCACTTGTGCTGTATTCGGTTCAGAAGGAAGTCACTAGATCCAGCCCAAACACAAGGGGAGAAGATCATACAGGGGCATGAATACCAAGAGGCAGGGATCCTTGGGAGCTGAGGGTCACATCATTTCAAGTTTTTTTTTTTTTTTTTTTTTTTTGCGGTATGCGGGCCTCTCACTGTTGTGGCCTCTCCCGTTGCGGAGCACAGGCTCCGGACACACAGGCTCAGTGTCCATGGCTCACAGGCCCAGCCGCTCCGCGGCATGTGGGATCTTCCTGGACCGGGGCACGAACCCGTGTCCCCTGCATCGGCAGGCGGACTCTCAACCACTGCGCCACCAGGGAAGCCCAAGGAGACTTTTTTTGTGTGTGTGTGTGTGTGGTACGCGGGCCCCTCACTGCTGTGGCCTCTCCCGTTGCGGAGCACAGGCTCCAGATGTGCAGGCTCAGTGGCCATGGCTCACGGGCCCAGCCGCTCCGCGGCATGTGGGATCTTCCCGGACTGGGGCACGAACCTGTGTCCCCTGCATTGGCAGGCGGACTCTCAACCACTGTGCCACCAGGGAAGCCCCATTTCAAGTTTTTAAAACATGAAAAGGAAAAGTATTCCAGATGTTTCCCCAAACCTCCCCCCACCCCAACATACTCATCCACAGACGCTGCTAAAGCCTCTTGTTCGATGTGGATGCTTTCCACCCCACGCTACCTGCTCCCTCCTAACAGATCCTCACTTCAAACTGGCAGGTGGAAGAGGCCATCATATTACAGAAGTAAATCCCAGTATTGAGGACAATCCCTATAAGGAGAGTCATCATTGACCCAACCATTATTGAGCACCTACTATGTGTCAGGCTAAGACAGCAGCCAGATGAGCCTGGGGGGGGGGGGGATCAAGCACATCAAAGATGGGCACTGTCCTGAGACATCTTCCTCCAAGGTCTCGAGTGTCCTTTCACATGCTCCCCTCCCCTCTCTGTATATTCTCAACAGCTGCCATGTCAACGTAGTTCCTTAAAAATGGACCCCAAGGGAGGGAGTAGTTCTAGGCTGATCATCTCAGTTTGTCTGTGACTGAAGGGTTTCCTGGGACACAGGATGTTCAGTGTTAAAAGTGGGACAGTCCTAGGCAAACCCTAATGGTTGGTCAGGGTTCATGCTTCATGTCCTGCAGAAATGAACCCTGATCTTTGCAACAACCCAGCAAGAAAGGGAGCCTCGGAGAGGTTAAAGAAAGCTTCCAAAGCTAAAGACTGGGCCCCTCAGTCTCCAAAGAATGTGCTCTCAGCAACTTAGATCTTTTGGCTGTTTCTTGTATTTCCTTAGACATCCCCTGGGACAGGATCCTTGGGTAAATGGCATATCAGTGTGCATTTTTGTGTCTAGCCTTCTAGTTCCAAGCCCACAGGTTAAATCTGACCTTAAAAATAAAAGTAGAAAATGTGAAAAAACAAAAACAAAACCTGACCTTAGATTCTAAACACCCCTGATTGTACCCACCCCATCAAAAAATTCTAAGAACTTGTATTTACTTGACATTCCTCTAGGTTGGGTTCTGCCATCATTTCAAATGTGATAGCTATTATTAGATTTTTAGACCCTTGTAAAGTAAGGACTTTATTTTATAGCTTCCTTAGCACAGTGCTGGGACAAGTAATATCTAATATTTATCAAGTGCTTACTTCACATCAGGCCTTAAATCAATTAAGCCTTTTATATCCCTATGAGGTACATCGCATAATTATCACCATTACAGATTAGGAAACTGAGGCACAGAGAGGTTAAGTAAGTTGCCCAAGGTCACACAGCTAGTAAGTATAGGGACCAAAGAGTAATATCTATTTGCTCATTGATTATAAAGAGTTCCCTGTGTTTTTTTCTGGAAAGACTATCATCTGTTCTGACAGACTTAAGTGAAGCTTTCTGAAAAATGGGTGGAAACCTCAGCTAAATAGGTACATGTGATATGCCATCCATTCTTGAAAAACCATGAAAGCATGATCATTTTGATAGAATTGCTTCTGTGTCATCACAGTTTCTCTCTGTCTTGGTTTCGTCATCTCTACATCAAATGATAATAATCATCTCTACCTCAAAAAAACTGGACCAGGTCTAAGAAGCAGCAACTATTCTTATGATCCCTCCCAAAGGTCTGGAGGCCTGGGCGGGAGCATGGAGGTCATTTGGTTAGTCCAGTATAAATTCTGAACCAGAAGCTGCAGGCCAGGCCCTGGTCTTAGCATTTGGTTCATGGCTATTCACTTCCACACAGCTATTTCAGTGTTTACCCCCAGTAATTTCTCTCACTACACACTTGCTATATATGCAAATGAAAAATGAACTGAATATTCAGTACTAAGTAGCTTTGGTTCATTTTTATACCAAATTCCTACTCTCTGTTTTATTTGTATTTGTTTGTTTTTAAAACAGCAGAGAGTTTTTAGGAAGGAATGTATGTATAGCTAGACATAGAAAAAAAACCCCGTGATGTCTGTCTTGTGCACCATTTGCACCTCTCCTACAGAGCACAGTGCCTGGAGTACAGTAGGCCTTCAAAAATATTTGTAGAATTCAAAACAAATGACTAAATGAATGGTTATTTCTAGGAAGTAGGATCACTGTGAGTTTTTTTTTCTTTTTGCCCATCTACATGTCCCAGTTATCCTAATTTTCTCATTTTTCTACAATGAAGATGTATTTCTTACGGAAAATGTTTAAAATCTTACTTCAGCAAATAAATACATAAGTAAGTGAATAAAATGGAGCCTGGGTAGCCTTGTAATAGGAAGGTTTCAAACATGGGCTGCCTGGACAGGGTGTGCATGACTCCGTTGCCTGGGATCTGATGGGAGAAGGGACAGGAGTCCCCATCCTAGAAGCCAGAGGCTCCACCAGCCTGCCCTTTCCGTTTTCCTTTGGCCCACAAGACATCGTTTCTTTGCTCTCGTGTGTTTACTGGGTGAAAGCAAGAAGCAAGTCCCAAAAGTGTTTTTCAAGGATTGTAAATGATTCATAGGGAGCTCATAGACCTTGGCTGTCTTCACGTTGCTGCATTGGAGGTGGTGCCGCTCCCACGCCCTCCCCGCCCCCCAACAGTTCCTGAACCCTCAGAGGCGACCCTCTTCTGTAAGTGTTGGCCCCCGTATCCAAATCCGAATTCCTTCCAGACTCAGCCCACTCCACCCAGGTCTGTGGATGCTGACGAAGAAGGGAACAGACAAGCCAATTTAGTTGTCATCCTCTCTTTGTTCCCTTGACCTTGAGGCACTTAACTCAGCAGAGCTAGCCGTGGGGGGAGCCCGGCAGAGTCCGAGAACGAAAGACTAGAAACCTTGAAGGGCTCTTGGAGCCCGCGCTCCTTCTCTCTGCTTTGGTCACCATAGTGACTTCTCTCTGAAACCTCAACCCTATGGTTTCTGCTGGATATTCATTCATAATAAGGCCACCTCTGCGTTTTCCGCCCACTGCGGAACAGGCACCAAGTGCACGTGGCTGACGCACTGGGCCTTTAAACTGCGGGACGGGGGGCGGGGGGGGGGGGGAGTCAGGGCGTGGCGGGGGGGAGGAAAGTAGGGGGGTGGCGCATGGCGGGGAGGCGGTCCTCTGCCGTGCACAGGGAAGGTTCAGAACTGGAGAGGGGTTCAGACCCCTTGTGGTTCTGTCCCCTCGGTTTACAGAGGAGAAAGGACTTGCCCAAGGTTTCTCAGCCCTTCGAGAGACAGCCCCGACTGGAATATGACAGCCCTGACTCCTGGCCAACTGCTCACTGCACTCCATCATCGGGGTGCACGTACGGCCCATGTTCTCACCCCAGATTTTCTAACTTCTTGGCCTTTTGTGCCAAGCACTGGGCATACTTTCTGGGTCTGTTACTAAACGTTATGGAATTTATGGTAATCAGATCGTGATGAGCCCCTAGTGAAAGTCTAGAACTAGAGTTCCTGTAGTGAGACAAAACACTTCCATTTCCAGTACAGATTTGCAAGTAAATTAGCTCATTTAATCCCTAAAATTACCCTGCAAAGTGACTGTTATTATTCCCTTTTAAATTGAGAAACCTGCGTCTTCAGAGAGTGTTTGAATGGGTAAACTTGGAGTCAGGTGAATTTGAATGCTAACTCTGCAATTTACTAATGATAAAGGATGGCACAATAGCTCATTAGTACAGGCAATGACTTCAGATTCACTGAGCTCAAGTCCTGCCATTTCCCTGCTGTGTGACTTTGGGCAGGTTACTTAACTTCTCTGAGCCTCTATTTCTCCATCTGTAAAAACATAATAGAACCTACTTCATAAGTCATTGTGAGGATTAATAAAGTAATGCATGTAAATCACTTAGCACTGCGCCTGAGGGTTAATAAGTGGTTTCTGTTATTCCAAAATTAGAAAGTACTCTCTCCTGCTAGAACTTCTGGTCACACACAAAAAGAGAAAATCTACACCCCTCTTCCAGGTTCACCCAGAGCCCAAAGCCTTTCCTTTGTGTCAGCCAAGGAACAGAGCACTTGAAAAAAATGACATTCCAAAGAGAGGAAGGTGAATTTGAAAGATGCTTTTCATAGCTTGATTTCACATTTTTAAAAGATTCAGACAAGGGAAGAGTGGAAATCTGTATCTTTCTATAGCCTTGCTGCTAATACCTCCAGAGTTATGCTGCCCAACACGGTGGCCGCCAGCCTTGTGTGGTTACTGGAAACATGAAATGTACCTGGTCCAAATTGAGATGTGATGTAAATATAAAACACACACTGCATCTTAAAGACTTGATACGAGAAAAATATTATAAAATATCCCATTGGAAACAACAAGGTCCTATTGTATAGCACAGAGAACTATACTCAACATCCTATGATAAACCATAATAGAAAAGAATATATAAAAACAGAATGTATATAGGGCTTCCCTGGTGGCACAGTGGTTGAGAGTCTGCCTGCCGATGCGGGGGACGCAGGTTCGTGCCCCGGTCCGGGAAGACCCCATATGCCGCGGAGTGGCTAGGCCCGTGAGCCATGGCCGCTGAGCCTGTGCGTCCGCAGCCTGTGCTCCGCAACGGGAGAGGCCACAACAGTGAGAGGCCCGCGTACCGCTAAAATAAAAAAAAAAAAAAAAAAAAGAATGTATATATATGTATAACTGAATCATTTTGCTGTACAGCAGTAATTAACACAACACTGTAAATCAACTATACTTCAATAAAAATAAGCAATTAAATTTAAAAAATAAATATCACATTGATAAGTTTTATACTGATTTCCCATTGGAATGATTTTTTTTTGGCTGCACCGTGTGGCATATGGGATCTTAGTTCCCTGACCAGGGATCAAACCCATGCCCCCTGCAGTGGAAGCAGGGAGTCTTAACCACTAGACTGCCAGAGAAGTCCCTGGAATGATATTTTAAATAAAATACATTGGGACTTCTCTAGTGGCTCAGTGGTTAAGAATCTGCCTGCAAATTCAGGGGACACAGGTTCGAGGCCTGGTCCAGGAAGATCCCACATGCCACGGAGCAAGTAAGCCCCTACGCCACAACTACTGAGCCTGTGCTCTAGAGCCCGCGAGCCACAACTACTGAGCCCGCGTGCCATGACTACGGAAGCCCACGCGCCTAGAGCCCGTGCTCCGGGACAAGAGAAGCCACCGCAGTGAGAAGCCCGCGCACCGCAATGAAGAGTAGTAGCCCCTGCTCGCCGCAACTAGAGAAAGCCTGTGCACAGCAACAAAGACCCAACGCAGCCAAAAATAAATAAATAAATTTTAAAATAATAATAACTACCTTCCTCTAGGACTTGTTTTTTAAATTATATAACATATATGAAGTGCTTAACACAGAACCAAAATCATAGTAAGCATAGCTCAGTAAATGTTAGCACCTAGATCTAGGAATGCAGAATTAGGACTTCCCTGGTGGTCCAGTGGTTAAGACCTGGTGCTTCCACTGTGGGGCACGGAGCAGCAATCAAAACCCAATGCAGCCAAAAATAAATAAATAAATAAATTTTAAAAATAAAATATATTATTAGAGTTAATCTTACCCATTTCTTTTTTTTTTTAAAGATTTTTGATGTGGACCATTTTTAAAGTCTTTATTGAATTAGTTACAATATTCCTTCTGTTTTATGTTTTGGTATTTTTGGCCCCGAGGCATGTGGGATCTTAGCTCCATGACCAGGGATTGAACCCGCACCCCATGCATTGGAAGGTGAAGTCTTAACCACTGGACTGCCAGGGAAGTCCCCTACCCATTTCTTTCGATGTTTTTAATACAGCTACCAGAAAATTTTCAGTTATATATGTGGCTCACATTGTATTTCTCTAAGGCTGAGCTAGTATAGAAAACTTTAATTCCAGCTCAGCTGACCTTCGTAGGACACCTCCTCACATTTCTCTCACTTAATTATCACAACAACATTATCTGGAAAGTATCGTTATCTACATTTTACCGGTGGAGGACAAGCTTAGGGATGCCAACCCTTCATTTTGCCAGGTAAGGTCACCAAATCACTATTATTATGTACTATCATCATTTCATAAAGAAAAGACGTCTTTAATAAGAATAAAATTGAAAGTTTCAACTATGTAAAACAGTACATTGACGCCCACAACTGTCTCCCCTAAAAAAAAAAAAAAAAAGCATCTTTAAAAGTTTATTATTTTGCAGGCACTGGGATAATATATGCTTCATCTTATTCAGTTCTGTAAAATCTATGAGGTCAGTACTATTATCACCCTTTAACAGATGAGGAGACTGAGGCTCTGGCTGTAGGATTTTAAGAAGATAGGTTACAGGGTCCCTGGAGAAAGAGAACCGGGAATGGCTTTCTTGACGTAAGAGAAGCCATTTTGGCCTAAGCCATTTTGTAATCTAAGCCTGGCCACAATGCTTGCCCTTGAACAGGTCTCAGTAATCAATGATCTTCAAGAACAAAGGAATGCAGGAGCAGAGAAAAGGCAGTCAAACAACACTGCAGTGATAAAGCAAAGTCCTAGTTCCTCCTCAAGGGATATACATAACAATATATCTTTGAGTTCTTCAAGAACTAAGGCCTCCACCCAGGTGGGGAATGTAATGATGATGTTGACCCTCCTGACTTCAATCAACTAAAGCTTAGACTCTGTGACCTTGGCCCCAATTCCACAGTGAATCCTCCTTTGCTCAAGCCCCTTCATGAATATGCATGTACACTTAGCTCGAAAATTCCCCAATTTTGCTGTTGGGGAGACACTGCTTTGGGAAAGATCCCCAGTGATCTCCTTACTTCCTGCAAGTAATAATAAATCCGTCCTTCTCCCCATCTGTGGCTTGGTGTGTCTTTGGTTCAACACCCACCAAGAAGCAAACCCATTTTTCAGGTAACAGGATTTGAACTGTCAAATGACAAAAATAATACAATTTTGTAATGAGTATCATGTCCTTTACTTAAGGGAAAACAACCCATGGATTGGGGGAGCACAGTGCCTCACAAGCAGTGCAGCACTCCTTCTGAGGGATTCTGGGCAAAAGCGAGTTTTACAGAGCATTAGATGAGGCAATGCAGAAACAGGGCATGATTGGCTAGGAGGTCAGGGATTCCTTATAAGGCCAGCAGGTCCTGTTTTCTAGGATAAGGTGAACTAGATTTAGCTGTTATTGGTGTAGTTAGGTTTCCTAGACAGTGAGGTGTTTCCAGTCCATGTGGGCTGACTCAGGTTTAGATTTGTAACTTGGGCCAGGCCACTGGGCAGCCTCCATTTTGTGGGTACCGATATAGGAATGTCCCTTATCAATTCCCCACTTTTGATCAATACTCTCAGTTGTACTAGAGTATTGATCAAAATTTAAGGTGTTAACTCAGCTCTGAGCTACTGCTTTTTGTGAATGCTGGTGTCAGGTTGGATCTCTGACTGGAATTCATGGCATTTTTGGCGTTCTAGGCAAAGGGAGATCATTTGTCTGGTCCCCAGCGGCTGCATGCATTCATTTATAGCCTTTGAGAGAACATAGCACACAAGGGAGACTATTAGAATGATTATAAGCAGGATGGTACCCAACATTTGGAGGGCACTCTGACTCTGAGGCCAAGGTGCCATGACCCAAACCAACTCAGATCAGAAAGATCAAAGAAAGACCCTGTTGAAGGAGTCACCTTCTTAAACCAAATGGCTTGCTCAGTGATATGTAGCTGAGTCTCAGCTTCCTCAGACTATTAATCCAAGTGCAGAAAGTGGTGTTGGGCACAGCACAGATACCTCCTTGCTCATCCAAAAGATAATCAAGGGCTATCCTATTAACAACAATTTTGGCCAGGGAGTCCAGGGATTTTTGTTGGACAGCTATTCCTTTAGCAGCAGATTCTGTGATGTCTTCGGGAGTTAAGGAAAGATTCCTGATCATAACTTCCTTTGCACTTACTTCAAGCCAGAGGAGGAGGGATCTGCTAAAGGAAGGGAATTCTGAATCATGAATGCCTCCTGGTAATTCCTGTTTGGTTCGATAATACAAATTGAGGGGAGTTACAAATGTTCAAATGGTACTTTTGGGGGTGGAGTTATTCCCCCGAAACTTGGATGGTTTTACTAGGATTATAAATTTGACAGGTTAAGCACCGATTAAAAACTATAGTTGCAGGGCTGCCCTGGTGGCACAGTGGTTGAGAGTCCGCCTGCCGATGCAGGGGACACGGGTTTGTGTCCTGGTCTGGGAAGATCCCACATGCCGCGGAGCGGCGGGGCCCGTGAGCCATGGCCACTGAGCCACGGCCGCTGAGCCTGTGCATCCAGAGCCTATGCTCCACAACAAGGGAGGCCACAACAGTGAGAGGCCCGCATACCACACACACACAAAAAAACTATAGTTACAGCCTTACGACATAATTTGGACCTTTTTTCCCCCCAGTAAATTAGTTCTTTATTCTAATCAGAAAGGTCTGAATTTTATTTACCTGTTGCGTTATTAAAAGAAAACTTTTTAACGGTCAAAAAATAAATATCATAAGTTCAATTTTAACTTTATAGGCACTTTCAAGTTCATCATTCCATTTACAGTATCATATCAAAGCTACATTTAAAAACTTTAAAGGGACTTCCCTGGTGGTCCACTGGTTAAGACTCTGCGCTCCCAGTACACGGGGCCTGGGTTCAATCCCTGGTCAGGGAACTAGATACTACCTGCTGCAACTAAACGATCCTGCATGCTGCAACTAAGACCCAGTGCAGACAAATAAATAAATATTAAAAATAAATAAATAAATAACTTTAGAAAAGTTTTCCTTGTAGAAAAAGAAATAGGTAAATTCTTTAAAAAAAAACTTACTCTTTCTCTTAAAAGAAGTGGACATGCCAAGTGAGAAACGTGCTGATACCTTGTAAAAGCTTTTTTCTGTTCCCATGGTGTGTCATGGAACATAAGGTATGGAGAAGTGGTACCCTGAGAGATTATGGGAGAACCAAGTGGCCATGCTGACTCTCCCAGAGTCTGGAGGTCTTACTTATATAAGACCCTTTGATTTCCAGTATCGGTGTTCCCCAGGAGACGAAGAAGTGTGTTGTAAAATGATGACCTATGATGTTAGAGGCTGAGTTAGAATATTAATGGACATTTGAACCACGCAGTAAC
Source organism: Stenella coeruleoalba (assembly GCF_951394435.1). Taxonomy (NCBI): domain Eukaryota; kingdom Metazoa; phylum Chordata; class Mammalia; order Artiodactyla; family Delphinidae; genus Stenella; species Stenella coeruleoalba. Next base: position 136,400,458 of record NC_137148.1, read on the forward strand.
TTTCATCCATCTCTGTGGACGCAGTGGCTTTGGCATGAAAATCTGCCTATGCCTTTCTCTGGTATTCGGGCTCAGTTCTTTTAGTGTGAGCCTTGATCTTCATGAGAGCGAGTTTAGAAGGGAGGAGAATGGCAGAGAGAAGTGCTTCTACTTATACCCTCTTCTGAATAGGAGTGCCGCTTGAAGTTGGAAAACCTCTTTGTTTCCATAACATTCCAAAGCCATGTTCCACACCAAAGGCACAGCAGCTATCAGTGTAAATGTTAACTAATTTTTCTCAAGAGATCACGCAGGCTCTTCTGGTCAAGGCAAATAATTCTGCCTGTTGTGCTGAATTACCTTGTGGGAAAGGTCTGTGTTCAGTGAACTCATATTGAGTAGGGACTGCACCACCAGCTTGATATTTTCCCTGTTTATTTTCGGTAAAAGACCCATCCACACAGAGAATTAAACTTAGGTTATGTAGGCCTATGTCCTTTAGATCTGGACGTGGGGTAACTAATTGGAAAGTGACGGTCTCACAGACATGTTTTTCTTCCGCATCTGATAAGGGAAGTAAGGCAGGAGGATTAAGAACGTTGCACCAAAAATAAAAATTAAACAAAAATTAAAATTAAAAAAGGGGGGCTTCCCTGGTGGCAGAGTGGTTGAGAGACCGCCTGCCGATGCGGGGATGCGGGTTCGTGCCCCGGTCTGGGAAGATCCCACATGCCGCGGAGCGGCTGGGCCCGTGAGCCATGGCCTCTGAGCCTGCGCGTCCAGGGCCTGTGCTCCGCAACAGGAGAGGCCACAGCAGTGAGAGGCCCGCGTACCGCCAAAAAAAAAAAAAAAAAAAAATTTTAAAAACGGAATTCCCTTTGGGAGATTGGGATTGACATATATACACTAATATGTATAAAATAGATAACTAATAAGAACCTGCTGTATAAAAAAATAAATAAAATTCAAAAAAGATAAAAAGGAATTCCCTAGCGGTCCTGTGGTTAGGACTCCGTGCTTCCACTGCAGGGGGGAACAGGTTTGATCCCTGGTCGGGGAACTAAGATCCCTCATGCCTCACGGTAAGGCCAAAAATTTTTTAAAAACCTTTTTTTAAAATTAATTAATTAAAAAAACCTCAAACATCGCAGAGTTTAAGATGTATGTTAGATGGACATAAAAGCAGGAGTCCAGGACTTCCCTGGTGGTGCAGTGGTTGAGAGTCCACCTGCCGATGCAGGGGCATAAGTTCGTGCCCCGGTCCAGGAAGATCCCACATGCCACGGAGCAGCTGGTCCCGTGAGCCATGGCCGCTGAGCCTGAGCATCCGGAGTCTGTGCTCCGCAATGGGAGAGGCCACAACAGTGAGAGGCCCGCGTACCGCAAAAAAAAACAAAAAAAACAAAACAGCATCCACCTGCCAATGAAGGGGACACGGGGTCGAGCCCTGGTCCAGGAAGATCCCACATACCGTGAAGCAACGAAGCCCGTGCGCCACCACTACTGAGCCTGTGCTCTAGAGCCCGTGAGCCACAACTACTGAGCCTGTGCACCTAGAGCCCGTGCTCCGCAACAAGAGAAGCCACTGCAATGAGAAGCCCGCGCACCGCAACAAAAAGTAGCACCCACTCACTGCAACTAGAGAAAGCCCGCACACAGCGACGAAGACCCAACACAGCCAAAAATAAATACATACATACATACATATTACGAACTAAGCAGTTTAAAATATTAAAAAAAAAAAAACAGTAGGAGTCCAGGGACTTCCCCGGTGGTCCAGTGGTTAGGACTTCACCGTTCAGTGGAGGGGGTGCGGGTTCGATCCCTGGTCGGGGAGCTAATATAAGCGAGCAGGACCCTATGGGGCCTTCCCGGGACAGTGCTTCCCCACATCCTCTGCTTCAGCCCTGTTCTGAAGTACCTAGGTAATAGTATTTGATGCACATTTCCTGAGTTGTTTTGCAGATGTGAACCACTCCCCGCCACCAAATGGAAGAACTACTTGATGACCATGAGCACATAGCTCCAGGCCTCCTGGAGCCTAAGGCCTGATCATGTTAACCCCTGTGACACCACCCTGCTGCCTCACCACCAGCCAATCAGAGAACTGGGTACAAGCTGGTCACATACCCTGCGACCCCCACCCCCCCGTTCCTGGCCTTTAAAAATACTTTGCCAAAACCCTTCGGGGAGCTCGAGGGTTTTCAGGGCGTGAGCCACCTGGTCTCCTTGCATGGCCTTGCAATAAACCTTTCTCTGCTCCAAACTCCCACGTTTCAGTTTGTTTGGCCTCACTAGGAGTCGGGCACACGAACTCGAGAACTTGACTTAACACTGAGATCCCACATGCCTTGCAGCCAAAAAAACCAAAACATAAAACAGAAGCAATATTGTAACAAATTCAATAAAGACCTTAAAAAAAAAAACAAAGGAGGAGTCCATAAGTAGTGGGTCTACTTGAGGAAAGATGCTGATCTTAGAACAACAGCAGAAAATGTTGGATGATAAATACATCTCCTAAGGTCAGGTCTGTTGAGGCTTCTATTAACTGAGTTGCAGCTGTGACTGCCTTAAGCTGATTTGGGTCAACTCTGGCTACTGAGTTTGGCGGCCTGCCGTAATATTCGGCAGGTCTCATTCTTCCACTGCAGTCTTGAGTTAACATTCCTAAAGCCTGATTATTCCTTTCTTGGATGATTATGGTCAAAGATTTGTCATAGTTGGGTAGACCCAGTGCCGGAGGATTCTGGAGGGCTGTCTTAAGGTCAGTAGGTGCTTGTTTGTTTTTTGTCTTCCCATGATGGGGGTTCTGGTGTGGTTTTGGTGAGTTCATAAAGCAGGGAAGCTGTTGAGGAAGAATTAGGAACCCAAAGCCTGCAATATCCTGCCAGGCCTAAAACCTCTCTGTTTTTTTGTGGTAGGTTTTAGACAGTTTTGTATTCATTGTATGTACTTTAGAGAAAAGTGAAATCCCCTAGTGCTTTTTTTTTTTGTAATTTATTCATTTATTTATTTTTGGCTGCCTTGGGTCTTCGTTGCTGTGCACGGGCCTTCTGTAGTTGCAGCGAGCGGGGGCTACTCTTCGTCGCGGTGCGCAGGCTTCTTATTGTGGTGGCTTCTCTTGGGCGCTACAGTGCGGGCTTCAATAATTGTGGCACATGGGCTCAGTAGTTGTGGCTTGTGGGCTCAGTAGTTGTGGCTCGTGGGCTCTAGAGCGCAGGCTCAGTAGTTGTGGCATACGGACTTAGTTGCTCCACAGCATGTGGGATCTTCCCGGACTAGGGCTTAGAACCCGTGTACCCTGCATTGGCAGGTAGATTCTTAACCACTGCACCACCAGGGAAGAACCTCCCCTAGAGCTGTAAATCATGTCCTAAATAGCAAATAACCTGATCGCAAACTCAAGTTTTTCCTTTGAGGACTTGTGACTTTTGCTTGCAGACTGTTGGAGTAAATATATTGAGTCTAATTTAGAGGCTTCCTGTGTGGAAGAACACAGCAACAGATCATCCATATACTGTAAAAGTTAGGGAATGTAGGGTGCTCAGATCTTGCTAGAGGGCTTGGGAAAATATGTATAAGTTCCAGTAAGTCCCTGAGGCATTATGGTCCGAGTATATTGCCGATTGTTCCAGGAAAAGCAAAAAATGTTGGTGATTTGAGTCCAGAGGGATGCTGAAGAAAGATGAGCTGAAGTCTACCACTGTGAAACACTAGCAGTTGGTGGGACCTGTGATAATAACGTCTTTGGATTGGGTACCACTGGAAGATGAGGAATCACAATTTTATTTATCGCCCTTAGGTCTTGGACAAATCGCCATCCTTGCCCACTTTGCTTTTTTTTTTTTTTTAATTTTTATATTTATTTTTGGCTGTGTTGGGTTTTCGTTTCTGTGCAAGGGCTTTCTCTAGTTGCAGCAAGCGGGAGCCACTCTTCGTCGCGGTGCGCGGGTCTCTCACTATCGCGGCCTCTCTTGTTGCGGAGCACAGGCTGCAGACGCGCAGGCTCAGTAGTTGTGGCTCACAGGCCTAGTTGCTCCGCGGCATGTGGGATCTTCCCAGACCAGGGCTCGAACCCGTGCCCCCTGCATTGGCAGGCAGATTCTCAACCACTGCGCCACCAGGGAAGCCCCACCCACTTAGCTTTTTAATTGGGAGGATGGGAGTGTTAAAAGGGCTGGTGCAGCCAGCCCTTGTAAAATTTAACCCTTGTAAAATTAAAGATTCAACAATGGGGATGAGTCCTTGTGTAGCCTCTGATGTTAGTGGATATTGAATCGATTTAGGCAAAGGTTTGGTAGAGTGTATTTTTATGGGTTCAGCACTCTTGATTTTCCAATGTCTGATGATAAACTTGCCCACAGATTCTGGGGAACTCCAGAAAACTCCTAGGGTGAAACATCTTCAATACTATCTATAGCAAATTGTAGAGCACATAATAATTGCGATTCGGGTTGGTCAGGGAATTCAAGGGTTATTTCTCCATCGGGCATGACCTTTATGTGCCTTTGTAATTTTTTTTCTTCTTTTTTTTGGCCGCTCGGCTTGCAGAATCTTAGTTCCACAATCAGGCACTGAACCTGGGGCTATAGCAGTGAAAGCTCCAAGTCCTAACCACTGGACTGCCAAGGAACTCCCCTTGTCCTTGTAATTTACATCAAAGATCTTAGCCCATTAAACTCGAAAGAGGTTGAGTCACAAAGTAGAAAGGTATTCTCATTGAACCTTATTTGAAAACCCCACTATTTTATATTGTTTTTCACTCTGAGGGATAGGTTGTTTTTATTTTTTTAATTAATTAATTAATTTTGGCTGCGTTGGGTCTTCGTTGCTGTGCTCGGGCTTTCTCTAGTGGCGGCGAGCGGGGGCTACGCTTCGTTGCGGTGCTCGAGCTTCTCATTGTGGTGGCTTCTCTTGGTGCAGAGCACGGGCTCTAGGCACATGGGCTTCAGTAGTTGTGGCTTGTGGGCTCTAGAGCACAGGCTCAGTAGTTGTGGCTCACGGGCTTAGCTGCTCCGTGGCATGTGGGATCTTCCCGGACCAGGGCTCGAACCTGTGTCCTTTGCATTGGCAGGCGGATTCTTAACCACTGCACACCAGGGAAGCCCGGGATAGGTTGTTTTTAAAAGATGGGGGCTGACTTAGGTTTAGATTTGTGACTTGGGCTGGGCCACTGGGGCAGCCTCTATTTTGTGGGTCCTGATATATGAATTTCCTTTATGAGAACCCACATCTGGTCAACCAAAGCCTGTTCTCTATCAGTTCTATCTCCCCATAACTGTCCTAGGAAGTGATTGCAGTTTGCGTTAGGTTGTAAATTTGATGAGTTTTTGTTGTTTTTTTTTTTGAATTCCATTATAGATTTATATCCTTTCCCTCCCCAGCCCAGTCTGTACTTGAATTTGGAGAAAGGTAGTTACAGTTGAAGTGACACATGTACTTAAAAGGAAATCAACACCTCTGCCTTCATCCTGCATGAATATGAAAGAGGGATTTCTATGTAACTAGCCCTTTGGATTTTCCCTTCTGATGAGGAAGCTCTAGAGAAGTCCAGGCTGTAGTTGGGCTGCCTGCCTCTTTTTCACACACGGCTTCATCTGCATCCTTCCAGGCAGTGCCTGAGGCCCTGGAGACCACGCCACTTCAGCCCTCTTTCCACCTGACAGGGGATTTAGAAACGAGCTTCCCATGCCTGATCAACAATTGATTTCTAACTTGTCCACCTCCTGGCTTTCAGCTCTCAGAGCTCAGCCCTCAGGGAGATCACACTTGACGTTGAAAGTTGAGGGGAAACCTGCTTGGCATTAACCTCCAAATTCAAATCCTGAAGTTGCAGATTTGCAGGGTGGGTGATTAGGGAGGCTGGCATTTTAAAGCCACAAGTATAAGGGTAGGCCCTTATGTCTTTTAGTCATATTGGGCTTGTGATTATAATGACTATTGCTTGGTAGATGCTTTGCAAACATGGAATCATCATGGAATCATGGCAACTCTTACTCATCATACAAATGAGGAAACTGAGGCTAAGGGAAGTGAAGTGATTTGCCCATGTCACACAGCTGGTGATGGCTGAGCCAAGACCCCAAACCTGGTCTATCAGACTCCAAAGCTTAGAACTCGAAACTAGTTTGCCCAAGGTCATGTCATGGCTAGTAAGTGATGGGGCCAAAATTCCAATTAAAACAAAAATGAGAGACCATGCCTTCGCCAGCAAACTTGTAGAGATGAAAGAAATGATGATATCAAATGTGAGTGAAGGTGAGTGAGATGAGCTTTCCTTCAGGCACTCAAGCGTCTGCAATTTGATGTTTCCCTTTTGAATAGCAATTTGATAACATATACAAAGTCCTTAATTTTCTTTTCTTTTTTTAAAAAAATTATTTATTTATTTATTTTTGGCTGCATTGGGTCTTCATTGCTGCACGCGAGCTTTCTCTAGTTGTGGTGAGAGGGGACTACTCTTTTTTTTTTTTTTTTTTTTTGGCGGTACGCGGGCCTCTCACTGTTGTGGCCTCTCCCGTTGCGGAGCACAGGCTCTGGACGCACAGGCCCAGCAGCCATGGCTCACGGGCCCAGTCGCTCCGCGGCATGTGGGATCCTCCCGGACTGGGGCACGAACCCGTGTCCCCTGCCTCGGCAGGCGGACTCTCAACCACTGCGCCACCAGGGAAGCCCGGGGACTACTCTTTGTTGCGGTGTGTGGGCTTCTCATTGTGGTGACTTCTCTTGTTGTGGAGCACAGGCTCTAGAGCACAGGCTCAGTAGTTGTGGCACACAGGCTTAGTTGTTCCACAGCATGTGGGATCTTCCCAGACTAGGGATTGAACCCGTGTCCCCTGCATTGGCAGGCGGATTCTTAACCACTGTGCCACCAGGGAAGTCCGAGGCAGCTTGTAAAAAAAAAATTCTTTATTTATTTATTTGGCTGCACTGGGTCTTAGTTGCAGCTTGCAGGGTCTTTTAGTTGCAGTATGCGGGGTCTTTTAGTTGCGGCATGTGGGGTATTTTAGTTGCGGCGTGCAGGGTCTAGTTCCCTGACCAGGAATCGAACCCAGGCCCCCTGCATTGGGAGTGTGGAGTCTTAGCCACTGGATCACAAGGGAAATTCCTCACTATGTACTTTATTAAAGGGGAGGGAAATTTCACCAACAAGGTTGGTAAATTTCACCAACAAGGTTTGGTAAATTAATTATAATATGGCCACTCAATGGTATATTATGCAACTTTAAAAGTTGTATTCATAAAGATTTGCATTAACATGAAAAGTGCTTATGACATAAGTCTAAAAGGATAGAAAGTACTACGATAATGTTTAAATGCATAAAAATTCCTGGGAATAAATACTCTAAAATATTAATATTTTACATTTGAATATTTAATATTTGAATGTTAGAAATAGAAGCCATTGTAATTTTTCTTCTTTCTATTTTTCTGCATGATTAAAATTTTTCATAAGGAATAAACCTGACCAAGGAGGTGAAAGACTTATATGCTGAGAGCTATAAAACATGAATAAAGGAAATTAAAGATGATTCAAAGAAATGGAAAGATATCCCATGCTCTTGGATTGGAAGAATTAATATTTTTTAAATGGCCACACTACCCAAAGCAATATACAGGTTTAACATGATCCCTATCAAATTACCCATGACATTTTTCACAGAACTAGAACAAATAATCCTCAAATTTATATGGAACCATAAAAGACCCAGGATTGCCAAAGTAATCCTGAGGAAGAAGAACAAAGCAGGAGATATAGCCCTCCCAGACGTCAGACAATACTACAAAGCTATAGTAATCAAAACAGTGTTGTATTGGCACAAAAACATACATATGGACAAATGGAACAGAATAGAGAGCCCAGAAATAAACCCACACACCTACAGTCAATTAATCTTTGATAAAGGAGGCAAGAATATAAAATGAGAAAAAGACAGTTTCTTCAGCAAGTGTTGCCGGGAAATTTGGACAGCTGCATGTAAATCAATGAAGAACACACCCTCCCTCCATGCACACACACAAAAAAACTCAAAATGGCTTAATGACTTAAATATAAGACAAGACACCATAAAAATCCTAGAAGAGAACATAGGCAAAACATTCTCTGACATAAATTGTACCAGTGTTTTCTTAGGTCAGTCTCCCAAGGCAACAGAAATAAAAACAAAAATAAACAAATGGTACCTAATCAAACTTACAAGATTTTGCACAGCAAAGGCAACCATAAACAAAACTAAAAGACAACCTACAGAATGGGAGAAAATATTTGCAAATTATGCAACCGACAAGGGCTTAATTTCCAAAATATACAAACAGCTCATACAACTCAACAACAACAAAAGAACAATCCATTCGAAAATGGGTGGAAGACCTAAATAGACATTTCTCCAAAGAAGAAATACAGATGGCCAATAGGCATGTGAAAAGATGCTCAACATTGCTAATTTTTAGAGAAATGCAAATCGAAACTACAAAGAGGTACCATCTCACACCAGTCAGAATGGCCATCATTAAAAAGTCTACAAATAACAAATGCTGGAGAGGGTTTAGAGAAAAGGGAACCCTCCTACACTGCTGGTGGGAATGGAAGTTGGTGCAGCCACTGAGGAAAACAGTATGGAGGTTCCTCAGAAAACTAAAAATAATTGGGATCCACCAATCTCACTCCTGGGAATATATCCAGACAAAACTCTAATTCAGAAAGATACATGCACCCCTATCTTTATAGCAGCAGTATTCACAATAGCCAAGACATGGAAACAACATAAATGTCCATCCACAGATGAATGGATAAAGAAGATGTGGTACATTTATACAATAGAATACTACTCAGCCATAAAAAAGAACAAAATAATGCCATTTGCAGCAACATGGCTGCAACTAGAGATAATCATACTAAATGAAGTAAGTCAGAAAGAGAAAGACAAATACCATATGATATCACTTATATGTGGAATCTAAAATATGACAAATGAACCTATATACAAAGCAGAAACAGCCTCACAGACATAGAGAACAGACTTGTGGTTGCCAAGGGGGAGGGAGGGTGGGGGAGGGATGGACTGGGAGTTTGAGGTTAGTAGATGCAAACTATTACATACAGAATGGATGGACAACAAGGTCCTACTATATAGCACAGGGAACTATATTCAATGTCCTGGAATAAACCATAATGAAAAAGAATATTAAAAAAAGTATATATATATATATGTATATAAACTGAATCACTTTGCTCTACAGCAGAAATTAACACAACATTGTAAATCAACTAAACTTCAATTAAAAAATTTTTTTTCCATAAGGATATTTTTCCCTTAATGGATAAACATTGGCCACTATAAAGAGTATTCAAAAGTATGTGCTGTGGTCTTTGAAAGCTATTCCAAGAGAAGGAAAATCATAATGAATAATATCAATATCTTTGGACTAAGTGTAAAGCAGCACAAAGTGACTAATTTGAAGGAAGCATGATAATTTATTCAGACTCTGCACCTCCCCCTTTCCTTTCTTTACTTACTCCCCTTTACTTGTTTTCTTTTTTTAATATTTATTTAATTTATTTTATTTTTGGCTGCATTGGGTCTTCACTGCTGCACGTGGGCATTCTCTAGTTGCAGAGAGCAGAGGCTATTCTTCGTTGCGGTGCAGGGGTTTCTCACTGCGGTGGCTTCTCTTGTTGTGGAGCACAGGCTCTAGGCATGTGGGCTTCAGTAGTTGTGGCACGTGGGCTCAGTAGCTGTGGTGCACGGGCTTAGTTGCTCCGTGGCATGTGGGATCTTCCCAGACCAGGGCTCGAACCTGCGTCCCCTGCACTGGCAGGCGGATTCTTAAGCACTGTGCCACCAGGGAAGCCCTGTTTTATTTTCTTTTCATCACTGATCACTGTAGGAAATGATTGTTGTCTCTTCTGTACCCCTCCCCCACTGCCCCCACCCCTGCACCTAGATAAGTCTCTAGCTGTCAGTAGGCCTCAACAAAGATTTGTAGAAGGAATGAATTCACTCTTGCCCTGACGTTCCCCTAAGGCCAGAGTGCTGTTATGTTCACTCAAGTCAGGAGTTCAAAGAAGAGAAACTGAGAAGGAAAGGACAAGAACGTAATATAAAAATATCTCCGATCCATCTGGCCACTGGTATATGAACAACTGACAGCCTGCAATGGATCAGGATTCCCATGTCCATTGCCAACCTTAAAAAGAATAATTCACTGTTGGCCAAAAATGTTAATAAAAATAACACCTGGGCTTCCCTGGTGGCGCAGTGGTTGAGAGTCCTCCTGCTAATGCAGGGGACACGGGTTCGTGCCCCGGTCCGGGAGGATCCCACATGCCGCGGAGCAGCTGGGCCCGTGAGCCATGGCTGCTGAGCCTGAGCGTCCGAAGCCTGTGCTCCGCAACAGGAGAGGCTGCAACAGTGAGAGGCCCGCGTACCGCAAATAAAAATAAAAATAAAAATAACTCCCATATTTGGAATGTTTACCACATGCCAAGGACTGTGTTAATAGAAATGTTTCTGTGTATTAATATTATTTCATCTTTATGATAGCCCTATGGGTAGATATTATTAATCTAATTGAAGAAACTGAGTCTCAAAGAGGTTACAAAACTTGCCCAAGGTCACCCAGATGGCAGGTGACGGAGGTGGCATCCAAAGTGAGAGCATTATGGTTTTCATCCCTTGCTAAGCATGAGAAAATGGAGATTACCAGACCCCACCTGAAGTCACCAACTCAGGATTTCCCAGAGTCTGGCCCTGGGATGGACTGAAAAGTCTCCACAGGTGACCTGAAACCCACCAAAAGTTGAAGACTTAGGCCCAGTTTGGTCTTAATCCAAACTCACCTTTTTAACCACTCACTTGGCTTGGACCCAGTACTAATCATATTTTGTTACTTCCCCAGAAGAATCTGTGGTAGAACCATTGCTGATCTTTGTGAAGGCTTTGGTCCAAATATCAGCCTTCAGGATGTGACTTTGTCTTTGGAGTAATGGAAACCAGTGCACAAGCTCAGAGGATTCTTAACAGAAAGGGTCTCAAAAACCCAGATGATCTAATAATATCTTTCAAGCCCAGGAACATACCTTTCACTCAGCCTGGAACCCTGCACGCTCCTCCTTGCCTCTTTAGCATATACCCTTCCATCTCTCAGATCACAACTTCCCACAGAGCTTTTCCTATTTAGTTGTGGTTTTTATTTTTAAAATTTATTTATTTTTTTATTTTTGGCTGCATTGGGTTTTTGTTGCTGTGTGCGGGCTTTCTCTGGTTGCAGCAAGCGGGGGTACTCTTCGTTGCGGTGTGCAGGCTTCTCATTGTAGTGGCTTCTCTTGTTGCAGAGCACAGGCTCTAGGCACGCAGGCTTCAGTAGTTGTGGCACGTGGGCTCAGTAGTTGTGGCACGTGAGCTCTAGAGCACAGGCTCAGTAGTTGTGGTGCACGGGCTTAGTTGCTCTGTGGCATGTGGGATCTTCCTGGGCCAGGGCTCGAACCCATGTCCCCTGCATTGGCAGGCAGACTCTTAACCATTGTGCCACCAGGGAAGCCCCTTACTTGTGATTATTATTTGTTGTTTCCCCCTGCACTGGACCAAAGAGAGCAAGGACTAGGCCTTGTGTTGCTTATCTCCAAACTCTAGCCCCAGGCCTAGCATGTAGTGGGTGCTCAGTAAATTATAGCTAATCCTTATAGACCTCCTACTATGTGCCAGGTTCTGTGCTGAGCACTTCACAGATATTAACTCACTTAATCCTTACAACGACCTAATTCCCATTTCACAGATGAACAAACTGAGGCATAGAAAGACCAAGTGGTCACTTAAGGGTCGAAAAGGCTCAAACCCACCACACTAGTCAATTGTAAAGCCCAGATTCAAACCCAAGCAGTCAAGCTCCATAGTTGAAACTCTTGACTAATTCCTATTATGGTGGTTGATTGATTGATGGTTTAATTAATGGCCTGTGGAGCAGCCATACCCACAGTTCACCTGCTGGAGACTAGAGCTAATGCCTGCCTGGGCAGGCCTGAACAGCATATCCAGGCAACATGACCAAGCACCAGCCATCAGAGAGAGGCAAGGTACCCCTGAGATTACATCCTGGCTCCATCTCTTATCCTCTTTGGACTCCAGTTCTCCCATCTGCTATGTAGGCTAGTAATTATCACCCTCAAGAATATTATGAAGATTAGATGACCTGATATACATGAAACAATCTCCCGTGATGCATGGGAGATTCATATACATGAAACAATCTCCCATGATGCATCATACCAGGCAGGAGGCATACAACATCATACCAGGCAGGAGGCATACAACACCTTTCTTTAATCAATCTTTCCCTTTCTGCAATTCAGTCTAAAGACTGTTCTAATAAGGCTCTAGCTTTTTCCGATGAACATTCTCCAGAGGACATACAAAAGCAGCTGTGGCCTTTGCTTGCGTCTGCCTGCTCCCTCACTGAACACTTCTGCTATTTCTAGCTCATCTCTCATCACGGTCTTTTTCTTTTTCCAAGGTATCTAGGATACACACTTGCTAGACCTGGCTCTGAATTCCCAGAGGTGGCCAAAGCAGGGCCTTGGACAAGTAGCCACATGGGGAAGCTGAAAAGGACAGAATCAAGACAAAAAATTTTGCCCTGAGAATGGAGGCAAGGCCAGCCAAGACCTCTCTTCTGACAGCAGCTCAGAAGCAGAAACTGGGGGAAAAGTGGAGCGTCTTTACTCATTCTTTCCTTCCTCCCTTCATCTCTCTCCCTCCCCCATCCCTCCCTTCCTTTCTTCTTCCCTCCTTCCCTCCCTCCCTTCCTTCCTTTCTTTCTTTCTAGACAAAGGCCTTTTTTTTTTTTAAAGGACTGAATGATTTGGGACTCCAAATGACCTGAGTATTGACTAGGACCCATGACAAGCTAGGAAGGACAGTGCCTTTATTTTTAAACATTTTTTTAAGAAGTTTTATGTATTTATTTATTTTTGGCTGTGTTGGGTCTTTGTCGCTGTGCGCGGACTTGCTCTAGTTTCCTCGAGCGGGGGCTACTCTTCATTGCGGTGCACGGGCTTCTCATTGCGATGGCTTCTCTTGTTGTGGAGCACAGGCTCTAGGTGCGTGGGCTTCAGTAGTTGTGGCATGTGGGCTCAGTAGTTATGGCTTGCAGGCTCTAGAGTGCAGGCTCAGTAGTTGTGGCGCACGGGCTTCCCGGACCAGGGCTCGAACCCACGTCCCCCACATTGGCAGGAGGATTCTTAACCACTGCACCACCAGGGAAGCCCAAGGACAGTATCTTTGTAGAGACAGGCTACTGTGGCATGTTTAAGCATAAGGAAAAATTAGACTCAAAAGCACCTCCCCATGGGTCTTTTGTTGCTTGAGTAAACATCCGGCCTGGCAGTGCAAACAACTGGCAGAACTCTCCTGCAAGGGCAATGGACCACTTGTTCTTGAAATCACTCTCCCGAGCACCAGTGAGAATAGGGGAATGGGTACAGGAGGGAGTCCACACAAAGATCCAGGTCCACATGTCCCTTTTTTAGGTAGGCCTCCTGATTTCCTCTTTTTTTTTCAGATTAAAACGTTTTTCCAATAAATACATGCACATAGTGAACAGTTCAGACCACTCAGAAGAATAAAGTGAAAAGTTAGCCTTCTTTCTACCCCAGTTCTCAGGTTCTTGGGTACAACTATTATCTTCCCCCGCCCCCCAAGATATTACATAACATCAGATCTCCTAGTCCAAGCATTTTGCTTCCTGTAAATTATTTCAATCACCCAATATGTATGGAGCCCATTCTATATGGCAGGCACTGAGGATACCACGATAAGCATAGAGTCCCAGTCTCTGGCCTCAGGAAGCCTACAGCTTAGTGAGGAAGAGCACTAATTAAGTAACCATGGGAACTCCCTGGCAGTCCAGTGGTTAGGACAAGCTTCCACTGCAGGAGAACCGGGTTTGATCCCTGGATGGCAAACTGAGATCCTGCAAGCCATGTGGCGTGGCCAAAAAATAAAATAAAATAAAATAAACCAGTAACCGTACATGCATAACTGTGAAAAGTGCCATAAAGGAGAAGTACAGGCATAGAACATGCCTGGCCAGGAAATGATATTTAAGCTGGTGTCTGAAGAATTTTAGGAGTTAAAAACAAGAGGGAAAAGGTCTTTCTGCCAGAGGGAACATCATGTGCAAAGGCCCTGCAAAGGGAAGGCATTTGTAGGAGGGACTGGGAGAAGGCAGTGTGGCTGTACAGAGTGAGAGGGAGGTGTGAGGTGAGATTCAAGGGCAGGCAGGGCCGGCTCACACAGCCATCTGGCAACTCTGGCAACCAGCCCAAAGCTTTTTAGAGTTGTGACTGTAACAAGGCCGTGTGCCAAGCACTTTGGAGAAATCAAAGACCTTTCAGAAATTACTGGAAAAAATATGGACAAATGAAGCAAAGGCTCACAGCAGGAATTCGAGCCTGGGGGGCAGAACAGTCCTTGTGTGGGTTTGGAGGCAGGACAGAAGCCTTCACCAGGCTGGGAATGGAGGAGACCCCCAAAAGAATTGAGAGTAGGGGCTTCCCTGGTGGCACAGTGGTTGAGAGTCCGCCTGCCGATGCAGGGGGCGCGGGTTCATGCCCCAGTCCGGGAAGATCCCACATGCCGCGGAGCGGCTGGGCCCGTGAGCCATGGCCGCTGAGCCTGCGCGTCCGGAGCCTGTGCTCCGCAACGGGAGAGGCCACAGCAGTGAGAGGCCCACGTACCGCAAAAAAAAAAAAAAAAAAGAATTGAGAGTAGGATCTTGAGGAGATATTTGTACACCCATGTTCACAGCAGCATTATTCACAGTAGCCAAAAGGTGGAAGCAACCCAAATGTCCATCGATGGATGGATGGATGGATAAACAAAATGTGGTCCATATAGACAATGGAATATTATTTAGCCTTAAGAAGGTGGGACATTCTGACACATGTTACAATATGGATAAACCTTGAGGACACTATGCTAAGTGAAATAAGCCAGTCACAAAAAGACAAATACTGTATGATTCCACTTATGATATACCTACAGTAGTCAAATTCAGAAAGATAGAAAGTACTACAGTGGTTGCAACAGGCTGGGGACTTGTCATTTTATCTTCTATATAGTTTCCTATGTCCACACTGCAGACAAGATACAGAATAGCTCCATCACCACAAGGATCCCTTGTGTTGCCCTTCTGTAACCACACCCACCTCCTGCTTCATCCCCAACCCATGTAACTCATCCATCCTCCACTTCTAAAATTTTGTTATTTCAAAAATGTTATGTATGGGACCTCCCTGGCGTTCCAGTGGTTAAGACTCCACACTTCCAATGCAGGAGACACAGGTTTGACCCCTGTCTAAGAACTAAGAACCCATATGCCGTGTTGAGCAGCCAAAAAAAAAAAAAAAAAAAAAGTTATGTAAATAGAATCATACAATATGCAGTCCTTTGGAATTGACTTTTTTTCCGCTAAATTCCATGGAGACTCATCCAGGTTGTTGTATGGGTGAGTAGTTTATTCCTTTATGTTATTAAGTGGTAAGTACTCCATGATATGTACTTACTTCAGTTTGTTTGACCAGTCACCACTGAAATATATCTGGGTTGATTCCAGTGTTTGACTATTACAAATAATGTTGCTATGAGCATTTGTATACTGGCTTTTTGCGTAAACGTTAAGTTTTTATTTCTCTGGGGAAAATGCCTAGGAGTGCTATTGCTGGGCTGTATGCTAGTTGCATAATTAGTTTTTAAAGAAACTGCTAAACAGTTTTCCACAGCTGTACACTGACACTCTCACCAGTAATATGTGACTGGTTCATATTCTCTGCATCCTCACCAGCATCTGGTGTTGTCACTAGTTTTTTTTGTTTTGTTTTGTTTTTTGATAAATTTACTTATTATTTTATTTATTTATTTTGGCTGAGTTGGGTCTTCGTTGCTGCGCGCGGGCTTTCTCTAGTTGCAGCGAGTGGGGGCCACTTCATTGCGGCGAGCGGGCCTCTCATTGAGGTGGCTTCTCTCATTGTAGAGCACGGGCTCCAGTCATGCGGGCTTCAGTAGCTGTGGCACGTGGGCTCAGTAGTTGTGGTGTGGCTTGCGGGCTCCAGAGTGCAGGCTCAGTAGTCATGGCGCATGAGCTTAGTTGCTCCGTGGCATGTGGGATCTTCCAGGACCAGGGCTTCAACCCATGTTCCCTGCATTGGCAGGCGGATTCCCAACCACTGCTCCACCAGGGAAGCCTGTCACTAGTTTTTATTTTAGCCATTCTGATAGATGTGTAGTGATATCTTGTAGTTTTAATTTGTATTTCCTAATAGCTAATGATGTTGAACATGAAAATGTGCTTATTTGTCATCTATTCTTTTTGATGAGCTTTTTCTTCATGTTTTTTACCCATATTCTCATTAGATTGCTTTTTTGTTTTATTACTGAGTTTGAGGGTTCTTGATATATTCTAGATACTAGTCCTTTGTCAAATATGTGGTTTGCAAATATTTTCTTCCATTGGATAGCTTATCTGTTCATTGTCTTCATGTGTGCTTTCACAGATCGAAAATTTTATATTTTGACAAGGTCCAATTAATCAGGTTTTCCTTGTATGAATCATACTTTTTGTGTTAAGTCTAATAACTTTTTACCTAGTTCTAGATACTGATTTTTCACTCTTTTTTTCTAAAAGTTTTGTAGTTTTACAGTCTATGATCCATTTTGATTTAACTTTTGTATAAAATGTGAGGTTTATACTGAGGTTCATTTTTTTTTTGCCTATGGACATCTAGTTGGATTTGCTTGATTTTTTTTAAAGACAAACTTATCCAGCACCATGATCAGACTATTAGATTTAGCCATCAACAGCACAGATGCAAAAACAAACAAACAAAACAAACAAACCCAAACCTATATTAAAACCCTTTGTTAAAACTCCTAGAAGAGATCATAGGCAAAACATTCTCTGACATAAATTCTACCAATGTTGGGACTTCGCTGTTAGTCGAGTGAGTAAGAATCTGCCTTCCAATGCAGGGGATGCGGGTTCAATCTCTGGTCGGGGAACAAAGATCCCACATGCTGCGGGGCAACTAAGCCCACCCGGAGCAACTACTGAGCTGGCATGCTCTGGAGCCCGGGGGGCTACAACTAGAGAGAAGACTGCTCGCCGCAACAAAGATCCTGCGTGCCGCAACTAAGACCCCACGCAGCTAAATAAATAAATAAATATTGTTTTTAAAAAGTCTATAAATAACAAATGCTGGAGAGGGTGTGGAGAAAATGGAACCCTCCTACACTGCTGGTGGGAATGGAAGTTGGTGCAGCCATTATGGAAAACAGTATGGAGGTTCCTCAGAAAACTAAAAGTAATTGGGATCCAGCAATCCCACTCCTGGGCATATATCCAGACAAAACTCTAATTCAGAAAGATACATGCACCCCTATGTTCATAGCAGCACTATTCACAATAGCCAAGACATGGAAACAACATAAATGTCATTGACAGAAGAATGGATAAAGATGTGGTAATATATATATACAATGTAATACATAAAAAAGAACAAAATAATGCTATTTGCAGCAACATGGATGCAAATAGAGAGTATCATACTAAGTGAAGTAAGTCAGAAAGAGAAAGACAAATACCATATGATATCACTGACATGTGGAATCTAAACTATGACACAAATGAATCTATTTTTGAAACATAAACAGTCTCACAGACATGGAGAACAGACTTATGGTTGCCAAGGGGGAGGGGACTGGAGGAGGGATGGAGTGGGAGTTGGGGGTTAGTAGATGCAAACTATTACATATAGAATGGATGGACAACAAGGTCCTACTATATAGCACAGGGAACAATATTCAATATCCTATGATAAACCATAATGGAAAAGAATATAAAAAAAGAATGTATATAAACGTATACTAAAATCACTGCTGTACAGCAGAAATTAACACAAAATTGTAAATCAACTATACTTCAATTAAAAAAAAAACAGGGTTTCCCTGATGCCCCAGAGGTTAAGAATCCACCTGCCAATGCAGGGGATACGGGTTCTGGCCCTGGTCCGGGAAGATCCCACATGCCAAAATTAATTAATTAATTAAAATAATGTATTTTAATTATTAGCCAAAAATATAAATAAATAAAAAATAACCTCTTGGGTGATGTTCTTCAGTGTCTTCTTTAATGCTGCCAACAAAACCTTTTTCACTGTTAAGCGGGCATCTGGTCATAGAGAATGTTCTCTGGTTCCATGACCATGCCATGTGCCTCCATCCACGGCCGCGTCTTCCTCCTCCACAGTGGTGTAGGGGACCAACCTAAAGCCCTGGAGCGCGTGGTGTTTGGACCTCTCCCACCTGCAGTCCGCAAGCGAGCGTTCCCCACAGCTCAAGATGGCTCCTTGGCATCCATTGTTTCAAAGCACAAGCCTCTCATGAAGAACCTAACAGCTGTTGGCCCTCTTTGGGAGCCTCGGACTCAATAGGACGGCAGTGGGAGGAGACTGTAGTGATACTTACTCAGCAGTGACCACCAGGAGAAAGTGCGTTGGCTTCTTTTTTTTTAATAAATTTATTTATTTATTTTTGGCTGCCTTGGGTCTTTTGCTGCTGCACGCAGGCTTTCTCTAGTTGCAACGAGCGGGGGCTACTCTTCACTGTGGTGCGCGGGCTTCTCATTGCGGTGGCTTCTCTTGCTACGGAGCACGGGCTCTAGGCGTGCGGCCTTCAGTAGTTGTGGCTCGTGGGCTCTAGAGCGCAGGCTCAGTAGCTGTGGCGCACGGGCTTAGTTGCTCCGCGGCCCGTGGGATCTTCCCGGACTAGAGTTTGAACCCTGCATTGGCAGGAGGATTCTTAACCAGTGTGCCACGAGGGAAGTCCCTTCTTGATTTTTAATCATCACCTCTCTCCTTGTTACTCATTCCCAACACACAGAGACAGCCCCACCCGACTCCTTTAGGACATGTGGGGTTAGGTTTTGTTTTGCTCTAAAATAAATTGACATTACCTCTTTTACAGGTATTCACAGGATCTCCCTAGGGTACTAGAAACCTTTCTAGGTGTCCCCAAAACACGTTTGGGCACCATTGCACCAGAAGCTTTTGGGGGTTTGATATATTGTTGCTTTTCTGATTTATTCATTGATTTCACATGACAATCATGCTAGTAGTTACCATGTGTGGTGTCCAGCCATATGCCAATTGCTTTGCACTATTTATCTCTTTTTATCTTCACAATATGCCTGCAAGGTACGTATTTTCATGCCTATTTTATGGATAAGAAATTGAGCATGGGAGAAGTTCAGTAACTTACTGATAGGAGAACTGGAATTTAAACCCAATCTTTCTGATTTTAAAACCTGTGTTGAAAGTGAAAACATAACCCGCAGAATGGGAGAAAATTTTTGCAAATCATATGTCTGATAAGGGAGCTTTATCTAGAACACATAAAGAATTCTTATATCTCAACAATAAAAAGACAACCCAATTTAAAAATGGGCAAAGACACTGAGTAGACCTTACTCCAAAGATATACAAATGAGCAGTAAGCACATGAAAAGCTGCGTAATGTCATTAGCCACCAGGTAAGGTAAATTAAAATTAAGAGATACCAACCACACCCACTAGGATGGCTATAATTTTAAAAAGATGAAGAACAGAAGGCTTTGGTCAGGATATGGAGAGGCTGGGACCCTCACACACTCTTGATGGGAACGTAAAACACGTGTAGCTGCTTTGAAGAGATGCATCTGGATGTTCCTCAAAAGGTTAAAACAGAGTTACCACGTGACCCAGCAATTACAATCCTAGATAAATAGCCAAGTGACATGGAGGCATATGCTCACACAAATACTTGTATGTGAAAGTTCATAGCAGCATTATTAATAATAGCCAAAAAGCAAAAACAACTCAAATGCCCATCAGCTGATGAATGAATGAAGTGTGGAATATCCATACAACAGAAAACGATTTGGCAATAGAAAGAAATGAAGTACTGATACATGCTATAACCTGGATGAACCTGGAGAACATTATGCTAACTGTAAGAAGCCAGACCCAGAAGGACCACATATCATTTGATTTCATTTATATGAAATATCCAGAATAGGCAAAGCCACAGAGACAGAAAGTAGATTAGTGGCTGCCTAGGGCTGAGGGGACTCAAAGGGAAATGGGTAGTGACTACTAAAAGAGGCTTCTTTCTGAGATGATGAAAATATTCTAAAATTGATTTTGGTGATGGTTGCACAGCTCTGTGAATACACTAAACAGCACTAAAGGACACACTTTAAATGAATGAGCCATATTTGATTTATATCTCAATAAAGCTGTTAAAAAAATAAGGCCTGGGTTATCACATGCCTTGTCAGGGACTCAGTTTCTCATTCGGTCAGTCATTCAACAAACATCTGTTAAATACCTACCGTGTGTCAGGCACCATTCTGGGCACTGAGGATACAGTGGTTTACAAACCAGACAAGGGGCCCGCATTTACGAGGCTTATATTCTAATGTAGGGAGACAGAATATAGACAAAGAAATTTTAGAGAGATCAGGACTTCACTGGTGGTCCAGTGGTTAAGACTCTGCACTCCCAATGCTGGGGGCACGGGTATGATCCCTGGTCCGGGAACTAAGATCGCGCATGGCACATGGTGCGGCCAAAAAAAAAAAAAAAAAAAAAAAAAAGAAATTTTAGAGAGATCATTTCAGATATCGATGCATGCTATACAGAAATGAAATGGGTGGTGATCATTTTGTAATGTATAGAAATACTGAATCACTAGGTTGTGTACCTGGAACTAACATGGTATTGTAGGTCAATTATATTTCAATAAATAAGTAAATTAACTAGCTAGTTAACTGATTAATTAGAAAGAAACTAAATGGGGGTTTTAAGATAGGAAGTGACTGGTTGAAAGGGAAGTGAGCTACTTTAAATAGGGTTGCTAAGAAAGGCTTCTTTGATAAGGTGGCCTTTAACTGAATTATTCCTTCCTCCCTTCCTTCCTTCCTTCCTCCCTCTCTCCCTCCCTTCCTTCCTTCCTTCCTTCTTTCCTCCCTCCCTCCCTTCCTTCCTGCCTTCCGCAAACATCCCCTGAGCTCCTGTAGGCCCTGTGATAGGAACTCATTCCATGGCCAAATCTCAGCTTCCACCAATGCCTTTTCTGATTGACTAATCTGTTTCCTTGTTCAATTTGGTGCCCATCTGATTTGTGAAATGTTTACATAGCATCTTTCCCTTTCTCTGTCTGGTGGGAGAGAGGGAGATAGCAAAAATTCCTTCCCCTTGGGACAGTGAAATAGAAATCATTCAGCAATTGCAGAGAAAACCGGAAAATAAAGCAAACATTTTCTCAAAATCAGTGCCATGGACTAAACACATTGGTTTTGTTGAAGTCCCTGGGAATTTCCCCAGCTCTTACATAAACCTGGTTGACAAATGAGAGAGTCCTAGAGGATGAAACTGCCAGTTGGTCAGGCTGCGGCCTCTGCTCAACAATTCCAAGCCCTGCGGTCCAGACTCTGGCGCAGAACAGTTCTTTGAGTTTCTAAGTGAGTTCATGGCTTTCCCTGTCAGGACCCTCATCCCAGTCCAGTGATACAGGCAGCGCTGGGTGGCTCTGAGACCCCTGACCCCCGAGGGCTCACCACCCATTTGAATGCCACCGGAAGTGGTATCTCTGACCCTAAGTACAGCGAGCTACCCCTTCACCGGGATCTGCGGCAGAAGGCACAAAAGGCAGACTGACCCGTGGAGACAATGGGAAGAATTGGTGGCCCAAATTCTGGTCCTGGTTCTGCCACCGACTAAACCCGTACCTTACTTAAATCTTATCACTTTTTGGGGCCCTTGTTTCTCCTTTTGTAAACTGAGAGGGTTGGACCACTTCTGGGATGAATAAGACCAGATCTGAATTATGCTACACATACCCCTGCCACGCAGATGTCACTAATGGATCACACCACTGATGTGACATCACACACTAATGTCACTCTTGAGATTCAGCTACAGAATCCTTCTCAATATAGCGTTCTAATCAGCTACCATACCACCAACGGATCAGAGTTAGCACACAGCTTAGCACCTACTAGCCATGTGCCTGAACTGGGTTGTTTCTAATATCCTGCTGAATCTGAGCCTCTAAGTTTGCAATCACAACAGAGGTTGGGCCTGAGAGTGGTAGGAAAGGAACATGGGCATCAGAATCAGAGAGTCCTGGGTTTGAATCTCAATGGTGCCATTTACTAGTTTTGCAATCTTGGGTGAGTCCGTTCTCTTTGAACCTCAGTTTAGTCTTCTCTGTAAAACAGGATCAGTGTCCCTAACACACACAGGGTTGTACGAATTAAATTAGATAATGCTTGTGATATACCTTTTGCTTGCACACGGAACACAGACACATCCAGCAAATGTGTACACCAAGAGATTTGTCTTCTATCCTGCTATGCTCCCCTCTCCACCCCACACAGCAGAGAAGCCCTGAAAGGGGCTGCTGACCTGTTCTGCCTGAAGTCCCCTCCTCCCAGGGCTGTCTCTTCTGTCAATGTCAGATAGATCTCTGCCCTTCTAACACTCCCTGGGGCCTGCCAGCATGTCAGGGAGCTCAAAGCAGCCTCACAGTCTTCTGGCCAAGGCAGAAGCTGGAAAGAACCATCAGAGATCAGTGAACGATGGGCTTTCCCTCTGGTTTTCACACTTGGCTTCTGCTTAACAATAGCAGCACCAGATGCTGGATGCAGGTGGGAATATAGTTTCTTAGAAGCAGGGCTGTAGCTGGGCTATTGTTTTTGTCATTTAATATAGGTACCCGGGGCCATTGTGGGAAAACTTGGTTTATAATTTCTGCAGGCCCTAGATGGCAAGTTCATGGCCCAAGTACCACCAATCTCTTTACCTTAGCCCACCCCCCATCACTGTGCTAAGAGCTGGGTTCTCTGGGAAGCAGACTGTGAGACAGAAATTTACACGTGAAAAATTTACTGAAGATGCTTTCAGAATCAACAGCTGTGGGGAGGGGAGGAAGCAGGATGGAGCACCGGAGAAGATGAATTATGATGTACATGCAACAAAGGCCCCAGTGCATTCTACCGGGCGCTCAGGAGCTGGAGTGACCTGGGCAGCGTTGCCTCCTATTGTTGACCCACGTTGATCAGTGGGGCGGCGCGCTTCAGCCAAGGGCAAGTCCTGGAGAGGGGTCCCAACAACACTCCCCCATGACGGGCGAATAAATGACTCAGTCCTGGAGCCACAAACCTGTCTCAGGATCCATCACATGCACTCATGCAGACATCGCATTTCATTTCACTTATTTATTTATTTGGCTGCATCGGGTCTTAGTTGCGGCACGTGGGATCTTTCGTTGCGGCACGCAGCCTTCTCTCTAGCTGTGGTGCAGGCTCCAGCACGCTCGGGCTCAGTAGTTGCTGCGCATGGGCTTAGTTGCCCTGTGGCAGGTGGGATCCCAGTTCCCCGACCAGGGATGGAACCTGCGTCCCCTGCACTGGAAGGCAGATTCTTAACCACTGGACCACCAGGGAAATCTAAGACATTGCATTTCTTCTCCAAGGCAATGTGGGGCTTCAGAATTCTCCTCCAGACTGTGCTCCAGGTAGCCGTCAGCAATCCATGAGGGCTGGCATGCTAGAGGAAACATGTCATCCCTACCCTAATTTTTTTTTGCCCTTGGCACGCCGTGAGGCATGCAGGATCTTAGTTCCCCGACCAGGGATGGAAACCACGCGCCCCGCAGCGGCAGCGCCAAGTCTTAACCACGGGACCGCCAGGGAAGTCCCCTAATCTTAACCCTTCATTTTATAGAGTCGGAAACTGAGGCTCAGAGAAAGAAAGCCACTTGCTCAAGGCCACACAGATGAGTTAAAATCAGAGGCAGGACTAGAGTCCAAGCCCCTTGACTCTGAAATTGATGCTCTAGACCTGTTCAGATTTAGGTTTAAATAAATCGAAGTTAAATAAGGTCCTCATTTGCACTTGCCACATTTCAAGTACTCAATAGCCACATGTGGCTGGTGGCTACTGTATTTGATGAGCGTACGTTATTAGAACAGTTCCATCATGGAGAAAAGTTCTCCTGGGCAGCACTGCTCTGGACCCAGTACCCATGCTGCCCCTTTGTCCTCAAATTCAAAAGTTAGAGGACATCCCCCAAACACCTTTGTTTCCATTAGCAACCCTTCTGTCAGTGGTTGGTGATGGTGAGTTATGATAAGGGGTATGTAAATGTGGATGTTAACAGAAATATCTACCTAAGTGCAAGCCCTCCTGGGGCTACTAGGGAACCAGAGATGGACTGTTTTCTGCAAAAGGAAGTCATTATTTGTCAGGAGAGATGTACAGTTCCTACTTCATTTACTTATTCATTCATCCAACAAACGTTTATCAGTTTCAGTCTAGAGCCAGGCACTAAGCTGGGTGCTGGGGGTACCAAGATGAATTAGACTCGGATCTTGTCCTGGAGATGTTCACGGTCTAGTGGGGGAAACACAAGGTACATCTCCATGGAAGTAACCTGGTGGGACACCTGTAGAATGCGTATGAGTTTGCCAGGTGGGTAAACGCTTCTGCAACCACAAAGGACGGAGAAGTAAGCAGCTAGAGAGCAACTGTCCCCCAGGGAACCTTTGGCAATGTCTGGAGACATTTTTGGTTGTCACAGCTGGGGAAAGGGATGCTACTGGCATCCCAGTGGGTAGAGACCAGGGACGCTGCTCAGCACCCTACAAAGCACAGGACAGCCCCCACGACAAAGAACGATCCCCCCGCATATGTCGCTAGCATCAGGGTGGAGAAACCCTGGTCAGGGTCTGCACTAGAGATCTGCAGGTGACAGTCTTCAGTCCCATTGTCACGGAGAAGGGTAGGTGAACGGGAGCACGCAGGAATTGAGAAGCTGCTTTAGAAGGCCGCAGGAAGCCACTGAAGAACCTTAACAGATTCAGTGGCAGGATTAGATTTGTACTTTAGAAAGGCCCCTGGTGGGGCCCAGGGTAGCCCACCCCAAAAGGTGCCTCAATGGCATATTGATTATTTTGAATTAAAGTTTCTTAAGAAATGGCCAATGCAAGAGGGACACTCTGGCCCTCCTTTCTGTCCTCCTGAAAGCAGGAAATCTCTCTCTTCTGTGAAAGGTGCTCTCCTTGCATCTGGGGAGAGACGGACACGTGTATCACCAAAGATAAGGAATTTGGGCTGAGAATCCTATGTAAACAAACCTTATTAACGTCTTTAATTTACTATTTCAAGCCCAAACTCTGTTTAGATTCCTCATTAATTGAGCACCCAAAGCCTAAGTTTCTTCGTCCTGTCAATTCCTCACAAATGTATTGTTTCTCTGTCTAAAAAGTATAAAAGCTGCCTGCTTTAGCCACTTCATTTCCATGGAACCTCCCCATACACAAATAAAATGTGTTTCTTTTTCTCCTGTTAATCTGTCTTGTGCCAATTTTATTATTAGTCCAGCCATAGAACTCAACAAGGGTAGAGGGGAAATTTTCCCCCTCCCTGACACCCCCCTAATTACTTGGTGAGAAACGGACTGGAGGGTATGGAAGCTGGGACACCTCTGGGGAGGCTGTTGATGATGGTGGCCATGGAGACACAGAAAAGAAGGTGGACCGTGGAGCTTGGTGATGGGCTGTGGTAGAACAGGAGAAGACCTAGCACTTGTTACAATGTGATTGAATAACTTTCCGTGTAATTGAAACTGAGCAGGACCCTGCAGGGCCCTCCTGGGTACAAAAGGCCCTCTGTGCCCTGTTCTTGTTTGTAGAAAAAGGCTTTAGTCTCCTAGATCTTCCCTGAGTTCCAAAGAGCAGATTCAAGCTTTTACTAATCAGGGAAGTGAGGGAATGCAGAAACAAAGGAAAAGCAGTTAAGAAACAATAGTTCAGCAGAAGAGTCCTAGCTCACCCTCAAGGGATATACACAACAATCTGACACCTATCTTTGAGTTGTTCTGATGGAACTTAAGATCCCCCACTCAAGTGGAGGAAGGTGACTTCATGCTGAGCGTAAGCACACAGACCCCAGACTGGATGGAACCTGGAGGAAGGTGATTAAGACTTCCAAAACACCATCCTGTTACCTCACCACCAACCAATCAGGAGAAAATCATGCCGTCTGCCACCCTCACCGCAAATGTTACCTTTAAAAACTCTTCTCTGGGCCTCCCTGGTGGCGCAGTGGTTGAGAGTCTGCCTGCCGATACGGGGGACGCAGGTTCGTGCCCCGGTCCGGGAAGATCCCACGTGCCGCGGAGCGGCTGGGCCCGTGGGCCATGGCCGCTGGGCCTGCGCGTCCGGAGCCTGCGCGTCCGCAGCCTGTGCTCCGCGGCGGGAGAGGCCGCGGCAGTGAGAGGCCCGCGTACTGCAAAAACAAAAAACAAAAAACTCTTCTCTAAAAGCCATCGAAGAATTCAGGCCTTTTGAGTACAAGCCACTGTACTCCTTGCTTGGCACGCTGCAAATATAGGCTGTACTTTCCCTTACCACAAGCTGGTGTCAGTATATTGGCTTTGCTGCATAGCAGGCGAGTGGACCCAAATTCAGTTCAGTAACATAATTAACTGCTTAATGTCTTTCTTCTCCCCCCTAGACTGAAGCTCCAAGAAGGCAGGGATGGCATATCCTTTAATTCACTTCCCAGACTTGGGCAAATTAATTCTTTTGAGCTTTGGTTTTCTCATCTGTAAAATGCAGGTGATACTGGTAACCCTCCTTCTTAACTAAGGATTAGGATTAAATGAACAATCCAGCAATTCCACTTGTGGATTGTAAAGAAGAAATGTTGCCTGCCATTCCAGTTTTACAAGAGTCAAGCCATTGGCCACTGCAGGCACCAACCTGAGGGGAATTCAGGATGGAGAAAACAACAGGAAACATTCTGTGCTTTGGATATACTGGCTCCTAGATAGTTAAGGTGCATATCTAAGGAAAAAGTTCAAATTACCCCATACATAGAAAAGCACTAAAATCATTAACTTGAGGTGTCTGTTCTTTGTTCTTTGTGATTAGCAGTAATTTTTTCATGCTTGACTACATATTTTCCTGGCAAAAGTTCACAGATATTCTGGCTCCTCCCTTACCTTTTCAGAGCAGTTCCTCACAGCTATCTGAGAGGCTGTATCCCAGGCTACAGTCCTCAGTAAGGTCCCCAAATAAAACTTAACTCATAGGCTTCCCTGGTGGTGCAGTGGTTAAGAATCCGCCTGCCAATGCAGGGGACACGGGTTCGAGCCCTGGTCCAGGAAGATCCCACGGGCTGCGGAGCAACTAAGCCCGTACACCACAACTACTGAGCCTGTGCTCTAGAGTCCACAAGCCACAACTACTGAGCCCACGTGCCACAGCTACTGAAGTTCGCGCACCTACAGGCCGTGCCCCGCAACAAGAAAAGCCACTGAAATGAGAAGCCTGTGCACCACAACAAAGAGTAGCCCCTGCTCACCGCAACTAGAGAAAGCCCGCACGCAGCAACGAAGACCCAATGCTGCCAGAAATTAATTATTTAATTTTTTAAAAATTTAAAAACTTAACTCACAACTTTTACATTATGCATTTTTCCTTCAGTCGATAGGGTATATACCCAGAAGAATTGAAAGCAGGAACCTAAACAGGTACTTGTACACCCATGTTCATAGTAGCACTATTCACAATAGCAAAAAGGTAGAAGCAACCCAAATGTCCATCAATGGATGAATGGATAAACAAAATGTGGTCCATACATACAACAGAATATTATTCATACATGACTAAATGAAATTTTCATACACGCTACAACATGAACCTTGAAGATGTCATGCCAAGTGAAATAAGCCAGACATAAAAGGACAAATATTTTGTGATTCTACTTTTATGAGATGCTTAGAATAGGCAAATTCATAGAGACAGAAAGTAGAACAGTGGTTACCATGCACAACAATGAGAGAGTACTTAATGCCACTGAGTTGCATGCTTAAAAATGGTTAAGATGGTCAATTTTATGCTACATATATTTTACCACCACCACGACAAAAAGATTAAATGAGATCATTTTATAAGGCCTCTTAGCATAGGGACAAATATTCATTATTATCACTTTTTTCCTAGAAGTGTTCTCATAAAGAGAGGAACCAAGAGCTAGGGGAGCAGAAGCAAGCAAGCTGGCTAACTGTGTGTGGTCTGCCTCGGGGACCGTTCACAGCTGAGATGATATTGGAGTGAGACTTTGCTGCAGAGTTGGAGGGGGAGGCTCTGAGAGGCCAAAGCTGCAGCTCCTATGAGCCTGAAACCACCACGACCATCAAGCTCTAGAAGGGGGGCTCCGCACAGAGCTGGGGGGCGGGGGTGAGGGGTGCGGTGGGGTGGTCTGCCTGGGTGAGCCCTTCCCCATAAGGGCCTGAGGGCCCATGCTTTGTCTTCACCAGGCAGGAATTTCTGGGCCTGGGGACATCTGCGTTTGGTATCTTGATTCCTGACCTGTCCCAGCAGCTGCTAAACCACGATACGCTTTCTCTGAAACCCAGTGGGCAGACAGAAAACAAGTGAGCCTGGCCTTCCCGGCTTTTGTGTCATAATTAGTATTCTATTCCTCGTGTAGAGAGAAAATAGCCAGAGCACCTGCTCTGAGAGGCGTCCGTCGGCGCCAGATCTCCCCGGGGCATTCTTTACATGTATACCATTTCAGGGGAAAGACCTTCAGGAGCCTTAGTCTAACCCACTCATTTCACAGCGAAGCCAGCACAACGCCAAGGAAGTCGACAGACTTGGAGAGCAAGGGCTATGGTTCAAATCCCAGCTGGCCACTTCCAAACTGTGCAACTTCGAGCAAGTTCTTTAACTTCTGGAAGCCTCATTCCTCCTCAGTAAAATAAAGATAGTAATACCTGTCTCTTGGAGATCTTCTGAGGAGTGAAGGTCAAGGAGAAGTTTAAACTCCCGGCAGCTGGCTGGAGGGAGGTTTGGCCGCACCTCCTCCGAGAATGCTCTCTGGACCAGCCACATCTTTTCACGCTCCATCTCTTGCCTGCTTATTGTGTTATTGTCTCCCTGACATCTATCCTCACCTGACATTGTTTATGTGTATACTCATTGGTTTTATTCTTCCCCTTTCCTCCACCAGAAAGTAACTCTGACCCATTCTGGCTCAGCAGCTAGGGCTGGATCTAGCATATTAATGGCATTTAGTAAATGTTTGTGGAGTAAATGGCCCTCAAGAGTTACTCTGGGGTTAGATCAAGCCTCGTTTCTTCAAAGTGCCATACAACACATGGGCACTTTAGGTAAATTATTTCAGTAACTGTTGAGAAGTCATCAGCCTGAGAGAGAGACATTTAGCTGTGTGGACCAGAAGTAGTTCATATCTCCAAGGCCTAGACAAGGACAGTAAATAAAATGAAGGCCTCTGGTACCAGTCCCTCCTTTGCTGGAACCCAGTGTCCAGGTAACGTGGGCAAAGCACTGGGGTTCTGAGGGTAGAGGTGGGAAGAAGATGGAAGTGAGAAGGGTAAGGCTGAGTCAGGGAAATAAGATAACCCAGAATGGGGACTGGCTTTTCTAGGATTCTGACTCTTGGCTGTGCAGTACATTGCAGAGTTGGGTTCTTAGAAATCACTGTATTGAACCAGGCCATCATAGTAGCGAAATACGTAGGCTCTGGGTCCAAATCTAGGTTCATCCCTTACCTCCTGTGTGATCTTGTCACCGCAGAACCAGTCCCACAGTGGCCCTATTCTGGTTCTAACAAGACACTGAGCTGTTTTTCAGGGACGACAGAACAAAACCGCAAGTCATGCAGCCAAAGCATGTGCAGAGGAAAAAATTTTGACCTCAAACAAATTCGTCCCCTTCCCCCATCCTCCCACCCCCTCAAGAAACCAAAGGACCTGGGACATGACCGGAAGTTGAATGACGGAACCCAGAAGGGAAGGATCCATTGTCCAGGAAGATCTGGTGGTGAAGCCCCTTTCCCACACCTTTTACCATAAATGGCCAAGTTCCAGAGCCCTCCAATCAGAACCTGCCTGGCCAGACCTTCAACATACACACCGTCCTCCCCTAATTCAAAAAAGTTTGACAGAACCCCAGATGGGGAGACAGATTTGAGCTGTGCCTCTTGTTCCCTTGCCGGCCAACCTCGCAATAAAGTTCTTTCTTTTCTCAAATGCCGGTGCCATAGTATTGGCTTCTATGCATGTAGGGCAGTGAGCCCTTTGCTCAGTAACAATCTGGAGTCAGGTTTGTTTCCTCTCTGGGTTTCAGCTTCCTCATCTGTGAAATGGGATGATAACAATACAAGGTACTTTGAAAAGTTATCCCCTGGTTAAATGAGGTCACCCAACAGTTAGCATAGTGTGCTACTGAAATACATTTCGAGTCCCAAGATGGAGTCACTCCCACCTGGGGTGCCAAGTCAGCAAACCTAAACTTAGATAACGTTCATGTCCCAGCAAATGCTCCACCTGACCAGGAACACAGTATACCCAGGCAGCCAATCCCCAAAAGCCGAGCTAACTCTGGGCTCTATACTTATTTCCTTGTTCCTTATTCTTTATCCTATAAAAGCTTCCTGCCTTCTGTCCCATTTCGCAATTCTTTGGAACCTTGGGAACCGAGACTGCCTGCTTCATGAAGTGTTAAATAAAGTGTTTGCATCACCTGAATTGTCCTCTTTTTTTTTTTTTTTAACATTTATTTATTTATTTATTTGGCTGCACCAAGTCTTTGGTGCAGCATGCGGGATCTTCATTGTCACGTGCGGGATCTTTAGTTGCGGCATTCAAACTCTTAGTCGCGGCATGCGGGGTCTAGTTCCTTGACCAGGGATTGAACCCGGGCCCCCTTGCATTGGGAGCGCAGAGTCTTAGCCACTGAACCACCAGGGAAGTCCCTATATTGCCTTCTTTACTCATTTGTAACAGCACTCAGCACAGAGGAGCAGCAGAATCCTTCTTAGCTATATTTTCATTCAGATGAAATGTTGAGATCTAGCGTAGAGACATGACTCCAGTTGGTGGCAGAGCTTAGAACTCACTGCTCTCAGTTCATGCTCTGTCCTCTATCTGTGGTGGCTGCCATCTCTTGTCCCCAGGGCCTTGGGTCTAAGAGGGGAGCCTGAATATGTAAACAATAAATCTCAGGAAACTACAAGGATGACAAACGAGGCTCAGTATGTGTAGTCAAGTAGACCCATGCCTTGTGATATTAGGATCTTCAGAAAGAATCCCCTATCCAGAATGATGGTAACGAATACAGTTTGTTGAGTGCTTTCTCATATGTACAAGACATAGTTTGAGTGCCTAAAACGATTATGTTATTTATTCTCCACAGCAACCCTAGGAAGTAGGAGCTGTCATGACTCCCATTTTATGGATGTGGAAATTAAGACCATAAGGAGTTTAACTGGTTCAAGGCCATAGTAAGAAAGTTCTAGGGAATTCCCTGGTGGTCCAGTAGTTAGGATTCCGCGCTTTCACTGCCGAGGGCCCTGGTTCAATCCCTGGTGAGGGAACTAAGATCCCACAAGCCACACGGCGTGACCAAAAAAAAATAAAGATAAATAAAAATTTTTTTAAATTAAAAATAAGAAAGTTCTAAGTGGAACTATGTGGCATTCCCTCCTTGCCCCACCACAGATTGACATTCCAGTATTAAAGAGTCCTGCCTAAGGATCACAGCATCTTTTTTTTTTCTTATTTTTTGGCCATGCCATGCAACATGTGGGATTTTAGTTCCCCGACCAGGGATTGAACCCGGGCCCTCAGTATTGAAAGCATGGAGTCTTAACCACTGTACCGCCAGGGATCGTAGCATCTTATACGCTATACTTGGTATAGTATATAAGACTATACTAAGTCCTGGCAGTTATGTACATATTCAAAATGTATGAATCTGTTCACAGTAGAATCTCAGAGGTGACAGGAGTATTAGCAATAATAACAGCTAATACTATGTCAACTATTGTTGTAAGTTCATGTAAACTTTAAAAGCAAGACTACAAAGTAGGAACCATTATTACTCTTGTCTAACAGAGGCACAGAGAGGTTAAGAAAGTGGCCACTGGAATGGCGTGGCTGATGGTCAATAAGTGGAGCAGGGAGCTGAACCCAAGGAAAAGCCACAGGCAATCTTGTGTCTGCACTTTGCCCTGTTCTGCCTCTTGGTAAATGACCTGCCCAGCTCCTTGATAACCTGTTGGTAGGCTGTTTGTAGGCTCAGGTGACCCTTTGTGAATCTGAAAAACAAAGCCATAAATACTCTCTTCAGACACATAACTCTCTGTGATTTTAGGGGCTTCCCAAAGCCTCTGTCAGAAAACCTCCAAAAAGTAACCTCATTTCAATCCAGACCCTCTACCTCTAATCTCCCCATAACACCCTCCATCATTGCCCTTTAGCCTGGCTCTACCATCTCCAAGAGTGGGAACGTCCTACCTCCCAGGCAGCGCATTCTTCAATCAGCAAGATTCAATAGAAACTTCTCCCCTCTGATGAGATGATGTTGCCTCCCAGAGCCTGCTGCACAGAGCCTGGAGCCTTGGAGAGCAAGTCAGCTTCCAGCTCCCAGACAGCTCTTCAAAGGACAGCCCTGGGTCCATCCCATCCCACCCCTGCTTCCTGCAAAGCTTCTGATAGGCAGGGAGTCCTGGCCTCTCATCTAGTTGTTTGTCTCCCTCTTGAAGCAAGAGAAGTAGAGATGAGGGTGATGCTGCTTCACAAAGGATGTTCTTGTCCCTGCTGAGAGCAGGTATGGATGGAAGGAGCCTAAAGAGCCCTCCTGGGGCTTCCCTGGTGGCACAGTGGTTGAGAGTCCGCCTGCCGATGCAGGGGACACAGGTTCGTGCCCCGGTCTGGGAAGATCCCACATGCTGCGGAGCGGCTGGGCCCGTGAGCCATGGCTGCTGAGCCTGCGCATCCGGTGCCTGTGCTCCGCAACGGGAGAGGCCACAACAGTGAGAGGCATGCGTACCGCAAAAACAAACAAACAAAGAAACAAAAACCAAGAGCCCTCCTGATCCAAGAACTGCAGGTGCGGATACCCTTCTGCTGGCTTGCTATGCACGCTTGGTCAGAGGCTGGACTGCATGTTTCTGGGCCCAGGTTAGTCTTTCTGCAAAACTAGGGGGGTTGATTAGATTGAGGTTGCAAACCCAAAAGCTCATTGAGGCCAAGCTAATGATAGAAATATCTAGGAATATTCATTTCCTCTACAAAGAAGAAGGTTCTCTTCTGAACCTTCTTCAAAGAAGAAGGCCACTCTCTTTTTCTATTTCTGATGGAGCCCTGGAGGCAAACTATCTAAAGTAATAAAGACAAAACTGCCAGCAGTGAAGAAAATGGCAATGAGCACTTGGTCTCAGTGGAGGGGACCAAAGGGGACTGTCGCCCACTTCCCGTCTGCAGGGGCAGCTGTGGGATGCCGACTCTGTCTATAGGAGTGTCTGACACTCAGCATCACCAATGTGGACACAGAGACCTGGTGATAGTAGATCTTACCCACTTTCTTTTTTTTTTTTTTTTTTACAAATTTTATTATTATTATTATTTTTTTTGGCTGTGTTGAGTCTTCGTTGTTGTGCGTGTGAGCTTTCTCTAGTTGCGGCGAGCAGGGGCTACTCTTCATTGTGGTGCGTGCACTTCTCATTGTGGTGGCTTCTCTTGTTGCAGAGCATGGGCTCTAGGTGCGCACGCTTCGGTAGTTGTGGCTCATGGGCTCAGCAGCTGTGGCTCATGGGCTCTAGAGCGCAGGCTCAGTAGTTTTGGCTCACGGGCTTCGTTGCTCCATGGCACGTGGGATCTTCCTGGACCAGGGCTCGAATCCGTGTCCCCTGTATTGGCAGGTGGATTCTTAACCACTGCGCCACCAGGGAAGTCCCTTACCCACTTTCTAAAGAAGCCAGACACATGAATTTTTATGTGAAACTCCCAATTTTTAGAATGTTGGCTCAAATTTTTCTTAAACAGTGGGAGGGCCAAATACATGTTCTGAACTGTGATCCACCGGTTTGCAATCTCTGGAGCCGGTGGTTTTAAAGCTCCCTTTCTGCTGGAACATTCTGTGGAGGGAGAAGTGAAGAGAGCAGGAGGGCAGGAAAGAAGGAAAGATGGCAGGAGCCGCAGGGGAATCTCTCTGAGACCTGGTTTGGCCTCTGCTGAGCCTCTGAACTTCTGCTAGTTCAGCAGAGGGGAGGGGGAGGGGGGAAAGGAGAGGAAGGCCTGGCCTTTCTAGGCTTGGGAGGCTGTGTTCAGTAAACCATCCTTTCCATTGCTTTCAGTTCTCACTTGGGAGAAACATAATGGCCCCAGGCCTCAGGAGTGTCTGAGCAGGTCAGAACGGGAGGCCCAGGTCTGTGGCTGGAGAGGCGGTGCCCTGGCTCCCAGGGCTGATGGAGAGGGGGAGGGGAGGGGGCACTCAGCATCCTAGGCCAGAGGCGGGCCCTGGGCCTCAGCCTCAGGCTGGACTGCTGCCTGCTCCCTGGCTTGCTTCTAGCTCCCAAGGAGCCCTGGATATCTTTCCAACTGGGCCTCTGTGTCAAGAAGGGAGTTTATAGCCCATGGTTAGCATGGCTGACCGCCAGCCTGGCAGATGGCCAGAGCCCAGAGCACATTGGGAAGGAGCATAAACAAGGCCCCTGGTGGGCAGCTGTGACCCAGAATCTTCCAGCAGAACAGAAGTAAGCAGGGAGGAAGAACACCAGGGGGACCCTTCCCCTGACCTCTCAGGCTCCCTGGGCTCCGGCATCAGCCAGGGACAGGATGGTGCTCCATGAGGCCCCAGGCAAGCAGCCGTCACAAAAGGGCTGCAGGATTTCACTTTTAAGGGGCCTTTCAACCTTCTGAGACTGTGAGTCCATGACTATGATCCAGCTTTTCTCACACTGTCCTCTGTACAGAGGACATCTGTGGTTTCCCCTCGCCTGGAATCCACTTCGCTCCTTTTGTTAGAGGCACCCTAGTTATCCTTCCAGAAACAATTCCTCCTCCACTCTCAGTCCACGTGGATCAGGTGAGGCCAACCTGGCCTTTCTACCTGCCTGGCTCCAGGGTGGAGGAGGGATTGTTTATATGTGCCAGGCCTGGCCTGGCCTGGCTGATCAGCCGATTTCTACCTCTGCTGGGTCCAATGAGACCACCCGAAGGAATTTTGCTGGAACTCTTGGGAAAAGAGACATTGTCAGCAGTCAGCTTCCTGCACATCTGGAGGTGCTGGAGACCATCTGGCCATGACACCGGAGGAGTTTCCTTGAGGACGACACCATCACAGAAGGAGACCCCATGGAAAGAGAGGGAGAGAAAGAGACGGAGAGAGAGGGGACCAGATTGATGGATGCACTGATGTGTATAAGAGAGAGATAGAGACCTGAGACTTGATGAAACGGTTTAAGCCCCTGGATCCAGCTTTAACTGATGAAGTGTTGGATCCCCGGACTTTTCAGTGAAACAGTGAAGAATATGCCACTGTGGCATAAAAATTACTTTGAGCAGAAGGCATTTGAGTTCCTGATATTTTTTATCTGCTTGAAAGCATAGCTTCTCAAAAGAACTCAATTGTCCTAAATCCCTCCCTGGGGAGCAACAAGGGAAGATTGACTAGAGACTAGAATTACCCACCTAAACAGACACTGTCATAAAGTGATCATATCTCCCATCTAGTCTCCTAAGGGCCCATTTCTCTTTCCTCATAGTAATTTGTTTTCCTGTAACTGCCCTCCTCCCTCCTCCCCTTCCTCTAATAAGATGGTATATAGGGACTTCCCTGGTGGTCCAGTGGGTAAGACTCCACACTCCCAATGCAGGGGCTCTGGGTTAGATCCCTGGTTGGGGAACTAGATCCCACATGTATGTCGCAACTAAGAGTCCACATGCTGCAACTAAGAGTCTGCATGCCACAACTAAGAGTCCGCATGCTGCAACTAAGACCCAGCGCAGCCAAAATAAATAAATAAAAAAAAAAAAAAAAAAAAAAAAGATGGTATATAAACCCCAAATTCTTTTTTTTTTTGGCTGCACCGGGTCTTTGTTGCTACGTACGGGCTTTCTCTAGTTGTGGCGAGCGGGGGCTACTCTTCGTTGCGGTGCGTGGGCTTCTCATTGTGGTGGCTTCTCTTGTTGCGGAGCACAGGCTCTAGGTGCGTGGGCTTCAGTAGATGCGGTGTGCGGGCTCAGTAGTTGTGATGCATGGGCTTAGCTGCTCCGTGGCATGTGGGATCTTCCCAGACCAGGGCTCAAACTGTGTCCCTGCACTGGTAGGCGGATTCTTAACCACTGTGCCACCAGGCAAGTCCCTAAACCCCAAATTCTAACCACCTCCTTGAGTCACATTTTTCTGTAAACTTCTGTATATTATGTGATTAAACCTATCTTTTTTTCTTACTAATCTGTCTGTTGTTGGTTTAATCCACAGGCCCCCATTTACATAACCTAAGAGGGCAGAAGAAACGTTTTTCCTCTCTTACATCAGTTATATAAGCAAAAAAAAAAAAAAATCTACCTCTGACATCAGCTTCCAGGACTCCAACATTCCACACGAGATTATATAATTATATTATGTAATTATACAGTAAATCTGTGATTTACTCTATAATTTGCTTAAGGAGTAAATTCTACTTTACCTAATTTTTTTTAGGACATAGAGAAGCCAGCAATAACCCAGGCCTCTGAAATCCTGCCCTGGTTGACTGAAACTAGGGGAATTTGCCCAAGAAGCCTCAAGGATCCTGGCTGCATTCCTGCCCTGCCTGCACATCCAGCATACACCCTAGACAGCCCTGGTCAGTACCGAGACCTGCAAAAGAGAATGCCACAGGTCCCAGTGGTGCCCTTTATTCATTCATTTGCCAATTGAACACATATTTATGGAGCACCAACTGTGTTCAGAAATGATGTTCTTATCCTCAGAGATCTTAGAATTTGGTGAGGAAAACAGACCAGTAAGAAGAATTTCATCAGAATGTGATGACTGCTATGCTAGAAATAAACACAGAGAAGGGACCTCTAGACTGGGGAGAGTGGCAGGCATGTCATAGAAACTTCCTGAAGGAAGTGACCCTTGAGATGAGTTCCACAGGATGAGAAGGAGTCAGCTGGATAGGGGGTAGAGGAAATGCTTTCCAGGCAGGCAGAAGGAACAGCATGAGGTACAAACTCCAGGGGATGGGAAAGGCTGTGGTCTGTCAGTGGGAGTGACTGGGGTAGAGACGGAGTGGGGGGAAGTGCAGGGGATTCCCATCAGGGAGCAGGGCCTGTCTGACAAGCTGGCTTTGATGAGGACTGCTTCCCTGCGCATACATCGCACAGATGGCTCAGACCCGAATCTGAGGCCAGGGCAAAGCCTGACTCATGCCGCAGGGGAAAAAACAAACTGGAGGAGCCCCAGGCAGGGCCCCAGGTCAAGGGTGTGCAACAGAGCCCTGGCCACAGAGAAAGCCTGGACCTCCCTATTGGAAATGATTGAAGGCAGGGCCTGTAACCTCATCTTCCATCTCCGGATTCCTCCCTTTCCCACACGTGTCCTTGAGCTCTGCAGGGTCTATAAGGATGGGAGAAATCATGGGTAAAAGTAAGGACTTTTGAAGTCAGGCAATCCTGGCCCCCAGTCCTAGCTGTGTCACGAAGCATGGCCTTCTTCCTCAACCTCTGTGTGTCTGTCTCCTTGTCTGCAAAATAAAGCTAGTAATAGTACAGATTCAATAAAGTAATGCGTATCTGGTGACACAGTCATGCATTAATTCATTTACTCTTTCTTTTTATGTTGTCTCTTAGCATCCCTTTCTTCAGGGATCCACACCACTCTCTGTGTTTTGTTAACACTTTCAGGGGACTTCCCTGGTTGTCCAGTGGCTAAGACTCCACACTTCTGATGCAGGGGGCACGGGTTCGATCCCTGGTCGGGCAACTAGATCCCACATGCCGCAACTAAGCGTTCTCATGCCGCAACGATAAATAAGTAAATAAATAAACATTAAAAAAGAAAAAAAAAGACTGTAGGTTACAGAGCCTTGGCCTCTTCCGGGCCACAGGGATGGGGCACAGACTATGTCCATCCAGTCATGCTATCCCCTTCTTGGCAACAGTGATTGGTCCCTAGGGTGGACCTGAGATTCAAGCGGGCCAACCAGAGACTGGATTTCTCTTCCCCGCTGTTACTGAGCTGGAAGAATATGAGTTTGGAGAGAGAGCGCATCTACCTGTGGGTGACGTCACTTCTTACAAGGAAATAGAGCCAAGATCACGATGATGATAATGATGAGGATGATGATGATGATGACATCACCAAGCTTTGCTTGAAGCCAAATCTGTTCCGGAACTTCCCAGTTTGAAGAACATATTCATTCACATTTTCCTTAAGCCAATCTAGTTTGGTTTCCTTTATATGCAGCTCCAAGACCCTTAAGCCATTTGGCATGTGAAACACTGACCACAATATCTGTCCCCATAGGAAGAGCTCAGTGAACTGTCACTACAATGAAGAGGGTGAAAATATCTTAAGCTCCTTCACCATCACCCCTTTCCCTCCCAGAACACAGTCTCAGCCCTCACCTTCTGGCCTGGGGAACATGCTACTAGCTGTGTTGGCTTCCCATTTGCAAGAATGGCCTGGGGCTGAGGGATATGG
The DNA here is from genome assembly GCF_951394435.1 of Stenella coeruleoalba. NCBI lineage: Eukaryota > Metazoa > Chordata > Mammalia > Artiodactyla > Delphinidae > Stenella > Stenella coeruleoalba. Next base: position 136,439,044 of record NC_137148.1, read on the forward strand.
TGACAGGCAGGCCAAACACCCAGTGCCTACCAGTTAGCATGGGAGCTGCAGCAGCCCCGCCGAGGTCCCCAGCTGCCCACTGAATGTGATTTGGATCGACTGCCTGGTAGCGTGGCCATCAGCTGGAGTCCCACTGGCCTGGTCTGCATCCCGTCACTACAGAAGTGTGTCTCAGTCACTTTATCTTTCTGGGCTTCTGTTTTCTTTTCTATAAAACTGGCACAATAAAAGCCCCTGTCGCTCAGAGAAGTTGTGAGGACTAAATGAGAAAAAATTAATAACAAGCCTAGTATTGACAGTATGCTCAATATATTCCAGGCATTGTTCTAACCACTTTACAAACTGTTAGTCCAATTGACCTCCACAGTAAGCCAAGGGGATAGGTACTATTATTATTCCCGTTTTACAGATGAAGAAACTGAGGCTCGGAGAGGTTAATAACATGCCCAGCGTCTCAAAACTAGGAAGGGGTAGAGCTGGGATTTGAATCCAGGCATTCTGACCTGAGTCCACATCAGTAGAGGTCTAGGCAGGATCAAAACCCACGGCAGAGGGTTGAAGCAAAGGAATTTAATAGGGGCAACTAGTTAGAGAGGGGCTAAAAGAGACGAAAACCAAGGAAAGATGGGGCAACCTAGAGGTTAACAACTGCAGGAAATCACTATTTCCCCAGGGCTGATGGGACAAAGGGAGGAGTCAGTGACACTGCAGCCCAAGGAGAGCCCTGGCTGCCTGGCAGGAGCTAGGACATTGGAGGAAGGGGCCATCCTCTGGAGTCACTGCCCGAGGTTGCACGAGTGGTGGTGTCAGGGGTAGGGGATGGGGTGGATACATCTCAACTTCTCCCCACCCCCTGCTCTCTAAGCTGCTGGCGTGGGCTTTCAGCCAAACTGAAAAGGAAGCCAGTGGGCAGGGGAGCCTGGGAAACATAGTTCAGCCCCCTAGATGTGAGCCCAGCAGAGGAAGGGCAGGGTATGGGTCTGAGAGCAAACAGTAAATGACCTGCATACCCACCATGCCATACAGCCTTTTCATCAGAATGCAGGGCACATAAGGGCAAGTGCACTCATAAATGGGAATTGTGAGGACAAGAATTTAGGCCTCTGACTCCTGGTTCAATGTTGTGTCTGGTACAGGAGCAGAACCCAACAGTTACCGGCATCCTGTGACACTGAAAAGCAGCGGAAGGGGCAACTGGGGCTCCGGATGGTGCCTCCTGTTCTTGGCCTTTGCACATCTGGAAGCTTCTACAGACGGCTCTACGCAGCAGAGTGCAGATCCGCAGCAAGAAGCAAGCACTGTTTTTCTCTTTCAGGGGTATGAGAGCAGCCTGAATATCCCCAGCAACTGCTTTGGGATCTGAGAGAAACAGATGCAGCTGCTGCTGAAAAACAGGAGGCAAATACGTGGGGTGAGGCGCCTCTCAGCTCCCCATGCCCTCCTTTCGCAAAGGCCGTCACCTCTGTCCCTGTGGAGTTCCCTCATTCCCCTCACCCCTGCAGGCCCCATATAACCTCGGTGAGTAGCTGGGAAGCAGCTGCCACCTGCTGCCCTGGAAGCCGGCAGGATCCCACAGGTGACAGCACGAGCAAGGGCAGAAGGTCCAAGCCAGAGCGCAAGAGATGTGGAGTTGAGCAGGTCCTGCCAGGATGGAGTAGAGATGGTCATGGGAACCCTTCCCTTTGACCAGAATTCTGCCTCTAGGGATTTATCACACAGGTAATCTTACACAAGCGCATAAAGACTTCTGGACAGGGCTATTCACTGCAGTGTGGGTTATGATTCACAGAAGACTAGGACAAAAAAGCCAATCGGAGGTGATGTGATTAAGCAAATAATGGTGTACTTCAACAATGAAACGCTCTGTGCACCTACGAGGAATGAAACATCTACATATGCTGAAACAGGCTCATCTTCCAGACAGGCTGTTAAGTGAAAAAGGCAAAGGCCAGAACAGTGTGTCTAATATGCTGGGGCGGAGCCAGGGGTCGGGGAAGAAATGTTCTTATGTGTATTCATGCAAGCACCTCTTGCTATCCAAATCTGTTTGGTTTCTGAATTCAGATAGCAGGGGTTCCAAGCAAGGGATGCTACATTATTGGAATCTTTGACTCCTGTCTTTCATTTCCGATAGCAAATAGCAAGAGTTCATTAGTAACCAGTTCATCCAAGAGGCTATCTGAATCTACTTTGTTCCTGAGTTGGAATAGTGTTTGGATAACCAGAGTAGACAGTAGGGATATCTGCATATGTAAGGCTCTCACCCTGTGTACGTGTGTATTTTCTCTCTGGGAAGATACACAGGGAATTGGTTAGCAGTGGTTGCTGCTAGGGAGGGTAATTCAGCCCTGGGGGAATGGGGTAGAAGTGAGACTTATTTTTCAGTTCACACATATGTGTGGTGGTTTTAACACATGGCCCCGCAATTTTTTCAGAGATGGGATCTATGTCCTGTCCTGTTCCATCTGAGGGGCTTTGCATCTGCTTAGTCCGATGAAGAATGGTAGAAGTGATACTACATGACTTTGAAGGTTAGGTCATAAAAGGTCATGCAGCTAGATCTGGGACACTTTCTCTCAGACCCCAGCCACCATGCTGGGAGAAGTCTAAGGCACGTGGAGAGGCCCTGTGCAGGCCCTGTGGTCCCCAGTGCCACCTGGGCTCCAGCTCCAGCTAATATCATATGCAGCCGTGTGAGTGAGCCATCTTGAAGTTCAGCCCCCATCAAGCATTCAAATGACTGCACCCTCAGCTGCCATGTGACCACATCAATGCCAGAGACCCCAAGTGAGAGCCACCCATATGAACCAACGCAGCAACAGAACTGCAAGAGACAATAGTACATTGTTGTTTCAAGCTACTGAGTTTTGGTGTAGTTCTTTGTATGTGAATATTAACTGGACCATATAGATCATCACACATATTACCTATTCAAAATTAAGAATATCAGGCTTCCCTGGTGGCGCAGTGGCTAAGAATCCACCTGCCAATGCAGGGGACACGGGTTCGAGCCCTGGTCCTGAAAGATCTCACATGCCGCGGAGCAACTAAGCCCGTGCACCACAACTACTGAGCCTGTGCTCTAGAGCCTGCCAGCCACAACTACTGAGCCCACATGCCACAACTACTGAAGCCTGCATGCCTAGAGCCTGCACACCGCAACAAAGAGTAGCCCCTGCTTGCCGCAACTAGAGAAAGCCTGCACGCAGCAACGGAGACCCAACGCAGCCAAAACTAATAAATAAAATAAATAATTTTTTTTAAAAACTAAGAGTATCTTCCTTGTAAACATACAGGTATGGTGCTAAATGTTAAATGTACAGTATCTCGGGCTTCCCTGGTGGCGCAGTGGTTGAGGGTCTGCCTGCCGATGCAAGGGACACGGGTTTGTGCCCCGGTCCGGGAAGATCCCACGTGCTGCGGAGCGACTGGGCCCGTGAGCCATGGCCACTGAGCCTGCGCATCCAGAGCCTGTGCTCCACAACGGGAGAGGCCACAACAGTGAGAGGCCCGTGTACTGCAAATAAATAAATAAATAAATAAATGTACAATATCTCATTTATTCCTCACAAGTTCACTGTAGTTATCTCCATTTCACCAATGAGAAAACTGAAGCTCTGAGGGGTTCTCTGGTTACCTGCCCAAGATCACACCTCACAAAAAGCAGCCCTAGGATAAGAAACCAGGAGGCCTCTCAGTCCCAGGGTAACTGTCCCTCCCGGGACCCTGCTCTCACTCCTTCCCACTGCGGGCCTCACCTTCTCCAGTGACGGGTTGGGAAGAGGTGAGGGGTGGAAACTCACAGCCCACAGGGGCCTGGTCAGTAACACAGAGGGGTGAACTGGGCGTGGTGGGCTCAGCTCTGGGAAAACCAGCTCAGAGTTGCCAGATCGTTGGATTTTTTGAATAGAATCCAGAAATCGGATTTTTTTTTTTTTTTTTTTTTTTTTTTTTGCGGTACGCAGGCCTCTCACTGTTGTGGCCTCTCCCGTTGTGGAGCACAGGCTCCAGACGTGCAGGTGCAGCGGACATGGCTCACGGGCCCAGCCGCTCCGTGGCATGTGGGATCCTCCCGGACCGGGGCACGAACCCGTGTCCCCTGAATCGGTAGGCGGACTCTCAACCACTGCGCCACCAGGGAAGCCCCCTAGAAATCAGATTTTTATGGGCACTTTATTTCTGTTTTAATGCTGGCAACTAGTTATGTGTGTGGGTATTGTTATTTTTGTTTTTTTCATCGTGTAGACTGACAGGCAAAACAAAAACAAAAGCCTGCGGATTTGCCTCTTTGGACTAGAAGATCCCCAAGGAGTCTTTGGCGCAGACGTTCTGACTTTCGGCAGAGCCTCTCCGGAGAGACAGTGCAATTCCAATCCCAGGAGGCTCAGATCTGAGAAAGGAGAGGGGTGGTGAAGACGGAGACGTCCCAGCCTCTCCAGCAGTGGGGAGGGGAGGCAGGGGGTGCCGGGAAGCCAGGCCACAGGGACCCACAGCAGTGCTGGAGGGCAGCTGAGCCTGTGGCCAAGCAGCCGCCATAAGCTGCCCGCCTTCCCAGAGCTGTCAGTCTGCTCCCCGGGGGCCCGTGGAAGGCAGCCAGGGCACCGGGGGGAGACTGAATTTCCATTGCAATGGGAAAGCACCTCCGCCCGCCCACACCAGCCATTTTCTCCACTTCTTCTGCTCACCCCACTGCTTTTCCAACAGGAACGCTGCCCCCACCTCTTCCCCATCGACCCTTCTTAGCGGAGGGGGGGATCGATCCCGACCTCGGCTGTCTCCCTGGGCCTCTCCCTCCCCACTCCCCACTCCCCAGTGTCTTCGATTCCCTCCTGAGCTTGCGGCCCATTCCATTTTCAGCTGACTTGTCTTCCTCTGAGATCCAGCCTGGCAGAGCCCTGTGGAGTGATTGATGAGCTAGGGAGCTCTGGCTGGCAGGCGGGTGGGCAGCCAGCCAGAGACGCAGCTCTCACAAGACAGCCCGGCCGCCCAGGGAGAGCCCCCAGCTACTGGGGTTCTCCCTGAGGTCCCCCCGCCGCCACCCAGGTTGACATGGCAGCCGCTCTGGACAAAGCAGATAGCCACGAGGGCCACCGCGTACAGTACCTGGCACACAGCAGTCCCTCAGGCAATGAGAGCGCTCTATTCTCCACTCCAAAAACAGACCCAAGAAAATGAAGACCGTGAGCTCCTTAAAGCTGGGAATGTTCTCATTCAGCCATGCCTCTCAGTCCAGGTGTTTATAATGTGTACATTCATTAATGCAGCATGAGCCTTTGCTATGAGGATCAGCTCTTCATTACAATTGCTAGCGAGGTCTTGGAGGACAGGGTGCTTTGAATCCAGGCTCCATCGCCTCCTAGCTCCGTAAACTTGGGCTCGTCACTTCAGCTCTCTAAGCTGCAGCTTCTCTCCCAGGGTTGCCGCCATGAGATTGTTAGATAATATGGAAAAAGTGCTTAGGACAGACCCTGGCATATAAAGGAGATCAAGAAATGTTTTCAGCTGGGGCTTCCCTGGTGGCGCAATGCTTAAGAATCTGCCTGCCAATGCAGGGGACGTGGGTTCGAGCCCTGGTCGGGGAAGATCCCACATGCTGCAGAGCAACTAACCCCGTGCACCACAACTACTGAGCCTGTGCTCTAGAGCTCGCCAGCCACAACTACTGAGCCCATGTGCCACAACAAGCCCGTGCTCCACAACGAGAGAAGCCACCACAATGAGAAGCCCACGCACCGCAACCAAGAGGAGCCCCCGATCGCCACACCTAGAGAAAGCCCTCCTGCAGCAATGAAGACCCGATGCAGCCAAAAATAAATAAATTAATTAAAACAAAAAAAAAGAAATGTTGTCAATAAACAGCAAATAAATGAGGGCCTATGACGTGCCGGGTTCTGGGGCTACAGCTCTGAGCGAGGCAGATAAGATCCCTGCTCTCATGCAGTTCACCTTGGAGAGAGTTTGGAAGACCAACAACAAAAAAATAACTGAATGGAGAAACAGGAAATAGCAGGTAGAGCTAAAAGGGCATAGGATGGAGAATGGCAAGGAACGATGGTGATGGGAGCGATGGCCTGAAGGCCCCTCCAAGGAGGTGACACTGGAGTTGAGTTGGGACGAGGAAGACAGGTAAAAATCTGAGGAGACAGCATTTTAGGCAGAGGGAACAGCACATGTAAAGCTCCTGAGGCAGGAGCAAAGCTTGGAGTATGTAAGAATCAGAAAAAGAAGAGAGAGGGGCCCACGTGGCCAGAAGAGCAAAAAAGAGAATGTAGGAGATGAGCTTGGAGACCTAGAACAGGCCAGAGCAGCAAGGACATGTAGGTCAGGATGATGGTTTTATTTTAAGCACAGTGAAGTGACTATGCTTTTGTTTCTGTTTTGCTTTTCAGTCTTCACAATTTAAAAAAAGAAAATGCCACAACTAAGTAGCCTGTGTGCCGCAACGAAGATCCCACGTGCTGCATCTAAGGCCCGGCACAGCCAAAGTAAATAAAAATACACAAATAAATAAATATTAAAAAAAATAATAAAATAAAAATTAAACAAACAAAAAGGATTAGTTGCCAACATTTTAAGCAGGGGAGTGGTGTGATGAGGGAATAGAAGAGGGAGCAGCTGAGAGGTTCTCATGGTGACTTGGACCAGGGAGGTGGCCATGGCAGGTGCAGGATGGTCTGAGAAGTAGCAGGGACAGGTCTTTTCCTAGATTCCCAGGAGAGAAATTGGACCAGGTGTCCATGATGATTCCTGGGGTTTTCATTTGAGCTGCTGGATCAATGGTGGTGCTGTTTACTGAGATGGGGCAGCTCCATAAAGTGTATGTTGCTTTATGCCATCAGTCAAGAACAGGAGGCACAGTACTTAACCAGAGGTGATCTCTGTCCTTAGGAACTCGTGGTCTGGATGGGGAATCAAAGAAATGAGCAAGCGATGACGATTTAGCGTGACAGGTACTATGACAGGGAAGGAGAGGAGGAGAACCCACCCAGACATGGGGGAGGGGCCCAGCTCCCTGAGGAAGGACCTCCGGGCCAATGTGCTCCAGCCCTTCCCTCCAGCCTCCCTCTGCCCTCCTCCCTCACTATACTCCAGCCACACTGATCTTTCTACTCTTCTAAAAAGCCACTTCGGGGGCTTCCCTGGTGGCGCAGTGGTTAAGAATCCGCCTGCCAATGCAGGGGACACGGGTTCAATCCTTGGTCTGGGAAGATCCCACATGCCGCAGAGCAACTAAGCCCGCGCGCCACAACTACTGAGCCTGTGCTCTAGAGCCTGCGAGCCGCAACTACTGAGCCCCCAGGCCTGGAGCCTGTGCTCTGCAACAGGAGAAGCCACCGCAATGAGAAGCCTGCGCACCGCAATGAAGAGTAGCCCCCGCTCACCACAACTAGAGAAAGTCCGCACACAGCAACAAAGACCCAACACAGCCAAAAATCAAAATAAAAATATATAAATTTAAAAAAAAGGGCTTTTTCTTTCCTGCCTCTGAGCTGTGCACATGTGCTTGCATCTTTTAGGAGTGCCCACTTCTATCTCAGCCTGTTTCTATCCCCCTCTATGTTCATCTCAACTTAATTTTTTTTCCTGCTGAAATTGTTGAATTGACCATCTCCTCCTATAAGAATCTGTAAGGGAATAGGAACAGATCTGTGTCTTATTCACTCCTGGATCCTAGCCCTGCTGGGATCATGTGCACAGCCCTGCACACGATAAGTACTCTATAAGTATGGGGGGACTTTCTTGGCAGTCCAATGGTTAAGACTCCACACTTCCAATGCCAGGGGCATGGGTTTGATCCCTGGTCGGGGAACTAAGATACTGCATGCTGCATGGCGTGGCCAAAAAAAAAGCACTCTATAAGTATGGGTTGAATGAATAAGTGAACAGATGAATGAAGGTAAGGCCTGAAAAATGAACTGAGTTAGACAGGAGGTAAGACTAGTCCAGGCAGAGGGGATGGCTTATGGAAAGGCCAGGAGGCAAGACAACACAGTATAATCAGAAAACCAAAAGTACTGACAGATCGGCAGCTACCTGTATTTTCTCCATGCCCTCGGCCTGGCCAGCACACAGGGGGTCCTCAGTAAGCATGGAGGCCTCCCTGCTCTCTCCCGTGTGGTGAACAGAGAAACTGCAGCAGGATGGCCAGAGCCCAGGAGCTCCCGGGGTAGGGACTGTGCCTCGCTCTGGGCCAGGCCCAGACCAGCACATCATAGGTTTTGGACGTTGACTGATGCTGAGAGGACATTCACACCTCAGCTGCAAAAGTGACGGGACTTGATAATTCCAGAATGTTAGCTCCAACAAAGTCTTTAGAGCCCAACCTGCCCCTTGTTACCAATGAGGAAACTGAGGCCCAGAAAAGGGAATGGATTTGTGCAAGGTCACACAGCAAGTCAGTGAGGTGGGAGCCCAGATGTCCTGACTGCTGGTGCAGAGCCTCTCCCACCCTGTCCCCACTTCTACCAGTCCCCCTCCTTCCCTCTCCATCCTTCTGCCTTTCAAAATGTCAGAAACCAGCAGATTGGAGCCAACAGAAAATCCCTGAGTGCCTTTTACCAGGGTGAAGGCATTGTGTTACAGGGAGGGCAGATGGGGCGACCCATTAGCAAGCGAACACTGAGTTCCTGTGGGTTCCATTAGTGCTTCTAATTAACCCATTAGCACCCACTGGAAACAGGAAGCACAGAGATCCCCAGAGGGGATGAGTAATGGAGTAAGACAGCTTTGATAAGGCCAAGGGAGCAGAGTTGGAGAGACAGAGAAGGGGTCTTTCCTCTTTCCTTAGAGAGGGTGCCAGGTACTGTCAGGGATGAAGAAGACCAGGCAGGACTCAGAAGCCTGGTATTTCAGAGCTGCAGGGAACCAGCTGAGCTGACCCTTTGTACAGATATGAAAACTGAACAACAGAGAGGAAGAATTTGTCCCTGAGTCACTCATGGAGAACCCAGGATTCCTGGCCATCACACTACATTACAGGACTCAAGTGTGTACCAGGAATTATGGCTAAAAATACAGCAAACCATTATTGGAGCACCAAGCTAACTGCTTTACATATTTCTCTTATTCTCAGCAATCCTGGGAGGCAGGTACTATTACCTCAAAACTGAGGCTCAGAGTGGTTGAGTAACTGCCCCAAATCACACAGTTAATATGTGGAAGAGCCAATATTCAGACCCAGGCAGACTGATCACCAAATTCTCATCTTCATCGTCATGCCATCTTGGGGAGCAGCAGAAAGAGACAGAACCACCATTTGATACATTGTCTGCACAGCCCTTCACTGGGTCATGCTTTTTATTTTAAGCACTTAAAGATGATACTATTGTCCTATTTTACAAGTGGAAAACCCAAGGCACAGTGAGGCCAAGGAGCCCACCTAATGTCACACACACAGATACTGTCAGAGTCAGGATGCAAACCGGCTGATCTCACTTCATCGCCAAGGCTCTGGGCCACTCCACTGCATGCGTGTGAGGACCCCTACTCTAGGACAACCGTGTAAATGTGCCTACCTCTCTGCTTGGCATCCAGACTGAGCCTTCTGCTTACTCGGGGAACCACTGAATGAAACCGCCTGCCCTGGCCAGGCACCATAGCAAGCACTTGTATGAGTTATGTTAAACAGGCGGTCCTGGTACGGAATGTGGAACTAACAAGCTACCACCAACCAGAAGAATTTGGGAAAGGTCAAAAGGAGAGAGGAGACTCCAGTCCACATGCCCTACCAACCACCCAGAATCCTTCTCGCTGGAATCCATCTTGGCTGAGCGATGTGCGCACCACCAGGAAGGACCCCGAGTCAGAGTGACTGGCCAGAGACAAGCCGGAAACTAACCCCATGACCATAAAAGCTGAGACTGCAAGCCACGTGGCAGAGCAGTCCTCCTGCGTTTCCTTACCCTGCTGCTCTCCACCCGGGCCCCCTTCCCAATAAAGCGTCTTGCTTCGTCAGCACGTGTATCTCCTCGGACAATTCATTTCCAAGTGTTAGGCTCACTCTCAGGCCCTGGAAGGGGTCCCCCTTCCTGCAACACACTTGTTCCTCTATTCATTCACTCAGACAACAAATGTAATATTGCGTGCCTGCTGTGTCTGCCAGGCCCTTGCTGACGAGACCAGTGGGATTCCAGCACTTGTGCAGCTACCATTCTACTTGGGGGCAGGAGAGACAGATAGCGATTCCAACAGGGTAGGGATGAGCATTGGGTGTCATGGCATCACCTAGTCCTAGGGGACAGAGAAGGCCGAGCTGAGTCTTGTAGGCCAATTAAGCATTGTCCAAGCGGAGAGGAGCTAGAAGCAGCCCACACAGAGGCCCAGAGGTATAAGAGAGCCCCAATTCCAGTAAAAGCTGGGTGGGAGCTTTCACTGGAGGAGGCAGGTGGAACTGGAGAATCAAGAAGTGGCTGGAGTGTGGACTTTACCCCCAAGACAATGGGGAACCACTGCAGGATATTACATGTATCATGAAGATTTGCATTCAGAAAGCTTGACTCTGGAAGAAGGGTGTGATGGGCTGGGGGTAGATGCCTGGAGGTGGGTTTGGTGGTGGAGTTTCCAAAGATAAGGAGGACTAGGGTGATTGATTTGATCCAGGAGTGAGAGGCAGGGACGTGGCCTGTTACTGACTAGGATGACAGGAGAATCAGGGTGGGGGTTGGGAGGATGAGAGACAAGTTCCTTAGACCTGCTGAGTATGAGATGCCTAAGGGCGTCCAAGAGACTCTGTCTAGAGCGTGCCTGCACTTACTGGCCTGGATTTCAGGCCTACTGGTCTTAAGATTTTGCAGAGAACTGACTCCAGACCTTCTTACTCTGTGCCTCAACTTCTTCATCTGAGGACTTCCCTGGTGGTCCAGTGGGGAAGACTCACGCTCCCAATGCAGGGGGCCTGGGTTCAATCCCTGGTCAGGGAACAAGATCCCACATGCATGCTGCAACTAAGAGTCCACAAGCTGCAACTAAGAAGTCCACATGCTGCAATTAAGAAGTCCGTGTGCCACAACGAAAGATCCCACGTGCCATAACTAAGACCGGGCACAGCCAAAATAAACAAATTAATTAATTTTAAAAAATTAAAAAAATTTTTCCTCATCAGTACAATGGGTAATAACATGATCTCATAGAGTTGTGAAGATTAAAAGGATCTAAAATATATAATTAATGTATAAAGCATTTGACACAGTCCCTGGTACATGGGGATGCTTCATAAAGGTTAGTTGAATAAATATATGAATGGATGATTCTTTGGGCTGTGGCTGCTAGAAGTTATTTGGGAAGAAAGAGTTGATTTAAAAATTCATGGACCTTATTCATACACCATGATCAGGTGGGATTTATCCCAGGGATGCAAGGATTTTTCAATATCTGCAAATCAATTAGTGTGATACAACACATTAAGAAATTAAAGAATAAACACCATATGATCATCTCAACAGATGGAGAAAAAGCTTTGACAAAATTCAATACCCATTTATGATAAAAACTCTCTAGAAAGTGGGCATAGAGGGAACCTACCTCAACATAATAAAGGCCATATATGACAAACACACAGCTAACATCATTCTCAGTGGTGAAAAGCTGAAAGCATTTCCTTTAAGACCAGGAACAAGAAAATGATGTTCACTCTCACCACCTTTATTCAACATAGTTTTGGAAGTCCTAGCTATGACAATCAGAGAAGAAAAAGAAATAAAAGGAATCCAAACTGGAAAAGAAAAAGTAAAACTGTCACTGTTTGCAGATGACATGATACTATACACAGAAGATCCTAAAGATACTACCAGACAACTACTAGAGCTCATCAGTGAATCTGGTAAAGTTGCAGAATATAAAGTTAATGCACAGAAATCTCTTGCATTACTATACACTAACAACGAAAGACCAGAAAGAGAAGTTAAGGAACCAATCCCATTCACCACTGCAACAAAAAGAATAAAATACCTAGGAATAAATCTACCTAAGGAGGCAAAAGACCTGTACTCAGAAAACTATAAGACACTGATGAAAGAAATCAAAGATGGCACAAACAGATGGAGAGATATACCATGTTCTTGAATTGGAAGAATCAATACTGTGAAAATGACTATACTACCCAAGGCAATCTAAAGATTCAATGCAATCCCTATCAAATTACCAATGGCATTTTTCACAGAACTAAAACAAAAAATTTTTAAAATTTGTATGGAAACACAAAAGACCTCAAATAGCCAAAGCAATCCTGAGAAAGAAAAATGGTGCGGGAGGAGCAGGCTTCCTGACTTCAGACTATACTACAAAACTACAGTCATCAAAACAGTATGGTGTTGGCACAAAAACAGAAATATAGATCAATGGAACAGGATAGAAACCCCAGAAATAAACCCACGCACCTATGGCCAATTAATCTATGACAAAGGAGGCAAGAATATACAATGAAGAAATGACAGTCTCTTCAATAAATGGTGCTAGGAAAACTGGACAGCTGCATGTAAAAGAATGAAGTTAGAACATTCTCTAACACCATATGCAAAAATAAACTCAAAATGGATTAAGGATCTAAATGTAAGACTAGATACTATAAAACTCAGAGGAAAACATAGGCAGAATACTCTTTGACATATCTTTATGGATCCACCTCCTAGAGTAATGAAAATAACAAAAATAAACAAATGGGACCTAATGAAACTTAAAAGCTTTTGCACAGCAAAGGAAACCATAAACAAAATGAAAAGACAACCACAGATTGGGAGAAAATTTTTGCAAATGATGTTACTGACAAGGGATTAGTCTCCAAAATTTACAAACAGCTCATGCGGCTTAATATCATTAAAACCAATCATCAAACAACCCAACCCCAAAACGGGCAGAAGACCTAAATAGACATTTCTCCAAAAAAGACATACACGTGGCCAAGAGGCACATGAAAAGATGTTCAACATCACTAATTATTAGAGAAATGCAAATCAAAACTACAATGAGATACCACCTCACTCCAGTCAAAATGGCTTATCATCAAAAAATCCACAAACGGGACTTCCCTGGTGGCACAGTGGTTAAGAATCTGCCTGCCAATGCAGGGGACATGGGTTCGAGCCCTGGTCTGGGGAGATCCCAGATGCCACGCAGCAACTAAGCCCGTATGCCACAACTACTGAGCCTGCACTCCAGAGCCTATGAGCCACAACTACTGAGCCCATGAGCCACAACTACTGAGCCCATGAGCCACAACTACTGAAGTCCACACACCTAGAGTCCATGCTCCACAAGAGAAGCCACCACAATGAGAAGCCCATGCACCACAACAAAGAGCAGCCCCCGCTCGCTGCAACTAGAGAAAGTCCATGCACAGCAACAAAGACCCAATGCAGACAAAAATAAACAAATTAATTAATTAAGGAAAAAAAAGATGTGGTACATATATACAATGGAATATTACTCAGCCATTAAAAAGAATGAAATAATGCCATTTGCAGCAACATGGATGGACATAGAGATTGTCATACTGAGTGAAATAAGTCAAACAGAGAAAGAGAAATATTGTATGATATCGCTTATATGCAGAATCTAAAAAGAAATGATACAAATGAACTTATTAACAAAACAGAAACAGACTCACAGACTTCGAAAACAAACTTATGGTTACCAAAGGGAAAAGGTGGTGGAGGAAGGATAAATTAGGGGTTTGGGATTAACATATACACACTATTATATATAAAACAAATAATCAACAAGGACCTACTGTATAGCACAGGGAACTCTACTCAATATTCTGTAATAACCTGTATGGGAAAAGAATCTGAAAAAAGAATGGATATATATGTGTGTGTGTGTGTGTGTGTGTGTGTGTGTATGTATATATATGTGTGTGTGTGTGTATATATATATATATATATATATAAAAATATATAAATATATATATATATAAAAAACTGAATCACTTTGCTGTACACCTGAAACTAACACAATATTGTAAATCAACTATACTCAATATAAAATAGAAATTAAAGTTTTAAGAAAGAGAAAAAATTAAAATTCATGGACATTTTTCCTCCTTCTTCAGTATTCAGGGCTGGGTTGGAGGGTAGGGGAGAAGGGTAGTAATGCCAGTGTTAACCTGGAAACGACTGGGTAAGGGAGGGGATGGTTCCATCTTCCATCCTCACCCCTACCCTGGAGAGACACACACACACCTCTAGGTATTGAATAATTATAAACCTATAAAACTGGGGGGAATGGTGCGGGGGTGGTTGGTTGGAGGACATTAGAGCCCTTATAAAGGAGGCTCCAGAGAGATCCTTGTCCGCCATGGTGGCACCCTGATCTCTGACTTCCAGCCTCCAGAACAGGGTGTAAGGCTTTGGGACATTTGTTTTGGGAGGAAAGGAATGGCCAGGCCTTTTCTGTGCTCTCTCTCAATGGAGCTGGGGATCTTTCTGCAGGAAAGCACTTTTTAAGCTAGGGAGTAGAAAAAAGAGCTCAAGGTAGAGCTCAAAATTGAGCGCATTCATTCATTCATTCACTCATTCATCCATTCATTCAACTAATTAAGTGGTTCTCAACCAGGGGTGATTTTGCCCCTTGGTGAACATTTGTCAATACCTGGAGACATTTTTGGGTGTCATAACTGGTGGGGAGGGGGAGGTGTGCTATTGGTATTGAGTGGGTAGAGGCCAGGGATGCTGCCAAATACCCCAAATGCACAAGATAATCCCCACAACAAAGAATTTTCCAACCCAAAATGTCAATAGTGTGGCATTGGAGAAATTCTGATCTAGTTAGTACTTACTGAGAGCCTATTGTATGCCTACTAGGAGATACTAGGAAGAGGAGACAGTCAACTTTACTACCAGGTAGGGGAGACACACACTAAATTTATCAGGTGATGATAAGAGTTATCAGGAAAACGTGAGAGATGCTGGGGGCTGCAGCACAGGGAAGGGACCTTGACTTTTCTTTTTCTTCAATTTATTCATTTTTTTGGCTGCATTGGATCTTCGTTGCTGCACGCAGGCTTTCTCTAGTTGAGGCGAGCAGGGGCTACTCTTCGTTGTGGTGCACAGGCTTCTCATTGCGGTGGCTTCTCTTGTTGTGGAGCATAGGCTCTAGGCCCATGGGCTTCAGCAGTTGCAGCATGTGGGCTCAGTAGTTGTGGCTCGCAGGCTCTAGAGCACAGGCTCAATAATTGTGGTGCAGGGGCTTTGTTGTTCCATGGCATGTGGGATCTTCCTGGACCAGGGCTCGAACCCATGTCCCCTGCATTGGCAGGCAGATTCTTAACCACTGCACCACCAGGGAAGTCCCACTTTGACTTTTCAACTGCAAAGAGCTGGAGGAACGGAACTGCTAGGGCAAAGCCCCTAAAGGCTGTGGAGAATCTGGTTTCATTTATTCTGAAACTACTACTGAAGTGCTTCCTGTGTGTTAGGCACTGTCCCAGGTGCAGAGTATAGATCACAGGGCAATACAGATACAATTTCCTTCCCTCTTCAACAGCACAGCCTCCGGCCCCTAAGGAGACTAAAATAATGAGGAAAAGTGCCTCCTGTGGGCACTGAGAAGGTGACTGAAACAAATATGGGAGGTGAGGGAGTGAGCTTCCCAGGAAGCAAGGACCACCAGTGCAATGGTCCTGTGGTGGGAGCGCAAGCATGTGGAGGAAATGGGGAAGGCCAGTGTGGCTGACTGGAGTAGTAGGAAATGAGTCAGAAAAGGTCTATGGTCTGAACGTTTGTGTTCTCCCCAAATTTATATGTTAAAATCACCCAAGGTGAAGGTATTAGTGAAACAGGAGGGAAGGGGGCAGGGCACCTTTAAAAGAATGACATAGCCATAGGACATGACAAAAACTGGTTAGAGCGAACTAGGTCCAAGATGGCGGATGAGTCAACTTCTAGTAGACCTTGAGCCTTATTACAGGCTCACTGTAACACATCAGTACTCTAAATGACACACCCACAGGCACCATGACAGTCCCAAGGCCGACCAAAGATGGTAAAAAATTGGGTGGTGGCCCCAATTCCTGGAAATCCCCATCCCTTCCCCAAAATATTGATAGTTGGAATAATCTTCCCACTCATTAGCCTATGAAATTACTCACCCCTACAAAAACTGACAACCCCATACCCTGAGGCCTCTCTTGTCTTCTGAGATGGCCCACACTCTGTCTGTGGAGTGTGTTTCTCCCTAAATAAATCCACTTCTTATCTATCACCCTTTCCCTCACTGAATTCTTTCTGTGATGAGGTATCAAGAACCTGAGCTTCATTAAGTCCTGAGGCCAGGTGTGTGATCTCAATTAATAGACTGTGGGATTAAAAGACCACGGGTTTGGGCTTCCCTGGTGGTGCAGTGGTTGAGAGTCCGCCTGCTGATGCGGGGGACACAGGTTCGTGCCCTGGTCCGGGAAGATCCCACATGCCGCGGAGCGGCTGGGCCCGTGAGCCATGACCGCTGAGCCTGTGCGTCCGGAGTCTGTGCTCCGCAACGGGAGAGGCCACAACAGTGAGAGGCCCGCGTACCACAAAAAAAAAAAAAAAAAAAGACCGTGGGTTCAAGTCCCAATCTGAGTTCCATAGTTTCATTAGGAGGTGGGGCCTTTGAGAGGTGATAAGGTCAGAAGGGCTCTCATGGGATTAGTGCCCTTATAAGGGAGGCTCCAGAGAGTTCCTTGTCCCCCACGGTGGCACCCTGACCTCTGACTTTCAGCCTCCAGAACTATAAGAAATAAATTTCTGTTGTTTATAAGCCAGTAGTCAGTCTGTAGTATTTGGTTACAGCAGCCCTAACAGACTAAGACAAGAGGTCATGGGGCCCAGATCATTGGGCCTTGTAGGTCACCATAGCGATGTAAGCAGATAGGGTAGGGGGAACCCGGAGAAAGAGAACCAGGCATGGCTTTCTTGACATAAAAGAAGCCATTTTTGGCCTAAGCCATTTTGTAATCTATGCCTGGCCCCAAAGCTTGCCCTTGAACAGGTCTCAGTAATCAGTGATCTTAAGGGAAGCGAGGGAATGCAGGAACAAAGGAAAAGCAAAGAAGAAACAATAGTTCAGTGAAAAATCAGTGTCCTAGTTCCTCCTCAAGGGATATACATAACAATTTAATACAGTCCTTGAGTTCTGCAGGAACTGAGGCCCGCACCCAGGTGAAGGACGGAATGATGATGTTGACCCACAGGACTTCAGTCAACTAACACCTGGACTCTTATCCATCATGGCCCCAATTCTATGCTGAATTCTCCTCTGCTCAGGCCCCTTCACGAATATGCATGTACCCTTAGCTTAAAACTTCCCCAAGTTTGCTGTTTGGGGGAGACACTATTTTAGGGAAGATCCCCAAGTGTTATTACTTGCTGCGAGTAATAAACCTTTCCTTTTCTCGATCTTTGGCTTGGTTGTATCTTTTTCTGACCCCCACCAAAAGGCGAACCCAGTTTTCGGGTGACAACAGGATTAAAGGAGAAGATGTCTGACCAGTAAGAGCTGACTGTGAGAAGCTTGTAGAAAAGAGTAACAGGAGGGGTTATGGGCTGTCTAGACTGGCAGTAATAAGTCCACAGGAAGCAATGTGGAAGGAGAGGGGAGGAGAAATGGGTTGCAAAGCTCCACAAGGAGAAAGCAACGGAGTGACCTTACCCCCTAGACCCTGATCTACCGGGAGTACCTGGGAAAATTAACAGCTTCCCTTGAGGGGACAGTAAGGGAACAGGGTCCTGGGGTGGTGGGCAGGGGAGGGCAGGTTTCAGGCCAGGAAGGGGAAGAGAACGTGCAGAGAAGAGGCTGAGAATCAGCAGTTTTCTGATGAGGACTGTGGGCTCCTGACAGCACCATGGCAGGGTGGTCGCAGAACTGGAGTCAGATTAGCTGTGCCCGGGCTTGTGGGAATCAGAGTCTCGGTGATGGAGGATCGGGCTCCTGGTGGGGAAGGATGTAACAGTTCCACAAATGGTTACTCTCACAGCTCCTATTCTGAGCCACACCTTTAATAAATGTTTGCTATTACTTCTATTATTTCTCCAGGAAGCCAGAGGAAGGAGCTTCTGAATTCCTCCGGGGCGGCCCTCCCAGTTCACCCCGGAGGAAAACAGGCTGGGGCGGGTCTCGGATTCCAGCCGGGCGGCTGGAGCCACCGCGCACCCCACGGCTGCCCTCCGGCGGCTCCTCCCGATTCCTTATCAGCCAGGAGATCCCCAACCAGGCGCGGACCAGATGCTGCTTTCAGAGCCCTAGGCAGCTGGGTGTGTCTTCCCTGCTTTGCAAAATCGGGGAGCAAAAAAAAAAAGAAAAGCCTGGACGAATATCCTGGCTCAGGTGTGGGACTCGCCTTAGAACTGGGCGGCAGCGGAGTCGGGTCAGAAGCCGCGTGCGGCACCACGCGGAGAGCGGAGCGCGGGGGGCGGAGGCCGAGACGCAGGCACCTCCCCTTCCCCGCCAGCTAAGGGCCTCTGCCAACCCCCGCTGCAGCCCCGGTCCTGGCCCAACTGAACCTTACAGGCCCCAGGGGCCGAGGCGCCCGCATCCCGGCCCGCTGGCCCACTCCTCCCCGAGGGAGGCAGCCCCCAACCTGGCTGTTGGCCACATGCTGAGTGGCCTTGGGCACATTGCCTCCAGTCTCTGGGCCTAAGCTTTTCTCATGTAAAAAGAGGACGCTGGGACTTCCCTGGTGGCGCAGTGGTTAAAAATCCGCCTGCCAATGCAGGGGCACACGGGGTCGAGCCCTGGTCCCAGGTCCCACGTGCCGCGGAGCAACTAAGCCCGTGAGCCACAACTGCTGAGCCCCTGTGCCACAACTACTGAAGCCCGCGCACCTAGAGCCCGTGCTCCATAACAAGAGAAGCCACCACAATGAGAAGCTCGCGCACCGCAACGAAGAGTAGGCCCTGCTCACTGCAACTAGAGAAAGCCAGCGCGCAGCAACAAACACCCAACTCAGCCAAAAATAAATAAATAAAATAAATTTATAAAAAATACATAAAGAGGACGCTGGACTCAATTTCTCCAAGGTCCCTCCAGGTTGGGGCAGTCCCTGCAATGACCTACCTTCTCCGGATTTGAAACTCTTCCCTCCTGGCAGCCTTCAGGTGGACCCTGGGTTATCTCGGATGGTATTTATCGTTTCTGCATCCTTGGGGGCAGAACAGTTGCAGTGCAGCTGTGCTTCCCAGCAGAGGTCAGCATACTTTTTCTAAGAAGGGCCAGATGATAAATATTTTAGGCTTTCTAGACCAGGCGTTCTCTGTCACAACTATTCTACTCTGCCCTTGTAGCAAAAGCAACCATGGAGGATGGTAAACTAATGAGCGGGGCTGTGTTCCCATAAGCCTTTGTTTATGGCAGCTGATTTGAATTTCTTGTAATTCTCAGGTGTCAAGAAAATTTTCTTTTTATATATTTTTTTCTTTCACTTAAAAACACAGAAAGTGTTCCTAACCTAGCAGGCTAAACTAAATCAGTTTGTAACCCCAGGCTTTGAAATGTGGGCTTTGGGGCTGATTCCTTCACTTTTCTGGAGCTGTTTCTCATCTGCAAAACACTGACAAACTTCAGCATGGTTGTGGGGGGGGGGATGATGTCAGACCACAGATGAAACTACTACATAATTGATGTCATTCTCCATGTTGTAGCTGGTACGTGTCCCCAGCAGAAGATGGGGGCTTAGAGGTCAGGATGGTGTCTTGTTGCGTCCCACACTCCCCTCATTTCCTGAGTGCAATTATGTGACAGGCACTGTGTTAGCTGTTCGACATGCAAATCTCATTCAATCAGCTCAGGCTCAGGAGATAGAAATTGTAGGCAGATAGGGTAAGGGGTCCCGGATAGGGAGAAACGGGCATGGCTTTCTTGACATAAAAGAAGCCATTTTTGGCCTAAATCATTTTGTGATCTAAGCCTGGGGCACAAAGCTTGCCCTTGAACAGGTCTCAGTAATCAGTGACCTTAAGGGAGGTGACGGAATGCAGAACAAAGGAAAAGCAGCCATGAAACAATATAGCTCAGTGATAAAACAGTCCCAGTTCCTCCTCAAGGGGATACGTAACAATCTGATTATGTTTTTGCATTCTGCAGGAACTAAGGCCCCCACCCAGGTGGAAGAGGGAATGGTGATGTTGACCCTCCTGACTTCAATCAACTAAAGTTTGGACTGCCCAGGCCCCTTCATAAATATGCATGTACCTTTAGCTTAAAACTTCCCCAATTTTGCTGTTGGGGAGACACTGCTTTGGGAAAAATCCCCAGTGTTCTCCTTACTTGTTGTAAGTGATAAATCCTTCCTTCTTCCTTTCTTTGGCTTGGTTGTTTCTTTTGGCTCAACACCCAACGAGAGGCGAACCCAGTTTTGGGGTAGCAAGATGACATATTTCTACTTTACCGGTAAGAAGGTGAGGCTCAGAGCCCAGATTTGAACTGGGTGTTAGGTCAGCCTCCAGAACCCCTTTGTTTGTTTTCTTGTTTTTCTGTCTGATAAAACTTAAGAGTTGCTTAGTCTAGCAATGTGACCTCAAACAGAATACTATTTTTCTAGATATCTGTAAACTCTTTGGTCAAAGGACAAGCTATAATTAATACCCGTTATGTGCACCTGTCATTTGCTCCCATTTTTCAGAACAGAAAACTGAGGCTTGAAGAGGTTGAGGATTGAAATCTGGGCCTGTCTGACCCCTAAACTGAGCCCTTTCAACTGAGAACAGTTTCCATGTAACTGGTTGCATAGGCTCCAAACCTAGGAGCCCTCTAGGTCTCCTCCCGTCCCTTCCCCCATGCCCAATACGTTGGCAAGTCGTTTTGATTCATCCTCGAAAATATATCCTGAATCTATCATTTGGGGTAGGGAGAAGAGCTGCTTTGGGGCTACTGTGATCTTTTGAAAATGCATATTAGAACCTTGGAAGCCTTCCTAGTTGACTTGGAATAAAATCCCAGACCTTACCTAGAGGGCCCTGGGCCATCTAGCCCATCTCTCTCCCCTGTCCCCCACTCATGGCCACATTCCCTTAGTTCCAGCCTCAGTGGCTTCCTACCTTCCAGTGTAGCGAGAGGCTGCTAGAGATAACGCAGGCGCCGTGTGGTCACAGAGAGATCGCCTGGTAAATGGCAGTGTGACGGGAGTGTGACTGCGATCAAGAGGACAGTCTCTTCCGGGCTCTCAACCTCAGCACTGTTGACATTTGGGGCCAGATCATTTTTTTGTTGTGGGTGGGCCATCCTGTGCCTCGAAGGATTTAGCAGCATCCCTGGCCTCCACCCACTAGAGGCCGACCCTCTTCAATTATGATAACCAAAAATGTTTCCAGATATTGCCAAATGACCCAAGGAGACAAAACTGCCTCCAGCTGAGAATCCTGGGTCTTGGGGGAAATGCTGCAGGAGCCGAGAGGGTGGCGTGGAGGCAGCAAGAGCAGGAGGTGGAATGTGAAAGGCAGCAGAGGCTGCCTCCCCTCCTTGCACAACTCCACAGTCAGCTCCTCTGGCTCTGTCCCTGGAGACCCTTTGTCTCTGCTGGAGGCTTCCTTCCCATAAGGCTGCAGTAAACTGCGTGTGTGTGTGTGTGTGTGTGTGTGTGTGTGTGTGTGTGCGCGCGCGCGCGCAAGAGCTAGAGAAGGAAGGGAGACAGGGAGAAAGAGAGAGGGAGAGAGAGATTGGGAGGAGAAAGAGAGAGACTGCAGATGGAGGGGAAGAGATAAAAGCTCTTTGAGGCTGGAAGCCCCTCTGGCCCCAGGTCCCAAGCCTCTGAACACACCAAGCTACAGCCCTGGGGGCCTCTGGCAATGGAGTCTAGGGTCCTTTGCCCCTCCACTAAGTGACCTGAGGGAGATGACTCAGTGGCCCCATCCCCAGGCTGGAAGGGGTGGGGGTGGGGGGATGGGGAGGCACCAGCCTGGTCTCCACCATCCCCTCCCCACCAGACAGCCCACCAGCCGGTCCTGTCCAGCCGGCCTCTCAGGTTCATCAGAACCTGACCCCTCCCCGCCCTGGTTCGGCAACCATCCCTCTGTATCCGGAGGCCTGGAGTCTCCCTGTGGCTGCCTCCCTGCTTCCACCCTCACCCTTCCTATCGTTTGTGCTCCGAGAAGCAGATGGAATGACCTACTAAGACTGCAAGTCAAATCACACCATCCTGGCTCAAAGCACTCCAGTAACTTCCTCGGCCCCCAGAATCAAATCCAAACCCCTGGCACACCTTCAAGCGTATGTGGTCCCCAGCCCCCATCTTTTACCTGAAGTTTCCCCTGCCTGCTCTCCCCAGTTCTGTGTCCTCAGCATTAAGGTGTCCCTTACCTGACAGGCCTTCCTGCCCACCCCGTCTGAAAACAGTCTCCTCAAGCTCCGGCACCTCCGCCTGTTGTGTAGTCTTCAAGGCACTTTTGACCACACGTCTTACCTTGTTTCTTTCTTGCCTGCCTCAACTAGAATCTCAATTCCTTGCCTGTCATTAATTTCTGCATCCCCAGGGCCCATGTGGCCAGCACATAGCAGAGCTCCATAAATATTTATCGAATAGACAAACGAATGAACAATTCGACAGCCTCAAGAGCCCCTGTCCTTGCTATGGCTCTGCATCTCATCACAGGCTTCGTGGCCTTGTGCTCAGTGAGGCTCATAGGCAGGGACGGCTCAGCCCATGGTGGTGGGGCAGCAGGCGCAAACAGGACAGCCCTGAAAAGGTGCAAAGATGTCAACAGAGGCAAATGCAAGGATGTCCCTGGTCACAGTGGGGAGGACACTTGGGGGACTTGGACATCTTTCCATGACTCTAATGATGACTCCATGGCTTCAAGAATCCTTTCCCTCCTTTTATCAGTCTCTTTGTGACCCTTTTTGAGGGTGACTCATTGTTACTATTATTAAGCTGGCTTCCCTCCACGGAAGTACCCACCCCCGGGAGAAGCCGCGGGCCCGCTTGGGCCCACAGACGGTCGTGGTGGAAAGTAGGTGGCCCCTCCTCCCCTGGGCCCAGCCTTCCCAGGCCAGGCTGCGGAGCGTGCCACCAGAGGGCGTTCCAGGCCACCGCATCCCTGTGCACTGGCGGCCAGAGGCAGGCAGGGCGGTGCTGGGCTCTGCCGCGTGTACGCCTGCTGGGGCCTCTCTCCCTCTCCCTCTCTCTCTCCCATTCAGGTCTTCCTGCAAGAAGTGGGGCTGGACCTGGCCGTCTCTGTGAAGGGGGCTCCATATCTCCACCCCCACCTGCAGTTAGCTCCTCTTTGAACCCCTCCCTGTGTAGTCACAGGCCACATGACTTTCTGAGCTGGAAGAGGCTTAGTCAGGGTCTCGCTGCCTTACCTCGCTGAAGGTTAATCCAAGGCCGTGAAACACAGTGTTGAGTCTGGCTTTATATCCGCACTCTGTCATTTAAGAGCTGGACCACCTTGAGTGGGTTCCCTAACCTCTCTGAGCTCAGGTTGCAGACGTTCCAGCCTTTTCAGGCTGCGGGAGGTGACACATGCAAAGTGCTTAGCGCTGTGCCTGGAGAGAGCCATTATCATTATGAAAGTGGCCTGCTGAAGGCCACCTGTCAAGCTGAGGTGGCAGACTTGGGCCCAGAATCCTCAAACTCTCAGGCCCCAGCTCTTCCTGTTGTGGTGGGCAGAGGCCCCCTCTGCTTGCACCCTTACTTGGGGGAGAGGTCTGTGTTACCAGCCGAGGTCGCAGGACAGTCCCCACGTGCCTCATCTGTGTTTTCCTGCCGTGGGCTTCCCTTGGGAATGGCTCCACCCTTCCTCCTGGCCTGGCTACACCTGAGCTCCCTTCAAACCAGCCCAGGGGTGGGGAGAGGGGGAGGCAGTCTCCAGCGTGTTGGGAGGCGGCTCTGCCAGGATCTAGCACGTACTCTGTCCCAGCCGTTCTACTTCAGGAGACTTAATCCTACAGACAACAGTAAAATAATGCACAACGTTTCCCACTGCAGCTTTGTTTGTGATTACAATAGTTGGAAGTAACATAAACGCCCCTTCAGTAGGTGACTGGTCAGATACGGTGGAGTCATAGAATGAAACACTAGGCAGCTGTAAGAAAGAATGAGGACGTCTTTGGTACCAACATGGAACACTCTTTAAGCTGTACTAAATAAAAAATCAAAGCATGACAAAGGGGGGAATATATATACACATAAAAATGTATACATATTTGTGTACATATGCATCAGATCGCTCTGAAGGACACATACAAAACTGATCATTTTGTTTACCCGGGGTGGGGGGGATCAGGGTGGCAGGAGACCTGGGTGTGAGGGGAGATTTTCTTTTTTCTTTTGGCTTTGCTGCGTGGCTTGTGGGGTCTTAGTTCCCCAACCAGGGATTGAATCTGGGTCCTCGGCAGTGAAAGCGCAGAGTCCTAACCACTGGACCACCAGGGAATTCCCTAGGGAGATTTTCTTTGCAGCCCCTTTTGTTACTCTTGAATATTGAAACGTGCATGTGTTTTTGAAAATTAATTTTAAAACTCTCTTTAGGGACTTCCCTGGTGGCACAGTGGTTGGGAGTCCACCTGCCAATGCAGGGCACATGGGTTTGAGGCCTGGTCCGGGAAGATCCCACATGCCACAAAGCAACTAAGCGTGCGCCGTAACTACTGAGCCTGTGCTCTAGAGCCCGCGTGCCGCAACTACTGAAGCCCGTGCACCTACAGCCCGTGCTCTGCAACAACAGAAGCCATCGCGATGAGAAGCCCGCACACCACAACGAAGAGTAGCTCCCGCTCGCCGTAACTAGAGAAAGCCTGCATGCAGCAACGAAGACCCAACGCAGCCATAAAAAATAAGAAAAAAATCCCCTCTCTTTAATGAAAGGAAATGGTGACCAAAGAAAAAATTATGTAATACAACATAATAGGATATGATATAATGTAATATATTTGGGTTGGAGAGAATCCAGCTGGGATGCTTCTCCCCTCTCTGTCCCCCTCCTTTCCCCTCTTCCCTCTCTTTAGGAAGCTGCCTCTTCTAGACCAGCTCACATGGTGAACTGTCTCTGAACTCATTCATTCATTCACTTGTCATTGATTTATTCACCAAACGAGCTCTGGGACAGAAGCAGGATTTAGGCAGACATAACTACTTTCTGCTGTGTGTGGGGCAGAGAGGTACTGTGAACACGCAACTAGCCAACAATGTCATTACACTCAGCATAAGTGCGGTGAAGGAGAGGTCACATGGCAGCACAGAAAAGGGGACCTGACCTAGCCTCTGGGTTGGAAAGGCTTTTCTGAGGAAGTGACTTGTTTTTCCCATTTATTCTTGGACAAGCTCTTATAATCTCTTATGAAAGAATTCAAATACATACAGAAATAGAGAATATATTATCATGAACCCCATATGCACCCATCACCCAGCTCCCACAATGAACAACATGGCTAATCTTGTTTTGCCTCTGCACCACACCCACTCCCTCACTTCACCTCCACCCAGTTATTTTGAAAGAAAATCCCAGGCCTCTTATTATTTCATCTGTAAATATGTATCTCTAAAAGATAAGGACTCTTTAAAAAGAAAAATTTAATCACAACACCATCATCACGCCTAAACAAAATGAACCTTTCCTTAGGAGAGGAAGTGACATTTAAGCTGAGAGCAGGCCAAGCAGGTGCAAAGGCCTGAGGCAGAGACGGGCATATATATGGGGCTTCCCTGGCGGTCCAGTGGTTAAGACTCCATGCTTCCAAAGCAGGGGGCACAGGTTCGATCCCTGGTTGGGGAACTAAGATCCCACATGCTGTGTGGCATGGCCAAAAAATTAAAAAGAGAGGGGCATATATATATATATAAGTAGATTTAAGGAATAAAGACAAGGCCCGGTGGCCGAAGCAAAGAAGACAAGGGTGGTGGGCAGCGGCCAGACCATCTGGGGCTTTGTAAGCTGCAATAAGGAGACTGGCTTTAAACGTTATCCTCATAGCAATGGGTAACCCCTGAATGGCTTTAATCAATGTTGAGAGATGATCTTTGGGCAGTAAAAAAAACAATTCTAGCCGAATACCTGGCTCCTCATTGAGCCTGAACTGTGCTTTCATGTTTTGCAGGTTGAGGAGGTACTTCTCTCCTTCAAGATGTTTGGACATCTGTGTTCCTGTTTGACAGAGTGTGAACTCTGGAATCGGGCCGAATGGAGTTCAAATCCCACCTCTGCTCTTTATAAGGGGTGTGACTGTGGGGAAGTCTCTCTCCCTTTCCAAGCATTCTTTCCCTCATCTATAAAAAGACCCACAAAGTCCTTGCTTCAGAGCTCACTGTGGAGATAGAATGAAATTCCATAGGGGAGTCGCAGTGTCAGGCCTTTCCCTCCCTGCTTCCTGCCCCCGCCATACTGTCTTTACTGGGAAACGTGCTGTAGAGAGTGAAAGAGAAGCCAAGGGCTCAGGGCCTACCTGGGGTAGGAGGCCTCACCCTGCCAGCAGCCTTGAGCTCCGCTTCCTGGTCTCTGTGAAGTCCGGTCCTGAGGTTTACAGCCCCACGGGTGGGGCTGGGGTGGGGATCACGGAGGGAGGCAGTACGGCAGCTAAGCTTTCCTATTGGCTGTTGGAGACCAGTGGTGTCCCAAGTAGAAAACGGCAGGCTCTGGGGGATCAAAAAATGTGGCAGGTCTCCTCCTCCACTGCCAGCAGTGTGGTTTTAGTTTATGATAAGGCCTGAGTCTTCTACCTGGCTCAGAACCCAAGGCCTTCCAGTCAAGGACAAGTTCCCAGTAAAGATTAGACTGTTACCCTTGGCCAGGATTTGCAGTCTCAGGAAGGCCACACCCCGGCAGGTCCACCCCATCAACTTTCCCTCTATGTATGCACACATACGCAGGCCCCTGGCTCAGGCGGACGCTTATACCTGCACACATGTGCACACTGCCTTGTGTGTATATGCACTTTTCTCCACGCATACTTACCCACCTGCCTGTGCATATATGCACATAAACAGGCATGCATGTGTAAACTGACACTTATATACACACCTGCACACTTACATACACACTGCCACCTACACATAACCCACAATCCTTAAAACGCACACACACAAACTGCACACACTCAGATACACTCACCCTCATATTCAAGACATACTCCTGCTGTGGTAGATCATTTCTAAAGATGGCTGCCATTAATTCTTTTCTTCTCTGCACGTGCATGCTCCCTTACCTATCAGCAGGTAAATTCTATTCCCTTCCTCTTGAATGTTTGTGGAAGAAGCAACATTCTGAGATTTCTGAATCCAGGCTTTAAGAGCACTGGCAGCTTTTACTTCCTCCTTGTTGGAAGTCAGCTGCCACGAAAGAATTGCAACCATTCTGAGACTACCATGCTGTGAGGAAGCCCAAGCTATTCATATACAGAGAGAGAGGAGCCATGCTGATGTGCACTAACATGTCAGAAACAGGAGGGAAGCCTTCTTAGACCTTCTAGCTCAGCCTAGCTACTAGTGGAATGTAGCTTTGTGAGTGACCGCCGATGATGCCATTTGGTGCAAATGACCACCCAGCCACACCCTGCCCAAATTTCTGACCCACAGAATGATGGGAAATAATAAATAAAACTTTAAATAGTTGTCTTAAGGCAGTATGTTTTGCAATAGTTTGTTATGCAACAATAGGTCATTGAAACACCCATACATATTACATACTCACTTATGTTCATGTATACAAACCCATGTACACAAACATCTGTGACACGTGTGCATAAATGCACATACCTTTGTACTAGGCACTTCCTTTTTTTTGGTCATGCCACACAGCTTGCAGGATTCCCCGACCAGGGATAGAACCCAGACCCTCAGCAGTGAAAGCCCAGAGTCCTAACCACAGGAATACCAGGCGATTCCCTGTACTAGACTACCCTTCCTCCAAGCAGCCTCTTGCTTTGAAAGGCTGATACCATCCTCAGTTCCAGGACAGGGATCCTGATGAGTCTAAACCAAACTTGGTGGTCTCATCCCCTCCAAGATGGGTTTAGCTTTGGCAACATTTAGTTCTAGCCAATGAGACACGGGGGGAGGTAGGATTGGGCTTCTGGGAAAACTTCCTCATTCTTAGGAAAGTCACCCTAGAAGCAAATATGCGTTTATCAGTCGCTAGATTCTTCATGTCTGAGTGTGGGATATGGAAACGCTACAGTCGTTCTGTGACCATGAGGATGCAGAATTAAGCAAAGTGGAGACGTGGACAGGCCCTTAAAGACATTATTGATCGAGGCAATCAGTCAACTTGAGAGTCCTCCCTCCCCACCTCTGGAATTCCAGTCATGAGAGATAAAACTTATTTATTGTTTGGGGAGGGTTGTTTGTTTGTTTTTGCTTGAAGTCTAAGGCATCCAACTAATATCTACCCTCCCTTCAGTAAATAAACACTCTCACATACCTGTGAACAACAGACCCAAAGCTGAGCACATGTGCACTCTGCTTTGCATGTATATACAAACATATAATAATACTCCACACGTATACACAGTGATACACACCCATACACAAAGGAAGCATGTATCCTTCTACATACAGATACAGGGGGACCTACACATACTTTGTTACACATGCATGCAATTCCTGTGTACAGTACCACAGACATAAACGCACCTGGGCCATGCGCATTTTTATACAGAGAAGCACAAACACTGGTCACGTTAATGTCAATGTGAATTTACCTATTCCTGCCCACGTCTGAATAGCTGTAACAAACATACAGCTCTGAGGGGCTCCTTGGCTGCAGTGAGAAGCCACTGGCAGAGGACAACAGCACCTCACCTGGGACTGACAGAAAGTTCTGGATAGAGATAGGAAAGAGGGACTTGCAGACCAGAACATGGCCCAGGAGGCAGGAGGACAATTCCAGTGTGACCTGGATGTGCAGCTCCATAGTCATGGTGGCTGGACTCAACACAGCACCAAGGAAGGCTGTGAGAAGTTCGCTTCCACCCTCAAAGGGGAAAGAAAACCTCCCTGCACCGCACCTGCCCAGCATCTCCTTCTACACTGACACAAAACCTATGCTGTGAGGAAGCCTAAGCTAGCTTGCCCTCCAAGGGCCTCTTCTGGCTTTCCTCATAGGCAAACACTTGACCTGGACATTGCATGAAAGTGAATTTTCACCATTTATGGCAGTGGGCACTCCAGGTAGACAGACAAGTGTATGCAAAGGCACGGAGGTGCAAAACAGCATAGTGAGTGTAGGAGATTCCAGTGACCATGAGTCTGCAGCAGAGTCAGCGTGCGACAGAAAATGAGGCCGGGGAGGTGGGCAAGGGCCATGTCGGGCCCCTGGGTTCACCTCTGCACTCCACAGCCCTGTCCACTCACCCTGACCCCCAGTGCCAAGTGACTCTGCACTTAGGCCTTCATCTTCCATCCACTGGTCTTCTCATGCCAAACTCCTGCATCAGACTGAGAAACAAGATGTTTGGTTTCTTTTTTTTTGGGCTGCGCTATGGCTTGTGGGATCTTAGTTCCCCGATCATGGATCGAACCCGGGCCCCTCAGCAGTGAAAGCGTGGAGTCCTAACCACTGGACCACCAGGGAAGTCCCTAAATGACGTTTTGGAAGATAAGGTAGCAATAAGCAAATTTCCTTTCTGTCTTGCATATGAGGTTATTTGGACTTTATTCTCTCAATCCCCCTTCTTGTATCTTCCCATAACCCAGAGGAGTTACCAAGGAATTTTTTTTTTTTTTTTTTTTGGCCACACCTCACGGCACGTGGAACTTCCCTGACCAGGGACTGAACCCTCAGCCCCTGCAGTGGAAGTGCAGCGTCTTAACCACTGGACCACCAGGGAAGTCCTACCAAGGATATTTTTGTTACATTAGTTTTTATTTATCATCTGATAATGTAAATTCATCTTCCAGAAATTTCCTATTTCTTTTTTTTTTTGAATTTTATTTTTTATACGGCAGGTTCTTATTAGTTATCTATTTTATACATTAGTGTATATATGTCAATCCCAATCTCCCAATTCATCCTACCACCACCACCACCCCAGCTTTCCCCCCATAAGTTTGTTCTCTACATCTGTGTCTCTACAGAAATTTCCTATTTCTAAGTTTAAGGAAATGCAAGTTCTAAAATAGCACATATGATACAATCTCATTCTGGGTAAAAGGTTGGCATTGTATATTTACGTGTGCCAATAAGGTCTGGAAGGATACATACACCAACCTGTAAACAATAGTTATATCTGAGTGATGGGATTACAGATGATCCTTATAGGTTTTTAGGCTTTTCTTCATTTTTTAGAATTTTATGCAAAAAGCATATGTTACTTTTATCAGCAGGAGAAAATGATTTCAAACCTAAAAAAGACTTTAATCTACATTTTAGCCAAAAGTATGAAGCTGGTTGTAAGAAAGTGAGAATAAAGAGAAAATTTCAGGGAGAAGTGGGGAAAGGAGACATGAAATCAACTTGTGCAGGATGGAATCTTCCAGGTGTCTTCAGGAGCCCTGACCTACCCTTAGCAAGGGAGTCTTGCAGCCCATCCTCTGAACCAAGGCCAGTCAAATAGGTGAAGGGGATCACAGAAACAGCTCCCACCTCAAGGAAGGTCTGATCTAGGTGGCAGTATGAGTCATGTGCAGGAAAAGCATGCCAGGCAGTAAATGAGAGGTGAGCTGAAGAGCTAACTCACCTGGGGGTGGGAGACATGGGTTCTGTTCCCAGCTCTGGCACCCAGCGACCTTGGGCAAGTCGTGTCACCTGTGTGAACCTCAGTCTCTTATTTGTCAAGGAGGTATAATGACAATAATTGGAATGCTGTGATGATCAGATGAGATAACTTACCTGTGACTGCCTTGTGAACTCTGAGGTGTGCCATAGGTCATCTTTCAACCTGCAGCAGGGCCTCTGATGCAAAGGAATCCATCCCTATGATGGAATTTCAGACCCAAGCAGTAGGCAAGTGGAATAGACCATGTGGGGGGCAAGGCCACCTTTGGATGGTCCTTAAAATCCCACCATGCCGGCTGCAGCCTGCACAGCTCTGACATTTCAGAATATAAAGTCAGGAAGGGCACTCACGTCTTAGCTCAAGGACCCATACAGCCCATTCCTCTCTGTAGAGCAGTACACCCCAAGGAGAAAAAAAATAGGAGTGGCCACTTCCTGGCCTCCTCTGAATGTCCAATCCTTTTCATAATTTAACTGCCTACTCTGGATAATTACTTTTCTCCTGCTTATGAGCTTAGAGCAATAGTAGTTCCCAATAACTTAATAAGGCTAAATTATAATGAGTGTCCTGCGGAATTACACACTGCATTAACACCAAATGAATTCATCAGAAATTCATTAGGAGTGATTCCTAGGGCTGCCACAGGAATTAATCACGGTTAGCCTGCGGCAGGAGAAGCGGCAATGAATAATTGCACAGGAACTGGATGAAGACCTTTCGGCATCTGACTTTGGCCTGAAGCAATATTTTTAAGAGTCATGCGGTGCTCTGGTTGTAAGTTTGGAGGTGAGGTTGTTTGGATGTTGTTGGATCTACCTCCCTTGCTTCCTCCTCCTTGCTGGCTATGGCCCCACCAAGGATCAGACCAGGAGATATGGGGGTGGGCATGCCCAGTTCTGGGGTGTTGAGAAGTTATAGAGAGGACTTAGAGTTCTCGCCTGCCCGGCATGCATTTCCCCTCCCTCTGTATGAGCCTCTCCATGTTCCTTCCACGTTCCTTGAAGAGCTACCCCTCCCCCTCGGCACGTGGGTCT
Source organism: Stenella coeruleoalba (assembly GCF_951394435.1). Lineage (NCBI taxonomy): Eukaryota > Metazoa > Chordata > Mammalia > Artiodactyla > Delphinidae > Stenella > Stenella coeruleoalba. Next base: position 136,470,687 of record NC_137148.1, read on the forward strand.
TCACGGGACTGTCAATCAAGAGGCTCCACCCACCCCCAGGAGTTGCATACAACCTAGCTAGGCCAATTGAACTTTGTCTCTTGGTACTTTTTTTTTTATTAGCTAGCATCTATGAAGTATTTGCTAGGTGCCAGGCCCCTTCCTAAGTACCTTCATGTACTGAGTTATCCAGTCCCCCCATGTCTCTAGGAGGCAGGTTTAATTGTTAGCCCCATTCTGCCAACCGGGAATCTCAAACAGGTTAAGTAACGTGTCCAAGTGATACAGCCAGTAATTGGTTGAGCTGGAAATTGGAGTCTCAGGTGCAGGGCTATAAGGATGGAGGGTGGTTGAAGATGATTCACTGGATGGCAGTGCCCCATGGGGTCTGTCTCTTCCTTCCTTCTTGCTCTCTAGTGCTATGGGCTGTCGGGAGGTCTGGTGGTTTAGCTTTTCCATCCCTTCTATGAGCTACCCTATACCTTCCAAGAAATCCACTCCCACTTTTTTGCTAGTCACCAAGAATCAGTGTCTGTACTTATATCTGAAAGAGCCCCAAGTCACCCAACAAGTACCTGTAAAGCCCCTTAAGACAGGCCTCGGGACTTACCTGGTGGTGCAGTGGACTCCACGGTCCCAATACAGGGGGCCAGGGTTTGATCCCTGGTCAGGGAACTAGATCTCACATGCATGCTGCAACTAAGAGTTCGCATGCCACAACTAAGGAGCCCACAAGCTGCAACTAAGGAGCCCACCTGCCCCAACTAAGACCTGGTGCAACCAAATAAATAATTAAAAAAAAAAAAGACAGGTCTGCCCTGGCTCAGCTGACATACAGGTCACACAGAAACATAAGGCCAGTTTCCTGCCCTCCAGCTGCTTACATCTCAGATAGAAAAACAATGGTAACGATTGAATCCCACACCCTCCTATGCAGATTCTAAGCAAAAGAGAGCCAGACCTGGGTGGGCTAGATGCGTGGAGAAAAAGGCTTCATGGAGGGCACAGCACGTGATCTTTGGGGATAGTCACTGTCGTGGACACCTTTCCATCATCTGCCATGCTACAATCCCTTCTTCAAACACTGTTCCTCTCTACACAGAACAGCTGGTCCTGATTGCTGAGGTGGTACCTCAGGACCCCATTGGTGGGGCAGAGCATCTGCACCCTGTCTCTGTTCAGAGAACTCCTCACTGCATGGACCCCACCTTCCAGTATGAGGCTGAGAAAGCCAAATACTCATCTTCTCATCACCCCATTACGTGGCAACGAAGTGCCTGCCTGTGACTTGGGCGCCACCAATCAGACATTCTCACAAAGACATTTTCTCTGCAGCTTGCAATGCGAAGAAGCAGGGGCAAGGGAATCCATTCTGGTGGTGGTGGGGGCCATGTCCAGTGCCCAGGGGAATGGTGGCTGCAGTGCCAGTATGCAGTGCCGCTGTTGGTAAGGGCTACAAACTGCCCAGTCCAGCTTTTGGTGGTACTGGCAGCGGGATCCTCACAAAACCATTTCTGTGATGTGATTGTGGCTATGGTTCTAGCTGTTTGTCCACTCTCGTCCCTACTTGTTTTCCAAGCCTGAAAATTCTGTGATCTAATTGATATCCTCACAATAAATTTATTTTCTGCTCAAATCAGTTTCCATTGCTTGCAATGAAGAGCTCGGCCTCCCTGCCCACAGCTGATTGGACCAGAGGCGGACACTTGACTCGTGACAGACCAATCAGATTATCTCTCTCCTGACTCAGCTTCTGTTGCGTGTTTTGAAGGTCCTGTTGTCTGCGAGCACATGGACAGCAGAGAAAGGGCGTCTGTGCAGAATCAAGTTGAAAAAGAGAGAAGATGAAGATGAAGAGAGGGGGAGGGGGAGAGAGAGAGAGAGAGATTCCTCTAGTTCCTCATGAAGCCCTCTATTTCCCCTTGGGTTCTCCGAGTTGCCCCTGCATCCTTAAAATATTAGGTTGAATTATATGAAATTGTTGTTTTTATAGGTCAAAAAGGTCAGATAGCAGCAATTATGTGTGCTGTAACCTAGTAAGCTCCCCTTTTGGCCTACGCTGGATCAAGTGGGTTTCTTTACTTGCAACCCAAAGGGCTTTGTCTACAACAGTCAGACATTCCATTAGCTCAAAAATAGGGAGTGGAGGGCTTCCCTGGTGGCGCAGTGGTTGAGAGTCCGCCTGCCGATGCAGGGGACACGGGTTCGTGCCCCGGTCCGGGAGGATCCCACATGCCGCGGAGCGGCTGGGCCCGTGAGCCATGGCCGCTGAGCCTGCGCGTCTGGAGCCTGTGCTCCGCAACGGGAGAGGCCACAACAGTGAGAGGCCCACGTACCGGGGGGAAAAAAAAAAAAAAAGGGAGTGGAGCGGGCAGAGACAGAGCAGAAGCAGGAAATAAGGGTTTTCCATGTGTGGCAAAGACTGTCCCCAGTGAGAAGGCTGCCTTGCAGACCAGTGGCTACAGGACTTCCCATCTCCTCTCTGGGCACTGACTCTGAGGTCACTGTCCTCCACTGGTTTGTAATCCATGAACTTCCAGAAGATCTTCAGCCCCACCCTACTCACCTCAAGTAATACCACAGTTGACCCGTGAACAACAGGGGATTGAACTACCTGCTTCCAATTATATGCAGATTTTTAAAAACAGTAAATACTATGGTACTACACAATCTGCAGTTAGTTAATCTGCAAATGCAGAGGAACCACAGATACAGGGGGGAACTAAAAGTTTTTCATGGATTTTCCACTATACAGAGGGTCTGTGCCCCTAATCCCTTGCATTGTCAACTGCATTCATGTTAATATATGATCTTGAATAATGTTTTTGTTTTTGTTTTCTCCACATGGTGGTGTTTCCTAGTCACGTGTGCACTTTTCCCTACCTAACCTGACTATCCGATAACAGGGGACTGGTTGAAGAAGTTGTGGTATATCCATACAGTGCATTGCTATATGGCCATTAAAGCGATGGCTGGGGCTGCGGTGAGCAGGCGGGCAGTGGGAGTGATGTAGACGACTTGATAAGGGTAGTTGGCATGGAAAGTGAGGTTGAGAACCACCCACTGATGAAGGGGAGTACCACTGAGCTGTTCAAAACTTGGCTGAGGGCGGACCATGAATCTGTGGTGATGTGCACCCCCCGATCCCATGCCTTTTCTTCTGGTTGTAGCCAGCAGTCCTGGAGATGGGAGGTAGAAAGACACTTTTTTTTTGGTCCAAAGATGGGACCTGGGAAGTCAAGGTGGCCAAAGGACATTGAGGATCCTAGTGAAAGAAGTGAAGCAGCCATGGGCTGGATAGGAAAGGAAGTGAGGCTTAGAGTAGGGGATGAACTGGGGGAAAGGGGATGAGCTGTGAGGCTAGGAGATTCATTCAATGAGGGTGGGGACTATCTTCTATTCTGCTGCATATCTTCCTTCCCTAACACAGCCAGGTGCTCAGTAAATGTATTTTGAATGAACGAATATGTGGGTTATAACTCTGACATTAGAGCCAGAGACTGGCATTCTGCTTTTCGTCAGAGAACCAGCGGTACCCATAGTGGTGGCAAGTAGCACTTCAGGTCAGAGAAAACTGAGTTCACATCCAAGCTGCATCAACAAGCTGTGTGACCTTGAACAAGTCACCTAACCTTTCTGAGCCTAGGCTTTCTTTTCAGTAAATAGGGATAATGACAGCTTTCTTGGAAATTTGTTGCAGGGATTAAATGAGATGCCATGTGTCGAGCACTTAGCACAGTGTCTGGCACTTTGGGATCACTTGCTAAGTACTGCAGGAGGAATAATGGTCTCCAAGAGCCTGGCTGGTTCTGGAGGCTGCATCCTAATCCAATTGCTGCATTTAGTTAGAGTTCATGAGCGCAAGACCTGAAGCTAAACCGCTTCCTCAGTCAACTAACTGTGACATTTCTGAGCCTGTTTACTCATTTATACAGTGGGAATACTATCAGGACCTATCCAATAGACTGGTGGGGAAAATTGGGTGACAATTTATGTAAAGCATTTAGCATACTGCAGGTGCACAGCAGAGGCTGGCTGCTGGGATCCCTCATTATCTGAGATGCAGAAGGCCATGAGAGGAGCTGACTTTGTTGAGGGCGGAAGAACAGTTTTGGACCTGTCAAACTTTGAGATGCCATAAGACATGAAGTGCAGCTGTTAGGTGGGCAGTTGGATGTAAGTCCAGAGGGGAGGTCTGAGATGGGGAAAATATCTGGGAGTCATCAGCATACAGATGAGATTTAAAGCCATGGACTGGATGACATCACCACGGAAGTGAGGGCTTACAGAAAAGACAAGACTGAGGACTGAACTCGGGGTCATCTGATGCTTTGCAATGATGGGGATGATTGCTACTGCAAAGCTGGTGACCAGACACAGTGGGGCTGAAGCTGCACAGCCAGCCTGCCCCAGCAACATTTACTTAACATGCTCTTATATACTCGGCCAGGCTCTGAAAAAAGCGCTTTACAAAAGTTAACTCATTTAATGCTCGTAACAACCCTTTAAGTTAGAGGCAATTACTATCTCCATTTTGCAGATGAGAAAACTGAGACACAGGAAGATAGTTAACTTGCCCTTGCATACACAGCCAGCAAGTAGCAGAGCTAGGATTCAAACCCAGGCAGGCTGACCTCTGAGTCTCTATCTCTTCCAATTTTAAAATTCTAATTCTAATTTCTAATTGTGGATAAATAAAGTGCCAACTGGACTTTCCAAGGGAATGCTGAATTTCTTAGTCTCTGACCCTTGAGAGCACAGCTAGGCGAATCATCCTGGAATAAACTACCATCAGAGGTCCCATTGATCCTCCAGGATCAGCCCCAATTAGCATTTCAGATCCTTGGCTGAGGAAAGAAGAGGAAGGGGGGTTTGTTCAAGGAATCTAGAGGATTGGCCAAAAAGTTTGTTTGGGTTTTTCTGTAAGGTGTTATGGAAAAACCCCAACGAACTTTTTGGCCAACCCAGTATAACACTGATGGATCAATTACTACACCCACGGCTCTGGAAAGTCCTGGGGTGGGGAGGTCAGGGAGAGGTCAAGGGTTCCTCTTCCAACCACGGACTCCAGCACCTGCATTTCCTACTTTCTTCACTAGTTACTCTTAGAATAATGGTGGCTGATTTGAGGCAGGAGCCAGAGTCCAGGTGGGAAGTTGGGATGGCCCCAGGAGATTAGCCTTGGGGCCATTCTTTATCTCCATGGGGTATAGCTGCTCTATTGGTTCAACTGCCCCATAAAACCTCACTGTGATAGGGAGGCAGTTTGAGTTCATTTACCCCTCTTGGAAGGTTCTCAATAATGAGTGTCTGAGCAAATAGGTGAACCCCAGTTGAAGAGGGAGAGAGAGAGGGTGTGGACGGGAGGAGGGTTGGAGGGTAAAATTCACACATAAACTCCAGTGAAAGGGAGCACAGCTGAGTCAGGTGTCTCAGTGCCAAGGCTGTCCTTTCCCACACCCTTGCCACTCCCATCCTGCCCTTGACGCTGGCTTTGGATGAGCTACTAAGGAGAAGAAGGTTCTGACCATGCACAAGGAAGTCGATGGGAAAGGGACTTAATTGGGGTTCTGGAGAGCCCATCTGCCAGCTCCTGCCCATGTCCGCTGGCCTGGAGCTTCTCAGGGTAACTGCAGCACAACCAGCAGGGAACTTGTCAGATGCAGATTCCAGGGCCCCACCAGGCCTACCAAATCAGAACTCCTGTGGGTCAGGGCCCAGAGGTTTCCGTTTTTCACAAGCCCTCCCCTCCTGCATGTATGATAAAGATCATGTATGATAAAGTGTATGATAAAGATCACATTTGAAAAACTGTCTCACAGCCTATTCCAGACTGATCTGAACAAATAAAATCAGAGGGATCCCAGTGCCTACTAGCTGCACAGCCGTAAGGAAGTATGAAATGCAGCCTCTTTCCTTAAAGGGGTTATAATCTAATTGGGAGGGACTTCCCTGGCGGTCCAGTGGTTAAGACTCTGCATTTCCATTGCAGGGGGCATGGGTTCAATCGCTGGTTGGGCAACTAAGATGCACATGCCGCGTGGTCAAAAAAAAAAAATCTAATTGGGGGATAAAAGACGTACTTTGTGAAGAGTTAAGTTAATGCTACAATGAATAATTCAAAACAGTAGGCAGATAGGCTGGACAAACTGCCAATGAGTGGGAATAACAGTATCATTCAATAAGCAGCTACAAAATACTAGATCCTATGCTAAGCTCTTTATTTATATACTGATTATCACACTAAAATCCTGGAAAACAGGTATTTTTATCCCCATTTAATAATGAGTAAATTAAGGATTTGGCTTATTTGCCAATCTCTCTCACATCCGCCTTCCCTGACCCTTAAGAGGTGATCAGGGTGATGCCTCTGTTTTCCCACAATACCCCAATGTTACAGACTTTATCTCAGTTATCACACCGTGTTACAATTGCCTGTGTACTAGGCTGGTTCTCTCACAAGATTTGAGGACAGATACTTGGTAGTTCCAGAATCTAGTGAACAGTAGGTACTCAGTATTTTTTGAATGACTAAAGATTGTGTGTCTGAAGTCTCAGGGCTAATACTGTGACTCACAAGCCCAGGTTTCCCCCTGAGCTATTACAAGCAGCTGGTATACACCTGGGGGGTTCCTGTAAAGGACAATCTACAGGTTGGAGTAATCAGAGAAGACTCCCGGGAGGAGGTGGAGTTGGAAAGACAATTCAAATTTGGAAAGATGGCTGAAAAGTGAGCAGTCATTCTATGCAGGCCAAGGCATAAAGGTGAGATTCTGCAAAGGGCACACCTCCTTCGAGCCTAGAGACCCCAGGGGATTTCGGGAGACTACACCCCTTTCCCTAAGCCTCCCTAGCCTCCTTAACCATCTTAAATCGAAACTACATCCCATACTTCTGTGAAATTACAGGGAGATGGCCAATGCTCTATTGTTTCCCCATGCCCAGACCGGTATGACATGTTTTTTATTAGTGGATTTCTCCATTTGGAAAGTCCCTTTTAAGAATTAATGGGAGGGCTTCCCTGGTGGCGCAGTGGTTGAGAGTCCGCCTGCCGATGCAGGGGACGTGGGTTCGTGCCCTGGTCCGGGAAGATCCCACATGCCGCGGAGCGGCTGGGCCTGTGAACCATGGCCGCTGAGCCTGCGCGTCTGGAGCCTGTGCTCTGCAATGGGAGAGGCCACAACAGTGAGAGACCTGCGTACCGCAAAAAAAAAAAAAAAAAAAAAAAAAAAAAAAGAATTAATGGGATAGTTTTCAGTTTCCATGAAGAAATAAGACTTTACCCAGCTTTGAGCTTTTGTCTTCTTAAACACTGAGTATGTATTAATTTTACAACTGAAAAACAAGACCCCATGGTGGGATTATAGGTAGGTTTTAGTTTATTTGTGCTTTGTTCTTCCCAAAGTATCTACTATGAACAACTATTGCTTTTATGAACAGAAAATTAAAAACCCTTTCCTCCATAAAGATTGTTTAAAGAGGAAAGAAAGAGAATCTCAAAGTGGCACAATTCATGATGTTGGGAAGCAGGATGTTTGGGGGAAAAGAACTAAAGATGTTCTAAATTCTGAGTTCCAAGAACTTCAGCACCCAGGCAATCTGGGGCTAAACCAATTCAGTCTCAACATGGCAAAACATATTAAGAGCTGTAAGAATGTTCCAGATCCCATAACTTTGTAATCCCATCCTGGGGCTTTAGCTCAAGGAAATACTTTAAAAAAATTATCTACATATAAAGAAGCTCACTGTGGCCTCTCATTTAATGGGGTAACCTGGGCTCCCCCTAAAAGTCCAACAGCAAACATTATGCAGCCATTTCTAACAATAAACATGGCAGCTTAATAGAAACATGGGACTGTGTTTACAAACTAATACCGAGCAAAGAAAAAAAGAATGGAATATTGCATTATATAGTGACGATGGCTATTATACACCTGCTATAATTAGAGTGGTGGGAAAGAAAGCAGGGATGACAGAGGAGAGAGATGAATGAAAGAGGCAGGAAGACAATTAAAAAAGTAAAAATAGTTATAGTGTTAGGGTAATGGGATTATGGAGGACTTTTGGAAATCTGTTTAAATGATGATGAAAGTTGCCTTGGTAGTAAATATGAACTATACATAGGGGCACTGTGACTTTGAGCAAGTTACTTAACTTCGCTGAACCTCAAGTTTCCTCCCTGGCAAAATGGGGACAATAATGGCACCTACTTCATAGAGTTGTTTGGAAGATTAAATGATATAATTCATATAGAGCACTCGGCATCATGCCCAATGCATGATAAATATTCAATAAGTGTTAGCTATTATTGTCAGTGTTATTTCATCATTATTATCAATGAGGGGAAATTCTCATATGCTCCAGGTGGGAGTGTAAACTGTTCTAGCCTCTGAGAAAGGCATTAGGGTATAGATATAAGTTTATATATAACTTTAGATACAAAACCCCTTTGGTTCCAGGAATTGCATGTCTAGGAATTTATCCTTAGCAAATAATCTCAGTAAATAATCTGACATGTACACCAAGGGGTGTGAATGAGAATGTTTATCTCAGAGTTATTTATAATAGAAAAAGACTGGGAACAACCTAAAGACCTGGCAATAGTTACATAAATTATGTTTTGTTTTTTTCTTTTTTTCTTTTTTTTTTTTTTGCGGTACACGGACCTCTCACTGTTGTAGCCTCTCCCGTTGCGGAGCACAGGCTCCGGACGCGCAGGCTCAGCGGCCATGGCTCACGGGCCCAGCCGCTCCGCGGCATGTGGGATCTTCCCTGACCGGGGCACGAACCCGTGTCCCCTGCGTCGGCAGGCGGACTCTCAACCACTGTGCCACCAGGGAAGCTCCTCAGAGTTATTAATAGAAAAAGACTGGGAACAACCTAAAGACCTGGCAATAGTTACATAAATTATGAAACATACATACCACAGAATATGTACGATATACCATTATGTAATGATATACACGTGTACTTACATCATTACATGAAAAAGAAATGACAGAACAATATAATCTTATTTATAGAAGAAAGTATAGGTGTGCATTTAAAAGTCTAGAAGGATAGCTACCGACCGTTATCAAGGGCCATCTCTGTCACTTGCTCTGAATTATGAAATTTTAATATATACAATTCAGCATCAGAAAATCCACGATGAGGTGTGGGTGAGGGGAGTGTGGGTGTGTGGTTTTGTGCTTTTTTAAAGTGAGACACCTGGCTGGAGGGAGGAATTCTAAGATTGGAGATTGCAGACTGGCAAAATGTGGCAAAGCTGGTTTCATCAGTTCAGAAACCACTCAGTCCCAGGTCTGGGGGGTTAGCAACTGTGGTGAATTCTGCTTTGGATAGAAATGATGGGGATTCTTGGAGAGCCCACTCTGGAAGAGGAGACAGATGCAAAACTTTCCTTATTTATAACAATAAGAGTGACGGCCTTTGTAAGTGCTTCATACTTTCATGGCCAATCGGTTTGATCCAGAGAGCAGTCCCACGAGACAGGCAGGGCAGGAGTTATCACCGAGGAGATGGGAGTCCTTAAAGTGAAGTGGTGCCAGAATCAGAACTGGGACAGGAAGTGGGGGCTGAATTATTAGCCCTTCCAGTGGTGAAGCTGGAATAGAGTGAAATTCACCACGCTCCCAGCCCATGCCTGGCACATAGTAGGTCTTCAGCGCACCTGGCACTGCCTCCTCTGATCGGCTCCCTGGGCCCTTGGGCAGCTGCTTCCCTTTGCTCGCACCATCTACACCCATCTTGTGCCTATTCTCCTTCAAGTGCTCTTTGCTGCAGACAACTCATTGTTTCCTTTCATTGTGGCCCTTCCCACCTTCATCACATTGTTCCCTCAACTTAGAATGTTACCTGCCTCCATTCTCAGTGTCTTCCAACCTTACCACTTCTGTAAACATCCAAATTCCTTCAAGACCTGTATTAAATGCCATCTCCTATGCAAAGCTACACCAGCCAGCTGGACACCATCACTCCTTCCCTAGGCCCCAGGCCCCAGATCTGCACGTCTCTCGGGACACATCCCATCCTGCTTGCACAGGGGTTCTCTGCAGGTGTGTTTTGTCCCTGGACCAGACTGGAGGCTGTTTTGGGAAGGGGGTATGTCTCACTGCTTCCTCAGTGCTGGCCCCAAAATGAGGTGCCCGAGGCACTTTGGTCGATGAATGCAGGGGTGACTGAGTAAATGAGGGAAGATGGGAGCGTGGATAGAGGGAGGGCTGGGTAGAGGTGGATGACACCTCAAACCCTGTGGCAGAGCTGGCCCTGGCCTTGCCAGTGGCAATGGGATTCCAGCCAACGAGTCCCCAGGGTGAATAACCTCAGGTTTCTGCTGCCTGCCTACATCATAAAATTGCCGGTGCTTCCTCTTCAGGGGTGGGAAGGAGAAGTGGGGTGACTTTGGGGCTGAGCCTCAGCATCTGGGAGGGTTTATAAGCTGAGGCACCAGACCCCTCAGCACTGCAGCCCTGCTTCCTCATCCTTCTTCTCCTGAGCCTCCAGTTCTCCGGCAGCATGTCCTTCACCGGCAAGTATGAGATGGAGAGCGAGAACAACTATGACGAGTTCATGAAGCGCCTGGGTGAGTGAGCTCCTGAAAGCACCTTCCTGGGGCTGGGCTGTCACGGCCAGCTCTGCACAGGGAACCCACAGTCTGCGAGGCTCAGAGAAGTTGAGTGACTCGTGCAAGGTCCCGCAGCCAGTCATGGGTGAGGTGGAGAGTTGATTGGTTTATTCATTCAAACATTTACTGAATGCTTGCTACACGCAGACCAACCCAATGTTACGGATGGGGTGCCTCAGCAAGCCTTGCCCGAGGTCACACTGTGCATCAGTGGCAGATGTCATTAGACCCCCTGGACCCGAGGATGAGATGATGAGTGGTGTCACCACATCCTGCCTGGGGAGAGGTGACCAAGGGGTGGGAGCACAGAGATCAGGTTTGACAAGCCACTCGTTCACTAAGTCACTGAGCAAACGGGGGCCTCTTACAGTGCTAGGCACTCTGGGTGGAGATCAAAGACCCCACTCTTCTGTTTGATTTGCAGCACTGGTTGTGAAGAACCAAAGAGACAGTGGACTTGACAATCCTGCAGAAATCTTGGTGTGCTAGCTAAGTGTGAGGCAGTGCAGTTTTCTAGATTGAGGACAGCCCCAGGGGACCAGGGCCTACGACCTCCTGGTAGGAAATGGGCCCCAAGAGCAGGATCCATGTGCCCTGGGGCCTTGGGAAGGCAAGAGCCCTTCTGAGTCAATCACTGGGACTGGCCCTGAAGGAACAGTGACTTGGTTTCACCTACAACAGTCTAGATGTAGCAATCTTTATCTGTAAAGCAAGAGCATTTCAAGACAGTCTTGAAGGTCTCATTCATTTTAGAAATTTGTGAGGTTGGCAAATTTCTGTTCTACTACTATCAGAAGAGCAGCTATTATTTATTCTTAACTATATGCCAGCAGTTTTACCAGACACAAACACTGTAATTTAATCCTTGCAACAGCCCTGTGAAATGGGCCTTATTATCCCCATTTTTTGGATGAAAACACTGAGGCTGGGAGAGACAGTGACTTGCCCAAGCCACATGGCTCACGACATGGGGCTTGTGCTCGACTGTCAGGCTAGCCTGCCGTAGGGGAGGCAAGCTCGTGCCCAAAGCCACAAGTCGTAGGCAGCTCTTACATGGCCACTCTGCTTGTCCCCTGGCCCAGGGCTCCCCAGCGACAGGATTGAAAAGGGTCGCGACCTCAAGACTATCTCAGAGGTGCAGCAGGACGGGCAGAACTTCACCTGGTCCCAGAACTACCCCGGGGGCCCCTCCATTACCAACAATTTCACCATCGGCAAAGAGTGCGACATGGAGACCGTGATGGGCAAGAAGTTCAAGGTGAGAGGCAGCTGGCCACCCCTCCCTCCTTCGCCAGGACTCTGGCTGACTTCTTGGTCCCCACCATGTCCCTGGGGGCTGCTCCCCGAGCTGAGGCTTCTTCTCGAGTCTAGCCTCCAGCTTTAACAGCCTGAGTTACTTGGCAGTTTAGCCTCTCCTAGTTTTTAATGCTACCGTCAATAACGGACACTATAATGATAGTAAAAATTGTTAACATTTGCTGAATCCTTCACACATATATCCCAGACACTTGCTGGATCTGTCACACATCTTAATGCAGGTAAGCCCGTGAGGTCGCTACAATTACTGCCCTGTTTTACAGATGGGGGAGCTGGGCTGAGTCATAGGATGAAATAGCTGTCTGGATCCCACAGCAGGGGTGGGCCTGTATAACCAGGCAGTCTGGTTCCGTAGAGCACAACCGCATTTTTTTTTTAATTTATTTATTTTATTTATTTATTTTTGGCTGCACTGGGTCTTCATTGCTGCACGCGGGCTTTCTCTAGTTGCAGCGAGCAGGGGCCACTCTTCATTGCAGTGCACAGGCTTCTCATTGTGGTGGCTTCTCTTGTTGTGGAGCACGGGCTCTAGGCGTGCGGGCTTTGGTAGTTGTGGCCCATGGGCTTCAGCAGTTGTGGCTCGCGGGCTCTAGAGCGCAGGCTCAGTAGTTGTGGTGCACAGGCTTAGTTGCTCCGCGCCACGTGGGATCTTCCCAAACCAGGGCTTGAACCCGTGTCCCCTGCGTTGGCAGGTGGATTCTTAACCACTGCACCACCAGGGAAGCCTCCATAACCACATTTTAATGCTTCCTCCAGCGTGGCCTAGAGATTAATTGCCCAGGCCCTAGAACCAGACTCATCTGGGTTTGAAACTGCAGTCTTGGGTAGCAAAGAATTGAAAGGTGGTTGTTTGTCCCTTCCTACCCAGACTGGTCCCCCAGGTCTTCCACCCATTCCCCTCTGTAGCCTCCAACCCTGGCCAAGAGAGTACTTTGCTCCTTCAGGCTTCTAGGCTGCCAAGGTGGAGGATACGTAGTCATAATATTCATATTCTGCCACTTGGGTATTTTAAAAATTTAACAATTTCTCACAGATGTCTTTCTGTGTCAGCACATATTGACTTGCCTCTTCTTTTTTAATGGTGGTACAGTATCCTATAGTATGGAAATGCTATCATTTATTTACCACTCCCTCATTAATAGATTTTTAGGTTATTTACCAGTGGATAATACAGCATTGTATTACAAACAATGCTGCAATCAACACCCTTGGATGACGTTAGCATCCTTCTAAAAATGATGATCATAACTGACTCCATAGTTAACAAGGGGTGCTCAACACCAAGCCAGGCACTTCTCTAAGCACTTTATATGTATCATAGTAAATCATTTAATCCTCCCCATAACTCCAGGAAGTAGGTACAGTTACTACCCCTATTTTAGAGATGAGAAAACCGAGGCACAGGGACTTCCCTGGTGGCGCAGTGGTTAAGAATCCACCTGCCAATGCAGGGGACACGGGTTCGAGCCCTGGTCCGGGACGGTCCCACGTGCCGCGGAGCAACCAAGCCCGTGCGCAACAACTACTGAAGCCCGCACGCCTAGAGCCCGTGCTCCGCAACAAGAGAAGCGACCGCAATGAGAGCCCGCGCACCGCAACCAGGAGTAGCACCCACTCACTGCAACTAGAAAAAGTCCATGTGCAGCAAAGAAGACCCAACGCAGCCAAAACTAACTAACTAAATAAAGATAAATAAACAAACAAAACCGAGGCACAGAAAGGTTCAGTGACTTGCGCAGGTTATCTGTATCTTTGGATATATGTAATCAGATGTCTATAGGGTAAATTAATTCCCAAAGGGTGATTGCTGAGGCTGCAAGCAGGCCCTTCATCCCTGAGGGGCTGGCCTGTGTTTGGGGGGTGCTCTGCAACTCTGTGTTTTGCTTCTCTTCCAGGCCACTGTGCAGATGGAGGGTGGGAAGGTGGTGGTGAACTTCCCCCACTACAACTATACTGCGGAGATTGTGGATGGCAAGCTGGTGGAGGTGAGTGTCCCACTGGTTCCTGGCAAAATCGATGAGAATGTTTTTCTGCCCCCAGCCACGGCCCCCAAGAGGTGGTCCTCTGGGCAGCTGGCTTTATGGGCAACCCCCCCTACCCGCCCAACCATGGGCCAGGCTCTGTGCTGAGCACTGGGTGCACATGACCTCATTTGACCTTCACAATCACCCTGTTAGGTAAGGATTTTCATCCCCATTTTGCAGGTGAGGAAACTGAGACACGGGATGGCTAAGTGCTTGGCCGGAGGGCACAGAGCTTTTTTGACAAAGCAGGGATTTGGCTCTGGGCAGTCTGACTCCAGTGCCCACGCTCGGCCACCGCAGGGACGCACGTCTGGACCCCTCCCAGAGTGTGAATGAAGTGGGGAGTCTGGGTGGGCCCTGCAAGGGTAGCCATCGCCATTCCACTTCCACAAGGGACTTTAGGCCCTTGCTGCTAGATGTTCTGGTGTTTCAAGAGAAGCTGGAAATTGGCACTTCCAAGTGAAATTTCCAGTCTAGCAAACGTTGCCAACTAATTAAACATTTATTGAAACGCTGACAGGGACAACTCACACACCTGTGGACTGACCCCTCCCACACGCCATTCTCTGTAAACACAGGTTGGAGGTGCTGCCCTGGAGGGCCCTCATCTCACATCCCTCTCTTCTCCCTGGGGCTCCAAAGTTTTCCCCAGGTGAAAGAAACGGTGTGAGGTTAAGAGGAAAAGGAAGGCGTTTCTACGTGTCATTCCCCCTTCGTGAGCCTGTGTCCTGGGCTAGAGTCCCCCTGGGGGAGGTCTGGTCTGTCCTCCCCAAGCCTCTCCAGAAGGGAAGTGATGAGGAAAGCAGGGTTTGCCTCCCCCTGTCCTCTCTCTCTGTCTCTCAATCTCTCCCTTGTTTCCTTGTTTTCCTCATCTCAAGCCCAGTCTAGAGAAAAGGAGCACGTGGCCCAAGAGGCTCAGTGCCCTCGCATTACTCCCATTTTACAGAGAAGCCATAGAGTCTCAGAGACACGAGTAACTTGCCCAAGGTCACACAGCTACTTTGTGGTGGAGGCAGATCGCATCAGCTGACTTCTAAATTCTCTGCCTGCTCTTCCCAGGCCAACGGGTCTTCTTTCTCCCCTTCATTTTAGTTTAAAAAAAAAAAAAATCTAAAAATAAATAGATGTACAGTGTTTTAAAAATATATCTATGTGTATGTGTATATATATGTATGTATATATGTGTGTGTGTGTGTGTGTGTGACATAAGTGACTATACCTTTTCTTCTGGATGGAAATCAACCTCTTGGAGAACCTGATGAAAGCTAGAGGCAAAGCTCCCCAGCCTGTAAGGAGTGCAGGGAGAACACAGGGCAGGAGAATGGAGCACATTTGTGCCCAACTGAACTGATCTTCCCAAATGGAACAAACCCATTTCCTAATTCCTAGAGGCGCCTGACCGTGGAGCCTATATGGTGTGAGCAGAGCCCAGAGTTCAGGGCCATTATACACACGCACGCGCACGCACACACGCAAATGCACACGCACACAGACTAGGCACCAGAGACAAGCCATCTTGGTTGCAGATCTCCCAACTCTGGAGGCCCAGAATCGTTCTGGATACCTCCCTTCTTCTCTACCAACATGGGTGCATTTTGCAAGCACCCCTCCTCCCATCTCCACCCACCACCAGCACCCCTTCTCTCATCACCTCTCCTCTAGACCGTGCCCCAGCCTCCTCCCCAGCCTCCCCCTCCACTTCATCTTCCATCCATCCCATATGCAAATCACACATCACTTCACACTGCTGCCCTTTGACAAAACTGCTTCCACCAAACTCCACTTGCCACCCACCCCTCCTCACAAGAAAGCTGCTTTCCTCTGCTGGGGATCTGGACCAACTGATGCTACGCACACATCCCAAGACAGCGTGTCTTGGCCTTGAGCCCAGGGCACCACACACAGTGGGCCTTGGCCGAACAGTATCCTCTTGCAGCCTCTTCCATGAATGCTTACACTTCCTGAGGACAGAGAATGTATCTTCCCATCACCGAGCACAGGGACCCCATAAATGCTAAATGGTGCAGAGGGTGAGCATGGCCCCTCGGACTTAGAGGGGTGACTGATTTCTCTAACCTTCAGTTTTCTCATCTGTACAATGGGGACAATCTTGGTGTCGTGCAGATGGGCCTGGCATGGGTGAACTGATATGGACAGATGGGTGGAAGATTATCCCACGAAAAGCCACATCACACCAACATCTGTTAGCACTTGGGCCATGTAGAGTCCACACAATGAGTCCTGTAACAAATTGGGAAACTGAGGCCCGGAGAAGCAGTGCAGCAGGCTCACTCCCACTCAGGGCTGGGACTGGAAGCTGTTCTACCTTCTCTGGGCCCCATGGTCACCTTGGGGCCCCTGCACTGACACCCCCTGTTCCTGCTGCTTCTTCCAGATCTCCACCGTTGCAGGTGTGTCCTACGAGCGCGTGAGCAAGAGGCTGGCCTGAGCTAGTAGGCAGGGCTCCGCGGGGGCCGCAAAGCCACCAATAAAGCTGATGTAACAACAGACATTCTGCTCCTTCCAGAGCCTCTGCCTTTGTTCTCTGCTGTCTTGGGGCAGTTCTGGCTGGTGGGGGTGGGAAACCCCTGACGATGGCTACACAGGCCACACCTTGGCCCTGAGATCTCTGCGGGACCTGTGTCATGGCAGAGGGAGACGGGTATGGACGGAAGACCCCTGGCCCCGGGGAGAGGGCAAAGGCGGTGCTCAGGATGCACGGCGGGCACACTTCTGTGGACCCCTCGCCCCAGCCTGCCATCCACATTCTGCGTGGAGACCATCCTTTCAAGAGACAAATATCACCTCGGAGGTGGCACACTGACTCTCAGATGGGCCACAGGAAGGCGGGGAAGGGCTCCCCGCTGCTGGGTCCCGAGGCTGCACGGACACTGGGATGCACCCACCAGGGCTTAGCCAGGGAAGGTGTTTCAGCATGGCTGTGGCTCTCTGCTAATCTGCTGTGGAGTCGTTCCTTTGGGTTTCAGTTTACCTGCTGGTACGAGAGGGGGCCAGGAGGACCAATGAGGGACTGAGGAGAAATGGGAGTCTATGAGATGGCAAAGGGGTTATGGGAATGCCAGGCAGGAAGCGAGCTGTCAGAGTAGGGCTTAGACAGGGGGGCCTGGGAGAAACTTGGAGAAGCTGCAGTGGGCTGGGAAAGGTGGTCAGAAGGGTCACTCTGATCCCCTGGTAGGTGCCTGGAGCCCTGCATCAGGAAGGATTCTGAGGCAGCATTTGGACTGAGCAGGCATCCCTGCCTGATTACAGCGTCTGTCCGGGGCATGGAAGAAGAGGAGGGAGCTCTGCCTGTCCCGTGGCTAGATAATCGCTAATCCTGATGCGCTTTTTTTCATTCTCCTCTTTCATACTCCTTGGGAGTATTCCCCATCCGGGTACCACCCTAACTTCTATTTTATTACTTTTTTTGGCCGCGCCATGCAGCAAGCAGAATCTTTAGTTCTGGACCAGGGATCAAACCTGTGCCCCCTGCAGTGGAAGCATGGAGTCTTAACCCCTGGACAGCCAGGGAAGTCCCCACCCTGACTTTTTTTTTTTTTTTTGTGGTACGCGGGCCTCTCACTGTTGTGGCCTCTCCCATTGCGGAGCACAGGCTCCGGATGCGCAGGCTCAGCGGCCCTGGACTTATGGGCCCAGCCGCTCCGCGGCATGTGGGATCCTCCCAGACTGGGGCACGAACCCGCATCCCCTGCATCGGCAGGCGGACTCTCAACCACTGCGCCACCAGGGAAGCCCCACCCTGACTTCTTCTTACCCCATATTTTTCTCTATGGCAACTCACTTATTTTTACTACAATGGAAACTTTATATCACTTATATACATGGAAAGCCAACATCATTTGCCATAAATAGACTAGGACTACTTAAAAAAGTCAAAGCTGAACAATGTTGACTTCTAGCTGGATTCTGCTGCCACAGCCATGACTTTGAGGCCTCCCTTAGTGAAAAGCGTAAGAACCTTACAAGAGCCAGTAGCATCAAATGGGAAACTCTCTCCTTCCCTAATCAAAAATCCTGCAGGACTCCTTGAAAAGAGAAGAATGCACTCACTGTAAGAGTTGAATTATCTAAGTGTCCATCAGTGGATGAATGGATGAAGATGTCTCTCTCTCTCGCTCTTTCTCTGTCACACACACACACACACACACACACACACACACACACACACACACACACACAGGAATACTATTCAGCCATAAAAAAAGAATGAAATCCTGCCATTTGTGACAACACAGATGGACCTTGAAGGTATTATGTTATGTGAAATAAGTCAGATGGAGAAAGACAAATATCGTATGATTTCAAAATAAAACAAAAACTCATAGATGCAGAGAACAGATTAGTGGTTACCGGAAGGGAAGAAGGTTAGGCGGGTGGGTGAAATGGTTAAGGGGGTCAACTGTATGGTGGTAATGGGTGCTACCTAAACTGGTGCTGGTGATCTCTCTTCAGTATATACAAATATACTGCAAAGTATATACAAATATACAAAGTATACAAATATACTGCAAAGTTGAATTATAATACTGTATACCCGACACATATACTACAAAGAGAGTTGAATGATCTAAGTTATCTTGAATATACAAGTCCCACATATGGGTTATTAGAAATAAGGTTTGCCCGACACCTTGCGAAGGGTCTGGCACACAGCAGGTGCTTAGTAAGTGCTACCTGACCTCAGGTCCTTGCAGCCTGTGTAATCTATGGCCTTTCACTCTCAGGGGCCAGCCTCAACTTGGACGGACAGCACAGCCCAACTCACTGGCAGCTCAGTCCTCGCCTCCCCCCCCACATTGTGCCCTGAAACTTGTTGCTTTCCAAGGACAGCACTCAGCCTCCCGCACCCACCCACCAAGCCAGGACCCTGTGAATGCCATCATTTTGCCAAGACTTATTGCTAATTAAGTTAACTAGGTAAGCATTAAATTAAACTAGCAGTGTTGCTGTTTCCCCTCCAGACTGAAGAGTTACTCATAATGAGCTTGGATAAGAAGTCTGTAAATAACAGAGAGGTAACCATAATTAGGCTGAAAATTGAGAGAGAGAGAAGGAAAGGAGAAGAGTAGAAAAGAAAGAAAGACCTGAGGGGGAAGAAAGATTGTTTATACTTTGGTAACCGATTCAAGGACAAATTCAAACACTGCAGCCAGTGTTACAGAGTCACAGATTCATGGAATAGAAGGATCTCAGAGCTCAACTAGTTTAAACTCTG
Source organism: Stenella coeruleoalba (assembly GCF_951394435.1). Taxonomy (NCBI): domain Eukaryota; kingdom Metazoa; phylum Chordata; class Mammalia; order Artiodactyla; family Delphinidae; genus Stenella; species Stenella coeruleoalba. The sequence goes on from NC_137148.1 coordinate 136,489,870, forward strand.
TATTACACAGATATAGAAACCCAGGCTCAGAGAGGGGAAGAAATTCACTAAGGTCACACAGCAGATTAATGAAGGGCTGGGCATCACTGGCTGATGGAGGCTACAGTTTCTTATTCCAGCTTATGGGGGTAAGTGGAGTAAGGTGAGATGCGGTGAAGTGTCCATGTTGCTGGCATCTTGGAAAAGAGGCTTCCTCAGCCAGTAGAAGGGACAGTGGTTAAGAGCTTCGACTCTGGAGTCACATTGCCAGGGTTCAAATCCCTCTTCTACCACCTAGAAGCTGTGTCACCTTGGGGTAAGTTCATCCATTTCTCTGAGCCTCAGTTTCCTACCTTGTCAGCAGGGAAAACAACTGCGCTTACCTAATAGAGTCGTCATGCTACAAATTAAATACTAGCCACTGCGACCGCGACCACCATCATTCCATTCTCAGCACTGTCATTCCCAAGCCAGTGCGATCAAAGTGTTAGGAGTGCCCCCTCCACTCACTTTAAGGCGCACGGGCACGCTGTAGTATTTCTTGGCATCTTGTCTTGTCCATGTGTAAAATAGGCTAATAAGACCTTCCCTTCCCGGGTGACAGAGGAGTTGCAAGAGTTAAAGGTAAAAATCCTCGCTAGTGGCCTCCATAAAGTTAGAGGCGCTTCACCATTTTGCTGTGCTGTTCAAGGTGCGGTAGTGACTCCCTGCTCAGTTCAGGTGCCCTTCACCCTGACCCCTGGAAGTCATCTCTAGCAACCATTTCCCTCCTGCCAAGCTCATCTGGTGAAACAGGGGCTTCTCAAAGCATCTTTAAAGACTACCACTAGGTGGCGTTCCACCACACACCTGTGGCCCCCCAAGGATACCAAGAGGTGTTTGTATGCTGGGGGTGGGGCAGGGGGGTGAGCAGTGAAATCCCAAGTGATTGGGCCATAGTGTGGGTGTGTGTTTCCTCTGGGGGGGGGCAATGCGGAGGCCACAAGTCTCCTCAGTCCGGCATATCTAAGTGCAAAACTGAGTCCACACCACTTGCCCATGGTGAGACCTTGGGCCTCTCTGAACCTCAGTATCCTCATCTGGAAAATGGTGATAATGATGTTGTCGTGAGGACAAAAGAAGAGCAGGGGGGATAAGAGACCATGAGGAAAGTGTCAAGTACAGGGCATGGAACACAGTAAGTGCTCACTAAACAGGGCCCTTCTTGGAGGTTCTACTGGTGTGACTGGGAACACAGTAGGTCAGAGCTTCTAGAGTAGAGAGATATGGCCAGACCTGGCTGTGCATGTGCATCTCCTGGGGATCCTATTAAAAGGATAGCCCAGGCCCCACTGCAGACCTGCAGAACAGGACACTTTGGGTATGACGACCAGGGAGATGTCACTGTTCTGAAGTGCTCCCCAGCCAGGTGTGACCTTGGAGACCATTCCAGTCCCAACCCTCCCATTTTGCAGATGAAAAAACTGAGATCTAGAACAGGGGACTGACTGGCCCTCGTCCACACAGCTAGGGAGTAGCAGAAGGCCTGACTCCAGTATATACTGCCTGCTGTGGCTCTGGTAAGGGCAGGGCCTGAAACAATTGTCCGAGCTGGGCCAGCAGATGGCTGACCACTTGAGTTCTTCCTCCTTTAAAGCTAGAGCTGGGACGGGGCGCGGTGAAGCTCTGGGGCTCATCTGGGCCCCTCCTCAAAAGGGAGAGGCCCACTCATCTACAATATTTGTCACAGAACTCACTGCTGAATAATGATGCCACATATTCCATGTCTTCTTATCATAAACCTGAAGTGCAGCCCAGGCTGACAGCTTTCTCACCTTACAAATGAGAAGACGAGTTCAGAGTGGAGAAGCAGCTTTCCTCAAGGTCATCTAGCTAAGAGCAGACAGACCCGCACCTTCCACCTCTCGGGCTAACGTTCTTGTCCGTACACTAGAAGCTGCAAGCTTCCAGCCTAAGAACCACCTTAACCTGCAGTGTGTTTTATTGGTCTTCTATTGCGTTGCAATTTAAAAAAAAAATTTTTAATCACGAAAGATTAGATTTCCTAGCAAGTGCAGATATCCAGTTTCTCTGAAAATCTGAAGTTGTGGCAACATAAGGCTTATATCCCTGAAAGGTTGTAATTAGCCAGAGCTGAACAGAAGCCACACCCCCTACAGGGGACACACTGGCTTCATCAGTCCCCATCACCTCGCGCTGTCTCAGTCATCCAGCGGATTCACTCACTATGTTACCTGCCTGGTCCTGGTGGGCCTTTGGATTTGAGACGCCTGCCAAACGCTATGGCCTTTCTGCTGAAATTCGTCCCAAATGGCTTCCCTGAGGAACAGAGAATGAGGTTAATGAGATTGGTAAGATTCTTTCCCAGGAACTTGGTGCCAGGGATTACCAGAGGCAGCCCAGAGGTGGGGTCCCTCCCAGGGGATGCTCTGGGGAAGTCCCAAGCCTGGTCCCAGATCTTCACCTTCACAGATGGGGCTGGGGGAACCCCTCCCACATCAGAGCCTGTTGGGGGCAGGCAGATGCAGCCGTAAATCACGTTAGCCTGTGGCAACTGTGCAAAAGCTATGTTTCTGTACGTTTGCTGCTGAGCACACTCTGAGAATCCCCTTGACCCCGTCAGTCAGCAGCACGCATGCCTGGCCACTCTTTTGCGAACCCATATCCATTATTCTGTCGTGTCTTCTTCACCAGGCGAGCAGGACAGCCAGCTGGAGCCTTGCACTTATTCAAAACTCGACTGAGGCATCTCAGGGCGGCGGGGCAGCTCCAGGCTGCCTGGGTTTGAATTGTGCCTCCTTCCTTCACCACACTTTTAGGCAAAGAACTTCTCTGTGGCCCTGTTTTCTGCTCTGTAAGGTACAGCTGCCTTGTAGGGTTACTAGGATGATTATAGTAAATAGTATGAGCGAATTCCTTAGCAGAGTGCTTTATAAACAGCAAACGCTTAATAAACGTCAGCTGGGTGATTAGTGTCACGAGCACCAGGTATCTATATATTCTGTTGGCTGCAGGTGGTTTAGGGCACAGCCATCAAACCCAGTAAACAAACTAACAAGATCGTTCCAGATGATTTAACAGCTATGATGAAAACAAAGGGGTAAGGAAAGGGACCTGGGGGATGACAGAGACCTCTTTGGAAGGTGACCTTGTGGGCTGAGGTTTTTCAACCATGGCACGGCGGTCATCTGGGGCCAGTCCATTCTTTAGTGTGGGGGCTGTCCTGTGCGTTGTAGGATGTTGGGCAGCATCCCTGGCTTCTGCCCACTGAATGCCAACCATGTCCCTCTCCCAACTGCGACGACCAAAAATATGTCCAGACATTGCCAAAAGTCCCCTGGAGGGCACAAATGAGCCCCGCTGAGAATCACTGATATAAGGGATTGAGAGAGGGGAGCATTCAGATGACAGAATAGATGGCTTTGGAGAGATGGACTTTGAACCCAGAGGGTATGAGGACGTGGAACCTTAACCCTGACCTTAATCCAGGCATTTGTGATGTTTAGCCGATTTCCTTAAACTGAATCACTCTCACTACCTCCACAATGGGTTCTGTTTTTCTGGAGAACCCCACCCGATTCAGAGCTGAGATGTCAAGCCTCACCCACTCCCACTGCCCAGCCTGTGTCCCAGGGAGGCCCAGCTCCAGCTCCGAGGGCAGGAGCCCGTCTTGCTGTCACCCAAGCCCACAACCTCTTGGCACCAGTGTGGGTGCCCATCCCCGGAGGCTGACGTGGGAGAGGGAGGGAGGGCTGGCTGAGAGAAGGCCAGGAAGAGAACCCAGAGAGGCCACGAGCAGGTGATGTGTTTATTGCGGGACCACTTTTTTTAGGGGCTGGGCTGGCTGTGAGGTTCTACTGGGGGGGTGACGACGACACGGATGGACGGACCCTCCCAAGCGCCCAGCCCCAGAAAAGACAAACACAATAACTTGGAATCCAAACCAGTTGCACATAAATAGAAGGAGGTTGGCAAAAGAAAAAGAGAAAACAACAAATGAATGTGCACTTTCCTATGCTAGTGTGACAAAGCGGCCCCGCACCGCCCACGTCCAGGCTCTTCTTTACTCAGCTTCCACGCTGAGGCTCCCATCTGCTCTGAAAACCGCCTTCAGATCCGACTCCTGGCAGCCCCCCTGCCAGTCTCCTGGACTGGCAACCAAGTCAAGAAAACTAAGATGGGTTCTTCTTAAAAAAAAAAAAAAAAAAAACCAACCAAAAACCGCCTTCGTGGTTCTCTGCACCTCCCAGTCCTAGGGGGTGAATAATGGGACCTCTGACCCTAAACCAACCAAAAAATAAAACACGCTGAGCACAAGCCGTGAGTCAGAATAAAAACATATTGCACATGCTTCCAAGAGTCTTCCTGAGAGCCCTCTCACTGCAGAGACCCAAATACTGGCTTCTGATCCATCCTGTCACTGGCTGTCAGTCGTGTAACAGATCCTGCACACCCCCAAATCCCCAAAGCCAGTTGGCATCAGGCATACAATCCCACATTATGAGCCTCTGCTCTGAGCCAAACTTGAGGCTGAGGCTGGGTTTAGCCTCAAGCAGGAGACGCATGCGGTGGAAGGACGTGAGTATTGCTGGGTTTAAATCTTTGTCTACTTTTCAACAAGCTTCCTCCTCTGGGTGGTTATCGAAGTTCTACAGGTGAACAGAGCATCCAAGACGTGGAATCTTCCAGAACCGAGAGCCTGGAAAGTGGTTCTCCCCAACTATATGCTTTTGCAAAGGGCGCTCTGTGGTTAACCACAGGGCTGCCCCAAGCCGGGTTAAAAACCTACAGCCCTTGCGTGGGACAGGCAGTGCGGCAATCACCATCATCTTTCTCCTAAGGACTTTTCAAGTATCACAAAATCCCTGATACAGCATGTAAACAAGACATCTTACTGAACAGAAAGCTAGGTCACTTCGGGAAGCAGCAGCATGTGAAATATCTAAAAGGCTGAAGAGGGTTTTAGGTTCCATAACAAAGCAACAAGACAGCTGCCCACTGTGCCTCGGAAGGCAGACAGACGCTCGGGCACGAACACACACACAGGCCCCTGTGGATGGAGCCAGGGAAAGAAAAGCACCCCAGATAGCATCTACCGGGGGTCTGGAGACACATCAGGCTGCCCCCTTTTCAGTGGTGTAGCTGCCATCGGCAAAGAATAAAGGAGTCTTTGATGCTAAAACCTGGACGTGCTCATGAACTGCTGGTCTGCATCCAGTCCCCAGTCTCCTGGCCTCTTCCCAGGTCTTTCTCGACCCGCTGGGCCCCTCTCCAGGGGCTGGCCACCGAGCCATCCCCTTGCATCCCAGCCACACGTGGAAGATGTTTTCCAGAGCAATGCTCTTGGGTGAGGTATGTCACTGCCTGTTTTGCCCCAGGTCAGTTTTATTTAAAAAGAGCATGCACCCTCTCCGTTCAAGGGTCCTGAGGCTCTGCGGGGACAGCCTCCCAGGCGCCTCACTGGGCTGAGCTCCCTTCGTCAGCATCCTCTTCCTCTGCCCAGATCTCCAAGGCCTCCCTGCGTGGCTAAAGGTGCCCTATCTGTCGAAACAGCCCGCAGGGAACGCGTGGCTCCCGCTGAAGTAGCTGCTCCCGTAGGTGGCGGCGAGGCAGTGTCTGGGCTCAGCTGCAATAGCCATGTGCATGCTGAGGGACGTGGGCAGCGGCACGGGACACACGTCCAGGGGCTGGAGGGTGGGGTACAGGGCATGGAGGGATGAGCCGCTGCCCCCTGAGAGCAGGGTCCCCGAGTGGTGGGCCTGCAGCGAGTCCCGATAGGCCACGCACAGGTCCTGCACAGGGGTCTGGAACTGGGCCAGGGCCATCGCTGTCGGCTGGCCGAGGCCGGGGTAGGCGGGTGGCTGGAACAGCACCTGGGTGGGAGCTGGGGGTGTGCCGGGCACCATCGCCAGGGCCTGGCTCTTGACCGCGACGGCATCCTTGAGGATGTTGTCATAAGCTCTGAAAGGAAAGGACTTGGGTGAGACTTGGGAGGTCAGAGGCTCCAGCACCAGACACCTGCCTTGCTGAGGGGGATGCCAGGAGACCCATGTGCTGTGACTGCTGGGCCTCTCCCAGCCTGGGCTCACTGCCTGAAGCACCGCCTCAGCTGTTCTCTGACTAAACTCAGGCCTCAGATCTCAGCTTGGATCTGCTTCCTACAAAAACCCTCTTCTGACCCCTCAAGACTAGCCTAGCTGTCCCTGCAGCCCCTCTGCACTGCCCCACCTTGGCGGTCAACACCGCAGATGATAACTTCCGGTCACTACCTGGTCCCTCGTGCAGAGTTCGAGCTTCGACCCACCTGCTTTTGCTCATCGCTGCATCCCCACACTGGGCACAGCGCCTGCCCTGAGAGGGCAGAGCTCCCGGTGCTTAGGTGAGCACAACCTCCACCTTCAAGGCACTTCCAGCCAGCTCCATCCCCGGCTAAGCTAGCAGATTTCAAGCAGGTTGCCCCCAGGGACCTAAGTGTCTCCATCTGAAAAGGGGGATGGAACAGGTCTTTTGCCATCTCAAAAAAAAAAAAAAAAAAAGCTTCCCGTAGTAAATCTTTTTGGGAAAACAAATCAATTCGAGGCTTCGGTAAGAAAGGAACAAGTGGAAGCTGCACCAGGTCTGAGCAGGGGGCTACCCCAGAGGGACAGCCTCGGGGAAGAGGCAGGGCTGGTGGCTCAGTATCCAGGGGCACCCATCCTCACTCAGGCTAGACCGTGTTCTCCAGCTTTGGGCACCCTCTAGAAGGCAAAGACTCTAAAATAAGGGCTAGGGAGCAGGACTGATTCCAGAGGAATGGGACAAAGGCAGTTGCACCAGGAGGCTGAGAGGTGGCTCTTCAGGGGCTGGCCCCGTGGTCAGCAGGGCCAGCATCCAGGAGATGCCACCAGCCGTTGGGTGGAAGAGAGACCAGGTGCAGCCAGGCGAGGGCTTTCTGTCCTCTCTCCCCTCCTGCCTCCTCCCTACTGAGCTCTTTTGCTTCCGATATCAGTTTCAGGGTGTTCTGTCTATGATGCCTTTAAGCATCCTCTCTGAAACACTGAACACTTCCTCCCCAAGATCCCCAAGGACCCTTGCAAGGAGGCTGTGGCCTCTTACGTGAAGCCACTCTGGGCTTAGCTGGCTAAGAGTCAGCTTTGTGGCCATGTCTGAGAAAAGCAGCTCATGATGAGAGTGTCTCAATATAATCACCCAGAAGACTGATACACTGGGTCAAAGAGCCCAAGACACTCAGAAAGATGTGCACAGAGCCCTTCTGCTGCTGCACTCTTGACCTACAAATTGCAACCCAAAGCTACTCAAAATAGGAAGGACCAACTCCCCGAATCCCAATTCTTTCACGAGTCACCACGGCCCACTTTCCGTGAGCAATCAGCCCACCATAAGCCTCCAGGAAATTGCCTGAAGTGGGTCTTATGAGCAACTGGAACTTCGGTATTTCCGAAACACAAAGGATCAGGAGGGGAACTTACACCAGCAGGATTTCGATGCATGTGCTGAGATGTTCCAGGGAGTAGTTTGAGATCCTCTGCAGGTCTCTGGTCCAGTAGGGAGAGAGCTGAAGGCAAATCCTAGAGGCCCCGACGCAGGCTGCGGCCACCACAGAAGGCTGGAATTTGTAGAAAATATGATCTGAAAGAGAATCACATAGAAAGAGTCAGCATCAGAAAGCCTGGTCCTGGAGTCCTGCCTTGTGCTCCCTGGCAGACAAATGATTAGGTCCAAGGTTGTTCACTGCTCCCGCAAACACACACACACACACACAAACACACACACAATGAAAAATTAAAACAGCATGAATTTCCATTCTTGAATCTTAAAACACCTTGGCTCTCTCGGTCTGGGATTTCTTATGTCAGCCTAGAGCAGCAGTTTTCAAAATACCATCCCTGGCTTCTAGGGGCTGCAGTGGGCTTGCTGATGGGCTACAAGCAGAACTGCCAAACACCTGTTCCTTCCTTTGGCTGTTAGGGGTGACCGACACACTGTTTCAAAGGCTTCTTTTTGAGGTTATGACTGAAGGCTACTTAGTAACAAAGCCTGGCCCTCAGTAGGCACTCACTAACAATCTGTTGAAAGAACTAAAGAATGAATGAATGCCTGTAAGTGTTTGATATTCTTAACTAAAATTGGAACTTGACTTATGTTTACTGGGGAATCCTCCCCCCCACCACCCCAGCTTTACTGATGTATAATTGACAAATAAAACCTGTACATATTTACAGTGTACAGCGTGATGTTTTGGTACATGTACACACTGGAAAATGATCTGAGAAATCTTAATGTCCTACTTTGATATCTGGCAACATGGCAAAGCTGGGACTACTTATGTGCAAAGGCAAACCATTGAAATTCCCACAATTCTCATGAAGAACAGTCAGTTATCAGCGCATTATTATGCTGTCTTAAACTGTTTATGACTTTCAATGATTTCAACATTTGCCTGTTAAAGTATGAATTAGGCAGGGTGGTATGGTTACAGACACAGAGTCAGACTCCCCAGGTTCAAATTCCAGCAACGGCCTTGGGTAAGTTACTTCACGTCTTGAGTAACAACTAAGGAAACTGATTCGTAAAATGAGAATAGCACAAATGATTTTCATGTGAAGTCGTTGTGAGGTTCAAATGAGACAATGCATGCAGAGAACTAAAATAAGGTGCCTGGTACATAGTAAGTGCTCATTTAATGCTTGATATCACAATTGTTGATGTTGTTACTGATATTATTGATATTTGGTTTGCAGTGGGTTATCAGGTGGTTGTATCAACAGTATTTCTGACCTAGTGTTGTACTTAATACCTAGATCTTTAGATACTTCAAATAAAAGTCCCCAAACAGGGCAAAAGTTTATTGCTAAAGCAGATGTAAACATAATCCTCTCTCCCACCCTACCTGTATAATGATAGCTCTTCCAGAGTGACCTACTTGTGGATTTGCATTGTGTTCCAGATTAGTGTATAAAAAACTACCAGGGCTTCCCTGGTGGCGCAGTGGTTGAGAGTCCGCCTGCCAATGCAGGGGACACGGGTTCGTGCCCCGGTCCGGGAAGATCCCACATGCCGCGGAGCGACTGGGCCTGTGAGCCATGGTCGCTGAGCCTGCGCGTCCGGAGCCTGTGCTCCGCAACGGGAGAGGCCACAACAGTGAGAGGCCCGCATACCGCTAAAAAAAAAACAAAACAAAAACTACCAGGTGATCAGTAAATAGGCTACCAGCTGCCTGCATACAAGCTGCTACTTCTCTTTTACACGTTACTGCTAACACATGGTTGAATCGTCGCTCCTTCCCTGCTGATCCCTGCCAAGTGGAGTGATCTGGTGATTTGGGTGGATGGTCCCCCTTCAGCAAGGACTCCCTGGGGCAGGTCTCTCAGGGCCCCTGACCCCGGCCCCCATGTGTGTGGGGGGGAAGGGCGGACAGGCCCTGACATCAGCCCCACCTTGCAGGGTGACCTCTAGGAAGTAGTGGGCGTACTCCTTGAGGCACTCTTTGGTCTTGCGGGGGCAGGTGGTGGGCCAGCTGTGGCAGTGGTGGTCCTTCTGGCTGACGGAGGCCAGGAGGTAGTAGTCGAGGAAGTGGGCGGGCGTGGGCAGGCAGAGGTTCCAGCCGAAGGCCTCCAGCAGCAGCAGCTCTGTGCTCAACAGCTCCTTCTTGGTAAGGGAGAAGTTCTGGCTGCTCAGGATCCTCGTGCTGTTTATCTGTTCCAGCTTGGGGACGTGGTCTTCCCTATCCTCGAACTTACCTGAGGGAGAAGCAGAGGTTACTGGGACTTTTACAACACTTGCTGTAAAAGCCCACCTTAAAGTACCTGGACGGTGCTGGCAGGGAGAAGAGCAAGCCCAAAGGCACACATTCCAGATCTGTCACACCTGGGCTCGAATCCCCAGGCCATCACTTCCAGCTGTGCTGTGTGGTCATGGAAAGGTGTCTCACCCTCTCTGTGCCTCAGTTCTCTCACATGTAAAATGGAACTTATACATCCTAAAGATTTTGTCAGATTCAATGGGAAACCTCACACCAAATGTTCAGACCAGCAATGAGGATCCCAGAAGGTGATCGACAGCAGTTAGCAACAGCAGCAAGGGCCTGGGGAGTAAGGTGGCCCTCCCATCTGGTCCTCACTAATTCAGCCTCAGGACTGGTCAGGGGGCCATTGTCACGGTGACCTTGCAAATCTGGTCCTGTCCCTCCAGACGTGGAAAAGCCCTTCAGTGGCTCCCCAGTATCTTCAATACTGAGTTTAAACTCTGTCAATGGGTTCTTTAGTTTGGATTCCCCCAGACACAGTTTGCTTGGGATGTGAGCCTAGGAAAGATCTGTAAGTAGGAAAAGACAGGAAAGGGACAAAAGCCAAAAGGGCACTTGATCTTGAAGAGGTTTCTGCACCCCTATGCTCACTGCAGCATTATTCACAACAGCCAAGACAACCTAAGTGTCCCCTTTCAGATGAATGGATAAAGAAAATATGGTATTTATATACAATGGGATATTATTCAGCCATAAAAAGAAGGAAATCCTGCCATTTGGGACAACATGGATGGACCTTGAGGGCATTATGTTAAGTGAATAATGAGAGAGTCAGAGAAAGACAAATACTGTTATGGTATCTCTTACATGTGGAATCTTAAGAAAACAAACTCAGATACAGAGAGCAGACTGGTGGCTGCCAGAGGGGATGGGGGATGTGAAGATAGTCAGAAAGGACAAATGTCCAGTTACAAATTAGTCCTGGGGATGCAACGTCGGGCATACTGACTACACTTAACCGTAGTGCATATTTGAAAGTTCCTAAAAGAGTAGATCTGAAAAGTTCTCATTGCAAGAAAAAAAAGTCTAACTATGTGAGATTATGGATGTTAACTTACGGTGGTGATCATTTCACAATATATGCATATATCAAACCACTGTACACCTTAAACTAATGCAGTCTGCCAACTGTATCTCAATAAAACTGGAAAACAAAAAAAGTGGCGTCATGTAACTTCCAAAGCGAGGCTTTAAGAGGTCTTGCATCTTCTGCCTTTGCCCCGCCTGGAGTGCCATTCCCAGACCTCTGTGCAAGGAATCAAGTCTAGCCTGTTGGAGGTGAAGAGGCCACAAGGAGGAGAACCAAGATGCCCAGGCAACAGCCCAGCCAGCACCGACTCTCACACATGTGAATGAGGCCACCCTGGACCTTCCAGGCCAGCGGATCCTCCAGCAACTGTATGAAGGAGTCCAAGTAATACCAGCACAGGAACCACCAAGCGACCCACATCGTTGTTGTTTTAAATCACTTAGTTTTGGGGTGACTTGCTTTGCAGGAACAGACAACTGGAATACATTCATATCAATGCACAGTGGCAAAAAGATGCGAAACCCCGCAGACAGACATGTCACACAGCTCGGGAAGTACTGAAGGAACAATGACCTCATACTGGAAGGTCCTGGAAATAATCTGCAGGAAATAAATCCGCGTGACGCTAGATACAAACAAACAGAAATAAAACACAAGCCTGGGGTTATCCCACTCAAGGGTCAAGGAACCGAGGACTTCCACAGCAACGTCCCCCTGGCAGTCAGCAGTTGTGGAAGGCCCTAGTGGCAGCCTCTGCTGTGGAGGGCTCTGCAGGCAGGGGGCGTGCAGCCACCACACCCTCACTCGGGGGAACCACGCACACCTGGCTGTAGCCTCGGCCACGGAAGTTCTCTGCAGGCACCGCGCCCTCCTTGCCTACGAGCCTTTGTCCGCACAGCCCCTCTGCGCAGAGCACCCTTCCCCATCCCCTCTTCACTCCGCCAAGCTCACCCCGTCCTGCACCTCAAAGCCACTGCCCCCTGGAAACCTTCCCTGACCATGGTCCCCACGTGCTGCCCGATGCCCACATTGGATGGTGGTGGCCTCGGTCTGGTCACCTTGGCCTCCAAGCCTAACCTCACTGGCTGCAGAACAGCTGCGGGAGCAGGTGTCGGAAGAGGCAGTGGGCGACCAAGTTACGCTCCGAGCACACATCTGTGCCGATGAAGGGAACAGCCAACAAATCATCCACACACCTGTGCTCAACTGCCAGCGCCCCCTGACCCAGTTCTCAGCAGACGCTCAGGCTCGCTGAGAGATAAGGAAGTAACCACTTCAGGCAGGCGGCCCTACAGCAGATACAACACATTCCTCACGAAGGCCTCAAAAGACGTCACTGAGAAATGAAACACTGACTCTGGGAAGCCTGCATCCTTCTTCTCAGGGAGCCAGGCAACAGCCCACTGGGTGGGCAGAGATGGTGACGTGAAGCTCTAGTGCTTGCCACGGAGGAGCAGAGACGATGCTGACCGGTCCCGAAGCGGCTTACAGCAAAGCAACCCAGACTCATCTTCCAGAGCTCCATCCACGGCCCCGCCGGCGGAGCACACACCTTATTCCCTTGCCTTGTACCAGGGCAACTCAGGCAGGAAAAGGTGAGGACAGTGCTGCCCCTTGCCCAAGGGGAAGAGGCTCTTGAACGCTGAAATCCTGGGTAGGGGGGACCCTGCTGACCAGGCCTTGCTGCCTTCCACAGCCTCAGGGCCCCTCGCCCTCCCCAAGCACTGGATCCAGCCACACTTGGAATCTGGCCCCTCCTCCAGCGGGCATGCTCATCCCCTCACCCCCTTATCATGTGTCCTCCAGAGCTCAGTTCAGAGGCCGCCCGGTGTCATCAACGCACTTCTCACACTCGGATTGTTTCATCTCAAATAGTAGTAACAGTGGCCAGCACCTGACCATTAATAGGTCATTAACAAGCGTGAGCCCCAGAAGGATAGGAACCATGTCCCACGTATTCGAAGGTGTGCCCCGAGGTGCCAGCACAGTCCCCGGCACACAGTAGATGCCCAATGCCTATTTGTTGAGAGAATGAATGGTTCTCTCTGGATAGCTGAATTGTAGGCCGTTTGAATTGTTCTCCGATGCTCTCTGATTATCTGTATCTGCTATTTTTTTCTCCAACAATTCACTTATTCTTTATGCAAATTAAAGAGAAAGAAAATAATATTTTTCTTGCAAAATTGTCAAGGTTTCCCTGAACCTTGGGCTGACCTGAGCCAAGGCTGTTCGCAGGCACTCGATAGCTAGAGCTCTTTTCTTCCCAGAGCAGAGGGTGGCACGGTGAAGGTCACCGCTCTGGCAGAAACCTTTGCATCTGGTACCTTTAAAATGGAGAGATCTGGTGTCAGCACCTTAACCAAGCGAGCAAATGCAGCATCTCTATTGCATCGTGCCAGCGGTGGCACCAAGACCCTTCCACGGTCTTGCCGGCAGCCAGCAATCTATTCCGATGGCAGATGTGCTCAATCAGATTAATTTCTCCCTGCCCTCAGTGCTTTTCAAACCTTTCAGAGTTCTGCCTTTTCCGCAGCCACCAGGCCCAAAAGGGATCACCCTCAAATGGAAGGGGCCGTGGATTACTGAGGAATCTGATTCATGTGCTCTCTCTGCTCCCCACACTAGGGAGGCTACATGGCGACCCACCGCACTGCAGAGCAGGGCGGAGCTGGGTCTGAATCCTCGACAAGTTGACCCTGGACCTAAAAGCACTAAACTCCACAGGCTGTTCATTTCTTCTCTAGGAATCCGCCCCAACAGAGAAAGCATACCTATGCAGGATGCAAAGTGCTGTAAGAAGTACCCAGCACACAGAAATGGACAGAGCTCCCATGCTGGGGCTGGGCACCAGGCTTTGTGCTGGACACACAACAGATCCTCCCAGGTAGGTTCTGTTCGGAGCCCCAGAGGCTCAGAGAAAAAGCTCACGCAAGCACTCAGCTCCACACCTAGGAGTGACCTTACAGCCCCTGCTCTTAGCGAACAACACATTTCACAGCCAGCAAAGATTTTATGAGTTTCCTGGTGTTGCACGTGCCCGGCAGACGTTTCCTCCCCTCCTCCCATGACCGTGAGCCGGGCAGCCCTTTGTCCCCAGCCCGCCACCACCGAGCACCGCCACTCAGCTGCTTGCTCCCTATTGACAAATGGCACAGACAGCAGATGCCTGGGAGTCTTTAGGCAGGTCCCCCAGGAGGGGTGGGGTACATTAGTCCGAGTCTTTGCAAGTCAGACAAGAGCCACAGACTGTCTTCAACTTGTTTGATGTACTTTTTATTTGGAAAAGTTTCAAATCCACAGGAAAGAAGAAAGAACTGAACAATGAACCCCGATGACCCTTCCCCAGATTCACCAACAGCTGACACGGAGCCACACAATTGCCGTGTGTGTGTGTGTGTGTGTGTGTGTGTGTGTGTGTGTGTGGTATATAAATATCGGTTTTACTGGACCATTTTTTAATTAAGTTGCAGGCATGACATGCCACCCCTGGATATTTCAGCATCCATCCCTGAGGTCATTTTCCTACCTAATCATAATGTTACTAGCAATTGCAAGAACATCTGCATTAATGTAGTTAACATTTTCTAACATTCAATCCATATTTGACTTTCCCCAAGGGTCCCAAAAATGCCTTTATAACCTTTGTTTTTTTGATCCAGATCCAAAAGGCTACACATGGTGTCTGTTACATCCCGTTGGTCCCATTCTTTGTTTGTTTTTCATGACATGGACTCTTTGGATGAATCCAGGCCAGTTGTACAATGTCCCATATTCTGGATTCCCTGATTGTTTCCTCATGATCAAACGGTTTGAGCAAGAAAACTACAGAGGTGACGTTTTGTCCCTCTTAACAGATCACATCAGGAATTATACAACATCAGTTTGTCCCAGCAACAGCGATGCTACATTTGATCGCTTGGTTAAGGTGCTGACATCAGATCTCTCCATTTTAAAGGTACCATTCTCCTGTGAAATTAATAAGTCATCTGTGAGGTGACACTTCAAGAATAAGTGAATATCCTGTTTCCCAACAGCTTTTAACTCAATGGTTTCGCATCCATGGAGGAGCCTTTCCTGAATAAATTATTACATTGGGGTTGAAAAAAAGAATTTTTAACAATTCTACCATTTCATCTACATTTTTCTTTTTGGATATTCACACTGTCCCAAATTTGAACAGTGGGAGCACTGTCAACATACTAAGGTTAAGAAAAAAAATCCTAAGCCTGTCAGAGCACTCACCCTGAATCTGGGAGGCCAGCCACACGCACATGAGCCCCTAGTGTTGGTGGCAGTGGTGAAACATACAAACAACACCTCTGAGGATGCCCTGCACACCAGCTGACGGATTGCTCCCACACTCCCAGGGGCTGGTGCAAAGACAGCCTGAGCCACACTTGGCAGGTCACAGAGTTAGTTAGTGGACTGATGACCGTGAGGCCACCAAGTGACCTAAACTCTTAACCACAGACTAGGCCACAGTGGCCGGACACTGTAAGCCAGCAAGCCTCAGGAGTGACACTCACACACTGGCTTTTTTTTTTCTCTCTCTTTTTTTAAATGGCATTTAAAGAAATTATAGTAAAAGGCACATAACAGAAAATGTACCATTTTAACCGTTTTTAACTGTACTGTTCAGTAGCATCAAGTACCTTCACACTGCTGTGTAACCCATCTCCAGAACTCTTTTCATCTTGCAAAACTGAAACTCTATACCCATTAAACAACTCCCTGTTTCCCTCCACCAACCCGATAACCACCTTTCTACTTTCTGTCTCTATGAATTGACTAAAGACTGGCTCTTTCTTCTTCTACCTACTGTCCTGACAATCAAGCCTTAAAACAGACCAAACAGACTCCTGATTTTTCTGAAGTAGTGTCAGGAGAAGCAGTATTTTTAATTGCTTAAAAAACAAAACAAAAACCAAACTCTTTATTTTGGAAAAATTTTTAAATACCAAAAAAAGAGAAAATGTTACAGTGAAGCCCCATGAATGCGTTATGCAACTCTAACACTCATCCACATTTACACTGACTTTAGAAAAATTCTTAAATAAAAACAAAAACAGCACAGAATGGGAGTCTACAAAAAGCCAGTGTTGCCCGTTTCTCAAGCCCAGGCCCAGCACTGCCCACTCTCTAGACAGGTCCCAGTTAATCCCCCCAACAGTCCTTCATGCCTGGCAAGATGCCCATTTATAGACTCATTCAGGATTACCTGCTGCCCATTCAGGAGGTAAACCTAGGCTCAGACATGAGGCCAAAGTTCCCCGGCTAAAGAGAACCAGGTTTTAATGCAATAGCTATTAAAACTATTCTTCTTTGCTAAAGAAGTACAATGCCTTTAAAAAGAGTCAAAGCTGCTCTTTCTGAAGAAAGCCCTCTCTCCTATTTGAAGCCCTCCCCCCGCCCTTCATCTGAGAAAGAGAAACAAAATTTGATGAGGAATTGAGACCCCATGGCTACCCTCCCCCTTCCTGCAACTCCCTGCCCTACTCTGTATGCTGCTGATGATAAAGGGAAGGGAGGGAGGCAGGTCAGAGGGTAAAGAGCCACCCCAGTGGCTGCCTGGCCCTCCAGGTGGACCTGACATCTTCTGAGCTGACTGTAGAAAAGAGATGGGCGGTAGAGGAGCTGAGGACCCAAGAGGAAAGAGAAAGCCCTGGTGGAAAGGGCTTTTCACCAGTACTTGGGAAAGAAAGCACTGGGCCCTTTAGTCCCCAGGCTGGGCCAGGCTGAGTGGAGACCTTTCTGATACTAATTCTTCCTTCTTCAGATCCTTCCTTCATGGAAGGGGAGAGCAGTGGCCATTAGGTGGGGCAGAACCGGCCAGCTTTATTTACAGCTGGAGCCCGTGCTCCATAACAAGAGAAGCCACCGCAATGAGAAGCCCGCGCACTGCAACAAAGAGTAGCACCCGCTCACTGCAACTAGAGAAAAGCCCGCGCACAGCAACGAAGACCCAGTGCAGCCAAAATTAAATAAATTTATAAAAATAAATAAATAAACAAAAGAAAGTGATCTGCTGTGGGACAAATGCTGCTGTTGTGTAGCAGCTGAGAGCAAGGACTCGGGAGGCAGGGTTGGGGGGCGGTGATGGCCACCTGGGTCCCCATCCTAGCTGTGTGCTCATGTGAAAGTTACCCGACTACTGGGCCTCAGTTGCATCCTCTGTCAACTGAGGAAAATAACAGTGCCTACTTCACAGGATTGTTCTGAGGATTAAATGAGCAAACCCACACGAAGAATTCAAAACACTGCCTGGCATAGAAACAATAAATATTAACCGTTCCATGATCACTGAGGCCAGGATCTGCCCTCCACCCGCAAATTCTGATTATAGAAAAAAATGCAGTGAGTTTGCAAGTAGTTTTTTATTTTATTCTTTATATTTTTTTCTATTTTCTAATCTTCTACAAGGAACAAACACCACTCTCCTGCTGAGGAAAAGCAGTTTCAACTTCTCAGAAGACGGGCCCCTAGAAGCCAGAACCGGCAAAGTAACTGCCAGAGAAGGTTCCTGAATGTGGATCTGCCCTAGTCCAGGACTAGGACACAGGGAAAGGCAAGGCATGCTCCTTGAAGACCAATTGAAAATCCACTCCTAACATGAAAATAATCTCATCTCACCACCCAGAGAGGGGACAGGCTGGCATATTTCCTTTGGGCCTGGAAGGGGCTTTTGTTTTTGTTTAGAGGACAGTGATCTTTATTTTAATTTTTAAAAAATAAATTTATTTTATTTATTTATTTTACTTATTTATTTTTGGCTGTGTTGGGTCTCCGTTGCTGCACACAGGTTTTCTCTAGCTGCGGCAAGCGGGGGCTACTCGTTGCGGTGCACAGGCTTCTCATTGCGGTGGCTTCTCTTGTTGCGGAGCATGGGCTCTAGGCGCGCGGGCTTCAGTAGTTGTGGCTCGCGGGCTCTAGAGCGCAGGCTCAGTAGTTGTGGCTCATGGGCTTAGTTGCTCCACGGCATGTGGGGGTCTTCCCAGACCAGGGCTCGAACCCGTGTCCCCTACATTAGCAGGCAGACTCTTAACCACTGCACCACCATATAGTTGATTTACAATGTTGTATTAGTTTCAGGTGTACAGCAAAGTGAATCAGTTATACATATACACATATCCACTCTTCTTTTTTTTTAAGATTCTTTTCCTATATAGGCCATTACAGAGTATTGAGTGGAGTTCCCTGTGCTCTACAGCAGGTTCTTATTAGTCATCTATTTGGAAGGGGTTTTAAAACCAACTGAAAGGTGCCTTGCTGGTACGATCGAGACCAATGCTGACCAGGCGGTGGGTGTCCCGTGGAGGGCAGGGTGCTGTGACCAGGGGAGTGAACACCCACCATGTGGAGCCCGAGTCTCCTAGGCAAGGCAAGGAGGGGCTCTAATCTGGAAGACAGTCTCTGGGTGTGGGGAACGGATGCCTAATGAAGGACTCTGAGCTCTGCCCTCTCAGACTTCAGCACCAGCAGGAGAATGCGTATAATGCAATTCTAGCCATAAGAGCGGAGAAGGTACTACAAGACACAAGTATTCACTACAGAGAGGGTTCAAGGCTACTGCAAATAAAAAGAAAATAAAGATGAATGCCTAGCTCCCAGCAGCCAAACTGCAGACAGCGTGAGGAGTGGACAGGCTGCCCAACGTCAATGTCCGGGTCTTTGTGTGAGCCGGGCTGTTCTCCTAACAGTAAGGACACTTGGATTTTCTCAAAAGGGCAACTGGCTTGTTCCAGGCAGGTGCCCAGAGACCTGCTGGTCATGCTTGGCTTGAAGTCTGCTTCTTTAGGACGGGGACTTGATCTACTTTGTACATTACAGTCTCCCAGGCTCAGCGCATAGTAAGTACATGTGTGTGGAATGAACCATCGTCAACGAAAGGGCCTGTAGGCACCCCTACTGTTTACCCCCATCTCCCCGGGGCTGAACACAGAGTCTGCCATATCGCAGAGGTGGAATAAATGTTTTTTGACTGGTTTACCCATGCAGGGGTCAAGGGCTCCTGAACACTGCATGATTAATGAACCCATGCAGCTCAAGATTCCCCCTCCTCTCAAAAAACCCCAGGCCTTGGCCAAACAGGTCTGGGCACTAGAATTGCTAAGGCAAATGGTGTGATTTCTGAATTTCCAGCCCAGCCAGCTATCCAACCGGCACGTCACACAAAATCCCTCCCCCCAAATAGTTCTAAGCCTGCCAGTCTGCAGAGATGGGAACAGGAAATGGAAAATCACCGTGTCCTCGCTCACTGCCGTTACACTGGAGCCCCGCGCCCGGATCTGCTCAGCGTGGCCCTCACGTGACAGACCACTGTTTTCAGTCCGCCCATGCTGTGTGGCCACTGCCAAAATGTCACCGATTAGAAGATGTACCACTGATGTTGCAGCAGCTTTTTGGAGGAAATAATAAACTATGGTCATATGAAGCGCACACATCAAAGGTAAGACCTATCCTGGTTTCTGAAATGTGAAACCATGGCAGGGAGGAAACTGAGTGCTGGCCACTCTTGCATGAGAGGCAGGGAGTGTTAAATTATTTTCTGCACGGGAGCTGCCACATTTCCTCACAGATTTGGGTTTAATCCTATAAATAAATCTTAGGCTCTGTCTGAAGTACACCCCTGAACAAGGCCACCTGGAAAAATTGCTCCCTTTGCATCTGCTGCCTACAATTAGTGCCCCAGAGGGGTCCCAAGCATTCCTAGCTTTGGGGGGAGCTGGGGTGCCTTCCTTCATCCTTGTCCAGAAGGGAAATCCAGGAGGGATTAGGACTGCTTCCCCCCACTTTGCTGTCAAAGAAGCTGCTTCTCAGTCATCAAAGCAGGGGGAGGGGAGGGGAGCGGAGGGGAGGGATGCAGGGATGAGAGAGGGGGAGTGAGGCACTTTCCTAGGAGAAAGACAGGCCTCTCCTAGAATCTCCCGAGACCCAGAGGCAGTGCCTTTTTTGGTACCTGCCCTAAGAAATGAGGCTACTGATTTCTGGCTTAAGAAGCCTTAAAAGCAGTTGGTCTGGGAACTCATTTCTCACCTGGACACCCTGGACAGGACAAGGCAGAAAGGCAGGATGCAAATGTACTCTCTGCTGGGAGCACAGACAGAAGCTCAAAGTGGATGAGGGGCCAGGATGAGGGAGAGACAACGCTCCTCTTCTGATGGTGTGTTGCTCTCGTGGAGAAGCACGTGCTTCCAAAGGCTCCCACACATTAAGTTCAATTTAAGAAAAAAGGGATCTGCTCAGCTGTTGGTCAAAACCTCTGCAAGGCAATTCAGTGCTACCCACCAAAACCTTAAATGCACACACCTCTGACCAAAGCAATCCCACAGACATAC
The DNA here is from genome assembly GCF_951394435.1 of Stenella coeruleoalba. Taxonomy (NCBI): domain Eukaryota; kingdom Metazoa; phylum Chordata; class Mammalia; order Artiodactyla; family Delphinidae; genus Stenella; species Stenella coeruleoalba. Next base: position 136,510,019 of record NC_137148.1, read on the forward strand.
CTCAGTGTGCAAAGATGCAGAGGAAAGGACAGCTGTTGTCATATTGTTTAAAGCGGTAAAAAAAAAAAAAAAGAAAGAAAAAGATGGCAATGCAAATATCCATCGACAGGGAATCATTCTATAAATGTCAGTGTTTATAATATGGAGAACTCTGCAGTCAGTAAAAAGAGTAAGGTAAATCCATACAGACGGGAAAGATGTTCCCTAAGGTACCATGAAGAAAACACCTTTGGTATTAATCCACTTGTGCAAATGTAATGGATTCTGATTATTCACTGTGCACACTGATCTGGTGAATACAGAACCACACTCCTAGAGGAAGATACAGGGTTAGGTTCCTTTGAGCCTCTGATCACACCCGATCAACACATAACCTTTTTTGTGTATTTCTGTTTACTGTACTGTTGACTCATGATCACTGAACTCACAGCCAACAGCACTTACACCTTATACCTGAGCAAAGCTTACCTAACACACACATTTTCTCCTAAGGTACACACACCACAGCCTTCCCAAATGTAGGAACACGACACCGCAATTCAGCACGATGGTTAGGGCCCGTGTTACACAGCAAAAACACCAACAAGCAGAAAAATGAGAAAACATGGCACTAAACAGCCAAAAAAGGACACCTGTTATTAGTATGAGAGCTGAGAAGGCACAGCGCTGCCTTGTTCAACCTCAGCTGGGAACACGCACGCCAGGCGATTCACATCTTCTGCTGCTCAGCACGTGTCCACGAATGACCCGAAAAGTTCCGGGAGTATTGATTTTGGGGTTACAAATAAATTTTAGTGAGTAGGCACATTCACAAGTATGGAATCTTGGACTCATGAGGGCTAACTGTATGTTTGTACATGCACAGAACATTTCTAGAAAATACACTCGATCCATTTTGGAAAAAGATGTAAGGAACTGTTGCCAGAAGTTATCTCTGGAGAATGAGATGGGTAACAGATTTTTTATTTTATTCTTTGAATCTCATTTACAAGTGAGCACACCATTTCTAATTTTAAAACTCTACAGGAGGGAGATGGGCCTTTCTGCAGGTAAGCACAGCAGAGCATGACAGACTCACGTCAGGCTACGGGACCCTGCCCTGCAGGAGGACCTATGTGTAGAGAGGGGTCCTTCCCTTGCAGAGGCCTTGGGACCACCCTCCTGCTTGATGTTTCCCACTCCTGGGGAGGAGGATGAGGGCTGAGATGAAGGCCAGCATTGGACTCAGGCTCACCTACAAAAATATGGAAGTCAGAACTTTATCCCAAGAAACAGATGGACTTGTCCCCCATGAGCTTTCACAGCTTTTCACAAGCCAGAAGCCAGGAGCAGGACAGGGCTCACCAACAACTCAGCACTAAGAAACCTTGTTTAGGGGCTTCCCTGGTGGCGCAGTGGTTGAGAGTCCGCCTGCCAATGCAGGGGACACAGGTTCGTGCCCCGGTCCAGGAAGATCCCACATCCCACATGCCGCAGAGCGGCTGGGGCCGTGAGCCATGCCGCTGAGCCTGCGCATACGGAGCCTGTGCTCCGCAACAGGAGAGGCCACAACAGTGAGAGGCCTGTGTACCGGGGGAAAAAAAGGAAAGAAAAAGAAACCTTGTTTTCCCAGGGAGTGGGGTGGGGGTCTGGAAGTCACAATGAAAGAAAACAGAAGTCTATAAAGAGAAAGTATGACGGAACTGGGATTAGAAAGGAAAAAAAAAGAATAGAAAAAGGAGGAAGGTAGGGAATCTGGCAATTTTGTTTAAGGGCAGTTTTGGGGGGTTTTTTTGGCCACACCACGTGGCATGTGGGATCTTAGTTCCCCGACCAGGGATCGAACCCGTGCCCCCTGCAATGGAAGCGAGGAGTCTTAACCACCAGACCACCAGGTTAGTCCCTTTACGGGCGGTTTATACGGCTGTTAATCTATGATTCATTCCCTCCTCTCACCCCCGGAAATGAAAATAGGTTTGTTTTCCCAATTCTGAAAATACATAAGTACATCTAGAACTGGAAGGATACACCCCAAATTTTGGGAATGGGACTATGGATTTGGGGGGAAACAATTTTTTTACACTAAGTCCTTCTGTATCTTTTCTATGTTTCTAACAATAAAAATGTATCTCATACTTTTTGTATCATCACATTTAAGGCCGTGCTACCGTAGCAATACCACCAAGCATGCCTCTTGTCTTTCTGGTTTTCTTTCCCTCCCTCTCTCCTTCCTCAGGCTGGTCCATGCCCTGAAGCTAAGAACTCAGCACCCAGTCATCTCTGAGCAGTGACAACCAGGCAAAAGTAAAACTCCAAGTTTTCTTAAAAAGTTCAACATAGAATGACCATATGTGACCAGCAATTCCACTCCTGGGTTGCTACGCAAAAGAATTGAAAATAGATGTTCAAACAAACTGGTGCCCGAGTATTCACAGCAGCACTAATGCTAACAGCCAAAACGTGAAAACCACCCAAATGTCCATCCACAGATGAATGGATAAAAACAAATGTGGTCTATCCATACAACAGAGATTATCTAGCCATAACAAGGAATGAAATACTGATACATGCTACAACACGGATGAACCCTAAAAACAGAAAGTGAAAGAAACCAGACATAAAAGGTCACATGTTGTATGACGCCTTTTCATATGAAATACCCATAATAGTCAACTCTATACAGACACAGAACAGACTGGTGGTTGCCAGGGGCCAGGGGTGGGAAGGAATGGGGAGTTACTGCCTAATGGATACATGGGCTCCTTTTGGGGTGATGAACATGTTCTGGATCTAGAGAGAGGTGATGTCTGCACAACAGCGTTAATGTACTGTCACGGAACTATATACTTGACAGTGGTTAAAATGCTAGAGTCTATGTTGTGATATGACTTCTACCTCAATTAAAAAAAAATAAAGCAAAGTTCCAAACTGTGTGACCTTGGGCCTCTCTGAGCCTACAGAATGGTCAGATGACAGCACAATCACACAGGCTGGTTGTGAGGCTTCCAAGTGATGTGTGTGTAAAGTGCTTGGCACGGTGCTGGGCGCGTAGAAGGGGACCAGTGAGCAATGAAGCTGCCCCCGCCGGGACGACGATTATTACGTGGCACTGTGAAAGCCAACTCACCTGCAAGTGGTGGGGTTTCTGTGTTGTCAAATTGTCCTTTTAGTTAAACACCAACAAGCAAAAGACAGTTGGGGAGGGGTGCTGTGTGAGATGAAAGACTAAAGAAGAGAGTGGCTCTTCTCTATTTATGGTATATTTATATCTAGATTATATTTATACTAGAATTCTCTCCTGTGTCAAGGTAGGAAATGCAGTTAACTTGGTCCTAGAAAGGCAAAGGGTGGCTTTGTCAGTGGTCCCCCAAGGAACAACCCACAAGCTGTTGCTTTTCTGCCCCCTTCCACAGGCTTGGAGACATGCGTCCTTGACTGCCTCCTGTTTTATGGGGGCAGAAGGGGCTATGTGTAGGTGAGAGGGCTCCACCTATGCAAAGGCCCTTACCTGGAAGCAGCTTTAAAAATCTAAGAATGGACAGATGGGGGCAAGAAGGACTATCCCCCTTCTTATCTGGGAATTAATTATTTGCAACAAAATTAGCAGAACTCAGAACTTCCTGAGGCAAGGTGAACCCCCTTGTGGCTGACAGTCGGCCTGGGAAGAGGGGAGGGAGGAATGAATAGGATTTCAGGCTGTCATGGAAACTTTTCTTTCCTGGGGCCTCTGAGCATATGGCAGGTGTCCTGAAAAATCCGTTCCTGCTGCCCAAGGCTGGCTGCTGTCCTCAGACATGTGGGTGAGGGCCTCTGCCTCTCCCTCTGAAAGGCCCCCTCCCTCTGCCACGGCAGCAGGCACAAAGGAGTCCCCAGTGCGCACCTCTCATCCCAGCTCCCCAGACAGATGCTGGGAGCCTCGGTGAACCCATGGAAATCCGAGTCCCCTGCCCCCAGGGCCCTCGAGGCAACCCGCAGATCTCAGACGGCAGCAGGCCAGAGGCCACGGTGCAGACTCCTCGAGGGCCGCTGCAGCGGGGACAAACCCCCCAGCTCCTCCCAAGACGAAACAGAGCTGCGTGCTGATTTGAGACTTTGAAGTAGTGAGCAGGCTGGACTCCCAGCAAGACAGGCCACCCTGTATAACATGGGAAATCCAGTTGGCTCAAGGTAGAGAAAATCACAAGTCAGGAGGCTGTAAACCCAGAGCAGCCAAAGGGATTAAGATAACAGCAGGTGGCAGGTGCCAGGGTGGAAAACAAGGCAGAATTCTGAAAACTCTAAAGCCATGTGTCTGGACCTGGATGATTGTGCTGGAGGGTCTGTAGCAGCATGCCAGGGACAGACAAAGCCACAGGAGAAAATGGGCATCAGAGGGAATCAAGCACTGGGGAATGGGGAAGGGACCCATAAAATAAAATAGGACAATAACATATTGTAGCGGAGAATGTAAGATGTGATTGAATTTTAAGGAGAAAAGACTAGATGTCAAGGAAATGTGACTGCAGCTGGCCACTTTGGGGTGTCCCACTCGTCTGCATGAAGGGCAACTTGGCCCAGCTCTAAGGGAAACTCTGGCTCCATTCATTTCCTTTAGCCCACAAATATTGTTTTCATTTTATTTCATTTTATTTTCTTTGGCCACACCACATGGCATGTGGGATCCTAGTTCCCCAACCAGGGATAGAACTCCCGCCCCCAGCTCTGGAAGCACGAGAGTCCACAAATCTTATTTTTTGAGGCCTTACTATGTGTTCCTTTCCCTCCCTGAAACTCACTGCTTAGCGGGGGGAGGTGAGTGTCAATCAAAAGTCCATGAGGCCATGCGGCTGTACCTCAGGGATGCCTTATGTACACCTCACTCCCAAGGCGGCAGGGGAGGCTTTCTCAGGGATGTGAGTACAGGGCCCAAGTGCCATTTAACCAGGACCAGATGGGCAGGGGGAAGGAATGGGAAGTGCTGTGGGCAGAGGGAACAGCATGTGCAAAGATCTGTGACAGGAGGGGCTTGGCTGGAACCTAGGGATGGAAGAGGAGAAAGGCCTGAGGTCAGAGAGGCAGGACCCTGACGGACGGTCCTTCTAAGACTGTCGGAAAATCAGGGGGCAATTTTTAGTTGCAGCGTGGCATGGCAGACTGTGCTTTAAGCAGATGACCAGAGTAGTAGCATATTTATTTCCTACCTAGGCAGACAGATGGTCAAAGCCATGCCGTGTTTTGTTTTGTTTTTTTAAGATTTTTTTTTTTTTTGGATGTGGACCATTTTTAAAGTCTTTGTTGAATTTGTTACAATATTGCTTCTGTTTTATGTTTTGGTTTTTCGGCCGTGAGGCATGTGGGATCTTAGCTCCCCGACCAGGGATCGAACCCGCACCCCCTGCATTGGAAGGCGAAGTTTTAACCACTGGACCGCCAGGGAAGTCCCCATGCTGTGTGTTTAGTGAGGCCTCACTGGAAGATGCAAACTCCAAGAGGCCTGTGCCCAGGCCTGGAGACTACACAATGGGTCCTGCTTGGGGCCCACACAAACAGTCACATTTCTAAACACCTCTAAGAACAGTGGTTGCTCGGGCTCCCCCCCTCCACCCCGGCCAGCAATTTCAGAAGCCCTATGTCAGAAAGCAGGTAACATGGGGTTAAGACACAGGTTCTGGCACCATGCAGTTCTGGGCTCAAATCCTGTCTGCTATAGATGAGCTGGGTGACCCAAGGCAAGTTTCTTAACCTCTCTGTGCCTCGGTGAAATGGGGGTACTAAAAGTATCTGTCTTCTAGTGTCACTGTGTGGATTCATTAAGATCAAGCTGCTAAAATCCTCATCCCTTGGCCTGGTACGTTATAGATGCTAAAGAAAATGTTGGTTATTATCACTATGGTTCGCATTCAGCTAAGGATGAACACGGAAGACGTGCAAAGACCATGGAAATGTAGAACGATTCGGGAGCGCCCGGGCTCACCGGGTGAGGAAACAGCACAGGGAAAGAAGTGGGTTCCACGTACTTGCGAGCAGAAGGCAGGAGACTGCCACAGCGTAGAGCTGCTTGGAGGTGGTGATGTTATAGCGATCCAGGAAGTGGTCCAGCAGGTAGACGGCCAGGTGCCGGGCAGCGGGGCAGAGCTGGCAGTGGCTGCTCAGCAGGGTTAAGATGTCAACAAAGAACCGGCGGCTCTTCAGGAGCGGGGAGTGGGCTCGGAAGGTGGGCAGCTTCAGCTCCTGGAACAGGCAGGGCAGAAGGGGGGTCAGGGCTGTCTCCCGAGAGCCTCAGAGGCCCACCTGCTGGCTGGTGAGGAAGCATTGATTCCCTCTACACCCTCTTCGTTTTCCTTCAAGTCCCAGGATGGCAGTTCCTCTATTCTAGAAACTCCTGGACCGTCTCCCACCTGCCCTCACTGAGCATAGGCTCGTAACGTGTCAAGAACATGAAGACAGAGGCAGGTGAAGGAGCGGGTCATTCCCAGCAAAAGCTCGACTATCTGAGATGCACGAGGCCATAAAACATGTAGGAGGCCTTGAGTTGGAGACCCACATCCAAATCTTGGCTCCTCTACTCAACCAGTTTGACGGACCTTGGTCAGCCTGCCTTCACCTTCATTTCTTCCTCAACAGCAGAGGATTAAATGAAAAATGGATGTGAAGCACCTATTTTGAAAAAATTCGCCATAAAAAAGTTGTTAAAATAACAGTACAAAGAACTCCCAAATAGCCTTCACCCAGATTCATTAGTTGTTGACATATTACGTTTTCTCTCTCTGCAGACATACGTGCTTTTTTCTAAAAGTAAGTTCTAGACATTATATATCCCCCAGGAGGTGACTTTTCCTTTGTAATTCATACACTGCCGTGTCACCTGAATTTATTTAGTCTAACGCAATAAAAACCAACAAGAGAAATGTCACCCAATCAAGATTTTTATGACGGAAAAATTTTTCTTGTATATCTACCATATTTATAATTTAACCAAAGTAGACAAGACACAATTTATTTAGGAAATGTCTTAGCAACATTTTGTCAAACAGGGAAACAAAATTGAGGAAAAACAGGAAAAGAAATGCTGGCAGAAAGGGAATTGTGAGAGCTCACTAAGGGCAGCGTCCCTGGGGGAGGAGATTAAAACAAATTGGTGCCCATCCTCCGTCTAATGCCCTCTCTTAACCCTGGGGCTTTACTTAAATAGCAACAGCTCTGGGATGAGAAGATATCTGTTCACTCACTCATTCAAGAGATATCAGTTCATTCATTTCACTCAGTATCAAGTACCTCCTATACATCAGGCATTATTCTAGGCACAGGAGGTACAATCTGGAATGAGATAGAAACAGACCTAAATATAAGATTAAAACTATAAAACTCTGGAAAAAACACAGGAGCAAATCTTCATGACTTTAGATTAGGCAATGGCTTCTCTGATCTGACATCCAAGACAGAAGGAACAAAAAAAGAAAAAAATGCATAAGTTCGACTTCAAAATTTAGAACTTCCAAAAGCTTCCCTGGTGGCGCAGTAGTTGAGAGTCCGCCTGCCGATGCAGGGGACATGGGTTCGTGCCCCAGTCTGGGAGGATCCCACATGCCGCGGAGCGGCTAGGCCCGTGAGCCATCATGGCGCTGAGCCTGCGCGTCCGGAGCCTGTGCTCCGCAACAGGAGAGGTCACAACAGTGAGAGGCCCACGTACCGCAAAACAAACAAACAAACAAAAAAACAACAAAAAAAGAAAAGATAACATCAAGAAAGTGAAAAGACAAACCACAGAATGGGAGAAAATGTTTGGAAATCATATATCAACAAGAGACTCTAATTCAGAATATATAAAGAACTCTTACAACTGAGCAATAAAAAGACAAACAACCCAATTTAAAAATGGGCAAAAGGGCTTCCCTGGTGGCGCAGTGGTTGAGAGTCCACCTGCCAATACACGGGACACGGGTTCGAGCCCCGGTCCGGGAAGATCCCACACGCTGCGGAGCGGCTGGGCCCGTGAGCCACGGCCGCTGAGCCTGCGCGTCCGGAGCCTATGCTCCACAACGGGAGAGGCCACAACAGTGAGAGGCCCGCGTACCGCAAAAAAAAAAAAAAAAAAAAAAAAAAGGGCGAAGGACTGAATAGATATTTCTTCACAGAAGATATAGAAATTGCCAATAAGCACATGAAAAGATTCTCACATTACTAATCATTAGGAAAATGCAAATCAAAAGCACAATCAGATACCACCTCACATCCATTAGAATGGCTATTATAAAAACCAAAACCAAAAGAGAAAATAAACAAGTGTTAGCGAGAATGTGGACAAAATGGAACAAACTGGAAGCCTCAATACACTGCTGGTGGAAAAGCAAAATAGTGCAGCCAGTGTGGAAAACGATCTGGCAGCTGCTCAAAATGTGAAACACAGAGTTACCACATGACCCAGCAGTTCCAATCCTTGGTGTATTCCCAAGAGATGGAAACACAGGACCACATAAAACCTTGTACTGGAATGTTGATAGTGGCATTATTCATAATAGTCCCCAAATGGAAACAACCCAACTGTCCATCAACTGATGAATGGAAAAATATGGTCTGTCCATCCCATGGAATATTATTAGGCCACAAAAACAAATGAAATACTGATATGTGTTACGACATGGATGAACCTTGAAAACATTATGTTAAGTAAAAAAAATCCAATCATAAAAGGCCACATATCCTGTGATTCCCTTTATATGAAATGTCCAGTATAGGAAAATCTGTTGACCAAAACTGCCTGCCTCAGCCAGGCACAATAATAACCACTTGCACGAGTTGTGCCACAACAGGAGGTCCCGATAGGGCACACTGCCGCTGAAAACTAACCAGAATTCGGGAGGGGCCAAAAGGAGGGAGGAGACGTTGGCCCATAATATGTCCTGCCAACCTCCCAGAAACCCTCACGCTGGAATCCATCTTGGCTGAGAGATGCACACACCATCAGGAAGGACCTTAGTCAGACCAAACAGGGGCACAAGCAAGATGACTGGCCAGAGACAACCTGGAAAGCTAACCCCATCACCATAAAACCTGAGACTGTGAGTCACGCGGCACAGCAGTTCTCCTGGGCTCCCTTATTCCACTGTTCTCTGCCCGGGCGCCCCTTCCCAATAAAGTCTTTTGCCCTGTAAGGATAACGTGTCTCCTCGGACAATACATTTCCAAGCGTTAGACAAGAGTCCACTCTTGGGCCCTGGAAGCGGCCCCCCTTTCGGTAACAAATCCATACAAACAGAAAGCAGATTAGCAACTGCTGGGAGCTGGGGGCAGTTGGGGAGGTTAGTGGCAGGGGGACCTGCCAATGGATATGGGGTTTCTTTTAGGGATGATGGAAATGTTCTGAAATTAGATAGTGTGGATGGTTGCACAACTCTGTGAATACCCTAAAAACAACTGAATGTATACTTCAAAAGGGTGAATTTTATGGTGTGTGACTTGTATCTCAATAAAGCTGTTATAAAAAAATAAGATGGACACATCACCCACTCTCATGGAGTTTATGGCCCAGTTAGAAAGAGATGGCCATCAAAGAATAAGGCAACTGCAGAGTTCCAAACCATGATCAACACTACGGAGGAAAGCTGTGGACTCTGGGAAAGCTCCTCTGAAAGCGAAGCCTGGTGGAGATTTCATGCTGGGATCTCTTTTCTTCTGGCTTATTCCCCCAGAGCCCTGAGTCCACAACACAGCTCTCTCAGTAGCCCTAGAGCTGTGCTCAAGGAAGATGCCCAAAGCCTGAATCAATTATTTCCTGTTCCTAACATTATACATGAAGAACTGAGTTTGACAAAGTCCTACAAAACCCCAGGGCTTAACTAACTAGCAATATTAGATCTGAGACTAGAAGAATTTTAACGTATCCTTTTTCTCAACCTTTTAATTTTTTAATCATGAAGAAAATCTTTTTTTAATAAACAATTTTTTAATTGAAGTATACTTGATTCACAATATTTTGTTAGTTTCAGGTGTACAGCAAAGTGATTCGGTTAACATATATATATATTTTTTTCAGATTCTTTTCCACTATAGGTTATTACAAGATATTGAATATAGTTTCCTGTACTATACAGTAAACAATCCTTATTGTTTATCTATTTTATATATAGTAGTACGTATCTATTAATTCCATACTCCTAATTTATCCACCGCCCCCTCTTCCCCTTTGGTAACCATAAATTTGTTTTCTATGTCGGTGAATCTGTTTCTGTTTTATAAATAAATTCATTTGCATTGTTCTTTAGATTCCACATATAAGTGATATCACATATTTGTCTTTCTCTGCCTGACTCACTTCACTTAATATGATAATCTCTAGGTCAGTCCAACCATGTTGCTGCAAATGGCATTATTTCATACTTTTTATGGCTGAGTAATATTCCATTGTATATATGTGCCACATCTTCTTTACCCAGTCATCTGTCAGTGGACACTTAGGTTGCTTCCATGTCTTGGCTATTGTAAATAGTGCTGCTATGAACATTGGGGAGCATATATATTTTTGAGTTAGAGCTTTTGTCTTTTCTGGATATATGCTCAGGAGTGGGATTGCTGGATCATATGGCAATTATATTTTTAGTTTTTTAAGGAACCTCCATACTGTTTTCCATAGTGGCTGCACCAATTCACATACCCACCAAGTACAGGAGGGTTCCCTTTTCTCCCCATCCTCTCCAGCATTTATGATTTGTAGACTTTTTCAATCATGGAGAAAATCTTAACTTCTTTATGGAAAAGATCTGACTTCTCTGTGTATTATTCATCTGCGTTGTTTGATGGATTCATGCTGCTCCTTGAATGTGGGGGTCTGGGTCTGCTCTTGCTTATGTTTGTTTTGCCACCACCCTGGTGTGATGAGAACATGGTCAGGTGCCCGAAACTAAATAGTGAAGGAGTGAAGGAAGGGAGGGGAACAGGAAGGGAGGGACTGCAGTGATGAGTATCAACCACCCAGGGCCCAGAGGAAGGTGTGGCTATCTGTGTAGAGTAGCAGGTCCGTGGGGACTTCAAGGAGAAGAGACCTGTCTAGCCAAATTCTGGAAGGATGTCTAGGAATTAACCTGTTGAAGAAGCAGGAAGGAAAGGAAGCTCAGCAGGAAAAACAGCACCTGCAAGGCCACACTGGTGTCCTGTCTGGGAAATCTGGAGCCCTTGGAACAGCCGGAGAGGGAGGGTATGCTTGAACAAAGCAGGCTGCGAGGGTGGGCAGGGTGCCAGCCTGTATGTCCTGCTAAGATATCCGGCCTGCCCTGAGGGCAATGGGGAGCCAGCGAAGGGTTGAGAGCAGGGCACTGACGTGGGTGCAGCAGCCACGTGGGAAGACCGCTCAGCCAGGCTCGTCCTGGGCTACAGCCAGACAGCTGGAATCAGCAGCCAGCGTGTGGCTGCAGCCCCTCAACGACAGGGCCCTCTCCCCACCCTCCAGCAGCCTCCACAAGCTTGCAGCCTACTTGGGCATTTCCTCTAAGCAGAGGGCTCTACGGCTCCTGACGAGAAGCAAGCAGTCACAGATCCTTGGTGTTCCACAGGCAGCAGCTGGGGGAAATTAGCCAAGCGACCTTTGGCCCAGGCCGCGCTGCCCTCATCAAGGCGGTTCAAAGGCCCCAAACACAGTAAGTCAGATATGCAATGTCCTGACTTCCCTCCCGGCTCAGCTCAGCCCAGCCAAGCTTCACTCCCTCCCTCTGGATTTTCCCTTGTGTCAAGAGAAACTCAAAGCAATACGTTGTAGGTCTTTCCTCTGAACACTCCCCCGGGAAAAGGGCCCACTGGCTTGAGCAGATTCTCACAGGAGGCCATTGGTGCATAAAAGAAAAAGCTATGGACCTTCAGAACAGGCAACAATAGCTCCGGAAGGAGTTAGCAGGGAGGGCTTCCTGGAGAAGGCTGGTCTCAAGGGTGGGCAGGCTTCTGAACACTAGCACAGATGCCTGCGATGCTTCCCAGCCCCATTTCTTCTCCTCCCTCAGACACGGGTTTAAAGGTCACTTCCTGAGAGAGGCTTTCTCTGACCTGTCATCATTCCAGATCAGGTGCCCCTTGTTTTCTCTCTTAGCACGCTGTTCTTCGCAGCCAGGTATTTACTTATTTATGTGTCTTTCCCTGCTAAACACTAGCTTCAGAGAACAGGAGCCATGTCCATCTTGCCGATACCATCTGCCCAGCGCCCAGAGCCTGGCCCAGGGGCAGGTGCTCAAAAAAATATCTGCACGAGCAAAAAGGAATGAACAGCCATCAAAAGTCATGGAGGAAACTTACATGCATATGACTAAGTGAAAGAAGTCAATCTGAAAAGGCTGCATACTATGAGTCCAACTATATGACATTCTAGAAAAGGAAAAACTATGGAGAGAATGAGAAAAGATCAGTGGTAGCCAGGGGTTTGGTGGGGAGGAGATGAATAGGGGGAGCACAGAGGATTTTTAGGGCAGTGAAACTACTCTGTATGATACTATAATGATGGATACGTGTCCAAACTCACAGAATGTGCAACACCAAGAATGAACCCCAATGTAAACTGTGGACTTTGGGTGACAATAACTTGTCCATGTAGGTTCATTGGCTGTACCAATGGACCCCTCTGGGGGGGGCTGTTGATAGTGAAGGAGGCTGTGTGTGTGTCAGGGGGCGGCAGGGGTACATGGGGAATCTCTGTACCCTCCGTTCAGTACTGCTGTGAACCGAAAACTGCCCTAAAAAACAAAGTCAATTTTAAAAAAAAAAAAAATGAATGAACACAAGGACATCCCTCCCTGTTCCAAATACACCCATCCCTGCCATATATGGGGGAGCAACTTGGCACAGATTGTAAAGTCAGGCAGTTCTGGGGTGGAGTCTCACCTCCACTATTTACTAACCTTGGGCATGTGAATTCTGAACCCGTGTCCTCATGCAAAAAACGGGGGTCATAGTGCCACAACGTAAAGCATCTGGCACTTAACAGCACTCAAGCAAGCGTCAGTGGCCTTTCCCTCAAACTGGGCAATCAAATCTCAGGTAAGTTGAGCTTATCTGCCTCTGTCGGGCTCTCATAGGAAGCTGCTTTGTACGCTGGAACGAGACATTCTACCTGAGGGGTTATAGCTGGGCCTGGGGGTCTGTGCAGAAAAGGAAGCCTGACCACTCCACGTGCTCTGCGGAGCCCCGGAACCAAAGGGAATTAGGAGCTCTGAGCCTCTGCTTTTCTCCTGCACCTCAGAGCAGGGCGATTCTTTGGCAAATGAACAACAATGCGGGATGCCAGCATGCCTACCCTGCTTAGTTGAGAGTCCAGCCGATTACTCCCCTAACCCAATTAGCGGGGAAAGGCATTCATTACAAGGGCTTTGCTCTAAGGATCGCATTCCTCCCCAAGCACTCTTGACCTAAGTCAGCTCCGGGTGCATGAAGCCAGACCCTCCGCTGAGTGCTGAGTGGCCTGGATTCCAAAAACCAAAGAGCAGCCTGCTGAGAGGCGGCTCAGGAAGCTCTCCTGGATTAGGCAGGCACTTGGCAGGCACGCAGCAGCTGGCGCGGGCGGAAAGGGGGCAGGAACCAGTCAGGCAGGGTGACTTTGCTAGAGCTGGGGCCAGGGGCAGCATCGGCGTGGCCGGCACAAAAGCTGCGGGGAGGGCACTGAGAGGAGGGGCGGAGGGGCGGGCAGAAGCTTCCTGAAACTCTCCCTCCCCAGTTCTGGCTCTTTATCACCTGAGCCAGACGGGAGAGCACCTGTGCCTCAGGTACATCTAGAGGCGGGAGCATAGGGACAGATGGCCATGATAGGGTGAGGGCAGGGGGATCCACCTTAAAAAAAACCCTGCTCTTGTTATCTCAGTAGTTTACCATATTTTTTAAAATAGTAACAATGGACTAGGAAAAAAACTATTACATGTATACCAAAGTGGTTACAGTGGTTATCTCAGAGGGCTGGGATCCCACATGATTTTTACTTTCACGCTTTTCAACACTGCCCAGATTTTTAAAAAACATTCACTGTAAAAAAAAAAAAAATCCGCTTTATTATTTCAATTACTGTGTTTCCAGTTTGAAAAAAATGGAGAGAGGGACTAGATACCCACTATATTAAGGCCCAGCTCAAACCTTATCCCCAAGGATTCCCTGGCAACCCTGCATCATCACTTTGACAAAATCAGCTCTTTAATAATAGCATCCCCCTTGCCAGTGCTGGGCTAAATATCCCGCTTCATCCTCACAAGATGCAAAGACCCCACCAAGGCACTACCCAGAAGTAGTGTTTTTCCTTGTTTCTTCTTTTTACTAATTATAAATTATGTGCTCACTGATACATTTTCTAAAGTAAAAAAGAATAACAAATATCACTGATAATCCCTGGTGCAGCGAGAAGTACTATTAAGTTTCACACGGATTCTTCGGATGTTTCTCTGTGCAAACTTTCACAGAACAGGAGCCTCATCTACAAGCATGTCCCTTTCACAGGAATCTGTGGTTTCAATGGCTGCCTGGAGTTTCATTGTGAGGTTGTGCTGTGACTTAACCAGACCCCCGATTCTGGACATTTGGGCTGTATCTCCTATCTTCCTTCGGGTGTCGTCTGAGAGGCCTTCCCTGACCCCCCTCTGCTGCAGCAGCCCTACAATCAGCAGTTACTGCTGACTCAAGTGTTCCATCTGTCGCCCCCGCCCTGCCCCTACCACCCACAATGTGATCTCCGGAAGGGAGGGAGCAACCTTTTTCCAGGTCTTGGTTGTACCCCTGGTACCCGGCACACAGTGAGGGCGAATGAGTATCTGTTGAATGAGGGCATGAATGTATGAATGAATGAATGGAGTGTTCTGTGATGAACACAGGTGCGACCCAAGCAAACACCAACTGGGGGAACTTCCCTCCACCTGGGGCCTTCTCTAACCTCCTCCCCCGAGTCTCCCTTACCTGGTCCTGCACCCTTCCCTGGGGTAACCAACGGGGTGGGGGAACAGCCCCCGAGTGGGAAACCCCAGGGATACCAGAGGTGCCATTTTGGGGGAGAGGAAGGCGGTAGGTGTCAAGACAGGCTTGAGTCCTTTAGAAACACTCTCCTTGCTGCCTAAGGGCTCTGCCTGAGGCTTTCAAAGCAGAAAGAGGACTTCCTGAGAGGTGCAGGGCTCCAAGAGAGGCCAGGGACAAGCGAATCATGACCCACATGAAGCCCCAAACCGAGCTACACACAGAGGCAGCAGGGCCACCTGTAGAGGCTTTGGAGGTTTCCATGCTTCCCCCTCCCCTCCCCCCAGCACCGAGGTGCTGACCTTGGCAGAGGTTGGCAAACCCTCTGCACCTATGCTGGGCTCAGATGTGCGTGGGAACATGGGCAAGGCCAGCCCCAAGTGCACTTCAACAGACCCTGAGCCCGTAGCCAGGACCCCAGCCATCACTGTTGCAGGAGAGACGGGGAAGAAAATTCAGAGTGTGCCGCTCACAAACAGCCTCTGCCGGCATTTGAAGGCTTACCTCAGAGGGCTCTGAAGGCCACGCGTACCGTGAAAGTTCAGCCAGTCACCCCTGGCTTCTCATATTAGGGGAGAAAGGGAAGTCTTCATTTGACCCCTTGGTGTCCTGCACTGTGTTACTTTCTAATTGACTATTAACCCACTCTTTCTTCCGATCTCTGCTTAAAAGTCACTTCTGAAAAGTGTTCCCTGGTCATGCCCCTGTCAGTCCCCGAGCATCCAGGACTTTCCAGCCATCCATCCATCCATCCCTCCATCCACCCCTGCCTCCCTCCCCCCATACAAGCACCACCTTCTTCACCCCTGACTGGGCATCAGGAGGGCAGGGACTGGGTTCATCTTGTTGGGCTCTGTGACCCCAGCGCCTGACACAAAAGAGATACTCAATACTTACCCAAATCTCCAAATTTGGGGAACCGCAAATACTTGAAATGAAAAGGTAAGAAAAAATGAGTTGCTCCTGATCTCAGGTTGAATAAAATTATTCATCTAGTTGAGCAATTCCAACTACCCACAAAGCCCGGCAGTGTGAGGATGGGGGGTGGGGTGGGGGAAATGCTGAATTCCAGGGGAAGAGAAAGCTGTCCTTGCCTTGGGGTGGTGTGTGCCTCAGTCTACTCAACAGCAACACAGGGTGACCGAGGAGGAAGAAGGTCAGTGTTTACAGAGGGCTGGGAGCTTTAAGAATCATAATTTATGCCCTCCACACTTGATCATGCCAAAGGTAATGCTTCCCAACATGTGTTCCATGACACCCCAGCCCCTGAAAAAAGAGTTCTCTGGGCCATTAGTTTGGGAAACACTACATACACATTAGCCCATTAGAGGCCCTGAAACATTTGTTCAGGAAAAAACTTACATAGTCTTGAGAAACGCTAGGTTAAATTTATTTATCCACAGACCACTACCACCCGCTGTCCTTTTTCAGGGGCAGACTAACAACATCCCAGAGAGCTTGTTCTGTGAAATGGTGCTTTAGGGTGCCGGCAGCTGGGCCCCGGTGCGCTGGGGAAAATGAAACCCTGGCGCATCTGCAAGGCAAGACTCTGGTGAAAATCCTTGGCTCACTGCCTAATAATGTGATGATTCGAAATCAAGAGATTAACTGAAAAGCTTGCTGAGATTAAAAACCCCAGCTTCCACCTGAAGAATGGCCCCTGGTAAGAATTTCCACATGGCTGTGGTATTAGGAGCCTAGGAAGGGCACAAGAGGCCACAGACGCCAGCCACAGAAGCCCCGGGCAGCCAAGTGCTGGCTGCCCTGCCTTGAGGGGTCCAGGGACTGGGCCCAAGATTAAATCTCCTGCCCCGTCCCATCTCTTTTATATATATATATATTTATAACTTTGGCAGCTCCCAATTCTCCGTAAACCACAGACCTGGTTCCTCCTTGGTTACCCTCTGTTGCTACTGGATAGACTGAGGCACATGTCAGCCCAAGGCAAGGACAGAGCTTTCTCTTTCCCCTGGAATTCAGCTCCCTGAGCTTTATACCTCCCCTCTGGTCTTCACGAGTATCTGGACTTGCTCATTATGATGAATGTATCATATTTATAATTTGAAAACATGTATGTATCATATTTATAATTTGAAAGCTTATATGTATGTATCATATTATACATACCATTTTATATATACGTATCATATTTATAATTGGAAAGCTTCTATGTCATTTGCCAGACACTGCATCCCATGCATTTTGTCCTCTCATCCTCCAACAGGCCCAGGAGATGGGGATCGTCAGCATGCCAGTATTCCAGACAAGGATGGCTCAGAGAGGCTAAGTAACCTGCCGAAGGGCTCCTAGTTAATAAAGGACGGATGTGGGCTTCCCTGGTGGCGCAGTGGTTGAGAGTCCGCCTGCCGATGCAGGGGACGCGTGTTCGTGCCCCGGTCTGGGAGGATCCCACATGCCGCGGAGCGGCTGGGCCCGTGAGCCATGGCCGCTGAGCCTGCGCGTCTGGAGCCCGTGCTCCGCAACAATAACACAACAGTGAGAGGCCCGCGTACCGCAAAAATAAATAAATAAATAAAATAAAATAAATGACGGATGTGAATCTGGGCTTTCTGACTCCGTGATCTTAACACTATGTTTTGGGGTCCCCATGGGATAGTTTAGGTTTGTGTTTTCCTTCCAAAATAATGCTATAGTTAACTGATTATAAAATATCTCATCACTACAGAAATCGGAGAAAATACGATGAATACAAAGAAAATTTAAATCACCAGCAATCTCTCCACCAGGAGATAACTGTGAGTATGTATGAGTGTCGATATATGCCCTTCTGACACTGTTTCTCTGCACACAGACACCCCCGACAATTTAACCCAATTTAGGCTCTCCATCCCAACACCCACCCCCTTGACATGGGCCCGGGCAGAGGTACTGCCACTAACAATAGTACCCAGGAGACTGAGGCACAGAAGTTCAGTGGCCAAGGCCACATTCCGGGTTAGTGGCAAATCCTGGCTTGGACATCAGAGGAGCTGGCCGGGCCCGGGGTGTGACATTGCTTTGAGCGTGACAATTGCTTCATACAGCCCAAGGTGCGGAGCACGGCTGAGCTGCTCTCCCACACCAGCCACTGAAAGAAAACCACTCTGGGTCTCCTCCCGTGCTTCCCACCATGCTCATCCTCCCCGCTGCCAACGGCTACCTCCCGAGGGAGGCTGGGCCTCCAGGCTCTGGGCCAGCTGCTTGGGAAACAGCTCCAGGGGTTGAGTCGGCCTGAGAACAAAGAGCTGCAAGACGTGAAGAAACGCCATGGGTAACCAAGGTGACCAACAGGAAGTGGAGACATGCAAATTGAAAGGGAAAAAGAAAGGGGACGAGGTGGGTTGGTTCTTCAGAGGCCTCAGGAGGACACACCACAGACCTGGGAGGCCCTGCAAAGCCGGAGGATCACTCACCCTCCCTTCCTCTCTTGCCCGATTGCTTCATAAACCCCGAGGAGACATTTTCCGTAAAGAATCAACTTCTCTGCGGGAACACTATTTCAACATTCTCGAGAGGGTGGCTTGCAGTACATGAAGCCAACAATGCTGGTGACATCCTCTCCTGCTGATATCTGGCCTGCAGCTTCCTTCCAGCAGAGAGAAAGGTCACCCCCAGCCACCCCATCTCTCCCGGGCCCCCTGAACTCTGCAAATGGCAGGAAGGCCAGCTCCAAACACACCTCCTCATTCCCAGGACCGAAAACACCCACAACCTTTTTATTAAACGCCCCCAGAGTTCTTCCATTCAGCAGCTTCCTGATATGACCATGCCCCACACCTTCTCGACTGGGGGTGCCCCTCATTCTCCCACACCCTCCATCACCTGGGGGAGGGGTCATGATGTGCCCCCTTCTACGGTGGTTCTCTGCAACAGGTCCAACCCTGGACTCTCTCTTCCTGTTCCCCTGGGTCACCATTCCTACGCTGTGGCCTCAAAAGCTCTTCACTCCACACTTCCAGCTCCCCTCCCCAGTTTCCAGATTCCTTCTGATGGATTCTCCTGGGCACCCAGACCCTACCGTGCAGCCCAAAACGAGTCAGTTAGGGTAACCACCACCACTAATCCCCGGTCACTCCAGCTGGGACTCCAGTCCCTTGCTGACCTGGGTTTCTGCAACCGTGGTCAGTTGATCACAGGCACTGGAATCTCCTGGGGATCTACTGAAACATGGAGGCTGCCCCCAGGTCCTGAGTTGGATAGCGTTTCACCCAGATTCATGTCCACCCAAAACCTCAGAATGTGACCTTATTTGGAAACAGTCTTTACAGATGCAATCAAGTTAAAATGAGGTCACATTGGATTAGTGTGGAGCCTAATCCAATGACTGGTGTCCTTATAGGAAGAGAAAACAGAGACGCACAGACATACAAAGGGAAGATCAGGCAAAGACAAACACATGCAGAGGGCCAGGTGAGGATGGAAGCAGAGAACGGAGGGATGCAGCTACACGCCAAGGAACGCACAGGGTGGCCGGCAACCACCAGATGTTGGAAGAAACAAGGAAAGATCCTCCCTGCGAGCCTTTGGAGGGATCACGGCCCTGCAGACACCTCGATTTCAAACTTCGGGCCTCTAGAGCTGTGAGGGAATAAACTTCTGTTGTTTTAAGTCACCCAGTTTGAGGCAGCCCTAGGAATCTATTACACTCCCCATTTCCTGACTTACTGAATCAGACGTCCTGGGATGGAGTTGGGCACCTAAATATGCTTTACAAGCACTTCATGTGAGCCTGATGCTTGACTATAAGCTCCGTGAAGACAATTTTGTTTTGTTCATCGCTTATATCCCCAGTAGCTAGCAGTGTGTGGCATGTGGTCGGCTGCTAAAAAACATGTGTTGAATGCAAGAATGAACCTGCGCCGACGTGCAAGAACTACTAGTGCCTTGCTTGATCAGGACATTAAGGCAACTTTCATTATCAAATAAGATAATACGCAACAAACATTCAACAACGTCTGGCATACTGTGCCCAACAAACACCTACTCCCTTAATTTAGAGGGCAGTGGGAGTCTTGAAAGATTACACAGAAACTAGCAATTAATTGCTGGAAGGAGCTTTCTAAGAACACTGCTCATCATGAAAAAGGCCAATCCCTCAGCAATGGAAAATCTCTCTGTTCCAACAAGTAAGAAACATGAAATCTTTCACTGTTTGTTAACTAGTCCTTTTGACCCTATTTCCTAAAACTCTCAAGTCTCCCCACTTCCTGCCCTGGTTCAGAAGCCATCTCCTTGGATCATTACTAACACCCAGGTCTCCAAGGCCAAGGTCATTTTCCAGTGATTCAGCCCTCGCTCCTCACAGCTCTCCATGTGTTTCAGGATAAGTGTAAACACCTACAGAGACCTGCATCCCAGAGCCAATGCTCCCGGTCCATCTCCCCCTCCTTCCCTACTCACCAGACCGCCCCGGCAGGTCACTGATGTGTGACTATCACACGGGGCCCTGAGCCCTGGTAGATGAACTTCCTCCACATCTCACCTTCTCTTGGAAGCTCTTCACACTTCCCTAGGCAATGGGGTGTCACCGCTGGTACAGTGGTTAAGAGTGTGTGCTTTGGGGCTTCCCTGGTGGCGCAGTGGTTGAGAGTCCGCCTGCCGATGCAGGGGACATGGGTTCGTGCCCCGGTCCGGGAGGATCCCACGTGCCGCGGAGCGGCTGGGCCCGTGAGCCATGGCCGCTGAGGCCGCGCGTCCGGAGCCTGTGCTCCGCAACGGGAGGGGCCGCGACAGTGAGAGGCCCACGTACCACACGCACAAAAATAGAGTGTGTGCTTTGGAGCCAGGTTGCCTGGGTTCAAGTCTTGGCTCTGCCATCTACCTGCTGTATGACGTTGGGGAAGTTATTTAACTCTCTGCACTTTAGCAGGCTCATCTGGAAAGTGGGGATAAAATGAGGAAAATTTAGTACTTACTAGAGGGGGTTTCTGGAGGATTTAGATAACAGGAGGGAACATACTGTCGAGCACACAACAAGCACCCATTAACGGGGAATAGCATTGCTACATTTCACTGGCTGTTACGACCATTAACAAATAGAATGGCCAGAAGTGGTCTGAGATGATTAGCCTCAGCTGTGCTAAGAACACCCCCCTCTCCCAACCCCCAGGACCGGAGTGGGGCTTGGGGCTGTGGTATCTCCTGGGAGAGCCTCTCAGGGTCTGCAGGTCATACACGGAGTTCAGCAAATGACTGCCTAATGAAGAAGCCGTCTGCCAGTAAGCCACGGGGATGGTCCAAGGAAATGAGCCAGAACTCTGCCTTCCCAGATTCATGGCCAGGCCACCTGTGGCCACCCGGCTTCCTCCCTCCTGATCCAAATGCTGAATCCCCTTCACCTGAACCAGCCTTCCAGGGAGGATTCCTACCTGGGAAGGTGTCGCTAGGGGTTTGACTGAAGTTCCCCCAGAAAGTGCTTTATGGCCCATCTTAAAAGTAGCCATGCAAGATAAACCCTGAAATATTAAGGGATAATGGAGTATTATGTCTGCATCTTGGTCCAGGAGGGGAAAGAAACCGCCTGACAGAAAAAGGGGATGATAAGGCAAATGTGTTAAAGTGTTTACAACTGTGTACTGTGCTGGCAACTCTGCTAAGTTTGATAATATTTCAAAACAGAAAGTTAACACTAAAAGAAGAGACCAACAAGAGATTTCCACTCAGAGCCAACAGCTCTGTACCACTCGCCCCGGGGTAGAACCGCCGCTGAGGGGAAGTCCCTGTTACACATCGCTGCCTTCAAGGCTGCGTGCGACTCCTCTGCTTTTTCAAAGTCAGACTCCGGACAGCAGACCGCGAGGTTTTAAGGTCCCAGCTCCCCCACTTAATGGGGGCCTTGGCCAAGTGCTGAAGCCCTTGGAGGCTGTTTCTCTCCCAATAGATGGAGTTACTGGCAGCCGTGCTACCTACCCCACCAGACAGTGAGGTCCAGGAAGGCGATGTGCGTGTGGGTAAGGCTCAGACCCCAGACCAGGCATCCGTGATGAGCACACACCAAGGGGCTTGTGGCTACTCTGCTCAGAACTGGGGAAACACGGCCCCAGCCTGCTCTCACGCACCTGCCGTCCAGAGAGGGAGCCAAATCCAAATGGAACAATCCCACTAAGAAGTGTACAATTACAAGTCATGCTGGGTGCTGAAGGCATAATCGAGGGTAGTCTGAGAACGTCACAGGGGTGCAGACTGACCTTGTGTGCGAGTGGGAGAAGGTTCCTCTGAGGAAGTGATGTTTGACGGCCAACTAGAGAACAAGGAGATTGCAGCATATTCTAGTCCCACAGAGTAGGGAAGTATACAAGCCAAACTGTTAACAGTGAACGCAAGTTAAGGATACCATGAGGAAGTAATAGGCCAAATTAAGAACAGGGGGTGTCCCTCAGGACAAATGACCTGGTTTCTCCAAAACCCAATGGCATGAAAAAAACAATTTTAGGGAGCTGGGAGACAGGGAAACCATTACAGAATAAAAGACTTAAGAGTAATTTTTTAAAACCTACTGAATAGAAGATATTTGCAAATGATATGACTGATGAGGGGTTAATATCCAACATATATAAACAGCTCATACAACTCAACATCAAAGAAACAAACAATCCAATTAAAAAATGGGCAGAAGAACTGAACAGACATTTTTCCAAAGAGGAAATGAAGATGTCCAACAGGCACATGAAAAGACACTCAACATCACTAATCATCAGGGAAATGTAAATGAAAACCACAACGAAATAGATTACCACCTCACACCTGTAGAATGGCCATCATCAAAAGAGCACAAATAACAAATGTTGGCAAGAATGTGGAGAAAAGAGAACCCACCTACACTGTTTGTGGAAATGCAAATCGGTGCAGCCACTGTGGAGAACAGTATGAGATTTCCCAAAAAACTAAAACCAGAACTACCATATGACCCAGCAATTCCACTCCTGGGTATATATGTGGAAAAACAAAACCCAAAAAACAGAAACACTAATTCAAAAAGATACAGGTACCTCCATGTTCATAGCAGTGTTATTTACAATTGCCAAGGTATGGGAGCAACCTACGTGTCCTTCAACAGATGAATGGATAAATAAGATGTGGTACATATATACAACGGAATACTACTCAGCCATAAAAAGAATGAAATTTTGCCATTTGCAGCAACATGGATGGACTTGGAGGGCATTATGGTAAGTGAAATAAGTCAGACAGAGAAAGACAAATACTGTATGATATCATATGTGGAACCTAAAAAATACAACAGACTAGTGAATATAACAAAAAAGCAGACTTACCGATATAGAGAACAAACTAGTGGTTACCAGTGGGGAGAGGGAAAGGGGGTGGGACAATATAGAAGCAGGGGATTTAAAAAAAGGGTTATTACAGGATTATATGAAATCATGTATGTGACACTTTTGAAAATTATAAAGCACTATAGAATTTAAAGAAACTTACATTCAATTAAAAAAATATAATGCATGGATCTTATCTGGATTGTGATTTTGAACAATGCAACTATAAATGCCATTTCTGAGACAGCTGTGAGAACTGAATTATGGACTGAGCAATAGATTATTCATGAATGACGGTGAGTTTTGTAATAATGGCATAGTTGTTACGTCAAAAAAAGAGGTTTTTATTGCTTAGTAGATATTTATGGGTGAAATGACATGCTGTCTGGGGAAAATGAAACAGGTACTGAAGCTGGGTAGAGGGTACATGGGGATTCATTCCACTTTTCTTTCTACTTTTGTGTATCTTTTAAAATTTCTATGATGAAAAGGAAAACACAGTGGTGCACTCCAAAGAGTCAGCAGTACTGAGTTACTTGCATTTTTTTTTACAAGGATCAGGAAATTAATTGTTATTAAGCAGAAAGTTATCTACCTCATCATATTTGATAACTCCACCTAGTTTAGTGTATGCATGAACCACAGTGAAACCAATTCCCCTCTGATGGGCATTTAGGTTTTCTCCAAGTTTTCCTTACAATAACTGAATCCATCCAATTCCTGATGCTTTTCTCTGTTCTTCCGATCCACCTCACTCCTTGTCATCCCAACCCACCCACGCAAGTCAATGGATGACTGTTTTTGGACTAAGTAAGTAGCTGGTGCTACCAGGGGAGATGTCCCTAGCACAAAGAAGGCCCAGGCCCTGGTACCATCTGTTCCAGTGACCTTGCAAGGGAGCCAGTGCCGCAGGACAATTCAAATTCCGCCTCAAGATTCAAGTTTCCAAGTAACTGCCACTTGGGGGTAGAGGGAAGCACACACTGCAACAATGGGGCTCAGAGGGAGCCTGGGGAGTTTTCTGGCCAGGGCCAAAGGTCAGCAGCCCTCACCCAGCCTGACACAGGTCTCAGGCTGGTTCCCTGCTGCATATGGGCCTCCCCAGATCCTGGAAAGTATTCAGAGTTCTCTACCCCTTCCTTTCCATCCGTTAGCACTTTTCCCATTCTGGGTTCCTGATTCTTTTAAACATAGCCAAGGGACACCATTTTGACCTACTGAAATGGCATGGAATTTTTTTTTTAAATAAGTTTATTTATTTTATTTATTTTTGGCTGCGTTGGGTCTTTATTGCTGCGTGTCAGCTTTCTCTAGTTGCAGTGAGTGGGGGCTGCTCTCCATTGCGGTGTGTGGGCTTCTCACTGAGGTGGCTTCTATTATTGCAGAGCATGGGCTCTAGGCGCACGGTCTTCAGTAGTTGTGGCTCGCGGGCTCTAGAGCGCAGGCTCAGTAGTTGCGGTGCACGAGCTTAGTTGCTCTGCAGCATGTGGGATCTTCCTGGACCAGGGCTTGAACCCGTGTCCCCTGCACTGGCAGGTGGATTCTTAACCTCTGAGCCACGAGGGAAGCCCAGCATGGACTTTTCTTTTTTTTTAAAGGCTAATATCCAGGGTTAGCAAAGTTACTGGGAAGCTGACACCCTCCCACACCACTGGTGCAAGTGCAGGCTGGTGCAAGTTTTGATAATTTATTAACTGGTGAAACTCAAAGTTCTTAAAATCACACCCCAAGACCAGCAATTCCATTTTAGGCATTTATTCTCATGAGCACACTCGCAGACAGAAGAATAGGATCACCACTGCAGTGCTGTGTAAAATCAAATGGTACAGGAGAAATGACCCAAAAGACCATCAAGAGGGAGATGAATGAACAAATTATGTAATACACATACTGTGGAATATTACTCAGCAATAAAAAAGAAATAAACTCCTAATAGATACAACATAGGTGAATCTCAAAAATGTTCTCAAAAGTGAATCTCAGGGGCTTCCCTGGTGGCGCAGTGGTTGAGAGTCCGCCTGCCAATGCAGGGGACACGGGTTCGTGTCCCAGTCCGGGAAGATCCCACATGCCGCAGAGGGGCTGGGCCCGTGAGCCATGGCTGCTGAGCCTGCGCGTCCGGAGCCTGTGCTCCGCAACGGGAGAGGCCACAACAGTGAGAGGCCCGCGTACCGCAAAAAAAAAAAAGTGAATCTCAAAAGTGAATCTCTAAGTTAAAAAAGGCAGACAGAAAAGAGCACATACATATAACTCCATTTATATGACACTCTGGAAAACACAAACTAATCCACACAGACAAAAAAGCAGATCAGTGATTGCCTGGGGCTGGGAGCATGATGGGGTGAGTGACTGAGAAAAGGTACCTGGGAACTTTCTAGGTTGATGGCAATGTTCTGTATCTTGACTATGCTGGTAGTTACATGAGTATATACATTTGTCAAAACTCACTGTATACTCAAAACTGCATATGCACTTAAGATCTGTACATTGTATTATATATAAATTAACTTCAATTTAAAAAAATGAAAACGCAGCTCCATCTAAGTATCTAACAAAGAAATGAGTTAAATCATGGTATATCCATACAATAAAACATTATGCATGATACCGGAGAAGAATAGTTAATGACATACAAAGTTACTTAGTATATGCAGTTAAGAAAAAAATTGTTATGAAACTATAATATACTATGATAACATTTATATAAAATAAAATGTATATATTTGGATAAAAAATTACCAAAAAGAAATATTTTGTTCATTCATTCAACACAAATATATTGAGTATCTACACTATACCTTTATTGTTACAATGAGCAGAAAAGACCAAAAAAAAAAAAATCCCTTCTCGTCATGGAGCTTCTGTTTGGTTGTTTCATAAAAAATATTTAAATTATTAAAGTGTACACATTTAAAAACATCAAATGGTACAGGGAAGTGTGTAAATGCTACTACCACTTGTGTTAGAACACACACACTTGGTTTGTTCATGCGGAGAACAACTCTGGAAGGATTCATGAGAAACTGGGATCAGCGGTACCTTTCAGGGAGGAAAACTAGAGCCTCTTCACCATCCACCCTTTCATATAACCTGGGTGTTTTTCCTTTTTGCCATGTTCTTTTATTGTCTATTCTAAATAAACACAATCGTTTCTAATTTTTTGCTAAAGTCCAATAATCAGGAGTTGGGTGGAGAAGAATGATATGGAAATGTGAGCATGACATACTACAAAATCAACAAAGTGTTCTGAGAAAAGAGATTTTCCATTTTTACTAAAAAAAACCTCCAAAATAAAAATGTATTGTGATGACAGGCACACAAAGAAACAGAAGAACCTACACCAAAATGTCAACAAATTACTTCCAAGGGGTGGGATTGTGGGGGGGAATTTTACTGTCTTCAAAAAGACAAATACCACCTCCTAGGACATGCCCAAGACCCAACGGAGGGTTCCTGGGAAGCATTCCTGCACCACCGTTCACCATGCCCCCGCAAGTCCACCTAAGCCTCGTCCTTCCATTCTGTGCTCCCCCAGTGGCTGTGTCTGCAGCAGGTGAAGGGATGGACACCCCTTGCCCTCCCTCCACACCTCATCACACTGGTCTGGGAATCCCGAGATATCACACACACCTCATGCCTGCGAGGGGCTCACAATCTAGTGAGTAGGACAAGTTACTACACAGGTGACAAGGACAATGAAAGAAGCATGAGGTTGGGGCCAGGACACATGGGGGAAGGGAGAGAGGCCTGAAGGACCAGGAAGTTGGCCCTCAAGCTGACAGCCATCCCATGACCTAATTTCATCATGTGTACCCAGAACCTGCTAATTTTAAACTTGGGTGGATGCATCTTTTGGCAAAAAAAAAAAAAAAAAAAAAAAGTGGCTGTCAGTCTAATCTGAACACTCCTTGGGGCATACAGCTGGTTACTAGGAAAACACCAACAGCCTCATTGTCACCACCAGCATGGTGGGGATGATCTGCTCCTCCCCCCATGTTCAGTGAAGAAGTTCAAGGGCACAGGTGTGATAAGGAAGAATCCTGACTCCCCTGTACTGACTGGCACCCCCAGCCCCAGCAGAAAAGTAGTCAAAGGAGGAGGGCTCTAGCTCTGCTCCAGCAGAAGCAGTAAGGCCAGGTAGGATGATCAAAGGAGTAATTTAATATTTGAAAACAAATTAAGACCTACAAGGTCTTAATTTCCAAAATATACAAACAGTTCATACAACTCAATAACAAAAAAACAAACAACCCAATCAAAAATTGGCCAGAAGACCTAAACAGACATTTCTCCAAAGAAGCCATACAGATGGCCAACAGGCACATGAAAAGATGCTCAACATTGCTAATTATTAGAGAAATGCAAATCAAAACTACAATGAGGTATTACCTCATACTGGTCAGAATGGCCGCCATTAAAAAGTCTACAAATAATAAATACTGGAGAGAGTATGGATAAAAGGGAATCCTCCTACACTGTTGGTGGGAATGTAAGTTGGTGCAGCCACTACGGAAAACAGTATGCAGTATGGAGGTTCCTTAAAAAATGAAAAAATAGAGTCACCATATGATCCAGCAATCCCACTCCTGGGCATATATCTGGAGAAAAACATGGTCCAAAAGGGTGTATGCACCCCAAAGGTCACAGCAGCTCTATTTACAATAGCCAAGACATGGAAGCAACCTAAATGTCCATCAACAGAGGAATGGATAAAGAAGATGTGGTACATATATATACAATGGAATATCACTCAGCCATTAAAAAGAATGAAATAATGCCATTTGCAGCAACATGAATGGACCTAGAGATTATCATCCTAAGTAAAGTAAGACAGAAAGACAGACAAATACCATATGATATCACTTATATACGGAATCTAAAATATGATACAAGTTAATTTATTTAGGAAGCAGAAACAGACTCATAGATGTAGAAAACAAACTTACGGTTACCAAAGGGAAAAGGTGGGTGGGAAGGGATAAATTAGGAGTTTGGGATTAACATATACACACTACTACATATAAAATAGATAAACAAGGACCTACTGTAGAGCACAGGGAATTATATTCAGTATCTTTTTTTTTTTTTTGACTGCACCACGTGGCATGCCGGATGTTAGTTCCCTGACCAGGGACTGAACCCACACCCCCTGCAGTGGAAGCGTGGAGTCTTAACCACTGGACCGCCAGGGAAGTCCCTCAATATCTTGTAATAAACCATAGTGGAAAAGAATATGAAAAAGTATATATATATATTATATGATATATATATATCATATATATGATATATATATGATATATACATCATATATATATCATATATATATATCATATATATGATATATATATATATATTATATATGAAGACCCTGTCACACTCGCGAACCCCTCAGAGAGGGTGGTCACAAACTCCAAGCCTTACCCTAACCACTCATGTCACAAAAGGGGCTGTCGGCCTCCCCCGGAGTGGTCGTTAAGTGGAAAAGCATAGAAAAGCACAGCACCTGTCAAGTAGCCGCCACGTGCCTCACACGGCTCTCAGGTTCTCTCACTGAATCCTAACATTCCTAGAAAACATTTCCCCCAGTTTACAGAAGAGGAAATTAAAGAAGATTCACTCATCTCATCCTTCTGCAGAGGGGGGCTCTGTTCTGGACACTGCGGCCCCGCACTGAACGCGACAAACACAGGCTTGTTCTTGTGGAATGTACATTCTCGTGTGGGGGAAAAGATAATAAGCAAACAGAAAATAATCCCAGATACTCGTTAAACGCTATATAGAAAACAAAACAGGATGATTCGATTGAGGGACACAGAGGAACAGTTATAGAGAAAAGGAGACTCCAGATAGAGGGAACAACAGCCTGTGCAAAGGCCCTGAGGCATGAAGGAGCTTGACTTATTCAAGGAAGAGAAAGGAGGTCAGAATGGTATGGGGTAGGAGACAAGGCAGGAGAGCAGGCCAGGGCTGGACTGTGTCAGGTAACAGAGGTGGTGATAAGGACTGGAAATTATAACTGCAATGGGATGACGGTAGAGGTCTTTAAGCAGAGAAGTGACACAATCTAGGTTCTGCCTGTTGTGGGAAGAATGAACACTGGGGCCAGGTTTAAAGAGGTTTAGAGAGGCTACATAAGCACCTCAAGGTTTCACTGCCATTAGTAGCTTGCATTCAACACCAAGGTTTGTTTCCCCAGTGTCACATTTTATATACTGTAGTATAACACTATACTGGAATCTCATATCTGACAAAGCCGGGGGGGGGGGGCTCCCACTATCTCTGTCATCCCAGGCTTGCTTCCTACACCAGTCAGGTGAGGATAACTGCTCCTGGTTCTATGATGACAATTCAACAGCCTAGATGGAAACACACTTTGTATTCATCTGGCAGCATTCAACAAACAAAGAGTATGACATTATAAGCAAGGAAAGCCAGCGTAGAGAAAAGGGAACCCTCCTACATTGTTGGTGGGAATGTAAATTGGTACAGCCACTATGGAAAACAGTATGGAGGTTCCTCAAAAAACTTAAACTAGAGTTGCCACATGATCGAGCAATCCCACTCCTGGGCATATATCCAGAGAAAATTCTAATTTGAAAAGATACATGCAGTACTTCCCTGGTGGCTCAGTCGTTAAGAATCTGCCTGCCAATGCAAGGGACACGGGTTTGATCCCAGGTCCGGGAAGATTCCAGATGCCGCGGAGCAACTAAGCCCATGCGCCACAACTACTGAGCCTGCGCTCTAGAGCCCGTGCTCCTCAACAAGAGAAGCCACCACAACGAGAAGCCTATGCACAGCAACGAAGAGTAGCCCCGCTTGCAGCAACCAGAGAAAGCCCGTGCGCAGCCACGAAGACCCAACGCAGCCAAAAATAAAATATTAATTAATTTAAAAAAAAGAAATGAACAGAAAAGACACAGGCACCCCTATGTTCACAGCAGCACTGTTTACAATAGCCAAGACAAGGAAGCAACCTAAATGTCCATCAACAGATGAATGGATGAAGAAGATGTGATATATATATACAATGGAATACTACTTGGCCATAAAAAAGAATGAAATAATGTCATTTACAGCAACATGGATGAACATAGAGATTATAATACTAAAAGAAGTAAGTCAGAAAGAGAAAGGCAAATACCATATATCACTTATATGTGGAATCTAAAATATGATACAAATGAACTTATTTACAAAACAGAAACAGACTCACAGAAACAGAGAACAAACTTATGGTTACCAAAGGGGGAAGAGGGTGAGGAAAGGATAAATTAGGAGTTTGGAATTAGCAGATGCAAACTATTACCTATAGCGTAGATAAACAACAAGGTCCTACAGTATAGCACAGGCAACTATATTCAATATCTTGTAACAAACCATAACAGAAAAGAATATGAAAAAGAATATGTATATGTATGTATAATTGAATCACTTTCCTGTACACCAGAAACTAACACAACATTGTAAATCAACTATACTTCAATTAAAAAAAGAAACCCAGGATTTACCCTAATAAGACCAGCTTCAAGTCACAGGTGACCCCGAGTATCAACCCAGTGAGTTTTCTGTCTCTAACCTGAAAAACCTGGACAAACCCGTCCTCCTTCAAGGTAGGCAGCCTAACAGTGAACCAATATGGCATTATGGCATGGGTGAGGCACAATTATTGGGGAACTGCCTGCCCTGCTCCTCTGAGTGGCTGGAAGAGAGATTAGAACAATCTTGCTTATATACAAAAGGTTGAGGATTCTCAGGTAGTTGAGCTGGTTGAGTTTATACTGCTCTCAGAAATCCTTCCTGCTAGAAAGGACCAATGAGGTCAAAGCCATTCCTCCTAAGCTATGAGCAGAACTAACAACCACTTGAGCCTACAATGAACAAGGAAGCCCAATTTCCACGGCAGCCCTCACTAATTTATTTAGCCACCACCTCCAGAAAAGGACCAAGACCTTACTGCCTGGTCCACCATCCCACTGCCCCAGCTTTTTAATTGAAACACCAAGACCTGGATTTCTTCTCCAGATGCCTAAAATATGCTTGCACCTTGGGCCATTCTGTTCTGGGAAGAAGACCAAGGGGAGCAGAGGAAAGCCACAGCCCGGACAAGCAATGCAAGATGGAGATAGACTAGGTACAGGAAAAAAGAAAAAATAATTTTACTAGAAGACAGCTACCCCCTGATGAGGAAAAAACCCTGAAAAGCTGGTGACTTTTTAAGCAGAACTCCATAGACATCGGGTGCAAATGCACTGGATGAGACCTGTTTGTGTAGGGAGCCAGCTAATCCACTAAGAAGACCTCTCCCTCCCTGTACTGGGTTGAATGGTGTCCCCCCCAGAATTCATGTCTACCCAGAACCTAAAAATGTGGTCTTATTTGGAAATAGGGTCTTGTCAGATGTAATTAGTTAAATTAAGATGAGGTCACACTGGATTAAAGTAGCCCCTATTCCAATGACAGGTGTCCTTATAAGGAGAGAAAATACAGATAGAACACCATGTGACAATAGAGACAGAGATGGGAGTGATGCCTCACGAGCCAAGGAATGCCAAGGAGTAGCATGGCCTTGCCAACACCTTGATTTTGGACTTCTAGCCTCCAGAACTGTGAGAGAGCATATTTTTATTGTGTAAATCCCCAGGTTTATGGTACTTTGTCCCAGCAGCCCTAGGAAACCAAGACACACCTTTATTTCACACCTGTTCCCCAAACCACCCAGGGGCAGGAGACAAGACACACAGGCCACATCTCTAAGCCACCTGGACTCTTCCACCTTCCGGGAGCCCATCAGCACTTCTCCCTTTGAGGTGAGGGGAAAGCAGAGATCACATTTCAGGTGCCTCCACCTTCTGCCACCAGCGGCAAACTGGCAGGGGAGTGTTTGTTGTCTCCCCACATTCTCTTAGTTTTGTAGCCTCTCCTTTATTTATTTATTATTATTATTTTTTAACATCTTTATCGGAGTATAATTGCTTTACAGTGGTGTGTTAGTTTCTGCTGTGTAACAAAGTGAATCAGCTATACATATACATATATCCCCATATCCCCTCCCTCTCGCGTCTCCCTCCCGCCCTCCCTATCCCACCCCTCTAGGTGGTCACAAAGCACCGAGCTGATCTCCCTGTGCTATGTGGCTGCTTCCCACTAGCTATCTATTTTACATCTGGTATATATGTATATATACCAGTGTATATATGTCGATGCTACTATCACTTCGCCCCAGCTTCCCCCTCCCCACCATGTCCTCAAGCCCATTCTCTATGTCTGCGTCTTTATTCCTGTCCTGCCCCTAGGTTCATCAGAACCATTTTTTCTTTTTTTTTTTTAGATTCCATATATACGTGTTAGCATACGGTATTTGTTTTTCTCTTTCTGACTTACTTCACTCTGTATGACAGACTCTAGGTCCATCCACCTCGCTACAAATTTCGTTTCTTTTTATGGCTGAGTAATATTCCATTGTATATATGTGCCACGTCTTCTTTATCCATTCATCTGTCGATTAGGTTGCTTCCATGTCCTGACTATTGTAAATAGTGCTGTGTAGCCTCTACTTCAATGTTTCTTAAATCTTATTCAGTCCCATCCTAGATATATTTGGGGTGGGGCATTAACTACGTATGCCTTATACTATCATTTACCTAATTATTCTTTATGTAAAGTCACTACTTTTACTTAAATTTATTTTAAAAGGAACTACATCGTTACAATATATGGAAAATCATCATCAGTTAGCCTATGCAGAACTTGCTCGATATATATGTTTTTAAATTGCACATTAAAGTAAATACACGATGATTATTTTTTTTAAGTTCATTCACGTACCCTTTAAAATAATCTCGGGTGACAGTACTATGGGAAATACCACCTTAAGGGGTACAGTTTAGTTGTCTGAGAACTCTGGGCTTTTAAGCAGAAAAACCAATTTAAGCTCTCCAGTCTCGTTTCTCACCTCACGACTGTCCCAGGAGGAGGCTAAGAGCAGGAGGAAAGAAAAGCACCGAGAGTTCCTAGTTCCCACGCAGGGCGACCTGAGGATACGGAGTCGAGAGCGAAAGGGACTTTAAATACCCAGACCTGCGAGTGACAAGGGCGGGGACGGACTGACCTTCTCGCGCAGGGTGCAGTGGACGTCCGAGGCGACACGCCCTTCCCACCACGGCTCATCCATCATCGAGTCTACAGCGCCGCGACGCGAGGCTACCGGGCTCTCAGGGCGCACCCTGTGTGGACACGGGCAACTTCAGCGGCCGTAGCGCGCCCCCCGGCATCCCATCCTCTCTCGTCCTCGGCCGGGGTCTCTGCCGGGCGCCCCCTCCTGTCCCGCTCAGCGGAGCTGGCGGTCGCCTCCCATCCCGGGAAGGTTGCAGTGCCCCCTCCCCTCTATTCGCGGGACCTGAGGCGACCTGGAGCTGTGCAACAACTTGCAGAATTTTTATCTTCCCTTTTGCAAAAGTTACAGAGAAAGTTGCCGACTTCGCTAGCTCTCCAGAGGCCAGGGCTCAGGCAGCGGCCACCGGCTCGCCGTCCCCAACTCCTCCCCCGCCGCCCAGCCTTTGTCCTGCTCCCACATCCTGCCCTCCAGCCGGGGCGAAACTCACGCATCCCTCTCCGGGCGTGGAGGGCTGCGGGCGCCAGGCCCCCCCGGCCCAGGGCCGAGCTGGCTGTGCCCTGGGGTGCCTGCACGCTGATGGGCCCTAGCGCTGGGCGCTCCACGCTCTTGACTGCCGC
This sequence comes from Stenella coeruleoalba, assembly GCF_951394435.1. Taxonomy (NCBI): domain Eukaryota; kingdom Metazoa; phylum Chordata; class Mammalia; order Artiodactyla; family Delphinidae; genus Stenella; species Stenella coeruleoalba. The sequence continues at coordinate 136,543,945 of NC_137148.1, forward strand.
CTCCGTAGCCCGGCTAGCCCCCGCCACCGCCGCGCCCCTGCGTGCGCTCGGGTCCCGCCGCGGCTCGCAGCCTCGGGGCCGCCGGGGGCCTTCCTCCCTCGCCGGGGGAATTGGGGGCCGGGCCTCGCGCATGCGCCGCCGGCCCCCGCACCCCGCGGGGCGGGGGGCTGGGAACTGGTGTCTTTCTTTCGCCGGCGCTGGCTGCGTTTCCTGTCAGCCCTCCTCCCCCGCCTCAGTGGAAAGCTTCCTCTCACCTTCGCGTGGGCGCCGGGTGGCCTCCTGGGCACCCCGCGGACTCACGCGGGCAGCGCTGGGACCGCGGCGCCGGCACCGCGGCGCCACCTGCGCGCGCCACTCGTGAAGGGCGCGGGCAGAATGCCCCCAGAAAGTTCTCTCTCCCGCGTGCGCTGTTCTAGCCAACCTCCCGTCGGTTCCACCTGGTTGTTTTTTTATTTCTTTTTTTTTTTTTTAACCGGCCCTGCAATGGGGAGGTGGATTTCCAAACGGACAGTTCCCACGAAATCGCCAGAAATTCCGCTCTTGATTATTCACGAGTCCCTGATTCTAAAGGAGGCTCAGTAAATCAACGGATATTTTTTTATGCTCCTGCAAGGTATAAATTGTACGCCTTACATTGGGAGAAAACCAGTCTTTTTGGAGGGCCCGCTGGATGGAAGGCATTGTCTTTTTAATTGAGTTGATTGTTTTCGGAAAGGCACGCCCTTTAATTAGCTCCTCTGATGGCACAGAAGATTGATTGGTTTTTGTGATTCTTCTGGACGTTCACAGATCTGTTTCAAATCCAGCTAGCAACTGGGTGACTTTTGCCATGTTCCTCAGACTCTGTAAGCTTGGAACCCTCATGTGTAAATTGGGAATAAAAATTGCACCAACCTGCTGGAGATACTGAATCATTAAATAAGATACTTCATATAAAGGGATAATCGCCATGCCAAGTATAAAACAAACAACAAATAGCTGCCACTAAAGAGCCTTTGGTTTCTGACTGGTACCCAAGTACCCACCTGGAAAAAAAATTTTTAAATCAGCTTTAATAAGCTTCAATAGGTGCTTAAAGAGAAGTTTTAATATAAAAAATAAATTTAAAAAACTACTGTGAGGGGCTTCCCTGGTGGCACAGTGGTTGAGAATCTGCCTGCCGATGCAGGGGGCACGGGTTCGAGCCTTGATCTGGGAGGATCCCACATGCCGCGGAGCAACTAGGCCCGTGAGCCACAACTGCTGAGCCTGCGCGTGTGGAGCCTGTGCTCCGCAACAAGAGAGGCCGCGATAGTGAGAGGCCCGCGCACCGCGATGAAGAGTGGCCCCCGCTTGCCGCAACTAGAGAAAGCTCTCGCACAGAAACAAAGACCCAACACAGCCAAAAATAAATAAATAAATATTAAAGGCAAAAGAAGAAAGGGGAAATTGTAGATAGAGTAAGGATCTAGTTTAAAAAAAAAACTACTGTGAAAGTGAAAACTAAGAATAAACAATAAGTGCAGGCTCTTAATAAAGAAATTATAAAGGTTAAACATAATAAGAAAGGCTTGAAGAAATAGAAATAGGTGAAAATATCAACTTTACTCAAATTAACTCAATAAAATTCTAACGATTGTGGGTAGATGGGGGTGGGGGAGGGATGACACTTTTTGTAACACTCAAATGGAGGAATATCTATGGCAAACGCTAAGATTTTTATATTTTAAAAATGGGGTATAGATCTATATATTGCCAAATCTTAAAACATATTGCAAAGCTATAATTCAAACAGTGGTGTTGACACAAGAATGGATGGATTAAAAAAAAAAAAGAAGAATGGATGGATAAGTATCAGTGGAATAATTGAAAGTTTAGAAACATCCTACATACTTAAAAATTAACTGTGTGAGAAATGTGGCATTTCACTTTTGAGGGGAAAAGGATAAATTCTTCAATAAATTGGGCAGGGGAAATTAGTTACCTTGGGGGAAAAAAGTAAAACTAGGGATTTATTTAAAGCATCATCAAAATAAATATAAGAACTTGTCAAATGACAAAACTAAGACAATTTAGTAATGAGTTTGATGTTCTTTATTTAAGGGAAAACAATTCATGAATTGGGAGAGTGTAGTGCCTCACAAGCGGTGAACATTCTTCCCAAGGGATTTGGGGCAAAAGCGAGTTTTATAGAGCATTAGAAGAGGCAACGAGGAAACAGGGCATGATTGGCTAGGAGGTCCTGTTTTCTAGGGTAAGGTGAGCCAGCTTTAACTGAGCTGGAGGACTGTGATTGGTGTAGTTAGGTTTCCTAGACAGCGAGGTGTTTCCCATAAGTGCAGGCTGATTTAGGTTTAGATTTGTGATGTAGGCCAGGCCACTGGGGCAACCTCCATTTGGTGGGTCCCAACATACAATTTAACTTTTTCAAACCCAAAGAACTACAAAGAAATATCAACACCCCCCCAAAAAAAAAAATCACAAGAGAACTAAAAGAAAACGCAGGTTATTTCAGAGGAGAAGGCCTAGAGCTTAAGGCATAGGAAGAAACAAAAGGCCAGGATGAGTATATATATTTTAATAAATATGCGAGACTTAGACATCAAATATCACCAAAAGGGAAAATGACAAATTGGAGAAAATGTTTTTAACAAACATGGTAAAGGTTGATCTTACTATATAGACCTATTGTAAATCAATACATGTTATAAAACGCTAATACCTGAAATGCAGAAAAGGATGAACAGGCATGCATGATAGAAGAAATTCAGGGACTTCCCTGGTGGTCCAGTGGTAAGGAATCCACCTTCTAATGCAGGGGACGCAGGTTCGATCCCTGGTCAGGGAACTAAGATCTCACGTGCCACAGGGCAATTAAGCCTGTGTGCCGCAACTACTGAGCCCAAGCACCTCAACTAGAGAGCCGGTGTGTCACAAACTACAGAGCCCACGTGCTCTGCAGCCCCTGCACCACAACTAGAGAGAAGCCCACATGCCACAACGAAGATCCCACGTGCCTCAACTAAGACCCAATGCAGCCAAAAATAATAAATAAATATTTTTAAAAAGAAAGAAGAAATTCAAATGGACAATTATCATTTTTTAAATGCTCATACTAGTAAAGACATTAAACATGTTTTAGAAACAAGGTATATCTTTGTCAAGAATTTTTAAGAACACAATACACAGGATTGACAAATATATAGTGTTGGTGGGAATATAAATTAATACCATCTTCTGAAAGACAATATCACTCAAAAACCTTAAAAATGTATCATTGTGGGCTCCCCTGGGGCGCAGGGGTTGCGAGTCCGCCTGCCGATGCAGGAGACACGGGTTCGTGCCCCGGTCCGGGAGGATCCCACATGCCGCGGAGCGGCTGGGCCCGTGAGCCATGGCCGCTGAGCCTGCGCGTCCGGAGCCTGTGCTCCGCAAGGGGAGAGGACACAACAGTGAGAGGCTCGCGTACCGCAAAAAAAAAAAAAAAAAGTATCATTGTACTCATCTGCTCACGGGCCCAGCCACTCCGCGGCATGTGGGGTCCTCGTGGACCAGGGCACGAACCCGTGTCTCCTGTATCGGCAGGCGGACTCGCAACCCCTGCGCCACCAGGGAAGCCCCGAAAGATTTTTTTACAAGGGGTTTCATCAACAAATGCTCTTTTATCATAGTGAACTATTAGAATAGGGACTGGTTAAATAATAATTTGGCTCTTACCATTTTTTAAGAGAATGAATAATGACTTAAGAAAATGTTCACAAGACATTAAGTGAAAAAGGAGATTAGATTATGATCCCAATTGTATATTACATTCACACACAAACACAAAAGAAACAAAAAAGAAGTCCGTAAAAATATTAACTGTGTAATCAGAGTGGTAGGATTATGGGTAATTCTAATTAACTTTTTATTCTAGTATATCTGAATTTTCTAAATTTCTATAAGAAACATGCATTACTTTCGCAAAAAGGAAAAAAGAGTGAACGTTATTTTTAAGTAATCACCGATATATTTACTGGAGTGGCCTTCCATTGAATAACAATTCACAGTGTTGTTTTGTTTTTGGTTTGGTTTGGTTTCTTCATAGCAGTATTATTTCTTTCTCAGGCTACACCAAAAGAGGACAGACCTTTATTATTCACTGATTTGGAGTCTTCTTTTCCTAAACTTCAGCTCTCAGATATCTGGAGTTCCGATAGGTGAGAGGGAGACAGAATCTTGGGGCTTTTCTACCAGGGTATTTTAAGAAGATACTAAACATCATTTGTATTCTGCAGTCCTTTTTGTATCATTCTCAGGAGTCTATCATTTTCCCAGTGTCTCTGAAAGATAAAAACGTGTTGCACTGATGGTTTTGGTAGTGAGTCCTGTCCGCAGGTAGCAATGATGTTGGTGCCCTCAGCAGAGGAAGCTTCCTCTGGTGCACAGCAGGGGAACAACACAACTGGAGTTACTTCTCCCACCCACTCCATTCCCAACTAAGCTAAGAAGTATCCATTCATTTATTCATTCATTCACTCAAAAAGTAAAACTGTATCAAGTGCTTACTGTGAGCTGATTACCACCCTCCCACTTCCAATCTCTGAAGCTCACAGGTTCGGAACCAAAGATTTAGAGCAAGGCCATCCTACCTCAAACTTTACCAGGTATAAAATGAGAAAAAAAAATTTTTTCTCTGACTTTCCAATCTTCCACAGAGGACAAATCAATCTAATATTATAAACTGCTCACTTTAACTTTCCTTTGTCTTTTTTTTTTTCCATAGGCTATAAGCTCTCACATTAAAAATATATTTATGGTGAAATGAACGTGTTCTCATCCTAGTCCTAGGCCTTGTTCTCCTCCCCAAGGATAAGCAGCACCTTGTGTTTCCTTCCAGAAGTGATCCACACACTTACCAACATGAACACCCATGCCTTTCCCCCCTTTACACAAATGGCAGCATACGGAATGCATCCTTCTGCACCTTCTTCTTCCCTCTTGGTTGTTTCATGGCAGTGCCTGCAGAGCTGCACAGTTATCCCATAGTCCCATAGTATGGATCCATCATGATGTATGTAACCAGTCTTCTTTTGCTGGATACTTAGGTTGTTTCCAGTCTTTTGCTGCCATAACCACACTGCAGTGAATATCCTGGGTGGCAGGATGGTCAGTGACATAAATTCTTCAGGCACTCAGCTTTACAGGTCCTAAGCTGAGGCAAAGACTTTGAGTAGTATTTCCTTAGGGTCTTAATGGTTTGCATTGCTCCATTTAGGACCAAAGGCATGAAGCCTGGCTCAGTTTATAGGGACAGAAGGAAGACATCTGGGCTATAAACTTTGAGACATAAGCCTTGTTTACCACTTTGGTCTTTAACCAAAAACCAAGTCAACCCCGTTAACCTCTTTCTAGCTCTGTGCTCTACATAGTCTAAAGGACATTGGCCAAATCCTTTATGATCCTTGATTAGAAATTCTTGAGATATATTTCTACAGATTAGGTCTGAGACCCCAGCAGGAAGACTTTTAAAAAGCAGCATTTTGCAAACAAAACTCAGAACCTAGGATATTTATAAAGCTGGTCCATACTACTTTTTTCAATTAAAAAAATAGTATGAGGGGACTTCCCTGGTGGCGCGGTGGTTAATTTAAGAATCTGCCTGCCAATGCAGGGGACACGGGTTCGAGCCCTGGTCCGGGAAGATCCCACATGCCTTGCAGCAACTAAGCCCATGCGCCACAACTACTGAGCCTGCGCTCGAGAGCCTGTGAGCCACAACTACGGAGCCCACATGCCAAAAATACTGAAGCCTGTGTACCCTAGAGCCCAAGTGCCCCAACAAGTGAAGCCACCACAATGAAAGCCCGCACACCACAACAAAGAGCAGCTCCCACTCGCTGCAACTAGAGAAAGCCTGCATGCAGCAGTGAAGATCCAATGCAGCCAAAAATAAATAAATAAATACATTTTAAAAAATAGTATGAGATCAAAAAGGCACAAAAGGAATAAGAAAAAAAAAAATTTCCCTCTCGCTGGGCCAGTTCCTGGGTTGAGTTGTACAGGCTCAAGCTCAGGAGGGCCTTGTGCTTGACTTTAATGTTCTACTGTCACCACCTTGAAATTCTTAAGAGTTTTGTCTTTGAACCTGTGTTTTGTAAACAAAGTCCAGGAGGACAGAGGAGCATGCGTAGGAGCAGATGACATCTGTGACATAGGTGTCTGCTGTTCCTTGCTGCCCCATGAGCATGGAATTCTAGTGGACCTCCTAGGCCTGGGAGTTTAGTGAAATCCAAAGAAGTAGAAGGTAAGCGTGTTACCTCTATACCTGGAGGGCAGGAGGAACTGACAACCCTGAGAGCCTATACTTGCACTGCACTAGACTTGCTCTGAATGCAAAAAGAAGGTGTGACCATTTCCTAAAGGCTGCTGTAAACAAAATACCACAAACTGGGTGGTTTAAAACAACAGAAATTTATTCTCTCACAATTCTGGAGGCTAGAACCCTGAAATCAAGGTGTCAGTGGGGCTATGCTCCCTCTGAGACTCTGGGTAGAACCCTTCCTTGCCTCTTTGAGCTTCTGGTGGTGGCCGTCAATCCGTTGCTTGCGGCTGCATCACTCCACTGTCTGCCCCTATCTTCACAACATTCTTATAAGGACAGTAGTCAGCCATCTAGGATTAAGGGCTCACCCCACTCCAGTAGGATCTCATCTTAACTAACTATATCTGGAATGACCCTGTGTCCAAATAAAATATTAGGACTTCAACATATTTGGGGGGGAGGACACAATTTAACCCATAACAGAAGGCAATAACATTCTGAGAAATATGAATGACCCAGGAAGCCTATCACAGCCTTTCTTACTGGTGTTGCTTCCTTGTATTAAGCTATCATGTATCATGACACAGAAGGAAAGGAAAAGGTGGGGCAACCTGTCATTCCTTTTCCTTTCCTCTCTTCCCGACTCATGAGTGAGCCAGAGGTAGAGAGTATTGATAAGATGTGCACATCTCAAGAAGTTCATTGCAACAATATTCACAATAACCAAGACATGGCTAAGTGCCCATTGATGGATGAATGAATAAAGAAATTGTAGTATATATACAAAATGGAATATTATTCAGCCTTAAAAAAGAAGGGAATCCTGTCATGCATAACAACATGGATGAACCTGCAAGGCATTAAGCTAAGTGAAATAAGCCGAACACAAAAAGACAAGTACTGCATGGTATCACTTACACGTGGAAGCTAAAAGACTCGAATTCATAGAAGCAGATAGTAGAACAGTGGTTATCAGGGGTGGGGAGCTGGGGAAAACGGGGAGTTGTTGGTCAAAGGGTACAAAGTTGCAGTCCTCTAAGATGGGTAGGTTCTGGGGATCTAATGCACAGCATAGTGTCTGTAGATAGTAAAACTGCATTTTAGGGACTTCCCTGGTGGCCCAGTGGATAAGACTCCATGCTTCCAAGGCAGGGGACACGGGTTCCATCCCTGGCCAGGGAACTAGGATTCCACAAGTGGAGGGGCCAAAAAAAAAAAAACACAACAACAACAAAAACAAAAAACAGGTAACTATGTACAATGATGGGGTGATGGATATGTTAATTAGCTCAACTGTAGTAATCATTTCTCTATGTATATGTATGTCAAAACACATGTTGTACACCTTAAATGTATACAATTTTTATTAGAAAACAGAAACAAAAAACCCAAAACAAAAGCAAAAAGGAGTGAAATTAAAAGTTGCATTAGTTGTGTGCAGCATTTCCACTGCTATTATATAAACTAAATACATATGAACATAAAAACTGTGAAATATGAATTGTGTGATTTCAGGGATCCTGCATATGAGTTAAATACTTTTGCATTGAAAAGTGGCAATGCACAATATAAAGATGAATGATAAAACTCACAGTAATATTTAAGTTTTTCTTTTCTTTTCTTTTTTTAAATTTTTGGTCATGCCATGTGGTTTGTGGGATCTCAGTTCCCCGGCCGGGAACTGAACCCACGCCTTGGGCTTTGGCAGTGAAAGCACAGAGTCCTAATCACTGGACTGCCAGGGAATTCCCAGTTTTTCTTTACTTAGAACCTTAAATAGCAAATAAAACAATGACAAGTTGAGAGATGGCAGAAGAAAGGAAAAAAACTTTATATTTTAATAACTTTAACAGCACTTTTCCCTGCTTTTTGAACAAGGAGCGCCATGTTTTCATTGAGCACTGGGCCCTGCAAATGGAGCTAGCCCAGCTCCCACCTCTGGTACCTCTGAACTCTACCCCAGAGGAAGCCCATTGCCATGGTCTGAATGTTTGTGTCCCCACCATCTCCTAAATTCATATGTTGAAATCCTAACACCCCAAGGTGATGCTATTAGGAGGTGGAGGCTTTGGGAGACGATTAGGTCATGAGGGTGGTGCCTTATAAAAGAGACCCTGGAGGGACCCCTGGCCCCTTCCGCCATGTTGAGGACACAGCAGGAAGGTGCTGGCTATGAACCAGGAGGTCACTAGAATGTGACCATGCTGGCACCTTGTTCTTTGTGTTCCCAGCCTCCAGAACTTCTGAGAAATAAATTCCTCTTGTTTATAAATGACCCAGTCTGTGGTATTTTGTTATAGTAGCCTGAATAGACTAAGACACCCCTTTATGTTTCCTCCCAAAGATATTCTATACCTTATGATTCTTAATCTGAACTCACCTATCCCCCTCCATGGGCAATCCTTGGGGCAAAAATTTCCCCTTCTCCCCACCATTACAATTTAGGCTCCTTGAAGACAAGGACAGTGCCTTATGTAAAGGAGGTGGTCCATACAGTTTTCCTGCATTAATAGATAAATGAGGGACATATGGGCCGCAGAGCTAATGGAGTCTGAAGGAATCAGCTGGCTCAGACTTCAGCTTGGTAAGGCATTATCCCCAGTTTTCAAATGAGACTCAGAAAGTTGTAAGACCCTGGACACTTATGCTCTCTGGTAGTAAAAAGGAGGAACTACTGTTTCCTTAAAAGACTGTTGTGACTATGAAAAGGAGAAAGGTACATGGAAGTACAAACTACTCTCTAATATGTGTCACTCAAAACATGCCAGAACCTTTCTAGGACATTGCTTTTTTTTTTTTTTAATATTAATTAATTTATTTGGCTGTGCCAGGTCTTAGTTGCCATGTGCCGGTTCTTCATTGCGTCACACAGGATCTAGTTCCCCGACCAGGGATCAAACCCGGGCCCCCTGCAGTGGAAGGGTGGAGTCTTAACCGCTGGACCGCCCGGGAAGTCCCAGGACATTGCTCTTTAGAGCGTAAAACAAGTGCTGTGTAAACTCACTGTGGGGAGTTGGCAAGCAGCTCTCCTTCCACAGGGCTCAGTTTCTCCTCTGTCAAAGGAGGGGATGGGATTAGATCCCCAGGGTGGGAAACAAACCCAGGGGGACCAAGGGGTCAGGAAGACAACGTGAGAGAATCTTGCTGGGTGGAAGAAAGCTCTCACAGCCCTCCTGTGTAACTTCCCTACCCCCAGTCCCCACTCTGAAGGAGACACAGGGATAGAGAAGTACTCTTCTCTGTGAGGAAGACAACAGCACCTCCTAATAGCATGTTCAAGGGCCATGCAGCCGAGGCGCCGGGGGACAACAGGGAGTGGTGAGGATTGCGGTGAACCAGACAGCTCATGGCGCATCCCAAGTGAGGCACCCGCTGTCCTGCTCTGATTGTTCCAGCTCCAGAGTTTGGGTCCATTATTCCCAGTTTGTTAGATTTCTCAGAGAAAGAGGAAACCAAGATATCTCCTGATTTTTAAGATACTGGCTTTTTTTCCTTTCCTTTTCTTTCTTTTTTTTTTTTTTTAATGCTTATGGCCACCCCCAGCATCAGACCCATTTTGTGAACGCTGGACTAGGTGTGTGATAAGGAGCATTCCAGCCTGACTAGGAGTCTGTGGGGAACAATGGAACAAGAGCCTAAGAGCTCCCCAGACTCCAGGAGGAAATAAAAGCAGCCATTAACTTAAAAGCCCCTGAGCCTGCCAGACGCCCCTCCCCTGACAGACAATGAACAGGAAGGAAACTGAGACTGGACAGTAAAAAGCAACCAGACAAGCCTGCTGGGGCCTGCCGGTAGGACCCTCAAGCTGAGGAGGTCCTCACCGCCAGCAGCCGGCTGCTGATTTCCTCAGGCCACGGGATGCCAAGAGGTCACCTTCTATGAGGGGCTTCCACAGCTTGCAGGTGTGCAGAGACCCAGGCTTGAAGAGCCAAGAATTAGGGCAGCAGCTGCTCAGCTTGGGGGGCCTGAGGCTGGGGGTTAGGGGAGGGCGCTGGGTAATCTTCTATTTTGACATGTTTGGATTACACGGGTATCATTCTCCTTGTAACACTATTAAAACTTGATTAAAATATGTTGAAGATCCTGAACAACCCCGCTCTCCTACCACCATTAGGCAACTGTGTGATATCAATGTGATGGTATCTGGGGCTGGGCACATGGAAGGTGGGGGGCATATACCCTGAGAAAACCATAATTCAAAAAGAGTCATGTACCAAAATGTTCATTGCAGCTCTATTTACAATAGCCAGGAGATGGAAACAACCTAAGTGTCCATCATCGGATGAATGGATAAAGAAGATGTGGCACATATATACAATGGAATATTACTCAGCCATAAAAAGAAACGAAATTGAGCTATTTGTAATGAGGTGGACAGACCTAGAGTCTGTCATACAGAGTGAAGTAAGTCAGAAAGAGAAAGACAAATACTGTATGCTTTATATGGAATTTAAGAAAAAAAAATGTCAAGAAGAACCTAGGGGTAAGACAGGAATAAAGACACAGACCTACTAGAGAATGGACTTGAGGTTGTGGGGAGGGGGAAGGGTAAGCTGGGACAAAGTGAGAGAGTGGCATGGACATATACACACTACCGAACGTAAAATAGATAGCTAGTGGGAAGCAGCCGCATAGCACAGGGAGATCAGCTCGGTGGTTTGTGACCACCTAGAGGGGTGGGATACGGAGGGTGGGAGGGAGGGAGATGCAAGAGGGAAGAAATATGGGAACATATGCATATGTATAACTGATTCACTTTGTTATAAAGCAGAAACTAACATACCATTGTAAAGCAATTATACTCCAATAAAGATGTAAAAAAAAAAAAAAAGAGAGAGACCAGGTCAGAGGCTCCAGGTGGAGGCGGTGGAGGAGGTGAGAAGGGGCCAGACTGAGCATATTTGGAAGTCAGAGCCGACAGGATCTGTTGATGGAACAGATGTGGAGTGTGAAAGAGGGGAATCAAGATGACCCCAAGGTTTTAGGTCTGAGCGCCTGAAGGTGGTAGTTCTCATTTCCTGAGACCTTAATCCCATGACCCAGGACATTTTTGATGTCTTGCCCTCCCCTGACCCTGGCCTCTCTACCTCCCGCCAGCTCAGTGCTTAAATCAGGGCTCTGAGAGAGACCGCCCAGACTGCAGTCTTGACCTTGCTTCCTTCTAGTCGATGATCTCAGGCAACTTACTGAACCCCATTTGTAGAATGGGGATAATCAGGGGTAGCTCCTTTATAGAGTTATATGAAGACCAAATCATATCATGCGTGGTATGCAGAGGGCACTGTGAGCCCTAATGACTATATAATCATGGAGTTGTAATCACCTGAATGCAGCTTTGTATTCTGCTGCTTCTAAGCCCCAAATTATCTCATGAGCATTTTTCAGGAGATAGCTCAAAAATATCTTTCAAAAATATTTTCAGGGAGTTCTCTGGTGGCCTAGTGGTTAGGATTCTGGGCTTTCGCTGCAGTGGCCCGGGTTCAATCCCTGGTCAGGGAACTGAGATCCTGCAAGCCACACAGTGAGGTAAAAAAAAAAAACAAAAAAAGGTAATATTTTCAGTGGCTGCATAATATTCTCTCATGTTGCTAAATCATTTATTTAACCAGTCTTTTATTGTTGGATATTTTAAAATACGACTGAGAGTTATTGGTAACACATTGTGTTTTATCTGTGCATTATAAATAAAATCCTAAAAACATACTTTTTTTTTTTCCTGCGGTACGCGGGCCTCTCACTGTTGTGGCCTCTCCCATTGCAGAGCACAGGCTCTGGATGCGCAGGCTCAGCGGCCATGGCTAACGGGCCCAGCCGCTCTGCGGCATGTGGGATCCTCCCGGACCGGGGCACGAACCTGTGTCCCCTGCATCGGCAGGCGGACTCTCAACCACTGCGCCACCAGGGAAGCCCAAACATACTTTAAAAAAAAAAAATTTTATTGGGGTATAATTGATTTACAATGTTGTGTTAGTTTCAGGTGTACAACAAATTTTAAGTGCTTTACATGTAATAAGTCATTTTTTCCTCATAACAATCCTATAAGGTACTATCATCATCATCCCCATTTTCAAGATGAGAGCATGGAGGAACAGCAAGGTCAAGATCACAAAATTAAGTGGAAGAATTAGAACAGAACCCAGGCAGCTTGGCTCCAGAATCTACATTCAGAACCACTACACCAGCCTCTCGGGGGCACTAACCTCCTACGGATGCTAATACCCAGCTATTATATCATATTGAAGTAGACTGGACCTTCTCAGATCAGACCAGGCAGTGGATGCACCTGGAGGGCTTGTTAAGCAGATGGCTGGCCCCACTCCCTGGGTTTCTGAATCCCTGATAAGAAGGGGTGGGCCCGATCGTTTGCATTCCCAACAATGCCCAGGTGATGCTACTGTGCTGGTCTGGGGATCCATCAGTCCCAAGTCCATTCCCCTCTCTCTTTCATAAGCCACCACTTCATACCTTTTCTCAGCCTCCAACACTTTGTCCCCATCCTCACTCTTGACTGATGACCTTCCTTCTACCTCACGGAGAAAATAGAAGCTGTCAGAAGGGAACTTCCACAAGCTGCCCCAGCATATTTCCTCACCTTCCTGCTGCCCTCACTCCTGTTATTACAGATGAAATGTCTCTATTGGATCATTCCCATCAGTATACAAACATGCTATAACTTCTCCCAGCTAAAAAAAAAAAGTACTTTAAATCCCACGCTTAGCTACCTCTCTCTGCTTTACAACTGAGCTTCTCAAAACAGTGGTCTCTACTCACTGTCTCCAATTATTCACCTGGTGTCTCTTTTTATTTTCTAAGAAAATTTTGTGATAAAATACATAACGTAAAATGTGCCCTTTCAACCATCCTTTCAACCATTTTAAAGTGTATAATTCAGTGGCATTAATTACTTTCACCCTGTTGTGCAACCATCACCACTGTTTTCAAATTTGTTCCTATATATAGGAAATGCCAAAGAATCCAGAAGAAAGCTACTAGAGCTAATAGCCAAGCTCATCAAGGTGGCAGCTGCGTATTGTCTCTCGAATGATCCCCAACCATGTTTTTCCTCTATTTCTCCTCCCAAACTTCTCTTTCCAAATCTCCTCTGAGCTCCATCTCACTAAAGCAATGGTCAACACTCGATCCTAATTTAATTTTTCCTACTGCATCATCTGATATGATTGATCGTTTCTTCCTTTCTGTAACAGTATCTTCACTTGGTGCTACAGACTGAAGTTGTGTCTCCCACCCCCAAATTCATATGTTGAAACCTGATCCCTGATAGTATGGGATTTGGAGGTGAGGCTCATGAATGGGATTAGTGTCCATAAAGAAGAGACCCCAGAGAGCATCGTTGCCCCTCCACCATGTGAGGACACAGCAAGAAGACGGTTATCTATGAACCAGGAAGTGGGCTCTTACCAGACACCAAATCTGCCAGCATCTTGATCCTAAAGTTTCCTGCCTCCAGAACTATGAAGTATAAATTTCTCTTGTTTATAAGATACCCGTTCTATGGCACTTTTTTTTTTTTGCCCACGTGACATGAGGGATCTTAGCTCCCAGACCAGAGATGAACTCACGCCCCCTGCAGTGGAAGAGCAGAGTCCTAACTGCTGGACCATGTATGACACTTTGTTATAGCAGCCCAAATGGACTAAGACACTTGGCTTCCAGCCCCACGGTCCCTTGATTCTCTCCTACCTCTGTAGGAGAGAGCGAAAGAGACGAAAGAGGCAGAGGTTGGGGCAATGCAGCCACAGGTCAAGGAATTGCCATCAGCCCCCAGAAGCTAAAAGATGCAAAGAATAGATTCTTCCCTAGAGCCTTCAGAGGAAACATGGCCCTGCTGACACTTAGAGCTCAGACGTCTGGCTTCCAAAACCGTGAGAGAATCAATTTCTGTTGTTTTAAGCCACCAGGTATGTGGTAATCTGTTACAGCAGCCCTAGGAAACTAATAGAGTTGTCTAGTAGACATCTCCAACTAACGTGTCCAAAAACAAACTCTTCTTTTATTCACCTCCCACTCCCACCCATGAACCTGCCCCTCCCACAGTATTTCCCATCTCAGTAAAGGACAATTTCAGCCTTAAAATCACTCAGGCAAAAACCTTGGTGCCCCTATTGAGCCTACGCTTTCTATCACATCCAGATCATTGGCAGACCCTGTTGGCTGTACCTTCAAAAATAGATCAAAAAGTCAGATCACTTATAACCTCCTTCCTTGCAACCACCTGGGTCCAAGCCACCAGCATCTCTTTCTTGGGTTATGACAATCATCTCCTGTCTCCCTGATTTTGTCCTTGCCCTTTAAACTCTTCTCAAAATACTAGCCAGAGTGATGCTGTTAGAATCTAAGTCAGACTTTGTTACTCCTTTGTTCAAAACCTTCCAATGGTTTCCCACCTCACTCAACACAAAAGCCAAGTCCTTAGAATGCCCTACAAAGGCCCTTATGATCTGGGAACCTGCATCTCCCTGATGTCACCTCCTACTACTCTTCCCCTCCATCACTTGGCTCCTTGACCAACCATGTTGGTTCCCACCCAAGGAACTTTTCATTGAGAATGCTGGGGGTTTGGGAGGGGAGCTGATAGGATGACCAGGCTACATTTTGTGCCATTTGAGACTGTGGACATGAATTTAAAGTGAGATCAATTGACAGAGTGGTTTGTTCTCTTTAACATTCAGTTGCGGATGAGTGGATGGAGAAGGAAGAGGGTTGGATTTGGCCAGATTAAGGTTTTGCTAGGGAAGAATGATGGAGAGAGAAGAGGGAGGACATTATGGCCATTTGTATGAGGAAGTGATTATAATATTGGACCATGAAATCTAAGCTGGATAAGAAGGAATTAAGTCAGGCAATGCATATAAAGCACTTATTACAGGGCTTGGCACATTGTTAAGTCTCAAGAAGCATGAGCTCTTACTATCAGAAGCATTCATCGTAAGTACACTAAAAGAACTCTTAAACCTAAAAAGACCTGGCAAAATTAATAGCGGTACCACACTCTATCCCAGCACTTGTGATTAACTCTCAATCCCCATAAACAAGAGATGGCTTTTAAGATAGAGCGATAAAATTCAAGATAAAGATGATACTTAACAAATATGTATGTGTCTTGAGTATAAATAAATAAAAAGTATATTTTGGACTTCACTACCACCAGAGTGAAAAGTCATAATTGCTTTCTAACTCTAAGAATTTATAATGGGCAACATCCAAACATATCCTTCGATTTAAATACATAAAGATTTGTTACCCCTCCGAAGATTTCAGCCTGATGATACGGTGGTTTTCTCTTAGGGGTACGCTTCGTCTTACAAATTGTCACTGACTTGCTTTCAGTGATACATTAATGCTGACACAGAAAGTACCTTTTCATCTGTTACCCATATCTGCCGAGAGGAAAGCTGTGGTTGACTAATTGGAAGCACACAATCAAATGCATCAACTTCATCAATGTGTTCTGGGTACCCAAGGCCATGGCCCATTTCCCGTCAAACTTAAATATTATTCAAAGATTTGGCTAAGAAAAACATACTATTTCTGTGTTCACACAAATAGAGATGTTAATGAGTAGAATGTCAAAGTCACATATATTTTAAAGATTAAAACATATCAGCAGAATTCAGGAGCTGGGCCATGGAGCAAAAACTCAGCAGATGGGTACTGTGATAGGAGGCTCCGTCTGCCAAGGTCCTGCTAATTTAGGATTAAGACGAACCCTCTGTGTCGGCACTGTGGTAGAGGACATTTCTGTGCTAAGCACCTAGGTGGATGGGGTTGCCCGCTACTAAACGAGGGACCTGGGGTTGGAACCAAGGGTTGGATGTTCAAGTCTCTGGTTTTACACTTCTAACTGCGGGAGCCTCAGTTTCATTATCTGAAATGGATGTGGTAACTCCAAAATGCCTCAATTCTATCGTTCACGTTTTGACATTTCTAGTATTGAGAATGTGTCTCAAAATTAACCCATGTGAAGGGGTAGTGTTTGTCTTTAAGTGGATAAAGAGTAACGCGGAAGGCAATTCTTTTTCTGGGTGTTGATTTAAAATGTAATGAAGCAGAGAGGCCCCAGCTCATAAGGCTGCTGTGAGGATTAAGTCAGCGGAAATGAGATGCTGTGGGTAAAGCATTTAGGGGAGCGTCTGGACCTGGGGTGGAGGGGGGTGCGGAGGAGGGGCAGCTGCAGCCCTCCGATGTCCCCCTTCCCAGCCCAGAATTCTGCTAAGATTTCCATGTCACCTTATCTGCGCAAAGACCTGGCAGAGCAAGACAGAAAAAGAAGAGGGAAAACATCCCTCCCCTGCTCTGCAGGGTTACTTCTTATCTATAATTTGTTCTAACTAGGTTCAAGGACTTGGATTTCTCTGATGCTGTTTCCTGCCCCCCTCCCTTTATTTTGTTAATCACTATGAATCCGATTTCAGAACACTGTCAGATTTGGCTCACCCGTTCAACACCTCTGCAGGGGGACCTGCAGCCTGCATTTATTTCCTGTTTACATGCACATCATTTATGTAAAACCATTGTTCAAAACACTCCAGGGGCTCTCCATCTGCATGTTAAGCCCACGTCGGGTCAATGGCCCTTAATGCCATCCCTGATCACCCCGCCATTGTTTCTCTAGCCACGGGGGCCCCTTGGCTGTACGCACGCACCCTGCGAGCGGCTATCTCAGGCCTTTGCGTTTATTGTTCCCTCCGCCTGAAATGCTCCCCCTCCCCCTCAGCACCCTCAGACAGTCGCATCTCACTATCTGAGGGTCTTTACTCAAGTGCCACCTTTGCAGTGACACCTTTTTTTTTTTTTATTCGGTACGCGGGCCTCTCACTGTTGTGGCCTCTCCCGTTGCGGAGCATAGGCTCCGGACACGGAGGCTCAGCGGCCATGGCGCACGGGCCCAGCCGCTCCGCGGCATGTGGGATCCTCCCGGACCGGGGCATGAACCCGTGTCCCCTGCATCGGCAGGCGAACTCTCAACCACTGCGCCACCAGGGAAGCCCCAGTGACACCTTTTTTGAACACCTTGCTGAAGTCGTAACCCACCCCTAACAAGCCCCCTACGCTCTCTCCTACTTTATTTTCTCTCCATAGTAGTTGAGACCATGCAACATACTATTTTACCTTTTTACCTGGTTTATTGCCTCTCTCTATTAGAGTATAAGTTCCATGAAGGCAGGAATCTTTCTCTATTTTGTTTGCTGCTTTATCGCCACTGTCCAGAGCAGAGCTAGCACATATAGGTACTCAGTAAGATCTAGTCTTTATGTATTTAGCATATCCCTTCTTTAAGTTGGAATTGAAACAGGAGGGAAGCGGGCAGGGCACAACCTCTGAAAGAATGACATAGCCCTTGAGGCTACAATATAACCTGGTTAGAACCAACTGGAATCAAGATGGCGGAAGATTGGACTTCCAGTAGACCTTGAGCCTCATTATATGCTTCTTGGAATACATTAGCATGCTAAATGACATACTCACAGGCACCATGACAGTTCCAAAGCTAACCAAAAAAGGTCAAAAAGTGGGCAGTGGCCCAGTTTCTGGAAATCTCCGCCCCTTCTCCAAAATAGTTGGAATAATCCTCGCACTTGTCAGCCTATGAAATTACCCAGACCATATTTCGGGGGCTTCTCACCTTCTGCGATGGCCCACACTCTGTCTGTGGCATGCGTTTCTCCCAGGACCATTCTTGCCTTTTGAGACAGACTGCATTCTGTCTATGGAATGTGTATCTCTCTAAATAAATCCACTTCTTACCTATCGCTTTGTGTCTCCCTGAATTCTTTCTGTGACTAGATGTAAAGAACCTGAGCTTCATTAAGTACTGAGACCAGGTGTGTGATCTCAATTAAAAGACAGTGGGTTCAAGCCACAGTCTAGGTTTTAGCTGGGTTCAAGTCCCAATCTGAGTTGTGTGGTTTCAGAACTATTGGGCCAAAGGGATGACTATTTTCTATAGTTCTTCACTTTAGTTTTTGCTTGTACCAGTGGTTTGCCCCTTTTAACTGCTGAGTAGTATTTCATAGTGTGGATGTACTGTCCTTTGTTTAACCATTTACCCATTGAAGAACATCTTGGCTATTTCCAGTTTGGGGCTGCTATGAATAAAACTGTTATAAACCATTGTGTACGGGTTTTCATGAGATCTTAAGCCTTCCTTTCTCTGGGATAAATGTCTAGGAGTGCAATTGCTGAGTTGCACTGAGTGGTAGTTGTATGTTTTCTTTTTAAAAGAAACTGCCAAACCATTTTCCAGAGTTGCTGCACCATTTTACATCTCCACCAACAATGTAAGAGTGATCCACTTTCTCCACGTCCTTGCCAGCATTTGGTATTGTCACCCTTTTTTATTTTAGCCATTTTGTTATGTGTGCAGTGATGCCATGCATTTAATTTGTATTTCTCTGATAGTTAATGATCTTGAACATCTTTTTTCCCTGCTTATTTGCCATCTGTATGTCTTCTTCAGGAAAACGTCTCTTTAGGTCTTTTGCCTACGGTCTGATTGGATTGCTTGCTTTTTTAATATTGAGTTTTAAAAAGTTTTAAAAATATATTCTAGATATAGTCTTTGTCAGATATGTGGTTTGCAAATATTTTCTCTCACTCTGTAGGTTGTCTTCTCATCCTCTTAACAGACTAAAAGTTTTTAGTTTTGATGAAGTCCAACTTAAACATTTTTCCTTTTAAGGTCATGGTTTGGTGTCAAGTCTAAGAACTCTTTCCCTAGTCAGATCCTAAAGATGTTCTTCTATGTTTTTTCTAAAAGTTTTATAGTTTGAGTTTAAATCTATGATCAATTTTGAGTTAGTTTTTGTATAAAGTGCGAGATTAGGGATTTCCCTGGTGGCGCAGTGGTTAAGACTGTGCTCCCAGTGCAGGGGGCCTGGGTTCATTCCCTGGGCAGGGAACTAGATCCCACACGCATGCCACAACTAAAAACCTGCATGCCTCAACTAAGGAGCCCTCAAGCTGCAGCTAAGGAGCCCGTCTGCCAGAACTAAGACCCAGTGCAACCAAATAAGTAAATAAATAAATTTAAAAATAAAAAAAATAAAAAATGAAGTGTGAGATTAGATTGAGGTTTTTTTTAAACCTATGGATGTCCAATTTGGAGCCTGCATTTTAACAAATCTTTAGAAACATCAAGGTCTGAGAACTTCTGGGGAGGGATTTGTGGGATTTACTTGGTGATGTGATGGTAAATGTTTCACAACCAGTTCTTGGTGAGGGAGGGGTAATTTCCACGGTATAAATACAACCTTTATAGCTGATTGCAAGCAACTGATATGATGCCCCTGAGCACAGAGTTGGGAAGAGATTCACAGAAGCACACCATTATGTAATATGCCCACACTTACAGGAGATGCATATGACCTCAGAAGTATAGATAATAATAAAATGTGGAAGGAAATGATGCGTTTTGAGTATTTATCAACTTTGTTTTAAATATAACTTATTTAATTTTAAATTTATTTCAAGAACTTTGGAGGTTCTAAGAGTTTACCCTACTTGCAAGCTACATTGTCAGTTTCATGGATGCTGGCAGAAGACATGAGACTCCTGGATTAGAGACAAAGGACTTTATTACTTACAGCAACTGCAGTAACTAGAGTGTCAGCATTACCTTGTACTAGTTCCCTGAGCCCCAATTCCCAAAGGGTGATGCAAAATGGCACTTATCCATGCAGTGGGTTGTATATAGGAGAGAAATTCTGCGTTTAGGGATCCGAATGCTAAGTTATCATCTTTTATAATGCTCAAAGGCAGACATTATCTTTATTACTCTGGACAATAAGAAAACTGCCCTTTTTATCTTGAAGGAAACACTATACAAACAAGTTTGAAAAGATAGTCCTGAACAAAGATATTCAAGTGCTTCCACTCACGGGACCAGCTGAAATGAGAGAGACTCATGAAGAATTGACTCCAAACAGCCTATATAATTTATTTTTTAATAATGGCTGTGTTTAACAACCAGCCCACAAAGTTCCTGAAAATGGAACAATAGGCCCTCAGAAGCCAGTACATTGGCTCCAGTACACCAATGTATTTCGAGGCAAAAAAAAAAAGGAAAGACTAAGGGAGAGATTCTCTCTGGATTGATTTCACCAGCTGGGAGCCCGGGAAGCCCCATCCATGGAGGAAGCTGTTTTAATGGTTTGTTTTCCAGAATGGTTATTATTATAATGGAAATTCTAATAATAGTTATTAAAGTAAAAATAACAACTACTCTTTGTTGCCTGTCAAGTACAGGTCATGCATTTTGGGGGCTTTTTATCTCATTT
Source organism: Stenella coeruleoalba (assembly GCF_951394435.1). Taxonomy (NCBI): domain Eukaryota; kingdom Metazoa; phylum Chordata; class Mammalia; order Artiodactyla; family Delphinidae; genus Stenella; species Stenella coeruleoalba. The sequence continues at coordinate 136,564,525 of NC_137148.1, forward strand.
AATCCTCGAAATTACCTACGAAGTAAGGAGATTATTACTATCCTCATTTAATAAATGAGAAAACCAAGACTCCTAGAGGTCAAAGAAAAAAGCTGGGCTGGGATTGAGCTTGTCCAGCAAACTCTAGCTCTGAGGAGTTGAGAACTCACAGTCTTTTTTTTTTTCTTTTAATAAATTTATTTATTTTATTATTTTATTTTATTTATTTATTGTTTCTGGCCGCGTTGGCTCTTTGTTGCTGCACGCGGTCTTTCTCTAATTGTGGCGAGCAGGGGCTACTCTGCTGCGGTTTACGGGCTTCTCATTGTGGTGGCTTCTCTTGTTGCAGAGCTGGGGCTCTAGGCACATGAGCTTCAGTAGTTGTGGCACATGGGCTCAGTAGTTGTGGCACATGGGCTTAGTTGCTCCTTGGCATGTGGGATCTTCCCGGACCAGGGATCGAACCCGTGTCCCCTGCACTGGAAGGTGGATTCTCAACCACTGTGCTGCCAGGGAAGTCTGAACTCACAGTCTTAAAAGCAACTTTTCCACTCACGTCGACTGGCATTATTGAGACCCCACCTGCCTTCTCTCTGTGCCTCTCAGGAGCAGGGCTTTGTGGTGTCATGCTGGCAAGGGCCAAGGGCATAGATTTCTGGTCTCTGCTTGCCAGTGAGTTCCAGTGTGACCTTGGGCAGATTATTCATCTCTGCACCTCTATTTCCTCATCTGTCCAATGATGGATGTTCTGATGGTACTGTTCTGCCAGTCTTGCAGAGTTATCTGGAAAATCAAAGGTGCATCAAAATGGTCTGGGGTTGTAGTTTAGGTTGCATGACTTTGTACCAGCTATAAAATCTCTGCAACACCCCCCCCCCACCTTAAAGTTTCTTATGTGTATTATGGGGGCGGGGCATATGCGGTCACCATGAGGCTGTCAGATTCTGAGTCTATAAGTGAGATAATAGCTCCAGAAGGCTCTGGAAAAGGCAGAAAGCAACCCCCAGACATGAGGTATTGTTTTTCACTCTCTGCTGCCCCATTTCTTTCTAATTTCCTGTGGTTGTGCAGCCATCGGGCTCAGAGAGGGTCAGGTAAGCATTTGTGACCTGAGTCTTTGGACTGCAGGAGTGATGGTGGTTCAGGCAGGGCTGCTCTCCCTGGGGGCAGATAGAGACTCCCCCCACGTGCCAGGCAGGAGGTGTCTGAGAGGCGCAGGAGCCTTGGATATCGCCTGCCTCTGAGCCTCTCAGCTCAGAGTCTGTTCAGAGCTCCGTCTGCACCCCACCTGAGTTCCAGGCTTAGAGTTGCCGAGTGACTGGCTGGAGGAAGGCATTCTAAGCCCAGGGACCGCCAAGTACAAAGGCCTAGAAGGGGGAGTAAACTTGGCAGGTTTAAGTGGCAGCAGACCAGCCTGGCTGGAGAGGGAAAGGGGAGGAGGTCAAACATCCGTAACCTGCTCCAAGCAGCCGAACCCCCAAGAAGCCAAGGAGCCCCAAGGGGGCAGGTAAGGGATGTTCCCACTACTTGCAAATGCTCCGGGTGCTCTCGAATGTGTGGATCGGTCTCTGGTAACGGGCCGACAGCCAACAGCAGCTCTGGCTGTGCCCACCGAGATCACCTGACCTTTTCTCTTCCTCCTGTCAACTTGTTTGCAGGCTGGGTCTGAGCCAGAGGTGAGGGGGGCTGGCAGGGCTCAGAGATGTAGCCTTGAGGGCTTGCCTCTCCCTGCCCAGCCATTAGAGCCAACGCGATGTTACCAAGGCCCCTCAGCCTCCATCTGCCAGTTCCAGAAACCCAGTCCCCTGGGGGCAGGGGTAGGGCAGGGGGAGGCTTCTGGCAGCAGGACTGGTGAGTCCTAATATCACAGCCTATCTGAGAGGCACAGGAACTCATAACAGACTCACCTGTTTACAAAATTCCCAAAGTCCAGGCTGCACTCTGGGCTACTTACATCAGAATCTCTAAGGGGGGAGGATTTGAATATTTACAGCCCACTCAGGAGATTCCACTGTGCAACCCAGGCTGAGGACCAGGGCTGTGGTTCCTTGCAGCTCTCTGGGGCCTCTGAGTTCAGACAGAATTGGATTTGAACTCCAGCTCTCCGACTTCACCAAGTGACCTCAACCAACATTCTGAGCCTCCCTGAGCCTCTATTCCCTCCTCTGTAAAAAGTGCATCGTAGTAATACACCTACCTTATGCGTTGTCCTCAAGGCCAAAGGTATTAATCCATGATAAACACATGGCACAAAGGGTTCATTCCTAGTAAGAGCCCAATAAATGTGTTTATTGTTATTACTTTCCCAAGGTCAAGCACGCCATTAGAAAGCTCCTCTTTAGGTTAAGTTGAAATGTTCTTATGGCTGCAAGAATCATCTTCTCAAAACCCAAATTTCCTTGCATCACCCACCCACTTAAAATCATTCTGTGGTTTTCCTTTATTCTCAGAGTCAACAGAAGTTTTGAATTTGACTTAGCAGCCTTCAAGGCTCTGCTCCCTCACCTTCTTTTTTATTTATTTATTTATTCATTTATTTAATTTTTGGCTGCATTGGGTCTTTGCTGCTGCACGCGGGTTTTCTCTAGTTGCTGGGAGCCAGGGCTACTCTTTGTTGTTGTGTGCAGGCTTCTCATTGTGGTGGCTTCTCTTGTTGCGGAGCACGGGCTCTAGGCGCACGGGCTTCAGTAGTTGTGGCACGGGGTTCCCCCTCGCGGGCTCTAAAGCGCAGGCTCAGTAGTTGTGGCACGCGGGCTTAGTTGCTCCACGGCATGTGGGATCTTCCCGGACCAGGGCTCAAACCCGTGTCCCCTGCATTGGCAGGCGGATTCTTAACCACTGTGCCACCAGGGAAGCCCCCCCTCACGTTCTTATTTTGCAGTCTTTGCTCCCTTCACACCATGACCTGGGGGAGGGGACTCCTTTGATTTCCCGGACCTGCCCTGCTGGTCCCACCACCGGGCCTTTACATATGAAACTCCCATCACTGCGCCCCTGGAATGCCTTCCCCACTCTTCTTCCTGCTAACTTACCCTGCAGATCTCAGCTTGGTCATATCACTCTACCAGTAAAGTTCTTTACACTCTGACCAGGACAAATCCTCGCCTTGTCATTCTCATGGCACCATCTCACAGCTGACATTTTACATTTATTTCTCTGGGCATTTGTCCAATGCTCGTCACCTGTGTTAGACTCTAAGCTCCAAGAAGACAGAGACCATATCTGCATTTTGCTCACCCCAGCATCCCCGATGCCTAACTCACTGAGTTGAGGTTTGATAAATATCTATGGAATAAATGGCCCAAATTGGCCTCTTGATAAAGTCCACCTGTTCAAATGCGGCTCCTTGCAGCAGTCGGTGCCCTGGACTAGAGGACTGCCCTGCAGGGGTGGGCCGGCAGCTTCGGGACCCCCACTCTTCTCTCCTCTCCCTCCTTATAGAAGGTGGCTCTTCCAGACGTCCAGGTCCTCCTTAGACAGGTTCTGGTTGTACCACGCTTGGAGTGGGATTCAAAGTAGCCGATGGGGTGCTTTTCAAGAGTGATTTGCCCACAGAGTTCTGCCAAGTGGTGGGGCAGCTGAGAAGTGTTTCAGGATTTAATGCCCTCCTTAGCCTTTCACCTCTGAGGCCCTTGATCTCCATGTAATTAAGCTCATACATTAAATGCACTTTATGGGATGAGAAAGCCCCACGTGGAACATGGACTTTTCACACCAGGAGGCCATTTTAGGTTATTGTCAGCCTCAGCTTGAAAAATCGCTTGGGGTGGGGATGAATTGAGGTTGTGAGTTTACAAGGGCATCAGTGAAAATAAATACCAGAGATGAAGCTAAACTCTTCCTTCTTGTTTTTTTTTTTTTTCTTGGCCACGTCATGAGGCTTGCAGGATCTTAGTTCCTCGACCAGGGAATGAATCCAGGCCCACGGCAATGAGAGCACTGAGTCTTAACCACTGGACCGCCAAGGGAAGTCCCTTCCTTCTTGTTTTTAATCAGGGTCAATCTGAGGCAAAATGATAAAGTAGATGAAGAATATCTTTTCAAAAAAAGCGACTTGTGCTCACTTCGGCAGCACATATACTAAAATTGCAACGATACAGAGAAGATCAGCATGGCCCCTGCACAAGGATGACATGCAAATTCGTGAAGCGTTCCATATTTTTAGGCAGAGCTCCAAAGCCGTCGTCAGGTTTCTAACTGTGATGATGAAGCATGTTTACGTTGGTGAATTTGAAATCATCGATGATCACAGGGCTGGGAAAAGTGTTGTGAACCTCACAGGCAGGCTAAATAAGTGTGGAATGATCAGCCGCAGGTTTGATGTGCAACTCAAAGATCTAGAAAAATGGCAGAATAACCTGCTCCCATCCCATCCGTTTGGTATCATTGTACTGTCAACCTCAGCTGGCATCACGGACCGTGAAGAAGCAAGATGAAAACACACAGGAGGGAGAATCCTTGGATTCTTTTTCTAGGGATGTAATACATACGTGCAGATAAAATGCCTCAGAGGAAAAATAAATAAAAATTAAAAAGCAACTTGCCCAGAGCCATCTTTGGGCCCTTTCTGAGAAATTCTGTTTAGGCTTTTGTCTCCAGAGCAGGGAGAGGCCTGGAATTTTGCAGAGGTTATTAGGAGCCAATAAGTAAGCACCTACCCTCGTCCTGGCCTCAGCCGCTGCATGAGGAGCTAGGCCTGTGAGGGTAACTTCCATCTTACCCGCAGAGCTCCACAGCCAGCGCCCACCTGGGCCTGAGGACAGCTGTGGAAGGGACACCAGGAAAGGGGAAAATGAAGAAAAAGAAACACACATAGGCTCCAGCCCCATCAAAGAGTAGAAGCTGAGTCTTTTCCATTCTAGTTTTCCCCTCAGCCTGGCCCGGGGATTGGCAAAGCTGGCTGTACTTCACAGTTGGCTGTGGAGCTTGTAAAGGGCCAGACTCCCAGGTCCCATCAAGGGAACTAAAGGGCTGGAGGAGGTGCAGCTGTGTCCACACCCTTCTCTACCCTGCGAGCTACTGACTCCCCACCTGTCCTGGGGACCACAGGCGTCATCCCTGACCACAGTGAGGCCTTCAGAGATGTCTGCTGAGTTGAGATGAAATCTGTAATTGACTAGACAGGATCCTGCTTTGTGGGAGGGAAATACTTGGGACCCAAACCCCACCACATAGGAGTGCTTCCAAGTCAGAGCACTTGCCCACATTTCTCTGGCTCCCCTCCACAGGGGGCACACAGGGTGGTGGGGAGGGCCTACTGCCCACAGAGGGGCCTGCTCATGGCCAATGTAGCTGAAAGTGCAGCCTCTAGATGCACCCGCTTAGTTCCAGTCCCATTGCATTGACCTTTGGCATTGACCCAAGCTCTCTAGGACTCAACTTTCCCCATCTGTAAAGAGGGGATGTTGATCGTAGTAGCGGCTCACAGCGGTGTGGAGAAGCTGAGAAGAGACAATACACATAACACCCAGCATGTGACTAATGTTCAGTTAGATAATAATGTTATTATCTTCCAGCTCAGGAAACCTAATAACAGCAACCACTGATTGTCTTCAGTGGAAGCAGAGGGCCAGATGTGAACGTTCAATGCTTCAGAACATGCTGGCCTGATTCATCCAGCTGTTTTAATTTATGTTTCAGGAATTTCAGGCTCTTAGCTCTGCTTTGGAGACACAAGCATAAATGTTTAGTGCCAAAATGGATTCTGAGACCATCTGATTCAATCCTTCATTTCACAGATAGGGAAACTGAGGCCACCTGACGTGAAATGTCTTGGCCAAAGCCGCACAAGGAATCAGAAGAAGACAGAGCTGGGACTGGAACCCAGATTTCTTGTTTTCCTGGACAACTGCAGTATTCCTGCACTCTACCAGCTGCCTCTGTAATTTAGAATGTGTGTGAAATCCCTTTAACTGATAATGCTAGAAAGATGTGTGGTTCTTGTGTTCTTATTCTTTTTCTTTTCTCCAGCTGAGGGTCATGGTCGAATAATATCACGGATCAGAATCTCTCTTTCTCTCTCTCTCTTTTTTCCTTTGGCTCAGAATCTAGAAAACAGCCTGGAGAAGAAACCAGGGCAGATCTTCCAGCCTCTAAGCCTCAGGACTGGAGGTTTGTGTGGTAGACGTTTGCCCCCTAGTGGAATGAGTGAAGATGACAGGCAGGGAGTGAAGAAGCTTCTGCCTCCAGGACCTGGCTTCCCAGGGGTCCGATGCAGCTTGCACAGCCGGGCCTCCCTTACCTCACCCTAATGCCAGCACCGTCAGATCCCATCTTTACTTAAAATTATGATATTCTGTTCATCAAAACACTTTTTGGTATTAATTTTGATTTATTAAGACATTGAATTAAAATATTATTTATATTGATTATTTTGGGGGCAACTCCTTTAAATTTTGCACGTGAGGTGAGTGCCCCATTTGCCTCCCCCGATCGTAGTCTTTTTAAAATATTTATTTATTTATTTATTTGTTTCTTTATTTATTTTCGACCATAGTCTTAATCCAGAAGGCGGCCCTGGAAGAACCCGCAGATACCTGATGTGCTGACCCCCTCACTTGTCGGAGGTGCCCTGAGGCCCGGCAAGGGCTGGGCTGGGCCAGCCTGTTAGGGCAGTGTGGTCTGCTGCTTTTGCACTGAAATAATCAGAACTGCATATTTCCCAGGCTTTCTCCAGAAGCGAACGGTGACAAAGAACCTCTCCTTGCCCAAACCCTAGCCAGGCTCCTCTGAGCCCTCTTCTTTACTAGGCCTGTCAACCTGGGCCTATAAGGACTTGAACAAACACTAACATCGTTTCCAACAGCTCAAGGCCCTGTGACCCATGCCCCCCTTAAAGTGGCTGCCTGAAAACACTCAAGGCAGCCAAAATCATGTACTGTTTGTTCCAGCCAACATCTGAAGATAGCGCCCCTGTTTCCCAGTCTCTGTGGGAACGTAGTAACCCCATTTTGATAGAGGCCAGTTAGCAAGTCCATAAGGGCTTCACCTGGACCAGTCCCCTCCCCCTTTTCCCTGAGTCTACAGAGCCCCCAGTCAGCCCCATCCCCACTCCCTCATCCTCCCTTTAAAACACCCAGTCACCGCTGAACAAAGCAAAGTGAGCCCAATTCACATTGGACTCTTCCAATGCAGTAATATACTACAATAGTATATTACTGATTAAAATCAGTCCTTACCACTTTAACTAGTGTTCAGCTTTTCTTTGAAATTTATTTAATTTATTTTTGGCTGCTTTGGGTCTTGCTTGCTGTGCACGGGCTTTCTCTAGTTGCAGCGAGCGGGGGTTACTCTTCGTTGCGGTGTGCAGGTTTCTCATTGCAGTGGCTTCTCTTGTTGCAGAGTACGGGCTCTAGGCGTGCGGGCTTCAGTAGTTGTGGCTCACGGGCTCTAGAGTGCAGGCTCAGTAGTTGTGGCACTCGGGCTTAGTTGCTCCGCGGCATGTAGGATCTTCCTTGGCCAGGGCTTGAACACTTGTCCCCTGCGTTGGCAGGCGGATTCTTAACCACTACGCCACCAGGGAAGCCCCCAGTGTTCAGGGAAGCCCCCAGTGTTCAGCTTTGTTTCTCTTTGATAACGGCTGACTTTTGAAGAGTGTCCCTTATGAGAAAAGACCCTGGGGCCAAGGGCAATTTTATTGCACAAAGATGCGCTGAATTCTGGGTCTTCCTCAATGCCTAAAGCATGAAGCCCTAGGGAATTCCCTGGCCGGACTCAGTGCTTTCACTGCCAGGGCCCAGGTTCAATCCCTGGACAGGGAACTAAGATCCTGCAAGCCACGTGGTGCAGCCAAAAATAAACAAATAAAAATAAATAAATAAATAAAACTTAACAAAAGACAAAAAAGCATGAAGGCTTAAAGATAGGCCCTATTTGCAGGGGCCCACAGTAAGTAGCTAGACTAGGAGGAGGGTCTGGTGCCCCAGCATGTCTGGGAAGGCCACCTCGTTGGAACACCTTCCTCAACTGGGCCTACATCCTGCATCACCTGCTGGAGGACTCCAAGTACTCAAGGCACCAAGGCGTCAGCCACCCTCAGGAGTGTTAGGGGACACACCAGCCCTCCTCCTTGCCATCAACTGGCTACCAGAGACCCCCCTCAACTGTGTCACCTACTTCTGCCCACCTGCCACCAACCCAGCGCTCCCACCTCCCCACTTCCAGCAGTCCTGGGCCACATCCAAGGAAGACGAGACCCCAGAACTTGGTCCTGCAAGGCCTCTGCCTCCACCTGCCCGATCCCCTATAAAGAGTGCTAAGGCTCCCCCCACCCCATTATCCCCCCACCCCAGGATTCCCTGGCAGGCTGCCAAGGGGACATGGGTTTAGGTCAGGCCCAGAAGTGGCAACTACAGAGCTTCAGGGTCCTGCCCGTCTTGCTCAGGCTGCATTTATTACTGAGGTTTCACAGAGTTGAGTCAACTGCCTTCAAATGCTTGAATCCCTGGGGGCAGGAAGAGGAAGCGGCTAAAGGTGCTCTTTTTAAGAATGTAAAATAAAGAAGAAGAAAGGAAAAGACAAAAGAATTGTTCATAGACAAAAATGCCTCGAGCTCAGAAGCTGGCCCTTTCCTACAGGGGTGCTGGGCAGGACCCCAACCACACACTAATCTGCTTGGGCCCCAAACTCCTTCTTAGGTTTCTCAGACCCATCCCAAACTGATATGTTTTGTGGCCTAAAGAGAATGGAATTATTTTAAGTAAGCTCCATTTCATTTACGGAGGGGTTCACCCCTTCCAGGACCACCTCAGGCAGCGTCTCCTTTCCTTTCCTTTGCCCCCCAGCCCCACTTTTCCAGCTAGGAGACGGTCAACCCAATCTGCCAGGGACCTGCGGTTCCATCAGAAAGTTCTCTCCAGCAATCAACCTGGGAGGCTTCTCAGCACCAGCTGCTCAGATCCCTGCACGCTGGAAACCCTGGGGCGGGGGAAGAGATTCATCTGTACGCTACTCACGTCCGCCCAGTGGTTCTCAGGCATGCTGGGGTAACCCAAGTACCTCACTGATTGAGAAGCGGGCCCGCAGGTGATTTGTTACTAATAATGAAGGGCTTAAGTGTGACGTTGACTTGCCTCACGCGTGGAGCAGATTCAAGGTCATCCCTGTATGACTGTCACGCTCACGCCTGCTTTCTTGAGCTGAATGAACTCTTTGCCACGACCTGTGAGGTTCCGTGTAACCTTCCAGCCTCGCACCTCAGGTCCCTATCTCCTTTCTCACTCACCCATCCCTCTGGCCTTCAGCCAGTTCCGCAGGTGTGCCAAGCTCTTTCCTCCACACCTGCCGCTCTTTCTGCCAGGACACCCCTCCCCCTTTGCCTTGCTATATCTCCTGTTTTAGGGCCCAGCTTAAAAATTAACTTCTTCTTGGTACTGACTTGGAGGGGGCTTCAGAGAGCCTTGAGGAGTTGGGGGGGCTGGAGATATTCTGTTCTTGATCTACATGAAGGTGACAAGGTGTGTACATATGTGAAAATTCATTGAGCTGTCCATTTAAGATTTGTAGACTTTATGTAAGTAAACGCAAAAAGATGATATCTAAAAAAACAATTTCACCCTTTTCCCTGTCTCCTGTTCTTTCTATTACTCTCAACCATGGCATGTGCATCTCCATCTTGCCACAATAATTATACTATTTGTTGGTTTGTTTGTAAATTTTTTCTCCCATTAGAATGTAAGCCCCATGAGGAGAGAACCACAGTCTGTCTTGTTCACTGAGGTACCTTCTGGAGTGTAGCACAGTGCCCACCACATAGTACATATTAAGAAAATTAGCAAATGGATAGATGGAAGGATGAATAAAAAAGCTTGGATTTAATGATGGAGGAACAGAGGGGCAGAGGAGGTCGGCCAGAGGTTAGAAGCTCCCAACTTCCAGTTCCCAACAGACAGTTTAGGGGTCTTGCTCTGGAAGCCCAAGCTCAGAAGCTGGTGCCCTCCTCGGTGACCCAGCACTGGCCTGTCTACAACTCATTGGGGTTGTCCTGGTCGGCATAGATGAGGAAGCCCGTGAAGAGGCTGTCGGTCCAGTATGGGTCATAGAAGAGCCCATTCTGCTCTGAGTAGAAGATCTGCAGCCAGACCTCGTCACCCTGCTTGAGAGCCAGGATGGTGGAGCCTGAGGCCACATCGTGGTTGCCCGTGTTGGCGTCGAAGGTCCGGATGCGGTACTGGCCATTGTGCACCAGGCCGATGGCCAGGTGCTTGTTGGCCAGCGTGATATCGTAGGTGAAGTAGTAGATCCCTGGCACGCCGCAGACGAACTTGCCGCTGGACGTGTTGTAGTGGCCGCCCTCGTTCATCAGGATCTTGTCGAACTTGATGGGCAGCCGTTCCCTTGGGTAGCTCTTGGTCACTGCCACGGAGAAGGCCGACTTGGCGTGGCCACTGCCGCAGCTGCAGGGGCCTGGGAGTCCGGGCTCCCCTTTCTTGCCCTTGGGCCCCTTCTTGCCCGGTGTGCCATGCTTTCCTGGGGCACCACTGACCCCCTTGGGGCCGCGAGGGCCGGCCCGCCCAATGGCCCCTGCTTTGCCCTTTGGTCCTGGCTTTCCCCGGTTACCTGTCCGGCCAGGTGAACCTGGAAGACAGAGCAGCTGGTGTTACAGAGGGGACCTCAGAGAACTAGGCAGAGGCCGTTGGCCTGGGCTTTCCATCCTTAGAGCACAAGCCTTTGGATAAGGGAAAGAACATGAAGGCTGTGGAGTCGCATAGAAATGGGTGCAAATCCTGATGGTACAACCAGGGGCACTTCTCCCTTCTTATCTGGAAAATGCGAATGTGACACATACCTTCCAGAATCATGTGGATCAGGGCAAAAATAACTTGTAACAATTCACGCCCTCCCCTTGTCCTGCCTTCTAAGGAAGAGTCTGATTTGTCTGCCAGGTCAATCCTTCCCCCGGCTGTGCTGGTAATGGGTTGAGACAAGAATTGCAAGAAGCCTCTTGACTTCAAACCATTGACCTTAGTGAACTCCCTGCCCAGTGCCCAAGATCCCTGCCCACGTGGGCAAGGTTTTTTTCTTTTTTTTGCGGTACGCGGGCCTCTCACTGCTGTGGCCTCTCCTGTTGCGGAGCACAGGCTCCAGACGCGCAGGTCCAGCGGCCATGGCTCATGGGCGCAGCCACTCCACGGCACGTGGGATCTTCCCGGACTAGAGCACGAACCCGTGTCCCCTGCATCGGCAGGCGGACCCTGAACCACTGCGCCACCAGGGAAGCCCCAAGGGCAAGGGTTTTTACAGCAGCATTGCTTCCAATAGCAAAACACTAGGAACAACTAAATGCCCAACCAAAGGGAGATAATGAGAAAAATGATGGTCCATCCATTATGTGCTATTCTCTGCAGGAGTTTAAAAAATGAGGCAGATTTGCATGCACTGTTTGAAAACTTCTCTAAACTACACTGTGAAGAGGAACAAGCAGGTGGCAGAAACTTCTTTTTGTTCAGAGGAAACCACAACGCTATTTCTACACCCATTTAAGTGCCTGGCACATAGTAAACACTTGCTAAATACACTTGGTATAGCCTGCAGAACGTTTTCACAGTATTACATTTTCACAGTAATATGTGTCTGTAGAACACCTCTGGGTTTTTAATACCCATACTCTAATAATGTGCATTTCTCTCAATACAACATTTTTTGGCTGATGATTATGTGGGAAACATTTATATTTATGTCCCCCAAACTCAATACAACATTTTATACAAACTGTATCTGGGTAACGACTGGAGTCACATCCAAACACAATGGCGGTACGGTTGATACAACCGGCAGACTGGCAGAGCTGTGGGTAGATGCTTTGGAAAGCATGCCAGATGTCAGTCAGGGAGCCTGCTGCTGGAGGGGTTGCCAGGTGCTAAGCAGTGTCTTAGCATCACAGCACACAAAGCAAGTGTTCGTTAACCATCCTACAAACTGGGTGATCAGCAGGTAATGTTGCAGATATTTCACATCCTAACAAGGTACTTGGCTCCTTACTTGTACACATACAGGGATTTTTCTGTGCTTTAGAGTTTTGTGTTCACGTGTAATGCATTTAAATTTTTCCTATTTTAAGAAACAGGGAAATAGATTTCCAAATAGCATTTTCTCACTGAACATCTAGTTTCCAGGAACGGATTGCTTATGCTGAGTGCCTGGAAGTGTTTGGTATTATTATACATACATGTAAATATATGAAAGAGGCCAGGGAGGTTATACATTTAACCAATTAATAGTGGTTACCTTTGGAGGATGAAAGGAGGATGACGAGGGGTAAGAATTAAGAAGAAATCTTGCTTTATTTATACTGTTTGAATATATTACAATGAAAATGTATTTGTGTATTATACGTGTAATTAAAAATAAATAAAAGGAATGGGGGAAAAAATAAAACTAAGAAAGGTCAAAAAGCTGTTCTTTGAAAAAATGAAAATAAATGAAAGGTGGGAGAAAGGACCATGAGAAGAGGAGGAATAAAGACAGGGTCATTTTGGATTGGAGTTTTTTGGGAAGACAAATAGATAAGGAAGTTTTATGACGTGTTATGGTGTGTGCTTCCTTTTTGATTTCCTTTTTTGAGAAACTTCTGGAAAAGCTGACTTTTACTTGTCAAGACCTCTCTGGAGGTGGGTTTGTATGTGTATGTCAGGGGGAGGGTGGTTGGAGATTATCCTGTCCTACGACTGGTCCCAGGATGACCCAGCTTTATCTGGGTTATGTGTGTCAGGACTCTGCATCTCTCAACACTGCCTTCCTTGGTGTGTTGGCTTAATTCTCAGCAGAGACTCAATACATGGCAGAAGAGACAGCCAAAACAGCCCCAAACCTACATCCTCAGAGTTCTTAATCAAGGTGGGGAAAGTCAAGAGCAGAGATATCCTGTTTCTCTTAGGGTTCATAAGGATGATGGATCATGTCATAAAATGTCATGCAAACTCTGGCTGGCTCTGCTTGGAGCACACGCTCAGATCCCAACTGATCACTGTGGTCAGGAAATGGGAACTATGTTGTCCAGTGCCAGACATACTCTGACCCCCCTTAAGTCAAAGCCATTATCATTATTTTTATAGTTATTCTTCTGGAAAGGAGGTGCTTTTGGAGGAATTAATTTGATCTGGTAGGAAAGGGCCTGGATTTGGAGTCTGCTACCAGCCTGTGGTGTGAGCTCAGCAAGTCTATTAAGGGGCAACTACCATTTATTGTATGTCTACTCTGAGACAGGTGCTTCACATGTTATTTTATTTCATCTTCACTGCACCCGTGTGAGGTAGGTCCTGTTATAATCCCAATTTTAGAGAAGAGGACACTGAGGTTTGGAGACGGGCGAGGTAATTTGTCAAAATTGGTATCCAGGTTTGTTACAAAGTTTAAGTTCTTGCAGCTATGACGTGCTGTTCTCAACTTAATCATTCTGATTTTGTGTCCTCATCTGTAACATGGGGATAATAAGAATACCTCACCCATAGGATGGTATTGCTATACCAGCAAATGAGCGGCATACTCAAAAGTGCTTTGTCAATGTGAAAATGCCATACAAATAAAAATTATGATTTCACTAATGCTCGAAATGTACACTTTGGGATGCTGCTGACACTGAAAAGTGCTTGGTTACTGGGGTAAGCGTTCAGGATATAAGGAATGTCAAGGATGAGAAGGGCTGTAGACAGTATCCAACTTGTCTGCTACCTGCCTGGCACCCCTTCACCCCTGGCACCCTGCCCTTCACTACTTCATGTGGTCCTAGGGAGGCTGTCAGTCACAGTGGCCAACTGCCGTCACCACACACTCACACACACCAAGGGGTGGGCACTTGACCCAGTCCTAGCAAATGGTGGTACTTCACCTCCATAGTCAAAGGGATTGGTCCAGGATGCACATGTGATCAAGGAGACTCAGTCATCCTGAGAATTGCTCTGTGGATCAAGCCATGAGGAGGTAGGCTTGAGCCCACCAGTGGGCATTTCATAACTTCCAACATTTGTGAGAACAAAACCAACACACCGAGAGAAGCAAAGCCTTGACAACAATATTTGAGCTCCTAGACCCAGCTATTCCTGAAGCTCAGCTCTTGGACTTACTAGTTGTATGAGCCAATAAATTCCATTTGGGGCTATAAATCGGGTTTCTGTCGCTTGCGCCCGAAAGAGTTCTGAATAATATTTCAGGAGACTTGCTTAAAGTCACTCAGCAAATCAACGGTGCAGCTGGGGCAGGAACAGATCTGATGCTCACCATTCCTTTCCAGAGAATATACTGCTCTGTTTTTTAAAAACACATTAATTTGGTTTACAATGAAATGGAATTCACATTAGTTTTCATAACTTTGCAAACCCCTTTCGTGTCAGATGTTGTCAACCCCAGGTGGGGACAGGAGAGACAGGCACTGGGCTTCTTACCTTCCTCTCCGCTGTCCCCCCGGTCCCCGTCCTGGCCATCCCGGCCATCTTTGCCTGGAAAGCCCATCCTTCCGACCATTCCTGAGGTCCCTGGGGATCCTGGGGGGCCCGGTGGGCCCTGGGGGCCAGGCAGGCTGCAGATGAGTTGAGGGGAGCTCTTCTGGAAGTCCCTGCGGGCGAAGGCACCAAGCAGCGGGTCGGCCGCACATGGAAGGGCACAGGCCAAGAGCACCCAGGGGATCATGGTGGTCACCTATGGGAGGCAAGAGAGCTGTGAGCTAACTGGGGGTCAGTCAGAAAGGCATCAAGAGGAGGAGAGGGCATCTGGGAGAGACACAGTTGCATTTCTGATCCTTCCTATCTCCCACATCACATACAAGTAGTTGGACAGTGTCATCACATCTTGAGGACATATTTGGATGAGCTGAGTCATGGACTCAGAATACCCTTGGGAGGGCTCCTGCGGGGGAGGCACACGTCCTCACACTGTCACGCTCCAGAGTGGCAGAACTGACAGCCCAGTGACAGCTGCTGGGGAGGAGCTGTGGATGGAGAGAAAAATTCCATGGTTTCATTCAAATATGTGGCATGAATGGAAAGTTACAAGGGCAGAAATATCAATACTTCCAACTGCAGGCGGTGATTTGCAACTAGGCTGCCTCTCCCAGAGGATTTGGGGTAGCACATTGGTGGGTGAGAAGTGAGGTGTCAGCTCTGAGCGAAGGTGCCCCAAGCCTCAACAGCACTGGCGGGCCGTGGGCACAGCTCCTCTGTGGTGGGCTCCCTGTGCACTAGGCCTGGGCTAAGAGCTTTCCACACATTACTTAATCTCACGGCATCCTTACCGAATAGATACGGAGAGGAAATGGGGGCTCAGAGAAGTTCACAGCATGACTAAGTTAGGCAATTAGCAGTTGGCAGGGCTGGGATTTGAACGAGGCTGGGCAAATCCAGAGCTTGTGTGCTTTGCTTCAGGCTACACTGCTTTTTTTTTTTCTTTTTTCCCAGTTAAAAAATAATAAAAATGATACACTCACATTGTTATAAAGTCAAATAATACCATAAAGCTTATAATGAAAAATTGTGTGTGACCTTCATACCCACCCCTCAACCCTCGCCCACTCCAAACTCTTTTGGGTATTTCTTCTGGCATTTACTGACATTAAAAGACAATATGCTTACATGGTTTCTTTTTAACAATTTTGGACATTTCCTTTTGAACTCCTGTATGTGACAGATGAGGATTCAGCCCTCCTCCGTCACTCTAGGACCCTGTTTTCTCTCCCTCATGCAGTTCAGATATAATCTTTGACTGAATCAAAATTCACTCTGAATTATTGTGTCTTGTTTACTGCTAAGCTAAGCACTGTACTATAATTATACTTCCTTTCTTACACACACTTTTCTTACTGGAGATATTAATAATTTTATTTGCTTAGTTCTCTACGCCACTATTTTCTACATTATCGAATGTATCAGATAATTTACCTCTCCCATGTATTTTCCTAAAGACGTAAGTCCTGGAGCCCTCCATTCTCTTTTTCCAACCTTTGTACATGCTAAGCTGTCATCCCAGGATTTTCCTTTATAACCATCATGGCAATTGTCTTTGCCTCTCTCCTGCGTTGTATCTCCTGCTTTACGAATCCCGTGTTTTTCTCTTATTTTATTTTATTTTTTCACTCTCTCATTTTGGTGGCACATTTGGTGTAATAGCTTCCTGGAAAAGACGTGTGGGATATAATTTTTTTGGGACAATTTGCAAGTCTCAATATGTCTTAATTTCACACCGTGTCCTTAAGGCTGGGGCATGATCACACCAGAGACCAGAGTGTTATGTGCCCAGACATTATCTACCTCCAGCCCCTCACCGGGAAGATGCAGAAGCCAAGGTCCAGAGCAGAAATAAGCCACTTGTTCAAGATCTCTCAACAAACTGGCTCAGTCACTTTGTGACCAACAGCCTCTCTCCCTGGAATGAAACCAGAAGAGAGAACATTCCAGGTATGACTTCTTGCCTCTAGGGTGAGCTCTGAAGTGGTAACTGGCTTTGTGACTTTAGGCAAGCCCCTTTCCCTCTCTGGGCCTCAGTTCCCCCCCTGAAAAATAAGGGGTTGGTTTCTACACTTGAGCATGCATCAGATCCACCTGGAGGGCTTGTCCAAACCCAGACTGCTGGGTCCCACCTCCAGAGTTTGTGATTTGGTAGGTCTGTGTTGTGGCTGGAAGATTCGCATTATTATGTGGTATGTGAGGGACACTGATGCTGTCGGTTCACGGACGCATTTTGAGGACCACTGGACTAGATGATTTCTAAGCCCCTTCACCTCTGATGCTGACTGAGACTTTCAGAGTCCACTTGGCCCTCTCTTACTAGATATGAAGTCTTGCTGGCTTCTCCGTTCCCGCACAGCCTTCAGCTGCCTCATCACAGCCTTCAAGCATGAGGGGGCTCCCCGCAGCCGTGACACTGGCAGTAAGGGAGGACCACTGCTCAGATCTCACCCTTGGAGCTCACAGTTCCCTCCTGGGCCCTCAACCTCCCTTCCCTTCACATGCTGCTTTGCCTGAGGCCTGGGAGCCTGTCCAGACCACTGTGCCACCTCTGGAAACAGGCCGATTCTACCTTTCCTCCTGACCCCTCCAAATCTTTAACCCTGGGAACAGATGAAGGGGAGAGAAGACCAGGCCTCCCCTGCCAGGGAGAGGAGGGGAGACCGCAGCACTGCACTGCGCTGCCACTCGGGGGCCTGGTCTAGTTCCAGCTCCAAGGCTCACCAACCTGGTGACTTTGGATAAGTTACTTTCTTTCTCTGGACCTCAGAGAATAAATGTCACAGAGGTGTCCCTGGCTAGGTAGAGATGATCTAGTACCAGATACTGCCTTAAATAACATGACATCATACAGTAACAAAGTTATTGTCTTTTCAGTTTCTGTAATCCTGATGAATTGAAGAAAAAAGTTTCAGTTTGGTGATAGTACATTTTTCATGCCTCTATACCCCTTTCTAATATCACTTTTGCACAAAGAACACTGTCTTCTGTGGCAGTGCACACCCATTATTAAAGAATCTTGAGCAAGGCTCCACAAATAAGCATGGAAACCTTGGAAACCCCCAGACAGGGCCACAGCGCCAGGGACCCTGGGACAGAGCATCTGCTAGGACGCAAGGAAGGCCTGTGGCACAACGTAAAGAGAGGGACTTGACAGGGGCACAGGTTAGGTCTGGGTATCTAGTCCTTGGGAGAGGGTGCAAAGAAAGACTTAGTGGGTCAGGGAAGGTGGGTGTTAAAATCAAAATTCTCACCTGAGCACCAGGACACACGAGAGGCTGCATGCTCAATTGAGAGGTCAGGCCAAAGTGAAGAAATGACAAAGGAATAGTTTGAGAGCTCATTCCATAACTCTGGGCACTCTTGGATTTTACTGAATAAAATGCAACCCGTGTGGTGGGGAAGGGGAGGAGGCATGGAAATGAATCTGAGGCCTGCCTCTGGAAGCTGGTGGGTGGGAAAGTGGCTGGTTGCTGCATGAAAGGGGGAAGAGAGAGCTCTCAGTTGCACAGAAACTGGGCTGACTGCCTTCTCGCCTGCCTTCTCTGGTAGACAGAAGGTGCCAGGCATTCCGCAGCCCCAGCCGGCCTGAGCTGGAGGCACCAGGACAGAAAGCGAGGGGCCCAGCAGTGATAACCATGCAGGGTGGATGCCCGAAAACCAGAAGCTGAGGGTGAGGCCTGGACTTGCTGGCGAAAGAAAGTGTGGTGGCCCGCTTCATGGCTGTTACAGTCAGAGGGCTCAACCTGGGAACCGCCAAGGAGCCCGCAGAAGGCCCCCAACAAAAGAGACATCCCTGTCTGCCAGGCCCAGACGGGCCGAGGAGCTTAGCCCTGTTCCTGCCAAGAAACAAGAATCCCCCTGCTGTCTGTCCCTTTACTTCTCCTTCCCCTCGTTCCTTCAGCCTGGAAAGAGGTGAGCTGAGAAGGGTGGCAGGTGGTCCAGCCAGTCTTACACCTGCACTGGGGGACAGGAAGAAGTCTCACCTTTGGTGCCACCTGGGCTCCACATGGGCTGCATAAGTGATAGTGGGAGGTGGGAGGCAAACTCGGTGGAAGTTACATGCATGATGGACTTTGGAAAACTGTCCTAGGCACTCCCCAGGCCCCAGGAATCTCCATCTCCTTCCCTTGTCTCCTTGATGAGAATCTTACAAAACTGGTCTTAGTGTTACTTGTGAGCTGGGACACATCTGGGGCCCCAGAAGAGAAACCGACTTCTCAAAGCAGGTTTGAAATAGTTTGGAAAGTTGCAACCTGCGAATATTTGGGACAAGGGAGGGAGGGAGGGCGGAGGAAGTGAGCTGAGAGGGGGGCTTACTGAGTGATCCCGCTTAGTGATGCTGGCCCAGGGTGGGCCCCAGTGGCGGGGCGGAGGCTCTGGAACACGCAGGGAGGAAGGGATTTCTCAGAGCTGGAGCCTGGAGGTTCCTGAAGCAGCTCGAGCCAGGAACTGTTTTGGAAATAAAGGCGGGGAGACTAGGTTCTGGTTCCAAACCAAGAGGGAGGGAGCAGAGTGTCTCTGTTTCAGAGGGGCACCTCTGAAAAAACCAGCTCCAAATAGCCCTGCTCCCAGCCTACTCTCCATACCACAGTGGTGGAAAAACCTGGGGATGAGGGCTTGGAGGGGGGCCAAGGCTGCAAGGCATCCAGACAGGTGAACTCTTGCTGGGTCTTAAAAATAAACTTAGAATGACAAACTTGAAGAGAGCCCCAACGGGCCATTTAAGCCAACCTCATTGGTTACTGACAGGGAAACTGAGGCAGAAGCAAACTGACTTAACTGGACACCTACAAACTTCCAGGCACGGTGCAAAGCTCTTTATTGGAATTATTTTATTTGAAGTTTACAATAAACCCTATGAAGGCAGTAAACTTATAGTCCCATTTTTCAGAGGAAGAAACAGAGGCTTGGGGACTTCCCTGGTGGTCCAGTGGTAAAGAATCTGCCTTCCAATGCAGGGGACGTGGGTTCGATCCCTGGTCGGGGGACTAGGTTCCCACATGCCGCGGGGCAGCTAAGCTTGCGTGCCACAACTACTGAGCCCGCGAACCTCAACCACGAGCCCACACACCCTGGAGCCCGCGTGCCACGACTAGAGAGAAGCCTGCATGCTGCAACGAAAGATCTCGCATGCCTCAACGAAGATCCCGCGTGCCACAACTAAGACCCAATGCAGCCAAAATAAATTAAAAAAATATTAAAAAAAAAAAAAAGAAACAGAGGGTCTGAGAAGTGAAATGATTCTACCCCAAATCACACTATTCGAGTACTGGGGAGAACATTCGAACGTGTGTCTGAGGGGCTCTGAAGACTATATGTAATGTACTATGCCTTGTTCCCTTCCCTGCTATTTTTTTTTTTCCTGTCTTATAGAAGAGTAAACTGAAGCTCGGAGAGGTTAATTTGCTCATGTTTATACAACTTGTTCATGGCAGAAGTTACATTTGAACTTGGGTTTGGCAGACCTTAACACCCAAATGCTTTCCATTATGTCAGTGTTTTTTGGATTTTTCTTCCTAAATATCTGAAATTACAGAAGATACCTTGAAGCATAGGCCAAAGCCACACACAGCAACAGAGAAATTTCTTTGATGTCTCATCTTTTATTATATCATATAAAATACATGGTTAAGAGAATGTAAAAGTGATGCTTTTTCTCCTTCAGGGTACTTGAGATTGATGCTTGAGGAAACCTCCTGTCCTTTGAGAGGCCCACACGTGGTTTAGTCAAGGTGATAGGGGGCAGCCTCTGAGCCCTGACATCCCACCATTGAGATGCCCCTTTGGAGTATTAACGGAGTGTCCCCAGGGGCTGAACCAAAAGACCAGGGTGCACAAAGCACCTCCCCTTCAGCCCCATCACCTCATTCTTTGCTTAGAGCCGTCAAGAGCCTCCAGCCTTGTCTCTTGCTGCCTCCACTGGCACTCTCCAAGCCCAAGCCAGAGAGACCCTTTATAAACATAACTCAGCCACATCACTTCCTGGACGGTCTTACTCCAGTGGCTGCTGGCTGCAAATAGCAAACCCTTGATGTGGCCCTAAAGGAAATGGCCCCCTGCCTCCATCCTAACCCTGGTTCTTCCCCTCTCTTCCTGCACTCCCCCCCATTTCAGGCGAAGCTCCATTTCACCCTTTTGCCTGCAACCCGGGGGCCCACCCTCTTGGCATGCTGGCTCTTTATCTATTGTGTTTCAGCTTAAATGTCACTTCCTCCAAGGCCTTCCTCTCAGACAGCTCTCCCTTTGGAGCCCAGCTCCTTGTCCTGTCTTTCCAGCCCTTATATCTCACCCGTATTCACTGCATTTGTCTGCTTGCCCATTTACTGGGCCTCTCCCGTTAAAATGGAAGCCCCATGGGAGCAGGGACACCAGCTATATCCCCAGGGCTTCCAACTTCTTTGCTCATAGCGGGTATTCAAGAAATATTTGCTTGGTTAATGTGTGTTTGAGACCCAGACTCCGCCCTGAAGAAAATTCACGGTGAAGAGAAAACAAGGCTGTGGCCTAAATCCAAAAGGGCCCTGATACCCCTGGATTCAAAGAAGTTTTCTCCTTTCCCCAGTTTTTCTAACCCAAACCCGATCCAATTCTAATCCCTCCTTCCTTTGACCTCCTAGAGCACAGGGCCCCTACCCCCATTCCAGGGAGGGGGCTTGCAGAATATTTTACATACAGCAGGTACTCCATAAATGTCTGTTCAATTGATAAGAAAAAATAAGCATTAGTCCTTCTTCACCTTTAAAAAAACTATCTTAGTTCCTAAATTGTCCTTGCTGGTGTAAGTTGACCAGGGAAGGCTGCCTGGTAGTCTTCCTGCTGAGGGGAAAATAATGTTACTTGGCTCAACCCCCAAAATGGAATCATGAGGTGCTAAGCTGGGATGAAGTTCTTTAGTCTGGTTTTAATTTACCCAGTCCCTGGGTTCCTCATCTCTGAGTTAAGTAGCTCATGATTCGTAAAGACAAGTGTTCTAGGAAAACACTAGACGCTTAAAGGGCCCCAGCCTGAGGTCCCCTGTCAGAGGCGGAGCCTTCCTCCTCCTTGCTCTTGCCCTTAGCTCTCAGGACATGAACCCCTGGTTCCCTCCCAAGGGCCCTCTATTCAGACTGTGATGTGAGAAGGGCCAGCAGTGCGGATATGGGTCTCTCAGTGCCTCTACCGGAATGTGGAAACTCCAGGGACACTTGTCTGGGCCTTGAGCAACGTGGCTGAGCCTGAGTTCTGCACAATCTCCCTTGGAGACCGGAAGATATAAATTGTGCTCAAATAAATTTGACCTGTTGGTTATGAGGTTGGACACACTGACAGGTAGGGATGGTGTTTCACTCAGTGACTAAGAGCTGTGGGAAACACAGCCACTTAGTTTCCTCAACTATATCCAATGGAATAATAGTATACCTACCTCACGGAGTTCATCCAGGAATAATGAGATAATGTATTCAAAGCTTCTAGCCCCGAGTGTGACACAGTAATCCTCTCCCTCAGAAGCCGTCAGATAGCTGCCTGCCCCATGTTTCAAGTCTCAGGGCTAATACCTCCTCAGAGAGGCCCACCCCTGCTTGTTTGCTCAGACCACCCTGGTCCTCCTTCCAAAGCACTTGGCCCGAGTTGTGATTATACATTTTTTGTTCCTTGGCTCATTAACTTTCTGTTGTCTGTCTTCCCCCTGGAGTGGAAGGTCCAGGAATGCAGAGGCCCTGCCTGTCTTGCTCTCTGTTATGACCACAGCTTAGCACAGGGTCTGCCCTGCCCACAGTAAGGGCTCAACTCACAGCTGTTCAACGGCCTTGAATGAAATGGTCACTCGTGTAACAAAAGAGCAAAGGGAGCAAAAGGATGACAAAACCACACTTGGCTACTGAGGGAAACCCAAGGAGAACACTGGTCTTGGATTCAGAACATGTGGGTCCCAGGCCTGGTTTTATAACTCACTGGCCACGTGGAAAAAGTCATTTCCTCCTAGCCAGGCCTCATTTTCTCACCCGTAAGATGGAGATCATAACCCTCACCCCATCTGCCTTACAGAGTTCTCCTGAGAATCAAACTAGATAACCAATGTTGAAAGCAGAACATGATACAAAAGTTAGAGCCTTGTTTAAAACCGTAACTGCCACCAACTGCAGTGGAACTAACAGCGTGCAGTCCTGACCTCCCACTAGGAGCCCCTGGAGTGTTTCAGGTGGAGGACACCTGAGCCTGATGCAGCCGGGCAATTCTCCCTGCGTTTGCAGTTAAAAGGAAAGGGCTGGTGATGGGATTGGGGTGATGCTTGCTCGCAGATGAAGCTTACTGAAAATTCGCTTTGATGGGAGTGAAATTTCCATGATGAAAACACCCCATGCCCTCCCTGAATTCCAAGAAGCAAATTGGAAACAGCTTCTCTGAGAAGCTGACAGAGGCCGATGGGAGGAGAAAGGGTCTGGCTGCCGCTCCTCCCGCAGTGCTCACGGAACCAGCCCCCTTTCCTGGGATCTGGAGACTGATGCCCATTTGGAAACACTCCAGCACTGAGTCTACATACAGAGGATTAAAAGTCATGGGGCCGTGGAGAACAGTATGGAGGTTCCTTAAAAAGCTACAAATAGAACTACCATATGACCCAGCAATCCCACTACTGGGCATATACCCTGAGAAAACCATAATTCAAAAAGAGTCATGTACCAAAATGTTCATTGCAGCTCTATTTACAATAGCCCAGAGATGGAAACAACCTAAGTGTCCATCATCGGATGAATGGATAAAGAACATGTGGCACATATATACAATGGAATATTACTCAGCCATAAAAAGAGACGAAATTGAGCTATTTGTAATGAGGTGGATAGACCTAGAGTCTGTCATACAGAGTGAAGTAAGTCAGAAAGAGAGAGACAAATACCGTATGCTAACACATATATATGGAATTTAAAAAAAAATGTCATGAAAAACCTAGGGGTGAAACAGGAATAAAGACACAGACTTACTAGAGAATGGACTTGAGGCTATGGGGAGGGGGAAGGGTAAACGGTGACAAAGCGATAAAGAGGCATGGACATATATACACTACCAAAAGTAAGGTAGTTAGCTAGTGGGAAGCAGCCGCATAGCACAGGGAGATCAGCTCGGTGCTTTGTGACCGCCTGGAGGGGTGGGATAGGGAGGGTGGGAGGGAGGGAGACGCAAGCGGGAAGAGATATGGGAATATATGTATATATATAACTGATTCATTTTGTTGTGAAGCTGAAACTAACATACCATTGTAAAGCAATTATACTCCAATAAAGATGTTAAAAAAAAAAAAAAAAAAAAGGAAGCCGTTAGGGTGGGCCATAATCCAACAGAAAGGTGTCCACACAAGAGCAGGAGATTTGAACACAAAAAGAACCAGAGATATACGCACACAGAAGAAAGTCCATATGCGGACGGAGCAAGAAGGTGGTCATCTGCAAGCCAAGGAGAGAGGTCTTTGAAGAAACCACCCCTGCTGACAACTCGATCTTGGACTTCTAGACTCCAGAACTGTGAGAAAATAGATTTCTATGGTTTGAAAAAATATATATATATATATATAAAGCAGTATAAAAAACGTGCAGTGCCCCTCTCTTAGGAAGTGTCCTTCTCGGTCTCACAAAAGGATTTCCCAAAAGCAGGAGTCAGCAAACACCAGCCTTTGGGACCCAATCCGACACAGCACTTGTGAGCTGAGAATGGTTTTCATATTTTTAAGTTGTTAAAAAAATGGAAGGTTAATTATATAAAATTCCAATTCCTGTGTTCATAATAAACTTTTATTGGAAAAAAAAAAAAAAAGTCATGGGGCCCACTTGCCAAGAGGCCTCAGAAAATATTTGATCTGCTGTTTTCTCCTCCCCTCACCCCCGTGCCCCTGTTTTTGGCTCAGTCTAGATAAAGAGGTTCAATACCAAAGCAAGACTTAATGACGGAGCAGGAGCCAGGATCTCGCGAGGTTTGTCTCAGCGGGAACTCGAACGGCACCGCGGAAGTCAGCGTGGCGGGCCCTGCGTTACCGCCACCAAGGTCTACTTTCTGACAGATATGCCCAAACTCTTACACACCAACACGCGTGGCGTGTGATGTGGTGGGAGTGGAGCCCACCCTCTGGGTCCCTGGCTGCTTCACGTGGGACTTAAGTCCTCGAAATGAGGGCCAGAGTCAGGCTCCCGGGCGGCTGAAGCCAAAGCCGTCAGGCTTTGGACCTGCCCACAGCTGTTTTCCGCCCTGGAGACCAAGGACCGCAGTGAGAGAAGCAGGCAGCTGACGTGTGGGGTGTGAAGACGGGCGAGGAGGCCCGAGGGTGTTCAGAGCCCTGTATCCAGCTTCTCCTGAGGGCCGGCCTCCAAGTGGCCGACCAGAGCGGTGCCCCCATAGGAGGAGGATGTGAGACGCATGTGTCATTTTAAGCGGTCTCACTGCCACGTGAAAAAGGTAAAAAGAAGCAGGTGAAATTAATTTTCATATGTTATTTCGCCCGGTATATCTCAAATATCATCATTTCAACATGTAATCAATGTAAAAATTGTTGAGGCATTTTACATTCTTTAAGTGCCACTAAGTCTTCGAAGCCCAGTGTGTATCTCACACTTGCAGCACTGGCCATGTTTCAAGTGCTTGATAGCCACACGGTGGGTATTGTATTAGATGGAAGCAGAGTTGCTGGAGTTGAAATCCCACCAACTAGCTGTGGGACCTTCTACAAGTTACTTATCTTCTCTCCCTCATCCTCATCCTCTCCAAAATGGGGACGATAATAATAGTACCTACCTTAGAAGGTTTTTATGAGGATTTAATTTTCCTAGAGTAAGGCCTGCCCTATGGAAGAGATATAAAAGCATTAGCTATTATTTGTCCTTCTGAAAAGCAAACAAGATGATGGATGTTGAAAGCAAAACATGATACAAAAATTCAGACCTTGTTTAAAATTGTCACCAACAGCAGTTCAGCCAACGGAAAATCACCCTGACCTCCTCCATGAATCCTGTGGCATTTCAGGTGGAGGCCCCTGTAGGCTCCTAATAAATTCTCCATTTTCAGGTAAGATAGTTTGAGTTTTATTTCTGTCTGTTGCTACCAAAGGAGATTCCTAGGGAGGCTTGGCCTTCACTCCTGCCGTTCCGTCCTGAGGGAAGGATGAGGGTGTCTGGCTTGGCCCTGTACCCCTGATCCACCTGGTTTGTTCAGGCTCCACAGTACAGAGATAGGTGAATCAATGGGAGAATGTTTATCTCATCAAGTGACAGGAGGCCAAATGGGCTATCACGTATGCAGGTACTTGGTACCATGGCTTGGAAAGACTGCCTAATAAATGGTGTGACTTATTCTTATTGCCTTGGAGGCCAGATACTGGGGATCTGAAGATGAAAAGATGGGGTTGCTGCTTTTAAAGGGCACACCATCTGGTTATACTGAGGGTCCCACCTGGCCTACCTATACCAGGAGAGAAAGCAAGCCTTGCTCCTCTTTTCTCTTTGATACAGGCTCCCCTGAGGAGCATCCAGGACCATACAGAAGGCAGGGGAAGGAAATTTGGGGGTTAGATGATTCCTTGGAAAGGTGTAGAAAGGACTGTGCTTGAAGATCCAGGAACTGAGGGAGAGGAACAAAGTCTGAACTCTGAAGGGCTGGGGAGAAAAAGCTAAGTTTTGGTTTTTTTTTTTGTGGTACGCGGGCCTCTCACTGTTGTGGCCTCTCCCGTTGCGGAGCACAGGCTCCGGATGTGCAGGCTCAGTGGCCATGGCGCACGGGCCCAGCCACACCGCAGCATGTGGGATCCTCCCGGACCAGGGCACGAACCCGCGTCCCCTGTATCGGCAGACGGACTCTCAACCACTGCACCACCAGGGAAGCCCACTAAGTTTTCCTTGACTTCCCTGGGCTTGCTGGTTTCCATGGAGTCACTTCCAGTCAGGCTGTGATGGGCATTCAGGGTAACTCTAAAGATCTGACACAATGCTAGCCTTCGAGAGCACAGAGCTGAGCTGGTGGTTAAGTAATGGTTAAGAGTCATTTTCTAGCTGTTTGACCTCTGTTAAGTTATTTAATCTCTCAGTTTTCTTGTCTGTGAAATGGGAAAAGCAATGTGTATCGTCTTATTTGAATCATTTGAATTTGAAATAGCATGGTATAAAAAAATCTATTGTTTCACTTTATGAGTGAACGTTTGTCAAGAACCTTGCAAGGCTATTCTAATAGGTAAACAGAAATTCTCATGGGTAAACAGAAATACCTGCCATCCTTCAGCTGTATTGAATTACACCAGTTTGAATTATTTGAGGTCTTTAGGAATGTCTCCATGAGTAATTTGATTGCTCATACTTCCATTATTAGAGTAACTGTGAATATTAAATAGGATCATTCAGTAACAGCCCACAGTAAGCACTCAGTAGTAGTAGTGTTATTCTGATATAATTGCACTATATGAAAACAGTGAGAGATATAATGGGAGAAGGAATAATGAGCAGGCCTGGGTCTGCTGTTTCCTCATCTGTAAAATGGTGAGAACAGTGAGCTTGTGAGGAGTTGAACAGTTGTGAGCTTTGGGATAAATGGCACTGAAGGCAGTTGTAACAGCTGAGGTGATTTTACAGCATGGCATGAATGCAAAGGTGCAGGATTTCTACGGGTGTGCCCTACTTTAAACAAGGATGTAAAATTGGAATTTTGTCATTCAGTGATCAGATTTTTGTTAAGATTGCAATGTGCAAGGACTTCTAGCTGAGAACTATGGAAGATGGTCCTGCCACCGAGGAAGTTATAATCTAGACAAGGGGTGACCAGCTGGCTTATCAATGACATTATGCAAACCATAGACTGCACCATGCTTCTGGTTTTTTTTTGTTGTTGTCTTTTTTTTTTTTTTAACGTTTGAAATTGTTGCCAATGTAAAATTTGGGAGATTTTATGTTAAAATCAAGATTTCAAAATAAAATACCTAGAATAAATCTAACCAAGGACGTAAAAGGCTTGTACTTGGAAAACTGTAAGGCACTGATGAAAGAAAACAGATGGAAAGATATACCATGCTCACGGATGAAAGAATTAATATTGTTAAAATGACCATACTACCCAAGGCAATCTACAGAGTCATTGCAATCTCTATCAAAATACCAATGACATTTTTCACAGAACTAGAACAAATAATCCTAAAATTTGTGTGTAAACGCAAAAGACCCCAAAACAATAGCCAAAACAATCTTGAAAAAGGGGGACAAAGCTGAAGGTATCACACTCCCTGATTTCAAACAATACTACAAAGCTGCAGTAATCAAAACAGTATGGTTCTGGCACAAAAAGATACACTTAGATCAATGGAAACAGAATAGACAGCCCAGCAATAAACCCACAGTTGTATGGTCAATTAATCTATGACAAAGGAGGCAAGAATATACAATGGGTCAAAGACAGCCTCTTCAATAGATGATGTTGGGAAACTGGACCACTTTCTTATACCATGTACAAAAATAAACTCAAAATGGATTAAAGACTTGGAATCATAAAACTCCTAGAAGAAAAGATAGGCAGTATGCTCTTTGATATTGGTCTTAGCAATATTTTTTTTTAATATGCCTCCTCAGCCAAGGGCAAAAGTAAAAATAAACAAATGGGACTACATCAAACTAAAAAGTTTCTGCACAGCAAAGGAAACTATCCACAAAATGAAAAGACAACCTACTGAATGGGAGAAGATATTTGCAAACAATATATCTGATAAACAGTTAATGTGCACAATATACAAAGAACTCATACGACTCAGCAGCAAAAAGACAACCTGATAAAAATTGGACAGAAGACCTGAATAGACATTTTTCTAAAGATGGCCAACAGACACGTGAAAAGATGCTCAACATCACTAATCATCAAAGAAATGCAAATCAAAACCACGATATCATCTCACACTTGTCAGAATGGCAGTTATCAAAAAGACAACAAATAAGTGTTGGCCAAAATGTGGAGAAAAGGGAACCCTTGTGCACTGTTGGCGGGAATGTAAATTGGTGCAGCCACTATGGAAAACAGTAAGGAAGTTCCTAAAAAAATTAAAAATAGAAATTCCATATGGTCCAGAAATTGCACTTCTGAGAAAATGCACATCTGAAGAAAACAAGAACACTAATTTGAAAAGGTACATGCACCCTTATGTTCATTGCAGCACTATTTACAATAGCCAAGATATGGAAGCAACCTAAGTGTCCATCTATAGATGAATGGATAAAGAAGATATATATAATGGAATATCACTCAGCCATAAAAAAGAATGAAATCTTGACATTTGTGACAACATGGATGGACCTAGAATGGACCTAGAGAGTATTATGCCAAGTGAAATAAGTCAGACAGAGAAAGACAAATACCATATGATTTCGCTTACATGTGGAATCTTAAAAACAAAACAAATGAACAAACATAAAACAGAACAGACTCAGAGATACAGAGGACAAACAGATGGTTGCCAGAGGGGAGGTAAGGGAGAAGATGGGTGAAACAGATGGAGAGTGAGAGGTACAAACTTCTAGTTATACAATAAATAAGTCACAGGAATGTAATGTACAGCATAGGGAGTACAGTCAATAATATTGTAATAACTTTATATGGTGACAGATGGTAACTAGACTTATTGTGGTGATTATTTTGTAGTGTGTAAAAATATTGAATCTCTATGTTGTACATTTGAAACTAATATCATAACTCAATTATACTTCAAATAAAAAAAAAGATTTCCAGCTTTTCTTGAGAATCAGGAGGATCTGCAGCATTCTGGCAGGGCACCAATTGGCTACCTCTTGGACAAGGTGTTATGGGCTGAATTGTGTTTCCCCAGAATTCATATGTTGAAGTCCTAACCCCCAGAAGCCCAGAGTGGGACTGCATTTAGATATGAGATCTTTAAAGAGGTAATTAAGGTCAGACAAAGTCATATGGATGGGCCCTAGTCCAATATGACTAGTATCTTTATAAGAAGAGGAGATTAGGACATGACACCCAGACCAAGGGATAACCATGTGAGGTCACAGTCAGAAGGTGGCCATCTGAAAGCCAAGGAGAGAGCCCTCAGAAGAAACCAAATCTGCCATCCCCTTAATCATGGACTTCTAGCTTCCAGAACTGTGAGAAAATACATTTTTGTTGTTGAAGCCACCCAGTCTTTGTGACTTTGTTATGGCAGCCCTAGCAAAGTAATACACAGGACCTATATTCTTCAGTGTCAAGTCTTCACCACTCCTAAATGTCATGCATCCTGTTCACTTATGTATCGTGCATGGCCTTTGTTGGCGTATGATCTAGAGGAAGAGGGTATTCTCCATGTGTTTGTTCTGCAGGTATGTTCTTATTTCAAAGCTCTGATGTTCGTTTTCTCCTTTAATTCTCCCCACAGTTCTAAGAGGCTGATGCTATCATCCCTATTTGGCAGGAGAGAATACAGAACTCAGAAAAGTGAAGTCATTTTTCCCAGGTCAAAGCTGGGATGTAACCCAAGCCTGTTGATTCAGGGCCCAGGGCTCGTGCCCCTCTATCACGGCCCCTCTGCTTGGGCACAGGACCCATGCACATAAAGCCTTAACTAACAGGGCAGCTGCTTGTGTGTGTTATAGAAGTAAGCCAGTTACAGCAATGCACAAATCCAAAGGAAGATTATTTCCTTGAAAAAAGATTTGGCATAGAATTCCCTTCAAAAGTAAACCTAGATTAGAATTTGATTAACAGAAATCTGACTTATGCAGGAGTTCGCCTCATGGAGGTAAAGCCAGCTTGGCAGTCCTCTGACCTGGAGGAAGGAGTGGGGGAAGCTGTGAGTATATAAAGGGTCTGTGTTGCCCCATGATGAACATTCAGGAGTAGAAAGCACCAGACACTGGGACTGTAGGAAAGAAGGTCCAGTCGTCTGTGTCCAATCTGCAGGTGAAGATGAGAGGAGGAATAGCAAGATAGGGAAGAATGGAGGGATTTGCAGAGAAAGAAGTAACTTCTTGGGGGAATTTGCTGAATATTTGATGGAGGCGGAGTAGGTTTGAGATGCCCCAGACTTGTGAAAGAAATCTCAATTCATTTGTGTAATGACACACTGTACACGGGAACAAAGTATACGCACATATGGAAAGATGGCCAGCGTACACTGTTAAGTGAAAAAGCAAGTTGCAGCAGGGAATGTCAAGTATGATTTATCCTTGAGTTTAAACAAGATAGACACAGATAAATAGAGATGTGTATGTATGTTTGTGGGGGAAATTCCTGAAAGGACACACATCTTGTTAAAGGGGTTACCTCCCAGAATTGGGAAGGAGTGTGTGACCTTTTACTTTTCACTTTCCACCTTTTTGTACTGTGTGAATTTTTTAAGGTAAGCATTGATAGTTTTGTATCATTTAAAACAAAAGGTAACCTGAAGGCTTAAGGATTGGAAGACAGTCAAGGCTCTGTCCCTGCTAGGGGATGGGGAGAAGTAAGACATCTGGGAAGAAAGGAAGCCTGTGCTGCTCTGGATGTATTAGAATGAAGGGCAGTAGTGAGGTTCTGAAAAGTGTGGAAGGTTTGCCGAGCGGCAGTTGAAAGTGAGCATACTGGATATGATTACCAGATAACGGAATGAACCAGAGAAAAGCTGTGCAGATGGGAGGGCAGAAATGGAGGAGCAGAGAGGACTTGGAACACTAACTGAGCATCAGCCTTGGATTGGCACATATAGGACACTGTCGTTGCTATTGCTGCTGGTTCAGTGGGGTCTCTGGGAGATGGCCAGTCTAAGGAGGTGACCCTTGAAGGGTTCCACGCAGGAGAGTTTTGCAGTCAAAGGGTAGAGGACAATTGCACTGAGGTTGTACAAAGGATTCAGGCTTTGGGCGAGAGGCCTGGGCTGGGAGGCTGCAGGGAGCCAGTGCAACAGTTTAGTTGAGAGGAACAGCCCTGGAATGGGGCAGTGGCAGTGGGGATGGAGAAATAAGAACAAAGTAAATAAGACAAGGCTTGGAGACAAGTAGTGGGGAGGGAGAGTGAAGAGAGTTGTGAAGAGCTGGGTGCAAATCTCAGCTTGCCTGTCTGTATGATATATTTGATGAAAGAAATGTTGTCAAGAGTCAATTAGATAATGCACTTGATAAGTAACTATGATTGTTAGCTCGGATATTGGGCTCGGACTTACCAGGCTTCAAATCCCTTTACCACCAACTACTAGCTGTGCAACCTGAGCAAGTCATTAACGTCTCTGAGCCCGGTGCCCCTTCTGCAGGTGGTGATAACCTGTTGTCATGGAAACGAAAGAGCTTAAGTGGAGGGCTGGCAGGGCCTGGCACAAAATAGGTGCAGGACAAATGGTCGAGCTATTACTATCAACGATAAAACCTCTGAGCACAGAGCCTGGCACACGGTAAGCGCTCAATAAATGTCAATTCATGTTGTAATTCATAAGGCTGCCCGGCCTGCAAAGAGGGGGTGTTGGCAGTACCCTCCCTCCCATCTCCTCCTACCCGCGCCAGCACCGCGTATCCCCCCTCCCCGCCCGCACTTTCCATCCCTGCCGGAGGGTGGCGGGGGTGCGGACTGGGCAGACCGCGCACTTACCCTCAGCGCCGCCGGCCACGTCCAGACGGGTCTGCAGCCACGAAGCTCTGGGCCGTCCCGCCTTCCGTAGCTGCAGCCCAGCCGGCTCCCGCCCCGGGCATACTTTTCCCATCCCGTCATGGGCGGGAGAGCTCTCCGCCGGGTCACGTGGGCCGGCCCGCAGCGAGGCGCGCTCTCTTGGGCATCGGTTGGGAAAAACCTTTTAGCTCCGGCAACAACTTGAGTGTGTCGATGCATCGCTCTGTGCGTAGAACTTGTCAGTGCATTTGAAATTTTCTGTGCGCGAGAGTGATTGTTACCCAGGCGTTTGCAAGTGCGTGGGTATGTGTGCATGTGTTTGAAGAGGAATGTGTGTTGCTTGTACGTGAGCATTCATCTCGCTGTGGATCTAGGGGTTGTGCTGTGGGCATGACAGCTTATAACAGAGTACCTCTTCCTGTGTACTGAATGTGTGTGTACTTGAGAGTGATTAGGAATCGTGTGTACATGTTTAGTTTTGTGTGTGTGTGTGCATGCATAAGTGCATGTGCCCAAACATACATCAGGGCTGTGTCTGCACATATATACGCACATATCCAAGCTTGCAGCTTGGTGTGCAACAGAAGTGTACTTCAGTTTCAGTGTGTACACAATAGTTGCTGGATATATGTGTTGGGTGCACGTTTAAATGTGTGTATGAGTCAGCAGTAACTTCATATCAGTGTGTATGTGCATAATGCTGTGTGGCACCTGTTTGTGCGGTGGCTCATTCTGTATGTGTTTATATGTATATGTGCCTTGGTGTGGATTTGGTCCATAATGTGAGTGTGCACATACATAATAATGGACAGGCACCCCTGTGTCCCAGCCCTCATCTCCCTCCTCCCCAGAAGATGAGGCTTCGCTGGCCTCACTAACTGTCTGCCCAACCTCAGGTCATTTAGAGACATGCCCCTGCTCGAGGACCCCAGCTCCCAGATGGGCAGAGTGACCATGTTTAGGTAGCAAGCAGACACTAGAGGAAAGAAAAGTCATCAGAGGCCTGGGTTTTGCTTCTCTCTATTCCTTCCACTGCTCTCTTCCACTAGCTACCAGTATTTCACTTGGCTGCCAGAGCATCAGGTGAACAGATGGTGTATGACCCAAGGTTTATAGTCTAATGCAGATATGCATTAGAATTCTCAAGCTGGTTCCACCACCTTAGCCAAGTTAGTTATCTCATAGGTGGTATTTCATTTCTGAAAAGGAGGAAGAATAATAATTATATTACCTGCACTGTCTTTCCCCCTAGAGTTGGGACACTCACTCATAGAGATGTTTGGTAAACAATCAAACTATGTAGAGAATTATTATTAATATTACATAAATATTATTTGAGGATGAAAGTTAGTGGGCTTAGCAAACATTTAATAAGCATCTATTACGTGTCAGTCCCTGGCTAGGTGCTGGGGATCTAGAGGTAAACCAAATAGGCTTGGTGCCTGGCCTCGTGGAACTTAGAGTCTAGTGAGGATGATACAAGTGGTTTCATGTGAAATAAGTGTTGCAGAAGAGGAAGACACTGAATATGAAACTGGGAGGCCAGGGGAAGGCCTGGGGAAGTGATGTCCAGTTGAGCCTGAGGGAGAGGGTGAGAGCTCTAAACATGACTGAAAGATGACACGTGCAGTGGGGTTTAGTGTGTCAATTCACAGGTGGCTGGAAAGGGGACCTCTGTCCACCACCCCCTCTGGGTACCTTGGTCTGTTTCCAGATGTGTCAGGAATGGAAAAGGTGAGGGATCCCGGCTTAGGATGCCAGGAGGCCATTCAGAATCTAAAGGGCTCAGGAAAGCCCCTCTCCTAGGGTAGAGTAAGAATCTCCATGTGTTACCCATGGGACTCCACTGCGACACAAGTTGAAATCACTGGCATGCCCTTATTGGCAAGAAGATGGTTAATGAACAGTATAGGGAAAGGCAGTGGTGCCACACTCAGCACCCAGTAAATAAATGTTTACTGGCTTGCTGAATGGGAACAGATGTTTTTCCAGCGTTTGGAGGAGTCCTGGAACCCAGGTCCCCTGAAGCTCCCCCTTGGGGCCTTGTCCTGTGGATCCTTGCAGTGGTGATGGCATCACAGAGCAGGAAATCCAAAGTACTCATGAAATGGCTATTTCAGGAGCTGCTTCAAGCTGGAACGGGGCTCAGGACTTCTCCCCAGTAGCCTGTTTATGTCTTTTATTCAGTCCACAAACATGTATTACCTATTATGAATGTGGAGACAAGGAGATGAACTTCTGGTCTACAGGGAAAATGAATGTGAGCACAAATTACTGTAAGATGCAAAATACAATACATGTCATAGGAAAGGTACAATGTGTTATAAAAAATTAGAAGTCTTTCCCCCTTTGATTCATTTCAGTTCATTCCATAGTTTCATTCATTCTAGAGAACGTGGATACATTAGGACACTGATGGCCACAGAGAGTTGACAGTCTGGCAGGGGCAGCCATGTGCCAGATGGGGTAGATTTGCTTGTTCCACGCCTCTCATTGAGTGTGCCTTCCTATACTGCAGAGGCCAAGAAGCTAAAGATCTGTTTTCTAGGCTCCTTGCTGCTGGGTTCCTGTTTGAGATTTAGGTTTAGCTAGTCCTGTGTGCTGTGTAAGACCTGAACTCAAAACTGAGTTAGGAAGAAAAACCAGTTGAGTTAGGGGCAGAGGAGACAGTGGCCTGGGAGGACTCCATTTTGCTGGGTCTGACCCAAAAGGTACAGCACAGCTCTGGAGTTCTGGCAGTAGCTCCCAGTTCCCCGATTACACCTAAGGTGGTGTGTTCCAGTAGCCAGAGACTGGGCTAGTGGCTCCCTGAGCTCTTGCTTCCAGGTTGTGGGTGCGATGGGGAGGGGAGGTGGTCAGTACTGGGGTGATGTTCTAGGAATCATTCCTGGAGGCCCAGGCACAACTTGCTCTGCCCTGATTCTGAACTCAGTTGATTCTCTTTATTAAATCCGTGTCTGCTTAAAAGAGCTAGAAGGGTTTTGTCTCTTCACTTGAACCCTAATTGATATGTCATGCTGTGAACTATAGGTGCTGGAAAAGTCAGAGAAGGGAGATGAGTGCACAGCAGAACAAGCAGGGAAGAAATCCAGAGGACTGCTGTTCTTTCCTCTTTTCCTCTTTCAATTCCACCTCCTACCCTCAGCCCCTCTTCGATCCTATAATCAACCTTCAAATAAATTAATTAATTGATTAAGTATCAAACAACTACAGTGTACAAGGCACTGTGATGTTGGGGGTCACAGTCATGAACAGATACCCAAGGTCTCTATCTCCATGATGCTTATGCAAAGACAGATATTCTACTAGCACTCAAACACAGAATTCAAAATTGTGGTAAGAGTTATGAAGGAAAAGAAGAGGGAACTGTGGCACAGAATGATGGTGTGGAGTCTGCGAGAGAACGTATTTTGATTGGGAGATCTGGGATGATCGCTCAAATAGGTAACGTTTAAGGTGAGCCGCACAGGATAAAAAAGGGCCAGCTGTGCCAAGGTGGCAGAGAAGGAGGGGGAGAGGCGTCAGCAGAAGGAGCAGAGTGTATGAGAGCTACATTAACCTATCTCAACATCTTCCTATGCTCCCTGTGTAACAGTCATAGGATGATGCCTCGACTCTGTAGCCTTTCTGTAGCCTCACTAACTGAAAGCCCTCTATGATTTGACGTCTTCCCAGACATGTCTCCTGTTTTTCCTGTGTGACGGCGTTCCTCAGCCTCGGCACTGTTGACATCTGGTGCTGGATGAGTCTTCCTTGTGGGGACTGTCCTGTGCCTTGTCGGATGTTTAGTCTTTACCTCTGGCCTCTACCCTCTACATCAGGGGTCCCCAACCCCCGGGCCACGGACCACTACCAGTCCGTGGCCTGTTAGGAACCAAGCCGCACAGGTGAGCAGCGGGCAAGCGAGCGAAGCTTCATCTGCCGCTCCGCATTGCTCCCATTCCCGCCTGAACCATCACTCGCATTACCTCCTGAACCAACCCCCCTGCCCACCGCCCCGGTCCATGGAAACATTGTCTTCCACGAAACCGGCCCCTGGGTGCCAAAAAGGTTGGGGACCGCTGCTCTAGATGACAATACTAGGCCTCTGCCCCTAGTTGCGACAACCAAAAATATCTTCAGACATTGCCAAATGTTCTGAGAGGGGCAACATCGCCCTCCTTTGAGAACTGCTGCCCCGTGGGTAGCCCTCCTTTGGTCAGGTGGTCTTCTTGCTGGCTCCTGAATGCACCTTTATGTTTCTGTACCTCCCCTTAAGCAGTTCCCTCTAACTATTACCTGTCTTCCACAAAGCCTTACCCATATGTCTACTAGAAATGCATGGCTTTTCTCTGCCCAGCATCCCTCTGTCCTTTGGGCAATTTGTACTGGGTGACTCATGTGTTTTGAGTGGTAGAGGAAGAGTGCTCTGCCTGCCCAGGCATGTGGACCAGGTACCCTTTCCTGTGCCCAGTTAAGAGCCCAGATGGTGGATGTGAGACCCAAGCAGAGCCAGCCAGTCTTTCCATGGGCTTTCCGTGACACAGCCCTCTTTTCTTCTGAATTGTTAACTGTAAGTACAGAGCCCTGGACTGCCACCGGCAGGGAGCCTGCCATTTGGAGAGAGCCTGCTTATGGCAGGAGACAATGACATCAATACACAAGTAGGAGCAGATTCAAGAAGAACTGAGAGGTGGAGGGAGAGTTCTGTGAGCACATTATTAGAGCCCTTAGTTCAGAGACTTGTGCTAAAGCATTCACATTCGTATATTCTCTCTCTCTCTTTAAGCTAGTTTGGATTGTTTCCGTCAGTTACTACGGAAAGAGTCCTAATGTAGTTTCCTTCAATGCTTGGTTCAAATCTCTCCTCTTTCATGAAATCCTTTCAACACAGGACAGTCTGAAGAAAATGCTTGCTTTGAATCCGTAATTGTTGGTTTTCTGGAGCCAGCAGCCAGTTCTGTGCCTCTCTTCCCAACTTTGAGTTTAGTGACGTCATGCTGCCATTTGAAATCATCATAGTGAGAATAATTACACCACGGAAATCCACAAATACTACAAATCAAGGCTCTCTTTTTCCCACCTCAGCCTGTTTACCAGCGCGCCACCGTCTAAATCTTCTCAGTTGTACCACCCATTTCGATATTAATCATGTGCTAATTCATGACATCTTTTGCTTTTTGAATATGGTGAGGTTGGGACAAGTGCCCCCAACATACGCTGCATGTGAGTCTTCAGAATCTCAAAGGAGGAAGGGTCCTGAGAAATAATTTGGTCCATGGTCTTCATTTCATACACAAGGACGAAGAGGTCCAGAGACATTCAGTGACTTAGTAGTCAGTTGTGGAGTCAAGGCCAAGTCCAAGATCTTTTTTTTTTTTTTTCCCCCAAGATCTTTTGACTTACGTGCATTATTAAAATGCGGGCCTTCCTAGTCTTCCTGTATGTCTTTTTCAACCTTTCCTTTCTCTGGTTTGGGTACAGAAGAGCGTTTAAAAACGATGTTGAATCATTCCAAACTGCTAATGGCCAAGATCCAAGTTGTCAGTGCTTACTTTCAACAAGGGACTTTGGGGCTGTGAAGTCTCCAGAATGAGATAATTCCAGATGGGGTCTTACTAATGTGGCAGCACTGGGAGACAGCTGTTAGTAGATGGGACTTGCTGCCTTTGCATGGAAAGAGCATGATGTTGGAGTGAAGGCTGGCTGCTCTGTGTATTATATCACTTAGAATGAAACAAGATGATAGTTGAACTGTAAGGAAAGTTTTGTGGATTTATAAAAATTTAAAATACACAATTTTGTT
The DNA here is from genome assembly GCF_951394435.1 of Stenella coeruleoalba. NCBI lineage: Eukaryota > Metazoa > Chordata > Mammalia > Artiodactyla > Delphinidae > Stenella > Stenella coeruleoalba. The sequence continues at coordinate 136,602,292 of NC_137148.1, forward strand.
TTTTCTGGCTGCGTTGGGTCTTCGTTGCTGTGCACAGGCTTTCTCTAGTGGCGAGCGGGGGCTACTCTTCGTTGCTGCGAGCTGTGTTCTTCGTTGCTGGGCTTCGTTGCTGTGCGTCTTCGTTGCTGGGCTTCTCATTGCGGTGGCTTCTCTTGTTGCGGAGCATGGGCTCTAGGTGCGCGGGCTTCAGTAGTTGCAGCACGCGGGCTCAGTAATTGCGGCACGCGGGCTCGGTAATTTCGGCATACGGGCTCAGTAGTTGTGGCGCTTGGGCTCTAGAGCGCAGGCTCAGTAGTTGTGCCACACGGGCTTAGTTGCTCTGTGGCATGTGGGATCTTCCTGGACCAGGGAGCAAACCTGTGTCCCCTGCCTTGGCAGGCGGATTCTTAACCACTGCTCCACCAGGGAAGTCCCACAACTTATTTTTTAATATAGCTGTTCTATTTCCTGTAATTATTTCTTGGAAGTGTGCATAAGGATATCCATTGCAACCTTGTTTGAACTAATAAAAGACTGGAAACAATCTAAATGCCAAGTAATAGGGGACTAATTAATCATTATACATACATACATAGAGGCAGAACTCTTTGTACTATTATGGAATTATCTTCAAGACATATTGTTTAGTGAGAAAAATAAGAAGCAGAACAGTGTGTATAGTTTGCCACCATTCAAATTAAAAAAAGAAGAGGTGGGGGCTTCCCTGGTGGCGCAGTGGTTGAGAGTCTGCCTGCCGTTGCAGGGGACATGGGTTCATGCCCCGGTCTGGGAAAATCCCACATGCCGCAGAGTGGCTGGGCCTGTGAGCCATGGTCGCTGAGCCTGCGCGTCCGGAGCCTGTGCTCCGCAACGGGAGAGGCCACAACAGCGAGAGGCCCGCGTACCGCGAAAAAAAAAAAAAAAAAAGAAGAGGTGAGGAAAACACAGACACACATGTTTGTATGAACACAATTTATCCCTAGGAGGATATACAAAAAATTGCAACAGCAGACGTTGTCTCTGGAGAGAGGGACTGGAAAACAGCAGTAAGAGAGAGGCGTATTTTTTCGCTTAGGTCTTTTGGAACAATTTTTTTTTTTTTTTAAAGAAAACTGGAACCATGATTTTTTTTTTTTTTTTTTTTTTTTGTGGTACGCGGGCCTCTCACTGTTGTGGCCTCTCCCGTTGCAGAGCACAGGCTCCGGACGCACAGCCTCAGCGACCATGGCTCACGGGCCCAGCCGCTCCGCGGCATGTGGGATCCTCCCAGACCAGGGCACGAACCCGTGTCCCCTGCATTGGCAGGCGGACTCTCAACCACTGCGCCACCAGGGAAGCCCCTCCATGATTTTTTAAAATTAATTAATTAATTAATTTTTGACTGCGTTGGGTCTTCGTTGCCACGTGGCATTTCTCTAGTTGCAGCGAGTGGGGGCTACTCTTGTTGTGGTGCGCGGGATTCTCATTGTGGTGGCTTCTCTTGTTGCGGGGCACGGGCTCTAGGTGCGGGCTTCAGTAGTTGTGGCTTGCAGACTCTAGAGCGCAGGCTCAGTAGTTGTGGCGCATGGGCTTAGTTGCTCCGCGGCATGTGGGATCTTCCCGGGTCAGGGCTCGAACCCGTGTCCCCTGCATTGGCAGGCGGATTCTTAACCACTGCAACACCAGGGAAGCCTGAACAATTTGATTTTTAAAACAATGGAAATCTTTTACTTACTCAACACTCCTCCCCCCAATAAAATAAAAAATAAGGAAATGCCGTATTGCAGTTTTTAGAAATTCTTCCTTTGCTGTGATGGATGAGCCAGATCTGGGGATGTGGCAGAGAGTTTAGGGAGTTAATAATAATAAACCCCCAACAATTATAGACTTCCTTTTTAAAAAAACATTTTCAAAGAACAGTCTCTTGCAGTCTTCCAAGTTTGGGACAAGTATTTTCCCCATTGTATAGTCGAAGGAGCTGAGGCCCAGAAGCAGGGCCATCTTCCCAAGGTTACACAGTGGGCGAGGGGCAGAGTTGGAATGAGAGCTCATATCTCGCCCAGGCATAAGTTCCTTCTTCTAGACAGTGTTTAGCTGGGCAGAGGGCTTCAACAAGCAGAGTAGTTTTCACGGGAAGGAAAAGAAGAACCAGAGAGTTATAAGAAGCTCTTCTGGCCTGAGGTTTCGGAAGAGTTAAAGGCCTGGAGACAGCTACAATCCCAGAGCAAATGAAGTCAGACCAAAATAGACACCACTTATATTCTAGGGGAAATGACCCAGAAAAGATTCAGCCAGTTTCCAGATGTAGCTTGAAAGGCTTCAGTTGGAGAGACTTCATTTTGGAACCTCATGCAAAAACCTCTCTTGATGAGGTTTCTCAACTCAGTATGTGGATCAGAAATGAACAGACATTTGATTTGAGGGAGATGCTCTGCTAAGAAGGTCTAGAGGCTTGTGCTTTGTAGAATCAAGCTTAGAGAAAGTAACCTATGAATGAGTATAGAAATAAAGGCTTTGCCATGCTTTGCCAGCATAATTTTGGGAGGGAATATGAGAAACATAGGGTCTATCCCCGCCTTTTGGCTGAGATGAAAAGCAGAAATCCCAGACTGAGGAAATGAGGCTTGATGAAACTGCATAAATGAGATTTAGCTAGTGGCTAAAAGAAATGTTTTATCTGTTAGCTGTTGTGAAGTGGAAGGAGACTAATTTCTCAAAATCTGTGTTTTAAAAGACTTCTACACATTTCTTTTAAATAATACTCAGAAGACACTTAACTCTACATGTCTCATCCACTTAATTTATTATGGGTATGATAAAAAATTTAAAACATTAAAGCATACAAGAGTGTGTCTACCGTGCTACTGCTTATGAAGGAAAAAGGTTACACACACAGACACACACACACACGTTTATGTGTAACCACAATTTGAAGACATGTAGCCTGGTAGCCTTGGCTGTGTCTTGGAGGAGAACTGTGGAGCTGAGATGGGGTGGGAGGTACAGCCTTCACTGTACTGTCTCAATTTACCAGATGCCTGTTTTACATATTAAAAATAAAACACACTCTTAAAAAACCTCAAAGGGAAAAACGTAGCTTTATAATGGAGAGATGTGGCGGCCACGCTGTTAACCAAGTAGGGAAATTTAGCATTACCAAGGGCATAAAACCTGACATTATATGATACATCCAGGGTTTTAACCTGAATATAATTAAGCCTTCACACCTAACCTCTGATTAGCAGAAAGTATAGGGAATAGAGAAACTAGTTAAACAACACAGGAGAAAACAGTCAATTCAGAGAGTGGGACATTCTTTAAAATGTTAAATGTCATGGAAATATTAAAAGGTGGTTCAAAAAATTAGGAATAAAAGATATTTTGGGGGCAATTGGAAGAACTTTGAATATGGTCTGATTATTAGACATATTAGGGAATTATTGTTAATTTTCTTGTGTGTGAATAATGGTTTTGTGGTTATATAGGATAATGTCCTTATTCTTAGGAGATGCAGTGCTGAAGTATGGAGGGGAGAAGACACATGGTGTTGGGAAGTTACTTTAAAATGGTTCAGAAAACACACATGAATGCACAGACACTCACACACATGACCCCCCCCCCCCCCCCCCACACACACAAAACAGAGTTGGTTATTAAGCTATAGTCTTACCTTCAAACTCAGCTATGTGATGTAAGGGCTGGGACTTTGCAAATCACATTTCTTCTTTGCCAGCGGGCCTTCTGTTAGTCTGCCAATAGGGGGCATTAGAAGGGCACTGGCAGTCTAGAGGAGCCACAAAGAGCTTGCTTCTTTCTGTTTTGCTTCCTGTTACTCTCAGCCTGCCTGAGCAACAGTTCCTCACCCTGGCAATGAAAGTTATTTCCTGTAGGAGCAGCTGGTTTAGGTTTACATTTTTTCCACAGTCTCAGAATACAGCCTGTCTTCAGATATACCTGTATCAGCTGGCAAAGCCTTCTCTAACCCAGCTCCATGGGACCCTTCGTCCAAGCTTCTAAATTCTGTTAATCCCGAGCTCTTCTCCCAGCCCTAGGGATGGTAACTGCTTTCTGTGTTTATACAGTATTCCTTTTACCTTTCCAGTTCTCCGATACCTGGTTCACAGTTCTTTATATTAAATTTTCTCTGCAAAAGTAACTGGTGGAGTTTGTGTCTCCTGACTGAACCTTGACTGATACAGAAATTGGAACTAGGAGTCTCAGGAAACAGACCCTTTTCTTAGGTGTTTGGGTTTGTCTTTAGACTTGAATGCAATGTTGAGCTCCTTGTCATGGAAATGGGATGCTAGTAACTCATGGCATGGAGTGGCCCTGATTAATCTAATTATTGGCTGTAGATTATTGTGATAAAGAACCTCCTGAAGCAGGTACCTTGGGGGACCAAGTGGCTGCTGGGAATAATGACGACCTACAGGGACTGTGGGGCGGGATGCCTCCTTCTGAGTGCTCTGGAGTGTGTACAGAAAGAAAACAACACACTCAGCCCTTTAAAGTCTCAGCCCAAGTCCTGGTCAGAGAACTAGAGAGATTCTATGGCAGCTCTAAAAGTATCGCAAATCTGTTGGAGCTGCAAATTCAGACACAAGATTTAATTGTGATGGTTGTAGAATTTAATGTAAATTGAGCTCACAGCCTATGTCTCTCAGTGAAAGTTAGGATGAGGGTTGGGAGTGTCCCCAGGACTTGGAATGAGGACATCTGCGTGGACACAGATGAAACTGAGAATCTGAACCCCTAAGTCACTCTGAGCCTTCCATGCCTTCACCTTCTGTGTCTGAGATTAGGTTTCCTTTGCTTGACGTCCTTGTAATACTCTCACCGGAGGCAGGTGACTTTCAAGGAGATGCCTGTACTCTTCAAGACCTACCCCACCACTCCTTGCTGCCACTAGACCCATAACCAGGGTCAGATCCAGCATATTCCAAGGGAACAAGTACAAAGTCTGAACCTGGAGGGAAGAACTTATAATCCAAAAGAACTGGAAGACTTTTATAATTTGTATAGGCAGAAACCAGGTGAATATATGTGGGAATGGGATTCTGAGAGCATTAGATGTAAAAAGGCAGAATGTAACAGGCCAAATTTACTGATATGGGTGTATGTATCAGGGATTCTGGATTTAATATGTTAGCTCATATAAGAATTTACTTACTTGGATAACTTGAACTCAACAGTGACCTACATATAGTTTGGCACAATGTAGAGAAAGGAATTAAAAGACCTGGGGAGATAGAAATGTTGCTAAACTTATCACGTGTGACCTTTGAACTTCCCTCACCCACTTCCCCCCCCCCCCAACTATATGGTTGAAGAGGGCCCAGAGGACACTCATTCCCTGAGATATTGAGCAATACATTAGTGAGGAGATCACTGATATCCTTGGAAATCTCTGTGGTGGCTTTTCTCTGTGGGCTTGTATGATGGTAGAAGATGCTGCCACTGAGATGAGTTCATTGATTTCAGTGGGGTCGATAGGATCCTGGAGTAGCTGAAGCCAAGTGGCAGTGTTCAGTCATGAGAGAGAAGGTGGATGCACTTAGTGTCCAGCAGAGACAAAATGGAAATCAGACTGTTTTGATCCACAGGGATTGTTGATAGTAGCTGTGAAGGTTAATTTTATGTGTCAATTTGACTGGGTCATCAAGTGCCCAGATATTTGGTCCAACATTATTCTGGGTGTTTCTGTGAGGATGTTTTTGGATGAGATGAACATTTAAAGTGGTGGACTTTGAGTAAAGCAGATTGCCCTCCAAAATGTGAGTGGGCTTCATCCAATCAGTTGGAAACCTGAATAGAACAAAATGACTACCCCCAAGCAAGAGACAATTCTGTAGATGGCTGTCTTTGGACTGGAACTGCAGCATTGGCTCTCCTGGCTCTCTGGCCTACTGGCCCACCCTGCAGATTTTGGACTTACCAGCCTCTATAATTATGTGAGACAATTCCTTCTAATCAGTCAGTCAATCCTACTGATTCTGTTCTCTGGAGAACCCTAATACAGTAGCTAAATGGTACAGTAGATCTAGGAATGGAATAGATAGGCAGTCTACTAAAACATTGCTTGATCTATGTAATGAAAAACCCTAGGGCTGGTGCCCAGAAATCTGACTAAAGTCACTACAGAGAGAGTCATAACCTCTCCTCCAGCTTCCAGACCTAAGCCAGTTGTCAGATCCAGAGCCCCTTGATTGAAGGACATGCTGAGTTCCCTTAAGAACTCCATGACACTGCCACAAGTATATACTAGAGACTTCCTCCAAGACTTCCCCAGAAACCTGCAGTCTTTAATAGGTGACTTAGTATTATGAAAAAAGGAAAGCCTCAGATCTTTTAGGGATTAAATAATAGGCACTGGCCCTGAATTGATGCTAATTCCTGGGACCAAAATACTACGATGGTCCACCAGTCAAAGTGAGAACTGGTGGTGGTCAGATAATGAATGGAGTATTGGCCCAAGCTAAAATTACAGAGAGCCTAGTAGGTCTGTGAACCCAGTGGTTATATCTCTACTTCTTAAATGTGTAATTGGAATAGATATATTCAATTCCTGGCAGAACCCCCAGATTTGCCCTCTGATCCATGGAGTGAGGCCTATTATGGTAAAAAGGGACAAGTAGAAGTCCCTAGAAGTTCCCTTCCCTACCAGGGTAGTAAACCAAAATCAACACCACATTCCTGGAGGAAACTGCAGGGTTTAGTGCCACCATCAAAGGCTTAATATCTGTCACATCCCCATTTAAATTCACCTGCTTTTCCTGTGCAGAAGGTTGTTGGATCTGGAGATTGACTATGGATTACTGCAAACTTAACAGATAATGACTCCAGTTGCAGCTACTGTTCCAGATGTGTATCTCTACGAAAGAGAGTCAGCATAACCCTTGGCAACTCGTATACCATTAGTGACCTGGCAAATACTTTTTCCCCCTCTATATCAATTTCAGTGAATAACGCAAGCAGGTTGTTTTCACCTTGCAGAACCAAGAGATCACCTTCACAGTTCTGCCCTAGGGCTACATCGACTTAATGTCTGTGATAATCTAATCTGCAGAGATTTTGATAATCTTGACATTTCACAGATCATCAAATTTGTCCACTTCACTGATGACATACAGATGGCATCTGATAAGAAGGTAGAAGCAAGTACTTTAGATGCCTTAGTAAAATGCATGTGAGCCAGAGAGTGGGAAATAAACCTCATAAAAATTCAGGGACTCATCCACCTTGGTGAAGTTTCTGATGTGCAAAGGAGTGTATGTTAGTCTGCTTGGGCTGCCATAAGAAAATACCATAGACTGGGTGGCTTAAACAGCAGAAACTTCTCAGTTATGGAGGTTGATAAATCCAAGATCAAGGTGTGGCAAGGTAGGTTTAATCCTGAGGCCTCTTTTCCTGGCTTGTAGGAGGCCGCCACCTTTCTGTGTGCTCACATGACCTCTTCTTTATGCGCCAGAGAGAGAGCAAGCGTTTCATAAAGGCATTAATCCCACTGGGCCAGGCTCCCACCCTCATGACTCCATCTAAACCTAACTACCTCCTCCCAAAGGCACATCTTCAGATGTTACACACTGGGGCTTAGGATTTCACCATATGAATTTGGGGGTGAACACAGACATTCAGTTCATAACAGAGTGTGGCAACAGACTGACACCTATGGAACTTACTGGTCTTGTCATGTACTTCATCACTCAGAGGCACCTGGTCTGTTAGAATGATAGAATGAGCTACTTAATACTCAGTTACTTGCAACTGGGAGAAAAGAATCTAAAAAGATAAAGTTCTATCTTGTAGGATGCAAATGTGCTTTGAATTGGTAACCTATGAATATACTTCTTTTTTTTAATCCCCCAAGCCAGAATACATTGGTCTGGGAATCAAGGGATGGGCACCTAATAATTCACAGAAATTTTGCTTCCCATTGCTGTGACTGTGACTCTTGATATTTTGGAAGTCTCGGTTCCCAAGGGAGAAATGCTTTCACCAAAGGACGTAACAGTTTTCCACTGAACTGGGAGTTGATACTGCTGGCTGACCGTATTTGGCTAGTGCTGTGGGGTTAATGCCAGTGGGCCTGAAATTGGTCTGGTCAAGGCATGGCATGTCCTGATGAATAGTGTCGCTTTCTAACCGTGTATCTGAGGAGTTTCAGGGTGGTTTGTATCAATTTGTTATCATTGTTTACTGTAACAGTGATATAGATGCGACTTACACCTGGAGACTTCTTCTATACCCCCTCAATCCCACACACACACACAAAAAAACAAACCTTGGTGGTTGGGGCTAGTCATTAGGCAACAGAATAATTAATGGCACTGTTACTAAATTTGAGGAGCTGAGACTGTGTTTTCCTCATTCTGGAGAGAAGGTAAGAGCATCTTTATTTGTACAGAGATAGTTACCTCTTAAGAGAACCACAAACCTATGCTTATTGTATAGAAATTCAATTATGGATAGAAGGATGACTGGCCAAAGAGATGGGCTGTGCTGGTTACTAAGCTCTTGTCTTTCAGCTTCAGACCCACCCATGTCCTGTAATCTGCTTTGTCATGCTGCGGCTGGGACCTCACAAAGTACATTTCTTTATCACCTAGCTTTCTGTTAGGCTCTGCAAATAAGGGGTGCAAGAGACATGGTGGAAACGTAGAGGAAGGACCAGTGATTTACTCCCTCCTCATTTGCTTCCTACTGCTGACAGTATCCTCCCTGCAGTGGTTCTTCACCCGGGGAAGTGAGAGTTAGTTTAGGAGCAGCAATTGGTTTAAGTTTTCAGTGTTTTCACACTTCCAGAGCCGCCTCATCCTACATGCTCAGAGACGGCAGCATCAGCAGGCTGGCACCCATTCTTCAGACTTTTGAGCTCCTAAGACAGTAATACCAGTCAGGCAGGGCCTCTTCCTCAGACACTGGAGTCTCACTTCCAAGGGACCCCTCATCCAAGCTTTCACATTTTAATAATGCCAGCCTCTTTTCTTGTTCATCTAGCCCTAGTGATGCTGTTTCCTGCATTTACTATCTCTGTGACACCTCAGTATCCCCCTTTGCCTATTAAGTTCTCCAATACCTGGCCAATGATTCTTCACTGTAGATTCCTTTTATTTAAAAATTGGTACAGTTTCTGATCTTACTGGATCCTGTTTGATACATGGATACCTATACATTTATATAAACAGATAGCTATAGCAAAATGTTAACACTTTTTGAATCTAGAAAACAGCCATATAGGTGTTCATTGTATTACTCTTCCAACTTTTTGGTATATTTGAGACCTTTCATAATAAAGCATTAGGGATAAGGTCTCCTGAAAATCTGGATAAATATCAGTACCAGAATAAAAAAACCTGATAAAGGGCAAAAGTCTCCAAAATTATAGTAGAAGGAAATGATACATAGAACTGTGATTGCTCCAGAAACCAAGCTGATGCCATTACAAAAAAAAAATCAAAACAAAACAAAAAAATAAACAACAAAAAGTCTATTTTTCTTTTTATATCTAGGAAAGGTTCTATCTACTATGTCACACCACCAAAATTAAGTGAATGAAATATGACCTGTAGAAAAAAATGAAAAGGTTCTCTAGAGAAAACTTGTCTGTTTCATCTTATAGGGGAGAAAAACTGAGGCCCAGGACAGGTAAGAGTTGTTCAAAATCACACGGTAAAATTAATGGAGTCAAAACTTTCCCATTAGCCATTCATAATAAGTAAGATTGGAAACCAAGTATATGAAGTAAGTCTCTTGGTTGCACGTGACAGGAAACTGCAAAAGAGGGAATTAGCCCATATAACTGAAAAGTAAAAAAGTATGACTGCATTTAGGTGTGGAAGCAATGTCATAAGGAATCTCTTTCCCTTTCTTGGCTTTGTCTCTGTTGGCTTCACCGTCTGGCAGCAAGGTTGATCACTGGAAGCTCCAGACTCACATCCTGCTAGTTTAGCAAGTATAGCATCTTTCCCATTAATTCCACCAAAGTACTGGAGCTGACTCTAATTAGCCAGGATGGGGCCATACAGACTGACAGCGTGGTAAGGAAAGTTCCTTAAAGAAAAATAAGGGTGCTATTAAAAGAAGCAAGTGAATGATTGAATCAATGCTGAGCAGGGCAAAATAAGAGATGACTGGTCTGCCAGACCTCTTGACTCCTATATGCTGAGGGCTATCGAGTTTAACCTGCTAGTAAGTAGCTGAGACAGGACTGGAATCCATTTCTGTGTTAGAGTAAGACTTAGAGCAAAACTGTGAAATGAAAGGGAAATAACCTTAGGTTCTCAGAAAGTACTCTCAGAAGATAAAGTACAAAATACAATGAATTCGACAATTACCTTATACAGTCCTTCAAATTAAGGTAGCCTTCGAAAGCTTCAAGTTTTTCTAAATGCTTGGTAGATGTTAAAGCCAAGCTTACAATATTTTGGTATAATTTAATGCTAAAGACTATAATATAAATATAAATAAACTATAGTTTAAACTATAAATATCCAGACCCTATTAAAAAAAAAACTGAGATGTAATTTACATATCATAAAGTTCACCCTTTAAAAGTATAAGTCTATTTGGTTTTGATTCCCATTGGATTGTCTGAAAACACTGACCTATCCATTCACTTCAAGTGGCTTTTGGTGGCTTAGGAAAGCAGCCAAGATGTCAAAAATCCACGTGGTCAAGTCAGTTTTAAGCAAAAAGCCCTTTTTATCTTCTCTTTCCCACTGTTTCTCAATGATTTCTTGCAGGCTGGTAGTTATTGGCTCCATGAGAGTTGTCACCAATTTTGTCACCACCAGAGGCTCAGGTGGGGCATTTTAAATTTGAGCTACTAATCCCTTTTCTAGAGATGTTTAAAATCAGGTATTTGGGAAAATCTGTAATGAGAGTAAGTTTGCTTTCAACCAGTCATGCACTGAGAGTGACATCTGCTGGTCATAAAGATTATTATTTATACTGTTTTGACTCCTTTTTGCAATTTATCAACGACCTCATATTATGAAAATATAAGAAAAACAATTATGTCTTCCTTGGAAGAAAAAGAAACGAACACATAGGACTTATATATGCCAATATATGTACCACTGTGGGAGATTTTTTAAATTAAAAAAAAAATGTAAGTTTCCTCTTCATTTTATCAGACACAGCAGTCTCATTCATTTGATCAGGGGAAAATGAACTGCTGTAGAATTTGAAAAAGAATTAAAAACTCGGTTAGCCATTTCCTTTAAAGTGTCCTTTGGGTTTTTGTTTCAGAGCAGAAACTAATGAATTCAGTCTAAGAGAAAACTGTAGTGGACCTAACAAAAGACTGGCTATCTCGGGTCATTTGCTTTTGGCATTTCATCCTAATCTTGCTATTGTATTGTTAGGTCCCAGGCTTCATTCATACCCTTGCTCCCATTCCTACTTCCTTCCTATCTTTAGATATGGATACATATTAAACTTTATACATACTCTTCCAGATTTATTCCTGTATTAGCTTTGGAAATTTCCTCCACTGCTCTTGATGTCAGATTATACTGGGAAAAATTAGGACTTACATTTTCTAACTATATTTTTATAGAAAAGAAGGCATGTATTTATATTTATTGATAAAGCATTTTGATGGACAGTGATAAAGTTTAGTTTTGTGTAGGAAATATAAAATTCAATTTGTGTACTCAAGTGGCATCTAAATTTGATAGTTGGACTTCATTCCCCTTCAAGTTTAAAAAAAAAATTTCAAAAGTGCTATGATTACCCACCTTATAAACTTTGTGGATACCCCTGATTCTTTCCATGTGATAAATTCCTAGGTAAATTGAGGAAAAATCCTCAATCAAAGGGCTACGAAGCATCAAGAGGAATGAAAATTAGTACTATGATAACAAAAAAATTGGAAGTAGTAGGAGAGGAGATGGATGTTTTATAAATTCAGTCCTTACCTATTATCTAGAGGAGTCAACACATAACTTCTAAATCTGATAAATCAAAACTGGCCTATGTATTTGGTATCATATTACTTAGATATATGGGTGGGACCATAAAATGTTAAAGCAGAAATGGTTAAGGTAACTGGGTAGGAAGGGGACTGTGGCTTTTCATTATAGGGCTCATTTCTTCTCCAGCCTTGAGCATATTGTACTTGGATAAAACATTAAATTTTGAAATAAAAAATGTTAGTTTATTCACATTTAAAAATAAATCTAGCCAAATTATCATCCAGGAAAGTATATTAACCTAGATTCCCATGGGGAGCTTTTTGGTGGCCCTGAATTACTACAGTGACTTCATGTCAATTTCTTTAGTATTTATATTCTGATCCATTCAAAAGTTTTGAACTATCTTAGAAAAATGCATACAGCATAAGGTGTAAAATAAGTGAGGCAACTGGGGTAAAGGAAAAATAAGTGTAGGAAAAATAAGATGAGGTGAGAGGACCAAAGTATCCATTGGAACCATATGGAAAGCTGGTTAAGAATGAAGATCCTTGATCTTGTCCAGACCAGTTAAATTAGAATCTCTCAAATAGGGCTCTGGGATCTCCTCTTCAGCAGCCCTGATGACTTGGAGTCTGGATGTAATGTAAAAGAAGACAAAGAGTGACTAACAGGATATTAGGATGTTTATTAATGTCATGGAATTTAGAGCATAGGAACTAAGAGGAATGGACATTGTGAGACTAACTCCAAAGAATACATTTAAAAATAAATCTTACATTAACTAGGGCCATCCCTTCTCTCACTATAACATTTCATAATCCTCTTCTGATTTCATTAACCTCCCCAAAACAGCCCTCAAGGACATGGGAGGACTCAGTCTGTCATTTCATCCTTTGACTTTTAACATGAGATGCATGTTCTGGGAGGTCTTTTTCTCTTGGCTCTATTCGTAGCCTATTGTACCATTTAGCTTGGATATTGTAGTGCTCGAGTGTCTTTTTTTATGTATCACATCAAAAGGTTAAACATACTTAGAAGAATTCTATGTATCAGCAGCACTTAATCTTTTCTGCTGCTTGTGCTTTTATTCTCAAAACATATTTTCACATCTCACGTGAAAATTAAAAGTTAAAAATGCTAAACTTTTAAAGGATTTGGTATATCATAAATATAAAAGAGACAGAATTATAACTTAATTTTACAATGGAATTAAGAATATATTAAAAATTATACATTGAAAAAGTCTATCAGCTTACAGTGACTTCTGTAGCTGTAGTTTTTGTTCAATGATGTCTGAGAAACGAGGAACTTTTTTTGAAATAGCCACACGGATGTCATCACTCATAGTCACGTAGCTTCTGGACTTTGTTTTAAAATGCAAGAGTGATGAAAATCCCAACTCACAAAGATATGTAGTTGCAAACGGTATAAGGATTTTTAGAGCTGTCTTTGCTAGGCTTGGAAACACTGTGAATTGAGCACACCAGAAATCCTCAAGCTTCATTGTCTCAAATTCCATTAGGATTTGGCCACTAGCTCGTAATTCAGCAAGATCATTTTTCATTAAATAGCCATCATCAACAAAGTCCAAATTAAAAAGAAATGGATCCAGTATCCATTTACTTGCCTCATCAAGATCTCCAACAGAGAAATATCCGTGGAAGAAGTTGCTCAGCTGTTGCAGGTGCACTGTTATTTCAGCTGCAATGCATATTGCTTCATTATCTGAAACAACAATTTCTTCAAGAAAAGGAAAGTTGGTAAAATTTCTTTTCTCAATTCGTTTTAGCCAAAATGGAAACTTCCTAACAAAAGCAGACAACTTCTCTCTAGCTGATACTGTGTTCATTCCAGTCCTTTGCATAGATGCACTAAGTTCATTTAGGTGTTTGAATAAATCTGCAAGGTATGCTAGGTGAATTTTAAACTCTTTGTTTTCAAAGCCATCAACTAAATTGCTGCTTTGGTGGTGAAGAAACTGATTTATTTCTTCATACATTTCAAAAATATGAGTAAGTATTTGGCCTCGGGAAAGCCACCTCATTTCAGTATGGAAAAGGAGAACACTATACTCTATTCCAATTTCTTCAAAAAAAGCCTGAAACAGGCGATGATTTGGAGCTCGCCCTTTGATAAAATTTATTACCCTCACCACAGTAAAAAGAGCATCCCTCAGTTTTGTAGGCAGTGTCTTTGTAACAAGTTCATGAGGGTTCAACAAACAATGTGTGATCACGATATGAGGTACCTCTTTTTTCATACAGGAAACAAATTCTGAATTTTCTCCTAGGATAGAAGAGGCACCGTCAGTACAAACAGAGCCACATACATCGAGTGCTATCTTATGCTTCAAAAAGAAGTCTCTGAACAGATTGAACACAGCTTTTCCCTTCACTGTTAACTGCAATGGTTCACAGAACAGGAATTCTTCTACGATCTCTCTTTCCTTTATGTATCGCACAAATGCCATTAGCTGACTGCAGTCATCCATGTCTGTTGTCTCAGCAAGCTGAATACCCACTTTAAGAGGACTGGCTTTGATATCTTCTAGAACTTGCTGTAAGATATCCTGGCTCATTTCATCAATCCTAGAATGGATCACATCATCTGATAAGGATACCTGCTGAAGCTTCTTTTGTGCATCTGGTCCCAAAACTATTTGTGCTATTTCCAGGGCACAAGGTTTCACTAATTTTTCAGCTATTGTATGAGGATTCTTCTCCTTGGCACATAAATACGCAAACTGATATGATGCCTGTAGTAAGGTATCCTCCTGAGATGCAACTCCAAATGCTTTCAGGGTTTCACTCTGATCAGACGGTGTTGGCACATGTTTCAGGCTATTGAGATCGTGCCCACCTATACCACCATGCTGTCTGTTAAAATGGTCAGACAGTTTTGATGGTCGGAGGTCAGCGTTTGAAAATACAGAGTTACACAATACACACTGTGGGCGCTGAGTTCCATCAACCTCCGTTGTGCAGGTGAACCAGTAACGAACATAGTCATCGTCCCATTTGCGTTTCTTCGACATGGCACCCCAAAATTCTCACGTAGTATTCCAGAGGTGTCGCAGATTTTTTGCTTTGGAAGTAAAATATAACCCAGACATTAAAAACCAGTGGCTAACTGAATTAAAACAAAGCCACATCACATGCCATCCTGTCATCTGTGTACATGTCAAGAAATATCCTGCAACATGTCAATTCAAAGTAAGCCATGACAGCATGACAGCCCAACTTAAACCTAGCAAACTCACAGCTAAAGCCCTGGAATAAATACCTTGCCAGCAAGTTATATACGAGAGATTAGGGCTTATGCAAATTGTGATTACCCATAAATTCTCTATTGATGAATTGCAGTTACGGCTTAATTTGTTTTCAATGATGTATGTTCCAAACAAATCTGGTACATTTTGTATCCCCAGAAAAGGCATCTCACTACCACCCCCTTCTTTGCATCTTATGCCAAGGATGTATGCACACCCCCAGTTATGAACTAGTGAATAGAGAAGGGAGTAATTCACTAAATACTGTAAGGAAGGGCAGAGTTTGACATGGTGGCCAGTTCTTTCTAATAGTTAAGGATTAAACAGGTCTATAAAACTATTTGATCCTTGAGTGGCTTTGACTCCAACTTAAGCAGAGAATTTCAAACAGGTCTGACCAAGCCACCCTTGACACAGAAGTAGGATACACACTATCAGTCCATGATTCACACTGTCCATATAAAAAAGCAAAACAAGTTGCTCAGGAGAAACACAACTATTCTTGTTACTGAAACTTCAGAAAAAGCTCTCTCATAGAAGAAAAGCCTTAATTACAGTACGACAGGATGTAGAAGGCAGTGGTTCTCTAGTTTAGTGAGTGGAGGAATCATATAAGTCTCTTGTGAAAATGCAGATTCTTGGACCCCACCCTGAGATATTCTGATTCCCTAGCTCTGGAGTAGGGGCCCCAAATCTGTATTCTAAATAAGTATTTTAGATAAGTCTTATGAATAGTACCTAGAACAGTAATCTCTAACAAGAGATGCCTATCACAATCATTGGGAGCCCCTTTGAAAGTATACATGTCCCTATACCACATCAGAATTAATAAATCATCATCTCCAAAAGTAGGACAAAAGAATCTAAAATAAAGCTGTCCAGGTGATTCTGATACACATCCTAGTACATAGACAGATTTAGAGAAATGAAACATATCCTCGGGCCAATTCCTAGCTTACTGATATTCTAGGTTGCTAAGTAAACACTAAATGCTTCAACAGGCAATTGTGTTTTCTGAGTTGATGACAACTTCTTACGAAAATTGAGGGACCTAACATTTCTCCAAAAAAGACATATGGATGGCCAAAAAATACACAAAAAGATGCTCAACATCACTAATTATTAGAGAAATGCAAATCAAAACTATACCTCACCTCACACTGGTCAGAATAGCTGTCATCAAAAAATCTACAAATCTGCTAGAGAGGGTGTGGAGAAAAGGGAACCCTCTACACTGTTGGTGGGAATGTAAATTGGTACAGCCACTATGGAGAACAGTATGGAGGTTCCTTAAAAAAACTAAAAATAGAGCTACCATATGACCCAGCAATCCCACTCCTAGGCATATATCTGGAGAAAACCATAATTCGAAAGGATGCATGCACCCCAATGTTCATTGCAGCACTATTTACAATAGCCAGGATGTGGAAGCAACCTAAATATCCATCGACAGAGGAATGGATAAAGAAGATGTGGTACATATATACAATGGAATATTACTCAGCCATCAAAAGGAACAAAATAGTGCCATTTGCAGAGACATGGATGGACCTAGAGACTGTCATACAGAATGAAGTCAGAAAGAGAAAGACAAATATCATATAATATTGCTTATATGTGGAATCTAGAAAAACGGTACAGATGAACTTATCTACAAAGCAGAAATAGAGTCACAGATGTGGAAAACAAACTTATGGTTACCAAGTGGGGTAGGGAGGGTGGGATGAATTGGGAGATTGGGATTGACATATATACAGTACTATGTATAAAACAGATAACTAATGAGAACCTACTGTATAGCATAGGGAACTCTACTCAGTGCTCTGTGGTGACCTAAATGGGAAGGAAATCTAAAAAAAGAGTGGATATGTGTATATGTATAACTGATTCACTTTGTTGTACAGCAGAAACACAACATTGTAAAGCAACTATACTCCAATAAAAACTAAAAAAAGTCATAAATGAAACATTAAAAAGATTTAAATTAAAAAAAAAAAAGAAAGTAAGTTGAGGGACCTAAAAAGAAAGACATGCCTTTTTTTCTTTCTCCCTCCTGAGCAATGAGTAAAGGTGTGATCCACAGGTAGACTCAAATATACCTTAGAAAACCTTTCTATCTCCCACGTAAATAAGTGATCCCCTAAATTTCCAGAGTTCTGTGCCACAGAATGTGGCTGAAATAATGTAACAGGAGTACATTTAAATCCAAATGCCCACTTTGGCCATTAAAAAAAAACACAGTTAAGTAAGCCAAGAATATTAAGGCATTAGCTTTCTAGAGGCTCTGCCAAGAATGACTAGTTGTAAAATGCACTTCTATGTAACTAGTAAGTTGATCTGCCATATGGTTGTCGTCAGTCAGTTTAAAATTGGAAGATGTCTGCCAGTCAGTAAAGGCAATTTAAAGTTTAGAGTTGATCTTAAGCGTTCCTTTATCAAGTGATGAGTCTATGGGCCAACTGTGTTTAGAACCTCACCTAACTGATAACAAAATGATGACATAAGCATAAAAAATGCTTATCTTTCTGTATTCTGTTATGTATATTTTGGGGAACAGAGGGAGTGAAGGAAAAAGCTTTACTTCAAATGATTTCTCACTAGAAATCATTATAGGATGAGTTTAGAGTCCATTGTTCCCCTCTCTGACTATGCTGCTCAAGTATATTCTAATTGAAGATTAACCTGTTTGGAAAAGAATTTTTAGAAAAACTCAATTATAGTATTCTTCTCCATCCCCCTCAAAAAGGGAGAATAGGTAGCAAGAATTTTCAAGACCCTCAAAGATGAACTTACTGCCCAGGAGGCTTTCTTGTGTTTTAGAAACTCACAATTTTCACTTGCTCCTTTGTGGTATTTAGCAATCACAATATCCTAAAATATGTAAACATTAAAAAAGCATCCCCTATTAAGGAATTATTGTTAACTGAAACTGTGATAATGGTATGGTTGTGTTAAAAAAAGGTCTTCATTTGTTAGAGATACAGACTTAGTTATTTACAAGTGTTAGAGATACAGACTTAGTTATTTACAAGTGAAATGATGTCTGGGATTTCCTTTGAAATACAGTACTTCAGCACACATACACAAACACACACACACACACACACACACACACACACACATACACACACACACACTAGGGTGGAAACAGAACAGGATTGACCTTGAGTTGGTAACTGCTAAAGCTGGATGATGGGTACACATCATTACACCATTCTCACTCTATGTATGCTAGAAAATTTCCATAATAAACAGTAAAATAATCAAAAAGGTTTACTTATTAAGATAGACATAATTAGTTTTTAGAATGATTCTTTTGAGAGTTTGTTGAAAGCTATCTGAAGAGGCAGAATGAAAGACCAGATGTAACAGAGTAAAATGTTTTGCAAATTTATGAAGGGTAGATACGAAAAAGCATCACAATTTAGAGAAAAAAGTCAGTTACAAGTGAACATTAACATAACGGAAATACCTGAGGAAGGCTAAAACATCTATTTCAGCAGTGACAACACTAAAGTGCAGTTGTAAACCTAAAACCCCAAACCAAACACAATCCAACTTGTACCTGGCCACCGCCTATGCCCGTCCATGGTAGGTGTCGGTGTCCAGGGAGGCAGAGGATTGAATCATTACATTTTACATCGTTAAGAGCAAAAGCCAGGAGAGAAGGGACAGGAATGCAATAGCTGAGCAAATGCGCCAGAGGCAAACGCCTGGGATCCTGCCTTTGTCACTTAGGCTGGGACCTGTCCAAGCTTAAGTCCCTCAACCGGGGAGGACAATGGTACCTACCTTACAGGGCTGTTGGGAAGTTTAATTATGAGAATGCATGTAAACAACACCAGCTCGTAACTGGTAGGACCTCTTGGTGTATTATAAGGACGGAGCGTTTAGGAGGCGGCCCGGGCGAGCTAAGGACGCCGGAGGAGCGGGAAGAAGACTCTGCCCGGTCTCCACCCGCCGTCTCCTAGCCAGAGGAGCAGGCCCAAGGGATGCTCGGGCTTCTTTTAGGCGCCCGTTTCAGGCTCCAGTTCGCTCTCCGCTCAGGCTGGGGCCCAGCCTCCGGGCGCTGGAACCAGTCTAGGTGGCGGTTCCTCGTGTCCGACTCCCGAGCAGGACCTTGCAGGGCGCGGTGAAACAGCAGCGCCCGCGGCGTCCCCCGCTCCAGCCGCGCCGGGTCCCATCCGGGTTCTCGGGGGTGGGGGGGCTTCCCGCCCGCAGACCGGGCGAGGCGGATCCCGGCACGCAGGCGCACTGGCAAGCGGCTGAGGGCCCCGTTGCCCTGAGTAAGGAGCACGCGCGCTGGTTTTCTTTTCAGATGGGGGACTTGGAGCTGGGGATTTTTTGCTTATTGTGTCTGCCAGAGAGGATGAATCGTAGAATCTCGGGAATGGAAGGCCCTGTAAAGCCCACATAGTTCTACTTTCTAAAGCACTGCAGATAAAATTTTACATTGTCAGGCTTTGAGCTTGGCGATTGTAAAGCTTCAATAATTAACCATTTTCTATGTGGAATCAATGAGGAAAAAGAGAAGGGAGCGCATTCTACTTACAAATTAAACATTCAGGCAAATGGGACAAGCTGTACATTCCAGTAACATACTAATGGTGGAGGCTGAGCTTGTGTCCTCTCGCCCATGCACGTTGCCCTCCCCCCACTTCCCATTAATTAGAGCATGTGGATGAATTTGCTAAGAATCATCATTCATCTTTGAGAAACGATTTTAAATTTTATTTAAAATTCTTTTTAACAACAGACTCCTAGAGAAATAAACCCATATTAGAGAGATTGCTGAGAAAAACCCTAAAGTAGAAATGAGAAAAAGTTGAAAGAAACAAATCTAAATATAGCCCTCTTTCCTATTTTGAGGGTATTTAATGAAATCACATTTTACTCATTTTTGTATAGTTAGTCTTGGGAGAAGCATCCCACTGGGCTGGGGGAGGGGGAAGTGTCAAAGAATGTGGGACAGATACTTTATTTTCAGGTATTGAGAGTGAACCTGATAAAAAGATTGAGAGCCTGCTTAAAGTTTCTGTCAATGACAGAAATTGCAAAAGACCAGCTTGGCCCAGAAACCTGGGCCTTAAATGCTAGAGAAAGGAGTAGGCTTTAGAGTCAGAGACTTGGGTTTATGTTCTGGCCCCAACACTTTTTACTGTTAGGACTTGAGCAAACCACCTGGACTCATTAAGTCCTTATGCTTACTGTGAAATATGGATATCATCCATTACTCACCCCATGAAATTCTTTTGAGGAGATAGCATGTGAAAACTACATTACATAGTTCCAGCACTCAAAAGGCAGCTATAATTGAGATAATAAAATCAAAGTTCATATCTTGAGTAATGTCCTAGATATTACCTTTTATCCAAAATGAAACAGAAATAAGACATGATTTCATATATTACAGAATTCTTCCTAAAATCAGAGTAAATTAGGTTTCAAGAAGAGGGAACAGAAGCCCTAACAGAAATGTTAGGTGACACATTTTTTAGAGTCCTGAAATTGTTTAAAAAAAATATTTATTTAGGCTGTGCTGGGTCTTAGTTGTGGCACATGGGATCTTCAGTTGCGGCATGCAGGATCTTCTTTTAGTTGCAGCACGTGGACTCTTAGTTGCAACATGCATGTGGGATCTAGTTCCCCGACCAGGGATCAAACTCAGGCCCCCTGCATTGGGAGCGTGGAGTACCCACTGGACCACCAGGGAAGTCCCTCCTGAAATTTTCTAATTCAAACACACAGAAGCTAACCCAGGCTTCCTGCCAGTCCTATAGATCACCTGTCTGCCAGGTATTTGTTTTATTTTTTTAAAAATATTATTTATTTATTGAGGCTGCGCCAGGTCTTGGTTGCGGCATGCGGGATCTTTAGTTGTGGCATGTGGACTCTTAGTTGTGGCCTGCACGCGGGATCTGATTCCCGGACCAGAGATCGAACCTGGGCCCCCTGCATTGGGAGTGTGGAGTATTACCCACTGGACCACCAGCGAAGTCCCCAAATATTTGAAATAATGCTGCAAACCACTCACAGTTAAGTATTCTCAGTTATACATCTTTATCAACAAAAGATAAATAAAATACAAAATAGACACTAATATCAGACTATGTTGAACAAGTCTATGTTAAGGTAGGAATATGAAAATGTAAATTTTTGACATTCTTAAAGTAGGTAAGAATTCGATGTATTTGCATTGCTGTTTTAATTTCTTTCTGGTCTGAATCTAGATACCATGTATATCCACAGAACTTGATAATCTGATTCAGTTACTCTCCCACCAGCACTATTTCTGAGATGCTAACTTAATGCAATATTCTAGTGGGTTTTGGTAGTTTAGAAAAGCCAGTGAGCTGTTAAAAGTCAATGTCCTTGTGTCAGGGGTTTTAAACAGGCTGTTTTCACTGATCCCACTCTGTCAGTACTATCTTCACAGTGTTCTTAGAAGAAGGCTAAAAATCGCGGCAATCTCAGTTACTAATAGCCCTACAAGCTATACTTGTAATTCTTTGAAGAAACCTTCAACTTCAGGTTTTGCTTTTTGCAAATTTTACAAAAAGACACCTGCTGGCTATGAAGATTAGGTACAAGAGTTATTCTATAATCTTTTAAAAATCTAATATTCATGATTGTTATATAAAGGCAATCACAATTAAAACAGCAATTAGTATCACAGACCATATCCTCTATGCTAAAGAAAAGGATTTCTGTGTCTAAACACTCATGTCTAGAATGGTAAAAGACCTAGTACTAACACTGACTCAAAGGTGACAAAATAGTTTTTTTTCCATGCAAAGGCTAACGCATTTAGTTCTGAGTATAAGATACAAGGAAATATTCTGAAAATCAAAATTTTATAACCAAGTGGAAAACAGGATTATTACTACACAGACTGACATCAGGGATAAAGTTTTCACACGTTCTACAGTCCTTTCAGTAACCCAGAGCTCAAGATAGGATATTAGCTTCAGATCAGAAAAATCCAAGAAGGCAAAAAGAAATGATTATCAAATAACTACAGTTATAGTTACTACTAATTAAAAAAAAAAAATGAAGCCCTTGTTTTGAGAAAGAGTAACTAACTGCCTTCAAAATGAGTGCTAACACTAGATAAAGGGCCATAAAAATTGAGGAAATGAAGTTTGAAACTTAATAAATAAATGTTAAGATATTTGTGATAGGTGGAGAGCCAAGACCTTTTTCCACATCATTAATATAAAATTGGAAATAAAATCTTAATCTGCACTTAATATACCGCTTTTTTTTCTTCTCTGTTTCTTTAGTATGGAAAGGAATGAATTTACTATAAGTCTTCTGGATGCTTTAAAGTCAGGCAGCAAGGAGAGCAGATACAGATTTTTCCATTGATAATCATCAGCAAGAATCTAAAAGAATGTATCAGCAGAGTCTATCTTTGGTGACCACCTGCGACCAGTTACTACTGTCCGAGAAAGGAGGCCATGGGGTCATCTGGCCTCTGACGCTTCATTCTGTAGGCCTCCATTTCCTCTTCAGTGGGTTCCCGAGTTTCATATATGCTACTGTAAGGCCGCTTCCTCTCATCAATCTGCATGATCTCCTTGACATGAAGAAGACGGGCCTCCTCTGCATTCAGTGCCTATAGTGAGAAGAAAGAAATGAGTACCGTGGCTCTACATCAGATCTCTTTTGTGCAAAAGTGGTAGAGTACCAGAAGACCCCACTGAGTATGAACTGCTACATCAAAAACCTAGATTGCGGGCTTCCCTGGTGGCGCAGTGGTTGAGAGTCCGCCTACCGATGCAGGGGACACGGGTTCTGCCCTGGTCCGGGAAGATCCCACATGCCGTGGAGCAGCTGGGCCCGTGCGCCATGGCCGCTGAGCCTGCGCGTCCGGAGCCTGTGCTCCGCAACGGGAGAGGCCACAACAGTGAGAGGCCCGCGTACCGCAAAAAAACCAAAAACAACAAAAAACCTAGATTGCCTGGAAGAGCTTGGGAGTCAGCCCTTTTGCTGTCAAGCTACAACTAATCACTATTTGGCTCATACATTTTCATAGAGCACAAAACATTCTATGACATTTTCAATGAAATTTCAAAGAAATTTTATTTAACAACGAAAATTGAATGAGGTTTATTTTACTGACAGAAGCCGGCAACTGATGCTTTTTGGTGGAGACTGCAATTCTGACTTTTCCCAAGACTTGCTGAAACTTACAAATTATAGAGCCAGATGGCAAGTCTCTGACGAACATGTCATAACTCTAAAATAACAACTATACCAAGCATTTTTCTTCTGTGCATTAGTGATATTCAACAAATAGTTCAAGAAGCAGGCAATACCAAGACACACAAAATCTCTATTTGTATTCTACACCTGATAGGTGACCTGAGCAAATCACCCAGACTAGGGGCTCATTTGCTCATTTTTAAAATGAGCTTGTAAATAGGACTAGATAATTTCCTAAGGTCCCTACAAATAAAGAATGCTGTGGTCACTTTACTGTTTATTTAGCCTTCACAAAATACCTTTTTCAATTTTTCATGTTTCTTTTCTTCGTCATCACTCTCTGAACTGCTCTTTCGATGCTTCCTCTTCTTCTTTTTCTTCTTTTTCTCCTCTTTTAGTTTTTCCTGATGCATCTGATTGCGAGGATGCAAATATAGTGTTGTTAATGCAAAAACAAAGTTCTAGCAAAAACAAAGTTGTAGCACAAGTTTTAAAGTCCTCCCTCCAAGACTTAAAAATTCAGGACAACTGATCATGGACTTACCTCCATGAGGGTCTGAGGTTTTTTCACAGATTCTTCTCCAGTTGTATCATTTATAATACACTCCTCTGAATTCTGTGGAAAAATATATGTAATCTAACTTGAGAGTCATAGTTACCAGTCATCCAAGAAAAAGTTAAAATTTGAAACATAAAAATATATGTTTCATATAAATTTTGACTTCAGAGTTTTGGCTGTTGTTCACTTTTAAGCACTAGAGGGCAATTACTTACAGCAGTCTCCTTCCCAGCTTCGCCAGTACAATAGGAGTACTTGAAAAAAGAGTGACAGCATTTGTATCCCCAACGGCCTTCTTTCCAGTAAGAGCCCCAGATATGCTGCAGAGAGACAGAGAGAGGTTATTTAAAAATGAACCTGAAACTAGGGTCTCTCATATACTGTTTTTCTTTCTTTTTTTAAAAAAATTCTATCATTCATTAATTTGATTGTTTTTAAAAATTGTAGTTGATTTACCATGTCGTGTTAGTTTTAGGTGTACAGCACAGTGATTCAGTTATAAATATATTCATTTTCAGATTCTTTCCTCTTATAGGTTATTACAGAATATTGAGTATAGTCCCCTGTGCTATACAGTAGGTCCTTGTTGGTTATTCTCATATACTGGTGATAAAAGGAGGAAAATTTGGGGGATGCTAGGGCTAGCTAACAGGGAGAAGGTGTGGTTACAACGGTCTTACATTCTATGCCCCCCCAAAATTAAAAAATTTAGGCTATCTGACTTCTCTTGAAAAACTGAGGACTGGGAAATTCTGGGCCCACATTCCCACTTGTCAGTAATTGGCTGTTGCTGACCAGTGGACGCCCCTATTAGACAGGGCTTGTGTGCTCTAGTTTATAAAATTAGCCTGGCTCATTTCACTCGTCTATGATTACTGGCCTAGCTCCTATTAGGTAGCTAGGTTTTTGACTCTTACTTAGAGAGACAAGTGTAGTTTGGGTACTTAAAGTACAGCAAATTATATGCTTTATCATGCGATGCAATATGACATACACTGTATCACCTATGAAGTGTTCCTGTCAAAATATTTAACTTTAATCAAGCCTTTAGATCTGAATTCCTGTTTATAGGAAATACAGGGAATACAGGAATAAGTTATATATCACTAGGAACCAGTCAAATACAGGATATGAGACAGTTTACAAGATAACTGGCATGATCTGTTAGAGTCACTGTCATGACAAAGGGGAGATACATGCTAGAAAAAAGAGAGATAACCAAATAACAAAATAAACATAAGCTGTGACTGGATTCTGTGTCTCACACTCACGCACAAAACAGTTATCCCCACTCCAACCAAAAAAACCCAAACAGTTATTTAAAGGCATTTTGGGGTATATTTTGGAAAATGTGATTAAGGACTAGAGATTAGGTGATATTAAGGCATTAATGTCAATTTTCTGAAGTGTGATAATGGTAATGTAGTTATATAGGAGAACATCCTTAATTTTAGGGTACATGATACAGTGTTATGGGTGAAATGTCATGATATCTGTAATTTCCAAATGTTTCAGTCAAAAAAATATACAGTTACTTACACACACTCACACACACACACATACACACTCTTCTAGACAAAGCATATATGGCGATCTGTAAAAAAGAATTTGAATCTAGATGGTGGGTATATGAGTGAAAATAATAGTATTCTTTCACATTTTGGGAAAATTTCATAAAACAGCAATTGGTGCAGCCACTGTGGCAAACAGTATGGAGCTTTCTCAAAAAAACTAAAAATAAAACTACCATATGACCCAGCAATTCCACTCCTGGGTATATATCTGATAAAAACAAAAAACTAATTCGAAAAGATACATGCACCCCAATGTTCACAGTAGCATTATTTACAATTGCCAAGATATGGAAGCAACCTAAATGCCCATCAACAGATGAATGAATAAAGATGTGGTGTACATATATACAATGGCAAACTACTCAGCCATAAAAAAGAACAGAATTTTACCATCTGCAGCAACATGGACGGACTCGAAGGGCATTATGCTAAGTGCAATAAGTCAGACAGAGAAAGACAAATACTGTATGATATCACTGACATGTGGAATCTAAAAAATACGACTAGTGAATACAACAAAAAAAGAAGCAGACTCACAGATACAGAGAACAAACTAGTGGTTACCAGTGGAGAGGAGGGGAGAAGCAGTATATAGGGGTCGGGGAGTGGAAGGTATAAACTATTGGCTGTAAGACAGGCTACAAGGATGTATTGTACTATGTGGGGAATACAGCCAATATTTTGTAATAACTGTAAATGCTGTATAACCTTTAAAAATTGTATTAAAAAATAAGACAGTTAAAATGCAAAAAAACAAAATGAAACACAACGACTTACTAATGAAGAATACAATCCAGAGCAAAATGCTAACAAGGATACAAAAATAATTCTGGTTGAACACATACAGTATGATTGTGGATCTTCACATCCTCCTCATACTTGGAGGAGGCAACAGCCCGCTCCTGTCCTTTGATGACTGTCCCATGTCTTGAGTACTCCACGTAGTCTTCGGTCTGAGCTAAAAGCAGTTCAGCTGGAGGGGCATCCAAGTGTTCTTGGCCACCGTACTAAAAGGACATTGAACATTATTAAATATATTTTACAAAGATTTGCATTCAAATCTCTACTGAAGGGTTTATTTCCAATCAGAAAGATTAGAGGACTATTCTTCATGGGCTTTGTTATACAAAACACAGTGAAAAAAATGTCACCAAATTTTCACAGGCAAATAAAAGATGTCTCAATTGCTACTCATCTGTTGAGTGTGGTAAATTACAAAATGCTCATAAAATTCCCCTTATCCTCTGTGCATGCCCATTTGCCACATGACTTTGCTGCTCCTTCCCTTGAATCTGGGCCTGGCCAGTCTACTTGTTCTGGCCTATGGAACGCTGGCAAATATGATGTAAGCAAAGACCTGAAAAACACCTGTGCACTGGGGCACACTTTGCTGCTAGTTTCTGGTATCCTGAGAATGCCATGTAAAGAAGCTGGGCTAGCCTATCAGAGGATAAGAACCCATGTGGGGCAGAGATGAGCTATTCCAGGTGCGCCTTCTCAGGACAGATGAGGGCTGCTAACTGCTAGAAACCAAAGTGAGGCCATTCTAGATCATCCAACTTCAGATAGGCAGACTCAGACCAGGAGACCCAGCTGACATACAAAATGGTGAGAAATAAGAAACGTTTATTTAAACTATTTTTTTTTAAACTATTACATTTTGAGGTGATTTGTTTTGCTGCAAAAGCTCACTGATATAGTTTCACTGATACTGTATACCAATTGATTGCATCAGTGGAAGGACAGGACTAATCCTGATGGATTAAAATGGACTGTATATTGTATTCCAAACGTAAATCAAATGTTTATTAACTGATAATTTCTATTAAGAAATGTTTTCCTTTAGCAGTTTGGTCAAAATTACCTTTTCCAGGATGCTTTC
Source organism: Stenella coeruleoalba (assembly GCF_951394435.1). NCBI lineage: Eukaryota > Metazoa > Chordata > Mammalia > Artiodactyla > Delphinidae > Stenella > Stenella coeruleoalba. Next base: position 136,629,659 of record NC_137148.1, read on the forward strand.
TTTCTGCTGTTCTTTGAAGTCTTCTTTCTTGACTTTGAAGGACTTATACAACAGCTCTAGTTTTGTAGGATCAGCTTGCAGATGCACTTCAGACCCCTTGTCGTAGGCTTCCCAAGCAAACACTAGAGTAATTAAAAACATCGTAATGAGCTGTCACCTAAATTGTTTTCATGCTTCTTGGAAACAAGCTTTAAAAAATGCCCCTAAATTTCTTATGAGCTGATATAAAATACCTTGACATAGAGAAAACACTTACATTGTGTCTGAGCCATTGAAATGGTATCACCTGTGTATCTAACAAAGTTATCCCCAGCGTAGCTCACTCTGTAAACACAAATTAAAAAAAAAACTGTTTCAGAGATTGATTTAAGGAAATTCTTTTCTGACCTGACCATAGGTGATGCTCATTTTAATTCAGATTGTGATTTATGAATAAAAGCTCCCCTCCCCTACCTTGAAATTTTTTTTTTTTTTTTTTTTTTTTTTGCGGTACGTGGGCCTCTCACTGTTGTGGCCTCTCCCATTGTGGAGCACAGGCTCCAGGCGCACAGGCTCAGTGGCCATGGCTCACGGGCCCAGCCGCCCTCTTGAAATCCTTACATTGAACTTGGTACTTACTCATCTGGATTCTTTCCTGCATTGGCATAGGGATTCTCTCTCATCGCTCTGGTTTTGGGATCATAGTAAGCAGAATTTGGATCTAAATTCCGCAAATACTAGAAGGAAAAAAATATTTTAAGACTGTGTTAATGTTTACTTTCATCAAAGAAGATTTCAGCAGACTAGTAGGAGGAGCCAATTAAATGTGTGTGTGCATGTCTGGGGTACAGGTGAAGAGAAAGAAAACCGGAATGACACCTAACCTTGGAATGACTGACTGTATTACCCATATACTACCGAGGTACCATATTAGTAGACAAAATTTAGGCTGGGAAGACAAATATTTTTTGAATATGTATGTTGAGTTAGCAAGGCTTACTTTTGCAATATCTTCTCGAATCCTGAGATTCCGGACAGTAATTCGTCTCTTAGAGTCAAAATTCTGTCCAGGCATGTCAATGTCATCTGCATATTTATCTTCATCCTCATCTTCACTGTTATGATCTTTTTCCTGAAAGAGGAAGAGAGAGGGAAAAAAATTTTTAAGAAAAAAAGAGCAGCATCTAGTTCTTGTTTTCCCTTTAACCAAACCTTACTCACTGTGTTCTTTAAACCTATTATTATTATGAATTATATATTACTATTAATATTAGCCATCAGAACTTTAAAAATTTAATGTATATCCAGATAGGGCATATATTTACTACCGTCTGAGAATTTGGTTCCTCTTCTCCCCACTGGTGTTTTGGAGAATTCTGTGTCACGAAAGAAGGAAACAAATTTGTAATTGTATTCCACTGAATCAACTGATCATTTAACACTTTAAAAACATAGTTAAAATAATATAACAAATTTAACTGAACAGATTCTTATATTTCTCACTTGTAGTGAGCACATAAGTTTTGAATACAAGTATGTCATTGTGAATAATTTTATTAGGCTGTCTACAAATCCAAAATTTTCATTGATGATAGGACTATAATCACACAAACGTAATAGAAAGATTAAGTTGATCAGTATACCTAAAAAATATTCATTTCATATGTATTCAGCCTTCAGACATAACATTTTCATTAAACTTCACTGTTTTTCTATTAAGGCCAAAAAGAAAAGTTACCAGGATCATGTAATAAGTATCTTTAGAGCCAAAAAACAGCCTTTGTAAAATTTAAGCAATGAAGAAATCTACTCAGGTGACAACACGCTGTGATTTAAGAAGCGTGCAAAATCCTTGCCTCAAAGACACTCTTTCTTCATTAGCAGTTGGTCACGATATTCTCTATCTCCACAAAATGCCAAGAGCAAAGTGCTCAGTACTTCATCATGTCCTTTTAAAAAGGCTTCACACATTCAAAACAATACCTTATACCATTAGTGGGGGGATGTGGAAACGTGTGTATAAAAATATATATATATATATATATATATATATATATATGGTATATTGGTGGAAGCAAGAATTTGTACAGGCTTTCTGAATGCTAGCTAAGTGATAAGTCATCAAATTTTTTTTTTTAAAGTCATCACATTTTACATATTCAGTGCATCAACAATTACACTTTTAGGAATTTATCATAAAGAAAAAATGTCTATTATATAAAGGCTTATAAGAATCTAGTGTTGGGTATTGTACAAATAATTAGGAAAAAAACAGATCAACAAGAGATGATTGGTTATATAAAATATTGCACTCAATAAACACTGAACAACCATTAAAGTCATTCTGTCCAAGGTGTGGAAAAACACGTATACTTTGCTACCATTTTTATGGGGGGAAGAAAAAAGAGGGAAGGATGGGAATAAGATTACATATTTGCATTTGTTTGTATTTACACAACAAACTCTGAAAGGATCTGTAAGAAAAATAAAAATGGTTATGGGGGGTGAGGTTTAGAGATAGGGTGGATGGAGGCACATCTATCTTCTTAAATTATTTTGATTACTGAACCATGTGAATTTATATAAAAATAAATGTTACAGGTCTACATTTAATGATATGGAGAACAAGTGCTCACTGCACTGTATATTGTTAAATTGAAAGAGTAGGTGATGAGTATGTAAAGATGAATCCATTTAAAAAACATGTTGTATGATAATCACACACATCCATGGATGTATGTGGGGGTGTACTGGGACACTGAAAGGCCTACTTGAAAATGTTAACAGTTAACATAGGGGATATTTTTCTTCTTTATAATTTTCTGTGTACTTTTTCTGAATATTTGTTGCCTTCAAAATTGGGAATTTTAAAAATATATATATTTTTTGGAGTTCTTACAAGTTGCTAGTTCAACAAAGGACATTTATATTGCTACACAGACAGCTAAATCTCTATAGTACACATAGCTCTACTATATGCAGTTAATCTTCATATCCAAATGGGCAAAATTCATACTTTCCTAGTAAGTATGCTTACTGGGAAAATAAATTATGTTTACAATAAACAACAACAAAGAATATGTTAGAAAAACAGAAAAAGGCCCTCTTCTTTTTTCCAGAGTTGGTAATGATTAACAATAGCTACAAATTACCAAGTGTTTACTCTGTGATATGTATGCTAAACCTCCTGGTGGGGGTAGGTGTTGTTATCTCTGCTTTAAAGATGATCAACTGAGGCTCAGAGAGGCAAATTAATTTTTCTAGGACCACCTAGCTAGCCAGGGGCAGAGCTGGGTTTTAACATTATCTGTCTGTTAACTTGTGCTTTGAACCTGCCTGATAGGTAGCTTCTGTGACTGCTCAGACTTGGTGATTAACTTACCTAGTTGTGTTTTCTTTGTAATTATACTTGCTAAGCGTCCCTTTTAGAAGTTTAAACTCGACAACTAGAAAATGTTTATTATTTACTTATGCCATTAATTTGTTATAAGAAATTTTCACAACTCTAATAAGTATAATATACTCTAACTATTAAGTTGACTGACTGGAAGAAAAAAAAAGGAAAAAACCTGTCTGCAATACATCTTTTTTGTTAGTTTGAAAATTTTTTGCCTAGCTATAAAATTATTACATGTTCATTACGGAGAATGTGGGAAATACTAAAATAAAAAAAAGAAAAATTCACTAATTCTATATTAAATGAGAACTGGTGTTCTGGTCGTCTTCCCTGTGGTAATATTGTAATATTTACAATATTGTGTCATTAAATATTTTTTACATGTGTCATTACATGTGTCATTAAAATATAAGTGTCATTTACATGTGTCATTAAAATATAAGTATTAGCCAGTGTTAGCCATGTGTCATTAAAATATAAGTGTTAGCCAGTGTTGTTACAAAGTTTTGACAAAAGTCATTTTACATTCTATCATGCAGAGGAAGGATAGCTCACTTCACTAATTCCCTATTAAACTATTTCAATTTCTTGCTGTTGTAAAAAGTGCTGCAATGAACATCTTTGTGCATAATGACTTTTCTGAACACTAGAAAAAATTTAGGATGGATGGATTTACTAATTTAATTCCAGAAAAGGTATATAAATGTTTTATGGCAATATTCTCTCCAAAATGATTGCATCAATTTATAGTCGCATGAACCCTATAAGTCAGTTTTACTCTTTCTCCTCAATAGCACTTCTCTCTCCCTAAAATCTTTTCTAACTTGAGAGATATAAAATGAATTTTTTGTTTCAATCTTCATTTTTTACTAGGAGTTTGAATTTTTTTTTAATGATCATTTTTATTACTTACAGCCTGTTCCACTAATTTTCCTGAGGCTAATTCTTCTTGGAGTTTTTGGGCTTTCAGCGTTCGTTTTGCCTAAGAAAAAAGAAACATTTGAAATTTACTTAGTCAAATGAACATTTAATTTTTATATGTGTAAAATGCATAAGTTTATTGTTTTCAGTAAAGGTCATTGGACAAGGTCATGTTTTGTAGCTCTAGACCTCTGGCTCCTAAAGAGCAGGAGTTACAACGAATTCCCTAGTGGTCCAGTGGTTAGGTTTTTGCGCTCTCACTGCCGAGGGGCTGGGTTCGATCCCTGGTCTGGGAACTAAGATCCCAAAAGCCATGCAGTGTGGCCAAAAACTAAACGAACAAAAAACCCCCCAACTCTGCTGAATGCTCTGTGATGACTTAAATGGGAAGGAAATCTAAAAAGGAGTAGATACGTGTATATGTATAACTGATTCACTCTGCTGTACCTCAGAAACGAATACAGCACTGTAAAGCAACTATACTCCAATAAAAATTAATTAAAAAAAACATGAATGGATAAAGAAGATGTGTGGAATATATATACAATGGAATATTTAGGCATAAAAAAAAGAATGAAATTTTGTCATTTGCAGCAACATGGATGGACTTGGAGGGCATTATGTTAAGTGAAATAGGTCAGAAAGAGAAAGACAAATACTGTATATTACTTGTATGTGGAATCTAAAAAAATACAACTGCTGAATAAAACAAGAAAGAAGCACACTCAAAGAGAACCAACTAGTGGTTAGCAATGAATAGAGGAAAGGGGGGAGGGGTAATAGAAGGGTAGGAAATTTTAAAAAGGGGGGGTTATCATACGATTATATGAAATCATGTGTGTGAAACTTCTGAAAATTGTAAGGCACTGTAGAATTTAATGACTCTTTCATTCAATAAAAAAAAACTAAATTAAAAAACAAAAAAACCAGGATGAATTGGGAGATTGGGATTGACATATATATACTAATATGTATGTATAAAATAGATAACTAATAAGAACCTGCTGTATAAAAAAATTAAGTTAAAAAAACCCAAAAACAAAAAACCCCCCAAAAAACAAAAAATGAAAATGAGTGGGATTCAATCAGCCATATTTAAACAGGAGTTACAAACTCCTGTTTGAACCAGGCATTAATGTAAACCAAGTTAGACACCACCAGGGGTAAACTGCAGAGAACAATCCCTGCTGACGAGGTGCCACCTGACTCGAGATGACTGACCCCTCCAGGCTGGCCCAGGTTTACTGCATATTTCACTGTTCAAGAAATATAAAATTCAGATTTTTATGTGAAATCCCATGATTTTAAATGTTAACTCTACTTAAAAACAAAAACAAAAAAAGCAATGTGACTGTGGTGTTTGAAAAATGGGAGTGAGTAGGTGAAATCATAACAGAAAAAATTTAGGTTAAATTAAAATAAAATTCAATTTTCTGAAATGACTTATCCTCTTCCCCTTCTCCCACCCTGAAATGCTATGTGAGACAAGTATAAAACAGGCCCATAGGCAAGATATAGTCTGGGGGCCAAGAGTTTATAAAAGAAAGGAAAAAGCTTTGGACACTAATCTGTTCTAATGCTTCCAGTATTTTTTGCAACCTAAGTCATGGAGTAAAGGACAATATAAGAATGAAATAAAAAGAAATTGCTGCCAAATAGGGCTAGCACACTGTTTATTTCACTATTCAGTTAGGCTTACTACTACTACAATAATAAAAATGCCATCATTTTTATACTGCTTGAAGACTCAAAAAATAGAGTTGCTAAATTAGAGATACAGCAAAATGTACATTCTTTAAGGATAGTAGGAAAGCAGTGAACTGTGCTCACCAGATCAACTTTCGCATACTCTTCTACAATTTTCATGTGTTCTTCTGGATTGTAGCCGTTCCACCGATCCCTCTTCCCATCATAGTCAAACATCAGCTGAGGCTGGACGTGTTCATCTGGAGCTATATTAGTACCTGTAAATTTTGCTCCAACTCGCCTAGGTCTCTGGAAAACAGAATAAGATTAAATCTTTTCCTAAGTATCTATAGCCCAGAGGAAAACTTCATATAATCTTTACAGAGTGGGTGTGAACATACCATGGGACTTTATGGTTTATTCAATTATCATTTAGTCTTCCAGCAAAACTTTTGATGATGCGAAACTAATTTCATTCAAATTAATTTTTATTTAACTTGTACCTAAATATAGGTAATTAAAAAAACAGAATGAAGCTCTCTGACAGGAATAAAGAGACTCTCTGACAACAGTTTCCAAAATTCTCAAAGGTGAACTCACCTCAAAGCAGTCTTTCTTTTTGTGTGTCATGGCTCCACAGTTTTCACATGCTCCTTTGCGGTACTTAGTAGTTATGGAATTCTATAAATGGATGTAAAGAAAAACAATGAAAATTTTTATTTATCTGAATAAGTTAAAAATAACTTTGGCTCTCATTCCTATATTGTCTAGTGAAATGATTTATTCATTAAGAGGAAAACCAGTTAGAATCTCCACTTTTTTTTTTTTTACATCTTTATTGGAGTATAATTGCTTTACAATGGTGTGTTAGTTTCTGCTTTATAACAAAGTGAATCAGTATACATATACATATGTTCCCATATCTCTTCCCTCTTGCATCTCCCTCCCTCCCACCCTCCCTATCCCACCCCTCCAGGCGGTCACAAAGCACCGAGCTGATCTCCCTGTGCTATGCGGCTGCTTCCCACTAGCTATCTATTTTACGTTTGGTAGTGTATATATGTCCATGCCACTCTCTCACTTTGTCACAGCTTACCCTGCACTTTTATAAATGAGAAAGTTTAAAGATTTCAGCAATATCAAATTTATAAAATATAGACGCTAAAGTAGTATGTACTGTGAATTTTAATACCACATAAAAGGTCATATAATCTGTTTCTACTTTATATAGTATTGCTTTAGAGGTTCTTATATTAAGTTCTTAAAATAAAATCTCCATTTTCACATGCATATATACAAGTTGCATACACACCTCTTTTACACCCCTCTTGTACCAGTCTCCAGATGAGCTATACTGCTTTTGTTTCTCTGGCTGTGGTCTCTGGTGCTTTAAAGTAGGCCTTTTTGATGGATCAATATACCATGGCACTGAAGAAATATACTGAGGAATATGAGGATTGATGTCTCTGTAATAAAATAAAATTTTTTTTAACAGAATGAAGTTGAAAAATAATTGATATTACAATTACAAAGGTAGCCTATGCAGAATCTAAGAATAGAGATACTGTACTGGGAGGAGAAAGGCAGAATATACTTGTTATTTCTATAATAAAAAAACAATTAAAAATAAAGAAAATAATTTATATTAGAGTGAAAAAATTTCCAACAAAGAAACTAAAAATAGTGCTATAACTAAAGCGGGAGGAGAGATGAAGGAATATAGGGACCTATGTTAGTGAGATTAATCTTGTATCAGAGCAAGAAGTTAACTAATAATGTCTAGAGTTGATTATAATAATGGTATAGGTAATGTTATTTAGAGATGTGGCGGTATCAACCAGAAAAACTCAAAATAGACTGACAAGTACAGTCATCCCTCAGTATCTGAGAGGGACTGGTTCAGGACCTGCCTCAGATACCAAAACCTGCGGATGCTCAAGCTGAACAGTCGGGCCTCTGTATCCATGGTTTGGAATCTGAGGATTCAACCCATGGCAGATTGTGTAGTACTGCACGTAGTTATTGAAAAAAATCTGAGTATAAGTGGACCCACACATTTCAAACCTGTGTTGTTCAAGGGTCAACTATAGTCACTTGTGTAGAGTGGGACAGGGAGTGGGAAAACTGAAAAGGACTACAGCTATGCATTACAAGTCCTTCGTTATTATATGATTACTAAACCTTATACATATGAGTTTAATAAAATAAATAAAAACAAAAATGATGTAAATGATAAAGATGGCTTCCTGTCAAGGCAAAGGATGAGAAATTGGTAAACCAAGTAGACATTTATTTGAATTCTGAACAGATTTTGCAAAAAAATTAAAGTACTTACTTTCCTTCTTCATCAACTTCTGCAGGGGCATTACCCAATTTTCGCTGTTCTTCTAGCTCTTTCTTCTTTCTCCAGTCCTCTCTGGTCATCTTCTTTGGTTCCTCCAAACTCATTTCTTTGGACCCCGAAAGGGTGGCCGCATTACCTGCATCCATGGCTACAGCTGACATGGTTATCTGGCCTTCTCTATGAAAAGGAAGAAATATCTATTAGTATAAACTAGCCCTTGGTGAATTCACCAGTGAAACTATCAGAAGTACACTGTAGGGCTTCCCTGGTGGCGCAGTGGTTGAGAGTCCACCTGCTGATGCAGGGGATATGGGTTTGTGCCCCGGTCTGGGAAGATCCCACATGCCGTGGAGCGGCTGGGCCCTTGAGCCATGGCCGCTGAGCCTGCGCGTCTGGAGCGTGTGCTCCGTAAGGGGAGAGGCCACAACAGTGAGAGGCCCGCGTACCGCCAAAAAAAAAGTACACTCTAATGACACATACTGTGTGTTATACAGAATGTTTCATATTCTAGACATTATTAGTTAACTTCTTGCTCTGATACAAGATTAATCACTAACATAGGTCCCTATCTTCCTAAACCTCTCCTCCCCCTTTAGTTATATCACTATTTTTAGTTTCTTTGTTGGTAATTTTTGCACTCTAATATAAATTATTTTATTTTTAATTTTTTTATTATAGAGATAACAAGCATATGCTGTCTCTCCCTTCCCACTACAATATCTCTATTCTTAGATTCTGTATAGACTACCTTTGTAATTGTAATATCAATTATTTTTCAACTTATGCCTTATTCTTCATAGTATCTGTAAGGGAAAGGTCTCTTTCCCCTCCACAAAAGTTTTTATATACTGTTGCAGTTTTTCTCTCAACTCTAAGTTATAAGTGGAGAGAGACATACACATGTATTTAAAATTTCATGAGACTCTTTCTCTCATATATATTCCTGAATTCCTCTCTACATAAGTGTCTCAAACTTTTCTACCACACTAACCCTTAATGAGTACGTAGGGTCCTATCTCTGTTCCTCTTAAAGACTGGATGCTTTAAGATTTACCTATATTCATCGTCTCTATTTTCTCATCTTCTGCTTCCCTTCTCAATCACTCTGATTTAGCTCCCACACCCCTCCCCCCACTCCAAAGCTACCACTAAGTTATCAATGTGCCTAGTCCTCTGGACATTTTTCAGTTCTGTTCCTTCCCCTTTTGATATATTCTTATCCTTTGACTTATGTGACACTATACTCTCCTGGTTTTTCTTGTACCCCTCTCGCTGCTTCTCCTGAATCCTTTGTAAGTTCATCCATTTCTGCCCAGTTATTTTATTTTGGATTCCACAAGGGTCAATCCTGGGGCCTTCTTCATCACTCTAAACTCCACCAGAGGACAAGCTCATCTATTTCCAAGGTTTCGATAGCCACAGTATACAACTGCTGGCTCTCCAATTTATTTCTCTACTCCAGCCCTTTTGTCTGAGCTTCCAATAGATACATTCCACTTGCTTACTTCAAAGTACCTCCACTTAAGTGTCTCTGAGAAACCTGAACTCAACAAATCTTAATTCAAATTCATAATCTTCAACTAAAAAAAAATTCATAATCTTCTCTATGAAATCTTTTTCCACTGTTCCCGCTCTTGATGAAAGACACCACCATCCATCTCTTTTCATAAGTGTTCCAGCTAATTCCCACACCTATTTCATCACTAAGTAACGTTATTTTCACCTTCTGAATATCACTCAAATTCATTTACTTCTACTGTCAATAACCTTAGTGTTAATACTTTTCCCTACCAGTCTCTCCCAATTCCCTCCAATCAGTTTTCCACACTGCAGTGTTATTTTTTCAAAACACAGATTTGATCATATCATGTCCACTACCCAAGCTTAAAACCCTCTAATGCAGCGCTGTCCAAGAGAAATATAACGCCAGCCCTATATGTCATTTAAAATATTCCACAGCCATACTAGAAAAGTAAAAAGAAACAGGTAAAATTATTTTTGCAACATTTAACCCAATATACCCAACATATTATCATTTCAACATAGGAAAAAATCTGTTTAGACTTAGGAAAACTAAGTCTTTAAAATCTGATATGGATTTTACACGTATTCAGACTAGCCAACATTTCAAGTGCTTAAGAACCACAACAGTTAACAGCTACTGTACTGGACAGTTCAGCCCCAATGGCATCTTATAATTCTTACTTTAAAAACCACTGAAGACACAGTCCTGGTCTGACTGGGCACAGGTACTATGACTGAGGCCTAGGACGGCGGCTTCCTTCTAGGTCCCCGTTCCCTCCTCAACGTAGCGTTTATCAGTCTCGTAAGGATATTTGTAACAATTAGGAGCCGTTGGTCCACTTCTCGGGGTTCTTCACCCTCACCCACCTCCCTCTTGAAGTCCTCACAATATTTCCCTACCCGGTCCCGCAGCTGCTGACACCAAGACAGCCGGACACGAAGGAAGCCGACCATCTATGTTTACTTCCTGACCTCCTCCCTCTCCCAGCAGCCCCTGCGGCACCTTCCGGACGACCCACACATGCGCGCTAAGAACTCTTCGAGTCTCAGGTTCCCAAGCGGAGCTGGTCTCGCGAGATGTTGTGCTGTGTCCGTTTCTCTACTGTGGGTCTATAGAATGGGTTAGGTTTGAGCAGTTTCTTTTCCGCTCTGTTCTTTGAAACTTTTTTTTAAGAGTCGCCGCGTCATACGACGTAAAACAAAACAAACAAAGAAAAACGTAGTAGAGAGCAGACGACAGCTTAAGCCTCACTAGAGCGCTGTAAAATGAAGGAGGAAGTGCGTGAAGTTAAAAAAAAAGTTAAAATTAGCATTAATTAGTAGCCAGGTAGTGTAACACGCTGAGGACACGGTAAACACAAAGTGTCTTCCTCTCCTCGAATTTACATCATACGGAGTGAGAAAGACACTGAATTATTCAAAAATGTATAGTTCTAGAAAGCCGCTATGAAAGGTATACGAGGTGCTATAAGAACGTGAGGCATTATTCCGTAATTGTGACACCTCGTCCCAATGTGATATTGTATTTTACCATTAGGAAAAAAATACTATAAAACGATTTCCATTTTGGGAAAACAGTAATATTTATGACATCTCAACCTTCCTTTAAATTATAATATGAAATAAAATGCTGGAAAATATTAATGTTGGAGTAGAATTCCCCCCACCCTTTTTTTTGGTCCTATCCTCTCTGTTCCGGTCACGTTTTATTTTTCAAAACAGTATGTGTTCCTTTCAAATGTCAGAGTGACATCCTTGCTTCAATAAGAGATCTCATCATAATATAATCTATTTTTTCTTATTAAGAATGTTCAGTGCCTAGCATAGGAATGTAAATATTAATTTTGATTTTACAGGGCAATAGTTGAAGGGACAGAAGTTGTCAGAAAATAGTCTGAAAGTGAGTAGTCTGAATCACTCACACTTTGCTTTTTTAAATATATATTTTATTTATTTATTTTTGGCTGTGTTGGGTCTTCGTTGCTGCGCACGGGCTTTCTCTAGTTGCAGAGAGTGGGGGCTACTCTTAGTTGCAATGCACAGGCTTCTCATTGCAGTGGCTTCTTGTTGCGGAGCATGGGTTCTAGGCACGTGGGCTCAGTAGTTGTGGCACGCGGGCTCAGTAGTTGTGGCTCGTGGGCTCTAGAGTGCAGGCTCAGTAGTTGTGGCGCACAGGCTTCGTTGCTCCACGGCATGTGGGATCTTCCCAGACCAGGGCTCAAACACGTGTCCCCTGCATTGGCAGGCGGATTCTTAACAACTGTGCCACCAGGGAAGTCTCACACTTTGCTTTTATCTCCTTAAAACAATTCCCAAAATTTGCTTGGAAGTGTTAGGGTATATTTAGTTAAAACTGTCAGGCACAAGCCAGGGAGTACATCTCTCAGAGGAATTATAGAATGTGCTGGACAAGAGAGAAGAACCTTCTGTAAGGTTCAGATTCCCCCTGGAGGATTCTGAGGAGGGTCTAGGGAAGCAGAAATCAATTCTGGATGGGTTGCTGTTTGATAAACTGGGACTGATTAGGATCTAGATGCAGATATAAGGTGAGGATGGTTTAGCAATTGGGTATCTCCAGTAATGGTCTGGGGTATAGCAGAGTGGGTTTGGGGCATCATTAGTAAGGAAACAGTGGTTACTCAAAGAGGGAGTGGTTGTGCATTTTACAGTTACTGCGTGACCTTGGGAGACACAGTGCTTTCTGTTGTAGGGGGAAGACTTACCCTAGGGAGATATAAACCTTGCGCCCCAAAACTTCAGGAGATAAAGAATCCCCACTTGGAAGCTGTAGGTGTTGTTAAAGATAGAAGCCACAGGCCCAAAATGGTGTTACTTGTGCTAAAGCCCATGATACCAAACCTAGATTTAACATCTAACGTAATCACAACTTCAAAATGTAATCCCCAGAAATGTAATCCAATCAACCAGTTTGGAATTTCCTGGTCAGTACTGAAGAGGTAATATGTCACGTGGACCCTTTCTATCATCCCCTCACCCCCACCCTGCCTCTCAGAGGAAGAAGAGGCAATCAGCTGTAAAAACCTTGCTGTTCCTTGCCCCCTTCCCCGCCCCCCAAAGATGTCCCAGCCTAAAAATAAGCCTTTCTATTATTCTGCTAATAGCTCCATGCCCCACCCTTCTTCCTACAAAAACTTTTCAGCTTGTACAACCCCTTGGAGCAGGCTTCTGGTTGCTAGGTGGGATGCTGTCTAATTCAAGAGTTGTTGAATAAAGCCGATTAGATCTTAAAGTTTACTTGATTGAATTTTGTTTTTTGACAGTGTCATGCAGATTTGGTTTCAAAATGAACATTTTTGTGTGTTGATGATGTAATATGGAGCTGAGACATTTAGAAGGAGATACAGGGAGGAAATAAGGGGAGGGGTGGGGATAAAGGAGAAAGGACAGAGAAGGGGCAAAGAAGTTATGCATTTTTTTGTCCTTCCTCTTTTCTTCATGATGTCCAGCATTTAATAAGCACTCAATAAATATTTGTTGAATGAATGAGACATTCAATCAATTTTGGTCCTGAAATGCCAGGGAAGATGGAACAATGAACTGGCATATGTTTCAAACCATATCTATGCCAGGTGTAGTGCTAAGCCTTTTGTCAAAGAGTAATGTAGGCTCAACTCCTCTCTCCCAACTTACATGCAAGTTAAAAAGTATCTGGTGACCTGTTGGGAGTACAGTTTGGATGACACAGGTCACCCTTGGTCTTTTGAACTGATTTCTTTATCTTGTTCAATATATTTCTATTTATTGTAGAAAGGAAAAGGTTACCAACTTTTTCAAGCACAATTTCTCCCCATATCTTGGAAATTGGAATTCCTTTTGTATATCTTTATTATTCCTCTGATCTTTTTCTCTTGTTCACCCTCTGTCCTTCCCCCACCAGCTTTGATGAATATATTGTTGAGATATTAAAAGTTTAAAATAACTCCCTATTGGGACTCGCCTGGCGGTCCAGTGGTTAAGACTCTGCGCTTCCACTGCAGGGGGCACGGCTCGATCCCTGGTCTAGGAACTAAGATCCTGCATGCCATGCGGCATGGTCAAAAACAAACAAAAAAAGTCTCAATTAAATGATAGAAGTTTAAAGGAAGCCTGAATTTTGTACTCATTAGGTCATTATTTTGTTCCTAAGTCAGATTCTGTATAACAGAGACAGCATCCTAACCTGAAATATTGATGATAGTCTTGCAATTAGGAAATAATCAGTCCATTTTGTAAAAATTGAAGTTTAATGGATTTATTATATTATATTAGTTTCAGAATCAGTCCATCTTAATCACAAGCACCACAGAATGACACAAACACTGCCGTTTTATCTACCTGTACTTTCTTAATTTTTAATTCTGCCCTGCTAGTATTCACTAGACCTAATATAGGTTTTTTTCCCCACCGGACTATATATTGACTGTATATGTATTTTTTATTTTATTAATTAATTAATTAATTAATTAATTTATTTATTTGCGGTACGCGGGCCTCTCACTGCTGTGGCCTCTTCCGTTGCGGAGCACAGGCTCCGGACGCGCAGGCTCAGCGGCCACGGCTCACGGGCCCAGCCGCTCCGTGGCATGTGGGATCCTCCCGGACCGGGGCACGAACCCGCGTCCCCTGCATCGGCAGGCGGACTCTCAACCACTGCGCCACCAGGGAAGCCCTATATATGTATTTTTTATATCTCTAATTGAAATACAACAATTATGTATCCGTCTCCCTTCCTCATTTTCCCGATGACTACAATGCCTTTCCTCCAGTGCTGCCCCTTCTTTTTGATTTGATCTGCTCTATTTACTCTCTGGAAAAATAGTTGATTAGTTGAAGACTTTAGGAAAATAGTTCTGTCACCACCTCACCTTGACTTTTTGAACTTCACAATCTTCTCATTTGAAAACGTCTTGGACACCAAAGTGTCTCGGGAAAAAACAAACTCCAAAAACCAACTCTGTATCTTGGTATTACAATAATCATCATAATTATTTATTTCTTGGAATTAGAGACCATATTTACTCCCCTTCTATTTCTGTGGGGAGCAGGTTAAAAAACAACTAGAAATCCGTGATCAAGGTGTCAGCGTGTTTGATATTTCTCCTCCCGGGAAACTAGCGACAAAGTTGCCGGGGGAAGCTTTCGGGGCGGAGCCCAGGGAGCTTATGTTCCTACCATTGGTTCTTCCCGGGAGCCTCCTCCCCACTCCTGCCCCGCCTCCTGGACGGATGAACCAATAGCGGCGTAAGTTGTGGTTTAAACGCCGAGGCCCGCGCGACCGCTGGAGATCGTGTCTCGGAAGAGTTTGGCTGTTGTCCCCGACGTGGGTGAATGGAGCGGTAGCGAGTGGTTGGGCGGGAGGGGTCCGGCGGGGTAGGAAGCGGGGCTGGAGTGGGGGGTCTGGGAAGCGGGGTCCGTATGTCTGGGAGCCGGGGCTGGGGATTGGGGGCTGGGACTAACCCCGGGACGTCTGTAGCGCCCAGCCCGTTGAGCCACGGCCTTTGGACTGCGTCCGCAACCCACGGCGGTTCGGTTCCGATGGGTAGCAGGGCCTGTGCCAGTCCCAAACCGCCAACTCTTCTGGATCTTAGGGCCCCTGACTCAGGCTTCAAGAGTTAAGAGCTGGATTAAGTGCCTGTCGGCTCAAGATCGGGCTTCTCCCTCTGCTTAGCTCTTGTTTTTGCATAGACGTGCCCAGGATAGAAAGTGGGGTCTGTGCTGCACCTTAGGTTCTTTCATCTTCCCTAACTCCCAGGGTTTAATGAGTATTTCACACCCCTAGGTAATCCAGAATGGCTACTCTGATCTATGTTGACAAGGAAAATGGAGAAACAGGCACCCGTGTGGCTCCTAAGGACGGGCTGAAGCTGGGGTCTGGGCCTTGTAAGTATACAGGCGGCAATCAGGTACACAGGTATTGTGAATCAGTGGTGGGTGTGGCCTGGAGCTGGGGGAGGCATTTAGTATACATTGCCAGCAATTGGAGTCAGGTTTACCCAATACTGCTACTACCAGGTTCTTGTTATGGGTCTCTTTTTCATGTTCAGTATCTTAATGAGATTATTTAAGAGGGTACTGAACTGAAGTACTGTTACGCATAGGACCATGCCGCTGTCGAAAAGGGGTTAAGTTTGGGTGTGAGAATTAGGCCACGTTTATAGGCAAGGTCAGCCTTCAAGTTGCACAGGCGTTTACTGCTGGAATAATCTCACGGTAAGACTTTTTCTTTAGCAGTCAAAGCTTTAGATGGGAGATCTCAGGTTTCAACACCACATGTTGGCAAAATGTTTGATGCTCCACCAGCTTTACCTAAAGCTGCCAGAAAGGCTTTGGGAACTGTTAACAGAGCTACAGAAAAGTCAATAAAAACTAATGGACCCCTCAAACAGAAACAGACAGCCTTCTCTACCAAAAAGGTAAGTGTTGGCTATAAATAAAGATGCTGTTTAAACACTTCAGCACTTGTGACTCTTAAAATGACTATTGGCATCCTACCCGACTTTCTCCTGTGTGAACAGAAAGAAATAGAGGCTAGCAAACATAGTTTAGCAGAAGAGAATCATCATACTGTCTTTGTGAACTTCCCCTGTAACTCAAAATCACATCTCAGTAGCAGCTGGTGAATTTTTTTTGCCTCACCTGCCCTTAATGAGTGTCTTGAAGCAGATTGATTGGTAGAATGTACTTACAGATTAAAAAGTACTGAGAGGGAGGGTATTTTGCAAGAGGTCACGTTGCTAATATAACAGCTCAGGTGCTGCCATCCTTCTCCCCTCCTTCCAGAGCAAGCACCAGTTTTTTAGGTTATAACGTGGTAGCATGTTGACCTTGGTATGTGTGTTTACAAACTGTAGGTTAGTGCATCCTAGACTGAGAGGACTTGGCTATGAAAGATAACTTTAGCATGTGGATTAACACTTCATTTCACTAATTGTTTTGTTTAATGTGTATTAGGACAAAACAACTAGTACTTGATCTCAAACTGAGACATGTGTGGTTTTAGGACAAGGATGTCTTTTTAAAAAAACTGAGTTGAGTAAGAGAAATGTTAAAGGCAAGTATTGCAAGGATATAGCAAAAGTGATGAGAATCTGACAGAACTGAAATGTGGGAAACCTTGCCTTAGGGATTTCCTCTAGCCATGCACATGTGACGTAAGCATAAATCAAGACTATGCAGGTTTCCATTTTGGCCCACCATTGTGGACTGCCTGCCAATTTCAGACTAGGGAATTATCCACTGTGGGCTTCTAAAGTCCTTGGCTGTCTTTGGCTGCCTCTTACTCTGTGTATTTGAGGAACACAAATTGGTTTTTAAAATGAACCAAGCAAATAATTTAGGTAACACTGATGGACACACCAACGGAAAATTATATTTCCAACAGCCAAAAATGGCTTCCAGGATTAGCTTCTGTTCTAGGTGATTCATGCCCATTTTCTCCTTTGTTAGGTTGGGTGATTGAGTCAATTAGTTCTGAATTAACTCCACTCTGCATTTTGATAACTTATGCTAACAGGTGCTGATACTTATATTTTAGAATTAACTTTTGAGCCATGATATTGGAATTGCTTGCTGAATTGTATTTGTGTGTAATTTTGAGAATGAAGGATTATGGTTTCTTAGAAGTCAGCATGAAATTGAAAACAATTTAAAATGTGGTGAAGCAGTCACATGTCTTAAAGAAGCCCTATGATCTCTTGTACTAATCAGTTGACAAGGCTTCCGCTCTCACTAATGTATGTTTTCTTGGGTTGTTTTAGATGACTGAGAAGACCGTTAAACCAAAAAGCTCTGTTCCTGCCTCAGAGGACACCTATCCAGAAATAGAAAAATTCTTTCCCTTCAACCCATTAGGTAATATCTTTTGGTATCGCACAAATGCTTTAGCCTTGAGTTTCTCTTAGGATCCAATTCAACTGTAACTTGATATAGCTATGAATAAGACATGTGATCCAAGACTGTAACAAGGCTGTCTGAATCTGGGTTGCTCTGAACAAATACACTTGTGAATTTATTTGTAAGGTATAATCTTAGGTCAGAAGAGGAATCCGAGCTAAGATGTGGAAAACATTGTTCCTGTCCTCAAAAGCTAACCACCTAGGGGGAGATTACACCTATTCAACGTTAGGGGACAGTCTTCTTAGAAAACCATTTAGAAAGAGGGCTCTATGTCAAGTTGAACAATGCCTGAGGGCTTCCCTGGTGGCTCAGTGGTTAAGAATCCGCCTGCCAATGCAGGGTATGCAGGTTCGAGCCCTGGTCCGGGAAGATCCCCCATGCTGCAGAGCAACTAAGCCCATGCACCACAACTACTGAGCCTGTGCTCTAGAGCCCTCGAGCCACAACTACTGAGCTCGCGTGCCTAGAGCCCGTGCTCCGCAATAAGAGAAGCCACCGCAATGAGAAGCCTGCACACCGCAATGAAGAGTAGCCCCCACTCGCCACAAGTAGAGAAAACCTGCGTGCAGCAACGAAGACCCAACACAGCCAAAAATAAATCAAATAAAAAATAATTAAAAAAAAAAAAACTTAGTTTCTTTCTAAGCTAAAGCATTTAGTCAGCAATACTAACTATAAACAAGTTGTGAATCCAACCCTTGCTTGTCCTATTTCTCCACAAGCACATTAAATATTTCTAAAAAAACTCCCCAAAAAACAATGCCTGAAAAATCCACATAGCCAGTGAAAACGTGCTTTGTTTTACTCCTTCAACCTGCTATACGTATCTGAAATACTTTCTATTACAGAACCAGCTTTTCAAGCTTTAATTTACTCACATTTGAGGAGAGGCTACCATACGCCAGGCACGAATAAGCTTGGGATGCAGTGGTTAACAAGACAGGCCCCACCCTGAGAAGCCCATGATTTGGAGGGAAAGTCAGGCACTGAACAAATCATCTCACTTTGAGTGTGAGCAAGGAGAAACACAGGGCCTGTTAGGGGGACTGAACCTAGCCTGTAAGAGCAGGGAAGAGTTCTCTCAGGAAGTGACACCCAGTGGAGTCTTGAAGGATATAAGGAGATAGTTGGGTGAAGAAAGGATAGGGCAGGGCAAGAGCACTGTAGCAGATCAAAGTGTGTGCAAAGATCCTGAGGCAGAAAAAAGGACTGGAGTGGTTCTGGGAAGCTGAAAGGCAGAGGTGAAGGATGGTACTGGTGAGGGGGTAGGGACAAATCACACAGGTCCTTTGAGATTTCTGAGCTGGAGTTTTTGCCCTTTGATCCAAAGAGTATTTAATCATTCCAGTAGTATACATCTAGGTTGTTTCTGGCTTTTATATATTACAAAACAGTTATGCAATTATTGTTGAGAGTTTGTGAGTCTCTCTGGAGAGTAAACTCCAAGAAGGATTGCTGGGTCTCAAAGCTGTGTGATTAAGTTTTGATAAAATGTGGTACATCCGTTCTAATGATTACCATTCAGGAAAATGAAGTAGATTTATGCATATTGACCAGGAAAGAGGACTAAGATATGCTGTGTTGGAGGAAAGAGATATTGCTAAGTTGCCTTCCAAAATAGGAGCATAAATTATTGAAGCCACCTTCAGTGGATGAGGATGCCTGCTTCCCCTGTAATCTAACTGCAAATGTTTTAAAGCTCTAATCTTTATCAGAAAGGTAATTGGTATTTTATTGTTTTAAATTGGGGTATATGAGTGTGTCTGAGCATATTTGACTATTGGTCATTTATAGTTTTTTAATTTTCTGTTTGTATCTTTGTTTTCTCTTGATTTTTGTGACTTTCTTACACTGTGTGTATGTGTGTGTAAGTGTGTAAAGAACTCTGTGGATAAAGGTAATTAGCCCTGTATGTTGCAGACTTATTTCCTCTGGGGTCTTTTGTCTGTTTATGCTTTCCTTTACAATTCAGTGTTTAAATTAAGTAGTCACATATCACTCAATTCCTTTTTGAATTCTGAGCTTTATCAGTCTTGAAAAAGAATAGGCCAATTCCTAGTATTTAGGCTTTAGAGAACTTTTGCACTTCAGAATATGATGGTTCTCCGTCCATCTTTGTTCTTAGCTTTTGAGAAAATGCTTAAATTAACCTCTTGGGGAGTTTCGTTAAATTACAAATTAAGTTTTATGACTGTGATCAGTCTGTTCAAATTGTCTGTTTCTTCTTGATTACCTCTTCGAAAAGAGGCAAGACTCTAATCCTACTTTTGTACTGTCAAGAAAAATTAGTTGTTTTAAATAATTCCTAATCTGAAAGGCACTTGGATTTTAAGAAGAAATGTTGCCTAAAACAGCATTTCTTAAATTTGTTTTAGGACTTTTACACTCTTACAAATTAGTGAAGACCCCAAAGCACTTTTGTGTAGTGTTTATGTATTCTATATTAGAAATTAAAATTGAGAAATTAAAAAAGAATTTCTTTAAAAAACAAACACATTACATTAATGTACATAGCTTGAAACAAAATTTTTTTACATGTATAAATTGTGGGAAGAATGGCATGGTTTTATATTTTTGAAAATTTGCTTAATTTAGCTTAACATAAAACAGCTGGATTCACATGGATTCTGCAATCTGTTGCATCTTGTTTTGGTTGAAGTATATGAAGAAAATCTGGCCTTATGCAGACATGTATTTAGGACAGAGAAGCATTTTAAGTCTTTTTTATTTTTTTTGCTGTATGCGGGCCTCTCACTGCTGTGGCCTCTCCCGTTGCGGAGCACAGGCTCCGGACGCGCAGGCTCAGCGGCCATGGCTCACGGACCCAGCCGCTCTGCGGCATGTGGGATCTTCCCGGACCGGGGCACGAACCTGCATCCCCTGCATCGGCAGGCGGACTCTCAACCACTGCGCCACCAGGGAAGCCCTTAAGTCTTTTAGATAAGTATAGATAGTTTCTTTGCCATTACACTAAAATTCAACAAGTGGCTGTTTCTGTAGGCATAGTTGCAATGTGGAATCCAAAACCGTTTCAGTAAACATTGTGTGCTCTGACAATAAAATCCATTGGTCTGTTTTGCATTTTGAAGGTATCTTTTATCCTGCATTTATCACCATTGATCATTTAGAAATACTGGTACCCTGGGAAATGTAGGTCATGTCGAAATGTTTCATTATGAAGTATCAAAAGCACACTCATTAATATCACCGCTGATCTAATCAGAAAAGTCTTCAGTATTAGGAAGCTCTTAAGCTAATGCTTACAGATAAGTTTACTGATATTCCAGTTTTTTTTCCCCTTGAAATTGTGAATTTTATCATTGGCAACAAATACCGTTTCCCTTTAAGTGGTAGACTTCTTTCATTCCTCGGAGAATAATGTGCAACACATATCCAAGGCTGAGTTACCACAGTTTGTCTTTCAGTTCTTTCAAGTAAATGGTGTCCAGGAATAAGGCCTCTAGTTTAGCTTGCAAATCAAATAATTGCACGAATCTTTTTTTCTTGGAAAACACCATGGTCCTTCAGTATGCGGTAGGTGTGTTTTGTGGCATACTTCACATCATATACAGAATACTAAAAAGACATGTTCTCAAGGGTTGAGAGCTAATAAAATTAATACTGTTTACTGCATGTGGTAAAGTAACATTATGTGAAACGCATTTTTTACTGCAAGTGAATGGCAGCGAGGAATATAGTGACTACTAAGCATAGTTTATTGCCACTGCCTTGATTCACGCACAGCTGTTTTCTCTACCATTGCTTTTGGACCGTCATTGTAAATGTCAACACAGTGGAAAAAGGTATTAATATTATTATAAAAAATAGTTTGAGGGCTTCCCCTGGTGGCGCGGTGGTTGAGAGTCCGCCTGCCGATGCAGGTTCGTGCCGCGGTCTGGGAAGATCCCACATGCCGCGGAGCAGCTGGGCCCATGAGCCATGGCCACTGAGCCTGCACGTCCGGAGCCTGTGCTCTGCAACGGGAGAGGCCACAACAGTGAGAGGCCCGCGTACTGGAAAAAAAAAAAAAAAAAGAAAGAAAGCTTGAGCTCATGGGCCCTGTGAAAGCTGACCACCCTGAGGAATGCTGCCCTGACAAAGTACTTTTCTGTGGCAGATTTCGAGAGTTTTGACCTGCCTGAAGAGCACCAGATTGCACACATGCCCTTGAATGGAGTGCCTCTCATGATCCTCGATGAGAAGAGGGAGCTTGAACAGCTGTTACACCTGGGCCCCCCTTCACCTCTGAAGATGTCTCCTCTACCGTGGGAGTCTAGTAAGTGAACGAGTGCCCTTCTAGAAGGTCTGTAAACAATTTGTGTCATAACACTTCCATTACCACGGGGACAGGTTGCGCAGAAGGTTAGCCTGTAAGTAATTTCTATCCTTCAGACTGCAGGGATAAGGTTTCAGGATAATGAAAACTATTCTCAACTGGTACTGCTTTTTAGTCCCAAATGCCCAGTAAAATTGTCATTCTGGAATCGGGACAGTCTTAGATACAGGCAGAACCAGAGGAAATTTAGTGTGTAACTTCTTATGTTATAAGCTGAAGTATAATAAACTTGCTTGGAATGAGAATTCCAAACTACACCCAAAGCTCATGTAGGATCAAGACCCACGTAATAGCATCAATTGGCAAACGTTTACTGCAGAAGCTTTGAGGTCTTGGTTCAAACTGGTGGACAAAAGCCATCATCAGTATGTTTTCTATTTGTTCTGATGGAATACCTCACACTATTTGCTCAATTGCATTAATGATAATTGTTGGCCCTTACTTGGGTCTCTAAGGATGATGGAATTTCAGGTACTTCTATGATTTATCTCATAATGAAGGTTAATTCTATGGCCACAGCCACTTTCCAAGAAATAAGTGAGAGCGGGTATGTGTGTGTGTAGGTGGGGCGGGGGTAAAGATTCCTTAGACAAAGGGAAAAACAAGAATTCATGATTAAGAGCGACAACTAGTGTGTGTGTTGATGGACACGAGGATTTGCAGATATTGAACAAGAAATTCCTGTTTTCTAGATCTGTTGCAGTCTCCCTCAAGCATTCTGTCGACCCTGGATGTTGAATTGCCACCTGTTTGCTATGACTTAGATATTTAAATTTCTTAGCACTTTATAGTCTGTGGGTATGTATTAATAGTTTGTATTAATAAAGCAATTCTTTGTTTAACAAACTCTTCCTAATATTGTGGTTGGTATTGTTTGGAATTTGCTTAAAACAGTATGAAAACTAGTAGATGTGTTTAACAGACAAGAGTCTATAATCTGACAAGAGAAGTTTGTCCAAGTTAAAAAACTTTCCCTGAAACCCTCTGCTTTGTCTTAACAGCTTATTTTAGAAGCTGCCACTGTTTTCCCTGAAACATATACCCTGCCATGTGTACTTTACTCCCTTTTTGTGGCCATTAACTAGTGACAGTTAATAGATTTCTTAATAGGAAGAGCTACTTCCAGCTCATTGTGTCTGTTGCTAGGCATTCTTTATTGCTGGTTCTGTTTAGTTTCTAATGCCTTCAATACTCTGTATTCAGTGATCAGAATTGAAAAGCTCTAAATCTGAGAATTCTGCCTCCTTGAGCTCTTCAACTGGGTTCTTTGAAGACCACAGCAGATAATTTACTGATAGTAAGATCCACTTTCTACCTATAGGAAACTCTATTTATTTGCTAGCTCTGTGTTGGGAATTGTTTTTAAGTCTTTAATAAGCATTATTGTGTTTCATGTTCATGACCCTGTTTTTCAGATGAGGACAGTGAAGCTCAGAAGTTCACTGATATATCAAAGACACGAAGAGCTAGAAAATGATAGAACTGGTATTTTGATTCCATAACTGAGATTGGAATCAAAATATCAGATTGCTCATGGATTTTCTCTTTTTTCTTTTGGGCAGAGGGGCTGGATGATGTTTTTAAAAAATTAATTGTTGCCATCATTTTAAATTAAGAGTTTCACATATCTTTGGTTTTAGAGCTTCTCTTGGAAAAGCAGACCTGTTTATAGTAGGCCCTTGTTTCCAGCACTTGGTGGAGTGGCTGCCTTTTACGTGAAGTGTGGGTTTTCTGTCCTCTGAACCCTATGTGAGATGGTTTGAGGGAAGAACTGAAGTATTCCTCTTTCTCTCTTCTGTGACTCAGCCTATTTAACTCATTTAACTTGCCTGGGCCAGGCAGCCAATTGAATTTGATCCTTGCTAAATACTAACTTATATAGGAAGGCTTTCTCCTGAAACATCTGTAGCATCTATAGTCAAGTTAGAATGTGAGCCTTTTCTTTTCCATCGTTATTAGAGGAATCTGCAAGATATTAGGCATGAAACACTAGGAACACATATAGACTCTGATCCTGAGTTTAAAAATTCTTTTTTTAGTTTTATTTACTTAAGAAAAATGAAAAAAATTTTTTGGCTGTGCTGCTCGGCATGCAGGGTCTTAGTTCCCTGACCCTGGATTGAACCCATGCCCCTGCAGTGGAAGTGCAGAGTCTTAACTATTGGACTGCCAGGGAAGTCCCCTGACTTTCAAACTTTGACCCTGTAAACATAGCTGAACCAGCCTGGATTTCTGAAATTAGTAGAAAGACTTCTAAAAGAGAATAAAGTAAGACAACTCGGCACTTGACTTTAAAGGAGAGGATTAGACCTTATATCCTCAGGTATAATAGGGCCACTTTGAAAAGCAAAGCCTAGTTTTGAGCGACTTTCATACCCTACAATATATTTAGAAACTTTGGAAAGTGGTTTGTTGTGGTGGAGGGAACAAAGGGCTGGGAGCAAGGCAACTGGTCAGTCCTTTACCAGTTAGTTACTGTCCTTGGTCAGACCTGGGCACAAGTGATCTTCTCTTCACTGCTGTTAGTCAGACGCAAAGTGCTTAATATTTGTTGACTCTGAGAATTTTAAACAGATGCTTTTCCATTAATATAGATAATTCTTTTTGTGGGTATTGTTGCTGTTTGTAAACAGTTTATTAAGTAGCATGTGTTTGGCTTCATTACTTGAGAAAGCTTATGAGAAGCCCTGTTTGGAAATCTAATCTGTCCAAGCAGTAATACTGTAGGATTAAAGTTTCTTTCAATCACAGTTCCCCTGCACTGAACTGAAACGTGCTCTTACCTACGTAAGGTTCATCCACACCTAACTTCTTTTTAAAAAAAAAAAATTATTTATTTATTTATTTTTGTCTGTGTTGGATCTTTTTTGCTGCGCGCGGTCTTTCTCTAGTTGAGGCGAGTGGGGGCTACTCTTTGTTGCGGTGCACAGGATTCTCATTGTGGTGGCTTCTCTTGTGGAGCACGGGCTCTAGGCATGTGGGCTTCAGTAGTTGTGGCATGCAGGCTCATTAGTTGTGGCTCAGGGGCTTAGTTGCTCCACGGCATGTGGGCTCGAACCCGTGTCCCCTGTGTTAGGCGGATTCGTTTTTTTTTTTTTTTTTTGCCGTACGCGGGCCTCTCACTGCTGTGGCCTCTCCCGTTGCGGAGCACAGGCTCCGGACACACAGGCTCAGCGGCCATGGCTCACGGGCCCAGCCGCTCCGCGGCATGTGGGATCCTCCCAGACCGGGGCACGAACCTGTGTCCCCTGCATCGGCAGACAGACTCCCAACCATTGCGCCACCAGGGAAGCCCTGGCAGGCGGATTCTTAACCACTGCACCACCAGGGAAGTCCCACACCTAACTTATTCTTGCATTGGCATTTTTCAGGTTTCAAATTCCAGTTAACCTTCAACAGGGACACAAAGCCTTTTAAATATATTAATGCTAATATTCTCTATTAGACTAATTCTGAACTAACCTATATAGGAAGGTTAGTCCCTATACCAAGTTCCAAAAGGGTCAATACTATGGCAGAAATGTCCTAAGTTGACTTTGTTCTTTCCAGTAGTTTAATCATTTACCATTTATTGAGGCCCCATGTGCTAGGGACCAAGCCTACGCCTACCATGGTTAAGTAACAACATTGCCTCTGCCCTCAGGTGCCTGGCATCCAGTGGGGAGAGAGGTATCAAATGCCATTGTGATACAGGAAGATGCACGTGGGGGTGGGGAGGACCAGGAGTTGGGGAGCACTCCCCAGCCCAGTCTAGGGAAGGACAGGGAAGGCTTCCTGGGGAGGGACATGTGGATGGAGACTTGATGGAAGAGAAGCATTCTGGGCAGAGAGAACAGCTTTTGCAGATGGCAGGAAGCAAGATAACATAGCTTATTAAGTGAAAACTGCCTTTCTGTTTTTCTCCTACTTTAGGTTTGAGCAAGGAGTGTGTTTGGCAACAAGGGAGTCTGGACAGTGAAGCAGGGGCCATATGGCTTTTTGAACTGTGCAAGGGGTTTAGAGTTTGTCCTGGGGGTGTTTGGTGCCATGGAAAGGTTTCATTTTGTTTTTCATTTATCATTTATTTAATAGTATTTTCCTGCATAATAAAGCAAACTAAAGTGTACACACTTATTTTCAGCAATACTTATACATATATCTTAAATTGTATACAAATTTAGAAATATTAAATATCATTACAGAAAAATTTGAAATTATGACAAGATATATAGCAAAAAACACTTATTGAAAAGAGCATACATGTGGTAGTTAGTTGGTAAATGCTGCTTCTGTATCAGTATACACACTTTGAATATCATCCTTCTGTGCTATTGATGTGTTTAATTTTTTTCTTATATCTGCAAATACAAATTTCACTAATATTTTCCCCTTGAAATAGATAAAAAATTCTGCACTGTTCCAGGGACCCATATTGAGAAATGCTCTTTTGTATATACCATCTCAAGTCCTTACAAACTCTTTATGCTCCTTTAGAAATCATATATACTGTTTCCAAGGTGCACCATAAATTAAAAAAAAAAATTTTGTTTTATATTGCAGTGTAGTTGATTAACAATGTTGGGCTACTTTCAGGTACACAGCAAAGGGATTCAGTTATACATGTATCTATTCTTTTTCAAATTCTTTTCCCTTGTAGGTTATTACAGAGTATTGAGCAGAGTTCCCTGTGCTATACATTAGGTCCTTCTTGGTTATCTATTTTAAATATAGTGTGTGCATGTCAATCCCAAACTCCCAATCTATCCCCCCCGCACCCTGTAACCATAAGTTTGTTCTCTAAAACTGTGAGTCTGTTTCTGTTTTGTAAATATGTTCATTTGTATCATTTTTTTAGATTTCGCATATAAGCGAAATCATGTGATATTTGTCTTTCCCTGTGTGACTTACTTCACTTAGTATGGATCTCCAGGTCCATCCATATTGCTGCAAATGGCATTATTTCGTGTTTTTTTTTTTTTTTTTCCCCGGTACGCGGGCCTCTCACTGCTGTGGCCTCTCCCGTTGCGGAGCACAGGCTCCAGACGCGCAGGCTCAGCGGCCATGGCTCACGGGCCCGGCCCAGCCGCTCCGCGGCATGTGGGATCCTCCCAGACCGGGGCACGAACCCGTGTTCCCTGCATCGGCAGGCGGACTCCCAACCACTGCGCCACCAGGGAAGCCCCGTTCTTTTTTTAAAAAAAATTTAATTAATTTGGTTGCACCAGGTCTTAGTTGTGGCAGGTGGGCTCCTTAGTTGCGGCAGGTAGGCTCCTTAGTTGTGGCATGAGGGGCTTCTTAGTTGTGGCATGGAAGTGGGATCTAGTTCCCTGACCAAGGATTGAACCCTGCCCCCCTGAATTGGGAGCACAGAGTCTTAACCACTGTGCCACCAGGGAAGTCCCTATTTCATTCTTTTTAATGACTGAGTAATACTCCATTGTTTATATGGACCACATCTTCTTTATTCATTCATCTATTGATGGACGTTTAGGTTGCTAGCATGTTTTGGCTATTGTAAACAGTGCTGCAGTGAACATTGAGGTGCATGTATCCTTTTGGACCATGTTTTTCTCTGGATATATGCCCAGGAGTGGGATTGCTGGATCACATGGTAGCTCTATTTTTAGTTTCTTAAGGAACCTCCATACTGTTCTTCATAGTGGCTGTACCAATATACAGTCCTACCAACAGTGTAGGAGGGTACCCTTTTCTCCACACCCTCTCCCGCATTTATTGTTAATAGATTTTTTTTGATGATGGCCATTCTGACTCGTGTGAGGCAATACCTCATTGTAGTTTTGATTTGCATTTCTTTAATAATTAGTGATGTTTAGCTTCTTTTCATGTGCTTTTTGGCCATCTGTGTGTCTTTTTTGGAGAAATGTCTATTTAGATCTTAGGCCCATTTTTTGATTGGATTACTATTTTGTTTTTGATAGCGAGCTGCACGAGCTCTTAGTAAATTTTGGAGATTAATCCCTTGTTCCTTGCATTGTTTGCAAATATTTTCTCCCATTCTGCGGATTGTCTTTTTGTTTTGTTTATGGTTTCCTTTGCTGTGCAAAAGCTTTTGAGTCCCATTTGTTTATTTTTGTTTTTATTTCCATTACTCTAGGAGATGGATTGAAAAAGATATTGCTGCGATTTATGTCAAAGAGTGTTCTGCCTATGTTTTCCTCTAAGAGTTTTATAGTATCTGGTCTTACATTTAGGTCTTTAATCCATTCTGAGTTTATTTTTATGTATGGTGTTAAAGAATGTTCTAATTTCATTTTTTTAAAGGTAGCTGTCCTGTTTTCCCAGCACCATTTATTGAAGAAATTGTCTTTTCTCCATTGTATAGTCTTGCCTGCTTTGTCTTAGATTAATTGACCATAGATGTATGGGTTTATTTCTGGGCTTTCTATCCTGTTCCATTGATCTATATTTCTATTTTTGAGCCAGTACCATGCTGTCTTGATTACTATATCTTTGTAGTATTGTCTGAAGTCAGGGAGTCTGATTCCTCCAGCTCCATTTTTTTTCCTTCAAGACTGCTTTGGCTATTCAGGGTCTTTTGTGTCTCCATTCAAATTTTAAGATTTTTTGTTCTAGTTCTGTAAAAAATGCCACTGGTAATTTGTTAGGGATTGCATTGAATCTGTAGATTGCTTTGGGTAGTAGAGTCATTTTCACAATACTAATTCTTCCAATCCAAGAACATGGTATATCTCTCCATCTGTTGGTATCATCTTTAATTTCTTTCATCAGTGTGTTAAAGTTTTCTGCATACAGGTCTTTTGTCTCCCTAGGTAGGTTTATTCCTAGGTATTTTATCCTTTTTGTTGCAATGGTGAATAGGAGTGTTTCCTTCATTTCTCTTTCAGATTTTTCATCAGTGTATAGAAATGCAAGAGATTTCTGTGCATTAATTTTGTATCCTGCAACTTTACCAAATTCATTGATTAGCTCTAGTAGTTTTCTGATGGCATCTTTAGGATTCTCTACGTATAGTATCATGTCATCTGCAAACAGTGACAGTTTTACTTCTTCTTTTACAATTTGTATTCCTTTTGTTTCTTTTCCTTCTCTGATTGCTGTGTCTAGGACTTCCAAAACTATGTTGAGTGAAAGTGGTGAGAGTGGACATCTTTGTCTTGTTCCTGATCTTAGAGGAAATTCTTTTGGCTTTTTACTGTTGAGTATGATGTTAGCTGTAGGTTTGTCATATATTGCCTTTATTATGTTGACGTAGGTTCCCTCTCTGCCCACTTTCTGCAGAGTTTTTATCATAAATCGATGTTGAATTTTGTCAAAAGCTTTTTCTGCATCTATTGAGATGATCGTATGGTTTTTATCCTTCGTTTTGTTGATGTGGTGCATCACACTGATTGATTTGCAGATATTGAAAAATCCTTGCATCCCTGGCATAAATCTCACTTGATCATGGTATATGATCCTTTTAATATATTTTTGGATTCTGTTCTTAGTATTTTGTGTCTGTGTTCATCAGTGATATTGGCCTGTGATTTTATTTTTTTGTGGTATCTTTGTTTGGTTTTCGTATCAGGGTGATGATGGCCTCACAGAATGAGTTTGGTAATGTTCCTTCCTCTGCCATTTTTGGAAGAGTTTCAGAAGGATAGGTGTTAACTCTAAATGTTTGATAGAATTTGCCTGTGAAACCATCTGGTCCTGGATTTTTGTTTGTTGGGAGTTTTTAAATCACAGTTTCAATTTCATTACTTGTGATTGGTCTGTTCATATTTTCTGTTTCCTCCTGGTTGGGTCCTGGGAGATTGTACCTTTCAAGAAATTTGTCCATTTCCTCTAGGTTGTCCATTTTATTGGCATATAGTTGTTTTGTATTTCTGTGGTGTCTGTTGTAACTTCTCCTTTTTCATTTCTAATTTTATTGCTTTGAGCCGCCTCCCTCTTTTTTTAGATGAGTCTGGCTAAAAGTTTATCAATTTCATTTATCTTTTCGAAAAACCATCTTTTAGTCTCATTGATCTTTTGTATTGTTTTCTTCATCTCTATTTCATTTCTGCTCTGATCTTTATGATTTCTTTACTTCTCCTAACTTCGGGTTTTGTTTGTTCTTCCTTCTCTAGTTGCTTTAGGTGTAAGGTTAAGTTGTTTATTTGAGATTTTTCTTATTTCCTGAGGCAAGCTTGTATTGCTATAAACTTCCCTCTTAGAAATGCTTTTGCTGTGTCCCATAAGTTTTGGATTGTTGTGCGTTCATTTTCATTTGTCTCTAGGCATTTTTTGATTTCCTGTTTGATTTCTTCAGTGATCCATTGGTTGCTTAGTAGCGTATTGTTTAGCCTCCACATGCTTATGTTTTTTATAGTTTTTTTTCTTGTAGTTGTTTCAAATCTTGTAGCATTGTGGTCAGAAAAGATGCTTGATGTTATTTAAATTTTATTAAATTTACCAAGGCGCACTGTGTGGTCCAGCATGTGATCAGTCCTGGAGAATGTTCCATGTGCACTTGAGAAGAAAATGTATTCTGCTGCTTTTGAATGGAATGTTCTGTAAATATCAATTAAATCCATTTGGTCTAATGTGTCGTTTAAGGCCTGTGTTTCCTTATTGATTTTCTTTCTGGATGATATGTCCATTGGTGTAAGTGGGGTGTTAAAAGTCCTACACTATTATGTGTTACTGTCAATTTCTCCTTTTATGGCTGTTAGTATTTGCCTTATATATTGAGGTGCTCCTATGTTGGGTGCATATATATTTACAATTGTTATATCATCTTCTTGTATTGATCCCTTGATCCTTATGAAGTGTCCTTCTTTGTCTCATAACAGTCTTTATTTTAAAGTCTATTTTGTCTGATATGAATATTGCTACTCCAGCTTTCTTTTGAGTTCCATTTGCATGGAATAACTTTTTCCATCCCCTCACTTTCAGTCTATATGTCTCCCCAGATCTGAAGTGGGTCTCTTGTAGACAGCATATATACAGGTCTTATTTTTGTATCCATTCAACCAGTCTGCGTCTTTTGGTTGGAGCATTTAATCTGTTTATGTTTATAAAGATAATTATCTATATGTACTTAATTGCCATTTCGTTATTGTTTTGGATTGGGTTTTGTAGGTCTTTTTCATCCCTCCTCTTTTGTTCTCTTGTGATTTGATGACTAAATTTAGTGTTGTGTTTGGATTCCTTTTTCTTTTTTGTGTTTGTATCTACTGTAGATTTTTGGTTTGCAGTTACCATGAGGTTTTGTTATAGCAGTCTGTATATTAACAAGATTGTTTTAAGTTGCTGGTCTTTTAATTTCAAATGCATTTCCAATATCCTGCATGTGTGCTCTGCTCTTCTCACAATTGCTCGTTTTGATACCATATTTGTGTGCAGATGATTTCCTGCCTTTACTGTATATTTGCCTTTACCAGTGGTTTTTTCCATTTGTAATTTTGTTTTTAGTTGCGACCTTTTCTTTTCCACCTAGAGAAGTTCCTTTAGCATTTGTTGCAAAGGTGGTCTGGTGGTGCTGAATTCTGTAGCTTCTGCTTGTCTGTAAAGCTTTTGATTTCTCTGTCGAATCTGAATGAGAGCCTTGCTGGGTAGAGTATTCTTGGTTGTAGATTCTTCTCTTTCTTCAGTTTTGTCACTCCCTCCTGGCCTGCAGGGTTTCTGCTGAGAAATCAGCTGATAACCTTATGGGAATTCCCTTATATGTTATTTGTTGCTTTTAATATTTTTTCTTTGTCTTTAATTATTGTCAATTTGATTACTCTGTGTCTCGGCATGTTCCTCCTTGGGTTTATCCTGCCTGGGACTCTCTTTGCTTCCTGGACTTGGGTGACTGTTTCCTTTCCCATGTTGGGGAATTTTTCAACTACTAGCTTTTCAAATATTTTCTCAGGTTCTTTCTCTTCTCCTTCTGGGACCCCTGTAATGCGAATGTCGGTGCATTTAATGTTCTCCCAGAGGTCTCTGAGGCCATCCTCATTTCTCTTCATTCTTTTTTCTTTATTCTGTTCTGTGGCAGTGATGTTCACTGTTGTGTCTTCCAGCTCACTTATCCATTCTTCTTCCTCAGTTATTCTACTATTGATTCCTTCTAGTGTATTTTTCACTTCAGTTATTGTGTTGTTCATCTCTGTTTGTTTTTTAGTTCTTCTAGGTCTTTGTTAAACATTTCTTGTATCTTCTTGATCTGTACCTCCATTCTTTTTCCAAGATCTTGTATCATTTTTACTGTCATTACTCTGAATTCTTTTTCAGATAGATTGCCTATCTCCTCTTCACTTAGTTCTTCTGGGGTTTTATCTTGTTCCTTCATCTGGGACATAGTCCTCTGCCAGAAACGTTTTAAGGAGGGAAGTAACAAGGTCAGGTTTGTGTTTTAGAACCTCTCTCTGGAGGCAGGGAGACCAATTTGGAGTCTGTTGCAGATTAAGATGATGATGATGAAATGACCTTGAAGAGATGACAGTGGAGAAAAGACTAAGGCTTCAGGAAGGATCCAGGCAGTGGAATTGGCAGGATGACAAACGATGGGGAGAAGACACAGGAAAGATCAACAGTACGTGGGGAAACCCCTCATACAAGTGTCCCCAGGTGTGTTTACAGATCTGTTTGTTGCTGCATAGTTTATAATGGGAAAACATGATACAGTTAAACACTGGAGTAAAATGTGCTCATTAAAAAGGACAAAGTAGATCTACATATGTAGACATGGAAAGATAACCATGGAAGTTTTTTGG
Source organism: Stenella coeruleoalba (assembly GCF_951394435.1). Lineage (NCBI taxonomy): Eukaryota > Metazoa > Chordata > Mammalia > Artiodactyla > Delphinidae > Stenella > Stenella coeruleoalba. Next base: position 136,662,427 of record NC_137148.1, read on the forward strand.
TGTACAATGTGGGTTGTAGAACAGTCTTTAGGATCACTTTTATTTAAATACATATATGCTTACATGAGACAGGAAAGCATAGTGGTGAGGAGTATAGCCTCAAAAATCAGATCCTGGCTCAGCAGCTTATTCTGTGACCTTGGGCAGGTTGTCAGGAGGATTGTATGAGCTAATGCATGAACACCCAAAACAGGCTCGTCAAGGAGTAAGCCTCTGTGAGTTTTAGTTACTGTTACAGTTAGGTTTATTTGGGAGTATAAAAATTATCTGTAAAACTATGTGTTCATCTCTTATTAGGATTATCCTGTGTGTGTATGAATACGAGAGATTAGCATAGTTTAAATTTGTGAATATTTGTATATCAATAGGATTATACCATTTAAAGAAAGAGAAAATGCCCTTCCCTCTGGAACCTTGAGAGCCTGGAGTCTGGAGAGATTGTCTTCCTCTTGCTGATTCCCCACAGACCTCATTGTGGAGTTGTGGGCATCAGGTTTTAGCCTTACCTTGATACCTGCTCCTAAGGTATCTGGATACTTAAGGATGTCTGAATACCTGGTTTGTGACTTGGGTTGGGGATCGTGCAGGGGATTCTGAAACAGCCTCAAAGGAGGCTAGGGGTGGGATGTGGTACTTGGTGGTTTTTTTCCTAAATTATTTATTTATTTATCGCTGCGTTGGGTCTTCATTGCTGCACGTGGGCTTTTCTCTGGTTGTGGTGAGCAGGGGCTACTCTTCGTTGCGGTGCGCGGGGTTTCTCTAGTTGCGGCGAGCGAGGGCTACTCTTCATTGCGGTGTGCAGGCTTCTCATTGTGGTGGCCTCTCTTGTTGTGGAGCACGGGCTCTAGGCATGCAGGCTTCAGTAGTTGTGGCACGCGGGCTCTAGAGTGCAGGCTCAGTAGTTGTGGCGCACGGGCTTAGTGAATCCCCTGCTTAGATTGTAATCTAAGTAGATTCCCATCGTGCCTCAGGTAACATCTGAACTTGTCTCCCTGGTCCTGGAGGCTCTGCCTGATCTGGGCCCTGCCTGACCCTCCAGTGTCCCCTGTTCCACACTCCTTCTCCCCTAAAGCTGGCTGCACCCGTCTTCAGTTCTTGAGCGCACCACTCCTGCCCCTGGTGTGGCCCCTGCAGGAGGCGTTGCCTGGTTTCATGGCAGTTGCCTCCTGAACTGCATTTCCTTTGCCCATTTGCTGATTCCATCTAAGGCATGGTTGATGCTCTCTGACCTCACCTCAAGTGGAGGAGCTGCCCGCTTCCCTTCGTCTTACGTCTCACCTCGTCAACTTCAGCTCCCTCACCTCACACGCCTGAGCAGTCACCTTATCCTGCCAATTCCACCTCCTAAATGTTTCACAAACTCCTGATTCTTCCAGTGCTTGTCATCCCTATTCAGACAGCCATCATTTCTCACCTGGGATGTTCTAATAGCTTCGTATAATATTATTTCCCCAAAGCCATTCTCTAGGCGGCAGCCAGGATGAGGTTTCCCATTCAGCAAATGTGACGGTATCATTTAATTTCAGACACCTGAAGGTGTCTGAAGTTTTCACCTCCAGGAGTTTGATTACCGTCTTTTCTTTTTATATCTTCCATGTCTCTTATTAATGTTTTGAACATATGGAATACAGTTATAATCTGTTTTAATGTTTTTGTTCACTCTGACATCTATGTCAACTCTGTGTTGGTTTCAATATGTTTGTTTTTTCCCCTCATTACGGTTCATGTTTTCCTACTGCTTTGACAATTTTTAATTAAGTGTCAGATGTGAATTTTACCTTTTTTTTTATGCTGGGTATTTTTACAATTCTAGAAATGTTCTTAAACTTTGTTCTGGGATGTAGTTAAGTTATTTGGAAACAGTCTGATTCACTTGAGTCTTGCTTTTAAGGTTTGTTAGGCAGGGCTAGGGTTAATTTCCCCTTAGTACTGAGGTAAAACTCTTTCATTTGTTTATTATTATTTTTTAATTTATTTTATTTTTGGCTGTATTGGGTCTTTGTTGCTCCGCGCGGGCTTTCTCTAGCTGTGGCGAGCAGGGGCTACTCTTTGTTGCGGTGTGTGGGCTTCTCATTACGGTGGCTTCTCTTGTTGTGGAGCACGGGCTCTAGGCGCACGGGCTTCAGTACTTGTGGCCCGTGGGCTCTAGAGCACAGGCTCAGTAGTTGTGGCTCATGGGCTTAGTTGCTCCGCAGCATGTGGGATCTTCCCGGACCAGGGCTCGAACCCATGTCCCCTGCATTGGCAGGTGGATTCTTAACCACTGCGCCACCAGGGAAGCCCCAGTAAAACTCTTTTAACATGTGTTCTCCCATTTATCTTTACAACAATCAAATGAATCCTTATATTACAGATGAGGAAACGAGGCTTCCAAAGTTTGTGACGCAGCTGGCAGTTGTTGGAACCTGGAATCAAACTCATATCTGTCTGGCCCCGGTCTCTCTCTCTCTCTCTCTCTCTCCCTCCCTCTCTCTCTCTCTCTCTCTCTCTCTCCCTCCCTCCCTCCCTCCCTCCCTCCCTCCCTCCCTCCCTCCCTCCCTCCCTCCCTCCCTCTCTCTCTCTCTCTCTCTCTCTCTCTCTCTTTTTTTCTTCAGCTTTATTGAGATTACCACTAACACCTAGGTTAGGTTAGCTAACACCTCCATCACATCACATGATTACCCTTTTTTCTTTTCTTGTGGTGATGACATTTAAGATCTACTCTTAACCTATAATACAATATTATTAACCATAATGCCATGCTGTACATTAGATCCCTGGAACTTATTTGTCTTAAAACGAAGTTCATATCTTTTGACCAACATCTCACTCTACTCTGTTTCTATAAATTTGGCTTTTTTAGAATCCACATATAAGTGATACCTTACAGTATTGGTCTTTCTCTGGCTTATTTCACTTAGTGTCATGCCCTCACGGTCCATTCATGTTGTCGTAAATGACAGGATTTCCTTCTTTCTCACAGATGGATATATTCCATTGTGTGTGTGTGTGTGTATGTATGTATATATGTATATCACATCCTTTTTATCCATTCATCTGTTGATGGACACTTAGGTTGTTTTTGTATCTGTGAATAACGTGCTGTGAATAATGGTGCAGTGAACATGAGAGTGCAGACATCTCTTCGAGATCCTGTTTTCATATCCTTGGGATATGTACTAGAAGAAGGAGTGCTGGATCATATGGTGGTTCTATTTTTAATTTTTGAGGAATGAGGTAAGACTCTTAGTAGTCTGTTCACTGTTCCCTGAATTCCGAGGTTTTACAGTCTGTCTGTTGGGAGCAGACACTATTCCCAGCCCTGAGTGAGCTCTGGGCATTCTTCTCTCTAATCCTTTCGGGTAGTTTTCTTGCATGCATGCAGTGGACACTGGAGGGGGACCCTCTGCAGATTTCCAGGGTTCTCTCTCCTCTCCTGTGCTCTGCCCTGCAAACTCTAGCTGCCGTGGTATTCCCTGACTTGTGCTCTGTCTCTTCAGCTCAGAGAGCTGGCTTGGCTTTCCTTTCTTCCCCACTTTGTGGCCTCGAAACTCTCAAAGTAATACACTGGGGCTATCCTAGGGCTCACCTCATTTGTTTCCCATTCCTCAGGGATCACTGTCCTTTGTTGCCTGATGTCTGTTCTCCTGGAAACCATGTTTCATAGATTTGTCTTGGTTTTAGTTGTTTCAGTCAGGAGGGTAAATTGGTCCTTGTTACTCCATCTTGGTTGGAATTGAAAGTTCCCTCTAGGTGTCTTCCCCCCCACCCCTCAGGTAAAAATTAAATGGTGAATTAACCATTTTAAAGTGTACAATTCAGTGGCTTTTAGTACATTCAGTGTTAGGCAGCCATGACCACTACCTAATTTCAGAAAATTTCATCACTCCAAAAAAAGAAACCTATGCAGTCATTCCTCATTTCATTTACTTTTTAATGATGCCCCACTGCCCTCTGGATAAAGTCTATGTGGCTCCCAAGGCTGCTCGGTGGCTCCCAGGGAGATGATGGTGCGACTCCTCTCCTGGAAAGCGCTTCCTATTTGCCTGGCTCACGCCTATCCGTCCTTTAGCTCTCCACCGAGATACTTCTCTTACCAGATGCCTTTCCTGATAACCTGAGATTGAGCTAGGTTCCTTCCTTTTTGCTCAGTTGGCCCCAGACTCTTAAACTTCTGGCGCTTAGCACGCTAAGCTGTGTCTGTCTGTTTGGCTGTCTGTCTCTTCCGCCACCCTGGGAGCTGGCTGATGTCTGTCTGCTGTTGTGTCTTACCTGGCACGTGGTAGGTACCCAGGTATTTGCTGAAATGAATATGTCCTCAGTCCCCGATTCTTAAGAGTTCCGGTGACTGCAGCGTGTCCAATGTTAGCGTCATGCAGAGTCAGGGCTGAGGAACCTAACCCCATCAAAGGTTTCTGCAGAGAGGCGGTGGCGGAGCACAGGTGTGGGGGGCTGCCTCCCGCCCCCGCCACAGCGTAGGTAATCATTTGTGTTCCGAGAAGTTCCCAGCCATCAGGGTGGAAATGTGAACCCGTTTTCCTTCTTCAGTAATTACTACCAGTGGTGTTTTGTTGACCTCTTCTCCTGGCTGGGTGTGATGGGTGATGCGTAACAGAATCTCAACAGATTCCTTAGCTCTCTGGTTACTTTTGGATAAAATGAATTTGGGGCTTGGAATATAAGCCTCAGTCCTGTTCCTTTCAAAACTTCAGTCTCAAACTCATTTTGAGCTCTTCTCCCTGTACCCCAGCACAGGCTAGAGCTGGGACTCAAGCACGTGCATGTTCAGCTCTCCTCCCACCTCCCCTCCCCTGAAGCTGCCAGCCCCCTCGGGGGCCTTCGGCAGCCCAGTGCCAGGGTGGGCACCTGGAGGGAGAAGGGACTCTGCTCGTGGGACTGGATGCATGTTGGTTATGAACCGCGTCCTGGCTTTGCTCTGGGTCTGGGGCTGTGTGTGATCACACAGTCCTCTATGGCTGTGGACCCCCATCCCTCCTAAGGCAGCCATGCCTCTTCCCACACTTCTCCCAGGTGGGTCTCCTGTTGCTTGGTCCACAGCCATGGCCTCTGCCCTTCTGTTAATAACCACCTGGGTCCTTTCCACAGGAAAGGGGTCACAGTAATAACCATGGGGCCCTTCGAGGGCTACAGAGAATGGGATGGGGTGAAGGTTTCCCAGGCACACCACGTCAGAGGCTCTTCAGACCCTGTAGTCCTCGACTACTCTGGCAGGTGAGAAATCTCTGGGCCACGAGCAGGCACCAGTGTTTGAGATCAAGTCCCCACCCGCCAGTGATCCCCCCTCCCTCCCCACAGTGCAGTGAGAAGACAGAAAAAGCCACCCACCATATTCTCAGACACCCAGAATGCTCCCCACCATGCTTGGCTCTGCTGGTGGCACCAGGGGGGCCTATAATTTCTGCAGCTCAGCAGGTGTGCACCTAGGGGACAAGATGCCACTTTCTCTTTCTTGCAGGTCCCCCAATCTTCACATGTGATTTGTTTAGAGCTACTCTTAGCTACGGCGGGGGCGGGGGGGGAGGAACCACGCCCTCCCACCATGGACATGGGTTTTCCCTGCAGACACCCAAAAGCTAACTCTTATCAGGCTTTCCTTTCCTAATGGTTGACGCTCACCAGGGCTGGTTCTGGCATCTCTCAGCAAGCCCAGAACGAACTTTAGAACATGTTGCATTTCGTGGCTTTTGGGGACCTTAGCCCCATGTGCTCAAGCAACAGGAGCAACGAAATAGCACATCTTCCATCCCTCTCTAGCTCGAGTGAACGCCTGCTGAGGGGTGGTTTATTTTTGCAGTCTCCAAGTCCATAGCCATACCTGGCGTAGACAGACAGTTTATGGGATTGAGTTACAGCAGGAAGCATGACAGCCAAGTGGCTGCCTGTGTCCCTGGGTGCACAGGCTCCCAGGAGGATGCGTGCTTATATTCCCGATGAAGGGGCCTCTTTCCCATAAGAGGAGCCTGGATGGATGAGCCACTTCTCTTCCCAGAGCACGAAGTGGAACAAACTGCAGGCCTTGCCTTCCTCTGGTGCGCGAGGAGTGGGAGGGGGTTGCCACGGCGATAGCATGCACCATACTTCCTGCCCATGTTGCAGCACTGCCGCAGGGGTGCGAGCTGCCTGCCGTTGGTATGCTGCTCAGACCCCAGGCCCCGGCTGTCTTCTGGTGTCCTGCACACTCGCACTGACACACCAGAGGGGACAGCCCACTGGGGGCACTGTGGGGAGACTAACCGAGGGATGTAGTCCAGGGACGGGACACGTAGTTAAGAAGCATCTTGGTCTTCCTGGAAAGATCAAAAGCTAGTTGAGCAGTGTTGTGCATTCCTTGTGCATTCCTGGGCGTGTAACTAGAGTAGTGAAACAAATTATATTTCAGTCCTGCAGAAAGACTGAAAGAGGCAGAGGGGTGAGGCTGGTGTGGAGAGACGCTGAAGGGGGCAGTCAGATGGAGAGAGACAGGGAAGTCCCCAGACTCATACCTTGAAAAGGAAACAGAACTGGGAACTCAGAAGGTAGCAGACATAACACCACACAGAGCTTGGCACCCAGCCGGCACTCATACTCAGGCCTGTTGAATTTTGTAGGAGGGATGTGTTCCTAAGACCTTGCATAATTAAAAATTAAGTAATTGAAGACTAATCCTCCCATGGATGCTATATTAGTGTTCTTGGGCTTCCATAAAAGAATACCCTAGACTGGGGGCTTGAACAACAAAACTTTATTTTCTGACAATTCTGGAGGGTAGAAGTCCAAGGTCAAGATGTTGGTAGGTTGATCCTTCCTGAGACTTCCCTCCTCTGGCTTGCAGATGGCTGCCTGCTCTCTGTCCTAGCATGGTTTTCCCTCTGTGTTGTCTGTGTCCTAATCGCCTTAAAGGACACCAGTCATATTGGATTAAGGTCTACCCTAAGGACCTCGTTTTAATTTAATTAGCTCTTTAAAGGCCCTATCTCCAAATGTAGTCACATCCTGAGGTACTGGGGGTTAAGAATTCACCATATGAATTTCAGGTATGGGGAGGAGAGACCCAATTCAGCCCATAATAGATATTGTGTGTTTCTATTAAAGAGGCAAAGCTAACTGGTAGTGACATAAACATAACTTACACTTCATTTTTAAACCTGTTAAAACTTTGAAAAATGATTCTTGATAAATTCTGAAAAATTGGTAGATGCTTTGCAGTTTAAAATTTTATGTAGAAGATGACAATAACCTTTTATTTTTAGTGTTGGAAATCTGCATAGTCCAGTTCCTTTTTTCATGCAGAAAATATCTATTGAGTGGTCAGTGTGCACCAGGCACCGTTCTAGGTACTAAGGATATAGCATTGAACAAAACAGATAAAAATCTCTGCCTTCATCCTAGCTGGAAGAAACAGACTATCTGCAAAATAATAGTAAGTTACACCATATGTTATAAAGTGGTAAGTGCAATAGAAAAAATAAAGTAGAGAAGAGGGTATGTCCTTTGGGTGGGTTGAAATTTTACATATTATAGATGGCCACATTGAGAAGGTACTTTTGATAAAAGATTTGAAGGAAGTGAGGGAGGAGCCCTGAGGACATCCAGGGTTAGGACTGTCTAGGCAGAGGAGAGAGCGAGTGCAAAGGCCCTGAGGTAGGAGTGGACTTGGTGTGTTTGAGAAAATGCAGAAAGGTCAGAAGGGCTGGGTGGGGGGTTTGAGTAATAGGGAGAGGATTGGGAGACAGTGCCAGAGAGGTAGGCCGGGGCTAAATCATGTAGAATCTTGAAAACCATGGAAATTAGTTTGGATCTTAAGTGTAGATTCCTGAAGGACCAAAAGATTGTTGGGGACAGGGTAGTGCTGAGCTGGGAAGATGGGGAGTGGGGTGCCTGAGGATCAGGTTGTGGAGAGTTTGAAGTTATTGGTAGTGATGGTGTCCAGGAGATGACCACAGGAGTAAGTGACTCAGGTAGGTGGAAGCCAAGCTCACTGTAGGAGAACTGTAAGGGAATTTTGAGAGCAGGGTCTTGGAGGGAATAAGCAGAATGAAGGAGTGGTTTTAGAGAGAATGGCAGTGAGCCAAGAGTCAAATTCTTCAAGGAGGGAAGGGTTTGTTTTTGACCCAGGTGTTTGCAACAAGACAGGCAATGGATGGTGTAGTCTGTTCACGTGAGGTTGGACCTGGGGTTTTAGGACAGAGGGAGGGCATGTGGTCTGGAAGCAGCAGTGGAGCAGAAGCTTCCTCTTCACTGATGCTCATGGGAGGCCTGGGAGGGATGGCAGCTGGGGGCCACAGTTCCCCCTAGGTGTGAAATGTGATTGACTTCTAGGATATTGCTCTTGATGACTTTATTTATTTAATGAAACCTAAATGGGATTATTCTTAGTATTAGGCTTCTCAGTCTAGATGAAATTGAGTGAGGATTTTTCAGAAGTTCTTTTCCTTAAAAATGGAATAACAGTTAGGAATTAATCGTTTATGCTCCTTGGTCTTCAGATGGAGGTCTTCAGAGCCTCTCTTTACTGCTTGTAGGATTCTGTCCCGAGGTTCATCATTGCCTTGACAGGCTACATCCAGAGCACAGTGGGAGAAAAAGTTGACTTAGAAGACGTGCAGTTGCCAGGAAAAGAGCAAGAATGGAGGGAAAAAGGAAGAAAAGGCATTCGAAATGTCAGTAGGAATGTTTTGGGTGGAATGAACTTTGGGGAGAAGTGACTCATTCGCCCTACAGATAGGAAGTCACAAAGCAGTGTTCTCCAAGGGTGCCTGGGACCCAGGGGCCCCGAGACCCTTTTAGGGGTGTGTGAGGTCAAGACTCTTTAAGGAATAGCACCAAGATGTTTTTTGCCCTTTTCATTCTTTTTCACAAGCATATAGTGGAGTTTTGTAGAAATTATGTGAAGTGTGATATCACAGCTGATAGAATGTAGCAGCAGATAGAAGAATCCAGCTCTCTTCATGTAAGCCAGATATTAAGGAATTCTGCAAAAATGGGGACTTCCCTGGCGGTCTAGTGGTTAAGACACTGCGCTCCTAACGTAGGGGACGCAGGTTCAATCCCTGGTCGGAGCATTAAGATCCCACATGCCATGCGGCCTCCCCTGCAAAAAAAAAAAAATCCTTAAGACACATATTTAAAAAAAAAAGAAATCTGCAAAAATGTATAACAATGTCAGTCTCACTAAATGTTTTTTTATTTGAGAAAATACTAAAAAATAAAAATATGTTAATTATATTAACATTAAAAGGGTTATTACAATATTTAAATCAACTAGTAAATATTTTTAAATTCCCATTTAAATTTCTAATGCTGTATATATCGATAGATATAATCCTTATAAACAAAACGAAGGCTCTTTGTGGTCCTTACTTTTTAAGAGTGTAAAGGAATCTTGAGACCAAACAGTTTGAGAACTAGTGGATAAGAGGCCAGACTCTGGAGTTAGTGTGCTTGGGTAGGAATCCAGGCTTTGTGATCTCAAGCAAGTTACTTAACCTCTCGGAGACTTTAGTTTCCTTGTCTATCAGCTAGGCCACCTTATACAGGTATTGTGAACAAGTGAAATAATGCATTAATACCACTTTGCACAGTTTTGGGTATAAGAATGATCATTTCAAAAATGTTGATCATTACTTCATCAAACAATTGACTGAATGCATAATTCTTTGCTAAGTGCTGGGAGGATATAAAATGGCATAAGTCACAGCTGCTACTCTGAAGGGGTTTGCTGCCCGGGTAGAGATTTCTGGATTTGTAGTCTGCACCTTTGAGTTCAATTCCCAGCTCTTGACCAGCAACCTCACCTTGAGCGAGCCAGTTCCTGTGGGTAAAGTCTGATAATAAAGGCATTGTGGGACTTCCCTGGTGGCGCAGTGGATAAGACTCTGTGCTCCCAATACAGGGGGCCTGGGTTTGATCCCTGGTCAGGGGACTAGATCCCACATGCATGCCGCAACTAAGAGTTCACATGCCACAACTAAGGAGCCCACCTGCTGCAACTAAGACCCGGTGCCACCAAATAAATAAATATTTAAAAAAAAAAAGGCATCCGTGAGGGTCCGCTGAGGAGATGGTAAATTCCCGCTGTATCTTCCAGGCACTGCTGTCCCCTGACGTAGTTTAACACTTGGATTTGTCCTTCTCCTTGATAATTACGCTGTCCTTCCTGCTTTCCATTTCCGGAACCTGCTTTTCTTCCCGAGATATGTAACTATGCCACTAGAGGGCACCCCCTGCCTTCTTATTCATTCATCGTCTGCTGTTTCTTATTTGGAAATGTTCTTTTAGCTGAGGTGGGTGGCAAGTCCCGATTTTGTCTTCAGGACACTCTCAGCTCGGTGAGTGTGCTACGTTTTGTCTGAAAATCCCGACTCTGTGTTTATCAGTCGATACAGGTTTACTGAGACTTCTTTAAATAAAACTGGAGGGAAGGCGTTGGTGGAAAGGAGATTGTGGGTGTCACCGCCACCACCTGACATTACAGATCATGGACTCCATGCCAGGCGGTGCTCAGTGCTTCACGTGCATCGTCTCACGGACTCTCAGAGTAATACTAGCGGGCGTAGGTATGGGCACTCATTTTTAATAGTTGGAAGCCTGGGCTGTGATTGGTTAAGTAACTTGTGTGAAGTCCAGTGTGTTGGAGCTGGTTCAAATCCCGGTGAAGTGTGCTGATAGCAGAGGAGGGTGGCCTGCAGGGAGGCAGGATTTGGACAGAAGAGGACCAGCGAGAGTTTGGTCAGGCAAGGGAAATGGTCTCCAGAGGGGCTTGCACTGCCTGTGAGCCCTGAAAGCAAGGAGCAGGTCTTACTGCTCTAGGGTGGTGATTCTCAGCCTTGTCAGACACAAACACCCCTTTCTGTAGAAAGTATTTTACAACAACCATTTTACTATTCTGAAGTGAAATTCAAAGGCAGTATATATCTATGTTTACATATATACTTACATCTAATACGAAGGACAGTACTACCTATCAGTTGAGTATCAGGCTGGCGGGTGTACACAGACCAGACGATGGAAAGTGCCAGCCAGCATAAATCCCCAAATGGTCCACTAGGGGGCGGCGTACTTCTTCCACGGCTGTGAGCTCTTCCCCCAGTCGACTCCCCTCGAGTTGCCTTTGGGCCGCTCCCCTCTCCCGTCCCAGTGGCCTCATGTCACACTCCTCCTGGGGTGGCGTGATTGTCTCCCTGAGGGCCCCTTAGTGGTCAGGGGGCAGGCGGGGAGTGAAGAGAGGAAGTCACAGAGCATGGAGCTGACCCCCAAGTGAGTGTGCTAGATTTCTAATCACATGAACGTGCCGTGATCAGAGTCATGTGCTTTAAAGTTTTACTTTTGTTGTTGAGTCATTTGCTTAAAAAGTGATTATGAAGTTACACGTTTGTCTTATTTTCATTAAATTATTTTTGAGGTTACTTTATATTGTAGCAAGTGGTAACTATCGATTTAATTTTTTCTTTAGTGGATTTAATTTTTCTTTAACCTAAATACATTTATTTATTTATTAAATACATATATTTAAATAGAAACCTTAAATGAATATATAAATGTAAAACTTATATCACTTGGCATAATTAGAGGGTAACCTAAAAATAAAAAAAAACCAAATAAAGAAAACAATGTTACTACATTCTTGCTGTACTTATACTTTGGTTTTCCACCAAAGGTCCAGTCTCTCTCTCTAAAAAAAAAGAAGTTTAACAAGTGTTAAAGACAGAGTCGCACCAAACCAAAACTAGCCTTAAAGTAATCAGAGAACTAAGAGAGAAGTGAAAGGGAATATTTTTCTCACTATTTAAGAGAATCCATGTTGTTTAAAGCTTTATCTGTACTCCTAAAATCACCTCCCATACAACAGTGGATAAAAATGTCTCCCACTCTGGAGACATTGGTACAGCAGATGGCTTCCTGGACTTGGGAGTCAAGGGACCACTTACTAGCTGTGTGTCCTGCACATGTTGTCTGTCCTCTCTGGGCCTCTCTGTCCTCACCTGTAAAATGAGGAGGTTAGAAGAGATGATCTCTGAAGTTCTTCTGGATCTAACAGTCGAAGACTCTGAAGCCCTGATTCTCATCAGAAGGAGATCCAGGACTTAAGGTGAGCATCCTCTTGTTTTGTGCTTAGAACCTTTGAAGGGGGCTGGGGAAAACCATGGATTCTCAGAAATTCCAACTAGCATTCCAACTAGCAATTTAGCCTGACATAGCAGAGTTCTAAACTCTAAACTGAGAGTTTAGAACCTGGAGTCCAAGAGACCTGGATTTAAATCCCTGCTTGGCCTCCTACAAGTTTTGTGACTTTGAGCAAGTCACCTCTTTTGTCCCTAGTTTCTCAAGCTATAAAATAGGGGTGATAGTATTTATCCTTATTGTGACGATGAAATTATAATTTCAAGTGCTTACTACAGTGCCTGGCCCGTGGCTTAGCAGTGATTCCTGTTTATTATGATAATTCCTAAGATAGATGCATTTGCTCATTTTTAATGAATCTTGGTGGTATCCTGGAAGTAAGCCATTGAGGGAAACTATTTGGTGGCCCTGTTCCCAAAATCTTTAAAACTGATGAAATGAATATCATAGACGCCCAAGAAGGGGAGGCCTTGTCTGAGAAAGGTGAGTGTGAATGTATAAGGCTGTCCCACCTACACATGGCCTTGGTGGTAATGGGGGGGCCAAGCATATTTGTGTGGGTTTTAGGACTTTGAAAAAAATAATTTTTTGTTTTTAAAGCATTAGCTGAGCAGCTTGTGGCTTTCCAGCCCACAGGTTTCCTGCGTCTCGGCCTGGCCCCTTGGTGCAGGTGCCTGTGAGTGTGTGCGTGGGACAGGGGAGATGGGGGGGATGACAGAGCGACACAGTTTCCCGCTTGTGGCCCCTGATCCACTCTCCCACCACGACAGGCCTGTTCTGGCCCACGTGGAGCTGGGCCAGGTGGCTGGGGCAGTGGGAGCCTGTCGTTTGGAAGAGCGGCATTGCTCGTCCTGGGAACATCTATCTCTGAGGTCTTGCTGCCACTTCTGGGACATTCCTGACCAGGTGGAATTCCCCGATGACATTTTTTTGGGATGATCATGTGACAACTACTCCCTAAAACATAGAGAGTTCAGTTATTTGAGCTGTGGACCTGGATTTTCATTCTGACCTGACCACTAATGGGCTCTGTGACCTTTCTGAACACTTCTCTTTCTTCCTTTCCTTATTTGTAAAATGAAAGATTAGATCATACGAGTGGTTTTTAAGTGATAAGTTATTTCTGTACGTGTGGGGTAGGTATCACAGAGCCTTTGGACAAGCTGATGAGAATTATAGACTCTCTCTCCAGAAAAATGTAGGTCCCCACACATTTTATCTAAAATTTCAGGCTGTTCCAAGACACCCCTGGAAATCCCTCCGTGGACTCCAGGTGGCAAACCACTGGTTCTGTGCTTCATTCAGCATGTAAGCTTCTATGAAGCCCATGCCTTCCAAGTCGGCTTTCCTGCTGAACCCAAACCAAATGAAGAAGTTGTCCATTTGTAAACATGTGTTTAGTACACTCTCCCTCACAGTCCAGCAAAGTCAGTCTCAGCTCAGCAGGGCCGTGCAAGAGCTGTGCTACCAGGGCCTTTTCATGTGGCCGTGCAGGTTATTCCCTGCACAAGCTGTCCGCAGTTGATGGCCAAGCCTTTTCCTAATTCACACAAAGGTGGGTCATGGGCCAGTAATAACCTTTGCAACATACACTTGGACACCAAAATATAAGGTCCAGCAGGAGATTCTCCACCCAAGGGCTTGGCCTGAGGCTGGCTCTCCCTGTTTGGGCTCAGTAGACAGTATTAATTAGTGGCTGAAGAGGGGTCATCGAGAGGCTAGAAATATGCACTTAAAGAAGACTCATATAAGACTGAGATCCTTGAATGAGTTAGGACTCTTGTGGAAAGTAACTGCATTCATTGGAGTTCTTAGTTTCAGACAATCGAAACCAACTCAGCTGACATAAGCAGGAAAGGAATTTATTGAAAGCATGTCAAGTGGTCCACAGAAATGTCAGGAAAGCTACAGAATAGGCACGAGATACAGAGCAGTGACATGGAGGCGAGGCCTCAGCCAGAATAGTGGTCTGAGTTGATGATGCAGCCCCAGCCTGGCCATGGATGCCACTGCCGTCAAACAAACCCAGCTTATGTTGCTGCCACTGGTGACGCTGGATGGAAGATGCAGCTGTCGCCAGCAACCGTTAAAATGAATCCTCTAGGGCCCCATTTCATTGCAACATCTGATTGGTTGCACCTGGGCCATGTGCTGGACCATCCCGGCTGCAAGGGATACTGGGAGAGCGAGTGACTGACATTTTCAACTTGTTTGTTTCCCACCAAGACTCTTAATTGGGGGATTTCCCCAAACCATCGAAGGCAGCCCTCCCAAATCAACAAGCATTCTGCAGACACAGCAACCAGCTAGAGTTAGCTTCAGTAAAGAAAACTCTTGAAGGCTGTAGGGTGTTTCATGAAAGCAAAGACAGGAGGGAAGCCAGACAGTGAATGGCATGGAACCAGGAACTTGAACATCAGTGGAACGCTTCCTCCAGCTGTTATCTCTGCTGCTCTGGGCTCTTTCTTCATTTTCTCTTTCTGCTTTCTGACATTTTATTTCCTCAGTCCAGAAGGTAGGATCATGTGGTAAAAATGGGGGGTTTGGAGCCTCCTCCCGTGGCTCTAAGGGTCCCTCTCCGGAAGGAGAGCTTGGCATTCACCATGACGAGTGGCTTCCACCCGCTTCGTGCCTTCATTCTGGCTGCACAGGATGGGTCTCCGCTGTTCTACACGGTTCTCCCCCTGTGGAGGTGCCTTTAGATAACCTGAGCACACCTCCTCATGTTTCTCTGAGGCTTTGGTTAACTGCTCAGATATTCCCAGAATGTCAGGTCTTCCTCATTTTACTAATGGAGGGTCTAGGTTCTCAGAAATTAAGTGACTTAACTCAAGACTGACCATCCCATGAGTGAGTTGGTGCATACACACAGTGCTTAGAAGAATGCTTAGCGTGTGGAGAACCCAGCAGGTGTTAGTGACGTCACTAGGATTTCTTTTCTTCTAAAGTACATTTCTTTCCTCTTCTCTCTCTCTCTCTCTTGGTGCCCCCTGTCCTTTCTTTCTTTCCAAAACTATGTGCTGAAGGCCTGTGTGCCCAGTACTATTGTAAGTGCTGAGAACTCATCTGTGAACAAGGCAGACAAGATTCCTGCCCTTATGAGGCTTTTAGTTCAGTAGAAAGCAAGTCAACAAGGTGATTTGTGCTGGTGGTAAGTGCTCTGAAGGAAACAGACAGAAGTAACCGAGGCTGGCTCTCGGGGAGGGCTACTTTGACGTGGTGATGCGGAGAGAAGAGGCCTCTGAGACGGTGGTTGTGAACCAAGATAGGAAGATGAGGGCTGATGGAAGAGGGAGGAGCGTGTGCAACAGACCCGAGGCGAGAACAGACTGAGAAGCCAGCCAGCCTGTCCTGGTGGCGGGAACCTGACCGGGCGAGAGGGATGGGAGATGAAGGTGGAGAGGAGGGCAGAGGTCAGATCAGGAAAGGCCTTGTAATGACGTGGTCATGGGAGCCATATAGGTAGGACAGTGTCGTGATATGATTTAGAGTAAAAAAAAAAAAAATAATAATTTTTATCAGAGAACCACAACCGAACCAAACTAGACAAGAACAATAATAAAAAGATACCCAACTGGCCTGTACTCTTCAAAAATGTCAAGGTCCGCAGACATACAGAATGGACTTGAGGACGTGGGTGGGGGGAGGGGGAAGCTGGGGCAAAGTGAGAGAAGCATCGACGCATATACACTACCAAATGTAAAATAGATAGCTAGTGGGAAGCAGCAGCATAGCACAGGGAGATCAGCTCAGTGCTTTGTGACCACCTGGAGGGGTGAGATAGGGAGGGTGGGAGGGAGGCTCAAGAGGGAGGGGATATAGGGTATATGTATACATGTGGCTGATTCACTTTGTTGTACAACAGAAACTAACAGCATTGTGAAGCAGTTATACTCCAATAAAGATGTATAAAAGAAATGTCAAGGTCAAGCAAGACAAAAAAGGGCTGCACATTGAATTTGCACATTGAAGAGATATGGCCATTAAATGCAGTGTGTCGTTGGGACCAGATCCTGGATTGGGAAAAAGTTGTTCTAAAGAATACTGTTGGGACAATGATGAAATTTTGAAATGTACTGTTTTTTTAGATAAGAGTATTGCATCATTGTTAAATTTCCTGGATTTGTTAACTTGGCTGTGGTTAGGGGAATGTCCTTGTTTTTAGGAAATAAATACGTGTGAAAGTGTATAGGCATAAAAGGGCATGATGTCTACAATATACTCTCAAAAGGTTCAGGATAAAACATATGTAGAGAGAGTGATAGAGCAAATACGAAATGACATTAAAAATTGGTGAATTTGTGTGAAGAGTATCCTTGAGTTCTCTAACTATTCTTGCAACTTTTCTGTAGGGTTGATTATTGATATGGTTAAATTTAAGTTTATCATCTTATTTTTTTTCTATTTCATCTGTTCTTTGTTCCTCTTTTTCTGTCTTCTTTTGGATTTTTTTTTAATAGACTTTGTTGGCTTTTTAGCTAAAAAAACTCTGTTTTTTTAGTGGTGGCTTTAGAGTTTATAGTATACATCTTTAACTTATCACCGTTTACTTTCAAGTGATATTATATCACTTCACATATAGTATAAGAGCCTTGAACAATATACTTCCATCTCTCCCCTCCCACCCTTTGTGCTATTGTTGTCATAACTTTGTACTTTCTAACATGTTATAAACCCTATATTACATTGTCATTATTTTTGTTTAAACAGTCAATTATCTTTTAAAGAGATTTAAATAATAAGAAAATATTATTTTTCTTGGTGCTCTTCATTCCTTTGTGTAGATCTGTATTGCCACCTAGTATCTTTTCCTTTGTGCCTGGAGAGCTTTAACATTTCTTGTAGTCTGGGTCAGCTGATGATGAATCCTTCCAGCTTTTGTATTTCTGAAAAAGTCTTTATTCTGGATTCGAGGTTGGCAGGTCTTTTTCTTTCACTGCTTTAAAGATGCTGCTCCACTGTCTTCTCTTCTTGCATTTTTTTTCAACTCGGAGAAATCTGCCCTTATTCTTATCCTTGTTGCTGTGTGGGTAAAGTCTTTTTTTGCCAGATGCTTCCACCACTCCTCCCTTATCACTGATTTTGAGTAATTAGGTTATATAATGTGCCTTCCTGTAGTTTTCTTCATGTTTCTTGTGTTTGGGGTTTGCTGAGCTTCTTGGATCTCTGGATTTATAGTTTTTGTCAAATTTAGAAAATTTTCATCCATTATTTCTTTAAATAGTTTTTCTTCCTGCCCCCCCACCCCACCCCGCCCCCAACTCTTGGGACTCATAGCTCACTGATGCTCTTTTCATTCTTTCCAGATGCTTATTTGACAGGCCATTTCCAGTCCTCAGCCCCAGAGATGCAGATTCCATTACTTTGGGTTGGGGTTTGGGAACTAGTACAGTATTTTTAAACCAGTCCCTGGGAGATTCGGATGCATCTGGTCCAGGACCACATTTTTGGGCTTTTTAAAAATTAATTTTGTTTCCTAACTTAAAATGTATTTTCAAACTTAAAGAAAAGTTGCAAGAATAGTTGTAAAAACTTCTGAACGCTCTTTAACCAGATTTACCAACTGTTAACATTTTGCCATCTTTTCCCCCCACTCTGCCAACAACAAACACGCTTTTTCCCCCAGGACTATTAGAGAGTAATTCACACCAAGCCCCTTTACTCCTAAGTCCTTCAGTGTACACTCCCTAAAACGAAGGCTATTCTGTTACACAACCACAGTAGAATGATCAAATTCAGGAAACTTAACATTGATAAAATGCTGTTATCTCATCTTCAGTCCATATTCTGATCTCACCAGTTATCCTTATAGTGGCTTTGTCCAGCCCGGGACCCTACCTGAGGTCATGAATTCCACTTAATTGTCATGTCTCTTTAATGTCCCAAGGACCAAAATGTGAGAAACATTGTTTTAAAGCTGGTTGGTAGTGGAGGAGAGAGAATAACACTCCCTGAAAGCAACTGAATCCCAGGAATGGCAGGGCAGAGACCTGAGGGCAAGGACCTCCTGCTGCCGTGTCTGTGGGGCCTCTGTGGACTCAGGGCCAGCGTGTGGAATGTTCCAGCTCTTCCTGCCGCCCCACTGCGGGTCTTAGCTTCCCCTGTATGAACGACCTTATTAATTCCCTTGCCCTTTCTGCCCTACGTCCATTGCTTAAGGCAAACAAGTACATCTCTATGATGTGCAACTGAGAGTGGGAAAGGAAAGAAAAAGTGAACGGCGAGGAGGAGAATGGGAAAGATAAGTAGAAAAATGGAATAAACCAAATTGCCCTGCCCTTAGATCCACAAATTACTGGATGACTTTGGGCAAGTTAGAAAATATTTTCCAGCATTAGAACCAACATCAAAATAAAACGGGCTCTTACTTTCTGTGTCCTGAGATTGAGATAATGTTGTAAGGCCCTTGGAAATTGTTATTATTGTCAGATGGAGGATGGGAGAAATCTGCAGACAAAGTTATATACTTATGAATGTCCCAGCTCGTCATACCAGGGTATCCACCTTCACGTGGATTTTGCACAAGTTTTGTCTTTTTTTTTTGTTTTATTAAAGGGAGTGAAAGGGGGAACTCAGTGCACATGACATTGATGGGACTGAAAAAAAAAAACACCCCTATTTAGAAATCTGATACAAAAGCAAAGTCATCATTTTCAAATCCAAACTTGGTTCCGACTCATTGGCCAGACTCATGCTTCAGCACAGGCTTTGGGGAGACGCTCCCAGGCCCACGTACCAGGACGCAATTCTCCAAAGTGTGCAAACTGGAGCTGCAGGGGCAGGGTTTGCGCTACATCAAGCTGGCACTGAGAAATGCCCAGGGAGTGATACCTGTGCGTGCAAGCCTAACGCCTTACATCGTGATCTGGTCCTACTGTGGCTTCCTTTCTCCCACCTCTCCGTCTCCATCCAGCCACACTCCACCTCTTCAGCGCCTCCAGACCTGGCGACCATCATGTTTGCTGTCTACTCTGCTTGGAATATTCTTTTCTGGATCTTTTTCTTAAATCCTGCCTCTCTTTCTGTTCTCAGTTTTGAAGTCACTTCCTAAGGCTTCACTGCAACCCAAGCTTGGAGTAGGTGCCCCTACCTGAAATCCCAACATGCTATGAACTGACCTAGCACAGTTGTGATTGCCTGTTACCATGCCTGGACTGCACGGTAGATTTTAAGGCCTGTGAGATCAAGCACTGTACTTTCTTTACTGTTAGATTCCTGGCTCATAGCATAGTCCTTGATGTACAATAAGTGCTCGATAAATATTTATTGGATGAATTAAAGAGAAGCTGGCTCAGATATGATAGTTTGGAAATTAAAACAAAAAGGATGAATTATGTTTGGCAACATCATACAAACTCCCACGCACCCCCATTTCTCCCTCTAACTGTTGTGGAGAGCTCTGATTTATTGCGTTACCTGGGAATCTGGAGTTTGCCTTTAGCTGCTTCCTCATCTTCCCCAGCTGGACATCCAAGTGGTCACCAAACCCTAGATGGTCCACATCCTGGGGTCTGTCAGGGTCCATCTTCTCCTTTCCGTTCTCACTGCCAATACCCTCATAACCTCTGTGTTGTGTCAAGAAACTCCCTTGCTCCTCATTGAAACCTTGCCCTGACGGGTCCGCTGGTCTCCAGGGATGGACTTACTCACACTGGGCTCTTGGCCATTCCTCAGGCATTTTTATTTCTTTATTCTTTCACCCATAATGCTTCCTCAGCAAGGAATCTACCCCTACCCCCCATACCTGTTGAATCTGCCTACTTAACCTGCAAGGCCTAGCTTAGGTTCTTCTTCTAAGCTTCTTTTTTTTTGTTTTTCAATAAATTTGTTTATTTTGGGCTGCATTGGGTCTTCGTCACTGCGCACTGTGCACGGGCTTTCTCTAGTTGTGGCGAGCTGGGCTACTCTTTGTTAAAGTGCGTGGACTTCTCATTGTGGTGGCTTCTCTTGTTGTGGAGCACGGGCTCTAGGTGTGCGGGCTTCAGCAGTTGTGGCAGGTGGGCTCAGTAGTTGTGGCGTGTGGGCTGTAGAGCACAGGCTCAGTAGTTGTGGCGCACAGGCTTTGTTGCTCCGTGGCATGTGGGACCTTCCCAGACCAGGGCTCGAACCCGTGTCCCCTGCATTGGCAGGCGGATTCTTAACCACTGTGCCACCAGGGAAGCCCTAAGCTTCTTAAGAATAAGGATATCCCTTACTCTCTGAGTCTGTTTCGCTTCTGAGTTCATATAGAATCTTTGGGTAGGGAGGGATATTGGGTTATCAAGCACTAAGACGTTCCTGAGTTTGAGAGAACAAGTGGCTGGAGTTCAGATAGAGAAAGACAGCTGTCATAACCGTAACTTGTGCGCATCACCATTAACAAGGACCAGGGCTGAACATCTCACATGCCTTATCTCCTTTAGCCTTCATCACAGCTCTTGGGGGTTGAGGGGTGGGGAGTCGGTTCTTTAAATATCCTGATTTTACAGATAAAGAGACAGAGGTTCAAGGAGGTGACCTGATTTTCTCACAGCCGCCCAGCAAGGACATGGTGGATCCTTGGTGCCCCTGGAGTCTATTCCGCCTCTCTCCAGAGCTTGAGCTGGTGCCTGTTGCGCCCTCCTAAAGAGAACAGCCACTCCCAGGCACCTCTGCGTGGCCAGAGACATCGCTTTGCACATCGTAAATGCTCCATCAGTCTTTCAAATGAATGGATGCTTTCTAATTGATATTGACAGATTATAATCTTTCATTATCTTCTATCATTAACATTGATAACAACATGGTACCTAAATGCAACCCTTTTGTCTATTTAAATAGAAGCTCTGCATGTGAGTGATAAAAAAAATTAAATCGTACAAGAGCATATAGAATGAAAATGAAGTTTCGTTCTCTCTCAGGCCGCCTAGTCTAATCCCCAGAGGCAACCACTGGTAATAGTTTCTTGTTTATCCTTCTGGAAATATTCCACGTATAAATCAGCATATATGAATATAGACTTCTTTAAAAGAAACACAAATAGAAGCCTACCGTGCATTGCTCTGCATCTTGTTTTCATTTAGAAGTGGGTTCTGGAGGATGTTCCATTCCTCACATGCAGATCTACTGCAGTCACTTTAAGGGCACCTAGTGTTCTGTAGAACGAATGTGGCTGAGATTGGCTTAACGAGTGCTATGTTGACGGATATTTATTTTGCTATTGCAAACAATGCTGTGAAGAATACCCTTGCAGGTCTTCCCTGGTGGCGCAGTGGTTAAGAACCCACCCGCCAATGCAGGGGAGACGGGTTCGAGCCCTGGCCCGGGAAGATCCCACATGCCCGGAGCAACTAAGCCCGTGCGCCACAACTACTGATCCTGCGCTCTAGAGCCCGCAAGCCACAACTACTGAGCCCACATGCCACAACTACTGAAGCCCGCGTACCTAGAGCCCGTGCTCTGCAACAAGAGAAGCCACCGCAACGAGAAGCCCGTGCACTGCAACGAAGAGTAGCCCCTGCTCGCTGCAACTAGAGAAAGCCCGCACACAGCAAGGAAGACCCAGTGCAGCCAAAAATTAAAAAAAAAAAAAAAAGAATACCCTTGCACACACTTCTTTGCCCTCACGGTGAGTGATCTGTATCCCCATACATGTAAATGTGTAAGAGGTACACGTTAAGAGGTAACTCGGCAGTTTTCTCCCCTTTTAAAAATAGGAGAGCAAGGTACAGAAGTATTTAGGAATCTTCTTGAAGGGAGGGAGGGAGGGAGGGAGGGAGGGAGGGAGGGAGAAAGGAAGTCAGAATATTCTACATTTTTAGAACAGGGTCAGATTGGAAGGTTAACATGGAAAGATGTCCCCTGCCATACACCATTAGTAAAAATCATAACATAAAAAAGTTCAGATGTTTTTCCACAGGGACAACCTCATGGTTTTTGTTGAAGGATCTTTTGCTTTTAAGACATTCCTTTTTTGGTGTCCCTGCTTTTTTCTGAGACCCAAAGCCTGGGCTTAGCCTGCCTGTGACAGTGGCCAGAGTGAGGAATGGGGCAGCACAAAGAACAGGGGTCCTCGGCCCTGGGATTGACCAGAGTCAGAACTCAGAGTGCAACAGAGCCCAAATTCACAGCCCTTATGCCAGCCACCCACTTGACAGATGAAGAAACTGAGAGCCAGAGAGCTGTCATCTGACTGTCAGAAACTAATTGACATCATCTTGACACAGGTCTACCAACTCTCAGACTAGTGGCATTTTAAAGTAAGTGAAACCCTAGGCAGATACCCATTAACAAATATAGCCCCAGTGTTTCATTTTTATTTCACAAATGCAAACAGGCAGCAGCAAGACACTCATGAGCCTGCTCTGGGTCGATGGCATGTTAAATGTCGGCTACCCCCTGCCCCGAAAGGATGCATCGCCCAGATGGGACTATGGTTTACGATGTCCTGGTAGATATGGAGAGCAGCGGTCAGTGGGTCTCAGGGGCCTAATGTGTGCTGACACTGCCCATCATTCAGACCCTTGCACGTTCTGAAGGATGACGGTCAGCTGCCTCTTAGATAATATTTCACGGCTGGCCCCAGTATTATCTGTCTTGTGTCCTGTTGATGTGGCTTGGAGAACTCCTAGACACCACACTGATCTAGGTAAGATCTGAGCTGGCAGCACTTCCTGTCGAAAGAACCTTGTAAGTCAGAACTTTCCAGAGAGCACACAGGGTGGCTTTGGTGGCTGATGTGAGTCCTTGGGGACAAGGAACCTCCTGGGCGCTCCTTGGTGTTTACAGGCACGCAACTCTCCAATTGATTTTTTCTTCATTCTGGCCCAAGTGCAGGCAGTGTGGTGTGGTGCTGGAGGGTAAGCTCAGGCATGAGGAATGTCTGGATTCAACTCCACTGCACAGAGCAGTGTGACCTTGAACGAGTTACTTAAATCTCATTGTGTCTTCAGCCTGGACAGGTGCACGATTCTCTTGATGCTGTGTCCACCTGTGAAAGTAAAGGAGTTTGGACTAGAGTGATTTATTAGTGGCTTTATAGGATTTCACTTGCATTAAAAGGCCACTGGCCTGAGTGGAAATTGGAGTTGAAGCTGGGGAACCAGGCTGCTGCATTTGGATCCCTGCTGTGAATTCTTTCCCCCTTCCCACTGTGTGACCTTAGACAAATCACTGCACTGGTCTGTGCCCAAGTTCCCTCCACCCTAAAAGGGGGTAACAACAGTACTTAACTCACAGGTCATTGTGAGGATTGCCTGAGATGTGTGTATAAGGTGACACAAACACATCTCATGAAATATGTGGTAGGTTATATGCATAGGTCTTGTTTTGAAAGACAATGTCCGTACCTATAACTCCCCTGCTCCCTCCTCCAAATACAATATGCCTTTCCTTTTCCCTACACTTTAATTCACTCTAATTGTTAAAAGTATGTGTGTAATCAAAGATGCTCACACACGGGCAATTCATTCATATTTATCCATTCAACAAACTTTTTTAACATCTTTATTGGAGTATAATTGCTTTACAATGGTGTGTTAGTTTCTGCTGTATAACAAAGTGAATCAGCTATACATACACATATATCCCCATATCCCCTCCCTCTTGCGTCTCCCTCCCACCCGCCCTCCCTATCCCACCCCTCTAGGTGGTCACAAAGCACCGAGCTGATCTCCCTGTGCTATGCGGCTGCTTCCCACTAGCTATCTATTTTACGTTTGGTAGTGTATATATGTCCATGCCACTCTCTCACTTCGTCCCAGCTTACCCTTCCCCCTCCCTGTGTCCTCAAGTCCATTCTCTACGTCTGCATCTTTATTCCTGTCCTGCCCCTGCCCCTAGGTTTTTCAGAACCTTTTTTTTTTTTTTTAGATTCCATATATATGTGTTAGCATACGGTATTTGTTTTTCCCTTTCTGACTTACTTCACTCTGTATGACAGACTCTAGGTCCATCCACCTCACTACAAATAACTCAATTTTGTTCCTTTTTATGGCTGAGTAATACTCCATTGTATATATGTACCACATCTTCTTTATCAACAAACATTCTTTAACTTTGTCCTGTGTGCCAGTGACTATGTTTGAGGCACTGGGGACACATCAGTGAACAAGACAGACACAAATTCCTGCCCTCAAGAAGCTTACACTTTAGTTGGGGAAGATGGATGACAGCTAATATACTAAATAAAAAAGTTATATAGTATGTCAGAAGGTGATGAATGCTATGGAAAAAAATGTTGGGGAGTGGATAAGACAGGAAGTACTGAAGTGTGTGGGCTGTTTAAAATGTGGGGCAACTCCTTGAGAAGACGAGAGCTGATCAAAGCCTTGAGGGGGGTGAAGGAGTGAGCCATGGAGACGGTAGGGAGGAGAGAGCTCTGAGGAACAGCAAGGAGGCCTTTGTCACCCACTGGAGAGGGCAGGGCAGATGGCAGAACATGAGGTCCCAGAGCTGAGAGGTGGTGGGTTGGGTGCACATTTCCCTGGGCCGTGTAGGCCATTGGATGGATTTTCATTTTTGCTCTGAATGAGAACAGGTTCCACTGGAGGTTTTTGAGTAGAGGAGTGCCATGATCTGATGTAATTTTAAAATAATAATTTAAAATAGTCTTTTCAGCATTGGTCATTTGAGCAAAGACAGGCAACAACCTAGATGCCCATTAATAAGGAGCAGATTAAATAAACGCACTGTAGAAAAGAAAACTCGTTCTGTATGGATATGATATGTGCTATGGACTGAATGTTAAAATTTGTGTTGAAGCCTAAACCCCAATGTGATGGTATTTAGAAGTGGGCCTTAGGGAGGTAATTAGATCACAAAAGTGGAGCCCTCATGAGATTAGTGCCCTTGTCAGTAGAGACAGAGAGAGCTTGCTTTTCCTCTCTCTGATCTCCATCACCTGAGGATATGGCAAAAAGATGTCCATCTGCAAACTAGGAGGAGGGTCCTCATCAAGTACTCGACCTTGCTGGTGCCCTGATCTTGGATTTCCAGCCTCCAGCACTGTGAGATCTAAATGTTTGCTGCCTAACCCAGCCAACCTCTGGTATTCTGTTATAGCAGCCTGAGTTGACTGAGAAAATAGAATATACAAGATACATTGTCAAGTGAAAAAATGCAAGATGCAGTGTTTGTACCGTGCATTCACACAGAGATCTCCGTTTTTGCATTAACTATGTCTGAAAGATATGGAGGAAACTGATAGCCCATGGGAACCTGGAGCCTCTAGGAGGATGGAGTGAGGAGGACCCCTTTTACTCTATACACTTTTCTCTCTCTTGAATCTTGAGCCATATGAATATATTACCTATTCAAAAAATGATCACAAATAAAAGGCATACACGCTTGTACCAAGTCAGATGATATAATTTGAATATAAAGAAAATTAATAATGGTCCCGTCTGTCTTCCTTTCCTAGCCCCTGAGAAAACCCAGTGATGTATATCTTTTAACATTTTTCTCTATGTTTAAACATGAGTATATAAAAGTTATAAATACATCTACATTTTCTCCTTGAAAGCAAGAAACCAACAAGAAATGGGATTATGTTATATTCATTAGTCTGTAACTTGCTTTCCCCCAAGCTTCATAAAGCACCGTGGCCATTCTCTGGACCAAGCCAATAAAACTCATGTTTATTATTATTATTTTTTAATAGCAAAAGCATCCATCATATGAATGTGCCATAGTTTATTATTTAACAACTCCCTGTTTGGAGCACATTTAAGTTGTTTCCAGTGTGTATGTGTGTTTGTGTATATGTGTCTTTGTGTTATGCCACTTCTGACAGTGCTGCAATGAACATCTTTATATCTTTCAGCTGCTTTCAGATACTCCATCTGAGCTATTTTGGGGTGAGGGCAGGCGGTTAATCTTCTTCCCATTTGTTTGTTTGTTTTGGCCGCATCGTGGGGCTTGTGGGATCTTAGTTACCTGACCAGGGATTGAACCCTGGGCCCACGGCAGTGAAAGCACCAAGTCTTAACCACTGGACCACCATGGAATTTGCAATCTTCTTCCTATCTGTGAAGCACTGCAGTGGGTCGTATGAAGAGCTGGGCTTTAGTCCAGCTTGCCCACTGACTATAACTCACTGTGTAACTATGAGCAAGTCTCTCCCCATCTCTGGGTCTCAGTTTTTCCATCTGTCAAAGGGGGAATTAGACTAGGTGATCCTGAAGGGCCTTTCCATTTTCTAGGCTCTTCATGGGGTTACAAGTTCCACAAGGAGAGGGACCATGTTTTGTTTTATTCACTGTTGTTTTCTTTTTTAAGTTTTAAATAACTTTTATTGAAATATAGTTGTTGTGGGTTTTTTTGTTTCTTTGGCTGCATTGGGTCCGGTGCGCAGGCTTCTCATTGTGTTGGCTTCTTTTGTTGCGGAGCACGGGCTCTAGGCACTGGCTTCAGTAGTTGTGGCACACGGGCTCAGTAGTTGTGGCTCACAGGCTCTAGAGCGCAGGCTCAGTAGTTGTGGCGCATGGGCTTAGTTGCTCCGTGGCATGTGGGATCTTCCCCAGCCAGGGTTCAAACCTGTGTCCCCTGCATTGGCAGGCAGATTCTTAACTACTGCACCACCTGGGGAGTCCTATTCACTCTTGTTTTCTAAGTATTAAGCACATAGTAGACCTTAACGAGTAATTATTGATCAAACAAGTGAATGGATTCTTTGTCTTGTTTAAGCTCATGAAGTTCAATCATAGCAGAGTAGTGTGAGCTTGTGCTTCTTTTTCCCTCTACATCATGCTTCCTCCCACCTCGGTAAATATCTTTGCCCTTGACCTTTACATCTTGTAACCACATGACCTTTTGTTCTTCTACTGATACTCATGTGATGTGTGTTTCACTATAATGTGTCTTTTACATATTAGGCCAGGATTCTGTGCCATCATTTACTACTTGTGTGGCCAGGGGACAAATTGACCCTGTTTCCTCCTCTATAAATAGGAATGGAAGTTCACTATTTACTATGCACATGTGCTTTGAAGTAAATTATCTAAGCCAATATGTGTGAATTGCCTAGCAAATCGCCTGGTGGATAGTAAGTACTCAAAAAATGGTTGTAGTTGTGGTTTGAGCAGGGTGTAGCCTACACGATGGGCATTTCAATTTGACAAGTGATCATTGTCATCTGTTAGATGGGAGACAATGGCCTGGGTACTGGGGTGATTCAAAGCTGTGTGATAATGTGCCCTGTCCTTCTTCAAGTAGCTCATCACGAAATCCCAGAAACATCCATTTTGTAGTAGAATTTCATCAAAATGATTAAGTATGTTACAACATACATATTTCTTGTTTTCCTTCTTGGGTAGTTACCACATTAAAAGATACATATGCACACAACATAGAGTTTTTTTTTTTTTTTTTTCGGTACGCGGGCCTCTCACTGCTGTGGCCTCTCCCGTTGCGGAGCACAGGCTCCGGACGTGCAGGCTCAGCGGCCATGGCTCATGGGCCCAGCTGCTCCGCGGCATGTGGGATCTTCCCAGACCGGGGCACGAATCCGTGTCCCCTGCATCGGCAGGCGGACTCTCAACCACTGCGCCACCAGGGAAGCCCCAACATAGAGTTTTATGCATTTGACTATGTTTTTCTTTTTCCAAATGCCTGGACCATTTTTCAAGTCATGTTGTTGGTTTGGGAGGATACCTTGAAAATTGGGGTGGGTTGAAATAGTTGAGGCAGGAAAGGGTGAAGGCAGCTGAAGGCTTGTTTCCTTTCATTTTCTTCATAGAAAGGGTCTGAGACTCAACTCAAATTCTATTGATGTAGAGAATGCCTAGAACATGGTTCCAGGGAAAGAAATGCAAAGGATTATTCATCTCAGAAAAGGGAATCGATTAGTGCTTCTTATGTGCAAGTTACAGAAAGCCAAAACAAACGGCTTAAGTAATACACAGTTTATTGTCTCACATAACTGAATTGTTTAGCAGTGCTTTTTTAATGACGGCTTCATTTTCAGCTCTTACATGAGTCCCTGTGGCAGCTGCAGACCCCCCTTATGGTAGCTAAATGGCATGGCAGCTGTAGACCCAATATCCATATACTACATCATCTAGGGGGAGAGAGAGGGTGTCTTTTGGAGATTCCTCAAGGAGCCTCAGAATTGCTTCTCTTTCATTGCCCTGACTTGGGTCATGGGCCCTTTCCTGAACCAATCATCATTGTTCTGAAGTGTGGTTTAAGCCCATCAGTAACCACTTTTGGAGGGGAGCATAGGATCAATTCCATTCAAAATAACAGGGTTGAGAATGAGGGAGTGGTGATTTCACAAAGGAGATCTCCAGCAGTGTTTGGAAGGGAAGTGGATATTAGGCAGCCAGTATATAGTAAGTGCCTACTAGAATCATCAATTATTTATTTATTGAGTATCTACTGTATGTTGGCCATAGTTCTAAGTATTTTACATGTACCAACTCATTTAGTGCTAAAGAAAACCCTATGAGGCACTACTATTTTTTCTATCCCTAGGATGAGGCAACAGAGACAGAATGAGATCAAGTAAGTTGCCTACTTGGTAAGTGGAAGCAAACAAATTCAACTTAGGCAGTCTGGCTCTGGACCTGCTGCTTCAACGTTACACCATGGTTTTTACCAGACCCATGTTGGAATCTAAAGTAGTTCTGCTCCGCAAAGTCACTTCCCTAATTCTATTTGCTGTAATCTGTAGTTTTTCTCAGGATGCTTTTTATTTTATTTTTTAAAATAAATTTATTTATTTACTTTTGGCTGCATTGGGTCTTCGTTGCTGCACGCAGGCTTTCTCTAGTTGTGGCGAGCGGGGGCTACTCTTCGTGTGGTGCGAGGGCTTCTCATTGCGGTGGCTTCTCTTGTTGTGGAGCATGGGCTCCAGGCACGCAGGCTTCAGTAGTTGTGGCATGCGCCCTCAATAGTTGTGGCTCGCGGGCTCTAGAGCGCAGGCTCAGTAATTGTGGCGCATGGGCCTAGTTGCTCCGCGGCATGTGGGATCTTCCCGGACCAGGGCTCGAACTCGTGTCCCCTGCATTGGCAGGCAGATTCTTAACCACTGTGCCACCAGGGGAGTCCTCGGGATGCTTTTTGAAGAAGATGATGTTCCTATATTGCTCTGGATCTTTTCACTTAGTTGAAAGCTTTTGGGCAGTTTCAGGGTCCCATCATGCTTTTAGGAGTTCATGGGAAAGACAGAGTAATTTTTGCTTAAAATTACCCTTAAATTGAATTTATCTTTGATCTATAAATATTTACACTCTGTTAACGCATGGGGTATATATTCCTGGGCTTTTATCTAGCATCTTTTACTAGCAGCATGGCTGGTATTGTTTTTCCTCAGCAGAAGCTTTGAAGGAAGAAGAGCAGAAAGGTTTGTAGAGGGGAAGCAGCTTGGTGGGAAGATGTTTATGAACCCCTGCTTGCTGACCTCCTTCCCTTTTTTCCTTCTCCTCCTCCTTCCTGTTCATCCTTTGTCTCTCTCTCAAACTAAGACTTTCCCTCTTTTTATAAAACTAATACACTTGGATTATTTTTTAAATGTAGAAGCACAAATGAGAAAATTTAAGAAACATCTCATGTAGTTCCATCTCCCTTTTGCACGTAACTACTCTTCTTGGTGTGTTGCTTTCACTTTTTCTTATAGAAATTACATGAAAACAGCTTTTTGTAGTATTATTTCCTTTTTAAAAATATCTATGGGCTTCCCTGGTGGCACAGTGGTTGACAGTCCGCCTGCTGATGCAGGGGACGCGGGTTCGTGCCCCGGTCCGGGAAGATCCCACGTGCCGCGGAGCGGCTGGGCCCGTGAGCCATGGCCACTGAGCCTGTGCATCCGGAGCCTGTGCTCCGCAGCGGGAGAGGCCACAACAGTGAGAAGCCCACGTACCGCAAAAAAAAAAAAAATCTATAAGATCTTAAAACCTGTGATGAAGCATTCTTTAGCATCATCACTGTATTTTTTATTTATTTTTTAAAATTAATTTTTATTGGAGTATGGTTGCTTTACAG
Organism: Stenella coeruleoalba; assembly: GCF_951394435.1. Classification (NCBI taxonomy): domain Eukaryota; kingdom Metazoa; phylum Chordata; class Mammalia; order Artiodactyla; family Delphinidae; genus Stenella; species Stenella coeruleoalba. The sequence goes on from NC_137148.1 coordinate 136,692,466, forward strand.
TGTTGTGTTAGTTTCTGCTGTACAGCAAAATGAATCAGTTATACATATACATATATCTACTCTTTTTTAGATTTCCCTCCCATTTAGGTCACCGCAGAGCATTCAGTAGAGTTCCTTGTTCTATGAAGTAGGTTGTCATTAGTTATCTATTTTATATGTAGTAGTGTGTATACGTCAGTCCCATTCTCCCAATTCATACCACCCCACCTTCCCTTCTTGGTAACCATAAATTTATTCTCTACATCTGTGACTCTATTTCTGCTTTGCAAGTAAGTTCATCTGTACCATTTTTCTAGATTCCACATATAAGCGATATTATATATTTGTTTTTCTCTTTCTGACTTACTTCACCCTGTGTGGCAATCTCTAGATCCATCCACATCTCTGCAAAAGGCACGATTTCGTTCCTTTTTATGGCTAATATTCCACTGTGTATATATACCACATCTTATTTATCCATTCCTCTGTCGATGGACATTTAGGTTGGCATCATCACTTTAAGTAGAGTGAATACACTTCTTTGGCAGATGCACCATAATTTATTTTGCCAACTCCCTATTTTTGACAGTTAGACTTGTCAGTGTTTTGATGTTAAGACAGCTTTACTCGTGAGCATTGTTTGGCCAAATCTTTGCTACATTATTGATGACTTCCTTCATTTGCTGGGTCCGATTGTGTCAGTCTTCCACATCTGGGGATGGTGATGGTCTGCTCTTTCAGGCCCACTGTGTTGTTCCCACCTTAGAGCTGCTTGGTTTTCAGGTTCAGGAGCAGCCTCTGAGAATGCAGGAATGCAATGGGTGTCATTATTATCTTCCTGCCTGTTTCTGTCACAGTGTAGTACCATCCCTGCACTGGGCACTAGCTCTCTGGAGGTCCAGCTTGGGGAAAGGCCATACAAGAAATACAAAGCTCTTTAACAGGTGATCTTTTTGCTTTGTCATTTTCAGGGCGTGCCAAGGACCATGTATTATGTTTGGCACTTTACTGCTTTTTTAAAATAAATTTAAGCTTTAACACACCCCTGTCAGATAGGAGTTATTCCCAGTTGTGTTAGAAGTCAGTAAAAGCTAAGTTAGTTTTTCTCAGCTGGAATCTAATGGTCTGGCTCTTTCTACTACTACTTCTTGTCTTAAAGGGTGTTAAGCTAGTTGGAGAGACCAGCTGTGCACAAACGAAAAGTTAAAAACGTTGGACAAGGCACACATGCCAGACAGTCCTGCGATACGATGGAGGGAGGGGAAGCTGGGGTGTGGCAGCCTGGAGGCCTTCTGCTGCTCACATGCTCTGTATGAGGCAGCTGAGCCGAAGGGCACTTGGTGACATTGGGTTTTCCTTTGGATAGAGGCTGTCCACCAGGGACAGCTAACCCTCCCTTGAACTTGCAGAGAGGAGGGTGAGTTGAATCCTCATTCTGAGCTCTAGCTGAACTATAAGCTGTTTGAGGCACCAGCTCTAACCCTCACCCCAACAGAGCCTGTCTTATTGGGGATTTCCTGGGTTCAAGAACCCCAAGCATCTCAGCTACTGAGTGGGCTGGAAACACAAGCATCATCGTGACACTTGGAGGTATTTTTCATAGCTATCTATGTCACAATTTCCTAGTACTGGATCAAAGCGTCTGAGGGCCAAAGAACTCAGGTGGAGACGTCCCTAAAGTACTCAGGGGCACGTTTGAGGTCATCTTTCCAGTATGACCTTTTTGTACCCCTGAGCCCACACTGTGATATTTTCAGAGAGTGGCAAGATTCTCAAGCTTCGTGTATGTGCGTCGTGAACCGTGAAGCAAGGCCATCTCTTAAACGTGGAACCAGGTAGCATATCAGAGACTCTGGATGTTGCCTATTTGTGCTTTTCCAGGGCTCATTAGGGAAGAACTGGCTGGCTCCAAAATTCAAAAAGAAAACTATAAAATCAAAGCTAATAAATGTTTAATTAAATGCCTCCCCAACATAACGTCATAATATTGTATCAATTTATGAACTTTAAGCCAAGTTATATATCAACATTAGTTTCAGTTAACACAGTTTTTTTTTTTTTTTTTTGCTGTACGCGGGCTTCTCACTGTTGTGGCCTCTCCCGTTGCGGAGCACAGGCTCAGCGGCCATGGCTCACGGGCCCAGCCGCTCAGCGGCATGTGGGATCTTCCCGGACCAGGGCACGAACCCGTGTCCCCTGCATCGGCAGGCCGACTCTCAACCACTGCGCCACCAGGGAAGCCCTCAGTTAACACAGTTTTGTGGAAAATCAAGGACTGCCTTATGTAATATTTCCTGTGGGATATGGATTCATTTAGAAATGTCTAATACAATGGTAGAGGGTGGGGGATGGGTGAGTGAGTTATTCAAAAGGAAGGGTGGCCCTGCTTGGATTTAAAATAAAACAATGCAGGGCTTAAACTTTTTCATATTGATGTTGTACACATTGCCTCCCAAGTAACTGGGTAGAAAATAGGTCCAGCCCAGTAATCCTATTAATTTTCGTGTTTGTGAGCACCTGTAAGGAACGTAGCATGGCATTTAGTTAGTTTGGGGCTCCAAACCAGGAAAGGCAGTGTTCTTGTCACCCAGGAAGATTCATATTCATTCAAAAATTCCCCTCCTCCCAGCATCACCTCTCTAACTGTAACTCTGGGAAGTGATGGAACTTCTCTGAGTCTCAGTCAGTCATCTGTACATTATCACCTGTAGGATGGATGTTAACACCTATTTTATGTGCATTAAATGAGAATGTAGCTAAAGTGCCTAGCACTTTGCCTGGCATATAAATTCCATAAATGGTGTTTAAGTTCACCACCCCCGTCAACAAAATAAAACAAAAGTGATATAAATTTTGACTCTAAAAGGATGAGGCTAAATTCCTATATTATCCATGAAAACCTGGCTCAAGATTTTAGAGTCTGTTCTTACCCAGGTAATAGACAATGGAGGTGCATACAGCTGGCCGCCTGTAGCTATTTAAATCCTGGCTCTGCACATCCACTTGCTTGGTTCTAGAAAACCATACCAAAGGAGCCCCAGGTGTTGTGAAGGAGCCCTTAGGAATGCATAAGTCAAGTTAACTGACTGGAACAGGGTAATGAGCTTGTTAGCAGAAACCAGCCAGGCCTGGGTTCCTTCTGTGTATTCCATTTGAGTCAAGCCCCAGTTAATGGATCCAAATGACTTCAGATCTCTTTCAACAAGATCGTCACTAATTGGCATGACGTAGCTCTTAACCCTTTGTAAAGCTTCACAAATAGGTCATTTACTCTTTATTTCAATGTGGAATGGGTAAAGAGTACACTTAACCCTTCTGGTCAACTTATCCTTCCTCTCATCCATCCAGTGTTTCAGAAAATGCTACGTGATGCCTAAAAGTCAGCCCAGAGCTGACTCAGATGCCTGGGGCCAGGCCCATACTCCCAAGGAGCTCCTTTCTCGTGAGAGAGAATCTCACATAAATACAGAGTTTTAATGTTGGTCCCCTTCAGCGGCAGTGTAATGCAGCACGTGGGGTTCAGAGATCCCAGGAGAGGGAACCTCAGTTCAAACCCTGGCTCTGCTAATTTCTGGCTATGTGACCTTGGGCAAGTTTTTAATCTCTCTGAGCCTCATTTGTAATCAGGATAATAATAGGATATACTTTTTGGTGTTGTTGGGAGGATTGAATAAGAACCTGTATGTATGTACAGTGTCTGGCATATAATAAGTGTTCAATAAATATGTGCTTTTAAAAAAGTTACCTATAATAGAAGGGCAAACAAAGCTTTTGGGAGCCCAGCAAGGTGAGCAATGAACACCTTCTGGGGAGGCAAGGGAAATAACAAACTCTGCTTGGAAGCAAAAACCTTTAAATTGGCTCTTTTCTGTCCATGGGTAAATTTCCAGTGTAGGGAGGGTATATTTATCTTGTCCGGGAATCTTCATTTGCAATTGCATATTCCAAGGGTTTAGGAGGGCCTTTCCAGTTTGGGAAAAGGAGCGGCAAACAGTGGTACCCCCTGGCAGCAGTTCCTAATTGTGTGACCTTGGGCAAGTCACCCTAGCCTCCTGGGAGATAAGACTCTCTTCTCAGTAAAATGGGGATCATAATACCGGCTCCCTGACATGCTGCTGTGGGATTGGGAAAGCCCTTGCCTGTGAAACACTGAGCAGAATGCCTGGTGCATAGTAAGAGCCCATTAAAGTTGAGCTATTATTGTTATCCTTAGCTGAGTGAGGCAGCTTTGTATCTCCACATTTCAGAGAAAAGTACTGGGAAAAACATTTCCGGGTCTCCTGCCTGCCAGGTCAGCGCTCACTTCAAGCAGCCAGTTTAAAAGCACCCATTTGTTCAAACAGATTCAGGCCTTGTGTATCTGCAGCACCGATCTTGACCCCAAAGGCTAATTCTCTTTTCTTTTTTTCTTTTCTTCTCCTCTTTTTCTTTTCTTTCTTTTTAAATGAATGCCTGCACACGTGTTATTTATTTATTCATTCTTTCTTTATTTACTTATTTATGGTTAACGTTAAATTGAGGTTTGAGCCGAAACTCAAGCTGCGCATACTTGAAAGGTGGACGGGCTCGTTGGGCAGCGGTTAGAGCTCTCGGGGTTTCCCCGCGGGGCTGCGAAGAGTACAGACAGGAAGCCCGGGACCCGAGCGCCTGACCAGAACTTCCCCGGGGGAGGCTGGAGCAGAGCACGAGCATCCTGCCCAGAACTCTCCAGAGCGCGCCGGCCGAGCGCGTCGTCGGCTTCCCCAGCGCGCGTGCAGAGGGTCCCGGGCCCCCGCCCGTGGGTCCAGACTCAGCGGGCAGCGGGAGGGAGGTTGAGGCTATTCCCCAGGGAGAGGTTGACCCTGCCAGGCTGGAACCTTCCATTCCGGCCCAGCCTTTTCCCCCTTCTCTGCGCCCAGGAGGGAATCGAGAAGGGACTTTCCAGAGAGCGTTAGCGTGCAGGGTGTGGAAATGGAATAAAAGCATATGCAAATAGGCCCTTGCGTGCCTTCCTCTACCCCTGCGAGCAAGAGCCTTTCTCCAGAAAGATGTTCTTGCTCCAAGACACTTGACAGCGCTCTTCCTTCCCTGGACGGCGGCAGCAGGGCCGAGTGAAGTGGTAACACCCGGGCAGCGGCAACGCCTGGGTGGGCCGGGTGGACAGGAGGGAGTAGCAAACAGAGGAGGGGAAGAACGGCCGCTGAGTTGGAAAGACAAAGTAAAACGAAATTTTAGGAGCTCGCTGTGAGTATGAGCTGGGAAGAATAATCATGGCAGGCTGATTTATTATGTACGTATCCTCTGTCTGAAAAGTAGCTGGCTTTTGTACAGTGGGTTATTGCAGAGTAAATGGCACATTAAAGATATAATCAAGATGTTTAAGGCATATTGAATGACGTTAAAAAGTAGGTGAGACTTCTGTCACGGTCCATAAATATAAAACTGTCAGGGCCTTGGAGAGATTTCCAGTGCTTTAGTTAAGATGTGGCTCCATTCCCACAAGGAAAATATTTTTAACCTTTCGTTATTTTCAGGGTGGGGTGGGATGGAGTCTGGAAGTGGTGTAGAACCTATAGGGATGATAAAATAATATGCTTTAAACCCTGGAGTTGTAGACTGTAACCTCTACTTAGCAAGTCATGAACTTCCTTGCAGTGACAGTAGCATGAAAATATTACATAGTGCATATGGTACTTCTTATTTTATACTGGAGTATAGTTGATTAACAATGTTGTGTTAGTTTCAGGTATACAGCAAAGTGATTCAGTTATACATATACATGTATCTATTCTTTTTCAAATTCTTTTCCCATTTAGGTTGTTACATAATATTGGATCTCATTCAGTCCTGCCTTTGGGTGTAAGAGTTTTTGTGTTTTGAAAATAATCTTTTTTTTTTTTTAACATGCTGAACCTGACTTTATATTATTGGGGCAAATAGCGTAGCTTTTCTTTCTTAAAGACTTAACTGTATTATTGTATTTTCTTGTCTTTTGGGACCTGTACATTCAGTGTCCATTATTTCACTTGCTTACCCAGAGTTCTGCCTGATTTTTCCCCAAACTCTTCTGATTGCTGTACACTGGTGACATTTGCCCCCATGTTGTAAACTATGGATTTGAATAGAGTGGATTTCTCTTCATTTGTTTAATAAAAATCACCTTGCTATCCTTAGTCATAGCACTTTTGAGAACAGATAAGCAAACTCTTTATGCTGGAGTTCACAGAGGGAGAAGAAGGTAGAAACTTGACTTGGGGGTTTGCTCAGATAGTTTGGAGCTGCTTGGATTGGTAGCACGTGGACTGGCTGGGGTCGGAGTCTTTTCTTCAGGATCTGTCCAGGCCCACGCATGGGATGGGGTGCAGTGCTGACTGGAAGGCCGGTGATGATTCTTGGTTATCCTCTTATCTCTGAATTCCTATCATCCCACCTTTTTCCAAGGACCCTGAAGAAACTTAGTGTAGTCTTACCTTCTCAGTGTGGGCCTTTGGGCTAAATCTGTAGCAAATGTTTATTTTCTCTGACTGTCAGCATTTTATAGGCTTGGGTGTGATCCGAAAAGCCAGCTTTGGGTACTTTTTAAAATTCAAACGGTGATTCATCCCTCTGGTTGTTCTACAATCTGGCAAAAGTTCCTTATTTTGGTCCTGGCCTCAATCTTAATAACAACAAGACATTCTTTCTATTTTAATGATCACTAATGAAGTATTTTTATGGTTTACAATTTGCAAAGCATTCTCATTTGGGTCATTTCGTGTAATTCTCCCATAAAATCTGTAAGGTTAGTAGAGATAGTAGAATTGGCACATAATGGGAGCTTATTAAATATTTGTTGAATGAATGAATTATCCCCATTTTACCCATTGAGACTCAAAGAGGTCAAGTGACCTACTGAAAGCCCCACTGCCCAGGAGGGACTCGAACTCAGATCTTCTGATTTTTTCCGCTCCAGATCGGCTCTGATATAATGTTTTACATGATATTTGTTGTCTTTTCTCTAGGAAAATGTCTTTGATTCTCCAAAAAAGATACTGAGAAACTGCAAACAGTTGCCTGTACTATCAGAGGTGGCCAAGAGCTTCCCTACCCCTTTATACAGACTTTTCTTAGGCTCCTTACTCTGCCAGAAATTTATATCTTTAAGGTCATGACCGTTTGGATATGTTCCTTATTGGGGATAAACATTCAAGGGTATGCTGAAAAAATGACTGTCTTGGATTTTTAGTATTTCTTGGAGGTGTGGGCATAAAACCACACAGATCTCAGAGGAAACTAATACCACGGTTTTGCGTGTGTAGCTGAACAGCTGTCTCTAGCTTTGTCTCCTGAGGTATGGGGGGAGGCATGCAGTGCCATCTTTTGGCCGGGGGCCTGGTGTGCGGGGACCAGAGGTTGCCTGGCCTACAGTAGTTGTGACCACTGCTCCCACTGCTTGAGGAACTGTCATCCAGATCCGCTCGGATATTAAAATAACAAGGAAAGAGCCCCCTGTTCTCCCAAAGCCGAGACTTAGGCTCTATGCACCAGTAACACTCCATCTGCTTGCCAGAGACTTCCTTCAAGCCCCGTGACACCAGGAAGGAGAATTTCCCTTCTAAATCTAAAGCTAGTTAGAGAGGAATGACAGCGGGAGTCCACCTGGGCCCTTTCCCTTTGACTTCTGTAATTGGAGATTCAGAGCTTTGGCTGTGAAGTTTCTCCCAGAGGAAAGTTGAGAAAACAGTTCTGATTCCTTCTCTACTGAACTGACACCCCTTCTGTCTTCAGTGTGTGATTGTATGGCCACGTAGGTGGTCTCAAACCTGCCAGTATTGCCCCTGATGGCTTATGTGCCTTGTTTAGAAAGGCCTTTCTGAAGTGAAGACTATAAAGATTTATTCTTACATTTATTTTATTTGCAGTTAACTCTTTCATCCAGCTGAAGTGTAGTTTTCATAAGGTGTGAGACAGATCTGAGGTTAATATTTTCCTCTATAGATGCCAGTTTCCCCCTCTGCAGTTCGTTTGTTTGTTTGTTAATAAGCTTTTAACTTTAGGATAGCTTTAGATTCACAGAAAATTTGCACAGAGAGTACAGAGAGTTCCTGTGTACTCCTCTCGGCTGCTTTTTGACTTGAAAGGATATATTTTTGCCTGGTCCTAAATTCCCACATACACACAGATGTCTTTCTAGAATCTTACTTTTATTCTATTGATGCATTTGCTATTTCTGCCTCAACGTCCTATGTTTAATTAATATTAGTTCTAGAGAGTTCATAGCTTTTGCTAGGGAATCTGAGATCTTACAAGGCTTTTAAGAGGTCATGTCCAGACCTCAGGGAAGGAAGGCAGTATTAGCCCTGTGTATGGGTGTTAACTGCTGCTGAGGTGACTGGCCAGGAAGGAACACATGTACTTCTCTAGTACACAGGGAGGGGTCATCATTGGTGACCTGCGTCTTGTAGAGAACGCCCTGTTCCTTGAGCACAAGCCTCGGACACAGTAACACGGACTAGGCTCTGGGGTAGGGTTTTTCCTCCTTAGTACCACTGATATTTTGGGACTGATCGTTCTTTGCTGTGGGGCTGTCCTATGCATTGTAGGATGTTTAGCAGTATCCCTGGTCTCTACCCACCAGAGGCGTTAACAGCCCTAACTACTCATGACAATCAAGTTATGTTCAGACACTGAAAATATCTCCTGGGGACCAACCTGCATGCCTCACCCTCACCCCAGCTGAGAACCACTGGTCTGGTTCTAGCTGCCTGAGCGTTAACCCTGGCTCCACCGTTCAGCAGCTGTGTGCCTCTGTTTCTTCCTCTGTAAAATGCAAACAATAATGGTGTTTGTCTCCTAGGATGGTCCTAGGAGACCATTTTACCATTTGGGCAAATACACATAAAACACTCAGAACAGACACTGGTGGGACAGATCCTAGCCCAATGTTAGCTATTACTATTATTTAAAAAGCCCTTTATATTTGCTCACACGTCTAATAAACACACAGACTTCCCATTTTTCTACTACCTCCATAGCTTCCCCACCACAGAGCAAACGTGTTTAAAGCCTAACAATATTTGCCCCAAAGTTACATGTTAATGAAATGGAACTCTATTTTCAGGGTTCTGTAACTGCTAATTAATCAGCTCCCATGATAAACTCATCCGAGCTGCCTGCGATTTTTATTTGCAGCTACAGAAGAGCAATTCCAGTTAATGACAGGCCTTTAAGTGACAGTCCAGCTTTGTGGAACAGCAGAAAGGCCCAGAAACGATTCTCTAAGCAAGACAGTAATGCCAGTGGGAAGAGAGAAATCTGGGATGAGGAGAAGACTGAGCGTTTGCTCGATTCATTCACTTGGTGGCTTTGGAAATGCTGTGTTCATTTATCGTTGAAACACACCATCATCTTGCAGTTCAGAGAGGGCTGGATGGAAGACTTGTCTTCCAGCAATTCATGTGACTTAGTCACCCAGAGGTTTTTTTTTTCCCTTTTGTAGCAGTAGCTTTTATAAAACCATAATGTTTGCTGTTAAGCTTGTCCGAGAACCCCTCTCATGGGGATGATTATTTCCAGTGTGTAAGAAGAGCTGGCTGATATGGGGGAGGGGGTGTGGGCTCTTTCTACCTTCGTCCAAAGGGCTCACTTCCTCCAGTGAAACCAGGAGTGGTTTGAAGAGGCGAGGACTGCCCTGGCTTGAGCTGGAGGGGCTGGAGTCTGGGTGTGGCTCATTAGTTTGCTGGCTTCAGTGAAGCTTGGTTAATTCACTTAGCCTGTACCGCTGGGCTGTTGGGGACCTGGGTTCGGGAATTGGAATGATTAGGTTGAAATCCCAGTTCCTTAACTCTCTGGCTGTGTGGCCTTGGGCAAGTCTCTTGAACCTTTTCTCATCTTTAAAATGATGTTGATGATTGTACCTTCCTCATAGCTTTTTTTTGTGACTTTTAAGTGAGATAATTCATTTAGCCCAGTGGCTGGTGCATAATAAGCACTTAATACATCTTAGCTGTTGTGGTAATTGTATAATTATCATTTATTTGAGTGTCCTCTGTGAGTACATTCAGGTCAAAATTCTACAGTTTGTGCCTCCGAAGAGTTTAATACTCTGGAAATTAGTGTTTTGACAGGTGAGCATCGAAGGCTGGGGAAGTGGGAGGGAGTCAGAGAAGTCCCCAGAGACTGGTACCTTAGTAACCACAAGGGCATGGACCCTGGATAAGGCAGAGCCTGTGGATAGAGGGAGAGACAGTCAAGGCCATGGACACAGGGACAGGGAACTTAGAATCCTCCCCCACCCCGCCAATAGGAGACAGTTACCAAGTTTAAAGTGGATAGGCTGGAAGACCAGAGAGAGAAGTATCTCCCACTTCTGCTGAGTGAATCCAGCCATCAGTTTCTGCAGACTTTAAGCCTGTTTTGTAGTAAGCTCTGCCTGATTCCTGGCCAAGTGGGCCCTAGAGCCTAGAGGTGCCTCCCTGACCCTCTTCCCGTGCATGGGCTGCAATCAGTTGTTTGGTGAGTTGTGTTTTAAGTCTCTTTTCTCTTCATAGGAACTCACCTCATGTTTATAAGGGGATTTTGTTTTACACAAAGGGCTAGTGAAGTTCAACCCTGGAGGATAACCCTGCAGTTTCTTACTGGCAAAGATTTGTCAACTCAGTTTCTTTAATATGGCCACGTCTGCTCCAGCTTTCCTCCTAAGGCTGTGTGTGGAGACCTAAATGAGATAATCACTCAGACTGTTTAAGATAAAAAAAAATAATAATAAAGTGCTATGTAAGGGACTGTTTTTTTAGTAGTGAGCATATACAGCAATTTGGAAGCATCTCCTTTATACCTTTGGGAAATGAACTGGAAGACCAGGATTCATTTAGCTCTGAAAGGATTTTAGATTTGCAAAGTTATACCAGATGAGTAGCTCTCCTAAAAGCCTCACATACTAGAAGCTCATTCCTATATTCTAAGTGTATATAGCAAGAGCAAAGTGCCACAGTAGTAATTTTGGGGCGGCAAAATCTTATTTATAACAACTTTTGGGTTAGTTTTTATTTTTTCCTCAAAGAGTGGGGAAAATGCATGAAGGAGAAGGGCATGAATTCTTGGAAACGGAAATGAATAATTTGCCTATCATAACACACCAAGACCAAAGTCAGGTGTGGGTTTCTTTCCGTAGGATAAATTACATACGTTTACCCAACAGAGTTACACAAGGAGTTCTGTCTTAAAAGAGAATTCAGGTTTTTATTGATTTAATACAACTTTAGGTTTCCTGGGCTCTGTACCGGGGAAGTGCTAATAATGGGTAGAACAGGAGTGTTGATAAATGTGAACAGTCAATGGTTAAAAGGCCTTTGTATTGTTCTTTTGTTTCCGTGTTTTCTGACTACAGAGCTCATGAAGTTGATAAAATGTTTTATAATGTGGAGTACGTCCCGGTAAGTAGGAGGCAATTACTTTGCTGAGTTGCTCTGTCCTGTTCTCCATTCCGGCTGAGAAATGGTTCTGGCTGTGCAGTTGAAGTTCACTGTGACCTGGCTGCTTCAGCAGTGCAGGAGCAAACTCCTGCCTCACTGGGGATGCAGACTCTGAAGAACCAGAGGTTGGAGGGTCTGGGTGACCCCGTACAGGTGGGGTCCCTGATATCCTCTGTCCAGGTGATGCAGTGACTGTTCAGAGAGCTTGTGAGGAGGTTATCTGAAAGGTGTGGTGGTCTTCAGAACGAGAACATGACAGTTGGGTGGAGGGTGGGAGAGCAACTGGGAACAGGAGGGAATCTTTCAGAGGGCAGAGGGAACGAGGTGTTCATTATAAGAAAGACATAGAATTTGTTATCGCAGAACAATTACTTGAGAAATGTTTTCTAATCGTCTACCATGTGTAATGTACCCCTGTTATGGGGAGGGAGGGCAAAGAGGTTGAAAATATCACACCTGTCTTTGAGAATTTCCATCTCACAAGGCATGCACTGATGGATACAAGACCCCACAGGATCAAGTGTTAAACTGCATGATGGATATGCGGGACTATTTCATGCCCTCCCCACAACTGTTCATCACATCCGGCCAGAATATTTTAAAAATGCAGGCAGGATCACATCACTTCCTTGTTTCTTCTGTTTTCCCCTGATTCCTAAGCAAGGGTGATGCGAACTGCCCCTTGGCTGCCTGGGCCTCCTTCACTTCTGTGCCATGGCTGGTCTCAGTACCATCCCCAGGAGAGGCGTCCATCTCGGTCCCCACTTGTGTGCCTGCTCATGTCCTATCTCAGAGTGTTTGAACATTCTGTTCCCTCTGCCTGGACTCCTGACCACAGCCTATTTTTCCTTCAGGATTTCTCCTTAAATGTCACTTTTTCCTAACTACCAGGTGCTTGGTAGGATCGTGTACTTTTCCATTGGCAGTGCTTCTCACATTTGAGCTCACTTGTTTTGTATGATTGTCAATGAGACCTCAGTCTTTCCTGCTATTTGGTCACCTCCAGGAGCATCAGGGCAGCAGCCGTGTTCATCTTCTTCCCTGCTGTCTCCAGCATCGTGCTCCAGAGCCTGACACATAGCAGGTGCTCTGTAAATGAGTGATGGATGAATGGATGGCTGGATGTGGACGGAGAGATTCCACTGTCCTTTAAAAGCACTCTGTCCCTTCTCCTACTGGGGCACTTGGTATGTTGTACTAAACATCCTGTCTACCCTCACATGCCTACAACTTCCAGAGGGCAGGAATTGGATCATAATCATCTTTTCATCACCAGAGTCTGGCTCACATAGAAAGCCATGAAGGTTTGTGGATGAAGAATGTATTATGCATGAATGGGGTCGGGGTGGGGGGCTTATCTGGGTTTTAAAGTGTGCCTGGGGATGAGGGTGAAGGAAAAGTGAATTTAAGCATCTAAAATAGCAGTGGGAGTTGGGATGCAAAATAAGATTAGGGTTAAAAAAAAAAAAAAGCTGAAAACTGAATTAGACATATACCGCATAGTCACCAGACACAGCTTGACAGGATGTACTCACGCTGCAGACTGGAGGCTTGGGTGGCAAGGTCGCTGGGAATTTCCCCACCCGAACTTAATGCCTTGAATAATGTCTGTCTTTCAGCCTGCTGTCCACCTCAGGAGTTTTATCTATTCTACAAATATTTATCAAGCACCTATTCTCCGCATTCCCAACAGGGGAACTGTCACCCCCAAAGGCACAAAAATTGGCTTGCAGGAGGTGAAAAATTTCATTCTTTTTATGTATAAAGCACAGATATACATATAGTACATGAACTGATCTATAGTATGTCTATGGTATTAAAATTTCCTAGCGGGGGTGATTAGGAAAAAATCTTTCTAAAAAGGCTCTTTTGGGGGATGATAATGAAAAAAAGGTAGAGAACTGACTTGCTCTATGCCAGGCATTATTCTTGTCAAGGTGCCTACCCCCATGGAATTTTCATTCTTGTGGGGCAGGCAGTAAATAAATAAGTAGCCATAACTGTCAAAGAGTGAGAAATCCTGTAAAGAAGAAAAAAGTAGGCATAGAGATAGTGTGCATGGGGGTGAGTATGGGCACGTCTGTGGCTCTTTGAGGTAGGGGGTCAGGTAACTTGGATGAGGTGACACTTGAGAAGACTCTGGAAGAAGTAAGGGGGAAGAGCATCCCAGGAAGAGGCAGCAGTGTGGAGGAATTGGAACGGCAAGGAGGCCACTTGGGCAGGAGTGGATGAGTGAGGGAAGGATGGTGGGAGATGAGGCTGGAGACGGGACAGGGGCCAGGTCACACAGGCCTTATATGCCGTGCTAGGGGTTTGGATGTTGCTCTGAGCAAGCTGGCAAGCTTTATGCAGGGGAGTCACTGACCTGATTTGCCTGGCTGCTGTTTGGAGGGTGGACAGTAGAGGCAGGAGTAGAATCAGGGGACCAGCAAGGAGGCTATTGCTGGGGTCTCCGTTGGAGGTGAATGGCGGCTTGGGTGAGAGAGAGGGGTTAAGTTCCATTGTACTGTGAAGGGAGGGCTCACAGGCCTTGCAGAGGGATGGAAGGGAGGGTGCGAAAGAAAGAGGAGTCAGGTAAGCCAAGGTTTAGCCCAGGCACTGGGTTCCATTTATGGAGACGAGATCGACCGTGGGCAGAGCACGCCTTCCCGGGGACCATTCCTAGAGTGAGGTCTTCCTTCTATCAACTGCAGGCCCCTCTTGTTGACGCTAGGCTTAGCATGTATATATATTTAATTTAATATGTATATATTTAATTTTAATTGAAAAATGTTATTTTTATACAATTTTTAAAGTTTACTTTCCATTTACAGTTATTATGAAATATTGACTATATTCCCCGTGTTGTACAGTATCTCTTTGAGCCTATCTTAGCATATATTATATATTGCCTTCTACAGTTACTTATCTTTCATCTGTATGCATCGCTACCTTACCTAGTCTTTAAATTTCTTTAGGGAAGGAACTTTTTTTGTTGTTGTTGTTCTTTCTTCAAGAGGCAGGCAGTGGGGCAGAATGGTTACAATTGTTAGTTGTGTGTGCTAGGGTGTTTTAACTGCTTAGCTTTTACCCTCTTTCCCTTTCTCTTCCCCCCTTCCTCTTCTTCCTCAGTGTTTTTTTTTTTGTTGTTCAGTGAAGAAGGCAACCGTATCTACTTCCTACCACCACTTTGTGAAAGCAAAGTGAGACTTGCATATAAAGCCTTGCGTAGGTCTGGCAAGCGGTTGGTGGTTGGTGGTTTTTACGTCATGTGGCTCTCCCCTTCCCACTAGATTTCTGTGTTGCTGGCTCTTGTATCTCAGGGTCATCTAAGCTGGAGCTCTTTGCGGTAAGGGTATCCCTTTTCCCCTTCCATGTCTTGGTTTTCCTTCATAAAAAAAGGGGGAAGCGAGGAAACAGTGGAGCCCCTCAAGTGCGGGTATTTGCTCTGTACGTGATGTTGAATCCTAAGTGTGACAAGCTCTGTTGAGTTGAGGATGATGGAGAAGCCTTTCCATGCCACCCGGGGGGCAGTGAGCGCCAAGTGAATCATTTTCAGTAAGCGGAATTGATGCTGCAGCCTGAGCAATACAAGACGTTTATATAGTAATCACCAAATTGTGTGGATCCAACCAGAATGAAAAATGCCTGGAGCCTTGGCTTAGGGCCATGGATGAACGGAGCATGAAGCCTGGCATGGAACAGAAGGAGTGGAAGGCATGGGGGTAGCACGGTGATATATAAACAGATGTACATTTAAGTAGAGATGAAAATACGTCGTTGCCTCTTTCCCTTTCTGCAGTCGTGGCAGACTTCGTTAATCTATCACATCATTCATTCCTGATTCTGATATAAAGCTAACATTTCTTGAGTGTTTACTGCATGCCAGACACTGTGTTCTGTGCACATCATCTTCTTTACTCCCCACAACAACTCAGTGAGGTGGGTCTATTATTATCCTTCTAGTCCGATGAGAAGACAGTCTCAGAGTGGTCAGTAATGTGCCCAGGGTCTCCAGGCTGGCCAGTGGCAGAGCTGGGATTACAACCCTGGCCACCAAACTCTAGAGCCTGCTCTCTAATTGTTACGCTTTACAGCCTCTAGCTATGCCCAGATGCTACCTCAGAATCCTTCTACCCCGTAAATTTATTCCCATCTGCTTCATTAAGGTTGTGGGATAGAGGTTCATACTACATGTGCTCATTTGTTCATTCATTCGCTCATTCACTAAACAATACTTCTGTGCGTCTGCCATGTGCCAGGCACAGTGTCAGGTGCTGAGGATTCCGTAGTGAATGAGACACAATCCCTGCTCGGGGGCTACGCTTAGTAGATCATGACTTCTTGTCTGAGACTCTCTGCGGGTAGGAAGAAGACTCAGAATTTGTGTGATTCGGGATACTTCCCTGTGTTGAACCAGAAGGTGTCCTGATTGATGATGGAAATCAGCAACAACCTGAAAAATGCATTATAATGCCCAAGCATGCACCCTGGACCAGAAATCGGGCCACCTGCCACCTTTTTCTGACTTGACTGATTGAGCTATTTGATCTTGGGCCTCAGTTATAACTCATGTTCAAGCAGTGCTTTCTTATGTGTTCGTTCACTTTGTTCCTTCCAGTAGCTGAAGGAGTTCTTCCAGGAGTTCTCTGAAGTGCAGAGAGGTTATGTGACCTGCCTGGTTCTCACAGCTGGTTGGAGACAAGCAGGTTGGAGACTAGAACCCAGTTTTAACTTCTAGCTCCTTGTTCTTACTATCTCATCATGCAGTATCTTAATGTCTTGAGGCCTTCAGTTTCTCCATCTATAGAATAGGGAAATTAAACCACATGGTCTCTAAAAGTTCCTCCCTCCTTCCCTCCTTCCCTCCTTTCCTCCCTCCCTTTCTTCCTCCCTTTCTTTCCTTTCTCCCAAATCACTGCAGTGCCTATGTGATCCAGACATTATGCTAGAAGTTGGAAATAATGTTGTGGAGAACACACACACACACACACACTCACACTCACTCCTCAAAAAAGTTAAAAGCCCATAGAATGGGAGAAAATATTTACAAATCATATACATGGGACTTGTATCCAGAACATGTAAAGAACTCTTACAACTCAATAATAAAAACAGCCCAATTAAGAGCTTGGCAAAGGTTATGAAAAGACATTTCTCCAAAGACGTGCAGGTGGCCAGTAAACACATGAAAAGAGCCTCCGCATCATTAGTCATCAGGAAAATGCAAGTCAAAACCACAATGAGATACCACTTTACACCCAGCAGGATGGCTATAATCAAGAGAAAGATAATAACAAGTCTTGGCAGAGGGTGTGGAGAAACTGAAGTCCTTATACACTGCTCGTAGCCTTTGAAAATGGTGCCGCCCCACTGGAAAACAGTCTGGAATAGAGTTACCATATGACCAGCAATTCTACTCCTAGGGATGTACCCAGGAGAAATGGAAATGTATATCTACACATATGCTTGTACACAGGTGTTCACAGAAGCATTGTTTATAATAGGCAAAAAGTGGAAACAATCCATTTGGATTGTTTGAAGAAAATGTTTTAAAACTGGTTATGTTGATGGTTACATAACTCAGTGAATATACTAAAAACCAACAAGTTGTACACTTTAAATAGGAGAATAGTATGATATGTGAATTATATCTCAATAAAACTATTATATATACTTTAAAAAGCCCTAGCATGAGCTCTGCCCTTGTGGAAAACATAATCTCGTTTGGGAGATAAGTATGAATCAAATAACTATACAAAAGTTGTTTTGTTTTTTTTTTTGCGGTACGCGAGCCTCTCACTGTCGTGGCCTCTCCCGTTGCGGAGCACAGGCTCCGGACGCGCACGCTCAGCGGCCATGGCTCACGGGCCCAGCCGCTCCGTGGCATGTGGGATCTTCCCGGACCGGGGCACGAACCTGTGTCCCTTGTATCGGCAGGCGGACTCTCAACCACTGTGCCACCAGGGAAGCCCACAAAATTTTGTAGTTACCAATTATGGTAAGTGCTATGAAGGGAAAGAACCAAATCTTATGACAGAGACTAGCAGGAAGTTAATGGGGGTTAGGGAATAGATATTGATACTAGGAAAGCTGTAACATTCCAGTGCTCCAACAGAGATCCTCAAATAGCAGTGGCTTGAACAAGGTAGATGTTGAATTCTCGCTTATACAGTACTGCAGGTGTAAGCAGTGCGGGGCTCATATGGAAGCCCACAGTTGCAGGGATCTTCAGGCGTGTTGCTCTGTCTTTCCCCTGGGGGGGCTGCCCTCATCTGCATGGTCCACGGCGACTCTCCATCAAGTCTACAGGCCGGCACTGAGATGGAGAAGGGGGCGCTGGAATGCTCATCATTTCTGCTCACATCCAATGCTCAGTCACATGAGGCTGAGAAAGGAAGTCATATGCCAGGTGTCCATGTGCCCTTAGGGGCTCTGTTATAACCTTGGAGATCCTATTACCAAAGAAGGAGGGGAGAACAGATGTAGGGTGAACAATTAGCAGTTTCTGCCGTGGATGGCCTCTCTGAGGAAGTGACATTGAAGGTGAGAACCTGAGGATGAATTGGTAGAGAGAGAGAGGGAAGAGTTTTCCAGGCAGGGGGAGAGCGTGTGTAAGGGAAGGCAGGAAAGCCCAGCTACAACGTTTAATGATGTTTAATGATGCGCGTGTCTGCGAAGCACAGCCTCCAGGTGCTTAGGACTCAGGAGTGCCAGAACTAGACCTGGTCGTGGGAAGCAGCGGCTCTGGATTCACCTGGCTTTTCTCTCTTGTATCTTACAGGGCTGGGACGGGCCTGGGCCGTGAGGAGGGGTGCTTTGTGCCGACTCTGGAAAGCCTATGTGTATCCCCAGCTCTGAGAACTGAATTCCATGGGTTGTGTCAGTGTCAGACCTGTGAAGTTTAGTTCTTCAGCTGGGATATCTCTATCATCCTGGACTCGAGGGACATTGGAGAGAACAGATCCGAGGTCGGCTGAAGAACCTGGAAGACTGGAGACAGAAGGGCCAAGTCTCAGGCTCTGAAGCAATAGGGAGGATGGGTTCA
The DNA here is from genome assembly GCF_951394435.1 of Stenella coeruleoalba. NCBI lineage: Eukaryota > Metazoa > Chordata > Mammalia > Artiodactyla > Delphinidae > Stenella > Stenella coeruleoalba. The sequence continues at coordinate 136,710,904 of NC_137148.1, forward strand.
CAGGAGGAGCGCTCATTTCATTGTGAGAAGACTCGGATTCTAGCCGAGCAGCGTTTTAACTAGCTAAATGGATGCTCTAGGCAAGTCAGTTTTGCTGCTGCTGCTGCTTTTACTAGTTTACCTTTATTGATTACTTACAACGTTCCAGGTGCGGTACTAAGTGCTTTCCATGCTGTTATAGGAGACTCTTGGGAAAAATCACTTTAGTGAAGCTTGGGACGCCTGGCGCTGCCATGCAATGATTTTTTCCCCTTCTACATGGAATCAGACAGAATTAACAGAATGTGACAAGTACTCTTCAGCATGGATTGCTGAGCTAACTGGCTGGTCCCTCTTTAGGATGAGATACATGGATACATCCCTCTTGTGGTCCCCCTCTCCATTTATTTGAATCTCTACTTCCTTGCCTTCTGTAAGTACATTAGGGCTATATAGTGTCTTTGTATTCCAAACTAGGCAAAAGGAGGTTGTGATTAGACCTTACTGTGGTTCCCAGTTTCTCCCAGGGAAAAGGGATATGAGGGTTTTGAAGGCCTGCTCCCTTTGCCAGTATGGTCAGCTGTGTGCTGTAGGTCAAGCCCTCTGTTGTCCTCCTGTGTCACTGTCAGCTTGGTCTGCTCTGAGGGTCACGCTTTCTACAATAATGATGATTTCCACCTTTAGGCAGAGGGCTGAGGTCTGAGGGCTGCCTAAGTAATATCTGGGCTTTATTAGGCTTTAGATTTGATGGGGAGCCAGGCATTCCCATCTATTGGAAATTCATCTTTGAGGGTCTTGGTGTCCTGAAATGTCCATCTCCTTATGTGTACAGAATGCAGGTGTGGTCTGGGCCAGGGAGGGGAGGCAGGCACAAAGTGGGAGGCCCACAGCACATGCCTTCTCACTGTGCCTTCTCAGTGACACTGATGTGTATCAAGTGCCCACTACATGCTGGGCACTGGGCTCAGTGCGTCTTGTGCGTGATCTCAATGAATCTCACATCAGGCCTTATCTAGAAATTGAGGACAAATTAACCAAAGGATGTCAAATAAAAAAGTGTAATGATGTTATACGGTACAAAAGGGTGCTTGGTTCTTCTGAAGGCCCCCGGCGTGGGTGTTGGACATGCGTGTGCTCTCTGGGCTGTACTGATGGTATTAAGGGCCTCTCCCACCCCCTCTCAGTCTGCCCATTTCTGTCATTTGCTTACTAGACCTTTAGCCAGTGACTCATTCTAGAACCGGAACACTGGTGAAACTCAACTGAGACCAGAGATCAGTGTCTTTAGTCCTAGATGCTGGAGAAATTCCAGAATTTACTCCAGAAGCTCCAAATGCTCTGGATTTCAGACCATCTGTGTTGTGAACATGGGCTTAGAGCACAGACTCGTGGTTTACTGCAAAAGGCTAATCCTTAATGCAGGTGAACTCTTCCTAAAGCAAACCTGGTAAATGAAATATGGAATTCTCTCTCTCACGCACACACACACACACACACACACTTAAAAAAATAACACAGTAGATCTATGAGGAGTAGGTGAAAATTCACTATATAAGATAATATTTCATTTCCTAAGAGAACTTTTATTAAGTAAGAGGTGATTCCATTAAGTAATACATTTTCCAAGGATTTTTGAGATTGTATTTGCTTTATCAAAACATTTTACATAAGTGGAAAAAGTAGATTACAAAATTGCGTGGATTATATGATTCAATTTATGTAAAATTATAAATGCATAAAGGAATATGTGCATTGAAAAATGTACATCAATTTATCAACAGGGATTATTTCTTTAGTGGTGGGAATTAACATGTGTTTTTCTTTCTTTGTATTTTCTTCTAGTGTTTGATTCTTACACTGAGCATGATTAATTAAAACAATAAAGTTATTATTTTTTTAATCAATTTTTATTGGAGTATAGTTGCTTTACAATTTTACATTAGCTTCTGCACAGCAAAATGAATCAGCCATACATATACATATATCCCCTCCCCTTTGGATTTCCCTCCCATTTGGGTCACCACAGAGCATCGAGTAGAGTTCCCTGTGCTATACAGTATGTTCCCCTCAGTTGTCTATTTTATACATAGTATCAATACTGTATATGTGTCAATCCCAATCTCCCAATTTCTCCCACCCCACCCCTTTCCCCCTTGGTATCCATACATTTGTTCTCTACATCTGTGTCTTTATTTCTGCTTTGCAAATAACGTCATCTGTACCATTCTTCTAGATTCCACATACATGTAAAACAGTGAAGTTATTGAAGAAGATTTCACATACAGTTGTGATGAATCTAGACAAGTGCTAGTGCTGTGCATTTGGTAGAAGTTATGTTGCACAGGTGTGTCATGGAAGAGTGGATGGAGGTTCCTGACGTGTTCAGTGAAGGAGGTGGGCATAGGGAAATATACAGTGTGATTTTTTTTTCAAGAGGGAAGTATGTATGTGTGTCTGTGTATGGAGTCCAGTGGGTAGTGGGTGGTGAGGTAGCAGGCGATTTTTCTCTCTCCCTTACTTAGGCTTTTCTGCCCAAATAAGAAGAAAAAGAACTCTCACCATATATGTGCTACTTTCCAAGAATCCATCCATCGTGTAAACCAGTGGTTTTCAAGTGAGTTTCCTGGACGAGCCACATCAGTATCACCTGGGAACTTATTAGAAGTGTAAGTTCAGGCTTCACCCTTATCCTACTGAATAAGGAACTCTGGGAATAGGACCCAGTAATTTCTGTTTTAACAAGCCCTTGGGCTGAACTGTGGGTATTAATCAAGGGACATCCCCACTCCACCAAACTGAAACACAGCTGGTATTGATATGAAAGATGCTGGCCACTCCTACGAGTATGAGGGTAGGTATTCTGTAAAACTGATCTCTGAGAGATGAAGGGCAGGACCACAAACCTCTAGATCCTTACCAATGATCATTCCCTGCAGTGAACAGTAGATCTAAGTTTTTAAAGTGCAAACTTCAAGTGCATAAAATCACCTGAAGAGGTTGTTAATTAAGGCAGATTCCTAAGTCATGCCCCTGACCTACAGACTCAGCATCTCCTGAGGTCTGCCATTTCAACCATCACCCCTAAGGGATTCTATCAAGGAAGTTCTAGGACAACACTTTAAGCAATGGTTTTAGGCTTTTTCAGACTCTCTTTTTCCCCCCTGTATCCTCGCTTACATTTCTTCTTTCCTTCTCATCCCCTCCCTTCCTGCTGTGATTGGTGGGATCTCAGAGGCAGATTCATCATCCTTTCGGCTCTGTGCTTCAGAGAGAACAGGTCAGATGCTCTTGGAGAGGTGCCTTGGGAGTAATAATAATAATAATGGAAGTATTGACTTGCCATCCTCAGATTACAGGGGAAGGTCATGATTTATCAGCTCACATTGATGGGACACGGTGGGTAGCTGGATACACACTCAATAGTCGCTGTCTATCCACATGACAAGGCTGCTGAGACTCAGTGACTTAGGGACACAGTGGTTTCTTAAGTCCTCCCAGCTGTCAAACCCCTGTGTTAGTTAAGGTGAAGATTCCTGTATTAGGGTTCTGCAGAGAAACAGAACCAGTAGGATTATATACACATAGAGATTTATTATAGGGAATTGGCTCAGGTGATTACGGAGTACCACTTGGCAAATCTCATGATCTGCAGGGTGAGTCAGCAAGCTGGAGACCCAGGAGAGCCAATCGTGTCCTTCCAGTCTGAGTCTGAAGGCCTGAGAACTAGGAAAACCAAGGTGTAGTTCCAGTCCAAAGGCCCGCAGGCTCAAGGACTAGAAAGAGCTGATGTTTCAGTTCGAGTTCAAAAGCAGAGGGAAAAAATGTCCCAGATCAGCAATCAGACAGGAGGAGTTCTGTCTTACTCCCAGGAGGTCAGCCTTTTTGTCTATGCAGGCCATCAACTGATTGGATGAGGCCCACCCACACTGGGGAGGGCAATCTGCTTTACTCAGTCCGTCAATTCCAATGTTAATCTCATGTGAAAACACCCTCACAGACACACCCAGAGCAATGTTAGATCCAGTATCTGGGCACCTTGTGACCCAGTCAAATTGACACATAACGTTAACCTTCACAGTTCCTTTTTCATGTTTTTTCACATCTAGGTTCTCTTGCCCTCTTCTCTGATAATATTTCAGAGCTTGGATGTCTGGTTGGCACAGAGGCTTGAAGAATGCTCTGGGGGTAGGGGTGGGGAGCCAGGCATCTTGCCCCATTACTCTTTGTTCTTCTTGGCATTAAAGTGCTTTGAGGAACTGTTTTTGAAGGAAGTCCTGCTCCTACCTCCTAGGGCGGCCCTTCCAAGTAGAAGAGCTAATTTCAATTTTTCCTGGGAAAGGCAACAGTATGATTACAACTTTCCTATAGTAGGTGTTTGCAGTGCTCCAGGTGTCTTATATGAAGAAAGATATCATCTCCATTTTCTAGATGAGAAAACTGAAGCTCAGGAAGGTTATGTACCTTGCCTAAATTTCACACACTATTAAGTTTCACAGCCAGGATGTTAATCAAGGCTGCCTAATCAGAGCCTATGTTCTTTTCACTAAAGTTTGTACTGGGCTTTACAGTTTATAAGGCACTTTAACACACATTCTTTTATTTGTTGACTGTAGCTTTCCCCAGTGAAGTAGATATTATAACCATAATTTTAGAGATGGGAAATAGAGTTTTCAAAGGTTACACATCTTGTCTATCTCCTGTGTCATGTAGCTAGAAACTGCTGAAACAGGGACACAAATCCAAAATCTCAAATAAAAAGATAATTTTTATTCTAAAAAAATTCATAGGAATACACATAAACTTAGAAGGAAGGTAAGAAAGAAAAAAAATCCCCTGCCTCAGTTTCTCTAATGTGACTGAAAACAGAGTAGTATACATTGAGGTCCACCCTAATTCCCCTGCCTATGTCTTTGGTAAGCAGGAGTGAGCCCTTATACATGATCAATTCTGCCCTCTGGGGCACAGTTATACTTTAAAATATATTAAAATTACATTGTTGGTAGCTTTTAAGAAACCATAATATATTTTTGCCCTGGGTCTTGCCATACGGCTAAGACTGGTCAGATTCCACCTGCCTCTGGGCAACAAGTGTGTTTTCTTGTTTAAAAAAACTAACATATTTTTATTATATGAGTAATATGAGTTTACTGCAAAAGAATTCTGAAAATGCAGAAAAGTGTAAAAGAGAAAAAAATTTAAACTATCAAAAAATTTTATTGTACAGTAAAGTATTTTTTCACTGGGAATTGGGAAAATTCAGAAAATCATACAGCAGAAAAACTACCCATAAGATTATAGATGACTATTTCGGCTTATACCTTTTCATTTTCACTTTTTAAAAACACAATTGGGGTCATCATTTAAATGTCATTAGTTTGTGTTTGTTTTCCTGTTTTTGTCATAGGCATACCCTCATGTCCTTATATGATCTTTTTCATGCATTTTAAACGGCTGCATATGTAGTTCATGGAGTGGATGTGCATTTGTTTGCATGATCTTCCCGTATTGTTGGACATTTAGGACTTGGATGTCCTGAATCCAAATCTGCTGCTCCCCCCACCCGCACATATCTGTCTTTATTTCCTTTTAGCCTTTTGCTTACGTTGATTCAGGCATTATTTGTGATGACCTTAGGAGTGTTCAAAAAATAAAAGCCTAGTAGCTTCTTATTCATTAATATGTAATGACGCTAGTGTTAAGGATTTACTATGTACCAAGTTCTATTTTAAGACGTTGAACAGATTTTCATTAAAGTTACCATTTCTGTTATTCTCATCATACAGATGACACCACAGAGGCACAGAGAGGTTGAGATACGTATCAGAATGCACTCACTTGTACTGAGCAAAACATTCAGCTTACAGAGCCTTATACAGATAGGCCTTCATTCATTCTGCATTTGGGCAGCTATTGATATTGGTTTGGAGGCTCAGACACATTAAGACTGCTGTCACTGCCGTCCTCTTCTCCCATGCCTCTTGGTTTTAAAATGGCTGCGACTGATCTAGACATCACATCCCAATTCAGGGCAGGAAGAGAGTGAAACGGGTGGTTCTGACTGATCACTTCTGCCCCTTTTATCAGGAAAGCACATTTTCTTCTCAGAACTTCCTTTTTCACTCAGCAGAATTCCCCTCATGAATTATTGTATTTTATGTGATCACTGCCAACTGCAGAAGAGGCTGGGGAAAAACCTTACCTCTAGAGGAGAAGTTGACTAGATGAGAGCAATTTGGTTAGGACTGTTGGGTCAGTTAACCTACTACAGTGGCCACCACAAGATACTTGCCAAGGTCAAGTGTTGGTCTTATTTGACCCAACCAGCCTATCTCATACAGGTGCTAATACCCATTAGCTGGGAATTGCTGTTTCTCACACCTCTAGAAGTGGCTAGACTAGAAGTGGCCTGGAGCCTGCCAAAACTCATCTTTCACTGAATATAACACCATCTAACGCGTGCTAACATTTTTTATCAATATTAATATCACCGCAAAGTGCCATTAAAATAGAAGTGATTTTCATACATTATTTAACCGCAGTGTGTCCACCAAGCCATTCTTTTGCTGGAGCGCCGTCTCCTTGGCATTTATAAACTAGGTAATAAATCTGCAGCTCACTGGGTTCGTATCCTCGGTCTGTGGCAGAGGGAGAGGAGGATCCACAAGCTTTCTGGGCTAAAACAAGTTGCTGCATCACTTTTCTCTCAGCCCTGAGCATGTTCATTAAGGGCCTGGTTGCAGGTGAGCTGAACTAGGGGCTGCACAGTGGCAATGCTGAAAATGATGGCTGTACCCCACTTCTTGAAAATATGGCTTTAATTAGGAGGGGGCTCAAAAAAGATCCGTCATTTACTGGAACCTTTCAATTGTGGTTATTTCTAGAGCAGAAGTCTAAAGTAGCAATTAATAGGAGTGTTTTGTTTTAGGGCTGGGACTGGAGTGAGGTGAGTGAGGTGCTTAGGATATTTAAGCAAAATTTAAGGGGATGTTCACTCCCATTGTCGTGTATTACTTGCATGGCCCTGGTTTTGTTTTGTCTTTACTAGTTGCTAATGTTTAAAAATTGGAATAATTATTCAACAAAGGTTTTTTGATCACTTCTGTGTGCCTGACACTATTCTAGTCACTGGGGATACGGTAATGAATAAAATAGTCATTATTGTCCTCATGGCACTGATATTTTAGTAAAGAAGAGATTTCATAGAGAAATTTGGATTTTTGGCTCCTTAAAGTATCAGAAGAACTGATAACTGTGAGCTGGCCTTTCCTTATGACAGCCATCACTCACATCTGGGGAGCTGCCACTTCCTTTCAGTTGAGGCATGAGTTCGTCACACTCCCCATCGCTCCCTACTGTGTTGTTTGATCCACACGGGATCTCTATGAGTGGATACCACTATTATTGCCAAGTTTCAGATGAAGAAACTGATGCTCAGAGAGGTAAAGTGACTGGCCCGGGGTCTTCTAGCTATAGAAGGCAGAGTGGGATATGAGACCAGTTCTATGCAACTTCCGAGGCTGAGATTGCTGTCTCTGTGCAGAGCAGTGATTTAGGAGGCAGGAACACAGAAGTATCAGTAAGCAAAAACATTCAGCCCATATAAGATCAAATTAGAGAGGGGTATCAGCAGGAAACAGATAGCACCCTCAGATTAGGATAGCTCAAGCAGAGTTTCATAAACTATTTACAAAGGTGTGGGCAGAGTATAGGGAAACCACAAGGCATAGTGCAAGACCCCAGATTAGTAACAGTGGGACTGTACTGCCACTCCTAGACCTCTAGGCAGGTGACAGGGTGGGCTACTGGAATCGGGGAGATAGGACTGTAGAGAGGGCTGCACACTTGAGCTGAGAACTTTGGATGCAGCCGGCCCCTTGGCACCCTACGGGGAGGGAACTTGGAGAATAAATACCCCAACCTTACCAAGTTCTCTCTACTCCTTCCCATTGATCTCTTGCCAGTGCCAAACTCAATTGGAAGTTGGAGGACAAGAAGCCCATTGATGCATCCCTCCAGGTTCTGGGGGTACAGAGCAGGGTGGAGAGCAGTGGAGAGTGGCTCAGGAGGGGCAAACAAAGGCAGGGGCAGGTGAAAGCCAAGGGCATTTTAGGGGGCAGGGACTGATGATGGGTAGGGGAAGAAATTAAGATAATTGTGAATACGGGGTCCAGCTTTGTTTTTTTTCATCAATATATTTTTAAATTGAAGTATAGTTAGTTTACAATGTTGTGTTAATTTCTGCTGTACAGCAAAGTGATTCAGTTATACATATATATAAGTCCTTTTTTAGAATATTTTTTCCATTATGGTTTATCATAGGATGTTGAATATAGTTCTCTGTGCTATACAGTAGGACCTTGTTGTGTGTCCATTCTGTATATAAAAGCTTACATCTGCTAACCCCAAGCTCCCTCTCCACCCCTCCCCTAAACCCCTCCCACTTGGCAACCACTAGGCTGTTCTCCATGTCCGTGATTCTCTTTCTGTTTTGTGGATATGTTCATTTGTATCATATTTTACTTTTTTTTCCCCTGGCCATGCCGCACGGCATGCGGGATCTTAGTTCCCCAACCAGGGATCGAACCCATGCCCCCGGCAGTGGAAGTGCAGAGTCTTAAACACTGGACTGCCAGGGAAGTCGCCATTTGTGTCATATTTTAGATTCCACATATAAGTGATATCATATGGTATTTGTCTTTCTCTTTCTGACTTATTTCGCTTAGTATGATAATGTCTAGTGGCACCCATGTTGCTGCAAATGGTATTATTTTGTTGTTTTTTATGGCCGAGTAGTATTCCATTATATATATATACCACATCTTCTTTTTCCATTCATTCTGTTGATGGACATTTAGGTTTTTTCCGTATCTTGGCTGTTGTGAATAGTGCTGCTATGAATATAGGGGTATGTGTATCTTTGTTTTGTCTGAATATATGCCCAGGAGTAGGATTTGCTGGGTCATATGGTAATTCTATTTTTGGTTTTCTGAGGAACCTCCATACTGTTCTCCATAGTGGCTGTACCAACTTACATTCCCACCAACAGTGTAAGAGGGTTCCCTTTTCTCCACACCCTCTCTAGCATTTATTATTTGTAGACTTTTTAATGATGGCCATTCTGACTGGTGTGAGGTGATACCTCATTCATGTTTTGATTTGCATTTCTCTAATAATTAGTGATGATGAGCATCTTTTCATGTGTTTGTTGGCCATCTGTATGTCTTCTTTGGAGAAATGTCTATTTAGGTCTTCTGCCCATTTTTTGATTGGGTTTTTTGTTGTTGTTGTTGTTATTGAGTTGTATGAGCTGTTTGTATATTATGGAAATTAAGCCCTTGTCGGTTGCATCATTTGCAAATATTTTCTTCCATTCTGTAGGTTGTCTTTTCGTTTTGTTTATGGTCTCCTTTGCTGTGCAAAAGCTTGTAACTTTGATTAGGTCCCATTTGTTTAGTTTTGTTTTTATTTCTATTGCCTTGGGAGATGAAAGGAAGAGCTTAGATGGGGCTGGGAAATTTCTTTCTCTTTCTCTCTCTCTCCCCGTCAGCTATGTTTAACCACCTGTCTACTAGAAACATCATTGATTTCATGTCAGAGATTCCTCAAGTTTGTAACACAGGGCTTGAAACTTTTGTTGTGATGACTTTCCAAATGGACAAAATTCTGAACAATGTAGGGAGGTAACTTCGTCCAAGTTTTCAGAAGGGTGACAGAGTTCATTGAACCCTAGCATTGTGGAAGCCTGTAACTTTAAACATCCAAGACTGATCTGTCTGTTTTTAAGTTTCTCCTCTAAAGTCTATTCAGCTTAATACTTCTTGTCAAACACGATATATCTTGCTAAACTGAGCCACGTATTACCACCACGAAAAATCATTTACTTGCTTGCTTTCAGAATTCTCAGTTTCTGAAATGAACTGGACCATGGCTTTGGATCTTTAGTGGATTTTAATCAGTATGTTTCAATCATCTTTACAGTTATATTTCCCATATGAGTATCCCTGTCAGCATAGTAACAGTAACAAAAGCAGGAGCACTTTAGCTAATATGGTAACAATGCAAATAGCCGTTAAACCTAGTATATGTGGCTCAGAAACAATGTACTTCTGAGAATACATAGCTGCAGGGAGGGACATAGAATGTGGCTGGGTGACAACACTCATATGAGGAGCATGGTGTCATAATTAATTTAGGGAACAGTTGTGACACCATTGGTTGGGTACCTATGAGCCTTTCCCCCTCTTTTTCCTTGTTAATAGAACCCCAATATTGTTCAGTGAGTAGGCAAGTCATGTGCCTTGAAAGGGGGCTGGCCTCTCCAGTGCCAAGGAGAAAATCATTTGTCCATTCCAGACTGGATAACCTTGTCCCTTTTACCAATGATTGGATTAGCAGGGTCATGGAGTGCAGTCCTAATAGGATGTGAGAAGTCTGCTGTGGATATCTCTAGAATAGGTTCTTCTTGTTGCTAAAAAGAGTCACATAGGAAGAAATAGTTGCCTCTTCTTTACCAGACAGTATCATAGCAGCTTGTGATGCCTAGAACTGTGGCAGCCAGGTAATGATGTGAACGGAGCCAGGTCTCATGCTGTGGGTGGCAGAGCACAAAGATGCTCTAGGATGTCATAATTCAGGTAACCACTGAATTCACCGACCTGAGTCCTAGCCTACCTCAGGTCTTATTATTTGAGACACTGTGTTTCTGATTGTTGACACCACAGACACAGGCGGCTCAGATCTTTATGCATCGTAGAGATGCATGTAATTCAGGAGTTTAAGGGAAGGGTAACTGATGATTTTAACATTTTGTTTTCCTAATTTTTTTGAATTCCAAAGGTAATACATAGATGTAAAAATTCAGTCAAAACAGAAATGTTAAGAATAGAAGCCAGAGTAAATCCTGAGTTCTCATTGCAAGGAAAAAATACTTTTTTCTTTTTCTTTTGTTTTATATCTATATGAGATGATAGATGTTCACTAAATTTATTGTGGGAATCATTTCATGATGTATGTAAGTCATACCATTATGTTGCATATCTTAAACTTATACAGTGCTGTATGCCAATAAAACAGGAAGGAAAAAAAAAAGCTGGAAGTCTCCTATAATTCTCCACCTCCTACCTACATATGTTAATATAATGTTAAAAAAATAGGATCTTGAATAGACATACTTAACAGGACATCTTAGATGTCTTTTATATGAATAATGTAGATCTGCATCATTCTTTTTAGCAATTGTGTAATATTCCTAAGTATGGCTAGATCATACTTTTAAAGACCTGATGTGGGTGGTGCTTTAAAAAAATGTGATCCATGGGTAACTATAGTCATCTCTGCCCCCAATCGCTGTCTTCAGCCATTTCTGGCAGGTGTTGCTGTTGTTCAGAGGGGCGTGCACAGGGAGAAGTTGTGTGGCACAGGGAGAAGGTGTGTGGCACAGTGAAGGGACACAGGATTTGGGGTCAGGCAGGTTGGGGCTGGGATTCAGCCCTACCATGTATACTAGCTGTGCCATCTTGGAAAGTGATTAAACCCTTTATGTCTCCGTTGCCTCACCCCACTAAAAGGGATAATAAAACCTACCTCTTAAAGTTGTAAGGGTTAGAAATAATGTATTAAATCACTCACAACCTAGAATGATATTCAATGAATGACAGCAATTATTCTATGAAAGGAGCCGACTCCATGAACTCGTGTAACTGTCTTTCGTTATCCTCACCGAGCACACAATGGACAAAGATGCACTAGGACTTGTTAGCCGAAAATAATTTCTTGAAATTATTGAGCAAGTGGTACAAAGTAGGTCCATGGAAACAAACAATCTAAATTCATGTTTGTGTCAATCTTGTAAAGGAGTTAAACATTTAACCTTCATTTCATGGACAGAGGCCTGCACATACAGTATGAGCAATTTGTCAAATAGGCCAAGAAAAGACACCACAGTAAGAAGGTTTCGGTAGGCTGGAGTGGTAGGCTAAATTAAACAAGGTGAACTTAATTAGGGGAATACGTAAAATTTAACTGTTTGTTTCCTTTTCTTTCTTTTTTTTGCACAATACAGAATGGGAGAAATGTGATTTAATAACAGGTATGAAAAAGGCTTAGGGTTTTCTGTGGCTGAGGTTCAATGTGAAGCCATAGTGTGATACAGCTGTCTAAGCAAGCAACTGGAATCTTGGGCCTTATAAAGAGAAATAGGAAGTTCAGAATGAGGAAAGCGATGCCTCCGCTTAGTCTGCCCTCGTCAGACCACATGCTGTAACACTAGGATGGCGAGTCACGGGCGTGCAGGCTGAGGCAGATAACACTCACTCATCATATTCCATTGTGTTTCGATGCAGCCTCTGAATCCTTCTCAACACTGTCTTTAAGGCGGCCAATATTTTTTCCACGGAGTTGGCATGCAAGATGAAACCTGTCAGTAGCCAATGGACTGCAGGCTTCTCCTATGGTCTCCTTCTAAGGACACATTTCATGCTTAAATCACATGGTTCAACTTTTTACCAGCCACAGGAGATTGGATATGGACCCAAGTTCCGCCAACCTATAGGATGCTTAAAGAGCTTTATCCAAACTAGAACAAGTTCCTCACTTTGATTCTTTTGGGAATTTGAACTGGGAAGAAGAGAGTAAATCAGGCAGTTGCTGGCGGGCTCAGAGTGGACATAATGAACGTAAGAAAAGGGAAGCAAGAATGAGGAAGCAGAAGCTCTGAGGTAGAGATAATCTATAAGGGGAGAGGGGATAAGGGATTGGCTGGTGGCAGCAAAAATGGTGGAAGAAGAGGCAGAGCGCTGAGGATAAATGTCACCCTGCTGCTGAGGGACCGGCAAGATCTCTTGTCCTCTGGCTGGAGATCCAACTACATTGCCATCTCTACTCTTCCCAAGAGGCCTCATCAGCCTGGGGTCCGTCAGGCAGGCCAGAAATGTGAGGTTCCTGTTTTTCTTAAGTCCACTATAAACACCCCCTCTTACTTGAGGTGACCGAGGGAATCTTTGCTCCTTGTAACCCAGAACATCTACTTAAGGTTCTTTGTCTAGCTCGGGGCGCCATAGTGGCAAATCAGAGCAGGTGCCAGAGAGAGAGACTCAGAATGGTAAAGAAGCCCAGGAATCTCACACAGAAGGAGCTTTCAAAGCTATGAGGGTGTTCAGCCAGAGCAGTGGTTCTTCAAGGGTGATCCCCAAGCAGCAGCAGCGGCAGCAGCATCTTAGAGATGTAAATTGCTGGGCCCACCCCAGACCTACTGAATCCGAAACTCTGGGGGTGGGGCCCAGTACTCTGTGGTTTAGCAAGATCTTCACATCTGATGCACGCTCAAGTTTGAGAACCACTGGCCTAGAGGAGACCAAGGCAGAACGTTAGTACCATCTCTGGTTATTTGAAGGACTGTCAGGGCAGGTGTGATATGAGACCCCCTGAGGGCAGCACGAAAACTAGAGCTTAGACAAAATGCGGAGACAGATTTCAGGGCAATAGAAGGGGGACTTTGCAAGCAGTTAGTGTGGTTTGAGAATGGTTTGGGTCTGTTGGGTAGTGAGCTGCCTGTCCCTGGTGGTGTTCAAGGATGGGGCTGCATGACCGCCAGGTGGTAGGTATTGTAGAGGGCTGTGAAGTCCACAGGAGGGAGAAGAGAAGACTGAAGGAGGAAGTGTGAATTAGGAAGACTCTAAATCAGGAACCGTGATTGAGGACTGGCATCCTGGGTCCCTCGATGCCATGGTGACAGTGGTGGGGTGGAGCAGTAACAAGCCAATGTGTGTATAGGAGTTTCAGGTGGGGCTTCTTTCCATTAGAGGCAGATCCACAATCCTGGTCTCTGTCAGGAAACAAATCCTAACATCTAGGACCAGGATCCCACCTTGGGATTTGCTTATTATCCCTATCTCTAGATTCTAGCCCTTCATTAAACGATCTTAAGCAAAGGCAGAGACTCTGATATTGGGGCAAACAGGTGGAGGCAGTCTGATCACTCACTCACCCAGTCCTCTTGGGACAGGCAGTAGAATAACGAATATTAACATCAAAGTGTCATATTGCGCTTAGTGGGTACAAGTTTTGGCTCTGGAGTCGGAAGACCAGACATGTCATTGCATGACTTAAGCATACTTCTCTCTGCCTTATTTTTCTTGTCTCTTAAATTGAGGCTTATATGAGTTGCTATCTCATAGGATTGTTTTAGTGTTGAGATAGTAGCCGTGTGCCCAGTCCACGATGAGCACGCAATATGTTTAACTATTATCATTGCTGTTATTGTTGTATCTCATCAGACTCCTAAAGTGCCTATGAGGAGGGTAGGGTAGGTTTTGTCACCCCCATTTTACAGCCCCAGGAGCCGAGGCACAGGATGGTTAAGACCAGGCTGACATCACACTGCATCAGTATTAGTGGCAGACTCGAGCTAGGACTTGGTTTTCCTGACTTCAGGTGGCCAGGACAAAGGACAGATTCTGTATGTGTGCTCTAGAAAGAAGAGCAGAATTAGTTTTTTGAAAAGGCCATATATGCACGTGAGAAACATTCTACAAAAAAGGCATGTGGTGCAAAGTAAGTCTCACCGTGCCGCTAACGGGCTGGTCTCCTTGTCCCTTTCTGAGGATGGACTCTGTGCATCCTCCAGGAGCTGGTTCGTGCTTGGACAAGCCTGGGGTGTATGGATCCCTGGGTACTATTTCTAAGGCCTGTTGCTGTTTTGGTCTCCGGCTCCAGGCACGCGCGTGTGTGTATGTGCGCGTGTGTGTATGTGCGTGTGTGAGTGTGCGTGTGTGTGTGTGTGTTGTGAGGAGGGTTTATGAGGGCAGAGTGGGGTTTAGGATCTAACCTTGCCCTTGGAAAGAGAGGCCAGTAGGTCTGGGCAGCACCAGAGATAGGCCAGGGCCAGTGCTGGGTGGCCTCCTTCAGCCTCCCTCAGGGCTGGGGGGCTTTGAGTTCTCCACCCTGTTCCAGAAGACACAGGCGGGCGGCCTGGGGGTGTGAATGCTGGCCCACGTCTCCCTTGCTCTGAGTCTGGCTTTCATCTCTTTCTTAAGGTGCTTTCATTCCCCCTGCTCCTCCCAATCTGCCTGGGGAAAGCTGATGGGGACCCCTAGACCCCAAGCTGCTGGATCATCACACCTGAGGCACAGCACAGGGGTGGGGGTGCAGGTCATGGAGGTGCAGGTCACAGGCCCAGGGGCCTGCACTCCTTGGCTCTTCCCCTTCCTCCTGGGGTCTCTGCTCAGCCAGCTCCTGGGGGAAACGTCAGACTCACTCAGCTTTAGTAATCCTGCCACTTTCCCGGCTTAGAGGAACAATCTTAGTATTTATTATCATTAGTACTATTATTATTTAACTTCTAGAAGCCATGCTCTGACAAACACAGCATGGCCGTAGTTGCCTGCCATTTTTGTCAGGAGACAAGGGATGGGGCCAGCTGAGAATGCCGGTCCTTTCCGGGGTCAGCTGGGCCGAGACCATCCCCTGTCAAATCCCCTGACAAGCATTCTGGTGTCAGAGCAGATTTCTGTGCTTCCTGGTTACTGGTTCTCTCCAGGCTTAGTTCCTGGCTTCCCCTTTCCCTGGTCTGGAGTTTAAAAGGTTCTGCGTGAAGGCCTTGGTGTGTTGCTTCTCTGAGCCTCCCTCATCAGGGTCCTGCCTCTCTGATGACTGGAACTATTTAAAAACATGCTGCTTATCAGTCAGCTCCTTGCTGGCCTATGCAGGCTTGAGTATATCCACTCACGGGGATACAGTCCACCACTTCTGGAATCTCCCATCTCATTCTTAGATGGTGCTAGAGAGAAGAGCAGAACTAGAATTTGTGGCCAGGACTGTTTGTTTTGACAGGTACTGGGCTTCTAACCTCAAATTCCTCTTTCACTTAAAAGTCCTATGGGTTCTTAATCTCAGGATGTCTTTGAACATTTCTCTTAGGGTCAAGTTTCCAGCGGCTCATCTAAAACTTGGATGGGCTGGGTGGGCCCATTGTTCACCGGAAGGAGTGTAAATGTAGGAGAAATCCATCTGCCACAAGAGACAATCAGGTAGGGGATGGGCAAAGTGACTTCTGAGGTCCTGTCCTCATCATGCATTTGGGCTCCACATTCTCTTATTCTCTGAAGGAGCCAGAGTCTGCAGTTTTGGGGCCTTATCCTCGGTACAAGGAGAACAAGTTGAAGAAGCTACCGAGTCCTGGGATGAGCCCAGCAGCTTTCTTCCTTTTCTCACTTTGCTTCTCTCCTTCCCCCCACCCTTTCCTGCCTGAGGCGGTATGGCCAGCAGCCAGAGCTCCTGAGCCCTGTTATTTAAAAAAAAAAAAATTCAGCCATCACCATGGCAACCTTCATCCTGCACCACCTCAACCAGAGATACAAAGAAGCAGTGAAAGGGAAAGTTTAATAAGATTTTTAATTTATTTATTTATTTTATGAATCTCACTGACAGTGTCTATCTTTTTGGGAAATAGAAATGTTCCATTTTCGTGTCATTATCAAAATGCTATTCATTTTCTGCCCCTTGGCTTCAGGAGGGTCACCACCACTGCTTGCTTTCTAAGGGCTCCCTTCAGAATGCGTGAGGGGTCTTTTTTTTTTTTTTTTTGCGGTACGCGGGCCTCTCACTGTTGTGGCCTCTCGCGTTGCGGAGCACAGGCTCCGGACGCGCAGGTTCAGCGACCATGGCCCACGGGCACAGCCGCTCCGCAGCGTGTGGGATCTTCCCGGACCGGGACACGAACCCATGTCCCCTGCATCGGCAGGCAGGCTCTCAACCACTGCGCCACCAGGGAAGCCCTTTTTTTTTTTTAATTTATTTTGCTGTGTCAGGTCTTCATTGCGGCGTGTGGGATCTTTCGTTGCAGTGCACGGGCTTCTCTCTAGTTGTGGCATATGGGTTTTCTCTTCTCTAGTTGTGGCGTGGGTTCCAGAGTGCATGGGCTCTGTAGTTTGTGGCACGCAGGCTCTCTAGTTGAGTCACATGAGCTCAGTAGTTGTGGCGTGTGGGTTTGGTTGCCCCACGGCATATGGGATCTTAGTTCCCTGACCAGGGATCGAACGGGTGTCCCCTGCATAGGAAGGCGGATTCTTTACCACTGGACCACCAGGGAAGTCTCTGGGTGAGGGGTCTTATTTGGCATTTTGGCTTTTTGAAAGGGTTTGGGGTTGGGCTAATGCTAGAGCATTTCCATGGCTTTATTCTCCCTTCCATTTCCCTGACATCCAATCAGAGTCACATCAGGGTATTGAAAGCTGGAAGGGTCCTTAAAAATCACTTAACTCTGCAGTGCCATTTCTGTTGCTGCACGTCTAGCAACTGTTCTCCCACATTCCGAGAGTACTTCCTTGATCACCCCCCGGGGTGCCTGGTCTCTGGCCGTGTCAGTCCACGTGATTCAGGTGGAGCCCAGAACTTCCCTTGACCACAGCTGCTGGCTCATAGGTGAGCATGTGGCCCAAAGGCACCTGTGAGGGCAGTCCAGGGCCTTTTGTGTGCTACGTCTAAGAGAAAGCCCCTCTATTTTTCTGCTGTGGGGATGAAAGCCTGGAGCTGCTGGAGACCCCCATATACAAGGAACCTTCCTGCAAGGGGACCAACAGAGAGGGAAGCAGAGCTGAAGGATGGAGGAGAGAGACCAGGCTCAGAGGAAGTTGCTTGACATCCTGGACTAAGTCCTCAGTCCATGGCTTTTCAGTTTCATGAGTAATACGTATCCCCCTTTTACTCCCCTTAAGGTAGTTTAGGTTGGGTTTTCTGACACCTGAAAAACAGTGGCTTTGATGTTACATACCCCAAGAGTTTAGAAATGAGACAACAGACAGCCGGGGCAGGGAGGCACCACCCAAGGTTACAGAGACAGCCCCGAAGGTCAGGTGTCCTGATGTCCGTGTAGCCTGTCAATCTGCTGTCCTTCAGTTCTCAGGCTGATTTCCCCACCATGGCAGGAACGAAAGCTGAGCTGGTGGGGGCAGAATGTTAACAAGTGTAATTACGGTAAAGACACCTGCCCAGCTACCTGCCCCAAGGGTGGTGAGCATTTGCGGTCATATTCAAGGAATGTCTCCATCCTCAGAAGATTTTTGTGCCTTTTATAGGTTAGGAGGGATCCCAAGACATGTCAAGAAAAGCACTAATCACATGACCAGTGCCGCGTAGCTGTGAAACCCCAAGACGTAGCTCACCTGCTTTCTCCACTGAGATCTGCTTTTTAACTCTGTAAACAGATATAATTCAGTCAGTAAACCAACACTTGTGATTTCATTAATTCCACGGAAAAGCATTAATTGAGGGCCTCCTATGTGCTAATCACTAGTTTAGAGACACAGATTCAGTAGTCAACAAGGTAGCCTCAGTGCCTGTCCTCAGGGAACTTACACTTCAGGGTGGGCGTGAAAATAACCAGAGAAACACAGACTTAGGGACTGTGAAAAGTCTTATGAAGGAAAAGTACCCAGTGCCATGAGAGCATATGAAGAGGACCCATCTCATCTGCTGAGGCAGGGGAAGCGCTGAGCAGAGATGGGCAGAAGGAACAGATATTAGCTAAGCAGCGTGGGGACCAGTGTTTTGAATACTGGACAGAGCCTGGGCAGTTAGGGGGGCAGGGCTTTGAATTCATTCATGCCAGTGTTTGTTGGGTACCATATGTCAGTGTTCCTCTCTTTTGCTTGCTGTTTTAGGTCCTTTTCTTCCTGCCATAGATTCTCAGAGCCCAGGAGTCCTTGAGTCAGTTATATAAACTATTTTCAATCTAGGATCCTTGGTGCTCTGGCCTCACGGCTCCGCAGGTTCAGATACGCTGCGGGCTAACGTCTAGTTAGTCACGCTTTTGTGTGTGAGGTTAAAAAACTCCGCCATCGTAACCAAGCCTGCTCTTTTAGAGAAGGGTGCGGATTGCTTCTATCCATCCTCAAAAGTGCCTCCTCTCCCCCCACCACCCCGCCCCGATTTCCCTTTCATTTGTCTGTAGAAGAATGTGGCGGCAGTGAAGCTTGCTGCCACTAGGGGGCAGGAGCGCCAAAGCAAAGGACTAAGTTCCGGGAAAAAAGCAAATGAAGCCCGCAGGTAACACGCAGACAGTCCGACAGGGTTTGCGCTGGTGTAGGCCCCGTCAAGCTCCGAAGCCCAAGCTTTACGTGTCTCGATTCTGATACACCAAGTGTGCTTACAATGATGATTCCCTCCTGCACACTGTTGATTGCTACAGATACTAGTGCCAGCAGAGAAATTTTAAAAAGGAGCCTCTGGTGGGGGTGGTTCTTTTTGTCTATAAAACAAAGGAATGGAGTCTTGGATTAGAATTTAAGCTTGAAAGAGCCCTTCAAAATGTGCAGAGGGGCCAGGGGGCCCCAGTCCTGGTTTGCAGTGTTCTGTGTGACCTTGCTTAAGAACATAACCTCTCTGGGCCTAAATTGCCCCTTTATAAAAGGATGACACGATGTGAAAAGTCTCTTCTGATTCAAAGAATCCAAGTGGTGAAGACAGTTAAGAGTGGAGAACTGCCCCCTCAGATGACTCCTTGTGTAATTTCTAATTTGGGGGGTTCTTTCCACTGAGGGAGTTCTGTTTTCCTGACTCACACCTCCTTTCATTTTACAGATGAATACACTTTACCACGAAGGAATGAAGAGCTATGGGCGGGGTTCTGGCAAGTGGTGAGAGAGACACTGTCGGTTCTTTCAAATCGCACCATGACCAAATCCTCTTTGCCTTTGATAGGGACGAGCTGTTTGGCTCTGATGTGGGAGACAGGGTGAGTATCTGTGAGAAGCAAGTATCTCCCTGAAACTCAAATTAAACCCTCCGTTATCCTGGAATCCAGAGCCTCGTTGAACTAGCTCACGAGGCTGCCGGCTTGAGAACAGCGTGGAAACAGGACTGCTCTGGGACTGAGAGATGATCTTTAAGTCCCTTTTCTGCCTTGTCACTCTAGAATGAGAAGATTTATGCCCAGACAAGGCTATCCCTGGGAGGCCCCACCAAGAAGTAGAGCTTCGGCCTAAAGCCACAGTCTTGTTCTAAGACGGGCCCCCTGGGACTGGCCCCTGAGGACCTGTGCTGTCCTCACCGTCCACTGCTGCTTTGGGCTGGGGGAAGATGGCGGACGATAACGGAGACAAAACCCCCAAACAAATCAAAAACCAACAACAAAAACCCTATAGGAAAACCTCCTTTCTCTGGCAGCACCAGTTTCTGGGATTCACGACTTAGACCCAAAATGTAGAGTGGGAGGGGTCAGCAGGGGCCCGGGGAGGCTCCGCTCGGATTCTCCTTCCCGCTTTGGGTGATGGCTCTCTCTCCCCGCCCACCAATGCCTGATCGACAGCAAGCGGTTGCCTTGCGTGGCTGCTGCCTTTCCCACCGAGCAGGATGTCATAGATACCTTCGCTGTCAATTAATATAGATCAGCACCATGATTCGTGTTTCTCTAAAGATTATTTTAATGTTGACGTACATTTTAATGGAAGTTTATTTTTTGGTTGGGTGACATCAGTACCACAATTTGTAATGATCGCAGAATGTTCCAGTTATGACTGTTTTTGGCTTTTTTTGGCCAGGCCTTGCAGCTTACAGGATCCTAGTTCCCCGACCAGGGATGAACCTGTGCCCGCTGCAGTGGAAGTGTGGAGTCCTAACCGCTGCACCACCAGGGCATCCCCCTGCCCCACGGTTTTAACTGGCAACTCCCCACCCAACCCACACATTGCACATCCCCTAGGTTGCCTGTCTTCATCTTGACACCGGGTGGAGGCGGGGAATCACCGCATCTTAGGGATCATCCTCTCTAGCCCTTTCATCTCCCAGAGCAGGGATGCGGCTTCCAGCTGGTGGCTGACCGGGGCTAGAATTCAGGTTTTCTGAATCACCACCCCTCTCAGGATTACTGACGGTGGCCAGGAAGGGAGGAAGAGGGGACTTCACCCTCCAATGCCTGGCAGTTTACAGATTGTTAAGAGTGTCCCCTCTTACACATTTTTATATTCTCTTCCATGTTTCTACAATAAGTGTCCAAAATCCTGTCCCTGGCTGCTTGCTTGTTGGACAAATTTGGCCTGCCCGTCCTTCCTGTGCCCGAAAGTGGCATTTTAAACCCCTCCTTCCCTTCTCCCAGATCTGTCCCACCTCTGCATCCCCCAGATTGAATTTCCCAAGGGCGACTGCCACACAGAGCTAGCAACCCGTCACGAGATGGCTAAATATAAACTGTACAGACTGCAAATAAGCCTCCATGATCATCTGCTCCTTTGTTTAGCTTATTATCCTCCCAAATCAGGCTGGCGGGGAGGCACGCGCCTCGTCCGTGCTGCACAGGACCCGGTGGGTGTTGGTGTCCCACAGGACAAGACAAACAAACACGCTCTGCTGTGTGCCGAGTCGTTCCCTTCTCCATGGAGCAGGCCCTGCTTTCCAGATAAAGCTGACAACCCCAGGCTCCGATTTCCAAAGCAAATAACTGTGAATCCCCTCAATATGGGGAACAGATGCAACAGTCTGGCTGAGGGCTGAGTGCAGCTAGGGACAGAGACACATGATGTGCTGTGGAAGTCGTCTTACCTCCCTCAGGGGAGGATGGGGAATGGGGGACGATGACCTGGGAAGGGATCGAGGGTTCAGAGCTGTACCGCCATCCTAGAACATGGCATGTAGGGAGAGTGACCCCCAGAGGCGCACAGTTTTCAGGGGGGACTTCCGATCCATTAGTGATGTCTGACATGGACCCAGGTTTGGTGGGTGTGAATAGGTGTGCCTCACACTTGCCATCTGTGATCTAGAGGAAACCAATCTCAGGAGGTAGAATTTCTTGGTATGTAGGGTGGAGCGGTGGTTCCAGAAAGTTACAGGCTTAGCTGAAGCCTCAAACTGTCATGTTGAAAACATTCCTAAGTGTTCAGGATCTCATGAATGGTTGGTTTTTCTAGAGAGTTGAGGTCCATTTTGAACCTTGGACTGTAATGGGGACAAGGGCACAGGAAAGAATCTGTGTTTGGAGAGGACCCAGAACGGGGTGCTATCATGAAAGGACACCGGTGACCTGGATATTTGGATATCCTGATGGATATTTACCTGTCTTCATCTTAAATGACCCTTATCAGCGCTTGGTGCTACTGGCCATTTCTTTCTTCTTGAATGATGCTCTTCCCTTGCTTAAAAACACTCTTCTGCTTTTCCTTCTGTCTCTTTGATCTTGCCTTAATTTCTCTTAAGTTTCATCCTCCTCTGTCATTAAATATTATGGTCCCTTGTCCATAGACTAGTCCTAGGTCCCTTTCTTTTCCCACCTTGTGTTCTCTCCTTAGGTGATCTCATCCTAGCCAATTACTTTAATTCCCACCTACATGGATATATTCAACCTTTTATATCTTGAGCTACACAGAACCCCTCAGCTCCAATGGCCTATTTAGCATATCTGCTTGGGTGCCCCAAGGGCGAGTCAAACTCAACATGTGCAAAAGCAAGTCTGTGATCTCCCTTCTGTGCCCCGCCCACTTGGATCTCTTCTGCTGTTTCTTAACTCCAGTTAAATAAGCCAGAAATGTCACCCTGAACATACCCCCTCCTTCTCTCTTCCCGTTTCCAATCCATCACCTAGCCCTGATGGTTTTTTTCCCCAGTTCTATTGAGATATCATTGACATATAGCATAACGACTTGCTATATAAGGGGTACAGTGTAATGACTTGACGTACATATAAATACCGTAAGTTTAGTTAACATCCATCTCATATAGTTACAAAAACATTTATTCTCCTTGTGATGAGAATTTGTAGGATTTGCTCCCTTAGCATTTTTCAAAGATGTCCTACAGAAGTGTTAGCTGTAGTCATCATGTTGTACATGACATCCCCAGAACTTATTTATCTCATAACTGGAAGTTTGTACTTTTGACCACCTTCATCTAATTCCTCTGCACCCTGCCCCCCCCCCAACCCTGATTCTAGTAAACACACATCTGTTCTCTTTTTCTATGAGTTTGGTTTCATTTTTTTAAAGATTCTACATATACATGAGACCATACAGCTTTTGTCTTTCTCTGCCTGACTTATTTCACTTAGCCTAATACCCTCAAGGTCTATCCATGTTGTCACAAATGGCAGAATTTCCTTCTTTTTAATGGATGAATAATATTCCACTGTATGTATATATCCCTCACATTTTCTTTATCCATTCATCTGCTGATGGACACTTAGCCTGATAATTTTACCTCATAAATATTTTTGAATTTGTCCACTTTTTTCTGTCATGACCACCATCCTAGATCGTTACTAAATACTTTCCTTTCTTGCTCAGACTACAAATGGTCCAAAACACCCCAATTCCTTTCCTTAAATTAATTTCAGCTCCCAAGTTGTCAAAAAAGGTCTTTGTCAAAAGGCACCTTGGATCACCCTCTCTTTCTCCTCCCACTGTTTCTACTCTGATATTGGCCTCTAGTTTACTGCAATGCTGAGGACTGTTAAAATCCCAACATTCACATGGTGCTTTCATTTCAAAGCACTTTTTTTTTTTTTTTTTTCCGGTACACGGGCCTCTCACTGTTGCAGCCTCTCCCGTTGTGGAGCACAGGCTCCGGACGCGCAGGCTCAGCGGCCATGGCTCACGGGCCCAGCCGCTCCGCGGCATGTGGGATCTTCCCGGACCGGGGCACGAACCCGTGTCCCCTGCATCGGCAGGCGGACTCTCAACCACTGCACCACCAGGGAAGCCCCTCAAAGCACTTTTGTTCTCATCATCTCATTTTATTTTCAACTGGCCCCGTGAGTGGGTCACAATTACCGCATTTTAGGGATCTTATCTGCCTTCCTTGGAAACAGTCTCAGAGACGTGGATCACCTCTTCTAAGGTCATCACTGGTTAGTGAGCAGGGCTCACGTCTGCTGACTCCCCACACTGACCTCACTTTTCCCCCCACTACTCAGAAGAGGACTTTGGATGAGCCAGATGCCCTTTAAGGCATATTCTAGGGCTAACAGTCTGTGATTCTGTGGTTTACAGGGACCAAGAGGAAGTTGCAAAAACATTTCAAAGAGAACTTTAGAGGTGAGGTTGAGAGAAAAGGTTCAAAGTGAAACTTGCCTTTCTCCACAAGTGAGTTTCACATCTGAAGCCTGAAGACAACAGATCAATTCTCTCTGCCTCGTGGCTGCTGCTTCTCTGGCCTCTCAGTGACCATGACTGGAGGTTGGCTTACAGCCTGATGGTGACCCAAGAAGGGCCAAGGGGTTTTAATCTTGCTTGGGGAAAAGATTGAACGTGGGAGGAATGAAAACCTCATGTTGTGCTAAAGAGGGTAATGAGAAGTGAAAATAATCCACTGTGAAGGAGCCCCTGTGACAAATTGAAATAGAAGCAGGTGAGCCGTAGGGATGGAGAATTTGAGGGAAGAAAGAGTCAAAGCAATGAAGGGCTAGTGATTTCATGTTCCCAGGTGCAATCCACATAGTCTACATCTGAGAACATAGCAGAAGTTTGTGTTTGTGGTATAGATTGCTATGTCTTCTTGTAGGTATGTGTGAATTAAGGGCTTCTCAAGCTGCAAAAAGATTGTTAATGGACTGAATGATCAGGAGGGACTCCGTTGATGAGATAGATGGTCATACTTCATGAACTTTTCATTAGGCTGGATACAAAAATATAGACATTTCCTTATCCTGGGTGTGAATATGACAAATGGTGAGCCTGTGGACATGTAAAGGAGGGATGGTAAACACGTTTAATTTCCTGTGGTATCCCTGATTGTGTACATGGTTGTGACTGTCTTTTTTCTCTTTTCCAAATGTATAAAAGGTCCAGAACAGGGAAGACAGAAGACAGAAAGCAGATTAGCGATTGCTCAGAACTGGGGTTGTAGGGGAAGGAAGAATTGGAAGATGACAGGTAAACGTTACAGGGTTACTTTCTTTTAAATACCTTTTAACTCCCTTCACCCATTTCTCCCCCGCTCCTCTGGCAACCACCAATTTGTTCTCTGTATGTATAAGCTTTTTTCTTTTTTAAAAAAGACTCTACCTATAAGGGAGATCATACTCTAATTTGTCTTTCTCAGTCGGACTTACTTCATTTAGCCCAATGCCCTTGAGGTCCATTTATGTTGTTACATATGGCAAAGTTTCATTCTATTTTATGGCTGAATAGTATTCCATTGTAGATATATAAACCATAATTTCTTTATCCATTCATCCATCGATGGACACTTGGGTAGTTTCCAATATCTTGGCTATTGTAAATAATGCTGCATTGAACATGGGGTACATGTATCTTTTGGAGTTAGTGTTTTTGTTTTCTTCAGGTAAATAACCAGAAGTGGAATTGCTGGATCATACGGTAGTTGTGTTTTAGTTTAGTTTTTTTTTTTTTAACAAGTTTATTTTCTTTTTTAAAATTTTATTTATTTATTTATTTATTTTCGGCTGTGTTGGGTCTTTGTTTCTGTGCGAGGGCATGGTCTAGTTGCGGCGAGTGGGGGCCACTCTTCATCGCGTGCGCAGGCCTCTCACTGTCGTGGCCTCTCTTGTTGCGGAGCGCAGGCTCGGTAGTTGTGGCTCACGGGCCCAGTTGCTCCACGGCATGTGGGATCTTCCCAGACCAGGGCTCAAACCCGTGTCCCCTGCATTGGCAGGCAGATTCTCAACCACTGCACCACCAGGGAAGCCCGTGTTTTGGTTTTTAAAGGAACATCCGTACTGTTTTCCATACTGGCTGTACCAGTTCACATTCCCACAACAGGGCATGAGGGTTCCCTTTTCCCCATACCCTTGCCAAAACTTGTTATTTCTGGTCTTTTTGATAATAGACATTCTAACAGGTATGAAGGGTAGTGGCTGTCTTGAACACTGGGATAAGGAAGATTTTAAAACCAAGCATGGGCTTCATGGGGAAATGTGTGTTGACTGATTAGCAATTTCTGCCATGGTTGAGGAATGAGGCAGTGGGAGTACAAGTGCTGACCTGGGTCAGTGCTACTCAAAGTGTGATTTGCAGATGGATGTAGGTCTAGAAATATTTGTTACCCGTGAAGAAATGAGTACAGAAACGGTAAGTAAGCATTTAAAAACTTTTATAGCAATTTGACATTGCAGCCTCATCCAAGTATATAATTCCCGTTATTTTATAAAGTATTGATCTGTGGCAGATTGAAAACAAAATTAAAACCTGGCCCTTTACCAGAGATAGTTTGAGAAGCAGTGACCTGATGGACTGTATTTGACCCCATTAGTTCCTATAAAATACTTTGGACTTGAAAAGCTTATGAACGCAGCCGAGGTCCTATACATGTTGGCATTTACGTGGACTTGTTGACTGAGCATGGGTGTTTGCCAGTTTTCCTCCTCTTGCTTGGCAGAAGGATTAAGGTAATAACTACTCAGAGATTGCCAGAAATGCCTTCCTGGACTTCTCTACCCATTTCTACTTTCCATTTATTCCATAAAGCCTTCACTAACATTGGCTTCTTCCAGTGGAGAGTCAGTGAGGCCAGCAAAGAGATGATGTCATAGAAGGGCCTGGAGGGTGATCAAAGAGAGGTGTGCAACGTCAGCTGTTGAATTGGCCTGGGTGGCCGCTGGGATCATACATGAAATCACCCATTCATTTGCCCATTGATGCATTCTTACTCCTTCATTCTGTCATTCAGCAACTCTTTGTGGAATGCCAACTATAAGCGTCAAAGTGCCAGGTCCTGGAGATATGATGGTAACCAAGGCAGACGCGTTCTCTGCTTTCATGAAACTGACAGTTTAGGAGGGGGACAAGTCTTAAAGCAATAATGTGTATGAGTGGTGATATAAATCCTGGTAGGTAGTCTGATAGAGAAGCATTGATTTCTCTGAGAATATTTAGCAGGGACCCTATCCTAGCTAGGGCATCTTGGAAGGCCTCTGAGGAAGTGACACGTCTGCCGGAGTGGCTGGACCATGATGAATGACTGGAGAGCAAAGGAAGTGACTAAGATGATCCTGGGGAGGTGGGCGAGGGACAGAAGGTGCAAGGCCTTGCAGGCTGCAGAAGGAGTTTGCACTTGATCCCAAGAACAGTAGGGAGCCTAATGGAATTACAAATATGGTTACGCCATGGTCTCTGCTCTCAAGAGACCATCAGCACAGTGGGGGAGAAAGATACCTAAACAACTACCTGTAATATAATGTGATCTGGGTTGTACAGAGGTGTACACACAAATGGGAAATAATGGGGTGAGGGGACCGAGATGCTTTAACAGGTGAAATTTGACCCTGTCATTCTCCTGCTTTAAACACTTCAGTGGTTGCCTGTTGTGGTTAGAATATAGATGAGATCTTTCTGTATCGCCCCACATGGTCTGGTTGCTCCCTCAATCCCCAGACTCTTCTGGGGGCACTGTCTTGCTTCCTCCACTTCTGACCGGCATCCTGACTGATCATTCTTTAAGTCCCCAGAAACCACACACTTTCTTCCTATAGAGTGGCTTTTATTTATTTATTTAATTAATTTTTTGGCTGTGTTGGGTCTTTGTTGCTGTGCGCGGGCTTTCTCTAGGTGCAGCAAGCGGGGGCTACTCTTTGTTGCGGTGCGCGGGCTTCTCATCGCACTGGCTTCTCTTGTTGCGGAGCATGGGCTCTAGGCACGCGGGCTTCAGTAGTTGTGGCACGCAGGCTCAGTAGTTATGGCTCGTGGGCTGTAGAGCGCAGGCTCAGTAGTTGCGGCGCATGGGCTTATTTGCTCCGCAGCATGTAGGATCTTCCTGGGCCAGTGCTCGAACCCGTGTCCCCTGCATTGGCAGGCGGATTCTTAACCTCTGAGCCACCAGGGAAGCCCTAGAGTGGCCTTTTGTTTGGAATGCAATCTCCCTAGGCCCCCACTGCACACCTGTCTGCTTCACTCATTCTCTAATTTTTCAGATCTCAACTTAAATATCCCTAGTTCCCCAGAGGACCTTGTACTTCTCCCTGCAGGTGCTTAGGACAAGTAGAATTCTTTGTTTGTATGATTTGTTGTTTAATGTCTGTCTCCCCTGATGCGGTAGGCATCCGATACATATTGAATGAATGAATGAATGAATGAATGCATAAGAAGACAGCTGGCCTGGCCTGGGAAGATAGAAGTGCTGGCATGAGAGAGTGGACATGGGGCATGGAGTTTGGGTCGAGGGTAGGGGAGTGGGCATGACTGGTCCCAGAGCACAGCTGTTCCTTCTCTGTTGGCTTTTCCTCTCTCCCAAGCATGTGTGAAATGAGCCACAACATGATGGGACTCTCTGAAAGGCCACTTTTGAGGGATTATGAGTGCCAATCCTTAGCTTTTCAGGGAAAGCAAGTATCCCAGGAGATAAACCGTGCCTAGTCCTATCTCTGTGAATTACAAGAAAACCCTTCAACCTTAAAGTTGCTCAGGACTACAGAGCTTCTGTTGGGGTGTCATTTAGCAGGTGATGAGCATGTTGGAAGGCTGGGGGCTGGGGCTGTGGTCAGCCACAGCTGAGCCCTCCCTCGTCATTCCCCTCTGCCCTGTGTGAGTCAGTCCCTGCTGGCCTTAAGGTTTTGGTTCAAGAACTAAGAGGCCCATGTCTGTAAAATTTTCTCTGTGAGTCATCTATTGCCGTGTAACAGCTTATCTCCAAATGTCGTGGCTTAAAATAGTGCATATCATTGACTATGTCTCATGGTTTCTGTCGGTCAGGAATTCAGAATACAGGGGGCATGACCTGTGTCTGATGCTCCAGGTTTGGGGCCTCAGGTGTGGGAGCAGGAGGGTTGAAGGCTGGGTGCTGGAATCATCTAAAGTCTCCTTCAGTTATGAATCTGGTGGGTGATGGTGTTGCTGGCCTGGGGACCTCACTGGGTCTGTGGGCCGAGACACCCACGTGTGGCTTCTTCATGTGCTTGGGCTTCCTCACAACATGGTGGCTGGATTCCAAGGGCAAGCATCTCAAGGGAGAGCCAGGTGGAAGCTGAATCCGTTTTAGAGCCTAATTCTCAAGTCACACAGCGTCACTTCTGCTACATTTTATTCGTTAGAAGAGAATCACTAAATCCTCCTCATGTTCAAGGGGAAGGAAATTAGACTCCACTTTTTATGGGCATATTTGAAAACTACCACATTCCCTTCAACAAAAGTCCAGAGAGTACCCTGGAATAGCGGTATATGTTCCAGTGTAAAATAATGACGTCCGGGAATTTGCTGGTGGTCCAGTGGTTAAGACTCCACGCTCTCACTGCTGAGGGCTCTGGTTTGATCCCTGGTCCCGCAGCCACGCGGCCGAAAGAAAAAAAGAATGACATCATAGCAAACATTTCATTTCTGAGATTCTCTAGGACCCTACCCTGGGCAATGTTTTGACAGCTCCCCACATCCCCCATCTCCCTTTAGGAAGAGGCACTAATTTCTGAGAAGCTTCTCTACCCCTGGTTAAATAAACATAGGACAGTCTGATTGTACTGTGTGTGTGTGTGTGTGTGTGTGTGTGTGTGTGTGTGTGTGTGTGTGTATGGTGGGGACCATCCACAGTTCACCTGAAACTCTGCAGACAGGCTACTCACTATCCTGGAACATTGGGAAGCTTCTCAAGGTTCAGTACACATTTCTGATATTTCAGAGCTGCCCAAAGACATAATAAAGAAAGAAATAAGCCACACTAATAGTGAAGAGTTACATTTAAGGGAAGGTTCTTCGACTGAGCTAGTTTAAATGTTAATTTTGTTACTCAGGAGGACGCTTTGGAACTCCCTGTCATTATCAAACAATTAAACTGTAGTTCCTTATTAATTTTTACTGCTTTCCTAGGGTAATTAGTGGCGCGTAATGTGAATTGCATCCCATTAATGAATAGATTTCTGAATGTGAG
Organism: Stenella coeruleoalba; assembly: GCF_951394435.1. Classification (NCBI taxonomy): domain Eukaryota; kingdom Metazoa; phylum Chordata; class Mammalia; order Artiodactyla; family Delphinidae; genus Stenella; species Stenella coeruleoalba. The sequence goes on from NC_137148.1 coordinate 136,740,673, forward strand.
TGGGCAGAACCTTTTATTTGGCTATCCAACTAGACAAGGCCCACAAAAGGAAGAAAGGTGGACCCTTGCCAGAATAGAGGGCCTCTGCATGTCTCCCTGAGTCCAGGGTGAAGCCCGGCAGTGCCCTTTATAAAATATGTAGTCATCAAGCTTCAGGAAGTATGATGGTCCTGGCGCCTTCCTTGAACTCAAAGTTGGCAGTCAGAAAAAGGATAGTTCTATTGGAACAAAGATTTGGAAACCAAAACCACGATATGGAGATTCCTGAAGTCTTAAAGGAAGACTCTCACTTGCGGATTCATCTTTTTGGTTTTGTTGAAAGTGCAGTTTATAAAGCACCTACTATAGGCCTGGTACTTTACCAGGCAACATGAGTATATTATTTAATTCTCCACACTCCTTCATGAGATCGCTATTATTATATCAATTTCATAGACAAGGAAAACTCATCTTGGGCTTAAAAACATGAGATCATATATTAAGTGACAGATCTTGGCCCTGAGGCCAAGTCCAGCTGAGTCTCAAGCCCCAATCCTCAACCACTGCATCACTGCCTGATGGTCGGGCCATATCTTTATTCATATCCTCTGTTGCATCACTCTGATTTATTTTAACATTTTTCTTGTTTGCAGATTCTATAACTAACAAAATTGAACACAAGTGTTAAAGGACCTTAGAGATGTAATGTGATCCCTTCATCGTTTTTTTTTTTTTCCCACTTCATCTTAGAAATGAGAAAATTGAGGCCCCGGGAGGAGAAGGGACTGTCGACTGAAAACAGATGCACAACCTAAAAGTTGAGAATTATGTTTTATTTAGTGGACTTTCTGAGGACCTCAAGCCCAGGACACAGCCTCTCAGATAGCTCTGAGGGACTGCTCCCAAGAGGTAAGGAAGGAGGTAGGATATATAAGGGTTTTTGCAACAAAGACCAGGTTGTTGGAACATTAAAAGATTACCGTTAATTAAAGAAAACCAGAGAGCTCAAGTTAATGAATTTAGCACTTTTCTACGTATGGGAAGATGCAAGAGTCTGGGCTCACTGAACTCATTCCTTTGCTATGCACCTCAGCTCTCTGGGGCCAGTGTCCTGTTCTTGCACATCCTGAGTCCCCTCAGGGTGCACAGTTGGGGATGGCGGCCATGGCTGAGGGCTTGGCAGTGGGCAACCTGGCAGCCCGGAAGCCATTTGTCACCATGCTGAGTTCCTGCAGGGCTCACCACGGGGGCGGCTGTGGTGGATTGATGGCTGAAACACCCTTTGTTTACTGACATGGCAGGACACTTTTTTCATCCACAGGACCACCTGACCCAGTGAGAGAGTAGTGAATCTGGTTCCATGTACATCCTAGAGGTGGTCCTGGCTGCCAGCGGTTCCCCTGATTCCTACTCTGTTTGCAGAATCCTCAGATTCTAACAGAGAGGCTGACCTCTGGCTTCCTGGGTGGGCTTCTCACCAGCAGTGTCACCTGCTCTGAGACTCTAGGTAAGTCACATTCCCTGTATGGGAAAACCATAGCCAGCTCTGTCTTGTCCCCTGGCAACCCAAATGTCACCAGCCTGAAAATACAAATTGTGTTGGCACAAGTCCCCACCTGCCTGGATGATAGCATTCACCCTCTCCTCGGTTGACCTGGGGGTAGGTGGGGGAAAACTGCTGAGACCACAGGAAGCAAAACTGCAGATAAGGGGGGACTACTGTATAGGAGAGCCTGGATCCTGATGGCTTGGTTGAGTTGCCCAACCAAGCCTAAGGGCGCCTTCCTCTGGGCTTCTCACTTAAAAACAATCAATGCAGAATGGTTTAAGACATTCTTAACCTCTTTATCAGTTATTTCCGGCTGAAAGCTAGCCTAATAGATAGTAGCATGTTGAGTGACGGGACACAGTCCCTGCCCCGACGGAGCGATGGAGCTTACACGCAATCGCTAGATGACAGAGATGCCGGGCAGGGAAGAGAGCGGAGTTGTCAGCTGGGGCAATGCCTGGGTACCAGCTCAGCCGTTCTCTTCTGCTTATCAAAGGAGAAGAACAGCATTCCTTGCTCACTGTGTCTCCGTTCAGTATAATTAAATTCCATCTCTATTTGCTTTTACTTTTAACTTCTAATTTCTCAGAGTAAATCTGAGCCAGGAAGAGCTGACCGAGGAAGCAGCTGCTCCTAGGAGCCTGGCCGGTCTGCAGGCGGCTGTGGTAGACTGCGAGCTCATTTAGAGAACACTTTTGGATCGATAATGATTTCAGTTCCACCAGAGGCAAGTGTTTGGAGCCAGTGACTCTGGAGGAGGAGTGATGCTTACATTCGGAGCGCCGGTGTCACGGGTAGAGGCTTTTTCCTTCTTGCCTACTCTGCGTGGGAGAAGTCATCTCTTTTTTGGCTGGAGGGTTGCTAGGTCAGTCAGTCCTGGCAATGGTTGATTCACAGTTCAGATTTTCTCTCGCAGGTGACAAGTTTTGCCAAGAGAGAGGCAGTGGAGGGTGGTGGTTAAGAGCTCCAGCTCTAAGAATCCAGACTCTACCTCTTTACAGGCCGTGTGACCTTGGGCAAGTTACTCAGCCTGGCTGAGCCTGGATTTCTTTATCAGTGCTCTGTGGATAATCACAGGAGACAAGGCTTCTGCTGGCCCTCAGCAGGCCTTGCATAGATCTTTCGAGGAGCATGGTCGCCAAAGGCTGGAATGGGGAGGGAGTGAATTTGTGGAATGCACAGAAATGAAAACATCCCCAGCAGCTGGGGGCGTAACATCAGTAAAGGCACAGAGGTCAAACAAAACAAAATAAAAACACAAAACAAAACCCAAAACACGTTGAGGGAGGGGTACCCAGGGCGTTACCAGGAGGTGTTGAGATGAACTCTGTCTCCCTGCCTAGATCTGGTACTGCCAAGGTCCTGCCCTGTGAGAAGCGCCTCCTGTTAAAAAAGGACTAAAACACTCCCCCAAACGTGACGTCCATAAACAAATACTTTTAATGATATTCAAAGTTTCTGTGTTTTTAATGGAAGAAATAGGCACCTTTATGCTGTAGGTAGACAAGTATTCTATTAAAATATTTTAGTAGGACAATTGTCAGTATGAATCAAGAGCCCTAAAAGTGATCACATCCTTTGACTTGGCAGTTCCACTTTCAGGAAATGATTAAAGGAACTAAGATTATGGTTGTGAGAAATTTAGTTCACATGCTTTTGGCACAGTGTTGTAAAAATAGAGAGGAACTGTCCAATAATTTCTTAAATTCTGGTGAATCTGTAAGTGGAATACCATGTTACCATTAAAAAATGTAGAACATTGCTTTTTAAAAAAATGTTATTGAAGTATAGTTGATTTAAAATGTTGTGTTAATTTCTGCTCTACAGCCGGGTGATTCAGTTATATATATATATATATACATTCTTTTTCATGTTCTTTTCCATCATGGTTTATCACAGCATATTGAATATAGTTCCTTGTGCTATACAGTAGGACCTTGTTGTTTATCCATCCTATATATAATAGTTTGCATCTGCTAATTCCAAACTCTCAATCCTTCCCTCCCCCAGCCCCCTCCCCCTTGGCAACAAGAAGTCTGTTTTCTATGTCTGAGTCTTTTTTTGTTTCGTAGATATGTTCATTTCTGTTGTATTTTAATTCCATCTGTAAGTGATATCATATGGTATTTGTCTTTCTCTTTCTGACTTACTTTGCTTAGTATGATAATCTCTAGTTGCATCCATGTCACTGCAAACGGCATTATTTCATTCTTTTTAATGGCTGAGTAATATTCCATTCTGTATATTTTTCACATCTTCTTTATCCATTCATCTATCGATGGACATTTAGGTTGTTTGCATGTCTTGGCTACTGTAAATAGTGCTGCTATGAACATAGGGGTACATGTATCTTTTCGAATTATAGTTTCTTCTGGGTATATGCCTAGGAGTGGGATTGCTGGATCATATGACATCTCTAATTTTGGTTTTTTGAGGAACCTCCATACTGTTTTCCATAGCAGCTGAACCAATTTACATTCCCACCTACAGTATAAGAGGGTTCACTTTTCTCCACACCATCTCCAGCATTTATTATTTGTAGATTTTCTGATGATGTTCATTCTGACTGGTGTGAGGTGATACCTCATTGTAATTTGGATTTGCATTTCTCTAATAATTAGTGATGATGAGCATCTTTTCATGTGCCTCTTGGCCATCTGTATGTCTTGTTTGGAGAAATGTCTATTTAGGTCTTCTGCCCACTTTTTGGTTGGGTTGTTTGCTTTTTTGTTACTGAATTGTGGGAGCTTTTTTTTTTGCGGTACGCGGGCCTCTCACTGTTGTGGCCTCTCCCGTTGCGGAGCACAGGCTCCAGACGTGCAGGCTCAGCGGCCATGGCTCACGGGCCCAGCCGCTCCGCGGCATGTGGGATCTTCCCAGACCGGGGCACGAACCCGTGTCCCCTGCATCGGCAGGCGGACTCTCAACCACTGCGCCACCAGGGAAGCCCCTGTGGGAGCATTTTGTATCTTTTGGAAATTAAGCCCTTGTCAGTTTCATAAAAAGTGTAGAACATTGTTGAAAGCCTGAGAAAAGGCTCAAGATGGATGCAGATGTGAAACATGAAGACTGGATTATACTTCTGAGGTTTAAACCTGCTTCTACCACTTCCTAGCTGTGTGGCATGGGACAAATTACACAACTTCTCTGTGTCTAGGATTTTTCATCTGAAATAGGGGTCAGAAATCATAGTTGCTTTATGGGTTTATTATAAGTGAGATAATGCTTGTAAAACTTAGGGCAGTGACAAGTACATGGTAAGTGCCTCATCTATTGTTAAGTGAAACTATGAGGACATATTTCAAAAAAAAAAAAGGAAGGGAAGCATATGTGCAAAAAAGAAAAAGAATTTACTTATCTATTCAATACATATTTATTGAGTACCTCCCATATGTCAGGCTCTGGAATACAGTGGTGAACAGAAGAAGCCCAAATATCTGCATTAGCAGGGTTTACCGATCCGAAAGGAAGTCATCCTAAGGATCGCTGGGGGTGCCTTTGCAAAATGCAGGTGCTGGGAACCCATCCATACCCAGAAATCTGGATTCTGCAGGCGTGCGGACATGCCCAGGAGTCTGATTTTGTGTATGCATGGGGAGATTCTGCTGCAGGCTTTGGGAGACTGTGCTGGTGGAGGTACCACCGAGCGATGGTTGGAGAGGGATGAGGAGGACTGGTTTTTTTCCTTGTATTTTGTAAAGTTTTAACAGTAAGTAAGAATATTTTTTTAAAAATTTTATACCTTTGTAAACGTTTTTTATATATAAATATTCGGCAGCTCTGCCCCTCCAGTCTGCCTTCCCCCACATCCAGCACAACCCTTATTTCTTCCCCAATAGCAGAAGCACATTGCATAGATTCCAGATTAGGAAAGCGCTCTGGGAATGGATAGTGGGGCTGTGATTCTCAGATACCTGCAATATCACAAAGGGAAGGTGGAAAATTTCTTGCCCAAATCATCTACTTTTACTTGAATCTGCTTCGGAGCAGGCTCTCTTATGCAAAAGCCCTCTTTAAAGATGCATTTCATTTGCTTTCTTTTTCCTGCAAATTCTCCTGACCTTGAGATTTCTCTGGTGGCTCTAGTAATTGGTGCTGTTTCCAGAGTCATTTGTATGGACACTGTGTAATGCGGAGGTAGGGGGAGAAATCTCCGCAGTCATCCTGTGCTTGTATCAGGTGAATTTATATTTTATGGGTTTTGGTCAGATTGATTTGTGTGAAACACCCTGGGGTGTTTGCAAATATGAAAGTTCTTGTAGTGCTGGTCGCTTGTTTGCATTTACAGGAAGAATATAAAGAAGAAAAAAAATTTGCTCTCTCTGTCGACAAACCCCATTGTCCCAGGAGCGTGGTAGAGAAGCAGATGAAGGGGTTCCAACAGGAGAGAAAATTAGAGGCAGGGAGATCAGAGATCAGGGTGAGAAGCTGCCAGTGAAGGCTCATCTGCCCCGGGAATTATTGACAGGTGTGGGCTGCATGTTTTTAAGTACTGGGTAGGTCTCACTAAAGAAACAGGTTAAGATAAACACAACTGCTATGATTAAAGGCTTTAAATCTCTGAATTCTTTTATAAGTGGGCTCCGTGGTCCTACCTTGAGTTCATTCAGCGAAACAATGTCCATTTGGGGCTGATCTTAGTAGTTACAGACACATAGAAGGAGTACCTGTCAGCTTGGTTATATAAATTGAAAAACATATCTTCCCCAACCCCAAACCAAACCAAACCAAACCAGAATAGCTAACTTCTTGTATCAGTTGGTTCTGATGCCTGAAATACTTTTAGTGTGGTTTCTTTTGGTAAAGGTAGGCACAGTAAGTATGTAGCATGCATACGGCTACTTCTTACTTCTGAGCTCATGACAGCCATCACTAATCAATTATAGTATTCTCTGCTGCTGAGGCCAGATGTCAGCACTAGTGCCTAATAATCTTACTTATAGTCTGGGCAGAACATTCTTTTGGGGTTGGTCTCAAGCATAGATAGGGTTGGTGTTTGACCTAACTAGTAGAAATTATAAGGCCTTCCCTACACCACCAACCTTACCCCATTTAGCAACTCCATTCCTAAATTTCTCATCGTGATAGCCATCCCCCCTTTTTAATTGAAGTATAGTTCATTTACAATGCTATGTTAGTTTCAGGTGTACAGCCAAGTGGTTCAGTTACATATATATATATATTCTTTTTCCTTATAGGTTATTACAAAATACTGAGTATATTTCCCTGTGCTATACAGTAGGTCCTTGTTGGTTATCTATTATATAGTAGTGTGTGTATGTTAATCCCAAATTCCTAATTTACCTCTCCTCTCTCTTTCCCCTTTGGTAACCGTAAGTTTGTTTTCCATGTCTGTGGGTCTGCTTCTGTTTTGTATATAAGTTTGTTTGTATCATTTTATTTTTTAGATTCCACAAATAAGCAATATTGTGTAATATTTGTCTTTGTCTGGCTTATTTCACTTAGTATGATAATCTCTAGGGCCATCTATGTTGCTGCAAATGGCATTATTTCATTCTTTTTTATGGCTGAGTAATATTCATTTTATATATATATATATATATATATATACCACTTCTTCTTTATCCATCATTTGTCGCTGAACATTTAGGTTGCTTCCAGGTTTGGGATAGCCATCCCTTTTGGATAAAGCACAATTGGCAAAGGCAAAGCATCTGCATTGCTTTTCTTACTGCAATGCCTCCGTGTTTTATCCTTGACAGGCACCAGTTATAAATCACAGCGCTCACAATGAGTTCAGGAGTCATCTTAGAATCTTTCTCAACACAGCTTCCCTTGCAGCTTCTACCAATAGATGAGATTTTGTATAAAGCAGGAAAGGTATTTGCCATCCATGGGTTTCTGGTAGTGAGGCGGCCAGGCGTCTGCTTGTGAATTTTCCCATCTGATTAGTGTCATGGGGGAATGGGGGGAAGGGAGGGAATAAGGGTAGGTGTAAACTCTTCAGTCTGGTGTTTAAGACCCTTTGTGGTTTGGCCTCACTTTCTATCTCTAATCAAAGAGCCTAGGTTTGCTCAGACAAGCATTCCCACTTGCTTCCATACTTCATGTTTTTTTCCTTTTTTGGGTCCTCTGTTCACTGTTTCCCCCATTTGGAACACCCTCCCTCCTGTCCATCCAATTCTTGCTGTTATTTAAGGCTTAGCTCATGGTCCATCTCTTTTTGCTAAGTCTTTTCTAAATACTAGCAATGCTTTCTTTGTGGTTTAAAGTCCCAGGACATTTACAATTCATTCTACTCACCTGGTATCAAACATCTTCCCCTGAAACATTTGTTTCCTTTTAATATCTATGTGTTTGAATTTTTTAGCCACTAGATAATAGACCTTGACAGCAGGGTCTGAGCCCTCATCTTCCATTGTGCTGAGTGTATATGTTGGGTAAGAACGATTTGTCTGTCCAGGGCTGGTGGAAAGAGGGGATGCTGGTGGAGGGTAAATGAGCCACACTTCATCTGCTCTGCATTCTGGTTTAAGTCCCTCTCTGTTTCCATTTGAGGCCTTTGAAATAGGATTCAAAACATAGACTAGGATGTCGGTGGGTTTTCCCACAGAAAGCTAATGCAGTATTGAGAGATGATAAAAGGGAGGATCTGGAGGGTGCAGAGCAGCGAACCGCCAACTCCAGGTAGTGGGGCGGAGCACTGAGGGAAGTTTCACTTCCCTTTGGTTCTTCCCGCCTTAGTAGGAAGTGATGACAATATCCAACATTCAAAATCATTTAATCTTCAGTCTTACCATTAGGGAGGAGTTGCATTTTATTAAAGCAACTATCTTCATTGTCATTCTGCCCCGCTCAGAATCCGGTGTCAGAGAAGTAGAGCTCATTTTGTATGTCTGAAATATTTCTTAGTAAGTTTTTAAAATAAATCTTCAGTGCTACATAAAAGTGATATAAAGTTCATCACATATAAATGCTTGCTTTCTGAGTGTTTTCTATATATTTCCAGATTATATGAGGATGTTTTATTCAAAATGATTCAAAATGATTTTCCTTCATTACAATATCAACATATTTGTATTTTTATTTTACTTAGATAACAGATACACAAGTTCATAAAAGTATTCAATGAAAAATTTGTACCAGTCACTGAGCATATAAATGATCATTCTTTTTAGGGTAGTAGATACTAAGGCAGAAGTTATTGAGAACCAAAAGTTCAGTGGAGAAGCTGAAACCCAAAGGGCATGGGACTTGGCTAATGCCCTGGCTTTGTTAATTCAACTTGAAAAAATTAGCCCCAATTTTCTTCCACATCCAGTTTCCATAGCTAGTTGGTAGCTTCCTTGATATCAGAGATCCAGCTTCTGTGATCTTTGACAAGCAATTAGACCAGTAAACCCCCCCGTCCTCATCCGTAACATGAAGAAGTTGGATGAGCTGTGGTTTACAAACTGTGCTCTGCGGGATCCTAGGGTTCCCTGGGGAGGGCAACAGGACAGCTCTCTACCAATCTCTCCCATTACAGCAGCTCTTTTTAATTACTGTTTTTCAGTGTTACAGTTAAGATTTGATTTGGAAAAAATGGACTGGATGATATCCAAGTTATTGTTCAGCTTTCAAAAATTCTATGTCCAGTCTTTACTCCTAAGGTCTAATTCAGTGAACAAAAAAGGGCTTAATTGGGGCTTCCCTGGTGGACCAGTGGTTGAGAATCTGCCTGCCAATGCAGGGGACACGGGTTCGAGCCCTGTTCTGGGAAGATCCCACCTGCCACGGAGCAACTAGGCCCGTGAGCCACAACCACTGAGACTGCGCGTCTGGAGCCTGTGCTCTGCAACAAGAGAGGCCGTGCACCGGCCCGCGCACCGCGATGAAGAGTGGCCCCCGCTCGCCGCAACTAGAGAAAGCCCTCGCACAGAAATGAAGACCCAACACAGCCACAAATAAATAAATTTTTTTTTTTTTTTTTAAAAGGGCTTAATAGGGCTTCCCTGGTGGCGCAGTGGTTGGGAGTCCGCCTGCCAATGCAGGGGACGCGGGTTCGTGCCGCGGTCCGGGAGGATCCCACATGCTACGGAGCGGCTGGGCCTGTGAGCCATGGCCTCTGGGCCTGCGCGTCCGGAGCCTGTGCTCCGCCGCGGGAGAGGCCGCAACAGCGAGAGGCCCGCGTACCGCAAAAAAAAAAAAAAAAAAGGGCTTAATACATTTTACTGGCTAAGAAAATAAAAGGAAACATTTTGTGAATAATGGCTGACATTGATGGGCTATCTATAATGTGCTAAATGCTTCATAATTATTATTTCATTTATCCCTCACCACAGCCCTGTGAGGCTTAATCCTTTTAGAGAAACATATTTTTAAGCAACTTGGATAGAGCATATTACTGGTAAGTGGAACTACACTGATATTTTAAAAGTATAAAGTAGTTATATTTGGGGTCCATGCTCAAAACCTTTGTGTACCATCGTAGTTTTCCCTTGAGTTCTCTCGTCCCCTTTATTCAAGAGTTCATAGCCCTCCTGAATCAAAGTTTTAAAGAATCTCAGGAAAAAAATGGAAAATCATTTCCCTAGATCTGGGCTCCTGAGGATGCTTTAATCATGCGACCCACGGGAGGCAGAGGACTAGATGAAATGACCCAGAGAGGTTAATTTCCAAGTTCCTCATTCTATGTTCTCATTCAGTGATGGCCAAGACGGCTGTTGCACGGAAGGCCATGTTTCTGAATTGACTTCTGTCTTCAGCATCCAGGGAACATGTGCCCTCTAATCACCTCCCCCCACCCTACCAACCCCCAAATGGGAATTATACACCCTCAGTGGTTCAAGATGTCCATTTTGGAGCTAGGTGGTGAGGCTAGGTTTAGGGCATTACATTTGAGTTCTTCTCCCTGTGGCACAGCTTTGACTAATGTTTCCAACATGTTCTCTGTAAGTAGCAGGAGACAATAAGGGAGCATCTGGGGTTTCCAGGAGCCTTGGAAAACAACTTTGCATAAGTCCTCTTAGGAATCAGTGTGATAATTTCTCGGGGGTTTATACCAGGAGTAAGATCCGTGAGTGGTAGGTAAGCTACACTGACCCTGGGGTAAGGTCGGGTGGGGTACACCGTGAGCACTCGTACAGTGCCCTCCAGAACGACCTTAGCTTTTCACTCCCGTGAAGATCCCATTCTCCCTTATCCTCACCGAAAGTCTGATGTGTCTACAGAGGTTTCTCACTGTCATTTTAATTTGCATTTGTCTGATTGCTAGGGGAGTTGAGCAGAGGATTATCTTTCTCTTCCATGAAACTGTGAGTTCCTCTAAGGCCATGCGATAATCGTGTGTATCCTTGGCCTCTGCTACCCAGTAGGACCTCCTTACTTACATGAGTGCCCGGCTCGTCCCTCAGCAGAGGCTTCAGGTGTTCCAAATACAAGCTTTTTCTTGAAATTTCTTTAAGTTGGAAGCATCTGTGTCTAGCTAGTGTCTGCCAGAACTGCAATCAGGATAATGACCAGAGTATTCATTTGTTTCTGTAAAATCAGAGAGCTAGTGAACTTCAAGGACACGAAGAGGAATGGTCGGCTAATGACAGGTTTCACTCAGTAAACTCTGATTTCCTCTCTTGTTTTTCCTCAGTGTGATACGTCATCTTGTCAGCTTGCGTGCCGCTCACTTTTGATCTGTTTGAAATGCTTGCCTGGGGCCATCCGTGGGAAATCGTCTAGTCTGACCCATCCTGTCCCCATCTCTACACCAGTGGTTTTGAGCACTTTGGGGTCATGTGTCCCATTGATACTATGATAAAAGTTACGGACCCATTCTCTGGAAAATTCACGTGTGCACAAAATTTTGCATGTAATCTCAGTGGACGTGACACCTAAAGACTTATGTGGCAATTGTTTGTGCACTCATTTATTCATTTACTTGCTCATTCACTTATTCACGCGTTCATTCATTTATTGTTAGTTAATGCTGTGATTTAGGTGCTGTGTTAGATATTGGAGACCCATGAACAACAGTCCCTACCCTCAAGGAGTTTATAGTCCAAGCGTACAGGTGGTAAATAAACCACCTGTGATGGTAAATTTTGTGTGTCAATTTGATGGGGTTAAGGGATGCCCAGATAGCTGGTGAAACATTATTTCTTGGTGTCTGTGAGGGTTTTTCTGGAAGAGATTAGCATTTGACTTGGTAGACTGAATAAAAATGCCCTCCCCTGCACCCCCCACCCCAATGCTGGTGGGCGTCATCCAATCTGTTGAGGGCCTGATGAGTACAAACAGAGGATGGAAGGGCAAGTTTGTTCTTTTTGCTTGGCTGAGACATCCATCTTTTCCTGCCCTCAGAAATCAGCATTCCTGGTTCTCAGGCCTTCAGACTTGGACTGAGAATTAACCCCTGGCTCCCCTGGTCCTCAGGCCTTTGGACTCAGACTGAATGACTCCACTGGCTTTCCTGGTTCTCCAGCTTGCTTTTTTTATTGTGGTAAAATATATACAACATAAAAGTCACCATTTTAACCATTTTTAAGCGTACAACTCAAGGACATTAAGTACATTTACAATGTTGTGCAACCATGCCACTATCTATTTCCAGAGCTTTTTCATCACCCCAAACAGAAAGTCCCTATTCCTCCCTCCCTTCTCCCCACCTCCTGGTAACCTTTGTTCTACTTTCTGCCTTTATGAATTTGCCTATTCTAGATACCTCATATAAGTAGAAGCCTACAATATTTGTCCTTTTGTGTTTGGCTTACTTCAGTTAGTGTAATGTTTTTGAGGTTCATCCATGTTGTAGCATGAATTCAGAATTTCATTCCTTTTTAAGGCTGAATAATATTCCATTGTATATATAGACCACATTTTGTTTACCAGTTCATCTCTTGTGGACACTTGGGTATTTCCACCTTTTGGCTATTGTGAATAATGCTGCTATGAACATTGATATACAAATATCTGTTTCAGTCCCTGCTTTTTTTTTTGCGGTAAGCAGGCCTCTCACTGCTGTGGCCTCTCCGGACGCGGAGCACAGGCTCCGGACGCGCAGGCCCAGTGGCCATGGCTCACAGCCCAGCCGCTCCGCAGTATGTGGGATCCCCCTGGACCAGGGCATGAACCTGCGTCCCCTGCATCGGCAGGTGGACTCCCAACCACTGTGCCACCAGGGAAGCCCTGAGTCCCTGCTTTTGATTCTTTTGGGTATATATCTAGGAGTGGATTGCTGGATCATATGGTAATTTTATATTTGACTTTTTTAGGCTATATATAATTTTCTCAGAAATTTTTGAAAGGATTTTCAAATTGTGCTTTGTAAATTACTTGGCTACTTATTTAGTTTATGATTGGTTATTTTAATTTTTATTCTATAAGATTATTATCCTTTTATTTTGGTAATCGTCTAGCACAGTGGTCCTCATATTTAAGCTTGTATCAGAGTCGCTTGAAGGGCTTGTGCAAACAGAGCATTCACTGAACTCCATTCCCAGGGTTTCTGATTCAGTAGGTCTGGGGTGAGGCCTAGGAGTCTTCATTTCTAGCAAGTTTTCAGACAAGGCTGATTTTGCTGTTCTGGGGGCCACATTTTGAGAACCACTGACAATGCATACTCAGGAATTCTTGAGGTAAAAATAGAACTTACCAGCTGTTTTCAAATGTAATAATTTTATGAATACTAAACCTAACAATTGCTGAAGCTGGCATGATATATTTTATAGACAAACACATTCGTTGCAACTTTGCAGTTTTATTTTTGTATTTTGTAATCAACATTCTTTTTTCAGGTCTTTAACATTTTTATAGGCCTCTCCCAAACTTATAGGCCTTAATTGTACCCAAAGTATTGATGGAGAGAATGGTTTTTCCTAACGCTTATAGATTTGCCTTATTAAAAAAAAAAGAAGACTGGTAATTATCCCATTGTGTAGATGCATCATAATTTAATCACACCCAATCAATAAACTATAAGTTGTTTGCATTGTTTTCCTTCTAAACAAAGCTACAGTGAACACCTCTCTATCCCAGGGGTTCACATTTCTGACTGCCTGTTAAAATCACCTTTTCTAATCAGTTTTCTATTCCTATCCTTGGGCCTCACTACCAGAGGTTCTGATTTTATTGGTCTGAGTTCATGCTGCCCAGGCATGAATAGTTTTTAAAAGGTCCTCAGGTGATTTTAATGTGTAGCCAGGGTCGAGGATCATTGTCCTACATGCAACTTTGACCACATGTGCTCTGTCTTGTCTGGGCCAGGACATTCCCTTGAGATCTGATGCTAACCCGGAAGAAGATTCATTGTTATTTTTGTAAGAAAGATGTTCAAATGATTGTCCCACAAGTGAAGACATGCTATGTTATTGCTGCATTGGCAGTGGGAACAACTGTCCTGCTGGTTCTCCTCTGCTCTAAAAACATGCACACTCCCAGCCTTTTCTGTCACGGATGCTTGTCTTGTAATTGCCAGGGAGGAGGGAAAAAGAGTGTTAAAAAGACAAGCTTCATTGCAGGAATCAGGATGGGAGTTCATTCCTTATCCTTAAGAGTCTCTGAATTTAGTTGTTTTCATTATTTAAATTCTAGCATTGAAGAAATCTTCAAGTGTAGAAACATTAGGACAGATTAATAAGTGAAAGGAAAACTACCTAAGTGTCTATTTTCTATTTAATGAAGAATAATGAGAATCAAGTCTAATCATCTTAATCAACAGCAGTGTTCAAGCGCAAATGTTACATTTTGGGTTGAAGATGAATGACTAGCAACAGATGCAGAGATTTTTGTCACTATTGTACGTACTTGGAGACAGACGTGACTCTGTAAACCAAGCCGAAAAAACAAAGGTGATGTTCAAAATATATAACAGCTGGTATGGCATGGGGCCTGGTGCTGCTTGGGACACAGTTCTGGTCTGTTTTGACCAAAACCAGCCCTCCAAAAGCATTTGATGTGGGGGTATTAAGAGTCCCCTGCTTTCACAAGCCTACCCCACTTGCCTGTCACATTGCCTGAGATTCCACCCCTCACCTGAGTAAAAATTTTATCTTTCTTGTGAGATCAATACAGATATCTTTTGGAGGAGAGTATGTGTATATATGTGAGAACTTCATTTCCTAATAGCTTTTTACCCTTGCTATTGATTATTTTATAACCTGAGCAGGTTCCCTGTTGGAAATGTTCCCTGGTGGACTGGACATAGGATATAGATCAGTGTTGGTGGGGAGAGAGAAAATTCAGGACTCTGGGCTTCTGCCTGGGAGGAAAGGCCTCCCTCGTGTAGTGACATCATTAAGGATGAGGTGGAATGGGAATGGGAAGAGGACTTGAAGATCAACGTGGCCTGTTTTTATCATTTTGCCAAGCAATTAACTTTAGCAGAGATGCCTAGATCTGGAAGGAACTGTAGAGATCATCTCTTCCACATGCCCCAATTTATATCTCAGGAAGCTGAGCCCAGAGAGGGAACGTGACTTGTTCAAGGCCACACAGTTGTTTAGTTTGGCAACGTGGGAAGAATTTTAGTGTCAGAACTGGCTTTAAGGTGGGACTCTTCTGCTGTCCTGGGAAATGGGGCATACATTTCAAAAAAGTGAAAACATGTGAAGGGATGAAGAAGTCCAGAGTATGCCCTTGTTACATAAAAATTATTTTGAGCTGAAGGCATTTGAGATCCTGAAATCCCTTATCTGCCTAAAAGCAGAGCATCTCAAAAGAACTCAGTTGTCATAAATCCCCTCCCTGGGAGCAACTCTCTAGTCTTCTTGGAGATGTAAAGCTGGCACCACACCAAAACAGACATCATTACAAAACTATCATGTCCCCCATTTATTCTAAGTGCCCTTTCTTCCCTCTCTTTCTAAAAAGTCATTTGTTTCCCAGAAGTGCCCTTCTCCCCCTTCCTTTCCCCTATTGAGATGGTATATAAGCCCCTTTGGGTCACATCTTTTTTATGAACTCCCATGATTAAATCTGATTTTTCTCTTGCTACTCTGTCTGTCTGAGTTTAATTTGCAGGCACGCAAAACAAAATGTAAGAGGTTAGAGAAAAAGTTTTTCTCCATGACACATGACTCATACAAAAGACAGTAAACATGTAAAGATTTTATTCAAAGAACATAGAGCTGGTTCCAAAAAATTTAAGAAACACATTTATGTAGTATGTTAGTCAAGGGAATGTGAAAATGAATTTGCTAAAAGATACAAAATTGGTTAATGTTCTACAGGGCAATGAAATTGTAACCTTTGGGACAGAAATCTACAAGTTAACATTATTTTCACAGTGTCTGTTCTCTAAACAAGTAGTGAATGGCAAAATCATACAAAGTCCTAATTAATAATCCTCGGATGAGTCTGTTAAACAATGATACTGAAAGGAGGTACGTTTACTATGGTAGTTTATTTCCAAGTTTTGGGTAAGTTTGGCTTAGTATGGGAATGTGATGAAAAAATGTCTGCAGTACTCCTCAGTTGTTACTGTTTAGCAGGAAAATGTGCTTTTGGAGTGTTCTGGGTCCTTGATTATGTGAGAGTCCATCCATCTATACATCTCCTATGCACATACTGCAAGAGGAGGTGATCCTAGGAAAGAGAAAGTCTCATTCCATCAATCCTCCCAGTATCAATCAGCCAAACTGCTGAGGGTTTGAAATCCCGGACCCAGGAGGGGCCTATTCTTTGCTAGAAGCCATAGTAAACAGATTTAGTTGTCAGTTTTGCCAAGAATGAATGGAAATAAGTGAAGATTTAAAGTTTTTGGAGCAGAAGGCCTGTTGAATTTGGGGGTAGGGGTTGGGCAATGACAGCTCTCCTCTGGTGTTTTGGGAGAGGAGAGCAGTGCCTGAAATTAATTTACTTCCTTTTCTCACCTCAGTGACAAAATATGTCCACACACCTTGGTGATTCTCCAAGTCCAGGACTTGGCCATGAGGTCTGGTCAGGGCTGAATCTGCCCCAGTCAAGGTTCTCTTGGGAGTGCCTGTTTCTTTTTGTTGTTGTTGTTTTTTGTTTGTTTTTCTTTTTGCGGTACGCGGGCCTCTCACTGCTGTGGCCACTCCCGTTGTGGAGCACAGGCTTCGGACGCGCAGGCTCAGCGGCCATGGCTCACGGGCCCAGCCGCTCTGCGGCATGTGGGATCTTCCCAGACCGGGACATGAACCTGTGTCCCCTGCATCGGCAGGCGGACTCTCAACCACTGCGCCACCAGGGAAGCCTTCTTTCTTCTTTTTTTTTTTTTTTAAATAAATTTATTTATTTATTGTTTTTGGCTGTGTTGGGTCTTCGTTGCTGCAGGCGGGCTTTCTCTAGTTGCGACAAGCAGGGGCTACTCTTCGTTGTGGTGCGCGGGCTTCTCATTGCGGTGGCTTCTCTTGTTGCAAAGCACGGGCTCCAGGCGTGCGGGCTTCAGTAGTTGTGACACGTGGGCTCAGTAGTTGTGGTTCATGGGATTAGTTGCTCTGCGGCATGTGGGATCTTCCCAGACCAGGGCTCGAACCCATGTGCCCCTGCATTGGCAGGCGGATTCTTAACCACTGTGCCACCAGGGGAGCCTGGGAGTGCCTATTTCTGAATTTACCTCTGTTTGCATTTCAAACACCTCTGTTATTTAGTTAAAAACTAGGGTGTTCCTTCTTCTTAGGCTGTCAATGACCCCACTGAAACAGTGTTTGGAAATACCACATATATTTGTATTTCTCAGCTCCTGCCTCTGAGCTGACCTCTGTGTCTACTCTCTCACATACCTGTAGAGGCAGGGCTGTCTTTGGCCATGTTGTGAAATGTTTGGGGAACACATTCCTCCTTGTGCCTTTGACAGCCCCCACCTCAGTTCTCATATCCTCTACACACCCCAACAGAATGGGTGATAAACACACTATTCATTCATACCAAGGCATAAATGACTGATAGCTTTTAATTTGTTAACTATCCCAGAGGTCTCATTTCTTAATATTGAAGTATAATTGGTTTACAGAGATCTCATTTTTAAGAACTTTATTATTGTTTTTTTTAATAAGAAAAGGTCTTGTTCATTATGAAAGGCTTAGGAAATACAGAAATGTATTAAGAAGAAAATTTAAATCACCTAGAATACCAGTATCTGGAGATAACAAATGTGGCTAACATTTTGCTATACTTGCTTCTGGATATACACATACTTAAAAACATTGAGATTATACTGTTTTATTAACTTTTGACTTGTGGTTGAAAGCAGTTCCAAGGGTGGAATTTCATGTATCAGTTAGCGGATTGCAACGATTTTTTTTTTTTGATCTGGGGAGGAAGTAAATGGGAGTGCAAGTGGGCAGTGGGAGCTGGTGGATACTCATGAACTAACACCCTAGAGGCACCTCTATCCAAGGAAACAATTTTCTGTCCACAGGTTGTGCTGGCAGAGGTGGTCTCTGAGACAGAGAAGATTTTTGGAGCTATTTACATTACTGTGTGTGCAGAGAGTAGGTGAACACTAGGCATTTTTTTCTCCTGTTTGCGAATGTATGTACTCTAGCCTTCCCTGACTTTCTACGTGGCACCATTGCCTACCTAGCTGTTCAAGCTAGGACTTGGTTCTCACTCCCCCTCCCTGCTTATATTTTGAAGGTTCTACACTTATTTCTTTATTTTTAATTTTTAAAGTTTACTTTTGGCTGCACTGGGTCTTTGTTGCTGTGCACGGGCTTTCTTTAGTTGTGGCGAGCGGGGGCTACTCTTCATTGCGGTGCGTGGGCTTCTCACTATGGTGAGTTCTCTTGTTGTGGAGCACGGGCTCTAGGCGTGCAGGCTTCAGTAGTTGTGGCACGTGGGCTCAGTAGTTGTGACACATGGGCTTAGTTGCTCCGCGGCATGTGGGATCTTCCCGGACCAGGGCTCGAACCCGTGTCCCCCGCATTGGCAGGAGGATTCTTAACCACTGCACCACCAGGGAAGTCCCTGAAGGTTCTCCCCTTAAAATATTTCCTGAATATAATCACTTTTTACTATCTTCACTGTTATCACCTTGATCTAAGTCTCCATCGTTTCTAACCTGAATGAGTCCAGTTAACGCTTGTGGAAATAAAGACCAACCCAGTGAGAACAGGCAAAGGCTATTTGTACAGAGCTTGCTGTAACAAAGGAGCCAGCCACCGTCACTTGTGTTTTGGCCGAGACTCAAAAGCAGGGAGAGGAATTGGAAAACTTCATAGTGGAGAAAAAGGAAGATTTCAGGTATGTCCCTATTGAAGGCTGTTATTGTGGGGAAGTTGTAGGTGGGCCAATAAGAGGTAGGACATCTTATGTGACTGGTGAAGGCTGCATATTTGGCTTTCTCTGGTTGGTCCTAAGTTGGAAGCTGCCAGTTATTAATCAAGTCCTGCCTGTTTTGGGCTGGTAGTTATAGGAGTTTGGCTTTATGGAATTTTTTCTAGAGATGGTGGTCTGACTTTGTACAAGTCTGACTTATAAATAATAAGTAGGCTGGCTTCCTGAGCTCCCTAGATAATGGGTCGGTTTCTAGGGCTGGTTGCAGACAGTAGGTTAGAGATCTATTTTTACATATGGTTTGGCCATTGTATATTCAGTCTGTCATGCTGCATTCAAAATTTAATGGTGTTTCTTTGGTGAACACTTGGAACCAACTTGATTGGGAAGTAACTACTATTACTGTCATCTCCATTTACCTAGAAAGAACCTGAGGGTCAGAGAGGTTAATTAACTTGCCCAAGATCACAAGGTAAGAAGAGCCTGGCTTTAAACCTTGGCAGTTTTCATTCCAGAAGTCACCACCTTAGACTACCTCCCTCAGCCACTTAGAGACTGGGGTCACCCTGTCCTTGCCAGTGTGTTAGATAAGGATTTAAAATGCAGCCTCTCCACCAGCAGAATTTGCATTTTGCCTCTGCTAATTCTCTCCCTGAGGAAGTCAGTCCATTCTGTATGACCTAACTCATCTTATATCTTCTCAGTGAGACTTGACTCCATTCATCCTGTTTTCCTTTTAAATAACCAATGGATTATAGCAGATAAAGGAGTGAAACTCTGAGAGGAAAATAGAAAGCCTTGGGACATCCCTGTATACACATTTAGGAGTCATACTGCCTAGGTTTGATTCTCAGCTCCCCCACTTAGTAGCTACAGACCTTGGGCTGATCTCTGAATTTATCTAAGCCTCAGTTTCCAAATCTGTAAATGGGGATGATGATAAAATACTACCTATCCTATGAAGCATAAAGATTTAAATAACAGACACAAAGCACTTGCATGATGCCAAGGCAGATGGTAAGTGCTCAATGTAAATTAAAACACAAATACCCTTAGAAGATTCTTTCCTATGGCCTTAACTAACGTAATATGGAAAGTGGGAATTTTGATTGTCAATAGTTTGGGCTGGAAAGGGAGGAGAGAAAAATCCTAGAGTACTCTTTTTCAAAAATTTTCGGGACTTCCCTGGAGGTCCAGTGGTTAAGAATCTGCCTTCTAATGCAGGGGACACAGGTTCAATCCCTGGTTGGGCAACTAAGATCCCACATGCTGTGGGGCAACTAAGCCCGCACGCAACAACTACTGAGTTCACACGCCTCAACTAGAGAGAAGCCTGTGCTCCGCAACGAAAGATCCCACGTGCCTCAATGAAGATCCCGTGTGCCACAACTAAGACCCGATGCAGCCAAAAAATAAAATAAAATAAATAAATATTAAAAAAAAATTGTCTGGGAAAAGTGAAGACTTTTCAAAAAAGTTGACCAAAAGTGGCATTCCCACCCATCCCCACGCACACACATGCTTCTCGCTCCCATACGCTATTCACTTTTGAGATCCTCCAATGATTACAGGGAAAAGACTGAATAAGATTTTATTTTTACTGATTGAATTGAATAATTGGTCTTTGTAAATCCAAGCAAATACACAGCACATTAAGAACTTCAAATCCTATTTTATTTGTCTTCTCTGGGTCACTGTACTTGAAATAAGTAGAAGCCAGATAAATAGGCATTCACTGGAGTAACAATTCAGAGACGCCTAGCCTTTTGTTTGTAGAAATAATCGCATATCAAGGGCCTTATCCTCTACTTGGGTACAAAGCACAAAAGAATAATGTAAATTTCCAGTTCAAAAGAGAAGCGATCCACACCCTCCAATCACAGTTTATTTTCTGTCTCGGTGGGATCTTCCCATCTAGGGGAGCTAGGGAATGTGGCACAAAGAGGGTAGAGAATTGGTTCAGTGGTGCTGCAGCGTCTGGAATCCCTGCATGGCCAGAGGGGAAGGTCTCTGGAGTCCTCCCCCGTAGCCATAGTGAGGCGGAGAGAACGTGGGTGCAGGTGCCGCAGAGTGAAGTGAGGTGGGAGCTGGTGGAAGTTCCTATCTGATTGCCTTTATTTTCAAATGATTTAGAGAAGCAAGGTCAAGTGCTGAAAATGGGGACGGGGACTCGAGGTTTGTAAAGAGAGGCAAAAGCAGGAATTGTCTGGGAGAGTGGAAGAGTGAATGGGCTAGCAACAGGACCCGCTTGAGGTTCAAGGTCACGACTTGACAGTGACCAGTCAGCCCCTTTCTCTAGCCGCTTTCAGCTCTCAGGGTACAGGGGCAGAGCAGGCAGAGACTTGGTTTTAACTGAGAAATATGTGGTTTAGCCAAGTGAGTCTGACAAAGTAAGAGGAGGCCAGGGGCCTGGGCAAGAGGGAACAAGGATAACAGTGGGTTGGGGAATCTGAGCCTCTGTTCACTGTCCCTCCCCCTCCCCCATGCTGTGTCCTCACTTGGAGGGTGGGATACTTGAAAGTGAAATTTTGGAGGGGTTTTAGTGATTGGTAGTGACATGGTTTAGTATCTGGGGTGAGACCATGGGGGTGATGGGTGAAGTGGGATAGAGACCAAGCTCATCAGAGGTGAGAAAATCAAGAAATCGAGTGAACAGGGTATTGGAAGGGTCAACAATGTAGATATTGGAATCACCAGTAATTAAGACAGATTTGTATTGGAGAGAGGGACAGTGAGCCAGGAGCTAAATATTCAAGGAATAAAAGGGGTGATGCTGGGAGCAGGATGGTAACAAGGAGGGGTGGTTAGTGGTGTCATCTGATAACATGAAATTCAGAGCTGCAGGGATATTACAGAGGAAGGAAGGACAATGGTCTGGAAGAGAGGACAAACGCTCCATCTCCAAGCCTCGTGGGTGGGAGAGAGTATAGTTCTTACTCGAGGGATCTTCGGGGAAAGTCACATTCTCAGAGCAGAGCCAGGATTCTCTTTAAAAGGTCCCTTTGGAAATTCAGCAAACAGATTAAGGGGGTAGAGAATAATACATAGTAACCCTAGAATAAAATGTGATACACATGCTGCTTTGATCGCTCAGAGAAGAGGCACGCGAGAGGATTATGGGTAGGAAGTGACAGGTGACCTGAGTTTTAGAGGATGGGTAGAAGTTCTCCAGGCAGATAAAGAGAAAGGAAAGAGAGAGAAGAGCAAGAATAAAGGCATGGTGGCATGGTTAGATTTGGGGAACTGAAAAGAGGCTGTTGAGAACAGAGGAGGAGGGATGCGGGGCTGCAGAGTCCGAGGCAGGGGTTCCATCATGAAGGGCCTTGAATGCCGTATTTGGAGGTTGAACTTTACTTGGAAGTGGTTATAAGCCATATGAGCAGGACAGTGACTGGATTTTTAAGTAGTATTGAATTCAGTAAAACAACCATTCTGTGATTTGCATTTGTTTTTTTCATGTATGTATCTATGAATACAGATCTCTTTCTATCTAATCCCAAATATGAAGAGGATTCCAGTTATTACAGCGCAGATTGTTGTCATCTGGATGCAACCAAATACTGAAGATTTAAGGCAGGGACCAGAGCACTAAGTGGCTTGGGGAGGGGCCTAAAGACCCCTAGGGGTTAGGAGTCTTGGCACAGACAAACCCTGAACTGGATTCTTAGCTTTTCACTTACCATTTTGTGGCCTAGACAAATTACTTAATTTCTCTGACTCTCCTTATTGGTAAAATGGGAATAATAGTCCTTACTTGAAGGTTCCTGTGTGGATTAAATGAGGTCATGCAGTAATGTACTCAGCAGAGTGACTGTCTCATGGTAAGTGAATATTAGCTGTTATTAGCTGTTTTTTTTTTTTTGCGGTACGCGGGCCTCTCACTGCTGTGGCCTCTCCCATTGTGGAGCACAGGCTCCGGACGCGCAGGCTCAGCGGCCACGGCTCACGGGCCCAGCCGCTCCGCGGCATGTGGGATCTTCCCGGACCGGGACACGAACCCATGTCCCCTGCATCGGCAGACGGACTCTCAACCACTGAGCCACCAGTGGAGCCCAGCTGTTATTTTATGGTGTATGAACTTCAAGCTCACACATGCGCCTACATTACTTCCTCTCTGGTTTGGCTGCACATTGCAATGACCTGGTCCTACTTTTTAAAAACAGGCATAACTTGTTTCCACCCCCAGGGATTATGATGGATTTGGTCAGGGGTACCGCCTGGGTGTTTTTATAAGCTCCCCAAGGTGATCTTAATGTGCGATGAGGTTGAATGCTGTTGGCTCTCAGAGGGCTGCACCCTGAACTGGCAGCATTAGCATCACCTGGGAATTAGTTAGAAAGGCAAAATTTCCCTGGTCTACTGAATCAGAAACTCTGGGGGTGAGTCAGCAATCTGTATTTTAACAAGCTCCTCATGCAGACTCAAGTTTCATAAGTACTGATCCAGGGCTAGCCGTTCAGGGTGGTCATTTCAGCTGTTGACATCACTTGCACCTGAACCAACAAGTCTCTCAGACCCTCCCCCTCCACTTCCTCTGCATTCCTCTGCTTGCTCTCCTTTTTTTTTTTTTTTTCTCCTTCAGAAGAGGATGGTTAGATTTAGGGCTGAGATTTCTTTTCTTTTGCTTATTTAATTTTGTATATTTTCTTTTTCTTCTTTCAGGTACGCTTCCATTCTCCCAACAAAATGTCGGTGCTGGCTACTGGGGGTATGGAGCAAATAAGGAAGACACGGTTCCTAATCCCATGGAACGCCCAGTTGTCGTATTGTGATTTATAATAAATGTGTACTTGGCCTTTGTCCCCACTTCTGGCACAGACCTGCGAAATTGGAAATTTCCCTTGGAATTTTCTGTGATGAGAGCGTTTAAAGGTGTCTTTTGTTGTGTTGATGGTACCTTCTGAACCACACCTGAGGATGGAGGCTGGTTGCCAGGAGAGCCCATCCTGTGATTATAAGTTTCAGTTCCACCCCCGACCTCGGGGCAGGGGAGAGGGGATGGCGAATGAGTTCAATCGCCAATGGCCAATGATTTAATCAGTCGTGCCTACGTCATGAAGCGGCCATAAAAGCCCGGAAGGACTGAGTTCAGAGAACTTCCGCGTTGGGGAACATGGAGGAGCCGGGAGAGTGTTGCACCTGGAGAGGGCATGGAAGCTCCGTGCTCTTTCCCCACATCTTGTCCTATGAATCTCTTCCTGCTGGTCGTTCCTGAGTTATCGCCTTTCATAATAAACTGGCAATCTGGTAAGTAAAATGTTTCTTTGAGTTCTATGAGCCACCCTAGCAAATTAATCGAACCTAAGCAGGGGTTTGTTGGAACCTCCAATTATCGCTGGTCCGTCAGAAAACCTGGGCTTTTGACTGGCGTCTGAAGCAGGGGTGGCGGGTGCAGGGGGCAGCCTTGTGGGGCTGAGCCCTTATCCTTGGGATCTGATGCTACCTCTGTAATATCAGAAGTGAGTTGAATTGTAGGGCACCCAGCTGGTGCTGGAGAATTGCTTGGTGTGGGAAAGAACCCGCCGCACATTGGAGTTGGAGTCAGAAACTTACGAGCATTAAAAAAAAATAAACCCTGGTGGGGCAGTGGTTGAGAGTCCGCCTGCCGATGCAGGGGACACGGGTTCGTGCCCCGGTCCGGGAAGATCCCACATGCCGCAGAGCGGCTGGGCCCATGAGCCATGGCCGCTGAGCCTGCGCGTCCGAAGCCTGTGCTCCGCAACGGGAGAGGCCGCAGCAGGGAGAGGCCCGCGTACCGCAAAAAAAAAAAATGTAGCCTACTGGGCCTGTCTTGGGCAGGGAGAAGGGTGATTTTAGTTCCTCAGCTTGGCTCTTTCATATCCTCCTCTTCCTGTGATCTTGTCCTCTCTCCCCTGCCTGTGTGAAAACCTATTCTCACGTTTGGATTTGACCTCAGTCATTTGTAATTTAGTTTGAGCTACTCTGAGAATAAGCCTTGTTTGCCTACCAGACTGCATACACCTGAGGAAAGGGGCTGTGTCTTTATTTCTCTGAATGCACACACTTCTGCAGTTCACAGTCCTGTAATAAGATGCCACTTGCACTTTTAAGTGCTGAACAGCACTGGCTTTGGCACCACAGATGAGGGTTTGTCTGCAGCCTGCTAGCTGTGTAAACTTGGGCAGCTCATGGCGCTTCTTAGCACTTCAGTTTGCCCATCTAAAATGGGCTTGATGATCGTTAACGTCATACAGTTGTGAAGACTGTGTAAGAACGCATGGAAAGTGCTTAGGTCAATACTCTACTGAGGATATTCACTGAGAGCGCTCAATGAATGGTACATGTTAATGATCATTATTAAATTTCACTTCCTGCTGGGAAAGGATAGGTTTCATCCAGAGCAATATGGTAAAATGCCTGTCAGACTCCAGTGAGCTGTTGGGAAACTTTTGGACAGAGTCTCTTTTCCCTGAGGTACAATTTCTACTCTGACAGCCCCCTTTCCAGGCAGCCCAGAAATGTCACCGCCACCAATGTCTCCAGAAACCCCTCTTACTGAGCCCTTCATACTGTTTCCTGTGGTCTCACCAATGCTGGTGCTGAAGCGCCTAGAGCAAGTCCTAAATCTTCTCTTCAGGAAGTTAATACCTTGCAGAAGCCTGAAGCCTATTTTATTTTATTATTTATTTATTTATTTTAAAATAAATTTATTTATTTATTTATTTTTGGCTGAGTTGGGTCTTTGTTGCTGCGCGTGGGCTTTTCTAGTTGCGGCAAACAGGGGCTACCCTTCGTTGTGGTGTGCAGGCTTCTTGTTGTGGTGGCTTCTCTTGTTGCGGAGCATGGGCTCTAGAGCACGGGCTTCAGTAGTTGCTGCACGTGGGCTCTAGAGCACAGGCTCAGTAGTTGTGGTGCATGGGCTTAGTTGCTCTGTGGCATGTGGGATCTTCCCGGACCAGGGCTCGAACCTGTGTCCTCTGCCTTGGCAGACGGATTCTTAACCACTGCGCCATCAGGGAAACCCCTTGAGCCTATTTTAATTGAATTATTTCATTCAGTGTCAGGCTTAAAGAGCACCCCTACAGGGTCTCAGCTCTGAATGAATGCATTAAAAAATCAAATACTGTAGATGATGGCATAATCCTCGAGGCAGTTATAAATAGAATCTCCTCTGGTGCCGTTTCATTTCCCTGCATTAGTTAATAAACACATTTTTATAGCGTCTGCTTTTCATTTTCGTCCCCTAAAGTTCTTTAGTTGCCTTAGTAAGAAAGAGAACAAAACTCAGAATAAAACAAGATATTGGGGAAGAATTTACCATCTTAATTTTCGGGGCTGGAAGGGATTTTCAACATTACCTGGTCTAACCCTTCATAATTTACCTGGCATGAGGCAGAGGTCTAGAGAAGGAGATAGCTTAGCTAGGGTCACAGAACTTCACCTCCAATGAACTTAGCTGGAAAAGACACAATCTTTGTTCTGGACGAGTATTGGGAGCCACAGTGAAACATGGTGTAGGAGAATGAGCAGACCAGGGCCATGATTAAGGGGGGCGCTTTGGCCTCAGACTACCAGGGATTGAATCTTTGTCCACTTCATGCTGTCTGCCTTTGGGTAAGTGATTTAACATTGCTGGGGCTTAAGCTTCCTTACCTCCAAATAGGGATAATAATCGTACCTACCTCAGAGTGCTGTTGAGTCAGACAACAGTTCACTAAAAAGCTTAGAACTGTACCTGGCACATAGTAAGTGCTCAATACATTTTAGTTGTTATTGTTAGTAAATAATTTTTTTAAAAGCTCTCATTGGGATGGTAATGGGCAGGCCCTGCATCTTTAGCACTTTATGGTAGTGGCTGTGGGCTCCCCATAAGGATTGAATTCCTTATTTCCTCCAGTAGGAGGAAAGTCCCAGAGGTCCTTAATCCAAGGGCAGGCTTCTTTGCTAATGAGAGTATGTAGAAGAAGGGCAGGTGTTAAGGGGTCAGCTCCATCAGAGAGGGCTGAAAATGATGCTGTCTGATCCTTTGAGAAGATCAAATACAAAGTGGATTTTAAGTGCTTAAAAAATGTGGGAGCTCAGTGAAAGGGAGGTGTTAGTAACAATAGTAAAACTAATGTTACCAAGTACATTAACAGCCATTATCTCATTTGATTCTTAATTATATATGAATATATAATCTATAGATATTATGTAGTAAGCCATCAACTCTCTTGAATAAACAGATGAGTAGTTGGATAGGCATTATTGTCCCTTTTTTTCTTTTTTTTTTTTTGCGGTACGCGGGCCTCTCACTGCCATGGCCTCTCCCGCTGCGGAGCACAGGCTCCGGACGCGCAGGCTCAGTGGCCATGGCTCACGGGCCCAGCTGCTCCGCGGCATGTGGGATCTTCCTGGACCGGAGCACGAACCCATGTCCCCTGCATCGGCAGGCGGACTCTCAACCACTGCGCCACTAGGGAAGCCCTATTGTCCCATTTGAATGAGGAAATAGGGATGCAGTCTTTGCTATGTAACAGACCACCGCAAAGATTAGTAGCTGAAAGCAACAGCGACTCCTTTCTTTTTCTGTATGTTTATCTTTTATTTATTTATTTTTTCTTATTGGTCATCCATTTAATACACATCAGTGTATACATGTCAATCCCAAGCTCCCAATTCATCACACCCCCACCCCCACCGCTTTTCCCCCTTGGTGTCCATACGTTTGTCCTCTACATCTGTGTCTCAACTTCTATCCTGCAAACCGGTTCATCTGTACCATTTTCTAGGTTCCACATACACGCGTTAATATACGATATTTGTTTTTCTCTTTCTGACTTACTTCACTCTGTATGACAGTCTCTAGGTCCATTATGTCTCTACAAATGACCCAATTTCGTTCCTTTTTTATGGCTGAGTAATATTCCATTGTATATATGTACCACATCTTCTTTATCCATTCGTCTGTCGATGGGCATTTAGGTTGCTTCCATGACCTGGCTATTGTAAATAGTGCTGCAGTGAACATTAGGGTGCATGTGTCTTTTTGAATTATGGTTTTCTCTGGGTATATACCCAGTAGTGGGATTGCTGGGTCATATGGTAGTTCTATTTTTAGTTTTTTAAGGAACCTCCATACTGTTCTCCATAGTGGCTGTACCAATTTACATTCCCACCAACAGTGCAAGAGGTTTCCCCTTTCTTCACACTGTCTCCAGCATTTATTGCTTGTAGATTTTTTGATGATGACCATTCTGACTGGTATGTGGTGATACCTCATTGTAGTTTTCATTTGCATTTCTCTAATGATTAGTGATGTTGAGCATCCTTTCATGTGTTTGTTGGCAATCTGTATATCTTCTTTGGAGAAATGTCTCTTTAGGTCTTTTGCCCATTTTTGGATTGGGTTGTTTGTTTTTCTGATATTGACCTGCATGAGCTGTTTATATATTTTGGAGATTAATCTTTTGTCTGATGATTCATTTGCAAGTATTTTCTCCCATTCTGAGGGTTGTCTTTTGGTCTTGTTTATGGTTTCCTTTGCTGTGCAAAAGCATTTAAGTTTCATTAGGTCCCATTATTTTATTTTTTTACTTTTTATTTTTTTGCGGTACACGGGCTTCTCACTGTTGTGGCCTCTCCTGTTGCAGAGCACAGGCTCCGGACACGCAGGCTCAGTGGCCATGGCTCACAGGCCTAGGCGCTCCATGGCATGTGGGATCTTCCCGGACTGGGGCACGAACCTGCGTCCCCTGCCTCGGCAGGCGGACTCTTAACCACTGCGCCACCAGGGAAGCCCCCATTTGTTTATTTTTGTTTTTATTTTCATTACTCTAGGAGGTGGATCAAAAAAGATCTTGCTCTGATTTATGTCAAAGAGTGTTCTTCCTATGTTTTCCTCTAAGAGTTTGATAGTGACCGGTCTTACATTTAGTTCTCTAATCCATTTTGAGTTATTTCTGTGTATGGTGGTAGGGAGTGTTCTAATTTCATTCTTTGACATGTGGCTGTCCAGTTTTTCCAGCACCACTTACTGAAGAGACTGTCTTTTCTCCATTTTATATCCTTGCCTCCTTTGTCATAGATTAGTTGACCATAGGTGCGTGGGTTTATCTCTGGGTTTTCTATTCTGTTCCATTGATCTATGTTTCTGTTTTTGTGCCAGTACCATATTGTCTTCATTACTGTAGGTTTCTAGTATAGTCTGAAGTCAGGGAGTCTGATTCCTCCAGCTCCATTTTTTTCCCTCAAGACTGCTTTGGCTATTCGGGGTCTTTTGTGTCTCCATACAAATTTTAAGATTTTTTGTCCTAGTTCCGTAAAAAATGCCATTGGTAATTTGATGGGGATTGCATTGAATCTGTAGATTGCTTTGGGTAGTATAGTCATTTTCACAATATTGATTCTTCCAATCCAGGAACATGGTATAACTCTGCATCTGTTGGTATCATCTTTAATTTCTTTCATCAGTGTATTATAGTTTTCTGCATGCAGGTCTTCTGTCTTCCTAAGTACGTTTATTCCTAGTTATTTTATTATTTTTGTTGCAATGGTAAAGGGGAGTGTTTCCTTAATTTCTCTTTCAGATTTTTCATCATTAGTGTATAGGAATGCAAGAGATTTCTGTGCATTAATTTTTCTTTCTTTTTTTTTTTTTTTTTTTTTTTTTTTTTTTTTTTTTTTTGCTGTACGTGGGCCTCTCACTGCAGTGGCCTCTCCCCTTGCGGAGCACAGGCTCCAGACATGCAGGCTCCGCAGTCATGGCTCACGGGCCCAGCCACTCCGTGGCATGTGGGATCCTCCCGGACCAGGGCACGAACCCGTGTCCCCTGCATCAGCAGGCGGACTCTCAACCACTGCCCCACCAGGGAAGCCCTCTGTGCATTAATTTTGTATCCTGCCACTTTACCAAATTCATTGATTAGCTCTAGTAGTTTTCTTGTGGCATTTTTAGGATTCTTTATGTATAGTATCATGTCATCTGCAAACAGTGGCAGTTTTACTTCTTCTTTTCCAATTTGTATTCCTTTTATTTCTTTTTCTTCTCTGATTGCCGTGGCTAGGACTTCCAAAACTATGTTGAATAATAGTGGAATTGTCTTGTTCCTGATCTTAGAGGAAATGCTTTCAGTTTTTCACCAGTGAGAATGATGTTTGCTGTGGGTTTGTCATATATGGCCTTTATTATGTTGAGGTAGTTTCCCTCTGTTCCCACTTTGTGGAGAGTTTTTATCATAAATCGGTGTTGAATTTTGTCAGAAGCTTTTTCTGCATCTATTGAGATGAGCATATGGTTTTTATTCTTCAATATGTTAATGTGGTGTATCACATTGGTTGATTTGTGTATACTGAAGAATCCTTGCATCCCTGGGATAAATCCCACTTGATCATGGTGTATGACCCTTTTAATGTGTTGTTGGATTCTGTTTCCTAGTATTTTGTTGAGGATTTTTGCATCTATATTCATCAGTGATATTGGTTTGTAATTTTCTTTTTTTGTAATATCTTTGTCTGGTTTTGGTATCAGGGTGATGGTGGCCTCATAGAATGAGTTTGGGAGTGTTCCTTCCTCTGCAATTTTTTGGAAGAGTTTGAGAAGGATAGGTGTTATCTCTTCTCTAAATGTTTGATGGAATTCACCTGTGAAGCCATCTGGTCCTGTACTTTTGTTTGTTGGAAGATTTTCAATCACAGTTTCAATTTCATTACTTGTGAGTGGTCTGTTCATATTTTCTATTTCTTCCTGGTTCAGTCTTGGAAGGTTATACCTTTTTAAGAATTTGTCCATTTCTTCCAGGTTGTCCATTTTGTTGGCATAGAGTTGCTTGTAGCAGTCTCTTAGGATGCTTTGTATTTCTGCAGTGTCTGTTGTAAGTTCTCCTTTTTCATTTTTAATTTTATTGGTTTGGGTCCTCTTCCTCTCCCTCTTGATGGGCCTGGCTAATGGTTTATCAATTTCGTTTATCTTCTCAAAGAACCAGCTTTTAGTTTCATTGATGTTTGCTATTGTTTTCGTTGTTTCTGTTTCATTTATTTCTGCTCTGATTTTTATGATTTCTTTCCTTCTGCTAAGTTTGGGTTTTGTTTGTTCTTCTTTCCCTAGTTCCTTTAGGTGTAACGTTAGATTGTTTATTTGAGATTTTTCTTGTTTCTTGAGGTAGGCTTGCATAGCTATAAACTTCCCTCTTAGAAGTGTTTTGCTGCATCCCCTGGGTTTTGGATCGTCATGTTTTCATTTTCATTTGTCTGTAGGTATTTTTTGATTTCCTCTTTGATTTCTTCAGTGATCGCTTGGATATTTAGTAATGTATTGTTTAGTCTCTATGTGTTTTTGTTTTTTACTTTTTTTCCCCTGTAATTGATTTCTAATCTCATGGCGTTGTGGTCAGAAAAGATGCTAGATATGATTTCAGTTTTCTTAAATTTACTGAGGCTTGATTTGTGACCCAAGATGTGATCTATCCCGGAGAATGTTCCTTGCACACTTGAGAAGAAAGCATAATCTGTTTTTGGATGGAATGTCCTATAAATATCAATTAAATCTATCTCGTCTATTGTGACATTTAAAGCTTGTGTTTCTTTATTAATTTTCTGTCTGGATGATCTGTCCATTGGTGTAGGTGAGGTGTTAAAGTCCCCCACTATTATTGAGTAGTCGATTTCCTCTTTTAGAGCTGTTAGCAGTTGTGTTATGTATTGCAGTGCTCCTATGTTGCGTGCATATATATTTATAATTGTTATGTCTTCTTCTTGGATTGATCCCTTGATCATTACATAGTGTCCTTCCTTGTCTCTTATAATATTCTTTAAAGTCTATTTTATCTGATATGAGTATTGCTACTGCAGCTTTCTTTTGATTTCCATTTGCATGGAATATCTTTCTCCATCCCCTCACTTTCAGTCTGTATGTGTCCCTAGGTCTGAATTGGGTCTCTTTTAGACAGCATATATATGGGTCTTGTTTTTGTATCCATTCAGCAAGCCTGTGTTTTGGTTGGAGCGTTTAATCCATTCATGTTTAAGGTAATTATTAATATGTATGTTCTTATTACCATTTTCTTAATTTTTGGCAGTTTGTTTTTGTAGGTCCTTTTCTTCTCTTGTGTTTCCCAGTTAGAGAAGTTCCTTTAGCATTTGTTGTGGAGCTGGTTTGGTGGTGCTGAATTCTCTTACCTTTTGCTTGTCTGTAAAGCTTTTGATTTTTCTATCGAGTCTGAATGAGATCCTTGTTGGGTAGAGTAATCTTGGTTGTAGTTTCTTCCCTTTCATCACTTTAAGTATATCATGCCACTCTCTTCTGGCTTGTAGAGTTTCTGCTGAGAAAGGAGCTGTTAACCTTATGGGAGTTCCCTTCTATGTTATTTGTCTTTTTTCCTTTGGTGCTTTCAATAATTTTTTTTTTGTCTTTAATCTTTGTAAAGTTGATTACTATGTGTCTCAGTATGTTTCTCCTTGGGTTTATCCTGCCTGGGACTCTGTGTGCTTCCTGGAGTTGGGTGGCTATTTCCTTTCCCATGTTAGGGAAGTTTTCGACTATAATCTCTTCAAATATTTTCTCAGGGCCTTTCTCTTCTCCTTCTGGGACCCCTATAATTGAATGTTGTTGCATTTAGTGTTGTTCCAGAGGTCTCTTAGGCTGTCTTCATTTCTTTTCATTCTTTTTTCTTTATTCTGTTCAGCGGCAGTGAATTCCACCATTCTGTCTTCCAGGTCACTTTTCCGTTCTTCTGCCTCAGTTATTCTGCTAGTGATTCCTTCTAGTTTATTTTTCACTTTAGTTATTGTATTGTTCATCTCTGTTTGTTTGTTCTTTAATTCTTCTAGGTCTGTGTTAAACATGTCTTGCATCTTCTTGAATTTTGCCTCCATTCTTTTTCCGAAGTCCTGGATCATCTTCACTATCATTATTTTGAATTTGTTTTCTGGAAGATTGCCTATCTCCATGTCATTTAGTTGTTTTTCTGGGGTTTTATCTTGTTCCTTCCTCTAGTACATAGCCCTCTGCCTTTTCATCTTGCCTATATTTCTGTGAATGTGGTTTTTGTTCCACAGGCTTCAGGATTGTAGTTCTTCTTGCTTCTGCTGTCTGCCCTCTGGTGGATGAGGCTATCTAAGAGGCTTGTGGAAGTTTCCTGATGGGAGGGACTGGTGGTGGGTAGAGCTGGCTGTTGCTCTGGTGGACAGAGGTCAGTAAAAGTTTAATCCACTTGTCTGCTGCTGGGTGGGGCTGGGTTCCCTCCCTTTTGGTTGTTTGGCCTGAGGTGACCCAGCACTGGAGCCTATCCGGGCTCTTTGGTGGGACTAATGGCGGACTCTGGGAGGGCTCACGCCAAGGAGTACTTCCCAGAACTTCTGCTGCCAGTGTCCGTGTCCCTTGGTGAGCCACAGCTGCCCCCGCCTCTGCAGGAGACCCTCCAACACTAGCAGGTAGGTCTGGTTCACTCTCCTGTGGAGTCACTGCTCCTTCCTTTGGTCCCGATGCACACACTAGTTTGTGTGTGCCCTCCAAGAGTGGAGTCTCTGTTTCCCCCAGTCCTGCTGAAGTCCTCCAATCAAATTCTGCTAGCTTTCAAAGTCTGATTCTCTAGGAATTCCTCCTCCTGTTGCCACACCCCCAAGTTGGGAAGCATGATGTGTGGGTCAGAACCTTCACTCCAGTGGGTGGAGTTCTGTGGTATAAGTGTTCTCCAGTTTGAGAGTCACCCACCCAGCAGTTATGGGATTTGATTTTATTGTGATAGCACCCCTCCTTCCATCTCATTGTGGTTTCTCCTTTGTCTTTGCACGTGGGATATCTTTTTTGGTGAGTTCCAGTGTCTTCCCGTCGATGATTGTTCAGCAGTTAGTTTTGATTCTGGTGTTCTCAAAAGAGGGAGTGAGAGCATGTCCTTCTACTCCGCCATCTTGAATCAATCTCTCAACAACTCCTTTTTTCAATTTAATTTTATTGAAGTATAGTTGATTTACAATGTTCTGTTAGTTTCTGGTGTACAGCCAAGTGATCCAGTTATACGTATATATGTATTCTTTTTCATATTCTTTCACTTTTTGTTTTATAACAAGATATTGAATATAGTTCCCTATGCTATACAGTAGGATCTTGTTGTTTATCCATTTTATATATAATAGTTTGCATCTGCTAATTCCAAACTTCTAATCTGTCCCTCCGTCAACCCCCTCCCCTTTGGCAACCACAAATCTGTTCTCTATGTGTGTGAATCTGTTTCTGTTTCATAGATAAGTTCATTTGTAACAATGACTCCTTCTTCATTCTTCTGTAGGTTGGCAGGGTGGCTTCTCTGCTGGTTTTGCCCAGACTCAAAATGCTGGAGGGTCCATTGGGTTGAGGGTCCAAGAGAGCCTCAGTGGTATATTTGGCAGTTGATGTTAGATGTGGGCTATGATGCCTTGCTTCTCCCCACGTTGCTTCCCCTCCTGCATAGACTAGATTAGCTTCCTTACATGGTGGTCTCAGGGAAGCATTCCAAGATGGTGGAGACAGAAGCTGCAAGGCTGTTGCTTCCACCATATTCTATTTGTCAAAGCAAGTCTCAAGACCAGCACAGATCCTAAGCCTGGAGAAACTCCCTCTGTCGATGAAAGAAGCTGTAAGGAATATGTAGTTATATTTAATTACTAGGAGATAGCAGATTTCATCTTTCATTAGCATTTGGCCAGGGTCCCAGAGCCTATACGAGTCAGGGTCATGGCTTGAACTTGGGTTCTGTGACTCCAGGGCTCGTGGCGTTTCTTCTACAGCACAACCGCCTTTGCTGCAAGAGGAAATGCAGCTCAGGGATGAGGCAAAGATTTTCTGCCCTTAGACGTTTTAGGGCACTGGGCACCTGCTGTGTCTGTTGAAAAATGTCATAATCTGGAAACATTGTGGTTTGGACATAACATAGTTCTTTATTTGTACACAAAAATACCCATAATATGTTTACATGGTATAATTCAGTGTAGGCTCTTTAAAATGAGAACCTGACAGAATGGCTTGCTGTTCCAGGAGAAGTAATGTGCGTGTGTGTGGCTTGACTTAAGAGAGATTTGTTTAGGTTTCATCCTCTCAGTTATTCACAGAAATCTAGGCCTAGGAAAATAAGCTCTTTAAAAATGGTGAGGTTTGTGTAATGGTCACATGGTTCCCAAGCATTTGGCTAAAGCTTGAGAAGATGAAACAAGGGTGACTGAAAACAAAAAAGAGATTAAATTTCAAGCCAACAGGGGCTCCTTTAAAGCCTTAGAAAAGAACAGAGCAGTCTGTTGAATAGAAAACCTATAGAAGAATCTGCCCCAATAGATTCCCAAACAGAAATGATCTGTTTTGAGTAGTAGAAGAAAGTGTTTCACAGAATAGTTCGATTTTTTTTTTTCTTCTTCAGCGCTTGGGTTGGCGACCTTTATAACTGTACTGTCGCCTGCAAAATGTACTTAATGTTACTCAAAATGGTTTCTTAGAAGAGAATGCAGTAAAGTATAAATATTTGGTCTCCCATTCCTGCCTGCTAAGGGGGAGGAGATTGCTGCTCAGCGGCCTGCTTCTGCAGTGCTGGCTGGGGCAGCAGACAGAAGAAAGTGCCAGGAGGTGGGCAGCTTTGCAGGAGGAAGGGACCCAAGCCACCAGGGAGAAAGGACCCTGGATGGGATGCTGCTGAGAAGCTCTGAAGGAGGAGAAGGACAGCAGTGCACAGGGCACCTTTGAGGAGAAGGAGGTGTGCTTGTGAATCACCTGGGAGGAGTTTTAGGAAATTCAATCTTGTTCTGTAGCGCGGGGCGCAATTTCCCGTTTGTGCTTCAAGATACCTTCCCTAAAGTCTTCGCTGCTTCTTGAGACTTTTGGGGTCCAGTATGTGTTTATTTTGAATATGACCCCACATGGAGAAGCAGGAGCTAGAAGACCTAGTTTCATTTGAGTTATGCTAATTTTCTCCTAATCTTATTTTCTAGGCATTTTCACCTTTCCAACCATGAATTTTTTTCCATTGGTGGGGGGTTTACCAACCCTGCAGGTTTTTTTTTTTTTTTCTTTCCTAATTTTGTTGTTGGTTTTCGCTAGTGGTGAGTTCTGATGTCTGTCTACAAGGCTCTCACTGAAAAGTGCTCCCTGGGCCAATAGTGAGAGTTCAAGATATTGCTGATGCAACAGCAGGCTTTTTCAGGGCCCAGCGCAGGCTGCTGTGAGCTGCTCATCTGAGCACTGGCCTGCTTTCCCTAGCACAATTTTGCAAGTAATTTAGCAACTATGATGCTGCCCCAGGGCCACGCTGGCATTGGAGCCAGGAGGCATTCAAGTCATGCCGTTTGTATTCCTTGGTGTTTCCAGACAAGCTTTGTTACTCATATGAGAATCAGTTGTCATTGTGTTCCATTTCCCACTTCCGGCCCTTTCATGTTCCTTTTGTGACTGTGGGAGAGGGCATCTGAGTAGAGGGATATTTGGATTAAGATGAAAAAATAAGAGTCTTCCCTGGGGTAGTGTCAAAACCATAATGATGATAATGAGAGCACATACATGCATAGGTGTGTTGACTCTTACAGCCTTAGGAAGTAGGAGTGTCTAAATTTTGCAGGGGCTGGGAAATTATTATTTTTTAAAATGGTTTTTTATATTGGAGTATAGTTGACTTACAACGTCATGCTGGTTTCAGGTGTACAGCAAAGTGATTCAGTGATACATATACACGTATCCCTTCTTTATCAGATTCTTTTCTCATATAGGTTATTACAGAGTATCGAGTCTAGTTCCCTGTGCTATGCAGTAGGTTCGTGTTGATTATCTATTTTATATATAGTAGCGTGTATATGTTAATCCCAACCTCCTAATTTTCCCCTCCCACCCACGTTTTCCCTTTGGTAACCATAAGTGTGTTTTCTAAGTCTGTGGGTCTGTTTCTGTTTTTAAATAAGTTCATTTGTATCATTTTAAATTAGATTCCACATATAAGTGATATCATATGATATTTGTCTTTCTCTGTCTGAAGGGCTGAGAAATTAAAACTGACTTTTTAAAAGAAATATCTTTAATTTTTTAAAAAATTAATTTAAGTTTTGGCTGTGTTGGGTCTTTGTTGGTGCGTTCGGGCTTTCTCTAGTTGCGGCGAGCCAGGGCTACTCTTCGCTGCAGTGTGTAGGCTTCTCATTGCGGTGGCTTCTCTTTTTGTGGAGCATGGCTCTAGGCGCACGGGCTTCAGTAGTTGTGGCTTGCAGGCTCTAGAGTGCAGGCTCAGTAGTTGTGGCTCATGGGCTTGGTTGCTCTGCGGTATGTGGGATTTTCCTTGACCAGGGCTCAGACCCATGTCCCCTGCATTGGCAGGTGGATTCTTAACCACTGCACCACCAGAGAAGTCCCCCAAACTGACATTTGAACCCATATCTTGGCATAAGTTCCTAACCCTTAAGCTACAGTGTACCTCCTAGATGAGGGTCAGGAGGTCTGGGTTCTAGCATAGCTGTTTGCTGTTGTGCAAGTCAGTTCCCCTGCCCAGATCTCAGTTTTTTTCAGGTGTAAAGTGAAATTTGGCTATAATCTTTAAAGTCCATTCCAGCTGTATGAGTTTGTGATTCAGGAATTTACAGACACTTCTTATGTGCCAGGATGCTGATCTTATGATAGAAGGGAAGGCATTCCTGCCTTCTGAGTGGGCCATGGAACCAGTTATAGTCTAACAGGAGTAAATAAGAGTATAATGGTCCTGGCACGTAGCAGGCAGAGGTCATGCTCAAAGTAGTTAATAACTTGTTTGGTAATGAAAATCAACATATAAAATAAACTAATTTGAAAAGCACTTTTAGTTTATATACTATCTATCTATCTATCTATCTATCTATCTATCTATATATTTTTTTTTGCGGTACGTGGGCCTCTCACTGTTGTGGCCTCTCCCGTTGCGGAGCACAGGCTCTGGATGTGCAGGCTCAGCAGCCATGGCTCATGGGCCCAGCCACTCCGCGGCATGTGGGATCTTCCCGGACTGGGGCACTAACCCATGTCCCCTGCATCGGCAGGCGGACTCTCAACCACTGCGCCACCAGGGAAGCCCATCTATCTATATTTTAAAACTGCTTGGCAAATAATGTAAGTTGTGGTGCATATCATTGGTCAAACCTTTCTAATTTCCAAGTCATTTGTTGAGTTTTAGATTTTTTCCAGTTTTATTGAGATATAATTGACCTATTTAAGATGTACAATGTGTTGATTTGATACACTTATATATTGCAAAATGGCAACTACCATAGCATTAACTAACACCTCCATCACATCACAGAATACTTATTTTTGTGGTGAGAACATTTAAGATGTAGTCTTTTAGCAACTTTTAGCAACTTTCATATATATAATGAATAACTTTATATCATGCAGTATTATTAACTATAAGCACTATGCTGTACACTAGATCCCCAGAACTTTTTCATCTTATGACTGGAAGTCTGTATTTTTTGACCAACATCTCCCCCTTCCCCCCAGACATTGGTAACCACAGTTCTAGTCAGTTTCTATGAATTAGGTTTTTTGATTCCAAATATGTGATATCATAGTAGTATTTGTCTTTCTCTGTCTTACTTATTTTACTTAGCTTTATGACCTCAAGTTTCATGCATGTTGTCACAATGGGCAAGATGTCCTTTCTCATGGCTGAATAATATTCCATTGTGTATATACATATATATGCTACATCTTTATCCATTCATCTGTTGACTAACACTTAGGTTGTTTTGATATCTTGGCTATTGTGAATAATGCTGCAATGAATATGGGAGTGCAGATAGCTCTTCCAGATCCTATTTTCATTTCCTTTGGATATATACCCAGAAGAAGGATTGCTGGATTATGTGGTAGTTCTGTTTAATTTTTTGAGGAGCCTCCATACTGTTTTCCATAGTGGCACCACCAATTTACATTCTGATCAACAGTGCACAAGGGTTCCCTTTTCTCCACATCCTCCCCAAAACTTGTTGTCTCTTTTCTTTTTCATGGTAGCCATTCTAATAGGTGTGAGGTGATACCTCATATGGTTTTGATTTGCGTTTTCCTGATGATTAGTGATGTTGAGCACCTTTTCATGTACCTGTTGGCCATCTGTATGTCTCCTTTGGAAAAATGTCAATTCAGTTCCTGTGCACCTTTTAAAATTATATTGTTTGTTTTTGAATTGTATGGGTTCTTTATATATTTTGGATATTAAACCCTTATCACATAGGTGGTTTGAAAATATTTTCTCTCATTCAGTAGGTTGCCTTTTCATTTTGTTAATGGTTTCCTTTGCTGTGCAGAAGCTTTTAATCTGATGTAGTCCCACTTGTTTGTTTTTGCTACTGTTGTTTTGCTTTTGCTGTCAAATCCAAAAAATCATTGCCAAGACTGATGTCAAGGAGCTTACCTCCTATGTC
Source organism: Stenella coeruleoalba (assembly GCF_951394435.1). Lineage (NCBI taxonomy): Eukaryota > Metazoa > Chordata > Mammalia > Artiodactyla > Delphinidae > Stenella > Stenella coeruleoalba. The sequence goes on from NC_137148.1 coordinate 136,779,704, forward strand.
TTTTTTTTTTTTCTAGGAGTCTTGTCATTTCAAATCTAAATCTTCACACCATACACAAAAATCAATTCAAAATGGATTAAGATAGGGGTCTGGTTTCATTTTTTTGCATGTGGCTTTCCAGTTTCCCAGCACCATTTATTGAAGATACTATCCTTTCTCCATTGTATATTAATGGTTCCTTTGTTGTAAATTAATTGGCAATATATGTGTGGATTTGTTTCAGGGCTCTAAATTCTGTTCTGTTGATCTATGTCTTTATTTTAATGCCAATACCATACTGTTTGATTACTATAACTTCATAATATTGTTTGAAACCAGGAAGTGTTATACCTCCAGCTTTGCTCTTTCTCAATATTGCTTTGGCTATTTAAGATTTTTTGTGGTTGCATACACATTTTAGGATTGTTTGTTCTATATCTGTGAAAAATGCCATTGGAATTTTGATAGAGATTGCATTGCATTGGGCAGTATGGACATTTTAACAGTATTCCTCAAATCCATGACCATAAAATATCTTTCCATTTGTGTCTTCAATTTCTTTCACCAATGTCCTATAGTTTCCAATGTATACATCGTTCACCTCCTTGCTTAAATTTATTCCTAAGTATTCTTTTGGGTGCTATTTTAAATGACTTTATTTTCTTAATTTCTCTTTCTGGATAGTTCACTATTATTGTATAGGAATGCAGTTGATTTTTGTATATTTTTACTGAGTTTGTTTTCGTTCTAACAGGTGTTTTTTTTTTTTTTTTGAGACTTTAGGGTTTTCTGTATATGATAGGTCTTCTGCAAGTAGAGAAGATTTTACTTCTTCCTTTCTGATTTGAATAACTTTATCTTGCCTAATTGCAAGTCTAGGACTTGCAGTGATATGTTGAATAGGAGTGCTAAGAGTGGACAGTCTTGTCTTGTTTTTGATCTTAGAGGAAAGGCTTTCAGCTTTTTACCACTGACTATGGTGTTAGCTATGGGCTTGCCATATATGACCTTTATTATGTTGAGACTCCTAGAAGAGAACATAGGTGAAACATTCTTGCATATAAATTGAGTAATATTTTCTTAAATCATCTCCCAAGGCAAGAGAGATAAGAGCAAAAATAAACAAATGAGACCTAATCAAACTTAAAAGATTTGCACAGCAAAGAAAACCATAAGCAAAATGAAAATATAACCTATGGACTGGGAGAAAATATTTGCAAATGTTGTGACCAAAAAGGGCTTAATTTTTAAAATATACAAACAGCTCATACGATTCAATACCAAAAAACAAACAAAAAAACAAAACCAAAAAACTGCAACAACCCAATCAAAAAATGGGTAGAAAGAAGACCTAAATAGACATTTCTCCAAAGACATACAGATGGCCAACAAGTACATGAAAAGATGCTCAACATTGGTAATTATTAGAAAAATGCAAATCAAAAGTACAATAAGTTATCACCTCATACTGGTGAGAATGGCCTTCATCAAAAGGTCTACAAATAATAAATGCTGGAGAGGGTGTGGTGAAAAGGGAACCCTCCTACACTGTTGGTGGGAGTGTAAATTGTTGCATGCACTATAGAAAATAGTAAGGTGGTTGCTTAAAAACTAGAGTTTACCGTATGATCCGGCAATCCCACTCCTGGGCATATGTCCAGAAAGATGAAAACTCTAAAAACATACATGCACCCCAGTGTTCATAGCAGCACTATTTACAGTAGCCAAGACATGCAAGCAACTTAAGTGTCCATGAATGGATAAAGATATGGCATAATATACATCAATATATACACATACATACAATGGAATATTACTCAGCCATAAAAAAGAATGAAATAATGCAATTTGAAGCAACATGGATGGACCTAAAGATTATCATACTAAGTGAAGTCAGACAGAGAAAGACAAATATTATATGATATCACTTATATGTGGAATCTAAAAATAATACAAATAAACTTATTTACAAAACAGAAGCAGGCTCACAGACATAGAAAACAAACTTATAGTTACTAAAGGGGAAGGCGGGGGGAGGGATAAATTAGGAGTATGGGATTAACAGGTACACACCACTATATATTAAAAAAACAAGGATTTACTGTATAGCACAGGGAACTATATTCAAAATCTTGTAATAACATATAATTGAAGACTCTAAAAAAGAATATATATGTATGACTGAGTCACTTTGCTGTATACCTGGAACTAACACAATAGTGTAAATCAACTATAGTTCAATTAAAAAGAGAAAGACAACAAATAACAAGTGTTGGAGAGGATGTAGAAAAAAGAGAACCCTTGTGCACGTTAGTAGGAATGTAAATTGGCACAGCTGCTATAGAAAACGGTACAGAGTTCCCTCAAAACATTAAAAATAGAACTGCCATACGATCCAGCAGTTCCACTTCTGAGTATTTTTCTGAAGAAAACAGAAACACTAATTCAAAAAGATATATGCACTCCTATGTTCATTGCAGTATTATTTGCAATAACCAAGATATGGAAGCAACCTAAGTGTCCATTAATAGGTGAATGGACATAAAGAAGATGTGATATACACACACAATGGAATATTATTCAACCATTAAAAAACAATGAAATCGGGCTTCCCTGGTGGCGCAGTGGTTGAGAGTCTGCCTGCCGATGCAGGGGACACGGGTTCGTGCCCCGGTCCGGGAAGATCCCACAGGCCGCGGAGTGGCTGGGCCCGTGAGCCATGGCTGCTGAGCCTGCGCGTCGGGAGCCTGTGCTCCGCAACGGGAGAGGCCACAACAGTGAGAGGCCCGCTACTGCAAAAACAAACAAACAAACAAACAAAACAAACAATGAAATCTTGCCATTTGCAACAACATGGATGGACCTAGAGGGTATTATGCTAAATGAAATAAGTCAGCCAGAAAAAGACATATACCATGTGATTTCACTTATATGTGGAATCCAAGAAAACAAAACAAATGAACAAACAAAACAGAAAAAGACTCATAGATACATAGTACAAACAGGTGGTTGCCAGAGTGGAGCGGGGTGGAGGGATGAGTGAAGCAAGTGAGGGAGATTAAGAAGTGCAAACTTCCAGTTACAAAATAAATGAGTCACAGAGATGAAGGGTACAGCAAGGGGAATATAGTCAATAATAATGTAATATCTTTGTATGGTGACAGATGGTAACTAGACTCACTGTGGTGATCACTTTGTAATATATAGAAATATCAAATCATTATGTTGTACATCAGGAACTAATTACATTTTTCTTTTTTAATTCCAAGCAGCCAGAATGAAAATTTAAAGAATTTGGCTGCAGCTGTTTAACCTAGGGGGTAAAAAATGTTTTACTTGTAGAGGATATCTGCCAGCCAGTTTTTTTCTTTTCTTCTAAGTTAGAAATACAAGGAAAGAGACAAAAACTGCAGCTTGAGGGAATGAAGCTAGGAAAAGAAAAGATCCCTGACAGTGCTGTGATGTTTCTTGGACATTGGAATTGGTTACCAAATATTTGATCAGACTGAGGTTTTGCCTAAAGGTGATCCTATCTATAAACTGCTTGAGAGGTGAGAGTTTAGACAAGATAATTTCCACAGCCCCTTGAAAGTTGTGTTTGGCAAAGAATGTTCTGAGGCCACGTATATCAAAATTGCCTGGGGTGCTTCAATTGGGCTTTTGCATTTTTAGTAAGTTTCCTTTATCATTCATGATCCAGTCAGAGAAACAGCAATGGAAGAGAGATTTAATGAAAGGAAACAATTATTACATGAATTATCTGTTGTGGGGTTATAGAACACCCTAAAACTAGTAGCGTAAAGGAACAATTGTTTGTTATTGCTCCCCAGTCTAGTGGACAACTGGATTGCTCTTCTGATCTTGGCTGGTGTCCCTCATGTATCTGTGGTGGGTGTCAGGCCAGCTAGGTGGCTCTGGTTCTGTGGTCTGACTGATTGCTGGCTGGGGAACTTGCTTCTCCGTGAGGTCTCTCATCCTCCAGCAGGCTAGCTCAGGCTCATTCACGCAGAAGCTTAGTGAGATTCCAAAAGGAAGCATGCAAGGTCTTTAGGTCTAAAATCGGAACTGGCATATTGCTTTTGCTACTATTTACTGGCTTAAGCAAGTCATAAAGCCGGCCCAGACCCAAGAGATGGAGAAACAGATTTCACCTGTTGATGGGAGGAGCTTTTTTTTCTTTTAACAAATTTATTTATTTATTTTTGGCTGCATTGGGTCTCCGTTGCTGTGCGCGGGCTTTCTCTAGTGTGGCGAGCGGGGGCTACTCCTCGTTGCCGTGCGTGGGTTTCTCATTGCTGTGGCTTCTTTTATTGCAGAGCACGGGCTCTAGGCATGTGGGATTCAGTAGTTGTGGCACGCGGGCTCAGTAGTTGTGGCTCGTGGGCTCTAGAGCGCAGGCTCAGTAGTTGTGACGCATGGGCTTAGTTGCTCCACGGCATGTGGGATCTTCCTGGACCAGGGCTTGAACACGTGTCCCCTGCATTGGCAGGCGGATTCTTAGCCACTGTGCCTCCAGGGAAGTCCAGGAGGAGCTTTAAAGTCACATTGCCAAGGGGAATAAATAGAAGGGATTAATGGGGACCATTTTGCCTATAGTCTGTCATGGTAATAATGGTGTGAGGAGGAGGGGGAGTAAAAGGAACAAGGGATGTGCTGAGGGTGAGGACTTCGTTAGTAGGATTTTAATGGGACTGCTCCTTTTTAATAGGTGGAGTCTATCCCTCCATCTCTTGAGTGGGCTGGACTTATGACTTGCTTTGGGGAGTGTGGGGCTGCGAGCAGACTGGAAAACAACTGCCACGCCCCTGTGGAATTCTTATCCCATTAGAGTTTTGAGATCTATTGCTCTAACATGCTATGATTCTAGGTGGGTAGTGAACTATAAGCCCCATCCCAAAGATGAACACTGGCTTGGTGAAGAATTCCTGGGAAATTACTCTTGCTGATTTTGACCTATAACTAGGCTGGAGGTAGGGGTGAAGACAAGATAAGTATGCTGAATGGGCAAGAAAGTCCGAGTTTGGTCTCATTCATTATTATCTCAAAGGAGATTATCTGTATGGAGAAGTAATAGACACAAAAATCTTGATGTTTGTCATCTGATAAGTTGCTTGGCCAATGGCTTTAGCCAGCAGCACAGAGGATTTGCATGATGGTGTGAGTGAGTGGGGTATAGAGAGGCAGGCAATCAGCATGAATATTAATCCAATCAGTCTGTTAAAGGTCTGTAAAAAGTCACAATTCTGGATCCTCTAATGAGAAGAGGGAATTTACATATTGTTAGAGAAACCCAGTAGCTTCCACTTAAGTCAGATAATGACTAACTACCACAGCTGAGGGGACATCCAAAGGATGGGGCAAGGGGCAGGAAGACAGAAGGCAGGGTGACAAATGGTACAAGGATGACTCTGCTACTGGGGAGTTTACAAAAATTCCACACCGAACGCCGCAGAAGCTTAATTATGGATCCCGAAGACAATTAAATATGTAATGGACTGATGTGGCACGAGTGTGTTTTAAATATGCATTACTTTCCTGTAGGAACTATTTAACAGTGATTATTTATACCAAGTCTTAATCAATTAGTGTTTGAAACTGGCCTGCACATGTAAAAGAAATAACTCCATAACCTGAGCTCTTTAAGACACTTTGGAAATCATCTACTCCTTCTCCCCTCATTGTGTCTCTAATGAAACTGGGGCCCAGAAAGCTGCAGTGGCTTGTCTGAGGTCACACAGCTGATTAAAGACAAAAGCAGGACTAGCGCTTGAGCTGGGTGATTCCCAGTCACTTGGGTTTCATAATCTCTACCTTGTATTTTGACACTGGTGAGGCCTGTATCTATATGAAACTTGAAGACAGTGTTTTCTAGATTCATCAGAATCACCCATGGGTTCTTTTATAGATCTGCCTGGAGCCTAGGCCAGAACTGCAGAGGCAGAATTCTGGGACAGCAGAACAAAACCTTAGGAGTGTGTATTAAAAACAACAACTCGATGTCCTGTCTCCCTTTTCCCTTGCCCAGCTCTGGGTAAGGATATGGTTTTAGGCATTGGTTAGCAGGAGAGAGAATTCTTTCCAGAGGTCTACATACTTTCAGTTAGGTAAGGCCTGAAGCCCCTTCTTGACTGAGTGACTTCCTGAGGGGCTCATGTGCCGTACACCCTCACTCATCAGTGATTTCCATGGGCCCATCCTTTGTACAGGGAGTATTAACACTGAAGGTGCAGCGTTGGCTATTGACAAGTTGGCTCCCCCAAGTACCTTCAGAAAATTGTAGGATGACATCCAGTTCAGGCCACCTCAAGTATTGATCCCCAGGTGCCACATTGTTGGTGTGTTTGGCCAGTAGTGAGTGTGAGCTAACAGGGAGGGAAGCCAGCTCTAAGGATAAATGAGTCTTTCTTGCCCGTTGTGTTATCTGCAGTTTCTAAAACAGTACTGGGCATATGTTAGGTGCATAGTTAATATTTGTTGACCGACTGAATGACATGGAGCCCCTTATTGGGTGCCAGCTGTGAAATAGCTGTACTTAATGTATCTTGAGTCATTAAGTGTCCTCTTTCCAGAAGTGTGGTTGGATTCTGAGTGTAGTTGGGATTCATCCTGTAAAGCTCCACAGGGCCTAATGGATGATGATAAATCATAACCTTCCTAGGTGTTCAGAATCAATTTCACACCTCATCTGTTATCGTGAGCAGAATGTGTGAGAAAGTACCCTCATCGTGGTAATACATCAGCTCACAAAAATAAAAAATGCCTGAAGATCGGAAAAGGGAACACCGTTATAGTCCATGGTGCTTAATCAACTACCCAGACATTGATGGATTTCAGGGGATATTTACATTTGAATCATGGCATCTAGAATGTCTCGAGTACAACCCGTAGTTTATGGAAAGCATGGAAGCAATTTAAAAAAATCATTTCTCATTGTCTGTAGTTAAAAACAAGGTCTCTCTTTGTAGAAATATTCTTTCTACCAAAAAACAACAACAACGAAGGATAAATCCTATCTAGAGCAATGATAGCCTCGACTGCCGGAATCCTCAGCGTGTCCCTGACAGACGTCACTAACTGATGACAATATATTTTCCTGCTGTGCCCAGTACAGTCTCATTGCTTCTCCATCCAAGGCTTTAAGAAACCATTACTGATTGATCTGAGGTGAACGGAAACTCACTATTGCTGATCTAGAGTTTGTCTTTGTTATTTCTCTAAAAGCTAATATTAGCAGATAAGAGGATGAAGGGAAAAGCAGAGGAAATGCTATCGGTTTGGAAAGCATCTTGAATTGGTCAGCGGGTCCACTCCGTTGCTTCTGGACAGGGTCATATTCAAAGCCATGGGCTGAGGATGATTTCCTCGCTGGCAGTGTTTCACCAACTGAGATTTGGGGGCCGGGTGCATCAGAATCACTTGGGTGATATTGTAGGTACTTGTGCCTCACTCAAGACTTACTGGATCAGAACCTCTGGATTTGAAGTCAAGTACACTGCATTGGAACAAGTATCCAGGTGTGTCGTAGTCACTCTAATGTTGGAGAACCACTGCCCTATGGAGGTCTGGGGTCTAGTCTCAGCTCTTGCCATTCACTTGGGCCCATCCCTTACTTGAGCCTCAGTTTTCTTGTCTTAAGGAGAAATAATAACATCTGTGCCGTCTACGTCCTAGGGCAGCCATGAAGCTCACTTGAGTTGAGACACCTGAGAATACTTTGAGGCAAAGTGACTGCTATAAACATGGGGTATATTGCTGTCTACCTATTAAACTTGGTGGGGAATTGGGGTATATTTTCAAAAGTTTATTTTAACTTTACCAGGAGCCAGTGATCTACTAATACACAGAATGACATAGGAGAAAAATAAAACAACTCTGCTGAAGAGACCAGAGCAGTAGTTGTCAACCATGCTTACAAATTAGAATCATCTGGGGAAGTTTTAAAACCTGCCTAAGGCAGAGCCCCATCCAGGACAGAGTTCCAAGAATCCAGGGAGTGAGCTTGGGACTTGGCAACCCTTGTGGGATGTATTCTGGTTTCCAGCCTTTCTGAAGAATGGCTGACCTGTTTGTCTTTCAAGCCTATCGGCATTTCAGTATTTTGCCAACACATTTCATTTTATTTAAGTTACTCAGGCTCACACTTGTTGCTTGCAACCAGAAAACCTTAATTGACATCTCATTAGCTGGTTAACCCTCAAAGCTAGGGACTGTGGCTGTCTCCTTCACATCTGGATCCCGAGTGACTCACGCAGTTCCTGACATAGAGTGGAGATGAAAAATTGGCTTATATAAATTGAGAGATACACAAGTGCTGATCCTAATTGGGGCAGAGTAAATCTAGGTGTCCTCAAAGTGAAGAGATAATGCATGTAAGGTTCCTGGCATTTATATGTGGACACTCAGCAAATGATTGTAGTGGTCGTTTTTGAACACTGTGGAGATACAAAGGTGGGTAAGACTTAAATGAGTTTGTGGTAAACAAAATTTTATAAATAAAGAATGAAAGTCCAATGTTATTGAACACAGTCATGCTCATTCATTTGTGTTGTCTGTGACAGATTTTGTGCTATGAATACAGAGTTAAGTAGTAGCAACAGAGACCATATGGCCTGCAAAGGCTAAAATATTTACTTTCTGGTTCTTAAAGAAAAGGTTTGCTGACCTCTGGTCTAACGGTGTAGATTGGATAAATGAGTGTGTGCTGGATAGTCTCCTTTTGCCCCTCAGGATCAACTTTTCACCCCTTCCACCATGTTCTGTACCCTAGGAGGCTGGCCTCTAGGGTAGGGTTTCTGGCAGGTGTTCTCAATGTCTGGTCCTGGAATCAGCATCATGCTAGCATTGATGGTGATCTTGTGGCAGATTCTTGAGCCCCATTCACCCCAGACCAATTGAATCGGAAAATCTGGGAGTGGGGGCCCAGGAATCTTTAACAGCCCTCAGGTAATCCTGATGTACGTTAACATTTGAGAACCACTGATCTATGAGTTCCCTTGCCCTTCAGCTTCCTGTCGATTTCTGCCAGTTAGGAGCGTCGGCGAAAGATGGATTGAGGGAGGGAGGAAGGAGAGCGAGGCAAGGTATTCGTTCACTGTCTCTCACCCTGTGGAGTGATTTGTGTATGTATGTCTGTATGTATTTATGTCTTTCCCCATCTGGGATTCTTTTAAATTGAAGTATAGTTGATTACAATATTTATGTTAGTGTCAGGTGTACAGCAAAGTGATTGTTTTATATATATATATATATATATATATATACTTTTATAAATATTTATACTTTAAAAAGTTATTTTCCATTATAGGTTATTACAAGGTATGGAATATAGTTTCCTGTGCTCTACAGTAAATCCTTGTTGCTTATCTGTTTTATGTATAGTAGTTTGTTATCTATTAATTCCATACTCCTAATTTATCCCTTCCCTTTCCCCTTCGGTAACTGTAAGTTTGTTTTCTATGTCTGTGAGACTGTTTCTGTTTTGTATATAGATTCGTTTGTATTATTGTTCAGATTCCACATGTAAGTGATATAATATTTGTCTTTCTCTGGCTGACTTACTTCACTTAGTATGATAATCTCTAGGTCCATCCATGTTGCTGCAAATGGCATTATTTCATTGTTCTTTAATGGCTGAGTAATATTCGTGTGTGTGTGTGTGTGTGTGTGTGTGTGTGTGTGTGTGTGTATCTCACATCTTCTTAAGCCAGTTGTCTGTTGGTGGGCACTTGGGTTTTTTCCATGTCTTGGCTGTTATAAATAGTGCTGCTATGAATATTGGGGTGCATGCATCTTTTTGAATTAGAGTTTTAGTCTTTTCTATGGAGTTATTTAATTCCTCAACTGATAGTCCCAGCTCCTGTAAGGCAGCCCTCTCCAGGCAGCCTTCTTTGTATTGGGTCCCATTAGCAATAACTGTTGCCTCTTCACATCCTTTCTTTAGGCCTGCGAGTGGTTATGGGGCTTCTATTGCCAGACTTGGGGCTCACACTAGCTGCCATAGTTTCCCTCTAGACTTCCCACACTTCTGTAAACAGTCCCTTTATGAAAAACAACTCCAATTATTCTAAAGTGAATGTGCTTTGTGCTGGGACCGTGACACGTACCATACATAAAATGCTAACTTGTAAGGTGTCATACTGTAAAGGCAAAATGACGGATACTCAGTAAGGGTTTGGGGAGCCCAGAGGACAGAAAATCATTTCAGAAACTTTTAGGTGCTAAAGTCCTCACAGAAGGCTTCAGAGGAGGTGTGACCTTGGCCGGTCTCTTCAAGATGGATAACATGCACCTTAATGTAGGAAGCGTTCCAGGACTTGGGTAGTGTGTATGACTGTCTAGGCAGCCATGAGCCATTGAATTTGATGAACATATAATGTTGGGTTGAGAACCACTGTCATAGGTAGTAAGGTGCCATTGAAACTTTCTAAGTAGGTAAGTGATGTGGAGATAGCTTAAGAATGAACAATCCAGAATTTGGTGGTTAAGCAGACAGGCTATGGGATCGGAGGGACTAAAGTTAAAATCCAGGCCTGCCTCATACTAGCTGTGTGTCTATTAGTAAATAATTTAATATTTCTGAACCTTAGTTTCCTCTATAAAACAGAAATGGTGATACCTTGTATAGATGTCATAAAGGTTAAGTGAAGAGTTGTATGTAGAGCACTAGTACTGTGCCTGGAATACTGTAAATGATCAATACATCGTGTCATAAGTATGGTCACTCTTATTATCCTTCTGAACCCCAAGAACTTACCGCATGCCCAAGAGCTGTGAATGTTAGACGGGAGACCAGTGGCCTGGGCTCCGACAGCTAGAGGATACATCATTGTTGTGACTTAGCGTCATCTTCCAACATGCTTCTCCTTTCTCTGATGGCCTTCTGGAGAAGTTGCTGTGCACGCTCTAAGCAAGCTGCTATCCCTACAGCTATCTCTAAGGGACACAGGGTCAAAAGAGTTCTCATTTAAGGGTATCAGTACAGAAATCACTTGCACATTCTTAATTTTTAAAATTTTATTCAAGTATAGTTGAAGTACAATATTATATGTTACGGGTGTACACCATGGTGATTCACAATTTTTAAAGGCTATACTCCATTTATAGTTACTACAAAACGTTAGCTGTTTTCCCCATGCTGTATAATATATCCTTGCTGCTTATTTTATACCTAATAATTTGTACCTCTTACTCTTGTACTACTATTTTGTCCCTCCCCTGTCCCCTCTCCCTACTCATAACCACTAGTTTGTTTCTATATCTGTGAGTCTGCTTCTTTTTTGTTATATTCACTAGTTTGTTGTGTTTTATTAGATTCCTTATATGTGATATCATACAGTGTTTGTCTTTCTCTGTCTGACTTATTTCATTTAGTATAATGCCCTCCAAGTCCATCCATGTTGCTGCAAATGGCAAAATTTCATTCTTTTTTATTGCTGAGTAGTATTCCATTGTGTGTGTGTGTGTGTGTGTGTGTAAATCTATATAGTTATATGTATATCACATCTCTTTAATTGTTTTTGTTGAAGTATAGTTGATTTATAATGTTGTGTTAATTTCTGCTGTACAGAAAAGTGATTCAGTTATGTACATACATACATTCTTTTTTTAATGCTCTTTTCCATTATAGTTTATCATAGGATATTGAATATAGTTCCCTGTGCTATACAGTATGACCTTGTTGTCCATCTATTCTGTATATAATAGCTTACATCTGCTAACCCCAGCCTCCCACTCCATCCCCCCCCAACCCCCTCCTCTTTGGCAACCACAAGTGTGTTCTCTGTGTCCATGAGTCTGTTTCTGTTTCGTAGACCTGTTCATTTGTGTCGTATTTTAGACTTTACATATAAGTGATATCATATGGTATGTGTCATTCTCTTTATGATTTATTTCACTTAGTATGATAATCTCTGTTTGCGTCCATGTTGCTGCAAATGGCATTATTTCATTCGCATTTATGGCTGAGAAGTGTATATATGTAACATCTTACAGAAAAACCCGAACGAACTTTTTGGCCAACCCAATATATCATCTTTTTTTTTTTTCCTGAAGGATGTATAGTTTTGTTTTTTTTAACTTTTTATTTTATACTGGAGAACTGTATAGTTGATTAACAATGTTGTGTTAGTTTCAGGTGTACAGCAAAGTGATTCAGTTATACATATACATGTATCTATTCCTTTTCAAATTCTTTTCCCATTTAGGTTCTTACATAATATTGAGCAGAGTTCCCTGTGCTATACTGTAGGTCCTTGCTGGTTATCCATTTTAAATATAGCCTTGTGTATATGTCAATCCCAAACTCCATAACTATCCCTTCCTCTGACCCTTCCCCCCTGGTAACCGTAAGTTTGTTCTCGAAGTCTTTGAGTCTGTTTCTGTTTTGTGAATAAGTTCATTTGCATCATTTTTTTTTTAGATTCCGCATATAAGCGATATCATACAATATTTCTCTTTCTCTGACTTACTTCACTTAGTATGACGATCTCTAGGTCCATCCATGTTGCTGCAAATGGCATTATTTCATCCTTTTTAATGGTTGAGTTAATATGTACCACATCTTTATCCTTTCATCTGTAGATGGACATTTAGGTTCCTTCCATGTCTTGGCTATTGTAAATAGTGCTGCTGTGAGGATAGGGGTGCATGTATCTTTTTAAATTATAGTTGTCTGGATATATGCCCAAGAGTGGGATTGCTGGATCATATGGTATTTCTACCTTTAGTGTTCTGAGAAACCTCCATAATGTTTTCCATAGTGTCTGCACCAACTTACATTCCCACCAACAGTGTAGGAGGGTTCCCTTTTCTCCACACCCTCTCCAGCATTTGTTATTTGTAGACTTTTAAATGATGGTCATTCTGACTGGTGTGAGGTGGTACCTCATTGTACTTTTGATTTGCATTTTTCTAATAATTTGTGATGTTGAGCATCTTTTCATGTGCCTGTTGTCCATCTGTATTCTTCTTTGGAGAAATGTCTATTTAGGTCTTCTGCCCATTTTTCGATTGGGTTGTTTGTCATTGAGTTGTATGAACTGTTGTATATTCTGGAAATTAAGCCCTTGTTGGTCGCATCATTTGCAGGTATTTTCTCCCAGTTCATAGGTTGTCTTTTTGTTTTGTTTATGGTTTCCTTTGCTGTACAAAATCTTGTAAGTTTGATTAGTTCCCATTTGTTATTTTTGTTTTTATTTCTATTGCCTTGGGAGACTGACCTAAGAAAACACTGGTATGATTTATGTCAGAGAATGTTTTGCCTATGATCTCTTCTAGGAGTTTTATGGTGTCATGTCTTTTTTTTAAAATTTATTTTGGCTGCGCCAGATTATGGCATGCGGGATCTTTAGTTGTGGCATGCGGGATCTGCTAGTTGCAGCATGCAGACTTCTTAGTTGTGGCCTGCATGTGGGATCTAGTTCCCCGACCAGGGATCGAACCAGGCCCCCTGCCTTGGGAGTGTGGAGTCTTACCCACTGGACCACCAGGGAAGTCTCAGTGTCATGTCTTATATTTAAGTTTTTAAGCCATTTTGGGTTTATTTTTGTGTATGGTGAGAGGATGTATTCTAACTTCATTGATTTACATGCAGTTGTCCAACTTTCCCAACACCACTTGCTGAAAAGACTTTCCCCATTGTATATTCCTGCCTCCTTTGTCGAAGATTAATTGACTGCAGGTGTGTGGGTTTATTTCTGCCTCTCTATTCTGTTCTGTTGATCCATATGTCTGTTTTTGTCATACCATGCCATTTTGATTACTGTAGCTTTTTTTTTTTTTTTTGCCGTATGTGGGCCTCTCACTGTTGTGGCCTCTCCCGTTGCGGAGCACAGGCTCTGGATGCGCAGGCTCAACGGCCACGGCTCAGGGGCCCAGCCGCTCCGTGGCATGTGGGATCTTCCTGGACTGGGGCATGAATCCGTGTCCCCTGAATCCGCAGGTGGACTCTCAACCACTGTACCACCAGGGAAGCCCGATTACTGTAGCTTTGTAGTATTGTCTGAAGTCTGGGAAGGTTATGCCTCCTGCTTTGTTCTTTTTCTGCAGGTATATCACATCTTCTTTACCCATTCATCTGTTGATGGACACTTAAGTTGCTTCCATATCTTGGGTATTGTAAATAGTGCTGCTATGAACATTGGGGTGCATGTATCTTTTCAAATTAGTGTTTTTAGTTTTTTTGGATATATACCCAGGAGAGGAATTGCAGGATCATATGGTAGTTCTATTTTTAGTTTTTTGAGAAACCTCCATACTGTTTTCCACAGTGGCTGCACCCATTTACATTCCCACCAAGAGTGTATGAGGTTTCCCTCTTCACCACATCCTCACTGACATTTGCTGCACATTCTTAATTTAAATGCAAGAAAAAGGGTAGTATTTTCTCCTCAGAGAATGCCAAAATGAATTAAGTTACACTGCATCCAAAGACATTGGGGTGTCCTTGGTGCTTATCTGCAGATGGTTTCATTTGAGGGGGTGGTCTTTTTTGACCATTTTAAAAATGAGCAATTCTCAACCAAGACATGCTGGTGGGATGCAGACAAATAACTGGGTAGTCTGGATGTGGCAGCCTCTGTTCTTTCCTGATGCCCCTTTGAGGTAGGACATGGAAGTTTGATTCAACTCCAAAGTAGATACAGTCCAAGGAGTGTCCAGGAGAAGTGACATTTAACTAAAGATTGTGTATGGGGATTAGAAGAGGGACCTACCTTTATACATCTTGTCCTTCTCCCTAGAGTAGTTCTTCCTTGCAAGCCATCTTTTGTATCCTTTCTTTTCTTTTCTTTTTTTAACATATTTATTGGAGTATAATTGCTTTACAATGGTGCGTTAGTTTCTGCTTTATAACAAAGTGAATCAGTTATACATATACATATGTTCCCATATCTCTTCCCCCTTGCGTCTCCCTCCCTCCCACCCTCCCTATCCCACCCCTCTAGGTGGTCACAAACCACTGAGCTGATCTCCCTCTGCTATGTGGTGGCTTCCCACTAGCTATCTATTTTACATTTGGTAGTGCATATATGTCCTTGCCACTCTCTCACTTTGTCACATCGTACCCTTCCCCCTCCCCATATCCTCAGGTCCATTATCTAGTAGGTCTGTGTCTTTATTCCCGTTTTACCCCTAGGTTCTTCATGACTTTTTTTTTTTTAGATCCCATATATATGTGTTAGCATACAGTATTTGTTTTTCTCTTTCTGACTTACTTCACTCTGTATGACAGACTCTAGGTCCATCCACCTCCGTACAAATAACTCAATTTCGTTTCTTTTTATGGCTGAGTAATATTCCACTGTATATATGTGCCACATCTTCTTTATCCATTCATCTGTTGATGGACACTTAGGTTGCTTCCATGTCCTGGCTATTGTAAATAGAGCTGCAGTGAACATTTTGGTACATGACTCTTGTTGAATTATGGTTTTCTCAGGGTATATGCCCAGTAGTGGGATTGCTGGGTCGTATGGTAGTTCTATCTGTAGTTTTCTAAGGAACCTCCATACTGTTCTCCATAGTGGCTGTATCAATTTACATTCCCAACAGTGCAAGAGGGTTCCCTTTTCTCCATACCCTCTCCAGCATTTATTGTTTTTAGATTTTTTGATGATGCCCATTCTGACTGGTGTGAGATGATACCTCACTGTAGTTTTGATTTGCATTTCTCTAATGATTAGTGATGTTGAGTATCCTTTCATGTGTTTGTTGGCAATCTGTATATCTTCTTTGGAGAAATGTCTATTTAGGTCTTCTGCCCATTTTTGGATTGGGTTGTTTGTTTTTTTGTTATTGAGCTGCATGAGCTGCTTGTAAATTTTGGAGATTAATCCTTGGTCAGTTGCTTCATTTGCAAATATTTTCTCCCATTCTGAGGGTTGTCTTGGTCTTGTTTATGGTTTCCTTTGCTGTGCAAAAGCTTTGAGGTTTCATTAGGTCCCATTTGTTTATGTTTGTTTTTATTTCCATTTCTCTAGGAGGTGGGTCAAAAAAGATCTTGCTGTGATTTATGTCATAGAGTGTTCTGCCTATGTTTTCCTCTAAGAGTTTGATAGTGTCTGGCCTTACATTTAAGTCTTTAATCCATTTTGAGTTTATTTTTATGTATGGTGTTAGGGAGTGTTCCAATTTCATACTTTCACATGTACCTGTCCAGTTTTCCCAGCACCACTTATTGAAGAGGCTGTCTTTTCTCCACTGTATATTCTTGCCTCCTTTATCAAAGATAAGGTGACCATATGTGCGTGGATTTATTTCTGGGCTTTCGATCCTGTTCCATTGATCTATATTTCTGGTTTTGTGCCAGTACCATACTGTCTTGATTACTTTAGCTTTGTAGTATAGTCTGAAGTCAGGGAGCCTGATTCCACCAGCTCCATTTTTTGTTCTCAAGGTTGCTCTGGCTATGCGGGGTCTTTTGTGTTTTCATACAAATTGTGAAATATTTTTGTTCTAGTTCTGTGAAAAATGCCAGTGGTAGTTTGATAGGGATTGCATTGAATCTGTAGATTGCTTTGGGTAGTAGAGTCATTTTCACAATGTTGATTCTTCCAATCCAAGAACATGATATAGCTCTCCATCTATTTGTATCATCTTTAATTTCTTTCATCAGTGTCTTACAGTTTTCTGCATACAGGTCTTTTGTCTCCTTAGGTAGGTTTATTCCTAGATATTTTATTCTTTTTGTTGCAATGGTAAGTGGGAGTGTTTTCTTGATTTCACTTTCAGATTTTTCATCATTAGTATATAGGAATGCCAGAGATTTCTGGGCATTAATTTTGTATCCTGCTACTTTATGAAATTCATTGATTAACTCTGGTAGTTTTCTGGTAGCATATTTACGATTCTCTATGTATATTATCCTGTGATATGCAAACAGTGACAGTGTTATTTCTTCTTTTCCAATTTGTATTCCTTTTACTTCTTTTTCTTCTCTGATTGCTGTGGCTAAAACTTCCAAAACTATGTTGACTAAGAGTGGTGAGAGTGGGCAACCTTGTCTTGTTCTTGATCTTAGTGGAAATGGTTTCAGTTTTTCACCATTGAGGACGATGTTGGGTGTGGGTTTGTCATATATGGCCTTTATTATGTTGAGGAAAGTTCCCTCTATGCCTACTTTCTGCAGGGTTTTTGTCATAAATGGGTGTTGAATTTTGTCAAAAGTTTTCTGTGCATCTATTGAGATGATCATATGGTTTTTCTCCTTCATTTTGTTAATATGGTGTATCCCGTTGATTGATTTGCGTATATTGAAGAATCCTTGCATTCCTGGAATAAACCTCACTTGATCATGGTTTATGATCCTTTTAATGTGCTGTTGGATTCTGATGAGGATTTTTGCATCTATGTTCATCAGTGATATTGGCCTGTAGTTTTCTCTCTTTGTGACATCTTTGCTTTTGGTATCAGGGTGATGGTGGCCTCGTAGAATGAGTTTGGGAGTGTTCCTCCCTCTGCTATATTTTGGAAGAGTTTGAGAAGGATACGTGTTAGCTCTTCTCTAAATGTTTGATAGAAGTCGCCTGTGAAGCCATCTGGTCCTGGGCTTTTGTTTGTTGGAAGATTTTTAATCACAGTTTCAATTTCAGTGCTTATGATCGGTCTGTTCATATTTTCTATTTCTTCCTGGTTCAGTCTCGGCAGGTTGTGCATTTCTAAGGATTTGTCCATTTCTTCCAGGTTGTCCATTTTATTGGCATAGAGTTGCTTGTAGTAATCTCTCATGATCCTTTGTATTTCTGCAGTGTCAGTTGTTACTTCTCCTTTTTCATTTCTAATTCTTTGATTTGAGTCTTCTCCTTCTTTTTCTTGATGAGTTTGGCTAATGGTTTATCAATTTTGTTTATCTTCTCCAAGAACCAGCCTTTAGTTTTATTGATCTTTGCTATCGTTTTCTTTATTTCTTTTTCATTTATTTCTGATCTGATCTTTATGATTTCTTTCCTTCTGCTAACATTGGGGTTCTTTTGTTCTTCTTTCTCTAATTGCTTTAGGTGCAAGGTTAGGTTGTTTATTTGAGATGTTTCCTGTTTCTTAAGGTAGGATTGTATTGCTCTAAACTTCCCTCTTAGAACTGCTTTTTCTGCATCCCATGGGTTTTGGGTCGTCGTGTCTCCATTGTCATTTGTTTCTAGGTATTTTTTGATTTCCTCTTTGATTTCTTCAGTGATCACTTCGTTATTAAGTAGTGTATTGTTTAGCCTCCATGTGTTTGTAGTTTTTACAGATCTTTTCCTGTAATTGATATCTAGTCTCATAGCGTTGTGGTCGGAAAAGTTACTTGATACGATTTCAATTTTCTTAAATTTATCCAGGCTTGATCTGTGACCCAAGATATGACCTATCCTGGAGAATGTTCCATGAGCACTTCAAAAAAATGTGTATTCTGTTGTTTTTTGATGGAATGTCCTATAAATATCAATTAAGTCCATCTTGTTTAATGTATCATTTAAAGCTTGTGTCTACTTATTTATTTTCATTTTGGATGATCTGTCCATTGGTGAAAGTGGGGTGTTAAAGTCCCCTACTATGATTGTGTTACTGTTGATTTCCCCTTTTATGGCTGTTAGTATTTGCCTTATGTATTGAGGTGCTCCTATGTTGGGTGTATAAATATTTACAATTGTTATATCTTCTTCTTGGATTGATCCCTTGATCATTATGTAGTGTCCTTTGTCTCTTCTAATAGTCTTTATTTTAAAGTCTATTTTGTCTGATATGAGAATTGCTACTCCAGCTTTCTTTTGATTTCCATTTGCATGGAATATCTTTTTCCAACCCTTAACTTTCAGTCTGTTTGTGTCCCTAGGTCTGAAGTGGGTCTCTTGTAGACAGCATATATATGGGTCTTATTTTTGTATCCATTCAGCCAGTCTGTGTCTTTTGGTGGGAGCATTTAATCCATTTATATTTAAGGTAATTATCAATATGTATGTTCCTATTCCCATTTTCTTAATTGTTTTGCGTTTGTTATTGTAGGTCTTTTCCTTCTCTTGTGTTTCTTGCCTAGAGAAGTTCCTTTAGCATTTGTTGTAAAGCTGGTTTGGTAGTGCTGAACTCTCTCAGCTTTTGCTTGTCTGTAAAGGTTTTAATTTCTCCATCAAATCTGAATGAGATCCTTGCTGGGTAGAGTAATCTTGGTTGTAGGTTTTTCTCCTTCATCATTTTGAATATGTCCTGCCACTGCCTTCTGGCTTGCAGAGTTCCTGCTGAAAGATCAGCTGTTAACCTTATGGGGATTCCCTTGTGTGCTATTTGTTGTTTTTCCCTTGCTGCTTTAATATGTTTTCTTTGTATTTAATTTTTGACAGTGTGATTAATATGTGTCTTGGCGTGTTTCTCCTTGGATTTACCCTGTATGGGACTCTCTGTGCTTCCTGGACTCGATTAACTATTTCCTTTCGCATATTAGGGAAGTTTTCAACTATAATCTCTTCAAATATTTTCTCAGTCCCTTTCTTTTTCTCTTCTTCTTCTGGGACCCCTATAATTCGAATATTGGTGTGTTCAATGTTGTCCCAGAGGTCTCTGAGACTGTCCTCTGTTTTTTTCATTCTTTTCCCTTTATTCTGCTCTGCAGTAGTTATTTCCACTATTTTATCTTTCAGGTCACTTATCCGTTCTTCTGCCTCAGTTATTCTGCTATTTAGCCCTTCTAGAGTATTTTTAATTTCATTTATCATGTTGTTCATCATTGCTTGTTTCCTCTTTAGTTCTTCTAGGTCCTTGTTTAATGTTTCTTGCATTTTCTCTATTCTGTTTCCAAGATTTTGGATCATCTTTACTATCATTATTCTGAATTCTTTTTCAGGTAGACTCCCTATTTCCTCTTTATTTGTTAGGTCTGGTGGTTTTTTACCTTGCTCCTTCATCTGATGTTGTGTTTTTCTATTGTCTCCTTTTGCTTATTTTACTGTGTTTGGGGTCTCCTTTTCACAGGCTGCAGGTTTGTAGTTTGCGTTGTTTTTGGTGTCTGTCCCCAGTGGCTAAGGTTGGTTCAGTGGGTTGTGTAGGCTTCCTGGTGGAGGGCACTAGTGCCTGTGTTCTGGTGGATGAGGCTGGATCTTGTCTTTCTGGTGGGCAGGTCCATGTCTGGTGGTTTGTTTTGGGGTGTCTGTGGCCTTATTATGATTTTAGGCAGCCTCTCTGCTAATGGATGGGGCTGTGTTCTGTGCTAGTTGTTTGGCATAGGGTGTCCAGCACTGGAGCTTGCTGGTCATTGAGTGAAGCTGGGTGTTGGTTTTGAGATGGAGATCTCTGGGAGATTTTCATCGTTTGATATTACGTGGAGCTGGGAGGTCTCTTGTGGACCAGTGTCCTGAACTTGGCTCTCCCACCTCAGTGGCACAGCCCTGATGCCTGGCTGGAGCACCAAGAGTCTTTCATCCACACGGCTCAGAATAAAAGGGAGAAAAACTAGAAAGAAAGAAAGAGGATAAAAGAAAATAAAATAAAGTAAGGTCAAAATAAAATAAAGTTATTAAAATAAAAAAATTATTAAGAAAAAAGGTTTTTTTTTTTTTTTTTTTTTTTGGTGGTACGTGGACCTCTCACTGTTGTGGCCTCTCCCGTTGCAGAGCACAGGCTCCGGCTCGCAGGCTCAGCGGCCACGGCTCACGGGCCCAGCCGCTCCGCGGCATGTGGGATCCTCCTGGACCGGGGCACGAACCCGCGTCCCCTGCATCGGCAGGCGGACTCTCAACCACTGCGCCACCAGGGAAGCCCCGAAAAAAAGTTTTTTACAAGTAAAAACAAACAAACAACAGACAGATAGAACCCTAGGACAAATGGTGAAAGGAAAGCTATACAGACAAAATCTCACACGGAAGCATACACATATACACTCACGAAAAGAAGAAAAGGGGAAAAAATAATAAACCTTGCTCTCAAAGTCCACCTCCTCAGTTTGGGATGATTTGTTGTGTATTCAGGTATTCCACAGTTGCAGAGTACATCAAGTTGATTGTGGAGCTTTAATCTGCTGCTCCTGAGGCTGCTGGGAGAGAGTTCCATTTCTCTTCTTTGTTCGCACAGCTCCCGGGGTTCAGCTTTGGATTTGGCCCCGCCTCTGGGTGTAGGTCGCCCGGAGGGCGTCTGTTCTCCGCTCAGACAGGACGGGGTTAAAGGAGCCACTGCTTCGGGGGCTCCGGCTCACTCAGGCCGGGGGGGTGGGAGGGGCACTGCGTGCGGGGCGAGCCTGCGGCGGCAGAGGCTGGTGTGACGTTGCACCAGCCTGAGGCGTGCCATGCGTTCACCTGGGAAGTTGTCCCTGGATCCCGGGACCCTGGCAGTGGCGGACTGCACGGGCTCCCCGGAACGGGGGTGTGGATTGACTTGTGCTCACACACAGGCTTCTTGGTGGCGGCAGCAGCAGCCTTAGCGTCTCATGCCCGTCTCTGGGGTCCGCGCTTTTAGCCGCGGCTCACGCCCGTTTCTGGAGCTCCTTTAAGCAGGGCTCTTAATCCCCTCTCCTCGTGCACCAGGAAACAAAGAGGGAAGAAAAAGTCTCTTGCCTCTTCGGCAGGGCCAGACTTTTCCCCAGACTCCCTCCAGGCTAGCCGTGGTGCACTAACCCCCTGCAGGCTGTGTTCACGCCCCCAACCCCAGTCCTCTCCCTGCGCTCCGACCGAAGCCCAAGCCTCAACTCCCAGCCCCACCCGCCCCGGCGCGGGAGCAGACAAGCCTCTCGGACTGTTGAGTGCCGGTCGGTCCTGATCCTGTGTGCGGGAATCTCTCCACTTTGCCCTCCGCACCCCTATTGCTGTGCTCTCCTCCGCGGCCCCGAAGCTTCCCCCTCCGCCACCCGCAGTCTCCGCCCGCGAAGGGGCTTCTAGTGTGTGGAAACCTTTCCTCCTTCACAGCTCCCTCCCACTGGTGTAGGTCCTGCCCCTATTCTTTTGTCTCTGTTTATTCTTTTTTCTTTTGCCCTACCCAGGTACGAGGGGAGTTTCTTTCCTTTTGGGAGGTCTGAGGTCTTCTGCCAGCGTTCAGTAGGTGTTCTGTAGGAGCTGTTCCACGTGTAGATGTATTTCTGGTGTATCTGTGGGGAGGAAGGTGTTCTCCGCGTCTTACTCTTCCGCCATCTTCTCAAATCTCGTATCCCTTCTTTTTTAACTCACAAATCTCCAGTATTAAAAAAAACACTCTGCACTCACATTCTGTGGCATTTCACCCTCACCCTGTGCTTGTACACCTGCACTCAGCAATACCTACCATTATAAGGTATGCTACTGATTACCCTCATTCCGCCCCCCGCCCCCTGCCAATGAAATGGGGTAGATTCGATTAAAGCCTCCATTCACCATACACTAGGTAGAGTTCAGCTAATGGTGGTGGCAGTGGAATTCCAAACAGAAAAGTGTTGGGTTGTGTCTCTCTAGGGCAGAGGGAAACAGTGGGTCTTGAACACAGTTTGCTTTTCAAATGATGACCCGCCTGCCTTCTTTTTTATTAAATTATTATTTTTTATTTTTATACAATTTTAAGGGTTAATTTTCATTTACATTTATTATAAAATATTGGCTATATTTCCCATGTTGTACAATACATCTTTGAGCCCATCTTACACCCAATAGCTTGTATTTTCCACTCCCCTACCCCTCTGTTGCCCCTCCCCACTTCCCTCTCCCCACTGGTAACCACTAGTTTGTTCTCTATATCTGTGAGCCTGCTTCTTTTATTCACTAGTTTGTTGTGTCTTTTAGATTCCACATATAAGTGACGTTGCACAGTATTTGTCTTTCTCTGTCTGACTTATTTCACTTAGCATAATGTCCTCCAAGTCCATCCACGTTGCTGCAAATGACAAAATTTTGTTCTCTTTTATGGCTGAGTAGTATTCCATTATGTGTGTTTATATGTGCCACATCTTCTTTACCCATTCATCTGTTGATGGACACTTAGGTTGCTTCCATGTCTTCTGCCTGCCCTCTTTTGATGGTAGTACCTGAAACTCTCTTCTCTTAGGCTAGTCAGCTTACCAAAACAGAGTTCTCCAATCTCCTGTTTGGGAGGGGCCTTGGCTTTGGGGCTGCCCACATTCTAAGAGCTGAGGGTCTAACCTTCTGATCAGGGAGGACCTTGCTCTCAGCCTGTGCTCTGCTCATGGTACCTCCTGCAGAGTCTGCATTTCAACCTCCCACCTGGTTTGGGGAATGGAGGTTCCATGTCTGCACTGGCTGGGGTAGGGGAGCTGGCTCAGGCTTGGAAACACCTTGTTTTCGGCTCTACTCCCTGGATCCCCAGTTTTAGAGTTACCTGGTGCTTTTGATTCCCAAACCTCTGAGGTCTGTTGGTAGGCACTGCCGGGATTTATGTTGGTTTCTCACCCTGCAGGTCCTTTGCAGAGAGAAGACAGCTGAAGTGTAATCCAGTTACCCTTCCTTTATTTCTTTTCCATTTTCCTAAGTTTTTTTTTTTTTTACTCCTCTTTGTCTTTAGTTCTCTCCCCTTCTCTTTGTTCTTGAAGATTTACACCTTTCTACTCCCTTAACTCGTATTCTAGTGGGATTTTAGGAGAAAGTGGAGATAAGTGTGTATGTCAATCCACCTCATTTAACTGGAAGTTGAGCTGATGTTCTCTTTTTCTGTTTCAAAAGTTAACTTTTTCTGTTGCTGGTTGTGTGGGTTTGCCAGCCTTTCATTAACCAGAGTCATTTGTTTTCATTCTGGAATACCCATGGAGATTTCTTCTAGGTTTCAGAATTTGTCTTTAGAAGATTTTCAGCCAAGGAGCTGATATATGCCCTATTTTCAAAGCTTGCGTGGGTGAGCAATGCATCCATTCAAGAGAGAAGTGGTAGAAGGTCTTATCAGTCTGGATCTGTCAGCCTGGATAAAGGGGCCTTCCATCTTCCCAGGAAATCTGCCACAGAATGATGCTGAGCTATCTTAGTTATTAAAGGAAGCCTACACATCACTCAAATCAGCTCCCAGCTCCCCTGTGCTCTGAGTGTCTGTCTACAGTCATTAGTATCATCTCTGGGTGTTTTCTCTGCTTTGCTGGGATTCCGTGTTAATCTGCTTCTTCCTTAGCCCTTGTGTCTCCTTCATCACTCAAAATATACAGCTGCTCTGTCTTGGCACGGTGGGTTCCTTACACCATTTCAGTTCTTGCTACTTCATATGCTCCAGAGCTATGAAGGATTTTAGAGATCACCTAGTGGCTTCAAACGTGCAGTCTACAGATCAAAAAGAAGAGTTTTAACCAATCTTGGGGGAAAGCCTGGTACATGAAGCAGGTAGAATGAGAGCGGTTCTGGGTAATGTAGGGGAGGGAACCTACCCCATCCCGATCACATCTCCCCAAGGAGATGGATTAACCACCACTGATCCCGTTTTACTCTCATCTTGAATGTGAGAGGCTGAGTCCCTGAGTTGGGAAGTAACTTGCAGAAGGTCGGGTAGTGGACTAGTTCAGGATTTGAATCAAGGCTTCCTTACACTTTACCATTTCCTCTAGATCCACAAATGATGAAGCCAGAAGGGTGACTGTGGAGACCTTCAAGTGAGTGATCAAACCGTGGCTGCATCCTATGAGCCTGACTGCCCCTTTTTTCAACGGCTCCACTCATCCATAGTCTTGTATGAAAAAATCATAAATAATAATTCTCGCTGAAACGGCCTCCTGTCTGCCGCGGAATTGGTGTCCCGCTGGCTTGTTAATTTTAGTTTGGGAGTCAGAGACCTAGTGACAACTGCTATCGTGCAGGGCTCCTTGGCTGTTCAGTAAATGCTAATAAACCGTAAGTTGCAATCCTAACAATCCCTGCCGCCCGAACCAAACTGCAAGGGCAGAGATGACTTTGGTCTGAATTGGATTTGAAAAGGCTGAAAGAACAGGCTTTGAGTACGCAGTGGAAATGCCAGTCGAATATTAATTATAGCGGTAGTGCCGGCCCGCGGAAGGCGCCATGGTTCAGCCCCGAGAACGAAGAACGGGAGAGGGATGATGAATGCAGATGAGATGCTTCTGCCTGTGAAATCCAAGTGTGGCTTCACAAAAGAGGCCAGGGAGCCTCCGGTGGTTTTCTGCAACTCTTCTGGTGTTCAGAGAGGTCTTTCTGGTCTTCTCATTTGCTCGTTTTATTTATTCCTCAGAATCACTAGGGTGACGCGGCCATGAGCTATCTTAGGGGCAGGTTTTAATTAGTGGCTTGGGATTCCAAAAGTGGCAGCGAGGTAGATGGGGCCTCCGTAACCTCTTTGACCCAGTGATTATTTACCACATTCCAGGAATGGGCTGTTCTGGTCCACAGTGAACCAGACACATAATTATAACCGGTCCCTTTATGCAGCAGGCGTCTACACACAAACGCACACCTACCCCCCCCCCGCCCCCCAACACACACACACACAGACACACAGCATTAACAGCATCAGGCTGTAGTGTGGGCAGGGATAGAAGTTTGCTTACGAAAACAGGGAGCCATAGGTAAGGGATAATTTCCATATATCTCACCGCCTGGCAAACTTTTAAATTATGTATACTGAAGAATTTCCTACAGCTCTAACTGCCCAACAGATTGTGTGACTAATTGTTTCTTTCTACTTAAAATGGGAGCCTCCTGGTAGGCTGTATGTTTCGGTGCAATTATGTCAACCGGACCAGGGCCGAGGCCATTTTAGCCACCTGAGGGGTGTGCTAATTGTTCTGAAGTGTGCCGCCTGGGGTGCGCCTCATTGCTGTAGTGGTTTTAACGGAAATTCTAATTAAGAATAAGAAGCGAAAAGGGGCTGGGTGCATTCCTCCCATGTCAGGGGTTCAGGCAGGCTGCCTTTGAGCACAACAGTGTGAACATGCCCATGGTGGGAGCCAGCTGGGGCAGAAATTGATGTGCCTCAGGTGTGGTTTGTCTACAGGCTTGGTGCAGGCTGTTGGAGCTGTAATTAGAGCTGGGCCAATGTCAACGTGGTGTCCGGGCTTCCAGTCTTTCCAGGCTCTGTGTCAGTGTTTGGAGGGGGTGCCTGTGGAGGAGCTGGAGGGGAGGAGGCTGGAAAGTTTAAGTAGCTGGAAGTACAGCCTGAGGGAGTTGGTGAGACAGGACTATTCTGGCAAATCGCACGCCCTGATGCTTCTGTAAGACCAGGCTGCCCTGGTTGTTAATTACAGTTGGGCTGGGAATCCCACCGGGGTTCGGAACACTAGTTTTGTCTCTTGTTAACAGAGCATCTTTGGGTAAACTGTTTAACTTTTCTGAGTCTCAGTTTGCTTTACCTGTAAAATGGGGATTAAAAATATGAATTAAGTTTGATGTTATTTTGGCATCACGGACTTAGAACTCAGGAATGTCTGCATCCCACATGGACAATCATTTCTCCCCTCTGTGGGACTCCACTTCCCAATTCCCCTTACTCCGTCCTTCGCAGACTAGTACCACAAGGAACATTAGCAGAATGGGAACAAAAATAATTAATTTATAACTGAGCCCAGTGAACCAAAGTAGGAGAAAGAAAAGGGAACGAAAGAGAGGTTGGCTTTCTCCATGAGACGAGTCTCAGCTTAGTGTGCTGACTGACCTCATGGAAGGAGGAAAGAGAGACGCAGGAGAGCTCAGATGTGTCTGGAACTCTTTTTTTTTTTTTTTTTTTTTTTTGCGGTACGCGGGCCTCTCACTGTTGTGGTCTCTCCCGTTGCAGAGCACAGGTTCCAGCAGCCATGGCTCACGGGCCCAGCCGCTCCACGGCATGTGGGATCCTCCCGGACCGGGACGTGAACCCGTGTCCTCTGCATTGGCAGGCGGATTCTCAACCACTGCACCACTAGGGAAGCCCTGGAACTCTTTTAAAATATAGGCCGTCAAGAATCACTGATTTTCCTGGCACTCTGACCATTGGATCATTCTCTGGTCTTTGTCTATAGGGAAGAGAAGAGTGGGAGGCTGAGACAGAGACCTCATGGTATGAGAGAGGCAGAGGAAATGTCTCTCCCCACCTTTGTCTCCTAGATTTGTAGTCAGGACTAGATGAAAGAACATTCTTAGGAGCCAGTCTGCTACTATCATTGGCCAAGGCTTGGTTCTAGCCCTGGAATGACCTGTGATTTCAGGCTCTGACATTCTATCAGGAGTGATTAAAAAAAAAAAGACGCGAGTCTGTATTGAGTTCCGTAAGTGGTGTGCAGAGAGGTTTGAGAGTTCAGTGACTAGGGAAAGCTTTATGGAGGAAGTGGTCGTTAGAGGTCTGAATTTGAGATTTGGGCTTTGATCAGGCGTTCTAGGCAGAGGAAGTGGCCCAACCAAAGGAACAGAGGTTGGAAAGTGTAAAATGTGTTTAGGATGGCAAGCAGCCTGATTGCCTCAATTGCAGGCTCTGAGCTCGGCAAGGTAGGTCAGGGTCAGGCGATGGGGGCTCAGTGAACACCTGGTTCAGGAGTTGGGCCATAAATAGAACACACAGCTCTTGCTTATCTCCTTTGGGAGTTATTTTTATTTTTTAAATTTATTTATTTATTTATTTTTGGCTGCGTTGGGTCTTCATTGCTGCGCGTGGGCTTTCTCTGGTTGCTGCGAGCGGGGGCTACTCTTCGTTGTGGTGTGCGGGCTTCTCATGGTGGCTTCTCATTGGGGAGCAAAGGCTCTCGGCGCACAGGCTTCAGTAGTTGTGGCTCGTGGGCTCAGTAGTTGTGGCACGTGGGCTCAGTAGCTGTGGCTCACGGGCTTAGTTGCTCTGCG
The DNA here is from genome assembly GCF_951394435.1 of Stenella coeruleoalba. NCBI lineage: Eukaryota > Metazoa > Chordata > Mammalia > Artiodactyla > Delphinidae > Stenella > Stenella coeruleoalba. The sequence goes on from NC_137148.1 coordinate 136,807,354, forward strand.
GCATGTGGGATCTTCCTGGACCAGGGCTCGAACCCGTGTCCACTGCATTGGCAGGCGGATTCTTAACCACTGAACCACCAGGGAAGCCCGGGTGTTATCTTAATATCCTTCAGATTCCTTCCCTGCACCTGCTTACACTCCCTGCCCACCCCCCACCCTCCAACTATGTTTGTGGTTTGCTAGTGCTTAGCCAGCCAGCAGGTTTTCAGTTGACTTAGTAGTGGCTTTAATTATCCTTTTGAAAAGCTGATTAGTCTGGTTTCAAACACATCTACTGAAAAAAAGATTTCTTACTGATAGCTTGAGTGGAAGCTTCAAGGGCATTTAGGAGTCAACTGAGTATGTGTTCTTACAGAGGAGAATCATGAATTCAGAAAAATGTGGTGGCCTTAGTCGTCTCCAGGCCAGCCTCTTCATTTTACATATAGAGAAGAGTGAGAGAGGAAAAAGTCCCACAGTAAGAAATTTGCAGATCTGGGAATCAGATCTCCTGACTCTTAATTCAGTCAGGTGTCTTTTCACTGCATTGTGGAAGGAGTGTAACCTAGAGGTTAATATTTTGGGCCCTGAAGTTGGGCTCCTCGATGTTGAATCTTGGCTCTTAGCCACATAATTGCCTGTTGACTTTTGGGAAAGGTATCAAGCCTCAGTTTACCCATCTATAAAATGGGACAAGGAAGCCAAGTGGAAAAATACATTATCATTTTCAGGGAACAAAAAAAAGGGTGTATATTGATATTTCCTATTTGTAAAAGAGCTGCCTGATGTGTAGGCAGTCATGTCCAAGGGGTGAAGCAAGGGTCTTCTAAAGAAAGGGTCTTTTGGCCAAAGATGTCGATATCCTCACTGTGGCCTGCCACCCTGCCTGCTTTATCTTCGGGATGAAGGACCCCAAGACCTCCTAAAATAGATGAATTACCAAGGTGGGGTCTCACATTAGATCATGATGTTCATTAAGACCGTGGTTTGAATGACATCCTCTGGTTTATCCTGAGCCGATAGTGAGGCCAGGAGGGTGACATGAGGTCCTGCTTGGAAGGGTATCCATGGGCCCATTTGGTAAAAGCACTTATTGAGGGTACCTCAGAGATTCCATTTTCTTTTTTCTTTTTTTTAAATATATATATATATTTATTTTATTTATTTACTTTTGGCTGCATTGGGTTTTCATTGCTGCGTGCGGGCTTTCTCTAGTTGCGGTGAGCAGGGGCTACTCTTCCCTGCGGTGCGTGGGCTTCTCATTGTGGTGGCTTCTCTTGTTGCGGAGCACAGGCTCTAGGCGTGCAGGCTTCAGTAGTTGTGGCATGCGGGCTCAGTAGTTGTTGTGGTGCACGGGCTTAGTTGCTCCGCGGCATGTGAGGTCTTCCCGGACCAGGGCTCGAACCCGTGTCCCCTGCATTGGCAGGCGGATTCTTAACCACTGTGCCACCAGGGAAGCCCCTCCATTTTCAACATGGAACAGATCTTCTAAATCTCTGTCCTCTGGCCAGCTGGGGCAATTGAAGGTAGCAGAGGTGACCCTCAACCTCCGGCAAGTTCACATCCCCTCTTTGGGCCTTTTATCCCTTGTCTGGTTCCTTGCTCCTTAAAAAGAGGAGGACTTGGCTAGAAGCCTAGCAATCGTTAAGCTCTCAGGGTTTCTGTATTCCCTTCTTGAAAGAGAACCCTCACTGTCCAACATACTAGTCTGTTACAAATGGGGAAAGCAAACGTGTGCTGCTCTTCACACTTTTGTCTTTTGCATCCAGTAAAAGGGATAAATGCTGCTTTTTCGTGTGTGTGTGTGGGGGGGGGGACGGTGAGTTGTCTTAAAGGCAAGATTGGAGGTTCAGAAGAAGCAGCTAGGGGAGCTTCAGAATTCTGTTCTGCCTCTGCAGACCAGAGAACTCCAAGGTGACTTTAAAAAAAAAATTAATTAAGTTTTGGCTACGTTGGGTCTTCATTGCTGCATGTGGGCTTTCTCTTACGGCGAGTGGGGGGCTACACTTCGTTGCAGTGCGTGGGCTCCTCATTGCGGTGGCTTCTCTTGTCGCGGAGCACAGGCTCTAGGCGTGTGGGCTTCAGTAGTTGTGGCACATGTGCAGGCTCAGTAGTTGTGGCTCGTGGGCTTAGTTGCTCCGTGGCATGTGGGATCTTCCTGGACCAGGGCTCGAACCCGTGTCCCCTGCATTAGCAGGTGGATTCTTTTTTTTTTTTTTTTTTTCGGTACATGGGCCTCTCACTGCTGTGGCCTCTCCCGTTGAGGAGCACAGGCTCCGGACATGCAGGCCCAGCGGCCATGGCTCACGGGCCCAGCCACTCTGCGGCACATGGGATCCTCCCGGACCAGGGCACGAACCCGCGCCCCCTGCACCGGCAGGCAGACTCTCAACCACTGGGCCACCAGGGAAGCCCCTAGCAGGTGGATTCTTGACATGCGCCACCAGGGAAGTCCCCGAGAGGTGACTTCTTACTAGTATAGCCCCATCCTTCACCCCCGAGGCTGCCCTTTTGCAAACAGGCTGATATGAATTTCATAGTCAAACAGATCTATGCTGGCTCACCTGCCGTGTGGCCTGATATTTTAAAATTTTACCCTTTTGGGTTAATCTTCTCATTTTTAAATGGGCAAGCAGAGCTGGAAGGGACTGCCAGTTCATCTCTAGCTGATGAGATGGTTGAAGAGACCTCTTTGGGGGGTGTCAGGAGACTCCAATTCCAATCTCTGCTCTAACTCCAAATTACTGGGTGACCCTGCGCACAGCCACTTATGTCTCATCTCAGTTTTGTCATCAGCATCTTAAGGAATATCTCCCACCTCAACCTGTGGGAACATAAGAGAGCTGGGGTAGGAAGGGCTCAAGACACGGAGGAAAGAACACTTTTCCTCAAAGTTCAGTCAAGTGTCTGTCAGGCAGCCTCCCTTTGCTGCACTGGGGTCTGAGAACAGGCTCTGAGGATACTGTGCCTCCCAGGTGGTCTGGGGCTTTGTTGTGCCTGAGCTTACCTTCCTCCAGCCCTGATCGGTGAGGGGCTGGCTCCTCCGATAGCCTGGGAGTCAGGGGAGAGATGGTGGCTGTTTAAATTTGGGGTCAGAGGAGGGGCGTAGGGGCGGTGATGTGCATGGTATTGGAGCTGGGCTTGGTGTTTTATTTACACAGCAAGCCAGCCATGTTTCCGGAGGGGTGTGGAGGTATTGACAGAGATTATAGGAGAGTGAATTTCCTATTCGTCCACCCCTTTGCACCTGGAGCCAGCTGACAGTGTGTGAGGGAGAGGCGTCCTGGCTCCAGCTCCCTCCTGACAGCTGGAAATGCCGGCTGCCCTGTCCCCTTCTGAGGTGTTTGTAATTCCTTAATACCTACTGATCTCAGAAAGGCAACGTGTCGCCTCCCCGGGTGCATTATCTTCCCAAATAGGGTTGCTGCCCTCCTGCCTTCTCTACTCTCTCTGAAACCAGCCCCCATCTATGATTTTCTTCAACAGCAAGAGTCACCGTATTGCTGAGCTCTGACATGGGCAGGGCGCTGGGAACACATCAGAGAACAAGACCACTCGCTCCCTCCCTTATGGGATCGTTCGTGTGTGTGGTGTGCGCATGCGCACGCGCAAGAATCAAACAACTGCGCGAACAGTACATTGGTTTACCAGAGGTCCTTCCCCCACTGTAACCAGCCTCCCCAAAAGAGCTTTTAGAATCACAGAATATTAGAACCAGGCCAATTCCCACCCTGAGTGTTTGGGGAATCTGAGTGAACCTCAGTTTGAGGTTGAAACCCCGGGGAAGGGATTTGTCCAGAGTCAGAGCAGAAACTGTGGGCGGGGCCAGAGTTGAAACTTGGCCTCCAACTCCTGGCTCGGCTTCCCCTGCGCCTTGTTATTCCTGCTCCAGCTGCAGAAGGAATCCTCAGGTGTGGCAGCTCCTCCGCCGATGCTAGATGCTAGGTGGCACCAGCACACCTTGGAACAAAAAGGCTCCCAATCTGGCTCCCATCTGAAAATGCCCGAATCCTCACTGCTGGCAGCCTGAAGTCCAGGCTGGGTGCTGTCTTCTCCTAGTGCCCTCACAAGGCCTGCCTGCTCGGAGGGCTGCCCCTGATCACAGTCCCACTTCCTTCATCCCTTCCTGGGTCCCAGGTGCCTTGGGGACCTGTTCGCTGGTTACCTGGAAGAATTCACTCCTATGTGATTGATTTCTTCTGGGGGCTCTCTGTGCAGAATGGAGAGTTCTGGCTGGGTGATCAGCTCAGGGGAGCTATTTTAGGGCCATGCAGGCACAAATTCCCCTTAGGTGCTGGTATCTTTCTTACTTACTGAAGCTTCTGTCTGGGTGAACAACCCAGCTGAACACGGTGTGGTCTCTCCCCAGGTCACATTGCCAGTCTGTGACAGAGGGGGGATGGAGTCCAGGCTTGCTAAGGACCGCACTACTTTGTCTCTCAAGAGAATGTCCAGAAGACAAGACCCTCTGTTACTTGGTCCCTACCTACCCTTCCAGTGCCATCTCACAGTTGTGGAGCTCTGTGGCTAAGAGTATGGGCTGTGGTTTCAGACTCCTGGGATTGGAATGGCGTCTCCCCAATTGTTAATTGCGTTACTGTGCCATGTTTATGGAACATTTCTCTGCCTCAGTTTCTCCCTCTGTGAATGGGATGGGGTAGGTTACATAGGATCTCAAATTTCTTTGCAACTTCCCCCACTAAAGGTGGAGTATACTTTCCCACCCCCCTGAAACTGAGCTGGCCTTGTGACTTGCTTCCATAGGAATGGGTGGCAATAATGTGTGAGCTCTGAGCCTAGGTGTCAAGAGGCTTTGCAACTTCTGTTCTTTCAGGACCTTGCTGCCATGTGACAAGCCCCGCTGATGCCATTGAGGATGTGAGGCCACGTGGAAGGAGATCCCAGCCATCCAGCCCAGATTGCCCACTCACAGCATTGTGAGTACATGAATTATTTTGGGGGTGGTTTGTTATGTTGCTGAAGCTGACTGAAATAGGGGAGAATAATAGTACAGTAGTCTCTCCTTATCCATGATTTTGCTTTCTACAGTTTCAGTTACCTGTGGTCAACCATGGCCTCAAAATACCAAATGGAAAATTCTAGAAAGAATTTGTAAGTTTTAAATTGCATGATTTTGTGCGTAGTTTGATGAAATCTTGTGCCTTCCCACCTGGGACATGAATCATCCCTTTCTCCAGCATATCCGAGCAGTATATGCGACCCCCATTACTCACTTAGTAGTGCTCTAGTCTCAGTTATCAGATCGATGGTCCTGGTATTGCAGTCCTGGGGCAGGTAGGGACCAAGTGACAGAGGGTCTTGTCTTCTGTCCAAGTCACTCTTACTTCACTTAATAATGGCCCCCAAATACAACAGTAGTGATGCCAGCAATTTGCATATTCTCTTACTGTGCCTAATTTATAAATTTTATCATAGGTATGTATGTATAGGAAAAAACATAGTGTATATAGGGTTTGGTACTATCTGTGGTTTCAGGTATTTACTGGGGGTCTTGGCGCATAATCTCCTAGAATAAGGGGGACTGCTGTACCTACCTTGAAAGGTGGCGGTGAGGTTTACATAATAATGGGAACTTAGATCAGCGCCTAGCACACGTGAAGCAAATACAGTCGTTACTACTAACATCATCATGGGGCACTTCCTCTTGCTTATTGCATTCTAGTTCCACCGACCTCCTTTCTTCTTATTCTTCTTTTTTCCTTGTTCCTTCTTTCCTCCTCCTTCTTCTCCCCCTCCGTTGTCTTCTTCTTTTAAATATACCAAACTCTTCCTTTTTCAGGGCTTTCATACTTAATTCTCTCCGTTTGAAATTGTCCTTCCCTGCTGTCTTGTTTTCATGGTTGCGGTCTCAGCTGAAACTTCTTCTCCTTGGAGAGGTCTTCTCTGAATCTCCCTCCTCCCTTCCTCTCCATTTTTGCTTCCTTTCATTGTCTCTGATCATCACATTTATTGATTTCCTTGAATGTTGTCTGTCTCCCCTTCTAGATTTCAAGTCCCTTGAGGGCAGGAGCTGGGCTTTTATCCTTGCTGCCCACCACGGTGCCGTGCACAGCAGGCACTCACTTCGTATTTGCTGAATGAGTGGATGAAAAGAGGCATCTAGTCAATATGAGTTTGAGGTTGGTGTCTGGTTTCCAAGAACAGGGGAGTATCCAGGTTGGAGTTTCAGAGAGAGGAGACCATGTGTGCTGCTTCTCATTCTTACAGCCGTTTAGGTTTTTGTCACACTCTTTGTTGGATCCATTATGTTCCTGATATCCTATGCCCAACAAGGCTATGGGCTTCTTTAGAAAGAGATTGAGTCCCTCACAGCCCCAAGCACATTGTCAGGCACCTAGTAGAGGCTTAACAGAAGTTTATTGGATAGATAAATGGATGGACGGGTGGATGAATAGATGAATAAATGAGTGAATGTAAAGAAGGATGGATGGACAGTAGTACTCAGACTGCAGGCAACAATGGAAAACCATGTTTATTTTTTCCTTCTAATAAAGGACAGTACATTTCCAGTCAATCTGTAAAACATCATGAACATATAAAAATGTATTAAGTACAGTCATTAGCATTACATTGCAGAGAAATAGTTGTTATAACCTTTTCCCCTAAGATGGTACTTGGATGGTCACTGTTGGTTTGCTTTAACAAAAGAGGGCAAGAGTAGGTGACCAGTTGGCCTGGTTGGCCCAGGACTAAGGAGTTTCCCAGGATGTGGGGCTTTCAGTGCTAAAACTGGGAAAAGCCCAGGCAAACTGGGATGGTTGGTCATGCAAGAAAGAGAGCAGCACGAGAATGTTGGGTGTGCTTTGGTGTTTAGGTACACGGGGCCGATATTTTCTCAACTTCCCATGACCTCGCTTCCTCTTAGCTCTGGAATAAAAATCCCTGTGTTATTATCAAGGGTGTTGCAGCTTTCAAAGGGTTTTAACAGCCCCGTGTAATTTTGACTTGATCTTTATGCCAAGCCTGGGAGGTAGGGCAGTTCTAACCTAATTTGCAGGTGAAGCATGCTACATCAGTGCTCCTAGCTCCTAGAGAATACGGGGCAGAGAAAAGACTGCCACCCCCATCTCCTGAGGCCAGTGTTCTTCCCACTACTCTGTTCTCTTCTGAAACATCCTGCCTGTCTCATCTGGCTTTCAGGAGTGAGCAGGAATCATACGGGGGAAAGGAAGGACCCTGAGATCCAAGCTTTGGCTCAATCCCCTCATTTGGGACAATTTTATATGATTACTACTTTGCCTGATGTGTTTACCTGCTCCTCCTCTAGCAATCCTCATGAAGGATTCCCCTGAAGACCCACCAGCTGGTCAGTGCTGGCATCATTATGTGGCAAAGTCAGTGAAAGAGATCCAGTATATTTGGGCCATGTCCCAAATGGCCCTTCCAGTTAAGGTTTGCCAGCAGGATGGTCAGAGGACCAGCTCAGTCTGCCATGTGCCAGCTTGATTGTTGAGCTCTTTTTGGGTACTTCTGCTGAGAAATTACTCAAGTGATAAGTCAATTCATGGGGTGGCTGTAACTTGCCACACTTGTTCCCACCCTTGTACTTTTTGCCTGACATAAATGGGTACCACCTTAAGGCGGGAGGGTTCAGTAGTCCTCCCTGGCTCACCTTAAAAGACTAGGGACAGGCTATCCTTGCCCATGGTAGACCTCACTTCTTTTGACAGTGTATTAGAATCCTATCATCCATTCTTTTATTCCAACACTGTTTTGAGCTCGTTTGCATTTTTGGCATTTATGACCTCTAGGGATAAGAAGTCTATGTAATCCTTCTTTTCCCTGTGAAGTGAGACTTCCTCTGGCTCTCCCTAATTCAACTGAAGCCTGTGATATTCTGGGATAAGCTTAATAAATGGGGTTTGACACTGCTCCTACTCTTTCAGATGTTGTTGTTTGGGCTCAGAGTTGCTCTGTCATGCGGGTCGTCTGTTTTGGGTGCAGCTGTGTAAAGGTCTGATCTTAGAGCTTTCCTTTTCTGAGAGTTGAATGAGGAATGGGTACAGGCTTCCCCTGCTATCTGAAAGTAGAGCGTTAGTATGAAAATTTTCGTAAGCTGAAATGGTGTAAACAAAGAAGCAATTACCTTAGGACACATCTTGCTAATGGATGCACAAAATGGATAGATCCAGATAAAGCACAGCTGCTTAGACACAGTTCAAAGCTATGGCGGTTTGATTCTGAGATGCTGAGTGGAGTTCCTGGGGAAGGAGTTGGGTGGTGCCACTCAGTGCTCAGTGCTCTATAACCGCTGGCTGCAAAATAAATGCTGAATGCTATTTTCACTTTTCACCTTTTTTGGAGGGTAAAAGCAGAAAGAAATGCAACTCTTTGGATTTCTTTTGGTTAGCAACAACAGGTACCAATGTAGGTCTTTGGTAGAAGTGAAATGGCTTAAGTCAAACTTGAAAAGTGGGGCATATTTGTACTTTTATTTAAAAATAAATAAAGTAAATATCTTTAAAAGAAGGGTGTTGCCCATGCCCTCTTGGTAGATTCCCCAGACTGTGGGACATGTAGCCTATTAGCTGAAGCGTGGAGTTTCTGCTTCACGTGCTTATGTCCATTCATTTTCACATGCTTATGTTCTTTCTGCCTCTTAAACTAGCTGCGGCCTTATGACCCTCAGAAGTGTCTGTGGCTCTGAGTTCAAATTTGATTTTAGGGCTTCCCTGGTGGCGCAGTGGTTGAGAGTCCGCCTGCCGATGCAGGGGACACGGGTTCGTGCCCCAGTCCGGGAAGATCCCACATGCCGCGGAGCGGCTGGGCCCGTGAGCCATGGCCGCTGAGCCTGCGCGTCCGGAGCCTGTGCTCCGCAACGGGAGAGGCCACAACGGTGAGAGGCCCGCGTACCGCCAAAAAAAAAACCCAAAACACACACACACACAAATCTGATTTTAATCTTTAGGTGTGATTTTCTTTGGTTTAGAGCAGACCCAACTCTGGAAGGGATGTTAACCCCGATATGACCATCCCTGCAATACATTTGAGATGAGGCACTTGTGTGTACGAGACTCTTCTGAAACTTGAACTCTTGACACCGAGGGGTGAGGTGATGGTTTGACAAGCCCAGAAACTTCCAGATCTTGAGATATTGGCTGGCTCGCTACACACTTCTTGGCATCTGGGAAACTGATGGCCCAGTTGCATTGGGTTGTAGGCTGTACTTATCTAGAGGGTCAAAGAATGTCTCTGGGTTAAAAAATGAAAAACGCTCAATGCAATAGAAATATAGCCTCCTTATAGAAAACCTTTTGCAAGAAGTGCTGCCTGGCAGCAGGAGAAAACTAGAGGTCGACTGGTTTCCAGTCCTTTTTTGTCAGACCCCTTGGGGCCAGCACTTCCTCTAAGGAAGTCAAGCCTGGTGGGGAGAAGAGGATAAGACGGGCACATTCTTCCCTTCATGAAGAGGAAGAGTCATGGTTAATTAAGCCAGTGATTAGGCGGCCTCCTCTGAGTTTGTGCAGATCTCTGCAGGCCCCTCATATGGTCACTGAACTCTGGGATCGGCGATGGCTGCCCCGGCTGAAGGGCCGGTTCGACTTAGTCTGTCCACTTGAGTAGGCTCCGGACGCCATCATCCTACTAGGCTCCAGGAGAAGGTGCTCCCCAGATGAGAATTTAGCCCAGGAGTCCCGTGAGCATGGGTCATCCCTTATGTGGTCTCCACTGGATCTCTCTCCGGGCAGCACCCAGTCCTCTTTGTACTTGCACTCCACAGGGCTCGAGCTCTTTGGGGTGCTGGCTCTGAAGCTCGGTTCTGGGGCAGGTGGCCCTGGACGGTGGGTGGGCTGGGCCTCTCCAGGGACAGTGGCAGGCCTCTGTCGGCTTCTCCAACTCCGGATTTCCAGCTCTCTTTTGTCCATGGGGAGTTTGTCAATTTTCTGAGCTTTTAAGATCAAAGACTTCCCATATGTCCCTTGTAGAGCCAGGAGAAAGTACCTGGTGGGAAATAATAGAATAAAAATATTTTCTGACGTCTGACTTCTGAATTTCAGCATTGAAAGGGTCCTTAGAATCCAACTCCCTGCCCAGGGAAAGATCATCTTTTTTTTTTTCCAAACAATGGTAATTTAATGTTAGTTACTATAAAGAAAAGGTTACCATGTATTGGCCTTTAATGACTGCGTGAATCATGGGGTGCTTCCTTGGGGAAGCCTTATTTGATTGAACTTCCTTCTCATAAATGCTTGTACCACCTCTTAGTTCGTAATGATGGCACTTAAAATTTTTTTTTAATTTTTAATTTATTTATTTTTAACATCTTTATTGGAGTATATTTGCCTTACAATGGTGTGTTAGTTTCTGCTCTATGACAAAGTGAATCAGCTATACATATACATATATCCCCATATCTCCTCCCTCTTGCGTCTCCCTCCCTCCCACCCTCCCTATCCCACCCCTCTAGGTGGTCACAAAGCACCGACTGATCTCCCTGTGCTATGCGGCTGCTTCCCACTAGCTATCTGTTTTACATTTGGTAGTGTATATAAGTCCATGCCACCCTCTCACTTCGTCCTAGCTTACCCTTCTCCCTCCCCAGGTCCTCAAGTTCATTCTCTGCATCTGCATCTTTATTCCTGTCCTGCCCCTAGGTTCTTCAGAACCTTTTTTTTTAGATTCCATATGTATGTGTTAGCATACGGTATTTGTTTTTCTCTTTCTGACTTACTTCACTCTGTATGGCAGTCTCTAGGTCCATCCACCTCACTACAAATAACTCAATTTCGTTTCTTTTTAGGGCTGAGTGATATTCCATTGTATATATGTGCCACATCTTCTTTATCCATTCATTTGTCGATGGACACTTAGGTTGCTTCCATGTCCTGGCTATTGTAAATAGTGCTGCAGTGAACATTGTGGTACATGACTCTTACTGAATTATGGTTTTCTCAGGGTATATGCCCAATAGTGAGATTGCTGGGTCGTATGGTAGTTCTATTTTTAGTTTTTGAAGGAACCTCCTTACTGTTCTCCATAGTGGCTGTATCAATTTACATTCTCACCAACAGTGCAAGAGGGTTCCCTTTTCGCCACACGCTCTCCAGCATTTATTCGGGAAAGGTCATCTTTGCCACTCTCTTGACTGATGGATCAAATCTATGCTTGTACGCCTCTGGTACTGGGGAGTTCAACAACAAAATATAACAGCTAACATTTGTTAGGTAGCAAGATTATTCTAAGTGCTTTACATATTATTAACTCATATTATTCTCCCCCACATCCCACGTGGTTGGTACGTTTGTTTCCCGCTATGTACAGACATGGAAACTGAGGCACCGAGAGACTGAATGGTTTGTCCAGAGCCACACAGTGGTCAAGCTGTGGTGAAGACCAAGTGCTGTGGATCCTGAGGCTTTTCTCTCATCTACCATGCATGAGGCAGTCCATTCTATTTCTGAGCTGTTCTAATTTAGGCAGATTTTCTTGCTTTGGAATGTCAACTCTTTGTGGAACTTAATAATTTTAAAGTAGTTTCCCAATACATCCTTTTCTTGAATCCACAGGCTGTGCTAGCTTCACAGCATCAGTGTATTATCACTATTTTCCAGATGAAGATACTGAGGTCCCAAGTGATGAGATGGGTTTCCTCAGGTCTCCCGAGAAGTTGATAGATCTCCTTGATGGTTAACTCAAGGTTCCTTTCCCCTGCCAAGCTTCCTGTAGCCTGTAGTGGACTCTGGAATCGGGGGTCTCTATATGTGCCTAGAATATTTTCCTGTTCCAGGTTTAGGTAAGAAGGTAACTAAAACTATGTGATCTGTGGTAGAAGCATATACCATCTTGTGATGCTGGGCAGCTCATACCCCCTCTCTGGGTGTCAGTTTATCTAAAACATAATCCAGTTGGGCCAGAGGACATCTAAGGTCTTTTCCAAAAATAATCCTTAAATGTTTTTTTTTTTTTTATTTCTAAAGCCTTATAAGCAGAGAGGCTCCCATCCTTCTATTATGTCTAAAAGATTCAGGATGATCTAAAGTGAGCAGGGGTTTCTGAAGACCACAGTAGATCCCACGGAAACAGAAACTTCTCCCTATTCTCTCTCATCTCACCCAGGGCGGCAGTGCAGGTGACCATCACATATGTGTTTCAGGAAAGACTCTTCTTGCGGGAAACTGGAATTTTCTCAGTTTAAACATTCCCCCAAGTTACCAATTTCCCTCTCTGTCCATTTAGTGAACATATACCTGGCAAGTTCCTACAATGGGCCAAGCCCCAGGGGATTATTAAGCTGGGAACCAGACTGACAGGAATCTTGCTGTCAGGAAGCACAGGAACAGAGTTGGAAGCCTCAGGAGCAGTGAGAGTGTCAAACACGTGATCTGGTGCAAGAGCTCTTCCTTGAGGAGGAAACATTAAAGGTGAGGACAGAGGGATGCATAGGAGGAAGCCAGGCAAAGAGGGGGTGGGAAGCAAATCCTGGGCTCAATGGCTGCAGTGTGGAGAGTGAGGGCAAGAGTGAGGGACTAGGACACAGAGGGGTTGGCAGGGTCAGAGCAGGCAAGGACCATGGGGAATGTTTTGGGTTTTGTGCATTATTGTAAAGGCCTTGGAACGTTATGAACATGACACGATTACACTTTGACACAATGATAATGGATTAGAGTAAAACCCAGTAGGAGACTATTGAAGTAATTCAGAATGAAAGTCTTATAACCTATCCATGGTGGTGGCTGTAGAAATGGAAATAGCAGATGGAAATACCTACTGAGAAATAGGTTAGCAGATAAAATTGTCGGGTCTTGGTGATGGGCAAGAGAGGGGCATGTGGTGGGTGGTATCAAGGATAAGTCTCAGGGGCCTGCCTTGATCCTAAGTGGTCACAGTGGATGAAAGGAACTCGGGAAGAGAGCCAGGTTTCTGGGATGGTGGTGGTGACAGAAAGTAGATAGCGAATTAAATTACAGATGTCTCCCACTTTCCTCAGATGTAGCAGGCCCAGTGCTGGTGAGGCATAGGTAGCTTAGAGAGATGTATCTGGGATTCCGGAGAAGGATCTGGGCTGGGAGTTTATATTAGAGATTCATTTGTGAAAAATGATATTTAACTTCACAATAGTGGTTGCTATGTTTATGGAAAGAATTAAAGTGAGAAGACAAAAGAACCTAGGACAAAGGCTTGACAATACACCATGTCAAAGACATGAACCAGCAAAAGAAACAAAGAAGAAGTAGGAGAAAAACCAAGAGAGTTCTGTGTTACTGAAGCTAAATGAAGAGTGTCCAAGGGCTCTGTTGTAGCGAATTACGATGCTGCATTGTGTTTTAAAGTTTGTGTGTTAGTTATTTAAGAGATAAAACAAAAGAAACTTACTTTCTCTTAGTTTAAGAGAATCCATAGTTCCTTTATACTGGTTGAAGTAATGAGACCGAGATAAGTGAGGTCACGGTTAGTGGCTAATTATCACAAGCTTGGTGAGTGAAATCAATCTTATTATGAGTACAGCTTACATCTTTAAGTGAACAAATAGAGTTTTCGATAGCAAACATTCTATCATGTAGATTTCTGTAACAAAAATTAATTGTTCTAAGGGTACAAGTCAACAGTCCTTGGAGCTATTAAAATAATCCTTTCTCTGTCACAGGAAATCTCTTTGCCTTTCTTAGGCAACAGAATTAAACAGTAATTCAAGTTTATGATGGTAATATAGAATAAGCAGAGATTTAACTTGTGCACTGTGGTAACTGGCAAGAAAATATTTGCCTGCTTTTCCCTAAGTTGTCCCTCATTTGTTTAACAAGCTGTAATGTTGAGTGTTTGTCTTTTCCAAGAACGTTCACACTTTTCAACAGCCCTCATCAAGCTGGCAGCCTCTGGCTCCAAATGTGTCTTCTAACCAAGGGTGGGACAAGAATCCTCGCTGATGATTTGCTCTTTCCATACCCCAGATAAGACACAGAACAGAGGTCAGTCCTTGGTCAGAGGTGATCATAACCATGTTTAACCCCAAAAGTGTGGACAAAAATATTTAACCCACATATCTGATGCCCTTTTCCAATGAGGGCAGGACCTTCACGGTCTCTCCCAGGCTCCGTCTCCCAAGGGGTTGGGCTGAGAAAGGGGGTGGGTGGGAAATAATGTCCTCCGAGGCTTGTGCTTAATTGCTTCCCACTCTTCAGTCCCAGGGCCCTGTTTTAATACTAGTTACTTTCACCTGTATTACGATCAAACTTCTGTCTGAATTGTCCACTGGGCTGTAGACTTCTGGAGAGCAAGAGTTCTGTTTTATTCATCTTTCTGTTTCTTTAGCATCTTTTTCTCATTTATCTCTGAGGGCAGCCTACATGACAAGAACTCTGCTAGCTGTGGGTTATATAATGATAAGGAGACACCTTCCTTCCTGGAGTTAATGGTCAGACCAAGACAAACAGATAAAACAGATGATGTGGCTAAAGGGAGTAGTGACAGATAGACCCAGGTCATGGGAACACAGGAGCGAGGGGGATCTGTTTCAGCCTGAGGGAGGTAGGTGAGGTCATGCAAGGGTTCTGGAATTGCTCATGCCTGAAATGATGTCAAAGGGTGAGGCGGTCTGGTAACGAAGGGCATTTTGAATAGAAGGGACAGCATGAACACAGGCAGGAAGGGGAGAGGGCAGGGAGCCTTTAGGGAAGTCCAAGAAGCTTGGTGATGTGGAGCCCAAAGTTTGAGCTTTGGGAGCAGGGGGATGAGGCTGTAGAGGCCAGTAGGGGCCAAGCAGGGAGGCTACGTCCACAGTGCATACTCAGCCGTTTGCTGAGTTCACAGTAGTGTTTGTCATATTGGTATCTTCAGCCTCTAAACCCTGCATCAGATGTCAAGGTTCTGAGGTGGCTTATGAAGAAGAAATGGAGCCCAAACTAGGTTAAGCAAGCTTCCAAACTTATTAAAGGAAGCAAAGCATGCTAATGGCTCTCTGCCTATTAGAAAAAGTTCTACACAATGTTGCAATGGCTTCTTGACTGTGGCTTATAACGATAAAGTAGCTGAATTTCAACGTTCAGAGCAGACGCGATCCTAAGGATGGAGAGAGGCTGAGTCTTGCCTCTGGGTACAGCATCGTTAAGTTCACCGAATGCTCTGACTATAGAGAGCGTGGGATGGAGAACAGAACGCTGGCCTCAGAGTGGGGAGAACTCAGCTCCCACTGTGACTTGCGGTGGGCTGGAGGACACATTCTGGTCCCTCGTAGGACTTAAGCTGTTCCATGAGCAAGTAGGACTACAACCACCGCTTTGCCTAATTTCTAGGTGATTTTGCAAAAGGCAGTTTTTGCACAAATGGAGGAGCTAGATAGAAAAGCATGTGTCAAGAGTAAGTTCTAAGGACACGCCAGGCGTTGTTGCTGTTTTTCGGGAAAAGGCGAATGTAGAGGATTTAGGCTGGAAATGTTAGAAATAGTCCCTCTGCATGAATGACTTATTTGGCAAATGCAGGGTGTGTGTTTTAACAAATTTGAGTAGTATTAAAAAGTTGGCTATTTCATGCAAAATTTGAATTTCTGGGAAAAAGCTAAAGCTCTGAAATGCTGGTCTTGATCTTTCCTTGTGGCAGTGATAGGCTGAAGCTTAGAAGTTCCTTCTCCTAATGTCTGTCTGTACCTCACCTGGTTTGCTGCTGTTGCTTACCTGTCCCTGTAGGCATTTGAGAGTGAGACTCCTGGGCTAAGGAGTAAAGGACTATAGAGCTTTTCCAAATGATTCTTTTTACACAACAAAGTTTGTATGGCAGGAGGGTAGGAATTAGTACTCTCATTTTACAGGTGGTATAACAGAGGTTGTGCCAGATTTGGTGACTTTGCTGCTCTGTGGCTGAGCTGGGACCAGAGTCCGTGCTATTTGCCTCCAAGTTCATTATTCTTTCTGTCGTAGCTCCCTATCTTTGAAACAATACCCTCAAGCATCCCAGCTGGAGTCAAACTCCTGACTCTTGGGCTATGAAAATGGCTGATTGAGGGGAGAGTGGTAGTTCTAGGAAGAAAATAGCACCCCCTGTTCAAACCTTGGGAGAAGAGCCACGACCGGTGTGAGGAAGCAGACGAGGTAGAAAGTGGGGTCCGAGAGCTGGCCTTCCATCACCCAGTAGGGGTTGATGGGACTGTTGCAGGTGACGCAGGTGGCGTTGTACACTAGGGATACCACAAAGTACATCAGGAAGCTGCCTGCGAGAACAAGCCCATGGATGATGGTCTGTGGAAGGAAAGAAGTAAACACTGTTGAAGGGATAGCTTAGATTAGGGGGGAATGCAGTCACACTACTTTAACTTGTTTTAAACTTCTTTTTTTGGAAATGCCACATACCTATAAACAATTTAAAAAACTGTGCCATTTAATGGCTTATGATAAAGTAAACACCTATACTGCTACCACCCAGAATTTGAACACACATACCCCGGAAACCCCTAAATCACCTTGACTTCGGTGATAATTTTCATGATATTCTTTAGTTTTACTACCTATGTTTCTCTCCTAATAGTCTGTCTTTAAAAATTAATCATATTTGATGTGACTTTTGTCTTTTTTCTGCAGTATTATGTTTGTGTGATGAATTCATTTTTTCCACATGTGGCTGTTAGTTATTCATTTCCAAAGCAGTGCAGTCTTCTGCAGTCTGATCTCATTTTGCCCTGCCTGTTTTATGCTGCTTTCCTTCCAATTCTTGTCCTCTTTTAAACTTACTGACGATTCCATGTAATTTCATTTCCCTGTCTACTAGTTTGAAAGTTATATATTTCATTTCCATTCCTTAGTGATTACTCAATAAATGCTAATAAGCAGTTTTAACTTACTGTGGTATAAAGTTTCTATGTTTCCCTCCTCCTGAATACATTAACTTTAGAACACATTAACTTTGTTTACCTCCCTCCTGACTCATATCTCATTGCTACTGTGTATTTAAATTCTATCATCTTTTTAAATCACATAAGTCATTATTACAGTGTAATATGGTCAGTATTCATTAAGATTTACTTACATGCTTGACACTTTTTATGCCTTCATTCCCTCTTGCATTTTGGACTTTCCATCTGAGCTTTCTTTCCTTATACTTTTTTATCTCTTCTTTTTCAGATTCTTTTCCCATTTAGGTTACTACAGAATATTGAGCAGAGTTCCCTGTGCTATATACAGTAGGTCCTTGTTGGTTATCTATTTTAAATATAGTAGTGTGTACATGTCAATCCCAATCTATCCCTCTCACCCTCCTTTCTCCCTGGTAACCATAAGTTTGTTCTCTAAGTCTGTGAGTGTTTCTGTTTTGTAAATAAGTTCATTTGTGTCATTTTTAAAGATTCTGCATAGAAGTGATATCATATGATTGATATTCATCTTTCTCTGACTTACTTCACTTAGTATGATAATCTACAGGTCCATCCATGTTGTTGCAAATGGCATTATTTCATTCTTTTTAATGGCCGAGTAATATTCCATTGTATATACGTACCACATCTTCTTTATCCATTCCTCTGTCGATGGACATTTAGTGTGCTTCCATGTCTTGGCTATTGTAAACAGTGCTGCCATGAACATTGGGGTGTCTTTTCTTATACTTTAAATAGAGTTGACCTTTGAACAACATGGGTTTGAACTGTGCAGGTCCACTTACATGTAGATTTTTCTCAACAAATACTACAGTATTACCTGATCTGTGGTTGGTTGAATCCACAGATACGGAGAACTGATTATCGGACTTGAGCATCCACAGATTTTGGTATTTGCATTGGGTCCTGGAACAAATCCCCTGTGGGTACTGAGGGATGGCTGTACATCCTTTAGAATATCCTTTCGTGAAAGTCTGCTGGTGATGCATTCTCTGATCCATTATTTCATTCTCATTCTTAAAAACTATTTTTGATCTTGTTGGGAAGTTATTTTCTTTTAGTATATTTAAGATAGCATTTCACTATCTTCTGGCTTCTGTGGTTGCTATTGAGAAGTTAGCAACTCTTTATCTGTTATTCCTTAGAAGGAAGTCTTATAACGTGGCTGCTTTTATGATTTTTATTTCGTCTTCAGTGTTCTATAGTTTTTTTATAAGGGTGGATTTTTAAAAAATTTATCTTGCTTGGGTTTTGCTGATCTTCTTGAATTCGTGGATTGATGTCTTTCATTACTTTTGCAAAATTCTCAAGTCACTATCTTTTCAAATATTGCCTCTGTCTCATTTTCTCCTTTCCTTCTGAGACTCTAATCAAATGTATGTTAGATCTTTTAAGATACCACCATATCTTCTATATATCTCAATATCTGTTCCATAATTTTCATCATTTTACTTTTGTTTTATATTCTGGATAATTTGACCATTTCACTAATTCTCCCCTCAGCTGTGCCCAACCTGCTGTTAATCCAGCCATTGAAACTTAAATTACAGTTATTGTATTTTTTAATTTCGAAGAGTTTTATTTGGTCTTTTTTTCACATCTTCTAGAACTCTTGCAGATATTTTAAAGCTTAATCTTCTTTAAACACAGCAAACAAACCTTTTCTATGATTTCTATCTGATAATTCCAATACCTGAAATATTTGTTACTGATGTTTGTGCTTGTGATCCTCATTGAGTTCTTGTTTCATTTTGAGCTTCATTATTTATTTGTTTGTTATTTTTTTTTTTTGCGGTATGCGGGCCTCTCACTGTTGTGGCCTCTCCCGTTGTGGAGCACAGGCTCTGGACGCGCAGGCTCAGCGGCCATGGCTCACGGGCCCAGCTGCTCCGTGGCATGTGGGATCTTCCCGGACCGGGGCATGAACCCATGTCCCCTGCATCAGCAGGCAGACTCCCAACCGCTGCGCCACCAGGGAAGCCCCATTATTTATTTTATTGTGTGTTTTTGAAAATTTTATTTTTCTTACTCATTTGAGAGTTATTGAAACTTCTTAATGCAATCTGTTGTTATATAATGCAAAAATCTTCTTAAAGTCTACTGTTTATTATTATATATATTTTAATTGAAGTATAGTTGCAGTGATTCAGTTTTATATATATATATATATATATATATATATATATATATATATATATATATATATTCTTTTTCAGATTCTTTTCCCTTACAGGTTATTACAAAATTGAGTATAGCTGCCTATAGGTCCTTGTTGGTTATCTATTTTGTATATAGTTGTGTGTGTATGTTAATCCCCACTTTATCCCTCCCCTCCCCCACCCCTTTCCACTTCGGCAACCATAAGTTTGTTTTCTACATCTGTGGGTCTATTTCTGTTTTGTAAATAAGTTAATTTGTATCTTTAAAAAAAATTATGATATAAGTGATATCATATATTTGTCTTTCTCTGTCTGGCTTACTTCACTTAGTATGATAATGAGCTTCCTTATTTTTGAATATGTGATGCTTCTTGGCCTTGGAAAATTAGTGGGGATACTTTGAGGCTTAGGAAAACGTTCCCTGGAGAGGGTGTATGTGTATTTTGTAATATCCTTGTGCACTGTCAGTTACTTTAAACTGAATTCATAAGTCAAAATTTGGCTCACCCAGGGGGTACAAAGAATCTGGGCTGCAAATTGGTGTGAGGCCAGCCCATGGTCCATTTCGCAGGATAAGTCCTTTTTACTGATTCTCCCTGCTCTCTTCAGCACAGTGGGAACAATCCCTACAGTCCCTGCTGGGGAGGGGAGTGCAGGTAGGTCCACTTTTGGGTATACCTTTACTCTGAAGGTAGAGCCTTTGGGGTCCTAATTTAATGTGATCTCTTATTAGACTCCCACTTTAGCAGCCTGGCTTTTAATTTCTGAACTTTATGCTCAATGAAGTCTGCCAAAAAGTTCATTTTGGGCAGGGTTGCAAACGCTTTGAAGAAAACAGAGGCTTTGGCTCAGCTTGCTTCTCTACAAACCCACTTTCCCAGAGGCTTTGGTCTTTATCCTGTCATCTTTTTCATACCTTTAGCATATGTATACATATATACTTGTGTGTGTGTGTGTGTGTATATATATATATATATATATATATATATATAATGTGTGTATACATATATATGTTTATGTATACATATATTAAATACATACATACACACACACACACACATTAGTTTGTTTTCAGTGGAAGGGGTGGTTTGAATATCCTAGCCCCTGTTCCTGAAAAGAAAGCAGTTAGCTAACTTTTTAAATCACTTTGGTGGGGACTGTGAAAGCTGACACAGCTATTAAAATTCATGTTAGATTTCTACCCAGGGAAGAAAGACATTCTCCCTCTGCTTCAAGCACTTTAAAAAGGGAAACACTTTTTTTCATAATGATTCTAGTAGCTAACTAACTCCTTCCCCAAGAGCAACAGAAATCACCAGTAACTACCAGGATACCTGGTCTAGAGATGCATTAGGTGGATTAATAGTGCTGAATGGTGAGTGAAAGGAACAGGTTCTGTCTTTTAAAGCAGATGAATGCAGTGCTCTGAGAAAGAGGGCCGAACGACCAGTCATTATATTACACATTGAGGCCTGATTATTTACAGGGGAATTTTGAAAGGTTAATAAGATACCTAATGGTTAAGAGGGTCATGGAGAGCAGAGATCCTCTTGGGAAATATCTTGTGCTGGTGTTTAAAAAAAAGTAATTAAATTATTGTGAAATATTTCAAGTGCATAGTCAACAAATCTCATATACTTGACATCCAGCTTTATCAGTTTTAATCTTATGCCATATAAAGGGGAGCAGAATATATCATCCCCAAATAAGTCTCCCTCTCTGTACCTGGAAGAAAAGGACAATTCTATATTTCTAGGAAATCTTTATCAACTCCAATATCTGGCCTCCCCTAGCCTCAAAACTTCTTTTGTCTTTAGCTAGAGATGGTATTTAAGGTGGTGGCCAGGGCCATTTCAGAAAGTTACTCAGTTTCCTGGCCTCTCCCATGTGTATAGGAAGTATTTATTAAACTTTTGTTTTTCTCGCATTAATCTGTCTTTTATTACAAGAGTGTCTAAGCTGAGAACCTGGAAGGGTAGAGGGAAAATTATTCTTTCTTCCTCTACACATATTTGCCTCAGATTTTATTAAAAGATTAAGCCTTACAGATACAATTCAAGCACCCATGTATCCCTTGCAAATGCCTTCTCGTTAGTCTTGAAAATAAACTCAGTGTTCCTCATTCTTCTGTGTATTTTCTATATACATGTTTATGCGTCCATGTTAATGGATGCTTTTTAATTTTATCATGTATAGGTATCCCTCTGAATTATGCTTTGGACCTTTATTTTTGTTGATAAATGCCATTCTAGTTGATTCATTTTAACTGTTCTAGTGTATGAATATGCCACTATTTATTTATTTTCCTGTTAATGAACATTTAAGCTGTTTCCGATTTTTTTTTTGCTATTAAGAACAATGAAGAAACAAACATTCTTGTACATGTCTATGTATATACATGTGCAAAAGGATGGCCCAGGGTGCATATTTAGAAGTGGAATCGTGTCATAGCATATAGTGAGTACTTAAACTCCTCTAGCTATTTTCAAGTTGCTCTCTAGAATGGTGGTATCAGTTTATAGTTTACCAACAGAGTATGAAAGTTCCTTGGTTGGGCTTTATTATGTTTAACCTGCTACTGAGTTAGTGTGGCAATATTTTATTTAGAATTTTTTACATTTATGTTCATTGAACAGATTGGTCTGTAATTTTGTTTTCTTGAACAGTCCATGCTCATTTTCATATCAGAATTATTCTAGCCATGAACATTGAATTGCCTATATTTTCTAATATTTGAATCCATGAAACAATGGGTATGAGAGGGGAATTATCTGTCCCTTATAAGTTTGGTCAAACTGACCTTTATAATCCTTGGGCTTGGTGTCTTTAGGAACAGGGTTACCGAGTCAATTTCTGTAATAGTGATTGGTTTATTCATGTTTGCTGAATGATTTTGACTATGCTTTGGTAAATTTTACATTTAACGGAATTATTATTGTTATTATTATTTTTTGCGGTACGCGGGCCTCTCACTGTTGTGGCCTCTCCCGTTGCGGAGCACAGGCTCTGGACGCGCAGGCTCAGCGGCCACGGCTCACGGGCCCAGCCGCTCCGCGGCATGTGGGATCTTCCCGGACCGGGGCACGAACCCGTATCCCCTGCATCGGTAGGCGGACTCTCTCTCAACCACTGCGCCACCAGGGAAGCCCTAAAGGAATTATTTTTATTATTATTTTTAAAAGGTCAAGTCTTGGGACTTCCCTGTTGACACAGTGGTTGGGAATCTGCCTGCCAATGCAGGGGACATGGGTTCGAGCCCTGGTCTGGGAGGATACCACATGCCGCAGAGCAACTAAGCCCGTGAGCCATGGCTGTTGAGCCCAAGTGCCACAACTACTGAAGTCCGCGCACCTAGAGCCTGTGCTCTGCAACAGGAGAGGCCACTGCAATGAGAGGCCCGCGCACCATGGTGAGGAGTGGCCCTGCTCGCCACAACTAGAGAAAGCCCGCACACAGCAGAAGACTCAACACAGCCAAAAATAAATAAATTAATTTTAAAAAGCCAAGTCTTTATTTATTTTTATTTGGCTGCGTTGGGTCTTCGTTGCTGTGGGTGGGCTTCTCACTGCAGTGGCTTCTCTTATTGCGCAGCACGGGCTCTAGGTGTGTGGGCTTCAGTAGTTGTGGCTCACGGGGTCAGTAGTTGCAGCTCCTGGGTTCTAGAGTGCAGGCTCAGTAGTTGTGGCACATGGGCTTAGTTGCTCTGCGGCATGTGGGATCTTCCCGGACCAGGGCTCGAACCTGTGTCCCCTGCATTGGCAGGCGGATTCTTATGTAGTTTTAGCTGTTAGCTTTTATGTTCTTGCATGTTTCTTTCTTCCTTTAGTGAGGGTCTGTGGGTGGTAGACCTTGCAGAGTTTATCTGAAAATGTCATTTATCACAGTGTTAAGTGGTAGTGTAACTGTTTGTTATTTTGCCTCAGGTCTTTGAAGATAATTACTCCATTGTTTTTTCGGTTTCTACTTTTTAAACTGCTGTTAAATTTCAAGTAATTGGTGCATAGTCTGTCTTTCACACTGTACAGTTTTACTATGATATACCAGGCAATATACCCAGGTTTATTTTGATTAATCGTCATTCTCAGTGATGATCTCTTCAGATACTGCTTCTCTACTATTCTTTGCTTGTTCTTCTGTGACTCTGACTCCTATTATGTAGCTGCTGGAACCATTTATTCTAGCCACCATTCCTCTTGATTACATTTTCATATTTGTGTGGCATTCTGGATGGGTACCCAATACTACCTTCCAATTCCAATTTGGTAGTTTACTTTTAGCCTGTGTCCAGCCTAATTTCAATGACAAAATTTTTGTATTTTTCAAGAGTTCTAAATGTTTCCTTAGTTTGGCTCAGTTCCCAGTATTAAAGTTATGACTGTTGTCTGTCTTCCTCACAGCTTCTAAGTGGTTTTTCTGGTGGTTCTGAAAGAAATTTATCCTGTGTACTTAAGCTTGGCTAGGCCTTTTTGTTTTCATCATTTTGGTCTATCTGTCATTGGCATGAATTGGAGCAAAGGGGTTTTCCAGATGGGAACTGCGTGATCTGGAAGCTCCCTTGGGTGGCTCTTATCAGCCACTGCCCAATGTCAGGGCCTGGCCTAACTTGTGATAGTAGGGCATGGGGAGGAAGTCCCATTGCAGAATGCTGGGAACCCACTGAGCCTACTTGGGGAAGTCTTCGAAATGGTTAATACAAATGCTGTCAGAAAGAGCCATTTCAGCTTGGCTAAAGACAGATCTTTCTGTCAAGGGGTCTCCCTGCACCAGTCAGTCTTACCTTCTCACACTGTTAGCACAGAGGTTAAACGGTCAAGAGTCAGCTGGCCAGGGTTCAAACTTGCTTCTGTCTTGAACTACTTGGGTAAAGTTTCTTAACCTCTTTATATTCATTTCTATAGCTATAAAATGGGAATTAAAAAAAAAAACACCTAACACACACGTATATTGCAAAAGGATTTCCACAGTAAGTTTAGTTCAGGTTCATCACTTTGCAGTACAGTTGACTCTTGAACAACACAGGTTTGAACTGCACGGGTCCACTTATACACAGATTTTTTTCACTAAGTACATACTATAGTACTACACGATTGAAGCCATGGATGTGGAACTGCAGGTACAGAGGGCCAACGGTAAAGTCATGTGTGGAATTTCCCCTGCGTGGAGGGTTGGCGCCCCTAAACCCCAAACTGTTCAAGTGTTAACTATATGTGTATGTCAATCATATCTCAATAAAACTGAAAAAAGCAGAACAAAACGCTCCAAATACCATCTAACACGAAGGGTTCTGGGAGGTTAAGTAAGATGTAAGATAATACATTAAAACATGTAGATATGTACCTGGCATATAATTTTAAGCTCTTTGTTTTTATAATTATCATTGACTAGTCTAATGAGAAAGATAGTGTTACCTTTTTAGATACTAAAATGTGCTATTTGGACGTGCTTGAGATATGCTTAATGGAGACAGTCTTCTAATCTTTTACCCCCAAGTTAAATGGGGAGCATACCTCCCTAACACAGATCAGTCTAATGTTTTCCTTTGTCTCTCAAACACCCCTGAAATTTTTAATCAAAAATTTGCATTTTGGCAACAAATTGTCTCATTGTTCTTTATGAATTAGTTTTTTCATCCTGGCTGGATGGTTACAAAGTTGAGGCCAGCAATTTTATCTTCTCTACCTCTTTATCCCTGTACAAGTGGAACGCAGGTAGGGGTTCAGTATGTATTTATCCAGTGGCTCAATTATATGGAGTAAAGCAGCTCAGAAATCTGAAGGTGGTTGATGAACAGGAACACAATTCTCAGGCCATAAGGGCTCTGGGGGCACTTACCCAGGTCTTCATTTCCATTGCCTGGTGCAGGAGGATTGTGGCGAGGGAAACGGTGTTGATGGGTGTCCCAAAGGTAAAGATGTCGATGTCAGAATCCTTGTAGGTCTGCAGAGGAGGAACAAACAGGCACTGGCAGATGTGCCCACGGACTGAAGGCCTTGGCTTTGACAAGTGATTGTAAAACATCAGTGAAGGCAGGTGTCAAGGGAGGGGCAGGCTGGGGAGAAGGCATCCAGCTGCCATCACGTGGAGCTGACCCAAGGGACAGACAAGAGGAGGAGTGAGTTGACAGGACTAAACTCTTGAAAAAGCATTTGCAAAGGAAGCCATGATGAGTATTCCAGAACACTGCAGAAGGAGTCAAGAAAGAATTTACTGAGTACCTCCCAGGCACAATGCCAACTGCTAAAGACACTGCTGTGTCCACTTTCAAGGAGTTTAGAGACCGACTAGGCAGGGCAAATGTGGTACAATTTTAGGGTATAAATGCTATAATGGCAGCACGTACAAGGAACGCTGGGAGCAGAGAAGAGGAATCAGCTGAGACTATAATAAGAGGATTGAAAAGAAAAGAGAGGGGAAAGGCAAAGGCCACAACTGAGGGTGAAAAGTCCAAATCGTCCTAGATGGTAGGTCTGTTGAGCACACAGTAAGGGCAAAAGGTGACGCAGGAAAGGCAAGCAGAGGCCTGACCAGGGAGGGTATTGTAAACCAGGAAATTCAAAGAAAGCACAAAATGCCCACCTCAACACTCATCGTGTTGCTATTTGCAAACGAACACGAGCCAGAGACTAGACACCACTGGCTTCCTGGGAGCAATCACCCCACACCTGAGTTCCCTGTCTAGGATGAATACAGATATCCTATGCTATATAAATTCTCACTCTTTAAACTGGGGAACCAAACTGAGATGGGGCTGGAATCCCTTACTATCTGCATTCTTGTTTTTATTTCATAGAATGTAGTATCTCTTATTATCAGAACTTCATGCCTTGACCTTGGAAGGTCAAATCTAAATATAAACCAAGGGTTGCAAATTCAAATACCTTCAGTGCTCAAGTAAGAAGCGGTAAATGAGTGAAGAAGGCCAGGCATGACACAAAAGGGCATGGTGGGGACTATGGCAAACTGGAGCACATGCCCCCCATCTAAGCAGGGCAGTGAGTCAACTCTGGATTCTCGCCACGAGGGAAAAATGACCCAGTGTAATAATAGCTTTCAGTGTTTCAGAAGCTGGCAGAAATGAAGACGTTTTGGTAAAATATTCTGACTTTTTGAATACCAGGGTAGGGTGGAGTCTGCAGGCCTCCTCTTTGGAGCCCCTGCTCCGAATATTAGGAAACTATTAGCTTGGGATTTCATATAAACAGGACCAGTTCTACCCTGCTATTTGTACGGTTAGAATGGGACCATACAACTTACCAGGTAGGGGATAAAGAAACAGACGAGGCTCTGGTAGAACGCATCCGCCATGGAAATCCAGAAAGTCAGCAGGTTATAGCACTGGCAGGAAATAGCACATCGACAGTAACCACCATCAAAGCAAGCCTCTGTTCTTTGTAAGCAACTTTCTTGTGCATGGCTGGACTAGACAACACGGCACTTACAATGCTTCTTATCTTAGAGGCAATAGAATGGAACGATTAAGAGCATGGGCCTGGGGGTGACAGACCTCAGGTCCAGTTCCAGCACTGTGTGGCCTTAGTGAAAGTCACTAAGCTTCTTTGAGCATTGTTTCCTCTTCCTTAGAAAGTAGAGAAAAACACCACCACCTATTTCCTTGGGTTTCAAGAGGTCTAAATGCAGTTGTGCTTTGGTAGCTAGGAAAGGCTCAGCTACCAAATTATTACCAAATGATAATGAATGGTTATCATTCATTAGCACATTGTTAGTGCTCATACAAACTTGGTAAGTTTAGAGATTCTGAGGTTTCTGAATAGCATCTGAAAGAGAACCCTCAATCACAGCCCAGGGTCACAGGTTCCCACGATCTCAGTGGCTGCAGAGACAACCTTTCTCATTTTGTGCTTCACTCCTCTTGCCTTCCCTGGGAAAAGTGAAACTGTTCACATTGTATGTTTTTGCCACATTAACTTCTCTTAATGTTAGTTACTCAAGGAAGACATTATGCAGCTAGCTCGCCTCTGGGAAGGGGACAGTTAGAAGGGCCCAGGATGTAGGCGTGCCATCGCCACCTCTCCCTTGCTTGAAGTGCTGGGGTTGCTGTGTTGCTCTCCACCTGTCTCTGGTTGAGGATGGGGCTTGGTTCTTCACTGGCTGTCCCCAAAATATCACCAGCTCTCAGGCACCACATCTGGCTTTGCCCTCCTTTTCCCCAGGTGCAAAGGTACCCTTGTGCATATCGACATCCCTTTTCCCAGAGCTCCCCCTTCGAGGCAGTCAGGTCCCCTCTCTGCCTCCTGCATCCAAGCTCCTGACCCGTGTCTGTGCTAGTCGGGCTGCCTGCTGTGTGACTTCTCCAGATCATTTAGGGCATCAGTGTGGCCTCTGTGCCTTGTAAGAGACTGTTCTGTGGTTTTAGTCCAGGGGTTCCCAAACCAAGCCTTGGGCATTCTGTTGAAAGCCTACAGACAAGGACCAGATAAGGGTGATGGGATCTTTCTGTAAGCCCTCTTCCCCTTTAACTAGGGAGTCCCGTATTAACGTGTGATGTAATTAAGAAATAACTGAAAAGAAAAATACCCACTGGTCTGGTCCATCACCTTCAACAGCAAATGAGAAACAGGCCAGAAGCAGGGAGCAGTGTTTCCGGGTCACATGGGAGGTAAGTGGCAGAGTGGTGACCAGAACACAGGACCGCCAGCCCAGCACTCCTCCTCTGATACCTCAAGGGAGGAGCTGGAGGTCACCTCCCCGCCTGCCCGAGCCCCTTACCTCAGAGTTCTGACCACTCTTGTACAGCTCAGGCAACGCCAGGAGTGTTTCCATAGAGACGTCTTTATCGAGGACTCCGAAGACAAGAGGAGGCAAGGAGGTGAAGAAGAGATTGAAGAAGATCAATTGCCAGTAATCGATCATGGTGGAGCCAGAGAAACCACAGAAGAACTGGTACCAGAAGAGCAGGTTGACGTAGCCCTGCAGGCAGAGGGTGCGGCCTTGTGAGTGAGGACCCGCGGGCAGCCGGGTCCCAGATGCTGCTTAGGAGCTCTGACAAGTCCCTACTCAGACTTGGAGCTTCAGTTTCCTTGTTTGTGACAGGCAAGGTTGTATAAGGACTGCAGATAATTTTCATCCCTTAGATTCTACCATTACCACTTCTGCTACTACGACTAACCTTCTTTAGGACCTGAAAGTAATTCCACCGATTTGTTAAGTATACGTTGTCAAGAGCATAGGGTTTTGGAGGCAGAGAGGACTGGTTTTGAATCCCCAGTTGGGTCATGTACTAGCTTGAGTCACACCCCAGTTGGGTGTGAACTCGGTCAAATTGCTTAGCCTTTCTGAACGTCATCTTGCCATCTTTCGGATACGATTAGTAGTACCTAGACCATGACATGTGATACCAAAAGGCAGTAGTTGTGATTAGCAGTATGGTAAGAGGAAGGGATGCTAGAAAGACTTGACCGCGGGCAGGAAGGCTGGCGGGAGGATGACTTCCTGAGGAGGTTGACCTCACAACACTTGCCTCATGGTCACACAGCTCCAAAGGTGAAGAAGAAAACCTTGTGCCTAAGTTGCTTTATGCTTTCGAAAGATCTTTCTACCCAAGACCTCCTCACCTGAGAAGGGCTGGGTCACTATTACTATCTAACATATTGTGATGTGGTTTGGTGACTTGACCAAGGTCACAGAAGCAGCCGGTCCTGGCATTAGAACTAGAACTTCTCAACTCTACGTGGCTGGGGCACAGAGGCATGAAGGATGTTGTAAGGAAGCTTTCAGTGGGTTTGTGTTCAAGCTAGAATTCTCATTCCCTGATTGCTGGGCCAGTGTTATTTTTAAGAGCCTCTCTGTTTAGTACTGTAATACTACTAGTAACATTAACATTCATATTAACACCACGATTGTTATTTGAGCTTCTATTTGTGACAGGTGTGTGACATACTATATTAGTATATACCACAGTAGTAGATGTGCAGTATACATAATTGGTCCCATCAACCTGGCAAGATTAATGTCATTGCTAATAATATCATACTACTATATTTATGTATTATATTAACTATTATAACTTGATCTACAGACAAGGAATCTGAGGCTCTGAGATACTCAGTTACTCCTTGCCTGTGTTCACAGCCAGGAAATGGCACAACCAGCCACTGAGTTTTCAAAGCTTCCTCCTCAACCACCCGCAAGAACTCTTAGTCCCGTTTTTGGATTATATAATAACAATGCTAACCAAGATTCTCCCAGCTGAGGAACTCCATCCTTTGGCTTTTCTGCCAAGGTGACTAATGGGAGGTTTTCTGGCTCTGAAGGAGACCCCGGTGCTCTGAGACACCCTGGATGGACCTTGCATCTCTCTGTCTGAGGGCCGGGCTCCCCTTCATTGCTGCTCTGGGGCTTCAGGTCATCCCGCTCCCACTCCAGTCCTGTGATGCTGTGAGGGCTTTTCTCCTATGAGTTTTGGTGAAGTTCTTTCTCAGAGGAGGAGATTTGGGAAGGAGAGGGCTTGGTCTGTTTCCTGTGCTGTAGGTAGGTTTGAAATATACTATGGGCAGACACTGAGTCCCCAAATCAACATCACCCACTTGTGCACTTGACAGGATTGGTTTAAGAAGAACCAAAGTGCTGAAGTCTCCTTGATACTAGGGTTCAACAACTGCATGAGGCTTTGACTGCTTGTTTTTTTTTTTTTTAAGCCCTTTGAGCACCTTGCTTTTTCCTCCCCAGCTAGTTGGGTAAGACAATAACTCTTATCTCCATGTACGCACAGGCAGCTTGAGTGGCTCAAATAGGGTAAGTGACTACACCAAAGTCCCTCTGCCAGTTGGGCCTGGAACTGTGACTTGAGGTTGTAGAACCTTAGGACGCCAGGACTGGAAGTGACGCCATCTACAGACGAGGCCAAGAATAGCAACGGCAGCAAACACAACAGCAACCGAGACTCCTAAAGCGCATCTTATGTGCCAAACTCTGTTCTGACTCACTCAGTCCATCTACCAGCCTTATGAGGATATCACTACTATCCTCATTTTACAATTGAGAAAACCGAGCCTCAGAGAGGTCAAATCATGGGGCTGGGGCTACAGACTAGTAAGTAACAAAGCTGGAGTCCAGACCTAGATGTTCTGGCTAAACAATATACTACTAAACAACCAATGGATCACTGAAGAAATCAAAGAGGAAATAAAAAAATACCTAGAGACAAAAGACAATGAAAACATGATCATCCAAAACCTATGGGACGCAGCAAAAGCAGTTCTAAGAGGAAAGTCTATAGAAATACAATCTTACCTCAGGAAACAAGAAACATCACAAATAAACACCTAAACTTACACCCAAAACAACTAGAGAATGACAAACAAAACCCAAAGTTAGTAGAAGGAAGGAAATCTTAAACATCAGAGCAGAAACAAATGAAATAGAGATGAAGAAAACAGTAGAAAAAGATCAATGAAACTAAAAGCTGGCTCTTTGAAAGATAAAATTGATAAACCTTTAGTGAGACTCATCAAGAAAAAAAGGGAGAGGGCTCGTATCAATAAAATTAGAAATGGAAAAGGAGAAGTTACAATGGACACCACAGAAATACAAAGGATTGTATGAGATCACTATACACCAATAAAATGGACAACCTGGAAGAAATGGACAAATTCTCAGAAAGGTATAACCTTCCAAGACCCAACCAGGAAGAAATAGAAAATATGAACAGAACAATCACAAGTACTGAAATCGAAACTGTGATTAAAAATTTCCAACAAACCAAAGTCCAGGACCAGATGGCTTCACAATCGAATTCTTTCAAACATTTAGAGAAGAATTAACACCTATCCTTCTGAAACTATTTCAAAACATTGCAAGGAAGGAACACTCCCAAACTCATTCTGTGAGGCCACCATCACCCTGATACCAAAACCAGACAAAGTTACCACACATGAAAAAAATTACAGGCCAATATCATTGATGAACATAGATGCAAAAATCCTCAACAAAACACTAGCAAACCAAATCCAACGATACACTAAAAGGATTGTGCACCCTTATCAAGTGGGGTTTATCCCAGGGATGCAAGGATTTTTCAATATCCACAAATCATTGTGATATACTACATCGAAAAATTGAAGAATAAAAACCATATGATTATCTCAATAGATGCAGAAAAAGCTTTTGACAAAATTCAACACCCACTTATGATAAAAACTCTCCAGAAAGTGGGCATAGAGGGCACCTACCTCAACCTAATAAAGGCCATATATGACAAACCCACAGCAAACAACATTCTCATTGGTGAAAAGCTGAAAGCATTTCCTCTAAGGTCAGCAACAAGACAAGGATGTCCAGTCTTGCCACTTTTATTCAACATAGTCTTGGAAGTCCTAGCCATGGCAATCAGAGAAGGAAAAGAAATAATAGGAATCCAAATTGGAAAAGAAATGTAAAACTGTCACTGTTTGCAGATGACATGATACTATATATAGACAATCCTAAAGATGCTACCAGAAAACTACTAGAGCTCATCAGTGATAAAGTTGCAGGTTACAAAATTAACGCACAGAAATCACTTGTATTTCTGTACACTAACAACAAGAGATCAGAAAGAAATTAAGGAAACAATCCCACTTACCATCGCATCAAAAAGAATAAAATACCTAGGAATAAACCTACCTAAGGAGGAAAGAGACCTGTACTCTGAAAACTATAAGATGCTGATGAAAGTAATTAAAGATGATACCAACAGATGGAGAGATATACCATGTTCTTGGATTGGAAGAATCAATATTGTCAAATGACTGTACTACCCAAGGCAATCTACAGATTCAATGCAATCCCTATCAAATTACCAATGGCATTTTTCACAGAACTAGACCACAAAATTTTATAATTTGTATTGAAACACAGAAGACCCCATATAGCCAAAGCTATTTGAAAAAGAAAGAGCTGGAGGAATCAGGCTCTCTGACTTCAGACTATGCTACAAAGCTACAGTTGCCAAAATACTATGGTACTGGCACAAAAATAGAAATATAGATCAAACGAATAGGCTAGAAAGCCCAGAAATAAACCCACACACCTATGGTCAGTTAATCTATGACAAAAGAGGCAAGAGCATACAGTGGAGAAAAGACAGTCTCTTCAATAAGTGGTGCTGGGAAAACTGGACAGCTACATGTAAAAAAATGAAACTAGAACATTCTTTAACGCCATACACAAAAATAAACTCAAAATGGTCTAAAGACTTAATATAAGACATGACAGCATAAAACTCCTAGAAGAGAACATAGGCAAAACATTCTCTGACATATATCATACCAATGTTTTCTTAGGTCAGTCTCCCAAGGCAATAGAAATAAAAGCAAAAATAAACAAATGGGACCTAAAGGAAACCATAAACAAAATGAAAAGGCAACTTACATACTGGGAGGAAATATTTACAAACAAAGCGACCTACAGGAGATTAATCTCCAAAATATACAAATAGCTCACGCAGCTCAATATAAAACAAACCAACCAACCAGTCAAAAAATTGGCAGATCTAAATAGACATTTCTCCAAAGAAGACATATGGATGGCCAAAAAGCACATGAAAATATGCTCAACATCACTAACTGTAAGAGGAATGCAAATCAAAACTACAATGAGGTATCACCTCACACTGGTCAGAATGGCCATCATCAAAATACCTACAAACAACAAATGCTGGAGAGGGTGTGGATAAAACGGAACCCTCTTGCACTGTTGGTGGGAATGTAAATTGATATAGCCACTATGGAGGTTTCTTAAAAAACTAAAAACAGCTACCATGTGATCCAGCAATCCCACTCCTGGGCATATATCTGGAGAAAACCATAATTTGAAAGGATATACGTACCCCGGTGTTCACTGCAGCACTATTTACAATAGCCAAGACATGGAAGCAACCCAAATGTTCACTGACAGAAGAATGGATGAAGAAGATGTGGTACATGTATACAATGGAATATTACTCAGCCATAAGAAAGAATGATATAATGCCATTTGTAGCAACGTGGACCTAGAGATTGTCATACTGAGTGAGAAAAGTCAGAGAAAGACAAAGATCATATGATATCACTTATGTGGAACTAAAAAATGATATAAATGAACTTACAAAATAGAAACAGACTCACGGACTTTGTAAACAAACTTATGGTTACCAAAGGGGAAAGGTTGGGGGAGGGATAAATTAGGAGTTTGGGATTAACATATACACACTATATAAAATAGGTAATATAAAATATATAATCAACAAGAACCTACTGTATGGCACAGGGAACTCTACTCAATAATCAGTAATAACATTATTACTGTTATTATTACTAATAGCATATATGGGAAAAGAATCTGAAAAGGAATGGGTATATGTATGTGTATATGTATAACTGAATCACTTTGCTATACCCCTGAAACTAACGCAACACTATAAATCAAGTCTACTCTTATATAAAACAAAAATTAAATTTAAAAAGGAATAATCCAATTAAAAAATTGAAACTGTATTAATCCTTAAAAAAAAAAAAGAATACAAGGTTCCTGACCTCCAAGACAATATTTATGAGCAGGCCCTTTGCAGAAGAAGTTTGCAGAGCCCCGATTTAGACCGTAAGCCTCATGAGAGTGGGGACCACGTGTGTCTAGATCTCTGCTCTATACCCAGTGCCTGATAATGTTCCCGACACAGCATATGTTCAATAATTATTTGAACAAACTAAGTACATCTTGGTGGTTCTATTGTCCTCACATGCATCCTGGAGTTTTAACGTGAAAATGTGTTTCCTTCCACAGGTCGTGTTAGGACCTTGTGCGTTTCCACTTGCTCTGCCTGGCTGGAATCTCTGCACCCCGGGGAGACCGTATTGAACCCCGTGATGGCATCGCTGAGACTGGGCGCCTGTTTTTCCTCCCAAGAAGCCACAGTGCCGTAATTAACTCACTGTTCACATTTCAGAGCAGGCAGCATTTTAATCCCCTCGGAAATTGGTTTCGGACATGGAAGTTATAGTTCTCCACCCTCTAATTGCAAAGGGGAGATAATAGGGCATCAGTATCGCCATTTCGATCCCGGTATCGAGCTGGAAATAAATATCATTTAAGCTCTGAAAGCATGGCTGGCTGGAAACGTTTCCTTTTCTATTTCACAGATTTAATGCAGAGAAGAGGCTGTGCTTATTCAAAAAAACGATTCTCTTGGAGGCAAGGAAAAAACATTAAACGGGGGCATTTTGAATTCTAACTACACAGTCTTTCTGGTCAAATAGAGACTTGTTTGCATGGGTTTGCTGAAATAATGGTACCATCCAGTGTATGGAATTTACATTATTTTTTGTCATGCTGCTTATTTACATATACATTGAACTTTGCACAGAAATGCCTATTCCCGAGTCCAGGTAACTGTGACTTTCCTGAAAGCAGGCCTGGGAGAATGGAGTGAGAGGAAAAAATATATGCCATTTTGTAGCTGCTACTTGGCTACTGTGTTTCACTTCCATCACTCTGGTCTTAATCCTCCCTTTTTCCTTATGCAAAAAGGAATTGGATTCTATTTGGAGTCTCTTGGGGATTATTCAAAGGTCCTCAAGCTAGATAATGAAAAGCGCAGGCCCTGTTCTCTCCCTTAATACAGCAGTGCTCTGACTTCTTCCTATGCCCATTGTTAATCGAGGGCTTTGCAAACAAGAGCCTCTGACAGTTTTAATACCTCAGTTGGTGTGTGCCTGCTTTGGGCCCTTATCAACAAGACAAAAACACACATATCTTTCAGAGAAACAATCATACCTTCAAATGATTGTATAGTGCTCCGTGCCATCCAGAGCTCTGATGCTAAAACCTCTCGATAATACTTCTAGGGACAGAGAGAGTCCTATTCTCCCCACATTATGGACGAGGAAACCAAGGCTCAGAGAGTTGAAGTAACTCTTTCAAGTTTACAAAGCATACTAGAGTCAGGCAAGACTAAAACCCAGATGATCACCCTGCTCTAAACATTTTTGCTAATGTATATTTTATTTAGAAGTCCTTGTTGGGAATGCTGGCGATGTTGAAGTGATACACAGGGTCTTGGGTGGCAACCTTCCCCTTCACTCTCCTGAGGGTGAGGGTTCTGCTCTTGCCTATCCGGGTGACTCTATCTGGGGAGGAAACCTAAGCTCCAAGTTAGGCGAGTTGTTCTTCAAATCCTTCTTCCTTGCAGTCAGAAAAGAAATCTCATTTATGGAGGCCCTCTAAGAGTTACGACAGCAGCAACAATGATAAAAAGAAGAATGGCTAACTTTATAGGGTGATCACTAAGCGCTAATCACTTTCCACACAAGCTGTCAGTTCATCCCTGTGGCAAGTGTGCAAGAAAGGTACTATTACCATCCCCATTTTAGAGATGAGGAAACTAAGGTGTGAAGCCATTACCAAATAAAGGAGCCTCAGTTTGAACCAAATCTGATCTGACTCCAGAGTGCTCACGCCGCCTCCTACGTGCCAGGTGCGTGCCAGACAGTACTGCCAATGTTGACGATCATCTCACCAAATAGTACTAGCCCCATTTTATCAAAGACGAAATTGAGGCTCAGAGAACTGAATTATCTTGCCCAACGTCACTGAGCTAGTAAGGGACAGTTTCAGGATTCAAAATCCAGGTTAGCCTGACTTATTTCCTTACATAGAGATGCTTTGTCTATTTCAGAGGGTAGAGCTGGCTGTCCCCTGGCCAGGACTCCCAAGGCTCGGGTGGGAGGTTACCGCAGGGCCACTCACCACGTTCTTGTAGAAGTAGTACGCCACCATCCTGGCCAGGCGTGAGTAACACCAGTGTCCGTGCACAAGCAGCAGCTTCTTGAGGTGTCTGAAGTGGGAGATGGCAAAGTCGCTGGACATGACGGCCTGAGAGGGCAGAGCAGACACATCAGCTTCCATTCTGCTGCCAGTGCACCAAAGAGGCTCCCTGGAGGGTGCTGCTCTGTTCCGGGTCCACAGCCGGTAGGGTCTAAAAGACCCTTTGTCACGTGTAGCACCCTTGGGTGGCTTTATGGACTCTGACACCCCACCCTCTCCTCTGGGAAATGCAAATCCCACTAGAATCCAAGGAGGGCAGGTCAGAAGGGACCAGTGGTCTGGCCTGGCCCTTGACCTCCTTCCACTTATCCAATAAGCATTTACTGTGAACCAGTGTGTGTTGGGCACCATCTAGGGATGTGATGGTTGACCAGAGAGTAGGGGCTTCCATGCAAGTGATCCTCAAACCTCTCAACACCCTTGGCCACCCACCAAGGCAGGCCATTTGCTCCAGTCTCATGCGGAGCTGATGGATGGAGAGCTCTTCCTTTCCATGGAGCTGAAGTGTGTCTTTTGCCCTTGGGATGACTCAGAAACAAGACCCAGTTCATGGTAATTTTTTAGAGTATGAGGTTTGGACGTGCCTGGTTATAAATCCTGGTCCGAGTCTTGGTCAGGGCATTTAACCGCTCTCAGCCTCAGTTTCCTCACCTGAAAAAGTGGAATAACAATCCCTAACACACAGGGTGGTGGCTGCTGAAATTAACTGGGATAATAAGTGTGAAGTGCGAATAGAGTGCTGGCCTACGATAGACACTCAAAAGGTGACGGTGTTCGATCCTCCCCACCAACAAATTTAGGCACCACCTAATGTCTGCACTGGTGGTGGGAATACAGTTGTTAATGGTTCAGAACGCCAAGGTGGGGTCTGTCTTAATGGGAAACATTAGCAGCTCCAGTTAGTATGTTTGTTCCAAGCTGAATTTGAGTAATTTTGGTACACTTTTAAGGTATACCAAGCAACTTATAGGTCCGTCTAGCCATCACGACTCAAATGGCAATTGAAAAATATTTTCCGATGTCCTTACAGCTGTCACTGCTCACAGAGGGCACTGCAAACTTGGATGTGGGTGGAGGTTACAGGGAGGAAGCATGGAATCAGGAAGGCTTTGTTTTCCCTGAATGGTTGGGTACTCTTTGGCTTTAGAATATGGGTATCGCCAGCTGTCTATAAGAAGCCAAGCATCTTTGATCACTCTCTTTATTCTGAAGGACTGGGCAGTAGGGATGCGGTGATGGAGGTTATGTATAGGCAAGGATATCTGTCTTTCAGATGATAATTCTGCAAAGCTCTTCAGTATAAATTCCTCCAAGACTGTGGGGAATTGCTTAACTCACTAATAAGGATAATGGAGAGTAAGAAAGTAACAAGTAGAGTTGAAGCAAATGATACCTGCATGCCTTCCTGTCCAGATATTCCAATCCCAATATCAGCAGCTTGAATCATGCTTACGTCATTTGCTCCATCACCTGAAAGGAGAGAGGTCATGAGATCCTGGTCCAACTGCTATGTGACAATGAGAAGTTTTATACAAGCGGCACTAAATCGTCCCTATTTTATGCACAAGTGAATCCTTTTAATGTTGCTCTGAATAGTCCTATAGGAAGAGTCATTGCTACAGGACTTTAGCCTGAGAGATCTTTTCTTCTTTGGACAAGAAGCCCTACTCTTTCTTTATCATTTACCAAATACTTATTGTGTCCTTTTTTTAGGTACAATGTTAGGTATTGGGAATACAATGGTATGTGAGCCTTGGGCAGTGCTTTACAGTTTGCCAAAAAGGCCTTCTCAGGTGTTACAGTGGGCTTCACTGAGAAGCAGATGGAGAATTTGAGCAACACAGGGGCTCGGCAAGGGTAATCCAGGTAGTGAAGGGACCCGGAAGCCCTGGAACTAAGATCTTTCTGTTTCCACGGCCAGCAAACCTCCCCTCACTCAGTATAACTTACACTGACCATATCAAGACAACTGGAATGCTGGACAGCTAAATCATCAGAGATTGTCAGTGGTGTCCAAGGACAGAGACAATGTTCAGTGATGTTTCTAAACAGAGGAACATGGGATTGACTCATTTTTTAGGTTGAGGTACATTGAGTCACTTTGGGTTCCCAGTCCATGAATCAGTTGATTCAGGGAACTGGAGGTTAGGGCATGGAAATACATACACACACATGCCACCTTTTATACCAGCACCGTCAAACAGATTTTCCTGTGATAGAAATGTCCTATATCTCTACTGTCCAATTTGAAAACCATTAGCCCCCTGTGACTACTGAAATGTGGCTGGTGAATTTCTATTTAATTTTAAGTTTAACTTTAAATAGCCACATATAACAGGTGGCAACCATGTTGGACGGCACAGCTCTCAACAGTGAGGTCTTCCTCACGAGCCTGGCTTTTCCAGACTATGATGCCTTATCCATCAGACTAGAGTTTAGCAAACTTTTTCTGTAAAGGGCCAGATAGTAAATATTTTAGGCTTTGTGGGCCAAGAAGCAAAACTGAGCAACTGTTCCTGCTGAGAGGCAAATCGTTTTTACACATTTTACTATTAAAAACACAAAAACCATTCTTAGCATCTCTACAGAAATATGCAGTGGGCCAGTCTCAGCTTGAGGGCCATGATTTGTAGACTGAACTGGCTTCATCCTTCTCCTTCTCCTGGCGCCACCTGTTTTTTCCAGTGGGTTCTCATAATGATCTGCAAGTCAATTTATATGAGATACTAGAGAGAATATGGATTTGGGGGAGAAAATTTCCTTCTCCTAATTATCTGGCAACAAAATTCATTAAGCTCAAAAATTGTGTCAGTGTAAGTTGCTGTTATTCTTCTAACGATGATTTTTTTTCTCCTTGATAGCACAGCAGTGCATGATTTTCATCTTCCCCACGGCAGAACAAATCCACCCTTTAACCTCTTCTGTTTGCAAGGCAGTGGAAGCAGAGGTATGGAATCCCGCTATTTCTTGCCCTGCTGGCTTTGTTTCTGCTGCTGTGGCAGTGAAGCCAGTCCCTTACCTCTGGGAATCAATCCCGGGCTATTGCCTTGAAGTTTGGAAGAGGACAGTTCAGGGAATACAATTAGGATGCAGTTGCTAAAGCTCTGCTGCCTCTATTCTTTCTGCCCACTCCCTCTTTTTATTTCTGGTTTTGAACTGCTTTTACCTGAAGACCAGGAGAAAAGGAAAAAAAAAAAAAAACCCACCAATGTAAAGTAGGCCCCTTATTTGAAATGCCAGGAAAGAAAATCTCTTTCCATGTCTTTGCAGGAGGAAGAGAACCTGAACCATCTGTAAGAATGTCCTCACACAAAAGCAACGTTTACCATGTGCTTGGTATGCGCTGGGCACGGGATGGAACTGAGTAAGACTGACATTGCCCCTCCACTCAGGAAACTTCTGGTCTCCTGAGCAGCCCAGCACTGAAGGCGTAACAGTGCTGTGGAGCCCTGTGGGAGCCCACGGAGTAAAGGAACATTAGGCGGGATTGGAGGAGGTTTTACAGAGGAAACGGCTTGAGCAAAGGTCAGGAAGCGAGAGAGAGGACGAGGCTCCTGGAGAATGGTAAGCAGCTTCATGTGATTGGGACATGGACTGCTGAATGTTGTGGGGAGGAAGGTGGCTGGACAGATAATGGAGCCCAGATCGTGAAGGTTCTTGTAAACCAGCTTTGGTTGTTCCTGGAAGGTTTGAAGTAAGGACACTTCATTTCTCTGCCTCAACCATGGCTAAAATTTAATCCCCTATGAGAAATTCTTCAACAACCAACAAGCCAGCGTTTACTGAGGGTATGCTTTGTGTAGAGTCTTATATTTAGAAATGAATATACAACACTAAACATGGGACAAGCTTCACTTTTTAGATCTCCCCACCAGCCATCAACACTCGCCAGAATATCAAGTCCACAGGCACCTGAGGTGCGTGGTACTGTGCCATGTGTTAAGTATGGAAGGGCACATGGT
This sequence comes from Stenella coeruleoalba, assembly GCF_951394435.1. NCBI lineage: Eukaryota > Metazoa > Chordata > Mammalia > Artiodactyla > Delphinidae > Stenella > Stenella coeruleoalba. Next base: position 136,847,070 of record NC_137148.1, read on the forward strand.
CGGCATCCCAGAAGTGAGTGGGCCTGGATGTGTATTGAGCTACCTGGATATTCTGAACTTGAGGCCCCTCTTGCCTTTGGCCTCCATCCAAGTCCTGACTTTTCCTTAGCAGACCTGCTCATCCTGAGAACTTGGATTTGCTCGCCCACCCTGCTTAGCTGCTGCTCACCTGCTGACTGCCACATCTTGATTGTCACGTTGAACTCTCTCCCTCTAAGACAACGACCCTCAGCTTGAGCATCCTGACGGTGATACGTGACCCCTCACCTCTGGTCCAGAGTGGGCTTGCCCAGCGTCCCCCCCACATCTCCGCATGATGGGTACCTATGGAAAGGGTCATGGCTCTCAGCCTGTCTCGCACCAGCTTGACGAGCATACTCTTCTGGAGTGGGGTGGAGCGGCAGCACAGGACAGACCGGCAATACTGGGTCAACTCCAGAAATTTCTCCTCCAGTTTTCCCTGGAAAATGGCATTCAACGTCTTCCCATCGATGACCAATCCAACCTCTGGAACTGCAGCTCCTGAGGTGGGGGGTGGCGTCGCAGAAGGTAGGCGGAAGAACCCAGAGAGCTTGTGGTCCGGCTTCTGTGGTCCATGAAGTTGCTTTACCTCTTCCAATACCAAGTTGAGGATGGATTCACAGGTTTCCTATAAAGAGCAGAATAATGAATTTGGTGTCAGTAAGCAACATTAGAAACAGGTTAAAAATGTCACTTTATCCTTTAGTGAAAGAGTTATAAAACTCTACCCCCATAGAGATGACCCGGGATTTCACTTTCTGATTTTGACATTTCTCTGCAATATTTCAAACAGCATCAAAGCAATAGTAATTTGGAAACAAATTAATGGCCAAAATAGGAGAGACAGCTTGGGAATGGGAGTGGAGATAGCACAGCAAGATGCGGGCCTTTTACAGGGATGACAGAGTGTAGTAAATGATACTGATACGATGGCAAATGATGACAATGTGTGGTAGGTAGGGTGAGTATTACTGACTTTAGTTTTGAGATGAGGAAATTGAAACAGTGAAATCCTTAGTAACTTGCCCAAGGTCATCTCGAATTGTGGCTTCTTAACTGAAAAAATACATTGCATGTTTATCCGTTTGTATAAATGTATTGGTCGTACCGGTTAAAACTGACTATGTGGGCTTCCCTGGTGGCGCAGTGGTTGAGAATCTGCCTGCCGATGCAGGGGACATGGGTTTGTGCCCTAGTCCGGGAGGATCCCACATGCCACGGAGCGGCTGGGCCCGTGAGCCATGGCCACTGAGCCTGCGTGTCCGGAGCCTGTGCTCCGCAACGGGAGAGGCCACAACAGTGAGAGGCCTGTGTACCGCAAAAAACAAAAAAAAACAAAAAAAAACTGACCATGTATGTGAGTCTTATTGAGTTTTTCTGATGTTTACCTTGAAACATGGTGAAGAAATTATTTCCTCTTATCAATTCTCCTCCATTACTTTTGATTGTATAAAAGATAAAGACAGATCTTGGATCTAAAGATATCCTTAATACCTCTTTCACTTGTTTAAACATCACTTTTAAATAAAGATAGAGAAAAGTGGTGGCAGTCAGCTGTACTATCAATTTTAATTTCATTGTTCTGTTCACGGGGTCTTTATTTAGCAGTGTTCTTTTATCCGTGGCAAGGGATGATGATTTTTCATTTGCTTTAGTGCTAAAAATTCTTCTAAAAATAAGTTTTGAAAAGTTCAAAGTGAGTCTATTTAAATGAAATCATTAAATAAACAACAGTATAGATAATATGTGGATTTAGGCAAAAATCGTGAAGGTTGTTCTGAAATGACAAGTTTGGAGACCCCTGATCTAGAAGCTTCTGAGAATATTTGGAATAATTGCTTCTGGAGTGAGTAGGACTGCAGCTCATTATTCTGGAGGCTTCCTTTAGGGGATGCTAAACTGAGCACTGCAAGCAAGAGGATGTGCACGGGACCCAGCGGGGCCACAGGAAGTAGCTCAGGAGCAGGTGGTTATACCCGAAGCACTTTTCTGGGAAAGAGATCAAGGTAGTCCTTGCTGGAACTTGGGGTTGGCACACAGTATATACAGGCATACCTTGGAGATACTGTGGGTTTGGTTCCAGACCACTGCAATAAAGTGAATATTGCAATAAAGTGAGTCACATGAGATTTTTGGTTTCCCAGGACATATAAAAGTTATCTTTAGTAAGTATACAATAACATTATGTCTAAAAAAACTGTACATACATTAAAATACTTATGGCTAAAAAGTGCTATCATCTGAGCCTTCAGCAAGTTGTAATCCTTTTGCTGGGGGAGGGTCTTGCCTCGATGTCCATGGCTGCTGACTGATCTGGGTGGTGGTTGCTAAGGCTGGGGTAGCTGAGGCGATTTCTTAAAATAAGACAACAATGAAGTGTGCCACATCGATGGACTCTTCCTTTCATGAAGGATTTCTGTGTAGCCTGCAATGCTGTTTGGTGGCATTTTACCCACAGTAGAACTTTCTAAATTGGAGTCAATCCTCTCAAACCCTGCTGCTGCTTTATCAACTGAATTTATGTAATATGCTAAATCCTTTGTTGTCATTTCAACAATCTTCACAGCATCTTCACCAGGAGTAGATTCCATCTCAAGAAACCACTTTCTTTGCTCATCCATAAGAAGCAACGCCTCAACTATTAAAGTTTTATCATGAGATTGCAGCAATTCAGTCACATCTTCAGGCTCCACTTCTAATTCCAGTTCTCTTGCCATTGCCACCACATCTGCAGTGACTCCCTGCACTGAAGACTTGAACCCCTCAAAGTCATCCATGAGGGTTAGAATCAGCTTCTTCTAAACTCCTGGTAGTGTTGGTATTTTGTCCTCTTCCCATGAGTCACAAATGTTCGTAATAGCATCTAGAATGGTGAATCCTTTCCATAGGTTTTCAATTTATTTTGCCCACAACCAGCAGAGGAATCACTGCCTATGGCAGTTATAACCTTATGGAATATATTTCTTAAATAATGACTTGAAAGTTGAAGTTCCTCCTTGATCCATGGGCTGTAGAATGGATGTCATGTTATCAGGCATGAAAACAACATTAATCTCACTGTACATCTCCATCAGAGCTCTCGGGTGACCAGGTGCATTGTCAGTGAGCAGTAATATTTTGAAAGGAATCTTTTTTTCTGAGCAGTAGTAGGTCTCAGCAGTGGGCTTAAAATATTCATTAAACCATGCTGTAAACAGTTACGCTGTCATCCAGGTTTTGTTGTTCCTTTTATAGAACACCGGCAGAGTAGATTTTAGCATAATTCTTAAAGGTCCTAGGACTTTCATAATGGTCAGTGAGCATCGGCTTCAACTTAAAGTCACCAGCTGATTAGCCCCTAACAGAGTCAGCCTGTCCCTTGAAGCTTTGAAGCCGGGCACTGACTTCTCTCTAGCCATAAAAGTCCTAGACTGCATCTTCTTCCAATATAGCACTGTTTTCTCTACATTGAAAATTTGTTGTTTGGTGTAGCCGCCTTCATTAATGATCTTAGATCTTCTGCATAACTTGCCGCAGCCTCTACATCAGTACTTGCTGCTTCACCTTGTACTTTTATGTGATGGAGACGTCTTCTTTCCTCAATCCTCATGAACCAACCTCTGCTAGCTTCAAACTTTTCTTCTTCAGCTTCCTCACCTCTCTCAGCCTTCATGGAATTGAAGAGAGTTAGGGCCTTGCTCTGGACTAGGCTTTGGCTTAAAGGCATGTTGTGGCTGGCTTGATCTTCTCTCCAGACCACTAGAACTTTCTCTGTATCAGCAGCAAGGCTGATTCACTTTCTTATCATTCATGTGTTTATCGGAGTAGCACTTTTAATTTCCTTCAAGAATTTTTCCTTTGCATTCACAACTTAGCTAACTGGCACAAGACACCTAGCTTTTGGTCTGTCCCAGCTTTCAACATGCCTTCTTTACTAAGCTTAATCATTTCTAGCTTTTGGTTTAAAGCTAGAATTTCTAGCTTTTGGTTAAAAGCTAGAGATATGCAACCCTTCCTCTCAAACACTTGGAGGCCATTGTAGGGTTATTAATTGACCTAATTTTGATATTGTTGTGTCTCAGGGAATAGGGAGGCCTGAGGAGAGTGGGGGGAGATGGAGCAACCTGTTCGTGGAGCAGTCAGAACACCGACAACATTTATCAGTTAGGTTCGCTATGTTATATGGGTGCAGTTCGTGGTACCCTAAAACATCAAAGAACACTAGTCACAGATCACCGTAACAAATACAGTAATAATAAAGAAGTTTGAAATACTGCGAGAGTTACCAAAATGTGACCCAGAGACCCAGAGTGATCAAATGCTTTTGGAAAGATGGCGCCAACAGACTTGTTCAATGCAGGGTTGCCACGAAACTTCAATTTGTAAAAAACAGTATCTGCAAAGTGCAATGAAGTGCAATAAAATGAGGTATGCTGTCAATTCCTCCAACATGTGACTGCAGCAAGTCATTGGAAATATAAGCTTCAAAATAAAATCTCTGAATTTACTTATTTCAAATTTTCTATGGAATAATCATAATCGTTACCATTCATTTAACATTCAGTATCTGTCAGTGCTGAGGCAGGCAGCCTCTAAGATGGTTCTCAGTGATCTCCATCTCCTGGTATTCATGTCCTTCCTTGTGTAACCTCCAACCCTTGAGTGTGGTTATGACTAACGACTCCTTTCTAATGAAGAGAATTCTGCAAAAGTGGTGGGATGTCGCTTCCCAGGTCAGTTTATCTAAAGACTGTGGCTACCAATCTTGGCAATCTTTCTCACTCTCTCTCTTGAATGGCTTACCCTGGAGAAAACCAGCTATCACGTTGTGAAGCAGCTCAGTAGAGGGGCCCCTGTGGTGAGGAACCCAAGCCTGTCAATAATCATGTCCATGAGCTTGCAAGGACTCCTCTCCATCACCAAATGACCCAACCAGTTGAGCCTTTAGATGAGCTCACATCCCTGACCGATAGCCTGACTGCAACCCCAGGAGAGACCTTGAACCAGAGGTACCCAGCTAAGCTGCTCCTGGACTCATAACCCACACGTACTGTGGGATAATAAATGTTTACTGTTTTCAGCTGCTAAGTTTTGGGGTAATTTGTTAACTCTCATAAATGCAGTGCTAGTAAGTATTGTTCTTCTGTGAACTTATTTAACCCTCCCAATAGCCTCTGAAATAAATATTTTTAATCCCTATTCTACAGATGAGAAGAACGAAGTTCAGAGAGATATGGTATCTGGATCATATTACGCCTTCAATATGCTGTTAATAATAACAATAATAGCTGCTATTACCAGTTCCTATCTAATACTGTATAGTCCCTTCTAAAATTCCTCGACAGATCAACATTTCCAGTGATGGATTAGTAATTTTCTCGTGTTATGGATGAGAACGCTGAGTTCTAGACAGGTCCCATAGCTTGCTTATAGCTTTAAGATACATAACAAAGAAACCACAGCCCTAAATCAATTTATATTGAATCAGGCAGATTAAAACCCTTGGAGGAAATAGCCACCAAATATGTAATTACATTAAACTGGGGTTTAAATAAGTCTGAGATTTAGAATAGGTTTCCCCAGTTTCTGTCTTAACATATCTCTGCACCTACTACTTTCCCAAGGGGATGAGAAAGCCTAATTTTCCAGGTTTAGTGGGCCTGGGGGTGTAGGCAGGGTCCAACATTCAGGTACCATCTTGGAGGGTTGTGGACAGCTTTAAAATTGTTGACAGTGACTGAGCTCAACTTGGAACGTGGCCCACAGTTCCTTGGGAACTTGGGCTAATTAATCAAGAGGCATCTTCCGCTTCCTACAGGAATGCATTGCATTTAACAGAACCCACAGAAGCCCACTCTGTCCCCCTCAGGAGCACTCACAGGCTTGTTGATATCCTCCTCCTGGAATCTGCTGGAGTGAAATGATCATTGCAAATGGAATTTCCATTGCAAGTGGGGCAGGCAGACATCCACACTATTACAGGGATCAAGCACTCAAGCCAGCTGCAAATTACTTTCTTTCCTAGGCATCATATTAACGCCAAGATTTCCCTGAGAATAGTTTCATTTTGAAAATTCATTGGGGTTTAATCTAATCATGGCATTATCTGTTCACCTGACAAGACAGTAAGTGATTTTCCCAATTCATCTAAAGGGCCTCTGGCACTTTTATCAGGATTCACTACCTCTTTAAAAAAATATGTGTACGTGGATTCTTCATGGAATGAAAACCAAATTGAAACCTGTAAACGTCTCTTCTGGGTCCAGTTCAGCCCCAGGCAAAAGTGAAGGAGTGAGATTGCATCATCCTTCCTGCCTCTCTTTCTGCGCTGTTCTTTCCATCTTCCATCTTCCTCCCTGTCTCCATCCTTCTCCCCATGGTATGTTCTAGGTCTCCAGGTGCCCCCCACCCCACAACCCACTGCTTTCCTTGTTACAACCGCACATCTAATCCAGTCCTGTTCCCTTTGATAGGAGCACACAACTCAATGCCTACTTCCCATATTCATCAGCCACGGAGATAGTGGAACTTTACTTTCTGCAGTTTGCATCATGAAAATAGATTTTTTCCTCCTAAATATAAAACTGTGTTATGACTTTAAATACGCTTCTTTAGACTTTATACAGTCCTCTGTCTCCAAACCTTGCTCCCTGCCACTCACAACCTATTCAGGCTGAAAATTACAGTTTTCAAACTTCGCTTATCTTTCTCTCTCTCCTCCATCCCATCAAAACATACTGGTCTCACGTGTCATTTCCTTCAGGTTTTATTCTGTGGCAACAAATTGCACATACGAATTGGAGCTGAAATTTTAAACTCAGAATCATTTCTATTCAATTGGGGTTTTTCAATGGATAAGTTTATCCAAAGTATAAGAAACAATTGAGGATCTGTGAGCAAACAGTCTGGTATAATGCAAATAGCACTGGCCTGGCCGGAGAAGAGCATTTTAGACTTGGTCCATCAGAAACTACCAGGGTGGCCCTGGGCAAGTGACTTAGCTCCAGTGGTCCTCAGTTTCTCACGTGTAGAATGGGGAGACTGGGCCAAGGATGAGATTCGAGATAGGCACAACTTGCTACTAGGTACTGCTAGATGTAATATAAATAGACTGGTCAACGATATGTGGGGATGGGGTCGAGGATATTGGGCTGGATGCCTTTTAGGACCCTTGGAATTCCAAGATTTGGGGGTAGGGGTGCGTCTCCTGTGTACCCAAGTCCCACCCACAATCCCTCTCCTGTTGGCCTAGAAGCTGCTCCCCACTTGGACATTTGAGCTGTACTTTGGCCTCACCTGACTTTCTGTGTTAATGGAATAAACGGTGTCCTTCTGGTCTAACAGTCTGCAGGCATAGGCGATATTGACTGCCGTCTGCTGCTTATCTCCAGTCAGGACCCAGAGCCGGATCCCAGCCTCCTGCAGAGCAGCGACTGTATCTGGAACTCCTTCCTGCAGCCGGTCTTCGATCCCAGTGGCTCCTGGAGTGATTAGAGACAGCAGAACTCACATTTATGTTGAGAAAGTAGCTGCTTAATTTCCCCAAAGCCCTATCAAGCCAGGCAATGATTATTAACTTATCTCTCGTGTTCTAGGCTGTGCCAAATGCCCAGGATACAGCCGTGAAATAGACAGAGCTGGTCCCCACCCTCTCGGTACTCAAAGGCCTGGTGAGTAAGGATTTATAACTGAGCTATTTGAGGAGAGAAGCCCAGGGTGCCGGGCAAACATATATCAGGAGACCCAGACTTCATTTGGAAGGTCAGGGAAGGCCTTGCTGAGGAAGGGCCACTTAAGCTCAGACCTGGGAGATAAACCCAAAAGGTGGGGAAGGAGGGGGAATTCCAGGCAGACGGATCAGCATGTGTGAAGGCCCAGAGGTCAGAGTAGAAGATGACACAGAAAGGCAGGGAGAGAGACGAGGCCAGGCAGGGAGGGGTGGAGCTGGATCCTGTAGAGCCTATCAGGGCATGAAGGGATTTGGCATTTTTTGGTAGCAAAGAAAGCTATGAAAGGGAGTTAAGTTGGAGAGTGATGGGATCGGTTATGAATTTTAAGAAGATCATTCTCCAGAATGGATTGGAGGGTGGAGGAAGCAGGATGAGATTCAGGGCTAACAGAGGAGAGCTGGTGTGGCTGGACTGGCATAGCGGCAATAGGAGTGGAAAGATATGGAGAGACTGGAATCTTTGCTCTGCAAGCGCTCACTGCAGAATTAACAGAGACTTGGGTTTTTGATAACGTTCTTGGAGGGCATTAAACATGCGGATTCCATCATTTTTTGAATGGTCTCAAGCTTTGAGCCAAACTTGATGATTGTATACCCAAATACCCAATAGCTGCTCAGTGATTAAGCAAAAATAAATCTGCATTTAAATTGAGATTCATTTCAGACCACAGACTAATGGCTACCCATCTCACTCTGGGCAGGAGCAGGCGTGCCATTTCTTTTAATAATCCCGAGTGACAATAGCTTGGCAAAGCAGTTGTACTGAAAAGTTGATTTAATATCGTGGGACTCGGTGTGAATGCATGGCAGCTTTTTAGTGGCGTGACAGTTTCTTCGTGGCAGGATGCAATCTCTTCCCAGCCCTAGTCCTCTCCATCACAAGCCATCTGGAGGGAAGAAAACAAACCTCTCTATCCCGAAATGTGCCTGTTTTATATTTCAGGCCCAAGTGCACAGGTAAACCAACCCATGAAAAGTGATGCCCGACCCTCATCTTTTCCGCCGAGCGTTTGCCTGGAAAGTGAGACTGAAAATGATGTGTGTTACTGGGAGGCAGGGTGAAGGAGAGAGCAGGAAAAACACATTTAGTTGTGTGAAAGAGAAAATGAAACAGGAAGGTGGTGAGAGCCTTTCTCAGCCAGGGAAGCCCATGGGTCCTGACAAGTGTGTTCTCTTTCATGCACTACCGGCTCAGGGGCATTTCTCACCAGCTGAGGCCAGAAGGTTCCCCTGAAACAAAAGAAACCGCAGGGGAGAGGGTGTGAAGGGGGTCAGGTGCCCTAATGGGATGACATTCCGGGGGTGGCCCGGGGTGCCGGGTGGAGCTGTCTGGACTAGCTACCGTCTACTTCCTGTTAAAATGGGTTCTCGAGGCCAGCTTTCAAGGGGGCCTTGTGAGGCAGCAGACAAAGGCCCCTGCAGTCCAAACACAGGAAACAGAAAAGCCGAAGGAGGTGGGGAGCAAACCTGTCTCCCCCTGTTTTCCACCCATCTGACCAAATCTTGCTGGTACCTTTTTTATATAAAGAGGTATTACCGTCTTCCTACAGCGACCCTGGGTCTTCCCCCTTCAACCCTGCCTGGCTGAGCTTGGTGATTTAGCCAGAGGAGGCGCAAAGGCTCAGAGGGGTGTGGGGATGTGTCCCTGGGCACACAGCAAGGTCACCACAGGGCCAAGATGTGGCCTTCATCCCCAGGCCAGCACTGCCTCCCAGGATGAAAGAAGCCTTTTGCCACGTGGCCAGTATGTGCACGCTGTTCAGGCATCGCCTTTCCGGGATCTTATTCCCGAGCTGTGAAGAGATTAGTCTGATAAATAAAGCCTCCCCCTTCTCCCTTGGCAACGCTTTTCCTTCAGCAGAAATCCAACCCTGTCTCTTAGCTGGTGTTTTCCATCTTTCCCCCGAGAGTATCTATCTAACTTCTATACGTCTTTACAGCAGCAGAGTGATTTTTGTAAAACGCAAATCTGTCCCTGCTTTGATCCCCTTCCCCTCTCCAAAGCTTTAGCCTGTGATCTACACGGCCCTTCATAACCTGCAACCTGCTGCTCTCCCCCGCACTCTGGGGTCCAGCCGTAGGAGACCTCTGAGTCCCCAGCCAGCCCAGGCTTTCCTGCCTCCAGGCCTTCATTCGGGCCCTTCCCTCTCCTGGAACACCCTCCTCCTTTGACCAGCTCCTTTTCTCTGCTCAGTTCCGGCTGTCCTGCACCCTCCTTGGCTCCGCAGTAGGTTGCCACCTTCTCCTTTGTGCTTTCATCCCACCAGGTACATCTTCCAGCCCACCTCTCATCACACTCTGAGGAAATTACTTGTTTAATCATCCAAGTGTCTTTGCTAGACTCTGAGCTCCAGGAGGGCAGGGTCTGTGTGTTTTTTTTTTTTTTTTTTAATTTTTTTTGGAGTATAGTATTTACAGTGTTGTGTTAGTTTCAGGTGAGGGTCTGCGGCTCTTGTTCCCTGTTGTAGCCACGATACCTAGCATGCTACTTGGCACATAGTAGGTGCTCAATAAACATTTGAACGACTGGAGGAGAAGCAACCAGGCTTCATCCGGCAGGGAGTGCAGGAATGCTCCTGGGGCATCCTCAGGAAGCTGCGCGTGGAGTCTGGGTTGGATATCGGCACAGCCCATTGGCGCCAAATGCCTGGAAGGGCACCCCAGGGAGGTTCCTAACTGAGACACATTTGAAGCAGTGTCAGAATCAAGGCCAAGAACTCCCTTTCCAGCTTGCAGCATTCCGTTTTTAAAATGTAATGATAACTTATTTTTACATACCGAGTAAGATGAGTTGGTTCTCCAGGTGCTGTGCTGTCTCCAAGAGAAGCTCATCTCTGTTGTTGAGGGACGCCTCAGCCTCACGCCGGAAACTGGCCCATCTCTGGAAGTCCTCTTCACTTAAGATCTATGCAAAAAGAAGAGGCTTGTTCACAGCTCTGGGTGACTCCCTCCCCCTGCCTATGTGCTGGGCCTCCTACGGGCCAGTTTGAGCTTCACTGTACAATTAGATGGGGCTTTTCCCTCAATTTTTTTTTTTTTTTGGGTCTTAAATTGATGAAGGATTGGTTCTTCATGTTCCATTATCATCAAACTTCTGTTGAGCCCCTGTGATGCTCTGGTCACCGGAGATATACCAGAGATCGAGACAGACAAGAATCCTACAGGCCTGGGCTTATGTGCTAGTGGAGGGTGAGAGACATGATCCAAGTGAATAATTTAAAAGAATGGATCATGTCAAGGAGTTCCATACAGAAAACAAAGAGGGTGATATGACGGCGTACGACAGGGTAGGGGGATAGTTGTGGGAAGAGGGGTTATTTCATTTGGATCGTCAGGTCCCTTAGACAAGGTGACATGTTGGCTGAGATCCAATGACGAGAAGGCTTCTGTCACGGGGAGGGGTAAGTTCAAAGGCCATGAAATAGCAATGGACGTGGCTTTCTTTCTGTCCCTTGAACTTACCAGTTGGCTTAAGGATGGAAAGCCAGGTGGAGAGGACCAGCAATGAGGCTGGAAAGGTGAGAAGCATCCAGATCTTGCATAGCCTGGTAGACCATTCCACTAGCTGCTGGGGGTGCCCAGTGGCTGAAAGAATCCAACTAGAGGGCATATCTGGAGTCCAGAGCACTTTTAGACCCCTCTGTTGGCATTATATCCTCACTGTCTCTTTTTTTTTTTTTTGCGGTATGTGGGCCTCTCACTGTTGTGGCCTCTCCTGTTGCGAAGCACAGGCTCCAGACGCGCAGGCTCAGCGGCCATGGCTCATGGGCCCAGCCGCTCCGCGGCATGTGGGATCTTCCCGGACCGGGGCACGAACCCGTGTCCCCTGCATCGGCAGGCGGACTCTCAACCACTGCGCCACCAGGGAAGCCCCTCTCTGTCTCTTATAGTAATGAATGACTCTTTCCTTCAAGCATCAACTATTCTTTAATTTTCCCTCTGTGCGCGGCACTGTAGGGAAAACCAAGGGGACACAGGTAGGCCTTTTGCTCTCAAGGAAGAAGAGTCTTATCAGAGGAGGCAAAATAGGAATAGATAATGTCAATAAAAAATAGAAGGTGGTAAGGATATAATTACAATTTATAGAATAGTAATGCGGGTCACTGTCCCAGGTGCTGTACCTGTGTTATCTTAGTTGATGTCCCTGACAATTATATGAGGTAGGGAACACTAGCACCTTTTTACAGATAAGAACATCCCCAAACTCAGAGAGGTGAAGAAACTTGCCCAAGGTCACACCACAGATACGTGGTGAGATTGGGACTTGTCTCCTGGTAGGTCTGGCTTTAAAGCGGGTGCTCTTAAACTTTATGGTGCACTAAGCACCTACAAAAGAGATGAAGAGCTCTGGGGATTTATGGAGAAGAAGCCACTTCTAGCCATCTTGAAATGTATGCCCATCATAGCTCCCCTGATTTTAGGTGCCTCATTAGATGCCCCAGCTCTGGGATTCATAGCTCTTTGCCTCCTTTCCTGTAGGGGCAGCAAAGTGAGAGACCTGAAGGGCATAAGGTGGGTAATCTACTTGACTATAGCTGGGACAAGGGCAATGCAATCGGGAATGGTAGGAAACATGACCAACCCCAGAACACAGCAGAATATATCCTTCATCAAAGGGATCAGCTGCTACATGGCTCTAGCTATTTGTAGCTATTCAAGAATGGAGATCCAGTTTTCCAGATCCTCTGCACTTTCAAGAGAAACCAGAAATCTAGATTTGTATGTGATCACATAAAATCTCCCCAATTCCAAATCTAGACAAATAATGCAAATGTTCAAAGGATATTTGAAGGCAAAATTATAACATTAAAAAATTATGAGTTATAGGTCATCAGTTACATAGACAATGGAAAGCAAGGAACCACAAAGCCACACTAATAAGGAACCTTCCCACTCAGATTTTTGTCCCAGCAAAATTGTCAAAGTCATGGGTCTCTGTGGTCAGGATAGCTAATTTTGAAAATATTAAAACAACCAACATTGAGGATCTTCTAAAAAAGAAATAGAAAAGACAGAAGCAGGGTCGAGGCCTTTCAGCCACTAAGCGTGGAACTTGTTCTCACCTTCTTGGCGATGCACAGTGTTCGAAGGCCATCTCTCGCATACAAGTCTAGATGCCTCTGGGTCTGGGCTCGGATTTTCCTCACCTTCTTTTCCACATCAGTGTCAGTCACTGTCAAATAGTCATTATCCCCCATGAGGTCGTGGGCAATTGCTTAGGGATCCCGTTCCTAACACTTAGGCATCTTTAGAGGAGGAATTCCCTCATACCCCCGCCCCCCCGTAAACATGGAACAGCTCTCCCAGGCTGCCCTGGAAGGCGGTAACTCCGCGGGTCCTTAAATTGTCTGCTCTATCTGATCATCCAACGTCTGGCTGAGAGAAGTACTATTTAGGGAAGGTAGGTGGTTCCAGGTATTGTTCCCAAATGCCTGTTTGCAGGAATTCCCTGGCGGTCCAGTGGTTAGGACAATGTGCTTCCACTGCAGGGGGCATGGGTTTGATCCCTGGTCAGGGACCTAAGATCCTGCATGCTGTGAGGCAAAAAAAAAAAAAAAAAAAAAAAAAAAAGCATGGATAACCTAAACATCTGTTTGCATCAGAACCACCAGGGAACTTAAACCAATAATTCGCAGGTCAGGTTGAAGGCCTGCTGAATCAGGGGACGAGAAGTCTGAGTGTTTCTTGTTACCTAAGGAGTTTTCCATGTGGCTAGTTTAGCCCTGGATGACCAGTTTGCTAAGTCTCAGAGATACTATCCATCACCTTCTCCGTCATCTACTTTAGTCCTTATAGCAAGTTGCTTCCAAGGTGGCTACAGACCTGAATCTCATTACTAAGTCCCTCACCATACTGGGTTTGCCGAGTTAGGCTTAGAAAAAGTATTTTTTGGATTCCTATAAATCTAGTGTGAAAAATATTTCATTGTGTTGCTCAAAGTCTCCCTTTTGAAGTCCTACATAATACGATTCTCTTAGAAGAAATTTATCTGTTTCTTTTGAAATTCCAGTACTTTGATCTATCAGAGAAAAAAGAATTTTTCAGCCTGGGCTGGTGGTTGTGGGGCAGGATTGATGCAATCACCGCTTCCTTTATCTAAGATGTCACAGACATCACTAATCAGTAGCAGCACTTTGTAAATGTGAGCTTGGAAGAAGCTTCTGAATCCTTCTTTACCAGGGCTGGACTGAGATCTTCAGAAGCCCTAAGCGGTAAACAGATTTTGTGCACTTTGTCCATCCCTCCATATGATGCAAAATTAAAAGTACAATTCTTAACAGTATGATAAGTATAAGGAAGTCCAACAAAGCTCTCACTTTCTCCATGATACTATTCTAAGGCTGCTTTTATGCAGTATAAAAATCCCTTCAAAGATTATTTTCTCATTTTTCAGATGCTACTGGTTTCCTGGTACCTTAACGACAGTCTCTGTACCTTATCTTTTTGAGCACTATCTACAATATTTTATTTTCAAAGACATCAGCTCCCGAGATTAAACACCTTTTGCCTTCTACCTGTGTGCCTTTGAGTTTACATTTTTGCTCAGGCTACCAGGAACCTCAGGGTCAAATTGAATGTTCAAACACTGTAAATATATTAAACCCTGAGGTTATTTTTTCCCCCTCTTTTTGAAATCTTTGCTTTGCAAATCTTATAGTAACACTGTCTATGTATTTTTTATCGGAGGCATCGGTAATCCATTTTGGAATCAGGTGAGGAACAGAGAAAGAAACATCTCCAGGGCAGTGTGGAAGGCTGTTGCCCGGGGATAGAATGCCGTGGCACCCTTGACTCGGAAACACTGAATTCACTTGTCTGCCAGAGTCTGGGGGTGAAGAGACTTAATTAGCTCCCTTCCCCTTCAAAACACTCATCAACCCCCATGATCCTCTTGGCTCTCATCCATAGCTGATAATTCAGGAGGCACAGGGCTGCCTGGGCAATTCTAAAGCTTGGCTAGAATCTACTACCCTGGGAGAATCACAGCCCCATAACGGTCTTCTCCTTGCTAGCAATCAGGAAGCGGCTGCACACTAATTCATGCTGTTCCAAAATTGGACACTGATATGTAGGGACTTTGGAACATTTTTCTGGCTTGGAGCAAGTTTATGAAAATCTGTTTGGGGGAGGCTGGGGAAAGGCATGATAAAGAGGACCACCCGAGGCTTCCCAGAGTGAACCGAGCCTGATGCAGAATTCTGGCAGCATGGGAAGAGGCCTGAACTGGGATTCAGGATACCTCCACATAGGATTTACCACTAGTTAGCGGGGACCACTCTTTTAAGTCACTTCCCTCTTTGGGTTCAGTTGGCTTCTCTCCAAAACTAAGAGTTAGGACCACAGCGTGTTCTAGGGTATGTTAATGGGTGTCCTGGTGAAAAAAAAAATTGTGTATGGAGAGTCCATCTTTAAATGAGTTTGGAAAACTAGAAACTGGGATAAATAAAGTTAAAGAAGTTCCTCTATGACAAGACTGCCCAAACAAAGCCTTTAATAAGTTCATAATGAGCTCCGTCATTCTCCAGGTCGTGGAGACGTGGAAAGCAAGCTGCTTTGTGGAGAGCATCTTGAGGGTTTGTGTTCCAGTTGGGACCTGCCGGACTGAGTGACACTATAACCTGAGCCCCTGGTTACCATCCACACCGCCTGTTAAATAAGCCCTCTCTTCTTGGAGCCCGGTGGGGTGGACTCACCACAGGCTGGGTCTTCCAGCAGGTCCATGATAACGCAGTCGGCACCCTTGGTGTAGACGATGATCTCACCGGTCAGCGGGTGCCTCACGACCACGGACATCCTCTTCCTGACAGAGTCAAACTCCAGGGTGCAGAGGACATCGAAGGTGAGGCAGGTGCCCTGGGGCAAGCGCACGGTCACCTGCTTGGGCGTCCGGGACACCAGCGTGAAGCTGTAGGCACGGGCAGCGTGCACCAGGGCAGCCTCATCAGGGCTCTCGGCCTCGTAACAGACTTCGGGGCCGGCCAGGCTGAGGGCCGGGTCCTGCAGCACCTCCTCCAGGGAGGCACCCGGACCCACCCCCAGGATGTCACCCTGCTCCCACGTGCTGCTCCTGTAGCCGCCGTCGGTGGAGTAGCCGCCACTGCTCACAGACGCGTCGTCTCTCTCTTCCGAGTCCGTGGTGGGCATGTTGGCCCCCAAACTCTCCCCCAGGTCCACGTCGGAGGGTGCCGTGGTCGAGAATGACTGGCTGAGGCTCGAAAGCTTCAACTTGCGGAACAGCTGCTGAATCTTCTCCAGGGATGTCACCAGAGCCTTGGTCGAGGGTGGCACTGTGACCTTGTGGTAGAGGAGGGAAGGAGACCGTGACTCTCCAGGTTGGGAAAACTATCAAGCTGTCTTATGAATCTCATTTTGCAATCAGTGAATTAGGTGGGCCTTCAGTGATGGTGGGCAAGTCTTCTCCCCTCTGTGAGCCTCGGTTTACCCACCTATAGCATGAGGGAGTTAGGCCATTGGTTTCCTTCCAGCCCTGACTTCCTAGGGATTGGCGATACTCATTTTCCTCTATCTTATGACCATCCCACTCTGATCATGGGCAAAGCAAAGGAGACAAAAGCCAGACTCACAGTAGGGGTCACATGCCCTGCACCCTTATCATCGCCTTGTCTGCTTTAGTTTTGCACGCAGCATCTCACTTCATCCTCCCAGCGATGCTAGGGGATCCTATCATTATCCCAATTTCTGGATGAGGCAACTGAGGCATAAAAAGGGTAAACTGGCTGTGATCACCCAGTGTGTAGATAGCAGAGCTGGGTCTCAAGTCTGGGTCTGTCTGACTCCAGGGATTGGGCTCTTGAGCTACCTGCCAGCTAAAGCCTCCCCACTGACGTGCAAATTGAGAACTGGATGCTGTCCTTCCCCAAATGGTACTTCTTTCTCTCTTGAAAATAGGGAGAATTGCTCAGATAATGCTTCCTGCGTTCCCCAAACTCCCTGAAGACTTCTGATTACTTGCCGACTTTTCAGGGTAGTTTAGAATCTGGGTGTAATAATGGGGCCTCTGGTTTGGTGCCTGGATGAACGCTCTTCTTGATTTTTGTGGCCACATGTTGTAACACCCAATTATTCTTATTTTTCACTTACAAGGGAGCTTGGGTGAGAGTATGTGGATAATCGAAGGTAAATCTATCTTCTGTACTGAAAAATAATTCAGAGTATAACGTCCTATGAGTGGCCATCCAGGTGCACTATCTCCAAACTGGCAGAACTTCACACATGGTGTTAATTGTTTTTTTAACCCTCCATTAAAAAGCAGATACCACTATACCGTGATATTACTACAGAATCGTACAGATCGTTCTGCCGTGTATTCACCCTACGTCCTTCCTTAAGTTCCTCAAGCTCTCTGAGCCACGCCACTGTTTCTTCACTTGTTAAATCCAAAGACATACCTCCCAGGACTGTTGGGCTGTGAGGATTAAATGATAGTGCAGGTGACATGTGTGGCATGGAGCCTGGCACAGAGCAAGTGCTCAGTAAATATTAACTTTTAACATCTACCCTGCAGACAGACAGACACAAAAATGTGAGATCTATATGAAGAGCTCATATGGAACTTTTAATATTTTATTTAAAAAAGGAGGAGATTGAGGCCCAGAGAGGCTAAGAGCTCTGTTCAAGGTCTCACAGTGATGAAATGGTGACAGTGTGGCTAGGACCCAAGTATCTTGTCCCCCTGTGCAGGGCTTCCGCCCTCGCCCCTCGCCCTCCTCTCATCCATCCCACCTTACCATCAGCGGTCCTTACCCTCTGACGGGGCTCTGCGGTCGTGGAGACCGTGACGGAGTTGCAGATGGTTAAGGCCAGGAAGAAGTCAGCAGTGGAGGAGGTGGTGGAGAGGGAAGGCTTGGCAGGTCTGCTGTCTGACAGGGTTTCCAGCCACAGGGCTGCATCTCGTACCTTGGTCAGGAGGTTTTTATCCGGAGTCACATCTTTTTCCTGGGAGAGAAAGGCCCGGGTCAGAGTCTCCTGAAGGGACTGGGGAGGAAAGCCCCCTCCGGCAGATCCTTTCATGCCTGGGAAAGGCTGATACAGTCCCCCCCCCCCCCCCCCCCGCTATCCTGCGTCCAGCACGTCTCCCCGCCTCCCCTGGGCCTGGTCATTGTAGAGTGTGATTTGGTTCCTCCCTTTCCCTCAACCCCACATGTCCATCAGTTATAGGCTCTGGTAGTTCTTTCCCCACAGGGTCTCCCCGCCATTTATACCTCATTCCTGATGTTTCCAGCCAAGCGCAGATCCTCTAGCCCTCCAGCTTGGATTTCTGCATCAGCCTCTAAAGTGAGGTGGCTGCCTTTCACTTCTCTTCTTTCAAACCCTTCATATGTATCACCCATTCATCCTCCTAAAAATACTATTTCCCTCAAGGTCTTCTTGAGCTTGAAAAAATTCCGGGAGATCTTCATTGTAAACACGATCAATTCAGTCTGGCACCTAAATTCTTTCCCATTTGCATTTCCACTCTTGATTCCCACCACTCTGCATTGTGGACCCTCAGCTAGGCCGGGTGGTCTGTCTGCTGCCTCCTGGGGGTATACTCCCCTCCTATGCCTCTGATCACACCCTGTGTGAAGTCCTCTCCTGTCTACCCAAATCCTACCTAGACATCAGTAACCATGAAAACTCCACGGGTCCATGAGATCTGATCCAGCCCACAGTGAGCTCTCTGTCTTCTGAGCCACAGTAACAGGCTCCTGAATGCAGAATGTGCACAGGAGTCAGGGTAAGGTGAATGAGGCAAGCTGGCCAAGGTACGGTTGAGGACACTATGGGATGGGGGGCTGTGAGACCTGGCAAGTCCCACCCCCTCTAAAAGGGGGCGACTGCTCTGCTACTAACAGGCTCCTGGGCTGGAACATTTTGCCAAATCTCTGGATTTTTCAAGATAAAGTAGAGACGATGTGAGAACTGTGTTTTGTTTCTTTTCTTTTTTAAAAAACCTGTGGGCTGGATCTGACTCATGGATTTCCAATTTTTCCGCATCTTTGTAGAAGTTGCCACTTCTGCCATCCCTCTAGAATTCACTACATATTGACCTATATTTTAAATTCAATTTTCTTAAGTCCATGTTTAATCTCTCTAGAGATAAACCAAGAGGCTGAAAGACAAGAGACTGCCTTTTCCATGAAGTTGTATCTTCTGTAACTCCAAAGATTGCTTTGTTTGAAGCCGAAGTTCAATAAACACTAGCTCTTCACAGATATGACAAAAGCCATTCCGCAAAAAGCCATTTCGATCCATGTTCAGAGTTCACAGGTTAATTAAAGTTTAGAAGAGAGTCAATGATTGGAAACGACGGACTGACGAATCTTGACTGATTCGTGCAGAGTGAAGACCGAGGGCCAACAAGCTAGCAAGTTTTACGAACAAGAACCCAAGTTGAGATGAAAAACAGCCTGTGGGGAAAGAGTCCTCAGACTGTGTCCTCTCTGACTACCAAGTGCAGTGACTCCAGAAGTCAGCTTCTCACCTCCCTGGAAGTGCTGGCACAGGCGAGAGCCACAGGGGAGGAAACCCAGACTGACGTGGAGGTGCTGGATGGCTGGAGGGATGAGAGTCGGCTTTTCCAACAGCACAGCTTGATCGGGGAAGTGGACTGCGGGTGGAGCTCACACTGTAAAGAGTTCTGACCTTCATTTGGAGGGCTTTCCCAGAGCCAACGCCTACACTTCCAACTTGTTGATACCATCTTAAGAGGACAGTGTCCAGAAAAAAGCCTTTTCATTAAAAGGAAGAGTGGGAGTAAAACTGCATCCAGTCTGCATTCCCGTTCCTTGCCCTGTAATAAGTAATGGTGGGCTGTCCATACCATACAGTGACCCTATTTTCAGAAAGCTTAGGAAGGAGCAGGAACCATCCATCCTCCCTGCCTCTGAGTACAGTTGTCATAGCAGGAACTCACAGTGATGGAGCTAATCCTACCTTTCCAACAATGTCAGTTATGTGATCTCACTGGGTTCTCACAGTCCCAAGTTGAGATGAAACTAGCCCCAACTTAACTGAAACCCAGAGAGATGTCTGACTTGACCAGTGTCACCCAAGGAGTCATTAAAGCCAGAACTGATGTCAGACCCCTTGACTGTGAACCTAGGGTCTTCCTTTCTGTGGTCGTGGTAAAGTAGCTATGTTCCCTTATGAATGCTCCCGTGTGTACTCCTTTAACCAGGTTCCAGGGTCCATCCAGTTTGCCAACATCACTCACGGAACTCTGAGCCAATGTCTTTTTTTTTTTTTTTTTTTTGCGGTACGCGGGCCTCTCACTGTTGTGGCCTCTCCCGTTGCGGAGCACAGGCTCTGGATGCGCAGGCTCAGTGGCCATGGCTCACGGGCCCAGCCGCTCTGCGGCATGTGGGATCCTCCCG
Organism: Stenella coeruleoalba; assembly: GCF_951394435.1. NCBI lineage: Eukaryota > Metazoa > Chordata > Mammalia > Artiodactyla > Delphinidae > Stenella > Stenella coeruleoalba. The sequence continues at coordinate 136,867,176 of NC_137148.1, forward strand.
GACTGGGGCACGAACCCGTGTCCCCTGCATCGGCAGGTGGACTCTCAACCACTGCGCCACCAGGGAAGCCCTGAGCCAATTTCTGATAATAGTAGTGACAGTTCCATTTCGTGGAGTGTTTCTTATGTTCTGGGTACATCCATTATCTCACTGCATCCCCACAGCACACTATCTATTGAGTACTATTATTCTCCCAGTTACCTCTGCACTTCAAACGAGGAAACGGCTGCCCAGGGAGATTAGATGTCTGGCCTAAGGTCTCACAGCAAGTTGATTCAAGATAGTCCGACTCTAGAATTCATGCTCTTTAACCTCCACGCCAGGCAAGATCTCCCATGAGAAGGAAGTGGCCTTTGATACTTGCTGACAGTTGGCATCTTTAGTGTCTGGGATCCCAAATAAACTGACGGGCTTATATATCTAATCCTTAGGGCTCAGCAGGGAGTCCATGAGATTATAAAGGGGATTATGGGGATCTTTTTCAGAAAGTAGATTTCATTTTTTTTTTGGCAGGGGTACATGAATGGGATGCTTTTAACCCTTACCAAAGATACCCAGACTTGGGAACAAGCTTGGAGGTCATCAAGGCCAAATCCCCTATTTTCCTGATGCTAAAACTGAGTGCCAGGGAGGAGGGTAGTGAACTCCCCCAAGATTGCACATTGAATCAGAGTCAGAACTAGGACAGTTTTCACACCACCTGACTCCGGCCTCTGACAGCACACCGCTTTGCTCCAAGCTATGCATTATGTATTTCCAAACGGTGACACAGTTAAAATGATTTAACGGTGAGGTATTGCATGTCCATTACTCTCTAGTCTCTGAGTGCCATGAGGGCAGAGACTGTGATGTGTCCCCGGTGCTTGCCAGCCTGTAGGCACTCACTCGAACCTTTGTTGCCTGACTCCTGTCTAGGACACCATGCTACCTCACCGCTGATTAACCCATGGGGGCTCTTTGTTAAAACTCTTATTTAGTATATTTTTACCCAATCATATAGCAATGCACACACACAAAAAGTTCTGCAAAGGGCCTGCTTCTCTCTGGCATTGGCAGCAGGCCCAGCCTGCAGGTGTCAGCGGCAGATGTCAGGGAAGCTTCATCCAGGCACGCAGACTTGTTTCTGCAGGGCAAGCTTCTTCGTGGTTCCCTTCATCCACAGCCCATTGGTTTGCTGTCCGGTTCATTAACATTTAGGAACTTGGCATGTAGGACGCTTTTAGAGAAAACAGTGCCCCCAACCCCCTCCGGGCCCTTTGGCTAGTCTGTTTCTCTGAAGGAAAAGAAATATACATTTGTGGGGCTACCAGTTGCTCAGATTAGAGCTTTGTGGCAGCTGGGCACCCAACTGGTTGGATTTCTTTCTATTGCAGAACACCCGAAGCTCAGATAAACCCTCTTTGGGGAAGGTGATCTCTGACCTCACACCACATCCTCAAGGATCCTCCTATTATCATCAGATTATATCTATTGACAATTTATAGCAAAGTCATGGGCTTTGGTAAGTGCTTCCATGTACATCCTGTAATCATTATAACAGCATCAAAATAGCTACTATCATTCTCCCATTTTATTTATGAGGCAAATGAGGCTCACTGAAGATAAGTAACTTGTCTAAGGTTCCAAAGTCAATTAAAAAGCTGGGTCTTGAATCCAGTTCTGCTGATGCCAAAACCCAAACCCTTAAACACGATGCCAGCACTTCCCAAACTCTAACATATACACAAATCAGCTGGGTGTCTTATTTAAATGCATATACTGATGCAGCAGTTTTGGAGTGGGGTCTGAGCGTCTGCATTTCTACAGGCTCCCAAGTGGTGCTCCTGCTGGGGGTCCGAGGACAAGAGTTTGAGTAGCAAGGCTCTAGGCTCTAGGGCTGCCCTATAGATATAGCCCGCTCCCTCTCTGACTGGGGAGTGTTCTGCATGGAAGGCTGGGAGAAGAAGGCCAAGCTCCATTCCATTACTCTCCTCTCAGTTTTAGTGACGGCTCACTCATGGTCACACTGGTGACTATCACTAATTGGGTGCAGCAGATTGTTGCCATGGGAACCCACAGAGCCAGCGGTGGAAATGAACAGGAACCCTGGTGCATAGGCCTGGAAGCAAACTCTGTGGCTTGGTTCCTCCCATGTCTCTATCTCCTCGATCGCCTCTCTCCGACCTGTGCCTCTTATTCCAGCCATTCCTTGGAACCCCAAGTCTCCATTTGCTTGTGCAGAATGTCTCCCCTAAAACATCATGCACTCTCCCCACTAGATGGTCTCTTCTCTTTGCTCTGGTTAACCTTTAAAATTTTGTCTCAAATTCAGCTCTGATGCTAACCCTTCCAGGAAGCCCCCTGATGCCTAGTTTGATGTAGGTGCACCTCTTCTGGGCTCCTATAGCACCTCTGCACCCATACACCCCAGCACTGAGAGCAGTGTCCTGTAGGCACTGGGGTTCTTGCCCCTTCACTGGGCTGTAAGTGCCTGAAATCAGGAACAATGCCCCATTAGACTTTACTCCCCCAGTGTCTAGAACAGTACTTGCTATATTATTTAGTATTTGTTGACCGACCGACAATAAATGAAAGGCTATTCTAAAGAAATGTAGACACTGAGAATACAAAGACTTGGAAGAAGGGGAGGAGGCAGACCCTTCTATTTGCTTTTGTGGGTGTCTGAACTCGTACAACCACTTGAGAAGTATCAATCAAAATTTTAAAAATGCACACAATCTCAATTTAGCAGTTATGCTCTAAGAATACCATAGAAAAACTTACATACATGTATAAACGTGATGGCTCGACCATCCAACAAATTCTAACAGCCATTAAAAATGGGATGAAGTGGCTCTCTATTGAATATCTGTCAATTTGTCTACATATATGAAATATTCCCCAAGATGCATTAGGTTAAAAAAAAGTCCAAAGTCCAAAACAGCGTGTATGCTATGCTTCTGTTTGTGGGAAAGGATGTGTTTGTGTGTACACCCCACTTGCCTGCTTCTATATAGATACGGCACCTCTGGCAAAGACACAGAAATATACAAATAATGGTTGTCTCTGAGGTGGTGGGGAATAGAGGAGGGAGGGAGGCTTACTCTCTTCATTTGCCCTTTGGTTCCTTTTGAATACTTAGCCACGTGGCTGTATTGCTATTGTCGAAACAAACTTTCCCAGTTGTTGGGGAGATGAAGGCTGAAGTATTATTTAGGGCAGTCATGTTTTTGCCCTTGATGAGGTTGTGGCCTTGATGATATTGAGTTTGGTTCAAGAACGGGGAGAGCTCAATATTAGTAAATATTTGCTTAAATAGAAGCATGTGGATTACTAAGGTAAGCTTTTCCCAAATGGGACAGAAGCCCCAGGGAAAAAAACTCAATGGCCTAGCAAGAAGAGAGTTTCCCACAGCATCCATTCATGATAAAAACCCTTACCAAAGTGGGTATAGCGGGATCATATCTCAGCATAATAAAATCTATTTATGACAAACCCACAGCCAACATAATACTCAACAGAGAAAGCCTTCCTGCTAAAATCTGGAATGAGACAAGGAGGCCCACTCTCACCACTTCTATTCAACATAGTATTGGGAGTCCTAGCTACAGCAGTTAGACAAGAAAAATAAAAGATATCCAATGTGGAAGGGAAGAGGTAAAATTGTCAGTATATGCAGATGACATGATATTATACATAGAAAACCCTAAAGATTCCACACAAAAACTACTAAAACTGATAAATGATTTCAGCAAGGTAGCAGGATACAAGTTTAACATATAGAAACCTGTTGCATTTCTTTACACTAACAATGAAATATCAGAAAGAGAAAGTAAAAAAAAAATTCCTTTTAAAATTGCACCAAAAAAGCCCAAAACCAAAACCAAACTTAGGAATAAACCTGACCAAGGAGCTGAAAGACTTATCTGCTGAGAACTAATAAACAATGATAAAGGAAGCTGAAGATGATACAAAGAAATGGAAAGATATTCCATGTTCTTGGATTTGAAGAATTAATATTGTTAAAATGGCCATACTACTCAAAACAATCTATAGATTTAATGTGATCCCTATCAAATTATCCATGACATTTTTCACAGAACTGGAACAAAGAATCCTAAAAGGTTTTTGGAGCCACAAAAGACCCAGAATTGCCAAAGCAATTCTGGGGAAAACCAGCAAAACTGGAGGCATAACCCTCCCAGACTTCAGACAATACTACAAAGCTACTGTAATCAAAACAACATGATATTGGCACAATAACAGACATATGGATCAATGGAACAGTAGAGTGAGCCCAGAAATAAACTCACACACCTATGGCCAATTAATCTTTGACAAAGGAGGCAAGAATATACAATGGAGAAAAGATAGTCTCTTCAGCAAGTGGTGTTGGGAAAGCTGTAATGTAAATGTAAATCAATGAAGTTAGAACACACCCTCAACCCATACACAAAAAATAAACTCAAAATGCCTTAACGACTTAAATATAAGACATGACACCATAAAATTCCTAGAAGAGAATATAGGCAAAACATTCTCTGACATAAATCGTACCAATGTTTTCTTAAGTCAGTCTCCCAAGGCAAAAGAAATAAAAGCAAAAATAAGCAAATGGGACCTAATCAAACTTATAAGCTTTTGCACAGCAAAGGAAACCATAAACAAAATGAAAAGACAACCTACGGAATGGGAGAGAATATTTGCAAATGATGTGACCAACAGGAGCTTAATTTCCAAAATATACAAAAACTCATACAACTCAACAACAAAAAAACAAACAACCCAATCTAAAAATGGGCAGAAGACCTAAAGAGACATTTCTCCAAAGAAGACATACAGATGGCCAATAGGCACATGAAAAGATGCTCAACATTGCTACTTATTAGAAAAATGCAAATCACAACTATAATGAGGTGTCACCTCACACTGGTCAGAATGGCCATCATCAAAAGTCTACAAATAACAAATGCTGGAGAGGGTGTGGAGAAAAGGGAACCCTCTTATACTGTTGGTGGGAATGTAAATTGGTGCAACCACTATGGAAAACAGTGTGGAGGCCCCTTAAAAAACTAAAAATAGAGTTGCCATATGATCCAGCAATCTCACTCCTGGGCATATATCCGGAGAAAACTCTAATTCAAAAAGATATATACAGGGGCTTCCCTGGTGGCGCAGTGGTTGAGAGTCCGCCTGCTGATACAGGGGACACGGGTTTGTGCCCCGGTCCGGGAGGATCCCACATGCTGCGGAGCGGCTGGACCCATGAGCCATGGCCGCTGAGCCTGTGCATCTGGAGCCTGTGCTCCGCAATGGGAGAGACCACAGCAGTGAGAGGCCCGCGTACCACAAAACAAAACAAAACAAAAAGATATATTCGGCCCAGTGTTCATAGCAGCACTATTTACAATAGCCAAGACATGGAAGTAACCTAAATGCCCATCGACAGATGAGTGGATAAAGAAGGTGTGTGTGTGTGTGTGTGTGTGTGTGTGTGTGTGTGTGTGTGTCTCTAAGTCAGCCATTAAAAAGAATGAAATAATGCCATTTGCAGCAACATGGATGAACCTTGAGATTATCATACTAAGTGAAGTAAGTCTGACAGAGAAAGATAAATACCACATGCTATCACTTATATGTGGATCTAAAATATGATACAAATGAACTTACTTATGAAACAGAAACAGACTCATGGATATAGAACACAAACTTATGGTTACCAAAGGGAAAGGGGGTGGGTAGGGATAAGTTAGGAGTTTGGGATTAGCAGATAGAAACTACTATACTTAAAACAGATAAACAACAAGGTCCTACTGTATAGCACAGGGAACTGTATTCAATATCCTGTAATTAGCCATAATGGAAAAGTATATGAAAAAGAATATGTCTGTATCTATCTATCTATCTGAATCACTTTGCTATACACCACAAACTAATACAATATTGTAAATCAACTATAGTTCAATAAAAAAAAAAAAAGAAAAAAGAAAGAAGTATCCCAGATCTTGTAAGACCAGTTCCGTGAAAAGGGTCACCACAGCTGTGTGCCCCTATTTGGGACCCTGGGAGCTAAGGGAAGCAAAGCTGAGACAGGCTTCCTCCATTTCTTGCCCTGTGTGGTCACATGACTTACTAAAAGATTTTGCGTGCTTGACTAGTTAAATCAGGACTCTTACCTAACCTTGCCGTGGGAGTTTGTGCACGTGGGCTGTCCCTGTCAACCCGGAGCAGACTATAAGTATGGCACAAATATCTTCCCAAGAATGAAAGGAAGACCAAGTTTCAAGAAAGGAGGCAGAGGGCCAAAGACACCACCTTTACTTCCCTCTATTGCATTCTTTCTAGACAGGTGGGAGGGGTCGTGCCCACAGAAGGGAGAGGTGGTGGGGTTTGGAGCCTAAACGGCCCTGATGCAAACTTTATGATTAGGAAAGCAGTCTTCGGTCTGATGACTCAAAAATATTTTTCCAAGTGGCATGTCTAAACAAAGACTCTCTACTCCAATCTTGTCTGCTTACAGACCAGGGGGGAAAAGGCATTTCACTTTCCCTCCGGCAGGACTATTAAATGCTGGCTCAGAACTCACCACTTTCCTAAGAATATTACCCCACCCTAAAGCCACAGATTTTAGAGCAGCCAATTAGACAACAATAACAGATGCTTCCTTGATCTGTGTAGTAAAAGAAAAAAGCCAGCTTTTGTTGTAGTGGTTGTTATTGTTCATTTTATTTTTGGTTCAGAGCAATGGGCTTCTTTGGAATGGGGTTGGGTGCTCCGCCATGACCTGGCATCCCTGGGGCTTCAGAGGCAAGTTCTGGCTGAGTTTACAAAGGAAAGGTAAAGCACTGGTTTTGCCAAGACATTACCCAACGAGGTTGGTTGCCAGACGGGCGGGTGCAAGAGGAGCAACACAGAAAGCCTGCCAAGCGGGGGTGAGTGGGAGCCAGGAGCCAGGGCACCCCCCCGGGGCTGCCACGGACGTTCTCCATGGACTCACTCAAGGGTCTGCCACTCAGACACAAAGAGTTTACAGGTTAGTGTCAGAGCCCTTTAAGGCAACATACATCACCCCCTTTAGCGAATGCCTCCCAGGCTGTACAAGGCGCCCGTCTGAGCCAAATGAAGACCATTTTCCAGTGGAGTGATGGTATGCTTAGAGCGTTTCTCAATCTTGGTTGCTCACTGGAATCATCAGAAATAGAAACATGAATGCTCAGGCCTCACCCTAGACCAAATATCCCAGAATCTCAGGGGAGAGAGCTTGACATTGTGTTTTATGAAAACTCCCATTTCCCCTCCCTGTCATCAGTTATGTGAACATTTGTCCAAGGCAGACGGCTTTCCTTTAGAAAAGTCATTTAAAACTTCTATTAGTTATCCATCTGTCTAGAACACATGAGCTTTAAGAATTAAATCCTCAAAATCAACTCACGAGGCATAACAATAATCCCTTTTCAAGGTGAGAACATCGAGGCTTCCAGCTCAGTGAGTTGACCAAAGTCACGGAGCTAATACACGGTGGAGCAAAGATGAGAACCTGGGACATTTGCCCCAAATGTGCTGAATTCATAGCTGGCAGCGACCTTACTGGTCAGCACAAGCATCATGGTATTTGACTTTTAGGACAGCCAGTCAGAGTTGTAAGCAACATATTTTCAGGTGATGAAACAGGGAAAGAGAGAGGTTTAACATGTTGCATAAGGCCACCCTGCAAGCCTCAGCAGAGTTGAAACCAGAGCCTGTGTTTCCTGACCCTTGGCCCAGTGCCCTCCCTAACACATAGCCAGGATGCTGACCCCACTGACCCCAGATTTTCAGCCTGACTTGTAGAACAGCATAGTTAGCAGCTCATAAAGAGAACACATCACCATCCTGTCTTGCTCAGGCAACAAGAGTCGGGTCTTACTCTATGTGTCCATTTCCTTATTGTTCCTAAATGCATTTAGTTAGAACTGGACTTGGAATGTGCCAGCCAGGGCAGAACAATGACATCCAGGATCTGGAGGCAGCTCATAAGTTAACGTGTCCCTTTCACTGACCATCAGCTAAGGGCCCCGAATAAAAGTTATACTGACTGACTCAGGGCTGCAACTTTTCTGGGCTGCTGAGATTTGTCCGGCTGGGCAATGCATCTGTGTATCCCAAATGAGATGTACACAGGAAAGCTTCCTTTTTTCCCCCGTGTCCTGGGGGAGACATTCTCAGACACACGGGATGCCCACGGTATCTAGAACTGGAAGATGCCAAAAGACACTGGTAGTGCAAGACTTACTACCTGTGCCCAATGAGAATTCACTGAATTCATTGTCCAAATATTTAGGTAAAGAACTGAGGGGAAGGGCATTCCATTCAGAAGGGACAGAATTAAATTAAAGAAGGAAAGACTTGACAATACGCATGTCCTGTTGTTACTTCATTTGGGAAAATCAAAAAGAAAAATAAAACCTAAAATCTTCTAAAAGGATCATTCTTCTTGTAGTTTTATAAGCATTATATGTCTTAACACACTGTTATTGTTTTCTCCTTGCTACTATTGCATTTCTGTGCACGATAATAACATAAGAGAGTTAAATTTGTACTTACTTAAAGTGAGATAAACACAACCCAGAACATACAGTCTCACAGCGTTTCTTGTCACAGTCAGAAAACAGAGTCCTGGATAATGAATACTAGGTAGCAATGTGGAAAAGGCTCTTGATATCATGTCAGATGAAAAAAACCCAGCAGCTATAATTTATGTGTACTATGACTGCAAAAATGTTAAAATATGTAGTTTGTGTGTGTGCACGTGTGTGTGTGTATTAGTGGGGGAAATAAAAGACTGGAAGGAAATTTACCAAAATGATCATTTTGAAAATCTAATGTTCTAATAATGGGATAATAGCACTTTCAGTCCCTCTGTATGTGTGTCTTGTTCAAGATACCTGGGGCTCCCTGAGGCCTTTTCTGTAAGTGCAGAAGACTCTGGATGATGTGTTCCCCAGAGGAAGAGCCTGGTGCAGAGGAAAGTGTGATGAGATGGGAGTCAGAGGCCCTGGTTCTGGCCTTGACTTTTTGGGCATGCTGTGTCATCTTGGGGAAGGAACTCAGTTTCTTCACCTGCTGCCTGGACGTCTAGTGGTAACTATCCCAATGGATCAAATGTGAGGGGCCAGATGCAGAAAGCCCCAAAGTTGCAAAGTTGAACATCCTAGGGGCCTGGCAGTTAGCCTAAGGGAGTGACGTGGACTGAGTAAATTTGACAGAGATGTTCTTTGCATCATAACAATTTAAGACTCTTTATCACAATAAATACCTTCTCCCATTTTTCTTGAAACCTAAGCCTTACGGGCTCATCTTTTGTTTTTCCACTTTATAGAAACGTGGACATGTCAGATATTTCTTTTTCCTCTTAACTGTATTTTGGAAAAAATGCATAATGAACATGCTGCTGGGCCTCACTCAGCTCAGGGATGAGGATACAGAGAGAGGGGGTGAGGGACAGTGATGGACTGAGGACGGCACGCCCAGGCTGAGCACCGACTTCTTCATTCAAACCACTTACTGCCACAGGGAAATGCCGGCTTAGTGGGGACACTTTTTTCAATTCCATTTAGAAATCTCCCAATTTCTAAACATTGAACATTTGAAATTAACAAGAATCGTACGTGCCCCAAAAAACCTGTGTAGATTACATACAAGACCAAGAGCTGCCATTCTGAGAGCTCTTCAGGGTTTATACACCCTTTTCTCTTTCATACCCCAGAGCCCTCCCCCTTCTCTCCCCGAGACAGGCCACCAGCAATTCAAAAAGGAAAAGGCAGGGACTTACTATGGAGCTGCTGAAGGCCACAGGGGGCTGTGAGATTTCACAGCGCCCCCTGGACCTTTGTCGCCAGTGGCCCTGGATGTGTGCCCGGGCACTCTGGCTCCTCAGAGGCTGGGACCCTCCTTGGCCCCTTATTGTTGCTGCTCCCTGGTCCCTGCGGGCTGGGAAGGACAAGCACCGGTATTGGGTCCACTCTTCACTGTCTGAGTCCAGCTCCTCTGGGGTCTCTAGTCGCTTAGCTGCAGGAAAGGAACCCCGTTATTGCGCCAGTCACACCTTGGCCAGATCATGGTTGGGGAGATGCCAGACTTTGGGGGTGGAGCTAAGAGTAGGCAGCTGGCTACCTCAGCTGGTGAAAGAGGGGTGCAACTAAGTTGCACAGGTTCAAATCCTGGCTCTCCTACCTCCTAGCTATGTGACTTCGCGCTTCGCATAACCCATGCCTCTCTTTCCTCAATTAGGGGTTATAAAAAAGTACCTAACTCACAGGGTTGTTTTGAAGACTTAATGATATAAAAGTGATTAGCATACTCTAAGGACTGGTAGCGGTAGCTGTATTATTATTAAGAAGAGATTAGAAGCTCCATGTAAATGGTAAATGGTTACCACTGTGGCAAAGGGGATTGGACCGCCTTTAATGGATATTAAACATCCATTAAACATCTTTTCTCTTTCTCCATCCCTCCCACTCAAAAGAATGAATGCTGCTCTTGTGAGTTTCTTCTCCTAGTTAGAAAGTGTGTGTGTGTGTGTGTGTGTGTGTGTGTGTGTGTGTGTGTGTGTTGTCGGGGGAGGGAGCTGAGGGGATCAGTCAGCTCTGTCGGCCACCTTCAGTCTGTGCAAGATGACAGTCCAGGCATTTCATAGCCACATCCCCTAAGGCAAAGCTTTGCGTCAGTGAAAATCTAAGAGATCAGTTAGTATGGAGGGCGCTTCCTGGATGTATCACATCTCACCATGTGCCTACACCTGGGCCTGTCCTGTCAGGTAAGGGGACGTGAGAAATTCTTAAACTTTGGCTACATGACTGGCACATAATTTGGACACTTCCCCAGTGCATTCCTGACAGATAAAAATCCTGTGTGTAAATGGCACCAAAGATCAACCGACTGGAGGGCTACCACACAGGAGATCACTGATAGCCTTTGTGAACAAATGAAAGTTTACAAGTGATAAGAACAGCATTGATCTTTGACAAGGAAGCCACAGGGATGCGGGAAGCTACTTCCCACAGAGCCACCCAGCCTCTGCTGGGAGCCAGGATAATGGTTTTTATCATCATTCTCTCAGGAGAGCAGGGGCAATTCCTTTAGAAGAGGGGTGGGAGCCCCTGGAAGCCCTCGTACCATTTTCTTGGTGAGAATACTCGTGGCCCATGATGGTACAACGCCTGAACACCATCTTGTTCTCGGTCAGCGTCCCCGTCTTGTCAGAGAAGATGTACTGGATCTGGCCCAAGTCCTCAGTGATGTTGAGGGCTCGACACTGAATGGACAAATAGGTCTCTTCATCGTACAGGTCAAGGTCATTGTGCAGGAAGAAGACTTGCCCGAGCTTCACCAGCTCGATGGACACGTACAGGGAGATTGGGATCAGTATCTGTGGGGAGATCAATTCCCATCGTATCAGAAAACGGGCCGGTCCCCCATCTCAGAACCTTCACTGGGTGATGGGAGTAGCAAAGGGATTTCATGGAAAGCTCAGGTCAGCTCACATGTGGACTTTCTCTGAGAAGTTAAAGATTAATGACCTCATGCCTCCCTTGGCATTCTTAGGGTCATCTGAAAAAGAGATACACCTTCTTCAACCAGAGATATCCAGTAAGGGGTAGGCACTCACCATTGCTTGTTTAATGACTGAGCCAGGAGGAGGTAAGGAGCTCTAGCTACCTCTGAAGGATAGTTAACTTACAATGTTGTGTTGGGTTCAGGTATGCAGCAAAGTGACTTAGTTTTATGTATATAATATACATATATATATTCTTTTCCATTGTCGTTTATTACAAGGTTTTGAATACGCTACACAGTAGATTCTTGTTGTTTATCTATTTTATATATAGTAGTGTGTATCAGCTAATCCCAAACTGCTAATTTCTCTCTCTCCCCCCCTTTTCCCTTTGGTGACCGTAAGTTTGTTTCCTATTCAGACTCATGGTTGACCACTGCCCACTGATCCAATACCTAGTACCTATCAGGTGCTTTAGGTGTCACATGCCGTTCTAGGTGCCGCAAATGGCAGTGAGCAGAACAAAACCTCACATTCTAGTAAACAAACAAAGAAATAGATACTGGGTAGCGGTAAGTCTCATGAAAAAGCGTAAAGAAAAGTGAAAAGGGTGAAGGCTGGGAGGGAGTGGGTCATAAGCCATGACCTTTGCGCAGAGACTTGAAGAAATGAGGGTGTGAGCGTGAGGTTATCTGTGGGAGGAGGAGGGTTCCGGGCAGCGCATGGGTGGCTGGGTGCTTGCAGGGTGGGCGTGAGAGTCAGCAGGCCTGTGTGTGAGTGTGCAGGAAACAGCTTGGAGACGTGGTCCAGAAAGGAGTCAGGGTCCAGATCACCTAGGACCTTGTTGGTTGCAGTCAGAACTTCAGTTTTCACGTTGAGTGGATGTGAAACCACCAGAGGGTTCAGTGCAGAGGACAGCATGACCCGACTCACATTTTAAAAGGATTACTGTGCCCAATGAATGAACGAACTAATGAATGAAAAAGGATCATCAGTAAGAGGACAGTGAAACACCCTCAAATACTGTAGGGACTCAAACATAGATGGGGTTTTGTTAAAACAAAACTACAACCTGCCTTATCTTTTCATAGACTGTGATTACTTATAGAGCCTGAGGATTTTTTTAATCTGTCTCTTTATACTTCACTGCAGGTGTTTACCTACAGTCGTTGCCTTTCTTACGTCCCTCGTAGGTGCTCTATGTTTTTGTTTTTTTCCTCCTATATAGTGCCAGTTCTCTTTTTCCATCTCAAACTTTCAAATGAGAAAACACTAACCTGTGGTTTCTTTCTCTCAGTGTTTGGGGTCTGAAAGTTCTCTGTAGTTCTCTGTGCTGCATTGTCTTTTGTTGTTCCCAGGTCACTAGGGTTTACCTGTTTAGGTCTGGCAGAGGGACAGGCACACGTGGATCACTGCTATAATCTTACTTTTAAATGGAAAATGCTGATAACTATTTTCCTCTGCTATTATCTGAGGCCAAGGTCCCCTCCACAAGGCAGGGCTGGTCCTGGCATAATCCCAGTTGTGAATACTTTCAAAGACCCATAAGAAAGCGATAAACATTTCCCCATCTCAGTCCAGTTAGTTCTTTCACGGGGCCAGCGCTGATTTTTCTTTAGTTTGCAAAGTTGTGCAGATATTGGCCACGGGTCTTCTGGGTCCCAAGTTACAGAGGGCCTCCTACCTGGAGCAGAATGATCATGGTGAGGAACATGTAGAAGCCTCCAAGGGCAAGGGGAAGGAAGTTGCCCTCGGCATCTGGCACATCAAAGGGAGGGTGTTCTGCAAAGGTTCCATTCCAGAGGCTGTGACCTAAGAGGAGGCAAAGCCAGGCATGAGGCAAAATCTCCCATTAATCCTAAATGGGTCACTTACATCAGCCCTTCCCTGATCTATTGCCAGAAGTGAGCGTGCTTTGGAGGAACCCATCCTTTTTCTATATAACATAGGTGTGTGTGTGTGTGTGTGTGTGTGTGTGTGTGTGTGTGTGTGTATTAATTTAGCTCTAAAGTGGTCCATCATATATACTACATTTCAATCTCTCAATAGGCATTAGGTCTGTCCTCCCAGAGGAGACTAGCATGGGGATTACTTACATTTTGTGGAAGTCCTGTTATTCAGGGGTTGGAAAGCAAGAAAGGGGCATGAGTTTTTTTTTTTTTCAGTTGTGTGGTAGAAAGTACATGGCTGGGAAGTCTTCACAGACCTGTATCCTAGTCCCTCTTTCTCTCCCATGCACACACCCATCCACCCATCCATCCATCCAATCAATCATCCAATTACCCATCCACCCGTCCACCCGTCCATGCATCCATCTATCCAACCGTCCGTCCGTCCATCTATATCTCTGTTCACTCACTCCTCCCTGCCTCCTTCCTTTCCCTCCCTTTATCCAAAATTTTTTAATTCAAGAAGGAGTCGGTCCTACTTCTTGTCTTTGAGGAGTTTCCGACCAAGTCAGGGAGTTCGATGGAAAGATACAAATCCCACCTAGCATGAGGGGTGCCAGATCCTGGAACACTACGAGAGCCCATAGTGACAGCACCAGATGCAGACCGAACCCTCTGTTTCCTTAACTGCAAATGGGGATAACAACACCCATCAAATGAGGATTGATAAGTGCACCTCGCACCAAGCTCTCTGAATCTCAGCATCCTCATCTCTCAATTAGTAATAATACCTTCTCCACGGGGTTGTTGTGAGAACAGGATAACCTAATGTGTATGATGCTCTTGGCCCCAGGGCAGGGACTATAGAGAATAAAAGGCATAGGGGTTCCTACCCTGCCCCTAAGATACTTCTTTGCACAGGAGGTTGGGTCACATACCATCAGATACAGCAGAAGAAAGGAGACTTACAGACGTGAGGTTAAGGGCCAAATGTAAGGCACAGAGTAAGGGTTACTACAGACCGTGAAAGAAGTCAGAGCAGGCTGCATGGAGGAGGAGGCCTGGAGGGGTTCTGAAGCCCAGGTGGGTACTGGGTGATCAGAAAAGCCTGGGGAGGACATTCTGGGCAAATAAAAAAGAAACACCATCTTCACACAATTAAAGCAAACATGTGATAAATGACCCTGAATGGCGCTCATTCGAGAGCTTTCACCTCCCGCGGGAGCTGTGTTTGATACGGTGCCAGCAGCGGCCTGTGTTATTCTCAGGCAGAATAGAATCCTGCCCCTCCCAATTACTTTCTCCACGTATTTATTATCTTGGGCAATCTACCAAGCTGCTTCTGGTTGGCCTGTACCTCATCTAACTCTGTGACCTTTTAATCATTCACTTCCTTTCCCTGGAGACGCAGTGAGATGATCTCCAATGTCCTTTCCAGGTCTGACGTTCCCTGAAAAACCTGTCCCGAAGCAGAGCTGACAGTTCTCCAGAATTTCCGGGGACACAGGGATGGCCCACAAAACGAACAGCTGGTTTTCTGGTTTGCCTGCTTCCGTCCCATGTGGGTGCTGCCCTTCCAGCCACGAGCCCCTCACATGGAGTGCCACTAGACACACCTGGGAAGCATATTCATTCAAAACTCCAGGCCACGCACAAGATTGAATCCCACTGTCTTCACTGTGGTGACATAGAAAATCTCTGTGGGCCTAGGAAGATCTTAAGCTTTGGACACTGTCTTTCTTTTAATCTTTTTAAATTTTGTCCACACCTCATGTCTTGCAGGATCTCAGTTCCCCTGCCAGGGATTGAACCTGGGCCACAGCCGTTACAGCACTGAATCCTAACCTCTAGGCCACCAGGGGGCTCCCTGGACACTGTCTTTTAAAAACAGTGATGGGTGCGATTTCTGACAAAAGTAAAGCGCAAACACTATAGCTGCTCACTGGCGTGGGGATGGCAGGGGGTTCTGGACTCAGCATACGAGTTCTCCCTTTTGATCCTCCCTGCTTCTTTTTGGGGTCTCCTTTAGGGTCCTGAGACCCATCCTTAGTGTTAAGCCATAGAGGGGGAGAGTGGGTAAGAGTGAGGGCCCCTCTTCCTCTACCCTCTGAGGATCTACTGAAATGGCTCCGATCACTCGTGTCTACACCTCCCACAGCTGTCTACACCTGGCCGTCGTAGAACCTGGCCACGGCCCATTTCTAATCAGGTCTCCATCCTTGGCCTTGCTCTTGGCACACCAAATGGCCGAACGCTCCTCTGCATAACATGGCTCTCCTTCCTGCCGCTGTGCTTTGCTTGTGCTGCCCCTGGGGTCAAGTGACCTCTCTCTTTCCTTTCACAGCTGCCTGCCCCATCCTGTTCCTGTCCCCGCCCTCCTCTGGTGAACACCTGCTGCATCTGGGAATCAGCTCCAGCGAGACTTTCTTCCTTGATGCTCCCACAATCCCGGTCGTGGGCTGAATAATGGCCCCCTAAGGTGTCCACGCCCTCATCCCTGGGCCCTGTGAATGTGCTACCTTAGATGGCAAAAGGGACTTTGCAGATGTGATTTAGTTAAGGATCTTGAGATAGGAAAGAAGAGCCTGGATTATCCAGGTGGGCCCAATGATGGAACTACAAGTGCCCTCATAAAAGGGAGGCAGAGGGCCACACTCCCACAGACAAGGAGAAGGAAGTGTGAGTGGAAATTGGAGTAATGCGCTTTGAAAATGAAAGAAGATGCTTCAAAGGGAGAAACACAGGCAGACAGTAGAAACTGAAGACAAGGGACTGATTCTCCCCCTGGAATCTGCAGCCCTGAGGACACCTTGGTCTCAATCCAGTGAAACCGACTTTGGACTTCTGAACCCTACAGCTATAACAGAATCAACTAGCATTGTTTTAAACCACTTAATTTGTGTTGACTTTTGACAGTGGCACTAGGAAACGAGCACAGTACCTGGTACCGCCCTCACTGAGTGGGACAGATGGTGTTACTGATTCTGTTCTCAGGTTGGACTTCCTCCTACTAGACTATGAGGACCTTCCTGCTCTTTGAGGACCGGTCCTGTGACTGATTCATCTCGTTACCCTTTCATGACAAGGGGGTGCCTGGGTTCAGGAAGTATTTCTTGGACAGATACATGATAGATGCTCTTCCTAAGATTTAGAGTACATACTACTTTCAGGAGAATGTCGTCTGCGTTTGTACTTAATTGGCACCCTGTTAAAATACGGAGTAGGCTTTCTTTGAGGCTTTTCTTTCTTTAGATGAGGAAACTGAGGCTCTGAGTTGCAGCAACTCGCCCAGAGAAACAGAAGATGATTGTGGGGTTGTCCTTTCCAGAACATTCCATACCTACAGCCCCAGTGAGGCACATGAGGAAGAGGATCCCGATGCAGAAGAAGATGTCTGTGTTCATGCGCCGCTCGATCTTGCTGCGTTTGTACCGCGGGCCGCTGTTGTTCAGCATGGCTTTTGTCTCATGGCCTTTGAGAGAAAATGAGATCGTCAGTCCTTGGCCCCTGTTTGCCTCTGGCTCTTCTCCCATGAGATTTCGATACAAGAGAAGCTTCATTCTCTAACCTGAATCTGTCCTGCTGCAGGGAGGTTCTGGGAACGGCCGGAGAGACCTCACACAACTTGTCAGCAGGTTTTTACTGAACATCCCCTACCTGCCAGACACTGGTGGGCATGGACAGAGCTACTGTGCACAGGCTGTGCCCTTGCACAACTCGAGGGGTAGCCCTCATTTTGTAGCTGTCATAGATTTGTAAGCCCATTAGGACACATTTGTAGCAAATGACAGTAAGCTGTCTTGAGGAAGGGCCATCTTTTTCTAATTTGCGCAGAGGTGCTGTTATGGGCTCAGTGGTGGGATACAGTGGTGAGAAAGATGATTCACAATCTGGTGAAAATATACAGGGAAATAAGTAAATAAGGTAATTACAGTTAGCCATAAGTCCCATGAAGTAAACAATAAATAAAGGGCTAATAAATAAGAGATGGTGTTAGAGTGTGGTCAGGGAAGGCTTCTCAGAGGAGGTGACATTTGAGAGAGACCCGAAGGGAGAGAGAAGAGTTGGGAGAAAAGGGTTTTAGGCTGGGGAACAGTATGTGCCAAGGCCCTGTGGCAGGACTGTACTTGAGGCCAGTAATTATCATGCTTGCTTCTTTGCCTAAGGTGTTGTCGTGCTCGTGCAAGAGTGGTAGTGGCTAAAGGTCTCCACCCCAGCATTAACTCTGGGCAGCTACTCTCCTACCCTGGAGTTCTGCATAAAGTTCTGTTTAAAGAAAAGACAGTAAAATTTTAAAACTACTGAGCTCATTCAGGCACCACCCCCCCTTTCTTTTTTGCAATTAGAGAAGTTCAGGACCAAAACGTAGAAGGGACCCGCTCCAAACGAAATAATAAATTGACACCAGAGCCACATGGAGAACCCAGGATTCTGACTCCCAGTCTGTTTCTCCTTCCAGTAACTCCTGGAACCCAAACCACCCAGCTAAGAGTTGAGAGTCAAACTGAGCCTTTGTCTTTAGAACAGAGCCTCCCCTTTGGGGCTGCCAAATTGTATTCACCACGCAGTACCCCTCAGCAGTCAAATTAAAAGAGACCCGTCACACATTTTCTGTGCAAAATTAGAGAAAACCAATACATCAGCTCCAGCAGTGTGGGGTTTAATGCTACTTAGCTGGTGGCCTAGTGGGTTTAAAGCAGCAACAAAACTGTAGGCGTGAGCATGCTAGGCTTATTAAATTAGACTCAAGTTGCTGCAGCTGTGCAGGGGCTGACACAGCTGTGGTTCCTGCGTGCCCCAGGCTCACCCCGTAAAAGGGGTCCTCGGACCACCCCCTTCACCCACCTGCTTCCTCACTTCCTAAGATCCCCCTGTTCTTTTGGCAAAATTTGGGCTCAAGGGGGAGGCAGTATGGTGTAGTGGATAGAATGTGGGCTCTAGTGTCCGACAGAGCTTGGCTCTGCAGGTACCTGACCTTGGGTTATAGGGAATTAATCTCAGGAGACATGTGACCCTGGGGGAATTAATCCTTTTGTAACTCAATCCCTCATCTGCAAAATGAGATATAATCGTTGCGTGTTTTGGGGTGGGGGAGTGAACTGATATACACAAAGTACCTAAATTAGTTTCCAGTACACAGTTAGGGGCTCAATAAATGTTTGCTGTGAGGGGCGCATACCTCCACACTGAATCTCTTCCTTCTGGAAAGCTCACTTGTCCATTTTCTGGCCTTTGACTGTGAGGTGCTCCCACTTTGTCCATCTGTATTACCAAGGCAGAGAATGTAGCTCTAGGCCAGTCATTCTCCCCAGGGGACACCTGGCCAAGTCATGAGAAATTTTTGGTTGTCACCTTTGAGGAGGTGGTGCTCATGACATCTAGTGAGCAGAAGCCAGGGATGCTGCTAAACACCCTATAGGGTGGCCCCCACCACAAAGAACAATCTGGAACAAATGTCAGTGGTGCTGAGGTGGAGAACCCCTGGTCTAGACAGTAACACTAAACACAGTTTGCACCATTTTTGCTCACGTTTCTTGAGGCCCTAATGTGTGCCAGGCATTGTGAACCTTATAACCCTAGGAGGCAGGGGTTATCAGTGCTCCTTGTGGTGAAAACTGAGCCAGCTTCTCAGCAACTTGCAGCCAGGCAGCGATTCAGCCCCAGGCGGCCTGAGTCCCCGGTCACGATTAACTCTCCCTCCATCTGCCTCCCCAGACACCACTCCCATCACCCACTCCGACCTTTGTTTCTGATTAGGCAGAGAAGCAAATCCATGTCTATGCAGGTTTTTTGGTGCGGTAGGGATTGTGGAAGTGTTCTTGTCTAGTAGGTCTACCAGATGGCATTGAACTCCATTGCCAAAGACCCTTGAAAGCAGTGACCTGTACTGACAAATATAGCATCCCTCCCCCAAATTAGGGAAAGCCAGCTAGATTGTGACACAACTTTTTAAAAAACATATTTTTGGTTTTTTTAAATTTAATTTGATTATTTTTTATACTGCAGGTTCTTATTAGTTACCTATTTTATACCTATTAGTGTATACATGTCAATCCCAATCTCCCAATTCATCCCACCACCACCGCCTCCCCTCACTTTCCCCCCTTGGTGTCCATACATTTGTTCTCTGCATCTGTGTCTCTATTTCTGCCTTGCAAACTGGTTCATCTGTACCATTTTTCTAGATTCCACATATATGCGTTAATATATTTGTTTTTCTCTTTTTGACTTACGTCACTCTGTATGACAGTCTCTAGGTCCATCCATGTCTCTACAAATGACCCAATTTTGTTCCTTTTTATGGCTGAGTAATATTCCATTGTGTATATGTACCACATCTTCTTTATCCATTCATCTGTCAATGGACATTTAGGTTGTTTCCATGACCTGGCTATTGTAAATAGTGCTACAATGAACATTGGGGTGCACATGTCTTTCTGAATTATGGTTTTCTCAGGGCATGTGTCCAGTAGTGGGATTTCTGGGTCATATGGTAATTCTATTTTTAGTTTTTTCAGGAACCTCCATACTGTTCTCCATACGGGCTGTATCAATTTACATTCCCACCAGCAGTGCAAGAGGGTTCCCTTTTCGCCACACCTTCTCCAGCATTTGTTGAAAAACCTATTTTTCTTTCACAGTCCCCCAAAGGGAATCTTAGGATGGATTGATGTTTTAGTGCTCTATGTCTAACAAAAGTGGGAGTCTACTCCAACCAAAATGAATCAAATCAAACAAGCAAATGAAATACTACAAGGTGTCCCAGTGAGTGGAAGATCCAGGGAAACATACTCTGGAGACTTCCAGGGAAGGTAGACACTCCAGGGGGACTCTGTTTCCTCTATAGAAGAAGTCTGCAGTTGTTCACGTAACAATAGACACGTACTGAGTACCCACGGAGTGCCAGGTGCTAGGTACTGGGGATACAGCAGTCCCAAGACCTCCCTCCAATACTTCAGGTACCATTGTGAGAAGTGCTGCTGTTACCTTTTATCAATGGGAAGCAAAATCAAAGTGCAAAGGAGAGATAGACCACCATATATGGAGCCACAAAATGCATAAAGGTAATAATAAAAACAATAACTAAAACCCATCCCGCCCTCACTTGCTACACACAGTTCTGGGTTCTTTCCATGTGCTGGGTCACTGGACCCTCATGGGGGGCCTATGGGGCAGATAGAAATATTCTTCCTGTTGTATAGCTGAGGACACTGAGGCACACAAGGTGAAGTTGCTAAGTTTGGTGAGGTTATTCCTCAGGCTCAAGGAGATACTCTTCATCCCACCTGTGGTTAGTGTCAGAAAAGTGTTAGGGACACATGAGCATGAGTCCCCCTCCCTGTCTTATCTGGATGAGTGACAGTAACTTGGAACTGAATTATGTCTCTGTGGACCAAGTGAGCTGCTGTGATTCCAGCCTCAGTTTGCTTAGCTGAGAAATGGGAAGTCACATGACTCTACTCCTTAGAACAGATGTGAGTTCCCACTGACTGAAGATAAATTTGGAGGAGGTTTTGGAGGAGAGAGGATAAAGGACAGGGACATAGGAAGCTGTCCAGGGACAGTTACCCGCGTAGATGACAATGCCAACAGCCACTTTGGTGTTTCTGATGGTGCAGCCTCGAAGCAGAAGACTCTCACTGCCAAAGCCAGTTCTGCTCTGGTCGGGATGTTCCCTGGGGATGAGGAAAGACAGGGAGCTGTTTGGTGGCCTCTCCACGCTGTCACCGGTGAGTGTCATAGAATTAGAGGGGCGAGTAACAAGATCACTCTTCTCTCCCTCAGAAGAGTGATATTAACTCAGAATCTAATCCCCGTGTTCAAGTGCAACCCTTCATTGCTCCTGGGATGTCTAGTGGGGGCTGGACCATTAGAAGGGAATTACCCATCCCTAAGGACGTAATCATTTACTCACCTAAAAGGCAGAACTCTGCTGAGGAAGCCTTAAAATAAACAGACCTCACAGGAGGTGGACCAGCGACCCTGTGCAACATCGTGCATGGCAGCTTCTCAAAAGCGAGGTACATGGAGTGTTTCCCTTTCTCTAGCCTCCAGAAGCTCTGCAATTTTCCACCTCACACTAGAAACTTCTGAGTCAGTCCACATTAGTGATTACACAGCATCTGGCCCTTATTCTATCCTGATGCCCTCCATTTGGGTTTTTCAGGAATTTTAAATATAACTTTCCCCCAACATTGGGGAGAACAGAAAAGTCATAATCTGAACCCTTAGGGATTTTTCTCCTTCTAATTCTTTAATGCTTCATGTCTCTAGGTCCAGTTATAAGTGTTTTCCATGTATTAATTAACGGTCATGACAATCTTATAAGATAGGTCATGTTTCCTACTCATTTTATAGATAGGGAAATTGAGGCAAGTTCACAGAGCTAGTACGTGGCAGAAAGGGGATTCAAACCCAGGGAGTCTGCCTCCAGAGTGCTATACTGCCACTCAATACTCCTCTTAATAATAATTCTTTACTGTGTTTGTAAACTACATTTATTTACATTATTTTATTTGTCGCTTCACAGCTCTGGGAAGTTAGTATGGTGATCATCCTCACTCGTAAGAAAGATGAAGCTCAGAGAGGGTGAGAGACTTTTCCAAGGCCACTCACCCAGTACATGGAATATCCTAGGACTTGGGAACCCAGGCCCCAGACACCAACCCTCATGTGGTTTTCACTACACCAGGGTTCCCAAGGTAGCACCCCGTTAATTGACATTGAATCGGAGTCATTCCCATTTGCAATTCTTTGAAATCTAACGAGGAAATGTCTTAGTATTTCGTTAACGTTTTTCTAGCCCTTATTTATCTAACTTTTCAACACAGAGGAGGCTTTGGCCAGTAATAGTCTGTAGTTAGAATGAAATAATAAGGGTTTTGATTTCATTTCATTAATTTTACTGCTATGAAATTTATATATGGAAAGCAATACTGCCCTAAATCTATGGCAGCCTACATAGGGCAGTGATGCCGGATGCCCACAGTGCCAGTAACATACATTTTCCTTTGGAAATAAAGCAAGCCAATTAAAAAGTTGGAAAGTAGAGGTGTTTTATGAATGTGATACAAATCATAAAGGTGGTCCGAGAATGGCTAAATTTTATGACCTACCTCTCTTTATCAAGGAGGGAGTTGGCTATGGATAGAATATTGGGATAGAAACTTGAATGATTCAATGTCAGTAGCTAGTGGTTTAAAGAGCGTTTTTTTATGATTCTCTGAGGTGATAACATATGACAGCATCTTTTTCTCCCGGTCATAATGTTCCTTTTTCAATGGATGGTAGAAAGAGATTAGCCATCTCATAGCTCTTCTATTTAGTGCTCTGTTTACAGGGATTTTTTTTTTTTTTTTTTGCGGTACGCGGGCCTCTCACTGTTGTGTCCTCTCCCGTTGCGGAGCACAGGCTCTGGACGCGCAGGCTCAGCGGCCATGGTCCACGGGCCCAGCCGCTCCGCGGCATGTGGGATCTTCCCGGACCGGGGCACGAACCCGTGTCCCCTGCATCGGCAGGCGGACTCTCAACCACTGTGCCACCAGGGAAGCCCCAGGGATGTTTATTTAACCAACTCAGAGCATTATGAGGGGGAGCATATTTCTCCACCTCAACACTACTGACATGCTTTGTGGGATCGTTCTTCGTCGCGGGCGCTGTCCTGTGCTTTGTAGGGTGCCGAGCAGCAGCCCTGGCCTCTACCTACCAGATGCCAGCAGCACCCCTTTCCCTAGCTGTGACAACCAACAATGTGTCCAGACTCGCTAAAGGTCCTCTGATGGAGCGGAGGAGATGGGGTTTGAGAACCACTCCTTTATAGAGATCTTATTGTTTAAAAGTTACATTTTCAAATCTGACATTCCTAACCTTCAAAGCATTAAAAACTACTCATCTTCTAGCCAACCTGGCTATCCCCAGGAGAACTCCTAAATTAAGGGGACCCAAAGAAGTTTCCGGAGACCTGGAGGCATCAGGCAGTGGGTTTGTTCAGGAAAATAGTGCTTATCATCTGTGGGTGCTGGGCCTTGGCAGGGATGTAGGACCACAGTGAATTCCCCAGCATCCCGTGGGTTGGCTGCTGGACTGACCAACTGGACTTTCAGGGCTCACCCATGAGGCCCGGGCAGGTGGGGAAAGACAACTCTAAGGGCAGCAGCCAGGAAGAGGAGGTGCTGGGGGTTGAATGGAACTGGGAAAGTTCTGTCTGAGATGAAGGGCCAGAGCCCAGGATGAAGCTTAGAAAGGCCGGGTGCTGGCATGAGCTGTTTGGGGGAGAAAGGATTACAAAGAGAAACCCAGCGATGAGGCTGCTCTCTAAGAGGAAGAATCGCTCAAGGCATGGGTCACTTGGGATGAACCAAATCCACAAAACTCGGGCACGAGGGGTAGACTCCTTGCCCGGGCAGGTGGCAAGCTCTACCTTGCCAGATGACTGCAACGAACCCTCTTCTCCCCCAGGAGCTCGTGCCCTTCTCGCCTGTCTCCGTCTGCTCTCTATGAGCTTTTAAAAAGTAATTTGCATTGAAAAGCTGCTATTTCTCTTGTACTGTTCTTACCCTTTCCCCTCTTATCTTGCTCCTCAAGATATCTCATATGGCCTGAGAAAATGTGGGTGGAGGGAAAGCATTGACCCTGCCTCCCAAGAAGCCTTCTTAAGCTTCATTGCAGGGCACATTGGTAGAGAAGTTGCTATAACATGTCTGAGCTGTGTGTGCAGACAATGGAAAACACACCGGGGTTGGAGTGAAAAGACCCAGCTGTAAGTCCTGGCTTTGCCTTGAAGCTGCTGTGTGCCTCTGGGAGAATCCTGAAAAATCTTATCAGATGTCCCATCTGAAAAATGGGAATCATAATTCTCACTTCCCTGGGTTGTTTTGCAGATTAAATGAGATGATGTTCTGTGAAAGTCCTCTAACTCTTAAAGCCAGAATACAGGCATTTATTCACATCTGTTACCACTACTCTTTTTTTTTTTTTTTTTCCAGTAAGACCGGCAGTCAAATGTGGGAGCAAAATTACAGTAAAACTCTTATGCTGAACCAGAGGTGAGGAACAATAACAACAATAATTGCAACAGCAGCAGTCGCATTAACTATCTATTCTGTGCCAGTTTCTGTGCTACGGGCTTTGCATATGATCAGTTCTTAGACAAGAAAAATCCTGTGATGTAGATATAATCTTTATTTTACAGATGTGGAAATGAAGGCCCAGAGAGGTTAATTAATTTACTCAAGGTCACACAGCTTGTAAGTGATAGAGCCTGGTTTCGAACCTAGGTCTGTCCAACTCCAAAGTCCCCATTCTTACCTACAGGGCAGTAAAGGCCCCTTCAGAAATCTGATCTAAATTCAGTCATACTTGCCTCCCCTGAATCAGAGTGTGGTCTCGATTTTGATGCTGTTTCACCAGAGTTCTGAACTATTAGTGAATTTAACCCTGTGAGATAATTAAATATCACTCCAGCAAAAAAAAAAAAAAAAAAAAAAAGACTAGAAAAGTTTTCCCAATTTAGTTAGTTTTCTCTAGCCCTTTTTTTTTGTGATAAAAAGAAATAAACTTCCTTAGGACCCAGATGCTTATCTGTTTGGCCATTTCAAGAAAAAATGTTTTCTAGCTGCAGAGGAGATATTTACAAGCAGCACACAGGCAGCACATACTTACATATAACCTTTAAACCTGTTAAGGTGGTTGTTAGGCTTCTCACACACGATGATGTTGTGGAAACCTTCTGGTTGGAACTGTACCTCCTGTGAAAGAGAGGACGCTGTGAGGTTATTAAGTCAGAGGGATCTCGTTTTAATAGGATCATCAGGAGAGCTAATCACTGTTAGAACCATTGCAAATAAGGTAATCCCCGCTTTGTCACACTGTGATAGTTGTAATGTGTTAAAAGAAACGGTTAAATCCTCATTAAGGAGGAGAGAATAGATGCAGATGAAAAGTTGGATGCGCTGCAAAGGGAGGGCCCTGTCCTGACCACTTTTGCCCGGCCTGGGTTTGAGTCTCTAGACTCAAGCTGCCCCACAGAATTTACTGCAATGATGGAAATGTTCTATGTCTGCACTGTATAATGTAGAAGCCACGCATTGCATGTGGCTGTTGAAATATGGTAGTATGACTGAGGAACTGATTTTTAAATTTTATTTAATTTCACTTAACTAATTTAAAGTTAAATAGCCACATGGCGGCTAGTGGCTACGAAACTGGGCAGCATAGAAATAGATGATTAAAAAAGTAGAGATTATAAATCACACGACCTACAGCTAGCCAATATTCATGTGTATACAGAACTTCCAGGCTTTAAAAAATATATGCATATACCTACATACACATTTATGTATGGACAAACATACACATTTATGCATTTCAACAATGAGATTTAGTGTTCATACAACTTGAACATTTTTACATGTTACCTGGATAGATACCTATTGCATGAGTGTCGCCCTATTTCATTTAATCCTTTCACTACTGAACATTGACATGGTTTCAATTGTTTGGCTATTGCAAAAATGCTGTGCAAATAGTAGCTAATAAAATAAGTAGGGACTTCCCTGGTGGCAAGGTGGTTGGGAGTCTGCCTGCTGGTGCCGGGGACATGGGTTAGAGCCCTGGTCTGGGAGGATCCCGTGTGCCGCAGAGCATCTGAGCCCGTGCACTACAACTACGGAGCCTGTGCTCTGGAGCCCGTGAGCCACAACTACTGAGCCCGTGAGCCACAACTACTGAAGCCCGCACACCTGGGGCCTGTGCTCTGCAGCAAAGAGAAGCCACCACGATGGGAAGCCCGTGCACTGCAACAAAGAATAGCCCCCGCTCGCTGCAACTAGAGAAAGCCCACGTGCAGCCACAAGGCCCAACGCAGCCAAAAATAAATAAATTAAAAAAATTCTCAAAAAACAAACAAAAAAACCCACAAAACAAGTAGCATTTACTAGACTCTTATTTCTGTCAGATGCTGCAATGAGAACTTAAGAAATGCTATTTTTTTTTCAAGCTTTCAATCATTTTATGAAGTAAGTACTTTGATTAACCCCTCTTTAGAGATGGGAAAACTGTGACTCACAAGGGTTAAGTGGCTGTCCGTGGTCATATCAAGACTGGGATTTGAATCCAAGTCTGAGTGCAGACCCTCTGTTCTTTACTTGCACAGCACACTGCCCCCTGGTGAACATTCTTATAGCAAAGCATTTAAAACACATTCTTGACTTCACTTTTTCTCTTTCATTCAGTATTTTAGTTGTACAATCTCTTTAAGTTCAATGAGTGGGAAAACACAACTAGGGGTGGGGAGATCTTGCTTTCTAATTCTACCCCACATTGCCTAATAGTACATTCAACTCTCGAGCCTCAGTTTTCTCCTCTGTAGAATGGGGCTGACACCCCCTCCCTGTCATCTCACTTGTGCCCCAGAAGATAGAATCCATGTGGGAAAGTTTTGAAAGGTATAACATGCTATGCATATAGAATGAAGTACTACTAAAGGTGGGATTGCAAGTGGTTCCCAGGGTAGATCTTTTAGCACGGGGAGTGAATTTATCACTCCAAGCTTCAAGGTACAGCTGTTCAAAGGAGTAAACTGATTAGAAGAAATGATAGCATTTTCTGGCTTCGTGTAAATATACTGTCCATTGGTTCTGTGGGGCGCCAACATAAACTCTCCATTCACTTGGAATAAATTAACCATCCAGGAGTTTCTAAAAATACAGCCCTCTTCCCTCCGAGTATTGATTCTTTCAGGGACAAACACTTGCCGAGTTCTGAGATGATGACAAATCACGCTGTAATTTGTCAGCTGCTTTCACGGCCCTGATTAAGCCGTGTGCTTCCCTCCTGATCTGTACCACTCAGCTCATTGCTAGCTTTCTAAATCCAAACTTATTTCAGATGTGAGTGGCAGCAGGGTCTGAGAGCTAATGATCCTGCTGCAGTGAGTCCCTGTCAGCTGTTTAATCGTACCTGGCGGATCCCCGGCAGTGCTCAAGTCTCTTGTCCCTCAGTGGGGCTTCCCAATGACCTTCCTCTTGAAGCATCCCTTGCTCTTTTATTCTTTTGGGCACTGGCCTTGGGTGCTCTGTCTCCCTCTCTACACGGAGAGGTGACTTCGCCCTTTCTAGCTCTCTGTCCTCGGGCCCCTTCTGTTCCTCCCCGAGATGGACTGTGGAGAGGGCCACACGGCCCTGCTGTCTCCAGAGACCCCATCAGCATTGCTTGCTTCTTAGGCTTTCCTGTAACTCACTCTAGGGAGCTGCTAGGAGAACTCAAGGACAGCAGCGGCGGGGGCATTGCCAAGCCCTACAAATCTATCAGGGTCCTTATTTTTTACCTTGTTCAGGAATTTCTGATTCACTTCTGACTCACTACCCCTTAGCATTTCTTAGCTTGGGAATGAAGCCCACCTAACCACCTTTTCTTTCAGACCCAGCCTTTTATCTAAGGTGTTGTCCTTATGAAAGGAACAGCCATCAGGGTACAGGAAAAGGCAAACCCTTTCCAGAGAGCACAGTGTGTTTGTGGTTCTTCAGGCCAGACCTACTGACCTGGAGTATTTACTATGTGCCAGGCACCTGTCATTAAGTTCTCACAGTAACCTTAAGAGGTGTGGACAGAAGTGCAAATGCAGATTCAATAAAGCAATTGTCTTATGATTGGTAAGTAACAGAGCCAGCAATGCAATCCACATCATCAGACTCCAAAGCCAATCACCAATCATTATTGTCTTTGTTATCATCGTCATCATCACCAATACATTTATTCCACTTTCTCCTCTCATTATTATTATTATTACAGTACTTACTGAATGCTTATTGTGTGTCAAGTATAACTAAATATTTTATACATGCTATTCTCTTGAATTCACACAATAACTCCACCAGGTAGGTACTATTATTATGCTATTTTACAAATGAAGGAACTAAGGCTTAGAGAGATTCAGTGAATTTTCCCAACGGTGCACGGCTAGCAAAGCAGAAGACAGGCTTTAACCTCAGGACGTCTGATGCCACACAGCCTGCTCTCTTAAACCACAGTGTTATTATTATTTTTTTTAATTTTTTTTTGCGGTATGCGGGCCTCTCACTGTTGTGACCTCTCCTGTCACGGAGCACAGGCTCAGCGGCCATGGCTCACGGGCACAGCCGCTCCGCGGCATGTGGGATCTTCCCGGACTGGGGCACGAACCCGTGTCCCCTGCATCGGCAGGCGGACTCCCAACCACTGCGCCACCAGGGAAGCCCCACAGTGTTATTTTGATGCACAATGAAAGATTATTGTTTCAGATCTCCTTTTGGCTCTATTTCCTTTTCTATATTCCTTTTCCACTTCCTATGACCGAAGCACAATACATGAGGTCTGTATATAGTTGACTCTTGAACAACATGGGTTTGAACTGTGTGGATCCTCTTATGCAGGTTTTTTCAATAGTGAATACTACAGTGCTACCCGATCTGTGGTCGGTTGAATTGGTAGATGTGGAACTGCGAGTACAGAGGACTGACTAAAAATTATATGTGGATTTTCCAATGTGTGGATGGCTAGCATCCCTGACCCCAGTGTTATTCAAGGGTCAACCGTATGTGGAATCTAAATTTAAAGAAAAAAGCTTATTGCCAGAGGCAGGGAGTTGTGGGTGGGTGAAATGGGTGAAGGGGGTCAAAAGTTACAAACTTCCAGTTAAAAAATAAATAAGTCAAGGAATATAACATAAGCATGGCAACAACATTTAATAATACTGTATTGCATATTTGAATGTTGCTAAGAGAGTACACCTTAAAAGTTCTGTTCATAAGAAAAAAAAGTAACTATGTATGATGACAGATATTAACTTAGACTTATTGTGATCATTTCACAATATATACAAATATAAAATCATTATGTTAGGGCTTCCCTGGTGGCGCAGTGGTTGGGAGTCCGCCTGCCGATGCAGGGGACACGGATTCGTGCCCCGGTTCTGGAAGATCCCACATGCCGCGGAGCGGCTGGGCCCGTGAGCCATGGCCGCTGAGCCTGCGCGTCCGGAGCCTGTGCTCCGCAACGGGAGAGGCCACAACAGTGAGAGGCCCGCGTACCACAAAAAAAAAAAAAAACAAACATTATGTTAGACACCTAGAACTAATATAATGTTATATGCCACTTGTATCTCAATAAAAAAATGTAAGCAAACCCCAATGTCTAGAAACTATCATCATTATCACCATCACTACCACCCTTCTTAACTTGGGTCAGATAAGGAAGAATCAAAAAGTAAATTACATAATATTGTCCTGCTGACCTTTGATTGACTGCTATTAACATTTTTTATTTCTTTGATTGTTTCTAAAAGATTTGTATTTATGTTTCATGAAAGGTTTTGCACTGGCTCACTTTCATTTTTTCTAGTGTCTACATAGACATCTGGTTGATTGGCAGCTCAAGGCATTTTTAGACCAGGGTAGCTCAACTTGCCACTCTTGACATTTTGGGCTGGATAATTCTTTGATGTTTAGCAGCACCCCTGGCCTTTACCAACTTGACGCCAGTAGCACCCTCTCCTTCTCCCCCTCAGTTGTGACAGCCAAAAATGTTTACAGACATTTCCAAATGTCCCTTGGGGGAGGGGGAAGAACAAAAAATTGCTCTAGAAAAAGTTCCAAGTTAACAGGAGATGAAGTTGCAGAGATTGAGAATACCCTCTATCCTAACAGTCCATTAGGAAAGGACACAATCCAAATTTCTTTATTTTCTTCTCTTCAGTTGGAAAAAAGTTAGGTTTTATGACTGGGGGTCATAATGACTTGTAATAAGAGAAATCTGTATATATTATTTGTATACCACAGAAACTACTGTATAAGCATGGTGGAGGTTCCTGGCAATATATGTACTATCCTACAGTTACAAATAAAAGGGGGGCGCTTCCCTGGTGGCACAGTGGTTAAGAATCCACCTGCCAATGCAGGGGACATGGGTTCGAGCCCTGGTCAGGGAAGATCCCGCATGTCACAGAGCAGCTAAGCCTGTGCACCACAACTACTGAGCCTGCACTCTAGAGCCCGTGAGCCACAACTACTGAGCCTGTGCTCTAGAGCCCACGAGTCACAACTACTGAGCTCCTGTGCCACAGCTACTAAAGATCGCACGCCTAGAGCCCATGCTCCGCAGCAAGAGAAGCCACTGCAATGAGAAGCCCATGCACTGCAATGAAGAGTAGGCCCTGCTCACCACAAGTAGAGAAGGCCTGCATGCAGCAACAAAGACCCAACGCAGCCAAAAATAAATAAAAGGGGATTTGTTATGAAAAAATAATTCATTTTTAATATATAGTAGAAAATATATAAAAATTACTACAACTAATAAGCAATGTGGTGTGTTACCTCTTCCAAGTATAATTTGCATTTTAAAGCAGGGTACCTTCAAAAGGTAGAGGTTAAGATACTAAATTGCCTAGACAGAGAACATTCTTTTGAGAATTATTACTTTATATATATTTTTAACATTTGAGAGGTTTTTTATCTGCCACCTCCTCTATGAAGCCCACCCATATCCCCAAAGACTGTTTCACCCTAGCCAACAAAAAGTGCTCTTTTAACATGTTTCCACATCAACTCTCATGCCTCCATTTAACACTGATGTATCTAGATCTCTGCTTCCTTGAGTAAACTGTCAGCTTCCTCTAGAGCATCTCCTGTGATACCTTGTGTTAACAGGCACACTATAAAGATTTGGAGAGGTAAGGTTAGTGCTGGGGAGATGAATATTATAAATATAAATACTGAAAGGTGATGGATGAGGAGGTAACAAAGAAGACCTCTCTGTAAAGACTGCCCCACACAAGTAGGAAAAGCCCCAGGTACAAATCTTAACTTTGATTCATGGGAATAAGATTGCTTCTTGCAAGGAAATTCTTTGGCTCAATTAATTAAAAAAAAGAAAAAAAGCAGTCAAAATCCTAGATCCCAACATGGGCCAGACTAGTCTCCCATCCATCCATCCATCCATCCATCCATCCATCCATCCATCCAACGATCTATGTATGAGCCATGGAAGTGAGAATTAGAGAGAAGGAAGAGGTTATTGACACAAATCAATTATTGCAGCCATAAAACAACTCAAAGTTCCCAGTTTAGCTGGATGTGTCAATGGTGGTATCAGTGAAAGCAAAGAAAAGTGAGCCAAGTGTTAGTGTGTAATGACTCTCCGGGATTAATGTACTCCTCACTGACCTATGCCCTAGATACAGTAGGCTGTATCCTCCTGGGGCAACCGGGAAGGCCATGGTGAAACAAAGAGGTTGTGATATATTCCTGTATCTAGACTAGGCCATTTCCTTTGAATTAGCCTCAACTCTTACTTTCCTAGGCTTATTTTTCACTATTATTCAAAGTTGATCAATAAATATGATTACATAAATGTATGGATGATCTTTTGAAATTGTCTGTAGTGGATAGATGTTTTCTGGTGACTCACTCTCTATCGTGTTCTCCTTTCTTTAACAATCCTTTAACTTCCTTTTGGAAAACTACCTTTTCTCCCTGGTTCATAATCTTAATGAGACTATAAATCACGATGCCCTGCCCACTAAATTTGCTCACTGTGGGACTTTGCCTTGAGTAGAATAACTCAGGGAAGGAAAAACAAAGGAGAACATTAAGTAATTGCTGCTACCGATATTCTCCTGCTGAGCTGAAATTTCCTGGTACTTGTTTCTGAGCCTGGTTCTTCAGATTTCCTTAGAATCTGTGAGTCATATTGTGTACTTCACCCCTTCCACCTCACCTCCCGGCACATTTTTTGATAATTCCGTTTTGTTTAAGTGAGCCAGAATCATTTCTGTTCCTTGAAAACAAAGAATCCTAATCAACACAGTGGTCTACTCAGTCCACTGGACATCTCTAGGCCTTTAAAAAATAATGATGTGTATTTACTTGGTAAAATCACACTTCACAAAATGCTGCCCCTTATTTATGTGATCTTATTTGATCTTCCCAACTCTTCTGTGAAGTGTTCAGGACAGGTTAGTCCCACTTTATAAGAGAGAAACCTGAGTGTTGGTGATGCTAAGTAACTTGCCCAAGGTCACACAGCTCATGAACACCCACATTTGTCTGATTCTAAAGCTTGTGCTTGTTCTTTGCTGGATGTAAGCATTTAATGCTGTCTTCTTATAGAGCAAACCCTCTGAGCCTTTTTCATGATGTCTTTGCAAGTTTTTCTCATTGACAATTCCCTTAAACCTTCATTGCCAAGCTCAAGGGTTTACCTCTTAAGGACCCATATGTCTACCATAGATCATACAAATTCTCCTTCCTTTGAGCCTAGACAATTTGTAACAGCCATACCACTCACTTGGAACTTGAAATGTTTTACACTTTTATTTGTCAAATACCAAGCTGTTTCTATAAGCCAATTGGTAGATGAAGCACTGCAACTTGTGTATACATCCCCATGTGCACCAAAATGCTGTCTGTAGACAGAGTAAAAATAACTCTAACACATACATGGTTTTCAAATTTCTGTAGGAATTCCTGAGATCAATAAATACCAATCCATTTAAAAAGGTCACCAAATTCATGGTCGCTTTTTGTTTTAATTTATTTTCTTAACTAACGGACACTGAAAAGACAACCACCTTCAGGGAGGAGGGATTTGGGGGTTAGGATTATCAAAATTTTTTGATAGTCACTGAGGGTATTTATGTTAAAGAAAAATAGGGACCCACAGTTCTAAGCTCTTACAGGATAGGGAGTATGTCTTAGACCATTCTGAAACCCCTCTACAGCCATTAGGAAATATTCAAGAAAGATTCTGCTAGCCAGATGGCAGAGTAAGAAAACCATGAGCTCAACTCCTCCCATGGGCGTATCAAATTATAACTATTTACAGAGCAACTATCGATGAGAATGACCTGAAGACTAGCAGAAGAGAGCTTTCAAAACTAAAGCTATAATGAAGGAACCACAAGGAGATGGGTAGGAGGTACAGAGATGTGGTAATAGTCAAGACCCATACCCCCAGGTAAGCAACCCACAGATGGGAGGATAATTCACAACTGCAAAGGTTCTCCCTAAGGAGTAAGTTCTGAGCCCTACATCAGGCTCCCCGGCCCAGGAGTTCTGCATGAGGAAGACAAGCCCCTAGACTACCTTGTTTTGAAGGCCAGTGGGGCTTGTGTATGGGACAGCTGAAGGAAACAGAGACTTCATTCTTAAAATTCATATGCAAAATCTCACACACTCTGAGACCCAGAACAAAGGCTGTCATTTGAAAGGAGCCTGGGTCAGACCCACTTACTAATCTTGGAGAGCCTCCCAGAGAGGCAAGATGCAACTTGGACTCCCTCTGGGAGATGCTGGTGGAAGTCATTTTCAGAAGCTCATTCTACCACGAGGACTCTGATGCTGCCAATTGCCATCTTGAAGTCCTCTTTCTAGCCTATTAGAGCTGGGGCCTGGCCCCACCCACCAGCCTGTGAAACACAATGATTCAAAATCTATGCAACACAGCAAAAGCAGCTCTAAGAAGGAAGTTTATAGAGATACAAGCTTACCTCAGGAAACAAGAAAAATCTCAAAAGAACAACATAAACTTATACTTTAACTAGAAAAAGAAGAACAAACAAAACTGTAAGTTAGTAGAAGAAAAGAAACAGTAAAGATTAGAGTGGAAATAAATGAAATAGAGACTAAAAAACGAAAAAGAAAGAACAATGAAATTAAGATCTGGTTCTTTGAAAAGATAAACAAAATTGATAAAGCTTTAGCCAGACTCATCAAGAAAATGAGAGAAAACTCAAAAAAGTCAGAAATGAAGGAAGCTACAACCGACACCACAGAAATACAAAGGATCAGAAGAGATTACTATGAAGAGTTATATGCCAATAAAATGGAAAGACAGAAGAATGGATAAACTGGTAGAAACATATCATCTCCCAAGACTGAATCAGAAAGAAATATAAAATATGAACAGATCACTAATACCACAAATGAAATTGAATCAGTAGCCAAAAAAACTCCCAATAAGCAAAATTCCAGGACCAGATGGCTTCACAGGTAAATTCTACCAAATACGTAAAGAAGAGTTACTTCCTACGCTTCTCAAACTATTCCTCAAAATTGAAGAGGAATGCTTTCAAACTCATTCTATGAGTTCAGCATCACCCTGATTCCAAAACCAAAGACAAAAAAAGAAAAATTAGATATGGGGAGAGGGAAGGGTAAGCTGTGACAAAGTGAGAGAGTGGCATGGACATATATACAATACCAAACGTAAAATAGATAGCTAGTGGGAAGCAGCTGCATAGCACAGGGAGATCAGGTAGGTGGTTTGTGACCACATAGAGGGGTGGAATAGGGAGGGTGGGAGGGAGGGAGATGCAAGAGGGAAGAGATATGGGAACATATGTATATGTATAACTGATTCACTTTGTTATAAAGCAGAAACTAACACACCATTGTAAAGCAATTATACTCCAATAAAGATGTTAAAAAAAAAGAAAAATTACAGGCCAATATCAATGACAAATATATATGGAAAAATCCTCAACAAAATATTAGCAAACCAAATTTAACAATACATTAAAAGGATCATTTACCATGATAAAGTGGGATTTATTCCAGGGCTGCAGGGATCATTCAATATCTGCAAATCAATGTGATGCACCATATTAACAAACTGAAGAATAAAATGTCATATGGCCATCTCAAGAGATGCAGAAAAAGCTCTGACAAAACTCAACATCCATTTATGCAAAAAAAAAAAACCTCTCAACGAAGTGGGCATAGAGGGAATACAACTAAACATAATAAAACCCATGTAAGACAAACCTGCAAGCAACATCATACTCAACAGTGAAAAGCTGAAAGCATTTCCTCTAACATCAAGAACTAGACAAGGATGCCAACTATTACCACTTTTATTCAACATAGTATTGGAAGACCTAGCTATAGCAATCAGACAAGAGAAAGAAGTAAAAGGCATCGAAATAGGGAAGGAAGAAGTAAAAGGTCACTATTTGCAGATGACATGATACTACGCATAGAAAATGCTAAAGACGCCAACAAAAAACTACTAGAACCCATCCGTGAATGTGGTAAAGCTGCAGGATACAAAATTAATACATAGAAACCTGTTGCATTTCTATACACTAACAATGAACTATCAGAAAGAGAAATTAAGGAAACAATCCCATTTACATTTGCATCAAAAAGGATAAAATACCTAGGAATAAATCTAACCAAGGAGATTAAAGACCTGTATTTGGGAAACTGTAAGACACTGATAAAAGAAACTGAAGACAACACAAACAAATGGAAAGATACACGATTCTCATGGATTGGAAGAAATAATATTGTTAAAGTGACCATACTGCCCAGTGCAATCTATAGATTCAATATAATCCCTATTAAAACACCAATGGTAAATTTTACAGAACTAGAACAAATAATTCTAAAATTTAATTAGAAGCACAAATGATGCAGAATAGCCAAAATAATGTGAGAAAGAACAGAAGAACTGGAAGTATCACACTCCCTGATTTCAAACTATACTACAAAGCTACAGTCATCAAAATGGCATGGTACTGGCATAAAAAATGACACATAGATCAATGGAACAGAATAGAGAGCCCAGAAATAAACCCATGTTTATATGGTCAATTAACTTATGACAAAGGAGGCAAGAACATACAATGGGGAAAGACAGTCTCCTCAATAAATGGTGCTGGGAAAACTGGACAGCTACATGTGACATAAACTGTACTACTTTCTCATACTACATACAAAAATAAACTTAAAATGGATTAAAGACTTAAATGTGAGACCTGAGAGCATAAAACTCCTAGAAGAAAACATAGACAGTACATTCTTTAACATCAGTCTTAGCAATATTGTTTTGGATCTGGTTCCTCAGGCAAGGGAAACAAAAGCAAACTTCCAGTTACAAAATAAATGAGCCATGGGGATGAAATGTACAATATGGGGAATATAGTCAATAATAATGTAGTATCTTTTTATGGTGACAGATGGTAACTAGATTTGTGGTGATCATTTTGTAATGTATAGAAATATCAAATCACTATGTTGTGCACCAGGACTAACATAGTGTTGTAGGTCAATTATAGTTTAATACCAGCCAACCAATCAAACAAACTCATAAAAAAGAGATCAGATTTATGGTTACCAGAGGCAGGAGGTGGGGCGGGGAGGAATTGGATGAAGGCAGTAAAAGGTACGAACTTCTAGTTATAAGATAAATAACTATTAGGTAAGGAATGTACAACATGATTAACATTGCTGACATGAATTAACATTGCTGTATGTTATATATGAAACTTGGTAAGAGAATAACTCCTAAGAATCCTCATCACAAAGAAAAACATACTTTTTCGTTTTCTTTTATTGTGTATCTATATGAGATGATGGATGATCACTAAACTCATTGTGGTAATCATTTCATGATGTGTGTCAGTCACATCACTATACTCTATACCCTAAACTGAAACAGTGCTGTATGTCAATTGTATCTCAATAAAACTCAAAGAAAAAGAAAAGCAAAACAAAAAAATGAAGAGCTAAGCGCATTAAAAAAATAAAACGAAAGATTCTGTTCATTTAAGAAAGAGAAATCAGCTAAACTCTTTCCTCCAACAGAGAATGCACTTATATACTGAGCTTTTATCATAAGGTGATGTATGTGAAAAAGAAGAGTTGAACAAGGGATTGCCAAGCTTCTGCAAAGCTCTCAGAGTGTGTTTTTACACAACCCTCAGGTTAGACGACTAGAAGAGCCAACTCCACTCCACGCCAGGAGGAGAATGACAAAGCAGCATTTGTAAGTCATTTGTGGACTCTGCAAGGACTCACAGGCTCACAGGAACTCTGCAAGGATGGGGGTTACAGGGTACACAAACCACACCAACCTGGGCAGCTACACAGGAGATATACTGAGACCTTAGAAGAGTGCTACTTAAAGTGGTTAAAAATTTTTTTTTTTCTTTTTTTAGCATACTAGTTTGGATAAATGGTAGAATTAAATGTTCTTCATGCTCCAGCTGCTGAGTCAGGTGACTGAGGTTTCCTCCCTGACATGCAAATTAATCCTGTGATTTCTGAGAATTCTATCTGAAAACTAATGACATTTACCAGCACTCGATAACCTTTCTGCTTTCTGGTCAGAGTCCTTTTCAAGATAACCTGCAACAGTGACTGGCAGATACTTTCCTCTCTGACTCTGGATGAGGAAATTGTCTGCATGTGCAAGTAACTGGGTCTTCCTACCTGCCCCAGTGATTCCCACAAAAGCACACAGAGAGGGCTGGAGGGCTGTGGGAGAAAAGGTCTATTTAAGGATTCCTTATAGTCTGTGTTCCCTTTTTTTTAAGTGGACAAATATTCTGATTTTTATTCAGGGCGAAGACTAAATTTAATCTTGAAATCTTCCCATGACATTTTTCCAACAAAAAGGCATGGGTATGGCATGTGAAGCTAATACTGAAAAAAGAATGATTTCTTCTGTCATTCCTAAAAGGAATCAATTAATTATTTATGGAATTGTTTGTTAACAATTGTCTGTTTAATTCCCTCTTAGAGCCTGTATGTCTCTTGTTTACACCTGGACCCCCAGAACATGCTACAGTACTTGCCGTATAGAAGGCATTCAGTCAATACTTGGTGAATGAATGCATGAATGCATGCTGGAAATATGGGCAGCTGCCACCAGATGGGCAGTGGAGCCTTAAGGGAGTGTTGCAAAGATATTCTTTTCTGTACACATTTTTATTGCTGTGGATAACTGAGACGCAAGAAAATGACATGAGATCCAATGTTCTGTACCTCATGTTTTGGCAAAAGAGGTGACAAAGAAGAGAGTATGAATTCCAGTTTGAGAAACTCTATATTCAGTTATTTCCAGAAGAGATGATCATAATGAGTCACCCCTGTGATAACAACAACAACAGTGACAAATCCTAACACAGTGTCTGGCAACAGAAGGACCTAATTGGGTGCTGGCTGAGTAAATGAATTTATCAAATGAACTACAAAGAGGTATGTGCAGTGGTTGAGAGTGGTAAGAACGAAGTCTATGGGAGCACAAAGAAAGGAGGGATTCATCCCACGTACCTGGTGCCTAGGCAGAGAAAGGGCAGATGGGAAAGGGCTTTTGGGGAAGAGGAAATGCCACTGGGAGCTATAGGAGAGAGGACATTGGACCCCCCTCCTTAAGCATAGATGACCTTGGTTGTACCTAAGTTAGGCTTATATAGCCCTGATGCAGAATAGATGCAATGGATATTTATTGCTGTGCTGCTCAGTACCCTCCTGCTTCACAGGCCAATTTCAAATATGAAGTTGAACTAGAGGATGCCAAGGACAGAATCCTTCCCCAGTGGCCAGAGTGAATTGTTCTAGGGGTGGGCACATGATACCAGCCAGGCTAATCCCTGGGATGCTTTTCAAGTGGGACAACAGGGAAGGTCCCCAGTCCCTTTTTGGGGGGTGGGGCATAAATGCAGTTTTATTGGTGCCAATTTTTCTTCCACATGAAAGAAACTGGTTTGAGAGACTAAAACCAAACATGGAGAGAAATGTAGACAAAGGAGATGGAGACTGTACTGATGGATAGAAATTTCGGGTCCACAGCACTCTGAGGCCCATCTCACACTGTATCCTTCCAATAAGACTCCTTTTTGTCCAAGCTACTTCGAACTGGAGTTCCGTCACCTGCAAACAAGAGTCCCGACTAATCCATATACTAGAGTGGTATGTCTCCCCTTTGAGATACCAAGTATTTCCCACATTGGCCTGAAATATCCACAATTATTCATAGTGTTTAAGACAGTGAAGGCCACTATTACAACATAAATATATTATCGTGGGGTATGGAGACAGTGGGAGGGAGAAAAACTTTAAGCTGTTAAAGATTTCGTCTGTTAACACCTTAATGAGATTATATCTTTCACACAACCTGGCAGAGCTTCCTAATGTGGCCCTTAAGGGGTAAAAATAGAAAAAGAATGTTTAATAGAAGTGGGCAAACCATTGGGAACAGGGCAGCCCATGTCTGTGTGTGTGTGTGTGTGTGTGTGTGTGTGTGTGTGTGTGTGTGCACCCATGCCCCAGCAGAACTCTGGAGGAGAGGTTCACCAAAAGGAAGTCAGAAAAGCAAGAAGAACTACAATCCTGCAGCCTGTGGAACAAAAACCACATTCACAGAAAGACAGACAAGATGAAAAGGCAGAGGGCTATGTACCAGATGAAGGAACAAGATAAAACCCCAGAAAAAAAATGAAATGAAGTGGAGGTAGGCAACCTTCAAGAAAAAGAATTCAGAATAATGATAGTGAAGATGATCCAGGACCTCGGAAAAACAATGGAGGCAAAGATAGAGAAGATGCAAGAAATGTATAACAAAGACCTAGAAGAATTAAAGAACAAACAAACAGAGATGAATACAATAACTGAAATGAAAACTACACTAGAAGGAATCAATAGCAGAATAACTGAGGCAGAAGAACGGATAAGGGACCTGGAAGACAGAATGGTGGAATTCACTGCTGCAGAAAAGAATAAAGAAAAAAGAATGAAAAGAAATGAAGACAGCCTAAGAGAACTCTGGGACAACATTAAATACAAGAACACTCACATTACAGGGGTCCCAGAAAGAGAAGAGAGAGAGAAAGGACCAGAGAAAATATTTGAAGAGATTATAGTTGAAAATTTCCCTAACATGGGAAAGGAAATAGCCACCCAAGTCCAGGAAGTGCAGAGAGTCCCATACAGGATAAACCCAAGGAGAAACACGACAAGACACATAGTAATCAAATTGGCAAAAAATAAAGACAAAGAAAAATTATTGAAGGCAGCAAAGGAAAAACGAAAAATAACATACAAGGGAACTCCCATAAGGTTAACAGCTGATTTCTCAGCAGAAACTCTACAAGCCAAAAGGGAGTGGCATGATATACTTAAAGTGATGAAAGGGAAGAACCCACAACCAAGATTACTCTACCTGGCAAGGATCTCATTCCGATTCAATGGAGAAATCAAAAGCTTTACAGACAAGCAAAAGCTAAGAGAAGTCAGCACCACCAAACCAGCTCTACAACAAATGCTAAAGAAACTTCTCTAAGTGGGAAACACAAGAGAAGAAAAGGACCTACAAAAACAAACCCAAAACAATTAAGAAAATGAACATAGGAATATACATATCGATAATTATGTTGAATGTGAATGGAGTAAATGCTCCAACCAAAAGACACAGGCTTGCTGAATGGATACAAAAACAAGACCCATATATATGCTGTCTACAAGAGAACAACTTCAGACCTAGGGACACATACAGACTGAAAGTGAGGGGATGGAAAAGGATATTCCATGCAAATAGAAATCAAAAGAAAGCTGGGGTAGCAATACTCATATCAGATAAAATAGATTTTAAAATAAAGAATGTTACAAGAGACAAGGAAGGACACTACATGATGATCAAGGGATCAATCCAAGAAGAAGATATAACAATTATAAATATATATGCACCCAACATAGGAGCACCTCAATACATAAGGCAACTGTTAACAGCTATAAAAGAGGAAATTGACACTGACACAATAATAGTGGGGGATTTAACACCTCACTTACCTCAATGGACAGATCATCCAAAAAGAAAATAAGTAACGAAACAGAAGGTTTAAATGACAGAATAGACCAGACAGATTTAATTGATATTTATAGGACATTCCATCCAAAAACACTAGATTACACTTTCTTCTCAAGTGCACACAGAACATTCTCCAGGATAGATCTCATCTTGGGTCACAAATCAGGCCTCAGTAAATTTTAAAAAATTGAAATCATATCAAGCATCTTTTCTGACCACAACGCTATGAGATTAGAAATGAAGTACAGGGAAAAAACTGTAAAAAACACAAACACATGGAGGCTAAACAATACATTACTAAATAACCAAGAGATCACTGAAGAAATCAAACAGGAAATGAAAAAATACCTACAGACAAATGACAATGAAAACACGATGATCCAAAATCTATGGGATGCAGCAAAAGCAGTCCTAAGAGGGAAGTTTATAGCTATACAAGCCTACCTCAAGAAACAAGAAAAATCTCAAGTAAACAATCTAACCGTACACCTAAAGGAACTAGAGAAAGAACAAACAAAACCCAAAGTCAGCAGAAGGAAAGAAATCATAAAGATCAGAGCAGAAAAAAATGAAATAGAAACAAAGAAAACAATAGCAAAGGTCAATAAAACTAAAAGCTGGTTCTTTGAAAAGATAAACAAAATTGATAAACCATTAGCCAGACTCATCAAGAAAAAGAGGGGGAGGACTCAAATCAATAAAATTAGAAATGAAAAAGGAGAAGTTAAAACAGACATTGCAGAAATATAAAGCATCTTAAGAGACTACTACAAGCAACTCTATGCCAATAAAATGGACAACCTGGAAGAAATGGACAAATTCTTAGAAAGGTATAACCTTCCATGACTGAACCAGGAAGAAACAGAAAATATGAACAGACCAATCACAAGGAATGAAATTGAAATTGTGATTAAAAATCTTCCAACAAACAAAAGTCCAGAACCAGATGGTTTCGCAGGTGAATTCCATCAAACATTTAGAGAAGAGCTAACACCCATCCTTCTCAAACTCTTCCAAAAAATTGCAGAGGAAGGAACACTCCCAAACTCATTCTATGAGGCCACCATTACCCTGATGCCAAAACCAGACAAAGACACTAGAAAAAAAGAAAATTAGAGACCAGTATCGCTGATGAATATAGATGCAAAAATCCTCAACAAAATATTAGTAAACAGAATCCAACAACACATTAAAAGAATCATACACCATGATCAAGTGGTATTTATCCCAGGGATGCAAGGATTCTTCAGTATACGCAAATCAATCAATGTGATACACCATATTAACAAATTGAAGAATAAAAACCATATGATCATCTCAATAGATGCAGAAAAAGCTTTTGACAAAATTCAACACCCATTTATAATAAAAAAAAAAAAAGTGGGCATAGAAAGTGGGCATAGAGGGAACCTACTTCAACATAATAAAGGCCATATATGACAAATCCACAGCAAACATCATTCTCAATGGTGCAAAACTGAAAGCATTTCCTCTAAGATCAGGAATGAGACAAGGATGTTCACTCTCACCACTATTATTCAACATAGTTTTGGAAGTCCTAGCTATGGCAATCAGAGAAGAAAAAGAAATAAAAGGAATAAAAATTGGAAAAGAAGAAGTCAAACTGTCATTGTTTGCTGATGACATGATACTATACATAAAGAATCCTAAAGATGCCACCAGAAAACTACTAGAGCTAATCAATGAATTTGGTAAAGTTGCAGGATACAAAATCAATGCACAGAAATCTCTTGCATTCCTATACACTAATGATGATAAATCTGAAAGAGAAATTATGGAAACTCTCCCATTTACCA
The DNA here is from genome assembly GCF_951394435.1 of Stenella coeruleoalba. Taxonomy (NCBI): domain Eukaryota; kingdom Metazoa; phylum Chordata; class Mammalia; order Artiodactyla; family Delphinidae; genus Stenella; species Stenella coeruleoalba. The sequence goes on from NC_137148.1 coordinate 136,910,018, forward strand.
TTGCAAAAAAAAGAAAACCTTGGAATAAATCTACCTAGGGAGACAAAAGACCTGTATGCAGAAAACTATAAGACACTGAAGAAAGAAATTAAAGATGATACCAACAGATGGAGAGATATACCATGTTGTTGGATTGGAAGAATCAATATTGTGAAAATGACTATACTACCCAAAGCAATGTACAGTTTCAATGTAATCCCTATCAAATTACCAATGGCATTTTTTACAGAACTAGAACAAATCATCTTAAAATTTGTATGGAGACACAAAAGACCCCGAATAGCCAAAGCAGTCTTGAGGGAAAAAAATGGAGCTGGAGGAATCAGACTTCCTTACTTCAGACTGTACTACAGAGCTACAGTAATCAAGACAATATGGTACTGGCACAGAAACATAGATCAATGGAACAAGATAGAAAGCCCAGAGATAAACTCACACACCTGTGGTCAACTACTCTATGACAAAGGAGGCAAAGATATACAATGGAGAAAAGACAGTCTCTTCAATAAGGGGTGCTGGGAAAACTGGAAAGCTACGTGTAAAAGAATGAAATTAGAGCACTCCGTAACACTGTACACAAAAATAAACTCAAAATGGATTCGACACCTAAATGTAAGACCACACGCTATAAAACTCTTAGAGGAAAACATAGGAAGACCACTCTTTGACATAAATCACAGCAAGATCTTTTTTGATCCACCTCCTAGAGTAATGGAAATAAAAACAAAAATAAACAAATGGGACCTAATGAAACTTCAAAGCTTTTGCACAGCAAAGGAAACCATAAACAAGACGAAAAGACAACCCTCAGAATGGGAGAAAATATTTGCAAATGAAGCAATGGACAAAGGATTAATCTCCAAAATATATAAACAGCCCATGCAGCTCAATATTAAAGAAACAAACAACCCAATCCAAAAATGGTCAGAAGACCTAAATAGACATTTCTCCAAGAAGACATACAGATGGCCAAGAAGCACGTGAAAAGCTGCTCAACATCACTAATTATTAGAGAAATGCAAATCAAAACTACAATGAGGTATCACCTCACACCAGTCAGAATGGGCATCATCAGAAAATCTACAAACAACAAATCCTGGAGAGGGTGTGGAGAAAAGGGTACCCTCTTGCACTGTTGGTGGGAATGTAAATTGATACAGCCACTATGGAGAACAGTATGGAGGTTCCTTAAAAAACTAAAAATAGAATTACCATATGATCCAGCAATCCCACTACTGGGCAAATACCCAGAGAAAACCATAATTCAAAAAGACACATGCACCCCAATGTTCATTGCAGCACTATTTATAATAGCCAGGTCATGGAAGCAACCTAAATGACCATCGACAGACGAATGGATAAAGAAGTGGTACATATATACAATGGAATATTACTCAGCCATAAAAAGGAATGGAATTGGGTCATTGAGATGTTGATGGACCTAGAGACTGTCATACAGAGTGAAGTAAGTCAGAAAGAGAAAAAGAAATATCGTATATTAACGCATGTATGTGGAACCTAGAAAAATGGTACAGATGAACCGGTTTGCAGGGCAGAAGTTGAGACACAAATGTATTGCACAAATGTATGGACACCAAGGGGGGAAAACCGTGGTGGGGTGGGGATGGTGGTGTGCTGAATTGGGTGATTGGGATTGACATGTATACACTGATGTGTATAAAACTGATGACTAATAAGAACATGCAGTATAAACAAACAAACAAACAAGCAAGTAATACTAAACTTTCTTTGGGTTATTTGTATGGAAATATGTTAATATAAATGTTTCAGACATTACATGAAATTTCTAAAAATCTTATATGTTCTGGTATAATGTTATAAGTCATAATTCTAGTTATAACTTTAAAATGTATATCTCAGAAATAACTAAATTTCCTTGTCAACTGCATTATATGAACTTTCATCAAATCTTTAACCGTGGTGGTTTTTAAGTCTTTTGTCATTTACAGACAGTTCTGGGTGTACTCTGATGCTTTTGTAAAAATGTTCCTATAAAAGGGTTTCATCTTCAAGGAATTCATGGAAAAGACTCTGACAAGTACAGGTTTCTGGTAACTGACTATACTGCTGAAGTGAATGAATAAGCATTTTCAGAACTCTAATGGAAAACTGATGAATTCATAAAAGTGCTAACAAAAGATCAAGATAAAAAAATTAATTACATGGGACTGAGTGAACTGATGAGGATGATTATAATTCTTGTGACTTTTTGTTTGAATTAAAAAAAAAGGAAGTCGGGGCTATAAAAATAAAAATAATAGCTTTTTATAGAGTTGTGTCCATCATGGTCATACTAAGTATTATTGTATATTATTATAACTAAAACTTATAAAACTTCAGTATTTTCATATATATGAAAATTGTATTTATTTGAGAAATGGAAAATACATATAAAAGAATCTAAAATTTACTTTAGCAGTGGGAGAAATAATCAGGTACATCAGAATTTAGTTCCAATTCTGTCTCCGTACTATATTGGCTAGGTAATCCTTGACAGGATTCAATCTCTCTGAAATTAATTTTTCTCATCTTGAAAATGTCGTTAATTCTACTTCTAACGGTGAGTGTCCAATATCGAGTGTCAAATATCAAAAGGGAGCTGTGTAGTACAGTGGTTAAGGACTTTGCCTGATGTGGGAGAAGGATTTACATACTTAACATTGATGAGGTTGAGTAAAACCCTCTAGCCCTTAATTTGAAGTATCAGCATAATTCTTGATGTATTTAATCTTAAAAAAAAAGTCCTAGTTCTGTTCACTTAAATGCCCTAGAAACAATGATTAACCCAATAGCAAAAAGTACCTCTAGCATGTACTTACTATGACTTCTAAATGCCATTTTTCTATCGAAAGGGACTAGATTTGTCAAAGACTACTGAGGTCATGGCAAAAGAACTTGGAAGCCAATTTGAAGAAGTTCCCACTGGCTAAAGATGGGATACTCAATAAAGATAATAACTGCAATGATTTGACATACATCAAACATGTTTTAATCCAGGAGTTCATATTGATACTAAGAAAGAAAAACTCACTGGTCAACTTTGGAGGATGTTAGGGAATCAAATCATCGTTTTAAAACTGGTAAATAAAAGGAAAGGAACAAACATCCTGCCTTTATAGAGGGTAGTGCACAGTAACCAAATACTTGATGAGGGGAAATTCCTCTTTATACATGAGTTAGAGTATCGCCATTTTGCAAATCCCAATTGAATTAATGGATCTAAACAATGATCATCAATGACAGCTTACACTGAAAAAAGACCACCAGACATTTTGTACCTCAAGATGGTAACACACTTTATTTCCTATGGTGTAATGTTAACATAAACATGCACACAAACACAAGTCTAACCTGAGTCTAATTTAGGCACTAGATCCAACCACCAATTTATAGAAATATAGTGGGTAGGAAAACAAAATGGAACCACAAGGAAACAACACAATCAGCAGAATCCAGACTATGGGAAATTTTATGGGACAAACAACTTGTTTTATTCAGCAGCAAAAACTAAATATGCAAGGGGGAAAAAAAAAGCTGATTAGGGAACCTACAGAGTAAAAGAGATTTAAGAAAGTAATCTTAGTATTTGGCCTTATTTTGATCCTTATTCAAACAAACTGGAAGTATTGAACACTGACTTGGAAGTTGAGATCAAGAAATTACTGCCACTATTTTAGGCGTGACAAAGATAGAACGGTATAATTTTAAAAATCCTATTCTTGACAGATAGATAATGAAATATTTACAGATAAAATGCTGGGTATTGAAAAGACATGCTTCAAAATAATTAACAGAGAGAAGAGGGTGGGGATCTAGATAAAACAAGATTGGTTATGAGCTGATCGTTGAAATGTGGTGATGAGCACATAAAAATTTATCATATTATTCTCACTTTTGTATATACTTGAAAATTCCCATAATGAAAAGTTAAAATAAAAGAACTCTTCTTGGGTTTAAAGCTGAGCTCAGTCCTTTGCTTGCAGAGTTAGTGAACTGTTCTTGCTTCATTTGTCAAATGCGGATAATCAAAGTGCCTGTCTCATAGGGTTTTTTAGAAGGAGTAGAAAGAAATAATAGGTATGAAACACTTAGAAGAGCTGTTTATGGCACATAGTATGTGCTCAACCAAGTTACCTATTGATACTGTTTATTATTATTATTATTGTATATTGTTACGTAGATGCAGTCCCATTATAAAATCCAGCAGGAAAGAGGATTCTTCTCTGGTTCTCAGGGCAGACAAGTTGAATGGACAGGCAGAGACTTTTTGTTTCATTCAAGATGCATCATCACTGAACTGGGATGGTGATAGATAATTCCCCACCCCACCTCAACTCCGTAGGTAAAGTGCTCTCCTGTCTAAATACGTTAAATCAGCACACACATTCACTGTGGAGGATCCAGGTTACAATGGCTCTTTTTAGTTGAGCAAATGGCTTAAAAGCACTAACCATCAGTGGAATTCAAGCTCGTTAAAAGGCAGAGTCAATTAAGAATCTTTAACGTGTGCAATAAAACAGATAGGCACAATTATTACATTAATCAAAGATGCTCTAGGCCCGTGCTTTCCAACTTCAATCGCACATGAATCACCTGGGGATCTCTTAAACTGCAGAGTCTGGTTTAGTTTGGGGCAGGACCTGAAATTTTGCATTTCTGACAAACTTTCAGGTGATGTTGAAGAGGCTAGTCCATGTCAACTTGGTGTCCCAAGTTCCTTGTTACTGGGAAATGATCTGACACACACTTCAGTAGGATTTGGGCTTCAATGGTTTGGATAAAAGATAACTAGGATAATTGCTCTGAAATACTAATTGGAAGAATTCATTTCTGATTCTTTGGCTTTGGTAAATGTTCCATCTACCAAAATAAATGACACATACTTATTTTCAGGTGTTAAATCTCTAGTGCCCATCTTGGAACCCCTTTAAAGAAGAGATTTTACTAAGCGGGGGGTGGTGGAAGAAGGATGGATTGGGAGTTTGGGATTAGCAGACGCAACTATTATATATAGAATCGATAAACAACAAGGTCCTACTGTATAGCACAGGGAATTATATTCAATATTCTTTGATAAACCATAATGGAAAAGAATATAAAAAAAGAATGTATATATGTGTATAACTGACTCATTTTACTGTACAGCATAAATTAACATAATATTATAAATTAACTATACTTCAATTAAAAAAAATTAAAAAAAGAAGACATTTCAGGTGTCAAAAATGTCCCCAAAGAGAAAACTGTACAATTTTTTTTTTTTTTTTTTGGCGGTACACGGGCCTCTCACTGTTGTGGCCTCTCCCGTTGCGGAGCACAGGCTCCGGACGCGCAGGCCCAGCGGCCATGGCTCACGGGCCCAACCGCTCTGTGGCACGTGGGATCCTCCCGGACCGGGGCACGAACCCACATCCCCTGCATCGGCAGGCGGACTCTCAACCACTGTGCCACCAGGGAAGCCCCAGAAGTGTAAAATTTAATTCTCTAATGAAGTTTTCTTGCCTGCTTTGCAGACCTCGGCATAATCCTAATTTTGTATTCCTTCCCTTTCTGTCCTTTTCCCAGCAATGGGATGTAGGAATAAATATTTCAAGAACAGGTCAATAATGTTGTGAATGCAAAGATGGCCCATGATGATAAAAGTTCCGACTGAAAAAAAAAAACAACAACCCTGAAACCTGACTTGGTCTAAGTTGCATTCTGGGAAATGGATTTTGAAACTAACTCTTTGGCAACCTTGAGAATGATGTGCTGTGTCACAGGGGAAATATCCTTTTGAGAAGCTCTCTCATGTTTATAATTTCCCCTGAACCTAGACAGGAAAGGCAAGGATGAGCTGTCTAAGCCACGAGGATAGTCAGCCTCTCGGTCATTCCTCACCTGTTGTGATCACGTGTGTTCCACACAATGTAGATTAATGTGTTCGAGTTTCCATATTAAGGTGAAAAATTATTGTGCCCCAAATGGTTCTGAGGTTAAATAAGTTTGGAAAGCTCAGAGTTAAAGAAAGTTTAACTGGCCTCCTTCCTCTAGGTCTTCTCTGAGACCTAAAAATATTCATGGACATTGGAACCTCCTAGAGGGGTCCACAGGACTTCGGCCTCCTAATCAGATTTGACCACACACCTTTTTTAGTTTTTTAAGAACTATCTCTTGAGATAAGGATTTGGCAGACTCCACCTTGAGAAGTGCTGATCTAGGGGAGCTGGGACAAAGTTTGTCTTATTGACTTTCAATGAACAGAACACAGCAGTGAAAATGGTTGTGGGTATAGGGTGTGGGGTTGGGAGTTTCTAGAAATCTCTGAGGTTAGTAAAAACCCCCTTTTGGCAAAATAAAAGTCTCATAGCCAATAGGAATAACAAGCTAAAAAAAGTCATTAATACTAATTATTTAAGATATTAAATTTACAAACCACATTTGCAGGTGTTCAAAATCTTCTCTGAGACAAGTGGTGAATTTTGCCTTTTTTGTACCTTAGGGTTTTCATCTGTCTAATGGAGTAGTGATGTCCTCCTCACAGGATGGTCATGAGGACAAAGGACAATATGGGCAAAACATGTAAGACTCGTGTAGATGGTGGCTTTACTCCCATTATTATGATGAGTGTTTTTTGGAAGTAATAGCTTCCCTTTATTATACAGGTTTTTGATGAGCTAGTGGTAGGTTCATATTAAGATCATCTGGGAGAACATTTAAAAAATATGCATGCCCAGACTACTACTCAGTCCCCATGAATCATAATTTGGTGATAATAATGGGGAAGGATGCATGTATATATGAAAAAGTTTCTCCCTGTGATGGTTATGATACATCCAAAACACCTTCAATGCATTTAAGGCAAATTTCTAAATTGTGATCCCACCTCTCCTGTAGTAGGCCTGGGATATGGTCCTTGGAATCAAAGGTTTCTGTGGTTAAATAATTAGAAATATTATATACTAGTACCTTCCCCCCCCCCCCTTTATTAAAGTATCTGAGAAGTTCTGCAGTACACACTATTGGAAAACTTGTAACCTATTGCCTTCTGATCTTATTTGACAGTGCAACACGTATTTTTCTTGCAACTCTCATCAACATCTTTGTTCAACACTTTTGAGAAATATTATATATAGAGTTAGTCAGAAGAGAATTCTATCCATATTCAGAAATATTTTTGCACTGAAGACATAAGGGAGAAGCAAGATCGCACAGAGCAGCTAAAATTCCTCCTCCCCAGGGAGCTGGCTAGGCCTGCTTTTATTCTTCCTGCTGCTTGTTACTTACATGTGGAAAGAATATTGAAAACGATAAATGTGTGTTTTCAAGTAAGCAATTCTGGGTAAAGTCTGGGTGAGAGTCAAAGGACCAGGGAGGTGAGCTACTGCAAACCTTAAGAGCTGAGACTGGACAAACTTGGCTTTGAATCCTGGTTCCAATACTTCCCAGCTTAGTGACCTTGGGCAAGTTGCTTCACGTTTCTGTGCCTCACTTACCTTATAAGGGCTTTACAAAAGTGCATTATTATTAGTACTATTTATCCCTGTTCTTATAGAAGTGGAAAAGCACATTTAAGCAAAGTGAGGGGGAGAATCAAGAATTGAAATAGAATAGAGAATTCTGGAAACTTTCAAAATCAAATAAATCTTGTTCCCTTTACAAGTGAATTTATTTATTTATTTTTTTGGGTAAATCATTACACCAAGTACCCTATGAGAATTCAGGGTTAGAGTTTGAGAGATGTGATTAACTTGAATTGGCTGGTTTATAGCAGTGGAGCGTGAATGACCCTTTCATCCAGCTCTTCATTCTAGTCAAATCCCAAACTATCAGACTAATTAATATACAAGAAACAGCTTGGGAGCTGCTGCCAATGGCAAAAAAGAGAAGGGACTGGGTGAACCTCAACAGCGCCGAAATAACTGCCCGAGAAAGAGAATAAAAGACTCAGAGTTGTGGTGAGGATGTTGGGGTGGGCCGGCTGAAGGGTAGATTTACAAACACACACACGTTTTGCTGCTCTCAGAACTTAAAAACAACAACAACAACAAAAACCAGGGCTTCCCTGGTGGCGCAGTGGTTAAGAATCTGCCTGCCAATGCAGGGGACACGGGTTCGAGCCCTGGTCCGGGAAGATCCCACATGCCGCGGAGCAGCTAAGCCCGTGTGCCACAACTACTGAGCCTGCACTCTAGAGCCCATGCGCCACAACTACTGAGCCTGCGCGCCACAACTACTGAGCCTGTGTGCCACAACTACTGAGCCTGCATGCCACAACAACTGAGCCCACACGTCACAACTACTGAGCCCACAAGCCACAACTGAGTCCGTGCACCACAACTATTGAAGCTCAAGCGCCTAGAGGCTGTGCTCCACAACAAGAGAAGCCCCCACTCACTGCAGCTAGAGAAAGCCTGTGCACAGCAATGAAGACCCAACACAGCCCAAAATAAATAAATAAATAAATTAATTAAAACAACAACAAAACCCAAAACCCGATAGAATAGAATAGAAAGTTTCAGAGTCCTTTGCACGTAGTATGACTGAGGCGGCAGTTTTATACACTCACACACATACCCACATGTGCATGTGGATAGGTGTGTTGTGCGATATGTATTTCTTATTGTGAGTTATGGTTAAAAAAGCTTGAAAACCTTTGCTCTAGAGGGCATCCCACAGGGCCCTGAGCCAAGAAATAGACTGTTATTTTGTGTCTAGAATGGCTTTGTGAGCTTACCCAGATCCCACCCTACACTTCTGTAAACACTGGGATGATTGGGTGAGTGTGACAAGGACAAGCAAAGGAGAGAAAACTCAGACGCCAAGTCCCAGGGCAGTGATTGACTCAATAGAGCCTGGGCACCAATGGGAGGACTGAGCCACTATCACAACCACAAAGCAAGATGCCGGCGTGGTGGTCATGGTAGTTTCCATTCCCATTGTAGGAACTGTAGCTGAGGTAGCAGCAATAGACCATTTATTGTGTATCTACAATGCCGCAAACCCTCTATTTTGTTCTTTACTTTCCTTGTCTCATTTGAATCACACAGTAAAACTTTGGGAGAGCTATTATTACTATTCCCATTGTAAGGATGAGAAAACAGAGTTCAATCATAGAACAGCGATTTTATGAGAACTGTTCATCCGGGGCTTTGAGAGAGGCAAAGTGAGGTATGATGAGTGGCCTTCTCTTGAGACGTTTCTGTCTAGATAACGAAACGTTAGCTCATGAGCATCTCTGAGGAATGAACCACTTGCCTTCCTTCTTCTAAATCCCCTGATTCATCCGTTTTCTCCCCAGCCACAGGCTGTCAGGATGAAGAGGAGTGATAGAATTTTATTCTTTTCCATGCATAGAGCAAGGTACCAGATGGGAAATCAACCCTTTCAAGGGGAATTTTAATTGAAAACTGGAATATCACACCCAGTTTCGATCAGTCAACACATATTCCCTATGCACGCCACTGATATTTACTGCCAACTATTTACTGGTCTCTTACTATGTGCCTAGCTTCATGCTAAGTAATTCATGTACATATTATTTTATAATCAAGCAGGACCTTATGGGGCCTTTTGGGGGTTGACCTCTCCCCCATATTCCCTGCTTTAGTTCCTTTGTGAAGTACCTAGATAATAGTATCTGATGCACATTTCCTGAGTTGTTTTACAGACATGAAAACCCCCATCAAATGGAAGATGTTAAGTACTTGATGACCATGAGCACATAGCCCCAAGACCTACTGGAGCCTGTGGATTGATAAACCCTGTGACACCACCCTGTTCCCTCACCATCAATCAATCAGAGAATTGTGCACGAGGAGATCACATACCCTGTGACCCCCCTCCCTTAGCTGGCCTTTAAAAATGTTTTCCTGAAACCCATCAGGGAGTTCAGTCTTTTTGAGCACGAGCTGTCCCAGACTATTTGTATGCAGGCTTACAATAAATGCTGCGTTTCCTTTACTACGACCCAGTGTCAGTAGACTGGCTTTACTGCACGGGGGCATGCAGAAGCAAGTTTGGCTCAGTAACAACTCAGCCTTCAGAAACACCCTATGGAGAGGGTACTATTTTTGTGCCCATTTTCCAGATGAGGGAATGAAGGTGTGAGAGGGTAATAACTTGCCTTAGGTGAGACAGCGAATAAATGGTGGGGTTGGACTTTTGAGTTCAGCTCTGCCAGATGTAGAGCCTGGGCTCTTAACCACCAGACAATCATGATTCCTCCATGATATCCAAGGTATCACACACATAAAGTGGGGATTAAATTAAAATGTTGATGATCACTCCCTGGCCTTAAAGAGGTTTCAGTACTGTTGAGAAGGTAAGACCTACACGAATGGTAAAATAGTTAATGGTACCTTGCTGCTTTTATGCTGCAGTCAAAGGAGTACTAGCAAAAATTCATGGAGGGAGAAATTGCTGAAGCTGAGCTGGGCAGGATGAGCCAGGATTGGATACGCACAGAAAAGTGGGTTGGTCTCAAGAGTAATCGAGCAGATACTAGACTCCTCGGTTTAGAGCAGAGAGCACGGTTTCTTCAGTTGAATGGAGGGGGTCCCCATTTAAGGACTCTGAGGCCTTCAGCAAGTTATTTACCTTTCCCAAGCCTCAGTTTCCCCATCTGTGAGAAGGGGATGATATCCATCTCAGAGAGTTGGTGGGAAGATTAATTGTACCTAAGTGCCTGGGAAAAGGAGGCATCTACTACCTTCTCCTCTACACACCAGATTAAATCCAGTTTCCCAGTAGAGCTGGCTGGCATCTTCCCTTTGCCATTCCAGTTGAAGATCTTAGAAAGAGCCCTACCTGCTGTGTGAAGCCCTTTACAACACGTCTCTGCTTGAGGTTTGTCTCTCCATCCAAGTTGGAGGTTTCCAGATGACAGATCCCACTGGGGTCCGAGGAAAAGAGGAGGAGTATGTCGGCTGGGATGATCTCATTGCATTGCATTTGGATGAAGTCCCCCACTTGCACATCCTTCCAGCACTTCTGCGTGTAGCTCTGCTCTTTTCTGGGGTTGGAGAAAGACAGGGGTCAGAGTGAATGTTAAAGTTCTCCAGAACATGAATGAGTGAATGGAAAAGGTCCCCCTGCACCTAATATCCTCCAGTCAGCCTGTCACAGGACCGCTCTGTATTCTACCTTGCCCCAGATGACCACTCTCATCATCTCTAGAAAAGCTAAGCATGATCTACAGAATCTCACTAGTAAAGATCCCTCCTTATGACCATGTAGACTTTTGATTGACCGTCGGCTATCGACTGGTTGCTGTGCTCAGCCCTTGCTTCCTAGCAGGAGAAAAAATTTAAAGGAGAAGGTGATTATATAGTCATATTAACATAGTATTCTTAATATACATCACTTCCTAGAATACCCAGTTATCACTGTAGAAAGCAGGGTCACAAAAGAATGGAGTATAGGAAAGACTGCTTCTGGTTATGGGTGGAGAGCAGCAGTGGGAAAGGTGAGAATATAGACCATTGCCTAGGAAGATCTGCAGTGGTGCTGAAATAGGAAGCAGGGAATTAGGAAGATGGCACCCGGAACTTTGATAGGATGGGCCCCACAGTGATCACAGGATCAGAGGGCTAAAAAATCTGAGAAAATGATGTACTTTCTCTTCCTATCCAATTTATCAAGCTCAGGTAATAACAGGGGCAGCAATTGTGAATTTAGCATTTCTACCGTGCCAAGCACTAGGGTGAATTAATACTTGATTTAATTGCATAATAACTCACTGGAGGAGATGTTATACCCATTTTATAATGAGGAACTTGAGGGTTCAAGAGAAATTTCCCAAGGCCTTACAGAAACAGAGCTGAACCCCGAGTCTGGGTCCAACTTGACACCAAACCCAGTTTTCACTGCTTGAATATCCTACCTCCTGGAAATCATTCCCCTCTTTCCTCTCCAGTGGAACGGCAGCATCAGCTTTTACAGCCCTTGCAGAAGGACTCGCTACTCCCCAAGGCAATACATCCGTTTCCAAGAGCCTTCATTTTACGAAATTCTTCCTTCTGATTAGCCAAATATTGAACTAATTCTGCTCTCCCAGGCAATCTGATTTACTCCATCTTCTACCATTAAAAAAATATATATATATATTTTAATGAATTCATTTATTTTATTTTTGGCCGTGTTGCGTCTTCGTTGCAGTACGCGGGCTTTTCCCTACTTGCAAGTGGGGGCTATTCTTCGATGTGGTGCGCGGGCTTCTCATTGCGGTGGCTTCTCTTGTTACGGAGCACGGGCTCTAGGCGCCTGGGCTTCAGTAGCTGTGGCTCATGGGCTCTAGAGCGCAGGCTCAGTAGCTGTGGCACATGGGCTGAGTTGCTTCCAGGCATGTGGGATCTTCCCGGAGCAGGGCTCGAACCAGTGTCTCCTGCACTGGCAGATGGATTCTTAATCACTGCGCCACACAGGGAAGCCCTAAAATAATACTTTAAAGTATTCATCTGGTGTCTTCTGAAGCCTTTTGGACTTGCCAAGTCAAATTCAACTTTCCAAGTGCCCTCAATTATTCTGTGTGACACAGTTTCAAGATCTGTCTTAGAGGTGAGGGCTCTTCTGACTAAGGCTGTGTTTGGAAATGTTCCTCTTTAAATGTGGGATCTGGGACCAAACCAATATTCCACATGTGGTCTTTTAAATTAAGTCCAGCTGGCTTGCAGCTGGTTGCCTCTGAGCCCAACCAGGCCTGGAGAAGCAGGCTCTCTTTTGCTATTTTTCTCCACTGATGCTGAGCCTCTCTGGGCATGTTACTGATTCTGTTTTTGTTGGAATCTGAGCTGCCCTGGGCATGACAAGACCACTCTTCCACGGAGAATGAGACGTGACGAATTTCACTTTTCTCCTCTGAGTTCGTAAAAGTGCTTGAGGAGGATAAGGGTTTGATGCCTTTCTCCTTTCTTTGGCGGCCCTTTAGAGAACCCCAAGCAAGCCCTCCTAAGACCCCATTTTCCTTGTCAAAAAGATCCTTTCAAAGGAATCCCCCAGTTTCCTGAAATAGATGCACATCCATCTGGAAGACTTTCGGAAGGCCAACCAAGGGAAGGTCTGATCAGAGTCTATAAAATAATCAGGGATTACAGTTAGGGAGCAGTCTTGTAACTCTAAAGACCCACAGAGTTCTGTGGAAGTGCCCATGCTCTAGGGAGCCCAGTGCAGCAGCCACTGGTCAACCGTGGGCAGTATCACCCAAACGGGGACCACTTCTGAGCATTTTGTGGGCAGTGCATCTGTAGCTTTTTTTTTTTTTTTTTGCGGTACGCGGGCCTCTCACTGCTGTGGCCTCTCCCATTGTGGAGCACAGGCTCCGGTTTTTTTTTTTTTTTTTTTTTGCGGTACGCGGGCCTCTCACTGTTGTGACCTCTCCCGTTGCGGAGCACAGGCTCCGGACGCGCAGGCTCAGCGGCCATGGCTCATGGGCCCAGCTGCTCCGCGGCATGTGGAATCTTCCTGGACCGGGGCACGAGCCCGTGTCCCCTGCATCGGCAGGCGGACTCTCAACCACGGCGCCACCAGGGAAGCCCCATCTGTAGCATTTTAATAATAATAATTCTTTTAATGGAAAAATGATGTAACAGGTTTCTAAGCACTTTTTCATTCCATCAACTTATTTTAGAGCAGCTTATCATCTGCTCTTATTTTTTTATTTTTTATTTTTACCATGGAAAATAGAGACAGTCCCCCCAGATCTGTTTCTCACTGCCATTTCAGAAAAACATTTATCTGTTGATTCAGGGAAGAATTTTTTTCTTCAGAGCAGCCTTGGGAACACCTGTTAAATATCCAAATATGAAGCTACTTAAAGAAATTGGAATGGCAGATACTCTCCATTGGAAAAGGAATCTTGTATGGTGAAGGAGGGAGGCTTTCTCTAGTGCTTTTTTTTTCCTTTTTGAGAGGGCACTTAAAGAAAAGGATCCTTGAATATTACAGCAAAATTGCTCCAAGGAATAAAGGATTATCGCTCAACTTGTCCTTACTCTTCTCCCCTTTGACTTCTGCCCTATTGGGTAATGCCTTTGGGGATGGCCCACCATTGGTTGCTTGCTGTAATCTCAGCAATCTGGCCGGTATTGAGATTGGATTTAATGAGAACACCTTTGACTCTGAGCAATATCCTGACTGCCAACACTTCCAAAGCACACTGGTTCAAACCAGAAGGTTTGCAAAAGCTAGTTGGGAACGCTACATACATAGACATACCGAAGGCAAGGCCAATGCACCGCCACCCGTGAACACTGAAATTCATTTTCTTCCTTCTAATAAAGGGCTCCACTGCATATTACGGGATGTAAATTATTAATGGCATGGAAGATGGATGTTATGCAGATGAACTTATGAAATATATGTGTGTATATATGTATGTGTGTGTGTGTGTGTATGTATATATATTTATGAGCTCACTTCTGTGAGTTTGGCTGGAGTGCTGTCTTGTCAATTCCCATAATGATGATAGGTATCGCGAGGTCAATGGAACCACACAAGAAGCTATAAGTCAGACTGGTCTCTGTTTTCTTTCTATTATTCTTTGGGTCCCTGGGAGGTCCTGTCCAGTACTGCTGTCCTGTTAATAATCACCTGTCTTTCCTTTAGATGTAATCTTCTCTTCCTTAGGATGCAGTGGTGAAGGGACACTCTTCGTCCCTGTTGTAAGCTTACCCTCCCCTAAACAGAGATTGCCCATCTCCAGGTCACGCTCAAACAGAGGCACATACGCCTCCAGGCACACATCTTGTCGTGTGTGTCCAGGAGCACTGAAGCTATGGGAACAACATGATTTTTGGGGTGTTCAAAATTTTTTTTGGGGGGGACATAATTTAGTAATTTAGCTGGTACAAAATTTGAAGAATTATATATTTATATTGACCCAAATGTAGTAATATTATAGAATCAGAGTCAGATTTTATAGGAATTTTGGGATAAGAACAAGTGGCATCAGGGACATTTCCTTCTTGCACTGGGTTATTCTGTGCTGGTTTCCTGATCCTCTGGGGGCCCACTTTGCCTCCTCAACTGTGGAAAAGGCAAGGGTACATAGCTCCGGGGTTGGGGCGTCCAGTCCGAGGAGGTGCTGAGTGGCTGAATCCAGCTGAGGCAGAAAAGCGGCGTGCTTCTGCATTGAGGGATGCCCAGATGTGGCCACAGCTGGCTGGGAGCCACTCTGAGGAGTCATTCCCCGGTTAATCCAGCCCGTTCGGAACAGCTGCCATGGGTGGACACATGCACACACTCCTGGTCATTTCCCTGCTCAGTGAGTCCACACCTGGGAACTGATTGCTATTTTAGTTTTGTGGCATGTTCACTGCTGCTTAAAAATAAGACAAATCGACGTGGCTGGGGACGAAGACTCCATCTGGCAGATTCTGCCTTGGGGAGAAATTAAGTGGTGCAGCGCTAAATGGCTTTCTGAGAGGAGATAGGGCTTATTAAGAGGTAAATAAACAGCAAGAGAGGTTTATAACCAACTGGATCCTGTGGGGAAGCAGGTGAAAGGGGGGGAATGGAGGAGGAGAAGGTGCTTAAGCTTTCATTGCTCAAGTGCTATATGGGTTTTGTAAAAAGGGTTTCAAGGAACTAGAGTAGAGGGCATTTATCAGGAAGCTTAGTCGTCTGTGGGATTTCCCATTCAGTGTAGGATGATGGGCTGACCTGGGCTGTCCTTCAGGAAGCTGGAATGTCAGGCCCAGGATGGTCAGCATCGCTACCGCAGGGTGAAAGGGGAAGCCAGTGAGAATGAGTGCAGTCTAGGGATTAAGAGTGGGTTTGAATCTCAGCTTCACCACTTACTACCTGTGTGACTTGGGGAAGTTACTTAATCTTTCAGAGACTCTATTTCTTCAGTTGAAGGTAATACGTGTATTTGTCTCAGAGAGCTATTGGAAGGATTAGTGACATGATGCATGGAAGGGACTGAGTTCTTGGTTTTGCACTTAGTAAGTACTTAATGAATACAAGCTTCCTTTATGATGTTGATGACAATGATTGTTAATGTTATGGTGAGGGCTAACCGCCACCGCCAGCCCCAGCATTTTCTTCTTCGTGCCATTGGGGTCCCCGCTTTCTGTCCGTGAGTACATTGCATGAATTGGGCTCAGGCACATAATGTGCAAATACAAGGAACTTAAAAAATCCAAACATTTTCCCCAAGTCCAGAAAAGAAGGACCCAAATTCAGCCCACTGAAGACCAAGGGCTCTGGATGCTGGCTACTGGGCAAATTCCCAGAAAAATATATCGTTAAGATCAGGGCTGCCCAGCAAGTTCTTTGTGGATGTCGACAAACTAGTTCCAAAGTTTATATAAAGAGGCGAAAGACCCACACTAGCCAACTCGATATTGAAGGAGAGGATGGACACTACCCATCCTCGAGACTTACTATAAAGTTACAGTAATCAAGACAGTGCGGTATTGGCAAAAGAATAAACAAATGGATCAATGGAACAGAATAGATAGCCCAGAAATAGATTCACATAATTATAGTCAACGGACTTTTGACAACGGAACAAAGGCAATACAACCAAGCAAAGATAATCTTTTCAACAAATGGATATCCACATGCCAAAAAAAAAAAAAAAAAAAGAAAGAAAGAAGAATCCACAGACCTTACACGCTTGACAAAAATTAACTCAGAATGCATCACAGACCTAAATGTAAAATGCAGAACTATAAAACTCCTAGAAGACAACATAGCAGAAAACCTAGATGACCTTGGGTGTGGCGATGACTTTTTAGGTAAACACCATAGGCACTATTCATGAAAGAAGTAACTGAGAAGCTGGACATCATTAAAATTAAAAATTTCTGTTCTGTGAAAGACAATGGTAAGAGAATGAGAAGACGAGCCACCATCTGGGAGAAAATATGTGTTTTGCAAAAGACACGTCTGATAAAGACTCATTATTCAAAATATAGAAAGAAAAAACACACTCAAAACTCAACAATAAGAGAACAAACAACCCAATTAAAAATGGACAAAAGATCTGAATAGACATCTCACCAAAGAAGATATACAGATGTCAAATAAGCATGAAAAGAGCTCCACATCACATGTCATCAGAGAAATGCAAATTAAAATGAGATACCGCAAAATACCTATTTGAATGCCCCGAATCGTGAACGCTAACACCACCAATTGCTGGTGAGGAGGTACAGCAAGAGGCACTCACACACTGTTGGTAGGAATGCACAACGGTACAGCCACTTTGAAAGACAATTTGGTGGTTTCTTATAAAACTAAACGTATTCTTACTATACGATCTAGCAATCACGTATCCTATTTACCTAAACGAGTTGAAAACTTATGCCATGCAAAAACCCACACATGTATGTTTATGGCAGCTTTATTTGTAATTTCCAAAACTTGGAAGCATCTAGATGTCCTTCAGTAGGTGAATGAATGAACTATGGTACATGCAGACAATGAAATATTATTCATAGCTAAAAAGAAGTGAGCTATCAAGCCATGCTGAGACATGGAGGGAACTTACATGCATATGGCTAAGTGAAAGAAGCCAATGTGAAAAGGCTACACACTGTATGATTTCAACTGCAAGACATTCTGGAAAAGGCAAAACTATGGAGACAGTAAAAATATCAGTGGTAGCCAGGAGTTGGGAGGTGGGTAGGGATGCACAGGTGGAGCACAGATGATATTTAGGGAAGTGAAACTACTCTGTATGATAAAGTAATGGTGGATACACGTCGTTATACATTGGACCAAACCCACAGAATGTATAATACCTAAAGTGAACCATCTTGTAAACTATGGACTTTGGGTGACTATGATGTCTCAATGTTGGTTCATTAATTTCGACAAATGGACCACTTTGGTGAGGGATGTTGATAATGGAGGAAGTTGTGCATGTGTGAGGGCAGAGGGTATACGGGAAATCTCTGTACCTTCCCCTCAGTTTTACTGTGAACCTAGCTCAAAACTCAACAATAAGAGAACAAACAACCCGATTAAAAATGGACAAAAGATCCATTAAAAAAATAAAGTCTTTAAAAAAAAAAAAAGGCTGGAGGAAATTTGATAAATCTCCAATTTGGGTGAGGAAACTGACCTGGCCAAGGTGTATAGGAACAAAACTTGGGTTGGAACCTCTATTCTTTCCATGGTTCCAAGAAGAGTCAAGCGTCCTGTAGCTGGTTCAGGAATACTTGAAATGCCCAACTGTCTTTGTCTTGACAGTGGTGTGCTCACGTAGAGACAATATCGTGGGGTGGTTAAAAGCTCTGGAGTCATGTGAGCCTGACTACAACCCAGAACTACTTCTTACTTCTTACAAACAAGGTAGTGTGACCTTGAACCCACTACTTGACTCTATGACCCTCAGTTTATTCATCTATCAAATGGACAAATAAAATCTATTCTACAGGTTAAAGTGAGAGTTCAATAAGATAATACACGAAATGGCCTTAGAGCAAATGGCATTTACTGCTGCTATTAGTATCATCACAGTTATTATTAGCTTGGAGGAAACAGGGTCACTGCTGTGGTGACAGCAGAACAGAATCTGTGTGGTTGTCTATTTTCATGAGCTGTCGTGAATGAGGGGTGGGGCTTTGTGGTTGGAGGAGGAGCTTAGCAAGGGAGAAGGAACTGAAAAGGGAGGAAGGGTCCTGTGGCTTCTGTCCTGACCTGGTCCCACAAAATGGAAATGGAACAGCAGTTAAAGGTTTAGCGTTAAGTTAAAGTTACGCTAAAGACAACGTGGGCCTGGGGCAGAGGGCAGTGAGTGCAGCTGTGTCCCCGCACCCGCCTGTATGCTACAGACCACGATGATGGGGGCTTTAGACTCAGGCAAGCTCCAGAAAGAAACAGCTGAGGCTGGAGGAGTGGGTAGGAGACCCGGACCCCTGGCTCGGATGGAAATATTGGGGGACATGAACATATTAACTATACCTGAGGATGCCCAGATATATCTGGGGAGGCCTGAGTATTAGGGCGGGAAGAATGAAGACCCAAATCAGCAGCTTGGGGCATCTGTATTTATGTGAATTCATTAACACCCAGAGGCCTAATTGTTTCATGTGTCTTCTACTTTCAACTATGCAATAAGCTTGCTGACACCTGGGATGACCCTGGGTCTTATATCTCCGTACCTACGTGGAGTCTGGTATGGTGTCTAGCGCACAGGGGAGTGTTCAGGAAATATTCACTAATTGATTCCTTGTAGATTTGTCTTGAACATGAGGCAGTAGAGGAAAAGCTTTTCCTAATCTTAAGTCATTTTGACGTCTATCTCTTTTTGTTATGGACGCACTAACGGAGACTTCCAAAAATGATATCATAATAATATAATATGATGGACGATATGAATAGATATGATGAGATGATATAATGTATTTAATGTAATGTAATATAATAAACTTATTTGTATTAAGTGCCTATAATAAGCCCAGCACTTAACCAACGTTACCATTTAGCTGCCTAATAATGACACAACTTTTATTATTATTGTTATCTGTGTTTCATAGATGAGGAAACTTAAGCCCAGAAAGGTTATCTAACTTGTGTAAGGTCACACAGGTGTGTCTGCCAGGACATAGGAGTGATAGCTGTGGGGACTTCACGGCTCAGCGTGGTCTCTTGGTCCTGTTCGAAAGTGCAGTACTAAGCAGATGACGCCTCAGAAGCTGGCGACATAAACATAACTGAGGCTGGGTCGGGAACAGCAGCCTCAGCTTTTGGAATTGTGAGCTCCATAATGGCAAATCAGAGGCTATAAACGCTCACCCGCTCACATACAGATCACGCCTGTTGACACAAGTGCAGAGCTTCAGGGACACCTGAATTCTTGTTTTTTGATTCTTCCACCCATTGAGTTTGGGGGAGAACCTAATGCATTCTATCCTGAAATGACAAGCTGAATTGGCCCACATAGTTTATGGCCTTCTGTGAGCACAGGGCGAGGCCATGGGAGTCGGGTGGGCACTTGCAAAACCGACCCTTTAGAGAGGAGGCTACTTGGCTGGTGCCAAATGCAGAGCAGAGACCTGCAGAGTGGATGCAGCGGTCTGCTGGTCTGTCAACTACAGCCAGTGGCACTTTTCATAGTCATGCTTCAAATGACACTATGATCCTCTGTTTTGTGCACTTTCAGATTCTTTCCCCAGGCCTATTTTGCTACGTTATTATAGCTTGGAGTCAAGTTCTATGGTAAAGCGTTTGTCCTCTTCTATGCGGTTCAAAACCCCAGCCAATGATCTGTCTATCTTACTCCCCTTGAGTCAAGCTCATGGTGACTCTTGGCTGTCAAGGTTATCGAACTCTCCTTAGTAATATTTTAGGCAACATTTTCTGAGGGCTACTGAATGCCAGGAACTATACTAAGCATTTTACATGCATTACTTCATTTAACAGCTGCAGCAAACCGAGGATATAGTTTTAGGGTAAAGAAAACATTGAAATATTGTATTTCAATGTTAGGACGGCCCTGGCAAAGCCTAAATTCTACCCTGTCAATCATTTCATATCCTTTCGGTTTCCCAGAGGGATGTTATATGGAGGAAAATGATAGTAGAATGGGGATCAAATAGCTACTATATTAAGAGCCACACAGATATGATATTTGAATGTACATTCTATGTGAGAAGCTGGGTTGGGAGAAGTGGCTTAGGCTCCGGGCCAGATGAAGCCACCTAAATCCCTCGCCTAAATCTAAACCTTGGTCTGGGTGTGCTCAGGAGTGACGTGGAAACGGAGTTAGGGGAAAGAGGTCCAGACTCTAGAAGGGTTTCCCAGATTCAGATTTTAAATCCTGCCACATAGAATAGAAGAGAAATGAGAGAGCAGAGCATAAGTTTTTGCTTTTAAAACACTGTTACCCTGCCCACTGGTACATGTGGCTCAGTGAATGTCCTTGACCTTTGCCAATAAAATAAACAATTCCTCCCTTGTATGGGTGGGAAATGTAGCAAGAAAGATGAAGGCTTAGGCTGGGCCTGACATTGAAAAAATGAGGGTTGAAGTGAATGGAAGTTTAAAAAATTATGTAGCGCTAATTATGGTGCAGACACTGAGTTAACAGTTTATAAGGATTATTTCATTCAACCCACATGCCCCTGGGAGACAGGTGCTAATGCTGGCCCTACTTTATACGAGTTGAAATGGCGGCTGCAGGGATCACGTAACTACAAGTGTCCACACATTTAGTAAGTGGCAGTTCTGAGACAAGCCCGGGTGTGATGCCAAGCGTCCAGTATGATGTCATGTTTTAAACATCCCTGCTGAGACTGCTTTAAGCACTCTCCTTTGGCACTGCATTGTAGAGTTGTTTCTATAGCTCTGCTACGTTCAAGCCCTCTGACATGTCATCTCACATCTTTTCACAAAATTTCCCGTAGAGAGACCATGACCGTTATTTAAAGATGAGACAAATGGGGACACAACTGCCTAAGTGGCTTCATTTAGGTCATGTAGTTAATTGGTGACAGACCCAGGATGAGGACCTCTGGTTTCCTCATTCTTAGGCTTTCCTACGGGGACACCGGCACGGAAGGAAACTGACATACAAATAAAAACAGGCTGCAGGCCAGGCATCTGCCTTCTCCAGCAGAGCTTTCCACAGCTGGGAAACCAGGCCCTCAGTGCCATGCTGTCAGAAGACTGGCCGCGATCCTGTAGCATCTGGAATCTTTTTTATGTTATAGCAGCCACCTGACTTACAGAAAAGAGAATCTCCAAGTCTTGGTAAAAAGTCAGAATTTAAACGTTTCTAGGGAATTCCCTGGCGGTCCAGTGTCTAGGACTCGGAGCTTTCGCTGCCAGGGCCCGTGTTCGATCCCTGGTCGGGGAACTAAGATCCCCCAAGCCATGCCGCGTGGCCAATAAAATAAAATAAAGTTTCTAATCGATTCATTTCTCTCTTAAGCTCCTGCTATCTCTTGATCCTGGTCTTTTTGATACCAGCATAAATCACACATACAACCTTCAGGTGACACATGAAGAGGCTGTGAGCTGACCTGTTTTCTTTACCTATTTGAATGCTCATCTTTCAGTGCCCTCCTGAAATGTCACCTCTTCAGAGAAGGCTTCCCTCAGCTGGCTCTGATGTTTTTGGCAGGCAGATGTGTCACTGCAGCCCATGCATGACTGTGACCCTTTGTCCATAGGCAAGGGACCCTGTAGCTGTTTACAAGTTCCTCATGCTCTCTGGACTGAGAGCCCCTCGAGGGTACATGGGGCCTTCCATGTTGATATACATGTACTCGGTTCAGACGTAAGACTTGCTGAACAGATGAATAATTGTGTGCTCGGCTGCTGAAACACTGGAAGGCTTTTGCTGCATTACAATATGGGGACAAAAACCTTCATGGATTCCCTTAGTTCCCACTCCTGCTTCCTTGTTGCCTGTTTTCTGAATACAAATAAAAATATACGAAGCTGGATGGAAAAATACAATTCTCTTGCTCGGTATGGTTTCTAGATTCATTAAATTGAGCCCTGGGAGAAACTAAGCTAATACAATTCTGAAGCTAATCTCTCCTTGAAGTCATTCCATAAATCTGATTAATGGGTCACTTTTAGACCACAAGCACAGTTGCTATATTAAAAGAAAATGCTCTAACAGGATTGTAATTCTGTAAACAAGGCTTCTGCTGTTTGCAAAAAGATTCTCTCACAGTATAAACAAGTCTAGGCTGGATGACGCATGGGATTAAGGTGCAAAATTCTTAGGGTCCTAGTATTCAACTGTACAAAAATGAGGACATTTGATATCAGCTTCTCAAATGTGTGAAATTGAGACAAAATGGATAGAACTAGTGCTTGAGATATAAGCTTTCATGTTGCTTCTCAGAAAAAAATTGTCCTCTCAGATCTTGTATTCTTTGCCTGACATACCGTCATGTATTGTGTTGGTCAAAAAGTTCATTTGGGGTTTTCAGTAAGATGGGATGACAAACCCGAACAGACTTTTTGGCCAGCCCAATATCTTCAACGTTTGGCAAAAGGAAATGCTCCCTCAGCATCATCACTTAAGATAATAATAACAGCTAGCATTTTCTATCTTCCTATTCTGGAGTGTTTCATAGAATTAATCCACTTCAGGGTTAGAATAACTTTAAGGATATATATTACAGAATGTCCCAAAGTGTGTCTGCTCCTGTTAATATGTGAAAAGCAATTCACAAGGAGTCGAGGCTCAAAACTATTTTAAGGTGATGATGTTGAGGACATAGTGGTGGCCTCTCCAACATGTGTTTCTCCTTCTCTTGGAAAGACCTCATTTTTTAAATCTGGACTTTTCACCTTCCCTGTGTAGCCCATATGCTTTCAGGGAAGTGAACCTCATGCTGGGCTCTATGGCTCAGGTATAACCTAATCAGCGTAATCTCATCTCCTGCTCAGAGGGATTGGTTCAGGGATGGGCATGTGACCCACTGGGGTCACTGAGAGATGAGGAGGATCTGTGGAGTAAGCTTCCTGGACCTTCCAAGAATGCTTCTGGAAGTGCTTTTCTTTCTCCCTTTGTGGGTTATTATATGTAGATGTGAGGGCTGGAGCTGCTGCAGCCATCTCATTGCCATGAGGGAAATCTACCTGGGGGTAAAGATGACACAGAGGGGGACTGAATGAAAAGGACAGCTAACTGCTGCAGCTAGAACGCCAATTGGCTGAATGAACCATGCTTGATCACCTGCCCACCTCAGCATATTTGTAGTGACTTAAGAAACAAAGTCTCTTCATTGTTAAAATTGTTTAAGTCGAGGTTTCTGCTTCTTGCAGTAGAGAGCATCTCAACTGACACAACAGAATATATATAAAACTGAATCACCTTGCTGTATACTTGAAACTAACACAACATTGTAAATTAATTATACTTCAATTAAAAATATGAATTTGTATATCCATTATCAATAACCATAAAGTCTTCTCAAGTACAAATTGCATGATGTGTGCTTTTCTCTTTTTTTAAAAATTAATTAATTAATTAATTAATTTATTTTGGGCTGTGTTGGGTCTTCGTTTCTGTGTGAGGGCTTTCTCTAGTTGCAGCGAGCCGGGGCCACTCTTCATCGTGGTGTGCGGGCCTCTCACTGTCACGGCCTCTCTTGTTGCGGAGCACAAGCTCCAGACGCACAGGCTCAGTAGTTGTGGCTCACGGGCCTAGTTGCTCCGCAGCATGTGGGACCTTCCCAGACCAGGGCTCGAACCCGTGTCCCCTGCATTGGCAGGCGGATTCTCAACCACTGTGCCACCAGGGGAGCCCGATGTGTGCTTTTCCAAGGTAATTTTTCAGTCCTGACAACTATGATAATCAAGTATTGAAATAAACTGAACTTAGAACCTGGTTTTCAAATACTCTCTTTGTTAAACTATGATTCACCAAAATAGTGAAGAATGATCAAACCCATTATTATCACTAAACTTTTATCTATAATCATTTTAGAACGATTTCTCTGAAATTATATTATTAAGAAATAAATAAAATAATATTATTTGTTTTTTAAAAATAAAAAACCTGTATGTCCCTCCCTGCCAGTGAGCCTTTTTTCTGGATTGTTATCTCCTCAGTTTTCTGCCACTTTCCTGGAAGCTATTTTGAGAACAGAATGACAACAGCCTGGACTGTATCAGGCCAGCACCCAGCACAGGTCAGTCTGTGATCTGATTGACACTGAGATTATCCCCAAGAACAGGCCTATTTTTCTGGGATGCTCAGGGCAGAGGATTTCTGGCAAAGCAGAGAGAAGAGAACCAGGCTCGCTGAGGTCCCCCTGTATCCCTCCCCAAGGAACCAGCCTCACTGTGCATCTTCCATGAGAAAAACAACAAAGGAGAAAGACAGAAAACAAAAAGTGATGGGGTGGATTGGTGACAAGAGAAAAACAATGTTTTCTTAAAAAATCAGTCTCTTTAGGAAAGGCGGCACACTCCAACAGTTTTTTTTTTTTTTTTCTCTCTCTTTATAATCTCCTTACTCAAAGGTGAGGAATGACTCAGTCTCAACTCTAGGTATTCAGTGTGCTAACAATACTCAAGACAATTAGATCCAGCTGAAAAAAAAAACCCCAAACCTTCAGATTAATATTTTTAGATGTGCAATTTTGGTCCTGTAGGCAAACAGAACAGAAGCTCATCTTTTGCTGAGGAGAAGGTACGGAAGTTCTCTTAGGGGTGCCCTGGAGACAGCTGAGTCCCTTGCATTACATGATCTCCTTAGAAGCTTCCCCAGGCTACAATTTTCCGAGTGGAGTCTGCCTCATAAACTGTCATCAGCCAGCTCCAAGTCATAAGCTCCATGTTCTCCCCCGGGGAAGGGAACTTCTTAGAAAGAAGCAGCCCCTAAACAGCTGTAGGGCACACATCGGAGCAAGCGCCTTTCACTCTAAGAAGGACCAGAGCAACTGCAGAACGTCTTGGGGTCCATAAGGTCAGAGGAAACAAGTCAGAGGGATGGTGCTTCTTGAGAGAGATGGACTTTTCCCCTTATTTGGCAGGAAGTCAAGCCCCTACCTGCTGTATTCATCTAAGTGACTGACTCATCCAAAGTTTCTTATTGCCAGCCTAGAAAGCACTCTTTGTCACCGCAATCTCACTGCAAGCCCAGCCTCCATTCCCTTGCTTCTTTCTGGGCTACATGAATTGTCACAAAGTTGAGACACACGGTAACTCTGTTTTCTTCCCTTACTGATCGAGAGCGTGTCCTTTTCCTAACAACCCAGTTTGGTTTTTGACTCAATGGAGTCTTTCTAAGACAACGACAGGTATAAAATTATGTTAAAGTACATGGCAAGACAGGTGGTGAGCCATGTTTCTTTGGGTTGGGATATCAGAGAGAAAGCTTAAGGACAGTCTTGATCGAGCTAATGTGCATTTCACATTCTAAAAATAAAGCAATTACAGTTTGCAAACTGAGTATTTATCATACATCAGGAGCACTGCTAAGTAATTTCCAAGGATTATCACATGCAATTCTCACGACCACCTCAGGAAGTGTTCCAATTTTACGAGGGACAAAATGAGTCTCAGAGAGGTTAGGTCACTTGCCTAAGGTCACAGAGTTAACGATTGATCGAGACAGCGTTCAATCCAGGCAGTGTGTCTCCAGGACTGGTTCTCCTAATACACTGCCTACTGCTTTCCTGAAA
The DNA here is from genome assembly GCF_951394435.1 of Stenella coeruleoalba. Lineage (NCBI taxonomy): Eukaryota > Metazoa > Chordata > Mammalia > Artiodactyla > Delphinidae > Stenella > Stenella coeruleoalba. Next base: position 136,936,126 of record NC_137148.1, read on the forward strand.
AACAGTGATGCCACTTTTCTCCAAGGGTCTCCAAACCTGCTCCAATGTGCTCATGGCCACACTGGACCTAAAATGGTTGTGAATTTATGCAAAACTCTTAAATGTCTAACACATCTGAAACAGCAAAGAAAATGTCACATAATAAAGACTTCCTAATTTTAATCAACGATTGACTCAAGGCTCAATTCCTTTTGTTTTATGTTTTTCAGTTTTAAACCATAATCCCCATTGTGGAGAACTGAACAGCTTCACTGTGATAAAATGATGCTATCTTCCTACCCCATCCTTCTAGAAACAGCACCTGCGGTGGCAGCAGCCACAGAAAGCTCAGAGCTGGGGCCAAGACTTCCCCGGGTGTTTCGTTTTACCTGCTATAGACGAGGCACTCTCGGTTATTGATCACTGTATCGGATTTGTACCTCCGGAGGTCTTCCCAAGCATCCTTGATGGCAGTGACCGTCAGGATGATACAGATCGGTATCATGCTCACCTCAGGCTGGAAGGCATTGACCACGGGGATAAAATTCAGAACCACAAGGCCCACAAAATAGAAATTGGCAAACCGGTGTAGCTGCTCAAAGATGTTCTTGGGTATGAAGGACAACAGAGTGTACTTGCTGGTCTTAATTTGATTCCCATGGTAATGTCTGTTGGGGTTCTCTTTGTGGGACCGTCCTTCAAAGGGCAGGTTGGAGACCACCACTCGTTTCCTGTCTTCTTTCCTTTTCAGCCTTTCCTTGCCTTCCTTTCTCATCTCTGCTCAATCCCGTCTCTTTAATTCTCATAGCAGGACACTTGAGCTCCCCATAAAAGAGGTTCTTCCCTGATCAGTTCCGTTGTTCAGCTGTCAGCGAGTGATGTTCCTGACATCTTTTACTCGCCTTGTCTGCTGAAAATTTCTCTCTTCTTTCAAAAGGAAAACTAAAAGTAAAAAGCCGGTGTATAAACTCTAGGGGAGAAGTATGACAAGGAAAGAGCTTGCAGAGAACAGGTGTGTACCCACCAGGTCACTTCCTTCTATTTGTTGAGACTCCACCTGTTGGAATGCAGACGTCACCCACAGGTAGCTTCCTTTTCCACCCCAGGCAACCAAGAACAGGTGTGCCAACTCTGGGTCCTAAAACCTACCTGGCTAAGTTCTAAAAGCAAGGAGTTTTAGCCAAGAGCCACAGATGTTTTAAAAACAGTATACATTTTCGTGTTTGGGAGACATTGCCTGTCACTCTCCAAAGAGCTGTTCCTGAACTTGGTCTCCTGAGATGATTCAGTCAATTTTAGAGTTTAATTCTTGAGGTTCAACTCTGCTCTTATGGCATTTACATGAGTTAAATTAAAGGTTTCTAAATCTCAGCACTACTGACATTTTGGGCTGGATCATAATTCTTTGTTGTGGAAGGTTGTCCCGTATATTGTAAGATGTTTAGCATCATCCTTGGCTTTTACTCACTAAATGCCAGTAGCAACCTCCTTCCCGATATGGCAACCAAAAACATCTGCAGACATTGTCAAAAGTTCCTTGCAGGGCAAAGTTGCCCTGGTTGAGTATCACTGAATTACATGAATTGAAGAAAATTAATGTGAGAAGAGAGACCAATTTTTTGAAAACACTGATAAGTTTGCATAATCTATTTGCCACAGAGAAAACAGAGGAATGATTTCCCTTACCTTTCATATATCTGGATGTTGGAGCAGTTTATCTCTCTATCAAGGCGGTGTCTCTTGAAGTCCTCTATGCCATCCTTGACCATGGTGATGAACAGGACAATGGCCAACGGTAACATAGTAATCTCCCTGTGGAAGACTTCCATGGAGGGCATCCAGTTCAGAATCACCAGGAACAGGAAATAGAGGTTAGCCCATCTGGAAGGGGCAAGCAAGGTATGAATGAAAACCGTGGAGAAGAGAAATATACTTGCCGCATTACTGCTTCCCTATTAGCCCTTGCCAACTAAAAATGACATTCTCTTTCAGTGTCACCTCGAACATCATGGTAAGGGCTTTAAAGTCAAATCCATTTAAAATGGGGATAGTACTATCTACTTTAAAGGGCTCCTATAAATATTACCTGGGATGAATATTTGTTATGTATGCAATGGAGGGTTCCAGAGTATAGTAGTTGCTCAATAAATGATAGGTGCTAATAATTACAAAACTTAGGATAATGTCTAGGTGCATATTTTGCTTTATAATTAAAAGATAATTTTGCATATATTATCTCAAAAGATTGGCTTGCACTTTTACGTTTTCCAAGTGCATCTTTCTCCCTCTTGCCACAGTGCCTTTGCACATGAAGGTCTGTTTGAAAGAACATTCTTCTGGCTCCCTTCTCTGACTTCTCTCTGCCTCTTTCCACCTAGTTAACACATTCTCTTCTTTCATATTAGACTTCCACAGTTACTTCCTCCTAGAAGTCTTCCTTGACTTTCCCAACTAGGCCCGATTTCTCTTGTACTCACTCTAATAGCATCATATCCTTCTCCTTGGAAGTATCTATCTGAATTATAGTTTACACCAATTTACATAATTCCTAAAATTAACATCTGTCTCTTTGACTAGCCAATATAGTCAGGACAATGTGTCTTTTTCTTTTCGCTCATGTATCTCTAATACACAACACATGGCTTAACACAGAGTAGAATCTGATAAATACTGAATGAATGAATGACAAAGCTTCTCAAGGTACACGCATTTGGCCCAGAGGGTAGCATTTCTGACTTCATCTGAGTGGCAAATACTTGGCTCTAAAGTGTGTACTGTTCAGTCAAGTGGTCGCATACCTGTGAAACTGCTCCAGGAGATTCTGGGGCAGGAAGGTGAAGAGGGTATACTTGGTGGTGCAGATTCTGTTGCCAGAGTATCTCCTGGAGACCTTGGCCCAATCCCGGTGGAATACGTTGTTGTTGGGGAACACGACCCGCTGCTGCGCCAGGTTGTAGTTCTGCGCCCCCTCCTCTGGGGACAGCAGTGGTGTGGCTTCTGATGGAGACTGTGGGAGGCCATCTCTGACTCGCCACTGCCACCGGTACCAAGACGAGTCCACTGAGAGGGCCATGTCTGGCAGCAAGCTACGATCTGAGAAAGGACATGAAATCACTGTGGTCAGGAGAAATATGAGGCTTGTCAGCGCGAGGTGTGGATATGTTTACGACACACGGGTGGCATATTGGCTCATCCACTTGTCCACCCAACCATCCAAGGTAGACTGTGGCACACGAGGCGAGAAAAATATATTCAATCCCTATAATTCATACATTCTAGGGTGAGAGACATTAAGCAGATGATCATATAAATAAAATGCAACTAACACTCTGATAAGTGCCATGAAAGCATTTCAGCTGGTCGATGGTATGGAGAGGGTGTACATGACCTCGATGGGGCAAAAGTGTGGCCTGGAGGACTGTGAACCCAGGGCTCAGAATTCTAGCTCTGGTTCATTCCTGACTCCAAACTGCCCCTTCACCTCTCTGGGGTTGTGTCCTCACCAGAGTATGAGGAGACCTAGTCTTACTCTAATTTTTTTCACAAGCCTTTTGTGAGGAACAAATTGGACAGTATAAAAAGTGGAGACGTGTCTGAAAGGGAAAGCTGTTTATTCTCTAGGTTTTCCCTCGCTCTAAAGTTTTCTGATACTGATGATATTTCAGAGGCGCTCATTTGTGGTCAGAACCTCACGTGAGAGTGATTGGTGAAACAAGAGAAAGTCTCTTTCCTAGGAAATTTGGGCCTGAGGTGACTGGGCTGCACTGAATGCGGATCCATGAACGCCATGGGCTTTTCCTGATCTGGTTGTCTGGGGGTGAGGGCTGGAGACCCCTCTCTTTCTTGCCATTCCATCTGGTGGTTTCTGAAACTGAACCCTTAGTCCTAGATGGAGGAAGGAGGCTGCTTTATCTAGGATATTCCAGTTTCTGAGCTCTTTTAATAGAACCTATAAGCAAGCTCTCAAGGTTCCTTTTGGCCACATCTTGCTTAGAGACCCAGTAGAATTAATTCAAATACATACTTTATAAGGTTAGAAGCTGTAGATAGTTTGCTTCTCACCTAGTAGGCTTGCAGGATGATTTTCTTTTGAATAAATGGATGAGGGAATGTCAGGCATTATTAATCTCACAGTGAGCAACCCCATCTGTCATTGAAGATGTGATTCACTAAAGGAGAAGTTCCATTTCCCATTTAAATGGTAGTATTTTACCTTCCTGATGCTCCTATGATCTGACCCTTACCCTAATTCTCCTCATGACTTTAATGAACCCAAATGATTTCTAATGCACAGACCCCAAGGCTGAAAGAAGCTCTTCAGAGTCTTAAGTAAGCCCTTGTATCATGCATGAAAAAAAGTAAATGCAGTTACTGACGCCCATCATAACGAGACAAAAGCAATATTATGACATGTGGTAAGCCCGAAATAATCATGTATGTCTTCTTTCTCATTATTAAAATAAATGCCCCTTTCACGGATTCTTTTTCAAAAATATTATTATTATAAAAGGAAAGGAAAGGAAAGGAAAAGATCATTCATGAATAGAGTGGAAAATGCAAACAAGAAATCTTGCCTTGGCTAATGCCATACATATCAGATGTCTGTCAATTTTACGTGATAAGGTCTTCACAAAGGAAGACTGGATTGACACGGGAGATGCAGGTATGTTAGGTGGGGCAATTGAGAAAGTCCACTTATCATATTATATTCTTTTCTTCTCTTTATTAACAGTGTAAAATGAGCTTACTTAAAAGCAAAGCAGATATAAAGTGGATGCCAAACAAGTAGATGAAGTTTGATGAGGAACTGAATATTTGCATAGTTTCAAAGTATCTTTCCTTCAAGTTATTAATTACAATGGTTAAAGAAAAAGAAAAAAGAATCACTTTGTAGTGGAGAAATGTGGCAGACACCACCTTACCCAAGAGATCAAAGCAAACATCACCCATTTTGGGATAACTGGATATGTTGGGTCTCCTGATACGATATACTGAGAACGTCACTTCTGTGGTAGTCACAAGGAAACACTGAAAAATCTCAACCTGGGGGCTGGTCTCCAGAATTACTGGCTTAGGTTGTTCAAATGTCAAAGGTCAAAGAAAAGCAGAGGAACTGCTTCTGATTAAAGAAGACTAAAAAGGTATGACAACTAAGAGTAATGTGTGATCCTGGATTGGCTCCTGGACCGGGGGAGATAAAATAGGTATAAAAGACATTATTGGACAATGGGAAAAATTTAAATATGAAATGTGGATTAGAAACAGGGTCTTAATAATGTTAAATCTTCTGATTATGATAATTACATGGTGGTTATATAAGAAATTGTTCTTAATATATGGAAACCAAGAGCGGAAGGGGTGGGGTGGGATGAATGGGGAGATTGGGATTGACATATATACAGTACTATGTATAAAATAGATAACTAATGAGAACCTACTGTATAGCACAGGGAACTCTACTCAGTGCTCTGTGGTGACCTAAGTGGGAAGGAAATCCTAAAAAGAGTGGATATATGTATACGTATAGCTGATTCACTTTGCTGTATAGCAGAAACTAACACAACATTGTAAAGCAAGTATACTCCAATAAAAATTAATAAAAAATAAAAAGCAACAAAGAGGTCAGCAAGAAGAAGCTAAAGAAAAATAAGGGGAGGAAGGAAACTGACTTATTTAGCTAGATTATATTTAAGTATGGTTAGAGGTAGGTACTCAGATGATGTCAACAGTAAACCATCTCAGCTCTGCTTTCCCTTGCGTTGACTTTAGTGTCATTTCCTAACTCCTGCACGCATTGAAATCTTACTTCTCCCCGCGCATACATGTATTACCTGATCCAGCCTTTTCAGCAGTTGGCTATATTTAGTCAGTACTTAATTAAATAATAATATATATGAATTTAGTAAATAAGCTCTTTTTCATCAGTCATTTGAAACAAAGAATCTGAAGGAAGGGGCCACATATCATGTCTTTTGGATTATCTGTAGCAACTTGCATACGACCTTTCACAAAGCAGATGATCAATATATACTAAAAAAAAAAAAAAAGAAAAGAAAGAAATTGCTCTTGCTTGCAGGAAATCCATCCTAAAGTAGTTATGGGTTAAGGAGCAAGACACTTCAATGGTGTGTATGTATATGTGTGTGTATACATATATGCGTATGTGTATATATACACAGTTAGCTAGGTAGGAGGTTGTGGAAGCGTGTTCCAGGTAGAAGAACTGGTTCTAGAAAGTTTATAGGACTGTTCTATAGAGGCCATGAAGTAGGGGACAAAGAGTAGCAAAAGGTGAGGGTGGAGAGGCAGGCAAGGGCGAGGTGGCCTGTTAGAGCCATTTATTACGCTGAGAGTAAGAAGTCCTGGAGGGTGTTGGGCAGGGAAGCGGGGAGCAGAGCTGTGGGCCCCAGGCTGCGTGAAGCACACGAGAATGGGCTGGACGGACCAAGACGGGGAGGCAGCTCCGTAACCCACTGCTTCCCCTTTGCTCCAGAGAAGCCACTTCTTTCCAAAAGTAGAACAGGAAACAAAGGGGGATTGTGCAATTCTTTTATCCGAGGTGTGGTTTATTACTGCTTTCAGAAAGGGAGGGGCATATCTGAAGCAACTCTCCAAGGTCCTTCCGATTGTAAAATCTCTCTCTCATTCTAATTTTCCCGAAATGGCACTTTCAACTAACAATAAACTTGGGGATTATCTTATTTTGCTAATGAACACTCAGATCACCTCTGGCTTGAGACAGTAATCCTCTCTGGCACCAATATCACTTTTCCACTGGGCAGAATGTCCCCTAGATGGGGTGTGTGTGGGGAGTATTTCTATACGGTGGACCATTAGTCTAAAATACTGGGTTAATTAGAGTTTGCTAAGAAATTCTGTTCTTATTCCCAAACTTTCTCTATCCTGCCTGGCTCACGTTTTCAATTAACCCTAGTTCCTTGCTTTTACATTTTAATGAACTCAGCTAAACCCCACCTTTAGCAGATTCCATTTTTATTCTTAGGGGTCAATTAACCAGTTATTCATTGAATCAAAAAAATACTTATTGAACCTTTGTCAGGATAAGTGCCACAAAGGAGAAGAGGGTGCAATGTGATTGCAGGACAGAGGGATGTGACCCCGTCCCTGAGGAGGTGGGGTTCACTGAGCTGAGATCAAGAGATGAGAAGTAACTGCATAAAATTGTGTGTGTGTGTCTGGATGTAAGTGAGCAACCTAGGAAGAAGCCACATTTGCAGGCTTCCTGTGGCTACAGCAAACATGTTGACTTTAAAAATGAAAAGACCCAAGTGGGGTTAGAAAGCAGGAAAAAGTTGTTACTAGAAAATTATTTTCCCTTCATGTACAGTTCTCTGAAAAGGATATCAGTTGGTCAGGACCGTGGGAGCGGGGGGACCCTATAAAATTAAGTTTAATCTACACTTAGATTCTTGAAGAATAGTACCCTATCCTGATATTAGAATTAATTAGAATCTAAGAAAGTTTCATCCTCAGTTAACCACAGGGGTTTTTAAAGCACTCCACCCTGAGGACAAAATGTGTAAATCTTAACAAAAACAATTTCCTGTTAGACACTGAGTTAAACAATAACCACCTTAGAAGAAATAGTCTGGGGTTAGTGTGTCCTCAAATCTATCAATTATATCAGTTTTCCCCAAATTGCAAGCATTCTTGGGTCATCTTTCCAATTCTTGCTATACCCTAATAACATTTGTTTTATTAAATGCAGCATATTTTATTTCAAGTCAACTCACTTTTTAAACACTTAATCAACTTTGGCTTTGTGCTAAAGCACTGATAACTGAAATTAGGAGTTTGACACACATTATTTTTTTTAATAGGCATTAACAGGTCCGACTTTTATCAAAATAAAACTGTTGTCCTGTTACTACAACATTTGTCCTAGACCATCTATAACTCTATTTGCTATCTGGAAACCAGGTTCAGAAACATCACCAATCACCCAGAAAGTATCAGCCATTTTCATTATTTGAGGTATTTCCAACTACTGCAGGAAAGACTGGTAACATGTTTTGTAAGATTTTTGTTTGCTTCTCACAGAAGTTTCAGAACAACAGAGGCAACAGCAACAAAAGGTTTTCATCAACCCTGAATTAAAGCAAAAGTCCAGTGACCACATTCCTATCCATTCCCCAAGAATTTTACCAGATCAAGGAAAGATTTGCAACAATCTTATCATCAATTTCTTATTCATTTTGCTTTTTCCATTTATGTTGACTGGATTTGCTTAAGGAAATGGCCCTCACGTTTATGTAGTCTTTTACCTATTTTACCCATACTCATTTTACAGATGAAGAAACAAAAATAAGGGAAATAGAGTAATTTCTCTGAAGAACCTGTCATTTCTTCCTACTCCATTTCAGGAAAACCTATATTTGCTAGAATCTGAGGTATACCTTTTTTTTCTTTTTAATTTTTTTATTTGGCTGTGTTGGGTCTTTGTTGCTGCGCATGGGCTTTTCCTAGTTGAGGTGAGCAGGGGCTAACCTTTGTTGTGGGCGCGGGCTTCTCATTGCAGTGGCTTCTCTTATTGTGGAGCATGGGCTCTGGGCATGCAGGCTTCAGTAGTTGTGGCACGCAGGCTCAGTAGTTGTGGCTCGTGGGCTCTAGAGTACAGGCTCAGTAGTTGTGGCTCACGGGCTTAGTTGCTCTGTGGCATGTGGGACCTTCCTGGACCAGGGATTGAACCTGTGTCCCCTGCATTGGCAGGCGGATTCTAAACCACTGTGCCACCAGGGAAGTCCAACTTTTTTTTTCACATTTGTTTTGAACCTAGGACATGTCACATTATTGATATGGTAATGTTTCTTTGTTTTTTTACCCTTGTAACATTACTAAGAGTCTCACGCTCTACCGACTGAGCTAGCCGGCAGGCTTCCTCACAACATTATTAAATTGATAGCGTCTTAGATTCAAAGAAATGTCTTTGGCTGCAGGCCAGAAAACAGAAATCATGGTTTGAGAGCCGCTCACTAAGGTTTCTAGTTCTGGGACCCGTCCAGGAAAGTTCAGTAAGGCTTCATGAGAAAGGAATGGTCAAAGGGGAGACCTTATCCTGCAGTAGAGTTCAGCTCGGGCAGGAGCCTTGTGGATGCCTCAACTTCAGAGTCTCCATTGGCCTTGAATTCAGTACAGGAGTCTACATAGAGCTGCTATGTGCCAACAGTTCCTGAAAGTACTAGACGGTGCTCTGTCCTTCCCAAAGGGAAGGGCAAAAGCTGTGACTGTGCCTCATTCACAGACCACAAAACGTGTCCTATAATTAGGATGCCAGATGCTGCCTTCCTCTAGAGAGGAAGAAACACTGAATAAGAACCGAGTCTGCAGGCCCTTGCACAGGGTGGGGTGCGGATGGCTGCTTTTAGAGGTTGGTGAAAGTGGGAGGAGTGTGAAAGGTGTGGGGAGAGTGAGAACGAAACAGCAATCACCTTAAATAAAATTAACCAAAGGATGCAGTTCTGTAGAAGAGAATGAAAATACCTGACAAATGAAATCCTATAGGACCTTTGTGGGAAAGGAACGATCAAAAGATAGATTTTTATAAAACTTACGTACTATCAGCATGCCACACTCAGTGTCCATCACGAGTCTAGTTAATGTTTTTTACCTGATTTTCTCTTAGCTCCTCAGTCCATAAAAGACTTACTCCAACAGATTTTCAAGGACAACTATTTTTTAAACAGATGAGAAGATATTTCTGCCGTGTTAAACGTCATTATCCTCTGAGTTCATTAGCATTTAGGGCACCACCAGTGATCCAGCAAGCTTATCTCCCATTCAGTGTATTTGGAGCTCAAACCTCACTCATGGAATATTGGACAGTGGTAATCCCACTGCCTACCTGCCATCTCTACTTCTTTGCTGAGTATCTCAACTTTATCATTTCTAGAACTCCTGGATTCTCTCCAAAATTCACTTTGGCTCCAGTAGTCCTTATTTCTATGAATAGCATCTCCAGTTACCCAAATGACCTAATCATTAACTTTGATTCCTCCTTCATTTGATACAGCCTATCTATCTTTGTGTTCTATCCATTTTTGTCTTCTGAATATTCTTCAAATCCATCAGCTTCTCAACATTTCTACTGCTTCCATTTAAAAAAAGGCATTAGCACCTCTTGTCTTGGATGACTGCAACAAACTTTTAACTGGTTCCTACATCCTTGCTTGTTCCCTTTCCAATCTAGCCTTCACATAGCAGCCAGAGTTATTTTTCTAAAGTGTAAGTTAGATCATGTCAGTTCTCTTATTAATGCTCTTTATGATTGATTGCCTTTGTACAAAATTGAGACTTCTCCCTGTGGCCTACATTTCTTTATAGGATGCAGCTCCTGCCTACCTCTTTCCTTGCTGCTTAATATTCTCAAACACTCCAAGCTCTCCCTCTCTCTCTCTCTCCCTTTTTCTTGGTGCATGGATCTAGGCATTTAGTAGTTCCTTTCCTTAAAAGCTCTTTTTTCACTTTTAAGCTAGGCTAGGCTGTGAAACAAATAAGCCTCCAAATCTCAGTGGTTTAGCACAATCTACGAAGAGTTTGCAGGTCCAAGTAATTCACCTCCATCCAGTGACTCAGGGATCCAGGCTCCCTCCACCCCATGATCTCAACATGTGGCTTTAAATATAACCATGACAAGGACCCAGAAGTGAATAACATTACCTTGCTCATACTCAAATGGCCAGAATCAGTTACATGGCCTCATCCTAACTGCAAGGGAGGCTGGGCTACGTGGGAAGCACACAGAATCTTTGGTGGGTATTGGTTGTCTCTGCCAGGTCGCAGATTAAAAGACGTTTCTTCAGAGAGTTAAATAACAGATTAATCCAGTGAGTGCTACTGGAGGAACGTGGCAGCATGATGACAGGACATGGTCAGAACGTCATTGTTGCCGTTAGCTGAAGGAAGAGTTTACATTTTCCAAATACTCTGACTCCTTCTACTTGCGTGTCCTGCTTCAAATTTGAGGCCAAGAGAGTAGCTCCTAAACTCTGGCCATTCAACATTGCCCTTGAGGTAGACCGCTGACAGCAAGAGGTCAGAGAATTCCCATGTGCTCCTGGCACAGTCTGTAGATGGAACACATTATATGCTGCCTACATATGAGAGCCCCTATTTTAAAGTGTGGCAGATACTTTTAAGATAGATATATTGTAAATTTGTATAAAGTCATTACCAAATACACAATCGGATTCAGCTGCTGTGCATTTTTCAATTAAAATTATAGCAAATTCCAGGTGGAGGTTGTAAAATTCTTTGATGACAAAAGAGATCGTTGGGCTCTGAAAGGTTGGAAACACTGGTGTAGTAAAGCGAGCCCAGGACTGCACGCAGGGTGATTGGCCGAGAGACTGATCTGTAATGCACAGTTCCTGACCTAACAAAATAATTGTAGACATGAGATGTACACACAGGAAAGGTAACTGGATAGGCTATCAATGGGGAATTGAATAAATGCAGACATCAAGGAGTGGTGGTTGTCAGAGATGGAAGAAAACCTGGATGACTAGGAAGGATGAGGCAAGTTCCTGGGGAAGCAGAAGTGGCCAAGTAGTGAATATGAGGGCTTGGGTATTGGTCCAGAAGCAGGCGTTGGTCCAGAAAGTATAAGAATAGGCAAGTGAGAAGCCCCATCTGTTGTCCCCACCTCTCAGACCTACTAGTCAGAAAGCCCGGGGCTAGGGTGGGGAATCTGCTCTCTTAACCAGTTCCCAGATATTCTATGGCAGGGGTTGCCAAAGAACCAACCTGGAGAGGCCCTGCCTTATGCGCTCACATATCTGCTCTCTATTGAAAATGACCTTTTCCCATTTTCTCCCCTCTACTCCAAGCCTGATTTCCCAAGTCTTTTCCTTAATGAAAGACAAAAGGTCTTGGGAAATAAAAAGACAATCTGGGCAATCCTGTCTTTGTAACAGGCAGGTAAAATGAGATACGCAATTTCATTTTTTATATCCCTCCAGGCAGAAATGTGATTTCACTTAAAAGTTGTTTTATAGATTCTTTTGGTTTGTTTTACCGACAAAATATAAGTTGGGCCTAATTAAAAGTGAATAAATTGCTTGCAGAAGCTGAATAAATCAGTGCTGAGCTGCAGGGTGAAGAAAGCTGTTCAAAGTCTGCAGGGCTGAAAGCAATTAAAAGACAATAGTATACACTGGCAGGCTCAGTTCACGTCACTCAAAACATATGCGTGCTTATGTGAGTTTCATGCTGACTAACAAGCCCAGGAAAGCCTGAGGTGGGGACAGGCAGGGAGCAGGACCTGGGAAATTTGGGGGGAGCTTTCTACAAGGTCAGATGGACGAGTCACCTGGCTTAGTGCAAAGAGCGTAGGACCAGATTTGTTAAGTGGGGTGAGAAAAATGGATATTTTAGCAGGTACCACCAGAGTTTCTCTAGGGAGGGAATATCCTCTGATTAGTACGTGGGATGAATGGCAAGGGGACAAGAATTAAGGGGAAGAGGAAACAGGAAAGGGAACGGGAGAGAATCAGTTGCCCAAAGCATGAGAAATGAGATTAAGATGGGAGCAGGTTGGTGCTTGTGTTGTCAAAAAAGGGCAGAGGGGCTATTTTTAAAATTGAGGTATAATGGACATAAAACATTATATAAGTTTCAGGTGTATAACATAATGATTCTATAATTGTATACTTTGCAAATGATTAGCACAAGAAGTCTAGTTAATATCTGTCACCATATACAGTAACAAAATTTTTTTTTTCTTGTGATGAGAACTGTTAAGATCTACTCTCTTAGTAACTTTCAAATCATTATTAACTATAGTCGCCATGTTGTACACTACGCATGACTTAATTTTATGACTGGAAGTTTGTACCTTTTGACTCTCTTCACACATTTCACCGCCCACACCCACCTCTAGCAACTACTAATCTGTTCTCTGTATCTATGAACTTGTTTTTTGTTTGTTTTATATTCCACATATAAGTGAGATCATACAGCATGTGTCTCTGTCTGGCTTATTTCGCTTAGCATAATCCATCCTTAGGATACATCCATGTTGTTACAAATGATAAGATTTCCTTATTTCTTTATGGCTGAATAATATTCCATGGTATAAATGGTACTTTAAACAATATTTACTTACAAATAGGTATGATATTCCAATGTGATATAATATCCATCCATGTTACTTTAAAATTGTCAGTAAAACTTTGCAACACAGAGTGGCCTTGTCTGATTGGTACCGTTTGATTGGGGGTAGAGGTCTAAAAGTCAAGAAGGAGGTGTCCCCATATTTGGCTCAATGCCAGTGGGAGAAGCTAAAAGAAGAGCCACAAGAAAGAGTAGAGAGTGAGAAATTTGGCCCATGCTGGGAATGAGAACCAGAGATGACTGGGAGAAACGTCAGTCCCACAGGCATTCACAGAAGTTGGGGGCAGGGGACGTGGTGGCATGGGGTTTTCCATAGGATATGGGATGGGGGCTCAGGTTGATCTCATCTGGATTTTAAAGGGCAGAATAAGACACCAAGCTGACATCTGGCTTACACATCCCATTGACCAGCTGTGTGAGCATGGGCAGGTCAGTCACACTCTCTGGGTCTTGCCTTAGTTCCTTTCTCTATAAAAGGAAGGAATTGGACCAGGTAATGGTGAAGGCCCATGTATGTCTCTCACACTTTCACGTCAGCTTTAATTCACTCTGACTTTTCTGAAATCAAGGGGATGAGTGCCCCTGATGAGGGATACTGCCAGAGGGCAGATTATTTCCTCCCCAGATGCCAGCGTTTCCATAAAAGGTAAATGACCTCACAGCACCTAATTGCTAAGTGGCTGATCTTTTCTCTTTTCAGAAATGCAGCTTTTTCATCCAACCATTTTGGTTGAGTTACTCTCTCACACATACTTTGGACTGAACATTCTCTTATTTCCAAAGAAATAACTTACTCTCTCATTTTTATTTCTCCTCTTTTATTAGATTAATATATCAATAACAAGGTTCTCAAAAGGTCTCCATATGTTCCAAACTCCTATTCTCAAAGTGGAGAGAAATTTCAGGAAAGATCCAACTGTCTGTTGGACATCACCACTTGGACATCTCTTAAGAATATCAAACTCAGTTTGCCTCCAAGTAAACTCATTACCTTTACTCCTACATCTGCTATTACCCCCTCTTTCCTATCTCCATGGAATGGCAATGCTACCCTTTCAGTTGCCCAAGCTTTTGATTCTTCTCTCATCCAGTGTATCCAATCAGTTACCAAGTCCTGTTTATTGTAACCTCTACATATCTGTCAGTTCTGTTGACTCTTTTCTGGGCCCACTGCCACCACCCCAGTCCAGGCCACTTGCATCTCTTGCCTTGATTACTTGAACAGTTTCATAGTTTGTCCTTCTGCTTCCAACCCCCCACACCCACCCCCCCACCCAATCTGTTTTTCCACAGTAAAGTCAGAAAGACGTCATCAAATTGTCCATCCATTTATATCATAACCTTGCTCAAAACCCATTCTGGGGACTTCCCTGGTGGTGCAGTGGTTAAGAATCCACCTGCCAATGCATGGGACATGGGTTCGAGCCCTGGTCCGAGAAGATCCCACATGCCACGGAGCAGCTAAGCCCGTGCACCACCATTACTGATCCCACACACTAGAGCCTGCTGGCCGCAACTACTGAGCCCACGCACTGCAACTACTGAAGCCTGTGTGCCTAGAGGCCGTGCTCTGCCACAAGAGAAGCCACTGCAATGAGAAGCCCGCGCACCAAAACAAAGAGTAGCCCCCCGCTTGCCGCAACTAGAGAAAGCCTGCGTACAACAACGAACCCCCAACGCAGCAAAAAATAAATAAATTTATTAAAACAAAGAAAAAAACCCATTCTGGCTTCAGTTTCCCTCAGACAGGATAAGGAACAAAACTTTAACATAACTGACAGCTCCTTCCCTCCATGAACTAGCGATGGCCTCTCTTTCCAGGCTCATCTTTTGTTAATCTCTCGTTCATGCTCTATTCTAATCATAGGAAATTATTTTATTTCCTTTTGTGCCTGTCTCTGTCACAACCAACACCACCAGCACTCCCTAGCTCCCAACCCCCCAAAACCTAGCTAATTTCCATTCAATTTTTTTAGGACTTAGATGTTACCTCCCCCAGAAAGCCTTCCTTTGTCCTGATACATGATTGAGGGGCAACTCACGTGCCTCGTAGTACCCTGTCCTTATCCCGTTTTAGCTCCTAGCTCTGTATATTAAGCCTATGTACTTGTTGGGATTGAGGGCTTCTACAGGGTAGTCACCACTCTACCCACCAGTGTCTTCCGGGAGCAGTCAGCACTTTACGCCTCCTTTCCCAGTGCCATGATAGGCACCAAGACATGCTTGATTTCTCTGATGAATAAAAAACATGTATATCAATATTATTTTTAAAAATTTCAAAGAACTTCAACTCTATTACAAGCATACCCTTAGAGATATTACAGGTTCAGTTCCAGATCACCACAATAAAGTGAATGTTGCAAAATAAAGTGAGTCACATGAATTTTTTGGTTTCCCAGGGCATTTGAAGTTATGTTTGTACTACATTGTAGTCTATTAAATATGCAAGAGCATTATGTCTATGGCTGCTGACCGATCAGGGTCGTGCTTGCTGAAAGTTAGGGTGGCTGTACAAGTTTCTTAAAAAGAACAATGAAGTTTGCTGCACACGATTTCTCTGTAGCATGAAATGCTGCTTGATAGCATTTTACCCACAGTAGAACGTCTTTCAAAACTGGAGTCTGTCCTCTCAAGTCCTGCCACTGCTTTATCAACTAAGTTTATGGAATAACAATCAAGTTCAATGTCTTATATGGGTGTGGTTCGTGGCGCCCCAAAACAAATACAATAGTAACATCAAAGATCACTGATCACAGGTCACCATAATGACCTGTAATGAAAAGGTTTGAGATGTCGGGAGAATTACCAAAATGTGACACAGAGACACGAAGTGAGCAAATGCCATTGGAAAAGTGGCATCGGTAGACTCGCTCGAAGCAGATGTGCCACAAACCTTCAATCTGTAAAACTCGCAGTATCTGAGAAGTGCAATAAAATGAGGTATGACTGTATTCCACTTTACCCTCCAAATAATCCTTTGAGGTAGGCTGGGTCTGTATTATACTGGTTCTTCCCAGCTGTAGGTGTTAAGTTCCTCAATATGCCCATTTAGGAGAACCTGTGGTTAAGGAACTTCAGAACTCATAGTAGAAGTCCTTCCTTGCGACCAAGTTTGAGAGTGTAATAAAAAATATTTTGAACAAAGCAATCAAGGTAGCATGTCAATATCAATGACATTTACCTTTTAAAATAACCATAGGTATGGCACGATTTCACTCAGAATCTGCTCCCTGGAACATTTTAATGCTTGCCTCAGCTAACACGAGAAACTTGAAATTAATTTTGTTTGTCACTAGCATCTGTTATGAAGCATGAAAACAAAATTGTTGATTTATGACTCAGAGCTTTTGATTTCTGGCTCCTCAGATCTCAGAGACGCTGAATGACTGGATTTTTGAGATGGGCAAATTATTGGGGACGTGCTTCTGAAACTACCTTCCCATAACACAGTGTTACATGTCCTTCACTCTGCTCAGAAGGAATTCTGATCAAAGTGCTTGTAACAAAATGCTCTCATACTTCTCAGCAAAGTCTTTCCCTACAGACCCAGGGTACGGTTCTAAGATCGCAATTCCCATGCTTTCAGTATTCTTTATCTTTCAGTATTACGTCACTCCCATCTCTACTTCCAATGTACCATCTTCTTCCTCTTTAGTTCTTTGTTCTGTTAGAAATGACGTGATATTTGCATATACCAGAACTGAAATTGCCTGGGTCAACTACATGTGCAGAAGTAAATCTGCTGCTACTGAATTTTCATATTTGGTGGAATTATGCCTTGGAGGGTATGGCTGTGGGTAATTCTGAACTTTTCCATATTTTGCAGATCAATCTGATTGCCCTTTTTCTCTGGAATCACAAATAAAAAGAAGAGAGGTTAGGTGACGTGCTTAAGGTCACAAAAATAATCAGCGGTAGAGCTGACATCAGTTTCCTAATGTACAGGCTGGACAAATGGCTTTTGGTTTTTCTATGTCAGTGTGAGCCATTTATGTTTATTCCTATAATTTTAGACATCTGTGATTGCCCTGTGATTGTTTGTTTGAAAATAAACTTTTGATTTTGGAATAATTTTAGGTTTACAGAAGAGTTGCAAAGATAGTACAGAGATTTCCTTCACCCGAGATTCTCCTAACGTTACAAAACCAGGATACATTTGTCAAAATGAGAAATTAGTGTCCGTACACTACAATAATTAAACTACAAACTTCATTTGGGTTTTACCTTGGCATTTTACGATTTCTCAAGTTACAAAGCATTTCAAATTAGAGAAAAATACAGAGCTTGACCCAAGTGCCACAGTACTTGATCACTGGCAGCAAGAGACTCAATCGGTTAAATATTTGTTGGTGGATTGTTTGTTTTCATATCCTTCTATTCCTATCTGAAACGATACTAAGTGACTTCCTCATGCGACCCACACTCCTTCTATCTCTCCCACTATGGTAAAGCCCTGAGCTGGTGTGGGTGGGCAGGGGGCTAGCTCTTCAGGGCAGTAACTTTGGACTCTTGAGAAGAGCTAATCACAAGCTTCTTGCCTCATTTCAGACTCTGAAAGGTTCTCTGGCTATTTTAAGACCCAGTAAACTGCAAGCGAGCAAATTTCTGGACAGAGACTTTGCCTTGGCATGTGACAACATCACATACTCTTTTTCCTTTTTGGTAATATGCACAATTTACCTTCAGGATAGGGGCACACAGATCCACATACGGCTTTGTGAAGAATAATAGACCACAGTTGTTAATGTGTGTTTCCCACAGTAAAGAAAAGTTTGTTAATATCGGGTGAGTGAATGGAGGTCTACAAGATTGTAAAGGAGAAACTGACTGTGGTTTCCTATGGTGAGATCATAAACCCAGAGACAGAAGGAGAGAGAAAATAGACAAAAAAGAAATGGGAAGAAAGTAGGAAAACGGGTTTCACCATTTAAATACTCTTCTGCCTTAAATGGCAAAGGCCCATGGGGATAGGGGAGCAGCAGCACAGTGATAAATCAATCAGCCATGATCAGCTTGAAAGAGAATGGCAGAGTGACGTGCCCTGGCTGGACTGCTTGATGGAGCTCGGGGGCTGCGCACTTCTCCAGGAAATTTACCCCTTCTGAAGACTTGGTCCCCGAGGCCCAGTTCTCCCCTCTTCATTAAACCTCAGTCCTTGGTGAGAGATCCTGGATGTTTAGAAAAACCACTGGGCCTTGCTTTTTCTGTTCTTGTCTGATTGAATTCTGATTGAGGCTGCTGAAGCAGACCCACTGACATTTCCTGGTGCCCAGGGGGGGTTGCAACCATTTAAACATTTACTTAGGGTGTTGCAGGGGTTTTGTTACCTGATTAATAAAGCAAAATCAGCATTCTCTCTGAGGCACTTTGTTTGGCTATTATTCTGATACAGAAAATTGAGATAAAAGCAAATTAACACATGTAGGTAGCTCACTCACTCTCCTTCCCACCTCCTAATCACTTCATTCTGGCCTTTTATGAAAGAGCCAAGGAGATGACACTCCATCTGGTAAGCAGATAATTTATTTCTAATTTTCTCAACCTTTTCAGAGTTGTGCGTGTGGGGATTTGGTGATGTTTTACATCTCCAGTATAATGGTTCCTGTCCCAAGTGCTTCGTAACTATCCAGGCTATAAATATTGCATCTAGGCACCTTTCCCTTTCTTTGGACCATTAGAAAGACAAAATGGCTTTGCTATCAAGCAGAGTTGGGGGGTACTGTTGAGTACAGCATCCTGTAGAGTAAACTCTGATGGTGGCAGGATGCACGTATGGGTTTTGGAGTCTGAAACACCACAGGGTGTATATTGAGAAGAGAGGGAAGATGCAAGTTTGAGTTAAACCTATTTCTCCCTTCTGCTGTGTCCCTGTGGCACTGAGACTTGCCCTACATAAAGCTGGAAGAGCTGTCTGAACAGGGGAAAATCCATCCTAACTATGATTTGATTTATCTGCACGAGGCCAAAAACCCAGGGTTCTCATGGACTAAAGACCCTTTAGAGACTGAGATTCAGGCAGTGCGCACTGGCACTAGGATAGCAAGCAGACAGATGATACACACCAGAGAGCTGGGCAACAGACTCGTGTACATATGGGGACTCAATAAGCGACAGAGGTAGACTTACAAATCAGTGTGGGTGGACGGACTGCTCAATCAATAGTGTTGAGATCACTGTTAACTCATACAGAAGCAGCCAATTTCTATTTCACACTGCACGTACAAAAAACAATGGCAGGTGTAGCCAAGGCTCCCTTCCTGGGGAGAGGAATTTAAAACAAAATATAGGAGAAAATCCCTATGACCTTGAGGTTGAGAGGGAACTCTTAAGGCACAGACATCAATAATTAAAGTTTGATAAATTTGACTCTATTAAAATTTCTATGCCCTAAAGAATGTGGAAAGACAAATCACAGATTGGGAAGATATTTTTGTAACGTTATTATAGATACAAATTCAAAAAGGAAAAGGTAAACAACCCTGAAGAAAAATGAGAGATGATAAGAACAGGTTGTTCACAGAAGAGAGCACCCAAATGCCTCCAAATCACATGAGATTATTTCCAGCTTCACTACTGATCAGGGAAATACGAATTTAAACAACAATAAAGTGATACCTTGCTACGACATCAGATGGGCAAAAAATAAGAAGTCGAATTACGTTGGGATTTGGGGAAGATGAGCTGTAACGGGCACTTTCTTAGATTGTTATGACCACTTGGGAAAGCAAATTAGCTTTATCAAGCCAGGTGGAAAGTGCACATGGCCCTGGACTGAGCATTTCCACTTCTAGGTATGTTCCCTGGAGAAACTCGCACACGTGTAAAGAAGGAGACATATTCAGAAATGTTCAATGCACCATCATTTAGTAAAAATTAAAAACCAGAAACAACTTAAAAATCCATCAAACATAGAATAAAAAAATAAATTATAGCATGTTTATAAAATGGAATATTATATGGCAGTTAAAATCGAACTATATCACCATCAATAAGCTGCAAAGTAATAGTTAATAAGTCTCTACAGGTTTACTTATCATGTTGCTGTAGGTACAATTGTAAGCACTTTGCATGTGAATATTAACTCATTTAATTCCCTTGCCAATCCTGTGATAAGGGTACTATTATCATTCCCATTTTATAGTTGAGCAAACTAAGATACAGAGAAGTTTAAGCAGTTACCCAAGGTCTCATAGCTGTCAGTGCCAGAGTTGGGCTGTGACCCAGCCTGTCTAATTCCAGAATGGGTGCGTTAAACCTTATACCTGTCTTGTAAAATAAATAGAATGCTGAGCAATGAAAATATAATGTTGAACAAAAATTCAATTTGGAAGATGATACATACAGTATGATTCTCTGATTCTCTGGTTAGTATGATGAGGCTTAGCTTCAACTGCATTTAACCACAGTAACAAAAAACGTGCCTTAACCAGGATATTTAGTCATGACACAAAACAAATCTAGAGGTAGGTCTCCAAGGCTGGCTGATACACAAGCTCCAGGGGAATGAGGGACGCAGGCCTTTCTGCTCCACCATGTTTAGCACTGGTGCCCAACCTCCAGGTGTGTTATAAATCAAAGAGCTACTGGAGCTTCATCCACCTCACTCATATTCCAGGTAGGAAGGAGGAAACCAGGAGGAAGGGCAAGGGTACACCTGGCAGCTGAGTCTCTTCAAAGGGTCATTCCAGAAACACTGGCCAATGACCTTCACCTTCATCTCACTAGCTGCCTCTCTAGCAGCAAGTGAAGGTGGGATATGTAGGCCTTTAGCTGGATGCAGTGTTGCCCAGAACAAACTACTTGTTCTGCAAAGAAGGAAAGTAAATATTGAAGTAGGTCGACAAATAAATAAATACTGAGTAGGCAACAAAGAGTTTCTTTCGGAAATGCCATTTATATAGGGCTTAAAGGAATGTGATATACTGTTTATAGATTTATACATACTTATTATGATATAAAAACATGCATGGGAATAATTAATACCAAATTTAGGACAACAGTTATGTTTGGAGAAGGACGGAAGTGGGGGGATACACAATAAACTTCAACTGTATCTCGACCTAAAAAAAAATGTGAAGCAAAAATGACGGTTAAACTGCAATAATTTGGGTGGAGGGTAAGGCCGGGTGTGCCTTTTGGGCATGTAGGCATGTTTTCAGTGTTCTCCTTCTTCTTCTGCCTGATTCATTCACTCCTTCTCATTTTCCTCTCTTTTTCTAGAGAAGGGGAGATCCCCCAGAGCCATGTCCCCGGTTCAAAGCTCAAGCCCTCTCTGAACTTACGGCAGTTTGTTCCAAACTGCAGCATTTTTGGAGTGTGCCTGCTTCAACAGGAATAAATTGGTTGAGGGCTTATCAAATGTCAAACACTAAGCTACGGCCTCGGCAAGCATTAACTTATGTAATCCACAAGAGCCCTGGCAGCTAAGAACTACTGTTATTTCCATGTGACAGAAGAGGAAATAGGGCTCAGAGAGTTTGCAAATCTTTCTGAAGATCCCACAGTCCACGGGGGCAGAGTCCTGATTGGAAGCCACACCTGTCTGGCCTCTAGACCTGGGCTTGTAACCAGCTCTTCTGATGTCCAATCACTCCCCTGCCCCATCTCCTGCTAGAACTTCTAAGAAGGGCTCTCTGGGATGTAGCCAAAGCAAGATGCCAAGCATAAGGTGGGATGCTAGGATCGGGATGGAAAAATAGGCTGGGTTTTCCTATGGTTGGTAGGGGTTCTCAGTTTGGAAGGGCCACAGAGGGCCAGGCTGAGATGAAGGAGAAAGCTAACTGCTCAGAGCGGGGACTTGGTCTAGAAGCCAAAGAAATAAGGGGGGCTTCTCAAGGGCCTTTCATTAGTCACAGTGTTGCTGCCACAGGGTAGGAATCAGCCTACCAGGTGGAACCCTGGCCAGGAAGAGTGTACCTACACTGACGTCCCCACTGTCATTTCTCCCCGAGTTTTAAGCAGGGCACAGTACCAATTACTTGTGCTCTCACTGCCTGTTCCCTCTGCTTCCCCTCTAGAGAGCTCCTTGAGGAGACTGTGTCTGGTGCAAGATCTGAGATGGTGCTGGTATACGGTAGGAACACAAATGTTTGCTGAATAAACAAGTGAACAAACAAACAAACAAGTAAACTCAAGAGGACTGAGGTTCGCTGGTGTCCTGAGTTAGGGCTGAGCACTCAGCACAATAAACACAAATTTAGTTTAAGTTCCTTGAGGACAAGGCATTATTCGTGTTTGCACACTTTGCCCCGGCATCATGCCCACAGCTGAGCAGAACTGAGATGAATTACAAAATAAAAACAGGGATTTATAACAATGAACTGGAATCGTATGGCGTATTCCAGAGATCCACAGGTAAAGATGCCAGGAGGTTGTTTGAAAATGATCCCAAACCTCTAATAAAAACATCATGAATCTCATCATCAAAAACAAAATAACTATGGCCACAATTTATTTGGTCTATCTTATGTGCCAGGTGTTGTTAAGTATATTATCTCCAAAACTCACCATCACCTTGCATGGTAGGTATTATCCTTACCATTTCACAATGAAGAGGTTAAGTGGCCTCTTGAAGATCAAACATATCACAAGGAGCCCAGTTAGGATCCCAGTTAGGATTTAAATGCGGGTCTCTTGGGCTCCAAAGTCTATACTTCTACTACTGCGGTGGCCAGACTTTTCCCCTTTCACAGACTGAGTTGCAACATCAAAAAATGTCAGTAAAGAAGTTACATTTCTCCTTAAGGAAAGATTCTGGCATGTTCCCATAACTCCTCCCAAGGCACAGGTGATCTTATGGCTACTCTGAGTATACTTAAGCTGCAGCTCCTAATCTAATTGTTTTCTGCTGGGAAATCTAGTTGACTTAATGTAAGTCCTTATTTCCCAGAGGAGTGACGCTGTGAATGGGTATTACCCTATGGAAACGTGGTATACCCTAAAAATACCAACGTTAATCTTGAACATAAACGAAGGAAAAAGCAACCCCCAAATGCATGCTTTTGCAAACATTTATTAAGAAGCAAAAATCAAATAGGGAATGTAAAGGCTACATTGTATTTTCTTCTTTCTGTTCTTAAAGAGGCTTTATAAAAATCTGAGAGCAATGAAGTCTGAGATGCAAGCGCTGGCTTCCTTTTTTGGCAAATATCCTTCTAACAAGCTTCCTAAGCACTCTTTTTTGCTCCAGGGTCCTTTGAATTGAATTCAGATGAAAATCAACTCAAACTTTTCTTATGAGTCAATATGCCTGAAAACCTCTGCAATCAGGCTTTGACCAGGAAATCTTGATCCTTGTTTTGTGATGTAAAATACTCTGCCATGACTACCCTCTTCAAGAGTTTCAGCTCAGATCTCTTGAAGATTCTTCTTTGGCTTCTTTTATATTTTCCCCCTGAGTTTATAGCCTTGAAATCTCAAACTATCCTTAAACTCATGCTAGAAACTCGTCTTTGATATTTCACCTCAAGTGCTGTTAGCTTTTCAGAGAGATATTGTCTTGGTAAAAATTGTTGCTTTGGTGGAAAAGTATATGATTTGCATGTCTGCACGTAAAGCCATGCGATCAAAAATTATTCCACCTCATGACTTAGCCCATTGCTTTCTTTTTTCCCCCATATTCTTTTCCATTATGGTTTACTACAGGATACGGAATACACTTCCTTGTGCTACACAGTAGGACCTTGTTATTTATCTATTTTATATATAATAGTTTGTATCTGCTAATTCCAAACTCTTAATTTATCCCTCCCCCACCTCCTTTCTTCTTGGGTAACTGTAACTTTGTTTTCTATGTCTGTGAGTCTGTTTCTGTTTCATAAATACATTCATTTGTGTCATGTTTTAGATTCCATATGGTATGGTATTAGGGAGTGTTCTAACTTCATTGATTTACATGTGGCTGTCCAGCTTTCTCAACACCACTTGCTGAAGAGACTGTCTTTTCTCCATTGTCTATTCTTGCCTCCTTCAAAGATTAATTGACCGTAGGTGTGTGGGTTCATTGCTTTTTCTAATTATTGTTCTGCCAATTCACTCAGCTGATCGTTGGCATGAGTGACTACATTGGTTGTAGTAAGTAGGCCAGTTTTAACACAAGTTGTGGGTGCTAAGGACTAAGAGTGTGTGTGTGTGACTTGTGATAAGAACAGTATGAATGTGGAAGGTTGCCAGTTGGGCCGTCTAAGTTGGGGACAGTGCACACACAGCGATCTCTTTGAATCACAGGATAGGATGCATCAGAACACCTAGGGATCCATGGACAATGGTGCTCGCTCCTTATGGAACATGCAGTGGTGGAAAACTTTCCCCTTCTTCCTTTTTATGTTCTTTGTTTGGTCTAATAATGAAATTGACACATGACAGATTAACAGGAGAAAAACAAATCTTGTACGTATGAGAGGCCTGTGAAGATGAGACTCCCCAGCAGTCAGGTGATTGAGGCTTACATACCATCCTGAGCTAAGGAGAAGGGGTAAGGGATCTGGGGCTAAAAGGGAGGAAGACGATTCACAGGAAGATGAGACGAGCAAATGTTTGGTCAACAAATGTTTGCTCTGCCATCCAAATGAGTCTTTCTGATATAAAAAGTTATCTCTGGTAATAGTTCTCTTCCTGGTACAGGCCCTCTATCTAAAATTCTATTATTTATTTATTTATTTTTTTGCGGTACGCGGGCCTCTCACTGTTGTGGCCTCTCCTGTTGTGGAGCACAGGCTCCGGACGTGCAGGCTCAGCGCCCATGGGTCACGGGCCCAGCCGCTCCGCGGCATGCGGGATCTTCCCGGACCGGGGCACGAACCCGTGTGCCCTGCATCGGCAGGCGGACTCTCAACTACTGTGCCACCAGGGAAGCCCCTAAAATTCTTTTAGGCGGTTAAGGGGGAGGTAAAAAGCGCTTTCTGAGTTTGCTGGGCCTGAATTGTCTTCAGCTCAAAATAATCCACGTGCCAAAGTGGCACATTCTGGAGATGGTGTATTCTGCTCCCCACCAGATGTTAACACTTCCTGAGCAATGAGCTTTCATAGGTAATTATGGTGATATTGACCTAATTCATAATACTGATTGAATATTGAAATGAGGTTTCAAGATATAAAATGGGTTCTGCTAGATCTTCGACACTGTCATCCCTAGGCTAAAGCTCACACTTTTGCCTCTTCTTGGCCCAAGTCCATTGCCATGAGTAGGATGGCATGAAGGAAGGAACATGGAATGGGGAGTTCCCAACAGGCTGCTACAGTGCAAATCAAGATTTCCAATGAAGCTTCTGGAGATTAAGCTTAGGAAGCTCAAGCTGTGTTTTGATCAGCTATAACGAGCCATGTTCAAGCTGATGGATGGGTTCATAGGACAGTCTTGCAGAGAAGACACACAGAAACTCTAAGAGACCAGATAGATGGCTGCAGAGCTTCCTGATGACTTGACGTCTGGTTCTCCTCTCTGTGAGGGTAGCTGCTTTCTTGCCCTTGGAGTCTATGAGATGCTCTGATTTCTTTCAATATACCCTCCTTTATAAAACAAAACTGAAAAACAACTCCACATCAATGCTTTCTCCTTGACCTATCACGACATCATGTTTACAATTTGATCCAGACTACCAGAGTTAAAATGCCAGCTCTGCCACTCCCTGGCTCTAAGTCCTACTTATCCTTTTAGTATCTCAGTGACCTTATTTGTGTGGAGATAGTAATAATATCTACCTCCTAGGGTTGTAGGGATTACATGAGAAAAAATTTCTAAAACATTGGAGCAATGACTGCCCCATACTAAATGTTTCTTTTTTAAGTGGTTGCTAACTTATATAAATACATACATTTGTATTTCATATGTAAATATATATACACAGTTTGTGGATACTTATAAGTCCATTGACTTATAAGTTAGAAAGTTATAAGTTAGAAAAGTTCCCTGATTTGGATTAAAATTTGTGTTTATAATCAGAATGGGTTATTTACTTGAAGATTATATTCCATGGAATATCATCTATACAAAGACTAAATTTCTTAGACCAACAACAGAAAGACTAAATAATAGAATTTAGGTTACTTCCTCTCCTCTCAGCTAAAATCAGAGGAAATAAACTTTGAGGCTTCACTCATTTTCTCACTCATTCCTTCATTCAGTACCCCAGTTGCTCTATCTTATCCTTCCCAGTGGGTTGTCTTAGCACCATGTCAGTTCATCACTGGCACCCTCACTGAATCTGATTGCTATTTCAGCTGCTCCCAAGAAAATGAAATATTCATTACAGACCAAACAGCCTTTCTGCAGACAGCAAACACGTCAAAACACAGAGAAAAAGACTCAGGGATTAAAAAAAAATAAGGCAAGAAGAACAAGACTTGCCATGCCAAATGGACAAAATCTTATTTACAAATGACCTCTAACCTCTGAGATCAGCTCAAATAAAGAAACATCTGTCATCTTTGGGAACATCCAAAACTCTTTACCCTGACAGGGGCCGCCAAAGACCAGATTCCATTTCAATCTAATTGGCTCCTTGCCCTTTTCCTGCCTTCCTCAGCCATGCACAGAGAGCTAAACCATCTCGGGACAGGCAGCCAGCCCAGAGACGTGCGACATCTTGACAGCAGAAACGGGGTAGAGGCAGGGCAACAGCTCTGCTAATTAAAGAACTGGATGCACTGATTTCAGCTTCAGAAGGAGCAGCATAGGTCGTGGTGCCTGGAATCTCGGAGCTCCTGTTGATGGCAGCACTTAGGTAGAACTTTTCTCCTCATCAAGGCATAGTACAGAGCCTTCTCTGAGGGAACTATTTAGCCTAAGCGTCATCCACCTTTTAAAAAGGCCCTCCTCAGTGCCATTTTCTAAGCTGCAAACGGACAAGTGTGAGTGTGTGAAACAGACAGATGTCAAGCAGGGATATCACGAGAAATGCAGGCTGAGTGTTATAGCCTTTCCTGCTTCTACTCGTAAGTATTTACCAAGCATATATTAAAGCCGAAACAGTGTTGTAGAAGCTGACGATATGGCATGAGCTTGGTGGATGAGATCTTTCCCCTCACGAGGCTTCTATTTCGGTGGAGGGGATAGATGACAAAGAAAAGTAAACAAGATCATAGCCGACTGTGCTTAGTTCTCTGAAGGAAGTAAGCAGGGAAAGGAGGATAATCCTGAGATTAGTAGCTAACACTTGATTTTTACATACCAGGAATAATTCTAAGCCATTTGCTTGTAACAACTCATTTACCTTTCACATTTTAATTAATTGACCCATTTGGCAGATGAGAAAAAGGAGGCAGAGAGACGTTAATCATAATTTGTTCCCAAATTACAACTCCATCCTTCCAGTTGTTGGCCAAATACTTTTGTGTCATTCTTATTTCTCTCGATCTTTCTGTCTCTCTCTATTGTACCCCATTAACCAATCATATATAATCAATCAGGAAACCTCTACCTCAATATGCAATTGACCTTTGAAACAAAGCGGGAGTTAGGGGCACTGTCCCTTCATGCAGTTGAATAACCAGCCCCTGGTGTGCGTAATTCCTCTGTGATTGTGTTTCTGTATCCATACATCCGACCAGCTGTGGATGGTGTAGCACTGTAGTATTTACTATTGAAAACAATCCACGTATAAGTGGACCCGCACAGTTCAAACCTGAGTCATTCAAGGGTCAGCTGTATTTACAGTCTGACCACTTCTCTCCGCCTCCTCTGATATACGCTGGTCTGAGCCGTCATCACCTCTTAACCGGCTTGCTGCCATCAACTCCTAACTGGTTGCACTTCTACCCTGGCTCCTTGGAGCCTGTTCTTAACAGAGTAGCTACAGTCATTCTGAAAAAACAGAAACCAAGTGATTTCACAACGCCTTTCAAAACTCTCCAATGGCTTCCCATACGCTCAGAGTAAAAAACATAACTAAATTCTTTGTTTGTATTCTTCAGTTACCTGCAGTCACCACAGACGGCCCTGTGCATTGCGGCCCCTCCTCTCACCTTGACCACCTTTCTAAGCCCCTCCCCTCCTGGCTCACTCTGCTCCAGCTATGATGGCCTCATACTTGTTTTGAGGGCACTCCTGTCATATGACCCCTTAAAGCCCAAGAATCTGTCTTGATGCTCCCCGGGATCCCTTGATCACCCGGTTTTTGCTCAAATGTCATCTTTTCACTGGGGACTTCCCTGACCAATTTAATCCTTAAAACCACAAGCCCTGTAGGCCCCAACACTCTTTATCATGTTTCCTTACATTTTTTTTCTCCAAACCATTTATCGTCATTTGATAGAACATGTTTTTACTATTTTTTGTTTGCTTATTGTTTGCTCCCCACTACCAAAATATAAACGACTGAAGGCCATGCATTTTTGTCCATTTCATTTTTTAGATTGCCTAGAAGAGTTCTTTGTGTGTAGGAGGCACTTAGTAAATATCTGTTGAGTTAATGAATTAAGGAAGAGGACCTACTCCTCTGATTTGATAATTTTTTTAAAAAATCAAGACTGAAAAATTAGTTGGACGCTAAATAAGAGAGGTCAGGCATAAAAATAGCCTGAATGTGTAGAAAGCAAAATGTTTGCTTACATGCACTGCAGTTTAGTCTTCACGGATTACCCTAGATTATTCAGTCACTCTCTGTGCTCACTAAGAACATCTGGGAACTCAGAGAAGTGACTTTCTCTCTCTAGACCTAACAGGTAAAATAAGGGCAACGCACCAGCATTTATCGTACGCAGCTCTAATTGCTGGGGCTACGTCACAGGCTCATCATGGGATTCTCAGGCAGCAAATGTGCAGGCGCCTTATCATTGATCATCCCCAATGCCACGTTCATGGGAAGAGGTACAGGGAAGAAAACAGCAAAATCTGTGACTCAGATCTTCAACAGTCAGAAAACTGAGACCCTAAAGCAGGACTTTTTCTTATTCATGATTGTAGCTCTGTAGGAGAAGGTATTTTTGGGGAAAGTGTACATGGAAGGCTGATCTCAATCATAGAATAGGAGTCTGGGGGAAGGTTTGCCTTTTCCCAAACCACAGAACAATTCCAGGCAGCATCAGGAGAGCTGCCGAGAGCCACACAAGCCTAACTCAGGATGACGCAAGTTGCGGTCTTGATGAGACCTTGCTTCATAACGTGGTCAGTGTTCCTCTTGGGTGCTTTAGACTCTCTGTCTGTACAGTGGGTGGGCTGTGCTAATGCTAGTGAGGAGGGCAGGGCTATTCTTAGGGAAGTTTCCTGGCATGTGAGCCCAACCTTCCCTGTGAGCCCAGAAGAGAAGCCCAGGCAGGACTGTTGTGTAACCAAAGGTGAAACAGGCCCAGACATCTGTAGCAGCCCAGGTATTTTTAGAAAACGTATTTTCGTCTTCAATTTACACCAGATCTGGAGTGGAGCTAAGTCATTACAACGTGTTAGGTCCTGTTTATTCCAGCCCTGGACAGCTAGCTTTGTTCAGTAGACACTGGTAGGGCCTGTCTATGGGGGCAGTGCATGCCAAGGCTGCTGCAGGAATCTGCGTCCCTTGAATTTGGCGTTTCCTTAGTCACAGCGCAGTGAAGTGACATCCTCCTATCCTGAGAGAAGATGCAAGGTTGGAAAAGAAGAGAGCATAAGTGAGGAGGGAGGGAGGGAGGCAGGGAGGGAGGGATGAAGGGAGTGGGGCTGGAGAGAGGGAAAGAGAAAGAGAGGTGAAAAAAGAATTGAAGAATAGGAAAAGGCTATTCAATTTACTGGGTATCTATCACACATCAGCATTATATTAAGAACATTAAAAACATCAACTCTAATCCATACAAACACTGCAAGGGCTAGGCATTCGTATCTCCATTTTCCAAAGGAGAAAACTGGGGCTTAGAGACGTGAGTGACTGGTGAGGTTATACAGGGATAATGATCGATCCTGCACAGCCCTGTCTGGCTCCAAGTTCATGCATTTCCCAGCATGCTGAAGTGGGGGTAATAAGGGTCAGGAAGGGTGTCTATGCTGGACTCTGCATAGTGAAGAACTTAACCTTCTGCCCCAAAGAGGTCTGCTGTTTGTCCTCGGCTTCTGGGAAATAATCTCTAAGGCCTCGGAATGTCATATGTGAGTGTTTTTGTTTGCTTGGGGATGTTGGGTCATGTCAGATAAACTAACAACATGACTTAGGGTGGATGCTTTGGGTCACGTAGTGTCAATTCAATGTCCAGAGGGGCTGAGATCAGCCATGTGGGCAGACAGCTGTATCTATAGGATGGAGCCCCAATAAAAACTCTGGAGACCAAGGCTTGGGGGAGCTTCTCTGGTTGAGAATACTCTGTGCATGCTGTCACACAGGGATGTTGGGAAAGTAACACTGTCCACAGCTCCATGAGAAGAGGACAATGCAAACTCTGCCTTTGGAACTTTCCTGGAATTGGCCCCATGATTCCTTGGCTTATTTTTATCCATATCCTTTCCCTTCTGTAAACTATGACCTTGAGTATAACAGCTTTCGGTGCATTCTGAGTCTTGCTAGTGAATGAGCAACACTGAAGGTGGTCTTGGGAAACCACAAACTTGCAGTTGGTGTGAAAGGTGAGGGTGGGCTTATGGACTGTGCTCCCTCTAACTTTGTGGGCTCACTCAGCCCTTGCGCTGGCAGCTTTCTTCTTCTGGACTGTGTTTCTCTCTCCTCTCCTTGTCTGACTAGCAAATCCTGGAATGAGCCACTGTAACACTGGGTTGGGCCAGCAAGGGACTGGCGACATGAGATCAGGGGTCAAGTCCAGGAAAGTGACAAGCAAAACCTGGGAATGGCAGGTAGGAGCTGATGAAGGGCTGGTCTGGACACAGCAGTCAGAGATGGCCCCTGATCCTAGCCTAGCTCTGCCTCTTGTTTGTTTAATGCCTCTGGGGGCTGGAGGTTAAATCTCTCTGGGCCTCAGTTTTTTCATCTGTAATATGAAGATACTGAAATAATTATTATTAGATCGCTTAAGGCTTCAGATTTTCTGGGATTCTATGGTCTGACAGCATGGAAATAGTAACGACCCCTTGGAGGCTTAGAAGAAGATGTTTTTTGTCTATTTCTAGATATTCTTGCAGGGCTGGGCAGCTGGGGTGCTTAGAACACAGTGCTAATACTTATTGTGATCACAGATTGATGTCCACAGAGGCCAGGTTACAGCACCATTCCTCCTGTCTTCCTGCCCTCCTTCCCTCCCTCCCTTCCAACAGCTCTAGTGTTCCACCCATACACTTCAGCCACTGTGCTAGCCAACAGGGACTACAAAGGCCATCATGACACAGTCCTGCCTTAAAGGGAACTTTAATAAGGTGGGATGTTGGGTCACATGAACAACTTCATAGAACATCTAAGTAAAATAACGGTTAACTAGGAGTAGAGAGACACGCAAAATTTGAAGGAGTGAACAATTGTTCAAAAGGTGACAACAGTAGTGGCTGCAATAACGGCCTAGAAGGAGGTATTATTGAACTTGAAATAACAATTTCAATGGATAGAGGTTGGTCAAAGTGTCTTTCCAAGAGATGAAAGTGGCAAGAATGAAGGCACAGAGTTTTAAGTACAGAGTGTGTCATAGGCCCACAGCCTGTGAACCTCCGTGACGAAGTGTAGCAGGGGAAGCAGCAGAGCAGGAGGGGGGGGAGGGGGGGAAGGGAGGGAGGGGGAGAGAAAGAGAGAAAAAGAGAGAGAGAGAGAGAGAGAGAGGGAGGGAGGGAGGAAGGGAGAGATGAGGTTGGAAACACAGAGATCGGAGAACGAATGGCCTTGTCTGTCAAGTCAAAGCATTTTTATCTTGGTAGCAAGGAAGAGTCTGCTGAAGAAGGAAGGATAAGACCATCCTGTGAAACTATGTTTATCCTTGTTTCTACTGTGCTTTCTTGAATCAGTGGTGATGTGATGATAGTAGTGGTGACAAAAATAATATAAAAAAAAATCACAGTGCACCCTTGTAGATATTTTACATTTTTCAAACCACCATCACTTAAACACAGTTTTTAAGAAGCACAATTTTAAGCCCTCACACTGCTAGGCCCAATGCACAGAGTTTCTATAAATCATTTCATGCTGACAAAACCCATGATGGGTATACCCGTCTGTTTTAGAGACACAGAGCATGCAGGTCCAAGAAGGTGAGCTTGCACAGGGGCCCAGAGCTGGCGAACAGCAGGGCTAGCCTTGACTTTGCCTCTCAGACTCAAGTCTGTTCTCCTGACTCTTGTGCTGCCCCACTATCTCATTTCATTCTTACCCTGCCTGGGGAAATACTACTGTTCCCATTTTATAGATTAGGAACCTGAGGCGAATAAAGATTAAGTCATAAACCCAAGACCCCACAACAAGAATGAAAATTATTTCTTTGGCTTCCTAATGCGCTCTCTTCTTGCCTGACAGGAGATGTAATGACACATGCTACATACAGTGTGCACAGCTGTTGCATATGCTTAAGTCTGAATGAGCTGCTGGGATAAATCAATATTTTTTCATTATTGAATTGGATGACTGAGCCCACATGGAATCTTTCTTCTGCCTGTGTATGTTGCCCATAGTGGCTCCTCTGAATTTGCATTCTATTCTCCCTTATGTGTTCTAGACACTTCCCAGGGTATTTCTTCAATTATCCTTCCTCTTGTGAAAACTTTATCCCTCTAACCTCCAGCACCATGTCTCTACTATATGACCTATCCCCTGGTCAATTGGTTGGACCAGTTGGTTGGACCTAAGGGCATTCTCAAAATCAGCCAGGTCAATCAAATTCAGGGAGAGGACTGGGGTTGGCTGTGTGAACACAGCCTTAAGTAGCCTGTGGGCTACTGCACCACAGCTAGCCAGGAAGGAGTTCGGGAAAAAGTCTGGAACTGCCTAAGAGGCAAGAGACCACTGTTTCGGGGTGCGCAAGCACAGGGGATTCAGAGCACCACCTAAATGAGCTACAGAGACGCGTGCGAGCCGCAGCTATCAGCATGGACCCCAGAGATGGGCATGAAATGCTAAGGCTGCTGCTGCAGGCACCAAGAAGCCTGTGTGCAAGCACAGGTCACTATCCACACCTCCCCTCCCACAGCCTGTGCACTCCGCCACTGCTAGGGTCCCGGGATCCAGGGACAACTCCCCCGGTAGAACGCACGACACGCCTCAGGATGGTGCAACGTCACACCGGCCTCTGCCGCTGCAGGCTCGCCCTGCATTCTGTACCCCTCCCTCCCCACAGCCTGAGTAAGCCCGAGCCCCCGGAATCAGCGGCTCCTTTAACCCTGTCCTGTCTGAGCGAAGGACAGATGCCCTCAGGCGACCTACACACAGAGGCAGGTCCAAATACAAAGCTGAACCCCAGGAGCTGTGCAAACAAAGAAGAGAAAGGGAAATCTCTCCCAGCAGCCGCAGGAGCAGCGGATTAAATCTCCACAATCAACATGATGTACCCTGTATCTCTGGAATACCTGAATAGACAACGAATCATCCCAAAACTGAGGCGGTGGACTTTGGGAGGAATTGTAGACTTGAGGTTTGCTTTCTGCATCTAATTTGTTTCTGGTCTTATGTTTCTCTTAGTTTAGTATTTAGAGTTTATTGTCAATGGTAGATTTGCTTGCTCTTTTCTTTTTTTTTTAATATATATATATTTTTCCTTTTTCTCTTTTTGTGAGTGTGTATGTGTATGCTTCTTTGGGTGATTTTGTCTGTAGAGCTTTGCTTTCACCATTTGTCTTAGGGTTCTGTCTGCCCATTTTTTTCATTTTTTTAGTATCGTTTTAGCAGTTGTGATCACTGGTGGATTTGTTTTTTGGTTTGGTTGCTCTCTTCTTTCCTTCTTTCTTATTTTTTTCATTACTTTAAAAATTTTTTAAATTTTTAATAATTTATTTTTTATTTTAATAGATTTATTTTCTTTTTTCTTTCTTTCTTTTTTCCTCGCTTTTCCTTTGAACCGTGTGACTGACAGGGTCTTGGTGCTCTGGCCAGGTGTCAGGCCTGTGCCTCTGAGGTGGGAGAGCCGAGTTCAGGACATTGGTCCACCAGAGACGTTCCGGCTCCACGTAATATCAAACAGCGAAAGCTCTCCCGGAGATCTCCATCTCAATGCTAAGACCCAGCTCCACTCAACGACCAGCAAGCTACAGTGCTGGACACACTATGCCAAACGACTTGCAAGAAAAGAACACAACCCCACTCATTAGTAGAGAGGCTGCCTAAAATCATAATAAGGTCACAGATACACCAAAATATGCCACTGGACGTGGTCCTGCCTACCAGAAAGGCAAGATCCAGCCTCATCCACCAGAACACAGGCAGCTCCACCAGGAAGCCTACACAACCCACTGAAACAACCTTACCCACTGGGGGCAGACACCAAAAACTATGGGAACTATGAACCTGCAGCCTGTGAAAAGGAGACACCAAACACAGTAAGTTAAGCAAAATGAGAAGACAGAGAAATACACAGCAGATGAAGGAGCAAGTAAAAACCCACCATACCAAACAAATGAAGGGGAAATAGGGCAGTTTATGTGAAAAAAAATTCAGAGTAATGAGAGTAAAGATGATCTGAAATCTTGGAAATAGAATGGAGAAAATACAAGAAATGTTTAACAAGGACCTAGAAGAACTAAAGCAAACAAACAATGATGAACAACACAATAAATGAAATTAAGAATTCTCTACAAGGAACCAATAGCAGAATAACTGAGGCAGAATAATGGATAAGTGACCTGGAAGATAAAATAGGGGAAATAACTACCACAGAATAGAATAAAGAAAAATAAAGAAAAGAAATGAGGACAGTCTCAGAGACCTCTGGGACAACAGGAAATGCACCAACATTCGAATTACAGGGGTCCCAAAAGAAGAAGAGAAAAAGAAAGGAACTGAGAAAATATTTGAAGAGATTATAGTTGAAAACTTCCCTAATATGGGAAAGGAAATAGTCAAGTGCAGGAAACACAGAGAGTCCCATACAGATAAATCCAAGGAGAAACATGCCAAGACACATATTAATCAAACTATCAAAAATTAAATACAAAGAAAAAATATTAAAAGCAGCAGGGGAAAAACAACAAATAATATACAACGGATTCCCCATAAGGTTAACAGCTGATCTTTCAGCAGAAACTCTGCAAGCCAGGTGGGAGTGGCAGGACATATTTAAAGTGATGAAAGAGAAAAACCTACAACCAAGATGACTACCCAGCAAGGATCTCATTCAGATTTGATGGAGAAATTAAACCCTTTACAGACAAGCAAAAGCTAAGAGAATTCAGAACCACTAAATCAGCTTTACAACATATGCTAAAGGAACTTCTCTAGGCAAGAAACAAAAGAGAAGGAAAAGACCTACAATAACAAACCCAAAACAATTAGGAAAATGGTAATAGGAACATACATATTGATAACTACCTTAAATGTAAATGGATTAAATGCTCCAACCAAAAGACATAGATTGACTGAATGGATCCAAAAACAAGACCCGTATATATGCTGTCTACAAGAGACCCATGTCAGACCCAGGGACACATACAGACTGAAAGTGAGAGGATGGAAAAAGGTATTCCATGCAAAGGGAAATCAGAAGAAAGCTGGAGTAGCAATTCTCATATCAGATAAAATAGACCTTAAAATAAAGACTATTACAAGAGACAAAGAGGGACACTACATAATGACCAAGGGATCAATCCAAGAAGAAGATATAACAATTGTAAATATTTATGCACCCAACACAGGAGCACCTCACTAATAGCCATAAAAGGGGAAACTGACAGTAACAAATTCATAGTAGGGAACATTAACACCTCATTTTCACCAATGGACACATCATCCAAACTGAAAAAAATAAGAAAACACAAGCTTTAAATGATACATTAAACAAGATGGACTTAATTGATATTTACAGGACATTCCATCCAAAAACGACAGAATACAGATTCTTCTCAACTGCTCACGGAACATTCTCCAGGATAGATCATATCTTGGGTCACAAATCAAGCCTTGGTAAATTTAAGAAAACTGAAACCTTATCAAGTATCTTTTCTGACCACAACACTATGAGACTAGATATCAATTACAGGAAAAAGTCTGTAAAAAATACAAATACATGGAGGATAAACAATACACTACTAAATAACGAAGAGATCACTGAAGAAATGAAAGAGGAAAACAAAAAATACTTAGAAACAAATGACAATGAAAACATGATGACCCAAAACCTATGGGATGCAGCAAAAGCAGTTCTAAAAAGGAAGTTTATAGTAATAAAATCCTACCTCAAGAAACAAGAAACATCTCAAATAAACAATGTAACCTGACATCTAAAGCAATTAGAGAATGAATTATAAAAAACCCCTAAAATTAGCAGAAGGAAGGAAATTATAAAGATCAGATCAGAAATAAACGAAAAAGAAATTAAGCAAATGATAGCAAAGATCAATAAAACTAAAAGCTGGTTCTTTGAGGAGATAAACAAAATTGATAAACCATTAGCCAGACTAATAAAGAAAAAGAGGGAGAAGACTCAAATCAGTAGCATTAAAAATGAAAAAGGAGAAGTGACAACTGATACTGCAGAAATAAAAAGGATCATGAGAGATTACTACAAGCAACTATATGCCAATAAAATGGACAACCTGGAAGAAACAGACAAATTCTTAGAAAAGTACAATCATCTGGGACTGAACCAGGAAGAAACAGAAAATATAAACAGACCAATCACAAGCACTGAAATTGAGACTGTGATTAAAATTCTCCCAGCAAACAAAAGCCCAGGACCAGATGGCTTCACAGGTGAATTCTATCAAACATTTAGAGACAAGCTAACATGTATCCTTCTCAAACTCTTCCAAAATATAGCAGAGGGAGAAAAACTCCCTAACTCATTCTACTAGGCCACTGTCAACCTAATACCAAAATCAGATAAAGACGTCACAAAGAAAGAAAACTACAGGCCAATATCACTGATGAACATAGATGCAAAAATCCTCAACAAAATACTAGCAAACAGAATCCAACAGCACATTAAACGGATCATACACCATGATCAAGTGGGATTTATCCCAGGAATGCAAGGATTCTTCAATATATGCAAAACAAACAATGTGATACACCATATTAACAAATTGAAGGAGAAAAATCATATGATCATCTAAATTGAGGCAGAAAAACCTTTCAACAAAATTCAACACCTTTTTATGATAAAAACCCTCCAGAAAGTAGGCATAGAGGGAATTTACCTTAATATAATAAAGGCCATATATGACAAACCCACAGCCAATATCATTCTCAATGGTGAAAAACTGAAACCATTTCCTCTAACATCAGGAACAAGACAAGGTTCTCCACTCTCACCTCTATTATGCAACATAGTTTTGGAAGTTTTAGCCACCTCAATCAGAGAAGAAAAAGAAAGAACAGGAATCCAAATCAGAAAATAAGAAGTAAAGTTGTCACTGTTTGCAGATGACATGATACTATACATAGAGAATCCTAAAAATGCTACCAGAAAACTACTAGAGCTAATGAATGCATTTGGTAAAGTAGCAGGATACAAACTTAATGCACAGAAATCTCTTGCATTCCTATACACTAATGATGAAAAATCTGAAAGAGAAATTAAGGAAACACTCCCAGTTACCACTGCAACAAAAAGAATAAAATACCTAGGAATAAACCTACCTAAGGAGAAAAAAGACTTGTACGCAGAAAACTATAAGACACTGATGAAAGTAATTAAAGATGATACAAACAGATGGAGAGATATACCATGTTCTTGGATTGGAAGAATCAACATTGTGAAAATGACTCTACTACCCAAAGCAATCTACAGATTCAATGCAATCCCTGTCAAACTACCAATGGCACTTTTTTTTTTACAGAACTAGAACCAAAAATTTCACAATTTGTATGGAAACACAACAGAACCCAAAGAGCCAAAGCAATCTTGAGAAAGAAAAACAGAGCTGGAGGAATCAGGCTCCCGGACTGCAGACTATACTACAAAGCTACAGTAATCAAGACAGTATGGTACTGCCACAGAAACAGAAATATAGGTCAATGGAACAGGATAGAAAGCCAAGAGATAAAACCATGCACCTCTGGTCACCTTATTTTTGATAAAGGAGGCAAGAATATACAATGGAGAAAAGACAGCCTCTTCAATAAGTGGTGCTGGGAAAACTGGACAGCTACATGTAAAAGAATGAAATTAGAACACTCCCTAACACCATACACAAAAATAAATGCAAAATGGATTAGTGACCTAAATGTAAGACTGGACACTATAAAACTCTTAGAGGAAAACATAGGCAGAATACTCTATGACATAAATGACAGCAAGATCCTTTTTGACCCACCTCCTAGAGAAATGGAAATAAAAACAAAAATAAACAAATGGAACCTAATGAAACTTCAAAGCTTTGCACACCAAAGGAAACCATATACAAACAGAAAAGACAACCCTCAGAATGGGAGAAAATATTTGCAAATGAAGCAACTGACAAAGGATTAATCTCCAAAATATACAAGCAGCTCATGCAGCTCAATATCAAAAAAACAAACAACTCCATCCAAAAATGGGCAGAAGACCTAAAGAGACATTTCTCCAAAGAAGATATACAGATTGCCAACAAACACATGAAAGAATGCTCAACATCATTAGAGAAATGCAAATCAAAACTACAGTGAGGTATCACCTCACACCAGTCAGAATGGCCATCATCAAAAAATCTACAAACAATAAATGCTGGAGAGAGTATGGAGAAAAGGGAACCCTCTTGCACTGTTGGTGGGAATGTAAATTGATACAGCCACTATGGAGAACTGTATGGATGTTCCTTAAAAAACTAAAAATAGAAGTACCATACGACCCAGCAATCCCACTATGGGGAATATACCCTGAGAAAACCATAATTCAAAAAGAGTCATGTACCACAATGTTCAGTGCAGCTCTATTGACAATAACCAGGACGTGGAAGCAACCTAAGTGTCCATCGACAGATGAACGGATAAAGAAGATGTGGCACATATATGCAATCGAATATTACTCAGCCATAAAAAGAAATGAAATTGAGTTACTTGTAGTGAGGTGGATGGACCTAGAGTCTGTCATACAGAGTATAGTACATCAGAAAGAGAAAAACAAGTACCGTATGCTAACACATATATTTGGAATCTTAAAAAAAAGAAAAAAGTGGTTCTGAACAACCTATGGGCAGGACAGGAACAAAGATGCAGACGTAGAGAATGGACTTGAGGACATGGGTAGGGGAATGGTAAGCTGGGACGAAGTGAGAGAGCGGCATGGACATACATACACTACCAAATGTAAAATAGACAGCTAGTGCGAAGCAGCTGCATAACACAGGGAGATCAGCTCAGTGCTTTGTGACCACCTAGAGGGGTGTGATCGGGAGGATGGGAAGGAGACGCAAGAGGGTTGGTATAAAGCAGAAACTAACACACCTTTGTAAAGCAATTATACTCCAATAAATATGTTAAAAAAATGTTTCTAATGTTTAAGTTCAGAGCAGCCATGTGTTCCTGACCCAGCCTTCTGTCATAATGGCCACATCCGGGTTGATCCTCTGTGGGTGAGTTTGGCTTTGCACAGGGGTTGCTTTCTGGCAAGTGAGCAGGTAGCTGCTCCTGATATCTTTGCAAGTGTTTGACTTGGGGCTTGTTACACTAAAAGTGTCTTTCATGAGCGGGATGCAATGGCTTTCTGAGCCCTGGGCACACAGCATCTGGATGGGGAATCTGGTGAAGTGATCAGGAGGGGAGACACAAGATCAAGAGGCAGATGACGATTATAGCTCATTATAGATACAGTTCCTTTTGCTACTTTTAAACAAACTCAATCATTCATTCAACACATATTTATCAAGTGCCTGATAATAAAACTTATGATTTATTAAGTACTTACTATACTCCAGGTACTGTGATAAGACTTCAGTCTGTATCAATATTATTCATCCATCCATCCAATAACAATTATTGGATGCTTGTTGTATGTCAGGCATAGTTTTAGGTGCTGGGACTATAGCAGTAAAAACAAAACAAAGCAAAACAAAATCCCTGTCCCTGTGTGTGTGTGGGTGTGTGTGTGTATTGTGTGTGTGAAACAACTATGTAATAGTTCAGACAGTGGTAAGTGCTATGAAGCAAAATAAAGCAGAGTAGGGGAACTAGGTTATGGGGGTGTGGTTGCTATTTTATGCAGCAAGATCAGGAAAGTCCTCTAGGGAAAAGTGACATTTACACAGAGACTGGAAGTAAGGGAGTAAATCCATTGGGATATCTTAGAGAGGATAATTCCAGGAAGAGAAAAACCAGTGTAATGCCCCAAAGCAGAAGCATGCTTGCATTTTTGAGCAAAAGAAGGAGATCAGTGTAGCTGGAGCAAAGAATAGAACTAGGAAGCGCAGTTTGGGGTTTACTGAAATAATATTGCCACTTGAGAGATTATCATGGTTTAGATCAGTGAGTTAGTGATGGAGATGACAGATGGTCAGATTATAGATATACTTAGAAGAGCCCAGAGGATTTCCTGATGTACTGAATGTGAGGTAAAAGAGAAAGAGAAGTCAAGGACCAGAGAGTAGTATTTGTCATAAGCAACTGAAAAGATGGAGTAATTATATATCGAGATGGGAAGACTATGGAAAGAACTGGCTTGGGAGATGAGGCCAGGAGTTCAGTTTTGGATATGTAGTTTTGAGATTATCATTAATTATCCAAGTGGAGATGACCTGTCGAGAGCTTGGTATTTGAATCTGGAATCTGGGGGAGAGATCTAAGTTGGAGATATA
Organism: Stenella coeruleoalba; assembly: GCF_951394435.1. NCBI lineage: Eukaryota > Metazoa > Chordata > Mammalia > Artiodactyla > Delphinidae > Stenella > Stenella coeruleoalba. Next base: position 136,976,978 of record NC_137148.1, read on the forward strand.
CATTTTCAAGTCATCAATGTGTAGATAGTATTTAAAGCCAGGGGATAATATGAGATCATCTAGACAGCAGGTGCAGAGAAGTGTCCTAAGAAATGAATACTGGGAAATTGAAAAAGCGTGGCTAATAAAGTAGGAGGAGAACCAAGGGAGAACAGCGTCCTGGAAGGCAGTGAAGAAAATAAAGAATAAAGAGTGATAATAGGCATTGGATTTGCCATTATGGAGCTCTTAACAAGAAATGTTCTCATTGAATGATAGATACAAGAGCCTGATTATATTGATGTAGCAGAAAATGGGTGGCAAGGGAATGAGAGAGTGAGCCCAGACAAGTGTTAGGGAGTAGGACAATGGAAAGTATGTAAATCAGGAGAAGTTTTTTTGTTTTAAGGAGGGGAGTTGTTATAGCATGTTGGCATGTTGATGGGAATGATTGAGTAGAGGTGGAAAACTGAAGACCTAGGAGAGAGGGAGTAATTGCAGAAACAATGTCCGTAAGTAGAAAAGTACACAAGTACAAGACTTCATATACAAGAGTGAAGGAAGTGCCTTAGGTCAGAGCATTGACATTTAACAAGAAGAAAAATAGAGAAAATGGGCACAGAGGTAGGTGGGGAGGTAGATTTGTTGGTGGAAATGTGTGGAAGTTTCCTTCTTATGGCTACTGAGTTCACAGTTTTCTCAGTGCAATAAGAAGCAAAAATTCATTGGCTTGAAAGTGAAGAAGCAGCAGAAGGTGTTGGGAGTTTGAGGATAAAGAAGGTATAAAACACTCATAAAGAATAGGAGAGTGTGCTAGGAAAATAATTTTATTTATCCTAAAGTAGTCTCATAAGTCAGGTATTATTAAGTAAATTTAAAATATTAGGATGCTGAAGTTATAAAGTAACTTGTCAGAAATATATAGTAAATACATAGCAGAATCTAGATTAAATCTTGGTCTGTCTGCCCTTAATTATTGTGGAGGATAAAAAATAACTATATAAGACATATTTCTTGTGGCCATGGTGTTTAAGCCAATAATGAGGGAAAAAACCACCTTTACTTCAAAAGGTTAATAATAATCTAAGACGCTATAAGTGATGTAACCACTGAAATTCTAGGAAAACCTTACTTGAAGGATTCGATGTCAACTTGGAATAGAATGGATGATGGTTTCATGGTGGGAAATGAGTTAGGATTTAGATGGTAGGATTTGGATAACAAATAAACACTAGAGAAGGCACTCAAATGAGAAGTAGATCAAAAATAAAGAAGAAGGTGTAATTGATAAAGGAGTACTTAAGGAATGGAGTTTTGATAAATCTAACCTTAGGAGAGCCTGAGACAAGTAAAAAATTTATGTGTTAACAAGGTTCTCTATCAATGGAGATAATTTTAGTACTGAAAAGATAAGATGTAGAAGTGGAGGAGGTTGTGCTGGAGAGACCTGTGCAGCTGTTGAAGAGCAGTTGATGGGGGTGCTAGTGGAAAAAAAAACAACATCTGTTTTTGTGGCATTGGTAACCAGAGGACTAAGTCTTGGGGAAATCATACTCTCTATAGAAAGAAAGAGAAATAACTCCAGAAGGCAAAGAGCCAGAGAGGGGATCCTTAACTTCTGTCTTTCCACATCTCTGACTAACCTCTGAACTATGCATACATGGAACAGATCCAAGAAGATCAACTAAAAACAAACAAAAAATATCTGAATTGAGATAGAAGCTGCTTCCCAAGGAGAAAAGTTTGTAGTCTACTTCCAACAAAGTTAAATGCCTACTAAAAGAAAAAAAGCTATATCTTGTAGAAAAATAATAGGATCCAGAGTCTCCATGCTTAACATTCAAAATGTCCAGGATATTCAATGTATATGACCCAGGAAAATGTGACCAGTTCTCAAAGGAAGAGACCATCAGCTAAGATGAATCCAAGATGACCCAGATTTTAGAATTGGCAGACATGAAATTTAACAGTTATTATATCTACCTTCAATGATATAAAAGAAAATATGCTTGCAATGGGTAAAAAGAGTAAACATCTCAGCACAGGTATGGGAACAGTAAAAATGCACAAAATTAATGTTCTATAACCAAAAATAAAATATCTGCAATAAAATATTCACTGGATGGATTTAACTGAAGAATGGAAATGACAGAGGAAAAAGTGAATCTTAAGATAGATGAATAGAAATTATCCAATGTGAAGAACAGAAAGAAGATGAGTAGAGCCTCAGAGGCTTGCTAGATAATATAAAAGAGTTTAACATATATTTTATTGAAACTCCAGGGGGACAAAAATGAGATAATAGAGTACAAAAAATATGTAAATAAGTAGTGACCTAAAGCTTCCTGAATTTGATACAAGACATAAATTTACATATTCAAGATGCTCAATAAACCACAAGAAGAATAAATATGAAAAAGGCCAGAGACACATACATGTGTCAGTGACTATGAAAAGCCAAGGAAAAGAGCAAATCTTGAAAGAAATCAGAGAAAAATGACACATTACATATAAAGGAATGATGATTTGATTAAAGGCCAGAAAAGATTAAAACATCCTCAAAGAGTTTTTAAAAAGTCAACAGAATTATATAAGCAGCAAAAATAATTCTTCACGAATAAAGCAAAACAGACACTTTCAGATAAAAGAAAACTATGAAAACTTGTTGCTACCAGATCTGCACTATAAGAAACACTAAAGGAACTTCAGGCTAAAGCAAAATGATACAAGATGGAAACTCAAATCCCCAGAAAGGACTGAAAGCATCAGAAGTGGTGAATATCTATGTAAATGTATAAAAGACTATTTTTTTGGCCTTTTTCTTCTTAATTTGTTTAAAATACATGTGCTTGTACAGAGAAAAAACAACAGCATTGCCTTCTGGGATTTTTATGTAGGTAGAAGTCATAAATATAAGAACAGCATAAAGATGTAAGTAGGAGAATAAATGAAATTACAGGATTTTACAGCTTTTACATAGTTAAATAGGAAAATAGACAATTCCACAATTATAGTTAGAGATTTAAAAACTTTCTTTCAGCAACTGGCAAAGATAGACAAAAAATTAGTAAAGACAAAGAAGATCTGAACACTATTATCACATTTATCTGACTGACATTTATAGAACTATACCTAACAACTGCTAGCATACACATTCTTTTCAAGGGTATGTGCACACCAGAATATGTTAGGTTGTAAAACAAATCTCAGTAAGTCTTAAAAGTCTGAAATCATACAGAGTATATCCTCTGACCAAAATGGAATTAAGTTAAAAATCAATATGAATAAGGTATTCATGAAAGTCTCAATTATTTGGAAATTAAATAATGTACTTCTAAATAATCTGTGGGCTAAAGAAGAAAACAAAATTATTTCAAACTAAATGATAATTAAAAAAGGAAAAAAAATTTTAAAAATCAAGGATCTAGGTTTCTACCTTAAGAAAAAGACCAAATTAAAGCCAAGGTAACAGAATGAGGAAGACAATAAAGATAAGTCTAGAAATCAATAAAATAAAAACTGGACACAGAACAAGAAAAAATGAAACCAAAAGGTCAGTTTTGAAAAGGTCAATAAAATTAATATACCCTATTTGATTGCTGAAGAAGATACAATACACAAAATATGAATATCACTAAGCACTGCACATCTTACAGACATGAAAGGATAGTAACGGAATGTCATGTACTACTTTATGATGATAAGTTTAACCACTAAAAGTGAGCCAATCCTTTGAAAGACATAAATAATTAAAATGGACACAAGAAGAAACAGGAAAAAATGAATAACCTTAGGTCAATTAAAAAGTTGAATTAAAATAAAAATCTCCTTACAAAGAAGAACCAGGCACAGATGGGTGCACTGGTGGATTCTAACATTTAAGGAAAAATAAGAACAATCTGATACAATCTTCTTTAGAAACAGAAGAAAAGGGAATTATTTTCAAAGTATTTTATAAGTCCAGTATTACTAGGTGAACACATCACAAGAAAAGGAAACTACATACCAATTTTCTTCATGAACATAAGTTAAAAATCCTTAACAAAATGTTTGTAAATAAAATCCAGTAATGTATAAAAAGGGCAGTGTATTACAACCATTTAGGATTTATTTTATGAAGCAAAGGTTGGATTTAACATTCAAAATTAGTTTGACTCCCCATATTAATGGAATAAAGGAGAAAACACATGTGATAATTTTAGTAGAAGCAGAAAAAATTATTTGATGAAATTCAACTTGCATTTATGATAAAAACTCTCAGAAAACTAGGCATAGATAGGATCTTCCTCAACCCAGTAAGGATATCTACACAAACCTTACAACTAACGTCATACTCAATGGTGAAAGACTGAATGCTTTCCCCTAAGAACAGAAACAAAGCAAGGATATCCACTCTCACAACTTTTATTCAATATTGTATTTGTAGAACTATGTAGGTCAATAAGGCAAGAAAAATAACTAAAAGTCATACAGAGGTAAAAGCAAGATATAAAAATATCTTTATTTGCATACAACATGTAGTATACATATAGAAAATCCTGAAAGGCAGTAGAATTAATAGGTGCCTTAAAAGGTTGCAGAATACAAAGTCAATATGTAACAGTCAATTGTATTTCTGTTCATTATCAATGAACAACTGAAAAATAGCATTAAAATAACAAATCTATTTATAATGTCATAAAAATACTAAGAACAAATCTAATGAAAGATGTATAAGACCTGTACACTGATAACAGCAAAACACTGCTGAGACAAATTAAAGAATATCTAAATTAATGGAGAGTTATACTGTGTTCATAGACTGGAAGACAATATTGTTAGGATGGAATTTTCCCCAAGTTGATCTATAGATTCAATGAGATCACAATCAAAATCATAACCAGATATTTTTGAAGAAACTTAATTTCTTCAAGTTAATTTTAAAAATTTATGTGGAAGTGCAAAAGTCCTGGAATAAATAAAACAATCTTGAAAAAGAATATCAAGTTTGAAGGACTTATGCTGCCTGAATTCAAGACTTACTGTAAACATAAAGTAATTAAGACAGTGAAGTATTGGCATAAATACAGACAGCTAGATAAATGGAATTGAAAAGAGAACCTAGATATAGACTCATGTGGTCAACTGATTTTGACAAAGACACCAAGGTAATTCAATGGGGAAAGGATAGTCTCTTTGACCACTGATGCTGGAATAATTGGATATCTGTGTGCAAAAAAGCAAACCTTGACTATTACTTTACACTATACATGAAAATTAATTTGAAATGAATTGTATACCAAAATGTAAGAGCTGAAACAACAGCAACAAAATTCCACAAGAGAAAGTAGGAGAAAATATTATGATCTTGAGTTAAGTAAAAATTTCTTCGGATTCCAAAAACACCAACTATAAAAGAAATTAATTCATAAATTAGATGATATCAAGGGTAACACCTTTTGTATTTTAAAAGACATAGAGAAAACCAAAAGGCAAGATATCCTCTTACAGGAAATGTTTGCAAAACATATATCTGACAAAGTGGTGTATCAAGAACAAAAAACTCAATTATAACAAGAGAAGCAACCTAATTTAGAAAGTCTACAAAATATTTGAACAGATACTTCACAAAAGAAGATAAAATGAATGGCCAATAAGCACATGTAAATGTGCTTGATACCATTAAGTATCAGAGGAATGAAGATTGAAACCACTTACACATACACATTAAGTTGGCTAAAATTAAAAAGAGTGACAATATCAAGCGTTGGGATGAATTTGGAATAAGTGGGACTCTCATACAGTGCCAATATGAGTGCAAAATAGACAGTTGGCTTGAAAGAGTTTGGCAGTTTCTTGTAAAGTTAAACAGATACTTGCCATAAAACCATACATCCCACTTCAGAAAACTAGTATTTACCCAACAGAAAAGAAAATATGTGTTCATCCAAAGACTTGTATTTACCCAACAGAAAAGAAAACATGTATTCATCCAAAGACTTGAATATGTATATTTACAGTAACATTGTTCATAATAGTCAAAAACTGGAAACAGCCACTATGGAGAACAGTATGGAGGTTCCTTAAAAAACTAAAAATAGAGCTACCATATGATCCAGCAATCCCACTCCTGGGCATATATCTGGAGAAAACCATAATTTGAAAAGATACATGTACCCCAATGTTCATAGCAGCATTATTTACAATAGCCAGGACATGGAAACAACCTAAATATCCATTGATGGAGGAATGGATAAAGAAGATGTGGTACATATATACAATAGAATATTACTCAGCCATAAAAAAGAATGAAATAATGCCTTTTACAGTGACATGGATGGACCTAGAGACTGTCATACTAAATGAATTAGTCAGAGAAAGACAAATATCATACAATATCACTTATACATGGAATATAAAAAATGGTACAAATGAAACTATTTACAAAACAGAAATAGAGTCACAGATATAGAAAAGAAACTTATATTTACCAAGGGGGGGAAGGTGAGGGAGGGATAAATTGGGAGATTGGGATTGACATATAGACACTGCTATGTATAAAATAGATAACTGAGAGAGGAACCAAGATGGCGGAGTAGAAGGATGTGCTCTCACTCCCTCTTGCGAGAACACCAGAATCACAACTAGCTGCTGGACAATCATCGACAGGAAGACACTGGAACTCACCAAAAATGATACCCACATCCAAAGACATCCATCCCACATCCATCTCCAAAGGAGAAGCCACAATGAGATGGTAGGAGGGGTGCAATCACAGTAAAATCAAATCCCATAACTGCTGGGTGGGTGACTCACAGACTGGAGAACACTTATACCACAGAAGGCCACCCAATGGAGTGAAGGTTCTGAGCCCCACGTCAGGCTTCCAAACCTGGGGGTCTGCAACAGGAGGAGGAATTCCTAGAGAATCAGACTTTGAAGCCTAGTGGGAATTGATTGCAGGACTCTGACAGGACTGGGGGAAAGAGAGACTCCACTCTTGGAGGCCACACACAAAGTAGTGTGCGCATAGGGACCTAGGGGAAGGAGCAGTGACCCCAGGGGAGACTGAACCAGACCTACCTGCTAGTGTTGGAGGGTCTCCTGCAGAGGTGGGTGGGGGCTGTGGCTCACTGTGGGGACAAGGACACTGGCAGCAGAACTTCTGAGAAGTACTCCTTGACGTGAGCCCTCCCAGAGTCTGTCATTAGTCTCACCAAAGAGCCCAGGTAGGCTCCAGTGTTGGGTTGCATCAGGCCAAACACCCAACAGGGAGGGAACCCAGCCCCACACATCAACAGTCAAGTGGATTAAAGTTTTACTGAGCTCTTCCCAACAGAGCAACAGTCCACTCTACCCACCACCAGTCCCTCCCATCAAGCCTCTTAGACAGCCTCATCCACCAGAAGGCAGACAGCAGAAGCAAGAAGAACTACAATCCTGCAACCTGTGGAACAAAAACCACATTCACAGAAAGACAGACAAGATGAAAAGGCAGAGGGCTATATATCAGATGAAGGAACAAGATAAAACCCCAGAAAAACAACTAAATGAAGCGGAGAAAGGCAACCTTCCTGAAAAAGTATTCAGAATAATGATAGTGAAGATGATCCAGGACCTCAGAAAAAGAATGGAGGCAAAGATCGAGAAGATGCAAAAAATGTTTAACAAAGACCTAGAAGAATTAAAGAACAAACAAACAGAGATGAACAATACAATAACTGAAATGAAAACTACACTAGAAGGAATCAATAGCAGATTAACTGAGGCAGAAGAACGGATAAGTGATCTGGAAGACAGAATGGTGGAATTTACTGCTGTGGAAGATAATAAGAAAAAAGAATGGAAAGAAATGAAGACAGCCTAAGAGACCTCTGGGACAACATTAAATGCAACAACATTCGCATTATAGCGGTCCCAAAAGGAGAAGAGAGGGAGAAAGGACCAGAGAAAATATCTGAAGAGATTATAGTCGAAAACTTCCCTAACATGGGAAAAGAAAGAGCCACCCAAGTCCAGGAAGTGCAGTGAGTCCCATACAGGATAAACCCAAGGAGAAACATGGCAAGACACATAGTAATCAAATTGGCAAAAATTAAAGACAAAGAAAAATTATTGAAAGCAGCAAGGGAAAAATGACAAATAACATACAAGGGAACTCCCATAAGGTTAACAGCTGATTTCTCAGCAGAAACTCTACAAACCAGAAGGGAGTGGCATGATATACTTAAAGTGATGAAAGGGAAGAACTTACAACCAAGATTAATCTACCCGGCAAGGATCTCATTCAGATTCAATGGAGAAATCAAAAGTTTTACAGACAAGCAAAAGCTAAGAGAATTCAGCACCACCAAACCAGCTCTACAAGAAATGCTAAAGGAACTTCTCTAAGTGGGAAACACAAGAGAAGAAAAGGACCTACAAAAACAAACCCCAAACAATTAAGAAAATGGTCACAGGAACATACATATCGATAATATGTTAAACATGAATGGATTAAATGCTCCAACCAAAAGACACAGGCTTGCTGAGTGGATACAAAAACAAGACCCATATATATGCTGTCTACAAGAGACCCACTTCAGACCTGGGGACACATACAGACTGAAAGTGAGGGGATGGAAAAAAATATTCCATGCAAATGGAAATCAAAACAAAGCTGGAGTAGCAATACTCGTATCAGATAAAATAGACTTTAAAATAAAGAATGTTACAAGAAACAAGGAAGGACACTACAAAATGATCAAGGGATCAATCCTAGAAGAAGACATAACAATCAGAAATATATATGCACCCAACATAGGAGCACCTCAATACATAAGGCCACTGCTAACAGCTGTAAAAGAGGAAATCGACAGTAACAAAATAATAGTGGGGGACGTTAACACCTCACTTACACCAATGGATAGATCATCCAAAATGAAAATAAATAAGGAAACACAAGCTTTAAATGACACAATAGATGAGAAAGATTTAATTGATATTTATAGGACATTCCATCCAAAACCAGCAGATTACACTTTCTTCTCAAGTGCGCATGGAACATTCTCCAGGATAGATCACACCTTGGGTCACAAATCAAGCCTCAGTATATTTAAGAAAATTGAAATCATATCAAGAACGTTTTTTGACCACAACACTATGAGATTAGAAATGAATTACAGGGAAAAAAAAGTAAAAAACACAAACACATGGAGGCTAAACAATACGTTTCTAAATAACCAAGAGATCACTGAAGAACTCAAAGAGGAAATCAAAAAATACCAAAAAAATCAAAGAGGAAATCAAAAATACCATTTTTTCATTGTCAAAAAATGACAATGAAAACATGATGAACCAAAACCTATGGGATGCAGCAAAAGCAGTTCTAAGAGGGAAGTTTATAGCTATACAAGTCTACCTCAAGAAAGAGGAAAAATCTCAAGTAAACAATCTAACCTTACACCTAAAGGAACTAGAGAAAGAAGAACAAACAAAACCCAAGGTTAGCAGAAGGAAAGAAATCATAAAGATCAGAGCAGAAATAAATGAAATAGAAACAAAAAAACAATAGCAAAGATCAATAAAACTAAAAGCTGGTTCTTAGAGAAGATAAACAAAATTGATAAACCATTAGCCAGACTCATCAAGAGGGAGAGGACTCAAATCTATAAAATTAGAAATGAAAAATGAGAAGTTACAACAGACACTGCAGAAGTACAAAGCATCCTAATAGACTACTACAAGCAACACTATGCCAATAAAATGGAGAACCTGGAAGAAATGAACAAATTCTTAGAAAGGTAGAACCTTTCAAGACTGAACCAGGAAAAAATAGAAAATATGAACAGACCAATCACAAGTAATGAAACTGAAACTGTGATTAAAAATCTTCCAACAAACAAGGGCTTCCCTGGTGGCGCAGTGGTTGAGAATCTGCCTGCCAATGCGGGGCACACGGGTTCGAGCCCTGGTCTGGGAAAATCCCACATGTCACGGAGCAACGGGGCCCATAAGCCATAACTGCTGAGCCTGCGCGTCTGGAGCCTGTGCTCCGCAACACGAGAGGCTGCGACAGTGAGAGGCCCGCACACCGCGATGAAGAGTGTCCCCCGCTTGCCGCAACGAGAGAAAGCCCTCGCACAGAAACAAAGACCCAACACAGCCAAAAAAAAAAAAAAAAAAAAAATCTTCCAACAAACGAAAGTCCAGGACCAGATGGCTTCACAGTTGAATTCTATCAAACATTTAGAGAAGAGCTAACACCCATCCTTCTCAAACTCTTCCAAAAAACTGCACAGGAAGGAACACTCCCAAACTCATTCTGTGATGCCACCATCACCCTGATACCAAAACCAGACAAAGGCACTACAAAAAAAGAAAATTACAGATCAATATCACTGATGAATATAGATGCAAAAATCCTCAATAAAATACTAGCAAACAGAATCCAACAACACATTGAAAGGATCATACACCATGATCAAGTGGGATTTATCCGAGAGATGCAAGGATTCTTCAATATACGCAAATCAATCAATGTGATACGCCGTATTAACAAACTGAAGAATAAAAACCCTATGATCATCTCAATAGATGCAGAAAAAGCTTTGACAAAATTCAACACCCATTTATGATAAAAACTCTCCAGAAAGTGGGCATAGAGGGAACCTACCTCAACATAATAAAGGCCATATATGACACACCCACAGCAAACATCATTCTCAATGGTGAAAAACTGAAAGCATTTCCTCTAAGATCAGGAATGAGACAAGGATGTCAACTCTCACCACTATTATTCAACATAGTTTTGGAAGTCCTAGCCACAGCAGTCAGAGAAGAAAAAGAAATAAAAGGAATACAAATTGGAAAAGAAGAAGTAAAACTGTCACTGTTTGCAGATGACATGATACTATACATAGAGAATCCTAAAAATGCCACCAGAAAACTCCTAGAGTTAATCAATGAATTTGGTAAAGTTGCAGGATACAAAATTAATGCACAGAAATCTCTTGCATTCCTATACACTAGTGATGAAAATCTAAAAGAGAAATTATGGAAACACTCCCATTTACCATTGCAACAAAAAAGAATAAAATACCTAGGAATAAACCTACCTAGGGGGACAAAAGACCTGTATGCCGAAAGCTATAAGACACTGATGAAAGAAATTAAAGATGATACCAACAGATGGAGAGATATACCATGTTCTTGGATTGGAAGAATCAATATTGTGAAAATGACTATACTACCCAAACCAATCTACAGATTCAATGCAATCCTTACCAAATTACCAATAGCATTTTTTACACAACTAGAACAAACCATTTTAAAATTTGTATGGAGATAAAAAGACCCCGAATAGCCAAAGCAGTCTTGAGGGAAAAAAAGGGAGCTGGAGGAATCAGAGGCCCTGACTTCAGACTATACTACAAAGCTACAGTAATCAAGACAATATGGTACTGGCACAAAAGCAGAAACATAGATCAATGGAACAAGATGGAAATCCCAGAGATAAACCCACGCACCTATGGTCAACTAATCTATGACAAAGGAGGCAAAGATATACAATGGAGAAAAGACAGCCTCTTCAATAAGTGGTGCTGGGAAAACTGGACAGCTACATGTAAAAGAATGAAATTAGAGCACTCCCTAACACCATACACAAAAATAAACTTAAAATGGATTAGAGACCTAAATGTAAGACTGGGCACTATCAAACTCTTAGAGGAAAACATAGGAAGAACACTCTTTGACATAAACCACAGCAAGATCTTTTTTGATCCACCTCCTAGAGTAATGGAAATAAAAACAAAAATAAATAAATGGGACCTAATGAAACTTCAAAGCTTTTGCACAGCAAAGGAAAGCATAAATAAGACAAAAAGACAACCCTCAGAATGGGAGAAAATATTTGCAAATGAAGCAATGGACAAAGGATTAATCTCCAAAATGTATAAACAGCTCATGCAGCTCAATATTAAGGAAACAAACAACCCAATCCAAAAATGGGCAGAAGACCTAAATAGACATTTCTCCAAAGAAGACATACAGATGGCCAAGAAGCACATGAAAAGCTGCTCAACATCACTAATCATTAGAGAAATGCAAATCAAAACTACAATGAGGTATCACCTCACACCAGTTAGAATGGGCATCATCGGAAAATCTACAAACAACAACTGCTGGAGAGGGTGTGGAAAACGGAAACCTTCTTGCACTGTTGGTGGGAATGTAAATTGATACAGCCACTATGGAGAACAGTATGGAGGTTCCTTAAAAAACTAAAAATAGAATTACCATATGATCTAGCAATCCCACTACTGGGCATATACCCAGAGAAAACCGTAATTCAAAAAGACACATGCACCCCAATGTTCATTGCAGCACTATTTACAATAGCCAGGTCATGGAAGCAACCTAAATGCCCATCGACAGCCGAATGGATAAAGAAGATGTGGTACATATATACAATGGAATATTAGCCATAAAAAGGAACGAAACTGAGTCATTTGTTGAGACGTGGATGGATCTAAAGACTGTCATGCAGCGTGAAGTAAGTCAGAATGAGAAAAAGAAACATCGTATATTAACGCATGTATGTGGAATCTAGAAAAATGGTACAGATGAACCAGTTTGCAGGGCAGAAGTTGAGACACAGATGTAGAGAACAAATGTATGGACACCAAGGGGGGAAAACCACGGTGGGGTGGGGATGGTGGTGTGCTGAATTGGGCGATTGGGATTGACATGTATACACTGATGTGTATAAAATTGATGACTAATAAGAAGCTGCAGTATAAAAAAACAAACAAAAAAACAACTAATACTAAAGTTTCTTTGGGTTATTTGTATGGAAATATGTTAATATAAATGTTTCAGCCATTAAAAAATAGATAACTAATAAGAACCTACTGTATAGCACAGGGAATTCTACTCAATACTCTGTAGTGACCTATATGGGAATGGAATCTAAAATAGAATAGATATATGTATATGTATGACTGATTCACTTTGCGGTACAGCAGAAACTGACACATTTTGTAAATCAACTATACCCCAATAAAAATTAATTAAAAAATGAAAAAGAAAACATGTTCATCCAAAGACTTGAATGTATATATTTATAGGAACATTATTTATAATAGTCAAAAAACTGGAAACCACTGAAATGTCCATCAACAGGTGAATAGATAAAAAAGTTGTCAGGGTGGAGGGAGGGATAAGTTAGGAGGTTGGGATTAACATATACACACTACTATATATAAAATAGATAAACAACAAGGACCTACTCTATAGCACAGGGAACTGTACTCTATATTTTGTATACCTATACCCACAAGGGAAGAGAATCTGCAGAAGAATATATATACACACACACATATGTACATATATATATGTATAACTGAATTGCTGTGCTATATACCTGAAAGTAACATGATATTGTGACTCAACTATAATTCAATAAAAAAAATCTAAAAAGAAAAGTTGTCATATGCTGATACTGTGGACTGTTAGCCATAAAAAGGAACTATCGATAAACAACAATGTGACTGCATCTCAAGACATGCTGAGTAAAAGAAGTCAAACACAAAAGACTGTTAGACATCATATGATTCAATTTATATGCAATTTCAAAAAAGGGAAAACTGTAGAGACAGAAAGCAGATCAGTGGTTTCCAATGACTAAGGTTAAGAGGAAAGGATTGACTGTAAAGAGGCCTGGGCACAAGGAAACTTTTGGTGGTGATAGCAATGTTCTATATCTTGATGGTGGTGATGGTTACAGAACAATATGCAATTACCAAAAAATGGGCAGAAGACCTAAACAGACATTTCTCCAAAGAAGACATACAGACGGCCAAGAGGCACATGAAAAGACGCTCAACATCACTAATTATTAGAGAAATGCAAATCAAAACTACAATGAGGTATCAACTCACACCGGTCAGAATGGCCATCACCAAAAAATCTACGAACAACAAATGCTGGAGAGGGTGTGGAGAAAAGGGAACCCTTTTGCCCTGTTGGTGGGAATGCAAATTGATACAGCCACTATAGAGAACTGTGTGGAGGTTCCTTAAAAAACTAAATATAGAACTACCATATGACCCAGCAATTCCACTACTGGACACATACCCTGAGAAAACCATAATTCAAAAAGACACATGCACCCTAATGATCATTGCAGCACTGTTTACAATAGCCAGGTCAACCTCAATGTCCATCAACAGAGGAATGGATAAAGAAGATGCGGTACATATATACAATGGAATATTACTCAGCCATAAAAAGGAACGAACTTGGGTCATTTGTTGAGACGTGGATGGATCTAAAGACTGTCGTACAGAGTGAAGTAAGTCAGAAGGAGAAAAACAAACATTGTATATTAATGCATATACGTGGAATATAGAAAAATGGAATATAGAAAAGGCTCATACAGATGAGCCTGTTTGCAGGGCAGAGGTGGAGACGCAGAGGTGGAGAACAAGCGTATGGACACCAAGGGGAGAAGTGGGGGATGGGATGAGTTGAGAGACTGGGATTGACATATATACGCTGCTATATGTAAAATAGAACCTGTTGTGTAGTGCAGGGAGCTCTACTCAGTGCTCTGTGGTGGCCTGAATGGGAGGGAAATCCAAAAAGGAGGTGATGTATGTATACATATAGCTGATATACATCACTGTACAGCAGAAACTAACACAACATTGTAAAGCAACTATACCCCAATTAAAAAAAATGCAATTATTAAAAATCAGATTGTATATCTAAAATGGATAAATTTCGTTATATTCAAATTATACCCCAATATATCTGGGAAAAAAACCTCTGATATGTAAGACAGAGATAGGAAGAGCCTTTGAAATTGTAGCAAAGATGGGTGGGCCCAGATTTCACCCCTGCCCTCATCCTGTGAGATTCACAAATAAGCAGCATATCTAATTTTAAATTGGCACACTCAACCATATGTGCCACACCTCATGTACACAGAAATGTACATTAAGTTAAATAATGCAGGTGGGTCCTCTTGCATCCCACCCACTCACTGAGCACGTGCCCTGATGAGAGAGGTGAACAGCTGCGACCCCTCCAATCCTCAAGCACCTCACCCCACTGAAAGTGATTCCAGTGTGTAAAGACCCATTTTCAACATGGTTTCCAGAGGCAACCCAGCCTTAACTGTCCAAGGTGAAAAATAAAATCATATTTATATATAGCTTTTTATGGACAATTTAAAGGATTCTCAAAAGTATTTTTTTTAATTTTATTTTTGGCTGTGTTGGGTCTTTGTTGCTGCGAGTGGGCTTTCTCTAGTTGTGGTGAGCGGGCTTCTCACTGCAGTGGCTTCTCTTGTTGCGGAGCATGGGCTCTAGGTGCGCAAGCTTCTGTAGTTGTGGCTCGCAGGCTCTAGAGCACAGGCTCAGTAGCTGTGGCTCACGGGCTTAGTTGCTCTGTGGCATGTGGGATCTTCCCGGACCAGGGCTTGAACCCATGTCCCCTGCGTTGGCAGGCAGATTCTTAACCACTGTGCCACCAGGGAAGCCCTCAAAAGTAATTTTGACCAAGTATGATTTTTGTTCAGGGCCAACTTCAATGCTAATTTCTACACCAGCTGTGATTTCCTTGAACTTCAAGAGAACCCTAAGGCTACCCAGAACAGTTTGTAAACCACTCCATGTCTGGACACCTCAAGTGAGGAACTTGTCACCTCACAAAGCATTCCTCTCCATTTTGGACCACTGAACTGTCAATTTTCCAAACGTGGGTCATCTTGCCATGATCTCCACTTACTGGCCCTGGCTCTGCTCTATGGAGCCATGTTGAAAAATCGTCTTTTCCTTGAGAGTTCCTTCAAATTCCTGATGGGTAATGGGTTCACCTCTGGTCTTTTTTTTTTTCTAATACTGAACAATCCTAGTACTAGATTGATTTTTCTCTTCCGTAATCAGTATAGCAATGGCCTGTGGCCTCAACCCAAAATAGATGCTGAATTAGGTGATGGTACCTTGGCACCGCCTGTCCTCAAGTGACTTAACAACTTCAGCAACTGCCAAGTACAGGAAGCCTGGGAATATCAAGAGTTCCTGCACTCAGTACATTTTCCCAGCTGAGCTCTGCAGAAGGAGTAGCAGTGATGAAAGTCTTTGGACCTTTGTCTGACCTCCATCCCCAGACATGTCACTGACCTGCTTTGGGAGGTCACCATCCCTGGCCAGCTCTCTGACTCGGCTCCCATCTCAACGGGACTTTATAAAGTCATGGAATGGAAACGACCTCCCCCGTCCTCACTTCCCTTGCCCCAGTCTCCATCGGGGAGCTATTCAATGTACAGTAATGACCATTAAGAAGCTGCATGTTTATTTTGCAGGCAATCTCGGCTGCCTCCATTGCTGGACTGAGCCCTCTACCAGGCTTGCACAAGCAGCTCTGCTGGGAGCAGTCACGCTTATGAACTGTTCATGGGGTAAGCCCATCGCCGGCTGTCAGCAGCTGAACGCTCCTTACCCTGAAGAGAGAGAAAAGGAAGGAAAGACAAACAGCTCTGAAGAAACGCTTCTGTAAATTTAGCAATCAGAAGGGCTACACAGAATCATCGAATGCCTCTCATTTTGTGAATGCCATTAGTCAATATTTCTAGCCTCCGTACAAGGTCCAGTACTCTGTAGGACCTCTCCCACTCGGTGAGTGAGAAAGAAACTAGATTGAGGTCACAGACTTGGGTTCTAACCCTGACTCAGCCTTGAGTTAGCTTCAGCAATGGTTTCTGGCAGTCTCTCCTTGTCTAGGAATGTGCTAGAAGAGCCCATGTGTAGTGAGCCTGTCAAATGCCACTACCAGGATCAAAGGCCACCGTAACAACAGCAGCATGCAAAGAATGAGAACATTACTAGTGGTTAAATCTGTTCTGCACTTTACATTTTTCGAGGTTCCTTTCTTCCCTAGAGCTCAGTTGAGACTTTCACCATTTTTCAAAGCAATTAGAGGCAAATAATAGTAACTCCATTTTAGCCTGATAGGAAACTATGCTGCAGAGGTTGAGATAGTCACTCAAGATAACATTTAGGGACAGATCTGGGGACTTAGGTCTCCTAATTGCTAATCCTGGGCTCTTTTCATATACTCTCTGCATAGACCCCAATTATTGTCATCTAAATAGCCATTATTTTCAGAACTATTTATTGAATACCTATTAGATGCCAGGGTTTGAGCTAAGTATGTCACACTGTTTACAAACTGAATCATTAGAACAACCCTATGCAGAAGAAATACAGATATGAAAACTGAAGCTCAAACAGATCAAATAACTTGCCAGAGTTATTCTCCAATCCATTACAGACTAATAAGTAATCTCGAGCAACTGGCAACCTCTCTGACTCTGTGTCTAATGGGTTTAATGATATCTCCTCCTGGTCTCCCAAGGCTTAGGTAGCATGGGGACCATCTGTGCTAATGGACAGGAGAATGTCTTGAAACATGTGAAGTGACAATCCTTTTCTCACAGCTAGTAAACAGCCAAGCTGGGATTCAAACCCAGGCGTGTACATTTCCAGACTGAGGGTGTAAGCATGATGCTATATGTCATACTAAGTATACATAGAAAAACCCATTACCCAGACCACTCACTGCTGGTCACCTACACAGAAAAAAGGACTCCATGGTAAACACTTCAATCTGTGTTGATTAAGAAAAAAGGTCAGGGACTTCCCTGGTGGCACAGAGGTTAAGAATCCATCTGTCAATGCAGGGGACACGGGTTTGAGCCCTGGTCTGGGAAAATCCCACATGCTGCAGAGCAACTAAGCCCGTGCGCCACAACTACTGAGCCTGTGCTCTAGAGCCCGCAAGCCACAACTACTGAAGCCCGCATGCCTAGAGCCCGTGCTCCGCAACAAGAGAAGCCACCACAATGAGAAGCCCGCGCACCACAATGAAGAGTAGCCGCCGCTTGCTGCAACTAGAGAAAGCCCGCACACAGCAACGAAGACCCAACACAGCCAAAAATAAATTAATTAATTAAAAAAAAAAAGAAAAAAGTCAGTAAGTCTTTTGAACCCTTAAATCCCAAAGGGCTGTTCCCTTCATTCTGGACACAGGCAGCAAGGAGTTAACGCTGGGTGATGAGAAAGGGGCTGTAATTACTCTGGCTGCACCAGAGTTTCACCTCTTTCTTGCAAGTCTTTGCTTTTCACCTGCTGAGCAAGTAAGTATCACCAAGGAGACAAGATCTTTTCTTTCCTGTCATTCTGAACTCAAGTGTAGCCACTTCAAATAATGGCAGGAGCTACTTTTGGAAAAGGAAAGGTGGAGGGAGTGAGGGGGAGGTCCTACGTAGGTGGCTATGAAAAGAAAGAGGGAAGAGTGATTTGGAGGACTTCCGGGGGGCGGGGGTTGTCTTTTGGGACTTCCTGGTTTCGGGTTCTGGCTGAGTTCACTGTGGATATCCTATGGCCTTCTTGGCTGGTGGTCTCAGAGTGATAGAAAGGTATGGTGGGATAAGTTTTAATTGCTTTTAAAAAATGTTTATTTCTTCAAAAGTTCCTGAAGCAATCCCCTGGCTGCCCGAAGTCATTACTTCCAGATACTTCTAGTGGAAATTGGAGGATAGGGAATGAAGTGATCATTAAAAATAATTATAATCGTGATGATGATAGTGGGAAGAGCGTGTACTGAATGCTTGCTATATGCACAGCATTTTGCTGAATACTTCACATACATATTTTATTAAATTCTCACAGCCACCATGTGGAGCCGGCACTACTACTGTCTCCATTTTGTGGATAATAAAACTGCAGCTACGAGTCTCAGGAAATTACCCAACATCCTGAAACTAGTGGGTGGATGGATGGGCAGGTATTCAAACCTGGGCTGTGGTCTGATTACGGGGTTTGAATTCTTAACACCCACACTTACACACAGGATGTGACTTAAGCCCTTAAATAAATAAGTAGTAATTACTAGAGAAAATTGTTTAGAAAAAGACAATGGAAAAAAACAAAGTAAGAAATAAATAATGCCCCTTGATATGAGAAAGGCTGCCTGGGTGGGTTACACTGACTCAGCCAAGATACTTGACATTTATTTTCATTTGTTTTCTAGTTTCGCCTTTGTGGGAAGAGGAGATATGTTGAGAGAAGGGAGTTGGAAGCGACAGGAGGTGGTGAGAGAGGCTGATCTCTGTAGGATTATTAACCTATACGCTTTTAGGAACTAACTTGAGGTCCAGTAGCCAGGAGCAACTGGAGTGAAGGCAAACCACTATGATGTTGGCCTCGACCTATGAACCAGGACCTCCAGACAAAGTTTAGCAGTAGGAAAAATATATTGAGCTAAACTTTCCTTTCTTTCTTTTTTTGGCCGTGCCCCATGGCTTGGGAGATCTTAGTTCCCTGACCACGGATCGAACTCGCGTCCTCGGCAATGAAAGCATGGAGTCTTAACCACTGGACCACCAGGAAAGTCCCTGGGCTGAAGTTTTCATTTAAAACTTATCTCAGATATCATAGGGATCATAGGATGATAACTAAATGGCATCTCTGAAATCACCCTCAGTGTTCTCACTGGGATTTATTTTGTCCTCTGGGGGATATTTAGCAACACGCAGAGGTATTTTTGATTGTCACAAACTGGGGGAGTGAAGGATCATGCTAATGGCCTGGAATGCTTAGAGGCCAGAACTACTTCTAATCATCCTCCAGTGCCCAGGACAGCTCCCACAGCAAAGAATCATCCAGCCCCAGATATCAATAATGCCAAGGTTGAGAAATCTGTTCTGGTTCAACTCTCTAGAAGCTTAATGGTTAAGATCCATGTTCTATTTAAAAGTTACATTTTATTAGTAAAGTGTAAAGAGAATAAAGCTCTGGAGACGTTTAACCTATCACTAATTGTACCATCAGCCCTGGCTTAATCATGCAAATTAAACAGCTTCTGTGTTGTCCCAGGCAAACCAGAGAGCAGACCAGTATGTTTCTTCCTGGCTAGTGGCTTTCTTTTCTGCCTGGGTTCCCAGAGCCTGAGGTTGCCTGAAGAGGCCTCGTGGGCAGCTGGGCCCCTTTCTTCCTGGGATCACTGCAGATCCTCTTTTACGTATATAAATCCAGTGGATTAGGGTCTGTTTCTAACCACTCTGGACAGACTTTCACCCAATTTGGAGAGTAACATTGGGGATATCCTGACTTCTAATTTATTTTTTGAGGGAGACACGACTATCTCTTTGAAAGACCCACTGAAACACCTCAAAGACAGATTAGCTAAGACTGAGGTACAATGACAGGCCTAGTCACTGTCAGTTAGAAGAGAAGTCTGTGTGGATAGTAAAATCAAACTGGGGTTTCAATATGACTGGGAATCATAAGTGGCAAAGGTATGGCTCTGTATCACTGTGGCTCTCATCTGCAATAAGCTGCTCCTTCCTTTTACCCTGGCCGTCTGGAGGGGACTGGGGTGGAGAGCAGAGCAGTAGAGCGGAAAGGCTGTGGGCCTTGGAGGCAGCCTCCGGCTAAGCTCTGTGACCTTGAGCAAATTACTTAACATCTCTGAGCCTCAGTCTCCTCCTAGAGTTGTTGTAAGGCTTCCATGAGTTACCGTGGGTCAGGTCTTAGAATAAATTGTGCCTGGCATGCAGGAAGTTCTCAGAAAGGATTAGCCGCTGCGTTCTTTTTTTTTTTTTTTTTGCGGTACGCGGGCCTCTCACTGTCGCGGCCTCTCCCGTTGTGGAGCACAGGCTCTGGACGCGCAGGCTCAGCGGCCATGGCCCATGGGCCCAGCCGCTCCGCGGCATGTGGGACCCTCCCGGACCGGGGCACTAACCCGTGTCCCCTGCATCGGCAGGCGGACTCTCAACCACTGCGCCACCAGGGAAGCCCAGCTGCTGCGTTCTTACCTTCATCATCGTTATTATGCCGGAGCAGTACATAATGGACACCAGCTGATGCTATTCTATATGCTGGCATTCTATGCAAGGTTTCATTCTTTTTTAAAAAAAGGTTTTCTGCTAAAAATAAATCTAGGGACTTCCCTGGCGGTCCAGTGGTTAAGACTTCGCCTTCCAATGCATGGGGTGCGGGTTCCACCCCTGGTCAGGGAGCTAAGATCCCACATGCCTTGTGGCCAAAAAACCAAAATATAAAATAGAAGTGATATTGTAACAAATTCAATAAGGACTTAAAAAATCAATCAATCTGAAAAACCACTGGGCAGCTTCATTTTCACATCAAAAGCTTTTAAGACTCCTCTTATTTTGAGGCATGAATCAAAAGTGTCACATGACTGAGGAAAAAAAACCTAAGGATGCAATGTTAGGCCAAATGATGCGTAGCTGAGGAGAGGGCCTTCCTACCTCTTCTTTGCCCTTCACATTTAAACAAGTCTATGCAACTCTTCACTCACTTACTTTCATTCTTATTTGCTGTCCATCACTGGAGTTTCTTAAAGATATTAGCCAACGCAAATAGATCGCCATCCTGTGTCTCACCTAGATCTGGTAGCTTGGTTGGTGGAGGGTCTTAGAAGAGTAATGGAAACACATATTAAAGATTGTTTACATTTACGGTGATTACATTTCGTGACTCTGAACTGAGTGGGTTCAAATCCTGAGCTTTGCCAGTTATAAACTCTGTGACCTTGGCAAGTTATTGAGCATCTCAACCATGGTCTGGAGAGAGTATGTGACTTACCCAAGGTCACACAGAGAATGGCAAAGCTAGAACTGGAATCCAAGGCTCTTTTTTTTTTTAAATTTAATTTATTTATTTTTGGCTGCTTTGGTTCTTTGTTGTTGTGCAGGGCTTTCTCTAGTTGGGGCCAGCGGGGGCTACTCTTCGTTGTGGTGCGCAGGCTTCTCATCGCGGTGGCTTCTCTTGCTGCGGAGCATGCGCTCTAGGCGTGCGGGCTTTAGTAGCCGTGGCACACGAGCTCAGTAGTTGTGGCTCGTGGGCTCTAGAGCGCAGGCTCAGCAGTTGTGGCGCACGGGCTTAGTTGCTCCGCGGCATGTGGGATCTTCCCAGACCAGGGCTCGAACCCGTGTCCCCTGAATTAGCAGGCAGATTCTTAACCACTGCACCACCAGGGAAGCCCATGGAATCCAAGGCTCTTGACCAAAGATCACAAAGTGGCTGCCCATGGGCTGGGTTCAGTTTGCAGATGGTCTTAGTTTAGACTGCACAAGGTTTTGAAAAATATTTGATTTAGCTGCCACAAAGAACTGGGAGATTTCTCCCGAAACTCTGGAGTTCCTGCTTCTGTTCCGTCAATGAAATAGAAGTCATTATAACATCTACCTCTCAGGGTTGGCGTGAGAACGGCAAATAATCCACGGCATCTCTTAGCACAGTGCCTCGTGCATAGAATTTGCACAGTGAGCTATTATCAGCAGCAGCGTTAAAGCTGGGATTGGAAGATTTCTGTCTCCACTCTGTGATGCTCTCTCCTAGCAACTCAGTTATATCTGCCTCACATCTCTGCATTTGGAACCCATGCATTTAAAACCACTAAAACAGCCGCTAAGTCTGACTCACAGAGGAGCCCTGAAAGGGGTTAGCATGAGGGCAGGAGTTACTCAGCGGGAGGCCGGGGCAGGCACTTTCTAGTGGCTTTAAATTGATCCACTTATATAATCTTCAGAACAACTGCAGGAGGTCACTCAAGTTTCCCAATGTGTAAGTCTTGTTTCTTAAACTACTCTGTAAGTACCTCCAGCATACGCCTGGCATCCCATACCTTGAAATATTCACCATCACTCACCACCATACTCTGTGGGATGATCGAGGCTGCCTCCTGCCCCACTAGGAAACTGTGGTCTAGAGACGCGAGAGGAATCACTGAAGGTCACACGGTAAGTTGCAAGCCTGGGACTTGAACCGAAGGCTCTTTACCAGTGGGGGCAGGTTGGCTACTCACGACTGTTCTTAGTTTGCAGAAGGGCTTAGTTTGGGCTGCACCGCATTTTGAAAAAAAAAAAATTATTTGCCAAAGTTTAAAATACAATTGTGAAATTTTGCATATAAATCTGGATTCTTGCCTCCTTGGAGGGTCTGGCCTCCTTGAGCCAGTCCTACAGGGCAACATTGGCTGGAGCCGAGCAGCCTTTGCCCTTATCTGGGGAAAGAATTCTAGTTCATCCTCATCCCAAGGTCTTGGGGTAAGGAACAACCACCATTTTCCTATTCTGCAGCCTGTTGTGTTACTTAACAAATTTCATTATGTTACTTAACTATTATGTTACATTGGAATTTGTGACTCTGAAATCTCTACTAGTGCCTTTCCAGCCTTTCCCAGGGCCTTCTACAGTACTGGACTAAATTTATCAGACAGCAGCCCTCTGAACAGCCTCTAATGGGTTAAATTGTATCCCCCGGCAAAGATATGTTAAAGTTCTAACCCCCAGGGCCAGTGCATGGGACCTTACTTGGAAATACAGTCTTCTTTGCAGATGTCATCAAGTTACGATGAGGTCATGCTTAATTAGGGTGGACACTACTTCAGTATGATGTGTCGTTACACAAAGAGGAGCAGAGACACAGATACAGACCCAGAGGGAAGATGGCCATGTGAAGCCAGAGGCAGCTGATACGAGCCAAGGAACATCTAGGGCTACCAGTAGGGTGGAAGGGGCAAGGAAAGACCTTGCCCCAGAAGCTTTGCAGGGAGCATGGCTCTGCAGACACCTTGATTTTAGAGTTCTAGCCTCCAGAACTGTGAGAGAGTAAACTTCTGCTGCTTTAAGTCCCCCAGGTTGTGGCACTTTGTTACAGCAGCCCTAGGAAACTAATACACAGCACTGTCACGCATCCCTTTCATTTCCGGTTCTTATAGCCCGCTTTTACCTTTGTCCTCCTTCATTTCTGCTTCCCTGTCTCTCTCATCCATCCTCCAGTACATCTCTATCCTCTTTCTCCCTGTCTGCCTCAGGTCCACTATGGACTTTGAACCTGACTGATGTCTCCCAGGATGAAAAGGACCCTGGACCCACTTCCGAGTTTGGCAAATAGGGAGGTAACACAGGGGAGCGATTATTTGCACGTGTTGATATGGTTACCGCTGGGTGGCACAGTTGCCAGGCTGCCAGAAACAGCTGCCGGAAACCTGAAATCTCAGTGCCGATCACTGCAGTACCACCTTTGGGAGCTGCGAGAACAACAAGCTTGCCCAGGACTTTGTGTGAATTGGCCCAGACACCTCTTCTCCCTCCACAGCATCTCAAAATCGACTCCAGTAGCTTCTTAGCATTCAATGCAGCCCTCGCTGGTGAAGCTTAGACAGGCCGTTCGGTCCCTGCAAAGCAGGGCACTGACAGCTTTTTCCCTTTTCCCTTCCTCATTACTTAATCTGTCCACTTCCTGATACTAATGGATTTTTAAATGAGCCTAGGACAATTGATAGCATTTCCCAATTAAAACCAAATATCCCTCATCCACCCTTTATGCAGCCACTGGGTACGAAGGAGTGCCAGGGAGCAGGGGCCCAGCCAGACATATCTTTCTAGCTGTTCTGCTCTGACCCTCTCCACCTGCAGAGATGCTAAAGCCCCTCTCGTGGGAGCTGGTTATTGCAAAGTTGCTCTGAGATGCAGGAGTGACTTCTAGATGCCAGCGGGAGGAGTGCCGGCTGAGATTTCTGAGCAGATACAGTGATAGCGATAGAGTCAGAGACAGGATTTTTCCCAATCCTCTCTGTTGTCAACTGGTTTCATAACCACTGAATCCAGATGCTGCCGCCCTCTGAATGGGGAGAAATCCTTGTACAGCCATAGTAATTGACAGAAAGTTTGAGAGACAGTGGGCTGAGGGTCTGCAGAAGTAGATCCTCTTATTTTTTATTATTATAAGTGATTATAAATAAAAGAATGGAGCTACTGCTTATTGAGTGCCTGCTGGGTGCTAGACCCTGTGATTGGCACCTTACATGAATTATCTCTAATCCTCATAAGACCATTTGAGAAGGATAATCTCTCTTTGTTACAGATGAGGAAATAGACACTCACAGAAGTTAAATGACTTAACCAAGGCTGCACATCTAGTAAATGTCAGCACGGAATCTAGGTAGTCTGAATCCAAAGCCATGTTCTTTCTGTTACTCTAGGAGAGACTTACTGCCACTGGCTGCAGGAAGCGTAAATTTAGTAACCGTATTTGGGGACTGTGCTCAGGGCAACCTTAGAGGGTTGATATACGGTGAAGGTGCAGTGGAGAGTTTATTTACTTACTGTCTTATCGCGGGAGAAGAAGTGCCTGAGAGTGACAGCCCCACTACCTACATAGAATTCTATCCTCAGACCTCAGGCCCCTCCTTCAGAAGTTTCAAGGTTACCCTGAGGGGACGCCTCCCAGAGAGTCCTAGACATGCATGGCAGCAGGAAGGAAGGGGCGGGAGGTTCGCTTTTCCTATTTCTACAATCCAGCTGCCCTCCCCATGCTCCGAGAGTCAACCCCCAACTCCTGTTTCAGTTCCACACCTCTTTCCCATGCCTTGTTTCAGCTATTCCTCACTGCCACCAGGTGGGATGGGGCCCTCTCTTGTCACTATTATCCCTGCAACGCAGAGAAGGAAACTCTCTGAGAATGAAGAAGCTTGCTCAGGATAAACACCTCGGCTAGCTGCGGCACTAGGTCTCAAATCCACATCCTCTGACTTCGTGTACACTCCTGGCAGTTAAAATGGCAGAAGCCAAGATCTTGCATGGCTGTGTGTAGAAACGAGTTCTGCCTTTGCAGCAAGACCGTGGACCCCTGGAAGAAGAATGAGTTCAGCGTTGGGTTTGCTGGAAGAGAGAATAGAGCGCAAGTGAGCACACGTGAGGGTCACAGATGGAATCCTCTAGCCAGCCAACTGGCCAACTACCACCAGAGACAACTCAACTAGGCCACATTCTATCTCATTTCAACATGTCCCACCTTTGGCATTCTCTAAACCTGACTGAGGTTGTTGAGCTCCACAAAAGCTAAGTTCCTGGATATCAGTGCAAAGAGCAATAGGGGAATTAAACGTTC
Organism: Stenella coeruleoalba; assembly: GCF_951394435.1. Taxonomy (NCBI): domain Eukaryota; kingdom Metazoa; phylum Chordata; class Mammalia; order Artiodactyla; family Delphinidae; genus Stenella; species Stenella coeruleoalba. Next base: position 137,002,906 of record NC_137148.1, read on the forward strand.
TTCTTTCTCCAAGGCTACAGATGATCTCCAATCTTTCATGTGCAGGTAGCAGTAATGGAGATTGCAGAAGGAATGTAGCTTGTAATTAAAGACGGAGAGTAAGAAGATGTTCTGAATTGTTCTGCTGTGGTTGCGCTTATGCACCTGACGGTGGAGTCTACACAAGATCTCATTCTAGAATCCCTCGTCATGTTCTAAGCTAAATGTGTAATCTTCTCATAGTGTTCCAGACCTATTTCAAACTCTGGGCAAACCCACATACCAGTCTCACACAAAAGCTTAACGAGTGCCCTTCTAAAAACTTAACATGACTTAACCAACTTGGCTACTTTGTAACCAACCAAAATGGTGCCAAACTTGTGGCTCCATCACTAACCATCATTTAGCAAATGGCTATGCCATTCACTCAGTTGTCCAACAACCCGGCTTCATTTTTCAATTCTCTTTCATGTTCAATAACTTCTGTTGGTTCTAATTTATAGAATTTCTAGAATCCATCCACACCTCTCCACTGCCACTTGTCTTATCTAACCATCACCCACACTCTTGTCTTTAGAGTGTCTCCCTCGTTCCCTCCACCACTACTGTTTGGCTCTAGAACCATCCTGTACTCTGCTGCCGGCACAACTTTATGTTACAAACCTGCTTAAAACACTTACTAGACTTACTAGAGAATGGACTTGAGGCTATGGGGAGGGGGAAGGGTAAACGGTGACAAAGCGATAAAGAGGCATGGACATATATACACTACTAAACGTAAGGTAGATAGCTAGTGGGAAGCAGCCGCATAGCACAGGGAGATCAGCTCGGTGCTTTGTGACCGCCTGGAGGGGTGGGATAGGGAGGGTGGGAGGGAGGGAGACGCAAGCGGGAAGAGATATGGGAACATATGTATATATATAACTGATTCATTTTGTTGTGAAGCTGAAACTAACATACCATTGTAAAGCAATTATACTCCAATAAAGATGTTTAAAAAAAAAAAAAAAACACTATCATAGGGACTTCCCTGGTAGCACAGTGGTTAAGACTCTGCGCTCCCAATGCAGGGCGCCCCGGTTTGATCCCTGGTCCGGGAACTAGATCCCACATGTGTGCTGTAACTAAGAGTTCATATGCCACAACTAAGGAGCCTGCCTGCCACAACTAAGGAGCCCAGGTGCCACAACTAAGAAGCTGGCAGCCGCAACTAAGGAGCCTGCCTGCCACAACTAAGACCTGATGCAACCAAATAAATAAATAACCAAAAACTACAATGAAAAATCCACTATCATTAATCCTCATCATCTTCCAGATAAATACAGATGAGGAAATAGACACTCTCAGAAGTTTAATGACTGAACCAAGACTGCATACCTATTAAGTGTCAGTGTTGAATCGAGGTAGTCTGAATCCAATCCATGTTCTTTCCGTTACTCTAGGAGTAATTTATTGCACTGGCTGGAGGGAGCACAAGTTAAGTTAACCATATTTGGGGACTGTGGTTATTTATTCATTATCTTATGTGAGTGGGAGAAGAAATGCCGGGAGTGGTAGCTCCATTCCACACAGGGAATTCTACCCCCTTCCCTCCTCCTGCCCCCTAAAAAAACACCAGTGTCAGTGCCACCTACTCCCATTGCCCCCGTACTTATGCCCTGGAATAATCTGCCCCTTATATTTTAATTGCTTGTTTAGCTGTCTTTCTCTTTCAGACAGAGAGTTCTGGGAGGTTGCAGACTGTTCATTATTAAGCACCACACCAGGCATGTGGTGGGCACTCAATAAATACTTATTACTTTCTTTTCCTTCCCTCTCAGTTTCATTGGTACTGAACACATCAGTAAACAGCTAGCTCCTCTCAAACACGTCCCCGGCGTCCTCTAGGCTTTGCATTCCCCCTTTATCTCCCTCTCAGGTTCTCCTGTCCTTTCTTCTCAGAAGAAGCTGTTTCAGGCTCATGCCATGAAATGTCGCTTCAAAATATTTAACAAAAAAACAGAGAGAAGCTTGGTGTTATTTTCTTTTTTCCCTCAAGTCTTCCATAGTGACAGGATGAACTGAGCAGTAGTGGAGCTGTGTTGCCATGGTAACCGATAACGGTCTAGTCCTTTCACTTTCTTTGTAGGCGAAAAATATATCTCTTTTTCTATAACTAGCAAAAGATGAGGATTTTTCTTATCGTCTACTAGATACCTAATAGCCCAAAGGACTCATTCTCAATTACCCAGTGCTTGCACTCATTCTGGAAACTCTTTGCTGCTGATCAAAAAGATCCATCAGAACCGACACTGTCACTGGTACCATCCTCTTGGTTGTCACTCTGGAGCCCTACAGAGGCTCGGCAGGAGGAATCCTGAATTGTCTGATACAAGGGGTCTGGAGAAAGAAGTGTTTGTGAACATGTGTGCACACATGCCTGTGTGTCTGTTTGTGGTAGGAAAGGTGTGTTTCAAATTTCTGTCATGTTTGAACTAGGTCATTCCATCTAATAATTCAGGGACCCTCTGTACACAAAGTCTTTGCTGTAAAGATCAGAAGAAGATTCTTGGAGGCCCAGGATCAGTGTGCATCCTCTAATTGGCTACATGTGTAGGAGTGAAAGACGGCTGCTCAGAGACAGCTTAAACTCTAAGTAGGGCAGCCACGTATCCAATCTTAAATTAAAAAAGAAGATCTTCACATAATAAGTCATTTGTGCATGTAAGAGAAAGAGAAAGATAAACTAGAGCCAATTCCAGTTCCAGGGGGACAGGTCCCCCTCGTTTTTTCTTCCAGAAAAAAGAAAAAATACGATTCCTTCCTTTAGATTTCCCTGGGTCGTTTCTCATTGGGCTGCCAATGCTATGATGTGGGCATGGTGGATTCCCCCGATGTCCAGAGAGGCTAAATGACCTGCCAAAGGTAACAGAGCAAGTTCATGACAGGCTTCATGAAAATTCAAGTTTTCAAACTTGAAATCCTAAACTATCCTACCCACCATGAAAGGACTCCCTCTCAAGAGACAGCTGGGCCTTCTGATATTAGCCACCTCCTTTGCATCCTACCTCCAATGGCCATAATATAAATATTCATGGAAAAAGCCTCTGAGGTTAGACATTTAAGTGCAAGAAAGTTGGTAAGTCTTCTAGAAGATTCTCTGTATGGACTCCATACTCATACTGTGAGTCGAGTTTGCTGCTGCTGCTCTAATCCCATTTACTTTCCACAGCAAGCCAGTTTGGTCAGTACTAATGTGATCCTTGTTTTAAAAATGAAGAAAGAAACTCAGAAAGGTTAAGCTCCTTGCCCAAGTTCAAGGAGTTAATAACTTGTAGAATCAAATATGAAGAAAAGAGAAAGGGGAAGAAGGAAGGGAAGGAAAGGAAGAAAGGAAAACTCTTCCAGGTAAATGTGTACCTGTGAAGTTCTGGGCCCTGTGCTATGCACTTTCACATACAGCATCTGATTTAATCCCAGAGCATTTAATCTCAGAATCTGAGTTAATCTCAGAGCATCCCTGTGAGGTGGGTATTTATCCTATGCCAGAGGAAACTGAGGTTCAAAGAGGTTAGACTGCATTCTGGATATCACGCAGCGAGTAAATAGCAAGGCAGGAATATCAGCCTAGTCTGAACTGCTCAGGCAAAGCCTGTGCTCTTAACTTTTGCAAGATGCTGCCTCCAATATCTGGCATTACTGACATAAATTCTGAAAAGCTACAGGGGAACAAACACTGTGAAACAACTTTAGGACTGAAAGAAAGCTAGGAGATGCCCTTAGCTCCCTATATATGGACACAGGGGGTAAGAACACAGGAATTCTCAGAGTTCAACACGTGTTTTAATATGTTCAGTGTAATGGACTGAGAGTTGTGTTGGTGAAAGGGCATGGCTACCCACCACTAATCAGCTGTGTGATATTGGGCAAATTGTCCACCCTCTGGGCTTCTGTTTCTATAAGTGAAATCTGGTGGTTGGGCTAGATCAGTACTGATCAGCAGAGAGACTTCCAATCACATGCCAATGCTGATTAATTAATATGTAGTGGTCGCCTGGACTGCTGTGTTGTGAAGGATTCTGAGGCTGCACCTATGCCATGATCATCAGGGATCTTTACCTTGGGCATTAGAGGTGGGAGTGGGGGCATACATGTCATAGTTTTGCCATTGCAACACTGATGAGTAATATACATTTGTCGTTTTATCATCTTTGTTTATTCACTCAGTCTCTTGTAAAGCAATTTCTATTTTTGAGCTGTAGTTGCCTCAGCAAGAAATTCTCCTACTCTGTGTGTATCTCTGTGGTCAAGCTTCAAGACCCCTCCCCCCAATAAAAAGATCCATTAGTGAGGAATTTGCTGAAAAAACCCATCTTCATCCTTTCCAGCTCCATGATGATTTCATGGACTTCAATCATTCCAAAGTTTTGCTTGTATCTTTCCAGAAGAAAGAACCTTGAAAACTTCAGTCTATCTCTTTCTTCTTAATCATTACAATGATGAGAAGAATGATGGCAGGACAGGAGGAAGCGCTTTTTGATTTGTTGAAAAATGTAAGCTTTATCACTTTGGAAAGGAGGCACCTTAAAGGCAACATGACTGAAATGGATAGAAGCACAACCAGGAAAATCAGAGGAATGGTGGGCTTTTCATGAAATACACAAATACAGTGATGAAGAAGTTTTTTTGGAAAACTTAATGGAGAAGTGTACTTTAGGACAGAAGATTCGAAAGTGTGATCTGAAAAACATACGGGATTTCTTGGAAGTACTGCAGGGGCAGGTGTAGGGGACAGGAGTGTGTGTGGGGTTTGGTTGGGTGGCCACTGGTTTCTTTTTTCAACCTACACTCCTCAGCTCCCCTCATGTTTTATGCTTTATGAATTATGTTTCCATGCAAGACTTAGTTGTGAGTAAACATTGTAAGTTTGAAAACCATGCATTTAGATAAATAAAAGAAAGTACCATTTCACATAACGGCCAAATAAATAACTGAATCCATTATATGAAGGAGTGCGTTAAAGGATTAAGACAAAATCACTGATTCAAAAAGTTTGGACCATTTTCTGAAGGATAAGGCCAAAAAGTGCTGCTGGAGGAGGCTGTGCCCTGTCTAACACCACAGTGAGGAAACATCTTGCCCTTTTCTGAGAAACATACGTTAGCTGGAACTCAGTATAAGTCTAAATTCCCAGTCTTGAAATTGCTCTTGTGGAGGTGGCACCCTGCTTTTGCTGAATACCCTTTCTAGAAGAACCCTTGTTGTTGACACAGAAAATAGCACACTTGCTCCTGAGCTGGTAGGAAGACTGAAGAAGTAGCAAGGACTCAGAATGAATTAACTCTGATTTACAAAGCAGCATCACTGACACACGTGATAATTAAAATCTCACATTAGCCATTATTTTATTTGCTTTGCTACGCAACACATGCGCACACACAGAAAAAAGTGTCATTCTTACTGTGATCTGAAGAATGTCTGGGTTTTCTTGGGAGCACTTCAGGGATGGCTGTAGGATAGAGAAGTTGTTTTGAAAACCGAAAGAGACAGAGGATTTTAAATGAATGAAGTCTACCATTGATCCAACACCTATTATGCGGCACAGATCATCACAAATAACTGAATAATGCTGACGGCGGCTAATATTTATTGAGTCCTCGTCTTGTGTCCGTACTGGTGTAAACGTTTTATATATACGTATTAACGAATTTAACCCACATACCAGCCTTAGGAGGTAGGTGCTCTTATGATCTTTATTTTTACAGATGAAGAAACTGAGGCACAGAGTACTACAAAGGAAGTGGCAAGGTCAGGATTGAAATGTAGACTGCCTGGCTTCAGATCCCGTGATCTGAATGACTATACTATGGTTTCTTAATTTATAAAGTTCCTTAAAGAAAATATCTTACTAAACCCTTACAAAACAATCATCTCACTTTACAGAAGAGAAACCTGAAGTTCAAAAAAGATAAGAAACTTGCCATACGTCATACAACTAGGAAATTATACAAAGGGGCTTTGAGTTCAGATCTGAATCCAAAGTTTATGGTAATTTCTATGGTAGCCTCTCACATGTAGTATCTGTTACAGCCATTTTCTGTTAAATATATACAGACATAGAGAAAACCGATGGTATGATGACAAAACTCTGTCAAACAGCATTATCATCTTCCCGAACACCATCCACATAAATTTCTAACTCTCGATTGCTTGTTAAACTTAGACCTGAGAAGAAGGTTGCTGGGAAATAGATGTTAGGATGAATCACGGTTTTTGTGTGGCTCAGGATTTTATTGTTTCTTGGTTAGGAAAGAGGCGATGAAAAGTCAAAATAGATAAGCTTTCAAAGACATGTAATCAGGGCTACAAATAAAGATGTGAAATGAAACTCCAGGATGTGTTGTAAGTTCCTGTGGAAGTGAAAGATGTGTTCAGACACTATGTTTTAGCAGATTGGGTCCTAGGTGACCTCCAGGCTATACCTTGACTTTAAAGTTATTGGTGTAACTCAATCCGTACTTATTGATGAAGATTACCCAAGATGAGGCCACTATTGTCACTGATGTGAAAATTCTAAGTAAGTGTTGATTTTCAGTTTTTTGTGGATGGGCTGACCGCTGAATGACTGTACCAGCAGAGCCTTCCTAGAGATGACAGAGGCCAGGAGGCCACACTCAGCTGTCACTAAAGGAAGCAGGCAGTCCTGTGGCCACTGCAGTTAGCACTACAGAGTTAGAAGCAGATGCTCCCCACTGGGTGGCAGCCCCTCACATGGGAAAAGGGAGCTCAAGGACACAGAACTGAAACATCTTATTCACTTAATTTTTCTAAAGTTTTACTGGGATTTAATGTATAATAAACTATGTATATGTAAATTACACAATTTAATGAGTTTGACATACTATACATTCATGAGAGCATCACTGCAGCCAAGATGACGAATATATCCATCATCCCCAAAGCTTCCTTTTGCCCCTTTATAAGTCCCCACCCCTTTCCCATCCCTGTCCTCTAGGAAACCACTGATTTGCTTTCTGTCTTAGAGATGATTTAGTTTTTAGAATTTTATATAAGTGGAACCACACAGTATAGATGTTCTTTTGTTTTCTGATGGTGGGGGATGTGTGTCTGGCTCCTTTTACTCAGTGTAATTATTCTGATAATCATCTATCTAGTGTGTTTCAGTAATTTGTTCCTTTTTGCTGCATGGATATACCACAATTTCTTTATTTACTTAGTGATGGACGTTTGGGTGGTTTCCAGTTTGGGGCCATTATAAATAAAGTTGCTCTGAATTTCTCTACATGTGTGGATACATGTTTCTCTTTTCTCTTGGGTAAATACTGTACTTACGAGGGAGTAGCTCGGTCAAATCATGGGTGTAAGTTTAATTTTTTTTTTTTTTGAGAAACTGTTGGAGTTTTTACTAGGAGATTTTTCCATTTTGCCTTCCCAACAGCAGTGTATGAGTGTTCTAGTTGCTCCACATTCTTGACAATACTTCTATGATTAGTCTTAAAAAATTTTTTCCAATAAACTGTGCAATCTGTATTTTTTCTAACATCTTTATTGGAGTATAACTGCTTTACAGTGGTATGTTAGTTTCTGCTTTATACCAAAGTGAATCAGCTACACATATACATATATCCCCATATGTCCTCCCTCTTGAGTCTCCCTCCCACCCTCCCTATCCCACCTCTCTAGGTGGTCACAAAGCACCGAGCTGATCTCCCTGTGCTATGCGGCTGCTTCCCACTAGCTATCTATTTTACATTTGGTAGTGTATATATGTCCATGCCACTCTCTCACTTCACCACAGCTTACCCTTCCCCCTCCCTGTGTCCTCAAGTCCATTCTCTATGTCTGTGCCTTTATTCCTGTCCTGCCCCAGGTTCATCAAACCAATTTTTTTTTTAGATTCCAATGTATCTGTTAGCATATGGTATTCGTTTTTCCCTTTCTGACGTACTATACTCTGTATGACAGACTCTAGGTCCATCCACCTCACTACAAATAGTTCAATTTAATTTCTTCTTATAGCTGAGTAATATTCCATTGTATATATATGTGCCTCATCTTCCTTATCCATTCATCTGTCAATGGACACTTAGGTTGCTTCCATGTCCTGGTTACTGTAAATAGAGCTGCAATGAACATTGTGGTAAATGACTCTTTTTGAATTATGGTTTTCTCAGGGTATATGCCCAGTAGTGGGATTGCTGAGTCATATGTTAGTTTTTTAGCTTTTTAAAGAACCTCCTTACTGTTCTCCATAGTGGCTATATCAATTTACATTCCCACTAACAGTGCAAGAGGGTTTCCTTTCTCCATACCCTCTCCAGCATTTATTGTTTCTAGATTTTTTTGATGATGGCCATTCTGATGGGTGTGAGGTGGTACCTCACTGTAGTTTTGATCTGCATTTCTCTAACGATTAGTTGTGTAGAGCATCCTTTCATGTGTTTGTTGACAATCTGTATGTCTTCTTTGGAGAAATGTCTATTTAGGTCTTCTGCCCATTTTTGGATTGGGTTGTTTGTTTCTTTAATATTGAGCTGAATGAACTGATTGTAAATTTTGGAGATTAATCCTTTGTCAGTTGCTTCATTTGCAAATATTTTCTCCCATTCTGAAGGTTGTCTTTTCATCTTGTTTATGGTTTCCTTTGCTGTGCAAAAGCTTTGAAGTTTCATTAGGTCCCATTTGTTTATTTTTATTTCCATTTCTCTAGGAGGTGGGTCAAAAAGGATCTTGCTGTGATTTATGTCATAGAGTGTTCTGCCTATGTTTTCCTCTAAGAGTTTCATAGTGTCTGGCCTTACATTTAGGTCTTTAATCCATTTTGAGTTTATTTTTGTGTATGGTGTTAGGGAGTGTTCTAATTTCATTCTTTTACATGTAGCTGTCCAGTTCTCCCAGCACCACTTACTGAAGAGGATGTCTTTTCTCCATTGTATATTCTTGCCTCTTTTATCAAAAATAAGGTGACCATAGGTGCATGGGTTTATCTCTTGGCTTTGTGTTCTCTTCCATTGATCTGTATTTCTGTTTTTGTGCTAGTACCATACTATCTTGATTACTGTGGCTTTGTAGTATAGTCTGTAGTCCAGAAGCCTGATTCCTCCAGGTCCGTTTTTCTTTCTCAAGATTGCTTTGGCTATTCAGGGTCTTCTGTGTTTCCATACAAATTGTGAAATTTTTTGTTCTAGTTCTGTGAAAAATGCCATTGGCAGCTTGAAAGTGATGGCATTGAATCTGAAGATTGCTTTGGGAAGCATAGTCATTTTCACAATGTTGATTTTCCAATCCAAGAACATGGTATATCTCTCCATCTGTTTGTGTCATCTTTAATTTCTTTCATCAGTGTTGTACAGTTTTCTGCATACAGGTCTTTTGTGTCCTTAGGTAGATTTATCCCTAGGTATTTTATTCTTTTTGTTGCAATGGCAAATGGGAGTGTTTCCTTAATTTCTTTTTCATATTTTTCATCATTGTTGTATAGGAATGTAAGAGATTTCTGTGCATTAATTTTGTATCCTGCTACTTTACCAAATTCATTGACTAGCTCTAGTAGTTTTCTGGCAGCATTTTTAGGATTCTCTATGTATAGTATCATGTCATCTGCAAACAGTGACAGCTTTATTCTTCTTTTCTCATTTTGATTCCATCTATTTCATTTTCCTTCTCTGAGTGCTGTGGCTAAAACTTCCAAATGTATGCTGAACAGTGGTGAGAGTGGACAACCTTGTCTTGTTCCTGATCTTAGTGGAAATGTTTTCAGTTATTCAACATTGAGGACGATATTGGCTGTGGGTTTGTCATATAAGGTCTTCACTATATTCAGGTAAGTTCTCTTTATGCCTCTTTACTGGAGTGTTTTTTTTTTTTAATCATAAATGGGTGTTGAATTTTTTCAAAAGCTTTTCATGCATCTATTGAGACGATCATATGGTTTTTATCCTTCAGTTTGCTAATATGGTGTATCACATTGCTTGATTTGTGTATACTGAAGAATGCTTGCATTCCTGGGATAAACCCCACTTGATCACGGCGTATGATCCTTTTAATGTGCTGTTGGATTCTGTTTGCTGGAATTTTGTTGAGGATTTTTGCATCTATGTTCATCAGAGATATTGGCCTGTAGTTTTATTTCTTTGCGACATCTTTGTCTGGTTTGGTATCAGGGTGATTGACGGTGGCCTTGTAGACGAGTTTGGGAGTGTTCCTCCCTCTGCTATATTTTGGAAGAGTTTGAGAAGGATACATGTTAGCTCTTCTCTAAATGTTTGATAGAATTTGCCTGTGAAGCCATCTGGTCCTGGGCTTTTGTTTGTTGGAAGATTTTTAATCACAGTCTCAATTTCAGTGCTTGTGATTGGTCTGTTTATATTTTCTATTTCTTCCTGGTTCAGTCTCAGTCTTGTGCTTTTCTAAGAATTTGTCCATTTCTTCCAGGTTGTCCATTTTATTGGCATATAGTTGCTTGTAGTAATCTCTCATGATCCTTTGGATTTCTGCAGTGTCACTTGTTACTCCTCCTTTTCCATTTCTAATTCTGTAAATTTGAGTCCGTTTTTTTCTTGATGAGTCTGGCTAATGGTTCATCAACTTTGTTTATCTCTTCAAAGAACAAGCTTTTAGTTTTATTGATCTCTGCTATCATTTCTTTCATTTCTTTTTCATTTATTTCAGGTCTGATTTTTATGATTTCTTTCCTTGTGCTAACTTTGGGGTTTTTTGTTCTTCTTTCTCTAATTGCTTTAGCTGTAAGGTTAGGTTGTTTGAGATTTCTTGTTTTTTGAGGTAGGATTGTATTGCTATAAAACTTCCCTCTTAGAACTGCTTTTGCTGAATCCCATAGGTTTTTGGTTGTCATGTTTTTATCATCATTTGTTTCTAGGTATTTTATGATTTCCTCTTTGATTTCATCAGTGATCTCTAGGTTATTTAGTAGTGTATTGTTTAGCCTCCATGTGTTTGTATTTTTTACAGATTTTTCCTGTAACTGATATCTTGTTTTACAGCATTGTGGTCGGAAAAGATACTTGATACGATTTCAATTTTCTTAAATTTACCAAGGCTTGATATGTGACCCAAGATATGATCTATCCTGGAGAATGTTTCATGAGCACTTGAGAAGAAAGTGTATTCTGTTGTTTTTGGATGGAATTTCCTAATAATATCAATTAAGTCCATCTTGTTTAATGTATCATTTAAAGTTTGTGTTTCCTTATTTATTTTCATTTTGGATGATCTGTCCACTGGTGAAAGTGAGGTGTTAAAGTCCCCTACTATGATTGTGTTACTGTTGATTTCCCCTTTTATGGCTGCTAGCATTTGTCTTAGGTACTGAGGTGCTCCTATGTTGGGTGCATAAATATTTACAATTATTATATCTTCTTCTTGGATTGATCCCTTGATCATTATGTAGTGTCCTTCTTTGTGTCTTATAATAGTCTTTAATTTAAAGTCTATTCTGTCTGATATGAGAATTGCTACTCTAGCTTTCTTTTGATTTCCATTTGCATGGAATATCTTTTTCCATCCCCTCATTTTCATTTTGTATGTGTCCCTGGGTCTGAAGTCGATCTCTTGTAGATAGCATATATACAGGTCTTGTTTCTGGATCCATTCAGTCACTCTATGTCTTTTGGTTGAAGCATTTAATCCATTTACATTTAAGTTAATTATCGATATGTATGTTCCTATTACCATTTTCTTAATTGTTTTGGGTTTGTTATTGTAGGTCTTTTCCTTCTCTTGTGTTTCCTGCCTAGAGAAGTTCCTTTAGCATTTGTTGTAAAGCTCGTTTGGTGGTGCTGACTTCTCTTAGCTTTTGCTTGCCTGTAAAGGTTTTAATATCTCCGTTGAATCTGAATGAGATCCTTGCTGGGTAGAGTCATCTTGGTTGCTGGGTTTTCCCTTTCACCACTTTAAATATATCCTGCCACTCCCTTCTGGTTTGCATAGTTTTTGTTGAAAGATCAGCTGTTAATCTTATGGGGATGCCCTTGTATGTTCTTTGTTGCTTTTCCCATGGTGCTTTTAATATTTTTTCTTTGTATTTAATTTTTGATAGTTTGATTAATATGTGTTTTGGCATGTTTCTCCTTAGATTTATCCTGTATGAGACTCTCTGTGCTTCCTGGACTTGAATGACTATTCCCCTTCCCATATTAGGGTAGTTTTCAGCTATAATCTCTTCAAATATTTTCTCAGTCCCTTTCTTTTTCTCTTCTTCTTCTGGGACCCGTGTCATTCGAATGTTGCTGCATTTATTGTTGTCCCAGAGGTCTCTGAAACTGTCCTCAATTCTTTTCATTGTTTTTTCTTTATTCTGCTCTGTTGTAGTTATTTCCACTCTTTTATCTTCCAGGTCACTTATCTGTTCTTCTGCCTCAGTTATTCTGCTGTTGATTCTTTCTAGAGAATTCTTAATTTCATTTATTGTGTTGTTCATCATTGTTTGTTTGCTCTTTAGTTCTTCTAGGTTCTTGTTAAATGTTTCTTTTATTTTCTCCATTCTATTTCCATCTTTAGTATCATTTTGGATCATCTTTAGTATCATTACTCTGAATTCTTTTTCAGGTATACTGCCTATTTCCTCTTCATTTGTTTGGTCTGGTGGGTTTTTACCTTGCTCCTTCATCTGCTGTGTATTTCTCTGTCCTATTTGCCCATCTTATTGTGTTTGGGGTCTCCATTTTGCAGGCTGCAGGTTCATAGTTCCCGTTGTTTTTTGTGTCTTCCCCCAGCGGTTAAGGTTGGTTCAGTGGGTTGTGTAGGCTTCCTGGTGGAGGGGACTGGTGCCTCTATTCTGGTGGATGAGGCTGGATCTTGTCTTTCTGGTAGGCAGGACCACATCAGGTGGTGTGTTTTGGGTGTATCTGTGACCTTATTATGATTTCAGGCAGCCTCTCTGCTAATGGGTGGGTTTGTGTTCCTGTCTTACTAGTTGTTTGGCATAGGGTGTCTAGCACTGGAGCTTGTGGGTCGTTGAGTGGAGCTGGGTCTTAACGTTGAGATGGAGATCTCTATGAGAGCTTTCGCTGTTTGATATTACATGGAGCCAGGAGGTCTCTGGTGGACCAATGTCCTGAACTCAACTCTTCCACCTCAAAGGCTCAGGCCTGACACCCTGCTAGAGCACCAAGACACAGTCAGCCACACAGCTCAGAAGAAAAGGGAGAAAAAAAGAAAGAAAGAAAAAAAATAAAATAAAGTTATTAAAATGAAAATTAAAAAATTAAAAATAAGAAAATTAAAAATAAGAAAAAAAGAAAGAAAGAAGGAAGAGAGCAACCAAACCAAAAAAGAAATCCACCAATGATACCAAGTGCTAAAAACCTTACTAAAAATCCAAAAAACAGACAGACAGAACCCTAGGACAAATGATAAAAGCAAATGTATACAGACAAAATCACAGAAAGAAGCACACACATACACACTCACAAAAAGAGAAAAAGGAAAAAGAATGTATCTATAAATAAAAAAAAGGAAGAGAGCAAACAAATCAATGAACAAATCTACCAATGATAATAAACTCTAAATACTAAACTAAGATAAACATAAAACCAGAAACAAATTAGACGCAGAAAGCAAACCCCAAGTCTACAGTTGCTCCCAAAGTCCCCCGCCTCAATTTTGGGATGATTCGTTGTATATCCAGGTATTCCACAGGTGCAGGGTACATCAAATTGATTGTGGAGATTTAATCCACTGCTCCTGAGGCTGCTGGGAGAGATTTCCCTTTCTCTTCTCTGTTTGCACAGCTCCTGGGGTTCACCTTTGGATTTGGCCCCGCCTCTGTGTGTAGGTCACTTGAGGGCATCTGTTCTTCGCTCAGACAGCATGGGGTTAAAGGAGCAGCTGATTAGGGGGCTCGGGCTCACTCAGGCCAGGGGGAGGGAGGGGTATGGAGTGCGGGGCGAGCCTGTGGTGACAGAGGCCAGCGTGATGTTTCACTAGCCTTACGCACGCCTGGTTTTCTCCCCAGGAAGCTGTCCCTGGATCATGGGACACTGGCAGTGGCAGGCTGCACAGGCTCCTGGGAGGGGAGGTGTGGACAGTGACCTGTGCTTGCACACAGGATTCTTGGTGGTTGCAGCAGCAGCCTTAGTGTTTCATGCCCGTCTCTGGTGTCCGCTCTGATAGCAGTGGCTCATGCCCATCTCTGGAGCTTGTTTAGGTGGTGCTCTGAATCCCCTCTCCTCATGCACCCTGAAACAATGGTCTCTTGCCTCTTAGGCAGTTCCAGACATTTTCCCGGACTGCCTTCCAGCTAGCTGTGGCGCACTAGTCCCCTTCAGGCTCTGTTGACACAGCCAACTCCAGTCCTCTCCCTGGGATCCGACCTCCGAAGCCCAAGCTTCAGCTCCCAACACCCACCTGTCCCAGCGGGTGAGCAGACAAGCCTCTCAGGCTGGTGAGTGATGGTCGGCACCAATCCTCTGTGCAGGAATCTCTCTGCTTTGCCTTCCGTACCTGTTGCTGCGCTCTCCTCCGTGGCACCGAAGCTTCTCCCCCACGCTCCCAGTCTCTGCCAGTCAGGGGGCTTCCTAGTGTGTGGAAACCTTTCCTCCTTCACAACTCCCTCCCAGAGGTGCAGGTCTCATCCCTATCCTTTTGTCTCTTTTTTTTTCTTTTGCCCTACCCAGGTACATGGGGGAGTTTCTTGCCTTTTGGGAGGTCTGAGGTCTTCTGCCAGTGTTCAGTAGGTGTGCTGTAGGAGTTGTTCCACATGTAGATGTATTTCTAATGTATTTGTGGGGAGGAAGGTAATCTCCACGTCTTACTCCTCTGCCATCTTGAAGGTCTCTCCAGTCTTTTAAATTTTTAACCATTCTAGTGTGTTGTTGGTATCTCATTGTGGTTTAATTTGCAATTCCTTAATGACTAAAGATTGCACAGCTTTTCATGTGTCTTTTACCATCTGTAAACTTTTTTTTTGGTAAAATATCAGTTTTCCTTTTTAAAAAATGGATTGTTGTCTCATTTTTAGGTGATAGGAGTTTTGTACACATTTTAGTTATAAGGTCTGTGTTGGATATACATCATGCAAATATCTTCTCCCAGTCTATAGCTTGCTTTTTAATTTTTGTAACAATGTCTTTTGAAGTGCAAAGTTTTAGATTTTATGAAATCTGAATTATTGGTTTTCTTCTTTTACAGTTCAGGCTTTTGTGTCATATTTAAGAAATCTTTCAAGCCCAAGGTCACAAAGATGTTTCTCTTATTTTTTTTCTAGAAGTTTTGTAATTTTAGATCTTATATTTAGGTTTATAATCAATTATGAGTTTTTGTTTAGGATGGAAGACTGAAAGATCATTTATTTTTGCATACGATGGTCCAATTTTTTCTAGCACCATTTGGTGCAAAGATTATCTTTTTCCCATTGAACTGCCTTGGTGCTTTTGTCAAAATCAATTGACTATGTATGTAAGTCCATTTCTAGACTCTCTATTCTGTTTTATTGATCTATATGTACAGACTCAAATTTGACATAAAAGTAGTCATGCTTTCCTAGAGGGCCTTGATTGTTAGAATCTTTTTATTTGCTTTAAAAGTAGACATGACCAAATCAAATGACAACAAAGGGGATGATTTATACGTTGGTAGGGAGCATACTGGGCTGATGTTCACTGGAGTATAAACTTTGTGAGAATAGAGACAATGTATTATTCACACTTATTCTCAATGAACGAATTGAAAGATTAGGCACGATATCATTGGAAGATGGTTGAAATAGCAACCAGGTAATCTGGGTCTAGTTCTGGCTTTGTCATTCACTAGTATTTGATCCTGGGTAGCTAATTTAATCTTCTAAGCCTCCATTTTTGGAAAAGGGGATTGTTAAAAACAGGTAAGTAACAGAACACTGGAGAATCACTGTAGCAAGGATGGGGGTGTATATAAGGTGGGGGGGCTAGACCTGACATTATTGCTCTCTCTACAATCTAATGGCTAACGTGGAAAGTAGTTCAATTCACTTTGTGTGACAACAGAACAGGATTTCTCAGTCTTAGCACTACTGACATTTTAGGCCAGACAATTCTTTGCTGTGGGAGACTATCCCGTATACAATAGAATGTTTAGCAACAACACTGGCACTCTACACAGAGGGCCTGTAGCACTCCCCTCCCAAGTGTGGCAGCCAAAAATGTGCCCAGACATCATCAACTGTCTATGAGGGCAAAATCAGCATGGTAGGGAACCACTGCTATAGAAGGTACAAATGGTATTCAGTATAGTAGGCTGTAGGAAGACAACATTTTCAATAGCAAGGGGACTTAATCATGGTCAGAATTACCCATGGGAAACTCAAGCTGTCTGTGGTGGAGGTGGTGGTGAATGTGAGTTTTCTAAAATATGTCAACAGGAGGTGGCTACACATCACAGTGGGTGCTTAGATAAGCAGCAGATGCCCAAACTAGGTAAAGCCTTTCTAAACCTCCATTTTCTCCTCTGTAACACAGGTAAAATTATGTCACCACCGCAGGGTTTTATAATGATTAAATGAGATGTCAACCATAAAGTCCTGGGAACAGCACCCAGCACAGAGTATATGCTTAATACGTGGTGGATATTGTTGTTGTTACTACTGTAGAAGCAGAAACTCCTGCACTCCAGAAATACGTTCCTACAGCAGAAAGCTTTGGCCCCTGTCCATTCTCTTCCCAGTACTTCTGTGAGGGAAGAGAAGATGATTACCTGACTGATCAAAGCACTGACAAGGAGATAACTAGCAGTCAAGGTCTTGTACCCTGACAAGCTTTAGCCTCATTCTTGAACTTCTGTCTCCCGGTTTCTGCATGGTAAGCAGATACAGGCAGGCCTGGTCCCTGTCTGCCAGCCTCTCTTTTTCTGACTCAGTGTCCCCAGATAGGTGAATGGACTCGGGCCTCTCTTGGGGCCTGATCATCTCTCTTTTCCGACCAACATATTTTGGAATACTGGGTCAAGATTTAGATAGGAAGGGGAGAGAAAGACAGACACAGAGACAGAGAGAGACAGAGACAGGCTAGGTAAGAAAAATAATAGAGTTCTCGGTAAGCCCTGTGATTCAACCTGCCCTCTTTATTTACCAGAGCTTTGCAACGTTCCCAACGCTATCAATGATGTAGTCCTTTGCATACCTTTTATTGTTAGCTATTGTACATGATTTTCTTGAGAAACTTATAAAGTGGTAAGATAATTAGTAGAGCTGGATTTGGGTCTGTTAGAGTCCCAGACTGCAGAATAACCATCAAATCAGCAACCCAGTCTATAATAACTTAAACTATAATTTTTAGATTTCCTTCCACCAATAAAAATTTTTTGTTTCAAGAATCTGGAAAAGAAGGTTAGATTTGCCTTTCAGAGTCCTTTTAAGCTCTAATTATTTTCTCTGAGTTTGTTTTACCTGACATGCATAAAATTCTAGGCATGCACTGTTAAATATTTTGCACCCTTCAAGATAAGGAAAGCTCTGCCTGGTACTGGTCTGGCGGATCAATCTATATTATAATTTTTTTCAAAGCCTCTTATGGGATGACAATTCACTTTTTAATAACACCTTAGTCTTTAAATTGTATCATGAAGGAAACACAGGTGAGCATGATAGCTTATTCAAAGACTCTAAACATGATAATAAGAGGATAATTTTGTCACCCATGAATGATGTGTCTGTAATCATCTTTGGTGTAATATACAACAAGAAAATAAAACAGAACTAGATTTTTTTTTAAGATCGTGGCTTCTCCTTGTGTTTTACTGAACTCAGTAAGGCATGGGTGAACATCTGAGTTCTTTCTACACTTAGACTTTCCAAACATCATAGTGTATGTTTTATAGACACCTATGGCAATAAGCTGTGTAGTAACAGTCAATATGTCTGCACACAAAGGAGTATTCAGCTGTCTGCTCTTTCCTGCACACTCTCCTCCCATCTCTATTCACGGTCTGCATGCGAACATTTCCTTCTTCACCCACCATCCTCTCCAAAGGCAGATTCTTTTCCCTTTAGAAGCAACTTCCTCCAGAGTGGAAATCCACATGTTATACCTATTTCCTTAATTCTATTTCCTGTGTGAATACAGTTACTCACCCCCCCATGCTTGCTCTGGCCCTGTCCCAGAATTTGCTTGTTTGTAGGAATTCTGGCATTCTTGGGCATCCACTGACTTTACTACCATAGCCATGACTTCAGAGACTGCATCCAGGCCACACTCGGATGTGCTCAGACTCAGTCTGCAGCTGTTTCATGAACGTTCTCAGAGTTGCATCCTTAGATAACAGAAGACAGTGCCAGCAGTTTGAGGATATGATTCCCAAATTCTAAACATCAAGGCAGAGGTCAACTTCCATTTTTATCCTAGGCAAATCAGGCAATCCCAGCACCTGCTACCCTCAGCACATAAGTCAACACCTCCACTTACATACTGCTAACAGGCACTTTGCAAACACTTAGAACAGCAGTGTTGGTATTTCAGTGAAAGGAGGTGTGACCAGGTTTTAAACTGTGTGCTTGCAGCTTCAAATAATCAATAACTGAGCAGGTTAGGATCCTTCATTCCCAAGGAATCCTTGCTGCCTACATAAACCCAAAGACACAATGAGCCTGGATAAAAGGTACTGTGATTGCCTCTTATGTCCTGGTCAGCAAAATGAGGATTTTCCGATTTCCCGGTTAGGGTTCCTATGCTTTTGGATTATATGACATAACATTTCCAAAGAAATTTTGGGAGCTGATCTATGATTGTCAAGATTTTACTTTCCAAATTAAGTCAAACTGAAACCAAAAGCTAAGCTACTTTTACTCTCATCATGCTTTTACTCTGTAAAGAATATTAGGTAGGACATACTCTTAGAATAAACGCAAATCCTTTAGTTAACTAAATTTAACTTAATAAAAAACGTATTACATGTTTTTAATAGTTCTCATTTTGCTGAAGACTGATTTGAGGGCAACACTGGTGCTGTTTCATACACACAAACACATTCACTTAGAGCAAGGTAAAAGACAGTTTGAATTTGACACCTGCTCCCCGCAGACTCTGGGGGGGTTTCCAAGCTAACCTGGGAAGTACCAGGCCCCCAGGATCCTCTGGGTTAATATTCTCACCATCGAATAATCTTCCCTAAAGTATGGGGGCAAGCCGAGGAAGCACTGCTTTGAGCAATGTGCGAAGACCAACTTTCTCTGACTGAACACTCCTGTGGCAGGCACTGGGCTGAGTGCTTACTTTAATCCCTAAATAAGAAAAAATAGAGGTATTTTTATCCTTTTTCTTCCTACAAATGAAGAAACTGTGCTTCTGAGAGATAAAGGAACTTGTCTGAATTCACAGTGCCACTGAATAGTAATTCTGAGATTTGAACCTGCGTCTGTCTTCCAAATCCTTAATTTGGAATTAAATATCTGTAGCCATGAAATGGATTACAGTTATTACTTCACTAGAATCAAAAATGGGCACTTTCTTTCCAATATGGGAGAGGGGGGACCTCATTCTCAGAAAACCTCCAAGGTAAAATGTTACCCTGACTGAAACCTTAATAAACCAATTTAACCCCAGATGTTGCTAAGCTGATGTCTGTGGAAATGTCCTGACCTTTTTATATATGGCAATCGCACGAGTGAGTTACTGTTTTTCCACCATGAACAGACAAGCGTAAATATGGTACCCCTGGCGATTTGGGGATACCTTCCAGTAAACACGTGTGTTTTGCATTTAGCGAACCTGACCTTCAGAGGTCTGACTTCCTTGCATTCTTTGCAAGTAAACTTTGTTCTTTCTTGTCCTGAATGTCTGTTTCTCAGTACTGTGTCCCTCCCCAGTTTTCCTTATATTGGTTCCCAAACCCTATCTGAGGATGTTAGTCACCCAAGTTCCCTACCCAAGTACCTGAGTCACCTTCCTTTTTTCCAGTCAGGCCAAGCTTCTACTTTGGGATCTTAGTTACTGTTGACACCATCATCATTTTCTTATTTCCCTTCCTCCCATTATCTTTGTTATTTATTAAACATTTGCTATATGAAATTTTATAAATCCTGTATCCATACTGCTTCCTTTAATCCTTTTTTTTTTTTTTTTCTGGCACACATGCGGCATAGTCACAATTATTCCCATTTTAAAAAAATATATTATTTTTTTATATCTTTATTGGAGTGTAATTGCTTTACAATGTTGTGTTAGTTTCTGCTGTATAACAAAGTGAATCAGCTATACATATACATATATCCCCATACCTCCTCCCTCTTGCGTCTCCCTCCCAACCCCCACCATCCCACCCCTCTAGCTGGTCACAAAGCATGGAGCTGATCTCCCTGTGCTATGTGACTGCTTCCCACTAGCTATCTATTTTACATTTGGTAGTGTATATATGTCCATGCCACTCTCTCACTTCATCCCAGCTTACCCTTCCCCCTCCCTGTATCCTCAAGTCCATTCTCTACATCTGTGTCTTTATTCCTGTCCTGTGCCTAGCTTCTTCAGAACCACTTTTCTTTAGATTCCAAACATATGTGTTAGCACACGGTATTTGTTTTCCTCTTTCTGACTTACTTCACTCTGTATGACAGACTCTAGGTCCATCCACCTCACTACAAATAACAATTTCATTTCTTTTTATGGTGGAATAATATTGCATTGTATATATGTGCCACATCTTCTTTATCCATTCGCTGTCGATGGACACTTAGGTTGCTTCCATGTCGTGGCTATTGTAAATAGAGCTGCAATTAACATTGTGGTACATGACTCTTTTTGAATTATGGTTTTCTCAGGGTATATGCCCAGTGGTGGGATTGCTGGGTCGTATGGTGGTTCTATTTTTAGTTTTTAAGGAACCTTCATACTGTTCTCCATAGTGGCTGTATCAGTTTACATTCCCAACAACAGTGCAAGAGGGTTCCCTTTACTCCATACGCTCTCCACCATTTATTGTTTGTAGATTTTTTGATGATGGTCATTCTGACGGGTGTGAGGTGATACCTCATGGTGGTTTTGATTTGCATTTCTCTGATGATTAGTGATGTTGAGCATCCTTTCATGTGTTTGTTGGCAATCCATATATCTTCTCTGGAGAAATGTCTATTTACATCTTCTGCCCATTTTTGGATTGGGATTTTATTTTGATATTCAGCTGCATGAGCTGCTGGTATATTGTAGAGATTAATCCTTTGTCAGTTGCTTCATTTGCAAATATTTTCTCCCATTCTGAAGGTTGTCTTTTTCTCTCCTTTATGGTTTCCTTTGCTGTGCAAAAGCTTTTAAGTTTCATTAGGTCCCATTGTTTATTTTTGTTTTTATTTCCATTTCTCTAGGAGGTGGGTCAAAAAGGATCTTGCTGTGATGTATGTCATAGAGTGTTCTGCCTATGTTTTCCTCTAAGAGTTTCATAGTGTCTGGCCTTACATTTAGGTCTTTAATTCATTTTCAGTTTATTTTTGTGTATGGTGTTAGGGAGTGCTCTAATTTCATTCTTTTACATATAGCTGTCTAGTTTTTCCAGCACCACTTATTGAAGAGGATGTCTTCTCACCATTGTACATTCTTGCCTTCTTTATCAAAAGTAAAGTGACCATATGTGCATGGGTTTATCTCTGGGCTTTCTATCCTGTTCCATTGATTTATATTTCTGTTTTTGTGCCAGTACCATACTGTCTTGACTACTGTAGCTTTGTTGTATAGTATGAAGTCAGGGAGCCTGATTTCTACAGCTCTGTTTTTCTTTCTCAAGATTGCTTTGGCTACTCAGAGTGTTGTGTTTCCATACAAATTGTGAAATTTTTTTCTCTACTTCTGTGAAAAATGCCATTGGTAGTTTGATAGGGATTGCACTGAATCTGAAGATTGCCTTGGGCTGTATAGTCATTTTCACAATGTTGATTCTTTCAATCCAAGAACATGGTATATCTCTCCATCTGTTTGTATCATCTTTAATTACTTTCATCAGTGTCTTATGGTTTTCTTCATATAGGTCTTTTGTCTCCTTAGGTAGGTTTATTCCTAGGTATTTTATTCTTTTGTTGCAATGGTGAATGGGAGGGTTTCCTTAATTTCTCTTTCTGATCTTTCTTTGGTATAGGAATGTAAGAGATTTCTGTGCATTAATTTTGTATCCTGCTACTTTACCGTATTCATTGATTAGCTCTAGTAGTTTTCTGGTAGCATCTTTAGATTTCTTTACGTATAGTATTATGTCATCTGCAAACAGTGACAGCTTTAATTCTTCTTTTTCGATTTGGATTCCTTTTATTTCTTTTTCTTCTCTGATTGCTGTGGCTAAAACTTCCAAAACTATGTTGAATAATAGTGGTGAGAGTGGAAACCTTGTCTTTTCCCTGATCTTAGTGTAAATGGTTTCAGTTTTTCACCATTGAGAATGATGTTGGCTGTGGGTTTGTCAAATATGGTCTTTATTATGTTGAGGTAAGTTCCCTCTATGCCTACTTTCTGGAGGGTTTTTATCATAAATGGGTGCTGAATTTTGTTGAAAGCTTTCTCTACATCTATCGAGATGTTCATATTGTTTTTACCCTTCAGTTTGTTAATATAGTGTATCACATGTTTGATTTGTGTATATTGCAGAATCCTTGCATTCCTGGAATAAACCCCACTTGATCATGGTGTATGACCCTTTTAATGTGCTGTTGGATTCTGTTTGCTAGTATTCTGTTGAGGATTTTTGCATCTATGTTCATCAGTGGTATTGACCTGTAGTTTTCTTTCTTTGTGACATCTTTGTCTGGTTTTGGTATCAGGGTGATGGTGGCCTCTTAGAATGAGTTTGGGAGTGTTCCTCCCTCTGCTATATTTTGGAAGAGTTTGAGAAGGATACGTGTTAGCTCTTCTCTAAACGTTTGATAGAATTTGCCTGTGAAGCCATCTGGTCCTGGGCTTTTCTTTGTTGGAAGATTTTTAATCTCAGTCTCAATTTCAGTGCTTGTGATTGGTCTGTTCATATTTTCTATTTCATCCTGCTTCAATCTCGGAAGGTTGTGCTTTTCCAAGAATTTGTCCATTTCTTCCAGGATGTCCATTTTATTGGCATAGAGTTGCTTGTAGTAATCTCTCATGATCCTTTGTAATTCTGCAGTGTTAGTTGTAACTTCTCCTTTTTCATTTCTAACTGTTGATTTGAGTCTTCTCCCTTTTTTTCTTGATGAGTCTGGCTAATGGTTCATCAATTTTGTTTATCTTCTCAGTGAACCAGCATTTAGTTTTATTGATCTTTGCTATCGTTTCCTTCATTTCTTTTTCATTTATTTCTGATCTGATATTTATGATTTCTTTCCTCCTGCTAACTTTGTGGGTTTTCTTATTCTTCTTTCTCTAATTGCTTTAGGTGTCAGCTTAGATTGTTTATTTGAGATATATCTTGTTTCTTGAGGTAGGATTGTATTGCTATAAACTTCCCTCTTAGAACTGCTTTTGTTGTACCTATAGGTTTTGGGTCATCGTGTTTTCATTGTCATTTGTTTCTAGATATTTTTTGATTTCCTCTTTGATTTCTTCAGTGATCTCTAGGTTATTTAGTAGCATACTGTTTAGACTCCATGTGTTTGTATTTCTTACAGTTTTTTTTCCTGTAATAGATATCTAGTCTCATAGCATTGTGGTTGGAAAGGATACTTAATACAATTTCAATTTTCTTAAATTTACCAAGGCTTGATGTGTGACCCAAGATATGATCTATCCTGGAGAATGTTCCATGAGCACTTGAGAAGAAAGTGTATTCTGTTGTTTTTGGATGGAATTTCCTATAACTATCAATTAAGTCCATCTTGTTTAATGTATCATTTAAAGCTTGTGTTTCCTTATTTATTTTCATTTTGGATGATCTGTCCACTGGTGAAAGTAGGGTGTTAAAGTCCACCAGTATTATTGTGTTACTGATTTCCCCTTTTATGGCTGTTAGCATTTGCCTTAGGTATTGAGTTGCTCCTATGTTGGGTGCATAAATATTTACAATTGTTATATCTTCTTCTTGGGTTGATCCCTTGATCGTTATGTAGTGTCCTACTTGTCTCTTGTAATAGTCTTTATTTTAGTCTATTTTGTCTGATATGAGTATTTCTACTCCAGCTTTCCTTTGATTTCCATTTGCATGGAATATTTTTTTCCATCCCCTCACTTTCAGTCTGTATATGTCCCTGGGTCTGACGTGGGTCTCTTGTAGACAGCGTATATACGGGTCTTGATTTTGGATCCATTCAACCAGTCTATGTCTTCTGGTTGGAGCATTTCATCCACTTACATTTAAGGTAATTATCGAAATGTATGTTCCTATTGCCATTTTCTTAATTGTTTTGGGTTTGTTATTGTAGGTCTTTTCCTTCTCTTGTGTTTCCTGCCTAGAGAAGTGTTGTAGAGCTGATTTAGTGGTACTGAATTCTCTTAGCTTTTGCTTGTCTGTAAAGGTTTTAATTTCTCCCTCAAATCTGAATGAGATCCTTGCTGGGTAGAGTCATCTTGGTTGCAGGTTTTTCCCTTTCATCACTTTACATGTGTCCTGCCACTCTCTCTGGCTTGCAGAGTTTCTGATGAAAGATCAGCTGTTAACCTTATGGGGATTCCCTTGTATGTTCTTTGTTGCTTTTCCCATGGTGCTTTTAATATTTTTTCTTTGTATTTAATTGTTGATAGTTTGCTTAGTATTTTTCTTGGTGAGTTTCTCATTGGATTTATCTGTATGGGACTCTCTGTGCTTCCTGCACTTTGCTGACAATTTCCTTTCCCATATTAGGGAAGTTTTCAGCTATAATCTCTTCAAATATTTTCTCAGTCCCTTTCTTTTTCTCTTCTTCTCCTGGTACCCATATCATTTGAATGTTGGTGCCTTTAGTGTTGTCCCAGAGGTCCTCAATTCTTTTTATTCATTTTTCTTTATTCTGCTCTGTGGTAGGTATTTCCACTCTTTATCTTCCAGGTCATTTATCCATTCTTCTGCCTCAATTATTGTGTTATTGATTCCTTATTCAGAATTCTTAATTTCATTTATTGTGTTGTTCATCATTGTTTGTTTGCTCTTTAGTTCCTCTAGGTCCTTGTTAAACGTTTCTTGTATTTTCCCCATTCTACTTCCAAGATTTTGGATCATCTTTACTACCATTACTCTGAATTCTTTTTCAGGTAGCCTGCCTGTCTCCTCTTCATTTGTTTGGTCTGATCGGTTTTTACTTTGCTCCTTCATCTGCTGCATATTTCTTCTCATTTTGCTTAACTTACTGTGTTTGGTGTCTCCTTTTCACAGGCTGCAGGCTTGTAGTTCCTATTGTTTATGGTGTCTGCCCCCCATGGCTGAGGTTGGTTCAGTGGGTTGTGTAGGCTTCCTGGTGGATGGGGACTGGTGCTTGTGTTCTGTTGGATGAGAATGGATCTTTTCTTTCTGATGGGCAGGACCGCATCCGGTGGTGTGTTTTGTTGTGTCTGTGAACTTCGTATGATTTTAGGCAGCCTCTGTGCTAATGGATGGGGTTTTGTTCCTGTCTTGCTAGTTGTTTGGCATGTGGTGTCCAGCACTGGAGCTTGCTGGTTGTTGAGTGTAGCGGGTCTTAGCTTTGAGACAGAGATCTGGGAGACTCCTTGCTGATTGATGTTGCGTGGGGCCAGGAGGTCTCTGGAGGACCAGTGTTCTGAACTCTGCTCTCCCACCTCAGAGGCTCAGGACTGACACCCGGCTGGAACACCAAGACCCTGTCAGCCACACGGTTTTTTTAAGTCTGAGGTCTTCTGCCAGAATTCAGTAGGTGTTCTGTAGGAGTTGTTCCATATGTAGATGTATTTTTGATGTATTTGTGGGGAGGAAGATGATCTCCATGTCTTACTCCTCTGCCATCTTGAAGGTCCTCTTCAAGATATTTTAGACATGCCCATCTTTTGGGGCCGCCAACGTAGGTGAAAATAAAGGTGGAGTCTGAGTATCTGAAATCGGGCAGGGCATGGTCTTGGCGGGGCCAGGGTTGCTCAAGGCACGGGGGTTCCCAACGAAGCAGGCTTTGCCCTTGTTGTGCGTTCTATTCGCATTTTTAAAAAGAGAAGACTGAAGTTTAGACAGATTGTGCTATTTACCTAAATTCATTTGACTGGAGAATGGTGAAGCTAGGAATGTAAGCCACGTTCGTCCATAATCCATGCTATTAGCTGCTTTATATGTCCTTTCCTCTTTATCTGGAAGACTTGCCACAATATCTCTGAATACCCACACTCAAGTCCTAATGCAAGGTCTGTCTTATTTTCCTGGGCCACAGGAATTCTCTCTCCTCTGAAGTCCTCCAACACTGAATCAGTGCTAATACAGTAGGCATTACTCTGTTTTGTATCGTTTGTCTCTCAGTTATAAGTGCCCTGTCTCCTCTGCTGCACTGTAAGCTAGCTGGGATTCCAAAGGCACTTAAGAGATTATTAGCAAACAGTGTAAGCCAACCAAGAACATCCCCATTTTTTATAGCCAGTGAACCTACTGACGGGTGCAGTTTTCCAGCAAGTTACCCAGGGTGGGCCCAGAGATTTGAGAATATCCAGAAGGATGCATTCAGTTAGTGGGTCTCAGTGGTCCGGCAATAAAACCTCAGCTGGCTTATTATTTATTCTTTCTTTCCACCACTGCTTAGTGAGCACGTGCACTATGTTGGACACCAGGACAGGCATTGGAGATACAGTGGAAAATAAAACAGATGTTACAGGTGAGATTTCATAAAACTGAAGCCTGAGGCTTGAGTTGGCACTCCATCATGGGGAAGTAAGAAATCATCTCCAAAGTCACGGAAACATGTGTTCACGAGACCCCACTCTGAACATCTCCTGTCACATTTACCTCTGTCTCCGTGTCAGATGTGCACTTCCTGGAGCACCTGGTAGACAGACGCTCATTAGATGAGGTTGGAGTGGTACACGGCACATTTGTTTAACAGAGGAGGCATGATGATAATTTAAATCCTTGGCAAATTTCATTGTCTTTATAAATCAAATTCCTTCCCTTGAGCCCCACCTCTATTTCCTCTCCCTCAAAAGGTTTCCAAGACTGCTTGGTTGCCAAACTCCTCTTCTAACTGACAGTATTGGTTATGGAGATTGACAGAAGAGGTGACGTGTGCATTACAGAAGGAAAAGCTCAGAGTACCTGGAATTGAGACCGGGGCCCACATTTCACCATGGTGGCACATTCTACAAGGCTCACACAAATGCTCTATTAAATTAAATGACTGCAGACTCCATCTGCACTAGTAATCTCCAGATATGCTGAACTCTTTTCTAGCCAATAGCCTGCAGGTGTGCAAATAAGCACTCACAGTCCATACCAGATGTCAGGGCCTAATTAAAATATAGAATGAAAGTGCTCTTCCCTAGGTACTGAGCAGTCAGTACCTCAGAGCTTCTTGGGAAAGAAAGTGGCAAAGGCAGAAAATTTAATTCCAGTTGTTGAAGCAAATAGCTGCAAGAAATTCACCTCCTGAGAGCCACTTAGCAAGGAGTAGAAAGTCAAAAAGCAGCACTGAAACTGTCTCATTCTCATGTTCAACAGCGTTTTCAGGTGGTTACCATAATATAATTAGCATGGTTATTTTTAGACCAAGGAGAGACACTCAGAGTTAAGGATCCCAACCTGACTTTCAAATCCTGGAGTCACAGTGCCCTGATTAGGAACGTGTTTCTACAGTTGGCAATTTTGCCCTAGTGGGCGGCCATATAGTGTGGATTCTGAGAGGGTTTCTAAAGTCTTAAGAGAAAAGAAAGCTGAAGAGCTGTCAATCACCTAAACAACATACAAAGAAAAGTGATGAGGTAACTCTATTTTAAAACCCATAGGAGCCCAAACATGGAGTTTCAAGAAAGGTTTATAATCACTTAAGAATTTACCAAATCCTTCCCCCCCCCCCCACTTTCCTAAAGTTCCCTGTCTCTCTCTTACTCTCTCTCTCTGGATGCCAATTTGCCAGTCACTCTTCCTCTGTATTTTTATCTTTCTTCTTACTCTCCCCGCTCCCCACCCCCTTCCCATTGCCTCTATTTTTGGTTGTGATGCAAAAAAAAAAAAATGTGGGCCTTAGAATTAGAAAGATCTGAGTATGAGTTCTAGCCCTTGACTATTTTAATTTTGTTGTAACTAAATATGACTTTTTCTATTCCCTAGGCATATTTTAAACATCAGATAAATTCAATTTCAAGGCATTTTCTCAAAAAACAAAACAAAGTTGTTTAAAATTTGGGTAGCTCTCAATTTACTTCCTCAGGGACCTCAGTGGGCACTGTCTTTCATTGAGACAAGGACTTTCACATCCTCACTGCTCAACATGCATCTCAAGGGATGCACGTGGCAATTTTGCTCAGTGCGCTTTTAACAGTTATGCACTTATTTTAACATGAGCTTAGGAAAAAAGTGAAATAAGCACATCAAAACCATGACCTCAAGGATAAGAAATAAAGTTGATTTACAGGAATATAGGGTATACAGGTAGGACAAATAGATGGCATGCTTTTAGGGCAAAAAATATGAAGGAGGTGCTTGAATAAATGCAGTTTTAGAAGCAGAGTTATTACCATAGGGTCCATATTTACATGCTTGCCATATATTGGATGGATGCCATAGGCTAGGTCCACACTTATGTTGTGACCATTTTCTATCCTTTATTATTATCCATGATCTATCCTTTTTGTTACTACTCTAGATCTAAAGTTATTGAGGCTCTGAGCAGTTAAAAATTCACCCAAGCAGATAGTGCTGGGATTGAATCATGGCGCTGGCCTCAGTTCTGGAGCCACACACCTTCAGTTACAACACAACGCCTTGGAAGCACGTGCAATGCCTGCACCTGGTCAGCTTGCAAGAAATGACAGCTGTTCATCAGCATAATCGTTTATGTAAAACAGATCCTTAAACTCTCGTATCAGCCCTGCGAAGTAAGTATTCATCTCTTTCTTTTACAGGTGATCAAATAGGCATAAAAAGGTTAAGTGACAGCCAGTATTGAGGAATATTTGGGATTATTCGAGAGAATCTAATAATACATTACCATTAGCATCTTTAACCCTCATTCCTGCTAAGTGCCGGCCAAGGGGCTTGGGTGTCCCACATATGGGGTGTGATTATAAAACAATGAGAATAATCTTTAAAGAATTATTTTTACAAGCTGCACGTTAAAAGGAAGTCACTCTCGTTATTTTATAGTCCCATCTTATTTTGATTTAAGCCAGAGTTGATGAGAAAATGTATCTGTGGTAGGAAGAATTATACGATGGCCCCCAAGAGACCTGGTCCCAGGTCTACACATGCCTTCGCCCATCCAATCAAATACTATCCTAGGGACTGTGGAGAAAAGGTTCGGCAGTTATAATTCAGGTCCCAAAGCAGCTGATCTTAGGACAGATTATCCTGGGCGTCTGACTAATAAGATGAGCCCCTCAAAGGGACTGGGCTCCTCCTGGAAAAAGAAATTCAAGGCGTGAGAGGGATTTGATGAGGAGAGATTTTTCACTGCTGGCTTTGAAGTTGGATAGAAGGGGGGCACAAGGCAAGGAATGTATGTGACCACTAGGAGTTCTGACAGTTTACAAGGAAATGGGGAACCACAATGCTACAACTGCAAGGAACTGAATTTAGCCAACAATATGAATAAGTTTGGTTGTAGATTCTTTCCCAGAGTCTCTGGAAAGGAACACAGCCCAACTGATGCCTCGACTTCAGCCTTGGAAGACCCTGAGGAGAGAACCCAGCCAGGCGAATCCAGGTAAGTCACCCTTGCCTGGACTTCTGACCTAGAGAAACTGTGACATAATAAATGCGTACTGTTTTAAGCGAAGCTTCTGGGAATATGTTACATAGCAATTAAAACAAAACAAAACTAATTCTGTAACTAAAGCCTTAAATGGTAGCCGTATTCTATAAATATAATATTATTATATATATAAACGCACACAACTGAATCATCCACTGTATTTTCTACTCTTAGATTTGGGTAAATTTTACAGCTTATAAAGACTAAATCCACGGTCTAACAGTAATTACAACAATATCTAACATTCATTGAACAATTATGACATGTTCATTGTGCTAAGTGCTTTTTATGCATTAAATCATTTAATCTGTACAATCTTAGGAAGTAGGCACATTATGAATCCATATCCAACTGAGGAGATTGGAACTAAGAAAAATATCAAGGGCAACATAAATTCTATCATTTAAAGGAAAAGTCATTATTATTATTATTATTTATTTTTGCGGTACGCGGGCCTCTCACTGTTGTGGCCTCTCCCGTTGCGGAGCACAGGCTCTGGACGCGCAGGCTCAGTGGCCATGGCTCACGGGCCCAGCCGCTCCGCGGCATGTGGGATCTTCCCAGACCGGGGCACGAAGCCGTGCCCCTGCATCGGCAGGCGGACTCTCAACAACTGCGCCACCAGGGAAGCCCGGAAAAGTCATTATTAACAGTTATGGCATTAAAAGCAAATTTTGCTTGCATTAGTAAAGGTAGGAATATTCCATCTTTCTTTTTTATTTGCCTTTATGCTCATCTCAGACCTGTGATACCCCCCCCCCCATGTTCACAATGATGATCCTCATCCTTACAATGATGATAAATAAATCCTCACCAAAAATATAGCACATCTTATCTAGCAGTGTATAAGAGAAATAATACATCATGATGAAGTGGGGTTTATCAGAAGAATACGTCTGGCTCAACATCAATATAATTCATTATATTAACAGAGTGAAGAAGAAAAATGATATGATCATCTCAATAGATACGGAAAAAAGGAGCACAATATCTATTCAAAAATAAACACTCTCAACAAACTAGGAATAGAAGGAAAATCTCTTAACCTTTAAAGGATGTCTAAAAAACATACAACTCTTATCATAGCTGATGAAAGACGGAATGCTTTTCCTTTAAGAGCAAGAACAAAGCAAGGATGTCTTCTCTCACCACTGCTATTCAACGTCTTACTGAAAGTCTTGGGCATTGCAATAAGGCAAGGAAAAAAAATAAAAGACATATAGATGAGGGATTGGGAATTATGAGATAAAACTACACACCTGTCAGGAAGGCTAAAATTTAAAGATCAGTCATACCGAATCTGGGTGAAGATATGGAGGAACTGGAAATCTCCAGGGAATGTGAGAATGTTAAAATGATATCAGCCCTTTGGAAAACAGTTTGTCAGTTTCTTTAAAAAGTTAAACTTACACACCTATAATATGATCCAGACATTCCATTCCTAGTTATTTGTCTTTACAAAAAGGAAAGAAAAAATACATATACTCTTACAAAGATTTATATACAAATGAGCAGCTATATTTGTAATAACCCAAAACTAGGCACAATGGTGAAGGGATAAACTATAAAGGCATGTATACCCATACAATGGAAAATTCTCAGCAATAAAAAGAGAACTATTCATATATGTAACAAAATGGATACAATTAAAATGATCATACTGAGTGAAAGAAGTCAGACCAAGAAATAACAGAAGTACAGTGGGTTGGGGAGGAGTGAGAAGAAACTTCTGGAGACTATGGATATGTTTGTTATTTTGATTGTGGTACAGTTTCACTGGTCTATAAATATGTCAAAATTTATCAAATTGTGCATTTTAAATAAGATCAGTTTATGGTATAGCAATTATAACTTAATAAAGCTATCTTTAAAAAATACAAACCATGAAGCAAGGATAAATAAGAATAAAGGACAATCAGGAGTTTTACACTCTTAAGACTGCTCACTAAGTTTTCTCAATACTTGGCACATGGTCAACTCTCTGGAAAAAGTAGGTCTTCTCAATATTATCCTCAGGCTATGTGGGCAATACATGTTGCCCCCTACAGGTTTGCATGCCAGGTTTGCTTCTGATTGGCTCATTTCCTGCTGCGCACAAGGTCTATCATCCAGGAAGCCACCTGGCAGTGGTGTCTGTGGGATGGAGCGCAGATGCCTGGGGCTGTGACCTTGTGTCCTAAAAAGCCAACCCTCCCCGAGGGAAGTCAGTGATGCTTTAACACTCAGATCCTCAAATATCCCTGGGTTTGTGGTTCTGACTGAAATACACAGTGAACCCTCAGGAAAAAATCAGTTGATGGCTCTAAACTGTTGCTAGCACATCAGCAACCAGGACCTCATGGACCGCACTTGAGACGATCAACCACGAAACCCGTCTTGTTCTTAATTTTGTTGCACTGATTTGGCGAGAAGGTCATTAGACTAGAAATCAGAAAAACCGAGGGTGTTTGTTGTTGTCTTTGTTGTGGTTATTATTATTAGCTAATTAGTTCCATGGTTCTGTGACCTTCAGTTTTCTTAGCCTCTCTGTGGCTTAGGTCAATGGCTCCCCAAGATGGTTCTAAGGACTCATGCTCATCTGGCTGCTTAAGAATCACTTGAGGAGCTTTGAAAACTACAGAGGCCTGGTCCCTATCCTCAGATTTTGAAAAATAGTCTTTGCTCATGGAAACACTGTATTTTTGTCCTAAACAGACTCTGTAATTACATATCAAAGGACCAGGGAGGTCTACGAAGTTAGAGTGTAAAAGCAGGCTGCGTGGGATAGAAATGTCTGTGGTCCAGCCGTGTGCGTTTTTACATATTTCAAAAACACCTCACTTGATGCTGATGGGAACCTCTGGGGGAGGTAATTTCTGGAGTCATTTCCAGCTCTATTAGAATGGTACTTCTACAGCTTCCGAGATGGCCCACTTATTCAGCTAAATACCATATGTGCCATTTGTTAGGTTACATTAGCGCTTCTATCTTATAGCTGAGAAATTCTAGACTCAGAGCAGTTCATATTTTTCCAGTATCACATCACTAGAAAGTGGCACACCTCAGCCTCCAATCCCATTCTGACTCTTGCCCGCCTTGCTACAGTGTAGTGGCAAGTTCTGGCTGGGAGGGTTTCAGGGTGCCAGAAACATCTGCCTCTGTTCGAGCAAGCAATCACATGATGGGCAGTCAGACATGCTCATCCCATGCAGCCTGACCTCCCAGCTCCTTTGATGGTTAATTGCAGAATCCATTAGCAATGGATGCCGTTAGCAATGACGAAAGCTACCTTACAAAAACCCAGTATGATGGGTCTGAAGTCTCTCGGGCCATTTGCCATTGTAAAGACTCCTGTTAGTCTGTGGATCATCACAGATATCACTTTTTCTCTTGTTTATTCATATACAGACTCTCGATTCAGTGTTTTCCTCCGCAGGTAGGAAGACGCAGCAGACTTTCTTAAGGGCTTTAATTGAGAAGGATGTGTTCTTCCATTGTGGTTCCTTAGAAGCTTCACCAGCATAACCCCAGGAGGTGGACATACGAACTAAACAACACCGGTCTTCATTTTGGCCCCATGGGAAGAGCAAATCGAGGTCCCAGCCACTTAAGGCCAGCTAATCAGGACTGAGGGCTTCCGGGGTTGCACTGGCTGTGACCAGCGCCCCGTCTGCATCCCCACCTCTTCCCTGGAGGCACAGCTGAGGTCTTCGTGGCATCAGGAGCAGAGAGAGATCAGAGTTCTGGCTCCATTTCTTTCATCAAATTGCTGTGTGGCTTTATGCAGATCTCATAACCTGTCTGGATATTCAGAGTTTGCATATGTGTAAAACGAGTGAAAATACTGTGTACCCCTGCTGGAGCCGCAAGGCTCAAGGCTTCTTGGCTTCCTCGGCACTACTGGGCCATTCTTTCTGTTTTCCTGAGCTGAGTATCCACCTTGGGAGGCAGGAGGGGGGTTGATCTATGAAGGACTAAGTGCTTTAGATTTCTTAATTCCAGGATGGGAACAAGAGTACAAATCTAGTATGTTTTGGCTGGGTGTTCTCTTTCGTAAGTGACGCAGTCCTGAGCTCAGGCTCCAGGCTGGTTTGGCTGTGTCTGAAGGGCAAGACCTCTTTTTTTTTCCGCCTGGTTTTCACTCCTTGTCAAGAATCTTACAGTGCCTTAGAGGTGTGCAGACCCACCCTTGCTGGCTGGTAACTGTGAGCCGTGAATAAAGTGAGCAAATGGGGGAAAATCATGCTGGCGGCATTTTACTTATTACTGGCATCACTGGCTCCCTGAACCCACCAGGCGCGTGTGGAGACTCGGATGAATCTTCTGAATCAGGGAGGCAGAACTGAAGTTGGTTAGACTCCTCTGAACACAGCCCTCTCCACGATCTACAGCAGCTCTGCGGAAATCAGCAGGCTGTGGCCGTGGTTATCATCCAGACTCCAGGGCTCTGCCCCTGCCCACGTCTCCTCAAGGCCACGCCTGTCTGCATCCGGCCAAGTCAAGCTCCATTCCCACGGGCTGAAGGGGGCCACGATCTGCCACTGGCTGACCTAACAGAGATTTTCTCTTGATGCAGTGTCCTTGAAAATGCAACTAAATAGATTAGGAGAGCAGAGTCGGTTGAAGTCCCGCTGCCTGATTTTAATTAGACTGCACTTGATTTGTTTCATGGTTAAATATAAAAACATCTAGCACTTTTTATCCTCAGACGGTAACTACAGGAGCTCAGGGCACAAAAAAGGGGACACCCCTTACATGTGATTAGATGCGGGCTGCATCAGTAACATCGCTCTCAGTCCTAGCTCCAATCCCAGTCACAAGTCAGCTTGCCTCCTTGGAAATGATATGATGAACTGTGCTAGGATGCTGCCTGGGTTTCCATCCCAGCTCCACCATTTTTGAGCTACATGACCTTGACAAGGTGTTCTGCTTTCTGCAAGCCTCAGATTGCTAATTTGTAAAATGCTGATAATAATTGTATCTACCTTCCAGGGCTACTGAAGAGATTAAATGAGCACCCAATAGCACCCAATAAATACGAGCTACTTCAGTTACTGTCAAGAGTATCCTGGGGCACCTTTGCAAGGCAGTGAGTGGGAGGTAGGTGGAGGAGCTCCACGGCATCCCATTAGATGGTCAGCTCCATGAGAACCAGCACCGTGTCTTGCTCCCTCGTTGCTCTATCCCCAGTGCTTGTAACATAGAAAGCACCCAATAAATATCTGAAGAATTAATGAGGCAGATGGACCTAAGTTTAAATCCCAGTTCTGCAACTTTCAGTCTTGGACAGGTTTTTTTACCTTCTCTGCTTCTGGGTTTGCACATTTATGAAATGAGGAGAAACGATCTTGCAGGGACAGCCAGCTGGTACTGTGTGTTTATTATGCACCAGGCACTGGGCTAAGTACTTTCCATGGGCTGCCTTGTTTGATCTTTCCAACAGCCCTTTCGAGGTAAGTGTGGTTACTGGTGTTTTTCATTTGTTTGTCTATTTGCTTTCACAGATGGTGTAACCGCTGTTCAGAGTGGTCAAGAAATGTGCTGAGTGACACAGCTACTGAGTGATGGAGATGGGGGCCCAAACCACTTAGGCTGATGCCAGGTCCTGTACTGTCCATCACAATGCTCCATGTCTCGTATAGACTCCAGGATAAAATAGGGACTCAAATGCAGCTGCTGCTGCCTTTTTTTTTTTTTTTTTTTTTTTTTTTTTTTTTTTTGCAGTACGCGGGCCTCTCACTGTTGTGGCCTCTCCCGTTGCGGAGCGCACACTCCGGACGCGCAGGCTCAGCAGCCATGGCTCACGGGCACAGCCGCTCCGCGGCATGTGGGATCTTCCCAGACCAGGGCACGAACCCGTATCCCCTGCATCGGCAGGTGGACTCTCAACCACTGCGCCACCAGGGAAGCCCTGCTCTTGTTATTATTAAGGATTTTCCCTCCATGACACTTGGTGGAAGGGAAGGATACAGTCAGCCTAGTCATCTGTATCCTTATAACAATTTGTCCACACGTGAAAATTCTTGCTCCGTCAGAACGCAGAGGCTGAGATTTCAGTGTGTGTGTCTGTCACCCGGGCCAGAATACTGATTTGAAAATCAATGCAAACATGTGTCTTCAGAAGGCATTTCAGTTGGGCGACTGTGAATAATTCCCATATGCAGCTGGCGAGGAGGGCAAGAGAAAGGGGAAGATTCCCACAGCTGGTGAATTCTGAGTGATCTGGCAAGACGGGGGTCAAACAAAATAAAGGCAGGTGCCTGAGCCTGACTTCTCCCCCCATATGTGATGGCAAATCACAAAGCTGGGGAAAGCCTGAGATGGATGACCTCAGAGGTCATCTAGACCTGCTAAGGAAAGAGGACCAGAGAGGCAGAAAGGATTAGAGCTACAGCAGCGATGGTGACAAAGGGTCGCTGATGAAGGGTCTGCTTGAACAACCCCTAAAGTGGGTATCTATGGTTTGTGCCTGGCTAGTAGCCAATCCATTTTTTGGTGACAGTATTTCCCAGGGGAGTTCATCAACAAGGCATGACCACCAGTTTGACCTGTGAACTGGCCCCGAGCAATCAGACACTCGTTACCCCTACCCCTGTCCTTGGAATGTGTGTTGTTCTTGCCTTCCTCCTGATAGAAGCTGTCCAAGGACACAGCCTTGAGATAATAATGTGCTGCTGAGATCATTTGGACTGTGCATGTACTTGAACCCAGATAAGGCCTCTATATAAACTCTTCAGATCTGGCAGGTGGGTGAGGAAATCCATTTGTTTTGTGACCACCCAAGACAAACCTCATAAGTAAATTCCCTTGCTTATTTAAACAGCCACCTACCGATCTGGAGTCATCTGCCATTTTCTTCAATTTCTCCCTGCCCTCCACGTATAGGGTTGTGACCCAGCAGTAGCTTGACTTGGGCAACCACCCACGCAGTCCAAGTGCACTGACCTCAGAACTGGTGCTCTCCTACCACACCGTCCTGCCACTGGGCAAGGCCACGCATATCTCCCTGGATAAATCCTGTAAGCTAGTCTGGAGCAGAGTTCTTATACTTGTTTCCCAGGACTGCACTGGGAAATCCAGAGATGGAAGGTGGAGCCTTAGTTTCTCTACTCTTCCAGGAAAGCCACATAAGACTTTTCTCTAAGCAGCACTGTGGGCTTATTCACTAAGGCACTAAGTACTGGAGCAAGGGGAGGACTGCAATTCAGAGAAATACATTGGAAGAATCTGGAAGGTGGTTATATGTCCCTGATATCCAACCTGGCTCAAACAATGACTTCATGGTTTTTAAGTGGTCAGAAAAAGCTATTAGACAGCAACATTAAAAGCCAAACGCTTTCCAAAGCAATTCTCTGAACACTGTATCTATCACAGCTTTGTTTATAAGAGCAAAAGATTGGAACCAACCTAAGTATCCATCTATAGGAGACTGATTACATAAATTTTGATTCATTCATACTACAAAATGTTACGTGCCCATTAAGAAGAATAAGAAAGCATTGTGTGCACTAATGTAACACCATCTCCAAGAAACAATAAGTGAAAAAACACCAAGGTGTAGATCAGCGCGTATACTGTGAGGGTTACAAAAAAAACAAGGTGCATCCGTATTTGAATAGATAGAGACGCTTACTGGAAGGATGCACTCACACAAAGTGGTTATTTAAGGAGAGGAGAGCAGAGAAGTTGAGTGAAGGCTCTGCAGAAACCTTAATTTTTGCTCAATATCCAAAATGCATTAAACATGTTTTTTACTGTGTGCATGAATTTAAAATAAACATAATTTGTATGCCATAATAAATAGGTCTTTATAAAATTTAGAGGCTCACTTGGAAACTGCATCTGAATTTTTCTCTATCCTTCAAACTTGATTAGGAGGCAGATTTAAAGGCATTAATTTTCTCCCCTGCAGTGAAGCCCCAGGGCTCCGAGGCTGGGAGAAGGCTGCTCCAATCCTGCAATATCCTTCCTTAAGTGACTTGATGACACCAAGTGAGAGGAAGCAGTTGTTCAAACTCCTCATTCACTATTCTCCATAACACTCATCATGGCTAGAGGAGGAGGCTGACAGCCAGTTTCTCCCTGTTTTTGGTGGTTGAGCAGCAGAAGCTTTCAACTGTATCTCCAGTCAGCCCACTGGATGTCCATTAGGGAGCCAGGGATCACAGGATGCTGCAGCCGGAAGGGGGTTAGCTCGGTAGTCTCCAACGCGGGAGAGACCCCAGGGGAAGGCAAGACAACCCACTGTAGTGTGGATAAAAGAATTTCTATTCATAATCACTTTCTGAAGTAAGCTTAACTCATATTTACTTACAGATTAAGATGCACTTTATAAACACATACGCATATAGTGAAGGTGTATTCTGAAAGTGTTTGCTAACAGAGGTTCACGGTCAAAATATTTTGAGACCACTCTGTAGTGTAATTCTAGAGATAGCAAAGGGCACAGTGACAAGAACATCAGTTTTAAAGCCAATGGACCTCGGTCAAAATCCCAGCTCTGTCCGTTATTAGCTATGTCCTCTGAATAAATGCCTTTCTATGCCTGCTTCCTCACTTGTAAAAATGGGATAATAATAGTACCTATCTTAAGAGGTCATGGTGAATATTAAATGCAATAAACTATGTATGGCAGCCTGATTGTAGGGTGGCTCTGAATGATTCCCACCTTCTAGTATTCATGCCCTGTGTAATCCCCTTCCCTTGAGTGGACATAATGACTTACATTTAATGAATACAATAGGCAAAGGTGATTGGACAACACTTCCATAACTAGGTGCAAAAGACTGTGACTTCCCTCTTGCTGTCATCCCCTCTCACTCTTCTTGCATCTTTGCCCTGTGGAGTGGGCAATCTGTCAAGGAACTGCGGGCAGTCTCTGGACAATGGCTGGTGAGGAACTGAGACCCTAGTGCAACAGTTCTCAAAGAACGCAATGCTACCACGTGAGCTGGTCAGTGGATCCTTCCCCATTCAAGCCTTTGAGTAAGACTGCAGCTCAGGCCGATACCTTTATTGTGTCCCTATGGGAAACCCTGAGACAGAGAACCCAGGAAATCTGCTCAAAGACTCCTGATGAAGAAACTGTGAGATAATAAACATTATTCTTTTAAGCAATTACATTTTGGGGTAATTTTTTATTTAGCAGTAGATAACTAAGACAGCATGTGAGTAGCTTGACAATGTATGACATACAAAGATTTAGTAAATTTTGGTAGGGAACATTATATGGCTGATGTATGGCTTTATCCCACACCCACAGCAGACATCACAAAATATTTTTTCCTGGTGACCCCAGATATAGCCTCAGAATCCTTCTTAACACAGATCTCCAGGAAGCTATCAATTGCTCAGATGAAACTTTTGGCCAACTCTGATCTGATTAATACTTCTTACCTCTTTATGCTTCATCTTATGTAATATTCCTTTAATGGAAGCCAAGTCTTTCATCATGAGAGAGATGACTAAAAATTATCAGAATGACTCTATGAACATACATAAAATATAAAATGGCTGTCATCATATGTTGTCCCAAGAATAGATTTTTCCTGAGGGAAGGGTTGAAGAGAAGCTGATAGTACCTGAAATCTTAAAAGAACAGAGGAGTTAAGCTCAGAAGGAGGACCTAGGAGCACCAAAGGTCACCTTATCCTACCTTATCCTATCTCTCATTTTTGCCATGATTTGGTCTTATTGTAGGGCTGCCATTTTGAAAAAACGAGAGAATAGAGGGCATATTGTTTTGAAAAATAATGAAATGCTCTGAGGAGTAAATAATTGTTTTTAAATATAGAAAGTGTCCTTCAAATGATTATGAAAGTTTGTTTTTCTGCCTAACTTGATAATAGTATGAGCTATGGAAATAATGCACTTTTAATAATACTCTACTTCACATGTGCTTCATTTTGTGGGTTAAAACACATTCATTTTGTGGGAGAAGGTATCAGGGAGAATGACTACAAAAAATTGTCTTTTAGATCTGTTATGTGCACACCAAAGTACATGAGGGTCTTGAGAAAATGTATATTATTACTCACTAGGTCTGGGGTGGAACCTGGGATTCTGCATTTCTAAGAAGTGCCCAGGTGATGCTAATTCTGTTGGTCTCCAAACTTCACTGTGAACAGCCAAAGAGCAATCTCTCTTCCTCCTTGGAGATAGTTGAAGGATTTCTAGACATGGTTTTCCATTAAAGGAATATTATACACGAGGAAGAATGAAGAGATAAGAAGTATTGACCAGATCAGAGTTGCCCAATATGTTTCATCTGAGCAACTGATAGCTTCCTGGAGAACTGATTTTGATACTCTAAGCCCAGGAGCCAATGGAGTTGTCAGTTGGCGATGGGTGTAGGGTGTCTCTGTTCAGCTAGCTCTTTTGGCTGGGCACACAGACATTAAGTGACTTAGGGAACAGGAAAACCACCCTTGCTGCTCTGGGAAGGATGACAAAAATTCAAGAAACTTGGATAAAGCCTTGAATGACATGAAACATTTTTGAAAATAGAAAAAGCAAATAAATATCATTTATGGAAAGAGAAAAAAATCTCATCTTTCTTGTGTGTTTTGGAGCAAATCAAACTGGTACAACATTACAGAACCCGTTCATTTTGCAATGGGATAGAATTTCATATAAAGTCACATCTCTAAGTCCATCATTTCTTTGGTTTTCATAAACTCACCGAACGACATCTTGTTTAGGGAAAGAAAGGTAAAAATAAATCAAATGCTGGTCGTAAAAACAGGTTGACCCCTGAGGTCATTTAGTACAAGCTGCCCCTTATACAATACTTCCTGAGGCAGAACTGTCTTTTGCCCTAAGATCCTGGAGTACCACCTGGAGCTGTATAGTGTTTCCATTGATTTGGGACGTAGATTATAATAAACAAGTGAGAGTAAGAGCTGGGTGAGATGATTAAGAAGAGCATAGATTCTCTAGACACTTCACTCTTTAGGAACTTCCTTCTTTCCATCATGAAGTATTTTCTATATAATTTTTTTCACTCTTTCACCCCAAAATTACATCCACACAGCAATGTAAATATGTTGGGTATTTGGTATGTATTTGTAGACAACAAAAGAAAACCAGACCTGGCTCCTACCCATAGGGAGTTTACAGTCTATACAAAGGACAGACAGACCATTACTCAAGTAAACACAAAAATAAATATAATCGCCTATAATAACAGTAATTCCCTTACTGTTCTGTAGTAGGACAAGATAAAAATGTGGCATTTAGCAAAGTTCACATTTGATGCAATTTGCCCCCATTTTCTTCTTCCTGTCATTTAACCTCTCCCTCATGCAGGAACCCAAAGCACAGGCATATCCAGAGCCCCCCAAGGGCCCACGCTCTGCTGGCACATGGCTGTGTCGAGATTCTAGTCTTTTATGGCTCTGCCCTTACAAAGCCGTGGGTCTCTCACTGACCCAGTGATCACCCTTCTAGAATCTTGACCAAAGACATAACCATATGTGTGGAGAAAAATCTCTGTGCACATGAATATTTGGTATAGTTTAAAACAGTAAAAATATTAACTAGTAATGACAGATATCTTTTAATTGAGGATTGAGTAAATAACTTACCTTTTATTCCTGAAATGCAATATTAATCAATGGTAAAAAATGATGTGTATACACACATACACGATGCAATGGAAAGATGTCTATAATGTATTGTTGAGCTTAAAAAGCAGGTCATAGAATAGCTTGTATAAAAGTAACTCATTTATGTAACATTGTGTGTATGTGTGTTGTGTGTGTAAATGTAATACTCATCTCCATTACATATAAATATACACACATATATATATATAATTTTTACTATAGGTCCAGGGGCACTTTTCTCTATGCATAAACACATTGGTATCCTGTGTCTCAGTCATCACTGGTGCTAAGGGATAAACTTAAATTGAGGTGTATACGAATAGCTTAATATTCCATCTTGGCCAGGTAGCATATTTGTATTGCAGCTGAGAACTTCAAGGCCCAAGACAGGGACTGGTGTGGACATTGTAGGCAGATCAATAAGAGAGTTGGGGGCAAGAAAGTCTTTCCGCACCTCTTCAATCATTTCCCATAAATATTAAAATTTAAGATCACACACAGCTCACAGGTGACTCAAAACCCAATGAAGACATCTGAGGGAATGTTATCTTCCTATGGCTGCACAGAGCAATTGCCTAGACATGAATGATGGTAGTCAACGCACAGAATAATGAATTTGAGAGCCAATTTAATAGGATGAACTCCTATTGGTAATTTTCAGGCATCAACTCAAATTCTTTAGCTAAAAAAAATTGGGTTTTAGCTTTATTTTTTCTGTTGAGTTCTTTTAGGCAGGTGGAAGGTTTTATTAAGCACACAGTATCTATAGAGTTGTGCACGCCTCTGTGAGATCCCAGACAAATTAAAAAGTCAAGTTAGCAATGCATATTTAATACTGCTTTGTAGTTTTTTTTTTTTAAGCTGGCAGCGATGTTTACTCTTTGAGGGGGAGTTTATAATTATGCAAATTGGAGAAACAGTCTGCATATGATACAATGATAATGCCTTGGGTTTTATATCCAGAGTCAAAAGTATTCCTAAATATTTCTTCAATTTTATGCACGACTTGGGGGAAGGTTTGCCAAGGCTGGGGGCCTGCTTTTTCTTCAGTGATGGAGTATATGATGCCTTGGAACTTAGGTACCTGTACCAGTTTTCATCTGAAATGTGCACAGTATCACCTTATAGCCTTTACAATAAACATTCATCCTTCCTTTCTCCTTTTAAACAAGACTTCAATTTTGTTCAGATATTCACTTTCCTCTATGTGACCACGTGCTTCAGAGGATGTGGATCCCATCCCTAGCCCCAAGAAGAGATTAATGATTGGTCTAAGCCAGGCATGGTGGTCACATCTTGCTTTGCCAGGGATTGATTTAAGCAAGGATATGTGACACAGTTCTGGCCAATGAATGTGAGTGAAAGCCTGCTGGAGGACTTCTGGAAAAGCTGATAAAAAAATAAATGAAAGAGACGGTCCACTGAAGATGTTAGAACCCAGATCATGGTGACATTTTTGAACTATTCAATTCACCAACTATGGACCTATCCTACTTTATTTTTTTCCTATCCTACTTTAGGACGTCTTGTTATGCTAGCTAATAATCTTTTTCTTATTACTTAAGCCGTCTTGAGTCTGTGTTTCCTGTTACTTGTAGCCAAGAATATATCTTAAGTGATCTGCACCTTGAGAGTTCCTATGGTGCTCTGGCGAACATATATATAATAGAGAAAAGTAAAGCCATATACCTGGCATCTGATTCACTAATGAGGCCAGTGGATATTTGTTTAAACTGGTTGGAGGAAGGAATGGTAGTTTAATAAATCTCATCTTGGTACCAGAAAGGAGTTCATATTCTATAACAAACAAATAGGAAAAACTACTCACTATTCACACTCCTGCTTTCACTGAAACAAGTATCACCGGTCCTGATCCTCCCGTCAAAGCAAGCCTGCAAGATGCAGGAGAGAAAATCAATATAAAACACACAATCTCATTTTGGCATCATCCAGTCATCAAGTATTTTGCCCTTTTCTCTCCTAAGGGATGACTCCAGCTTTAAACTTCATGGATCAGGCTGGACATTTTCCCAGGAAGTTGTTTCAGGAGGAACAGTTTATTCCTACCAGAGAGGAATAAACTGTTATCCTCCGGGTGCACGCCCTGTTTCCATAAACTCTAGTTAAATGCCTAATTGCTCTGAGAAATGCGTATTGGTCCAGCCACCCAGTGCATTCCATCTTCTATGCCACATTCACTGGTTCAGGGGTGGGCATAGGCCCCAATTCAGGCCAATTCATGTCAGTCCTGACACTTGTGTTGAAAATGTAGGGGAAGAGAAGCTCTCTTTCTATTGCACTTAGGATGGTGAGGATGCACACCTGAAGCTGCTGGCAGCCAACGTGGGAAATCACAGCTGCAGTTTTGAGTAAGAGGTACCAAGCCTTGACGTTATTTGGGCACTAGCATCTAGCTATGATCGAAATGCTTGAACTTTCCAGTTGCGTGAACCAATACATAATCCTTTTTTGCTTAAGCCAGTTGGGTTTTCTGTCTCTTCCAGTCGAAAATCCTCACTAAAACAGAGAAGGAGGGCAGGTATCCTAAATCTCCCTTTACAAGGTATGAAATGGAGGCTCAGAGAAAGGTTAGGGTGGGAGGTCCAAGACCTCCGCTCAAGGGCTCCTGCCATGCTAGTCTGCCGCCTACTCATTCAGCGATTCATTGCAGCAAAGTGGAAGGGATCAACACACCCACTGCTATCTTAACTGACTTCAAATATTTCTGGTTTAGAGAAAATGAAGGAGTCTTCCACTGGATTACCAAGGGAGATTATCTACATGACTTTCGCAAAGTAAAGATTGTTACACGTGTGCACACACACCCACACCTACACTACAAAAGGCCACAGTAGGTGCCTTAGATTTGCACAGAAGATCATCTCCCCCCAAGGATCTGCCCAGGCTGCAGGGTGGCTCTGGTGGAAGCCCTCTTTCCCCAGGTGACAGCTGCCCTAAGTCTACGGATCTTCTCTGCTGCCTGTCTCGTCGTCCTGACCCTGTCATCTCCGTGCCCTTGTGTCTGCTGGTCTGCGACTGGACTGATCACAAGCAAACTCTCCACCCAGTTGACTGACTTGCCCAGTGACTGGTCCACTTACAGTGAGTCACTAAACAGAGGTCACAAAGGAAGGCCACAACCCAAATCCTGCTCCTTTCTGTGTTCTAACTTTTCTTTTTAAAGAAAAGCTACATTTAAAGCTACATTTAAAGATTGAGCTACATTTAAAGATTGAAAAATTTTACATAACAACTTAGATTTTATGCTTCACTTGAAAAAAATCAAAAGGACTGTCAACACTACATGTACCCCCACACAGTGACATGGACTGAATCCAAGTGCCTGAGTCCTTTAGACATATTTTCTTTCTTCACTGTATTATCCGTCTGGCTTTTTTCTTTTATTTTCTCTTTTTTTACTCATTTCTGCCACCTGCCTGGCTGCTATGAACTCATGCATTTTCAACCCCTGTCTTGACTTTCCTACATCTATTGGCACTAACCCAACTGAGATGCCAC
Organism: Stenella coeruleoalba; assembly: GCF_951394435.1. Classification (NCBI taxonomy): domain Eukaryota; kingdom Metazoa; phylum Chordata; class Mammalia; order Artiodactyla; family Delphinidae; genus Stenella; species Stenella coeruleoalba. Next base: position 137,047,726 of record NC_137148.1, read on the forward strand.
CTTGCCCTCCAGTGGCTGTGTCTGGAAGTAGCCTGTTTCTAGCCAGGTTCCCACCCTAGGCTCCAGTCTCTCCAGGAACAAAAGCACAGTGGCAGCAGTGTGTGATTTTATTTTGTTTCCTTGGATTTTTGTGTATCCTTGGATTTGGACCTTCCAAATCCTCTGCCAAAAATAGGAGTCATTTATTTAAATCAGAAAAAAAGATTTATAAATACTCTTGTAAAACGAAGCTGCCCTGTGTCTTGTAGGGGACAGGGATTTAAGGGAGGCTGTGTGGTGTAATCAGCTAGGCACCCGATGAGAAGTCTGAAGATTTTGTCATTCTGTGACCTTTTGTGAATGATTTCCTTCTCTCTACCTCAGTTTCTTCATCTATCAATAAAGGAAGTTGAGCTAGATCAGAAGTTTTAAGCTGGTGGCCCACAAGCCGTATCAAGCCAATAGATGGTATTTTCTTCTTTTATTAATTATATGCCAACAGCTAAAAAGAAGAATATCTCAAGTAAGAATCCAGATAATGCAGATGACAGACTTCTCAGAACTATCTAGCAATGATCAACAACGGGCCAGCATCCCTGAATGACCACGATGGTTAGATGGGGGCTCTGAGCTCACCCCAATCCTCACCTACTTCCCAGTGGGCATATACACACACACCCTCACCCCCTGATCTGTTCGTTTATGTCCCTGTCTGCCCTCATAGGCATCTGCTCTTGCCACCTTTCATTGAGATGACCTCTCGGGACCCATCAGCCCCAATTCTGTGAGTGGAGATTAGTGATCTAAGAGTCAGAGATGACTCAGAGAAAAGAAAAAATGTTCTGAGCAGACACCATGCTGCAGCATTCCAGCAAACCTTAATGGGTCACCTCCTCCCACTTGGCCCAGAGTTGAAACAGCAAGACGCCCAAGCCTTTGTCATCCCACTACATGGTTAATCCTGAAAGGGCAACAGCCGGGTTTTGAAAGTAGCAGAAATATTCTTCCGTTGGGGTTGCTGGCTGATTCTCTAAGTAATTTGCAATTCAAGTGCCTCTTTGTTTTGTATGAAAATTTGCTGCTATTTGGAAAGTGGGGAAGAGCTAAATTGCATCCTGCTGGTTTTACTTTGACTATATCAAAAAAGAAACTGTTAATCTGGTTCCATAATTAACTTTCCTGTTCTAAAACGGCCCTGGGATAGAGTTCAGAGAGTGGCTGTCAACTCCCTGCTTCTCTTCTCAACAATGTCTTTCAACAGGACACCCTGAAAGAAGAATGAATCCAGGTGGGCATTGGTCTCGATTTTCACTTTTTCTGATTTTTCTTTCCTTTTATCCCCATCCAACCAACATTTAGTGAGCCCTTACTGTAGGTAAGGCACTGGGCTGACCTGGCTGAGTATGAAGATACATAAATTCCTGTGGAGCTGCCAGCTGTAAGTTAATTTTCCTTCCATCCATCCATCCATCCATCCATCCATCCATCTATCCATCCATCTATCCATCCAAGTGTTTTAGGTTTCTATGTTATATGCCAGACACTGTGCACAACATGCTAGAGAGACAAGATCATTGATACAAGCAAAGGCATATAGGCTGGAGATTAAGTTTGACGATCAAGGGGAGACCACTTTGGTCTGAGCAGAGGGCTCAGACTAACATTAAGAACTAATACTCATTGACTACTGAGAACTATACTATGCAGTTTTTATCTATGACCTCAATGAGACCTCACAAAGTAGTAATTTTTTCGCTACATGCTACAGACAGGAAACAGACTCAGGTAAATTCCCAGGGAACACACTGGTGGGATAAAGAGCAGAGGTGGGACCAGGATCCATGTGTGACTTCAGAGCATAAGCTTTTAAGTACGAAACTGCACTGTCCAGTGGGAAAATGACTAAAGATGGACTTGGATTCCCACCAATTACTCATTCAAGTGATCAGTAACGCATTAATTCACTGATTCATGGAAATACATATTTGTTAGTACTCTGTGCAGAAGAGTACTCTGAAAGCTGGGACTAAAGAAAGCATGACAGACAAGGTCCTTGTCCTCCTGGAGTTTACATTCCAGTGACCTCACACTGAAGTTCTCCAAATTGCACAAACTGCACGTTCCCCAAATTGCACAAGGCAGAAAGTACAAAGATCAAGCCATAATGGTTCTTTAAGGAGAACACTACCAATCAGGTGACCTTTCTTTCCCCAGCTCCACTTAGATAATTTGGATGTTACCCCATCTCCACATTTTCTTTGAGGGGCATTTGTTCCCTCTTTTCTTTTCTCTTCTTGCCTTAGGTTTGTTACAACCATTTTCCAATCGTATCCTCAAATCTAACCTGAAAGAATCTGTAAAGAACTTGCTCTTTGCAACTCGCTGAACAGACCTAAATTCTTTCCCACAGTCGCTCGGGCTCTTTCAGGTTCTGGCTTTGAGGAAAGGTAGACACAGACCTAGTTTTACTCCTGGTCCCAACCCCACACCTACCTGAGAAAACTCCCAGCATTCACCAAATTTGGCCTGTAACCTGGTCCTACAAACATGGATGTTTGTATCAAGTTAATGTATCATCCCAAATTCTTCTTGAGATCAGGCAGAGACGCTGCATTATTCCTGAGAATTAGAGGAGGACGGGACTCCTGACTGTGTCAAGGCTATAATGGACCTCAAGCATCCAGGACAAATTGCCCCTTGGGTCATTATACCAGTAAATGAGGAGGACAGCTGAAACAAGATCTCAAATGGACAGGAGAAGGAGGGTGCTGAGGTAACTTCATATCCTCTGAATGTGGTAGATAGAATAATACCCTCCTAAAGATGTTCATGCCCTAATCCCTGGAATCTATGAATATATTACATTACATGGCAAAAGGAACTTTGCAGATGGAATTAAGGTTACAGACCTTAAGATAGAGAGACTATCCTGGATCATCTGGGTGGGCCCAATGTAATCACATGGATCTGTAAAGGTAGAAAAGTAAGGCAAAAGGGTTGACCAGAGATATACAATGACGCAAGGAGAGGTAGATGAGATTTGAAATGTAGAGACTTGATCCACTGTTGCTGATGGATGGTGGGTCATGAGCCAAGGAATGTGGGCAGCCTCTAAAAGCTGGGCATAGTCCTTAGCTGAAAGCTAGCAAAGAAATGGGGGTCCTCAGTCCTACAACTGCAAGAACTCAATTCAGCCAACAACCTGAATTAGAAAGGAGATGGATTTTCCCTTACAATCTCCAGAAAGGAATACAGCTCTGCTGTCACATTGAATTTATCCTAGCGAGACCCATGTTGAACTTCTGACTTATAGAACTGCAAGATAAATATAGCTCTGTTGCTTTACGTCTCTAAGTTTGTGGTAATGTGTTATGGTAGTAAAAGGAAACTAATAAGCTGACTTTTGGTTTAACCGCCCATCCGTTGTTAAGTTTAATATAGCACCAGGTGGGGTTTGAAAGCTAGTTAGGACTTGGTGTGCCTGAATGTAGCATACAACCCCAAATAACAATGGCTTAAACACCTAACGTCTTATTTTTTGCTTTAAAGAAGTCTGGGGGTAGGCAGCCCAGGGCTTCCCACTAAGGTGCTTCTATAGAGTCATCAGGAAAGTGGGCAGATTCCAACTTCCTGTTCTGCTATTACCAGGGTTGGTTCTCATTCTTCTGATGCGACCTGACTACCAGAGCTCTAGCCGTCACATCTGAATTCCAGACGGCAGGCTGGAGGAAGTGTGAAGGAAAGCTATGTCTTTGAGAACACTTTTCAGCAGTTGCATACAATGCTCCACTCATATATCCTTGGTCAAAACTTGGTCACATGATCACATATAACTCTAAAGAAGTGTGAGGCAGACAATATGCTCAACTAAAAGTTAGAACTGTCATTAAGGAGACAGGAGAGAATGGATTTGGAGTGAGAAACAACAATATCTGTCTTCATTTTTTTTTTTTTTTTGGTGATTGGTGGATGGTTCTCAAAAGGCTCCAGCTACGCAAATGACTCTGGCTGGGATGCCAGCTCTTCCCTCCACACTGACTATAGGCCCTTCTTTCCTTCTTCTCAGTCCTGTTTCCTAACTTTAATTTCCAGTCTGCACTACTCTTATCCAATCTTAAAGGTCCATTTCAAATGTTACCTTCTCTAAGAATTTTTCCTAAGTTCCACTCAGATGGAAATAATTGTCACACTCCACGTAATGTGAGAGTTATTGCTATATGTGAGAGTCTCTTGCCTTCGGAATGAAGGCCATTGTCTTATTCACAGTTGAAAGTCTCAAACACAGCATGAACTCAATATACACACGACACAGCAGAGACTGCTAGCTTGTCCTCCAGGATCCATAGTCCTCTTTTCCTATTAGAAATAGCCACCCTCCCTGGCCCTAAGTGTTGTCTGTGTACATTGTCATCCAACTAGATAGTTCAGGGCTGTGTCTCCCTTGGGGTTATGTGTGACCATGTGACTACGTCAGGACCAATGGAGTATGAATTGGAGTGATATTTGCAGATTCTGGGTCATCTCCATAAAGACAAATCTACTTGCCAGGACTCTTCCTCCTACCCTCTTCGTGTTGGCTGGAAAACAGTACAGCAGTTTCCTTGGAACCAGAGATGGAAGCCACGTGTAGAGGATGGCAGAACCGAACGGCCAGCCTGTGACTCACAGTGACCACGTGGAGCTGCCTACCTGCCCTAGCCTGCTCGCCTACTTTTAAGCTGGGAGGGATACACAAACTTGCTCTTCTAAGCTGCTGTATTTGGTTTTCATGACAGCAGTTTATCTGTGCATTAGCTCGTGCCCATGATGAATAGAACTGGTCTCTCTCCCTATGGACAGCAGTCTGGCTTCCTTTCCACTTGTCTTGTAGCAGGAGGCTGACACTTAGCATAAAATAATGAGACCTAAAGTACTGAACGTACTTATGCCAAGCCTTAAAAGCAGCCAGGTGTACTTGATAGGAGGTGTGAGCCCGGCTCTCTCATTCTGGTTAGCTAGGAGAACTAAGTGAATAGGTTCGAGCCTAGCATTTTATTATTTCTGCTGGAGTCGCTCTGGAAAATATCTTTAATCAGAAGTTTGTCCAGAGGTTCCTAAATAATGTTTTGCACTGACATTCACTGCTGATTCATTCTTCTCAAACCCATCATTTTAGAAAATTGTCTTTTGCTGCCTAAGTGTTTCTTACCATTTGAAGAAATGTACAAAGTCCCATTTTTCGCCATACCCCTTTAAGAGCCTATTTAGACAATTCCGCTGAGCCTTCATTTTCTAGCTGACTATTAACAACAAACTGCCTTATATTTGTACGTTGTTTAAAACTTTTTGAAACACTTTCACAATAATAATAGCATTTAATCATCAGGGAAGCCTGGTACGTTATGTAGCCTAAGTATTAGTATTCCCACTCCCTAGATCAATAGTCCTCAACAATGGTGTGGTATAAAAGTAATATTTAGTTACCCATTGCGAAGTTTGTTATAATGAAAATCATGGGGTTTTTTTTTCAAATAATAAAATGTCATTCTTTTAAAGTCACCATGTAAACACAATAGACAGTTTTGAGGAGTTAATGTGTCCTAGGAACAGTCTTCAGCATGGGGAACATAGTGGTGAGCAAAACAGACAATATCCCTGTTCCTGAGAATCTGATGGGCAGTTGATGAGTCAAGATGGTGAACGTCTATTGTCTCATGTATATTGCATCATCCCCTTCCTCTGGCCAACTGTTCCCCTGCTGCTCCAACCATGTGATTCTCGTTTTTAAAAATTTTTATTGGGGAACCATGTGATTCTGATGGGGTTGTTGACCATAGAAGGAGGCAACAGATCCAGGCCTGCATTTCTGATTACTGTGTTCCTTTGGCCACAGTGATTGGTTCAAGAGAAGTCACATGATCCAAACCTAAGCCAATCGAAGTCTTTTCTGTGATTTACAATTTAGGAAACAGGAAGAGAGAGAGGCTTTTCTTTGATTTGTCATTACTGGGCTGGGATGATGTAATCTTGGAGCCAACTTTGGCAGTATTTTTTGCCACATGGAGGACACCTCTTGCAACAGAGAAGTAGAACCAAGAAAAACAGGTGATGGGGAAGTGGAGAGGCAGGCATTGAGGGAGAGGCAGTCACAACAATTTGGAAGGAGACTGATTCATTGGAACAGATACTAAAACAATGACTAGTAGGTGCTCATTACTTGTTTTTGAAATGGCAAATGGAAAAGAGAGGTGAACGTTACTTTTGAGCCCCTTTGTCTGGACGTTCCTATCACCTAGTACAGTGTATTGAGTAGAAAAGATACACAGGACATATTTCTTAAATGAATGAATGAATAAATGAATGAATGGCACTATATTGACTATGACTTTGGCTAAGAGGAAAGGCATTTAAGATTGAAAAATTTCCCACCATCTTATTTTATCATAATGTTCATCCATTTTCTCAAAGTATTGTGAAGCAGAGGACTTAGAAAAAGAGCTTAGATATCAGGCAGGCCTAGCTTTGATTTCTGGCTTCAGCAGCAACCAGCTGTGTGATGTTGAAAAATAATGACTACCCCCTCATAGGGGTTTTTGACGAGGATATAATGAGGTAAGAGTAAAGCTTTAATAAGAGCAGCTGATAGGAGGGATAAATTGGGAGATTGGGATTGACATATACACACTATTATATATAAAATAGATAATAATAAGGACCTACTGTAAAGCACAGGGAACTCTACTCAGTACTCTGTAATGACCTATATAGGAAAATAATCTAAAAAAGAGTAGATATATGTATATGTATAACTGATTCACTTTGCTGTACACCTGAAACGAATACAACATTGTAAATCAACTATACTCTAATAAAAAGATTTTTAAAAAGGATAAAAAAATAAATAAAATATAGTAATATTTTAAAAAAGAAATTACAAATAGAATACTAGGTTTCTAATTAAGTTCACTCAAAAGATAAATTTTAAATGCACTATGGAATTAAACACAAAAATAAAATCATTTACCAAAAAATGAGAAGCCACTGACATATAGTCAAAAGCTCTAATGCTACCTACACTCATTAAACCAGTTTTTATTGAGTGAGTGTCTTTATATGCCAGGACTGTCTTAGTCCTGGGGATACAGGAGGATGAGACAGATGGGGACCTTATCCTCAAGGAGATTCTGTTTGAGTGGAGGGAGGTGGTAACAAAATTAAAAACAAATAAATGATTAAGTCATTTGAGGAAGTAGTACAGGTCATGGATAATAAGGTAGGGATAGAGATGAACACAGCCTCTTCTAGACTGGGTGGTCAGAGAAGACTTCTAAGGGAAGATGACATTTGAGCTAAGATCTGCATCCAAAAAGGAGCCAGCCATATGAAGACAGAGGAAAGAGTGCTTCAGACAGAGGGAACAGCAAGAGCAAAGGCCCTGAGGTCAGAATGAGCCTAGTGTATTTAAGAAATTTAAAGAAGGCTGTGTGGTGGGCTATAAAGAATGATGGAGACCATGGTGGGAAGAGAGGTCAGGGAGGGGCCCTTAATTTCCCAGCCATTTAGACTGACTTGTACTATGGGGCAGGCTCTATGTTGGGAACCAGGGATACAAGCATGAAAAGGCAACAGCTCACTCAAGGAGTTCTCAATCTATCTAATCTCAACAAATATTAAGGGAGGTTTCAGATGAACTGAATTTTATAGAGCCACCTTTTGACTATCTTATACCTGCTGGCATCTGTGTCTTTACCATTATAACTGGGTTGGAAGTAAGGGATAGTTCTGTGTCAGGCTTTCTTCATGAAGCAAGCAGGAGGCAGTTAAATAGTAAACGTGAATTTGCCCACAGGAGAGAATTCAGTGTATTTCATGTAATTACACCTCATCAAGGACAAATCCCATCTCTGTGAACCCATGCAATGTTCTGGAGGAGAGGAAGTGACGGTTACACTCATCGGAACCCCAAGTGGCGAGTTAAACTCTATTCTTGTGAAGGATTGCACTACAAGTCATGCCCAAGCACTTTCCACACTGTCCACATTTCTGATTTCTCTATGTTAAGTCATTTGTATGTATTGCTATGTTTTATTCATTAGCACTTTGAGGGTCTAGAGGGCTCGGAGCAGCAGAGGGTAATTTATTTATAAAATAGAAAAGGGAGAGTACAAAACTGATCAGAACTCAGGCTTACATCAGGGCAAAGTGAGATATCAATCCATTTCCTGCAAGAGTACCTTGTTCTTCTCTCCCTGGGTGACCTTGTCCTCTCCCATGACTTTAAATACCGTCTATAGGTTTTTGATTCTTAAATTATATCCCCAGCTTAGACCATGCTCTTGAGCTCTAGACTCATGTATTCAACGTCTGGTTTGATATCTTCACTTAGATGTTTCATAGGCCTCCCAACTTAATGTGGCTCAACAATAGCTCTTCAGAATCTGGTTTGGCTTGCCCTACCCAGCATTCTGTTACTTCTTAACTCTTCATTATCTCCCTAAATGGCACCATCGTACACCCATTGGCTCCTGATTCCCAATATCTAGTACATCAACCAAGTCTTGTAGGGTTCACCTCCAAATGATATCTTAGACCTCTCCTTTCATTTCTATAAGCACAGTCACTACCCAAGTTCAAATCTTCCCTATCTGCTGCCTAGAACAGTGCTATAGACTCCGAAAAGGTTCTCGCTTCACTCTTACCCTCCCATAATCTGTCCTCCATAGAGAGAACTTGAAAAATGCAAATTAGATCCCTCCCCCTGCACACACACACTTAAATCACTTCAATTTCATTATACTTTGAATTTTATTCACACCTTTTCCCTGGACTACAAAGTGAAAAATGGCACCTGCCCACCTCTGCAATCTCACACCACTCACCTTCCCCATCCAGCTCTAAGTTCTGGTCATAAGTGACTTCCAAGAACGTGGCAAGCTCACTGGCCCCTTAAGGCATTGTGTTTGAAATGGAATGCCTTTTCTAGCCTCTTTGCCTAGTGGGCTTCTCTAAATCTCACCTAAATTTCACAGAGACCTTCTCTAATTCCTCTACCTAAAGTAGCATCACAGCAATAGACTCTCTCACAGTACTCTATTTCATTCACAGCAATTTTCAAATTTCAAAATAACACTCCTTTGTTATATTATTGTTGTTGTCTGTCTCTCCTATACTGTGTTGAATTCCATAAATACAAGGAGCACATTCATTTTGTTCATTATTTTCTCCCTAGCCCTAAGCACACTGCCTCAAAAGGGTAGGTCCTCCGTATTTGTTAAATGAATAAACAAATGAGTGCATGAATAGATAAATGTTTCTCACTGATGGTAATGACGGAGGCCCATGTTATACAGAAATCATCTCCCTTTGTATTTCAACGTTGACATGGTTGCATTGGCCATTCCACTCCTTTATCATATTACAAACCATCTTTTCTTATCCTCATAAAAAAAAAAGATTTGAGTCTCAGATTGGATAACTCAATAGCAAAAAATTCTCCCTTAAAGTTTCCCAGTTACCCCGACAAAAAGTCTTCTAAGTATTACAGAAAATACCCCTATTACTCATATCTTTGGGTAAAATCATTGAAGACTGGTGTAGAAAGAAGACTTGACTCTGGTATCTACCCTACTATCTTGGGTAAGTCACTTCCCATCTCTGATCCTCAGATTTCCACATTGGGCTCCTTTGTTTGCTAGTGCCAAGATCTTCAGCAAGTCACCTAACCTCTCTCAGCTCCAGGATACTTGTAGTGGGCTGAATAGTGAGCCCCTAACATATATGTCTCTATCACAATTCCTGGAACCCACAAGTGTTTCCTTGTTTGGAAAAAGGTCTTTGCAGATGTTATTAACTTAAGGATCTTAAGATGAGGAGGTCATCCTGGCTTAAGAAGACGGGCCCTAAATCTAATGACAAGTGTCCTTTTAAGAGAAAGACAGAGGGAGATTTGAGACAGTGGAGAAGGCAATATGACCACAGTGACAGAGGTTGCAGTCACAAGTCAAGGAATGCCAAGAGCCACCGGAAGCTGCAAGAGGCAAAGAATAGATTTTTCCGTCAAGCCCCTAGAGGAAGTGTGGCCCTGTGGGACTTTGGACTTCTGGCCTCCAGAACTGTGAAGGAACACACTTCTGTTGTTTTAAGTTACCAAGTTAGTGGTATGGTGTTAGGGCAGCCTTAGGAAATTAACGGAGTATTAATCTGTATGAGAGGTGTGGCTGAGGGTCACTGGGCCTCCTTAACCCAGAACCCAGTTTCTAATCTCACCGTATTTGGTAACCCCACCAGGCCCACTCTAGAAACTTAACTGATGTGTAGTCCAGTAAAAAGAGATCCAGAAGATCATCTTATCCACATCACACCACAGTCTCCTTAAATAGTCAATGTGCCCCCTTCTGCTTCCCACGCAGCTATTTCTCCCTCTTTTCTGTGACCTGCGTCCTCCAGCCACCTTCAGCCACATGGAATCTCCTCTCTTCGTAATCCTCACTGCCTCTCCAAGTCCTCTCAGACAATACATCAGCAAGTGTTTAAGGAGGGCTCAGTCTTGCCCTAGGTTCTGTGGAGATTTCCACTTCCACAAGCGATGTGAAAACATTAATACTAACAGTAATGAGTGGTAACAGTAGCTAACAGTAACTGGTTGTTTACCCTGTGTAACCATGGTGCTAAGCACTTTTAAGGTATTCTTTCTTTCAGCCTCCAAAAACAGGACCTCCTAAATGAATTCCCTAGTAAACATATTCAGGGTACAAGGCCCACTATTGCATCCTCAGGACCCCTATATAGTGTTGTCTGGCTTCACATTTGCGTGTGCCCTTTGGAATGATCTCCTTCCTCCGGAAAGACATTGGATTCTAACCAGCAGATCGCAAAGGAAACTACATTTTACATTTTCTGCACGTTAAGGGATTGCCTTGTCTTCTGACATGTCGTCTATTGAAGACTCTTATGGGAAGTGAGAATCGCGAGAGTGAACACTTCAGCCAGGCACTAGCCCCTGCAGCTGGAGGACCAGAAAGGAGGCCAGAAGGAGTAGGAGAAAAGGCAGGAAAGGCAGCTCTTTCTAAGCTAGCTGTCTCTTGTAGTAAAAATTGGGTGCCATTTACTCCGGGAGTATCGGGATTTAATTGCACCGGAAGCTTAAACAAACAATCTTCTTAGGTTGGAAACTGGACGGGAGGGAGGGAGGGCAGGCAGGAACCTAAAGAAAACTGCCAGGTAGAACTTGCCCCAGCTGCCGGGGGGGCACCCAGGCGCGGGCAGCAAAATCTTGCCCTGAGTCGCCAGTGTGTGTCAGAACTCATTAAATACATATGGTTTCCAGGTCCCTTGAGGCCCAGGAACCAGGACCCCAAAACCCATAGCTGGGAAAGGCGTCATTCGCTGCACCTTCCCCTTGACTGCCTTGCCTGCCGCAGCAGCTGGGTTCACATACCTATTCCACGTGGCTCCACTGTGCCAGGCCCACAGACGCACCAAATGCCCTGGGGGTTACTCTTGGTTACGTGCATCCTGAATTACTATCACTTTTTGCATCAATACCAGCTCCCTTTGGCTAAGTCTCTCCCTACCTGTGTCCCTCTGTTCTCCCGAGACTGCCAGCTTTGTTAAATTGTTAGTTTTTCCTACAGCACTTTTCAGGCCCTCTCTGCTTAAACTTCACACATCCTATTTTAGAATTATTTGTGTCTACCTCTGATTTCACCCCCAGCCTAAGTTCTTTGAGGCCACAAATTATATTTCACATACTCCATGTCCCGCAAGCGCCCAGCACCTGGCCTTGCATAGGATAGATACTCAAGTTGTTTCTTTAATAAACAACTATCCATCTTGTACATGATCTGTGACAGGGACTTTATTGATGCTGGAAGAACAAGCTAGGAGGGAACAAGCTAGCTGTGGACAAGCTGATTTTAGCGAGAAAGCTAGAAAATATTAATACACACACAGAGCACTGGTGTGATGCTAAATACAAGAAAAGAAACAGTATGGCGACTGAGAACAGTTGATGGGATCGAGGAGCTTCGACAGAGTGGGCGAGGGAAGGTTTCTTTGAGGTGGTGACATTTAAACCAGGGGAGAATTCTCGGCTGAGAGGACTTGGACATTCAAAGGGTGGGAAAGAGTTTGACATATTCAGAGAATTGAGGGGAGGCCACTAAGGCTAAGTCTCAGCTGGTGAAGGCGGAGAGTGGAAGGGGTGTGAACTGGGTAGAAGTGTCTCCCTAAAATTCATGTCTACCCAGCACCTCAGAATGTGGCCTTATTTGGAAACAGGGTCTTTGCAGATGTAATTAGTTAAGATGAAGTCACATGGAGTAGGGTGGGCCCTATTCCAGTGACTGGTATCCTTTAAGAAGAGAAAACAGACACAGAGTGAGAGACACACAGGGAAGAGGGTCATGCGAAGACAGAGGCAGAGATTGCAGTGATGCAACTACAGGGTAAGGAACACCCAGGATCAACGGTCATCACTGGAAGCTCGGGAAGAAGCAAGGAAGGATCTTCCCCAAGATCTTGACACCTTGATTTCGGGCTACCAGTCGCCAGAACCGTGAGAGAATAAATTTCTGTTGTTGGAGGCCACCATATATGGTAATTTTTTATGGTATCCCTAGGAAATGAATACAGGGGGCAAGGGAAAGACTGTTTATTAGTGAAATGGAGATTCATCAAAGAATGTTAGGTGGTAACAAGAACTGATTTTTTTCAGATTTGTGTTTTATAAAGGTACCTCAAATGAGTGAAAAAAGTCCTCATGCTCAGAACACTTTCCTATATCTTTCCTTAAGGCTGACTTGCCCATGGCACCAACAACGCAGCTGCCCACTGACCATACACAATGGGGCACTCTGAGAGATTAGTCATCTGGTTTTACTATCTCCACTACTAACCACTCGAGTTCTCTAAACATTTCCCTTTTATTCTTAAGCAAACAGGAATCTACTTCTGCATTCTGAATTTAGCTCCTTTTCTCTCCAGTCACGTGGTGATGACATGTGTTGTCCTTTCTCCTCCTCCCTTCAGATCTAATGGAAAACATCACACATTCCGAAGTCACTGTTAATTAAAGCTGATCTTTGCTTTGCTGACATTGCTGTCAAAAGTGCTTATTTAAGGGATGAAGGGTTCTTCTAATTCTGAACACAACTTTCAGTATGTGCCTAAAAATCAACGCATGACTGGATTCAGGTGCCCAATCACAGCTTGAATTAAGCAATTCATGAGTGCTGGCTGTCTGATGCTTGTGGAAAAACACGTAACTTGGGGGTGAGAATGGGAAAATGGGGCAGCAAGCAGAAAGTTCTGGAGTCCACAGCTTTATGCAACCTGATAGGATTTGGAGTTCTCAGTTTCTTAGAGAAACTAAGAAAAGAATTTTCCTTTTTCCTTACAACTGATGGGTTCAATCATAATTCTCCCTCATTCAAGATGCCAAGTATCCTGATTAGGAGTTTGAACCTTACTCCTTGCCAGGTGGAATAAGGCCCTTAGAGTTGGAGCACTAACTATGTGCTAGTTATTGAACCAAATGTTATATACCCATTATCTCATTTAAGGAGGAAATTGTGCACCATTGGTAATGATGAAAATGCCAGTAACTGTCATTTATTAAGTGTCAAAAATCTTGGGTGGTACTTCATATACATTATTTCTTATAATCCTCTCATTGTAGGGTAGTTGTTGGGAGTATGAGCTTGGAGTCCAACACCCTGGATTTAAATCCTGGCTCTGAAACTCAGTAGCTTAGTGACTTAGTTGCTTAGTCTTTCTAGGCCTCAGTTTCCTCATTCTGGAAACAAATGGAAATAATAAAACTATGTATCATATAAGGACTAAGTGGAATCCTGTAATATAGTCAATATAGTATGGCCTATTAAGGTGATGATGATTAAAAATTACAAAGACAACAGTAACAATTGTATAGCATTTTCTATATGCCAAGCATGCTTCTACACATAGATATTATTATTTCTATTTAATAGATGAAAAAATTGAAAAGTAGAGAGGTTAACAAACTTGCCCTTTATCACACAGTTAAAATGTGGTAGAGCTAGGATTTGATCCACTGATGGTAGCACTGTGACCTAGAGTTCTCACTACAGTGGTTTGCACAAAGTACATGCTGGATAAATATTTGTAGATTGATAAATTATAGGCAATACATTCCTGCCAGAGAAGACTCTTGGATCTTGCTTAATAGTTTCCATTTTTACTTGATTAGCTCCTAATACAACTGGTTTCTTTTTTCCTCCACTGGATTCAGCAGAGATAGGCCATTGCCCTTTGACTCTCAGTAGTTCTTCAGTCTGAGCAGAAAGTACTTCCTGGATAATATTTGGGAATGATGACATCAGCTTAGGAAACAAATTTAAAACATTCATACTTCAAGGCTCACGTAAAGGCCTACCTCTTCCAAGAAGCTTTGAAACTTCCCTGTCATCTGGAGGGCCCTCCCCTACGGGGCCCTCACAGCTTAGGTCTTCTTGTGCCTCTTATTAACTAAGTTTGTAATGCAGAGTTTGCAGACCCTCGGTTCCACTTTCATGCTGTAAAAACCTTGCTTAGCCCTCAGAATGTCCTAGAGTTATTTCCAGGAATTCTTAGAGGAGTTTCACAGGAACTTGTGTAATTCTGGCCCCTCCTCCTTGACTTCTGTGGCTCAGGAATCCACTGGGATATATAGTCAACCACCACCCCAACCCCCAGGGTCCTCTCTGTGAACACATTTCCTGCCCAGGGAACTTTCTGGCCACAAACCCCACCAGGAACTAAAATGGTGCTGCTTCCCCTACAGAAATGCAACTTGCTATTTCACTGCCTCATTGGTCCTGCCGTCACTCTGCTTATACTCTTATCTCACAAAGCCCTTCATGTAAACGGCTCCTTTAGCCTCTGCTTGTAGCACGTCAGTCTCAGACTGAAGCCAGGCTCAGAGACACGGGGACGCCTGATCTTTTCCTTTAGAGCTCTTATTACTAGTGGCTATTACACATTATTTTGTGACATTTCTGCCTAATGTCTGTCTTCCCTATTAGATGGTAAGCTATGGGGGAATAAACTGTATATGCTTTGATCACCATCTCACATTCAGAGTAGTACAGTCTTGAACACAACTGTGCTGAGTAAATATGTACTGAGTGAATCAATGACTATTCTGTTCTCCTGAACCCATGCTTTTCCAAACCAGGGATCCAGGTAAGGAAGACAGAAGTTCTAATGCAAAGCAATGTCTAGGAAGAGCTCAAACACCCGTCCTGGCTCCTGGCAATATATACCCCCAATTCACCAGTTGATTAGATAGAATCCAAATCTGGATTCCAACTGCAGGTCTTGAATTTAGAAGATATATAGCCCACGTGGTCCTTCCAAATAGATTGGAAGCATTGGAGTTGGGGACAATGCCTTCCTCATCTCAGCACCTTCCACCTCATCTGGCACAATGCCTAGCACAGGAGATCTGCCCAAGAAATCTTTGTTGCATAGGGCTAAGCATGATTTTCAAGATGAATGTTTGCTAGCTTGTTACTGATACGCTGCTGTCTTCCAGCCATGTCTGTGGAGGGGGAGGTGGAAACATGGCAGGGATTTCTGTAACAATTTTTTCCTTCAGGAAACATCTCTGGAAATGGTTCATACCACCTCGTATCAAGTGCTGAGAAACTATTTCCTAAAAATGTAGGTGTGCCTTAGAAAGCTGAAAATAAGCTGAGGAAGATGAGTGCCTCATGACTGCTTCCTCCAGGAAGCCAAATGTTTCCTGGTTTGCCTCAATTTGCAAAGACAGAATAAAGATATCTAGCCTAGTGGTGCAGGACTTTTTCTTCAGGTAATGTCAGGCCACAAACTCTTGTCTCTGCCCTTAAATGAGGCCAGGAACATGCCTAACCCACAGCCAAGATCCGTTTGCAAGTCAGATGTCAAGTCCTAGCTCTCAGCTGGGGGCAATTTTGTCCTTGAAGACATCTGACCATGTCCAGAGACGTTTTCGGTTGTCATACCTGAAGACTTTAATTGATATCTAAATGGAAAGATATCAGTAAAAATATCCCAGGGCTAATGCTAAACATCTACAATGAATGCAAAGAACAACCCCTCATAGAAAAGAATTATTCAGCTCACAAAATCACTAGGGCTGAGGTTGAGAAACCCTGGCCCAGATAAGACCAAAACACAGGGCTAGTGACACACTGAATTCACACAGAGCCTGCTGTCTACCGCTTAAGGCACTGGAGTCCTTTCCCTTTCTTCCTGCCTTCCGTTGGTCGCTCATGGCCGCAGCATCTCTGATCCCCCAGCTGCAGCCTCCAGGATGTGGCCTGTGCACATTAGGGGGCAGCTTGGGTTCAGACTTGCAGCCACTACTGTGGCAGGATCCAGAGTCCCAGGCAGAGAGGGGGATGCCTTTGTCTGGCTTCTCACCTTTCTCCTGCTGAGTTCATGGGAGAGGAATCTGTCTCTCTCCAGTCCCACAATTCTGCATCTTTCACCCCACTCCAGAAAAGGGAAGGAGGGGAAACAATTGGGGCTCAACATAAGCTATGCCTTCTGCTCAGAAGGAAGGAACTAGTTTCAGCTGACTTCACGTTTCTGTGCACACTCCCTGAGAAGCGTTCCTCCTTGATGCTTTCCCAATGGCACAGTCCTGCTCTAAAGGCTTCTGTTGGTTCACCTGGCTTGGCGGGTTTCGATCCTGCTGACCTGGGTTTGACAAGCTGTGTAACCTTAGACCCCTGAACCTCAGTTTTTCCTTTTACATAAAAGGAGAATGCTATGACCAATCGTTTTAGTTGTGTTACATGGATTAAAAAAACATATATCACCTGCCACGGACTACTATGCCCATTAACACTGCTATGAAGATTACCATATGCCAGCAACTGTGCTAAGTGTTTTACACACTATAGGATTTAATTATCACCGTAACCCATTTTGAAGAGGAGTAAACTGAGGCATGAAGAGAGATAACTTGTTCAAGATCAGGCAGCCTGTAGGTAATGGAAGAATTGAAACCTGGTCATCTACACTGAGCTCTACGTTAGTGATGTAGAGAAAAAGCTCTGAATAATGTGCGGTACTCTATAAATCTCACAATTTCCCCTTTGTGCTCTGTATTTGTACTTTCTACTTTCAACTAATGTGTACTGAGCAGTTCCTGTGTGTTAGAGACTGTGTCAGAGAAAGTCACACTGAGGTTTCTCCAACACCATCCCTGCAGGATTCCTGGGGAGGCAGAGATCAAATTTCTGACACAGTCCGTGACCCAGCCTACCGTTCTCTGATGGACTCCTGAGTTCAAATGCTCAGATTCACAGGAAATAAACCATCTAATGTCCTACACCCATGCCTATGCATAAAGACAATTAGATCTGTTTGGCCAAATAGCTACTTCTATAAAGGATGAAGTTACAGGTGTTCATCATATCCTCAGGGAAACCATTTTTTTGCCTGATCAAAGTTCCCTTTATACAGTCTCACAGTAGCACGTACCTCCCTGCTCAGCACCGTCCAGACTGCATTACCTGCTCGTTTATGTGTGTGATAAGTACATTAAACAGCCTTTGCTCGTCATTTTTGCCCTGTGTCTACCACAGTGTCGTATATGTAACAGTATTCTAGAAATAAGTCAAGGGAGTAAACTCGAGTTTGTGCTATGTGTTAGGCCCTGTAGCATCATCCTACCATGCATTCTGCATGTATTATCTTACCATGTGAGTATGCATTGGTGTTGACGTTTTGCAGATGAAGAAACAGGCTTAGGAGTCCACCTCCACACAGCTAGTAAGTGTGGAGTCAGGATGCCAACCCAGGCTGATCTGGATCTAAAGCCCCATGTCCCCTCAGCATTAGACTAGAAATTTGCAAACCAGATATTTAGAAACCTGCAGTCATTTGGGAGAAGGTGTTATGATCAGCAGTTAAGCATGTGGGGTCCAGAGTCAGTCTGCTTGGGTTCAAATCTGGGCTCCATCACCTTCCACGTAAAGGTGTTGGATCTTTGTTCCTGTATCCATTCTGTGCCTCAGTTTATTTATATGTAAAACAGAGATAAAAAAATAGGAGTACCTCATGGTGTTATTGTGAGGGTTAACTGTATTTGTAAGGTTCTTAGGATAGAGCTTGGCATATACGTGGCCACATTAGTTTTATTCTCCTTCTGTGAAGAAAGAAGGGCTTTACAGGCCATTTATCACTGCTTATACATTATATTTAGGATTCTGCACATAAGTATCCCAATTTGAGGAGACATGTTGAAATTTAAATGCTGCTGATTAAAATCACTTAGCAGCAATTAATACTAATTTGCGTTTCCTACAAGGCAGCACCTCCACATATTCATTTAAACAATCACTGGTATTTAATAGCATCTTGTTAAACTGAATTGTCTTGCTAAGTGTATCTTGAAGAAACCATTTAGATCATCACTGAAGTTTTAAGCTGTCTGCTCATTTTAGAAGCAGAACCAAAGCTGCCTTCCATGCTGCTGATTTGAGGACGGGCAAGCACACAAGAGCATTTCTGGGTGACTCCACTAACTAGGTCATACCCACCTAGACAGGCCACCTGGGACCAACCCAGGTTTTCCAAGCCTGAAATCTGTCTCACTGCCTGCGAAGGCCCTGGTACAGTGGAGTAGAAGGCACTTAAGAGCATTTGCACAGTGCTTGCCATGGCCCTGAGTGCCTCAGAGGATCTCTCTGGGTCCTTGGAGTCTGTAGCAGCGTATGTGAGCAGATGACCCAGGTTTGAGATGGGGGGATTCTGTGGGAAGATAGTTGCAAGGCAAATGACATTCTCCTGACACACACCAAGGTCAACCGCCTTTGCTGCCAGTAAGGACAAGATCTGAAAACAAGCTACCACGCAGACTTGTAAAGGGTAACCTGGCACTGCCATCTTTCCTTAATAAGTGTGCATACACCGACACAGGATTATTCCTTAGAGCAGAGGAGATAACGTTCAAGAGACAGACATGCAAGCTGAGAGCAGAGGTTTCCCTTCACTGTGTGTGTTTTTCTCTCTGAGCACTGCCCGAGGTCTTAGGAAGTTGATCCTTATCCTCTAAGAAGATGGAAGCTAACCACAATTAGCACTGATGGAATTTTTACCATGTGCTAGACGTTTGACAAACATCACGTAATCCACTCAACAGCTCTGTTTCCCTGGGTGCTATTATTATTCCCATTTTCCAGTTGAAGAAATTGAGGAGACAGAGAGTTTGAGGAACTGGTCCATGGTCACTTAACTGTAAGTGGCAAAGTCCAGATTTGAACACAGCCTGTCTTCTTAACCAACATCTACACTGCCTTCCAGAATTCACCATCACTTCCGTAACTATTTATGGCAGGAGAGTACTCTATGAGCCTCTGTGTAGTACAGGGAAACTTTCCTGACTTCAAGCAGAGTACAAGTGGGATTAGCTCCATTTTCAAGGGCTCCAGAAAACACGCAGATGAGGAAAAAAAGAAAGAGATGCAGAGTTCAATTCTGTCAAAGAGAGAATCTAGCAACAAATTAGAACCACAGAAGAAAACCATACATACAGCTGTTAAGAAAGAATAGTTCTCTAGTTACCGATATGGAAGCTACAAGAGAAAAACACCAGGCAGGAGGGTGTGTATAATTGCTCTGATCGTGTTGCTAAAATAAAATATTCATATATGTTTATAAACGCATAGACTTTGCTGGTAATAGTGATTGCTTCTGTAAGGGAAACTGTTCGGAAGGGAGCAGGGAAGGAGGGAGACAATTTTCACTGTAAACCATTTTTTAAACTTTATGCCATGTGTTTGTATTACCTAGTCGAAATGAACTTCTAAGAACTAAGAAACAGAATGGGCTGTGCTTTGAGATGGTGAGTGGACAGGGAATATTCAGATAGACTGTGCAGATATCAGAGATGCTGTAAAGATACTTTGGAATAACCTAAATGGGAAAAGAATTTGAAAAAGAATGGATACTTGTGTGGGTATAACTGAATCGCTTTGCTGTACACTTGTAACTAACACATCATTGAAAATAAACTATACTCCAGTATAAAATAAAAATTAAAAAAAAAGATACTTTGGAGGGCAGATTGGGGCTTGGAGTTATTCTAATGAATCTGCGATTATATTATACTCACATCACTGGAAATGGTGCTTTCACCATACTCCCTATGGGGATAATACCTTGAGGATGGCATGTTGTCTCTGTCTGAGGGTGGTCAGGGGATCCTGTAAGGTGACCATGGCCTTGGAGACCTCCAAACACATGAGGACAAACTTAACTTTGAGTGTTCTGCTTTGGGTCATAATTCATCCTTCAAAAGGCCCAAGAACCTATATTTTATCATCAATTCCTGCTACTGCTCCCACAATCATGTTCCCTTTTAATATGTTGTAAATAAGCTTTTCTCTACCTTAGTTGGCTTGGCCACATTGTTCTCTCTCACCGGGATGTTCTTCCCCAAACTCTTCGCGGACTTGTAACCTTCTTATCCTTCCAATGTCAGCTTAACTAATTCTCAGGAAGACTTTCCTTGACCATTTATCTAGGCAGATCCTCCATTCTTCTCCAATACGTTACCTCATTTATTATCTTTAAAGAAATGTGTATTAGTTTGTCACAGCTGCTGTAACAAAGTACCACAACCTGAGTGGCTTAAACAGCAGAAATGTATTGCCTCGCAGTTCTGGAGGCTAGAAGTCCAAGATCAAGGTGTTGGCAGGGTCGGGCCCTTCTGAGAGCTGTAGGGGAAGGATCTGTTCCATGCCTCTGTCCTGGTTTCTGGTGGTTTACTGACAATCTTTGGAGTTCTTTGGCTTGTAGAAGCTTCATCCTCATTTCTGTTTTTATCTTTACATTACATTCTACCTGTGTGCCTGCTTCTGTATCCAAGTTTCCCTTTTTTATTAGGACATCACACTGGATTAGGGCCCACCTAATGACCTTACCTTAGCTAATTACATATGCAATGACACTATTTCCAAATAAGGTCATATTGTGAGGTACTGTGTTAGGACTTCAACACATGAATTTTGGTGACACAATTCAATCCATAATAAAATGTATTCAACTTATCTATTTGTTTAGCTGTTTATTGTTTCTTATCCCCTCACTGTGCTGTGAGCATCCTGGGGGTAGAGATTACATCTATTTACTTCCCTGCTGTAAACTTCGTATTCACCATAGCGCTTTGCACATAGTATAAACTGGCCTTCATTTCTACTAGCTTGTCGTTTACTGTTGCTGATTTGTAAACTTTCTTAATTGACTTTAGATAATAATGCTCAGTTGGTTAGATGAAATCCAAATATTTTTCCAAGTCTGTGACTTGCTTTTTAACCTTTGAGATGTCTTTTCAAAACCCACTGACACACACCATTGTAAAGCAATTATACTCTAATAAAGATGTTAAAAAAAAAAAACCCACTGACAGTTTTAATTTATTATTTTATTTCAGATTTTCTGTCTATGTTCATTTGTGAGATGGCCAATGATTTCTCTTTCTTCTTGTGCTTGTCTGATTTTGACTTCAAGGTTATATTAGCTCTAAATATGACTTGGAAGTGTTCTTTCCTGTTCTAGAACTGTTTAACAGTGATATTATCTATTCCTTGAACATACAGTCAAACTTACCTGAAAAACTGACTTGGTATGAGTAGAAGGGGCTGGGGATGGGGAAGAGAGATAGTTTTAACTATTAATTCCATTTTCTTTAGTGGTTAAGATCTTTCTTCAGTTGTTAAGATGTGTATTAGGATTTTTAATGAACGTTCAGCTTTTCTATTCTTTTTTTCTTGACTTAGGTTTGATAAATTGTATTTTTAAAGAAATTGATCATGTAATCTAAAACCTTCACAACTACTGACCTAAAGTTGTAAATAATATTCTGTATTTCTTTTTAATCTCTACAGTATCTTCTATTTCTTTTCTTGATTAACTTTGCCAGAAGTATGTATGGCTTTTTATGGGTAAATCTTTTCTAAGAACCAAATATTGACTTCTTTGTTTTCCATTTATTTTTTAGTTTATCAGCTGTTTTAAAATTTTTTCTTATTTTCCTTCTATTGTACTAGCTCTTCTGTTAGCTGATTAATTGCCTCCTTTTACATAATATGAACATTTCAGGCATTAGTTTTCCTTCTTACAAGGTTTACAATTTGATACGTAGCATTTTCATTACTTTTTAGCTCTAAATATTTAAAAATTTCTGTTATTCTTTCTTCTTTGACCTACTTATTAGTTTGTTTCCAAATACAAAAATTTTAAACTTGTCTTTTTGTAAGTGCTTAATAATATTTCTAATTAAATTGTTTAGCAGGATACCAATTGTTTAGCATTTATTGAGATTTGTTTTGTGTTTACTACATGGAAAATTTTATAAATAACCATGTGTCCTTAAAAAGAGTATTTATTATCTAAATAGGGTGTTGGGTTCTCTGTGTGTTCATTTCATCAAGCTTGCTAAATGTATTCTTCAAATACTTATATGTTCTTATTAATATCCAGCTGAAGCACATGAAAATTTAATCAGAAAGCAATGATGATGTCCCATGAAGATTGTGGTTTTACTTCCTACACTGTTGGTGGGAATGTAAAATGATATAGCTACTATGGAAAACAGTATGGAGGTTCCTCAAAAACTAAAAATACAGTTATCATATGACCCAGCAATCCCACTCCTGGAGAAAACTCTAATTCAAAAAGATACATGCACCCTAATGTTCACAGCAGCACTATTCACCACAGCCAAGACATGGAAGCAACCTAAATGTCCACTGACAGATGAATGGATAAAGAAGATGTGCTACATATATACAATGGAATACTACTCAGTCATAAAAAAGAATGAACCAATGCCATTTGCAGCAACATGGATGGATTTAGAGATTATCATACTAAGTGAAATAAGTCAGAAAGAGAAAGACAAATACCATATGATATCACTTATATGTGGAATCTAAAATATGACACAAATGAACTTATCTCCGAAACAGACTTGTAGACATAGAGAACAGACTTGTGGTTGCCAAGGAGGAAGGGGAATGCTGGAGGGATGGACTGGGAGTTCGGGATTAGTAGATGCAAACTATTATGTATAGAACGGACAAATAACAAGGTCCTACTGTATAGCATGAGGAACTATATTCAATGTCCTGTGATACACCATAATGGAAAAGAATATGAAAAATAAAGTATATATATGTGTAATTTAATCACTTTGCTGTACAGCAGAAATTAACAACATTGTAAATCAACTGTACTTGAATAAATTAAAACAATAGCAACAACAAAAAGATTATGGTTTTATAATTCTGTAAATCTGTTTATACCTATTATGAGGTTATGCCCTTAGGTGTATGAAAATTTGAAATTTCCTGGTGAATTGTAACTTTATCAATGTTGTGAGCCTCTTTATTTCTAATAATTTTGCTTTAATGTCTATTTCATCTATTTTATGTGATGTTGATCCTGCTGGGCCAACTTTCTTTTGGTTAGAATCTCTTCATATCCTTCTACTTTCAGCCACTTTGTGTCCTTAATTTAAAAATTAAGAGCTTCAGATTGGTTTGTGTAATTTTAATCCAATATGCTAATCTCTGTCTTTATAGGCAAGTTTAACCTATTGATGTTTTTGTGATTTGGCACATTTTCATTTTGCCATTTTATTCAGTACTTTCTAGTTGAACATTTGCTCTTCTTGTGCCTCTGTCTTCTGCCAGTTTAGAAGTTATTCAATGTATTTTTATCTCTTTTTTATTGATTATCCTTAACAATTTACCACAGACACCTAAAATATTGGAATTAATTATATCTTGACCTCTCCTGTGGAACTTAGATTTCTTTAACTCTGTTCATTTCTGTGTCCTGCCTCGATCCTATCTGTCTTACCAGTTGTTACCCAGAATTTAATTCTACCTTTGTCTTTATTACTTCTAAATCAAATATTATTATTGTTCTCTCATATGGTCAGTATTTGTTTAAAATTTTTGAAATGTTTAAACTTTTATTGCTCAGCATTTTTCTCTTAATTCATTTTTTCCTACTGGATTAATTTCTCTACTAATTGCTTTAGTGGAGTCTCTTACTAGTTCTTCTAGTCTTTATCTGAAAACATCTTTGTTTTGTTCTAACTCTTAAATACTACCCTAGCCAGATATATATTCTGAGGTTAAAAGTTATTTTTCTGTAGCACCATTTTCTTTATATTCTATTTTACAATGAGAAGTCTGCCAGTTTATTTCTTTGCAAATAATATACATACTTTATATGTTTTTCTGAGATTTTTGTCTATTATTCTTCTGTTTTACTCTGTGTCTAGGTATTGCACACACTTTAATCTCTGAATCTCATTCTAATGAGATTAATCTGAAATATCAAAACAATAGTTTTAGGGGTTTCACTCTCATTTTATCTTTCTCTGTCTCTCCTCCATGTCTGTTTTTTAATTTTTACCCTGCAGTTTCTATCTCATTAACTCACTGTACTGTTTTCTGGGTAATGTCTTCATAACTATATTCTAGTTCATCACTTCTCCATTCCAGTTCAACCATCAATTAGTTTTAAACATCATTGACTGTTTTTTTTTTTTTTATTTCCAGAAGTTCTATTTGGTTCTTTTTATATTTGCCTGGTGTTTTATATATACACACACACACACACACATATATCAATTCCTTCTTTTATGTTTTTCCTCAATCATATTTTATAACCTTTGCCATTTCTATTATCTGAAGTTCTTGTCTAATTCTGATATTTGTTGTGTTAATATCCATTATTCTTGATAAATCATTTCAAACACAGAAGAATGTTTCCTTCAGCGTTTTTATAGGTTTAAATCTGATGTGAGTTCATTTTATTCAAGTTCATTTTTCAAAGTTTGTTATTTTCTTGTATGGATAGCCATATTGTTCAAGCACCATTTGTTGAAAAGACAGTTTTTTTCTTGTTGAATTACCTTGGCTATTTGTCAAAAAACAATTGATCATCTATTCTGTTATATTGGTCTGTATGTTCACATGTATGTCAATACTACACTATCATCTTGAGCACAACAATTTTATAGTAATTCTCGAAATCAGGTAGTACACACTCTCCAAACTTATTATTCATTTTAAGTGTTTTTGTGGCTATGTTAGTTCTTTGCATTTCCATAAAAATTTTGGGATCACTTTTTAAATTTCTACAATAAAGCTTGTTTGTATTTTCATTGAGATTGTGTGGAACACATACACAGTTTTCAATAGAATTGACATCTTAGCAACACTGAGTCTTCTAATCTGTGAATTTAACATGTCTTTCTATTTTTTATAGATTTTTAAAAATTTCTCTCAGCAGAGTTTTTAGGTAACAGTTTAATTTTTTTCTGATGGTTGTGAACAGTATTTTAAATTTCATTTCTAATCATTTTTTTCTGTTTTTAAAAATACAAATGAGTTTTGTATATTTACCTGTGAACTTCCTAAATTTACTTAGAGTTCTAGTAGCTCTTTTGAGCATTTTCCACCGCATGATCATGTTTTCTATGAATAATTAATAATTCTTACCTTTATTCCTTTCTCAGTAATGTGTATTTTTTCTTCTTGATGTTTTAAGATTTTCTTTTTTATCACTGTTTTTTCGAAATTTAATTTTGATGTGCTGCAGTGTTTTCTGTATACACCCTACATGGATAATTGGATTTTTAGTTCACTGAGTTAATTGGATTTTTAGTTTTCTAGTTTTCATCATTCAAAAAAAATTCAAAACACTTTTTTGCCTATTCTCCCTTCTAGAACTCTAAGTACACATG
This sequence comes from Stenella coeruleoalba, assembly GCF_951394435.1. Classification (NCBI taxonomy): domain Eukaryota; kingdom Metazoa; phylum Chordata; class Mammalia; order Artiodactyla; family Delphinidae; genus Stenella; species Stenella coeruleoalba. The sequence goes on from NC_137148.1 coordinate 137,073,464, forward strand.
GTTACTTGACTTATTATTGTTCCACAGGTCACTGAGTCTCTCTTTTTTTCCTTCACTATTTTGTTTCTCTCTTTGCTTCAGTTTGGATAATTTTATTCTTTTGTCTTTAGGTCCATAATCTTTTCTTCAATGTAGAATGGGCAGTTAATCACACCTAGTGAATATTTTATTTAAATATAATGTATATTTCAGCTATAAAGTTATGCTTCTTCTTTATATCATTTATCTCTCTCCTCACTATGTTCAAATTTCCTTTAGATCACTGAGAATATTTATAGCAGCTATTCTAAGGTCCTTGTCTATTAATTCCATTATCTCTGTCATTTCTGGATCTGTTTCTACTGACCAATTTTTCTTCTGGAAATGGGTCACGTTTTCCTGCTTAATTCTAAGTCTAGTAGTAGTTTGAATGCTCGACATTGTGAATATTATACATCGTTGAGTATCTGGATCATTTGTCTCCCTTTAAAGAGTGTTGGACTTTGTTCTGGCAGTCATCTAAGTTATTTGTAGGTCACATTGCTCTTCTGAGTTATATTTGAAAAATTCTTTAAAGTAACTTTTACTCTAGTGCTAACTTATCCCACCTGCTAAAATGTGTAGGGTGTGGTCTTATGGAGTCGTTATCAAGCGCTCTCAGTGTCTAATGTTTACCCTCCACCAACTTTTCAGAACACAATTATCTCCCAGCCTTGTATGAACTCTGAATGGGCCAGCTTACAATGCCCATGTTTTTCTTTAATTGGTCTCACGTAGTTTCATCCTGCACATGTGCACTTTAATATTCAGTAACACAATCAAAGGGACCCCATGAAATTTTCTGGAACTCTTTCTTTGTAGACTTTCCCCTTCTCTGGTAACCTAGCCCACAAATTCCTTTCACCTTAGCCTTCCTGAACCCTTATTACAGTCTTCTCTAATCATTGAGTCTGTTGAGCTCTGCTTGGGTTTTCCCTTCCTGCAGTGTGGTCTAGAAAGTGCCTACAAGCAGAAGTTAGGGCAATCAAAAACTTACCTAATATTCCCCCCTTCTCTTAGGGACTACACTGCCTTGTGTTCATCATTTGAAAAGAACTGTTTCATATATTTTGCTTAATTTTCTAATCATTCATGGAGATAAGCAAGTCTAGTCTAGTTACTCCATCATGACCAGGAGCAGAAGATCCCAGGACCATTTGTGTATGTGCATTTTACAGCTTCATATTTCCTGGACCAAGCAGATGGTATAAAAATCAAACTCCAAGCACAAGTAAAGACAGATTCATTATGAATGTTCAGAGGTTTCTTTATACCTTTCCTTGAGATTAGGACATTGTATATAAGATTCTAATGTCCCTTTGCTGATAGGCAGATTTTTTTTCTTCAACTCTAGTCTTTCACTGAAGTCAGAGTCCTTTGAAATTTATGGTTTTACATATACAACTTAATTCAAAATTCCTCAAATAATTGAGACTCAAGATTTTGGTTCCTGCACACTAAAAATCAAGTTCTTATGTTATAGGGACTACCAGTCCTACCTGCCATCCCCCAAACTCACTTCAGTCACTTAGAATAATACCCCTAATAGTAACAAAAAATTTTTGGTTTTGACCCCTTAGGGTTTTCTTTACTTTTGTGGGTGCTTAGCTAGCGCTAAAAGGATGTTTGTTATATTTTCACTTCTAGGTGACTTTCAGAGTATGTAGTCAAATTGTCTATACGATTTTTAGCTTATTGGCCATCATGACAGAAAACAAACATCATGTTAAATAATTTTCCATGAAACTGTATAGCTATTCATTAGTATTTTTAGTGGCTTTAACATGTTCTAAAATTGATCTAACTTACCACTATTCAATATTTAAGGTGCCTGCATAATTTGTACTATTATTATTATAACTAGTTCTCTTAAAAGTTAGTTTAATACAATGAATGTTTTCTTCTTTTAGTAAACTTTCCAGATAAACTCTAAGAAGTAGAATTTTGGGGTTGAAATAATGAAACTGTTTAATAAGATTCCTGTCTAATTTCCACAAAACTTTCTTGCCTCTGTGTCTTGTAGTACAATGACTAAAACTGAAAGGGGATTCAGACTGGATATTGGTTTTCCACTTTTCATTATTTTATGAATAATAAAGAGGGTTAAACTAATTCCTGGAAAATATAGTAGCTCTTAGTGGCCTAGAGATACATCCAACACAAACAAGAGGTACTTTAACAAACCTCTGATCAGTGACATTGCAGAAATAGAGCAGCCGCTTATTTTCATTCCAGTTATGCCAAGAAGGGGCAGGTTTCAGTAAACACCAGCAGTTCCCCCTTTGCAGGTGGTTCTACTGTAAAATAGTTTGCAAGAAAGTACCCTCTGTCACATTTTGTAATGAAAACTTTTATTTCAAACTGTCTGCATTTTCCTTTGGTTTCGGGTGAGTACTTGGGCATGCTCACAAATGACTGCCCCAACCTGAGAAAATCTGCAGTAGAAAATCAGTAGATACAGGAGCTTCCCAAGTGAGAAGTGTGCCAGAAAAGGTCACGTGTCTTCTTTGAATATCTCTAACAAAGTGTGCTGAACACACTAGCCTGGGGGTCAAGGGTTTTCCTAGTCCCATTTTACCGATTGCTAGCTTTGGGCAAGGCACCTTCTCCCTCTGTGCCTCGTTTCCTCTTTGGTAAGAGAGGGCATTTACCTGTGATCTCCCCAGTTTTTTCTAACATTTCCAAAGACTAAATACGACATGTCACCTAGCTTTATGCATTTTCATAAAGGTTAATTCTTTGGGACTTTTCTTCCCTTTTTTTGTTTATGCCACTATTATACCTCTTAATAAAAGTTGTGTGATTATTATCTTTATTTGGTCTCTCTTGCCCACTGAGCTGTAAGCTGTTTGGGGTCAAGAACTGTCCTATGCATCCCCCACCTTCCCAAAACCCAGCATGTACCTAGCATGTAAGAGTTGCTCAGTAAATATTTGTTGGATGAATATAAGATTTCTAATGTAAAACTTTATTTCACTAATGTCATTTAAATTATTTCCTGCTAATGCTTATTCTTATGGCAAAAGGTAGTAGCAGTAGTAGTAGTAATATTTTCTTTAATCTTCCATTTTTTATAATCTTACCAGATGCACTCAAGCAATTCATTTCTTAATTTATTCCAACGACTGTGTGTGTGTACACACTGTGACAGTTGACATGGTGCTTGGGTGTGAAGTGCTTGATACACATTTGTTGAATAAATATGCTTTTTGCATGTGACAGAGTGTAATCATGACACCAGATCAAATAGGCCTAAGGCTTTTTGAGCTTTGAACACCCGTTCTTTGCTTTCTCAAGTGTGATTTCGGCTGCAGATTAAGCCAAGCCTTTTTTTGTACTTGATTGGTTAGGCACAGAGAAAACAGTGTTGACGTCACGTTATCCAAATTTGTTAGGAATGGAGCCAAATTTCTATATGTGAAACTCTCTGGACTGTTTTCTTTTTCTTAACTCAGAGATCCTCTGTAGTGCCTTTATCTGCAGTGCAGATTTCTACTGCATATTCTACAACTGACGTCAATGGAAGCTCCAGAGGAGAAATGAGGACAGCATATGGAATGGGAACCAGAGGGATGGTTGACAAGTAGAAATTTTACCCCTGCTTGGCCTGTCCTTCAATCTCTGACTCTCACTCTAGTTAATCTGACACATCAGAACAGCCACTTTGGCTAGTTTCATTTTCATTCTCCATCTGTGTGTCTCTTTCTCCCTCTGTGCCTCTGTTCCTCTTTCTCACACACACATCCACACTCTCAGCAGACAGAATAGTGTAGTGGTTGAAGACAGACTTTGAAATTAGTCAAACTTAGTTTACATCTCAGCTTTGCCACTTATTTTTCCTTTTTCTTTGTGACTTTAAATGAATTGCTGTTGTTTGTTTGCTTTTAGTTTCAATGGTTCCAGCATTCTTTATCTGTTCAATGGAGATAAAAATAGTATTTTCGTGGTCTGTTGTTGAGTGAAGTCAATAAGATGATTCAGGTAAACTTCTTAGCATCACGGCTACCATTAAGTCCAGAGTTAATGGTGACTACGTAGCATATGGTCTCTCTTGTTTAACTGCACAGCTTTTTTCTGATACCTTATTATGAGTAACATTACTGAATTTTCCTACTTTTCCTCTTCTGTTGGATACATGCACCCTGCTTAAGCCTTCAAAAAGCAAGAGAATTCCCTAAATCAGGAATTCAGGGGATAACAAACTACATCATTCTTCACTTATGGGAAAATACAGATGACTAACTTGAAAGAAGAAAAGAAGAGTAATGGGAAGGCCAAATGAGTTCAATAGAGTTCAGGCATTAAAGGTCTCCTTATTGACTCATGGGAGAGCTCATCCGGACCTCTGGGTTTAAAGGCTGCTTATTTCTAGTTTATAAACAAATCTAACAAGCATGAACCTTCCTCATCTCTAAGGGGGAGTAGTCTTTCTGGACTAGGAGATTCAGAGATTAGGAGATTCACAGATTAGAAGAAAAGGGTAACTCATTGTGAAAAGTGCTGAAAGTCTAATCACATGGGAAGAGATAGAAGAAACAGGAATATTTGGGTTTATTTTAAAAGGAACGAAATTACTTACAGCAGCATTTCCATACTGTGATTTTTCTATAGGGTGTCAATATATAATAGGCAATGAGAGTTACTTGATCAGTGTGCAAAACGCTGGGTGACAGAAAGTTAAATATATCACCATTCTTCTTCATGGCTTCACAAGCTCTTTAGTATATTGAAGTATACTCTGAATCTCTAAGAAAGAAGGATGCATGGCTAGTTTATACTGGGCTTCCCAATCTAACTTGACCCCAGGACCCCTTTTATGGAATATTCATAGTATTAGTGTTCCATAGAACCTACTTTGGGTTATTCTGGTCTCAGGCTTTTATGCAAGTACAGACTATTGGTCAAATAGTCCAACACTTGCCCAACAAGTGATCAGGGAATCACAGCAGTAGAGTGATAGAGTCATAATGATATCACAGAACCATACGGAAAAATTAGATTGGGTTTAATGTCATCTTTTAGATAAAGGAAACACCTTCAAAGTAGTTATTTTAGTTTTAGGAATTCAACCTTAGGAACGCTCATAAAACTCTGCATACCCTTTTAAGATTGTTCATGAATATATAATTTACCATATTAAAACACTTAATGACTAAACGTCCACCATTAAGAAATTGCCTGGGTAAATGATGGTTCAGCTAATATGATGGAATGCTATACAAGTGTTCAAAAGAATGTGGTAATTCCACCTGTACTGGCAGGGAAATATACACCCAACACATTGTTGGAAAAAAAGAGAACGTTGTAGAGAGAAGGTATGGCAGACTAAATTTTTTTTTTTTTAAGGCATCAGTCTTCCAAATGGCAGGTGGCATCTGCTACCAGGTGGCGACCTGGTGGCAGGGTAGTATGGTGGGTAGATTTCACAAGGCACAAAAACCTAAAAGACTGATGGCTGCGTCATAAAGAAGAGAGATCTCCCACAATTTTAAGAGCTGACAGCTTGATGGTAGAATATAGAGGAAACTCAAGATTCTCACTAGTAATGAGGTCCCTAAGCCCTGATGAAGGCAAAGCTCTGATCCTGCCCTCAGATCTGCTGAGGTCAGTGGTGAACTGAATTTAACAAGAGCTCCAACAAACCCCACATCCAGCTCAGTTATAGATTAGCTGATCCGATTGACTCAACTTTCTACATCAGCAGTCTGAAGATAAAGGGTTAATGCTCTTTTCAAGGAGTTAATATTTGTTTCATTCTATGGCTCTTTTTACATACAATGTCCAGCATGAAACCAAAAATTATGAGATGCGCAAAAAAGCAGGAGAAGGTGATGTACTGGGTTGGCCAGGAAGTTTGTTTGGGTTTTTCGTAAGAGCTTACGAAAAACCCAAACGAACATTTTGGCCAACCCAATACAAGGAAGAGAAAAAGTAGTCAATAGAAGCAGTTCAGATGTTGGAATCAGAAGACAAAGACTTTAAAATAACTGTGATGAATATGTTATAGAATCTGGTGAAGAAAAGCAGACAATTCACAAAGAGTGGAGAATTTTAAGCAAAAACTGAAGACTGTAAAAAAGAACCATATTTTTACATTTTATGATTTTTATCACTTATATTTGAGTAGTGAGAAGATGTTTTAAAAATTTTAAATGTGACTTTAAAACAATTTCCCAAGTCTTTCCATGTGAAACGGCTAAAGTATAATTCAAATACTTTAGAGGGAAACCTCAACTCTATGGAAAAAACTTTGATGTAAATCTATGCACTCTCTGAAGTTTATTGGCAATAATGGTTCTACCATACCTGCAGGCATCAAACAATCAAGGTCTCCAGATGGACATCTAGACATTACAACAGTGATCACATCAACAGTATTTCTAAAAGCCTATGTGTGGGAGGTAGACTTTTCGATCCCAGCAGTATGATTCCAGGATAAATCATAAATCATAATTATTTATCCAGCAGTATGATTCCAGGATAAATAATTGTCCCTAGGGGAGAGGGAGAAGCACTGTTTTCTCTGGGAAGAACTTTTGCACTTTCATCTTTTCAAGGAGCAACAGCAGATTCTTTTGCTTGTCATGGTCATAATGCTGTTAAAAGAGTAATGGGCAATGCTGTCCAGGATGGTCCAGTTCAGTCTTAGGCTGGATGTGGCAGAAACCAATATGTGTTAATTTCTAAAAGGTAGATTTGATTAATCTGTACAAAAGGGTGTTGCATTTTCAGGGCAACACTCTTTATAAAATGCTGTTGGTGGAGCTAAACATGGATGAAACTGAAAAAAGCAGAGAGATGTGTCAATAGGATGAACCACATTTAAAATTTAATGAAATTTTAAGGGGGCTTAGTGATGGTGCATCTTCTCAGTTTACAACATGCATCGGGATACTCACATGAATTCTCATCAAGCAGAGAAGCTCTTTGGTTATGATCCTTGTAGTATACATTTTAGAAGTTTTTATATACGTTTCCTAGTCCAAACATGGATTAGTTATCATGATAAATCTTTCCCTGAGGATTAAGGTTCTGAAAGACCTCAGCATCCTCAATTCTTCTCAGTAAAGGTAATCGCCAGAACAACCTTAGTCTGTAGGTATCTCACTGCGTTCTTGACAAGAATTTGTGGCTGCCTCCTACTCCCACTCCCCACAAGATTTTGTGTGTTCTCTAGGAACTGAAAAATCAAGGTTTTCCTTACAAAGAACTGACAGCTGAGATACAGATTACTGATGAGGTGAGAAGTCCCTCTGAACACATGCTCAGTGGGAGAATATCCAAAAAAGATGTTGTAGAGCCAAGAGACAGAGAATTCCTCAGCAAGACTTCTTTCATTCTATAAGAGTCCTGTTTCTTACACCCTGGATTAAGATGTGGCCAAACAATAATTTGTGACTGAGGGAGAGGGGAGCAAAATTACTGGGTTGAGTTGTCACTTCTAACTCCAAACACTGGCTCAGAAACAGGCTGTGCTTGCTGAAAAACAACCCGAGATGTATTGCTTGTGGTGGTTTATTTTTTAGAAGGAATATGAAACTTTTGCTTGTCAGTCACTTGCAGGGGGAAGGGGAGTGGAAAATGACGAGTAGAAGTGGCAGGAGGAGCATGTGGTCACCCCTCTCTGCTGCCCAAGGTTTTATGGAACATGCTGTTTACTGGGACCTCCTACCTGCATCAGGAATAAGCTTATGTGCTACACTGGATCTTGACCCACTGGCTTGAATCCACTTATTTCTCTCCTCAGGGGTTAGGATGAAGGCAAGCCTGGAGCCTACTCAGCATTATGAGGATAAAGACTACCATTATATTTTCAACCGGAAAAGCTCTTCCTCTTCCTGATTCCAAAGTCCTGTCTGTCAAGTAGCTATTGTCTATGCTATACATATTTGGCTAATGTCTAAGAAGCAAGTTGGACATTGGCTTAGGGTGTTTGGCTTCTAGATAGGGATTTTTCTTCATGCACTGGAATCATACAGCCCCACACCAAAACACACACACACACACGCAGACACACAAACACACACACACACACACACACACACACACACACACACACACACACACACACACACACACACACACACACACACACGGACAAACAGGTTTTCATAGGGTTCCTGATGGAATCTGTAGTCAGATCTGATATTTTCTGTTTCTGGTTACCTAGATATCATTTCAGTCTCAGTGGGAAAAAAAACAGTAAGAGCAATATGGAAATATAACAGAGAGCTAAGTTTGTTGTTTGTTTCATGCAATTTATAATCTTTTGTTTAACTAATTCTTGAAGTTTGGTCCTGACTACTGATATCCTGCAGAGTGGAAAGCAAACCATTTCAAAACAGTTGGTCAACTGAACCTTGGAAAACCCTCAAAACCTTGTAAAATCATGACTAATCAATAAAGATTTTAAGTTTCTTGGAAACAATGGAACGGTTCTCCATTTCTCTAGCCTCCAGAGATGCTTATATGAGGTAGACATGCTGTAATTCAGTGCTGAGTGAATGAAATATTTGTGGAAGGCCTACCATGTGCTCAATAGTATGCTTGTTATTTGTAGAGAACAAACTGAGATAGAGTCCTTGTGCTTCTCCTTTCTGGTCTAGAGAACTGTCACATGTACTCTACTTGTCCTTTACATTGCTCCATCAGATTTATCTTTCTAAAACCCTAATCTCATCCCATTTTTCTTTACATCCTACATTTTCTTAATTGCTTATTAAATCAAGTTCAAATGAACACTCTCTGTGAACTAGTTGCAAACTATCTCTGCTTCTTTAGCTCTTACCAACCCAACAGACAAATTATTTTCCCTCACAAGATTTCTAGCAAACTCAGATATTCATGTGTTTGCTCACTCTCGTTCCTCTGACTCAGTCATTCTTTCCCATGGACTTGACCCAACCATATTCTTCAAGCTGAAATTAGCTGCCACCTCCTTCAGGGATCCTTCATTATACTCCATCTCTGGCCAGCATTTCCTCCTCCTCCTTGTATTACATAATGTTATTACTTCTTGCAGCTCTTCCCTGAACTATGAGGTCCTGACAACAGACCCTCCTCCTGGAATTATCAAATATTCCCTTGCTCAAGCTGAAAATGCCTTCTTTAATGTCTCAATTTTCTTTTTCTTAAGAGTTTTGGAAAAATCACTGTTTGGCTTCTGGGCATATGGATTCACTATCTTATCATATATCCAGGCATTCAAAAGTCTCTCCGCCCCATCAGTCAGCCCATCCTGTTTTCTCATCACTGCTGATTACATTTGTCTAAAGCTGCTAAGTTGTTTGGCCATTCTAAGAAATAATTTTGTGGGGTTTTCTTTTTTCAACTAGAAAGGACATTTTGAAGCAGGGATAAAAAAATCAGCTACTGTAAATGTGGGTGAGGAGGGTCATTTATATACTGTTATTATCTCTCATCATACAATTCAGAAAATTTAGCTCTTGGAATATTCTTAGCAAAATTACAAATGCTTTGAGGTGAAGGGATATATTTTATTTCTCTTTATATCCTCTTGGTACCTAGTACAGTGTCATGGACATAGCAAGAGCTTGTTAAACATTCGTTGAAATGAATATTTTCTAAAAGGGAAATCCATGTTAGTGTTTCTCTTCCTGAAGTGTTGCTACTGTCTTATTTCATGAGAAAGCCCTAACAGAGCTTCTAAAATATGATCAAGTTTCTTTACCAATATATATTTTTTTCAGAGAAATCATAGCAAAGTAGCACATTTTTTTAATGCTATTAAAATATCATTTGGTGATAGTTCTCCACTCAAGTTAATAGTCCTTAGCAAAGAAGCCCTCTTACAGAAAACACAAGCTTTGCCTTCAGAGCAGAAAAGTAAATAGCTATGATTTGTTCTCCCCCATTTTTCAAATATAGTACCATCTGGTTTGTCCCTTAGCCCTGGAGAACCACTTTAAAAATTATTTCCCCATGATCCATTCTCCATCCTATCCTTGTCCTGGAGATATTCCTGTACTTATCATTATCTCACCAGTATACGATAACCACTCCTGTTTATAAAGGTATTCATTACCTCACAGAAGTTTGAGCAAAGTTATAAGAACCAAATTCTTCCATGTCCAGGTTCTACAATGTAGCCACAGATTGTAGGCATCATTTGGGACTGGGCTATCTTTCACTCACAAACTTTTGCCAGAATTATAAGATTATGCTGGTACTCAGAATCCCACTCCAATTGCCTTCTCATGTGGCACACATCTTGAAGTCCTGGGTTACTATGCGATACCTCATCAACTCCCCATGCCTCTCTTCTCTGCATTATGTAGCATGAAGTTGGAAAACTGCGTGGGGTAGCTGGTGCTAGACTTCCATTCTGGAGGGTCTCACACTGTAGAGTTTTAGGGTTCAGAATGGACACTTATCCTAGATTCCTTTTAGAATGGCCCTGGGAATGTAAGAAAACAGGCTCATATGTACCATCAAAACAAGATATGGATGAAACTTCCAATTTGTGATGTGGAAACAGCCTAGAGAAAAACCTCAACAGACAGGGCTGTCATCTGGCTGTCAGGCAGCATCAAGCCATTTACCAAATACCTTTTCAGTACTGTTGTCTATCTGAGACCCTCAATATACTTGACCCAGGTTTTCAAGTTTTAGAATTTTGGCTGGACAGCATTTTAACAATGCCAAGATGCCATGAAAAATATGTTCTTTAATTGAAGGGGCCATTCAAATATTTTTTTGGCCTTCAGTATCTGTGACTTTTATTAACAATGGCAAGTCGTGACACGTGCTTTGAAGAGAAATAATGTAGGACAAGGATCTAGAGAGTGATATAGCAGTGATTTATAAATATGGGGTCAGGGACTCTTTTGATGATGAGATAAAATTTGACTTCAGACTTGAATGAAGTGAGAGAGTAAACAGTATAAAAATTTGGAGGAAGGACATTCAGATAGAAGTAACCCATCTGCAAAGGCCTTGAGATGGGAACACGTTTGAGAAAGACCAACAAAGTCATGATGCTGGAGTTCAGTGAACGAATGGAGAGTCATAGGAAACAACTTCAGAGGAATAGTGAAAAAACAGGTTATGGAAGGCTCTGTGGGCCATAGCAAGGATATTGGATTTTATTCTGAGATGGGGGCGTCAATGAAAGTTTTGAGATAATAAAGGGTTAAATAAGACAAAAGGGAATCAAGAATACTATAAATACCAACATAACACTAAAAAAGAAACACAAAACTTCATAAATAGCCAAAGGCAAAAAATAAAAGCAAAGAAGACACAGTGAATGAAGAAAGAAAGTAAATACGATGCTCACAGAAATTACAACATAAATGACAGATTGGGCACCAAACATAAGTCACATCAATAAACATGAATGAGCTTAACTCATCTATTAAAATAAAATGATTCTCAAAGCTATTCATCAATGAAAATCTAAATTCAATGTTGTATATAAGAGATGCAGCTAAAATGCAGAGATTCAAGGCTAAAAATAAAGAAATGCACAGATTTACCACAAGCAAATGAAAACAATAAGAATGCAGAAATTGAAATTCTCATACCAAAGGAGAATTCAAGCCCAAAGCATAAAATGAAGCCAAAGACATTTTATAATTCTAAAAGCCATACTTCTCTATGAAAAATATAACAAAATTCAATAGCATTCACATACACAAATGATAGTTGGAAGACAATGAATAAGAAAATCTTATTTATAATAGCAATAAAAAAGATAAAGTAGTTCTCTGTGCCTGGAGACCACCCTCACCATTTCCCTGTGAAGCCCTGCATGGTGTGGGGCCCTCTCCTTTCCAGAACTGCACAGAAAGAGGTGCTGGAAATACAACAAACAAGCAGCCACTGACGGTGCCTTCACAGAGCTGATAATTTTGGTGGGAGAAAATTAAGGAAGAAGTGAAATCTGTGTCCCTGAACCAAGATGGCAGAGTAGAAGGATGTGCTCTCACTCCCTCTTGTGAAAACACTGGAATCACAACTAGCTGCTGGACAATCATCGACAGGAAGACACCGGAACTCACCAAAAAGATACCCCACATCCAAAGACAAAGGAGAAGCCACAATAAGATGGTAGGAGTGGCGCAATCACAGTAAAATCAAATCCCATAACCAATGGGTGGGTGACTCACACACTGGAGGACACTTATACCATAGAAGTCCACCCACTGGAGTGAAGGTTCTGAGCCCCACGTCAGGCTTCCCAACCTGGGGGTCCGGCAACGGGAGGAGGAATTCCTAGAAAATCAGACTTTGAAGGCTAGTGGGATTTGATTGCAGGACTTCAACAGGACTGGGGGAAACAGAGACCCCACTCTTGGAGGGCACACACAAAGTAGTGTGCACATCAGGACACGGGAAGGAGCAGTGACCCCAGAGGAGACTGAACGAGACCTACTTGCTAGTGTTGGAGGGTCTCCTGCGGAGGTGGGGGGGTGGCTGTGGCTCAAGGTGGGGACAAGGACACTGTCAGCAGAAGTTCTGGGAAGTATTCCTTGGTGTGAGCCCTCCCAGAGTCTGCCATTAGCCCCACCAAAGAACCCAGGTAGCCTCCAGTGTTGGGTTGCCTCAGGCCAAACAACCAACAAGGAGGGAACTCAGCCCCACCCATGAGCAGTCAAGTGGATTAAATTTTACTGAGCTCTGCCCACCAGAGCAACACTCAGCTCTACCCACCACCAGTCCCTCCCATCAGGAAACTTGCACAAGCCTCTTAGATAGCCTCATCCACCAGAGGGCGGAAAGCAGAAGCAAGAAAAACTACAATCCTAGAGCCTATAGAACAAAAACCACATTCACAGAAAGACAGACAAGATGAAAAGGCAGAGGGCTATGTATCAGATGAAGGAACAAGATAAAACCCCAGAAAAACAACTAAATGAAGTGGAGATAGGCAACCTTCCAGAAAAAGAATTCAGAATAATGACAGTGAAGATGATCCAGGACCTTGGAAAAAGAATGGAGGCAAAGATCGAGAAGATGCGAGAAATGTTTAACAAAGACCTAGAAGAATTAAAGAACAAACAAACAGAGATGAAAAATACAATAACTGAAATGAAAACTACACTAGGAATCAATAGCAGAATAACTGAGGCAGAAGAACGGATAAGGGGGCTGGAAGACAGAATGGTGGAATTCACTGCTGCGGAAGAGAATTAAAGAAAAAAGAATGAAAAGAAATGAAGACAGCCTAGGAGACATCTGGGACAACATTAAACGCAACAACATTCTCATTATAGGGGTCCCAGAAGGAGAAGAGAGAGAGAAAGACCAGAGAAAATATTTGAAGAGATTATAGTTGAAAAATTCCCTAACGTGGAAAAGGAAATAGCCACCCAACTCCAGGAAGCACGGCAAGTCCCATACAGGTTAAACCCAAGGAGAAACATGCTGAGATACATAGTAATCAAATTGGCAAAAATTAAAGACAAAGAAAAATTATTAAAAGTAGCAAGGGAAAATTGACAAATAACATACAAGGGAACTCCCATAAGGTTAACAGCTGATTTCTCAGCAGAAACTCTACAAGCCAGATGGGAGTGGCATGATAAAGTGATGAAAGGGAAGAGCCTAAAACCAAGATTACTCTACCCGGCAAGGATCTCATTCAGATTCAGTGGAGAAATCAAAAGCTTTACAGACAAGCAAAAGTGAAGAGAAATCAGCACCAGCAAACCAACTCTACAACAAAGTCTAAAGGAACTCTTCTAAGTGGGAAACACAAGAGAAGAAAAGCACCTACAAAAACAAACCCAAAACAATTAAAGAAACGGTCATAGGAACATACATATTGATAATTACCTTAAACATGAATGGATTAAATGTTCCAACCAAGAGACACAGGCTTGCTGAATGGATACAAAAACAAGACCCATATATATGCTGTCTACAAGAGACCCACTTAAGACCTAGGGACACATTCAGACAGAAAGTGAGGGGATGGAAAAAGATATTCCATGCAAATGGAAATCAAAAGAAAGCTGGAGTCGCAATACTCATATAAGATAGACATTAAAATAAAGAATGTTACAAGAGACAAACAAGGATACTACATAATGAATGATCAAGGGATCAATCCAAGAAGAAGATATAACAATTATAAATATATATGCACCCAACATAGGAGTACCTCACTACATAAGGCCACTGCTAACAGCTGTAAAAGAGGAAATCGACAGTAACACAATAATAGTGGGGGCCTTAAACACCTCACTTACACCAATGGACAGGTCATACAAAATGAAAATAAATAAGGAAACAGAAGCTTTAAATGATACAATAGACCAGATACATTTAATTGATATTTATAGGACATTCCATCCAAAAACAGCAGATTACATTTTCTTCTCAAGTGCAAACGGAACGTTCTCCAGGAAAGATCATATCTTGGGTCATGAATCAAGCCTCAGTAAATTTAAGAAAACTGATATCAAATCAGGCATCTTTTCTGAACACAGCTCTATGAGATTAGAAATCAATTACAGGGAAAAACAACTTAAAAAACACAAACACATGGAGGCTAAACAATAAGTTACTGAATAACCAAGAGATCACTGAAGAAATCAAAGAGGAAATCAAAAAATACATAGAGATAAATGACAATGAAAACATGACAATCCAAAACCTATGGGATGCAGCAAAACCATTTCTAAGAGGGAAGTTTATAGCTATACAAGCCTACCTCAAGAAACAAGAAAAATCTCAAATAAACAATCTAACCTTACACCTAAAGGAACTAGAGAAAGAAGGACAAACAAAACACGAAGTTAGCAGAAGGAAAGAAATCATAAAGATCAGAGCAGAAAAAAATGAAATGGAAACAAAGAAAACAATAGCAAAGATCAATAAAACTAAAAGCTGGTTCTTTGAGAAGATAAACAAAATTGATAAACCATTAGCCAGACTCATCAAAAAAAAAGAGGGAGAGGACTCAAATCAATAAAATTAGAAATGAAAAAGGAGAAGTTACAACAGACACCTCAGAAATACAAAGTATCCTAAAAGACTATTACAAGCAACTCTACGCCAATAAAATAGAGAATCTGGAAGAAATGAACAAATTCTTAGAAAGGTAGAACCTTCTAAGACTGAACCAGGAAGAAATAGAAAATATGAACAGACCAATCACAAGTAATGAAATTGAAACTGTGATTAAAAATCTTCCAACAAACAAAAGGCCAGGGCCAGATGGCTTCACAGGTGAATTCTATCAAACATTTAGAGAAGAGCTAACACCCATCCTTCTCAAACTCTTCCAAAAAACTGCACAGGAAGGAACACTCCCAAACTCATTCTGAGGTCACCATCACCCTGATACCAAAACCAGACAAAGATACTACAAAAAAAGAAAATTACAGATCAATATCACTGATGAATATAGATGCAAAAATCCTCAACAAAATACTAGCAAACAGAATCCAACAACACATTAAAAGGATCATACACCATGATGACGTGGGATTTATCCCAGGAATGCAAGTATTCTTCAATATATGCAAATCAATCAATGTGATACACCATATTAACAAACTGAAGAATTAAGACCATATGATCATCTCAATTGATGCAGAAAAAGCTTTTGACAAAATTCAACACCCATTTATGGTAAAAACTCTCTGGAATGTGGGCACAGAAGGAACCCACCTCAACATAATAAAGGCCATATATGACACACCCACAGCAAACATCATTCTCAATGGTGAAAAACTGAAAGCATTTCCTCTAAGATCAGGGACAAGACAAGGATGTCCACTCTCACCACTATTATTCAACATAGTTTTGGAAGTCCTAGCCACAGCAGTCAGAGAAGTAAAAGAAATAAAAAGAATACAAATTGGAAGAGAAGAAGTGAAACTGTCACTGTTTGCAGATGACATGATACTATACCTAGAGAATCTTAAAGATGCTACCAGAAAACTACTAGAGCTAATCAATGAATTTGGTAAAGTTGCAGGATACAAAATTAATGCACAGAAATCTCTTGCACTCCCATACACTAATGATGAAATATCTGAAAGAGAAATTAAGGAAACATGCCCATTACCATTGCAACAAAAAAGAATAAAATACCTAAGAATAAACCTACCTAAGGAGACAAAAGACCTGTATGCAGAAAACTATAAAACACTGATGAAAGAAATTAAAGATGATACAAACAGATGGAGAGATATACCATGTTCTTGGATTGGAAGAATCAATATTGTGAAAATGACTATACTACCCAAAGCAACTTACAGATTCAATGCAATCCCTATCAAATTACCAATGGCATTTTTTTACAGAACTAGAACAAAAAACTTAAAATTTGTATGGAGACACAAAAGCCAAAGCAGTCTTGAGGGAACAAAACGGAGCTGGAGGAATCATATTCCCTGACTTCAGACTATACTACAAAGCTATAGTAATGAAGACAATATGGTACTGGCAGAAAAACAGAAACATAGATCAATGGAACAAGATAGAAAGCCCAGAGATAAACCCACGCACCTGTGGTCAACTAATCTATGACAAAGGAGGCAAGGGTATACAATGGAGAAAAGACAGTATCTTCAATAAGTGGTGCTAGAAAACTGGACAGCTACATGTAAAGGAGTGAAAGTAGAACACTCCCCAACACCATACACAAAAACTCAAAATGGATTAGTGACCTAATGTAAGACTGGACACTGTAAAACTCTTAGAGGAAAACGTAGGAAGAACACTCTTTGACATAAATCACAGCAAGATCTTTTTTGATCCACCTCCTAGAGTAATGAAAATGAAAACAAAAATAAACAACTGGGACCCAATGAAACTTCAAAGCTTTTGCACAGCAAAGGAAACCATAAACAAGAAGAAAAGACAACCTACAGAATGGGAGAAAATATTTGTAAATGAATCAACGGACAATCGATTAGTCTCCAAAATATATAAACAGCTCATGCAGCTCAATAGTAAAAAAACAAAAAACCCAATCCAGAAATGGGCAGAATACCTAAAAAGACGTTTCTCCAAAGAAGACATACAGATGGCCAAGAAGCACATGAAAAGCTGCTCAACATCACTAATCATTAGAGAAATGCAAATCAAAACTACAATGAGGTATCACCTCACACCAGTTAGAATGGGCATCATCAGAAAATCTACAAACAACAAAGGCTGGAGAGGGTGTGGAGAAAAGGGATCCCTCTTGCACTGTTGGTTGCAATGCAAATTGATACAGCTACTGTGGAGAACAGTAGGGAGGTTCCTTAAAAAACGAAAAATATAATTACCATATTACCCAGCAATCCCACTACTGGGCATATATCCAGAGAAAACCATAATTCAAAAAGACACAGGCAGGGCTTCCCTGGTGGAGCAGTGGTTGAGAGTCTGCCTGCCGATGCAGGGGACACGGGTTCGTGCCCCAGTCCGGGAAGATCCCACATGCCGCGGAGCGGCTGGGCCCGTGAACCATGGCCGCTGAGCCTGCGCATCTGTAGCCTGTGCTCTGCAACAGGAGAGGCCACAACAGTGAGAGGCCTGCGTACTGCAAAAAAAAAAAAAAAAAACACCTGCATCCTAATGTTCATTGCAGCACTATTTACAATATCCAGGTCATGGAAGCAACCTAAATACCCATCAAGACATGAATAGGTAAAGAAGATGTGGTACATGTATACAATGGAATATTATTCAGCCATAAAAAGGAACGAAATTGGGTCATTTGTTGAGACGTGGATGGAGCTAGAGACTGTCATACAGAGTGAAGTAAGTCAGAAAGAGGAAAACAAATATCATATATTAACGCATATATGTGGAACCTAGAAAAATTGTACAGGTTAACCCGTTTTTAGGACAGAAATTGAGACACAGATGTAGAGAACAAACATATGGACACCAAGGGGGGAAAGCTGTGCGGCGATGAGGGTTGTGGTGTGATGAATTGGGAGATTGGGATTGACATGTATACACTGATGTGTATAAAACTGATGACCAATAGAACCTGCTGTATAAAAAAATATATGAAATTCAAAAATTAAAGAAGAAAGAAGATAAAATATTTAGGAACCAACGTAACAAGAGATAACAAAAATTTATATGAAGAAAAGTACAAATTCTCATGAAAAACATAAAAGTACACATGAGCAAGTGGAGAAATAATCCTATTCTTGCTTAGGATGCCTGAACGTAATCAAGATCTCATTTTCACTATGTTAGTTTGTAAATTTAATGTAACCCAACAGAAATATTGACACACTTTATTACCAAGCTAGATATATTGAACCTAAAGTTCACATGAATGTATATCAAATCATCACATTGTATGCTTTAAACATCTTATAATTTTATTTGTCAGTTATGCCTCAATAAAGCTATGAAAGAAAAAATAAATATACAAGTGTAGGTAGGAAGAGCTATGGGTGGGGGGCGGAGTCTAGCCCTCTGGATGTTAATACTACTAAGCCTCTATAATTAGAACAGTGTAGCACTGGCTCATGATGAGACAAATTGCAATGGAATAGAAGTCTATTATAAATGTGTTATCTAGACTTATTGGGGAAAAGATGATCTTTTTAATGAATAATGTTGGAACAAATGGATGACCATTTTTTTTAATGAAAAAAAAAAAGGATCCACTCCTCATGTCACTCTAAATTGATCAGAAAAGTAAATGTAGGAAATAAAACTGTACCAGTACTAGAAGAAAATATGGGTGAATTACTCTATAATCTGTATTTAGGAAAACTTTTAAAATTGTGCCTAAAAAATTCCAGATTATAAAGAATTGATAAATTGAATATACATGGCAACAAAACAAAACAAACACCATAAGCAAAGTAAAAATACAAATGACAGGCTAAGAGAAAGTGTTTGCAGTGGATATCACAGAAAAAGGCCCAGTATTGTTAATATATTATACAAAAACTTTTAACATTTGAAGAAAAAATAAATACTAATAATTCTATAGAAAATGGATAAAAGACATGAAGAGGCAATTTACAAAAAATTATAAATGTGAGCCTTGAACATATGAAAATATATTCAACTTCACTCATATGAAGATAAATGCAAGTTAAAACTCACTGAAATACTGTATCTCACTCATCAGATTGGAAAAAACTCAAAAGCTTGACAATACACTTTGTTTCCATGGCTGTGGAAAGACAGACACTCTCATACATTGTTGGCAGGAATGCAAAACGGTAGGAACGCAAAACCCTTATTGAAGGGAATTTGGCACCAGCTAATAAAATTACTTAGGCATCTATCTTTCAATATAGCAATCCCACTTCTAGGAATTTGTCCTGGAGATATACCCCACAGTAGTACAAAAATACATATGCACAAAGCAACTAATTACAGTATTATTTTTAGGAAACTACCTAAATGTCTAAGCACGGGAGATTGATTGAATATATGGCCCCTATATTCAGTAGAGTACTATCCATCTGTAAACAAAGAATGAGGAAGATCTCTGTAAACTGATGTGGAGTGATCTCTGGGAGACATTGTTAAATGAAAAAGGCAAATTGTGAAAGAGCTCACATGCTATCCTTCATAAAAGAAAGATGAGGCAATAAGATAACACATATGCATCTACTTATCTTTTAAAAAAACACAGGAAGAAGTTACCAAACAATAATGTTAGTTACCTAGATGGAGATAGGCTGAAGGAATACAGGAGGAAATGGCGCTTTTCTGAGTATACCTGTGTGCCATAGCTTTGATTTTTAGAAGTATGTTAATGTTCTTCATATTAAAATATTAAATTGATAAGGATGGGAAGGAAGAAAACTTCTAAGTGAAAGCAAATTGAAAACAAATGAAGCTAACTGCATTTCAAATAAATAATATAACCATGCTAAAGGGAAGGGGAGAAAGAACTAATCCAATTAACTTATGAACAAGAGTATTTGATCATATACTTTTAATCTGGCACAGAATTTCAAGTGTATGTGGAACATTTTACCAAAATAGATCCCACACTGGCCATAAAGCAAGTCTCAACAAATTTCAAAGGATTGTTTTAAATTGGTGTATAGTTGCTTTACAATGTTGTGTTAGTTTCTGTTGCACAACGAAGTGAATCAGCTATATGTATATATATATCCCCTCCCTCTTGGACCTCCCTCCCCCCGCATCCCATCCCTCTAGGTCTCCACAGAGCTCCGAGCTGAGCTCCCTGCGCTATACAGCAGGTTCCCCCATGCCATGTGTGTCAATCCCACGTGCAAGTGCACATGCACAGTGTGTCAATCCCAATCTCCCAATTCATCCTCACCCCCCACCATGTCCACACGTTTGTTTCTTACATCTGCATCTCTATCCTGCCCTGCAAATAGGTTCATCTGTACCATTTTTCTAGAGAATATATTCTTAGACCACAATGAATATAAACTAGAAATAACAGAAAGATAACTAGAGAAGACTTCCCCAAATCTGAAAGCTAAGCAATACACTACTAAATAACCCATGGAACAAGAAGAAATCATTATGGAGGTTTAGAAAATATTTTGAACTGAATAAGAAATATAGCGTATGAAAATTTGTGAGATACAGATAAAGCCATGCTTAGAGAGAAATTGTGGCCTTGAGTGCACGTACCAGAAAAGAGGAGACACTAAAAATCAATTATCCAAGTAGCTTTCTCAAGGAAATAAGAAAAGAGCAAATGAAACCCAAAGAATCTAAATTGAAGAAAGTTAATAAAATTTTAAAGTGTACAGTAGATAGAATTTTAAAAATCCAAAAGGTGGCACTTAGGAAAAACTAACAAAACTGATATACCCCTGGAAAGTCTAATCAAGAGAAAAAAAGAAAACACAAAAAAACCCAATAATATACAGGAAATTAAGGAATATCATTAAAGATTTAACGGACAAAAAAAAATCATTGGAAGATATTATGAACAACTTTATATCAATAAAATTAAGAATTTAGATGGTATGGATACATTCCTAAAAAAATAAACCTACCAACTGACATATGAAGAAACAGGAAATCTGAATAGTCCTGTGGCTATTAAAGAAATTGACCTCAGCAGTTAAAACATTCCCATAAGAAAATTTAGGGACCCTGGCTTCCCTGGTGATTTCTTCTAAAATCTAAGGAATACATAACACTGATTTCATAAAAACTGTTCCAAAAAATAGAAAAATAGCGATCACTTCCCAATTTATTTTATGAGGTTGGCAGAGCCTTGATACCAGGCCCAGATGAACACCTTATGTAAAATGAAAGAAACAAATGGAAGATTATTATTGGAGTTCTGATCCAAGATGGCAACATGGGAGCCTCCTGAACTCACCTCCTTCCCTGGGCACACCAGATCTATAGGTTTACAATGGAGCAATTCCCTCTGGAAGAAATCCAGAAACTAGCTGAGTGACTCCTATACATTAAGCACAAGAGGAAATACCCGTATGACCCACATTAAAATGGGTAGGAAAGGTTGAGACACAATTTTGTCATAAACCTGACCCCGGGCATAGTCCCATACAATTGGGAGAGAACTCCCAGCTTCTCCCGGGGAAGTGAAGGGTTTGAACCCCCCATCTAGTGCCCCAACTTTTAAGACTCCCACCTTAGGGAGGGGCCGCAAAACACCTAGCTCTCAAAGCCAATG
The DNA here is from genome assembly GCF_951394435.1 of Stenella coeruleoalba. Classification (NCBI taxonomy): domain Eukaryota; kingdom Metazoa; phylum Chordata; class Mammalia; order Artiodactyla; family Delphinidae; genus Stenella; species Stenella coeruleoalba. The sequence continues at coordinate 137,095,071 of NC_137148.1, forward strand.
GGACTTGTGCCCATAAGACCAAAGCAAACAGTTTCTAAGGGGCTGGTGACTATCCCCCAGCGCTCAACACAGAGGGAGTTGGCAGAAAACTCCCATCTCCTACAGAATTTTTTCCCTGAAAGAGGCCTTTTTGCATACTTTAAAGCTGCTGCCTGAAGGTCAGGTTTCTAGGTGCTGACTATAATCTTCCCCCCTGGATCAGGGAAGCCAGCAATACCACCTTCAGCTTCTCACTTGAGTCTCCTGCAAACTGCCAATATCTCCCCGGAAGCTTATACACATTTCTGGTGCTCCTGCTGTTGTAGCTGTTGTCCGAGGGACAAACCCATAGGACTGCCTGGCTCTGAGAGGCCCTGGGGCTTATATTCACAAGTCCAACTGGACAATGGTAAACAAAGACATAATAGTTACCTGGCTGTCCTTCCAGGGCTCAGTACAGAGGGAGCAAACAGAAACATCTATTTCCCAGTCTCTCCCTGAAAGAGGCCTATTTGCATACTTTAAAAGCTGCTGCCAAGGGCCACACTTTTAATTTAGGGTACATCTAGGGTCTGACTGTGACCCATTCTGGGGAACAGGGAAGACTGTGGACACCTTTTAGCTTGCTCCAATTTTCCTGTATCTCCCTGGAGGTACTGGCATACATGTCTGGCACCCCAACCCTTGTGAAGACACCCAAGGGCTGGGCCCCTCATCACGTGGCTCAGAGAGCCAAGGGTGTTTGCATTCAAAAGTCCCACAGGACTGTAGCAAACAAAGAAGCAGTCATTAACAGGCTCAGGAGTAGTAAGCACAGTTATACACGCAGACCCAGCACATGTTTAAAAAAAAAAAAAAACAGGGAAAAAAGACCATCTCCAAGTTTCTCCCTAGCAGGGTCCTAACTACATACTCTCCCAGCTGCTGCCTGAGGATCCATCAGCCTGTATCTAGCTGTTGCATGTTGTGGACGAAGAATGTCACCTGCCACTTCAGTAAATGACAATGTTGGCCCCATCAAGCTATCAGCCACTACAGCTGCCCCCAAAAGTAGGCTCTGAGCGGGAATTCAGGATGGTTAAAAATAGGATACTGGCCCTAGATAGTTAAGATGCCTATCTAAGGAAAAATTTAAAATGACCCCAGATTCTTATATCCAGCCATACATAGAAAAGCAGTAAAACAATTAACTTGAGATGTCTCTTCTTTGTGATTAGCAGTAATCTTTCTATGCTTGACAAGATGTTTTCCCAGAAGAAAAGTTTACATATATTCTGGCTCCTCCCTACTTCTTCAGAGCAGTTTCTCAGAGCTAGCTGAGAGGCTGTCTCCCAGGCTAAAGACTTCATTAATAAAACGTAATTCTTAAATTTTAGGTTGTGATTTTCTTTTCAGTCGATACTGTGATCCTCCCTTTTGGGACATGCACTGGTCCTGGCAGACCCTCAACTACCGGGAGCCACTAAGAATAAAGAATGAGGCTTGGACAATTACAAAGGTTTGAGTAACGACCAAAAGCTTGGGCTGGGCTGACTGACCATCTCCTAAACAAGACCGCTCCATCAAGACTAGGAGAGGCGGTTATTTTATCTAGTGTGCAGAAACTGAAACAGAGACAAGGAAAATGAAGAAACAGAGAAATATGATCCAAATAAAAGAACAAGATAAAACTCCAGAAACAGATCTTAATGAATGAAAAGGAGATAAGGGATTTACCTGATAAAGAGTTCAAAGTAACAGTCAAAAAATGCTCACTGAGGTCAAGAATACATGTACGAACAAAGTGAGAATATCAACAAAGAAATAGAATATATAAGAAAGTACTAAACAGAAATCACAGAGCTGAAGAATACAAAGATTATTATAAATACAAGCTCTTTCATGTAAGCATCACAGTATCCACAAAGCAAAAACCTATAGTAGATACACAAAATATAAAGAGAAAGAAATCTATGCATACCATTTCAGCAAATTATCAAAGCACAAAAAAAAGAGTAAGAAAAGTAGACAGGAAAAAAGGAATTACAAAAATGTCAGAAAACAAGAAAATAGCAATAGTAAGTCCATACCTATCAATAATTTAAGTGTAAATGGACTAAAATCTCCAAACAAGACAAAGGCTGATATACTGAGTTTCCAAGATGGTGGAGTATAAAGAACTTCCGTTCACCTCCTCTCATGGGAACACCAAAATTACAACTATTTTCAGAACATCTATCAATGAAAAAGATGAGAAGCTACCAGAAAAGATCTTCTACAACTAAGGATATATAGAAGGAACCACAATGAGATGTGTAGGAGGAGTGGGGTGGTGGTATAGTCAAGACCCACACCCCCAGGTGGATGACCCACAGACAGGAGGACAGGAGTAAGGGGTCTCAGCATGACATCAGGCTCCCCAGCACAGGGGTCCTGTACCGGGAAGATGAGCTCCCAGAGCATTTGGCTTTGAAGACCAGTGGTGCTTACTTTCAGGAGTTCCAGAAGGCTGGGGGAAACAGACATTTCACTTTCAAAGGGTACACACAATAATGCTCTGGGACCAAGGGTGGAAGCAGTAATTTGATAGGAGCCTGGGTCAGACCTACCTGTTGACCTTGGAGAGTGTCCTGAAGAGTCAGGAGGCAACTGCAGCTCACCCTGGGGACATGGACACTGGCAGCAGCCATTTTGGGGAGCTCCTTCTATCACACGGACCCTAGTGCTGGCAAGTGTCATTTGGAATTCTTCCTCTAGCTTATTAGCCCCAGGACCCAGCCCCACCCTGGCCCAACAGTCTGTAGTCACCAGTGCTGGAAAGTCTCAAGCCAAGCAACTAACTAGGTGGGGACCCAGTCCCACCCACCTGCAGACAGGCTGCCTTAAGAACCCCTGAGCCCAGAGCTGCCCCTGGACATGGCCCTGCCCACCAGAGGGCCCAGGACCCAGACCCACACAACAGTGCAGAGACACTAGACACGGAACCCTCAAGACCCTCCAGCCAGAGATGCTGGGACACAGCTCCACCCACCAGTGGGCAGGCACCAGCCCCAGAACGTGGGCTGGATGCAGAGAAGTTAGAAGTTTTTAAACAAAGAGTTAGAAAATATAAATAACAACCAAACAGAGATGAAGAGTACAATAACCTAAATGAAAATTACACTAGAAGGAATCAACAGTAGATTAAATGATACAGAGGAATGGATCAGCAAGCTGGAAGACAGAGTAGCAGAAATCACTAATGCTGAACAGGAAAAAGAAAGAATGAAAAGAAATGAGGACGGCTTAAGAGACCTCTGGGGCAACATCAATCACATTAATATTCACATATTTACAGGGGTCCCAGAAGGAGAATAGAGAGAGGAAGGGACTGAGAACACAATTGAAGATATAGATGAAAACTTCCATAACCTGGGAATGGAAACAGACATCCAAGTCCAGGAAGCAAAGAGAGTCCCATACAGGATTAACCGAGAGAGGAACATGCCAAGACACATTGTAATTAAAATGGCAAAAAATAAAGATAACAAGATAATATTAAAAGCAGCAAGGGAAAAATGCAAGACGTTACATACAAGGGAACTCCTATAAGGCTGTCAGCTGACTTTCCAGCAGAAACTCTGTAGTCCAGAAGGGAGTGGCATGATACATTTAAGGTGATGAAAGGGCAAAACCTACAACCAAGAATACGCTACACAGCAAGGCCCTCATTCCAATTTGATGGAGAGATGAAAAGTTTTACAGACAAGCAAAATTTAAGAGTTTAGCACCACAAAACCAGCTTTATAAGAAATGTTAAAGGAACTTCTCTATGTGAAAAAGAAAAGGTCACAACTAGAAACGTGAAAATTACAAAAGGAAAATCTCATCGATAAAGGCAAACATACAGTAAAGGTAGGAAATCATCATGCACAAAGCTAGTAGGAAGGTCAAAAAAGTAGTAAAATCATCTATATCCACAATAAGGATATACAAAAGGATACACAAAGCAATTAAATGTAAAATATGTCAAAACTGTAATTGTGAGGGGAGGAGAGTACAAATGCAAGATTGTTAAAATGCATTTGAAATTAAGAGATCAGCAATTTTAAAGAATCTCTCTCTCTCACACACACACACACACTGCTATATATAAACATCATGGTAACCACAAAGCAAAAAATCTGTAATAGATACACACACAAAAAGAAAAAGGAATCCAAACATAACACTAAAGATAGTCATTAAATCACAAGAGACAGGTATAGGGTATTAATAGGTACAAACTGCTATAAATAAAATAAATAAGCTACAAGGATATATTGTACAACACAGGGAATATAGCCAATAGTTTATAATAACCGTAACTAGAATATAACCTTTAAAAACTGTGAATCACTATACTGTACAACTGAAACATACAATATTGTACATCAACTATACTTCAATAAAAATAAAGATATTCCGTGTTCATGGATTGGAAGAATATTGTTGAAATGTCCATACTAATCCAAGTGATCTACTGATTCAATGCAATCCTATCAAAATTCCAATGGCATTTATCACAGGCATTTTTAAAAATTCTAAAATGTGTATGGAATTACGAAGATGTGAATAGCCAAAGCAATTTTGAGAAAGAAGACAAAGCTGGGGCATCATACTTCCTGATTTCACACTGTATTACAAAGCTGTAATAATCAAAACAGTATAATTTTGGCATAAAAACAGACACATATGTCAATGGAACAGAATAGAGAGCCCAGAAATACACCCATGTGTATATGAGCAATTAATTTATGACAAAGAAGCCAAGAATATACAATGGGTAAAGGATAATCTCTTCAATAAACGGTCCTGGGAAAACTGCACAGCCACATGCAAAAGAATGAAACTGGATCCCTATCTTCCACCATACACAAAAATAAACTCAAAATGGATTAAAGACTTGAACATAAAGCCTGAAACCATAAAACTCCTGGAAGAAAGCATAGGGAAAAAAATCTTCCTTTTATTGGTCTTGGCAATGATTTTTGGATTAGACACCAAAAAAGCAAAGGTAACAAAAGCAAAAACAATCGGGACTACCTCAAACTGAAAACCTTCTGCACAGCAAAAGAAACCATCAACAAAACAAAAGGCATCCTACCGAATGGGAGGAAATATTTGCAAATTATTTATCTGCTAAGGGGGTTAATATTCAAAATGTATAAAGAACTCATACATATAACTCAATAGCAAAAATAAAAACAATTTTATTTAAAAAATGGGCAAAGGAACTGAATAGACATTTGTCAAAGAAAACATACAAATGGCCAACAGGTATATGAAAAGGCGCTCAACATCACTAATTGTCAACGACATGCAAATTAAAACCACAATGGGTTATTACCTCACACCTGTTAAAATAGCTATAATCAAGAACAAGAGATAAGTTTTGAGGAGGATGTGGAGAAAAGGGAACTCTTGTGCACTGTTGGTGGGAATGTAAATTGGTGCAGCCACTATGGAAAACAGTATGGCAATTTCTCAAAAAATCTAAAATAGAATTACTATATGATCCAGCAATCCCACTTCTGGGTATATATCCAAAGGAAATGAAAACAGAATCTCAGAGAGATATCTGCATTCCCATGGTTACTGCAGCGTTGTTCACAAAAGCTAAGATATGGAAACCACTTATGTGCCCCTTAAAAGATAAATGTATAACAAAATGAATCAGCTATATGCATACGTATATCCCCATATCCCCTCCCTCTTACATCTCCCTCCCACCCTCCCTATCCCACCCCTCTAGGTGGTCACAAAGCCCCGAGCTGATCTCCCTGTGCTATGTGGCTGCTTCCCACTAGCTATCTATTTTACATTTGGTACTATATATAAGTTCATGCCACTCTCTCACTTCGCCCCAGCTTACCCTTCCCCCTCCCCGCGTCCTCTGTAAAGCAATTATACTCCAATAAAGATGTTAAAAAAAAAAAGATAAATGTATACAGAAAATGTGTTGTATACATATTCAATAGGATGTTATTCAGCATTAGAAAGAAGGACAGCCTCCAATCTATGACAATATGGATGGACCTTGAGGCCATTAGGCTAAATGAAATAAGCCAGACCAAGAAATATATACAAATACTGCATGTTATCATTTACATGAGAAATCTTGAAAAAAAGCCCCTCAAAGTCAGAAACGGACAGTAAAAATGTGGTTGCTAGAGCCTAGGTGGTAGGCGAATAGGGAGAGGTGGGTAAAATTGTATAAACTTTCAGCTATTAGATCAATAAGGTCTGAGGATCTAGTGTAAAAATAGTGACTATAGTTGATAACACTGTATTATATAATTGAAATTTGCTAAGAGAGGAGAACATAAATGTTCTCATCTAAGTAAAATGAGTAAGTAAAGTGATGTAGATATTAATTAACCAGATAGGAGGAATCCCTTCACAATGTATTTGTACATCAAATCATCACGATGTAAACTTTAAGTATCTTACAATTTTATTTGTTAATTGCACCTCAAGAAAGTTGGAAAAAAGTAAATATTACTGGCCAATCTTTTATGAACATAGAAATCATAATCTTAAACCAAATATTCCCAAACAAAACCTAGAGATTTATAAGAAGGATAATACATCATGACCAGGTTGCAAAGGAATGCAAGGGTCATTTTAAGCTAGAAAAGAAACTGGACTATTTCAACATATTAATGGGGGGATGGGGCAGAAGAAAAGTCATATGATCACTTCAGCAGAAGTAGCTGTGGGTGTATGTGAGATGTGGTTAAGTTGAGGGCACCTCTAGTTTGGATTTAGTGGTATATTTTTATATGGCTTGTGGTCACCCCCAGGTACAGTTAATTGATTGCTAGTTGTTCTAGGGTAGGAATGGCTTCCAGGTATAAACTATTTCTGCTGTGCTGATTTCAATAGCAATACTAAACAAAGGGGAAGATCTAATTCAATACATAATAAATCACCACAACCAGGACATGGATGACAAAGAAGCTAAGTTTCACCAATTCAAAGAATATTTAAGACTACCTAGGGACTCCCCTGGTGGTGCAGTGGTTAAGAATCTGCCTGCCAACGCAGGGGACACAGGTTCGATCCCTGGCCCGGGAAGAGCCCACATGCCATGGAGCAACTAAGCCCGTGGGCCACAACTACTGAAGCCCGTGCACCTAGAGCCCGTGCTCCAAAATGAGAAGCCGCCGCAATGAGAAGCCTGCGCACGGCAACAGAGTGGCCCACGCTCACTGCAACAAGAGAAAGCCTGTGCGCAGCAACGAAGACCCAACACAGCCAAAAAAAAAAAAAAAAAAGAAAGAAAAAAAAGACTACCTGAAACATCCTAAAAAATTGCAGTTCATTTTTAAAAAAATCTATAGTGATTCCCCAAATTTGACAAATTTTTGAACTTAAATACACTTTTCTAAACTACCTGTATTAAAAAAAAGTTTTTATCAAATTATAAGAAAAGCTGAATTGTCTTTCTATTTTCTCTAAAGAAAGTGATAATGTAAAATTGTTACCCTATGAAGGGGTAATTCAAGAACAGACAGCTAAAAAGTGCAGAAATGGAAAATTGTAGGGGGTGTGATGGGTAGTGAATTCATATGATTTTTCTCAAATTTTCTTGATTTAATGGTATTTAGAGTTATTTCTTGTCTTTTAAATTTTATAACCTGCTGGGATTTATTTTCTTCTAGTCAATAATTATTCATTCTTAACTTTGATTTATAATTTACTATTCTTTTTCTTAGCTCACACCTCCCAAAATGAATTAAGCTTTAAGCAGCATAGAATCTGGATCTGTCTGTACCCACTAGAATTGACTTGTATTAAAATACTAAAAATAGTAAAGGTTAGTAGGATGTGGAACAACTGACACTCTCATACAACCCTGGTGGAAGTGTAAATTGGAATGACTGCCTTAGAATACTACTTAGCAGTATCTACTAAAGTTGAGATAGCCATACCCTAAGACTAAGGAATTCCACTCCTAAATATATACCTACCAGAAGCACACATATGTGTACTAAAAGCTATGTTTGAAACTATTCATAGGAGCATTATTGATAATAGCTCCAAATTGGAAATAACACAAATTTCCATCAATAGTAGAATATATAAATAAATTGTGCGCTCACACAGTAGAAAACCAAACAGAAATGGAAATAAATAACTGTTACACGTATCAGTACGAATGAATTTCATAGACCAGACTTTTCCAAACTTTCTCAGGTCGTTATTGTCTCAGAAAAAATTTTAAAGTGCCACTATACCAAAAGAAAAATATAACAGTCCCAATTATTAAGTAGTTATATCACAACTTAATAAATATTTATGTCCTAACAACTTAGCAGTCATGTTAAAAAGTACACATAAATTGAAAGAAAAAACTAATATTTTAATTTCAACCTTAAATAACCACAGTAAGGTACTAAAGGGATGTGTATTCCTGCTAGGCATTGCACAGCTTCTCAAATCTTGGAATCATGTTGGATACTACCACCCTCATTTTCTGTTCCACAGTGATTTCTGTACATACTTGCTTTTAATTACAGCTTGAATGTTACCTTTGAATGTTTGCAAAGCTACGACACCAAGAAATGTAGTACAACTTAATGTGGAAACTGAACTGTCATGAAGTATTACTTTGTTCACTGTCTGACAGATGTTGAGCATTATGATGTTTCTGTAAAATTTACAAATACCCTGCAGTGCCCTGCTACACAGTTTGGGAACCACTATTGTAGACATCACATTGAGCAAAAAAGCCAGACACAAAGGCATGTATGAGTGTGATTCCATTCGTATAAGATTTCAAGGACAGGCAAATTTAATCCTTGATGTTAGAAATCAGGATCTTGGTTACACTTGTGAAGAGGGAGAGGGCCATAATTGGGAAAGGGCGTATCAGGACCTCAGGAAAGCTCGTAAAAACATTCTATTTCTTGACCTAGTGGTGGCTTCTTGATCAAGTGACTAAGCAGGAGTGTTCATCTTGTTATAATTCACTGAGCTGTATATGCAAAGTTAGTGTACTCTGTGTGTGTATAAATTATACATGAATAAAAAGTTTTTTTTTAAAATAGAATAAAACAAAACAAAAAATATAAGAAATTACCCCTTAAGGGTGAAGCCCTTTCTGATACCGTAGCCAAATCCTTTGTTTTCCTTTAGAGCGTTATCTCCTAGTCTACATTTTTTTTTTTTTTTTTTTTTTTGGCGGTACGCGGGCCTCTCACTGTTGTAGCCTCTCCCGTTGCAGAGCACAGGCTCCAGACGCGCAGGCTCAGCGGCCATGGCTCACGGGCCCAGCCGCTCCGCGGCATGTGGAATCTTCCCAGACCGGGGCACGAACCCATGTCCCCTGCATCGGCAGGCGGACTCTCAACCACTGCGCCACCAGGGAAGCCCTCCTAGTCAACATTTATGTGCTTATCTGTGGTATCTCTGGCTAGACTGTGAGCTCCTGGAGGATAGGGGCCATGTCTCATTTATCTCTAATTTCCTAGTGCTTCAAACATGACAACACAGAAGGTGGGTAATTATTGTGAAATAAAGAACAGTTGTTCAAAATAAACGTACAAACTCTCGTCTTTTTCTCTATCTGCTGTCTTTTCTCTGTCTCATTCAAATGCCCTGAGTGATGTTCTGTGTATGACACATCTGTGACTTTCCTTTTTAAAATTCCCTATTTTCTAACACACCATTGTAAAGCAATTATACTCCAATAAAGATGTAAAAAAAAAAAATAAAATTCCCTATTTTTATGATATTCATTTCTCATCTCCAAAGAATACATTTTTAAAGGGACAGAAACACACACCCACACACGCCGACATACCCCCATTCTCTTTTAAGAATTTATTTATATACATTATAGACTTCTAATGTTACTCAGTACAGTCCATGGACGGTTGATTACTGGTTTACAGCAAGTTAAACACAGAAATTGAGTATATATGTTTAGAAACGAGTACATCAACTTAATCCTACTAAGATATCTGAACATGTGATTGGGAAACTTGCCTTACATATGACATGAGTTATGTTCTTGTCATTCATAGAACTAGTTATTGGTTGAACATGGATTGGACAAAAAACAAAAAAACACTGGTCCTTTTCCATGAATAGTTGTTAACGCTCTGCCTTTGACTATCAGAGCTGGAAAAGACCAACCCCATTATTTTACTAGTGGGGAAACTGAGACCTAGAGCTTACACAGTTCCTGATTGCCAAGCTAGTGGTCTTTATACTCTAATGCCATCCACATTCCTTATATTAACAAAAAGATTCAAAGATAAAATCAACATTATTACTGCTCTTGTTACTGGCACTAGCAACTGTAGCTACTGTTTACGCACATTCAATGTTTATTAGCCAGAACCACATGAAATGGTTATTTATACATGTAAAAACTGTCAAGTGTCTATAATTTCACATGGTTCAACTCATATGAAACGCTGACATATGAAACAATGCCAAGTGTTTTTAAGCCTTAGAGAAGAGGCATCTGGAGCCAGAGTACGTGTTGCTTGGCAAGTTAGTGGAGTTCTCTCTGGGGCCTGTTCCCACATCCCTAACCTGAAGCTAGTAATTGTACCCACTTCAGATATTTATTGAGGCTTAAATGATCCTAGCCTTGGAAGAGCACCTACCTGGCGGGAAGTAAGTGCTTACTGAGTGTTAGCTCTTCTGATTAATCAAGGAGATGATGTGAAAATAATCTAAGAACAATCTTGTGAAATAGAAACATATTATCCTCAGTTTATAGATGAGGAGACCAGAGCTTTAAGAGAAGATAGTAACTTGAACCTTTGTCCATCTGAGTTCAAGCTCATGCCCTGTGTCTTACATACTAATTTTCAATTAAGTGACAGCTGAATCAAGTTGAATAACCTCATTAGGGTGTTTCATCAGAGTTGCCAATATTTGAGCAGATCAACCTTCTGGGACTCTTTAATAGTTATATTAAAGAAAGTGCAAGCTTTATTATATTCTGATTAAGAGAAGCTAATTTCAGCATTTTTCCTCATTTTTAGGTCTCCTGATGGACAGGAATGCTATAAGCAATAAACAAGCTAATGGTTACCACATCTGATTTCCTAATAGTTCAATCCTGTAGTAACCCCTTAGGTATTTCATTCACCTTCCAATGGGCCCCCAAATCCCAACAGCACCATCCGCTGGATGCTGAGAAGGGAAAACTCCACGTGGCACCTGCTGCCTGGAACCCGAGCTGTTCAACTTGGTCAGCATTTTGTACAACACCAAAGAAACAGTGTCATCTCGTTTTCTCCTTAAACAGAATAACTAGTCAAGAAACTCCCTTGAGAAGCAACAAGATATGATTGAATTTTTCAGAATTTTCTATTATTCTATCAAGTTCACCTGACAGCAAAGGACAAGCTGCCTTTCACATAAGCGAACGCATCAGCAATTCAGAAGGAAAAACATGGGTTATTAAGTAGGAACAAGTTTCTCTGAATATATTTATACCAACTCATAGAAACCATTCTCTTCAGAAACCTCTGTGACTATCTGTTTTCTAGTCTCAGTATTGCTTTAAGGTTGACAGATGATAATAAAATACAATGAAATTACCTGAGTTCTGAAATGTACATCAGCTTGTACATTCCTCATGACCTGATTTTTATTTTTCCAACATGGCTCATCCATGAGCCATAGTTTCAATACTATTCGCAAGCACTCAAGGTTTATGTCTGTGGAATACAGCTACTTAGGCCTACACCATGTTTATATAAAGGTAAAGAATACAGAATTTATTATATATATGTGTATATATATACATACACACATATACAATGTACATGTATATACCTATTAGCTAAGAGCTAGAAGGGGCCTTTGAAATCATCAAGTCTCCTTTGTTGTCTTGTAAATGACTCTGAAACCCAGAAAGCAATGCTATTCTGAAGGCTACACAGCAAACTGGCTTCTAAATAAAGCTTGAGGGAACAAGTATGTAGCAAGCACCTACCATATTCTGAGGATTGCAGCAAGCATTTTCTATACATAAGTTCTCATAACATTTCTACGATGTCAGCATCACCATTCTCATTTGATACATGAAAAAATTGAGACTATATAGCTAATAATTGCCACAAGTGGAATTAAAGCACTGGTGTAATTGAGTTCTTTTCAGTACACCAGTGTTTCTCCGAATGCACTCACGCCCACATCCCGGTTTTTTGCCATATCCACACACCAAATATGTTATTGTTTTCTAAACCTTTTCTTTAAATAGACTAAACATTTATAAAGGAAACTTTTTATCACCACCTAAGTGTAAAACAAGTATCATGTGCCATAAGTAGAAGACACTCGTAGAAGTAGATACAAACCAACCAAAATACCACTAAATTTTAGTTAGACTCTGCTGCTCCCTACGTTGGCTTTGCATCCTTCGCTTTGTTGACAAGAGAGATTAGCAATGGTTAGAGAGGTATTAAAGGCCTGTCAACATCAAACTGAGATTTAAGGATTGACAGAGAAGACAGGGAAAACTTTCACTATGGGATTCAGCTGTTCGACGGCACATCAGAGAGTGACCTAAAGTCATCTTGTTCCTATCTCAGATAATTTTGAGTCCTGTCCTGGTACCTACTCCTCACTTTGAGAAACACTGACGTACCTAAAGCACCTGGGCAGGTTCTCCAGGTCATGTTTCTCTAACTCTGGTCAATATCAGAATCACCTAGAGGCTTCTTAAGAGCTCAGATTTGAGTCTTCCCACGTTTCTGACTCAGCATGTCTGGGGTAGAGCCTGAGAAATGGCATTTTTAACGAACTCGTGAGTAATGCTGAAATGATCTGGGCAGAAACAACATCTAGAGAATCACTGCTCTGGGTTGTACTTGGGGTTGGGGGAAAGAGGTGGAGAATATACGGTGGCATGTATGTGAAAATTTCGCCATCAAGTTTGATAGTAATTGCAGGGATCTGGTAGTTTTATTGAAACAGGTAGATACAGCCAAGAAACCAGGTATTCTTGTGTTCCTGTGTTGCTTCTTCAATCTAGTGAGTTCAAATTGATACCACACCACATCAGAGCAGCCTGCAGTAACTTCGGGTGAGGGATAGAAGTCCTCCCCAGGCCCAGTAATTCAGGTCATTTCCAGGTGGCTTACTATCTGCAAGGCTCCTGGCTGCTCGTAACAGCAGCCAGTGATCATTAATCCCAAAAGCAGAAAACGAGACTCTCCTTCTTTCTTCCACACATTAAGACATTATATAACACTAATATATGCCATGACAGTTACTATTCCCTCTCTTCTGGTTCCAATTAATAGCAATGACTAATAATTATAAAATGCCTCTGTGACCCAGTCATTGCATTGTACTAGGTGATTATACACACACACATACACACTCTCAGTGCGAGGTTTGAGGAGCTAAGTAACGTATCTAAGGTCACACAAGAAGTAGAACAGTGATTCAATTCTAATTTCGATGACTATTGTTTTTCTACTAAGCCACCCCACTGCTACTGTTACTACTCATTTGCTCAATCTTAATATAATTGTATTTTATAGAGAACTAAAAGAAGGAGAAAAGGCTCCAGATGCTTGAAACTTTTGAAAGAAAATTTCAAAACGATGCCATTGAAAGGGAGAAATCAGTGATATTTAATCAGCAATGGAGGTAGAGCTCCCTAGGTTCAAGGGTGGAGGGATGTCTGACAAAGTCTTATTTTTCGGAGAGGGAATAAGTAGGTAAAACCAGTCTCAGAAATCCAACCTGTCTTAGCTTACTCTTGAGTCAAGAAGGAGATTTTTATTCCTCTCTGGAATGTCAAGGGCCATTTTGGAGAACAAGTATGGTAGAATAACCAACACCGAATTGAGAGCCATGAGCCTTGGTTGTTGTTTTGTCTCAGTAACTCAGACTTTGTTTTCCTGAGTCCCAGGTTCAGCATCTGTAAACCAGACAGCTGGCCTAAGTTCCTTTCTCAGTTCTGCCTTTCAGAATGGCAGACTCCTTCAGCTGGGTTTATTAGCACCATATGCCTCAAAATGACAATGCCCATCTTTTAGCATAAGGGCAATATGGTTTGATTGCAAACTCAGCAGTGGGTTTCAACCTTCAGTCTTTCTATTAATCCACCCATATGTGAGGTTACCCTGCTACCTTCTTTGGAAGATACATGTTAACAACTGGAGGAGGGAATTTGAACCCTCTGAGGTAGAAATACAATTTAAATCCATATAAATAGAATTTAAGAAATGAATGATCTGATAAATTTTTAAAAAGTCACCAATGGCAATGAAATGGCAAATTCAGTAGGTGTTGTTAGGCGTAATTATAGTAACATCTGAAAAGAAAACAACATCTGTGATTTGCCCTACTAATGGCTTAATGTAACAGTGCATCTGTTACTGGAGTAACACTCCTAGCGATCTTGACTGTCTGTTTGCAAGATCTGGAAATAAAGAAAGGACTGTTGGAGAAGAAAGGAACAGGGCGCCAGATTGGCTACTGTTGGTCAACTTCCTCCCCAGAATTTTGAATTCCCCTCCAGCTACCTCGGCCAGAAGTGTGTAGAAAATTTAGAGGACAAGTGAGTTCCACCTTGCATATGAACTCCTGCAGGCTAAACAACTAGTGGCTCATAGTAATTTTTAAAAATTTACTTTTCATCTTGTGGTTAGATATGTGTTACCCCAGCCCTAACGGCATGCCTCAGTAGGATTTTACTAAAGGTACTCATCATGACTCGTATGAATGAGGCTTTTTTTCTGGGGGGAGGAGTTAATACTCAGGGAGTAAACTTATTTTCTTTAAACATCAATTTTCTCCTTTGAACTCAAAGGAAATCCAGAAGTTCCCACCTATAGTTGAAATCCACTGCAACGTGCCAGCTTCAGGGTATATCTAGATGAAATTGGGAAGCCATATAATAGTCTCACTCTTTTCCTCAAAGCTGTATTTTCTCTCTGCTTTGAGAAACAGACACTAACTACATCTCCTTCTTCAGCCTGCAATGGATGAATGCAGGATAGATTCTTTTTTTTTTTTTTTTTTTTTTTTTTTTTTTTTTTTTTGCAGTACGCGGGCCTCTCCTGCTGCGGAGCACAGGCTCTGGGTGCGCAGGCCCAGCGGCCATGGCTCACGGGCCCAGCCGCTCCACGGCATGTGGGATCTTCCCGGACCGGGGCACGAACCCGTGTCCCCTGCATCGGCAGGCGGACTCTCAACCACTGCGCCACCAGGGAAGCCCTAGATTCTTTATCATAAAACGTATCCAGGTCCATTCAAACTGTAAGCTCTATTGCATGAGGAAGCAGCATTTGTCAAAAGCTTATCCTAATGAAATCAACTGAAGAAAAATACAACATTCTGTTACAAAAGAAATGTGGATCTCACACTCAGCAAGGCAAACACAGTTTCAAATGTGGTATAAAGAAAAATGGTTATGTGTTGGGCCTGATTCAAAAGTTAGAATCAGTGAGCAGAGGAGGCAATGATTCCTCTATTATATGGAAGGGACAAGTTGCTGTTACTCACCCCAGCAAAGATGACGTCTCTCCTGAGCGGGCTCCATTAGGAACTACGGACAACAGGGCTTGAAAGTGGCATATTTCTCTTGTGCTGCTTGGCTAAAATATCACTTTTCTCTCCTACGATATTTTTCATTTCTCTGATTATATCTGATGGTGTCAGTGCGAGGCCTTAAGCTAACACTCTCTTGGAAACTCAGAGAAGAAGAAGGCCTGGAAAGAAACAACTCTGACCAACAAAGGAGAAGGGACAAATAAGCTGCCTCACTAGAGCCCTGTGAGAAAGAAGAATAGCCTGACAGAGCGTGGAGCTCAGTCCCAGAACAGTGAAGGCAGTGTTCTCCGCTGGGCTGCGCGTTTACACAGCACCATCGCTGTTAGACGTGGTTCTCGCATACATTTCTACTTTCTGTGAATCAGTGAGCCAGCAATATCAAAATTCATAAGTGATTGTACTCTCTGTATATGGTACAAAAATGACTGTCCATTTACCTTTTGCAATGCATGTAATTAAGTGTGAGACAAATATAACCTTTGTTATACCTTTGTTTGGGGGCCTGGAATATAATTTAGTTGCTGGGTTTCAAGGGCACTTAAGAAAGAAAAGACTCTCTGCAGTGACTTTTATATGCATGCTGGTGAAGAATTTGCCCTCAGAGCTTCAGAAGTCCCATTCTTCAGTAGTCATTGTTCTTACTGATTACTGTTTGATTATACAAAATAAGGAAAGTGGGACCAATATATTGTATTTATGGATTATGTGAATACTTCAAACATACAGAAAATCAGAATTGTTTATGGGCTGATTGAGAGCTTTGAGTCACACCCTTAAAAGGAAATTTTCACGTATGATATATATATATTTTTTTACTGAGTTGTCTGTTACTCAGCTAATTGGGGTGTTAGTTACTGGTGAGCCCATTTAAAAAAAAAAAGAGAAGGTAAAGCAAGCAACAAGCCTATTTTGAGGGTAGCAAAAGGGAAATATTAACAACCTTGGGAATAAAAGGAGGTGAAAAGAAATGAACATACTATCTAACTTCATGAAAATCTTTCCATATGACCTTGGTTGGTTGCTATGTTAACTGTGAACTTACATGTATGGTTGGATCCTATCAGACTACTAAGTAGAAGTACGGACATAAGAAACGTTTTAGAAGGGTTGACGCATCCATAACGTCTAAACTTTGAATAGCTGTAAGGTACAAGGTAGGAATTTTTAAGAACATAAAATTTGCCTAACAATTTGGACAGTCTAGAAGTTTTTCAAAAGGCACTTAGCATTTCACAGACATCCATCTGCTAAAGAGAAGAGTGCTTTGCAAGTCCTAGTTTCGTTCTCTCCCTTTTCTCAGAGTCCTCTGGTTTCTTGGCACTAGTGTGACCTAAAATCACAGATCTGGCTCATCACAGAGTGTTAGCATCAGAACTGAAGGTTGTTTTGCACATGTTTTGCATGTGCTGTGGGAGAGGACACCACTGTAAAGCTTAGAGAAGTTAATAAACCTGCTCAAGGCCACACAGGAAGTTGGTGGCAAAGACGGGACCACAAACCACATCTCCTCACTCATAAAACCAGTGCTCTTCTCCTCACCACTTCCCCAGTAGAGAGAGGTGCATACAATTCTGGGACAAGAGGGTCTAGAGTATCTTGTGGACTATTAGGCTGACCAATGGATAGAGAGTCCACAAAGCATAAGCCCATTTTCCAAGCTATTTAGAAACTGTAAATACTAACGGGCATTTGCCAAGTTATTTGCACGATGAAGTTGGAATTAAAAATATCACTGTCTGGCTAATTAGAACCCTAAAAACAAGTAATAGATAGCAAACACTATGTTCAGTTTTTGCTAGAGAGGCCATGTTTCTTTTGTCCGGCTGTTGGAATTCCCTAATAAATCGTGTTGAAAGATCACACATCACAGAACTGTACGTAGTTCCCCTTTCCTGCCATCAGCGTTTCTACACTTAAGTGAATCAATCATTTCGTACGTATTTGCATTTCTCATTGGCTGCATCATGCTCTTCATGCATGATTTTTAGAGTTTTTCACGGTTAGCCTTTATATTCTTGCTGCCCAAAATTGCCAATGAAGAAGCAATGTTTGACAGAAACTTTTGCCCCTTCATCTCCCACCCACCCATACCATATACCCAGGATAAACTTCATAAGCTTAAGACCAGTTATTTACTAAAGGCTGTGCAAATTTTAGTGGTACTAATTGTTATAACTCTTGTTGAGTGGTGATTTTGTGCCAAGCACTGGGGTGACCACTCTGCATAATGCGACTCATTTAATTCCCCAACAACCTTAACAGATTGACATAATTATTTCCATAAAAAAGGTTGTAAAATTCTTCAAACAAACCGAAATAGAAGTAGTTTTGGGGAAAAATCTTATGGTTACTTTGATAAGGCAACGCTTGTTTGTCTTAACTTTACTCAGGAGAAAGGCAAGGGTCTAGACTAATCTTCCCTGAACAAACAAAATCATGTTTTAAGTACTTGGAATGGAAAATAACTTGAGGCCTTTTAGCTGGTTAGCCAAATGCAAACACTGGTATAGGATTAATGAACAAAGGTTGGAAAAAGAACAAAAGCATGAGGAGGAGTTAGTAATATGAGATTAGCCATAAAATGAGTTCCTTCAGGACTGAGGCAAGGGGATGGACAGTGGGGCAGTGGCCCAGAGCCTCAAACATCTCTGGAGATGTAACATGATGGAAAAGAGTTCATTTACCAGATCTCCCCTTAGGAAGAATAAGCAGCATGAGAAGAGGTAAGATATCCTCAAGGGCCATGCGTGAACACCCCTAAATCACTGTTTCTCAACAAGGGATGACTTGGCACCCCAGTGGACTTTTGGCAATATCTGGAGACATCTTTGATGGTCACACTGCGACGGAGAAGTCACTGACATGTAGTGGGTAGATCCCAGGGATGCTGATAAACATCCTACACTGCACAGAACATCCTCTCATGACAAAGAATTATCTGGCCCAAAATGTCAATAGTGCCGAGGTTGAGAAACCCTGCCTTAAATGTTCCCTGAACTCCAGAGGTGCTGGGTTAAGCTAACCGCAGAACTGAATCACTGAGTAAATGAGTTTGGCGAGTCTTGGTTACCTTTCCCCAACCTAAGCTTTGCTCTTTCTCTAGATAATTGTTGAACAACCTTCTAAAGATGAGCAGTTCGAAGGAGTGTGAAGTCTCGGGCTGGGCCTCTATGAATTAATTTGATTTCTGAAATAATTTTAAAAAGCAAAGACAAAGTGATGGTGAAGAGCCTTTACAGTAAGGAATATTGAGCAGGGACAGGCTCAGCTGAAAAACACCAGCAACTACAGAAAACCTCAGTGGATGATAACTTCTTGGTCGTTTGTCATCAAGTAATTTCTGTGATATTCAGGGTTCCTAAACCAGATGTGACACAGTGGTAATTACCTGCACAAATATTTCGTTTGGCCTGCACAGACTTAAATTTTAGATTCACTGGCAGCGTTAAACACCTGGATGCTCCTCATAATAATGTAGACTCTTTTTTGTGGAACTCAAGTAGCCAAACAACTGACAGCCATGGGTACACTTTCCCACCAGTCAAGAGTTGTCCACTGCTGGGACTTCCCTGGTGGCACAGTGGTTAAGAGTCCGCCTGCCAATGCAGGGGACACGGGTTCGAGCCCTGGTCCAGGAGGATCCCACATGCCACGGGGTGACTGGGCCCTTGTACCACAACTACTGAGCCTGCGCTCTGGAACCTGTGGGCCACAGCAACTGAGCCTGTGACACACAACTACTGAAGCCCACATGTCTGGAGCCCGTGGTCCACAGCAAGAGAAGCCACCACAATGAGAAGCCTGCGCACTGCAGCAAAGAGTGGCCACTGCTCACCGCAACTAGAGAAAGCCCACATACAGTGACAAAGGCCCAGTGCAGCCATAAAAATAAATAAAATAAATTAATTTAAAAAAAAAGAGTTGTCCATTGTTGAATAATGCCATTGTGGACAGGGCATGACTATCCCCATTCCTCAACTGGACTGATTCAGGAGGTTCTATTACCTGCCTGGTCCCTGTAGCAACCTTAGTTTGCAACTCCTGTCTTAAAAGATTATACTTGAAGTAGTCTCTTATAATCCTTTGTATTTCTGCAATGTAAGTTGTAATTTCTCCTTTTTCATTTCTAATTTTATTGACTTGCGTCCTCTCTCTTTTTCCCTTGATAAGTCTGGGTAAGGGTTTATCAATTTTGTTTAGCTTCTCAAAAGAACCAGCTTCTAGTTTTATTGATCTTTGCTATTGTTTTCTTTGTTTCTATTTCATTTATTTCTGCTCTGATCTTTATGATTTCTTTCCTTCTACTGACTTTGGGTTTACTTTATTCTTCTTTCTCTAGCTGTTTTAAGTGTAGGGTTAAATTGTTTGAGATTTTTCTTGTTTCTTGAGGTGAGATTGAATTGCTATAAACTTCCCTCTTAGAACTGCTTTTGCTGCATCCCATACATTTTCGGTTGTCATGTTTTCATTGTCATTTGTTTCTATGTATTTTCTTTATTTCCTCTTTGATTTCTTCAGTGATCTTTTGGTTATTTAGTAGCACAATGTTTAGCCTCCAAGTATTTGTGTTTTTTACAGTTTTCTTCCTGTAATTGATTTCCAATCTCATAGCGTTGTGGTCAGAAAAGATGCTTGATACGATTTCAAATTTCTTAATTTTTCTGAGGCTTGATTTGTGACCCAAGATGTGATCTATCCTGGAGAATGTTCCATGTGCATGTGAGAAGAAAGTGTATTCTGCCACTTTTGGGTGGAATGTTCTATAATATGAATTAGATCTGGTCTATTGTGTCACTTAAAGCTTGTGTTTCCTTATTTATTGTTTGGATGATCTGTCCATTGGTGTAAGTGGGGTGTTAAAGTTCCATATTATTATTGTGTTACTGTCAATTTCTCCTTTCATGGTTGTTAGCATTTGCCTTATGTATTGAGGTGCTCCTATGTTGGGTGCATAAACATTTATTTTTATATCTTCTTCTTGGATTGCTCCCTTGATCATTATGTAGTGTCCCTTCTTATCACTTGTAACAGTCTTTATTTTAAAGTCTATTTTATCTGATACAAGTATTGC
The DNA here is from genome assembly GCF_951394435.1 of Stenella coeruleoalba. Lineage (NCBI taxonomy): Eukaryota > Metazoa > Chordata > Mammalia > Artiodactyla > Delphinidae > Stenella > Stenella coeruleoalba. Next base: position 137,115,661 of record NC_137148.1, read on the forward strand.
TACTCCAGCTTTCTTCTGATTTCCATTTGCATGGAATACCTTTTTCCATCCCCTCACTTTCAGTCTGTATGTGTCCCTAGGTCTGAAGTGGGTCTCTTGTAGACAGCATATATATGGGTCTTGTTTTTGTATCCATTCAGCCAGTCTGTGTCTTTTGGTCAGGGCATTTATTCCATTTCCATTCAAGGTTATTATCGATATGTATGTGCCTATTACCATTTTCTTAATTGTTGTGGGTTTGTTTTTGTGGGTCTTTTTCTTCTCTCTGTTTCCCCGCATAGAGAAGTTTCTTTAGCATTTGTTGTAAAGCTTGTTTGGTGGTGCTGAATTCTCTTAGCTTTTGTTTGGCTGAAAAGCTTTTGACTTCTCCATTGAATCTGAATGAGATAACTTGCTGGGTAGAGTAATCTTGGTTGTAGGTTTTTCTCTTTCATCACTTTAAGTATATCCTTCCACCCACTTCTGGCCTGCAGAGTTTCCACTGAAAAATCAGCTGATAACCTTATGGGGATTCCTTTGTATGTTATGTTTTGTTTTTCCCTCACTGCCCTTAATAATTTTTCTTTGAATTTATGGACAACCACGAAGAAATGGACAAATTTTTGGAAAGATACAATTTTTCAAGACTGAACCAGGAAGAATTAGAAAATATAAACAGACCTATCACAAGGAATGAAATTGAAACCATAATTAAAAATCTTCCAACAAACAAAGTCCAGGACCCAATGGCTTCACAGGCGAATTCTACCAAATATTTAGAGAAGAGCTAACACCCATCCTTCTCAAACTCTTCCAAAAAACTGCAGGTGGAGAAACACTCCCAAATTCATTCTATGAGGCCACCATCACCCTGATACCAAAACCAGAAAACAATATCACAAAAAAGAAAATTATAGACCAATATCACTGATGAACATAGATTCAAATATCCTGAACAAAATACTAACAATCAGACTCCAACAGCACATTAAAAGGATCATACACCATGATCAAGTGGGCTTTATTCCAGGGATGCAAGGATGCTTCAATATATGCAAATCAATCATTTTGATATGCTGCATTAACAAATTAAGGAATAAAAACCATATGATCATCTCAATAGATGCAGAAAAAGCTTTCGACAAAATTCAACACCCATTTATGGTAAAAACTCTCCAGAAAATGGGCACAGAGGGAACCTACCTCAACATAATAACGGCCATATATGACAAACCCACAGCAAGCATCATACTCAATGGTGAAAAACTGAAAGCATTTCCATTAGGATCAGGAGCAAGACAAGGATATCCACTGTTGCCACTCTTATTCAACATAGTTTTGGAAGTCCTAGCTATGGCAATCAGGGAAGAAAAAGAAATAAAAGGAATGCAAATTGGAAAATAAGAAGTAAAACTGTCACTATTTGCCAATGACATGATATTATATATAGAAAATCCTACAGATGCCACCAGAAAACTATTAGAACTAATCAATGAATCTGGTAAGGCTGCAGGATACAAAACTGATGCACAGAAATCACTGGCATTCCTACACACCACCAACAAAATAATCAGAGAGAGAAATTCAGGAAACAATTCCATTTACCATCACAACAAGAAGAATAAAATACCTAGGAATAAACCTACCTAAGGAGGCGAAAGACTTGTACTCAGAAAACTATAAAATATTGATGAAAGAAAGCAAAGATGACATAAACAGATGGAGAAATATACCATGTTCTTGGATTGGAAGAAACAATATTGTGAAAATGACTATACTACCCAAAGCAGTCTACAGATTAAATGCAATCTCTATCTAACTACCAATGGCATTCTTCACAGAATTGGAAAAAAAATCTTACAGTTCGTATGGAAACACAGAAGACCCCGAATAGAAAAAGCAATCTTGAGAAAGAAAAAAGGAGCTGGAGGAATCAGGCTCCCTGACTTCAGACTATACTACAAAGCTACAGTAATCAAGACAGTATGGTACTACCACAAAAAACAGAAATATAGATCAACGGTACAGGATAGAAAGACCAGAGATATACCCACACATATATGGGCACCTAATTTACAACAAAGGAGGCAAGAACTTACAATGGAGAAAAGACCACCTCTTCAATAAGTGGTTCTGGGAAAACTGGACAGCTACATGTAAAAGAATGAAATTAGAACACTCCCCAACACCATACACAAAAATAAATTCCAAATGGATTAAAGACATAAATTTAAGACCAGACACTATAAAACTTTTAGAGGAAAACATAGGAAAAACACCCTTTGACATAAACCACAGCAAGGTGGTTAGAACTTTTTTGACCTACCTCCTAGAGTAACAGAAATAAAAACAAAAATAAACAAATGGGATTAATTAAACTTAAAAGCTTTTGCACAGAAAAGGAAACCATAAACAAGACAAAAAGACAACCCTTAGAATGGGAGAAAATATTTGCAAATGAAACAACAGACAAAGGATTAATCTCCAAAATATACAAACAGCTCATGGAGCTCAATATCAGGAAAACAAATAATCCAGTTAAAAATTGGGAGGAAGACCTAAACAGACATTTCACCAAGGAAGACATACAGATGGCCAAGAGACACATGAAAAGATGCTCAAGATCACTAATTATTAGAGAAATGCAAATCAAAGCTACAATGAGGTATCACCTCACACCAGTCAGAATGGCCATCATCAAAAAATCTAGAAAAAATAAATGCTGGAAAGGGTGTGGTGAAAAAGGGAACCCACCTACACTGTTGGTGGGACTGTAAATTGATACAACCACTATGGAAAACAGTATGGAGGTTCCTTAAAAACTAAAAATAGACCTACCATATGACCCAGCAATCCCACTACTGGACATATACCCTGAGAAAACCATAATTCAAAAAGAGACATGCACCACAATGCTCACTGCAGCACTATTTACAATAGCCAGGACATGGAACCAACCTAAATGTCCATTGACAGATGAATGGATAAAGAAGATGTGGCACATATATACAATGGAATATTACTCAGCCATAAAAAGAAATGAAATTGAGTTATTCGTAGTGAGGTGGATGGACCTACATTCTGTCATACAGAGTGAAGTAAGTCAGAAAGAGAAAAACAAATACCGTATGCTAACACATATATATGGAATCTAAGGAAAAAAAGGTCATGAAGAACCTAGGGGCAAGACAGGAATAAAGACACAGACCTACCAGAGAATGGACTTGAGGATATGGGGAGGGGGAAGGGTAAGCTGTGACAAAGTGAGAGAGTGGCATGGACATATATACACTACCAAACGTAAAACAGATAGCTAGTGGGAAGCAGCCACGTAGCACAGGGAAATCAGCTTGGTGGTTTGTGACCACCTAGAGGTGTGGGATAGGGAGGGTGGGAGGGAGGGAGACACAAGAGGGAAGATATATAGGAACATATGTATACATATAACTGTTTCATTTTGTTATAAAGCAGAAACTAACACACCATTGTAAAGCAATTATACTCCAATAAAGATGTTAAAAAAATAATATATTTGTTACATGTTAATATATAACATTTTAACAAAAAATAACTGTATTTCCCAACAAAAAAATTAGTGAGAATTTTTCTAAATCTCATTACCATTTGGATTAGAGGACAGCTGGATTCTCATATCTGTTTATCCATTCATTCTGTTGCATCATGCTCTTGTGTTCAAATACCTGAAGAAAAATCCAGCTTTATACATAGTTATAAAAGGGAGGACTCATGGATCCCCCAAAAGACCTTTGAGAACTGTGATTAGTTTTATGTGTCAACTTGGCTATGCTACAGCCCCCGGTTATTCAATCAAGCACTAGTCTCAGTGTTGTGAAGGTATTTTGTAGGTGTGATTAAAGTCCATAATCGGTCCACCTTAAATAGGGCCTGATTTGATCAGCTGAAAGGCCTTGGAAGCAGAGTTGTGTCTTCCCTGAAGAACAAAATTCCGTCTGTAGATAGCAGTCGCAGCTCATGCTTGAGAATTCCAGCCTGGCCTGCCCGATGGCCTACCCTATGGAGGTCACACTTGCGTAGCCAGCCCAATGATCATGTAAGCCAATTCCTTGCAATAAATCTCTTAATATATATCACCTACTGGTTCTGTTCGTCTGACTGAACTCTGATACAGGGACCCTCTAGGGATCCTCAGACCACACTGTAAGAATCACTGATAGAAGATATATTTCATAAAGCCTTTGATGTCACTTACCTAACTGGCTTAACAGTAATTCTATGAAGTCAAAAAGGCAGAAATCATCACTCCTATCATCAGAGAGTATATTTATCAAATGGCACACATCCATCAATGGCTCTTAGTCTTTTTTTAAAAAAAATAAATTTATTTATTTATTTATTTATATTTTTGCCCGTGTTGGGTCTTCGTTGCTGCTTGCAGGCTTTCTCTAGTTGCGGCAAGTGGGGGCTACTCTTCGTTGCAGTGCACGGGCTTCTCACTGCGGTGGTTTCTCTTGTTGCAGAGCACGGCCTCTAGGCATGCGGGCTTCAGTAGTCGCAGCTTGCGGGCTCTAGAGCTCAGGCTCAGTAGCTGTGGCGCACGGGCTTGGTTGCTCCGCGGCACGTGGGATCTTCCCGGACCAGGGATCTAACATGTGTCCCCTGCATTGGCAGGCGGATTCTTAACCACTACACCACCAGGGAAGCCCAATGGCTCTTAGTCTTGATCCTTAAATTCCTGGTTCCTATTGCACTGCTTCTATCCTTCAGTACAATAACCTTGAATATATTTGCAAGTATACACACAGATCTAGACATTCATCTTACTTAATACACTCATGCCACAAAGAATTTCCTTAGAGAAAGTAGGTAGGACTACTTTAAGTGAATTTCTTAAGGGAAAGTGATACAGAAGAAACACAGGGCTTTGTTTTATGCTCAAGCAGTTTACAATTTACATGGGAGAAATAAGATTACTCACCCCTGAATACATGAGATTTAATGAAGTAATTAGGACTTTGATTCTTTACCAATACTTTTTTAAGCACTAGGCACTGGAATAGGGCCACTTTCATTTTTTTCAGCTACGTCTACTGTGGAATGGACCTCCTCACCCCGTATTTGATGCTCCCACTGGTCAGTGAGTTTATGGAAGACAGGGATAGTGACTGACCAGCAGGTGCTTAGTGATAATGACCTGTTCAGTGAATGACTGAGGATGCCACGAATGGGTGCAATACATAAAGGTGAAAAGAAAGAGCAAAAGTGGGAAAGTTGGGAGAAATGGAAAAACCAAAGAGCTGAAAGATGGAATATGACTTTCAAAAAAAGAATAAAGAGGAAGCTGAGCTGGAGAAAAGGGTGTGTATCAAATAGTAACAAGAGATTTATGAGAACAAATGAAAGGCTTCCATTCTAGGAAAGACTGGCCAAGGAGTCTGTGCTTCATTAGGAAGAAGAGGCAGAATAGTATCATGGCTGAACGTATAAACTTCAATCAGACAGATGTGAGTTTGGGTCTTAGTTCCATCACACACTAGCTATGTGATCTTGGATAAATTACCTGACTTTTCTGGGCCCCAGTTTCCACAACCGTGAACTTTTAGGGAGTCATTGTGAAGATTAAAGGAGAAAGTATATGTAAAGTACATCACATAGTGCCTAGCATAGAGTAAATCCAGTGAGTGTTGGCTCTCATAATTATTAATGTTACTACTGCTAGCATTATTAATTCTAGGGGCAGCAAGCAGCCCATGGGAGGTTTTTAATTGGGATGGTGATACGGAGGCACCTGTCAATTTTGAAAATATATTTGATGTTAGTTAGAATGAATCATTAAGGGGAAATACTGGAGCCAGAACAGTCAGGAGGTTACCTTAATAGACCAAGCACAAAGAAGTGACAGAGGTAAGGAACATGCTAGCCCAGCGCTCCTTCCACTGCCTCATCCCATACACAATAGACTGGACCTCTGCAGCTTATTATTCTAAATCAGAGCAAAAGGTCTCTTAAGTATAACTGGGAAAAGAGAAACGGTATAAAATTTTGCAAGTGTATTTAACTTCAATACATTGTTGATCAGATTTAGGGGAGAATTTTAGAATATCCAAGTTGCAACTTTTAGAGATTGTCAAACTCTCTGACATACTGAGGCTTTCAAGCTCCCTCTGCTTACATGGCAAATTAACTCAAGGTTCCCAGAAAACAAATTGCTAAGGAGACACCAGTTTAGGCTAATAATAAAAAAAACTGCTTATAAGTCACATAAACATCTTTGTGTATGTCTAGGATCTTTTGAGAGTTATGTATAGCTAGATACATAAGTATCTACAGAGCTTACACATGGTGACTATTCACACTGAATGAAACCCATCTGTTAATATCTGGGTACACTGGCGGTAAAGTCAATTGATGACAGGTAGGTGTAACAGGAGCTGACTAGGAGAAATCACTTGCCAATCTATAGTACTGGTCTTGTTATGTCTGTATCCAGTAATTATGACATCTTTTAATTTTCAAATAAGTTCTTGGTCTTAGTGTGAGGTTTAATCTTTATTTTCAAACACAGAGAACTGGGATTCTTCCTGAGCAACTTGAAGCATAGCAGAATGTCGGTAGGCTGAATCACAGGGTTTCCTAAAATTGTACAGTTTTAATAATGTGTACACACTGAAATCCAAAGACATGCTGATCTCCACGTATAACACTTCTGACTTAGTATGGGAGGTCAATGACAAATAGTACAGAACATTCACCAGAATTATGATTTAGCTACTAGTTTAGAGTGGAATTTCTAGTCTCAGTTGACTGAAACACATGTGCTTATGTTTCAGTGTAATAGATGTGAATCCCCCTTTCAAAAGAATTCCAAGTTTGCATTGTGCATTTGTGCAGAAATCATTGATTGGAATAGGTATTCCATGAGTATAAAGGAAAAAAAAGACATTAAGTAAGAGACATCTCATAGTGGCCTTTGTACATGATTTTCTCTCCATCAAATGCTGGTACTCAAGTTGACCTTCCAGGTAGAAGGGATGGATTGTTTCAGAGCCAAAAATGCATTGTTGTGCAGGCCCTGTGGTTGTCTAACAATACACATTTGCAAGGTAGCTGCTTGGGACAGAGGTGGAGCGAGACCTGGGAAGAGAGAGCTGTGATCTTCATCTAGAAATAAAAGCCTTGCATTAGCTAAACGTACTGATAAGCAGTGTGTGTGGCTCACCACTTCCTATGACTTCTAGGTGAGAGGTAACTAGGAACTCATGGAGTTAAAGCAATCAACTTGGAATAACAGCTTAAGATGAAATAGGGCCTCAGATTTTAAGTCTTCCAATATTAGCATATCACAGATAAAGGAGACAGAGACTCAGGAAGGTTAAGGAGGGTCATGAGTCAAGGTGACCGTCAGGACTATTTTATAACTTCTAATCCAGTATATTTTTGCCACTTCACACTGTCTCAGTGAGGTCACCATGATCACTGTATTTCTACCCAACTGTTTTCTACCCATTTACTTTAGCAAAACGGGAGATTTATTGGCTCACAGAACTGGAATGTTCAGAGATCCAAGGGCTCTAATAATTGCATGTTTTAGTCTGGCTTTTTCTGTGTGGTGGGCCAGATGGCCTTTGGAAACTCCAGACACATATTGACTCAGCCTATAAGCCTCATTAGAAGGTCTTTCCTGACACATTTTATTTTGCCAAAGTCCCAGGAAAACCTCTAACTGGTTCACTCTGGATTAGGTACCCATCCACAGCAGCCCATGACATACTCTGTGCCAAAGTCTTTTAACCGCATTGAATATATTATTCATAAGAAAAAGGGGTTATCTAATTAGAAGGAAGTCAGGGATTCTAAACAGGCACAAGCAACTAACATATATCATAATCATATTTCTAAAATAAAATATCATGGAAGGAAATATCTAAAAAGGGAAACTTACCAAACAACGGAATACCAACTATGGAAATGGTGTTGCTTTTCTTCTTTAAAATAATTTGTGTCAATATCTGTAATGACAAAGATAAGGAAAAATCTCATTTCAGTAGATGAAAGATTGATTCACTATAGCTTACATCACAATAATTGCTTTCATACACACCCAACATAAAATATTTTATAGTCTTTGCACAGTGTCTGGCATTTAATGAATGCTCATTCCCATTCTTTGCACATGTACAACTGTTAGCCTTATTTGTGCCAAGGCCACTGTCATCGCTTTTATCACCACGGACTGCCAGGGTCATTCATGTTATGAAGTCTCAGTTAAAAGACAAAATGGACTATAAGCTGTTCTATATTTTTGGTTTCGAACATTTGAGTTTTTGAATGCCATGATTCCCAGAATGGCCTACCATTTGCTCTGTGATTTCATAGCACATATTCCCACCCTCCTTACATTTCAGTGGGACTTGCATTATTCTGATTTTCTTTTTAATTTCAATCCACATGAACCTTGGTTATTATGTCTTTGAGAATTTCATGATATAGCTGGAATTGTGTCATCTGGTAAAATTAGGTTTCTACAATGTCACTCTGGAGGATAATCAAAGACTTAAATGAAGCACAAACTTATCACCTGTCTAATTTCAGTAGCGACCAAAGAGGTAGTGTGTGATCATGGTTAGGAGCCAGGGCTTTTAAGTTAAGAAGTTCTGGGTTCAAATCCTGATTCCCTACTAGCTGGTTTCTTAAGCAAGTTACTTTATCTCTTTAAGACTTAATGACCTCACCTATAACGTGGGACAATACCACCACCTAATTCATAGGCAATGCACGTAGAGTGTGTGTTACTCTTTGAACTTTAAATACAGATTAACCATTATTATGACAGTCATAATAAAAAAATTTATGTGTGGGCAATAAAATAAAGAACAGAAAGAGCACCTGCTGCAGTTGCAAGCACAAAATGAGAACACATACATACATCTGTGAATGATGATTTTATTGACAGACATCTTTTACATTTTGTTCAAGAAGCCTACCCAAATTTCTTTATTCTCATTGGTCCGCCTCCTTTTGGATTCTTTATAATCACAACTTTTTATCAACAGCTTTGAGGTATAATTGACAGGTAAAAATTGTATATATGTAAGGTACACAAAATGATGGTTTAATATATGTATCCATAGTGAAATGATTACCACAATCAAGCTAATTATCACATCCATCACCTCATGTAGTTACCATTTTTCTGTGTGTGGTGAGAACACTTAAGAGATACTCTCTTAGCGACTTTCAAGTAAACAATTCTATGTTATTAACTATAGTCACCATGCTGTCTGTTAGATCCTCAGAACTTACTCATCTTATAATTAGAAGTTTGTACTCTTTGACAAACATCTCTCCATTTTGCCTGATTATTATTATTATTATTATTTGCGGTACGTGGGCCTCTCACTGCTGTGGTCTCTCTCGTTGCGGAGCACAGGCCCTGGACGCGCAGGCTCAGCGGTCATGGCTCATGGGCCCAGCCGCTCCGTGGCATGTGGGATCCTCCCAGACTGGGGCACGAACCCGTGTCCCCTGCATCAGCAGGCGGACTCTCAACCACTGCGCCACCAGGGAAGCCCTGCCTGTTATTTTGATTGTTTTTTGTTTGTTTGTTTTTTAAGATAAGAAATTAGGACAGATACAGAATTCTGTGTGACTCTTGAATGTCTCTCAAATCTATTCATTTCTTCCATTTCTTTTTTTTCTGTGAATTTTTTATTTTTATTGTACTTTTTAATTAATTTTTATTGGAGTATGGTTGCTTTACAATGTTGGGTTAGCCTCCACTGTACAACAAATCTTCCATTGCTACTGCTTGAGTCCAGGCTATCTCTTCTCTTGCCTGCTCTCTCTTGTTCTCACTGCTTCTGTGCTCACTTCCTATGGTGGTCATTGCTCCTGGTCACCAATAGTCATCCCTCCTCTACTTCTGGGCACTTAGGAGGATCGCCCTTTCCTGTGCCTTAGAGAAATGCATGGGGCTTCCCTGGTGGTGCAGTGGTTGAGAGTCTGCCTGCCGATGCAGGGGACACAGGTTCGAGCCCTGGCCTGGGAGGATCCCACATGCCACGGACCAACTGGGCCTGTGAGCCACAACTACTGAGCCTGCGTGTCTGGAGCCTGTGCTCCGCAACAGGAGAGGCCGCGACAGTGAGAGGCCCGCGCACCGCGATGAAGAGTGGCCCCCGCTTGCCGCAACCAGAGGAAGCCCTCGCACAGAAACAAAGACCCAACACAGCCAAAAATAAATAAATAAATTTAAAATTAAAAAAAAAAGAAAAGAAAGAAATGCATGGCCATGTGACCTGTGGTGGCCAAAAAAGTAAGAGAGGAAGTGACGTGTGATGCTTCCAGGCGGAAGCATTTGAGCTGATGTGTGTGGTTCTCCATGTTCTGTCCTTGTTGACATGACCACCAACCTTCCAAATGGCAGAGCTTTTGTCAGCCAGAGTTATAGAGTGAGGATGATGTGGAACAGAGTGACAAATGATGCATGAGCAAAAAATAAAATTTGTTTCACAAGCACAATTTAACTGCTAATTAAAGACCGCATGGAATGTAAACTGTTGCATAATATTCTCTCCAACTGGAATTTAGGTAACTCTTCTGCAGGAATTACAGCTTGCTTCTTATACAGTCTTTGTGTCACCAGCCTGAGCTTAATATAAGGAATCAGTAATTACTTGTCAGTGGACTGACCAGGGAAAGAAACTTGATTCTCTCCTCCAGCCCTTTTAAATCAATTGACTGTTTTATGGAAGTTAGCAGTAGACTTACATACAGTTACCACAGGTATATGGACTGGGATGAGAACCCCTCTTAAAATGTTCTAAGACTCCTCAAGCTGTCCTTTTGTATGGGTATGTCTAAGGCCCGTAAATCGCAAAGCATTATTCACTGACTAACAGGAGCCCAAATAAACCTATGCCTTATTTCTATTACCTTTTGATATTCTTCTATTATCAAAGATATGGACGGAGAAAGGTAATGGAGGATGGACTTTCTGATAACTTTCATGTTATCATGGTTTGGCCAAAGGCTGGAACATTCAAACCATGATTATAAACAGTGGTATATAAAGTGTCTCCTGGGACTTTGGTCCAAGGTCAGTCTACAGTTTTAGTAGACTCAAGTATTTGATTTGATGTCTCCTTGATGCCTTTCCTGAATAGCATAGTGGAAGCAGAGGTATCAGATGTGAGGGTATCTCAGATTGTGCCTCAACAGGAAGAAAAGTCCAGGCACCAAATGTTTTGCTAGGGAGAGTTTTTATGCAAATAGCCTTGGGAAAGACTTCCAAACTCTTGTTGAAAAACTCCAGAATTTTTCTCCATTCTACTACTTTAATAGTCAGCAGCCCCGAATTCTTGCTGTCACTTCCTTGCCTCTTCCATTTGTTGTCTCCTTCACTTTGTCATCTGTATATCGTATTGATGTGGGTCTTGTTTCTGATTTCCAGGGTCTGCCTTGACTTTTGGTGACTGTGTAGGATACAAATCCCATCTCTGCAATCACATCAGTAACATCAGATAGAGACTCCTCAACTGTATGTCCATAAATGGCCCTTCCCACAATTCTCCATTGTAACTAACTTTGAATTGGGCCAAAGAGTATAGGATGACAGGTCCACGTTTGATTTTCCATCAACCTCAGTAGTGACTAATATTCCACTATCCTTCGTATTTTTATTTTCTTTAAATTCTTTGGAAAGGATCCATTCAGATTAGTTTCATAAGATCAAAGCTCATATTACTATATATTCTTACTTTTTCACATTCTAATGTTTCTGAAATTGCGGTGCCTCTTACACTTGATATTTACCTTTAATGATATATTTTTAATCTCCAAATGCTATTATTAAATTTACAATGCAGTGTATAATTGGTAGCATCTTAGAACTCAAGGTATATGCTAATATTACTCCTCATATTAGAGGTTCTCAAGTACACTTTATGACATTGGCTTCTTATTGCACTGCATACATGCAATTTAACAGAGCTAAAGGGTTATATCCCCAAGAACTGTGAAAGCCAACCAAATCCTGAGCATCACAGGCTAGAGGAGTGTTGAGCCTGGTTTGCACAGATGTCTCTGGTCTGCCTTCTGAAACTTCTGTACATAAGTAACAACAACCTTTCCTCATCAAGAGAAGTTGCCAGACTATCACCACATCTGGGGTGGAACAGCAGCTAATTTTACACAAAAAGTCAGTACTTATTTGACTTTTTGCTCAAATTCTCTGGCTTCCCAATCCACTTGAACATGTTGACTAGTTGGTTAATATTTCTCAGGGAAAACTACATTTAATTTGATCCCATTTACTCTTTCTCATACTTAAATTTACAAGTAAACATCATCACAGAGTTCACAAGGCTTTATTTAATTTCCCTATCTGCACTCAACATTTCACTTGCTGAAACCACTGCTATGAAGTTTATGCTTTTCTTTAGACAAAATCATATACACCAAACCCCCCCCACTAAAACCCTGCATCTTCTCCAACAACCTCATTGTAAGGCATACACGCATATGATAACATATTCACATTTCCAATATGAAAACACACCACCTAAAATTTCTTGTTTTACTTATATAAAAAAGGCGGGCTTCCCTGGTGGCGCAGTGGTTGAGAGTCCGCCTGCCGATGCAGGGGACACGGGTTCGTGCCCCGGTCTGGGAAGATCCCACATGCTGTGGAGCGGCTGGGCCCGTGAGCCATGGCCGCTGAGCCTGTGCTCCGCAACGGGAGAGGTCACAACAGTGAGAGGCCCACGTACCGCAAAAAAAAAAAAAAAAAAAAGGCCTAAGTATCTCTCTCTGATCTGGAAGTCAGATGTTGAATTATCATAAGTTTATAAAGAAATGTTTTTCTCCTCAACAAATCAACTACATGATACTACCCTAAGCTTTGGGAAGATAATTGACTTTTTCTAAGACCTACAAATTGGTAAGGACTAGCATTTATTGGGATTAAACATTAGGCATGGCTTTAAATTCCCAGGAATACTTGGTGAGGAGAATCCTGGAATTCATACCACTATACCTATACAGATTAAGAGAATCAAGATTTGGGGCCCTCAGTAGTAGATGAAGCCAGGGATATATTAATACCCATCCAATCTATAATTATTCAATTGCATTAATTAAGTAGGGAAGCCAAGTGATTTCTTTAAGGGTTAAAAATGTATCAACTACTGCAGAGTCAGTGACGTTATGAATGTGCATTGAGATTGATTCATGCAGTCCTGGGTCTAATTTTACTTCTGCCACCTTTTCCTGGTTATTTGACTTTGTAAAACTACTTAATCTCTTAGGCTTAAGATACTAGCCTTAAGTTTCTTCTTCTGAAAAAAAAAAGCAAAATGATAGCTATTTTACATGATTATAAATTTCCTCTCTCTATATATCTCTATCTCATGTGTGTGTATATACCATATCTGGCATAATGAATACTCAACGGCAGTTGTTGTTAACACTATACTCTACCCATCCCAACTGTAAACTCAAATACCCTACCTAATAGCTCTCATTTTCCCCTACCAATATGAGAATTGGACAATCTAATTTATCTTCTAGGCTACCATCATTTATCATCTCACTCTCCCTTCCTGTCTGGCTAAGAGAAGCTGAGAGAGTAGGACTAACAATAAGAATCATACAAATGCCTAATTTCAAGGTGCCGTGGGATAGGAAATAGTCCTATAATTGTTTATTTTTTCAGCTAGAAAAAGAAAAGTCTGAACAAACTTACTAACAAAACCTTCCATTTAAAATTCTTCCTAGCACCTCCTCATAAAAACCTCCTGCAAATAATTGGTACAGAAACAAGGAATCTTATTCAAATATGGGTAATCACAAAGAAATCTTCATAAAAGTTGTCACTTTTATAGATAGATACTATGAAGCGCAAAAGGAGAATGGAACAGGAAAAACAACTGAAAATAATGAACACAATAAAAAAAATATTGCCATGGAGAAGATCAAGTTGTGATTGAGTTTTCACTGTGAAAACAGCACAACAAACCACCTCATGAAATGATGATCACTAAAATTCAGAGATCAAGTCAGACCTCTAGGACCTAGAGAACTATTGTAAGAATACAAAAGGAAAAAAAGAATAGAGCTGATTGGTTTAAGGAAAGAAACAGAAGATAAAACTGAAGCCAACACAAAAATGAATCTGAACTGGGAAGCAGCACAAGGGAGATCAAAAATTGCTATAAATGCAGTAAACCACAGAATACTAGAATGGGAAAAGTTAAAAAGATTAGTGAGAGAAATTACTGGTATCAAAGACAGATGTGGTTATAAAAGATGTGTATAATTGAAGCCCGTGATGAAGAAATGGAAATAGGCAATTAAAGCAAATGTTAAGGATTATAATTGAAGAAAATTTCTCAGACATAGAAAAAAACTTGAATATCAAGTTTGAAAGGAAACTCTAGAAAACTAGGGCACCTACAAGGCACTGGTGGGGGACCACAGACACCTAAGGGGACTGGAAGAACCCCCAGCAATTGGCTTGCAGGATCATGGTTCCCAGGCCAGAGGTCAGGCCCAAGTTCCTGTGGTAGGAGTCCAAACCATAGGACTAACGAGTCCAAACCATAGGACTAACAGAGAACCTCAGACCCCAGGGAATATTAACTGGAGTCAGGCCTCCTGGAGGTCCTAATCTCAGCACCAAGACCCAGCTCTATCCAGCTGCCTGCAAACTCCAGTGCCTGACACCTCAGGCCAAAGAACGAGTAAGACAGGAAAACAGCCCCACCCATCAAAAGAAAAAAAAAAATGAAAGGACAAAAAAATATGTTACAGAGGAAGAAGCAAGATAAAAACCTACAAGAACAAATAAATGAAGATGAAATAGGCAACCTACCTGAAAAAAGAATTCAGAGTAATGATAGTAAAGATGATCCAAAATCTCAGAAACAGAATGGAGAAAACAAGAAACATATAACAAGGATCTAGAAGAACTAAAGAGCAAACAAACAATGATGAACAACACAATAACTGAAATTAAAAATACTCTAGAAGGAATCAATAGCAGAATAACTGAGGCAGAAGAATGGATAAGTGGGCTGGAAGAGAAAATGGTGGAAATAACTATCACGGAGCAGAATAAAAAGAATGAAAATAATTAAGAATTAATTTCATGCCAACATGAAAGGATTGTAGACATCACTAATCATTAGAGAAATGCAAATCAAAACTACAATGAGGTATCACCTCACACCAGTCAGAATGGCCATCATCAAAAAATCTACCAACAATAAATGCTGGAGAGGCTGTGGAGAAAAAGGAACCCTCCTGCATTGTTGATGGGAATGTAAATTGATACAGCCACTATGGAGAACAGTATGGAGGTTCCTTAAAGAACTAAAAATAGAATTACCATATGATCCAGCAATCCCACTACTGGGCATATACCCTGAATAAAACATAGTTCAAAAAGAGTCATGTACCCCAATGTTCATTGCAGCTCTATTTACAGTAGCCAGGACATGGAAGCAACCTAAGTGTCCATCGACAGATAAATGGATAAAGAAGATGTGGCATGTATATACAATGGAATATTACTCAGCCATAAAAAGAAATGAAACTGAGTTATTTGTAGTGAGGTGGATGGACCTAGAGTCTGTCATACAGAGTGAAGTAAGTTAGAAAGAGAAAAACAAATACTGTATGCTAACACATATACATGGAGTCTAAAAATAAAATTGTTCTGATGAACCTAGGGGCAAGACAGGAATAAAGATGCAGACGTAGAGAATGGACTTGAGGACATGGGGAGGGGGAAGGGTAAGCTGGGACGAAGTGAGAGAGTGGCATGGACTTATATATACTACCAAATGTAAAATAGATAGCTAGTGGGAAGCAGCCGCAGAGCACAGGGAGATCAGCTCGGCGCTTTGTGACCACCTAGAGGGGCGGGATGGGGAGAGGGTGAGGGAGATGCAAGAGGGAGGGGATATGGGGATATATGTATGCATATAGCTGATTCACTTTGTTATACAGCAGAAACTAACACAACATTGTAAAGCAATTATACTCCAATAAAGATGTTAAAAAAAATGAAAAAAGAAAGGACCCTCTATATTCCAAGAAAGAAGTAGCACAGAATGGCCAACATTATGACATACCATAAAAAAGTTACTGGATGTCAAAAAAAAAAAGGGGGAATCCATTGGGAAGCCAAAGGAAAAACAATTCAAGCCCCAGAAAAGTTGGGGAAATAGCTTCAACAAATGCTGAAAGACAGGCAGCATTGCCTATTATATTCTCAGGGACAGAAAATATGGTTTGGAACTTTAAACCCAGCCAAACTATTTTGAACATGGAAGAACTAAGGGAATATTGTTCCCAAGAGACTTTATTGAGAAATCTGTTGGAGGAAAAACTTCAGTCCATCCATATATGATTGTAAAAATTACAGCAAAAAGATTTATGGAGAGGACTGAATCTAACTACAGGACTGAGCCTAAATGTCATTCAGGGATAGTTGTTTCAGAGCAGAATATACATTTTATTAACCTTGACAAAAGTTGGGAAAAGAGGGATAAATGAAGACATGTAATATAAATACATTGATTGCCTCATGTCTTATAGTTGAGAATAGTGAATTAAGAGCTAGAAGGATAACAGAACAAAAGGAAACAACCTAGCAAAGATAACACTGGAAACTGAAATTGGGTGGAAGAATAAAGGGAAAAAGAGAAAATACAGTAGTTTTTATCACTGCTTACGAAAGAAAGTTGATAGATACTATTTAAAGAAATAGAGAATTTAGTTACTACTCATGTTACACTTAATATGAAAACGTAAATATAAACTTTTCAGATTATCAAAAGAAGTACATATAAAATGAAAACAGAGACTATATATAGTAAAGGATTTAAAAAATATTAACGAAAGCTCCCATTCCCTTTAAATTAAGCATATTAAAAGAGTAGGTATGGGTGGGAGGGAGGGAGACGCAAGAGGGAAGAGATATGGGAACATATGTATATGTATAACTGATTCACTTTGTTATAAAGCAGAAACTAACACACCATTGTAAAGTAATTATACCCCAATAAAGATGTTAATAAAAAAAAAAATAAATAAAAAAAAAAAATAAAAGAGTAGGTATGGCTACTTTCCTATGTTCGATCAGTAGTGATTTATGGTCCAACAATCAGTAAAATAAATTTCACTTAAGTAGTTAGTGCTGCTTTTCCCTTGAGGCTCTCTAAAACAATATCTCAGAATATTAAAAGACAGATAAACCTTTTACTTGTGCCTGAAATTATATAAAATTTTCATTAACCCATCAGCTAAATAACTATACCCTAATTGGTGGCAACTTCTTTAATAAAAGACCACATTTTCTTCCAATTGCCAGAACACTCTTCCAAGTGTACATTTGTACATGTGGTATATTGAATAACAGTGATGAGGTTTGCTATTTCAGCAAGGAACCCTTGCTTTTTAGAAAGTAGAGTGGTGCCAAGTTTCCAAGCCATCTCTCTTGCAGTGGGATTGGTAAAGAGAGATGTACGAGTTTGCTAGGGCTGCTGTAACAAAGTACCACAAGTGGGTGGCTTAAACAACAGAAATTTAGGGTCTCACATTTCTGGAGCCTCAAAGTCCCAGATCAAGCTGTTAGCAGGGTTGGTTCTTTCTGAGGGCTGTGACAAAAGAATCTGGTCCATGCCTGTTTCGTAGCTTCAGTGTTTTGCTGGCAATCTTTGATGTGCCTTGGCCTGTAGACCCATCATCTTGATTCCTACCCTCATGCTCACGTGGCATTCTCCTTCTGTGCACATCTCTATGCACACATCTCTCCTCTGTCTAAGGACATGTCGTATTGGCTTAGGAGCCCACCTACTTCAAAATGACCTCATCATAACTTCATTACATCTGCATGTCTATTTCCAAATGAGGTCACATTCTGAGGTACTGGGAGTTAGGAGTTAACTGTGGGAGGAGCCACAATTAAACCTGTAGCAAGACAGAAGAGAAAGTGGTGGTTCTGAAATGGTAGAGCAGACCATTCCACCTGTCAAAGTAGACAAAACCAAACTGGATGCCCATTAAAATCAGGTGTCATTGCTGGTATACATGTTGAATGTCACTGGGACCTCTTGCAGTTTCTTACCTACCAAGTAGATGATTTTGCTTAATGATATTCATCAGTGATAAGAAAAAAGGCAGATGAGTACATCAGAGTATGAGAAGAGGAAATTAAGATCTAAATCCAAGCACCTTGATACTAGGACATCTAATCAGTGAATAGAAACATTCCTGACTTTGTAAGACTTTCAAATTTACTAATAGTCCATTTTTTCTGTCTAGCATATTGTTTATAAGCAACCTTATACTGTTAAATAAGTGTAATTCACTGCTGTTGGACCTAAGCAAGCCTTCCAAAACCTCATCAGGATTATTAACTCCTCACAGAGACACACACACTCTTTTCTGGGGCCAACTATACTGCAACAATTCTTTGTTGATAACAAAGGGTGTAGGAGTGGGCGGCCTGAAGTTCTACTTGTTGAAATCAACTTAATGTGCCGTGGAGCAAAAAGAGCTTTCCTATTTTCCAGGTAGCAAAAAACCTCTATCCCACAAATTTCAGCTTCACTTAATTGACCAATGTTTTCCTAGGTCGGGGAATGCTACTTAAAAGGGTTTTGGGCAATGTGAGATAATGCAGGATGCTGCCTAAAAGTGGTAATGTAACCCTGATATTCATAATGAGATTTTTCTTTTTTACTTCCATTTTGGATTGAATACTCAAAAGAATTAGCTACCTCAATTTGGTGCTAGTGTGATTTTAATCATTAATACATCCTAATGTCCCTTATAACACAAAGGAAGATACCACAGCTCCAAGTTTTAGTTTTGTTTATTTAGAATATGATGTTATTTTTAATTATATTTATTTTATCATTACTATCTAGTTATGGTGTTTGATATAAATATTTCCTTTATGAAAGGGACAAGTATTTTTAAATTAATTGAAAAGTCAATTTTTTAAAAAAACTACAGGGCTTCCCTGGTGGCGCAGTGGTTGAGAGTCCGCCTGCCGATGCAGGGGACACGGGTTCGTGCCCCGGTCCGGGAAGATCCCACATGCCGCGGAGCGGCTGGGCCTGTGAGCCATGGCCGCTGAGCCTGCACGTCTGGAGCCTGTGCTTCGCAACGGGAGAGGCCACAACAGTGAGAGGCCCGTGTACCGCCAAAAAAAAAAAGAGACAAAACTACAAAATAAGTAACAGTCATGGAGTTAGGCAAACATTTGAAAGGTAGCATGCAAATAACTAAAATTTGGGAACTAATGAATTAATTCCTTCATTTATTCTGAAGGTATTTGCATACAAGAACAAAGCACTCCACTGGATGCTCAATAAATATATTTAGTTGCAGGAAACAGTTATCCTCTGCACCCAACTTTGCATGTTTTGGCTGGGCAGAAAGGAAAAACACAGAAATCCAGCACATCTTTTTTTTTTGCTAGAATAGAGCAAGGGCTGAATTCCAACCACCTTTGGAGCTGGTGGCAATGCCTCCTCCTTCCTTTCTGTTTTTATCCTCGGCTTCCCTGTTTTGCATTATGTTTGATCCCACAAGCCACCTCTGACCCTTTTGGGAATAGGCAGAGTATATAAAAAGGGAGGGGATTAATCAGTATCTGTTGAATAAATGAATACGTAAGTGAATGAATAAGCAAGCAGAGGACTGAGGGGGAGAACTGCAAAGCTCTGATGGTTCTTAGCTCTCCTGTTTTAATAAGGAGGGTTGATTCAAGGAGCACACTGTGATTCTAACTAGGAAGGTAGCAACCTGCCTGACCCAGATGGGGACCGTGGAGTCTGAATAGGCAGGAAATTAGAGAAAACACTCGTCAGTGAGTGAGTGTCTTCTCTCCAGATGTACTGGAGGGCTGGCTGATAACCCCAGATGGACCCAGAAATGACTTCTCAGGCAAGTCAGAGGAAACTGAAGCTTACGGTCACCTTGGCTAAACCTCAGATTAAGTGTGTCAGTCCTAATTCAGAGGAATCGTGAAAAAAAAAGGTCTGGTTGTTAGTGTAAAGGAAAGTTGTAAAACTGCCTTTGAGAGGGAATCCAGCCTGAATTAGTAAGAGAGAGAAAACCTGCCATGTCTTTGTTCTCTGCCCAGGAGGGCCATCAGTGTGACCCTGACAGCTCTTCCGGGGAACAAGAGAAAATCCCTGGTGGCCTTGTGGAAGTTGTTTTCATCCTAGGTGACAGGATGATTCACAGGCTGTTGGAGAAAATATCGGTCGCAGAGCAAAGAGAAACATGAGTGAATTTAACCTGCTGTTCTTGACTCTCTAGGTTTTAGCACTTCTTCCTTTGTAATACAGCACTTTACATATATGTCCTCCCTCTCCTAAATTGGACTCCGCCCAAAGCCAGGATTTCTTCTTTTTTTCTTTCTTCTTTTTTTTTTTTTTTTTTTTTTTTTGCGGTACGCGGGTCTCTCACTGTTGTGGCCTCTCCCGTTGTGGAGCACAGGCTCTGGACGCGCAGGCTCAGCGGCCATGGCTCACGGGCCCAGCCGTTCCGCGGCATGTGGGATCCTCCCGGACCGGGGCACGAACCTGTGTCCCCCGCATCGGCAGGCGGACTCCCAACCACTGCACCACCAGGGGAGCCCCAGGATTTATTTCTTGATTCATTTTTGTAGTCTTCATGGTACCCATTATTTGAGACTCAATAGGTGCTTGGTATGTATTGGTTAAATGTATGAATGAAAGTAGACATTTGAAAATTGCTACAGCTGTTATTTAAATCCTTCTCCATGAATGTTTGAGTGCTTACCATGAACCAGACAACTTTTCAGCACTGGGAGAAATTTAAAACATCAGTACGCCAGCCTCACTTCTAAAGACATTTGTAGACCTGAGGCTGATGTAGCCATGAACATTAGTAACATTTATACAACTGAGATCATAAGAAACAAAGTGAGAGGGGGATATAGCAAAGGGATGTGAGTGCACAGAGAAAGAGGAATCAGATTTGGGAACTGCTTAGCGCAGAGACTGGGGAAGGAGCATTTGTTGAAGGCTTTGAAGGATGAAATTCAATAGGTGTAGGTAACTCTGGAGAGGACGTCCCAAGGGAAAATTATACCCCAGACAAAATCTTGACATGGGATAGAACAGAGTTTGTTTTGGCGTGTTGGGTAGTTTAGAGGGGCTATGATAATGTTCACAATGTGGGGGTGTGTATGTATGTGTGTGTGTGTGTGTGTGTATGTGTGTGAGAGAGAGAGAGGGAGGAAAGGGGGGACAAAGGAGGAGGAAGAGAGAGAGAAAGAATCGAGGAGTTAAGGTCATCTGGGCACAGATTTCACAGAACCTTAAAAACTGGGTGAAGCCGTTTGGATTTAACTAAGTAATGAAGATCATGGAGCAGGGACATGGCACAATCTCAGCTGCTCTTTAGAATCTGCATGCAACAATGAGCTCATCTGACCAACAAAGCTAGGCAAGAGTTACTGACGCCCCCTCCTCCAGGGTCATTCTTTTCCTTCCTGGTATCAAGGGTGCACCACCTAAAAGGAGACTCCAAAAGATGACAGCTAACTCAAGGAATGGTTCCCTGCTGGAATGTCATCCAAAAAAGAAAGGACAATGTAACAAGGAAACAGTGGGAGAGCCCTTCTAAAGCACAAGGCACATTTGTCTCTATTTGAGGGATGATTTAAAAAAAAAAAAAGCTTCCCTTGAACATATGTCCTTAAAGGGAATGACCTAAGTGTTTATTTTTACTTTTTAGCAGGAAATGTATTCCTGTGCAATCGAATACCTAGAATTGTCGAGGGAAAGCTCTATCTCACAAAGGGATGTCAGCTGGTAAGCACAGAATGAGTGACAGAATTAGAAAAAGCACCTGCCAGCTCTAATGTAATTGATTCAGGCATGAATTTTCAATTGGTGTTTAAACTATTAGGTGAATGGAAATGTAAGCACGTAATGAACAAAACACAAGTGAGATCTCATCACCCCTCTGATCAAAGCTCGGCACTGGCCCCCTTTCACTCTAAGAGTCCAATTCCTTACAGAGGCCCCCAAGATCTCACACCATCTGCCTCCATTCCTTTCCTAAACGCAACCTCACTGTGATCCCCTTGTTCCTGTAACTTCAGCCAACCAACCTCCTTAGTCACGCACCCTCCTTAAGGTCTTCTGGTCACTATCCTCAAAGTCTGGATTCCTCTTCTCCCAGACGTCTGCATGGCTAACTCTTTTCTGATACGAGTCCCTATTAACAGTCAACTTCTCAGCACCGTGTTTACAAATACACCCCACGACGTTGCCACCCTCGAACACTCCCAGTCTCTGTCACTCCACTCTCTGCTTTTCCCTACTAGGCATCTACTGAGTGCTAACCTATGATATAATTTACTTATTTGGGGAGACAGAGATTTTTGTCTTTTGTTTTCTGCAAAAATCCCAGGTATCTAGAATAGCACCTGGAATGCAGTAGTTGCTCAAATATTTGTATAATGCATTGAATAAAAGCCTATGGGCAAAGGAGTCTTTTGTGAGTCACCTTTGATAAGTGGCTCCTGCACTGCCCATGCATACAGTGGGAGCACAGATCGCAAGTGGGGACTGACCTCTGCGTACATGAAGGGGCAACCCTTGCCTCTGGGCATTCACTACCATAAATAGGTGAGAAGTGTTGCCTAATTAGAGGATAAGGAAAATATATTAGTGTTGAGAAATTAATGAGCTTAGGGAACAGAAAATCAGTGCCTCTGACAAAGGAATCTGTTAGAAAAACAAACACAGCAGAGGCCAAGAGAGAGCAATACCAACTTCTAGACTTGGACCTTTCTGCTTCAAAGATGCAGAAGTTTCGTCTCTGATAAACTTCATTAAAAAGCCAACAGAATTCTCTCAATGCCCAGGCAGCTTCTTTGAATTTGCCTCCTTTTGTGAGCCGTTCTAGAAACCAGCCCAGGATCTGCATGCTGGGGAAAGAATCTTTCGTCTGACCAGGGATTAAGGCAATCTGCTTCTTCGGTCTGGGGGAACCGTTCTCCTGGGGGCCAGGGGATTAGGTATAAGCAGCTGTCTGGAATCAGGGAGAAGAGGGAAGGAGGCAGAAGTACACAGTCCAGTCTCAGCACAGGCTGTGAGCCATTCCAGTTTCTCTTCTATAATCAGCTTTGTTTTCCTTTGTTCCTACGATTATGATCTTTTATGTTTTTCATTCTAGCCGCTCCTAATTCACGAAGCCATGAAAATGGGTGTCAGGGGTCTGAAAATTTGTGAGAACTAGACATTATCGTTACAGTGAATAAATATCAGATTTTTGTGTACATATATGTACTATTTTTGAGCTATAGGTGTTCCTGGGACCAATGAAATATAAAAATGCTATTAAAAGTGTTGCTGAGTTCATTGAATGGCTTGTTATAGTACTCCTAACACAGTAACCTTTTGTCACGATGGCTCAAATAAACATGAATTGCTATTATCACAACGTTAGACAAAATCTTCCGTGGGAAAAAATATGGTAGGGATAAATCATCTAGGTCAAGTTCATCACTTACTTCCTTAATAGTTTGGAGAACCAAAGAGAGGGAGACGTTAAGGTCTCATGGTGAAATAACAGAAGGCTGGAGCAGAATCCTGGTCCTTGGACACCCAGCACAAGGCTCTCAACAAGGGCTCTAACCTGCCAGCTGACTCCAGCCTTCCAACATTCCTCACTGAATGGACATTCCCCTACCCTTGACCTCTGACCATTTAAACTCTTGCTAGGTGGGTCAGAATCAAGGGGCCAGAGTGGTCAGCTGATAAGAGGATCCTTCTCTAGAAGGTAAGACCTGCTTTTTGCAGAACTAGATGCTCCTCCCCCACTGGCAGTGCAGCTCACACAGGGGTTCTCAGGAGAGGTACCCCAAGCCCGACGTTCCTTTCTACTACAGATCAAGCAGCTGGCTGCCTCGCTTCTCCTCTCACCCCAAACCAACACATTCTCCACATTGCAGTGTGAATGAAAAAGATTGCCTGCCATATCAATAAACAAAGGATCTTGCGGGCATCAAGCTATCACATTATAGCTTCCCAGCTGGTGAATCCCGAGGGAACTCACAATGGAGACAAACGGGCTGCCCACTGCCAAGCCCTCAGCCACCGCAGTCACCCCCACCTGTGAACTCTGAAGAGATTCAGGATGGAGAAAAGCAGGATACTGGCCCCGGATAGCTGAGGTACATATCGAAGGAATGATTTCTGTGAGCCAGACTCTTGCATCTTCCCCTATACAGAAAAGTGCTAAATTCCTTAACTTGAGATATCTGGTTTTCTTTCATTAACAGTAATCCTTTGATGTTCCAACTACCTGGTCTTTGTTACAAAATCTCCTATATATCCTGGCTTCCCCCGCCCCTGGCTTGCCTCTTGAGAGCAGTCCCTCAGAGTCATCTGAGAGTCCTGTCTCCTGGGCTTAGTCTTTAGAATGTTGGTCAAATGTCCTTAGAATGTCGGTCAAATGTCCTTAGAATGTTTTTCAGTCAACAGCAGCGTGAGTGGTATTTTCAAAACAGAAATCTATGGCTTGATTCAACAAGTCTTTGACCATCCAGCCCTAACCCTTACAGAGCTTACGCAGAAGTGGGTAGTGAGACAGGTAGCAAGCAAAGACATGACAGGGGTGGTAAGAGCTATGAGGACAGGAAGTGGAGGGGAGAGACATGGTGTGTGTTTGGTGGGTAATTTTTACTCTTCTGAGGACTAGAAACAAACTCCTGAGTGTGGCCAGTAGGGCTCTACCTGATCTGGCCCAGGCTGCCTCTCCAGACTCGTGTTATACTGGATGTCAGACCCTGATCTCTACCGTGAAGTTTGCCACTGGGCCTTTGCACGTGCTCTTCCCTGTCTACCTCAGACCGCCTCCTTC
The DNA here is from genome assembly GCF_951394435.1 of Stenella coeruleoalba. Taxonomy (NCBI): domain Eukaryota; kingdom Metazoa; phylum Chordata; class Mammalia; order Artiodactyla; family Delphinidae; genus Stenella; species Stenella coeruleoalba. The sequence continues at coordinate 137,140,543 of NC_137148.1, forward strand.
TCCCTAGTAAATTCCTTCAGAAGATTCTTCAACTGCCACTTTACCAGGGAAGACTTCGCTGCCGCCCTCTGGCACCGTGGAGATTCTCCTTCAGAGCATTCATCCCATTCATGATTTAATTCTTGTGGTTATTTGACTAATGTCTGTTTGTAAACCCCATGAAGGCAAAGTCGATGTATTACTGGGCTCATCCTAACACTTAACAGGTGTTTAACAGATATATATGGAATGCGTAAAGATTCTCTAGGGATTCTCTTTGTGGACTTTTAAGGTCTTCTTAGCTGGGGATTTTAGTGACTCTACTAAATTGTTTTTTTTTATTGAGGTAAAATTTACGCACTGTAAATCGACCATTTGCGAGTATGCCAACAGTAAGTTCGTACATTCACAATGCTGGGCAACCATCACTCAGTTGGAACTAGATAATTCCAACATTTCCCTCACACCAAAGGGAAAGCCCATACCTAGTAAGAAGTCACTCCTCTCCCACCTCCCTCACAGCCCGTACCAGCTACAAATCTGTTTTTCTCCATCTACAGATTTGCCTCCTCTGGGTATTTAATATAAGTGGACTCATACAACACGTGACCTTTTGCGTCTGGGTTTTTCACTTAATGTTTCACAGTTCAACCGTGTGGTAGCATGTACCAGAAAGCCAGTTCGTTTTATAGCTGAGTAACACTCCATTGTGTGTGTATGCCAGTTATACCTATCCATTCGTCATTTGATGGGTATTTTGGTTGTTTTCACATCCTGAGTTTTGGGACTAGGGATGTTATGATCCTAAGTTTAAGATTTCCTCCCTCCCTTCCCTCCTTTCTTTTTACTACTTCTTTACCATTTTTGGAGCATACTAACGGGGTGGAATTGCTAGGTCCTAGAATAATTTTCTAGTTAATGTTTTGAGGTCCCTTGCGTACGAAGAACAGATACTACGTTTGCGCAGTTGCTGAGGTTTCTCCTCTCTGCCGGAACTGTCTGGTTTCCATGACTTTGGCAGGTGGCTGAGCAGCCTTGTGCATGCTCTGGGTGACCATCGTGGGCGCTCTGTCCCTTGTGCCAGAATCCCCCCAGCCTGTGTCCTTCACCTCCTCCAGTGATTTTCCCCATTACCTCTTCCTTTCAATACATGACCTATTTTTCTTTCCAAAAGCCATTAGCCTCCATGGAGCCTAGGAAACAGGTTTAAATGTGCCCTTGCAGCCAAAAGTTGCATATGAGTTTTGACAGAAAAAGACATTTCCCTTGGCCCTATTCATTTACTTCAGCGAGCCAGTCTCCAAGTTTTGTCAACTTGGGAAAATTATTTAACCTCTGAGTCAATTTTTTCATCTGTAAAATAGGAATGATACGTGTTTTGTAGAGGTAAAAGAAATATAGGTCAAAAGCTTGGAGCTGTGCCTAGCAGAAAGCATATGAAATACTCATTTGTTATTTTTCTCCAACCTAAGATGCCGTAGTATAGAGGGAATTTCATTATTATAATTCTTTAAAATATCATTTTTTATAATGATTCCTAATTATTTGTTTTAAGCAGAAAGTTGACATTTTCTTAATGTATGAGTCCTTTAGTGAGACACTGCAATCTTTAAAGAATTAAATGTGCTCCTTCTCTGACTGAGATCTTCCTATGGCTTCTCATTGTGTTTAGAATAAAACTCAAACTTCTTCCATAGGCCTTCATGATCTCTTCTGATCTGGCCCCTGTCTTCCCCTCTAGCTGTGTTCTCCCACCTCTCTCCGTTTCTCTCAAGCTGCAGCCTTGCAGGTCTGCTGTTCCCCCAGGGCCCCAATTTCTTTCCTGCCTCAGGTCCTTAGCGTCTGCTGATGACCCAGGCTCCAACCTTGTCTCCCAGGCTTTCCCAAGCTTTGGGGTAAGAAAGAAACTGCTATCAATTTCCTTAACTGCTTTCATTCCTTATGCTTGACGTTTAAAAGGAAAACAGAACCACAATTTTTTGTCACTGCATGCTTTCTGATAAATATTTATTTGTCTACCTAGAGGTGGTCAGTCCCCGCTTCTGAGCTGTGAGCTTCATGAGGCAAGGAATCTGGTGTGTTTTGCCCTCACTCTTCACACACAAAGCATCTCGACAGAGGAGCCTCCCCTTTGTTGAATGAATGGAATCACGATTTCTCTTCTACCTTGGTGCCAAAATCATCTCCAGTGAGCCTTATTTCCAATCCATAACGAGATCAAAAGTGATAGTAAGGGTCGATATTAAAAGCGTTCCCATTTGCAGTAACATATAGAGAGAGATGCAGCTGCCTTTACAGAAGCAGCTTTGACGTGGGGTGGGAGTGGGTGTCAGGGTTTTTACAGGGATATTGAGAAAAGTACCCTGAGCGCCCACTCCCAAGAAAAAGGAACCACAAGGATACCACAACATCAAATTGTCTAATTATTGGAAATGAGAAAATGGAAAAAATACTACAGTCATGTATAAGGCTTCGGGGGGCAGGGGTGGTGGGAGGGACTACAAAAGGGCACAAGAAAACTGGGGGTGATAAATATGTTTACTGGGGTAGCCGTGGTGATGGTTTCACAGGTGCAACCATATGTCATAACCTGCATTCTGATGTTTCAAATGTGTGCAGTTTATTGTGTGGCAATGATACCTCAATAAGGCTATTCAAAGCATTAACAAAATTAGGGGGAAAACCACAGTAACCTCCACAACAAAATAGCAGTCATGAATTTTCTCGGGCTGATTAGATCAGAATCTAAGTTTCTGAAGGTGGAGCTAACGCATCCTACTTGTTCTGGGAATTCTGGGATGGGACACTGCTGAGGTCCCTTTTGCAGAGGTGAGAGAGAAAGACGAGCCCGTGTGGGGCAGTTGTTGCCATCCAGGCCTCACCCTCATCCTCAAGGGGGCGCCCCTTCATGGGGGAGTAAAAGTCAAGAACCTCTCGTGCACCAGCGCTCACAGGGAAGCTTTCCAGCAAGGACAAGAAGGAGGTCGTGCTGTGTTACCGTGTTTTGTTTTTGCCTAAAGCAGTGAGGAGCTCAGACACCAGACCAGCAGCTCCTGTTGAAAACCCTCCTACAGCCATTGACCTTTCCTTTCCTGAGGCTGCCCTCCGAGTCCCAGCCTGCCCTCGACTGACTACTGAATCCCTCCAGTTTATGGACAGGGCATCTCTTCCCCTCACATATTTTTCTTTCCTCCATTTTCCTCTGCTTACATTTCCTTTCTCTTCTTGTTCTCTTCCTTTTTAAAATATGAAAGTAAATTTACGCTGGTTGGACACTATGTGGCCAACTTCTCACTAACTTTATTCTATTTTGTCTTTTAAGCCAGACCAGGGAAGAGCTGCCATCAGCGTTCCTATTTCACAGAAGAGGAAAACGATACTGTGACAGGTTCGGGGCTCACAGATGTTCTGCCTCCAATAAATGCAGAGCCAGGATTTGAACCCGGGGCATCAGCCCCTTTCCTGATCTCCAAGATTTCCTTCTTTCTTTTCCCTTTACACAGGTATTAATGTGTGATGACTCCATTAGATGAAGTATTCTATATTTCTAAAAAATAATGTGGTAGAGTGTATTAAATGGCATGGAAGTAATCCTCGCGTACCCTAAAGCATAAGAAACACATTTAATAATTAAGTACTCTATGTCAGTGCATATGTATATAGTAAATTAGAAGCATATACACCAAATTCAGCAAGGTAGCAGGATACAAGGCCAACATACAGAAATCGGCTGCACTTCTTTACACCAACAATGAAATGTCAGAAAGGGAATGCCTAAAAAGGAATACCTTTTAAAGTTGCAGCCCCCAAGATAAAATATTTAGGAATAAACCTCACCAAGGAGGTGAAAGACTTACACACTGAGAACTATAAAATGTTAACAAAGGAAATTGAATATTGTGTTGTTAAAATGGCCATACTACCCAAAACAATCTACAGATTTAATGCACTACCTATCAAATTCCCCATGACCTTTTTCACAGAACTGGAACAAATAATCCTAAAATTCATATGAAACCATAAAAGACCCAGAATTGCCAAAGCAATCCTGAAGAAAAAGAACAAAGCAGCAGGCATAACTGTCTCAGACTTCAGTCAATACTACAAAGTTACAGTAATCAAAACAGCATGATATTGTCACAAAAACAGACATATGGATCAATGGAACAGAATAGAGAGCCCAAAAATAAACCCACGTATCTATGGTCAATTAATCTTTGACAAGGGAGGCAACAATATACAATGGGAAAAAGACAGTCTCTTCAGCAAGTGGTGTTGGGAAAGTTAGACAGCTGTGTGTGAATCAATGAGGTTAGAACACATCCTCTCACCATACACAAAAATAAACTCAAAATGGCTTAAAGACTTAAACATAAGACATGATACCATAAAACTCCTAGAAGAGAACATAGGCAAAACATTCTCTGACATAAATCATACGAGGTCAGTCTCCCAAGGCAATAGAAATAAAAACCAAAATAAACAAATGGGACCTAATCAAGCTTACAAGCTTTTGCACAGTAAAGGAAACCACAAACAAAACAAAAAGACAACCTACAGAATGGGAGAAAATGTTTTTAAATGATGCGACCAACAAGGGATTAATTTCCAAAATATACAAACAGCTCATACAACTCAACAACAAAAAAACAAACAACCCAACTGAAAAATGGGTAGAAGACCTAAAGAGACACTTCTCCAAAGAAGATATACAGATGGCCAATAGGCACATGAAAAGATGCTCAACATTGCTAATTATTAGAGAAATGCAAATCAAAACTACAATGAGGTACCACCTCACACTGGTCAGAATGGCCATCATTAAAAAGTCTACAAATAACAAATGATGGAGAGGGTGTGGAGAAAAGGGAACCCTCCTACACTGTTGGTGGGAATGTAAGTTGGTGCAGCCACTGTGGAAAACAGTATGGAGGTCCCTCAGAAAACTAAAAATAGAATTACTATATGATTCAGGAATCCCACTCCTGGGCACACATCCAGAGAAAACTATAATTCAAAAAGATACGTGCACCCCTATGTTTATAGTAGCACTATTCACAATAGCAAAGGCATGGAAACAACCTAAATGTCCATTGACAGATAAATGGATAAAGAAGATGTAGTACATATATACAATGGAATACTACTCAGCCATAAAAAAAGGACAACATAATGCCATTTGCAGCAACATGGATGCAACTAGAGATTATCTTACTAAGTAAGTCAGAAAGAGAAAGACAAATACCATACGATGTCACTTATATGTGGAATCTAAAATATGACACAAATGAAACTATCTATGAAACAGAATCAGGGACATTGAGAATAGACTGGTAGTTGCCAAGGGGGAGGAGGGTGCGAGAGGGTTGGATTGGGAGTTTGGAGTTAATAGATGCGAACTATTCCATATAGGATGGATAAACAACAAGGTCCCACTGTATAGCACAGGGAACAATATTCAATATCCTGTGATAAACCATAATGGAAAAGAATATGAAAAGGAATGTATATATATGTATAACTGAGTCACTTTGCTGTAGAGCAGTAATTAACACAACATTGTAATTCAACTCTACTTCAATAAAAAATAAAGTAAAAAAAAGTAAAAGAAAAAATAAAGAAGCATGTACATCAAAATGAGTCATTGGTCGTTTGCCTCATGAGATGGTGAATTAGGTATGCTTACTTCTCAGCTTATCTGCATTTTCTTAAATATTCATGATGAGCATGTTACTTGTGTCATAGACAAAAGTACAGGAATGCTTTCTAAAAACTAGCAGTCCTTTAGAGGGGAGGGTTATATTTTCTTTTTTTTCCTTATAATCTTAGCTCTGACTAGTGAGCAGCATCTCTTCTCTGCTAGGAGAGCCACGTAATGAGCTTGTCCCAAGATTGCAGGAAAATCAAAGGTGCAAATAGAATCATGTCTAATGCAAAACTCAGTTCTCCACTCAGAATGGGAGCTTTCCTCTGAAGAGTGACCACAGATAAACAGAGGGGCTCCGTCCTGGCAATGCTCTGCAAATACTGTGGACTTTCATATGCTACCTTCTACCCAAGATTTCCAAGTCTCTCACCCCAACTAACTCTTCCCTTCCTCTTCTGGGCTTGGCTCTTCCATCTATAACTACCTTATAAAACCAACCAATTTCTGCCCTGAGGTAGAAAATTCATAGTCCTAACAGAAATACAGGGGTTTTAATAATGTAACTAAAATGTCCTTACACTTCCTCATTTGGTTGTGAATCAGGTCAAGGAAAGACCCATGGCTGCTTTGTTTTCACTTAGGATTTATTCATTCATCTGATGAAAAATAGAGTGTCTACTTGGTTCCAAGCACTGGGCTGAAGGCTGGGGACTTAGTAATAAAAAGACGCAGTCTCTGCATCCCCCAGCTTATGGGGAAGGAACAGCCAATAAAAACTGAAACCAAGAAAACACTGTTATACTGTGAAGGAAATACACAAGGTGACATGATGAAGAGTAACTAGGGGCTGATTGTAGATATGGAGGAAGGGAAGACCTCTCGGCAGAGATGATATTTGAGCTGAGACTTGCAAGTACAGGGATTGGATAGGAAGCACATGATAGGTACATATCAGACCTTTGCTTTGGGAATGAATGAGTCATCTGGGTTACCTTTCTCTGCAACCCCCAACAGGTCCCTGTGCACAGCAGGAGACCAATACACTGTGGAACTTGATTCAGACAAGTTATTGAGCTCCAATTATTGGCTAAGCATTCTGTTTCATAGACTCCACCTCACTCAATCTTCCCAAACACACACATGAGATAGAGCTTTAAATAAAGGACCCATTCTACTGATGAAGAGAACGTTCACTGAAGTTAACTTGCCCCATGGCTGGTGAGTAACAGAAGCAAGATCAAAGCCCATATTTACTGGACGGCTCCGAAATCCACCTGCTTCCACTCATCCTTGAAGGAGTACGGGTATGAAATCATGTCCAAGAGGGTTGAATGAGAGAATTAACTAAAAATGAGCACATCACTGTTTACATAGTGGAAATCTAAAATCAAATGTTAGTTTTACAGAAGTCATTTGCCTCTTTAAGTGTGAGGTCAAATTTCAGGGGAAAAAAAGGCCATTTTTTTATATGAAAAAAAGAAGTCTCATTGTCTCAGTAGCACTTCAGATGGATGTTCAGACTTTCAAGAATATTCTTGTGGGCAAGAGACTTGAAGAGCATGGACCGAGGGAGCCTGTGTCCTGGGTTGGCCTTGTGAGTAATCTGTTGCATACTCCTAGGGAAACAAATCCACCACTCTCCATTTTGGAGTCCTTGATGATACCCTTGCTAGCAAACAGCAACGTGATGAATTGTGGCAAACACGTGGGTGAGAACTAGTGGGTCAAAGTTCCCTGAAAATAGAGAAACCCTAGGCATTTGAGGAGATAAAGAATGGCAGAGGAGAACCTAGTCTTGATGTCTGCTCTGGGAGAAAGGAATAGAGCTCGTGATGGAGGTAAAAAAGAATAAGAGGGCAAGAACTGAAGGTGACAGAGAGAAAAACGAGAGCGTCTTTTCTTTTCCTAAAAAGCCATCGACTTCTTGATGTCAGTGCCTACTTCTTCCTAATTTGTTTTTTCCATATAGAACCTGTTAGAGGGCCCTAGCACATAGTAGGTAATCAGTTAACTGATTGGTTAATAATTTGGAACACTCTGAGAGCTGGGAAAGGACACTGTTAGTACAAAGACATGCTGACTAATAAGCGATAAAAAGTAAGAAGAAGGACACAAAGTCAGATGGCTAAAGGGATCCACTGTGCAAGCTTTAGGAATTTGTCACCAGCACCAGCTGAGAAGAGAAATTGGACGTATCCAACTATCATCCATCTGACATTTATTAAACACTCACTCTATGTGAGGCACTGTGGGACCACGGAGATAGAATCTTGGACAAAACATACCTGCCCTCTTGGAGCCAAGAACCTAGTAGATCAACTACCTTTCCTCAACAGTTAATAATACAAGGAACTATTAACAACAGCAGTGAACGGCTGAGAAGTTGTTTATTTGCCGTGTGACCTTTTAAGACCACCCAGTCTAAAGCTTCTATCTTATAGACAGGAAGGCTGAGGCTCAGAAAGGCCAACTTGCTCAGGGCTACGTAGCTTGTTGATGGAGCCCCAAAACCAGAACCTGGTCTAGCGACTCTAAGTCGCTAGGCTGGGTCTCAGAGAAGCTTGTCCCTGTTTTTAAGGAGTGATGCTGAGGTTGTGGCAGGCATCGGGGCTTGCAGGCGCTCACGTGTGGTCCTCAGCTCACTGTGCCTTGCACACGGAGAGAGAGGGGCTTCCACCAGGCCTTGGCGGACAGGCTTCCACGGGCCCGAGCACACTACATTGTCTGCATGGCAAGTGGGCTTCAAAGGGCCATCAAGGGACAAGAGCCGTGGAGCATCTCCTCGGTAAATGGAAAACTTGTAACAACATGAATCTGCTCTTTCCCATGACACAAAATGCTAAGTCCCCAAGCGTTTGATGGTCCACTGCAAATGCAATATTACAGAAGCCTTGATACCATTTTAATATCCTATTTGTCATCCCACTTAGCTGACTCCAGAACAGCTCCAGTTGTCATTTAAGGCGTCTCTGTCACATGCTTGACAAGGTTTATCCTGGCTGCTCCCTGCAGGTTTCACACATCCAGCAACAGTAGAACAGGAGCAGAGCCTGGCCTGCCTGCCCACGCAACGGCCTCGTATTTTCCTTGTTCAGAAAGGCGTGCAGGTGTGCTGAGTGGCTGGAAGCCGCAGCTCTATGCACAGCCCCGGTCAGGGTGGGGGGGGGGCGGAACGAGGCCCTCTGGACCAGAAGGTCATCCCTGACTAGTGGCCCAGCGGTTAATGTCTACCTGGTGACCTACAGGAGGTCAGGATATCCATGGGGGAAGCTCACCTGATAGTTTCCGTCACCAAAGGTTTTAGGACTGAGGGCCTCAGCTCCCTGCCGAGGACGTCACCCCTATGCCCTTTTCCCCAGCACCAGGAAATATCCCAGGACTTTAATATTCAGGAAGCTGGAAATGGTTTCCTGTTTTTTTTTAAAGGGGCTTAAGTTCAGAAACTATAGAAGGTTCTATGAGTGGTGGCTGATAGTACCAAAGCTCCGGAGTTACACGGTAGGGTGGGGTTCCCACTTCCTAGCTGAGCAAGCTACTTCATCTCTCTGAGCCTCATGTGTTTATCTGTTAATAACGATATCCATAGTACTTTTACAACAGGGTTCCTGTCAGGAGTGGATGAGGCAGCCCAGGAGAAGTGCTTCTAGCAACGCCTGGAACTTAGTTGTTACCTAATACGCGTTAGCTCTTCCTGTTCTGGGTCTTTACCATCTAGGCAGAGGCAGGATGGGCAGACAGTCCTGACAAGGGAATCACATTAGCCTCTCTCTCTCTGTGTTTGTGCGTGTGTGTGTGTGTGTGCATGTATGTACGTGTGTGTGCACTCACATTACCATATAATATATGGCAATATATATAATATATATTATATTTAGATAACTTGGTCAAGCCTGTCTGCCCAACTTGTAATATATACTTTTAGGCAAAATATCTATTTTGCCAACATCAGCAAAAGAGAAGGAAAAAGATGAACAGATTCTTCAATTACATACAGTAATGCATCTATAATGTCATAAAGAGCGGTTGGCATGTAGCAAGCCATCCTGGAATGAGAGCTATTATAATCCTAAAATCTGGGAGCCGCTGGCAGTCCTGTTGCCAACAGTAACCTTGTGCTTATTCTTATGGAGACCTCATGCTTCCCTTAGGCGTCGTGTGAGACAATGTAGCTGCTCTTGGCACCTGACTGAACTGTGAAAAGTGTGGAATGACAGACAGAAGGAAACATGGAGCATATTAACTTCTTCCTATCTCACAAATGGAGAAACTGAAGCCTGGAGGGAGGAGACAATTCCTCAAGGCTATACAATGAGTTAGAACATGGATCAAATCCAACAAGGTGGGAGAAAAAGCTAACAGATTTTGAACAGTAACCCTTGGATTGAATATGATACCAAGTGCTGCCAGCAAACCTATAAATTAGTTACTACTATTAGCCCCATTTTACAGAGGAGTAAGCTGAGGCTTAGAGAGCTTAGGAAACCTGCCTCATGTCAGAGAGCTAGGTTGGCTCCAGAGTCCATGTTCTTGACCAGTTCACTGCCCTGTGTAAGTAAATCTTGATGGCAGAGTTACGGGTGGGGAGTTAACGCACTACATATGTTTGGCCAAGAGGAAAACGCCTTATGGCGTTGATAGTCCAGGTTTGTATCTAAGACTCAGATGGGTCTCGCTCGGTTCAATCCCAGCTCTGCCATTTAATAGCTCTGCAGTTGACCTTGGTCAAGTCACCAACCTCCTTGAGCCCTGGGTTCCTCAGGAGTAAGGTGAGACAATCTGTGTCCCGCAGGGCTGCTGAGAAAATTCTACAGCAGCACAGCTTAGTGATTAAGAGAGCAAGTGTGACCCACAGCTCTACCCCTTGAAAGAGTGATATCTAACATATTTCTTAACTTGCCTGGATCTTCAATTTCCTTATCTGTAAAACAAGTTAAGAGATAGCACCTTTCACCTGGCGGGTTTTTTGCGATGCGTCAAGATCATTTATGTAAAGCCCTGGCACTAAGAATGGGGCTCAGTGAGCACTTCCTAAAGGTCAACTAATATTATTACAATGTATATGAAACCCACTAGAGCACGGAACACACTGCTGACATTTAATAAAATTTGGCTGTTAAACGGATGATAAACTGAGCTGTTTCATTAAAACGTTAAAAAGCCTAAGCGTTTATGCCTAGGCTTCTGTCTCAATCCTACCTCATTTCTCTGGTATAAAAAAACGTGTTTGTGGGTTAGAGCTGGAGTGGGAAAAGGGTTAAGAAAGAAGTGGGACAATTGTACTTACCTGAGGACTTGTAACTCTCCACGATGTACCGTTGCCTCACTGCCTCTGCCCCCTCTCTTTTACTGCTATTCTATTGGAATCCTGCCTCAGGAGGTAACTGCTATCTGGAATTGTGTCAGCACCTGACTTTTAGATTTAGACTTTTAGCCTTTGAACATTGAAAGCATGGAAAGGTAAGTTCTGAAGGAACTTGGAAAATAGCCTCTATTTATTGAGAAGTTAGAATGGGTCAGGCACTATGCAAAGCATGTTAAAGTTTTAAGACGTTTTTCCTCCTACCTTTCTTATTAATGTGTGACCACAGAAATGGATTGTCCTGGGATCTCTGAGACATTTCACTATAGAAGGCACTTTTTTCTTTTCTTTCCAGTTTAATTGAGAAACAATTGACCTATTATAGGAAGAGGTTTTAACCAAAGAGATCTATCCAGAAACAGCCTCTGGGAAAACATCTATCAACCAGTTTACTCTCCATAGCCAATGCTACTCAGGTTTTCCTGAGCCAGGAAGGGGTTCTGTAGACCCCATGGAACAATTTTCACATCTTGTATAAGCACCATGGAAAGAAGAGTCAGCGAAAGTAATTCTTCAGGTTCAGGCCAGTTGTTATCTCCTCCCTACTCCCTGTGTAACATGGATGTTCGGCTGTGGACATTTGACACACGTGGTAGGTTAGCACATCTGTACTTCCAGACCCAACTTCTCCTTTGCTTAAATCTACCAAAGGGTACTTAAAAACCTTAATTTCCCAGGTTCCCTTGCAGTTAGGATTAGCCCTATGTCACAGTTTTGTCCAGGGAGATGGAATGGAGGTCTTCTGGTACCACTCTCCTTCCTCATACTGTGACTATAAGGTATGGGGAGGAGAAGGCAGTGTGCTAAGCAGGCAGAGAGGAAGGACAGAGAACATGGGCCTGTGAGGACATCTTTGAGTCCATGCAGCAGCTGTGGACTGCTTCTGTCTACACGTCTTGTTTAAGCCACTGTAATTGGATCTTATTTGTAAACGACTTATTCTTAACCCATGTAGTGAATGGATATTTGTCATTTGTGGCTACTCAGGCTCCACTCTCCCTCTCTTCTGCAGCAGCAGCCAGATTTCCTTGTAAAGCACTACTTGTTCCCCATACGGAGCCTTGGGCAGAGGGGGACTGTCAAAATGCCTAGCCCTGGGTTTGCCCAAGGGGTGGCACCAAGTCGCATGGTTTCCTGTGCTTCCTACCATGAAGGCCCAGGTGCCTGTCTTTTACGACATGGTTCTTCAGTCTTCACTTAGATTCTAAAAGTTACCCCAGATCCTTCCAATAAAGTCCATACGTTCTGAAGTTAGTTAGAACCTGTTTGTGTTGCCTGCAGCCCAAGAGCCGTCCTTGATACTTACTGATCTCCACAACAACATTGCTACTGAATAGTTTCTACCCGCAAGTTAACGTGCTCAAGTCTTTGCCTGCATTATCCCATGTGATTCTTACAAAGCTCCATACAGTAGGAACTATTAGGCCATTTCAGAGGTGGGGAAACTGAGGCTCAAAGAGGTGAAGTGATTTCTCCAATGTCATACAGCAAGGAAGTAGCTGAGGCAGAGACAGTACTCACCAAATATTCACGTGCTACTCTATATTACCGAGCCTTCTGTCATTCAAGTTGGGCCCTGGTAACCAGTACTGGCCAATGGAACATGAGTGACCATGCCATATGCACTACCAGGTGAAGGCAGGTGAGAACTGGTGAATCTCTTCTATCAATATTTCTTATTCCCCACCTCCGTGGCCTTGGAGGATAGCTTGACCACAGGTGGGATGATGGCCTCCCAACCCACACTGGGTTGTGACATTGGAGAGAAGAGAACAGTGTGAAGGGCTCTGATGGGAGAAGCAGAGGAGGCTCTAAAGGCCTTAGAAGAAGCATTGCACCCAGACTAGCAGGAAGGCTTCCTCAGCATTCCAAGGAGCCAATTTATTTGGCCAAGAATTCAAAACATCAACGGAAGAGGTGATAGAATAAGATGCAGCAAACACTGGCTATTCTTCCTGCATTCCAAATTCCCCAACAGGGCATGCAGCGGCTGGGGACTCCTCCACACAGTGTGGAGACAGAAGATTCTGCCACGTAACTGTGCCCTTTTTTGTTTGGGGCTTATTTCTACATTCCGGGAGAGGTAACAACTAGGAGACTTACAAGTATTGGTTTCAGTCTTCCCAGGCCCTCTAACTAAGTAGCAACAAGACCACATTCTCTTCATGGGGACAAGACAGAGCTGGTGGCCAAGTGTCCCCCAAACCTTCTCTGCCTCCAGCTCTTTAAAAAGGCCGTTTCCTACAAGGCATCTAATCCAAGTAGGCGCAGGGATTGCCGTCTCACCATACTCTCCCTGCCACGCCCACGCTGCTGTTAGTCCCGTGGCCTGGAAGGCTGCCACTTCACTTCTTCATTTACCCTCATTCTGCCCAGCTCAAGCCTCCCTCTCCATCCATCCTTTTCCATGAAGCCTCCTGGTTATTTTAGTTTGCATCTCTCTCCCTTCTCTCTTTCTCCAAGAACATATATTCTGGCATTTGGAAAATACAAAATCCTAAAGAACAGTCTAGCGGGAAATTGTCCTTATAATTGTTCAGCTCTTTAGGACAGAAACTATGTCTCATTGTATCTTCTAAAGACTTCATAATGTTTGGTCCAGTGATGGGCACTTAGTAGACACTTCCTAAATATTAATTGATTGATTTGGTATACATGGTACAGTTCAAAGCATCTAGTAGATGCTCATTAAATAGTTTGGGGGCCAACATTATGACGTATAGAGCAAAAAAAAGGCAGATTGATCTGGGACACAAAGAGCCCTTGATTCTAAGTAATGCTGTGGGAAGAGAAGGGACACTATGGTGCCAGATACTTTAATAGGCACTTTTGTGTACTTTAGTACACCAGATGCTTTTGTATACATTGTCCAGGTTCATTATGATAGCAACCTTCTGAGTTAAGTAGTATACTTGATCTAATAGATGAAGAAAATTAACATGGCACTGGAGAATGATTCAACTTCAAATGTGACAGCAGAGCCTTGGCCTTAGGATGAAACACACTGGTTCTCCCACTAGGCAGGCCTAATAAGGGATGGCCTTTGATGATACTTGTCCCAGTTTCAGATCAGTGTTCTACAAGGAGTGAGCAGAAGAACGTGGCAGAGGGCTACGAATGGCGTTACCAGAACCACCTTGAGACAGTGTCCTGGACCAAGAGCAGGACCTTGTTAAATGCGGTGTGTCACAGTACCCTTCCCAGTAGAACTGCCAGAGAGACCACTCAGATAAGCTGGTCTGCAGAGCCACCCATTAGGTTCTTGTCTCCATCTTGACTATTTCAATATTTGGACACCTGAAGTTAACTTAAAAGGTTTGGAATTGCTTCTATTTTTGCTTTTGTTTATAAAACAGCTAAGTGACAAGAATTTATTCCTCTCTAATTAGGAGGAAAATAATAGATTAGAAAGAACCTGGGAAAAATCACAGGAGTGCAGAAGAGTGTCAGGTTCCATCTCAAAGGCCTTAGATGACCAACAACGGCCGCTTTCTGCAAGCAGCTCAGTAAAGCAGAACAGCTGTCAGCAAGGGAGGCGATCTCATTTCCAAAACCATCCAGTGTTTCAATGACCTTGAACAAGTCACGTCACCTTTGGGCTTTAGTTCCTGAGTTTGTTAAAAGCAGGGGCTGAGTAAATTAAAATCCAAACTCATTCTCATAGCCTGAGATGCCATGTATGGTCTGGCCTTTGCTCCTTTCTCTCCTTTCTGCCCCCCCTCCGCTTCCTCCTCATCCACTGTGCTCCAGCCACTCTCTCCTCTTATCCTTGACAGGCTTGCATGAAGGCCTTTGTGTTTGCTCTTCTGTCTGAAATGTTTTCCCAAACTTTTCCTTTCAAGATGAGACAGATATCTTTTTGATATTCGGGTTTCAGCTCTGACAGACTTTTCCTGACTCTCTTAGCTAAAATGGTCCTCCACAAAGTACTGTCCCATTAGCTTGTTTTTTTTCATAGTATCCACCACTTTCTATCTCCCTTGTTTGTGTGTATATTCTCATTCTATTCCTAAGAGAAAGAAACACTTCATGAGAGCAGGAGACTTGGTCAGATTTTTTTTTTTTTCCCAGTGCTCTAACCCCTAGACTGAGAACAAATTCTGGTACGTAGTATATGTTCAGTAAATATCAAGTAGCCAATTGAACCATAATAATGTGTTTATCCAGATATATGCCCAGGAGTGGGATTGCTGGATCATGTATCTGGAGAAAACCATAATTTGAAAAGATACATGCACCCCAATGCTCATAGCAGTGCTATTTACAATAGCCAAGACATGGAAGCAACCTAAATGTCCACTGACAGAGAAATGGATAAAAAAGATGTGGGACATATATACAATGCAATATTACTCAACCATAAAAAAGAATGAAATAATGCCATTTGCAGCAACATGGTTGGACCTAGGGAGTATCATACTAAGTGAAGTAAGACAAAGAGAAATACAATATCTTTTCACTTATATGTGGAAGCTAAAAAAAATGATACAAATGAATTTATTAACAAAACAGAAACAGACTCACAGACTTTGAAAATAAATTTATGGTTACCAAAGGGGAAAGGCTGGGGGAAGGGATAAATTAGGAGTTTGGGATTAACATATACACACGACTGTATATAAAACAGATAATCAACAAGGACCTATTGTATAGCACAGGGAACTCTACTCAACATTCTGTAATAACCTATATATGGGAAAAGAATCTGAAAAAGAATAGCTATATGTATAACTGAATCACTTTGATGTACACCTGAAACTAACACAACATTGTAGATCAACTATATACTCCAATATAAAATAAAAATTGTTTTAAAAATAAGCTGTGAGAGCAAGTAAACAAATAGGAATAAAAAGTTTTTCTATAAGAATATTTAGTTGAAGCTCAATATTTTTCACCCTATATAACTATCTTGAAATCATAATTTGATATTGTTCATTGTAAAAAATGTTTATATATGTCTCTATAGTTTTCAAAACTGTACTACCAAGTTTAGTCTCACTCAGACTTCACTATCGTGTGAATTAAGAATTATTCTATTTCAATGGTTCTGATGAACCTAGGTGCAGGACAGGAATAAAGACGCAGACACAGAGAATGGACTTGAGGACACGGGGAGGGGAGAAGGGTAAGCTGGGATGAAGTGAGAGAGTAGCACTGACATACATACATTACCAAATGTAAAATAGATAGCTAGTGGGAAGCAGCTGCATAGCACAGGGAGATCAGCTCGGTGCTGTGTGACCACCTAGAGGGGTGGGATAGGGAGGGTGGGAGGGAGACTCAAGAGGGAGGGGATAAGGGGATATATGTATACTGACAGCTGATTCACTTTGTTGTACAGCAGAAACTAACACAACATTGTAAAGCAGTTATACTCCAATAAGGATGTTAAAAAAAATTATTCTATTTCAGGACCAAGAGGGTGTGTGTGTGTGGTAAGATAATCAATTTAATAATTTGGGGGATTGTTACGGGGGAATGGGAAAACCACAACACTGAGTGTGTTTGTAATTTATAAGGCTGAATCTGCTTAAGAAACATGCATGACAAAAAAAAAGTGTAAGGGCTCCCCTGGTGGCGCAGTGGTTGAGAGTCCGCCTGCCGATGCAGGGGATACGGGTTCGTGACCCGGTCCAGGAAGATCCCACATGCCGCGGAGCGGCTGGGCCCGTGAGCCATGGCCGCTGAGCCTGCGTGTCCGGAGCCTGTGCTCCGCAACAGGAGAGGCCACAACAGTGAGAGGCCCGTTTACCAAAAAAAAAAAAAAAGAGTGTAACTTAGAATCAAGGAAATATCGTTATAAACATTTAAAAAATGAGGAAGTAACTTTCCCAAAAGTGGTAGAAGCCAACTTTTAAACTTCTTCTGGTGTCTTTTGCATTTCAGGCTTAACACCCAAGACTAGCATCATCTGGTCCTAATATCTTTTCAAGGCTCGGAGGACAAAGGAGATACAACTCAAAACTAACTTTTGTGCTGCATCTTAAAAACCTTTAAACGATTCTACAAACATTCTCCCTCATCCCCACCTCCTCACACCCCAGCTTTAAGACAGTGCCTGAGAGCTAAAAATGGAAGAACGTGAGCTTCAACTGACCTAAAAAGTGAGAGAAAAGGATGAGCTGAAATGAATGACAAGGAAAGACTGAAGCTTCCCTTCACCAAATGTGGCCAGGGTACGTAAGTACAGAGCTGGCTGGAAGGAGGCTGGACTAAATGCCTTTCAAGGTCATTTCCAATTTTTACACATTATTTTGGATGACAGAGGAGTACACATGCTCACATACATTGAAACTTTACCCCAAGTGTATGAGAGTCTGAGGCATGGATAGCCCTGTGAATTTGATTAAACAGTTAAGTCTTCAAAACTGTTTCTCTTTAGGTCAGAGAGAGCAGTTTTCACAGAATTATACTCTCAGGGACGAAATTCACCTCAAGGGACCATGTGACCCATCCTGGTTTCTTTAGACACAAAAAATATGGTAATATTTTTCCCGCTTCATCTGTGAAACAATAATGACCTGCTTGCTAAATGTGACACACGTAGAGATCTCAGCTCTATGTCTGGCAAACAGTAAGAGTGAAGACATTTTGGTTAGCATCATGATTATTGATCTATTTTAGTGGACAGATATTTAAATAAACATTATACTATGCGTAAAGACCCAAGAGGAAGACAAAGAAACAGTAGCCACTGCCGAGGAGATTTGCACCCCAGTAGGGTAAGACATTACTTCCACCGGTGTTGAAAGAGACTAAGTGAGCACTGGACAGAGATGGGAACAGGTAGGGCAGAGCTTGGGTGCTTGGCATAGCAACTGAACACGAGTTCTCACATGAAGAATAAGTTACCCAAAGAAATACGGGACTTCTGTGGGATGAGGACAGTCCTTTGTAATTATATTTTAAGACCCTAGGTGATATTAAATAATTATGCTTTCCCTATCTCTTGAGACTCTGAGAATACCAGGTAGGATGGCTCAAGGGGGGGCGATCTAACCTGGCCTGCCACACTTCCCTGTGCTCTCTGTGATCTTCAAGAGTACGGTTTGCATAATTCAGAAAGTCCATTCCCCTGCTTCTTTGAGAAATGGGGCTTAAAAAAGGCAGTCCTTCAGGTAAGGGATGGCTGTTGAGGCCACTGGCTCACTGGGGGTGAGAGGACAAGATGGCTGAGGACACAATATCTGAGTCCTTCATATAACAGTGGTATTGCAGATTGTGACAGAATTCAATTGGATTGAAATATCTAGCTCCCTTAAACAAGGCAACAAAGGCAAGACACAGAAGCAATCTAACTGTCCATTTATGGCTGAATGGGTAAAGAAAGTGTCGTTATCTGTCTATCTACATACACATATACATGCGCACACACATATATAAAGATGGAATACTATTTAGCCATAAAAAGAAGGATCGATGAACCTGAGGACATTACGCTAATTGAAATCAGTCAGACTAGAGAAAGACAAATGCTATATGAGCTCACTTATATGTAGAATCTACATAAACAGAAAACCAAGCTCATAGACACAGAGAATTGCTGGTTGCCAGAGGAAGGGGTGGATGGTGGATGAGGGGAATAGGTGAAGCTCTAAAATAAGTCACGGGGAGGTACTGTACGGTGTGGTGACTATAGTCCATAATACTGTATTGTGTATTTGAAAGTTGCTACGAGAAGAAGAAACATTTTTGTAGCTATGTATGGTGATACGTAGCTTATTCTGGTGGTGATAATCTTGCAATATATACAGATATCAAATCATGTTGTACACCTGAAACTAATATAGGTCAATTACATCTCAAGTTAATAAAGCACACACACGTGTGCACACACACACACGGCAACAAGAACCCCTCCTAATAGAGCTCCAGGTAGATAGACAGGTTAAGAGATCTCTTCCTCATCTTTCTATGAAACTAGCACCAGAATGGGAATTAAGAGGTACATGTTTCCAGCCCCAGCTCTACGCTTTTTGTACATTTTGTCAGGACTCTTAACCACCTTATACAACTCAGTGGGACTTGCTGCTCTCTGGCGCCCTTCTCCTTCTGAAATCCAAGGAGCCAAGACTGATGGAGAAAATGGATGCTAGGGGGATTCCCTTCTGTCTCCTTTAATTTCCTCCCCACCCTCAGAACTGTGTTGGATCATGGAGGCTGAGTTGGCACCAGGGGTGTCTGTCCTGAGTCCGCAGCCTCATAAAACCAGCTTCGGGAAAATGAAAGCTGCATGTATATACCTAGTGTTTGTGTTCGCAAGTTGGCCTCTCTGAGCTCATTATCCCTGCCCATCCATTATCTACTTCACCTCAACCCTCTAGGCCCAAATCTCCCATACTAATTTGGTTATGCAACTCATTTCTTTCATTTCCCCCATCTAAAGGCTCCTAAGAAGGGAAAGCTGGCAAAAAACAAACAAAAAGAACCAAAAATCAAAACTGAAGAGATGTAAAGAACCTGCATGTTCTGTCCCCTTTCCGTATCCTTTATGCTGTTGCACATTCTACAGGGTCGGAAGCCTCACACTGATAGTAATGAGTTATTCAGGGCATGCTGTGTTACGAGGCCTGTGTGTAATGTAAACGGAATTATTTGCTGTGGAAATACCCAGTCCAATCTCTTAGCAAATTGCAATCCCTCAAACTAGGTCCCTCTGGAAAGCACTTAAATAAATGTATACCTTGTTGGAGAGATTTGCAGCAGTCTGAGAGACATACTGGGTTCTTTCTAATATAAAAATTGATAGTCTCTGCTCCATTTATCATAAAATTTAATGAGCAATCATTTATCAGAACCTGTGAATTACCTGATCATTCATTGTTTGACAGGTTCAGTTGAATCATCAAAATACTTCTCCAAAAAATGCAAGCTATGTACCACTTAAATATACATGTATGTATATATGTGAGGAATGTTTATATATGTCTGGATTCATTGATTTATGAAAGAAAATTAAGCAGGCTTTTGTATTTTGCTTTGCTAGATTTAAAAAAGCAGGTTTGTTAAATTAAGTTTTCTTCTAGGTTCAGAACTCACCTGGACCCAAAGGCAAAGAGGTTATACCACACAACCCTACTCTCAAGGACACTTTACAAATTTAACTAGGGAGTTAAGACTTACAAACATGAACTAGATGAAAAAAGCAAGGCTATAAGCAGCCATGACTATACGCCCAGGTACAAATGATACAACTGGTCAGGGAAAGAAGTTTCTAACACGGGATGGAAGCTGCCCAATGCTCCTTTTCAAAGGACCATGAAAAAGACTCCTTCCAGGGTTTAGACCTGGGAAGCAGCCTGTCTCTGAGAAACAGCATGATGGCCACCATCCCGAGCTGGTGTAGTCATAGGTGTTTCATAAAGCCTGGAATGGAATCCTGTTGAGTCTGGTGGCCAAACACAAGCTGGAGACCAGTTTAGGGGCCCAGAGGTGGGTTCCGTGAGAACACGGTGCCTGCAAGAAAGGAAGGGTCCCGAGGCCTGGGTTTTCCTGCCAGCCTCCCTTTGTGAACCAAGCACTGAACCTTCTTCAAATCATGTTAAATTATGCCTTTAAAAGCTTTTTCAAGTATGATGAAATAACATCTTAGGGTGGGAAGGGAAAGTTTTTTGGGGGTTGTGTTCTAGAAGGAACCAAATTCCTGGATATCTCAGGAAAGGGAAAAGACATAAGGAGAGATTTCTCTCTCCACACTTTGGCCTGGGACTCTCCCTGAAGCACACCAGCTGACTTCCTAGAACCATCACAGATGTTGAAGATGAGACCCTTCCCATTCCCCTAGCCCACCATCTGTGTGGAGGGGAGTCTTCACTTCCCAGAACAGCCCTTCTGTTACCATAAAAACGGAGTAGCTCACCTACTCTGTGCTCCCATAGAGGTGAGCAATTTGTAACAACCTGTGAGACACAGTGTATCCCTATTGTACAGACAAGCAAACTGAAGCACAGAGATATTCAGAAACTTTCCAAAGTCATACAACCAGCAGGTAGAAGAGCAGGGATGGAATCCGAGTCTACACGACCATCTTCGCATGTCTGCACTGGCAAGGAAGGATGCACGCCCTGAAGACACCAGGCTGGGCCCTGGGAACGTATGCTCCAGCCTTGCTCCACTGCTGCTACATCATTACAAGATCTCGGGTGAAGCGCTTGCCTGTTTGCGGCCCCAGTGCTCAACTGAGGACATTGAGCTCACTGCTCTCTCAATTGAAGGTCCAACATGTTTTGGTATCTAGTTTTCCAAGAAAGAATCCATAGCTTTATGGATCCTTTATGGAGGGTTCCATCATCCCTCAATATGTTAAGAACCACTAGTTTAGTAATGTTAAGCTATACAATTGTACCTGCCAATATTTATGAATACATTTTTATGTTCAGTATTATTCCACACATTTTGCATATTTAACTCATTTAATCCTCATTAAAAACTCTGCAGCAGGTACCCCTTTTAGAGATGAGGAAAGAACAGCAGAGAGAAGTTAAGTAACTTTCCTAAGGACACACAGCAAGAGGCAGACGCCATATTCAAACCCAGGCAGTCTGGCTGCAGAGCCCACACTCTTAAACCGCTACACTTCTGTTACTTTCTAACAGACACCTGGAGCAGGACTGTGCCTCCCAGCGTTAAAGCTGAAGGTTCAAAGGGCTGAAAGAGTTCAGAGATCATCTGGTTCAGTGGCTTCCAAACTTTTTCGTACTTAGCTGGACCCTATTTTCTTATCACCTACTGTGTCTTGTGTCCTTTATAGTAGGCTGGTGCATGAAACAGATGAGAGCTTCTGAGAAGACAGAAAGAACGTGAATGCACATGTGTGTGTGTGTGACTGTGTGCGCCTTTGTGTGAGATGTAGGGGTCAGTGTGTGGGAAATGTAAGTGTCTCAAAGTCCTTCTCCTTTGTCCCCCGTGGTGGCTCTACGTCATGTCCTCTGAGCCCTACAGCTGCAGAGGGAGAATGTGAAGATCGCTCACCTTGTCCCGCCCTTCTGTTTTGCAGGGTGTAAAATGAGGCACAGGGAGCAGGGAGCTGGGTGTGGACCCAGGCTCCTGGTCCCAGGGCTCAGTCCTCTTTCTGTCTGATCTCCCTTCTGTAACCAGGCTACTGCCCAACTCATGGCCAAAGGGCTAGCACCAGTCAAGGACAAATGCACTCCGTACATACCTTCCAGGCCTCTCCCTGGGCTGCCTGGATGTTTGAATGCTTCTAACCTTCCAGCTGGCTGGGGACAGTCACCTAAGGGCTTTCTAGGACAGGACGAGTGGAAGAAAAGCTTTGGAGTTGTTTGGTATAATAGGAAAGTCAATGACAGGAAAATGGTCAGCTCCAAGCGGACGGGGTAGGGGGTCACCTAAAAAGACCCTTATACTCAAGTCACATCGCACCATTTGTCCATTTTGAGTGAGGCAGCCGGTAGAGGAGGGAGCGAACACCTCTTTCCCCACCTGCCCCCAAAATCTGGTGAGGCTCGTTCCTCCAGACAGAACACGTCTGGGATGTCACACCTACTTAGAAGACAACTTTGCTGTCCTCCCTGCCACCTGCCTTCCCTTCTGGGTTTGCCATCATGCCCCTCTGTTGCCTCTGCAGTTGGCCACTGGACCTGGCTGAGTGTTCCAAGGAACAAGCTCGCAGGAGAGCTGTGGCCTGATTGAAACAGGGAGGGAACCACCATGGGGCAGGGTGGGAATCAGTGGCCACAATGCTTCCCAGCGAGTCCCCCTGATGTTGAATGACTGGGCGGGGTTTCTATGCATAGGCAGTGGAGGAACACCCTCCAGGACCACATTGAGGAAGGGAAGCAGGGCATCCTCATCTGCCTACTTTCTCTTTTCACACTCAGGGTTCCAGTAAGAGCTGCAGTTGATCAACTATTCATCCCAGAGAGCATCTACAGGGTACTGGGCATGACGCTAGGTGCTGCGGGAAAACGAAGATAAAGACAGTCCTCATGAGGCTTCCAGTATAAAGAGGGAGGCAAACTTACATCAGATGATAAAGTTTATAATTATAATTGGTAGTAAGCTTCATAAAGGAAACATAAGGAGCTAGAACATATAGCAGTGGGTCTGACTGAGTCTAGGGGTTAGGGCAGGGAAAGCTTCCCTATGGCAGTGATAGTGAGGTCTGCACTCAGTGAACTGAGGTCTGCAGGGCAGGTAAAATGACTAGGAAGAGAGGCAGGAAGAATATCCAGATGGAGGGAACACCAAGTGCAAAAGCACTGAGGCTACCACACATACTTCTTTATCCACCATGATATCAGTGGCATATTGACATGCACATATATTCACATACATACGTCCTATTTACTCATCACCTGCTATGCCACACACTTTACATTTTCTCATTTCTTCTTTCTCATGGTGTTAGAGAGGCAGACACAAACATGGAACAGAGTTACGTGAAATGAGAGGTTATATATGTAGCATAATGGGCAGAAAAAGGAGGGTCATAATAGCCTAGAGGGCCGGTGAGTCAAAGGAAGTTCATGGGAGGAAAAAACTCTTGTGTAAGAGTACGATTTCCTACACAAAGTGAGTGAGGAATACAATATCTTAGGCAGGGGGTCCAGCTAACCAAAAGCTGGAAGGTAGAACACAGCCTGGTGCCTATATAGGCAACTTGCAGCATTTCAGTGTTACCCAGAGAAACACTGCAAAGCAGAGTGGGGCAGATTAGGCAGGAAGCCCTTGTATGACATCCTTGCATGTGTTTATTTTTTCTATGACTATTTATTGAGCATCTGCTACAAGCTAGACCCTAGGGCTATGATACTGCACAAAATCAGACTTGGTCTACGGCCTGGGAATTGGGACTCACACAAAACAAGGACTCAATCAGGTGAAAAAGACAGCCCAATAATTAGAGCAATGGGAGTTGGGGAGATGACTGGGAGAAGTATCTAGAAGCCAGATTCTGTAGACCCTGTTAAGAGTGTTGGTCTTTATTTGCAAAGTAGTGGGAAGCTCCCATAGGGATTTTTTTGGGAGAAAATGTATCTTTACTTTCACTCATCACTAACTGCAATGCAGCATTCTTTGAGTCTTAAACACAGTCAACAAACCACAGTACTATTGGCAGTGCATGTGCCTCTGTCACAAAATCACAGATATTTTCAAATGAAATCTCATAGGGTTTTAAACATCAGTTTTAAGCATGTTCAGATTCATGTTGTGAAAAGATGACTTTGGGTGCTGGGGGCAGGGGGAGGGCATCGATTCTGACTTGGACACCCTGTCCCTCTCCTAACTCCCATCTATCTGGCAACGGAAGGGAAGCTCGGAAGCCACTCTCCAGCATCATCTGGCCACACAGAAATGCTGGCGGCTTCCACTAACTCTTTGCTTTTGCAGCCATCTCGGGTTACTAACCACGACGCCTTGCTGACTGCCTCTGAGGCCAACTGCAATGTCTCGGCAACAATTATATTAATATTAGAGCTAGGAATGAGCTGATGGAAAGGTGTTCATGCACGTAATGAGGTTTCAGTTGCATTTTAGAAAAGTGTCAGATAATTTGCTGAGAGACAGCAGAGTTTTTACTGTTTGTCAAGAGATGGGGGGAGGTGGAACTCGAGCTCCTCAGCTTCAACTACAATGTGAGAAATGTCATCTGTACGAGAGACGCTCAAGGCAGAATAAACAAATGTGACGGGAACAGTGACAGCGAGAGGGGCGCAGGAAAAGAGGGGGGATAGGAGGGGAGGGGGAGTGTACAAAAACGTAATTATCACCTAATATTGATCAAGCATCATCTGCACCATCTTATTTAAACACGGCAGCTCTGTGGGGCAGGTATTAACCCCATTTGACACAGGGCTCAGAGTGGCAATTCAAAGCCCTATTTTTTAAACTCCAAAGTCTGATTTTAAAAGACCTGACATTATGCTCCATCCCTAGATAAAAAGGCCTGTAACCGTTATGTGTCTAGGTGTAGAACTGTGGTGTATTTTATATGAAGGGGAAACACTTTCCTCCTAAGCTCAGGTGAATGTCAATATTGTATGTTCCTGTGTGACATTCACGTGATCTGAGATACTCATCCTGGCCAGTGTTCCCAAGTGTGGGACACGTAATGATTTCCAAGGGGCACATGGAGCCCACACTGAATAAACTGAATCACATAGTAAGAAGACTGGGAAAAACGAAAGGGTTGATATAGAACCAATTACACTAAGTCTGTAGTTGGTACATCAACTGCCCCGGTGGGATCACCTGGGAGCCTTAATCAATGCCCAGGTTCAAACCCCACCTCAGAGATTCTGATTTAGTTAGTCCTGTGCAGTACTTCTTACACTTTAATGTCCTGTGAGCCACTTGGGGACCTTGGTAAATGCAGATGTGGATTCCCCGGGTGTGGGTAGGCTTGAGATCCTCTATTTCTAACAGGCTACAAGCTCCCAGGGAGGCCAATGCTACTGGTCAGGGGACCTGACTTGGAGCAGCTGGTGTCTAGATGTAGGCAAAGGTGAGAACCACTGCTTTAATGAGATGGTTTCATTTTGGTGCTTAGCTTTTTCGGAGTTTAAAAAGCTGTCAATTAGAATGAGTTTTACATGCACACGGAACACAAATTAAATAGCAATGACCCTCTCTCCCTGTCTATTTCCAATTGCCAGAAGCCTGTTCCCTCTACAGAATCAAATATTGACATCCTTCCAGAGGGATCATTGCACACACAAGCCTAGATGCATGTGTATATACATATTCCTTAAAAAAAAAAAAACCCACAAATGGCAGCTTTCAGGTCACACCGTTCAGCACTTTGCTTTTTGCACTTCATGCATCTTGAACATTGTTTCTTAACTGTACGTAAAGAGCTGCCTCATTTTTTTTTAATGGTTAAATATATATAAGTGCATTCACGTTGTTGTGTAACCATCACCACCGCCCATCTCCAGAGTATCCCAAACTGAACTTCCACACCCATGAAATGGTGCCAGGTAACAGGCAACTCTCCTTTGAAACAAGGCAAGAGCTGGTCTCAGAGCCAGAGCTTTCCGTGGACAGCCGTGTAAGGCTAGAGTTTACTCACGGTGCTGTGCATTCATTGTATTTAACTGCAGACACCTTCTGAGATGAGCAATACTGATTTTCCACTTACAGTAGTTCCCTTTTAAATAAACTGAAGTCCCATCGAAATTATGATGTCTGGTGAGCTTTACTGAAGGCTGCCCCTGGCTGTGCCACAGGTGAGAAAGTTGCAGTTCAAGAAGAACCAAAGCACTGGACGCTCGTCCCCCTTTCTGAGCTGCCAGCTGACCTTCTTCTCCACACACTAAGCTGGGCAAACAGCCTTCCCTTCAGCCTCATGACTTGTACCCAACGGCAGCCTTTCCTAGGCCATTTTCTCTAAGTCAGACCACATAGCAGACCCTCCTCTGTCATCCTTACCAGAATGCTAACCAAGAATGAAGGTTCAGGTCCCTTATGGGATTTTGTGTCCCCTGATAGAAACAGGGAACCCAAACCCAGGCTCCTTACACTAAAGCAATGGGAGATTGCCCTTCTAGAAAACGGCACCCTTCAGTGGGTGGGTATCTGGCTTGAGAGCAGTCAGAAGGACCAGCGTCCCTCTCACACGGGACGGTGCCTAGCACTCCTGGGCTGAAGGCAGAGGTAGGTTTGCTGAGCAGCCCACGATGGCGAGAGCTCAGGTTGGGGGCCCAGAGTCCCAGCACGGAGGCCAGGGCTCACCCTCCACCAGCTCTGTGACCTCTGGTGGGTCATTTCACTTTGCCAGGGGCAGGGGTTTGTTCAGTGCAAAACAGTGAGGTGGAGGTCTTGTGATGGTGAAATGAGGTAGTATGGGGAAGTGTTTAGCACTGAGCCTGGCGCATTGTTAGTGCTTAATAAATGGAAATCTTATCATCCTGGACTCTTCCTGAAGGGGAATTCAAGAAAGGAGGAGATATGGGGAAGAAGTGGGGTCCAGGAACACTCACATGGTCGCTGCCCAGCCAGGCTTTCACCTGTGGTGGAAAGAGGTAGAGTGTGTGCGAAAGACCTCCCAGTGCAGCCGTGGCAGGAGAAATGGCATTATTAGATGGGATGGAAATGACGAACTTCACCCCGAAAAGAGAGTCCAGACTAACTCAGAAAGTAGCTGAGCAGAGAAATACTGAGAAGCTGATAGAGGAAAATGTGCTCCCAAATGTAATAATTCTAATACCCAACATTTAACCCTCTCCTTGTTTCTTTTTTTTTTTTTTTTTTTTTGCAGTACGCGGGCCTCTCACTGTTGTGGCCTCGCCCGTTGCGGAGCACAGGCTCCGGAGGCGCAGGCCCAGCGGCCATGGCTCACGGGCCCAGCCGCTCCGCGGCATGTGGGATTCTCCCGGACCGGGGCACGAACCCGTGTCCCCTGCATCGGCAGGCGGACTCCCAACCGCTGCGCCACCAGGGAAGCCCTTTCTTTGTTTCTTTGTAAGCAAAACAAACAAGTATCTGAAAAATCTGCAATAAACATGTACTTTTTTTGTTGTTTGTGAAGCTACCACAATGATCCAGGGAATAAACGCTTGAGCCTCTCTTATGTGCCCGGCACTGCTCTAGGGGTCGGGGAACAGTGACACAGGAGCAGGCCCTTGCACTCATGGGTGTACATCCCACTGGGTCCCCTCCCAGCCCCTGACTCTGTGGCCCATTCAACTCGCCAGCGTACAACCCCTGCTTCTCTCTGAGTGTCCTGGAAAGGCAGCGGTATCTGGTGTTCCTTCTGCAATGCAGAGGGAGGGAAAATGGATGGTTGTATTCTCAGAGGTAAGCACAAGCATTTGTTTGGAAGCTCTCTCAATCGTTAGGAAACTAAAAAGGTTTACATTTATCCATGAGGTATCTTCTGTGACGAAGACAGCAAATACAGCAGCAGGGGTAATGAGTAATGGCCAGGCTTGGGTTGGAGCTGCTCGGGTCACTGATCAGGAGAGAGGCAGATAAGGAGCAGTGCAGCGAGGCCTGGAAAACGTCCTTAGCACGAGCGGCAAAAGCAGACTGCATGCAAGGGAAAGACTTGTGTGTGATCTCTTGGTAGAAAAGGAAAAATTTCACATTGAACCATCAGCCAGTGCATTATTCTGGTCAGGACTATAGATTTTTACTCTGAAAGAAGTGGTTCAAATCCCACCTCCACTACTTACTTAATAGGTGCTTAACCTTAACCAACTTGAGTGTCCTCATCTGAAAGTGATGAGCGCCATGCTTACCTCATTAGGTTGGTAGGTGAATTAAGGGAAATGGTACACATAAAGGGGTCAGTATGGTGCCTGAGACACTGTAAGAAATCTTAGCGCCTGAGACACTGTAAGAAATCTTATTACTAGATGTATGCAGAGTTGAACAAAATGAAAGCAGTGTTATGCTACTGCAGAGAATAAGTAATTAGTGCAAGAGCTCATAGACAGTAGGAGGGCATGGTGACTAAGATTTAACTAGATTTCCCCGACTCCCTTCTGCATTTACACCTGGTAAGAGCCCAGCTGAGTAAGCACTGCTTTCGAGGGATGACACTTTCTTGACAGGCAGCCACGATGCAGCCCACCATTTTGTCTGCTTTTGTAAATAACATAATTCACAGCCCAGTCATCAGGCTAAGATGCCAATTACTGAGTTACCTCACAGCCCTGAAAATATGCTTTATAATCTGATCAAATTCAGCTTGCTCTTAAACCAGACCGAAAAGTGAACAGAGAAGGAAAGAAAAGTCGCAACAGCTTAGAAGGGTTACTGTTCAAAAGGGTAAGAAATAGGCTGAGGGTGCCTTGGAGAGACGGAAACTCTGCCCTCATTCTTTCCTACTGTGATATTCCTGCGACTACAGGGTTACGGGGAGAAAGCCAAGTTGATTCATTAAGGAGTTCAGCTGTGTCTGGAGAAGTTGGAGCAAAAGGAAAACAGCTCACGGTCCAGGGCAGGAAGGACAAGTGAAACCAGGTGAGGCAGGTTTGTCTACAGCGCCCCGCCCTCCCCCCCCACCCCCCACCGCGGGCCTGGCCCAGCAGGACCGGTTTTTCCATGGCTAGTTGGGAATGTGTTATCACAGCACCGCAGAGAGGGTGGCTCAGGCAGGAGGAGTTTGGGGTTGATGAGCACAGAGGTGAAGAACACGTGTTCAATCACACAGGTTTGGGTATATGTCCTGGTGGCTCCACTCAGTTGGGTGTCCTTGACCACGTCTGTGTTCCCCTCAATGTCATCTTACTCTTCCCTCAAATAGGCAGGATAACACTGGAACCTACTTGAGAGTATTGTTGTGTTAAGATTCCATGAACTAGTTAAATAAACTCACACATAGCAAATACTCAATGAAAGGAAGCTGTTAATTATTAATTACTGTCATGATTGGGGAGGCATCTCAGAGCCATGCACACTTAGCGCTGGCAGCAGCAAGATGGGGGCTTCCTGGGGGTCCTGGTGCTCTCCCATTGCATGCTGGGATCCTGCAGAAGCAAGTCCCCACCCAGGGAGAATGAACCCGTACAATAACTCCAGTATCCAACTGGGTACCACGACCGAAAGAACACAAGTGCTGGCATCTGTCGTTGACCAGCCCAAGACAGACCCCCGGACAGTTTCTTCTGGTCACTTACGCCAACATAGATGCTAACTCAAGAGACTGTGTATCAACAGATTTCAGCCAGCCAGCACAGGACGATGTTATCACAGAGCTGAAAGAAGGCCCCTAACCGCTCAGGTAAGCGCTCTGTCTTGAGGAAGAGGAGTGCTACTGACTGCTTTTAATGAGCAAATTTATCACCACAAGGCCAGTGTGGTTGCCTGCCCACAGACAGAATCCTGAATAGAGGAGAGAGTTCTGCCTGGTTTGATGATAACCTAGAGGCACAGCTTGAGACGTTTCAATAAGATACTTTAGTTAACAACCTAAAAATGACATAAGTAGGTATGTGCACAGAGAGAACGTAGGTTGGGTCTTGGAGTGTGAACTCCTGTCAAACTGAGTTCCTGGAGGAATGTGCATTTCCTTTAGAGTTTATAGAGGAAATAACGACATAGAAGAGGGAAGGCTTGGGATGACCACAGTCGGAGGTTTACATCCTAGCCCTATGACCTGACTCTTCATCAGTTTCTGTACTTGGGAGTGTAGGATGGGAGTGAGAAGACCTCGCTCATAGGAGGGCTGAGGGAAAAGCAGCAGTAGCAGCAAACGTTTGAGTGGACGTTATATACCAAGCACTGTTTCAGCCCCTTACATGTATCCACTAGACAATGCTCACAACACCACTAGGGGAAAAGTTCAGCAATATCTCCATTTATAGATGGGGAATCTGAAACAGAGTGGTTGAGAAACTTACCCAAGGTCACACAGCTAGCATCTGACAGAGCCAGGCACCCTAAGCCACAAGCCCACGACTTTACCACCGTGAGTGACTGCCTGTTGCACATGTGTTAACATGAGGACAATGCTTCCGTCAGTACCGAGCAGGAAGAAGTAGTTAATAAATGTTGACTATCATGATTATATCATTAACCCCTAGCATGGCACGTAGTATCTGCAAATTCCCCTGAAGATTTAAAGAATTTAAAACATTTTGGGTTCAGCCTGGTATCAAACTTATGCTCCGGGTTAGGGCTGATGATTTTCACGTTTCCTCTTGGTGAGATGCACCATTTTACTTTCTTTTTGAAATAGGTGTCATTTTCTTCAAAGGTCACTTCGAGAAAAGGAGTATCGGTAGAACATTTTTCTAAATCTTGGTAAACAAGATGTATGGAAAATGGTGAAATAAACCTGCATCATTTCAATGAACCGTCACTGGCATCTTCTCATTGGATGACATCCTGTGGGGATGGCAGTCTTGGGGATGTCGAATTGTGTATGACGATCCTAGCATAGTGTGGCCCAGTAGACGGCAAGGCACGTAAGTGCACATGCTCTTAAGTCAACCAGCACGTGTTCAAATCTGGGTTCCATCACTCCCTACCTGATGACCTCCACCCTCCGAGTCTCACATTCCCCATTTCCAAAAACAGGAAGAGTCAGCATGACCATGAAATGAAATCATCCAAGGCATCGTTTTAACATTTACTAAGTTCTCGGGAAAAGTCCGCTGCCAATATTGCAATTATCTGCACCATGGTCTAAGGAGTCGGGAGAGGATTACTGAGAAGCCTGGCCAGGATTCAAGTCAAGGTCTCTGGACACTTAACGTCATTCTCTTTCCCTGATACGACTTTGCTAACGGACGTCTTCCTCCTCAGAAAATCCTCAGGACTCTGGCTTCGCTCCTAATTCAAAAATATATTTTCTTTCAAATAAGGCCTATTTTAAAATCTGGAAATCAAGAATAGTACAAGAGAGTAGAACGAGATAAAGAGTGCCTTAAAAAAAGAATCACAGAACCACCTGAGGATATAAAACCAGAAGTCCCTTAAATCAAATAGGGCCAGGGCTGATGTCAGAAAGGCTTACCACACATTACAATGAAGAACACATAAGAACAAGAAGGGGCTCGTAAAAACCACCCGCGTGTGACATACTGCCAAGCGCTGCGTGCCTGTCATTAGGCTGGATTCTAATGCTCATCACTGCAGCGCAAATCATCTGGTGTCAATTAAAGCGTGTAAGTCGATTCTTGAGGTAGCTGCCTAGGAGGAGGAGTCCTGCAGAGAAGTCTCTTCCTCCGATAGATTTCTTTTGGAATTGTGGATTTTCTGCAAGTGAAATTCTCCAAAAGAAACACACCTCCCTGTGTATTCTCTGCCCCTCACTGCCTGCAGGGCCAGGCGCTTGTAAAGCAAGAGATATATCGCACTGGTTTCTACATCACTGTCACCCCGAATACTCTGAAACCTCACCGGCTATCGAGGGCAGCTACTCGCAGGCCATTTTACAGAGGAGAAACACCGGAAGTGGAGGCACTAAAGGGACGTGCCCACAATTGCACAGAGCAGTAGAGCCCACAGAGACACTTGGGACCCCGTGTTCCTAAGCATGGGCCTCGTCCCATCCTACAGATGAATGACACTCAAAATAGCAAAAGGTATGTGAGCAGAGGCTGGTGGGAATTTGAATGAGAGGCTTGATGAAGCAGGGCTGGAAGCGTGCACTCTCAGCTTTCTGAAATCGCACTGGCACGCCAAGTACCCCAGGTATGGCCAAGGTCAATACCCTGTGTCCAGAAGGGCGTTGCTGGGCTGAGTCATAGGCCGTGTTGCTTATCAAGACTGGCCAGCAGAGCCAGCCTTATCATACCTTGCTGGTTCTCAGGGAATGAAATCCACTTGATAGATTTCAGCCTTTTTCCCTATGTTACTCCAAGAATGCAATCAGTGGCCCCTTGAGCGCTTGAAAACGCAGATGCTCCTTACTTCAGTTTCTAGACCAAGACGTTCGACTTCCCAAGGAAGACTGAGTCGAGCTGTTGGATAAGAAGGAGGCGATGATACCTCCTGATCCCTTCTATTATTCAGTGACTCGATAAACTTTAACCCAGCCCGTTACTGGGAGATATAAGCCCTGGGGACCCAATAGTGTCCTGCAGGCAGAGGACATGTACGGTCCCTACCCTCATGGAGTTGTACTTGGGAGACAGACAATAAACAAGAGGACAGACTTTCAGATTGTCATCACTATAATGACTGTAATCAACACTATAAGGGAGTATACATGGGGATGGCAGTGCTGGGTCTACTTGTGTTGCTGGGGTCTAGGAAGCCCTCTTAAACAGGCAACATCTGAGCTTCAGCCTTATTGAAGGGAGAGCGCCAAACACAGGAAGAGCCCAGGGAAATGTGTTCCAAGCAGAGGGAAAACCACAGGTCCTAAGGAGGGAAGGAGCAGCTGGCTCACCACAAGCTGAGGGACCCTGTATTAGGTGAGGTTGGGGAATGGGCAAGGGTTGGAGTCATGAGAGGCCTGGTAAATTGTTTTGGGGGTGTTGGGTTTAATTCTAAGAGGCCACAGGGCACTGGCCCAGTGTCCAGCTCTCAAAGGCATTCCTTTCCTCTGGTGTTTTAAAGACCAGCTCCACTGCTCAGCTGTAATCTTTGAATTCTTAATGGCCCAGCACATGGGGATTACATCTTGCCGACAGTGAGCTCTTAACAGTTTCTGAATCCACAAGAAGGGGCTATTGAGGCCTGAGAAGCAGAGACCCAGGTCTAAATTAATTCCTGAACATGGCAGGGGGAGATGGAGGCTATCAGCTTTGTTCTGCTTGGAGAAAGCCTCTTTGCAAAGCCTCTTCACAGGTGGTTGCCTCTCACCTCCGTACACTTTGAATCTGAAAGACACTTGCCTAAATATGACCTCATGGATATAAATCAAGAGTGTGTACTGAGACCAGCAAACCCTGGTTTGCCTCAGTTAACCTGCCTGACCTTCAGCCCCCTCATCACTAATTGTAGATAATACCAACACCTGCCACACGGGCTGCAACGAGATGAAAAGTGCTTCACCGTCATGCTTTGCAAATCATAAACTCTCAATAAGCTCTTACCCTTACTATTTATTCATTACCATCAAAAATCCAACTCTCTGTCTCACGCTTACTCTTCCTCGCACAATGTACATCTTTCAAAATCCTGCACAACGGTTTTGTAAGCTTTTGGAAAGGGCCCCTGAAACAGTACAGGTAATGACCAATGCCTGTATATCGTGGACTCTCCACACAGGTAATTCATTCCAAGCTATCGACAGCAAAGGCAGAGGCTGTCTGCTCATCAGCGCACGGAACAAGCGGGGACCACATCGAGTGACCACTATCACCGTCTGCAGCTACCCTCATGACCCAGTCAACTGCACGCACGGGGCCTTCCAGTGTGAGCAAAGAGCTCCCCAGATAGAGCACTGAGGTTCCATGGGAGCCCGGAACTGCAGGTGGCTGGCGGTAGACACGGCTGCAGCACCCAGAATACAGGGGCCTGGAGCAGCCTCAGAGGTTCCCTTGGAAGCAGCATCCCTGCCCCAGGCCAGCAAGCAGTGGGGAGAGCTGAGAAGAAAAGCTCAACCCTTCCCCACAGTCTTAGCATCAAGCAGGGTCCGTACCTCCTCTGTCCTTGGTGCAGGGTCCACAGCTATGACAGGGGGAGTCAGCACGCCTTGGGCACTCCTTGGGTTTTTCTTCTGGTGGGGAACGGTAGCGGGGGAGACTGGGTTGCAACCCCCTCCAGTTACCCCATCAAACGGGCGTGACAGCCACGAGAGAGCTTCCTTCTCATCCCTGGCTGGAGCAGGCAGGCGCAACCGCTTCTGAAGCCCAGCCTTCAGCGTCACACACCTGAACACAATTCCTCCACCCTATATCCTCCTCTCCCGGCCCTGCTGCAGAAACCTGCTTAGCCCCGCCCTCCCCACGGCCTGGCTGTGACCTGGTCTTTACCAGCCCAGCTCCTGCCCCTGCAATTTACTTTGAGAGAGAGCCCCTGGGTTGGAGTGAGAATTTAGGACTTTAATCCAGCTGAGGGAAAATGGGAAGTATCCATTTTCTGGTGATTAATTTTTAAAACTGTAGGAATTTGAAGGTCAGGTGTCAGGGGACGGGGGCACTGTCCAGCTGCTTCAATCCAGGCCAAAGAGCTACATCTCTCTGCCCGAGACTTGGCTATATCGCATCCTAACTTCCGGGGCCCAGCTTTTCCCAGGACCGGTGTAGCGACTACCTGTATTCTCAGTAGAAAGGTGGGAGAGATAACTTGAGATCCAGGTTGAAATCTGCCCACCAGGCCAACACGAGATTCTGTTTCTTCCTCTGTGAAGTATTGGGGAGATCAGTAAGGAAAGTTTAACAATGCACCCCATGTCTGTTACTAAAAAGCACTTGGTCATCCCAGCTAATTGCTGTTCCACTGAATCCACAGGTGGTCTTAACATAAGGAGTTAAATGATCCTTGAAAAAAGGCATCGTTACTCAGGCGCCAAATCTAAGCATTTGGGATTTTATTTCCCGACCCTGACAAGTATTCTGTCTCTCCAGATGAGAGGTTTGCAGACTTTAGGATTCATAGAAATTAGCCCGGTATTAAAAATGAAGATTTCTGCATGAAACTTTCAGATTCCAGGAAGGCTCAGGAAACCATATTTAAAAAATTTTCCCTAGGTGATTTTGATGTGGGTGGTTGGTGCCTGGACTTTAAGGAATACAACCCTAGAACAGGCCTAAGTTCTCCCATCCCAGCCTGGCATTTCTAGGTGGCTTTTAAACTCAGCCGAGGACCAGCTGTTCTCCATTGTTCTCAATTCACTCTTTTGCCCCTGCCCTCAGGAATTTTCCAGCTGACTCCAGTATCTTCCTCCTCCGTTTAAAAATGAGCTTTGTCAGAGGAAAGAGCGTTAGCTTCGCCAATATTGCAGCTATCAGAGGTCTTAGAAATGACATCACTGAAGCCTTTATCATACCAGCAGACACCAACGACATTAAACCCTAGTTCTGCCCTTTCTCCCACTGGAGGCCCAGACCTCACACTACAATCACCGTCCTGGAGCAAATCCCCCCATGCCGGCCCCTCCCCAGGTGCACTCTCTCTCATAGTACTTCCAAAGAGAAGCCAGGTGTGTGGGCCTCACAATCAGTTCCTCACCCTGCCCTATGGCCGACACAGTCGGTGTTCAGGTCCCTTGTTTCTTGAGTCAAGTTTAGTTTTTGAATGAGATTCTCACATCCAATCTGCTATCCTAAATGGAGTTCTTATACAGGCAACTAGATCTCATATGACTGCTTGTCCATGCCAAACATTTTAATCCTAAGACAACCACAAAGCACATTTACTAAGCACCTAACATGGGCAAAGGCCTGTGCTCAGCTCAGCAAGCGGTGTGAAACTATAGGTAGCTCAAGTAATCCATGGGATACAAAAGGGAAACGAAATAAAAATGTTTTCTTGCCTTGTCAACGCAGTGCTGCAAGACTTTCCCAATACTCATAACCTTCAGACCAAAGGAATGGCAGCATGTCCAGTGGTTACAAACACAGACTCTGGCTTGGATTCAAACCCGTGCTCCATCAGCTCCCAGCTGTGGTTTCGGGCAAAGTACTGACCTTCCCTCTGGAATATCAGTAGTACTTATTTCACAGGGCTGTTACCAGGATGATATGAATTAATATGTATAAAGTGCTTTTAACAGCAAAAGTGCTTACATATTATTATTATTATTATTCAGGAGATCCTGAACACTGTTACCACATATTTATTCGCACTATAGGAGATTCATAATGTTTTCTCACCTAAAGACCAATAATGCCTTCCAAACATTTGCTCCATTTGATTTATGCTTCTCAACTCTATGTTCAAGGTTCTTTCATTCGTTTTTCCATGGTTCCTTCATGTATTTACTTAACTTTTTCTATTGAGGATGTACTACATGTCAAGAACCGTGCTAGGTCCTGCTGATAACAATCGGTGGAAGTCATCTCCCTGCTCTGAGGAGTTTACAGCCCTTTGGTGTGCCGGATATTGACTGAAGTCACACAAAAATTGTGAAATTAAGATTGTGACAAGTGTTGAGAGGGAACAGTACCTGGTGCTGAGAAAGCACGGGAGAAGGGATTTAACCTGGTCAAAGGGTTAGAGTAGAACTGGGCTGTGAAGGAAGAGATGGAGTTGGCTACGTGGAGTGGGGGTGACCAGTCAGAATGTTACGGATAGAGAGACGCCATGTGACAGGTGTACTAGTCAATTTTGCTGCAGTAACAAATGACCTCCATGTCTCAGTGTATTACTTGCTTATTTTACAGGTAGGCTATGGGTTGACTGCTGCTCTGCCCAGGCTATGACTCTGCTTCTCATTCAGGGACTCACACTGCAGGAACAGTCCCTATGTGAGATATGGTATTCTTGTAGCATAAAGAAAGATCAAGAGCACTGGTGGAAATGTGCCATGACTCTGAGGGCTTCTGTCGGGCGTGGCCTTGTTCTGTTTACATTCCTTTGGCCAAAGCCCAAAGTCAATGGGACAAGGATATATGGTCCTCAACACTGGGGACATAGCAAGGTACAGGGCAGTTGACAGGAACGTGATCCTCCTACAGGGAAAGGGATGGGAATGAATAACTGCAAAAATAATATAATTTACTACATTAAGGTTCTGTGGCAAGAGGCCTGTGTGGCTAGTGGTGAGCGAGTTGGTAGGAACATAGGAGAGATGAGGGTGGAGAAGGAGGTGGGGACATGCCATGGAAAGAATCTGAACTTTACACTGAGCAATGGAAACACTGACCTTTACCTGTTCAATCTCTTTCCTTAGTTGTGAAAAAATACTTTCCATGTTTTTCTGGTTTCTGAAGTTATACATGTTTATTATAGAAAGTGTGGACATGGCAGATACATTTTTTAAAAAGTCACCCTTAACGTTACAAGTCAGAGAGAACCATCATAGACTGATACTTTGTTGAATATATTTCTAGACTTTTTGATGCTATTTAAACGTACATAAAGTATTCTTACAATCAAAATTGGATCATGTTCTCTATCCGTTGTTATGAATACCCTCCAAGTTATTAAACAGTCTCCCCATTGCCTCATCATACGGATGTACCATAGTTTAACCAGTCCCCAACTATTGGACATATAAGTTTTTCTAATTTTTCCATTTTATAAAAATTTCTAAAGAATTC
This sequence comes from Stenella coeruleoalba, assembly GCF_951394435.1. Classification (NCBI taxonomy): domain Eukaryota; kingdom Metazoa; phylum Chordata; class Mammalia; order Artiodactyla; family Delphinidae; genus Stenella; species Stenella coeruleoalba. The sequence continues at coordinate 137,178,101 of NC_137148.1, forward strand.
TGCAGTGGTGTTGTTTAGATTCAGCAACATCCATATCATTTGGTAGATGTGGAATGTTTATCTTAAAGGGTATAACAAATTTAAGGCCACTGATACATATTGCCAGTTGTCCCTTGAGAAAAGTCAGGGCAAATCACACACAACCCTAGAGCAGGATTTGCCAACTCGGTTGAAAATTATTTTACATTGCCAAGTTAATCAGTGGAAGATACGGTCTTACTTTAATTTTGCATTTATTTCATCATTCAGGACAGACCTTATTTTCTATAATTCCCAGTGCTTTCATCAGGGAAGGACCTACCTGATTAAAATGCTGGGCCGTTTGCATCTTCTTCTTAGAATGCGCTCCTGGTTTCTCTTCAGCAAATTATGACTACTTTGTCCCTTACGACTCTGCAAGATTTTCTTCTGCTTCCTATAAGAAGCCTTCTTTGCCTCCATCTCTTTGCTGTGGAAGCTGCCAGGAAAGATGTGGACAGTTGGTTTTACGTATATGATAGGAGGTCATGGTTCCATACACCTCGTCTCCCCATATGGAGAGAGTGTTTCCGAGATTGAATTTTGTTCCCTCCTAGAGTGACTCACTCTGTCATCTACATGCCTTATAGTCCATAAACATCTGTGAATGACTGCTAAGAAGAGCCATGATGGCACAATGGGTGGGTAAGTTTTGACCTGATGAATGACTCACTTGTGGACACTGGCACATGGCTATATTAATAAAAGATTATGGACCAAAGACCATTGTGAATGCCGCTCAGGAACTCTTTTTAGATTATATTCTAACACCAATCTTTCAACTTTCATAACAGAGGTTAGCAACAGAACATCTGATTTGATAGACGCCCAATTACTTATACCTCTCTCTGATATATATACTTTCCCTCCTAGCCAGAGTCAAAGGACTTTTACCCATTTGATATGTGGTGTGATTCCCAGTTAACTTTTAATAGAGACTGGACGGTTTTCCCCTCCTGTTACAGGTTGTGCTAATGTCTTGTCAAGCTAGTTTGACAATGTAAATTGTACCTTCACGCTCCCCTTCTCATGTTACAGAGGGGCCAAGCCTTACGACATGGAAAGGCCATTAACGGAGCATCGGATTATGTCAGTAAGGAATGTGGAGAAAAGGGCAAACCTTGTTGACATGGTCTTGCTTCCTGGGGTGGTGGATTAAGTGCTTGCAAGTCTCTCAGAGGCCTCGGTGGATTGGGTTTATGATGACTTATTTCTGCCCTGGCATCGCTTGCACCCCGTCTTGAAGGAGCGGGGACTAAATCCTGTCAATTCTTTGTCCCAACATGTTACTCCTTCTATGCTCATTCTGTGCCGCTGAACCCAGAAGTAATTGTAGGATTATTCTCTCACATAGCTCCACATAGCCCCCCTCAGTGACAAGAATGGTTACATGACATCAGATCTATTTGCCTTCCCTACATGTTTCAATATTATCAGATGGTGTTTGAATATAGTATACAGTCTACCATATAGTCTCACTGCTCTCTCCCATCTCACAAATATTACCTATGCCTTCAAATAGATGCCCATCTCCTTCCAGAAATAGTGAGATTTTGGGTTTTAATCATTGTTTTCCAAATAAAGCTGAGGCCCCACCTGAACAGGTGTTCTGTCCATGAATTACTTAATTAAAACAGCTCGCTGAAGGCCGCTGAAATACCAGAAGAGAGCAAAGCACAGAGACTTTTTTTTTGTTTTTTTTTTTGCGGTACGCGGGCCTCTCACCACTGCGCCCTCTCCCGCTGCGGAGCACAGGCTCCGGACGCGCAGGCTCAGTGGCCATGGCTCACGGGCCCAGCCGCTCCGCGGCATGTGGGATCTTCCCGGACCGGGGCACGAACCCGTGTCCCCTGCATCGGCAGGCGGACTCTCAACCACTGCGCCACCAGGGAAGCCCCACAGTGACTTAATTTAGAGTAAATCCTTTATTAAAATGGAAGGAAAGACAATCTGGTCTACTTCAACTTAGGTGAATGCATTAAAAAAATGCATCAGCAAAGAATGATGCCTTGTAATAAAGCAGTGTTTCCAGAGTGGGGTATGAAGACCACCTACATTAGGATGATTTGAGGAACGTGTGACACATTCAGGCTCCTGGTTCTGCCCCAGACCTACTCAACTCACTGAGGGTGGAGCCTGGATCTGCATTTTAACACCCACCGTGCCAGATGATTTCTTTGTACACCAAATTTTGAGTGCCGGTACAGGGCTTAGTGATCTTCTGTGGGAGAAGTCTGAATGTGATGTGGTCTTTGTAAAACTCTGTGCATTGGAACATTGTTTAATGTCTCCCTTCTAAATTAAACCGTGTGTCCGGTGAAGACAGAGACCAGTGACTTCACTCCCGTATTCCCAGGGTCCAGCACGGTGCCTGGCCCATTCCTTACCTACTGGATCAGAAACTCCAGGATTCAGGCCCATCTTTATTTTAACAAGTCCTGCAGGTGAGCCTGATTCATGCTACAGTTTGAAAAGCCCTGGTATAAAAGAATCTTTTCAGAACAACTATTTGCTTCTTAAGAGTAGGAACCTACTGCCCTTCCCACTCACCCGCCCACTTCAAATGGGATATGCTTCGGTCTATATGATACCATATATCTTTTAAGACAGAATATATTACATGATCCCAGGCAGAGTTTCAAGGGAAGGCAATATTATCTCCATTTGACAACAGAGGACAGTGAGGCACATTGAATGGAGGTGACTCGTGTGAGGTTGTGCAGCTGATAAGGGACAGACTTGGTGTTTAATTCAAGGTCTCTTAGAAACTCATGCCACATTCTTCCTTATTCTTCTCCTAATTGCCTAGGTTCTGGCTTATGTTTCACTGGGCTGCATGAGGACTCTTGTGAGAGTTTTTTAAGGGGAGAAATAATAGAGTCTCTTCTTGCATCACTAATGGCATCACCCTGAGGACAGCTGCCTTGTGGGACCTTGAGATCTGAGTAGTTTCCTGAACATATCATCCAGAAGTGATTTGGAGGAATTCGCTGGGACTTCTAGGCTGGAGAGGCAGCCTGATTATTGTGGAATTGTCCCCTCTCACATCTACCAAACAGTCCTTAAAAGCTATGTATTTTTAAAATTCTGTTCCAGATGGGGCTTCCCTGGTGGCGCAGTGGTTGAGAATCTGCCTGCTAATGCACAGGACATGGGTTCGTGCCCCGGTCCGGGAGGATCCCACATGCCGCGGAGCAACTGGGCCCATGAGCCACAACTGCTGAGCCTGTGCGTCTGGAGCCTGTGCTCCGCAACAGGAGAGGCTGAGATAGTGAGAGGCCCGTGCACCACGATGAAGAGTGGCCCCTGCTTGCCACAACTAGAGAAAGCCCTCGCACAGAAATGAAGACCCAACACAGCAAAAATAAATAAATAAACTCCTACCCACAACATCTTCAAAAAAAAAAAAAAAAATTCTGTTCCAGAAACCAAATTAAGTCATATGTCTACAGACTGGAGGAGATCAGAGTAGGCCTAATGGAAGAATATTCATTGGGAATAAATAAACATTTATGCTGAAGACAGATCTGTGCTTTTTAAAAAAAAATAGAGTAGTGAGTGAGGTCATGCTTGATTGCTCCAGAGCAAAGTAGGTGACATCATCCATTCATTCATTCACCCTCTATGCCCACTTTGAACTCATGGTTGCGTGAATACAAAAGACAATGCCATTTCAAATATAGCAAGACGAGCGCCATGACAAGAAAAGGCAAGTTGCTGTGGAAACATGTAAGAGGGCAAACCAATCAGGTAGGGGAGTTAAGGAAGGCTTCCTGAATGTAGTGAGCCTAGGACCGGAAGATTTTATAGGCACTGCCAGCTGAGGAGTGTGCAAGGAGAGAAATGTAGGGAGAAGGAAGGGGTTTCTCTGCAGAAGGAACTACATGTAACGAGTATACTGCAGAGTCAGGTAATCTAGGCCTTGTAACTATACCCCAACTTATCTCTGTTCTTGGGGGAATCTAAACCAAGATAGAGACTGGAAGACAGGCTTTAGTCCAGTCACTCGAAATCTTGGCATCCTCTTAATCGTATTTATCACCACCATCATTATTATACTATTATTATTAGAGCTAATAGAATGGCAGACTATATTAATATAACTACATATTCAGAACGGAGAATGGAGAATCCTCTTCCCTTCTTCTCAGTTTAGATACGTCTGGGGTTCATGTTTGATGCCTCACTTAAAAAGACCCTGATAAACTGCAGTGTGTTCAAGGGTAGGAAAGGGGAAATATCTCATGTGAGGAATATCTAAAGAACTAGAAGGCTTAGGTGAGGCAGGAGAGCTATCTTTCAATTCTCAAGTGCTATTATTGGGGGAGAACTCTTCCCTAACATCTAACTCTAGGCTGTCTCCCATGAAACTGTCATGGCACCCTTTAAATTGTAAGTTTCATTGGGGATAAGGACCAAGTTTGTCTTACTACTGCTTCCTCAATGCCTAGCACAGTGCCTGGTAAATAACAGGTACTCAGTAGATATTTGTTGAATGAATGAACGACTGGGACAGAAGCAGTCTCAGGCCAACTGCAGGGATTTTCTAGGCTCTGTATTATTCCCACTCTTTCCAAAGATTAGAGCTTGGCTGTACGCCCTTTTGACTAGAAATTTGGCCCATTTAAAATATCCAAAGCACATCACATCATCGTGTCTGGTTTCCATGGTGTATGTACAGACAAATCTTTTAAAAAACTCAACCAGTGGATGAGATGCCATGTCTAGTAGTTCTGCAGTACAGCTTGGAGAGTTTATTTTTCACAATCTGTTTTATGCATCATAAGCCAAAATATACAATTGAAATTGTTGCTGAGAAAGTGACACAACTTTTTTCAGATCCAAAGACCTGGGAATTGACCCCTCTGCCTAATCTACTAAGTGTCCTGAGATTGCACAAGAGGAAGGAGGCTATAAGTGAAGATTTTAATCATAGAGCTGACAGGTTCAAAGCACCCCAAGCAGTTTTCTGAACTTCTCAAGCATCAGAGCATCTCTCCAAGGGAATTTAGAGACCATTTGGTCCAACATCTTCATTTTTTATATGGATCAACTTGGGTTCCAAAAAGTAAAGTGTCTTTTTCCCATTAAAGCACCCTATTAGTGGCAGAGCAGGTGTCTTTACTCAAAGACCTGCTTTCTCCACCATGCATTGCCACTTTCCTGCTATTCTTTCTTTTCCATCTGTGTTAAGCTCAGTATTCATCTTCCTTTAAAAATCAAAGATGGGCTAAAACATTAAGCTGACTTTTTTCAGCTTCCTCCACCTAGAATCATGTCCCTCTCAGCTACCTCTTTTCATATGAAGCATAGAGCAGAATTTTTTCCCTTATCTTCCCTTTGGGTTTTCTTTTTCGCAAAAATGGTCTATTTAACCGGTAATGATAATTTACATCTTGGCATTCTGGAAGGCTACAGCAAAATAACATATGCAGGAAAACCAAACAGAGGATTTTCTACCTCAGAGGTGATTCCAGACATTACACTTGGAGATGACCACATTGGTCACTGTTATATTCGTTAGTGGGAAAACGTATTTCAATTGAGGAGAAGAGATCTTTAACTCTGGCGCTTCTAAGGATGATAGGTGAAAAGGACTGTCCTATGAGTTGAGACATGACATCAGATCTATTTGCCTTAGACGGTTTTCCCCTCCTGTTACAGGTTGTGCTAATGTCTTGTCAAGCTAGTTTGACAATGTAAATTGTACCTTCACGCTCCCCTTCTCATGTTACAGAGGGGCCAAGATAAGACATAAAAATAAATCTTGTTGTATTGCCATGGAAAAGCTTGTTCCCCATATTTGCTTTGCAACAGAGCTTGGTTTTAGTTTGAAAACTATTCAACCTTGATGTTTGAAATATTAACATTTTATCCACAAATCTGTTTACAAATCACAAATCATGCTGGTAAATATTCATGGACCATTCTCTTTTGCTTCCTGGGAAAGTATGGAGAGTAGAAAAAAACCCTTATGGGGTCAGAGCTTGGGGTGTGGTGGGAGATAAGACTGAATATCAACAGAGTTAAGCTGGCAATAAATTTGGGTTGCTGTTTGTGGATCTTGGCTGCAGAATATCCTCGAGCACTTTCAAAGATGAATGATGCTGGGGAAAGGCAAAGCCAAACTTCCTGGCCCCAATCCAAGCACACACAGGCTGGGATGCTGGAAAACTGACAGCAATGGTGTCTCATACAGTACTTTCCCTTCCACTGTGTAGAATGCTTTAGAATTTACCAGTCACTTGCACATGTATTTTGTTACCTGACCCTATGAGATGTATTATTATCCCCATCTCAAAAATGAAGAGACTGATGTTCTTTGATTTTAAATGACTTGCACATGTTTTATAAGACTAACAACTCAAAAAATTGGACCTGGATCCCAGATCCATTGACTTCTGGTCCAGGATTCTTTCAGTTACATCTTATCATTCGGGACTCAGATTAAGACACCTCTTCCTCTGGCAGACATTTCTGTCTATCAAAATCTGGATTAAGTAAACATCTCTGGGCTCAAAAGAAGAAGAAAAAAAGATACCCTATAACAGCCTAGCTCTCATCACGTTGACTTCTTCTAATGAATTATTCCCTTGACTTTATTTTTCACTGGACAGTGCACCCCATGAGAAAAGTGACTTGTTTACCATGGTAATTACAACACATTGGGCCTGGTAGTAAAATATTCTCTAAGTCTTTGTGAAGTGAACTGAATTCCAACACTTATTTTACAGGGAGGATAGTAAAGACCTGACTTTTAACCTGACAAGTTCCAAGTCTGTTTAGAATGGGTGTTTTCAAGGAAGAGCTAGTTACTGGTGTTGCCCTCTTGAAAATCTCATTGCAGATGTCCAAGAGAGGACTTGGAAATTCTTTCTAACATAGACCATGGCTCTGCTTTAGGAATTGCCCCTGTTTCCGTTTCAGTTGAAGGGCATTTCTGCCCAGCTGTGAAATCAAGATGGCGAAAGAATGAGAAATTCTAAAAGTTCTCTGGGTACAAGGAACATGTCCTGTTGTTTCCTCACCAATGTCCACAAACCTGCAGAAGGGGGATGTGTATGTTTGACTCTCTAGAGAAGCTGTATCTGTTCTCCAAAGCAGCCATCCTCTGCCAGGCAGATAATTGTGATGGTGAGGTTGGCAGAGGTGCCAGATGATGTCTCATCATCCCAGATGAAAAGGAGCAAACGCTAAGTGAAAATAAACAATGAAAAGGTCCATTTAAAACTCATAACCTGCATAACTCAAAATTGGAAGTGGGACTTAGGATCTCTGTCCCCTTTGGAAATTTGTAAATTCCACCCTACTCTGTGAGATTCTCCAACGTGGCCAGCACAGCCAGAGTTGGCTAGACTCCCAGGTGCAATGCAGAGTCCATCTGTTTGGTCACTCTGTCTGGTGTGGATTTAGAGAATGAGTTGTGTGCACGGGACAGGTTCCAGATAAATTTGAATTTCCTAAATATATTGAAAATATGGTTGTGAGTTCTAAGAGTTAGAGATTCCCACTGTGCCTGGCTCCCACTCCCCAACTGTTTCAGTCCATCCATATACAACAGAGGTTTAAAGGAACATAGGATATACTCTGCTGTAAGGCTGATAAATCTAGTTTAGCAAAATGCCTGGCTTAGAGCAGGTATTTAATAACCATTTCTTTAATAATAATACTAGTAGCATGTTTTTACTATTTTTATGCATCAGGTGATATGCTAAGTATTTTCCTTCTCCTTTGTTTCTCCTTCTCTCTCACTTCCTCTCTCTCCTCCTTCCTTTCCTTCCTTTTTTTCCCCACAAATATTCATTCATTTCCCTGTTTCCATAGCGGTTACTCTTCTAAGAGCTAGGTCTCTGCTAGTGAACAAGTGACATTATGCACCTTAATTTCTAGTTGGAGGGATACTATTAATAATCAAGTGAACAAACAATAAAACCTCAGACAGTGATACATACTATGGAAACATTAATAAAAGAGAGTAATAAAAGTGAGTGGGGATGAAGGATATTTCCTTTGGGCATACAGGAAAAACTCCTCTATGGGAAAGACATTTGAGCTGACATTCTTTCAGTCAGTAAGAAAGAATTTGTCACTTAGCAGTCTGTAGGGGCAATTTTCTAGGCATATGAGCATTCCAAGGTAAATGTCCCAAATGAATCAGACTTGTTTGTGGAATCCAAAGAAGCCAGCATCTCTGGAGCAAGATGCACAATGGGAGAGAGTAGTATAGAGATGAGGTTGGAGAGGAAAGCAGATGGCAGATCACATAGAGATGTTGTAGGCTATGGTGAATAAGACTTCAATGCGTTACCTTCTTTAACCAACACAATAACCCTATGATGTAAGAGCTATTTGCATCCCCATTTATAGAGGAGAATGGTGAGACATAGAGAGGTAATGCAGAATGGTCAGGGTCACATCACTGGCAAGTGGCAGAATCCAGATTTGAAAACGGGCGCCCTGGCTCCAAAACTTAACCTACAAATCCCAATGTAAATCCAGACATTATCGACGACATCTTAGAATCATCTCCCTTCCCACATCCAACCACTCATCAATCCATGTTCCCATCAACAACACAGAATACTGGGTACCAGCATGAATATGGGAGTCAGTGCCAAACAAACCCAGCTTAAGATCTCAGCACTGCTTTGATGGGCTACGTGATCTGGGAAAGTCATCTAATTCCTTAGGGCTTCTGTTTTCTTGTCTGTGAAATGAGACTACTAATAGTACTTTCTTCCCACCTCTTAGAGTGTCGTGAGAATAAAGTGATATCGTAACTGCCCATGCTAAGTCCTCAATAGATTCTTAACCTCAAACCAAACCAAACCAAATCCCCACCACATGTATCATGTACCACAACTCATCTGTCCTTCCTCTTTCTTTCCCCACTGTTATCGGGGTTGCAGATCACTGCTGCTACCATCCAGTCCTTCTGAGTCAGACTCCTCAGGTGGAGTCAGAAAGTTGCATTTTAACATACTCTTCTATTGTTTCTAATGCAAACCAGAGTTTAAGACCACTGGAACAGACCATCAACCAAGATACAAGAGGATCTTGGTAGATCTCAGTGTCAGCCTTAGACATTGCAACTGTATTTGTAAATATACAGTGTTAAAGATTAAATGGGATTTCAGGTCTTTTTGATGCTATTTTGATGGTGTGACAGTCAGACTTTTGGTAGTACAGGAATCCTGTCCTGCTCTTGCCCATCTTCCATGTTCTCCTGCTCTTACAATATTCCCATGTGAATCAGATGCAAGGAATAATTGCCAAATGGTATTTAAAATACAACGTGTAACAACTCTCAGCACACAATTATGGTAAAGGCTAATCTGATTCGCCTGTTTAGGTTCAATCTGACATTTAATTCCAATATTGACATCTCAATTTGAATCTTCAGTAGGCCTTTCAAATGTAATATTTAATTTCAGATTTACTATATAACCATACTCATTATCTTTCCTCTAAATCTGCTCCTTCAATAACATTTCCCATTTTGGAAAAAGCCTATCTATCCTTCCAATTGCTCAGGATGAAAACTTGGAGAAAGCAGTTCCTCTTCTATTATTTCATGACCCATATCCACAAACCATGTTGATTTTGTCTTTAAAACATATCTAAGATAAGACTTCTCAACCACTCTGCTGCCATCACCCTGAACTAAACCGTCATCATCTTTTGCCTGAGGTATTGCAAGAGCCACCTAACAGGTTTCCTTGTTTCTGTCCTTGCACTTCCAAAACTGTTCTTAATAGAGCAGCCAAAGAACACTTTAGAAACCTAAATCAGAGCAAGATATCTGTGGTAGAGTGAATAATGGCTTCCCGAACATGTCCAGGTCGTAATCCCCAGAAGCTATGCATGGTATATGGCAAAAGACATGTCACAGGTATGATTAAGATTTTGAGATGAGGAGATTATCTCAGGGGGGGGGGCATGGGTCTGATGTATCAATAACTATATTGGTTTTTATACGGGGATGCTGGAACAATCAGAGTCAGAGTGATGTGATGATGGAAGCAGAGATTGGAACAACAAGCTTTGAAAATGGAAGACGGGGCCGCAAGCAAAGGAATGCAGGTGGCCACTAGACCCTGAAAAAGGCCAGGAAACAGAGTCTCTCCTCCCAGCCTCCGGAAGGAACCATCCCTGCTGACACCTTGACCTCAGTCCAGTGAAACTGATTTCAGACTTCTGACTTCCAGAACTGTAAAGAATACGTTTGTGTTGATTCAGGCTGTTCAACTTGTGGTCATTGGTAACAGCAGCAACAGGCAATTAAGACAGCTCCCCCTTTATTCCCTCTCATCCTGATTAAAATCCAAAGTCATCACAATGACCTACAAAGCCCCGCACAACCTGAACCCCACCATCCACCTTGTGACTCTGACCTCACCTCCTACGATACTCCCCTTTGCTCACTCTTTCCAGCCACTTGGCCTCCTTGCTTCAGATACCGAGACATGTCTCCCTGCTCTTTGCCTTTGCTCCTTTCCATACCTGGACTGCTCTTTCCCCAAAATAGTCTCATGATTTGATCCTCACTTCCTTGGGTGTTGCTCAGCTGTCTCCTTCTCAGTGGGGGCTTTCCTGACCATGCTACTTGAAATCAGAACACATCTCCTTTGCACCCTTCTATTCCTTGTCCCAGTTGCCTGCTTTATTTTTTCCAAAGAACTTATCACCATCTGGCGAACTCTAGTTTTGCTTATTTATTTCCTAGAATGTAAGATCTACTTTTCTTTGCTTTGTGCAGTGTTATAAGCCTGCCACTTCCATGATGCTTGCGCACAGTAGGTACCCGAAATATTTTTGTTAATTGAAAGGAAGTGAAGTGAATGAGTTGTTAACCCGGTGCAATGTCCAGCATGGCTTGGCATGCAGGCAGATGGGAGGGCTCCAAGGAGAATCCTGACTCAGCTGAGTGAGTGTTTCATGAAGTTTGCGAAGAAGAGAGGCAGGTGACACGTCCTGCCAAGGACAAGTCCTAATTTGACTTACTAACCAAGCTGTGTGTAGCGAAAGGCATGAAGAGAGGAGCAGAATATGGGCTAAGGTCCCTTAATGCCGTGGCCCTACATATTAATATTCATGGCGCAATTCTTGATCACTGACCAATTATATTAGCTATTCTTCCCCCCTTCCCTTGAAAGGAGACCTGGAAAGAGAGTGGACAGAGAAGAGAGTTAAAATTTCTTTCCCTTATATTGGGTTACTTTTAAATTTTTCAGAAAGTCTCAAGAAATGATTTAATGAGGAAACCACCAATTTCCAAACTTTCTCTCAATGACAGACGATGATCCACGAGGAACGTTTAGCTTCCGTTTCAGCATAAGGATGTGTTCTATGCAAATTACAAGCTCTTCAGCAGTCATCCGTTAGCAATGGTGCCACATACTATACCACACACACGTCACATCGCACAAATGCAAGGGAAATTGATACCACTGGGACCCAAACCATGCATACAATTCAAAGCAGAAGCCTGGCTGGAGCGCCTTCAGGGGTGGCAGAGAGTCTAGATCACCTGTCAGTTCTAAGGCAGTTGTCTGAAGCTCTGAGGCCTCACCTAGAAGCAGTACGAGAGAGTGCTGTTATGCTGAATGAGTGATACAGGCCCTGGGCATAGGAAAGCCACACATGTCACAGTCTTTCTTGCTTTAGATGAGAGAATATAGTTAAGAGATTAGGATTTGCAAAACAATCTCAAATGGGAACCACTGGGTATTTTCCCTTTCTCATCCATGGATTGCCAACCCTGCCTAACATCCTATGTTAGGAAGGAGAAAGCAAGTTAGAAAGAGGTTAAAGGATCTGGTTGAACTTGTACAGTTAATGTATGAAACAGCAAAGAGTCCCAAGGTTTCAGCAACTCTGCTCATCTTTAAGCAATGACATGTGACACCCTGAAGGATAGGTACTTACAGAACAGTACAGTGAGTGTGTGGAAGCTTCCATGGGTGAACAAAAGCTTATTTTCCTCATCCTGATCTATCATTTCTCACCACATGTGCTATTTATCAGAAAATGGCTCACTAGCCACCAAGTAGGTGACAGTTATTGATAAGACAAGAAGACAAAACTGAAAGGAAGGGCTTCCTTGGTGGCGCAGTGACTAAGAATCCACCTGCCAAGACAGGGGACACAGGTTCGAGCCCTGGTCGGGGAAGATCCCACATGCCGCGGAGCAACTAAGCCCGTGTGCCACAGCTACTGAGCCTGCGCTCTAGAGCCCGTGAGCCACGACTACTGCCTGTGCTCCGCAACGAGAGAAGCCACTGCAATGAGAAGCCGGTGCACCGCAACATAGAGTAGCCCTGGTTCACTGCAACTAGAGAAAGTCTGTGTGCAGCAACGAAGACCCAATGCAGCCAAAACTAAATAAGTAAAGTTAAAAAACAAAAAACAACTGAAAGGAAAAAGTCAGGCAGAAAAGCACGCTGCTGCTGGGCTTCTTCGTTACTGTAGTGGATTGCCCAATCCGTTCTGCCCTTGAAGTTGGCTTTGAGTCAGCTTTGTTTGGAGACCCGCTGATTGTGTTACAAATACGAGTTTGACACGTAGCAGATGAGGATTTTTCAAAACACATGTTCAGTGAAGAGGGAGGTCACAGCTTAAGTAAACCCCATGTGGGTTCTTGGCCTGGCTCAGATCAAACAACGTGGGGAGTAAAATCCCCTGGAAGGTCATGTAAATACACCTGGTAAAAACCTTCCATTTCCTCACCAACCTCCAGGTCTTCAGAAGTTCCTGGTTATGGGGGCCCTTCCTCAGGTACTGCCATCATCTTTTGGGGTTTGGGCCTCCTAGAGCGTTCTCAAGTATTTTTCTATCCTCCTCCCTATCATCTCTCTACCCTGAAATTGTCTTGTGGATAATCCTGGCAGCTGGTCCCATACAACGCTGCTCTCAGTAGCTTCAGAGCTTTTGGAGGTAGAATCTTTTCCTGCAGCTTTTATCCCTGATGGTGGGAAGATTATGTGCCAGGTGACAGCAGGGAGGACAGATGGCCTCATTTTTTGCCTGGTTCCTATTTAAAGTCAGGTTCTTCTCCTCTGATGTCATGTATATCAAAAGTCATTCCTCCTAAACAATGATATTTACTTATATTAATTATTCCCAGACTCAGATTTGCATTGAAAGAAAATTTAGATGTCACTAAATTTTTTTTAAATGGATTTTTTCCTGTAAATTAAAAAGGCACACAGTAAAATAAATTCTAAAACTGTACAGAAAGGCACAAAATAAAAGATAAAGTCTCTTTTCTCTCACCTCTCCTAAAGGACACTGATAAAGATAAAGTCTCTTTTCTCTCACCTCTCCTACAGGACACTGATAAAATTTCTTGCATATCCAGTCAGAAATATATTTATACCTATATCTATATCCAGCTATCGCTTTTCTAATTCTCAGAGTTGTGGTAACACAAGGTATACTATTCCTCACTCAGCTTTCTATTTTTATTAATAATTTATCTTAGAGATAGTGTCACGTAAGCTATATAATCTTACACTCTAGTCTTTTTTTCCGGACTCACAGGCTCAGCGGTCATGGCTCACGGGCCCAGCCGCTCTGCGACGTGCGGGATCTTCCCGGACCGGGGCACGAACCCGCGTCCCCTGCATCGGCAGGCGGACTCTCAACCACTGTGCCACCAGGGAAGGGAAGCCCCAACGTCTGTTCTTTTAACCAACCCCTTCTCCACAGTGTTTTCCCATCATATGTCACATAGGAAGGCCCAGAGAAGAAACGACTCCCTGGCAGGCATGGTTGGTTTGGACGACACAAAAGAGAGTGGGTACAGGCTTACAAACCTTTGGTCAAATATTTAAAGCACTGTCATGTGGAGAAGTGGCTCCGAGGTCAAGTCACTTCAACAGGAATTGGGAGATACTGACACAGGCTCAGCCAAACTACAAGAGAGAATTCCCAAATTGCCAGATCAGTTTCTCCCTCCTGTAGAAGGAATGATTCTCTCTCGCTGAGAGATGCTATGTCAGTCTATACAATACAGGTCTGGGGGAGAGAGGGTAATGGAAGGGAGAAGGAAAGAAAAGCTGCCTTAGTGGGAACAGAGGAGAAAGTTTTGAGGGGGAGGATGGTGCTGCAACACAGCTGCTCATTGAGAGAAAAGGAGGGGAGAGGAAAGAGGATTTCTTATGTCTTTCTGTGGACACTTTATTTGGGTTCCTTTTAAAGCTGTTGAGTGGAGAATAGAATTCCTTTCTCATTACTTTTGGATATTGACTATACTTTTTGAACATAAAGTTCCTCTGAGATTGAACCACCTGCGTCCCTGGATTATAATGGTTACATTAAATATACAACTTTAAAACAATTGACTGAAAATGGAAACAAAAACTGCTTGATAAAGAAGTTAGTAGCTTGTCATTTGAAATTTAAGCAGAACGTCAAAGACAATTTTCTGGAGACTGAAGTATAGGTTATTTGCTAAAGTCTGTTCCAACTCTCACCAGACAATGACTCTAGTCTACTGTCAAGTACAAAGAGCTTCTCTGGGTAGAACAGAAGGGACCCTTTACATGTTCTTACAGATACCCTCTTGGACGAAAGTTGGCCAGTTTGGGTTTGGAAATGGGTACAGTAATGGGACATTGTTTCTGTTTTCCCACCTAGAATTTCCTGCTGAATGACTAGCAGAGTGGAGAAAATGGAGGTGTCAGGGGACTGTGGAGAAATGAGGAACATGGTATCAGTTCTGGCCAGGGTTGGGTGTGTGACCTCAGGTTGGCTGCCAACGTCTGTGTGCATGCTCTCCTGCCACTTGCATACAGCGGTATGATACTCTCTGTATGTACAGAAAAGATGATCTGTTTGGGGAGCTAGTCTCACCTCACCAAAAATGGTCCCTGGAAGGAGTTGAGCAGGCAAACAGGTGATGGACCAAACATAGGAAACACGTGAGAACTCTGGACTGCAAGGGTGCCTGTGTGACCTTGTGAGGGTCCCTTCCCTCTCTGGGCCTCACTCTGTTTATTTGTGAACAAAGAGGACTAGACAAATACTCTGACAGCTCTCCTCACCCTGATATGCTGGTTAGCAAGTTTGCAGGTCAGTATGTTTTTGCTGTTGCATAATCCTCAGAAAGTTAAAACATAGAATAAAATTGGGATACAGAAATAAGGCAGAGGAATGGCATCAAGAAAGAAACAAAAAGAACTGGGCAAGAAAGGCACCAATTAGAGTACGGAAAATCATAAATTTGCTTAGACAAAGTAATGTTACAAGTGGCCAGGGAAAGAAAGTATTAGAAATTCTTAGCAGATTCTCTTTTGCTACAAGTATTTCTGAGATATGAAGAACTATAGTTGAGAAATCTCTTTTCTTCCCCCTTCTTTCTTACTATTCATAGCTGGTCTGAAAATTTGACCTTCTTTAATGACACACGAGGCTCTCCGTCATCTGCCCTATCTGTCTTTGCTACTTTATCTCTCTATAATCCTTCCTGACTTTTCATTACGGTGGCCATTCTGGACTCTCACAAAGATTTCGTACTTTGCTATCTGTATTAGTTTGCTCAGGCTGCCACAGTAAAATACCACAGATTGGGTGGCTTAAACAACAGAAATTCATTTCTCACAGTTCTGGAGCTTAAGATGCTGGAAGTCCAAGATTAAGGTGCTGGCAGGTTCGGTTTCACCTGAGACCTTTCTCCTTGGCTTGCGGTTGGCTGCTTTCTCAGTGTGTCCTCACATGGCCTTTTCTTGGTGCACAGGAATCCCTGGTGTCTCTCCCTCTTCTTATAAGGACACCACTCATATTGGATTAGGACCCCTACCTTAAGTTAAATGGCCTCATTTAACTTAATCATCTCTCTAAAGGCCCTGTCTCTAAATACAGTCACATTTTGAGGTACAGGCGGTTAGAGCTTCAATGTGTGAATTTGGGGACACAATTCAGCCCATCACACCATCTCATCAACTTGGTTTAATGTCTTCTCCCTTTTTCTATCTTTCAAAATCCTATGCATCCTTTAATTCCACCTCAAAATCCCTTCCCTCCTTTTCTTCCTTCACTTATCACTCACTCCCTCTCTCTGTAACTAGATTTTCTTTTAATTGAAGAAGTAACACTTGTACCTGGTATACTAATAAAAACACAGAAGTGCTGCCTTGTAAATGATAAAACTCTTTCACACCCCAAATCCCTCATCCAGAGTGCCCCTCTGCAAACCAATGGTTAATACCAGTTTTGGGAGGCTCTTGTCTGACCCACAGTACCCACATCCTGGCCATTAGCCCACACTGCCTAGAGAGAAGGGCTAATTCTAAGTGAGGGATGGACACAGGTATCATAGACTGTTGTATATCCTCTCATACAAGGTCTTTCCCAGTTCCTGATGATTAGGTCTTTCTCTAGGCAGTGGGACAGAGAGCAACCTTGGGCCATATGCCTCACACAGATTTGGATTTGAATCCAAGCACTAGAACTTGCTGGTTGTATACTTTGGACAAAGTGTTTCATCACTCCGGGCCTCTGTTTACTTATCTACAAAATAGGGACAATAATGACAGTCAGTCCCCTACATACGAAAGAGTTCTGTTCCGAGAGTGCATTCATAAGTTCGATTTGTTCATTAAGTCCAACAAAGTTAGCCTAGGTACCCAACTAACATAATCGGCTATATACTGTACTGTAATAGGTTTATAATACTTTTCACACAAATAATACATAAAAAACAAACACAAAAAATAAACATTTTTAATCTTACAGTACAGAACCTTGACGAGTACAGTAGTACAGTACAACAGCTGGCATACTGGGGCTGGCATCGAGTGAACAGGCAAGAAGAGTTACTGACTGGAGGAGGGAGGGGAGGTGGGAGATGGTAGAGCTGAAGGATCGTCAGCAACAGGAGACGGAGGGCAAGCTGCAATTTCACTCACGCCTGACGCTGATGGCACAGGTTCTGGTTCTTTGTTGGATTCAATTCTATCTACCCTCTTGAAAAAATGATCCAGTGATGTCTGGGTAGCAAGTCTTTTTTTCTTGTCGTAGATGACACAGAAGCACTGGACTGTATTCTGAATGGCTGCTGCAACCTTCGTGTACCGTTCTACATTTGGGTTCTGTGCCTCAAAAACTAACAGTGTCTCCTCAAATAAAGAAAATCCCCTTGCCATTTCCTGTTTTGTGAATCTCTTCAATTCTTCAGTTACTGAACGAGGGACGTCTACCATCTTTTCACCTCACTCCACTCTCTCAATTATTTTCACTTTTGTTTCCATTGTTATCGCTTGGCGCTTAGCAGTACCAGCTACATCACTGCTGCTTTTATGCTTGCCTCTGGACATTCTGGGTTTGAAATAAAGATACTGTACTACTGTACTCTATACAGTACTGTACAGTAAAGTACACAAAAGCACAACCACTCATAGAGGGGGCATGCACGTGACAATGTATGCCAAACATGTGAACTAACTTATGTAATTGGACATATGAACGCATGTTCGCATCGTCGAAAGTTTGCGACTTGAAGGTTCGTATGTAGGGGACTTACTGTATACTTCCTCTAGAGAGTTCTGGGATGAAACAAGAGGTTGCTTGTGAAATGCCATGGGAATGGCATGCAGTTGTGCTGCAGAAATGTTCTTCCTTTTCATCACCCTCTGTGCTTCTGCAGGACTCTATGACTACTTCATGACTCCCGCAGGATGCTTTGCTCTCAGCCTGTCCTGTGGCTCCTTTGAGAGCAGGGCCCAGGTAGGTGCCGCTTTATATCTTTGAAGATCCCACTGATTCTAACTCAGTACCTATTTAGGCAATAAATATATGTTAAAATCAATTTAAACATGGATCTATCTGGCATACAAAAGGCAAGGTATTCTGTTTTGTGGTGTAAAGATGTGGGAGAGTAACCCAGTTCTGTCTTAATTGAGTTGTGGCCGTAGGCAAATCATTTAAGTCGCCTTCATCCTCAAGTTTCTTATCTGTAGTATGTGGGTGGCCAGCTGTACCTCATGGAGCTCTTGGGAGGGAAACTGAGAGAATCACCAGAGCTGCTGCAGGACAGTTACATAGAATTATGAGGACCTTTCTTACTGCTTTCTGTTTTCCCTTCCATGTGAAATTTTCCCTTTAGGTACACAGTGTCCCAGTTCCTCCTATTCTATCCCCTCCTCATCCTGAGAGCTCACCACAAGCAAGGTCTGGAGGGAAGATAAGAAGCTAAGGTGTGTGCAAATGTTGTCAGAGCTATTCTTTTCCTAGGTTTTGACAGTTTGAAACTGCATTGCTGCAATTTTCTGTTCCACTGTCAACCTGACTTGCATGAGTCATCTCTATGGTAATCATTAGTGAAAGCCTCACATGATAATTTATCTAATGATGGAATCCACATTGTGCTGCACATGCCTGTCCTCTTAAAATACAGTCAGCAGCTGACCAGCAGGACATCAGTCAATTTGCGATCCATTTGGTGCCACTCAGCATCTTCCATGCAATTTCTAACTATAGTGTCCAGTTCTCTGGTACCTCACTGGATATTCCAGAACCTCCCATTTGACTGTCTCTAAGGGCAAAGCATACCGTGTACTTATTCGCTGATCCCATCCCATGTCTCCATCTCCAAGATTGTATCCTGAGTAAAAACAGGGAGACCAACCTTGAAGTAGAAGTCAGGAAGGCCACCAGGCAGGCTTGTGGTAAGAGTGCTGGTGGGCAAACAGATTTAGAAGGAGAAGACAAAGTTTGTCCAGGTCAGTTGTTCTCAAACATTTTAGTCCCAGGATTCCTTCACACTTGTAAAAATGACTGAGGACCCTCAATAATTTTTTTGTTCATGTGGATTATATCTACCAATAATTATTGCATTAGCAATTTTAAAAAGGTTAAATTTTTGTGACTTAAAAAATAGCAATCATAAGCTGTTAACAACAGCACAGTAACATCAATACACATCATGTAGCCTCTGGAAAACTCCATTTTACATTTAAGAAAGAATAGAAGTGAAAAGTCAGTATTATTATAAAAGTAATTTTGATCTCATGGACCTCCAAAATGGGTCTTGGGGACCTTTGAGAGGCAAGGACATTGGAGGTTAAAGGACAGAGAGAGACAGAGAGGGAGAGAGCCTGTGTGTCTGTGTGATATACATGAATCTCTCTCTCTTTTGGTAATAATGATAGCACCTTAGTGTTTACTGCAAATTAATACTCTGCTAATTCACAGTTATTATTTAATTTAATCCCCGAAATAACTCATGAGGGGCGTTGCTATTATTATTCGCATTTTACAGATTAAGAAACAGGGCAGGTTTAGAAAGAGAGGTTAAAACTCAAAGTGAGGACAAATTTCCATGAAAAATACCAGAAAAGGCCAAATCAGGTTTCTAATGCAAACTATTGCGGGGTGTATTCTAAAGCCTGTAGATAGAAAATGAAAAGACTTGAGAACACCCTTCTACAAAAAACCCTCCAGGTTAAGGGTTATTTAACCTTGGAGGATGACAAGGGTAACTTCCTGGTTAGGTTCTAGAGAGATGGGGAGAGCTGGCTGTAGTGGATGCTGCTGTGTGCTGTCCACAGCCCCTTGATATTGACTGCTGACTGCTCTCAGCGAGTTCCTTTCTGGGAATTATACTCAAAAAGAGGGCTGTTAATCCAAGGTCACACCTCTTCCCCTGGGGCAGCCCAAAGCCAGGACTAGTTAGTAGGTATATACAAGACCTTACCGCAAGGCAGGACAGCTCTGAAAGGCCATTCAATCATAGACCTGCCCACGGGATCTGAGGAGGCCTTTCCTGCGTGTGCAGTACCGCTCAATACCTCCCTCGGACCAGGCCTGCTGCCTCCATTTCCCTGAAGGTGTTGATCCTGAAGGCACTTCTCAATCAACATCCTGTTGCCAAATCTCCTTCTCAGAGTCTGTTTACCAGGAGAACCAACCTAAGACAGATTCCCAAGTCTTCCACCATTTGAAACCGTTCATTCCAATTCCTTTTAAATATTAGGTCTCTGTAGGCTTGAGCCTCTTGACACTCAGCAACCAGTGGGAGAGTCCTGATTTATGCTTACCCAGCCTTCCAGCAATAGGCTTTTCATTCCATGTTGGACACTTTAGATTTTGACAATGTTTCCTCCTACCGAGTGGAAATCGGCCTGCCTGGTACCCATCCACTGTTCTTAGTTTTCCATGTGGAGCTTTTCAGATCCACCCATTCATTCTTCTGTGATGGCTGTGTCCACATTACAATCTGGGTGGATAGATGAGAACCTGACCAGTCAGAGAGCTGGACCACACAACATTTTAGGTGCTTCCTTGTCCCAAGGTTTTCTGATTCCAGGAAGGTTTTTCTGGTAGGCTGTTCATAATAGAAGGTTCCCTCTTTCCAATCTCCACCTTCCATGCAGACTTGGATGCCTCACGCCATGGAAAGGTGGTAGCCTAACAAACTTCCTTCTGATTCTTCTTTTGTTTTCTGTTATAGTCAAATAGGGGTGAAGGTTTAAGGCCCCTGAGTTACACGGTTTTCAATTTGACCCCATATACCTTCTTTCTTGTGAACCAACTTAGCTTTGTGCAGTCTCATCTTCCCTGCTGTGCTCTGGAAGTAGGACAATTTTCAGTGTTATTTTTAGTCATGTAGCACTCAGGGAGATAATGATATTGATTAAAATGTGAACTTAAGAAAGGTAATTCTCTTGGAGAAGGATGAATGGAAGAAGTGTGCCTTGCCTGCAAAGCTCCACTAGGTGACATTTCCTTAAAGCAGTATTGCTATTGTGCTTATTAGAGGTAATTGCTCATGCTATTATTCTTAAACGAGTAAACTCCTCAAAGATTTAAATGTCCACATGTCAATGGTAGAGTGAGGATTCTAAAACAAAGGCTTGTCATATTTTTTAAGATAAAATACCCAGATCTATGCCTGGCAAATCTAGCTTAGCCTAAAGAGAGAATGAGGACTCAAGACAAGATTTCTCACCTGGATTCCACCACTAACTTATTTATGTGACCTTGTGCAAATCACCTTCCCTCTCTGGGCTGATTTCTTCTTTGCCCTGAGTGGGGAGAGCAAACTACACAATCTTCTCAGGTCTTTTTACTTCTACTATTTATAATTCGATCTCATTCATTTATGTGTTTAAATGACAAGTTTTTTAATACCCTCATCACCGAATTTGTAACGAAAACAAAATTTGACCATTGGTGTGTTGATAAAATACTTACTGTGAAACATTACTGTGATTTTAGGCAATTCTAATTTTTATTGTTGAAGAAGACCTGTTAGAGGCATTTTTTCTCATACTGAGTTTCAGAGTCTTTTATTTCAAGTCAAACAATTTCAGCGGTCAACAACCTCTCTACTTTTTCAAGCCCTGTGGAATGAGTGTCTTTGAAACCTAGAGAAAGTCATCTGGGAGAGCAAGAGAGGTCTTCACAGATAATTATCAGCATTAGACAGGAGAAGGGCACTCAACACTCTTGTCCAGTTCTGCCAAAGAAACCTCTTTAAAGTTTCTAATTTCCAGAGTGCTTTTACCTGAACTATAACAGATGCCACTGAACAGAGGCTTGTAATACTTTACAGTGTCATAGAAATTTTTCCCATCTTTCTATCCCTAAGCCTTAATAAAACAGAAGGGATAGTACCTTCAGAGCTCAAGCTCCTCTGGACCTGTGGATTTGGGCCCAGGGGAAGGCAGTTTTAACTCTTTGAGAGCATTACTGCTCTCCTGTGGACATCGAATAACGAATGCTACGTTGATTCTGTGGTTTGAAATCTGCTTCTCCCTTGCTTTCACTGCTCTCCTTACCCCCAGATTCACAGAACCTAGGGCTATCAATGTCAGAAAGGACCTGGCTGGTTGCCTGGTTTGATGTTTTTCAAAGGGTGTTCCATGAAACAAGAGCCACCGTGGGAAAAAGAAATGGCTCTTTCTTCAAAGAAGTTTCAGGAAGTTTGCAAAGAACTGTCACAGCGTACATTACATTTTAACTCTCTGGAGTTTTCTACAGTAAAGCAACCTATTTGTAGAACCCATTGTTTGGCAAACCTGTGAAATGGTTTGGAGAGACACACCTAATTTAACAATTTTATGTTATAAATAATGAAGAAACAGAGTTTTGTCAAGAATAAAGTCCAGGAAAAAACTCTAACTTGAAAAGATACATGCACCCCTATGTTCATAGCAACACCATTTACAATAGCCAAGACATGGAAGCAACCTAAATGTCCATCAACAGAGGAATGGATAAAGAAGATGTGGTACATATATGCAATGGAATATTAGTCATAAAAAAGAATGAAACAATGCCATTTGCAGCAACATGGAGATTATCATACAAAGTGAAATGTCAGACAGAGAAACATAAATTTCGTATGATATCACTTATATGAGGAGTCTGAAACAATGATACAATTGCAATCATTTACAAAACAGAAATAGACTCACAGACATAGAAAACAAACTTATGGTTACCAAAAGGGAAAGGGATAAACTGGAATTTAGGATTAACAGACACAGACTACTATATATAAAATAGATAAACAACAAGAATCTACTGTATAGCACAGGGAACTATATTCAATATCTTGTAACAGCCTATAATGGAAAAGAATCTGAAAAAGAATATATATGTGTGTATAACTAAATCACTTTGCTGTAATCTGAAACTGTAAATCAACTATACATCAATTAAAAAATAAAAATTAAAAAAAAAATAGTCAAGAGCTTAGTCACAATAAAAATGTAGGGGAAGCATTGGACTCAGGACCCTGTATCTTCTGGCTTTCAGCCCTGTTCTTTTTCCACCATACATTCTAGTTGCAGATCCAAATCTAGAATATCCTCTACAATTTTTCAAAACACAATATGAATTACATACAATTTAAAACAAAAATGGACCTAGACAATGTTGCCTGGTGTTATTTTACTAGTGAGCAAAGCAAGACTCAGAGAGGATAAGTGACCTTCTCAAGGTCATACAACTAAGTACAAGCAGAACTAGATATAAGAGGTGAATTTGCTTAATGTCTGTCTAGGTATGGTGCCCATACTTATGTCATTTGTCCAGTTAAAGCCATGCCTTAGATATAATCTCCATTCTTAATTCAAAGTCATTCTGTACATGTGTCATTATCAAATTCAGTTGAATAGGGTTGTTCCTTTTGCCTTAGCAGAAGGTGACAATAGGACAGATAAGATTTGATGACACGGTTTTGACAAGAGAGAGCCAATAAAAATAAGGATCAGAATGAGAAATGTCAAATGCATAACTTCGAACATGAACCCACCTTCTTTAAAGTTTGCCTTAGACTAGTTTAGTGAGAAATTGGGTTCTTAAATTTTTTTTTAATCTAATTATAGCTCTGGGTAGCAGTGACAAAGAGCCCAAATTATTAAAGATAATAGTTATAGAAATACAGATAGAGAACATTTACTAAGTGTTTACGGAGTACCAGGTACTGTGCTAAGGACTCATATACACTTAACCTTTGCAATAGCTCTACAAGGTAGGTATGCCCATTTCATGGATGTTCAAGCTAAAGCTCAGAGAGATTGGTTAAGAGATTGGTTAAATGTCACGCAGTAGCAACTGGTAGAAATAGGATTTGAACCTATGAAGTTAGTTTCTAGAGTCCTTAAACAGTTTACAATATTAAAATACCACACTGAAAACCAAATCTGAAAATATGATATAGAAATGTCTTCCTCCTTTGAACGCCCTCTTGCCCAGCAGGAAGCGTGGCTCTCCATTCTTTCATCCATTCATGTCAGTGAGTTCATTACTAGCCACTCCCTAGATAAGGCTGTGCTGCCTTATATTTGGAGAACCTCTTAAAGGATGAACATAAGCGCTCCTAGTTTCATATGTAATGGAATTACATGATTTGGAGAAGGAAGTGGGCTGAAGGCAACTTTTCCTGCTCTGGGAAGAAAGAGTTTGCCAGAGAAAATAATGATATTGATAAAATGACCCTAAGTGTAGTCTGCATAAGAAAACTGGTCTAAAGTAAGTTGGCAGCTTTCCAAAATGTGCTCATATTCAAGATGCTGGTCCATCTAAATATATTCTGTAACAATCTTTGTTTGCTTTCTCTTATGACCAAGGTGATAGCAGTGGCTTTCTTACCTTTTGGAGAATAGCCTTTGTTTAAATGGCTGGTTCCATGGCTCTGGAAAGACTGAAGTGTCACCAAAATTTCTAGGGGTTCCTAGGAGCTTACTTCCTCCTGATGACTTCTGTCTCTAGATTTGCAGCCATTGTGGTGTTGGCCTATTCTCCTGTTTCTGAGGAGATAAAACTACTCCCATTTTGTGAGTTAGATCACCTCACTGAACATTTGGAGGGTCAAGGGGGAGAGCAAACATTATGCCTGCCAAGTTTTCTGCCACCTATGCCTTCCCCTGCTCTCCCTTCCCTTCTCCCCTTCCCTCCCCTCCCCTCTCCTTTTCTCTCCTTCCCTCTTAGGAACAAATTTCCCTTCCTGCCACTAGCACGTAGCTCTGCCCTTCTCTGAAGGCTCCCTGTAAGCTGATGTGCATTCCCCACAGCCTCTCAAGGCATTCTTCCAAGCTATATGGTTTGCTTCATAAGAAAATTCTGTAGCATACCCCTGAGAATAATTTTTTCTCTATTTGTTATAACCATATGTGCTTGAAAATAGCAAAATTGTGTCTTTTCTTTTAAATTCTGTGCTTCTGACTTCTCACCCATGTAGTCAACCTGCCTCCCTGGTTATTTAGTGCTAATACTTTCCAAAGAAAAATGGTTCTATTTTTTTAAAAAAATATTATGTCTCTAAGTCACATCTCATGTCTCCTTACCTCTCTTATATAAGGAGAGCAGGGAGGATGCTGCTTAATTTTCTTTAAAGATGAACAAAGGCCCAGGAAGGTAAAATGAGCTGTCAAAATTCAACCTGAACCTACGTGGCACCAACACTCATGTTCTTTCTTGATGTTCTCCATTACGTCTGGTACGCATCCCCCAAAACATAGCTTAGAGCATCATCGGTTTCAGCAGCAGGCACCCACAGTGGCAAGCACTGCAGTACAGTTCTGGGGCTGCAGGCCGCCAGAAAGAGAGAGAAAGCCTAGACAAAGGGAACAAAGACAAAGAGACAAAGAAAATGTCCATCATTACAGGTCCTCCTCGAGCTTTGCTCATTATCTGGGAGCACCTTTTCTCCACCCTGCAGGAGGAATGTGCTTTTAAATTTAACTGGATAATGATTCAAGTTTAAATAGCTTCCTTTTGCTCTTGGGTCAAAATCCAAACTCCTGAACATGTTCTTGAGTGATCTGCGCCCGCCTCTTTGCTTTCTTTTTGCAATACGTGGGCCTCTCACTGTTGTGGCCTCTCCCGTTGCGGAGCACAGGCTCCGGACGCGCAGGCTCAGCGGCCATGGCTCACAGGCCCAGCTGCTCCGCGGCATGTGGGATCTTCCCGGACCGGGGCACAAACCCGTGTCTCCTGCATCGGCAGGCGGACTCTCAACCACTGCGCCACCAGAGAAGGCCCCCCGCCTCTTTTCTATCCTCATCTGAGTTACCTACTCCCTTCTTTGATCAGCTCCAGACAACTGGCCTCTTTACAGTTCTGCAAAAAAGCCATACTACCTTCTGTCTCAGCCTCCCTCCACATGCTTGTCTCTCAGCCTAAAATTACATCCCCCCCATCCCACCTGCCACCTATCCACCTGGTCAACTTTTTCTGGTTCTATGGTTTCCATTTATTTCTCTTCTCTTTTGAAAAGCTCTTCCCACTAGCCTGTGCTGAAGAGCCTTCCCCCCATTTTGCCCTACGTATTGACATTATTTTTTATGGTCTCTTGCTCCCACAAGCCCTCATTAAGCTCTGAGGTCAGTGCTCAGTGTAGTTCCTGGCACATAATAGGCTTTCTTTTTTTTTTAACATCTTTGTTGGGGTATAATTGCTTTACAATGCTGTGTTAGTTTCTGCTTTATAACAAAATGAATCAGGTATACATATACATATGTCCCCATATATCTCCCTCTTGCAACTCCCTCCCTCCCACCCTCCCTATCCCACCCCTCTAGGTGGTCACAAAGCACAGAGCTGATCTACCAGTGCTATGCGGCTGCTTCCCACTAGCTATCTATTTTATGTTTGGTAGTGTATATATGTCCATACCACTGTCTCACTTTGTCCCCGCTTCCCCCTCCCCATATCCTCAAGTCCATTCTCTAGTAGGTCTGCATCTTTATTCCTAGCTTGCCCCTAGGTTCTTCATGACATTTTCTTTTTAGATTCCATATATATGTGTTAGTATATGGTATTTGTTTTTCTCTTCCTGACTTACTTCACTCTGTATGACAGTCTCTAGGTCCATCCACCTCACTACAAATAACTCAGTTTCGTTCCTTTCATGGCTGAGTAATATTTCATTGTATATATGTGCCACATCTTCTTTACCCATTCATCTGTCGCTGGACACTTAGGTTGTTTCCATGTCCTGGCTATTGTAAATAGAGCTGCAATGAACATTTTGTACATGACTCTTTTGAATTATGGTTTTCTCAGGGTATATGCCAAGTAGTGGGACTGCTGGGTCGTATGGTAATTCTATTTTTAGTTTTTTAAGGAACGTCAATACGGTTCTCCATAGTGGCTGTATCAATTTACATTCCCACCAACAGTGCAAGAGGGTTCCCTTTTCTCCACACTCTCTCCAGCATTTATTGTTTGTAGATTTCTTGATGATGGCCATTCTGACCAGTGTGAGATAATATATCATTGTAGTTTTGATTTGCATTTCTCTAATGATTAATGATGTTGAGGATTCTTTCATGTGTCTGTTGGCAATCTGTATATCTCCTTTAGAGAAATGTCTATTTAGGTATTCTGCCCATTTTTGGATTGGGTTTTTTTTTTTTTTTTGAATGTTGAGCTGCATGAGCTGCTTGTAAATGTTGGAGATTAATCCTTTGCCAGTTGCTTCATTTGAAAATATCTTCTCCCATTCTAAGCGTTGTCTTTTCGTCTTGTTTATGGTTTCCTTTGCTATGCAAAAGCTTTTAAGTTTCATTAGGTCCCATTTGTTTATTTTTGTTTTTATTTCCATTTCTCTAGGAGGTGGGTCAAAAAGGATCTTGCTGTGATTTATGACATAGAGTGTTCTGCCTATGCTTTCCTCTAAGAGTTTGATGGTGTCTGGCCTTATATTTAGGTCTTTAATCCATTTTATTTTTGTGTGTGGTATTAGGGAGTGTTCTAATTTCATTCTTTTACATGTAGCTGTCCAGTTTTCCCAGCACCACTTATTGAAGAGGCTGTCCTTTCTCCACTGTATATTCCTGCCTCCTTTAGCAAAGATAAGGTGACCATATGTGTGTGGGTTTATCTCTGGGCTTTCTAACCTGTTCCATTGATCTATATGTCTGTTTCTGTGCCAGTACCATACTGTCTTGATTACTGTAGCTTTGTAGTATAGCCTGAAGTCAGGGAGCCTGATTCCTCCAGCTCCGTTTTTCTTTCCCAAGATTGCTTTGGCTATTCGGGCTCTTTAGTGTTTCCATACGAATTGTAAAATTTTTTGTTCTAGTTCTGTGAAAAATTCCAGTGGTAGTTTGATAGGGATTGCATTGTATCTGTAGATTGCTTTGGGTAATAAAGTAATTTTCAAAATGTTGATCCTTCCAATCCAAGAACATGGTATATCTCTCCATCTATTTGTATCATCTTTAATTTCTTTCATCAGTGTCATAATTTTCTGCATACAGGTCTTTTGTTTCCTTAGGTAGGTTTATTCCTAGATATTTTATTCTTTTTCTTGCAATGGTAATGGGAGTGTTTTCTTAATTTCACTTTCAGATTTTTCATCATGAGTATATAGGAATGCAAGAGATTTCTGTGCATTAATTTTGTATCCTGATACTTTACCAAATTCATTGATTAGCTCTAGTAGTTTTCTGGTAGCATCTTTAGGATTCTCTATGTATAGTATCATGTCATCTGCAAACAGTGACAGCTTTACTTCTTCTTTTCCAATTTGGATTCTTTTATTTCTTTTTCTTCTCTGATTGCTGTGGTTAAAACTTCCAAAACTATGTTGAATAATAGTGGTGAGAGTGGGCAACCTTGTCTTGTTCCTGATCTTAGTGGAAATGCTTTCAGCTTTTCACCATTGAGGACGATGTTCGCTGTGGGTTTGTCATATGGCCTTTATTATGTTGAGGAAAGTTCCCTCTATGCCTACTTTCTGGAGGGTTTTTATCATAAATGGGTGTTGAATTTTCTCAAAAGCTTTCTCTGCATCTATTGAGATGATCATATGGTTTTTCCCCTTCGATTTGTTAATATGGTGTACCATGTTGATTGATTTGCATATATTGAAGAATCCTTGCATTCCTGGGATAAACCCCACTTGATAATAGTGTATGATCCTTTTAATGTGCTGTTGGATTCTGTTTGCTAGTATTTTGTTGAGGATTTTTGCATCTGTGTTCATCAGTGATATTGGCCTGTAGTTTCTTTCTTTGTGACATCTTTGTCTGGTTTTGGTATCAGAGTGATGGTGGCCTCGTAGAATGAGTTTGGGAGTGTTCCACCCTCTGCTATATTTTGGAAGAGTTTGAGAAGGATAGGTGTTAGCTCTTCTCTAAATGTTTGATAGAATTTGCCTGTGAAGCCATTTGGTCCTGGGCTTTTCTTTGTTGGAAGATTTTTAATCACAGTTTCAATTTCAGTGCTTGTGATTGGTCTGTTCATATTTTCTATTTCTTCCTGGTTCAGTCTTGGAAGATTGTGCATTTCTAAGAATTTGTCCACTTCTTCCAGGTTGTCCATTGTATTGGCATACAGTTGCTTGTAGTAATCTCTCATGATCCTTTGTATTTCTGCAGTGTCAGTTTTTACTTCTTTTTCATTTCTAATTCTATTGATTTGAGTCTTCTCCATTTTTTTCTTGGTAAGTCAGGCTAATGGTTTATCAATTTTGTTTATCTTCTCAAAGACCAGCTTTTAGTTTTATTGATCTTTACTAACCTTTCCTTCATTTCTTTTTCATTTATTTCTGATCTGATCTTTATGATTTCTTTCCTTCTGCTAATTTGGGTTTTTTTTTGTTTCTCTTTCTCTAACTGCTTTCAGTGTAAAGTTAGGTTGTTGATTTGAGATGTTTCTTATTTCTTAAGGTATGATTGTATTGCTATAAACTTCCCTCTTAGAACAGCTTTTGCTACATCCCATAGGTTTTGGTTCCTCCTGTTTTCATTGTCATTTGTTTCAAGGTGTTTTTTGATTTCCTCTTTGATTTCTTCAGTGATCTCTTGGTTATTAAGTAGTCTGTTGTTTAGCCTCCATGTATTTGTATTTCTTACAGATTTTTTTCCTGTAACTGATATCTAGTCTCATAGCATTGTGGTCAGAAAAGATGCTTTATGTGATTTCATTTTTCTTAAATTTACCAAGGCTTGATTTGTGACCCAAGATATGATTTATCCTGGAGAATGTTCCATGAGCACTTGAGAAGAATGTGTATTCTGTTGTTTTAGGATGGAATGTCCTATAAATCTCAATTAAGTCCATCTTGTTTAATGTATCATTTAAAGCTTGTGTTTCCTTATTTATTTTCATTACGGATGATCTGTCCATTGGTGAAAGTGGGGTGTTAAAGTCCCCTACTATGACTGTGTTACTGTCGATTTCCCCTTTTATGGCTGTTAGTATTTGCCTTACGTATTGATGTGCTCCTAGGGTGGGTGTGTAAATATTTACAATTGTTATATCTTCTTCTTGGATTGATCCCTTGATCATTAGGTAGTGTCCTTCTTTGTCTCTTGTAATAGGCTTTGTTTTAAAGTCTATTTTTTCTGTTATGAGAATTGCCACTCCAGCTTTCTTTTGATTTCCATTTGCATGGAATATCTTTTTCCATCCCCTCACTTTCAGCCTGTATGTGTCCCTAGGTCTGAAGTGGGTCTCTTGTAGACAGCATATATACGGGTCTGGTTTTTGTATCCATTCAGCCAGTCTGAGTCTTTTGGTTGGAGCATTTAATCCATTTACATTTAAGGTAGTTATCAATATGTATGTTCTTATTACCATTTTCTTAATTGTTTTGGGTTTGTTATTGTAGGTCTTTTCCTTCTCTTGTGTTTCCTGCCTAGAGAAGTTCCTTTAGCATTTGTTGTAAAGCTGGTTTGGTGGTTCTGAATTCTCTTAGCTTTTGCTTGTCTGTAAAGGTTTTAATTTCTCCCTCAAATCTGAAGGAGAGCCTTGCTGCGTAGACTAATCTTGGTTGTAGGTTTTTCTCCTTCATCACTTTAAATATGTCCTGCCACTCCCTTCTGGGTTGCAGAGTTTCTGCTGAAAGATCAGCTGTTAACCTTATAGGGATTTCCTTGTGTGTTATTTGTTGCTTTTCCCTTGCTGCTTTTAATATGTTTTCTTTGTATTTAATTTTGATAGTTTGATTAATATGTGTCTTGGCGTGTTTCTTCTTGGATTTATCCTGCCTGGGACTCTCTATGCTTCCTGGACTTGCATAACTATTTCCTTTTCCATATTAGGGTGGTTTTCAACTATAATCTCTTCAAATATTTTCTCAGTCCCTTTCTTTTTTTCTTCTTCTTCTGGGACCCCTATAATTCAAATGTTGGTGCAGTTAATGTTGTCCTAGACGTCTCTGAGACTGTCCTCAGTTGTTTTCATTCTTTTTTCTTTATTCTGCTCTGCAGTAGTAATTTCCACTATTTTATCTTCCAGGTCACTTATCCGTTTTTCTGCCTCAGTTATCCTGCTACTGAGCCCTTCTAGAGAATTTTTAATTTCAATTATTGTGCTGTTCATCACTGTTTGTTTGCTCTCTAGTTCTAGGTCCTTGTTAAACGTTTCTTGTATTTTCTCCATTCTATTTCCAAGATTTTGGATCATCTTTACTATCATTATTCTGAATTCGTTTTCAGGTAGACTGCCTATTTCCTCTTCATTTGTTAGGTCTGGTGGGTTTTTATCTTGCTCCTTCATCTGCTGTGTGTTTTTCTGTCTTCTCATTTTGCTTACTTTACTGTGTTTGGGGTCTCCTTTTCATAGGCTGCTGGTTCATAGTTCCCATTGTTTTTGGTGTCGGTCCCCAGTGGCTAAAGTTGGTTCAGTGTGTTGTGTAGGCTTCCTGGTGGAGGGGACTAGTGCCTGTGTTCTGGTGGGTGAGGGTGGATCTTGTCTTTCTGGTGGGCAGGCCCACGTCTGGTGGTATGTTTTGGGGTGCGTGTGGACTTATTATGATTTTGGGCAGCCTCTCTGCTAATGGGTGGGGTTGTGTTCCTGTCTTGCCAGTTTTTTGGCATAGGGTGTCTAGCACTGTAGCTTGCTGGTTGTTGAGTGGAGCTGGGTCTTGGCGTTGAGATGGAGATCTCTGGGAGATTTTCGCCGTTTGATATTACGTGAAGCTGGGAGGTCTCTTGTGGACCAGCGTCCTGCACTTGGCTCTCCCACCTCCGTGGCACAGCCCTGACACCTGGCTGGAGCACCAAGAACCTATCCTCCACACAGCTCAGAATAAAATGGAGGAAAAAAAGAAAGAAAGAAAGAAGAAGATAAAATAAAATAAAATAAAATAAGGTAAAATAAAATAAAATAATTAAAATAAAAAATAAGTATTAAGAAAAAAATTTGTAAGTAAAAAACAAAGAAACAAAACGGATAGACGGAACCCTAGGACAAATGGTAAAAGCAAACCTATACAGACAAAATCACACAGAAGCATACACATACACACTCACAAAAAGAGTAAAAGGGGGGGAAAATGTGTATATATATATATATATATATCTCATTGCTCCCAAAGTCTGCCTCATAAATTTGGGATGATTCGTTGCCTATTCAGGTATTCCACAGATGCAGAGTACATCAAGTTGATTTTGGAGATTTAATCCGCTGCTCCTGAGGCTGCTGGGAGAGATTTCCATTTCTCTTCTTTGTTTGCACAGCTCCTGGGGCTCAGCTTTGGCTTTGGCCCTGCCTCTGCATGTAGGTTGCCAGAGGGCGTCTGTTCTTCGCTCAGACAGGACGGGGTTAAAGGAGCCGCTGCTTCTGGGGCTGTGGCTCACTCAGGCCGGGGGGAGAGAGAGGCACGGAGTGCGGGGCGAGCCTGCAGCGGCAGAGGCCAGCGTGATGTTGCACCAGCCTTAGGCGCGCTGTGCGTTCTCCCGTGGAAGTTGTCTCTGGATCCTGGGACCGTGGCAGTGGCGGGCTGCACAGCCTCCCGGGAAGGGAGGTGTGGAGAGTGACCTGTGCTCACACACAGGCTTCTTGGTGGCGGCAGCAGCAGCAGCAGCCTTAGCGTCTCATGCCCGTCTCTGGGGTCCACGCTGATAGCCGCGGCTCGCGCCTGTCTCTGGAGCTCCTTTAAGCAGCACTCTTAATCC
This sequence comes from Stenella coeruleoalba, assembly GCF_951394435.1. Lineage (NCBI taxonomy): Eukaryota > Metazoa > Chordata > Mammalia > Artiodactyla > Delphinidae > Stenella > Stenella coeruleoalba. The sequence continues at coordinate 137,210,482 of NC_137148.1, forward strand.
CCTCTCGTGCACCAGGAAACAATGGTTTCTTGCCTCTTTGGCAGGTCCAGACTTTTCCCCAGACTCCCTCCTGCCTAGCCGTGGCACACTAGCCCCCTGCAGGCTGTGATCACACTGTCAACCCCAGTCCTCTCCCTGCGCTCCGACCAAAGCCCAAGCCTCAGCTCCCAGCCCCGCCCAACCCAGCGGGTGAGCACACAAGCCTCTTGGGCTGGTGAGTGCCGGCCGGCACCGATCCTCTGTGCGGGAATCGCCCTGCTTTGCCCTCCACACCCCTGTGGCTGCGCTCTCCGCCGCGGCTACGAAGCTTCCCCCTCCGCCACCCGCAGTCTCCGCCCACAAAGGGGCTTCCTAGTGTGTGGAAACCTTTCCTCCTTCACAGCTCCCTCCCACTGGTGCAGGTCCCATCCCTATCCTTTGGTCTGTTTTTTCTTTTCTCTTTTGCCCTACCCAGGTACGTGGGAGTTTCTTGCCTTTTGGGAGGTCTGAGGTCTTCTGTCAGCATTCAATATGTGTTCTGTAGGAGCTGTTCCACATGTAGATGTATTTCTGATGTATTTGTGGGGAGGAAGGTGATCTCCGCGTCTTTTTTTTTTTTAACATCTTTATTGGGGTATAATTGCTTTACAGTGGTGTGTTAGTTTCTGCTTTATAACAAAGTGAATCAGTTATACATATACATATGTTCCCATATCTCTTCCCTCTTGCGTCTCCCTCCCTCCCACCCTCCCTATCCCACCCCTCCAGGTGGTCACAAAGCACTGAGCTGATCTCCCTGTGCTATGCAGCTGCTTCCCACTAGCTATCTACCTTACATTTGGTAGTGTATATATGTCCATGCCTCTCTCTCGCTTTGTCACAGCTCACCCTTCCCCCTCCCCATATCCTCAAGTCCGTTCTCTAGTAGGTCTGTGTCTTTATTCCTGTCTTACTCCTAGGTTCTTCATGACATTTTTTTTTCTTAAATTCCATATATATGTGTTAACATATGGTATTTGTCTTTCTCTTTCTGACTTACTTCACTCTGTATGACAGACTCTAGGTCTATCCACCTCATTACAAATAGCTCAATTTCGTTTCTTTTTATGGCTGAGTAATATTCCATTGTATATATGTGCCACATCTTCTTTATCCATTCATCTGATGATGGGTACTTAGGTTGTTTCCATCTCCAGGCTATTGTAAATAGAGCTGCAATGAACATTTTGGTACATGACTCTTTTTGAATTATGGTTTTCTCAGGGTATATGCCCAGTAGTGGGATTGCTGGGTCGTATGGTAGTTCTATTTGTAGTTTTTTAAGGAACCTCCATACTGTTCTCCATAGTGGCTGTACCAATACACATTCCCACCAGCAGTGCAAGAGTGTTCCCTTTTCTCCACACCCTCTCCAGCATTTATTGTTTCTAGATTTTTTGATGATGGCCATTCTGACTGGTGTGAGATGATATCTCATTGTAGTTTTGATTTGCATTTCTCTAATGATTAATGATGTTGAGCATTCTTTCATGTGTTTGTTGGCCATCTGTATATCTTCTTTGGAGAAATGTCTATTTAGGTCTTCTGCCCATTTTTGGATTGGGTTGTTTGTTTTTTTGTTATTGAGCTACATGAGCTGCTTGTAAATTTTGGAAATTAATCCTTTGTCAGTTGCTTCATTTGCAAATATTTTCTCCCGATTTCCAAGTCTTACTCTTCCGCCATCTTGAAGCTCTCCCCCCCATAATAGGCTTTCGATAAATAATGTTGAATGAGTGAATGGATGAATGAGCAAGGCAGCATGGAAGAGTGTTCTTTTCTTCCTGTGCTCAGCTCATATATTTGCCCATCCTACAAATGCCTAGTAGACCTTCCTCATCATGCTTGTATTAAAGGGACCCAGGGTTTGAGATGACAGAGGCCCTGCCATCTGACACTTAAAACTGAATAGGAAGCTGTCTGAGAGGCAAGTTTAGAGCGCCGTAACTGAGCACAGACTTTGTCTTTGCAAAACCTTCTTATCTACAACCTTCCAGAATCTCCTTAAGTCTGCCCAACATGTTGTGCACCCAGTACATCATGATGACCCTTTAAGTTGCCAGGTCAGCAGTATTAAAAACAAGCATGGTTCCTCCACCCGGCTGCAGTCCCGGTGATTTCTAGGCTCTGGTTTTGCAATTTCTGAAAGAACTGCAAGGACTCTTGGGATTAATAGCTGAATTTAATGTGTTTGTTTATCACGAATTGAGAAGGCCAGTCTGCCTATTTCCTCCTAAAAGGGAAAACATTTTTCAATTACTTGTTAGAATGCTTATCCCTGTTCCCCTCAAACTTCAGAACCCACACAAGCCTGAAAAATCCCTGAACTAACCTGGTTTTATTGTTAATTTTCTGTATATATTCTCTCTACCTTTCATTTTGCCATGTAATCACACAAATTCACATATTTTCACGTAAATAATGTTGCACTATTACTTAGCTATTTTAGGGGTGTGTGTGTGTATTCTGTCTCCCTATGGTGTCCCTTGAGTACAAGAACTTGTGTACTTCCTTTATAAACCCCGTAATATTTAGCACGGTTCCAGGAATTCCTTAAGAGGTCAAGGATGTAGGTCAAGGATGTAATAACATGCCACAGGTTGAGTTCTCCAGAAGAACACATAGTGATGAAGTTCGGTTTGCAGGATACTCATTAGGGATCAATGCACGTGGAAGGAAGGCAGGAGAAGGACTGGGCAGGTGGAGAAGCCCAACTGAGCTGCAGACCCTACAATGCCTCAGCCAACCCCACAGAGTAGTTCCCTAAGCATCAACATGACAGGGCCTCTACATCCTCCAGCCTATGCCTTCATCAGTCATTCTACGGAGACTCCCTGAGAAGGGCAGGCCCTTGGGGGTCTTCCTGCCACTGAAGCAAGGGCCAGAGAAGCTGTCAGCTTAGGCTGCCTGCTGATAACCAGGGCAACAAGTTCTTCCATGAAGGGGAATCTGGGTGGCACATCACCTTGTCTACCATGAAGTAGGTGACACCACTCACTAAAAGACATATGAGATTAAAGTTGATAAATACCTGTGGAACTGAATCCTATTGGCCAGACCTCTGGCTAAGGTGAAAGACCACCCCACGAACCCAGACTATACTTAATAAGGGAAAAAGAATAACTGTACCTTGGTCTGGAAATGATATGGGGCAGATAATGCATCCCCCTAAATTTAAAAGGTTCTTGAACACATAGGAAACTTACATTTCCAAATCCAACCAGGATGGTTCCTTTTCACAGACGGTTCTGATTTAATGAGTACAGAAATGCTCCCCACCTAACTTCACATTCAATTCAAAATATTTCCCCAACAGTGCCTGAAATCTCTACCATTTTAATGTATGTAACAACATGACATCATCTGACTCACATAAAAGCCTATGCAAGAGCAATAGCTGCTCCCTATTGAAAGTCCGCTATGCACTAGGCATTTTACACATCTGTTTCTAAACATTTGTGGGGTTACAAGCCTGATCCTGTGCTAAGCCCTTTTTTGGGATCATCTCATTAAATCACAACAACAACATTATAATGTAAGTTCTCTGATTCCTATTTTAGAGACAGGGAAATTACAATTTACCAAGTGGAAACAACTTGCCCAAGATCACAAGGTAGTAAACTGCAGAACCAGAATTTAATCTAAGCAGTCTGAACCCAGGGAGATTTTACAATTTTCTTTACCACAAGGACACTACTTTCTCATTAAAGACACTTGACTATTTTTTTGACATTTGTTTTCATAAGTCCTTTAGGATTTCAGAGCCTCAGGGGCTAGACCCCAAGGATTAACAGGGTGGAAAACTATTCTACATAACTATGACAAGGGAAGGAACTCAAATTCCCCAAGAGGAAATGAGAGGGGCCAGGCAGACTGGTCCCTCTGTGCACGAAGGGTTGAAAAGAAGAGCGTTGTTTCCCTCATCATACTTACGACAGCTCAGCTGAAGCTCTTTAGGAGAGCAAAAAACAAGTAATGAAAGTTGAAAAAAAATCATGTATGTAATATAAACTTCCTTTTCAATCTTGCAAAAGCTTCAGCAAAATTGACCTTGCTCATGAAGACACTTGTGTGAGTGGGTCCTTTAGAGAGTCTTGAGGAGGTGCTGAGATCTGCATCTGAGTGGGTGCTGGGTGATCACAGAGACAGCCCACAGAAGCAAAGGATCCCCAAGACAAGAGGACAACTGATAGCTGGATTTCCCTTTCATTTAAAATAACCCATCAGGTGAGTTGATATTTCCATCTTATGGCTGAAGAAATAGTGACCATGAGACATGACCTTGCCAAAGGTCACACAGAGAATAACAACAGACCAGACTGTCATGACAAACCAGGTCCCATTGCCTGAGCTTATTTTCCTATGACCTTAAATTGTCATCCGAAGAGGACAGGGGAAATAGTAAAACAAACAAACAAAAAGCTGTTAATATTTTGATTCCTCTCTTAGGTCCTTAATTTTAATCTCTTTGACTTGAGCAGAAGAAGCCAAACGAAAAGTGAAAGCCACAAATAAGACTCCTTCTGAGTCTCTGTGTGTGTAATACCAGGCGGCTCTGATCCCTCATCCTTCCCCACGAAAGACAGTCATCACTGCATAATGAGGTTACAGCTCTTGGAGGAGAAGCAGGGAGCCAGGGTATTTTTAGCCTCAGAGAGCTGGAGAAGCTACACATCACAACCCCTCAAGATTGGGGAGCCTGTTGCTACCCATGACATCTCTGCAAAGCAGTCATGAAATTTAAATTCGGGGAGATCCGCATGTCGCTTCAGGATACAGGTACCTAGCCCTCCAAGGAACAGCAATGTTTATACAATAAAGAACCTGAAACATGAAAGCTGGCTAACAGCGTCACATCAAAAACCCAGCCAGAGTGCTCTCCTCTGGTTGTTTCATTTGCACTGAGACAGGCATACCTGCCAGTATGGATTGCAGACCCAGATGTCCTCATTTGACCCACAGTTGGGTGGGCAGAAAGAAGCAGACCATCAGGCAAAGGTTCTAAACTTTGAACACTTACTCCGTTCCAGGCTGTTCTTGGCGCAGGTGACAGAACGGAGTAAAAGAGAGATGAGATCCTTTCCTCAGGGAGCTCACTGTCTCATGGGCAAGATGGGTAGGACAATCTGGAATACAAGACAGCAGGGCAAGGGAAGTTCTTAAACTCAGGAGACCAGCCTCTTGGTTACTTAAACCAAACTGCAAAGGGGTTTGGGGGATAAGAAATAAGCAAAGACTTACATATTAGAACCATTTCTTTCTAGGCCTATGATTCACTAGGTAGGACAAAGTGAAGGCATTGGCGTGGTCCAGGATGCCCCTGCCTTGTTCACCTCTCTGGGCATGAAGACCAACAGTGGTCTCTCAGGAGGGCCCGGGACTTCTTGCACCACACCATCCATGAGAACGTCCCACAAAACTTCTGCCCTTTGGTTTGGTGTCTCCCACCTCTTTGAAAACTTCTTTTCCAGCAGTCATTACCCTAAACTATTCATTGCCTTTGCCCCAGTGTACATGGGTGAACATGAGAAGCATTTGATGCTTTTGCCCACACTGACTTCGGCAGGCTTAGTAGGAGCATCACCTTCCCCCCTGAGAAGCCTGCCTCCTGTGGAGCATGAGGTGAGGGTGTCCCTGAAGGATCCTCTCAGGGCTTCACCAAGCTCATGAAGACCACAAGGCAGGAGTCTCAATTAAGGAAAATAGGGACATTCCATCCCTTCCAACCAGATGGTTGATCCTTTCTCTTCTTCATTCAGTTTCTTCATTTCTCACTCACCGTCCCCACACCTTTCTTCACCCTGTCTCCTTTTCCCCGTGTAGCTGCACTGTGGGCATTCCCACCACTGATGGCTGGGTAATCCCTTTGCCTGCAAACAAGATATGCAGCCAAGCACCAGGCAAAGATTCCAGGAGGACGGCCTTCTTTTCCAAAAGGAGCCCATCCACGTCATGGTCAAGTTCAAAGTTTGTTTCTGGTACTTTCAGGAAAATGTTCCCATCCCTGAATCACTTAACAGCTCGGCTATCTTGTCAAGTGGGGAAGGTGGGGAAACCTGACCTAAGCCTGGGGTCCATTTCTATGTTCCTACTTTTGAATCCAGTCCCTGTTCCAGGGCTGGAGACAGAACTGAGAGGTCCCTGAATATGTGAAAAGATGTCCAAGCTGATGAACTGCGTGTCCTACTGCTTCTTCTAGTTTTGCTAGGAAATTCCTCTGAATCTTCCCCCCACCTCCCCTCTGCCATTCTCCCATTTGGGGGAAAAAGAACACAGAAGGGAAACTGCTTTATGCCACCACCCCATCCCCAGCTCCCCTTAGGTCCACTGTATCCAACAGTCAATAGCCACGTCACCCACCCAATAGCTCATGGTCCACCCACTGAGCTGTTTGTACCCTCTGGCCTTGAGACAGGAAGTGGAGTTACATAAATGATAAGCATTTTCATTTGTGCAGAGAGGGAGAGAAATCCCCCAGCTGCTGTCCCTACAGCTACACACACACACACACACACACACACACACACACACACACCTGGAAGTCCAGCTCTTAGAGCATGTGCCAGGTGGGTGAGGGGAAGTCATTGACTGCTCTCCACCTCACTAAGGCCAAGCGCAGGGCCTGTCTCCCCAGTCTTCATAAGGAAGGGAAAGGCATCTGGGTAAAAGCATCAGTTTTTCCCACCAAGAGACTGAGAAACACAGATTTCTCCCCACTCTTCCAAACTCAGGGCCCAGCCTCCCCAGACTGCAATTCTCACATTGGTGATACATGATGTCACTTGTCTTTCATTCTTCATGGAGGATTTCTGGCCATAGCAGGCCCGTGTGTCCCCATCCACCCCACCGCCATGTAAAGTTCAGGAGAATGAAGGCTTAGGGAAAAGGGCTGCTTGAGCCAGTACCTGGGCTTAGGACTTTATCGCATTTCTCACCTTCACAGCTCTTAGAGACTTTTATAATAATTTTGTTGTTTTCTTGGTTCAACTTTTAAATGATAAAATCAAGAAAAAATATTTTAAAAGACTCTCTGAGTAGATGGAAATGAAGAAATGCTGGATGGTAATGGATATGCAATACCACTGTCAACTTCCGTCCATGAACAGGCTCTTCTGGAGGCCAAATCAGGAGTTCCCTAGGAGGTGGTGCTCCCCCTTTATCCAAGCATGAGCTACTAGGATACCCTAAACCTTAACCTCAAATGTGGCAGACACAGAGGACATCACTGTCCTATTTGAACAAATATTTTTTAAAGAACATTTTCTCTGGGTAGGAAAAACAGATTATCCCCTTCATAGAAGGTTCTGCATGGATGGAAGGAGACTTTAGGGCTCAGTGGAGGAGGCATACCCCATAATACAGACCAGATGGCAGTTGTGACAGCAGCCTGTGGGACCTGGCACCCTTGCCACCTGCTGGTGTGTCCTTATGGGAGACACAGACTCACCAGGAGGGATGGAAGGAGGATGCCTTGGATACAGTTGCTGGGAGGCTGACACTGACCTAGTTGGTTTCAAGGCAACTTGCTGTCTTTCCCCTTTTCTCCTTGGACAAATCCACCTTAGCAAACAGCTCATCCTTTTTGGTGGGAAAATCCTCATCCTGGGAAAGGTGGCCCATCACCTCTCTGATGAGGGAGGTCCCTCTGCCTGCTCACTGAGTTCCTAAAGGGAATGTCCCCATCTTTCCCTAAAAGGCCCAAACATTTTATTATTCAAAACTGGTAATGTGACAAAAGTAGAAGAAAGTCTGGGGAACTTTTACAAATTAAAGGACACTCCAGACATGATAGCTAAATATAATATGTGATGCTAGATGGGATTCTGTATTGGAGGTAAAACAATGCAATATAAGACATTATTGGATAAATTGACAAGAAATGCCATCAGCACATTAGATAAAATTTCTATATTAATGTTCAATTCACTGAAGCTGACCACTGTATTGTGGTTGTGGAAAAGAATATCCTTCTTAGAAAATATGCACTGAAGTAGTTAAATGGCAGTAATGTATGCAATTTACTTTCTAACGTTCAGGAAAAAGAGTAGTCGTGCGTATGGACAGAGAGAAGGCAAATAGAACAGAACTTAAAGCAAGGTGAATCTGGGTAAAGAGTATGCTCTTTACTATTCAGGCAGCTTCTCTGTGAGCTGGGAATTATTTTCAAGTGAAAAATTTTATAAAATGACCCAGGACCCTACCCCCTAAATTTTAACCCCTCTTCGAGACGCTCTAACTTTTGCCTTCTGCAACTGCTCCCATCACACAAGGCCCCCAGAGATGTGGTAACCCAGCTGTACATCCTTTGAGTTAGCAGCTGCCTCAGGCAAACACCCTAGGGTGCGATTATCACAGCTGATGTTCAAACAGTTCAAGCAGGATTTTACAAAGTACTGGAAAAGAGCAAAACACAAATGGAATTTAAAAGTCTAAACACAAACAAAAATACAAAATAAATACAAAACTCCAAAGAGGAGACTGACACCCCTGAGATCCAACCTTTGCTTTGACACACACCTGGGGAAAGACATTGCATCTCATTGCTCTTCAGTTTTCTGATCCAGAGTGTGGAGATAAATACATTTGTTTAAGTGGTAAAAAAAAAACAAAAACAAAAAACAGATAAGCCACATGAGAAAGATTCATGAAAAGAAGTGTATCAAGAAAAACTAACCCTATCAGGAAAATGGAACAACAAGCTACTGTAGTTGAAGCAGAATGGTACCAATACAGGGCTGGGCAGGAAAACAATGAAACAGAACGTAGTTCAGAAATCAATCTCAGCTCCCAAAGAAATTGTGTGTTTGAAACAGAAGGCATTTAAAACTGTTGGGAGAATGTTACAGTCAATATATTCTGTCGAGAAAAACAAGGAGCTGAGGAGAAATGGATTTTTACAATGTTGGAAAACAGGAAGCTGAGATGCTCAGAAACATCTGGGCACTGCCCTCACTTTTCAGTCTCAAATGTTAATACGGAATGCTGGCAAAGAGCTTATTCTGGAGAAAACTGAGAACAGCTAGACACCAGATGAGTAGGTACAGAGCTGAGGTAGTCTTTATTCTTGTTTGAAATAGTCCAATTTTTTGTTTGGGGGATACACCTCCTCTGGTGCACATGCTTTTAGTCTACAAGAATCAGGGTGGGGGCTTCCCTGGTGGTGCAGTGGTTGAGAGTCCGCCTGCCAATGCAGGGGACACAGGTTCGTGCCCCGGTCTGGGAAGATCCCACATGCCGCGGAGCGGCTGGGCCCGTGAGCCATGGCCGCTGAGCCTGCGCGTCCAGAGCCTGTGCTCCACAATGGGAGAGGCCACAGCAGTGAGACGCCTGCGTACCGCAAAAAAAAAAAAAAGAATCAGGGTGGGTGTGTGCAGCTGAAATCACACATTGAAGGAAATCAGCTGGAGCAGGAGATGGCAAGTTTTTTCTGTAAAGGGCCAGATAGCAAATATTTTAGATTTTGAAGACCAAGAGGCAAAATTGAGGATATCATGTAGGAAGCAGGCAGAATTCTAAGATAGCCCTGAAGATTCCTGCTTCTTGGTTTATACCAGTGACATACTGCCCTCTTCTTGAGTGTGGGTAGGGCCACAACTATGATGAGATTTCACTCCTTGATCAGGTTTAATTATATGACAAAGGTAATGGGATTGTCATTTCTGTGATTATGTTATGTTATACAAGACTTTGTCATAGCACACGGAGATTCTCTTGCTGGCTTTGAAGAAGTAAGTTGCCAAGTTGTGGTTAGGACCTGAGGGCAGCCTCCAGGATCTGAGAGAGACCTTTAGCCAGACAGTTAACAAGAAAACAAAGACCTCAGTCCTTCAACCAAGGAAGTGAATTCTGCCAACAATCTGAATGAGCTTGGAATAGGACCTCAACTCCAACTGATAATGAAGCTCAGCTGACACATAGACTTCAGCCTTGTGAGACTCTGAGCAGAGAACTCAGGAATGCCATACTAAGACTTCCGACCTGCAGAACTTTGAGATAATAAGCGGGTACTGTTTTAAGCTTCTAATTTTGTGGTAATTTGCTATGCAGAAAGAGAGATCTAATATGCATACTTATTTAACAGGACAGAAAACAAATTTCTGCAATGTTTTTGTTGACAAAATACAAATATAATATTAGATAATTTTTTTCTTTTGTAATATAGGTCTACTAATGAAAAGAATGGAATGGGGGGGTAACATCTTTTTTTTTTGGTTATCTAACCTTCCTTTTATTTTTTTTTGGATGACCACAACAAAAGCAACAATTGTTGCAATTACCAAACACGAAACACACTCATACTATGCATAATATTGACATTCAGTCCAGTAATCCTCCACTGTAACACCTCCTTTTCTTTGCAGTGAAAATTGATTTGTATATTTTTTGCCTCTGAGTCCTTGTGGGATTTTTTTTTTTATTTAAACAGAAAGCCACAAAAATTATAATCATCCTCATCAGTTCACTAAGTCCCATGTAATTAATTTTTTTTCATCTTGATCTTTTGTTAGCACTTTTATGAATTCATCAGTTTTCCATTAGATCTCTTTTTCCATTAACATCTCTTTTAATTGGGGTCAATTTAGTATTTCCAATAATCAGAATTGATTGTAAATACTCATCTGGTAATACTCATCTGATCTGTGACTAAAGTTTATATATTTCATCTCTGAAAATTTCTTTTTGCATAGGTAGGTCCTATCAAACAAATAATATCAATCCATGAGCATATGAATTTTTTTAAATTGAGGTAAAACTCATATAACATAAAATTAACCCATTTAATATGGCATTTAGTGCATTCATAATGTTTTGCAACCATCACCTCTATCTAGTTCCAAACATTTTATCACTATAAAAGCAAATCCTGCACTAGTTAAGAAGTTGCATTCCATTTTCCCCTTACCTCAGTCCCCGGCAACTACCAGTCTGCTTTTGGACTCTGTAGACTTCCCTATTCTGATTATTTCATAAAAGTGGAATCACACAATATCTGACATTTTTTGGCATATTTTACTTAGCATAATGTTTTCAAGTTTCATCTACATTGTAGCAGTACTTCATCCCTTGGTAGATGTATATATCATAATTTATCTTTTATGGTATATATGTATCTATTATGTTTATGATAGACACTTCAGAGGTTTCCACGTTTGGCTGTGAATAATGTTGCTATAAATATGTTTATACATGTATTTGTTTGAGTAGTAGCTTTCAGTTGGGAGTGGGGGTGGTATATACCTAGGAGTGGAATTGCTGAGTCATATGGTAATTCTATGTTTATCTTTCTGTGAAACTGACACATTTTTCCACAGCAGTTGTACCACTTTACATTCCCATCAGCAATGCACAAAGGTTCCAATTTCTCCACATCCTTGCCAACACTTACCATGTGTTTTTTGTTTTTGTTTTTTTGATAATAGCTCATCCTAATGGGTGTGAGGCAGTGAAGTGGTACTTCATCGTGATTTTGATGTGCATTTCCCTAATGACTAACAATGAGCATCATTTCAGGTACTTATTGGCCATTTATAAATCTTCTTTGGAGAAATGTCTGCCTAATTCCTTTGCCCATTTTAAAATTGGATTGTTTGTCATTTTGTTGTTGGGTTGTAGGAGCTCTTCATAGATTCCGGGGACTAGACCCTTATCAGATATATGATTTACAAATATTTTCTCCCATTCTGTAGATTATCTTTTCACTTTGTTGATAGTGTCCACTGATGCATAAAAGTTTTTGATTTTGATAAAGTTTAATTTATCTATTTTTCTTTTGTTTTTCATGGTTTTGGTGTCATACCTAAAATTCATCATGAAATTCAAGGTCATAAAGATTACCTTACCTCTGTATTTTTTTGAAGAGTTTTATGGTTTTAGCCTCTTTATTTAGGTTGGTTCATTTCAAGTTAATTTTTGTATGTGGTATAAGATAGGGTTCTAACTTCACTTTTTTGCACGCGAATATCCAGTTGTCACAACACTGGATTGAAGAGATTCTTCTTTTCCCATTGAGTGGTATCATTAAGTATACGATTTTAACTGGAAACAGTCATTGCTTAGAAGGCATTTATAGAATTCTATTAGATCCTTCTCTTAATATTTTCTTTTTACCATGTCATTACATTGCTGATTCATCATTTTCATTTGAGGATTATGTGGAAGTTCCTCAATTACAGTAACATGAGTTTTGAAATTTGACAATTTTCTTCTCACTTTCATTGAGGTCTGAAATATGTTGCTAGAACTGCAGTTTTAACTCAGAAAAAAAAAATATATGCTACAAATTCACATGGAAATGAAAAACTCACTTCTTGTTTCAGCTTTTACAGCATGGAAAGTGCATAATACAGCTTGCCATTACTAGTGATTAAAACAAGTTGACACTGAAATTATTTAACCACAAGGTATGGTACATTGTGCTATCATACACTATTTTGTCTTGTAATTTTAGGTTGAATTTAATCAGAAATATTATGAAGTCTGAAGCAATAGCTAATTTTCAAAGCCATCTAGTACTCAATATTTGTTGAAAGCAATATTTTTTGTTCAGAAAAATTTCACTCTTGGCCCTCCACTCAAAAAATTTACAATAAAACTTTACCACTGCTAAGTTATTGAACTTCTGGGTGGTAGGGAACTTATTCTGCTTATATTTCTGACTAAAATTCATGAAACTGATGACACTTCATCCACAATGTGAATGAAGTCACTGCTGGCATGCTAGTTCAATAACATGATAGAGTCAAGTATTTTCTGCTAACTACCTGCCAATGAATAATGCAATGAATAACCACTTTAAATGTCTTTAAATATCTTCCATTTCCATAACTTTTATAAATTTGTCTGTTTATATATTTTCCTTTCCCTCATACATTTTTACCACCATCAGCTGTAATACATCTTAGCAGATTCCATATCAGTTTTCATTGAACAGTGTTTTCAAATCACTGAAAATATTCTCCCCTATAAATATCCCATGCAAATTATTTATAGAGGCTAATTCTCTGGTCACTTCAAATTTGGCAATGACCCTTCAAATAAACAACAGAAAAGTATTGGTAAAATGTGTCAAGTTAAGAGCAAGGAAGATGATTCAAAATCATTTGCCTCGTTTTTAATTGACTACTGATGTTCCCAATGTCCTCAATATTTTGAGCCACTGTTTTCACTAAAAGCCTAACAGTTTAAACAAATTAATTTTTTTCTGAATGTATTTATTTGGAGGCTACATTTAAACATGATTTAATTAACTCACCATTGGTAAATTTCTCTTGCTTGGCTAATAAATGGGTCCATCTGACACTTACTTTAATTGTAGTTTGGTTCATTTCTCTTCTAGGTGTGAAGACATTTTGCTAGGATGAGATAATCCCTTTAAATTATCTAATTTTTCTATCAGTTGTTTTCCTGTGAGTTGGGAATATTGTAATGAGTTCTTCATCTGGTGATGTTGAAATGAATTATAATCCCTTAGCACAGCTAGAGTGTCACTCATGATGAACACAATGCTTTGCTGTGTAATTTCATAATAAATAATAATTAATTTCATAATAAATAATGATAAAGGTTAATTATTTAATACTACTTTGCATTAAAAGCACAACATTCAAGGTCCTATTTTTTCTTCATTTCTTGTTTTGACAAAAATTAATTAAAAAAGATATTGTATGGTGATATGCATGACATTTGAAATACCCTCAAGTTATAACTGCATGATTGTGATTAGTAGTGCACCAAGCAGCAGTGAGATAAGAGTGCTACATACAGGTCTGTGTCCTAACTACTCAATTCTGTGGTTCAAGCATGCAAACAGTCATAGGCAATAAACAAATTAGCAACACTGAAAATTTGAATGCCAAATAACTTTTATGTACCACAAATTACTTTTCTCCATTTAGTTTTTTTTCCAAGTATTTAAAAATATAAAATTATTCTAGCTTGCAGACAATTTAAAAACATTAACGAGCCAGATTTGATCTACTGGCCAACGTTTCTGGTCCCTGGCATAAACCAACAGATAACAAAATAACCAGATAGAATCTACAAATGAACTCTGAGGAGAATTCACATACAAGGGCTGCTTTTCACTCTTTTTGTGAAATCTGAAGATCCAGCAACAGTAGGCCCAGGTGCTGATATTCCCATATGGCAATAATTGCCTGCTTTAGATAGACCACATCCTCTCCACCTGGCCTACTTCACTTATTTGAGGTCCACTCATGTTGTTGCATTTATCAATAGCTCATTCCTTTTTATTTCTGAATTGTATCGCATTGTAGATACAGAGTTTATCCATTCACCAGTTGATGGTCATTTTGATTGCTTCCACTTCTTGCCTGCTACAAGTAAAGCTTCTGTAAACATTCACATACAAGACTGTGGGACATATGTTTTCATTTCCCTTGGCTAGACACCTAGAGTGGACTTGCTGGATCATACGGTAAATCTATGTTTAGCATTTTGAGAAACTTTTCGAGGCTGGCTTTTTTTTTAAATTGGGTTGTCTTATTATTGACGTGTTCTTTATATATTCTAAATACAAGTCCCTTAACAGATACATGATTTGCAATTATTTTCTTCCAATCTATAGCTTATTTTTTCATTAATGGTACTTTTGGAAGTACTAAAGTTTTTGATGACAGTCAATTTATCTTTTTTTCTTTTATGGATGTGCTTTTGATGTTGTTTTATAATTTTAGCTCCTACATTTAGCTCTATGATCCACTTTGAGTTAATTTTGTGTATGGTGTGAAGTTAAGGTTCTAATTACGTTTTTTCATGTGGATATCTAATTGTTTCAGTATCATTTGTTAAAAAGCCTTTTCTCCTATTTAATTGTCTTGGTGACTTTGTTGAAATCAATAGGCTAACCATAAGTGTTGTCCTAAATTCTCAAATTCTCATTCTATTCCATTTATCTATATATCTATCTTTATGCCAACACCGTACTAACCTGATTATTGTAGCTTCATAGTAATTTTGAAATTCGGAAATGTGAGTCTTCCAATTTTGTTTTTTTCAGAATTGTTTTTGCTATCCTGAGTCCCTTGCATTTTCCACATAAATCTGAGGTCAGCTTGTCAATTTATGGAAAAAAAAAAGCCCTCCTGATTTATTGATAAGGATTGTATTTAAGCTACATATCAATTTGAGGAACATTTCCTACTTAACAGTACTGAAGCTTCCAATTCATAAATGTAGACTGTCTCCGCATTTGTTTAGGTCTTCTTTATTTCCATGATGTTTGTAAATCTTGCACTTCTTTTACTAAATTTATTTGTAAATACTGTTTTCTTTTGATGGTATCATAAATGGAACAAAAAATCATTTCTGGATTGTTCAGTGTTTGTATGTAGAAATACAATTGATTTTGGATGTTGATCTTCTATTCTATGACCTTGCTTAATGCATTTATTAGTTCTAGTAGTTTGTGTGCATGTATGTGTATGTGTATTCCTTAGATTTTCCACATACAGGATCATTTGTTGGTGAATGTGTAGAGTTTTACTTCTCTCTTTCCAAACTTGATGCTCTTTGGTCTGTTTTATTGAGTGATTTCACTAGATAAAACTCACAGTGTTGAATAGAAATGGTACAAGTAGACATCTTTAGCTTGTTCCTGATGTTAGGGGAAAGAATTCAGATTTACATTATTACATTTAATGTTAGTTGTAAGTTATCTGTAACTGCCTTTTATCACATTGGGGAAATTCCATTCTAAGTTTGTTGAGCACTGGTTTTTTATTTTTTTAAAAATATTAATGGGATTTGGATGTTTTAAATGCTTTTTCTGTATCTGTTAAGATGATCTTGTGGACTTTGTCCTTTTATTAATATGATGTATTACATTAATTGATTTTTAGATGCTAATTTACCCTTGCATTCCTGGGATCCATCCCACTTGGTCATTGTGTACAATTCTTTTTACATATTGTTAATGGGGCTTGCTAATGTTTGCTGAGGAATTTTCACATATATGTGCATGACGAATATTTGTCTGTAGTGGGTTTTTTTGTTTTTGTTGTTAGGTTTTGTTTTGCTTTTGTTTTTTGTGAGTGATATCTTTATCTGTCCTTGGTATCATGCCTTGTAGAATAAATTGCTGTGTTCCCTGATCTTTGTTTTCTGGAAGAGTTTGTGGAGGATTGCTATTATCTCTTATTTAAATGTTTAAAAGAATTTACCAGTGAAACCATCTAGCCTTAAGTTTACTTTTAATTATTAATTCAATCTTCTTGCTTATTACAGGTCTATTAGATTTTTAATTTATTTTTGAGTCAATTTGGGTAATTTGTATCTTTCTATTAAATTTTCCTTTTCATCTTAGTTGTATAATTTGTTGGCATGGACTTATTCATAGTATTTCTGAAAATTCTTTTAACTTTTCTAAATTTGGTTATGATGTCCACTCTTTCATTTTTTACTTTGGTAATCTGTGTCTTCTTTTTTATTCTTTGTCAGTCTAGATATAAGTTTCTCATTTGATTATATTGATTTTCTTTATTTTTTTTTTCTGATTTCTACTTCATTGATTTCTGCTCTAACATTTATTATTACCTTCTGTTTTCTTGCTTTGGCTTGGGGTTTAGTTTACACTTCGTTTTCTACTTTCTAAAAATCAAAACTTAGTTTACTGACTTAAGATATTTCTTCTTTTACAATATAGGCATTTAAAGCAATAAATTTACCTCTAAGTACTACTTTATTGACATCTCATAAATTTTAATATGTTGTGCTTTCATTTTCATTCATGTAAAAATATTTTCTAATTTTCTTTATGATTTCTTCTTTGACCCATGGGTTATTAAGTTTGTTGTTACATTTTCAAATACTTAGGGATTTCCCACATTTCCTTTTGTCACTGATTTCTAATTTAATTCCATTGTGAGGACATACTTTGTGTGATGTCCAAACCTTTCAATATATTGATACTGCTTTATGGCCTAGTATATGTTCTAAACTAGAGAATGTTCCATGCGCACTTGAAAAGAATGTGCATTTTTCTGTTGGGTGAATTGCTTCCTAGATGTCAATCAGGTCATTTTGGTTGATAGTTAATAGTGTTGCTTAAGTCTTATATATTGTTGCTAATTTTCTGTCTAATTTTGATATCAATTTTTGAGAGAAGGGTTTTTAAGTCTCCAATTATTATTGTTCAATTGTTTCTCTTTTCAACACCTTGAGATTTTAACCTTTTGCTGATGGCTCTGTGTGTAAATTGCAGAATGCCTTCAAAGCTCAGACAGTGAACAAACATGCCCCATCTTTTACTTTCTGTTTGTGCAAGACCTCACATTCAGTCAGAGATGAGTAGATACCTAAGGGCTTCTCTTGTCTTTCCTGAGCAGACACATGCCTTCTAGACCACCAGAAACATCTGGGTTATTATCAAAACCTGTCATGCCTGCCTTTTTCCTTGCATTTCCCTATCACATTTCTGGCTAACCTGTTGCTTGGCTCAGTCAGTAGCATGGCCTTAGGCAGACGTGTTGTTTGCCTTCCTAGACTGGCACTGAGATCACTGTTATTTTTGACAAAGCTCTTGGGCATGTGACTTTTCTCCACTCTGCTCCAAATCAAGCCAGCCCTCTATGGTTGTAGAGCTGTTTGTTCTCACACTCTGCCCAGCCATGGTAAAACTACCATGTCTGGTAGCTGGGGATAGACACAGCCTAAAAAGTCACAGACTCTCACTGTCCTTATAGACGTCTAGTAGTTTTTCCCGAATAAACACTTCTCAATTTATTGTCTGCCTTGGTCATTTTACAGAGCCCTACAATGATTGCTTTTAACAATTCTGTCCAGTTTCATCATTGCCTTTTGGGATTTGGATTTACCAAACCTCTTCTCTGACATTTTGTAGTTCCTTATCTAAGCATATACATTTTATAAAGAAAATACTCTTATATATTTAAACAGTACCTATAAGTGTAATCAAGCTCAAAGGCTGAATCCCCAAACCATCATGAGGTACTGTTCAGCATCTCACAGCAACCCATAACAAAATTTTAATCTTTTTCTTACTCCCTCTGAAATTTCATGAAAAGTACATATTTTTAATAATATCAAGATCAAAAGACATAGAGAATATCTTTCTTTGATTATTGGTAAGGAGAGAGATGAGGGAGAAGTCTGAGACTCATTCTACTTCCCATGTAGAATCATTCCTAATGTGAGGAATCGAGGACCTAGAAGGAATAGGATGGTAGAGTTGTCACAGACCTAAACCTCATTTATTTGACTCCCTCATTTTACAGATGAACAAACTGAGTCCCGGGGAGATTAGCTATGGGAATAAATTTTGTCTTGTTACTTTTTAGAGACTCAGTTATGTGTGTGTAGCTATTCTTTTTTAGCAGTGGCAGAGTTGGAAGAATTGAAAAACTGTGTGGAAGACTGATGTTGGTTACTTGGCAGGATAAAAGTACTCCCAGTAATTCCTTTCACTTTCTTTCTAAGGAAAAGAATATGCTTTGTTGTGACAGCAAAGGACTCTTTATACAGAAAAATAAAAATCAATTTCTACAGATGCCAGCTCTGCATTCTCTAGTTATGTGGTTAGAAATATGAAATTGGAATATAATGGTCAGAGATTTGTATTAGGACTCATTTGGGAATATGTGCTGGGGAGAAGACATGATGAACTCACGCTGCATTGTTTCTATACTCACAGTATAGAATCAGACATCTGTGTGGGTCACCAATAACAATGCTCAAAGTATCACTATTGCCTATCATCTCTCATAAGACTCTAGACTGAAATAAGACTTCTGCTTTCAGAAATGGGGCAGATATGAACAAACAGAGCTCTTTAAGAGGGGTAGCAGTTTCCTGTGGTTTGTCTAATGTCCTCTGTACTTAATGGCAGTGACTTGTAGTTAATGCTTGACCCTTTATATTAGATGCTCTGTTTGAATTGAGTCATGCTTTTTACCTTCTGTATCAAATATCTTGCATTGGGGTGCAGATGCTCTGTAATCATGGAAGTGGCTTTAAATCAGACACTAGGAAAAGGGATATTTTTTTAGTGGAAATAACAGGTAGCTTTTAAAGAGAGGGAGGGATGACTAGGGGAGTGGTATTTTGAGGTTTGCAGATTTCAGGATTTGAAATCATCTCATGTTGTTAAGTAGCAAAAAGTGTTGGTTAGAACTGTTTTCACGTACGGATAAATATTGTTGCCTTGATGTAACACTGACCACAAGCCATGGGGTTAGAAAAGACTGATGTCATGAGGAAGAAGAGAGAGGCAGCAGGATGGAGAGGAGGAGAGGATAGAAAAAAGGAGGAAAAAACGGAAGAGAAATTCGGAACTCAGAGGAGGACTTAGCAGAAAGGGAAAGGAAGAGAGAAACAAAGGAAGAAAAAGAAAAATGGAAGATGAGGAAGAAGAAAACCAGGAAAGATGACAACAAAAGCTCTATTACACATTATAAAACCTGAGCACTAGTCTTAGGCTACTACTTAAGAGAAATCTGTTAACCTCTCTAGGTTTGTGGTTTTATATCTGTTGAGTGAATGGATTGGATTAGATGATTGATAATGGTCCTTGGTGGCTTACTATCCTGTGAGAACAAAACTGTTCCATTATGGACTACTTTTCAGTGTGTTTCTGCCTGTGTGATCTTATTTGCATCTACCACCCTCCTAACTTGCTCACTCTGTTCCAGTCATGCAGGCCTTTCTGCTGTTTGTCCAACATGCAGAGTCCACTCCTTACCCTCTGATGCCCTCCTACGCCTTTTGCATTGTCATTACCTCTTCCTGAAGTTTTCTCTCATCAGCTCTTCACAAGCCAGGCTTTTTTACATCACTTAGGTTTCTGCCTAAATATCCCCTCCCTGGAGAGTCCTTTTCTGACCTCCCTGTATTTTAGGAGATCTCACCTGCACCCTTCCATTCCTCTGTATCACATTATTCAGTTCTGCTTACTTGCTGTGTCATGTAATATAGTATAACACAAATATATGTAATTTTATACACACACACACACACACACACACACACACACACACACACATATTATCTGTGCTTCTGTGAGGCAAGAATTTGGTCTTGTTCTCTGATGTATCCTTAGCACCTTAGTACCTGTCACCTCATAGGCACTCAATAAATATTTATAGAATAAGGTTCACACCAGGCTGTGGTGGTACACCAGTCAGGTTTTAATATCTACTTTTTATAGATTAGGACACCACAGTGTAAAATAGAGAATCAGCTTAAAACATCCTGTGTATTTTTGTCTTATTCCGTTGTCACTCTGCCCTTGCCTGGCATTTATACTAGACTTCAGGACTGTGTTTCACTCACCGTCCCCAACCCTCAAACTCTGTAACATCCTGCTCTGATTAATAAATTGCAATCAATTGCAATGCCTTATTATCTCCTTAGGAGGCCTGAAAAGAATGTACTTACCGCTCAACATGGGAGGGGAGCTATGGCTGGGTAACCCAGAAAAAAATACTTCAAGAAGAAAAAAATATATATAAGAGAGCAAACGAAAAGTTGTTCTAGGTAGAAATAACTGAAATGTATTTGCTGCTTCCAAACATCAAGTTTCATAAAAGTTGCTTGGTTTGATGCCTGGAGTGCTTAAAGCAACACTTCTCCAAGTGTGGTCACCTGATTCAGATAAGACCAAGGTGCTTGGTAAAATTGCAAATAACTGGGAAAACTCCAGATTGATGGAATCAGAATCTCTGGGTGTGGTTCAGAAATATGTATCTTTACTAAGTTCCCTGTCATGTTTTCTGACACACACTAGAGTTTGAAATGAAACTGGCTGAATGATTATTCAGCTTTATTTTGTGTTTTAAAGCTCAATATCAAAAATATAAACAACCCAATCAGAAGATGGGCAGAGGACCCAAATAGTGATTTCTCCAAAGAAGACATAGAGGTGACCAACAGGCATATGAAAAGATGCTCAACATTGCTAATTATTAGAAAAATGCAAATCAAAACTACAATAGGGTATCACCTTACAGTGGTCAGAATGGCCATCATCAAAAAGTCTACAAATAACAAATGCTGGAGAGGGTGTGGAGAAGAGGGAACCCTCCTAGAACGTTGGTGGGAATGCAAATTGGTACAGCCACTATGGAGAACAGTATGAAGGTTCCTTAAAAAACTAAAAATAGAGTTACTATATGATCCAGCAATCCCACTCCTGGGTATATATCCAGAAAAGATGAAAACTTTAATTTGAAAAGGTACATGCACCCCAATGTTCATAGCAGCAGTATTTACAATAGCTAAGACATGGAAGCAACCCAAATGTCCATCAACAGATGAACAGATAAAGAAGATGTGGTATATATATATATATATATGTATATATATATGTATGTATATATATATATATATACATATATATATATAATGGAATATTACTCAGCCATAAAAAAGAATGAAATAATGCCATTTGCAGCAACATGGATGAACTGAGAGACTATCACACTGAGTAAAGTCAGACAGAGAAAGACAAATATCATGGAATATTACTTTGTGTGGAATCTAAAAAAATGATACAAATGAACTTATTTACAAAACAGAAATAGATTCACAGAAGCAAACTTTCGGTTACCAAAGGGGAAAGTGGAGGGGGGAGGGATAAATTAGGAGTTTGGGATTAAAAGATACACACCACTATATGTAAAATAGAAAACCAACAAGGACCTACTGTATAGCACAGCGAAATATACTCAATATCTTGTAATGACCTATAATGGAAAAGAATCTGAAAAGTTTTATATATGTATGTGTATATAACACATATATATGCATGTCTATATATAACTGAATCACTTTGCTGTAGAGATGAAACGAATGCAACATTGTAAATCAACTATACTTCAATAAAAAAAAGAGTAATACACTTGGAAATAGTGTATTACTCTTTCCTTCATTTCTCACAAACATTTGCTGGGTGCCTACTATACAGGAGACACTATGCTGGATGCTTGGAGACAGAGATGAATGAGATGTGAGCTTTGTGGTAAAGGCCTCTGTCTTTTAAAATCACTAAAGGTCACAGAGAGAAGAGAGTGCAGTGCAATGGAGGGATCCCATTCTGCAGTCTGGGTGGGAAGGCTACTGTCAGATCTGAAGGGTTATCATGTGGAAGGGACAGAAGCCTTGTTCTATGTGACCCAGAGGACAGAAGTAAGGCAATGGGTGGCTGTTTCAGGAAAGTTAATTTGAGTTCCATATGGAGAAGAATTTCACTGTGATCAGAGCTGCCCAGTTGGGGAGCAAATAGTCACTGGCTTCATCCAAGTGGGTATTAGAAGACCATCTGTTAAGACTTTGGAAACAGGGATTCCTACATTTAGTGGGAGGTGGAGCTCCATCGCTTCTGACTCTGAGATTCACTGATTCACAAAAACACTATATTAATCATTATTTTACAACAATTTATGGACCAAAATTATTTTATGTCTAGACGAGACAGGCTCACCATTCTTATAGGATAAGAAGAAAACATTACTAAGATTGATAGCTAGTATTTCTGGCATGCTTACTATGTGCTAGACCTTATGTTAACCATCTTCTATGTATTACTTCCTTTTGGCCTTAGAGCAACCCTGTGATGTGGGTACCATTATCATCTCCATATTCCAGGTGGACCCAATGATATTTTAACCCAGTGACCTTCCCAGGAAGAGGGGTAACTTGATCTTGCAGATTTTAAAATGTTAAGACAAAGTTCTCACGTGAGGCTCCTGGCTAATGTGTACTCAGGTCTCAGATCTTGCCTTCAGTGTCGCTTCCTGGGGACAACCTTCTCAACTCCCCCAGATTAAGCTAGGTCTCTTGATCACCCTGTGACTCTCTTTCTTAGCTATTGCCATGAACTATTATAAGGGGAAGAAACAGCCTGAAATTTCATTTAAAAGAGATTCACTTTACTCAGTTGAAACTATACCTCATCTTATTCTATAATGGCAACATGGTAACTGAACCCTAAATCCTCCAGGGTGGCTGCTCAGCCTGGAAGAGAAATATAGGATTTCATTTTTAGTATAGGCTGCACCTGTCACATAAAAACTCAAAGGCTCTCTGGCCCAAAGTCAGTGGCTTTAGGTTTGCATACAAAGCCCTTCTGTCATGGTCTCTGACCACCACTTCTGCTGACTCTTCCTCCTCTACCCTGCCCATGTCCACCATAAATGCCTAATGAGCCTTGCTTTTTTTTTTTTTTTTTTTTTGGTACACGGGCCTCTCACTGTTGAGAGCCTGTGGCCTCTCCCGTTGCGGAGCACAGGCTCTGGACGTGCAGGCTCAGTGGCCATGGCTCACGGGCCCAGCCGCTCCGTGGCATGTGGGATCTTCCTGGACCGCGGCACAAAGCCGTGTCCCCTGCATCGGCAGGCGGACTCTCATCCACTGTGCCACCAGGGAAACCCAAGCCTTGCTTTTTTTAATCTTCATTATTTTGCTCATACGGCTACCTCGGCCTGCATTCCTGTATCCTACCTCTCTGCCTGGATAACTTTCAAGACATCATCTTTTTTATGAAGTCACCCCCTGCTTCATTTGAGTCCACACTGTATACTGCTTACAGAATTCTGTAATAACACCTGCAACACTTGGTTTCACTTAAGCCTCCTTCTACTAGATCAGGGGGCAGCAAAATTTTTCTGGAAAGACTCAGATAGTAAATATTTTCAGGTTTGTGGGCCACACGGTTTCTATTAACTGCTTAACTCCACTGAGGTAGCACAAAGCAGTCATAGGCGACCTGCAAATGAATGGGCCTGGGTGTGTTTCAATAACACTTGACTTAGCAAAACAGGCTTTGGGCCAAATTTGGCCCAAAATGTAAGGTTTGTCAATATCTGTTCTAGACTATCAACACTTCAGAATACCGACCATTATTTGTTTATCTCTTTCTAGGTGCTATCCTGATACTTAGCACATGGTAGGTGTTCAGAAAATGTTTGTTGACTGAACACGATGATTCCAAACCTGATAAAAACTATGCCGTGAGCTGAGATAATTTCCTTCCCAACTAGTATTTTAAAATCCTAACACTTTCCATTTTGAGCTTCAATTTATCACCTGACAAATGGGGAGAAGTATCAGTTACCTTGTATCACCCACAGGGTTTTGATGAGGAGCAAAGTGACATTGCACTTGGGCTGAACTGAAATAAAACAGCACACACACAAGGGACTTTTCTATCATGTGCTGCTGGGCTTGTAGCCAGTGAGGTCTTCACAGAAAAGTTTAATGGACAAGGAAACATGCAAATGGGAGGTCTGATTGGGCAAATGAAACTGAAAAGAACACCCCTTCAAATTGACAGAGAAAGATCTGAGGAGGAGACAGGAGAACCATTTGCATCCAACAGCTGCACTGACTCAAGATTGGCGGGTATTGGAGCTGTTGCGCTGCCTCGTTACCACCCTTACGTGGTGATTGCGCTGGTGGCAAACTGATCTGTCCCCTCAAGCGGCAGTGCTGGTTGCTTCTCAGGGCCTGCCTAAAGCTGATCTGAGTGTGTCCAGCCTCAGTGAGGAGTTTTATAAGAGAGCACGTGTTGCTCAGGGAACTGTCATTTGGAGGTGGACATATCACAGATCGAGTTGCCTTGGGGACCTGAGTGTGTCCACTCCAGTGGGGAGCTAAGGGAAACACCTGGGGAAAGGCACATAAAGACAATTCAGAAGGTAAGGTGAGAATGTGCCCAAATCTAACCTGGACCACTGTAAAAGTATAGTTAGAATCAGACCAGAAAAGATGGTGGAATCTGTCATCTGTTCTTTCTCCCTCTTACTCTGAAGAGTTCAAATGCAATCTATATTACTGGTACCTTAGATTGCTCATTATACGGGTCAGTTAGGCCCCAGTGGGCTATTGTAGAAATTTTTGTCCATTTAGAACACTGTCTTTATAGTAAGTTAATGCCAAGGTTCTCCCAATTGATTTATAAACTCTTAGGCCAGTTTTACCCTATTTGGCTTCTGTCTGATTGGTTTGTTTCTTGCTCTTTGTCAACACTTTGAATCCAGCTGGCCTGCCTGCCTCTGCTCTCTGCTTTGCTCTCTCCACGGCTCTTAACACCGGCTGTACTAAAGAATCACGAGGGGGCTTCCCTGGTGGCGCAGTGGTTGGGAGTCTGCCTGCCGATGCAGGGGACGTGGGTTCGTGCCCCGGTCCGGGAAGATCCCACATGCCGCGGAGCGGCTGGGCCCGTGAGCCATGGCCGCTGAGCCTGCGTGTCTGGAGCCTGTGCTCCACAACACGGGAGAGGCCACAACAGTGAGAGGCCCGTGTACCGCAAAAAAAAAAAAAAGAATCACGAGGAGGGCCTTTAAGATGATCTGGTGCGATGGACTCTGTTAGCAGAGGTCCTAATTTGATTAGCGTGGGTAGGACATAGGCATCAGTATGTTTTAAAAGCCCCCAGAGGGGAGTCCAATTTTTTGTGGAAGTTCAACACAGTGGTTAGAGCTCAGTTATCTGGGAGAGACAAGGATGGTTTCATGTCGTAGCTTCCCACTTACAGCATGACCATGGGAAAGTGGCCTAACTTCTCTGTTCCTTAGCTATTTCATCTTTTTTTTTTTAACATCTTTATTGGAGTATAATTGCTTTACAATGGTGTTGTAGTTTACAATAGTTTCTGCTTTATAACAAAGTGAATCAGTTATACATATACATATATCTCCATATCCCCTCCCTCTTGTGTCTCCCTCCCTCCCACCCTTCCAATCCCACCTCTCTAGGTGGTCACAAAGCACCGACCTGATCTTCCTGTGCTATGCGGCTGCTTCCCACTAGCTATCTATTTTACATTTGGTAGTGTATATATGTCCATCCCAGTCTCTCACTTTGTCCCAGCTTACCCTTCCCCCTCCCCGTGTCCTCAAGTCCATTCTCTAGTAGGTCTGTGTCTTTATTCCCATCTTGCCCCTAGGTTCTTCATGACATTTTTTTCTCTTAAATTCCATATATACGTGTTAGCATACGGTATTTGTCTTTCTCTTTCTGACTTACTTCACTCTGAATGGATAAAGAAGATGTGGCACATATATACAATGGAATATTACTCAGCCATAAAAAGAAATGAAATTGATCTATTTGTAATGAGGTGGATGGACCTAGAGTCTGTCACACAGAGTGAAGTATTTCATCTTGTTTAATGGGGCTAATAGTAGTCCCTTCCTCATAGGGTTATTGTTATGAAGAACAGATTAAGATAGCATATGAAAAGCACTTAGAAGAGCATGTAGCACATGGTGGGTTAGTAATAAATATCAACTATGATGGCTACTGAAGTTTTTGTTCTTTTTATTGTGGTTATGATTCTTATTGTTGTTATGATTATGATGATGATGGTGTCAACTACAAATTGGCATTGCCATTGGCACTCGCCATCTACCTCTACAAGGATTAAATCATGTGTTGCTGCCACTGCTGATTTTCAACACCCCCCGAAAGGAGTTCAGGGTGGAGAGCTGAAATGAGGCACCCTGTGCTCTGGGAAAAACTGGCAGAACAGGTCTTCAGATAGTTAGGTATTTTCAGGAGCCGATTTTATGAGCCCAATTCTTGTATCTCCTCATATCTAGAGAAGCACTAAAATCCTTCATGGTGATGACTGCTCCTTGTGACTAGCAGAAAGCTTCTGCAATAAAATATGTGCTGGATTGCATGTACTCCCCCTTCACCAAAATCACATATATACTGACCTTCCCCCTACCTCTTTGGAGCAGTTTCTCAGAACTATATGAGGTGCTGTCTCCTGGGCTGCAGTCCTCATTTTGCCCCAAATAAAACTTAACTTGCAACTTTCACGTTGTGTATTTTTTTTAAGTCGACAACGGTGCTGATCACCAGTGTGATATACACACTTTATTTGCCCACTTGCGCACACCTGTGGTTACTCCCAGGCACAACAAAAAGCTAATTTTCTATTTTTGCTTTTCCATCCTATAGCCGGCTACATAAACACCTATAGAACAGGAGTCTAGAACTAGTCAGGAGACCTAGGTTCAAGAACCCAGTTCTGCCATATACTAGCTATGTGATCTTGGGTAGCCTAGTTTTCTCAGGTATAATTAAGGCAAACCAATATATACACACAAAAGAACACTATTATTCCCTGAGAGGGAAACCATTTATTCTTCTCTCTGTGCATGCTCTACCATTAAGAAGACCTGTAATGTCTTTCTTCTTGATTCTTCTTGTAGTGTAATCCTTTTACTCTTTTAAGAACAAGCCAAAATTCTACCTTCTTGCTTAAGAACTTACGGAGAACATCATTTTTACTTTTATGTTTTCCCAGCATATTATTGGTACTTCTTTTGGCACCTTCATTTTACTTTGTCTTGAATTATGACTAGTTGTTTATTTCTAGTCTCTCTTACTATGAGGTCACTAAAGGTAGAGGGTAGTTTTTTTTCACTTATAGCCAGATATTTTCTGGGATAGAACCTAGCATGTTAGATTAATCAGTCATAGCTGCATAACAAGCAACCTCAAAATCTCAGAAGCTGAAAAGTAGGCATGGATTTCTCAATCACGCGTTGCTGGTCAGCTGGGGAAGCCCTGCTTCAGGCTGTAGGTGTGTGGGTTGGTCGGGGCTGCTCAGCTCTACGTTTCACTCATCCTTTTTCTGGGACGGGTGGGCGAGCTGGAGCATGTTCTTCTCATGATCATTGTAGAAGCGCAAGGGGACAAGCTCAACTACGCAAGCCCATTTTAAGCCATTGTTCATGTTTAGTCTGCATATACCATTAGCAAAGCAAACCACATGGTCAAGAGCAAAGTCATCTTTTATGAGAACTGAAATTTACATGGCAAAAGCTATGGATATAAAAGTGATGAAAAGTTGTAAGCAATAATTCATTCTAGCACGTGTATAGTAGCGTTGAAAAAAGGCAACAAAAAGCATATAAGCATTTTCAACTAATAAAATTCATCTTGATGCTGAGAAAACATTTCCTAAAATATTCATCATGAAACACTAATTTCAGCAGACATGACTAAGTGTTTCATCGCAAAGGAGGCATGGGGTGGGATTCTATGGTAGAATAAGTATGGGAAATACAGAGTTACATTGAAATGATTTTTTGTTTTGTTAACTGAGACACTTTCAGAACTTTTGATTTGTTAACTTGTGTCATGAATATGCTAAAGATGACTTAGTAGGGAGTTTTAGCAAAACTTACAGGAGCATGAAAATTTCCTTTTAGGAGCTTCTTGTTGAATCAGAGTTGTAGGGGACCCATTTCAGGACATATTGTGTGAAATCATGGGAACACAGTTTTTTTAGTCTTTCACTTAGAAGGGCTGCTTGAGGAGTTGATGGAGGATTTAAGGCAGTAAGGGCAGAATGGCCAATGAGAAAGTTGCATGAAGACTCTGATGATAGAAAGTGGACATAGTGAGGCAACTATTTTGAAAAAACATGCTCTTGGGAAAACCAAATAATAAATAAATATAGAAACTGAGAATTCTATGAACACCTTTCATGTTGCAAGTCACTATAATGTCAAAGCAGAACCTGGTTGGCTGATGAATCAGAGAGCTAAAACTTTGAATCAAAATTACATCTATTTAAATATGATGGGATTGGCTTGGCTGGACACCTCCTGTCCTCTGGGGTGCCATGCTTCAGACTGCAAAGCTGGAGCTGATTTTCAGGGTTAGGGGACAAGCCCACAGAGGGGGTAGATTATCGGATCACACTGGACACTCCTGCTCTCCAGTCGGTGTCTGTCTCCCGTCTCAGTCCTTTGTCCTTTCCTTTTCAACTCTTTCACTGAACTCTAATCTTGAGAACACGGAGTTGAAACTCCCTGGGCTGTGTTGACAAATAGCTGATGCATTGATTAGATAGATGGAACTGATATAAGCAAAGTGATTGCTGGGAGTGGAATGAGGAGGGTAGGAGTGCAAGGAGGGAGGAAACCAGGAAAAGAAACACAAGACAATCTTGTGGAGTTGGAGAGCTCTTCTGAACCCATGGGGGTCAGGCTGCAGGGAAATGTATTTAGATGGGTTTGTGAATCAGAACTGAATAATAAAACTCAGGTGAAAGATAGAGGTGAGAAGCACAAAATTTGAAGACGACAAAGCATATTAGTCTCTTTCTGACAGTTTCAACAAATAGATGTATTTCTTTGATTTCCTGCAGAGCAAAATGTTGACTCTCTCTGTCAAGAAATAAGATGGTAGAGATAGCTTTTATAGTAGAGGTGATAGATTCAAATGACTAGAGAGCCTCCGTAAATGATGTCAGTGGGTGAAGTTCGGCAGGGTGAAGTTGGAATTGGGGAGACAGGGATAGTGGTGAGTGAACCGGAAAGCATATGTCCCATCTAAAGCATCGAAAGCTGGAAGCAATCTTCAGGCAGTTGTTGCCTTGCTAGAATAGAGATCCAGATCTGCCAGATGTTCTGATTTATAAAGCAAGGCTATGTATGCACATTTAATGCATCAATTAATACCCTTTGGGGCATGCTGCGTGGGTATAATCCAACCCACCACTCAGGGGTTTGTGAACCCTTCCTTAGAGGGCTGCAGTGGGGTGAGATTGGGAAGGCCAGCCTTGGAATCTGACACCTGGAGTTAGATCCCAATGACCTGGAGGTTACTTACTGACTGACTTGAAATTTCCTGTCAGTAAAGAGGGGGATGATAATGCCTACCTCATAGATTTAAGGTAGCTTAACAGTTGCAGTCAGTGTAGCAAAGACAGCTGTCCACCAAACTTCTGCCATCCTTCTTTGGGACATAGTCATTTCTAGGTAGTGTCTTCCCAGCAATGACTACATTTCTTAGGTCCTGCTTACAGCCAGGTGTGGTCTGGTGAGTTGTTCTCCATAAATGGACTGAGAACAGAAGTGATATATACCACTTTTGGACCAAAGCTTTCAGGAAGCAGGGATGCCTTCTTTCTCTTCTCTCTGTCAGCTAAATACATGTGCTGATGAAGGGGACTGAACCACAAGATGAAAGGAGACTGGGTCTCAGCATCTCCACGTGGAGGACAGCCAGCTGCCAACGAGGAACATCAACTTTCCCTGTTAGATGAGTGACAGATGAACTTCTGTTTTGTTTGGGCCACTGTATACTTTGAGATCAGTTTGTCACTGCAGCCTGATCCAGCCTAATAAAACAATCCTTGACACATGGCAGGTACCATGTGAAGGTGAGTTCCTTTCCCATGAGTTATAGTTATGCTCAGTTACCTTCTCTTTTACCCTTATGATGCGTGCAGCCCTGTCCTGGGCTCTTTGCCTTCACGATGTCATTCCTCACCACAGTACTGCCAGACAGATATTATCACTTACATTTTACAGATGCAGAATCAGCAACTCTGAGAGGTGAAGTTATGCACTCAGGGTGACCCAGCTATGCCCGCTTCCATGTAAGCAGTAGAGCTACATCATGAACTAGGTCAGTCTAATTCCACACCTGGGCTTTTTCTAGTGAGCCACACTGTTTTCATGTCCTGACACTGGGGGCAAATGGAGTACGATGGAAGAAAGATTCCACATGGCTCTGAATACTCTCCTAGATGCTTTTAGTCCATTTTCCTTCTTTATCAACAAATAGAGCACAGACAGCTTCAGGTAACATTTCAATAATTTAGAAAGATTTGTGTGACTCCCCGCTGGAACCTGAAAGTATTTTTGCTTATCCAAATTGGATAAAGGGTGTGATTTTCCAAAGAAACTTCACACTGAATTATTCTATGACAATAGTATCAGACTGGACTTGCTCAGCTGCATTTAAGATAAGTGAAGGGAAAAGACTTTTCAATGTAGAATCTAATCTCAAATTTATCTTTGTATCCCTAGGGCCTATGTCATCTCTAGCGCACAGTGGGCATGGAATTATGGTTTGGAAGAAAGGAAGCAAGGAAGGGAGGGAGAGAGGGAGCAAGGGAAAGTGACAAGAGGAGAGGGATCAGAAATCGACTAGGAAAGGAAGGAGAGAAAGGAAGACTAGGCGGAAAAAAGGAAGGGAGAGGTATCAGATTACTGTTGTGCAGTCCTGTCTTCTATTTTTGGTTGAAGTCCCAGCACTTGCGGTAACCAGCTGTTTAAATATCTAACATAAATTTAGAATTGAAAGTCACCTTGGGTATTTACTCTGAGCCCTCTCTGGGAAGATGAGGAATTTGAGATTCAGAGGTTAGACAAACTTAACATTTCTCAGCTGGTTAATTGCAGGACCAGGATTGGAATCTAGTTCTCTTTTTTTTCCCCCCCGGTACGCGGGCCTCTCACTGTTGTGGCCTCTCCCGTTGCGGAGCACAGGCTCCGGACGCGCAGGCTCAGCGGCCATGGCTCATGGGTCCAGCCGCTCTGTGGCATGTGGGATCTTCCTGGACCGGGGCACGAACCCGTGTCCCCTGCATTGGCAGGCGGACTCTCAACCACTGCACCACCAGGGAAGCCCCTGGAATCTAGTTCTCTTGATTCCCAATTATACCACCCTCTAAAACTTTTCACCATACAGTTGTGGTAAATATAAGTGCAGCTAAGATGGAAGCACAGAAGCTGCTTGGTAGAGAATTCACCAAAAATAAGTACATGTGTGTATACATGTAGCTTCATTATTCTGAGCCACTGATTTATGTTAAGTCACACATACATTTAATTGTGGCAAACTGAACCCCAGGAACTCAGCAAAGAAAGGAAGAAGCAAAGAGGGGGGAAGAGTTTAAACAATGCAGGTGGCTGGCCAGTCACTCGTCTCAAACATATGGCCCAAGGCAGCCGGACATGGGAGCCGCAGACCCTCTGTTCCTCCCTTGCTAGCAAGTTCTCTCTTGCTTCCCATGGAGTGAGCATTTCACTATGCTGAGTGTTTAGTGTTTAAAGATACATATTTTTCTTACAACACTGCCCCTGGATGCAAGCCAACTCACCACTTCATCTGGTGCTCAACCGAAGAAAGAGCAATCTTTTCCAAAATTGGAGCAAATGCAGTCTGAGTTGGACAGGCTGAGAGTTCGTATTAGATCGCCAGCGTGGTGCCTTCTCAGGGCTATTGCAAGGTGATTTTTCACTAGTTGTGGTGCTTGCTTTAGAAGCTGACTTGCGATCTCAATCCCCTGTTGAGATGTGAGGTTTCTGTGCTATTGATTTCTACACGGTACATTCAGCGTCCTATCTGCTTGCCTCTCTGACTTTAACGTGGCCAAGCATCGTGCACTTTCATCGCAATTAGTGACTTTGTAGCCTTGACTCAAAGTGTATTATCAGGAAAATACATGTCTGGATGATGAACAATATTTAAGATTCCTGTAATACTGGGGACCCATAATACAAAACTAGCAATTTTTTTAAAAGGGCAATATTTAAGATTCCTCTAATTATGAGGACCAACGACAAATATTCTCCCAAAGACAGGAATTCTATAGACTTCAAAGAGCAGTGGATAAGAGGTTAAAGGTCCTGAGTTTGAATCTTAGTCTGCCATTGATGGATGGGTGGCACTGGGCATGTCACTCACAGTATCTGAGATTTGATTTCATCACTTAAAACATGGGCAGGTAGTAATTATAACCTCAAAAGCTGCTTCCAGATTTTATATTGTTTCAATCTATTAAATATATTTCCATTTCTTGTGTGCACAAGGAGAAGAGAAAACAGCTCTTTAGAATCCGTTTGCCCTCCTGTCACTTGGTAGATCACAAGGCAAGGACCGAATTAAAGCTATAATTTGGCTCATTGCCAAATTAGAAGTTTGAAGCTGCCTTAATTTCTCCTACAAGATTTTTTTTTTGTCTTTTGCTGTTGCAGGTGCAGTCACTCGTTGGATTCAGTTTCATTTTTTATACTGAACATTCAAAACATAAGAAACCCCAGTGTGTGTCTCTCTGTCTCCCACTGCAGCCTCATTCCAGTGAATCTGGGCACTGCTGACTGCTCAGTGTGGTCTCCTGGACTCTGGCCTTCAGGCTACTAATGCTGTCTTATTTCGATGCCACCAAAGGCTCACTACCTGAGAGATCCTGCCCACCTCTATCTGGTTCTTCTAAGAAACCGTGACCAAGAAGAGTGGATACCCCTTCAAAGTTGGAGAAAAGAACACTCCATGAAGCTGAACTTGTCTTTTCTTCCTACTAACTATGAATAGCAATGAAAAACTCTTGTTCCAGCCAAAGTATAACACAATCCCACAAAGTGTTACCACCTTTTGAGTTGAACAAGGAAAGCATGAGCAAGGAAGGGACTAAGATGAGAGGACACAACCACTAATGAGTGAAAAGGAAAAGGAAAAGGTATCCATAGTTGAAAGTGTCAAAAAGGAGGACAGCACTTCAGATGAATGAAACGACCTCCTTTTTTTTTTTGGAAGTCCTCCAGAGAGATGAGTGTGATCACCAACTGAAAGACATTGAGTGCTCGGGGAGGGAAGAAAGTTGCAAAAATAGTGGATTCTAATGAGAAGATATATTCAGAGATTTCTGAGCCTTGCTGAGCCACTGATGGGCCAAGACATGCATGTGCTGTCTCATGTCATCATGGAGTGCGTTCTTCATGTCTGTCTGTCTTCCTTACCTCACTGTGAGGACTTCAGGGCTTAGACCAGGCACTCAGTGCCTGTTTTCCTGTATTAAACATTCTCTTAGAACATCTCTGCTTTCATTGCCCTCATCTTGAAAAAGTGTCCCTAATTTTTCTTTTGCAGGCACAGGAACAGGATGGAAGGGAAGGGGAAGTTTATATGAGTCATTTGTAAATGGAAAATCCAATACAGACAGAAATGATGATTATAGGGGTGGCTGAGGAAACTAAATGGAATGATACAAAGTTAGAATATAAGCAAGATCTAAACAATTCCATGTTTGATACAGAGCATAATAAGAATTCTGAGAAGGGGATGATGACTGTGGGTTGGAGCCTCATGTGGCATTCAGCTCCCAGAGTCATGTTTAGAAGGACCATCCTACAAAACAGTAGCTGGATTTGTAGTGTGGGAAGCTAGGAGAGCTCTTATTATTTGCATTGCCCCTTTCCTTTCATCTGAGTCAAAAGAGGACCCAAACCTCCTTCATCCAGCAGGGGGAGCCATGTTGCCTGAAGAGACCATCTCTGCTCTTTGGCCATTGGAGTGTGGAGGGGAAAGTATGGGGTCATTGGAGAATAATGTACTTACTTGCTATATTTAAAAGCCCTGATGCTCCAAAATAACTAATTTATCAGAAAGAACTTCCACCGTTTGTTTTTTAACAATCCAGCGCAAGTGATATTCTAGGGATGAAGGCGGGGTATGGCAATAAAAGGACAATAGTGGTAATATGGAAATATTTAGTTCACTAAATCAAAAAGAGAGCCAAATACGCTTCTGAAAGACTGAGAAGATTCAGATGGTGTGTAACCTTTCAGCTTGTCTGAGTTTAGCTTCTGATGAGAAGACCATGGAGAATTATGTTGAAGTTTACTCTGCGTGACAGACACTCTGCTCAAGCACTTTTTTATGGCTTCTCTCACTCAACCCTCACAGCAACACTATATATTATAGACTATCACTGGAATCATTTTAAAAATACATAAATGTTATACAGTGAAGTTACGGAAAACTACCAGTAGGTGCTGAAGCCAACACAAAACCCCAGAGAGTCTTGAGTTCAGGGTCCACATTTTCAGGGGTTGTCTCTCTTATTGTGACAGATATTATGTTGGATGCTTAAAAAGTATCTTATTTACACAGCTCCCCCCAAAATACTAAAACGGAGGGAAGTTAAGTGACTTGCCTGATACCACATAGCTAGTGAGTAGCCGAGACAAGTCTGTTGATTTCAAAGCCACACTTTTTGACCTAGGGACTGGGTCAAGTATAGAAAAAGAATAGATCTTGACTCCTTCCCTCCAGAATCTTACGCTCTTATAAAGGATACAGAAGGCAATGGACAGAAAACAGCAAAACTTGAATTCAAATTCTGGTTCAAGGTATGAGGTTAGTAGTTGACTGCTCTGAGCCAGGAGGAATGGCAGGCAACCTTTTGGCTGCCGTGACCTGAAGTCTTGTAGGGGAGTGTGGTTAGTTCTGGAATTTGCAGGAAGACTTGCCCGTCTCTCACTTTAATCATCGTCCCATCTATCTGTTTCTTCTCTATGGATCTTGAAATAAACCCCTTGTCTATTTTCAGCTGAATGATGCCAGGGAGACGGGCCTGGTGTCCAGGAAGCAGAGATCTCAGCGATCTGTCCCAGAGTGTCTTATGACTCCCAATCCAGGGCAGGGGCACAGCTGCCTCTGCTGTGGGAGCCCAGCCTGTGGATGGTGGGAGGTAGCTGTGCTGCCATGTGGGTGGCAGAGCCAGGCCTCAGGTGGAAGGTATTACTAATTGGAAATTACAGCTGCCAATCACTAACATTGAACCTGGGGAGACGTTTGCAACAAACGTGTGCAGGGAAATGTATTCAGTGCAGTTGTGTGTAGACAGATGGGCCAAGGAGATGATCTTAGGAGAGAAGGAAAAGACATGTGTATTATATATTTTCACAAATGTCTGACTTTCATAGAGAAAACACGAAGAGCTACCTTGTGTGGGGTGCTGGCTATGTACCAAGTGCCCTGCATACCTGGTCTCTCCTTGGAGGGACTCCTATTGAACAAGGGCTAGAGATGGAGAATTTAAAGAGGTTCAAGTAAAACCACACAATTTTGAGCCCAGAGTGGCCGAAAACCAAAGCCCATGCCTTGGGACCCAACGAGCAGCTATCCTTCATGTGCTCAGAGAATCCATGCCTTAGATAAAGCACAACCCCAGACCTTCTTCTCACATCCACCAGCGGGTCGGTGTTGTGGTTTCTGTATTTGTATGTGGGAAATGAATAATACACGGCGGCAGCTCTGCACACTAATATTGGTTCTTCTTGCAAATGCAATGGTGGAGGCTCTTCTGGGGCAGCTGGGGTGAAACTTCTGCTCTCTCTCCCTTGCCTTTGGTCCAAGTTGTGGGTGACATCTGCAGTGGAGCCTCCACACAACGGCCCGTGGGATGACTGAACATTTCTCCTAACTGCCCTTGATCCTGGCTAAATAGCAGCCCAATGTTGTTCCCAGAAATCATGTCAACTTATAATAAATCATTTTCTGTTTGAACTAACCAGAGTGGATTCTGTGGTCTGCAAAAGTCCCTCTGACTTATGGCACCCCATTTGACAAATGGGGAAACTGAGTCTCAGAGGATGTGACTTGCTTATAAGGAAGGAAGCATTCCTTCCTTCTATCCTATTCTTTTTGCACAGGACACATTTTCTCATTAAAGTCTTCAGCGGACGATGTTTATTTGTAAGAAACAGGAGCTCAGTCTGTTCACGTGGTTTCACCCTCAGGGCTTGTTATCATGTGGCATCAGTTCAAGTAACATGGAATTCTCTTTTTGACCGGACTTTAGAGGAGTAAGAATCCTTAAAAACACCATAAACAGGAGATAATATCTGGTGCACTAAAATGAAGGCTGTGTAGATATATGTTGCTTTGGTCAATGCAGGTGACTTCTCCCTTTTGTGCTAAGAGCCTCATGCTTTTCCTTTCGAGAACTGTTATCCCTCCGTCCAAATGATTCCGATGGAACTGAATCCAAAAGGCCCCCTCCAAAGAGCAGCACGTGACTCGGATTGGCCAGAATCTCAGTGTGGTCCACAGGCGGGCACATGACCCGAGGGAGGGGTCAACCAGAGTCAGTTTTAGAGGTTTGTTTTGACTTCTGTGAGAGAGAGACTTCCGTTATACTCCAACTTTCTGTAAGCATGGAGGCTCGAAACTTCAAGGGACCATCAACTACCACATGGAGCAAACCGATATGAGAATGAAGCTTAAAAAGAAGAAAACGGGGCTTCCCTGGTGGCACAGTGGTTGAGAGTCTGCCTGCCGATGCAGGGGACACGGGTTCGTGCCCTGGTCCGGGAAGATCCCACATGCCGCAGGGCGGCTGGGCCCGTGAGCCATGGCCGCTGAGCCTGCGCGTCCGGAACCTGTGCTCCTCAACGGGAGAGGCCACAACAGTGAGACGCCCGCGTACCGCAAAAAAAAAAAAAAAAAAAGAAGAAAACAGAGCTGATAACTAAGAGAGAGGAGTGCTAGATGGGGAGAAACATCTGGAGAAAGAGAGACAGAGAGAGATGAGCAGAGAAAGACTGAAAGGAAAAGGCAGAAAGAGACAAAAACAGAGAAAGAAGAGTTACGCGTTAGGCACATGTATACACAGACACACAGAGTGGGAGCAACACACACACCTAGACACTTATAGACATGCACACACACATGCCTACAAAGATACATGCGAAGAGGACCAGAGAGACTCAATGCCACTGACACTTGACAGTATCATTTGAATTCCAGCAGCCATCTGTGCCTAAAACTGTATCTCTTCATGGGACTTCCTGGTTCTAAGAGCCAACGCTGCTTCAGCCCACTGGGCTTGGAGTCCTAAAGAATATAGACCAAGAATCTGGTGTTTCTGGTTCCATTTTGGTCACTCAACCAGCTCTGGGACCTAACTATATCTCAGATCCTCAGTTTTCTCATTTTTTAAGAAGGCAGCAATTATACCTGCTTTACCTCCTTCCAATGTTGTAAGAGCGGAATCCATCAGGCTACGGAAGGAATTGGAAAGTAAAAACAAATGCTCTACAGATATACGGACATCATCATGGAACATCCATCTTGAAAAAATTGCCCTGGTAGAAGTTTGGTGTCATTTTCCAATGCTGTGGTTCTCACAGTGGACAAGGCTGGTGGAAGAAGTCCTCTACCCAAGCGATGCTTTTTGAGGTAACAGAAAGCAATTATTAAAATGTATCAAACGTTCGGGGAGCCGATGTATCTAATGGGAGGGAACTGCTTTGAACAGAGATGATTGTTACTTTTAAAGACACCTCGAGGGAATGACCCAGAAAATTAGCATGATCTCCTGCTGCAAAATGGTTGTCCCATCTCTATTTGCGTTCAGCTAGAAAGGAAATGGCGGGGAGTACAAGTAATCCTGATCTTTCAAATCTGTGTTTTACTGCTTTTACAGAGTTAAATCTTCAGGTAAAAAGAAGAAAAACATTTCACTGATTTTTTTCCTCATGCCTCTCGGATGGGAGATGTTTTGTTCGTGATGTGTTGGGTTTTTTAGCAGCAATACTGCTGTAACTACCTTGGGTGGTAAAGAAATAATAGTTGGTAGTTATGAGAAATAGCTTGCCTCCTAAAAGCAAGGTGAAATCTTCTGGAGGAAATCATCTCAAAAGTATTCATTCAAAGAGAATATCTAATATGTATCGAGTGCAGGACATTGAAATAGATGTTTCCCATCCTTCGTCTTCTTGAGAACTCATATGTGGGGTAGACAATTGAACCACATCTTCTAGGTGAGGAAATTGAGTACAGAGAATTTAGGTGAGAGGCTCCCAACCCTGGTTGTGCATCAGCACCATCTAAAGTGCTTGTTTAAGAAACTGATTCTTTGGCTGAAGCCCAGATGAGTCTGATGTGTGAGATCAGGTGTGGGAAACACTGTGTTCAATAACTTGGCTAAGATTATACTGACTGCTAGTTGATCTAGGTCTATAGGAACCCGAATTCCACATTCTTTTTGTTTCCTCGTCTTTGTTGATGATCCTTCAGGGTAACTTAAACAAGCAAAAAACTCAACCACCCACATCCTTTGCGTTACTCCTTATACCTAAAATAGTCCATCAAAGATAGGAACTCACAAATCCTATTGAGTCTACACTTCTGGAAAACTATTTTCCCTCTAGTGACTGTTGTCTCTATTTTGGACCTAACACAGAGCTAATTAAATGCACACTGGCCTATGCCAGGTTTGGCGAGTGACACTGGATAGGTTATCTGCTTGCTGGCAAAATTAAGAGAACAAAACACATTCACTAGAGTGTGGAAGGTCAGCTCTCCTTAATAAAGGGTTTGCGGCTATGTGAAACTAGAAAAGAAATGATGTATTCTGAAGCTATTTTCATCCCATTAGCATAAGTCAAGAAGAATAAAGGCAAATGTACTTTCAGAGATGAGGCTCCAAATCTGATGCTCATTGAAGGGGCATAATTGACTTTTTCTACCACCTCCACTGACCCTTTCCCCTCAGCTTGGAAACACGGTACTGGAACATTCACAAACACTGAAGGCATACATGTACTTTTCAAGTTTTTCTATGACAGGACAAACATTTTCTGAGCTCAGGGTCTGCAAATCTACTGATCCTTAGGGAAGGAATAAACTGTTTCCTTCTCTAAGGCCAGGCAGCACCACCACCAACTGTCTTCTCTAGAATAGAAACCGAATAAATATTGGATCCTGATGCCTTTAATTCAGAGCTGGTGGCAAACTAATTTTAATTCCGTGTAATCATGTTTCTCCACTTGGTCTGTGTTATGATTTGGGGCATTTTCTCCTAGCAGTTTTGGTTTTTTGAGAGGACCAAGATAACTTAGAAAAGGGAACTGGAACTAGAGAAAGCAAGGGGATAGTTTAAACCCTTCTCAAAAGAGTAGAGACTGTTTCTGGTATACATAAATCGCATAGACCCTTTCACCCAGAGAGGCATTTCCAGAGTGTTTTTCTTTTCCAAAGTAATAAACAAACAAACATTTTGTCTATACATAATCTTTCTCATATTCACTGTAAACCACAATTCAGGATTTTTCCAACTATCCCAGATATTCTGAAACAAAGACTGGCATTTCACTTTTAAAGATCCCATGTTGTCTAGCACAGGGAGATCAGCTCTGTGCTTTGTGACCACCTAGAGGGGTGGGATAGGGAGGGTGGGAGGGAGACGCAAGAGGGAGGGGATATGGGGATATATGTGTATGCATAGCTGATTCACTTGGTTATACAGCAGAAACTAACACAACATTGTAAAGCAATTATACTCCAATAAAGATGTTAAAAAAAAAATCCCATGTTGTCTAGTTTTTTCTACGAGAAGTAAATCTGGGTCTTCATCAGAGCCATGAAAATTCTGAGGTAAAAGGGTGGGAGAGATGAACAGGGATGCCCTCAAAATGCACGGGTGGGATTTTGAACCATCTGCCTTTAACAATGGAATTCTTAGTGGGAACTGGGGCCTGAGGGGGTGGGGAGAGCACAGCATTAGAGAGAGAGCTGTTTATCCATGCACCATAAAAATGGGCACTCCGGTGGTTAGTGTCATGGAAACTCTCTCTTCACTTCCGTGCATTCCCCTGGCTTCTCACTTTGTCTTGGCCTATGTGGAAATTTTCTCCCATGTCCAACCATCTAAGTTAGGCAGATCTGATTTTTCCCAGGTTGCTCCTCTTTTCCATACAACCTACACTTGACCTCTGACTTTTCACACAGTAGGCCATTCTGGGAAACCACCCGGTTCACT
The DNA here is from genome assembly GCF_951394435.1 of Stenella coeruleoalba. Classification (NCBI taxonomy): domain Eukaryota; kingdom Metazoa; phylum Chordata; class Mammalia; order Artiodactyla; family Delphinidae; genus Stenella; species Stenella coeruleoalba. The sequence goes on from NC_137148.1 coordinate 137,250,839, forward strand.
CCAACCCCAGCCTCTGGGATGCTTCCAGCCATAACAGCAGGTTTAGCTGGCATCCCTTTGTTCTTTCTGAGTTTTCTGTGGGAGGCATTATTTCATTCTATCTTCTACCAGTTAACCAGATCCCAAACCCATCTGACTGACTTGCATTATGGCAAATGCCTGTCAGAAATGAATCTGAAATAAAATAGTGTTGGGTCTTTAATGGTGAGATCCTAAATCACCCAGTGCATGATGACTTGTCAAACACAGCCCCTGTTAACCCTGACATCCTATCTCCCTCATCCATAGCGGGAGATATTCAGAAGTTAATTCAGGCAATTACTCTTCAGTAATACTGGCCAGGGTCTGGTTCCATCTCCTTTATATTTTATACATCTGCTAAACTGGCCTGAAACAAGTGTGACCTAGTAAAGTATCCTTTACCTGGATTAGTGGCTGGCCTATGTATTCCCTTCAGTTATCACCTGTTTCCCGTTGGCTTTCCAAGTTGAGAGGAAGCAGCTGAGTCTCTAACTTCACAGAACCAAAAAGATGAAACAATACCCAAGGGGAAAAAGGCCAAGAGAGATTTCCATCCCACCTTTAGTTCAATTCACAGTCTCTTTATCTCCTCTATTCCATCCATTTTGTTCTTAAACCTTATCATGGCCCCTCCTTTACCTTGATGGTGAAGTGAGGTGTGGTAGGGAGAGAGAGAGAGAGAGATAGAGAGAGAGATAGAGAGAGAGATAGAGAGAGAGAGAGAGAGATAGAGAGAGAGAGAGAGAGAGAGAGAGAGAGAGAGAGAGAGTGTGTGTGTGTGTAAGTAGGGAGCTCTCGCTTGGGGTTAGAACGTGCAGCCAATAATGACCTTGAGGGCATTTGATGAAAAAGAGGTGGAGAGGGAAGGTGTGGGGAAATCAGGCATTCTCAAACTCCACTGGCTGGAAAGGCAAATTGGTAAAACTTTGCTTGAGGGTATTCTGTTAATATTTATCAATCCTCTTAAAAATGTACATTCTCTCCTTTAGGAATCTATTTTTAAACAAATAATAAAAAATGTAGAAAAGGATTTGCGTCTGAAGATCTGAATCTCAGCATTATTTGTACCAATGAAAAAACTCAGGGATTTGTTAGGTAGGTTATAAAATATCCACACAGTGGGATTCCATCATTAAAAATACTGTTTCTAAAGAGCTTTTACTGATAGGGAAATGGTTATGCTAAGTGAAAAGGACAGATGTAAAACCATGTGACTATAATACCAGTTCTGCCAAAAATGAAGTATTGAAAAAGACTGTACAAAAATGTTAATTGAATTTTGGGTGATTTTTTTCCTTCTTTTTGTTTTCTGTATTTAAAACACACACACACACACACACACACACACACACACACACACACACACACACACACCCCTCCAAAACAATAACTACTAGGGAACAAAAGAAGGAAATATAAGGCGTAGGGGTTTATTAGACCAAATGCAGACAAATCTTCTGGGAGGTGCCCACAGTTGCAAACACAGAAGCTGACCTTGACCCAACAGCAAAAAGGGATGGTTTGGAAAGATATGTGGGGCTTATAGAATTGGGGAGAGCCTGAAGATAAAGCTGGAGAAAGGCAGGTAGGCTCCCCAGAACGTTCATGGCACCAGAGCAAATGGAAGCCCATATACTGTATGTTTAACTATTTATGAGTTATAAATCAAACTAACAGACTATTACATGAAATATGTTCTATTCTTTGCTCTTGACAAATACATCTTCAGAGCAACAACAAAAAAATATGTGCAAAGCAACAGTTACTTCCAAATAACTTGCAGCTAGCCTGCACATTTGCCCTGGGGATTTGCAGACACAGCAGAAGCCAGGCAGGAATACAGAGAGGACAGAGAAGAACTTTCCCTGGATGCTGGTCCTCTTACCTCAGCTTCCTCTTCTGATGGCTCAGGAAATCCATAAGAAAAGCTCTTGTGTTTTCTTTTCTTTGAGGTGTCTGGGGTGGAGGGGTGGAAGGGGGCTCTTAATTCTCATAAAGCTGCTTGACAGCTAAAATCCTCCTTCCCCCTCTTCTAGGCACTTCATAAGCTATAAGACTTCTTACCCTACACAGTTCAAGCTGGGCAACCTCTGCCCACAAGGTGCCCCCTGCCACACCAGCCTCTGCTTTTATTGCACTTTCTGGTTTCTCAAAGGAACCTCCACCCTCCATTCTTCTCTTTTCACCTGCTCACAAGCCCTAGGAAATGCCTTGCCAGTGCACATATGAATACCCCAATACAAGTTTTATTCACACCCTACCACCTCCTTGCAACCAGCCATTCCTTGGCCAGCCTCACATCCTAGGGGTGTGGGTGCCAAAGGCAGTGTGGTCCACACTTAGGAGCAGAAATATGGGGGAAGCCTGGATGTAAGCTGGGGCATATGAGCAGGGAATTTGGGGACCCTGGGCACCCAAAATGGGGTGGGAGAGCTCCAGGTGGGGACACCTCCTTGGCCCCACTGGAAAAAGGAATAGGGAAGCCCTGGAAGACCAAAAAGAAGGAAGCAGGGAACAAAGGCTCTCTGGTCACCAGAAGACCTCCTATGGTCACTGCTATCTCTGCTGGTGGTGACAGGTCAAGTTTCAAGGTCTAGGAGGAGGTCTTTTGACTGGCCACTTTTGGGTCTCCTGACAGCCTTTAACTGGACTAGATAGCAGATAGAATAAATATCATGCTACTACAGTTGGAGGGGCTGGGGTGGGTAATGGAAAATCTGCCAAGACCATATAAATACAGTGGAAAAGGAAGCTTCAAAATGGATATAAGGAGGCCATTAGGAAGGGGAATGGATTCTGGGGAATCACTTATAAAGGAGTAAAAACATTTATCTATAAAATATCCTACTCGTGCAAGAGAAGGACATGGCTGCAACTATTCTCTGAGAAGACTAATCTGATAACAGTGTATGCTATGGTCTGAATGTTTGTGTCCCAAATAATGTTCAAAATTTACATGTTGAAACCCTACCCCCAAAAACAATGGTATTAGAAGGTAGAGCCTGTAGGAGTTTCTTAGGTTGTGTGGGTGGAGCCCTTATGAATGAGATTAGTGCCTTTTTGACCCAGAGAGATCTCTTGTCCCTTTTATCATGTAAGGACACAGAGAGAGGATGCTGGCTAGGAAGCAGGAAGATGGTCCTCACCAGAAAGTCACCAGGCTAGTGCCTTAATCTTGGACTTCCCAGCCTCCTGAACTGAGAGCAATAAATTTCTGTTGTTTTTAAGATAACCAGGCTACAGTATTTCATTACAGCAGCCCAAACAGAATAAGACAGTGCATAAGATAAATTGGAGACAGGAAGACAAGTTAGGAACCATCTTTGCCTCGGAGTAAATATTAGTGGTTCCCTCTGATACCAATGGTCATCGAAAACAATGACTCTCAGATTGCTTTTGTGGGCTTGGACTCTAGGTAACTCCTTCCAACCCTCTGTAAGTTATGGAGTGATGTCCTGCCCAACTGATTAGACTGTATGTGATGCTGGGTGAAGTAAGTAGCTCTCTTGGAGGCACAAAGGCAGACAGGCTGTTTTGTGTTTGGAGGAACTACCGCTGGATTGAGGTAATCACACCGAGACCCACTATGTCTTGGAATACTTGTCTATGAAGGATGAAATGAGTCCACTGGGGAATATTTATGTCACCCACACACATACCCACACCCACACACAGAATGTTGAAGGGACCTAGTAATGTATAACTGCAATAGAAGAATTTATGTGTCAGAATCCTCTCATAACAACTGATCTCATTGCTTTTATGTGAACAAATGTGGGGAGAGGGCTGGGGGAAAAAAAACATTATTTTATATCTCAACTTCTGAGTTGAATGCCTAGCTTCTGGTTAAATGCTTCTGAAAATCACAAAAGAAGGTCTCTGGGAGTAGGGATTACAAATTCTCCCACATGACGCGTTATTTCAAAAGCTCTCACTCACGTGTGTAAATGCCTGTGCTTCTAGGCTGAATGATTCATGGCCTTTAGTACGTATTTTCTCCTTTGAAGGTTGAAGTGACGATGATGTCTTGTACCTTATTAACTTCTTCTGTCCTTAGTTTCTCTTTGTCCTTCCATCCAAGGCTTCTCTCTCTCTCTTTCCCTCTAGCAACTCTCTTGGTTCAAATTAGCCGCCTTCTCTGTCTGCCATTTCTGTCAACGGCGCAATTATTGTTTGTCTTATTCAGAACTGATACCCAGGCGACATCATTATCTCCTCCACTTTCCTCACATCTAGTCAGTCAAAAGCTCTGTCACCCCTGTCAATGTGGCCTCTATGACATCTTTTATATGCCCGCCATCCATTCATTGCCTGCCATCCCATCAGGCCTCCATTATTTCTCATCTTTATATACAATATATTATGTCCACAGTCCAAATTTTAAAAATAGTCTCCTTTTAAACAATTGCTCTCTCTTCATACAAGTCTATATTCTATTAGAAAATTAATACACTGTTACTAAACACTATTTTAAAACTTTCCAAGGAACTTCCCAGTCTTAAGTATAAGTTACAAATTCCTTAACTCCACATTCAAGGCTCTCACTCCATCGGGTACCTACCTTCTTTTTTTTTTTTTTTTTTTTTGTGGTACATGGGCCTCTCACTGGCTTTTTGTTTGTTTGTTTGTTTTGCTTTTTTTGTTTTTTGCGGTATGCGGGCCTCTCACTGTTGTGGCCTCTCCTGTTGCAGAGCACAGGCTCCGGACGCACAGGCTCAGCGGCCATGGCTCACGGGCCCAGCCGCTCCGCGGCATGTGGGATCCTCCTGGATCGGGGTATGAACCCGTGTCCCCTGCATCGGCAGGCAGACTCTCAACCACTGTGCCACCAGGGAAGCCCCAGAAGGCAGGCTTTTAAGTGAAGCCTTACTTAGTATTTTTCTGAGAACGAATCATTCCCCATGACACATACACTGCTATGGATGCTGGAAGCCCTACTTGTATGATGTGACCCCTTCTCCTTAGCTGTTGTTTTTATAGCAGGGTTGAAAACCAACTCAAGTTGAGCCCAATTTAAAAATCAATCCCGTGGAAATTTAGAATTAAAACATGTGACATTATTCAGTTTCTGTCATAGCTTGAACTAGAAGGGCATATAAAGTAGGGTGCTGTGCTGTGACTAATTCCTCCTATCTGCACAGGAAACTGGAAGTTATTTGACAGAAAGGGAGAAGAATGACACAAGAATATAGCAAGGAAAGAGGATGAAAGTCCCTGTAGGCTGATAGAGAAGTTTATGGTTAATAGTTCCTGGTTCTAGTTAGTTTCAGTTACCGTTTGCTGTGTGGATTAACTCAAAAGTTTGTGCTTTAAGTGACAACCATTGCATTATATCCCATGATTTTATGGGTGAAGAATTAGGGCAGAGCTTGGGTGGGTGGGTCTCCCACTTCCTGTCATTGACCGAAGTTACTAACTGGTATTCATCTGGCAGAGAGACTGATCTAGAGGGCCCATGATGTCTCCACGTATATGCTTGGTGCCTTGGTGAGACTGGCAGTAAGGCTTGTTTCAGCTGGAAATGTCTACCTGGCCATGTACATGTGACGTCTGTAGCATGGCAGTCTCAGACTATTCAGACGTTTCAGAGCAGCTTAGGATTCCTCCAGAAAATATTCCAAGAGAAGAAATGGAAGCTTCCAGTCTCTCAAGGTCCCAGGGTGGAAGCTGACATTGCATTCTCTTCTGCTCCAATTCTATTAGTCACTAATAGAATAAGCAATTCACTAAGTCCAGTTTAGATTCAAGGGGGAGGAGAATTAGACCTGACCTCTCAATGAAAATATTACTGAATTAAGTCATATAGACCCTGCCTGGGCCCTAGTCCAGCCAAGGTTCTCTGTCTCTGCAGGGGCGGGTTCTTTTTCCCTTCAGTTCTGAGTAGGCAAATAACAAAACTAAAGCTGAGATGGATACAGCACAAGCTTTATTCAGTGGCCAAAGAATGGAGAAGCAGGAACTAAGTTCACAGATCAACTTCTCACCCACCTGGCTAGAGGGATTTAATTTTAAAGAGTAAAGACAAAGGGAGGAGAAGTGAGGCCATTGATACGGAGGCATATGCATTAGTCTATGGGGAAGGGGCAGTGCTTTATCGAGGGAAAAGGGTGCCACCCCCTTTTTATCCTTTTTTTGGTACTTAATGTCTGGTCATGACCACTGGTAGGTATATTGTGTAATATGCTAATGAAGTAAAATCAACCTATAATGAGATGCAGGGTCTGTTGGAGGTCAGATTTATAGCCATCTTTGTCCCAGCTGGTTCCATCTGGGGTTGTTTCTGTTGTTGTTCTTATCTTCCTTTCTTATCTTTTGACCCTTTAACTTAAAGATTTATGTTAACTCTGGCTAAAGGTGGGGATTGGCAGGTTTTGAGCAAAGACCTGGAGCAGCTCTGGCAACAAAACGATTAAAAAGGAAACGGCACCATCCTTAATTTTGCTGGCTGCACTCGGGTTCCCTGAGAATGTTGTGTGCCTCCACAGAAATAGCCGATTTGGTGTAGGCTAGTTTAAACTACTTTTAGCTATTTGCAGTTGTCATATCAATGAATAGGTCACAAGGATGATGCTGTGTATTTGGCTGGCCCTCAGAAACTCTTTGAATGTAGTTGAGTGAAAACTAAAGCTTCGGTAGAAAATGGGTTTATAAGTTTAGGCTCTGCCACAAGAAAGACCAAGGTTCAAATGCTGATTTCACAACTTTCTAGTTTTGTGACCTCAGACAAGTTACTCTGGTTCTCTAAGATTCCGCTTCCTTATGTGCAAAGGGATAGGTTAACAGGGCCTTCCTCCTTCGTTGACAGTAAGGACTCAAGTGAGATCATAAACATAAAACTCTTAGCACAGTGCCAGGTACATAGTAAGCACCCAATGAATGTAGCTATTATTCTTTTCATTAATTGGTGTTGTTAGAATTTCAAGTCAAAACAACATAAGAGAAAGGTTATATACTCAAGGAATATACAAGCTAGCTGGAAGACAGAATATTTCTATTAATAGAGAAATAACATTACAGCTAGCTAGCTAGCATTAAATTAAAATGAGAGAATGGTAGAAAGGGTAAGTTCCTATAGTTCATTAGAGAAGAATAAAATATTATAAATCAGAAAAGGTCCCACAGCAGAGGTCAGGTTTGAGATAGACTTTAAAAGATGCACTAGAATTAGGCAAAGGTAGAGATGAAGGGAAAGAATTTCAGGCAGGTAGAATAGTAGAAACAAAGATAGTCTGGTAAAAATGTGCTTTAAGTTGTCAGGAACGCTTAGTGGACCAGTCCAGATGCAAATGCTGTAGGAGGAGAGATGTAAAGAAGGTAGGGGCTTCCCTGGTGGCGCAGTGGTTGAGAGTCGGCCTGCCGATGCAGGGGACACGGGTTCGTGCCCCAGTCTGGGAAGATCCCACATGCCGCGGAGCGGCTGGGCCCGTGAGCCATGGCCGCTGAGCCTGTGCGTCCGGAGCCTGTGCTCTGCAACAGGAGAGGCCACAACAGTGAGAGGCCCGCATACCGCAAAAAAGAAAAAAACCCAAAACAGCCAAACAAACAAAAAGCCTGCCGTCCTTATTTCTGGACCCTCACATGACTCTGCTCTCCACTTCTACGCTATGAAGTGTGTCAGCCTCCTGAAGGGTTTTCACATGCTCATGAGCACAATACTGATCTCTGGAGTAGCCTCTGTTACTCAGTCTCCTCCAGCAGTTCTTGAGGCAGCACAGGAAATTGGCACCCCAGGCATACTCAGCCTCCATTAGTTAAACATCCTCCCCAGTAGCTGGATTGGGATGCTGGTCTAGAGGCAGAGTAGCAGAGTGGTTAGGAAGAGTCTAATACATACAGGCACACCTCTGAGATACTGCAGGTTCAGTTCCAAACCACCGCAATAAAGCATATGTCTGAACATTGCAATAAAACGAGTCACAAATTTTTTGGTTTCCCGGTGCATATCAAAGTTATGTTTGCACTGTACTGTAGTCTATTAAGTATGCAATAGCATTATGTCTAAAAACACAATGGGCATACCTTGATTAAAAATACTTACTGCTAAATCATGCTAACCATCATGGCCTTCACTAAGCCATAATCTTTGTGCAATAGTAACATCAGAGATCACTGATCACAGATCACCATAACAAATATAAATGAAAAAGTCTGAAATATTGCAAGAATTGCCAAAAAAATGTGACACAGAGACACAAAGTGAGCAAATGCTGTTGGAAAAATGGCACTGATAGACTTGCTCAATGCAGGGCTGCCACAAACCTTCAATTTGTAAGAAACATAATATCTCTGAAGGGCAATAAAGTGAAGTGTAATAAAATGAGGTGTGCCTGTGTATACATATTGCATAAAGCAACATTTTCCAGATGTTAGTCTTTCATTACCACATTTTTGGATTTGGGGCCATTTCCATTTACTATTGATACTAATACTTACTTTATATTTTTCTTTAAATAAATTCATTTGTTTGAAATATAAATGTGGGCTTTCCTGGTGGTTCAGTGGTTAAGAATCCACCTGTCAATGCAGGGGACATGGGTTAGAGCCCTGGCCCAGGAAGATCCCACATGCCACAGAGCGACTAAGACTGTGCACCACAGCTACTGAACCTGAGCTCTAGAGCCTGCAAGCCACAATTACTGAGCCCACGTGCCACAATTACGGAAGCACACGTGCCTAGAGCCTGTGCCCCACAAGAAGAGAAGCCACTGAAATGAGAAGCCTGTGCAACACAATGAAGAGTAGCCCCCGCTTGCCGCAACTAGAGAAAGCCCACATGCAGCAACAAAGACTCAATGCAGCCAAAAATAAATTAATTAATTTAATTAATTACTTAAAAATATATAAATGTATTCATTTAAAAAGTAACTATCGGAAAAAGTCTGGACCTGCCGAAGAGTCAAAAGACATTTTCTTCCCTCTTTGTTTCCTGGTGAGCGAGGAAAGGGGATTAAGAGCGCTGCTTAAAGGAGCTCCAGAGACAGGTGCGATCAACGGCTAACAGCGTGGACCCCAGAGACGGGCATGAGACGCTAAGGCGGCTTCTGCCGCCACCAAGAAGCCTGTGTGCGAGCACAGGTCACTCTCCACACCTCCCTTCCAGGGAGCCTGTGCAGCCCGCCACTGCCAGGGTCCCGTGATCCAGGGATAACTTCCCCGGGAGAACACATGGCGCGCCTCAGGCTGGTGCAACGTCCCGCTGGCCTCTGCTGCCGCAGGCTCGCCCCGCATCTGCACCCCTCCCTCCCCCCGGCCTGAGTGAGCCAGAGCCCCCGAGTCAGCTGCTCCTTTAACCTCGTCCTGTCTTAGTGAAGAACAGACGCCCCGCGGCGACCTACATGCAGAGGTGGGGCCAAATCCAAAGCTGAACCCCGGGAGCTGTGCGAACAAAGAAGAGAAAGAGAAATCTATCCAGCAGCCTCAGGAACAGCGGATTAAATCTCCACAATCAACTTGATGTACCCTGCATCTGTGGAATACCTGAGTAGACAATGAATCATCCCAAATTGAGGAGGTGGACTTTGAGAGCAAGATTTATGATTTTTTCCCCTTTTCCTCTTTTTGTGAGTGTGTATGCTTCTGTGTGAGATTTTGTCTGTATAGCTTTGCTTCCACCATTTGTCCTAGGGTTCTATCTGTCCGTTTTTATTTATTTATTACTTTTTAAAAAAATTTTTTTCTTAATAATTATTTTTTTATTTTAATTATTTTATTTTACCTTACTTTATTTTATTTTCTTTTATCCTCTTTCTTTCTTTCTTTCTTTCTATTTTTTCTCCCTTTTATTCTGAGCTGTGTGGATGAAAGGCTCTTGGTGCTGCAGCCAGCAGTCAGTGCTGTGCCTCTGAGGTGGGAGAGCCAACTTCACGACACTGGTCCACAAGAGACCTCCCAGCTCCACGTAATATCAAATGGCGAAAATCTCCCAGAGATCTCCATCTCAAAACCAACACCCAGCTTCACTCAACAACCAGCAAGCTACACAGCTGGACACCCTATGCCAAACAACTAGCAAGACAAGAACACAACCCCACCCATTAGCAGAGAGGCTGCCTAAAATCATAATAAGTCCACACACACCCCAAAACACACCACCAGACGTGGACCTGCCCATCAGAAAGACAAGATCCAGCCTCATCCACCAGAACACAGGCACTAGTCCCCTCCACCAGGAAGCCGACACAACCCACTGAACCAACTTTAGCCACTGGGGACAGACACCAAAAACAACGTGATCTACGAACCTGCAGCCTGCAAAAAGGAGACCCCAAACACAGTAAGATAAGCAAAATGAGAAGACAGAAAAACACACAGCAGATGAAGCAGCAAGATGAAAACCCACCAGACCTAACAAATGAAGAGGAAATAGGCAGTCTACCGGAAAAAGAATTCAGAATAATGATAGTAAAGATGATCTAAAATCTTGGAAATAGAATAGAGAAAATGCAAGAAACATTTAACAAGGACAAAGAAGAACTAAAGATGAAACATACAACGATGAACAACAAAATAAATGAAACTAAAAATACTCTAGAAGGGCTCAATAGCAGAATAACGGAGGCAGAAGAACAGATAGGTGACCTGGAAGATAAAATAGTGGAAATAACTACTGCAGAGCAAAATAAAGAAAAAAGAATGAAAAGAACTGGGGACAGTCTCAGAGACCTCTGGGACAACATTAAACGCACCAACATTCGAATTATAGGGGTTCCAGAAGAAGAAGAGAAAAAGAAAGGGACTGAGAAAATATTTGAAGAGATTATAGTTGAAAACTTCCCTAATATGGGAAAGGAAATATTAATCAAGTCCAGGAAGCACAGAGAGTCCCATACAGGATAAATCCAAGGAGAAATACGCCAAGACACATATTAATCAAACTGTCAAAAACTAAATACAAAGAAAACATATTAAAAGAAGCAAGGGAGAAACAACAAATAACACACAAGGGAATCCCCATAAGGTTAACAGTTGATCTTTCAGCAGAAACTCTGCAAGCCAGAAGGGACTGTCAGGACATATTTAAAGTGATGAAGGAGAAAAAACTACAACCAAGATTACTCTACCCAGCAAGGATCTCATTCAGATTTGATGGAGAAATTAAAACCTTTACAGACAAGCCAAAGCTGAGAGAGTTCAGCACCATCAAACCAGCTTTACAACAAATGCTAAAGGATATTCTCTAGGCAAGCAACACAAGAGAAGGAAAAGACCTACAATAACAAACCCAAAACAATTAAGAAAATGGGAATAGGAACATACATATCATTAATTACCTTAAATGTAAATGGATTAAATGCTCCCACCAAAAGACACAGACTGCCTGAATGGAGACAAAAACAAGACCCATATATATGCTGTCTACAAGAGACCCGCTTCAGACCTACAGAAACATACATACTGAAAGTGAGAGGATGGAAAAAGATATTCCATGCAGCCATAAAAGGGGAAATCAACAGTAACACAATCATAGTAGGGGACTTTAACACCCCACTTTCACCAATGGGCAGATCATCCAAAATGAAAATAAATAAGGAAACACAAGCTTTAAATGATACATTAAACAAGATGGACTTAATTGATATTTATAGGACATTCCATCCAAAAACAACAGAATACACATTTTTCTCAATTGCTCATTGAACATTCTCCAGGAAAGATCATATCTTGGGTCACAAACCAAGCCTTGGTAAATTTAAGAAAATTGAAATTGTATCAAGTATCTTTTCCGATCACAATGCTATGAGACTAGATATCAATTACAAGAAAAGATCTGTAAAAAATACAAACACATGGAGGCTAAACAATACACTACTTAATAACCAAGAGATCACTGAGGAAATCAAAAAATACCTAGAAACAAATGACAATGGAGACACGACGACCCAAAACCTAGGGATGCAGCAAAAGCAGTTCTAAGAGGGAAGTTTATAGCAATACAATCCTACCTTAAGAAACAGAAAACATCTCAAATAAACAACCTAACCTTGCACCTAAAGCAATTAGAGAAAGAAGGAAGAAAAAACCCAAAAGTTAGCAGAAGGAAAGAAATCATAAAGATCAGATCAGAAATAAATGAAAAGAAATGAAGGAAACAATAGCAAAGATCAATAAAACTAAAAGCTGGTTCTTTGAGAAGATAAACAAAATTGATAAACCATTAGCCAGACTCATCAAGAAAAAAATGGAGACGACTCAAATCAATAGAATTAGAAACGAAAAAGGAGAAGTAACAACTGACACTGCAGAAATACAAAAGATCATGAGAGATTACTACAAGCAACTCTATGCCAATAAAATGGACAACGTGGAAGAAATGGACAAATTCTTAGAAATGCACAACTGCCAAGACTGAATCAGGAAGAAATAGAAAATATGAACAGACCAATCACAAGCACTGAAATTGAAACTGTGATTAAAAATCTTCCAACAAACAAAAGCCCAGGACCAAATGGCTTCACAGGCAAATTCTATCAAACATTTAGAGAGGAGCTAACACCTATCCTTCTCAAACTCTTCCAAAATATAGCAGAGGGAGGAACACTCCCAAACTCATTCTACGAGGCCAAATCAGAAAAGAAGCCAAAATCATCCTCAGTGGTGAAAAACTGAAAGCATTTCCATTAAGATTGGCCATCTTGGCCAGTTAGCAACAAGAATAAAATACCTAGGAATAAAGCTACCTAGGGAGACGAAAGACCTGTATGCAGAAAACTATGACGCCGATGAAAGAAATTAAAGGCGATACCAACAGATGGAGAGATATACCATGTTCTTGGATTGGAAGAATCAATATTGTGAAAATGACTATACTACCAAAGCAATCTACAGATTCAATGCAATAACTATCAAATTACCAATGGCATTTTTTATGGAACGAGAACAAAAAATCTTACAATTTGTATGAAGACACAAAAGACCCCGAATAGCCAAAGCAGTCTTGAGGGATAAAAATGGAGCTGGAGGAATCAGACTCTATGACTTCCGACTATACTACAAAGCTACAGTAATCAAGACAATATGGTACTGGCACAAAAACAGAAACATAGATCAATGGAATAAGATAGAAAGCCCAGAGGTAAACCCACGCACCTATAGTAAACTAATTTATGACAAAGGAAGCAAGGATATAGAATGGAGAAAAGACAGTCTCTTCAATAAGTGATGCTGGGAAAACTGGACAGCTACATGTAAAAGAATGAAATTAGAACATTCTTTAACACCATACACAAAAATAAACTCAAAACGGATTAGAGACCTAAATGTAAGACCAGACACTATAAAACTCTTAGAGGAAAACATAGGCAGAACACTCTTTGACATAAATCACAGCAAGATCTTTTTTGATCCACATCCTAGAGTAATGGAAATAAAAACAAAAATAAACAAATGGGACCTAATGAAACTTCAAAGCTTTTGCACAGCAAAGGAAACCATAAACAAGATGAAAAGACAACCCTCAGAATGGGAGAAAATATTTGCAAATGAATCAATGGACAAAGGATTAATCTCCAAAATATATAAACAGCTCGTGCAGCTCAATATTAAGGAAACAAACAACCCAATCCAAAAATGGGCAGGAGACCTAAATAGACATTTCTCCAAAGAAGACATAGAGATGGCCAATAAGCACATGAAAAGCTGCTCAACATCACTAATTATTAGAGAAATGTAAATCAAAACTACAATGAGGTATCACCTCACACCAGTTAGAATGGGCATCATCAGAAAATCTACAAACAACAAATGCTGGAGAGGGTGTGGAGAAAAGGGATCCCTCTTGCACTGCTGGTGGGAATGTAAACTGATACAGCCACTATGGAGAACAGTATGGAGGTTCCTTAAAAAACTAAAAATAGAATTACCATATTACCCAGCTATCCCACTACTGGGCATATACCCAGAGAAAACCACAATTCAGAAAGACACATGCATCCCAATGTTCATTGCAGCACTATTTACAATAGCCAGGTCATGGAGGCAACCTAGATGCCCATCAACAGACGAATGGATAAAGAACATGTGGTATATATATATACAATGGAATATTACTCAGCCATAAAAAGGAATGAAATTGATTCACTTGTTGAGACGTGGATGGATCTAGAGACTGTCATACAGAGTGAAGTAAGTCAGAAAGAGAAAAACAAATATTGTATATTAATGCATATATGTGGAACCTAGAAAAATGGTACAGATGAACTGGTTTTCAGGGCAGAAATTGAGACACAGATGTAGAGAACAACCATATGGACACCGAGGGGGGAAAGCTGCGGAGGGGGTGGTGGTGGTGGTGGTGTGAAGAATTGGGCGATTGGGATTGACATGTATACACTGATGTGTATAAATTTGATGACTAATAAGAACCTGCTGTATAAAAAAGTAAATACAATTAAATTTTCAAAAATAAGTGTAAAACTAGATAAAACAGACAAAAACAACAATTTCAGCTCTCTGGGAATCAACCAAAGGCATATAGCAATCTGAAAGCACTTATGTTTGAAAAACTGATTAACCTTGGATAAGAACAGTAGGAGTCTATAATAGTTCTTGCCTGAGAAATTTCCCATTTCTTCCATCAACATACAGGTTCTTCCAGTGCAGGGAAGGCTACAAACCAGGAGCTTGACAGTCACAATTGAAGGAGGATCACTAGATTTGGAAGAGGTCAAAGTTCTATGACGTTTTTAGAGGAACAGGGAATGCATGGCTAATAGAGCTGGAGTTGGCAACTGTGGCTTCAAAAATATATATTCTTGGCTGAGACAGAATACATGTACAGTGGAGACTATAAAGACGCAGCAGAAAGTAAAAACTGAGGCAGATTTTAAAGGTGCCTGAATTTATAATGCAGTTTTTTTTTTTTTTTGCGGTACGCGGGCCTCTCAGTGCTGTGGCCCCTACCGTTGTAGAGCACAGGCTCCGGACGCGCAGGCTCAGCGGCCATGGCTCACGGGCCCAGACACGCCACGGTATGTGGGATCCTCCCAGACTAGGGCACGAACCCGTGTTCTCTGCCTCGGCAGGCGGACTCTCAACCACTGCACCACCAGGGAAGCCCTGCGCTTTCTTATTCATACAGGTTTATTGGCAGAGGACAGGAACCTCACTGGCTAAAGGTGTCTGAGCACAGCCTGTTCAATAACTGGCTGACTATTAAGTTAAGCAGATCCAAGGGTGATCCCTGAGAAACCAGGCTTCAAGATTAAAACAAGAGTTATTTCTAAGAAAGGAAAAAAAAAGAGAAAGAGAGAAAGAAAGAAGGAAAGAGAGAAAGAAAAAAAACCTTGAGCAGCGACATCAGAGATTGCACACTCTAGAAGAGGGATATTTCACAGATTTAGCCAGTAAAATTACAAAACAAAGAAACTAACAAGCTAGCAACAACAACCTTTTTGGGGGAGGGGGTGTGAAGACTCAGAAACCAAAAGTGCTACAATATGTTATCTAAAATATCCAGTATAACAAAAAGTTATAAGACATGCAAAGAAATAAGAAAGTACAAATCATATTCAGAAAAAAAAAAGAGCATTCAATCGTCAGTAGAAACTGTGTTCCCAGATATTGGATTTAACAAAGATTTCAAACCAGCTATTACATATACAGGAAAAGAACTTAAGGAAACCATGTTTAAAGAATTAATGGAATAATACTAAGAATGAATAAAATAGATTTTTCAATAAGGAAATAGAAATTACAAAAACGAACCAAATAGACAGCCTGGACTTAGAAAGTACAATAACTGAAATGAAAAAGTCACTAGACAGATCAACAAAATACTTAAACTGGCAGAAGAATCAGATGAACTTGAAGATAGATCAACAAAAATTATTCAGTCTAAAAGATGGACAAAAAATCATTTTAAAGAAAAATGAACAGAACTTCACAGACAATATCACAAGTATGAACAGACATGTAGAGAGTGCCATAAGGAGAGAGAGAAAGAAGCAGAACAAGATTTCAAGAAATCATGGAAAAATTTCCCTAATTTGATGAAAACTATTAATCTACATACCTAAGATGTTAAAAGAATCCCCTGTAGGATAAACACAAATAGATTCATACCCAACACAACAGAGCCAAATTGATGAAAAACAAAGACAAACAGACAAGAGGCCATAGTCCAAACCCTGCACAAAGACAGTATCTCTGATCTTTACTTATTTAGTAGGTATACGATTAGGTCTCTTAACCATGGGATTTAAATGGAAACAACTCTATCTTGTCCAGAACCCTTGTGATCACTTGTACACAACGTTTTGTCTGTAATTATGGAACAGAGTAACAATAACTTGAATGTAAAAGTTTAACCATGAAACCTATATAGCTTGGCCATGTTCAGAACAGAAACCATTGCCTGGCAGAGTATGTCTCGAATAAACCTTCTGGTTCAGAGGAATATATTAGTTGCCTCCTGACATTTCAAGCACATCAGATTCCCCAGAGAAGACGATTAGGATTTTCCAGCTTTTCTGAAGATGATGACAGGAACATTCACATCTGGGGAAGGCACATATGAGTCTATTGATAGACTGATAATTAGCAAGAACTCATCAAGACGTGGCTGCTGATGCCTGGCTTCTTTCTTCCTAAACTCCACAATTGTTCATTCTCTCCCAATAAGTCAGGCTGATTTCTTCATGTAGGAATTCCAAATAATACCTTTGAGAACTGAGTGTTCAGATAGAAACATGGGAAAGTTCAGGTATAATACAACTCCAATTCCACTGCCATTCATTCTCTGTTCCATTCCACTATTTTCTTGGGATAATAAATCTTTTCTCATTGTGGACCTGCAGCCCAGAAGACAATCTCTTGAAAATTACAAAGCCTCACATCAGCTTGTCTGCCAGTATCTCAACAGTGAGTCTTGCTCTGCCTGAAATAGTTTATAAGCTGGGCAGCTTGAGACAATAAAAGAACTTCCTACTTCAAAATTTTTATTCCCTTTATCCTCAAAGGGTATTGCATTAACAGGATTAAAAGAGGGCCTCCCACGTGCAGCAAAACTCTGGGAGGTAGTTACAAAATAAATACAAAGCCCAAGGCCAAACTCCCAGCTCATATGGGAAATTTAAAGAATCTAATTTCCATCAGTGATATTATAACACGTTTACTAAATTAATGAGTTACTTAAGGGTAGAGATCAGGGCTTATTTGTATCTTTTGACAATAGTACATGGTAGGTACTCAATTTTGAAATTTTACTTGCAGAATATCTATTTTGGGAGATTATTAATCTGGCATATATATATATATATATATATATATATATATATATATATATATATAATTTGGCATATATATATATATATTTTTTGACCTGTGATTCAAACCAATTCATTGGTCAGAGGCAGTATTGTTTAGAGCTGTGGAACTTCCTAAAATGCCCATTTACTTAACGTCACTGGATGCTGAAGGTTCATTAATGTTTAGAGTCTTTCCAGCTTCTGTTTATGATTTCCCACCTACTGAAGCATCTATTTGTGGTACACTCAATATTTCACAGTGCATTAACATATATTGGTTCATTTCTTTAAAAGTACATTATTATAAAAGCACTGCACAAATAGCACAATTTAAGTGTACATAATAATTATTTTCATTTGCCAAACAAAGCGAAAATAACTTTCATCAACAGTTAATTCCCTTCTTAATTCCTTATAAAACAAATTCATTAAAATGTTCATTCTTTTGCCTTTCCTGGTTTTCTTTCTCATTGTGCACTTAACTTTTCTAGCCTGTTTCTCTCTTAATCCAAGTGGAAGGTGAGGGAATGAGAAGGGATGAATTTTAACCACAAAATATTTTTATACACAAGTAATTTTTCCTTGCCAGGTTCTTTGGTAGTGACTATCTCAGGCCCTAAGATTTTATATTAGCTTTGGCTATCAACTTGAGTTATGAAGGTATTTGTAATTTTTACTTTTCTTTAGTCTTTTATATATATATCTTTAGCATTTTTATTCCATAACCCATAACCCATGGATGGTCCATGGATGAGAAACATCAGCATCACCTGGTAGCTTGTTAAAAATGTAGACTCTCAGGCTCCACCACAGACCTCCTGGATCAGAGTCTACATTTTATAAAAATCAAAAATTTGAATGAACAGAAGATAGTGGAGTAGAAGGACGTGCTCTCACTCCCTCTTGTTAGAGCACTGGAATCACAACTAACTGCTGAACAATCATTGACAGGAGGACACTGGAACTCAACAAAAAGGCTGTCCCACATCCAAGTACAGGGGAGAAGCTGCAATGAGACGGTAGGAGGTGCGCAATCACAATAAAATCAAATCCCAAGGCTGCTGGGTGGGTGACTCACAAACTGAAGAACAGTTATACCACAGAGTTCCATCCACTGGAGTGAAGGTTCTGAGTCCCACGTCAGGCTTCCCAATGAGGGGGCCCGGCAATGGGAGGAGGAATTCCTAGAGAATCAGACTTTGAATGTTGGTGGTATTTGATTGCAGGACTTTGACAGGACTAGGGGAAACAGAGACTCCACTCTTGGAGGGCATGCACAAAGTAGTGGGTGTACCAGGACCCAGGAGAAGAAGCAGTGACCCCATAGGAGACTGAACTGGACCTACCTACAAGGGTTGGAGGGCCTCCTGCAGAGGTGGGGGGGTGACTGTGGCTCACCAGAAGGACAAGGACACTGGCAGCAGAAGTTCTGGGAAGTATTCCTTGGTGTGAGCCCTCCCAAAGTCCACCATTAGCCCCAACAAAGAGCCGGGTAGGCTCCAGTGCTGGGTTGCCTCAGGCCAAACAACGAACAGGGAGGGAACCCAGCCCCACCCATCAGCAGACAAGCAGATTAAAGTTTTACTGAGCTCTGCCCACCAGAGCAACACCCAGCTCTACCCACTACCAGTCCCTCCCATCAGGAAGCGCATAACAAGTCTATTAGATAGCCTCATCCATGAGAGGGCAGACAGCAGAAGCAAGAAGAACTACAGTTCTGCAGCATATGGAATGAAAACCACATTCACGGAAAGACAAACAAAATGAAAAAGCAGAGGACTATGTACCAGATGAAGGAACAAGATAAAACTCCAGAAAAACACTAAAAGAAGTGGAGATAGGCAACCTTCCAGAAAAAGAATTCAGAATAATGATAGTGAAGATGATCCAGGACCTCAGAAAATGAATGGAGTCAAAGATCGAGAAGATGCAAGAAATGTTTAACAAAGACCTAGAAGAATTAAAGAACAAACAAACAGAGATGAACAATACAGTAATTGAAATGAAAACTACACTAGAAGGAATCAATAGCAGAATAATTGAGGCAGAAGAACGGGTAAGTGACCTGGAAGACAGAATGGTGGAATTCATTGCCATGGAACAGAATAAAGAAAAAAGAATGAAAAGAAATGAAGACAGCCTAAGAGACCTCTGGGACAACATGAAATGCACCAACATGTGCATTATAAGGGTCCCAGAAAGAGAAGAGAGAAAGGACCCGAGAAAATATTTGAAGAGATTATAGTTGAAAACTTCCCTAACATGGGAAAGGAAACAGCCACCAAGTCCAGGAAGCTCAGAGAGTCCCAGGCAGGATAAACCCATGGAGGAACATGCTGAGACACATAGTAATCAAATGGACAAATAATTAAAGACAAACCAAAATTATTAAAAGCAACAAGGGAAAAATGACAACCTACAAGGTAATGCCCATAAGGTTAACAGCTGATTTCTCAGCAGAAACTCTATAAGCCAGAAGGGAATGGCATGATATATTTAAAGTGATGAAAGGGAAGAACCTACAACCAAGATTACTCTACCCGGCAAGGATCTCATTCAGATTTGACAGAGAAATCAAAAGCTTTAGAGACAATCAAAGGCTAAGACAATTCAGCACCACCAAACCAGCTCTACAAGAAATGCTAAGAAATGCTAAAGGAACTTCTGTAGGCAGGAAACACAATAGAAGGAAAGGACCTACAAAAACAAACCCAAAACAATTAAGAAAATGGTAATAGGAACACACATATTGATAATTACCTTAAATGTAAATAGATTAAATGCTCCAACCAAAAGACACAGGCTCATTGAATGGACACAAAAACAAGACTCATGTATATGCTGTCTACACGAGACCCACGTCGGACCTAGGGACACATACAGACTTAAAGTGAGGGGATGGAAAAAGATATTACATGCAAATGGAAATCAAAAGAAAGCTGGAGCAGTAATCCTCATATCAGAAAAAATAGATTTTAAAATAAAGAATGTTACAAGAGACAAGCAAGAACACTACATAATGATTAAGGGATCAATCCAAGAAGAAGATATAGAAGAAGATATAACAATTATAAATATATATGCACCCAGCATAGGAGCACTTCAATACATAAGGCAAATGCTAATAGCTATAAAGAGGAAACTGACAGTAACACAGTAATAATGGGGAAATTTAACACCTCACTTACACCAATGGACAGAACATCCAGACAGAAGATTACTAAGGAAACACAAGCTTTAAATGACACAGTAGACCAGAGAGATTTAATTGATATTTATAGGACATTCCATCCAAAAACAGCAGATTACACTTTCTTCTCAAGTGCACATGGAACATTCTCCAGGATAGATCACATCTTGGGTCAAAAATCAAGCCTCAGTAAATTTAAGAAAATTGAAATCATATCACGCATCATTTCTAATCACAGTTTATTTAGAAATAAGTTACAGGGAAAAAAACATAAAAAACACAAGCAGGACTTCCCTGGTGGTTCAGTGGTTAAGAACCCGCCTGGAGACATGGGTTTGAGCCCTGGTCCAGAAAGATCACACATGCTGTGGAACAACTAAGCCCATGTGCACAACTACTGAGCCTGCGCTCTAGAGCCCATGAGCCATAACTACTGATCCCATGTGCCACAACTACTGAAGGCTGTGCACCTACAGCCCGTGCTCTACAACATGAGAAGCCACTGCAATAAGAAGCCCACACACTGAAATGAAGTGTAGCCTCTGTTTGCCGCAACTAGAGAAAGGCAATGCAGCAATGAAGACCCAACACAGCCAAAAAAAAAACAAAACAAAACACACAAACACATGGAGGCTAAACACTGTTACTAAATAACCAAGAGGTCACTGAAGAAATCAAAGAGGAAATTTAAAAAATACCTAGAGACAAACGACAATGAAAACATGACGATTCAAAACCTATGGGAGGCAGCAAAAGCAATTCTAAGGGGGAAGTTTATAGCAAAACGATCCTACCTCAAGGAAAAAGAAAAATCTCAAAAAAACAATCTAACCTTACACCTAAAGAAACTAGAGAAAGAACAAACAAACCCCAATTTTAGTAGAAGGAAAGAAATCATAAAGATCAGAGCAGAAATAAATGAAATAGAAACAAAGAAAACAATAGCAAAGATCAATAAAACCAAAAGCTTGTTCTTGGAGAAGATAAACACAATTAATAAACCTTTAGCCCGATTCATCAAGAAAAAGAGGAAGAGGAGTCAAATCAATAAAATTAGAAATGAAAAAGGAGAAGTTAAAAAAGACACCACAGAAATAAAAAGCATCCTAAGAGACTACTACAAGCAACTCTATGTCAATAAAATGGACAACCTGGAAGAAATGGACAAATTCTTAGCAAGGTATAACTTCCAAGAGTGAACCATGAAGAAATAGAAAATATGAACAGACAAATCACAAGTAATGAAATTGAAACTGTGATTAAAAATCTTCCAGCAAACAAAAGTCCAGGACCAGATGGCTTCACAGGTGAATTCAAACATTTAGAGAAGAGCTAACACCCATCCTTCTCAAACTCTTCCAAAAAATTGCAGAGGAAGGAACACTCCCAAACTCATTCTATGAGGTCACCATCACCCTGGTACCAAAACCAGACAGAGATATAACAAAGAAAAGAAAATTACAAACCAATATCACTGACAAATATACATGCAAAAACTCTCAACAAAATACTAGCAAACAGAATCCAACAACACATTAAAAGGATCATACACCATGATCAAGTAGGACTTATCCCAAGGATGCAAGGATTCTTCAATATACACAAATCAGTCAATGTGATACACCATATTAACAAACTGAAGAATAAAAACCATATGACAATCTCAGTAGATGCAGAAAAAGCTTTTGACAAAATTCAACACATATTTGTGATAAAAACTCTCCAGAAAGTGGTCAAAGAGGGAAACTACCTCAACATCATAAAGGCCATATATGATAAACCCACAGCAAACATCATTCTCAATGGTGAAAAACTGAAAGCATTTCCTCTAAGATCAGGAAGAAGACAAGAATGCCCACTCTCATCACTATTATTCAACATAGTTTTGGAAGTCCTAGCCATGGCAATCAGAGAAGAAAAACAAATAAAAGGAATACAAATTGGAAAAGAAGTAAAACTGTCATTGTTTGCAGAAGACATGATACTATACATGGAGAATCCTAAAGATGCCACCAGAAAACTACTAGAGCTAATCAATGAATTTGGTAAAGTTGCAGGATACAAAATTAATGCCCAGAAATCTCTTGCATTCCTATACACTAACAATGAAAGATCAGAAAGAGAAATTAAGGAAACAAACCCATTCACTCTTACAACAAAAAGAATAAAATACCTAGGAATAAACCTACCTAAGGAGGTAAAAATCTATACTCAGAAAACTATAAGACACTGATGAAAGAAATCAAAGATGACACAAACAGATGGAGAGATATACCATGTTCTTGGATTGGAAGAATCAATATTCTGAAAATGACTATACTACCCAAAGCAATCTACAGATTCAATGCAATCCCCACCAAATTACCAAAGGCATTTTTCACAGAACTAGAACAAAAAATCTTAAATTTTGTATGGAGATACAAAAGACCATGAATAGCCAGAGTAATCTTGAGGGAAAAAACATGGAGTTGGAGGAACCAGACTCCCTGACTTCAGGCTATACTACAAAGCTACAATCAAGACAATATGGTCCTGGCACAAAAACAGAAATATAGATCAATGGAACAGGATAGAAGACCCAGAGATAAACCCACACACCTAAGGTCAACTAATCTATGACAAAGAAGGCAAGGATATACAATGGAGAAAAGACAGTCTCTTCAATAAGTGGTGCTGGGAAACTGGACAGCTACATGTAAAAGAATGAAATTAGAACACTCCCTAACACCATACACAAAAATAAACTCAAAATGGATTTAAGACCTAATGTAGGCCAAACACTATAAAACTCTTAGAGGAAAACATAGGCAGAACACTCTTTGACATAAATCACAGCAAGATCTTTTTTGATCCACCTCCTAGAGTAATGGAAATAAAAACAAAAGTAAACAGATGCGACCTAATGAAACTTAAAAGCTTTTGCACAGCAAAGGAAACTATAAACAATACTAAAAGACAACCCTCAGAATGGGAGACAATATTTGCAAAGAAATCAATGGACAAAGGATTAATCTCCAAAATATATAAACAGCTCATGCAGCTCAATATTAGAAAAACAAACAACCCAATCAAAAAATGGGCAGAAGACCTAAATAGACATCTCTCCAATGAAGACATACAGACGGACAAGAGGCACATGAAAAGATGCTCAGCAACCCTAATTATTAGAGAAATGTAAATCAAATGTACAATGAGGTAACACCTCACACTAGTTAGAATGGACATCATTAGAAAATCTACAAACAACAAATGCTGGAGAGGGTGTGGAGAAAAGGGAACCCTCTTGCACTGTTGGTGGGAATGTAAATTGATGCAGCCACTATGGAGAACAGTATGGAGCTTCCTGAAAAAACTAAAAATAGAACTACCGTATGAGCCAGCAGTTCCACTACTGGGCATATACCCAGAGAAAACCATAATTCAAGAAGACACATGCACCCCAATTTTCATTGCAGCACTATTTACAGTAGCCATGCTATGGGAGCAACCAAAATGCCCATCGACAGACGAATGGATAAAGAAGTTGTGGTACATATACACAATGGAATATCACTCAGCCAAAAAAAGGAACGAAATTGGGTCATTTGTAGAGATGTGGATGGACCTAGAGACTGTCATACAGAGTGAAGTAAGTCAGAAAGAGAAAAACAAGTATCGTATATTAATGCATATACGTGGAATCTAGAAAAATGGTACAGATGAACTGATTTGCAAGGCTGAAATAGAGACACAGATGTAGAGAACAAACTTATGAACTCCGATGGGCATAAAGTGCTGGGGGGGCGGTTTGGGATGAATTGGGCAATTGGGATTGACATATATACACTAATATGTATAAAATAGATAACTAATAAGAACCTGCTGTACAAAAAAATAATTTGTATGAACATTAAAGTTTGAAAAGCGCTTCTCTAACCCACTGGTTCTCTAACTTTGCTGCACATCGGAATCATCTGAGGTATTTTCAAAAATACAGATTTATTTTTAATCTTTTATTTTTTTGCCATTACCACACTGTCTTGATTACTGTAGCTTTAAAATAAGTCTTGAAGTTGGATGTGTCAGTCCTCCAACTTTGTTCTTCCCCTTCAATATTGTTTTAGCTATTCTGAGTCAGTTCTCATGCTCTGAATTCTGATTTAAGTTGTATGGGTAATGGTAATTAAAAAAAATTCACGAGGTGATTTTTATGCAGCAAAGCGAGAACTGCCATATTGCATGGATTACATTGACAACACTGATTTCTGTAAATAAATTTTAAGTCATATGCCTATATTCTCAGTAAAACTGGGAGATCAGTGGGTAGGTTATTAATATGCCCATTTCACAAATGGAGACAACAAGATTCAGGACAGGTAAGTCACCTAGCAGGAATAATATGATGGGGTCTACCCTATGGCTTGCTTTTCTGATGCTCTTTCTCTACTGCCACATTGCCTCTTACATTAGTAAGGTACAAAGTACGATTTTCAAAGTTTAGACTATGTATACCACAAGCAACTTTTTCAAACCTATCACCAAAAGCCACCTTTTTTAAAACAACTTGATTTTGCTATATAGATTATTCTAGAAAGTTTAAGTTGGAAGAAAAGGAATACCCACATGATCTCATCATTACTTAAGTAATTTACTTGTTATTGAAAAAAATAGAGATCAAAATTGTTGAAACCCACTGACTAAAAGCCACCAAGAACAGCCAGAAAAAAATGTTTGGTTTATTTAGCTTGCTGCAGCAAAGGAAAACACCTTCCAGTGAATCCATGGGAACATCTTAGTAAGGGAAAAGGAGACTAGGAAGGGCTTCTTGTAGGATTTAGGCTTGTGCTGGATGATTCTCAGGAGGGATTAAGAAAGCCAGGGCTGGTTCTTTACTGGAAGCTCTCAAGCAGCAGTGATTGTATCTTAGTGCATTTTATCTAGGAGGTGAGAGGATTATAGGGGCTAGAGCTGTCATTGGTAAAGCAGCATCAGAATCATGCAGGTCAGTCAGAGGAGGCTGTGTTTAATCATTTGTGGTTGCAGAGTGGCCTTGCTTCTGCCACGTTCCAAATGTGATCCTAATGTGATCTTGCCTGAGCCTTACTCTGAAATCTCACAGTCTGCTTACAAGATGGATTTTTTTTTTTAAACTTTATCAATCAAAGTATGTCTTTAAGTTCTGGTAACTCTTTTGGAAATTAAAAAAAAAAAGAAAGGAAAAGGAAGGAGTATAAATTCCTGTGTCCTTATTACTACTGGGCCCTAAACATAGACACAGTAGGAATTCCTTGTGAAGTTTTAGACTCTAAAATATTATTACTGTAGACCAAAAAAAATTATCATTTATAACTCAATGGCTTTTTAAATGGGGTAGATTTTGGTAGCTGGGAAGGGTTTTTTGGTTCTGTTGATTAAATTCCAGGTTAAGTATTCATGGGAAAATGTTAAGGGTAAAAGAATAGAAATAGACTATATCATTACCAGAAAAGTGAAAGAGGAGAAATAGATTTGGAAAACATATAACTATCATAGAAAAAAGAGCAAAAAAGCATAAAATAAGGTGATAGAAAACAGTTCAATTATATTGATATTAGTAGTAACAATTACAATGAATTATGCCTGTCAACTGGGAGACAGAGACTATCAGATCAAGTTTTTAAAGATCCAACTCTATGATATCTAAAAGACACATTTAAAACACTAGACTGTGGGAAGATTGAAAAAAAAATGATGGAAAAAAGCATATCAGGCAAGCTAATCAAGGGAAAGCTGAGTAATAAGACAAATTGTACTTTAAGATAAATAATAAGATAAGATTATTAAGAGCACGATTTAGTGATAAAGGAAATCACTATTTAAGATAAATAAAGAGCACGATTAGTGATAAAGGAAATCACTATTAAATAGTGACATAATGATAGGTTTTATTACCAGGAAGACATAATAATTCTGAAATTATATGTATCTAATAAAATGTTATATCTATACTTATCTATACATATATAGACACATATAGATATAACCTATGATGGAACTACATGGGCACATTAGTAGACCCACCATCATGGAAATTTTCAATATATCTTTATCAATTTTAAGACAAGCAGAGAGAAAATTAGTAGGATATAGAAATTTGAATACACACATAACAAGACTGATATAATAAATGTACAGAAAATTCTGCTTCTAACAACTAAAGAATAATATTTTTCTTCAAGCATTTATGGAACATTCATAAAACAGACCTAATACTAGGCTGTAAAGCAAATATCAATAAATTTCAGAATATGTTCATTATTAGAACACATTATATAATCACAGTACATTTAGAAATAACCTTTTAAAAGGGATAGATTTAAAGAAATACAGGAAACAAACAAAAAACCTTATATTTTTTGTCTTGAGACCAGAAAAAAATCATAACGGAAATTTAAAATACAACTGAATGATAATTAAAATACTGAGAATATTGTGGTATAGTCATATAATGGTATACTAGAGTAATGAAAATTGACAAATTACTGCTTTATGCAATCACATGGGTGAATCTCACAGACACAATATTTAGCAAAGAAGCCAAATACAAGCTTACACAATCAACGGTTTCATCTTCATAAAAAAAGAGGCAAAACTAATGGATGGTAATAGATGTCATAATCGTTCTTACTTTCGGGAAGGGATCGTGGCTGGGGAGGTGCATGAGAATGTGTTCTGAGGTCCTAGTAATGTTCTGTACATTGGTGAGGGTAATACCCCTGCCACCACCCAACTACTACCGCTAGTACTGCTTTTATTCTGTAAACGTTCAATATGCCGCAAACTTACGGTTTGTGCACTTCAATAAAAAGTTTCCTTTAAAAAAAGCAAGCAAAACTATATGAAATATTGCAGATGAATACCTATGTGCCAAAACTTTTTTCTTAGTAAGTAAGATAATGGTCCACTCAAAATTTAGAGTATCAGTTACCTCTGAGAAGCAGTGGGAGGCTGGCATGTGATCTGGGAGGAATGTAGGACATCAGTAGAACTGGTGATGTTCTAAGCCAGGCCAGGGGTCAGAAGACTTTTTCTGTCAAAAGAAAAATAGTAAACGTTTTTGCCTTTGCAGGCTATAAACTCATTCTTGCAACCATTCAAATATGCCATTGTTGCCTGAAAGCCACCACAGACAATATATAAATCGATGGGCCTGACTGTGTCTCAAAACAACTCTATTTACAAAAACAAGTGGCGGAGTGGATTTGGCCCACAGGCCATAGTTTGCTGGTCCCTTTTCTAATTCTTCACAGAAGGTCAAATAGCCTCATTGACAGTTATTCTCTGTATTTCTATGCTTTATAATTTTATCTGCCTCACTTATATGGTTTTGCACATTTCAGAAAATAGACACCCACCAAACTCATGGGGGATGGTATGAGGGAATCCAGTGTGACAAGCCTTTAAATTGGGGTTGCTATTCTATGTTATCAGTTGAACACACTCTGCAAATACTATAGTATCATTACTTGGCTAATTGACCTTAAATGAACTATATAATCTCTGTTTCTTTACCTATAGATGAGGATAGAAACAATGTCTGTTTTTCATAGTCATTTGTCAAAACTAAATGTAATAGTGCAAATAAAGTGCATAGCGTTCTGTCCAGTTCCTAGTGAGCATTCAATGCTGCTGCTACAACCACTCTGTGGCTGCCACTACTGCTTTGACTACTACTACTGTGCTGCTACTATTAACCTCTAGGAGCCCAAGGTCTTTGATGGAAAGTGAAGGAGGTAAATAAGGTAAACTCAAAAGCTACTTCTAGCTCAGTGTCATAGACAGGAACTGACTTAGGATGGACACGTGTTTGCCCAGCTGAGGTGACTTGACTTAATGAGTAAACAAGAACAATGATACTCAGGGGTGCTTGAGGACATTTCACTTCCTTAAATAGTGTTTTTCTTTTTTAATTAATTAATTTATTTTGGCTGCACTGGGTCTTTGTTGCTGTGCACGGGCTTTCTCTAGATGTCGCGAGCAGGGGCTCCTCTTCATTGCGGTGCCTGGGCTTCTCATTGCTGTGGCTTCTCTTGTTGTGTAGCACTGCTCTAGGAGCACGGGCTTCAATAGTTGGCACGTGGGCTCAGTAGTTGTGGCTCGTGGGCTCTAGAGCACAGGCTCAGTAGTTGTGGCGCATGGGCTTAGTTGCTCTGCGGCATGTGGGATCTTCCCGGGTCAGGGCTGGAACCCGTATTCCCTGCATTGGCCGGTAGATTCTTAACCACTGCGCAACCAGGGGAGCCCCCTTAAATAGTTTAAACATACCCATAGCACCACTCTTTTACGCTGAGTATGAAGCAACTGGTTCCTGAACAACGTGCAGTGGTGGTAGCCTCAACATCAGAATGCTTACAAATCCCAAATGAGTTAAGATTTTACTGTAGAAAAGATACTGAAAAGAGGTCAGGAAGAGTGGGAAAAAAAAAAAGCATAGGGATAAATGAGGTCATGCAGCCAAGAATTCAGGGTAGCTGAAAAGTACAGTTGTTGAGTGTTTTGGCTCTCCTGGTAGACCTGGATTCCATCCTGATTCTGCTCCTTCCTAACTAGGTCACTGATGCAGTTACTTAAAGCTAGAGTTCAGTTTCTTACTCGGTAAAAAGGAGGCGATAATGAAATGTACCACTTAATGTTGGATACATGTCAATCACTTGGCTTCATGCCTGCCTATAGTAAATGTTCAATAAAGGGCCTTAGTATCACTTAATACCCAAGTTTGAGTGTTCCTTTTAAACAGGGAGGACAGAGGACAAACTTTAAAACCTGCAACATTTTGAAGAATCCCCTTTTCCCCAGGTGGATTCAAGAATGAAAAAAGCGACCATGCATTTGTCAGTGCTGTGTGCCAGAAATCAGTCTAGGGATTTTCTGTATATTATCTCACTTAATCCTCACAAAACCCTGCTGAGGTGGACATTAGCATCCCTGTTTATAGAAAAATAAGCTCACATTGAGAGAGGATGGATAACTTATTCCAGGTCCTAAAACTAGGAGCTTAATCAAGGTCTCTCTGATTCTAAACCCAGGACGTTTTTCTGCTCATCACCTTGTCTTTTTTTTTTTTTGTTACAATGTTTCAGTGGTTCAAATTATAGGTATGTCACTGCATTTGTAATTTGGGTATTGGCCTCTGACACACTAGGCTTTCTTGTGCCAGGGGTCTGAGGTTACCACGTTCCTCTCTTGGCCTAGAAGTTAGTTTTTGAGAAGAAATCTGCCTATTTCCATTTCCCTCATGTGTGCTGACAGCTCTTGGAGGGAACAGCTGTCCCTGTGTCTCTTCGGAATAGACTTCCTAGAGAGGGCTACAGAAAGATTCTGCCATGTGTTCTGCAAATCCAGCCCCCTTCTCCTGAGGGCAATGACAACTACATTTTTATACAAACCCAGCATGGAAACTTTTTTTTTAATACTTCGCAAGAGCTATAATTACCTATTCCTAATTGAAGAGTAAGTCAAATAACTTTACATTGAAGAAGAATAAAAGAACTGACAGGGCTTCCCTGGTGGCGCAGTGGTTGAGAGTCCGCCTGCCGATGCCGGGGACACGGGTTCGTGCCCCGGTCCGGGAAGATCCCACATGCCACGGAGCGGCTGGGCCCATGAGCCATGGCCGCTGAGCCTGCGCGTCCGGAGCCTGTGCTCCGCAACG
The DNA here is from genome assembly GCF_951394435.1 of Stenella coeruleoalba. Lineage (NCBI taxonomy): Eukaryota > Metazoa > Chordata > Mammalia > Artiodactyla > Delphinidae > Stenella > Stenella coeruleoalba. The sequence goes on from NC_137148.1 coordinate 137,280,963, forward strand.
GGAGAAGCCACAACAGTGAGAGGCCCGCGTACCGCAAAAAAAAAAAAAAAGAAAAAAAAAAAGAACTGACAAACAGTGGGAAATATTTTGTCAATTGTGGGACCTTGAGGTCCTGGTACAAAAGCCCTAGTTTGGGAAGTGCAGACACAGCAGGCCACCAATTGCCCCCAGTGAAGGAACTTGGCCTCAGTATGTCCCTTATTCCAGCTTACCAAATTCAAGAGAAAAATCGCACTACTGTGTACACACAGAACCAGCAGGCTGTGATCGTATCTGCTCACCAGCATTTGCGAGCTGTTTTGGGACTGCGGGTTGACACCATGCGACTACACCTTTTTGCTCAGGCCCGCTTCTGACCCATACACATCTGTGTTGCTGAAGTCCACAACTCATAACTATGCAAGTTGGGAGAAGCTAATAGGTCTACAAAGATATTAAACTCACTGAATTCCTGAGTGATGTTTATGTTCATCAACCTAATTAATATTCTTGTCTCTACTAATGTGATAACATCATCTAGTTTACTTGTGAGTTCAAAAGAATTAAGGAATTAAAATACGAATATGTGTCAACGGAGAGAGCTGTGCTAACCGAGCAAGAAGTCTGTGGCAGTTGCTGCTCTAGGCGTTTTTAATACGTCATCTCATTTAGTTCTTCACAGCAACCCTCAAAGCAGTGTTATTATTCCCACGGACAGGTGAAGAACACGGACTCACAGACACTGGGTGACTTATTCAGTGTCTTGAAGTCTCAGAGAAAAGATTCAAAAGCACATGTATTCTCACAATCCCATGCTTCCTCTCCCCGGTGAAGTTTACATTGTAATCCTCATGGCAAGCCTTTGAAGAAAGTACTATACCACCTCCATTTGACAGATGAGGACACCAAGACTCAGAGATGTTAAGCAAATTGTCTAAGGTCGCAGAGTGTGTATATGTAAAAAGCAAACTTCTCATTCAAGTCTGTCTGACCGCAGCAAATTTTAAATATAAGCAGTGGTACCTGGTTTTTGGCGTTTCAGTGTTTTCAATAAAATATTATGTCCAACTGAACCAAATGACCGTTGCCTTTCAACTTCCAAATTCAAAGACTGGGACTTGAGTGGAGCCAGAGTCAGCATGAGACAGAGGAGACGGTAGTCTCAAAAGAATGCTCTGATTGGTTGCTCATCAAATCTCTTTCTACCACTGTCTAAATCGCACCTTCACAGCTTGGGTCAGGACCATTGCACTTTGAGCGGTGGGATTACATAACTGAGAAGGAAAAACACGGCAGAAAGTATTCTGCTTGCCAGCTCATTACTACCTTTCAGAATGTCTAGCGATGCTTGGGATGTGGGAAACAGGGCAATGGGAAGGGATTAGGAGACCTAACGGTAAATTCTCAGGCTGAGGTGAGATCTGAACAAGTCAAATCCAATTCTGCTATACTATCCACCTGCTGGATAACTGGGGGCAAGTTATTCAAACTCCTGGGGTGCTGTAAAGATTAAATAAGCTTGTGCAGCTGATGTATTTGGCATCGATCCTCATACATAGTAATAAGCACACCATGATTGTTCATTAGTTTATCATGATAGCATCAGCCAGGGCAAAGGGATGACAGTGGGTTCCCACCTCCCTTGGTTGAGTTGGTTGCAGTCCAGACTAAGGTCGATCTCAGTTCATTTAAGGTTCTGCCACTTTCTCGTTACTTCTCTCTGAGAAGCAGAGGGGCGGGCAGGGGATACGGGAGGGCACACCGGATCCTCTTGAGATGCTGCCTGCAGCTCTGCTCTGCACCCTGCTCTGCAGACCAGGTGTTCCAGGCACCTAATCTTTGCAGGTATTTAGCAAATCAAAGCCAACAGCAGGAGGCTGTCAGCCTGACTATGATAAACACCCTCTGCAATTTAGCGCGTTCACACAGAGAGTGTGCTAGCAGGATGAGTTAATTGCCAAGCTAGCAACCAAGCTGATGTATCTTGAACACCCTGAAAAGCCAGCTGAGAGCTGTCTAAGAAAGTCTGGGGTAGTGGGAGGTTTCCAAGCCTGAAGAAAAAATTGGGTGGGGGGTGGTAGGTGAGGAGATTGGCAGGTAGTAACACAAACTATATTAACCAACTCTTGAAAATATAATTACCTACAAAAGGACAGGAAAAACAAGAATGGGACTCAGAAGGAGCCCTAGAAATTATGTAATGAAAGCCTTTCATTTTACAGGTAGAAATTGAGGTTACGGGTGAGGCAGGGGTTGAGGGGCAAGAAATGGACTAAAGGCTACAGTCAGTGACAAAGCCAGCACTGGAATGCCCATATTTTGAGTCCGGATTCAGTTCTGTGCAATCATGCTTTTACTATTAAATTTTCTTCTCGAGTTCATAACAGGCAGCATAGTGTAGGCTCTGGTGTTACCTTGGCTTGACCAATTACTAGTTTTGTCAGCTCAGGCAAAGTATTTTTTCTTTCTGTGCTTCAGTTTCCTTAGCTCTAAAAAGGATTAATATTGGTATGTATTCCAAAGGATTATTAAGACAAATGAGATAATGTTAATGGTTTGAAAGACTGTGAAGGTGTCAATAAAATGCATCTAATATTATTATTATTGGCTCCAGAATACTCTTTGATTTACTTGGTGATGAGTTTGGCTGGGACTTCTGTAGTGACTGAGGACATGGCAGAAACATCAACTTTCTGATAATTGCCTCTCTTGTATTTCTTATACACACACCGAGGGAGGAAAGCTATATATACTACTACAAGAAAAGAGCTCTGGACCAGTACAGGCGATCTCCAATTTACGATGGTTTGACTTGCAATTTTTTTACTTTACCATGGTGTGAAAGCAATACACATTCAGTAGAAACAGTATTTTGAATTCCAAATGTTGATCTTTTTCTGGGTTAGTGGTAAGTGCTACAATCATCTCTTGCGATGCTGGGCAGTAGCAGTGAGCCACAGCTCCCAGGCAGCCACGTGATCAGAGTAAACAACTGATATCGTGCAACCATTCTGTACCCATACAACCACTCTTTTTCACTTTCAGTGCAGTATTCAATAAATTACATGAGATAGCCAACACTTTATTATAAAATAGGCTTTGTGCGAGATGCTTTTGCCCAACTGGAGGCTAGTATAAGTGTTCTGAGCACGTGTAAGGTAGGCTAATCTAAGCTATGATGTTCTGTAGGTTAGGTGTATTAAGTTCATCTTCAAATAACCATATTTTCAACTTAAAATGGATTTATCAGGATGTAACCCCCATTGTAAGTGGAGGAAGATCTGTACTATAGAATTTGGTTCTGGTCCCAGGTGTGGGTTAATTACTAGATTAACAGCAGACAGTCCACACGACTCCTTTGAACCTTCTTTGTAAAAGGGATAATAATGTTGATCCCATTGTGTTACTGTGGCAATCAAATCAGATAATGCATGTGAAGTATTTTGGAAAATCTACATAAACAAAATATAAGCTTTTATATTTTTAAAGCCAAAACTTTTCATAACTCCTTTTCTCTCATTTCCCTGTTTATTCCATGGCCAAGTCCTACTGATTCTACCTTTAAAATATATTTCAAATCCAATCAATTATTTACCTTAACAGCCACCATCCTAATCCAAGTCATTGTCATTTTCCATGTGAACGCTTTCAATAGCCTCCTAACCCATCTACATGTGTTCAGTATATGGGTATATGTCCAGTAGTGGGATTGCTGGGTCATATGGTAGTTCTATTTGTAATTTTTTAAGGAACCTCCATACTGTTCTCCATAGTGGCTGTATCAATTTACATTCCCACCAACAGTGCAAGAGGGTTCCCTTTTCTCCACACCCTCTGCAGCATTTATTGTTCGTAGATTTTTTGATGATGGCCATTCTGACAGGTGTGAGATGATATCTCATTGTAGTTTTGACTTGCATTTCTCTAATGATTAATGATTCTTTCACGTGTTTGTTGGCAATCTGTATATCTTCTTTGGATAAATGTCTATTTAGGTCTTCTGCCCATTTTTGGATTGGGTTGTCTTTTTGATATTGAGCTGCATGAGCTGCTTGTAAAATTTGGAGATTAATCCTGTCAGCTGCTTCATTTGAAAATATTTTCTCCCATTCTGAGGGTTGTCTTTTGGTCTTGTTTATGGTTTCCTTTGCTGTGCAAAAGCTTTGAAGTTTCATTAGGTCCCATTTGTTTATTTTTGTTTTTATTTCCATTTCTCTAGGAGGTGGGTCAAAAAGGATCTTGCTGTGATTTATGTCATAGAGTGTTCTGCCTATGTTTTAGAGGTTTAAGTTTTAACACTCATGTCAGAGACCCAGAAAAATGAGAAAAAAGAGACAAAGGGGTAGAAGCAATATATGAAGAGAAAATAATTTAAAAGTTTCCACAAGTAGTTAAAGACTTCAACCTATACATTCAAGAAGCAAATCCCAAGTAAGATAAAATAAATTGCAATTTGGTTCAAATAATTCCAATGCCGAAAATCAAAGATAAAAGAAAATATTTAAGCAAGAGAGACAAAAATAAAACAAAGCAAAACAAAACTATAGTAACTTCACAATGAGAAATATGGAAGCCATAAAACATGGATTAACTTCACACTGCATAATGAGAAAAAAAAGCTTTATCCATCAAGAAATCTTTCAGCAGCACTATTTACAATAGCCAGGACATGGAAGCAACCTAAATGTCTACTGACGATGAATGAATAAAGAAGGTGTGGTACATATATACAATGGAGTATTACTTAGTCATAAAAAAAACAAAATAATGCCATTTGCAGCAACATGAATGGGCCTAGAGATTGTCATCCTGAGTGAAGTAAGTCAGATAGAGGAAGACAAACATCATATGATATCACTTATAGGTGGAATCTAAAAAAAATGGTCCAAATGAACTTATTTATAAAACAGAAATATAGTCACAGATGTAGAAAATAAACTTACGGTTACCAAGGGGTAAAGGGTGAGAGGAGGGATAAACTGGGAGATTGGGATTGACATATATACACTATTATATATAAAATAGATAACTAATAAGAACACACTATATAGCACAGGGAACTCTACTCAATACTCTGTAATGACCTATATGGGAAAAGAATCTAAAACAGAGTGTATATATATATACGTATAACTGATTCACTTTGCTGTACAGCAGAAACTAACACAACATTGTAAATCACTTATACTCCAATAAAAATTAATTTTAAAAGAGGAAGATAAAAAAATTTCAAAAATAAATGTAAGATTTAAAGATATTAAAAAAAAAAAAAAAGGTAAGAGAATTTGTCACCAGCCCATGACACTACAAGAAATAATGAAGGAAATTCTTCAGGATGAAGACAAATTACCCTAGAGGAAGCACAAAAGTGTATGAAAGAATTAAGAGAATTAGAAAAGATAAATTGATGTGAATATCAACTGTTTAAGCAGTAATAATAATTGTGTTATGGAGTCTATATACAACACATAGAAGTAAAATACATGAAAACAATAGCTCAGAGGATAGAAAGGGGTAAAAAAGTTAAACTGTTGTAAAGTTCTCGCAATATTTGAGAAGTACTAATAATTAAAGTAGTATATTTAAGTTCAGGATGCATAGTCTGAACTTTAGGGTAACTATTAAAATAATAAGGCAAAATAGCAATAACCAAAAAAGCTTATGGAAGAGATAAAAAAATATGAAACATTAAAATAATATGAAATAATAACAATCAGTAAAAAATGAAGGACGGAAGGAAACAAAGAACAAATAGAACAGAAAGAAACTGAAAGCCAAGATGGTAGACTTAAACCAAATTATAGCAATAATTACATTGTATGTAAATGAACTTAGCAGTCTAAGTAAAAGACAAAGATTGTCAGACTTGCTAAAAAAAAAAACCCCACAAAAACCAACAACTAATCTGTTTACAAGAGCTACATACTAGGGCTTCCCTGGTGGTGCAGTGGTTATGAATCTGCCTGCCAATTCTGGGGACACGGGTTTGAGCCCTGATCCGGGAGGATCCCTCATGCCGTACAGCAACTGAGCCCATGCACCACAACTACTGAGCCTGCGTTCTAGAGCCCACAAGCCACAACTACTGAGCTTGCGCTCTAGAGCCCGCGAGCCACAACTACTGAGCCCACGTGCCACAACTACTGAAACCCACACACCTAGAGCCCATGCTCAGCAACAAGAGAAGCCACTGCAATGAGAAGCCCGCGCACCGCAACAAAGAGTAGCCCCAACTCGCCGCCACTAAAGAATGCTGTACACAGCAACAAAGACCCAATGCAGCCAAAAAATAAATAAATAAATAAAATTAATTTAAAAAAAAAGCTACATACTAAATATAAAGTCATCAAGAACTTGGCATTAAACACATGGAAAATGTATACCATGTGGAATTTAACCAAAAGAAACTATGTGTGGTTATAATATTACTTTCAGACAAATAAAGCTTTAAGACTAAAGGTGTTACTAAACATAGAAAAGGATATTTCATAATAGTAGAAAAGTTAATTAAACAAACATAACTACTCAAACTTTCTATGCACTTAATAACATAACTTTAAAATTAAAATATATAAAGTAAACGTGGACAGAGCTAAGAGGAGAAATAGGCAAAGATGCAATCGCAGTTGGAAATTTTAGCGCACCTCAATTAGTAAGTGATAAAAAAAAAAGCAGACAAGAAACTAAGATATAGAATCAATGTTTGTAAAACATATCCAACCGGTGCAGAATACAAATTCTTTTTAAGTGGATTTAGAACATTTACCAAAATAGACCCTTGCCTGGGCCAAAAGCAATACATTGCAAAAGATTGAAATTATGGAGTGTATGTTCTCTTTCCGTAATAAAATTAAACTAGAAATCAATAACAGAGAGATAACTAGACTATTACCAAATGTTCAGAAAATAAGCAGCATACTTCTTAATAGCTCATTGGTCAAAGAAGAAGTCGTAATGTAAATTAGAGAATATTTTGAAACTGAAGATAAAGAGAAAAATGACATAAATTCATTTAAAATTACTTTATAAGCAGGTTCTTTGTAGTTAATTTTTCAGAAGTACAATTAAGTTGAAAAAGCCTGTGGTCAGATGGCATACTTATTTGCTAGCGCTGCCGTAAAAAAGTATCACAGATGGGGTGAGTTATTAAACAACAGAAATTTATGTCCTCATAATTCCGGAATCTAGAAGTCCAAGATTAAGGTGCTGGCAGGCTTGGTTTCTTCTGAGGCCTCTCTCCTTGCCTTGCAGATAACCCTTTCTGGCTCTGTCCTTACATGGTCTTTCCCTTGTGTAAGTACATCCCTGTGTCTCTTCCTTTTCTTAGAAGGACATCAGTCATGTTGGGTCAGGGACCAACCATATGACCTCAATTAACCTTAAATACCTCTTTAAAAGCTCTATCTTCAGGTACAGTCACATACTGAGGTACTGTGGGTAAGGACTTCAACAAAAGTATTTGGCGGGATAAATGGGGAGATATACAGTCCATAACAGATAGAAAGGTCCTGGCTTGTCCCCTCCACATCATTAAGGATGGGACAAAGAGAAAAGGTAATGCTGAAGAACAAAAGAATACTTGGAAAAACAGAGGTTCGGGGAAACAAAAAACCTTAAAACATAGCAAATTGTCTGCAGTTAAAAGGCCACAAAAAGTAGCAATGGTAATATTACTAACCTGTAACATTTGTTCTATGCGTATTTTTCAGATTTTATTGATGATTAAATAAGGTAATCAAGTAAGACTTGAGCATAATTCAGAGCATAAGACAAGCATTCAATAAATGTTACATACTGTTATTATTTCTGAGCTGTTTTTGCTTCTGGAAGGAGGAGGCAGGCAGTGGCTCAGGAGCTGAATTTTGTTTAAAATTATTAAAATTATATGGTGCTATTTTATTGTTTGTTTCAAGAATTATAATGGCAAATGGAGGTTAGAAGGAGTCTGCTGAATATGTAAGAGACAGTATTGGTTGTTATGGTGAATCAAGCCTTGGAAGAAGCAGAACATGTTTCATTTTATTTTGATGCTTATCCCAATGTCTATGAAAGTCTTCTCTCAGTTGGAAAAGAATACAAGTAAGCTATAAAAAATTAATTTCTCACCAACAGGACATTTGCAGTTATGGTGGAAATATGTGTAAGCAAGAAGAGAAAAAATGGTTTTCAGTTCTGTTTAGTTGAGCGTAAAAGGAGACGATAAAATTGTACCATGGACGATCTTCTCGATAGGGCTCTCCAAGGTCTCTGCTACCCTTCCATTCCAAGGGAACACCTGTGATACCAATACTCATAAGAACTGCCCTCTGCTGAACACCTACTATATACCATACACTGTAAATCTCTTTTCTTTCTCCCAAAACCCACTAAAATAGGAAACTGAGTCTCAGAGGGGTTATATGACTTGCCCAATTTCACAGAGCTACAATGGATGAACTGAAATACAAATCTAAGTTTGTGGAATTGAAATCTCATTCTCTTTCTGCTAAAGATGTGTTTGTTTATCCAGTGGTTATTGGGTAAAGTAAAGCAACAGGACTTAAGGAAATGACTGAGTACAGACTTGGAGGCTCACAGCCTGTCTTCTTTAAGGAACTCTCAGAACTGGCACTTTGTCCTCCACAGAGGAAGCCAGCTGAGTACCCCACCCATGACCCTCTCATCCATGCATCCTCCCTTGCCATCCCCTGTGCCATTCCCTCTATTCAAATCTCTACTTCCTTTTACCGGACTTTAGTAACCACCTCCTAACTAATGTCCTTATCTTCAGTCAGCCCCCAGTCCAAGTGCTCCTCTATATACACTGCTTGTCAGACTTAGGTTCTCTCAAGCACAGCTTGGAATGTGTCGCTTCTTTGCTAAAACAGCAGCTACAACAAAGTCATTCCCCTGTGTCACATTCAGAACAAAATCTCAATTAGCCCCAAGTTGTTTTTCCTACCTTCTCTTCCACTCTGTGCCCACACTTACTGGTGTCCAGACATGCTGAGTTTACTACTCTATATTATTGAAGTACATCCTCCAATTCCTCACTTCCCTACCTTGGTTCATGCTACTCTGTGTACTGTCCTCCCATGCAAGTATATCCCCATCTATAAAAATTCCTCTCTATACTTTGAGGCCAACATCAATGCAGCTCTGCTATGAAATCTTTCTAGACACCCAGAGTCACATGTCTCCCAGAGTACCATCTGCCTTCACTGTCACAGCTGAAATGGCTGCCTTATTGGTCCCAGAGGATAAGCAGTTTGAAGATAGTGATCATGGTCTATTTTTCTTTTTTTGTCTCCACTGCTTGACAAATAGTCTCTCCTCAGTAATTGTTTGCTTTGTTTGAAGAGATAACGCTGTGATACATGTACTGATACTCCACCGTCATACTGACTGTTTACTGGCTGTTTATTATAGAATTTGGGCAGAAAGGGAGTTAAAGTGGCTTGGTTTTAAAATCCTATTTGGTCTAATTTTGCGTAACTTCAGAACTTTGTGTATCTTCAGAATCAGAATTCTTTTTCCTGTTGAAGGAATATCTAAACAATTTAATCAGAAAGGTTGTATTTGGACATCAAAGTGAAAATTACAGACTCATTCTTCCTCTCTAATAGAAAACTAAAAAGAACAACAAAAAATCATGGCTGAACAGGCAAACGTGGGAAACACAGAATGTTACAACTCCCATTTATTTCCCCCATAAGGAAACTGAGCCATATGAAATGACTGACCTAAAAATTACTCTTTTATCAAATACTTGAATTTTATAGTCTACGTAGAGTGTACGAACAAGACTAAATCTTGGCCTGGTACCCAAGTCTCCACTTGTCAACACTTTGTCCATACTTACTTTTTTGTTGTGGTTAAGAGAAATGGCTCTGCAGTCAGGGAAAACAGGTTTTCACTACTTACTAGTGATGACCTTGAATGAATTAATTAATTAGTCTAAGGCTCATTTTCTCCTTTGTAAAAAGAGGAAAATATCAGCATCCACCTCATAGAGATGTGAGGATACAGTTGGATGATGCTTATAAAGGGCTCAGCTCAGAGCCAGGCACACAATGGAGTACTCAGTGAACGTTAACTGCCACCACCACCATTAGCATTATATTTTTATTGTCAGTATCACTGCACCATGCTTCCTTATCATTTTCTTTTGTGAGGTCTTGGGCATACTTCCTCTTAACAATGAATGCAATGTAGGAAGATGCTGCTAGTATTTTCCTAATTTCTGTGATGATCAGAATTACCTTCTATGCTGTGAAAACAGGCCATCAGGTCCTCCAACCCTGATCCTTATACTGGAAATTCTGGTGCAGTAGATCTGGATTGGGGACCAGGAACTTGTTTTTAAAAAGTGCCCTACGGCTGCTTACAAAGAGGTTTGCCTGTCAAAAGCCTATCTGATCACCCTTTTGACAAGTCCATGATCAAATCTGATGGAGGAAAAGAAAGGAAAACAGAGTAGGTACTGCTTTTGAAAGAAGTGTGAATGGGTGTATCCCCACTGCAAAATCACATACAGAAGGGTCCTGACATGCCAGACACTCTTCAGGACAGAAGCTCTTAGAATGCCTCCAACAACTGTATGAGGTTGATGTTCTTATCTCATTTTATAGACAAGGAAACAAACATAAAATACTTGGTAAGTCATTTGCCTAACAAGATCATACAGTCAATAAGTCAGTAAATGTCAGAGTTAGCATCTGAACTTATATATTTACTGTTATGAACCTCTTTCTAGCATTCCTTCAACTTCTCTGAAAGGTAATGAAAATCTGGGGATGAAGAGCTATGAGATGAAATACTTTTTAAAGCAGGGGGTATGTATTAGATATGACTAGATCCTCTGTGCCTAATGATATCTTGTTCATAGTAGGTGCTCAATAAACATTTAGTGGATGAATAAACTTGGCTCTTTACACATTGAAGCAATGATACATTGTAGCTTTTTAAAGAAAAATTACAAAATGAGTGATATTTATTGTGGGTGCTCTCATGTTTTCCTTTTGCTCTCCTTCTATTCTAAATGTACAATGTCCTTGGATTTGTCCTACTCAGATCCTGACTCTTCAAAGAGGTGGACCCATGCTTTCAAGCTCTTCTGTAAATTGTATTGGTTTGAGAAATGCTTTTCACACATAAATTTGTTTTTTTAACTAGAAGGTTTTTGGCCAAAACAACAATTAAAAAAAATAAATCAGGGAGGGTATGTTCAACAGGTGAAGTACAGGAGATATTTTTAGGTGGTGGCAATATTCTGTATGATACTGTAATCATGGATGCATAACACTATGAATTTGTTTAAGTACATAAAACTTTACAGCACAAAGAATAAACCTCAATATATGCAAATTTTAAAAATTTAGAAGGTTGGAGGAATCTCAAGATGGAATATAGACTATGACAAAATAATTTAACTGTGTTAGAAATACATGAAATAGCTTTCCTTAAGGGGGTAGAAGGAAATGGTCTTGACCTAACTAACTTTGGGGATGGGTGGGGTATACAAGATTAAACGTAAAAGAAACAGCACATAAGCACCATACTCTAGCTGATAAGGTTGTTTCCCATGGAAGCATCGTTTAACAATTTTGAAACCACTTTATACGTATACTGAAACTGAACAATTAAATAAATGGATGGTCAGTGGTAGGAGCCAGGTTTCTCACTGTTGGAGTCGGAGGTTACAAAACAAACAAACAAAATAAGAAGGCTAGAGTGATACATGTGGTAATGGATTAGAGTTGGAGACATAAGTATAAACTCATATTTAGTTTAATATAGGTAGGCACTAATGGTTGCATATAGAAATACCTGTAGATATGTGTACATACATATATGGGTTAGTATACACACATATTTTCCTGTTCAGTCAGTTGAGAGGGCCTACAAGCAAGCACACACTCATAGAAACCAGCAAAAATACTTCCCAGATACTGGTTTCTAACACTATTCTCCATATAGATCAATGGAACAGGATGGAAAGCCCAGAAATAAACCCATGCACCTATGGTCAATTAATCTATGACAAAGGAGACAAGAATATACAATGGAGAAAAGACAGTCTCGTCAATAAATGGGGCTGGAAAACTGGACTGCTACAGGTAAAAGAACGAAATTAAACATTCTTTAATACCATACACAAAAAATAAACTCAAAATGGATTAAAGACCTAAATATAAGACTGGATACTGTAAAACTCTTAGAGGAAAACATAGGCAGAACACTCTTTGATGTAAATTGCAGCAATATCCTTTTCAATCCATCTCCTAGAGTAATGGAAATAAAAACAAAAATAAACAAATGGCACCTAATTAATCAAAAGCTTTTGCACAGCAAAAGAAACCATAAACAAAACAAAAAGACAACCCACAGAATGGGAGAAAATATTTGCAAATGATGAAACCAACAAAGGATTAATCTCCAAAATTTATGAAAAGCTCATGAAGCTCCATATCAAAAAAACAAACAACCCAATCAAAAAATGGGCAGAAGACCTAAACAGACATTTCTCCAAAGAAGACATGCAGGTGGCCCAAGAGGCACATAAAAAAGATGTTCAACATCACTAATTATTAGAGAAATGCAAATCAAAACTACAATGAGATATCACCTCACACCAGTCAGACTGGCCATCATCAAAAAATCTACAAACAATAAATGCTGGAGAGGGTGTGGAGAAAAGGGAACCCTCTTGTACTGTTGGTGGGAATGTAAATTGATACAGCCGCTATGGAGAACAGTATAGGGTTCCTTAAAAAACTAAAAATAGAGCTACCATATTGATCCTGCAAACCCACTTCTGGGTATATATCTGGAGAAAATCATGGTTTGAAAGGGTATGTACACCCCAATATTCATTGCAGCACTGTTTACAATAGCCAAGACATGGAAGCAATCTAAATGTCCATTGACAGATGAATGGATAAAGAAGATGTGGTATATATTTACAATGGAATATTACTCATCCATAAAAAGAATGAAGTAATGCTATTTGCAGCAACATGGATGGACCTGGAGATTATCATACTAAGTGAAGGAAGTCAGACAGAGACAGACAGACATCATACGAGGACTTCCCTAGCAGTGCAGTGGTTAAGAATCTGCCTGCCATTGCAGGGGACACGGGTTTGACCCCTAGTCCGTGAAGATCCCACATGCCACGGAGCAACTAAGCCCGTGCGCCACAACTACTGAGTCTGCGTGCCACAACTGCTGAAGCCTGCATGCCTAGAGCCTATGCTCCACAGCAAGAGAAGCCAGCACAATAAGAAGCCCGCACACCACAATGAAGAGTAGCCCCCGCTTGCCGTAACTAGAGAAAGCTTACGTGCAGCAATGCAGCCAAAAATAAATTAAAAAAAAATCATATGATATTGCTTATAAGCTAAATCTAAAAAAAAAAAAAAAGATACAAATGAATTTATTTACAAAACAGAAACAGAATCACAGACTTAGAAAACAAACTTATGGTTACCAAAGGGGAAAGTTAGAGGGGAGGGATAAATTGGGAGTTTGGGATCAACATATATACCCTGCTGTATTTAAAACAGATAACCAACAAGGGTGTACTGTATAGCACAGGGAACTCTACTCAATATTCTGTAATAACATAAATGGGAAAAGAATTTGAAAAAGCATAGATATATGTATAACTGAATCACTTTGCTATACACCTGAAACTAAGACAACATTGTACATCAACCACACTCCAATATTAAAAAAATAATAAAGGAAATGGAGCTCCTTGTGGAAATGGCTGATTTCAGAATTGGGGTGGGAAATGTATAGGCTGGGCCTAGAGCATCCTGTAATGCCAGAAAGTTAGACATTTGCACCCCCCTCACCACCTCAACACACACACACCAGAGAAGATCCCCACAATGATGAAATTATGTTAAGGGACAGAGGAACCAGTTGAAAGAACCCCTAATAGCCAAACCTGGAACAATCTGAACAAAATAAATAAATTAGCATTGGATTATAATGCAAAGTATAAAATAAATATCCATGAATCAATACAGATGTAAGTAAATAATGATATAACTAATAAATAAATAAATGCTTAAATAAATAAATAAATGGAGGAAAAGAGACAAATCATCTGGACAAAGGATTTCAAAGAATTTATTTGGATACTCTTCCTCAAAGAGATGGGAAAACACTCTATATACCTTAGTGACTGTCTAATGGCTGCTCATAGTGACTTCCTCCCAAAGATATAGTACAGAAAGGGAGAAAAAAGATTAACTTAATAGAGGAGAAAACTGACAAACATTACCTTAGTTAGGTGACCAAGATCAGTACCAACAGTGATAATAATGTTGATAGTATGTACTCTGATATGATGTAGTAAGAATGACACTTAACCTCTGTGATCTCTCTCCCTAAATACCATAACCCCTGTCTATTCAGAGAAAAACATCAGAAAAATCCCAATTAAAAGACGTTCTACAAAATATTTGATCACTATTCCTCAAAACCATCAAGGTCATCAATAAAAAGGAAGCTGTCATAGCCAATAAGAGCCTAAGGAGACATGATGACTAAATGTAACATGATATCCTTGATGGAATTCTGGAAAAGAAAAAGAAAATTAGGTAAAAGCTAAGGAGATATGAATAAGGTATAGACTTTAGTTAATAATAATATATCAATATTGGTTCATCAATCATGACAGACACACTGTACTAATTAATCTAAGATGTTTATAACAGGGGCAACTGGGTGTGGAGTATATGGACCCTCTCTAAACTATCTTTGCAAGTCTTCCATAAACCTAAAAGTATTGAAAAATTAAAAGTTTATTTAAACTATGATGGAGAAAGCATTCCTAACTGAAGTGAAATTCGTTTTATAATGCTCTTACTTTAGAAGCATCTGTTGGCATATTTGGATTTAAATGTTCAGATGTGCATTTGGTGCCAAGAAAATGCTTCCAGAATAATGGCCCCTGAACCAAATGTCAACCTGGGTAAAACAGCTTTGTGGTTTGCAGTTTAATGGCTGGAGCCAGCTCGTGTAGTTGGTGACCAAACCCCTCTCCTATTTGTCTTGCCCAATCACAGCAGCAAGAGCTTGCCAACACTAGGGACTGTTTTCTTTAAAACCAAAAAAGGGGGCTTCCCTGGTGGTGCAGTGGTTAAGAATCCACCTGCCAATCCAGGGGATACGGGTTCGAGCCCTGGTCCAGGAAGATCCCACATGCCATGCAGAAAGGCTAAGCCCTGTGCGCCACAACTACTGAGGCTGTGTGCTACAACTACTGAAGCCCACGTGCCTAGAGCCCATGCTCTGCAATGAGAGAAGCCACGGCAGTGAGAAGCCCATGCACTGCAACAAAGAGTAGCCCCTGCTCACCGCCACTAGAGAAAGCCTGCATGCAGCAACAAAGACCCATTGCAGCCAAAAATAAGTAAATAAAATAAATAAATTTATAAAACAAACAAAAAAAGAAAACTGAAAAAGGTATGGGGGAAGATGGCAGCATGGGAAGATGCAGAGTTCATGTCCCCCCCACAACTAGGGCACCCGCTGGACGCTGGTAGGGACCTCGATGTCCAAGAAGACAGGAGGAACCCCCAAGTGAACTGCCAGGGGTTGGGCCAAAACTCCTATGGTGAGAGCTCTGAGTCAAAGCCACTGGACTAACAGAGAACCTCAGACCCCAGGGAATATTCATCGAAGTGAGGTTGCCTGGAGGTCCTCATCTTGGCACCAAGACTCAGCTCTACCCAACAGCCTACAAACTCCAGTGTTGGAAGCCTGAGGCCAAACAACCAGTAAAACAGGAACACAATTCCACCAATCAAAAAAAAAAAAAAAAGAGATGGCAAAAACATATGTCACAGATGATGGAGCAAGGTAAAAACCTACAAGACCAAATAAATGAAGAGGAAATAGGCAATCTACCTGAAAAAGAATTCAGAGTAATGATAGTAAATATGATCCAGAATCTCAGAAGTAGCTTGGAGGCACAGATTGAGAAAATACAAGAAATGTTTAACAAAGACCTAGAAGAACTAAAGATCAAACAAACAGAGATGAACAACACAATAACTGAAATGAAAAATACACTAGAAGGAATCAATAACAGAATAACTGAGGCAGAAAAATGAATAAGTGAGCTGGAAGATAGAATGGTGGAAATAGCAGCCGAGGAGCAGAATAAAGATAAAAGAAAGAAAAGCATTGAAGACAATCTCAGAAACCTCTGGGACAACACTAAATGCATCAACATTCGAATTATAGGGGTCCCAGAAGAAGAAGAGAAAAAGAAAGGGTCTGAGAAAATAGTTGAAGAGATTAACATGGGAAAGGAAATAATCACCCAAGCCCAGGAAGTGCAGAAAGTCCCATACAGGATAAACCTTAGGAGAAACACACCAAGACACATATTAAACAAACTAACAAAAATTAAATTCAAAAAAAAATATTGTAAGGTAGATAGCTAGTGGGAAGCAGCCGCATAGCACAGGGAGATCAGCTCGGTGCTTTGTGACCGCCTGGAGGGGTGGGATAGGGAGGGTGGGAGGGAGGGAGACGCAAGCGGGAAGAGATATGGGAATATATGTATATATATAACTGATTCATTTTGTTGTGAAGCTGAAACTAACATACCATTGTAAAGCAATTATACTCCAATAAAGATGTTAAAAAAAAATATTAAAAGCAGTAAGGGAAAAACAAAAAATAACATACAAAGGAATCCCTATAATGCTATAAGCTGATTTTTCGGCAGAAACTCTGCAGGCCAGAAGGGAGTGGCAGGATATACTTAAAGTGATGAAAGAGAAGAACCTACAACCAAGATTACTCTACCCAGAAAGAATCTCATTCAGATTCAATGGAGAAATCAAAACCTTTTCAGACAAGGAAAAGCTAAGAGAATTCAGCACCACCAAACCAGCTTTAAAACAAATGCTAAAGAAACTTCTCTAGGTGGGAAACACAACAGAAGAAAAAGACCCACATAAACAAAGCCAAAACAATTAAGAAAATAGCAATAGGAGCAAACATATTGATAATAACCTTTAATGTAAATGGATTAAATGCAACCAAAAGAGACAGACTGGCTGAATGCATACAAAAACAAGCTGCATATATATGCTATCTACAAGAGTTCCACTTCAGACCTAGGGACACATACAGACTGAAAGTGAGGGGATGGAAAAAGACATTCCATGAAAATGGAAATGAAAAGAAAGCTGGAGTAGCAATCCTTGTATCAGATAAGATAGACTTTAAAATAAAGACTGCTACAAAAGATAAGGAAGACACTACATAATGATCAAGGGATCAATCCAAGAAGGAGATATAACAATTATAAATGTTTATGAACCCACATAGGAGCACCTCAATACATTAGGCAAATGCTAACAACCATGAAAAGGGAAATTGACAGCAACACAAAAATAGTAAGGAACTTTCACAGCGCACTTACACCAATGGACAGATCATCCAAACAGAAAATAAATAAGGAAACACAAGCCTTAAATGACACAATAGACTGGGTAGATTTAACTGATATTTATAGAACATTCCACCCGAAAGCGGCAGAATACCCTTTCTTCTCAAGTGCACACGGGATATTATCCAGGATAGATCACATCTTGGGTCACAAATCAATCCTTGGAAAATTTAAGAAAACTGAAATCATATCAAGCATCTTTTCTGACCACAACACTATGAGATGGGAAATCCATCACGGAAAAAAACTATAAAAAACACAAATACAAATACATGGAGGTTAAACAGTTTGCTACTAAATAACAAAGAGATCACTGAAGAAATCAAAGAAGAAATTAAAAAATACATAAAAAGAAATGACAATGAAAACACGATGACCCAGGACCTATAGGGATGCAGTAAAAGCAATATTAAGAGGGAAGTTTATAGCAATTCAATCTCAAGAAACAAGAAAAATCTTAAATAAACAATTTAACCCTACACCTAAAGCAGCTAGAGAAAGAAGAACAAACAAAACCCAAAGTCAGTAGAAGGAAAGAAATCATAAATATCAGAGCAGAAATAAATGAAATAGAAATGAAAAAAACAATAGCAAAGATCAATAAAACTAAAAGCTTGTTCTTTGAGGAGGTAAACAAAATTGATAAACCTTTAGTCAGACTCATCAAGAGAAAAAGGGAGAGGATGCAAGTCAAAATTAGAAATGGAAAAAGAGAAATCACAACTGACACTGCAGAGATACAAAGGAATATAAGAGACTACTACAAGTAACTATTTGCCAATAAAATGGACAAACACAAAGAAATGGACAATTCTTGGAAAGGTACAATTTTCCAAGACTGAACCAGGAAGAATTAGAAGATATAAAGAAACCTATCACAAGTAATGAAATTGAAACTGTAATTAAAAATCTTCCAACACACAAAGGTCCAAGACCAGATAGCTTCACAGGCGAATTCTATCAAACATTCACAGAAGAACTGACACCGATCTTTCTCAAACTCTTCCAAATAATTGCAGAGGGAGGAACACCCCTAAATTCATTCTATGAAGCCACCATCACCCTGATACCAAAACCAGAAAAAGATATCAGAAATAAAGAAAATTACAGACCAATATCACCGATGGACATAGATGCAAAATTCCAGAACAAAGTACTAGCAAGCAGAATCCAACATCACATTAAAAGGATCATACACCATGATCAAGAGGGATTTATCCCAGGGATGCAAGGACTCTTCAATATATGCAAATCAATCATTGTGATACACTGCATTAACAAATTAAGGAATAAAAACCATATGATCATCTCAATAGATGCAGAAAATCTTTTTGACAAAATTCAACACCCATTTATGATAAAAACTCTCCAGAAAATGGGCATAGAGGGAACCTACCTCAACATAATAAAGGCCATATATGAGAAACCCACAGCAAGCATCATACTCAATGGTGAAAAACTGAATGCATTTCCACTAAGATCAGGAACAAGCCAAGATGTCCACTCTTGCCACTCTTATTCAACATAGTTTTGGAAGTCCTAGCTACAGCAATCAGGGAAGAAAAAGAAATAAAAGGAATGCAAATTGGAAAATAAGAAGTAAAACAGTCACTGTTTGCAGATGACGTGATACTATACATAGAAAACCCTAAAAATGACACCAGAAAACTACTAGAACTAATTAATGAATTTGGTAAAGTTGCAGGATGCAAAACTGATGCACAGAAATCTCTGGCATTCCTATACACCACCAACAAAAAATCAGAAAGAGAAATTAAGGAAGCAATTCCATTTACCATCACAACAAAAAGAATAAAATACCTAGGAAAAAACCTACCTAAGGAGGTGAAAGACTTGTACTCAGAAATCTATAAAACATTGGTGAAAGAAATCAAAGATGGCATAAACAGATGGAGAAATATACCATGTTCTTGGATTGGAAGAATATTGTGAAAATGACTATACTACCCAAAGCAATCTACAGATTCAATGCAATCCCTATCAAATTACCAGTGGCATTCTTCACAGAATTAGAACAAAAAGTTTTACAATTTGTATGGAAACACAAAAGACCCTGAATAGCCAAAGCAATCTTGAGAAGGAAAAATGGGGCTGGAGGAATCTGGCTCCTCAACTTCAAGCTATACTGCAAAGCTACAGTAATTAAGACAGTATGGTACTGGCACAAAAACAGATATATAGATCAATGGTTCCAGGTAGAAAGCCCAGAGATAAGTCCATGCACATATAGTCACCTAATTTACAACAAAGGAGACAAGAACATAAAATGGAGAAAAGACAGCCTCTTCAATAAGTGGTGCTGGGAAAACTGGACAGCTACATGTAAAACAATGAAATTAGAACAGTTCTTAATACCATACACAAAAATATACTCCAAATGGATTACAGACCTAAATGTAAGACCAGACACTATAAAAGTCTTAGAGGAAAACATAGGAAAAACACTCTTACATAAACCACAACAAGATCTTATTGACCAACCTCCTAGAGTTATGAAAATAAAAACAAAAACAAAGAAATGGGACCTAATTAAACTTAAAAGCTTTTGCACAGCAAAGGAAACCATAAACAAGATGAAAAGACAGCCCTCATAATGGGAGAAAATATTTGCAAATGAAACAATGGACAAAGGATTAATCTCCAAAATATACAAAAATCTCATGGGGATTAATATCATAAAAACAAACAACCCAATTAAAAAATGTGCAGAAGACGTAAACAGACATTTCACCAAAGAAGACATACAGATGGCCAAGAGACACATGAAAAGATGCTCAATCTCACTAATTATTAGAGAAATTCAAATCAAAACTACAATGAGGTATCACCTCACACCAGTCAGAATGGCCATTATCAAAAAATCTAGAAACAATAAATGCTGGAAAGTGTGTGGTGAAAAGGGAACCCTCCTGCACTTTTGGTGTGAATGTAAATTAATACAACCACTACGGAGAACAATACTGAAGTTCCTTTAAAACCTAAAAATAGAACTACCATATGAGCCAGCAATCCCACTGCTGGGCATATACTCTGAGAAAACAATAATTCAAAAAGAGACATGTACCACAATGTTCATTGCAGCACTGTTTACAATAGCCCAGACATGGAAGCAACCTACATGCTCATCAACAGATGAATAAAGAAGATGTGGCACATATATACAATGGAATATTACTCAGCCATAAAAAGAAACAAAATTGAGTTATTTGTAGTGAGGTGGATGGACCTAGAATCTGTCATACAGAGTGAAGTAAGTCAGAAAGAGAAAAACAAATACCATATGCTAATGTATATATATAGAATCTAAAAAAAATGGTACTGATGAACCTAGTGGCAGGGCAAGAATAAAGATGTAGACATAGAGAATTGACTTGAGGACACAGTGGGGGTAGGGGAAGCTGAGGCGAAGTACGAGTAGCTGCGACATATACACACTACCAAATGTAAAATAGATAGCTAGTGGGAAGCCGCAGCATAGCACAGGGAGATCAGCTCGGTGCTATGCGACGACCTAGAGGGGTGGGATAGGGAGGATGGAAGGGAGATGCAAGAGGGAGGGGATACGGGGACATATGTATGCATATGGCTGATTCACTTTGTTGTACAACAGAAACTAACACAGCATTGTGAAGCAATTACACTCCAATAAAGATGTATAAAAAAAGGGGTGGGGGATACTGTATAGTATGTGTCTCAGTTGTATATGTTTTAAAAGCTTTAACTTTTTCACTGAGGAGAGGGGAAAAACACTTTGGAATAGTGAGTTGTTTTGTATATTTTTGCACCTAGTATATCAGCTTTTCCCTATATTTTACTGTATTATCAGAGTTTGTATTTACTGGAAAGGAAACATACCAGCTGTGTATTTAGAGATCTGATTTAGCGTCCTTTTCATATGAAGTGCATTGTAAAAGTCCCCATTAATCCTCTGGCTTATGAATTTCTGCATATATATAAAAACACCTATACTGTTTCTAAAGTTTAACCTTGAAATGACTCTGTTTCTGATAAATACTAGTGTTTAAACACATGTAATACTTCAGTATATTATTGAAAGAATGAGACTTAGAGCTTCAATATAAGAAGTAAATATTTAATACAGGATTATGGGGAAACTTGTCTTTGAAATTAATATATTGATTGAGACAGTTAGTAATTATAACCTATCAGCAAATTAGTGTATTAACGTGCATTTAAACAAGTAAATTACATGCCTGAAAATAACTAAATACTTATTTGGCTTGTCAGGATTATTCAAATGATTTAAAATTGGTGTTTCCACCCATAAATGTAGACACTCTATTAGTATCTATACTAAAACTAATTTCTAAACTAACACTAATTAGTATCTACACTAACACTAATTTCAGACATTCTGTTAAAGTATCTTTCTATTTTACTTTAAATGGAGGGGTTGGGTGAGAAAATATGATGCAAAAATTATAAAACTAATTTACATGTCAAAATTGTACTCATCCTTAAAATCTAACCTACTAGCTACCTGTCCTTGAAGGTATTATATTTTTCCAGATATATGTAGTGTCTCCCTCTTCAGAAACCCTGTAACTTCTCAGATAAACTGATTACAAGCACGCAAAAACGACCTGTCTAGCTAATCTCAAGGAAAGAGATTTTAGAAAAAGCTAATTCAAAGATTTCTCTCTTAATGGTCACATGCAGGAAATAATGTAAAGGAATGTCCAGCTAAAGATGATTGGGAGAGAGTCACAAAGCTGAATGCAGGACATTGTTGTATGTTTCAAGATCTGGTTTGAGGCTGCTAGGCAATACAGAGCGGGTGGACAGCTTTCACTTGTCTTAGGGAATTATTAATCTCATTAAAAGCTATCAGATAATTGTTCAGGTATTTTATCAGGTATTTTAGCTACTGTCTAGGAGAGGTTATCAATTACATTATGCAAAAATGTTCTGTGCCACATGAGGTTTAAGAAAATTTTCTTTTTCTGCACCAAATGACTCATCTCAGACCAGGTACTTGGTGGCACCCTGCATAACACAGGAAGCAGAGGAATAAACATGGAAGGTCTTTCTACAATATAATTTTACTAGAAGAATTTTTAGAGGGAACAACATTTCTTTTTCTCTCTTAACGGGATTTGCCACAGATATGTATAAGTAAATCACCAACATTTCTCTTTCCTCCACTGACTTATCTTGTGCTTTACCCTTAGGTTCCATGCAAGCCCAAGGAACACAACACTTATATACATGAGAAAAAGAGGATTTTAAACCTTCAGACTTTCACAAACATTGTGCTGTTTGTGCTATGTTAAATCAAAGTGAGGGAATGAAGGAGCTCATAATCCCAATCATAAAACTGCATATCAATAACACTAGCTGGCTGCAATACATGAGCAAAGACAGCTGTTTTAGAAAAGTTCCTTTGTCATCTTAGAAATTCGGGTTTGCTTTTTTTTTACCCTAGTACTAACTACAAATACAAAAAGCACAGGCTTCCACAAACCAATTCAACTTCCTGTATTGAAGTGTTTAATTCACAAAAAAGGGGCTATACTCGATTTCAATTCACATGTGACAAAAGAACCCCTATATTTCTGAGTATTGAGATTTTCATTTTCTTCTTCCTTTGTCTAAAATGAAGACAATTTCACTTGTAACAAGAAACAAATGTTGAAGAAGACAAGGTGTTTGAAGCACATGCTAACAAGTGAAATTATGCAAGACAGTGAAGGAAATTCAGAATAATCTCAAGTCACTAATGCTTTTAATAAAAAAAATATCAATGTTGAAGATTTCACAATGAACTTAATAGTGAAAAAGATGATAGCAATCGCAACTACAATTAGAACTCCATACACTCCACTCTTAGTCACTGATAGAGTGAGCAGACAAAAAGTCAGAAAGGATAGTGAGGATTTAAGAGCAAAAATAAGTTTGTGCAATGGATAATTGTGCCAAAAAAACTGAAAATACATATTCTTTTTTGAGCACATATTGAACATTTAAAATAAATGTATATTAGGGCATAAAGTAAGTCTCAATAAATTTCAAATCTGAATGTATCGTTCAGATCACATTCTTTGAACAAAATTTAATTTATTAAGAAAACAGTAATAACTACAATGAGATATCATCTCACACTGGTCAGAATGGCCATCATCAAAAAATCTAAAAACAGTAAATGCTGGAGAGGGTGTGGAGAAAAGGGAACACTCTTGCACTGCTGGTGGGAATGTGAATTGATACAGCCACTATGGAGAACAGTATGGAGGTTCCTTAAAAAATTACAAATAGAACTACCATATGAGCCAGCAATCCCACTACTGGACATATACCCTGAGAAAACCATAATTCAAAAAGAGTCATGTACCAAAATGTTCATTGCAGCTCTATTTACTAAAGCCAGGAAACAACCTAAGTGTCCATCATTGGATGAATGGATAAAGAAGATGTGGCACATATATACAATGGAATATTACTCAGCCATAAAAAGAAACGAAATTGAGTTATTTGTAGTGAGGTGGATGGACCTAGAGTCTGTCATACAGAGTGAAGTAAGTCAGAAAGAGAAAGACAAATACCGTATGCTAACACATATATATGGAATTTAAGGAAAAAAATGTCATGAAGAACCTAGGGGTAAGACAGGAATAGACACAGACCTACTAAAGAATGGACTTGAGGATATGGGGAAGGGGAAGGGGAAGCTGTGACAAAGTGAGCGAGTGGCATGGACATATATACACTACCAAATGTAAAAGAGATAGCTAGTGGGAAGCAGCCGCATAGCACAGGGAGATCAGCTTGGTGCTTTGTGACCACCTGGATGGGTGGGATAAGGAGGGTGGGAGCGAGGGAGATGCAAGAGGGAGGAGATAGGGGAACATACGTATATGTATAACTGATTCACTTTGTTATAAAGCAGAAACTAACACACCATTATAAAGCAATTATACTCCAATAAAGACGTAAAAAGAAAAAAAAAGATTGGAAATTAAAAACAAAATACACACATCTCAACAATGGATGTGTGACCTAAGAAATCCTAAAGGAAAATATATTCATAATTTGACTATAATGAAATTACTACCTATTAAAACCTGCAGTGTTCAGGTAATTAAAGTTTAATTTGTACATTTGAATGTTAACTTCTGAAAAGAAGAAAAACCAAACATCAATAAGTTAAAATCTTACTGAAAATATTCGACAAAGAATAAACACAAAAAAATTTGATATCAACATCAGTAACAAACGTAGAGCAGAATCTAGTGAAATAGAATGACACAATAGAAATAACCTACAAAGCTAAAGTTTGGTTGTTTGTAAAAATTAATAAAATTCACAAACTTCTGTAGACAAGTTCTAACAATTATACAAGAAACAGATGACCCCAGTCTCACATAAGTAACTCCAGATAATGGAAACAGAAGGATTATGACTCCGGTTTCATTTACATAAGGCTAGTATAATTCTGATACCAAAAGCTGATGAAAAGTAAGAGAGAGAAAACTTACATTCTGATTTTGCTTATGAACATCAATGCAAAAGTCCTAAACTAAATATTAGTAAATGAAATCCAGCACAGAACAAAAAAGACCATACAATGTTTTTATTTGTTTGTTTGTTTGTTTTAAATTAGGTTCAAGCCAAAGATGCAAGAATGGTTTAAAAACTTTAAACTCACTGATGAAAGAAATTAAAGTTGATACAAACAGATGGAGAGATACACCATGTTCTTGGATTGGAAGAATCAATATTGTGAAAATGACTACACTATACAGAGGAATCTACGGATTCAATGCAATACCTGTCAAATTACCAATGGCATTTTTTATGGAACTAGAACAAAAAGTCTTAAAATTTGTATGGAGACACAAAAGACCCCGAATAGCCAAAGCAGACTTGAGGGAAAAAAACGGAGGTGGAGGAATCAGACTCCCTGACTTCAGACTATACTACAAAGCTACAGTAATCAAGACAATATGGTACTGGCAAAAAACCAGAAACATAGATCAATGGAACAAGCGAGAAAGCCCAGAGATAAACCCATGCACCTATGGTCAACTAATCAATGACAAAGGAGGCAAGGATATACAATGGAGAAAAGACAGTCTCTTCAATAAGTGGTGCTGGGAAAACAGCTACATGTAAAAGAATGAAATTAGGACACTCCCTAACACCATACACAAAAATAAACTCAAAATGGATTAGAAACCTAAATGTAAGACTGGACACTATAAAACTCCTAGAGGAAAACATAGGCAGAACACTCTTTGACATAAATCACAGCAAGATCTTTATTGATCCACCTCCTGGAGTAATCGAAATTTAAAAAAACATAAACAAATGGGACCTAATGAAACTTCAAAGCTTTTGCACAGCAAAGGAAACCATAAACAAGACGAAAAGACAACCCTAGAATGGGAGAAAATATTTGCAAATGAATCAATGGACAAAGAATTAATCTCCAAAATATATAAACAGCTCATGCAGCTCAATATTAAAAAAACAAACAACCCAATCCAAAAATGGGCAGAAGACCTAAATAGACATTTCTCCAAAGAAAACATACAGATGGCCAAGAAGCATATGAAAAGCTGCTCAACATCACTAATTCTTAGAGAAATGCAAATCAACACTACAATGAAGTACCACCTCACACCAGTTAGAATGGGTGTCATCAGAAAATCTACAAACAACAAATGCTGAAAAGGGTGTGAAGAAAAGGGAACCCTCTTGCACTGTTGGTGGGAATGTAAATTGATACACCACTATGGAGAACAGTATGGAGGTTCCTTAAAAAATTAAATATAGAACTACCGTATGACCCAGCAATCCCGCTACTGGGCATATACCCAGAGAAAACCACAGTTCAAAAAGACACATGCACCCTAATGTTCATTGCAGCACTATTTACAATAGCCGGGTCATGGAAGCAACCTAAATGCCCATCGACAGATGAAAGGATAAAGAAGTTGTGGTATATATATACAATGGAATATTACTCAACCATAAGGAACGAAATTGGGTCATTTGTTGAGATGTATGTAGAGACTGTCATACAGAGTGAAGTAAGTCAGAAAGAGGAAAACAAATATTGTATATTAATGCATATATGTGGAACCTAGAAAAATGGTACAGATGAACCGGTTTGCAGGGCAGAAATTGAGACACAGATGTAGAGAACAAACGTATGGACACCAAAGGGGTAAGGGGGGGGGTGTGGGGGTGGTGGTGTGATGAATTGGGTGATTGGGATTGACATGTATACACTGATGTGTATAAAATTGATGACTAATAAGAACCTGCTGTATAAAAAAAAAATTGAAAAAACAAAAACCTTTAAAATCCAATCAATATAATAATTAATCACATTAACATATTAAAGAGACAAAAAATTATCATCTTATAGACAAAGAAAATATGTTCAATGGACTTTGCTGGTGGCACAGTGGTTAAGAATTTACCTGCCAATGCAGGGGACATAGGTTTGAGCCCTGGTCCAGGAAGATCCCACATGCCAGGGAGCAACAAAGCCCATGTGCCACAGCTACTGAGCATGTTCTCTAGAGCCCACAAGCCACAACTACTGAGTCACAACTACTTGCCACAACTACTGAAGCCTGCATGCCTAGAGTCCATGCTCTGCAACAAGAGAAGCCACCACAATGAGAAGCCCACACACCACAACAAAGAGTAGCCTCCGCTCGCCACAACTATAGAAAGTCTGTGTACAGCAACAAAGACCCAATACAACAAAAAATAAAATATAAATTAATTAATTAATTAAAAAATATGTTCAATGAATTCAACTTCCATAGATGAGAAAAATTGCATCAACTAAAAATACAAGAGGAGTTTTTTAACTTGATAAGGGATAGCTACAAAGTAAGCAAATATTATTCATAATAATGAGATACCTAAAACTAAGATCAGGAAAAAAGCCTTTTGGCTCTTTTTGCAAAATTTTCTAATCAACATTTTGTTGGTAGCTATTGTATTGGCATCGTATTCGTAAGCAGTAGAAGTAAAGCAGAAAAAAAATGGTATAAATATTGGAAAGGAAGAAAACATTCTGTCATTATATGCAGAAGATAAAATTGTCTACATAAAAAACCCCAAAGAATGTGCAGATATATTATTTGAACTAATAAAAGATTTTAAAAGTTGCTGAATTTAAAAAGATTAATGTACAAACTCCATACAAATTTCTTTATATCTTTAATAAATAGAAAACATAATCTAAAAATGTATCACTTACCTGGATATAACAAACTTAAGTTATAAATCTAAAAATACGTGTAAGTCCATGATGGAGAAAAATTTAAAAACTTCATTCAAATACATGAAAGAAAACATAAGTAAATGGAGAGGTATACCATGTCCATGAATTGGAAACTAAATATCATAAAGGCATTGATGCTCCTTACATTGATTTATAGATCCAATGCAATTCTAATCAAAATGCCAACAGCATGTTTTGAGGAACTTGACAAGCTGATTCTGAGATATATGTGTAAGAACAAAAGGCCAAAAGATAGCCAAGATATTTCGGAAGACGTGTAGTTGGGACAACTACACTAGCAGAAATGAAGACTTATAATCAAGCTGTAAGCACTAATCTATGATACTGTAGCAGAGAATGAGAAATGGACTAATCCAACAAAACAAAAAGTCCAGAAATAGTATTGCACATAAGAAAATTTGATTACAGTTCAAAAAACAATGCTGGAATAATTTGTTATCCATAAGGAAAAAGTTAAACCCTCAAATCACATCATACAGGAAAAAAATTCAACTTTAAAAGCATACTTTAAAGTTTGTAGGAGAAAACACAGAAGGATATCTATAACCTGGGGCTAAGTAAGGATCTTTTTAAAAAAATACAAAAATGAAAATTATAAAAGATTGAAAAATCTAACCTCATTAAGAATAAAATGTATATTCATCAAAGTTATGATACAAAATGTCAAAATACAAATTAGCAATTGTAAGGATACATTTATAAAGTAGTTTATTCCTGAATATGTGATGAAATGTTACAAATCAAAAAGAAAAATACAAACAATCCAATCAAAATGGATAAAGGACTCAAACAGACACTTCACAGAAGAGACAAAAATGGCTAATAAATATATGAGAACATGTCCAACATTGTTAGTAATCTTCAAAATACAAATTTGAGTGACAATGAGCTTCTGGTTTACACCCATCAGATACAAAAAGATCAAAAAGTTGGACAATAACAAGTATTGGCAAGGATGTGGAACAATGGGGCCACTCATACTCTGATGGCATTATTAATAATAAAAATTAGTACAACTACTTTAGAAAAAATTTGGCAATGTTTTATGAAGCTGAAATGCCTATTCCCTACAAAACAGTAATGTTTTGAGAAATCTTGCATATGTGTTTCATCAGTTATGCCCAAGTATGTTCACTGCAACAGCAAAGAATGGTGGAAGTACCCAAACATCCACCGAAAGGAAAATGGAGAAATAAAAGTGGTGTCTATTGAAGTAATTCTAGACAGAATTGGAAATAAGTGAACTAAAGCTGTATCATCAACATGGATGAATCTGAAGTATATAAAATTGGGAGAAAAAACAAGTTACCAAAGAATTCTTACAGTTTTATTCTATGTACTTCACTTTCGAAAACCTGAAAAATTAAATGATCTATTGTCTGGTGATGTACAAATAGGGCAAAATTTTAAAACATAAAGCAAGGAAATGGTAGACATGAAATTCAGTACAATGGTTAACTCACGTGGTTGTTCAAGAGAACAATGAAATAGGGCTTATATGCAATTATGAAAGTTTTGACTGCTAAACTGATGGTGTGTATGTATATCAAATGATTAAATGACACATTCCAGTGTACACAATATGTAACATACTTCATCAGCTTCTTGCGAGACTGAAGGTTACGTAATTCTTTCCTTAACTATTGTTTAAAACAAGAACATGAATACCATCATGGTTTTGTCATTTCATGAAGGTGTCTTAAGTATTCTTAGAGTGATAAAGTCTGAAGTTATGTTAATTTGCAAGTTGATTCTTGATGAAATAATTATTGAAGACATTTCCAGTATGCTATATAAGCATTTGAGTGCACATGTGATTGGCTGGGAAGGCTGACTGTACACATGTAAATAAGGCTGGGCTGTGAACAGGCTGCACAATGAAAGTGGGGAAATGATCATGGCTTCTAGGCTTTCTAAGTTCACCAATGGACTTCACTGCTTGAGTTTCCCTTTTGATTTTTTCAGTATGTACCATGGGCTTCTTTAAAATAGTTAAAAAATGTATTTTGAATACAAGTGCTTTTAGAAAAACTTGTAATCAAAGGCCTCATCTTTTTCTGCCTTAGCCAGCAGAAGGGGCTGATCAATGTAAACAAATTCAGAGAATTGAATCTGCTTTTCTTCATGAGAAGAAAGAAAATGGATCACAATACAAAGAGAAAGGAATTAGACTAAAATATTTGTTCAGTTTAACAAGCAAGAGAGACTTACAGAATTGGTTTATGCAACCAGTTGTTTCTCAAGAAAGAGATAGTTTCTCAAGCTGCACACTTTTAATCAACAACTGCAAGGCAAAAACTGTAAATGTTTTTACTGAACATGAAAAGATTGCTGCAATGTAAAATAAGTTTGAGAAGTGGAAGAAGCAAACTGGCCACAGAGACTGCATATCATTTAAGACTCTTCACTAAGATTCACATCTTAGTGAGTAAATAAGCAAAAAGCAAAACTTATCTGTCATTTTTATTCTCTATCTCTCTCTGGTTCTCTTGTCTCTTTCTCTTGCTCTCTCTCTCACACATACACACATACACAAATCCTTTGGTGGCTATCCTATTGAGAAAGTAAACTACATTGACTGTTTTAGTCTAAGATATGGCATCATGTTTGGCTTATGAGAAAAGAAGGTGCTTGTGGGAACTCATTGAACGTTACTGATTCTTTAGTAGTAGGTTTCTGATCACACTGGCTGGGCTCCTGTAAGAGCAAAAGCATTGTTTTGATTTATATCCACAGGCCTGTTTTGTTTTTGTTTTTTTTTTGCGATACGCGGGCCTCTCACTGTTGTGGTCTCTCCCGTTGCGGAGCACAGGCTCCGGACACGCAGGCTTAGAGGCCATGGCTCACGGGCCCAACTGCTCCACGGCATGTGGCATCTTCCCGGACTGGGGCACGAACCCGTGTCCCCTGCACCGGCAGGCGGACTCCCAACCACTGCGCCACCAGGGAAGCCCGCAGGCCTGTTTTTATATCCGCTAAAATGTTTGCTCAAGTCTAGCCATGATCATCTAGTCTCAAACATTTCAGAGAGTAGAGCTTATAATTTGAGACCAACTTTAACAATGTTCTTTGAGAGAGACGGAGAAGGAGGGGGAGGAGAGTGAGAGAGAGAATGTTTTATAAAGCAGATGTAAGATAGCAAAGCAACTCAGAACCTCAGCATTTTCTGAGAGCTGAGTATTTGAACAATGATGAGAGCAAATAAGGAGAAAGAACCAGATGGGCACCACCCTGCTTCCTTACCTCTTCCACCTACATTTCCAGTCCTATGTCTGTACAAGGGAAATTTATTTATAGTGATGATCTGAGGTAGCTCTCTCTAATGTCTGACTCCACCAAATCATTACCCATTCCTATGGTTGCTATCCCTTAGGTAGTGTAGATATGTTCTTGGTTTAACGGAGGAGGAGAAGAAGAAGGAGAAGGAGAAAGGAAGATCCCTTTGAAGAGCATTTGGAAATTCACTGTGTATATTTAGTTCCCAGAAAAATTCCAGTAACTAGGATGTAAATCACTTAACAGTTCAATTTCAAGAAACATATACAGCCACAACTGTATGTTCTCTGGAGCTACTGGAAGTGACTACCTCATTCACAATACACTGGGCACAGCTGCAAGCACTGACCAGCTTACTCACAGGGCACGGAGAACACAAGAACCTAACCATAGAATGAAAGTGATAATGAGGTTCTCCAGATCATGGCATCTTCTCAATTGTTGGAAATTCCTTCACATGGAAACCACTGCAGCTGTTGTGGATATTTTGACAGTAGATGGAATGTGCTAAGAGAAATAGAATCAAATCAAAAAGAAATCTGACATAGCTCAAGATGAACTATTTTGGTAAGTTGCACGAATCAGGTTTTTAAAAAAATGTATAATGAATATTTTGAATTTCAAATAAAATAACAGATTTTAAAAATTCTAATAAATTGGGGCTCTTACCTTCTTCTATAGCTACACTATTATTTTTAATACCATTTTATCCATGCTTGGATGGGTCACTGATTGCAGTAATTTAGTTTCAAAAGAAGGGGATTTATTTCTTTAAACAAGCAACAATAGCAGCGAACATCCTTATGAAGATATTTTGTTCTACCTTAGTTGTGGGTTGTAATATATTATGTGATGATCTATTATCTGGGTACTGAAGAAGAGCCACTTCCTATCTCCATGGTATCTATATTAAATTCTACTTCAAGTGTTATTTTTGATGGCAGGCTGTCAAGTTGATGAATGCATGTGCCCAATGTTGTTTTCCAAGTTTCTAATTTGTGGTAATGAAGTTGTGTGAAGATTCTCATGCACATCTTGGAGCGTTCTCTGCATTGTAAAACTCCTACAGGAAGCACAGAGCTAGTAAGGCTCCCAATGGTCATTGTAACTTTGTTGGAAGGAAATCTACTAGATGTGCTATTGAGAGGCTTTCAAGACTGACCAAAGATCACTAAGATGTGTCTGAAGTTTAAAACCAAGTTTCTCTTCCTTGGGAGGTTACATATATGGGGGTTTTTGATTAGTAGTTATCATAATGTTTTCTCGTACCTTATGGCACTTTATACATTCCTTATGTTGTACATTGTTCTATTTATTTATACTGATTTGCCAAAACAAAAGCAAAAGAAAAACTGTAGTTTATTCTTCCTTTTATTCACTAAGCATAGGCCCTACAGGAGCAGGAGATGAGAGAAGTCTCTTTCTGCACTTCTTTCTCTCAGGTCCTATTGCCTCCATGTGTGGTAAATACTCTCTTCACTGAGTGTGAGTCTGCTGTTCAAAGGTGCAAATTTTTCATACCATCTGGCTTTTAAGTAACTTTCTCCATGTGTTCTCAAGTGAAGAAAAAGAGATCTTTTCCAAGACTGAAGGAAAGCCAGCTGTATTGGCCTGAGAAATGACAGCATTGGCTTTGTTATGGTATGTGAGAATGACCATGAATTAGGGTTGATAGATAAAATACAGAACACCAAATTAAATTGGAATTGCAGACTAACAAAAAAATCACTTTTTTTTTTTAGTATAACTGAATCCATTTAATGTATTGATTTTAGAACCTAACCATCATGTAAGATGAGACTGTGCTTCACTTTTTATAAAACTCATCCACAGCTATTGTCTCATTTAGCTCTCCACAGTTATTTTGATTGGGACTTAAAGTCTGTCTTATGCATGCCCATTTTGCAGATGAGAATGTTGAGATTCAGAATAATTACATTACTCAAGGACACTTGGAGAGTTAAGAGGCAGTGTTTGAACTTATATCTGAGTTATCTCCCTTCTAGCCCTGTGTTCTCTTTTTCACAAACTCACTCCTACATGGGAATACATTATAATTGATTAATCTTATGAATACGTTCTAGCTAGTTCATAGTAATACAATTATATAATAATACTTCCTCTTTGATAACATTGTGTCTTAACTAATAAAAATGTCTGCTTTCCTTCAAGATCCTATGCATAGGTGATTTGGGACAGTACAGCCTTTTATTAAGAGATTCGACAGGGCTATCTGAACATCTCACCATATGAAACATTTCACCTACTGAAATTGTTCATTGGCATAAAAAATATGGATACATGATGTTTTCCTCTAAGAGTTTTATAGTATCTGGTCTTATATTTAGGTCTTTAATCCATTTTGAGTTTATTTTTGTGTATGGTGTTAAAGAATGTTCTAATTTCATTGTTTAACATGTAGATGTCCAGTTTTCCCAGCACCATTTATTGAAGAGATTGTCTTGCGTCCATTGTATATTCTTGCCTCCTTTATCAAAAATAAAGTGACCATAGGTGTGTGGGTTTATCTCTGGGCTTTCTATCCTGTTCCATCGATCTATATGTCTGCTTTAGTGCCAGTACCATACTGTTTTGATGACTGTAGCTTTGTAGTATAGTCTGAAGTCAGGGCGTCTAATTCCTCCAGCTCCGTTTTTTTGTTTTTTGTTTTGTTTTGTTTTGTTTTTTCTCTCAAGACTGCTTTGGCTATTTGGGGTATTTTACATCTCCATACAAATTTTAAGATTTTTATTCTAGCTCTGTGAAAAATGCCGTTGGTAATTTGATAAGGGTTGCATTGAATCTGTAGATTGTCTTGAGTAGTATAGTCATTCTGAACAATATTGATTCTTCCAGTCCAAGAACATGGTATATCTTTCCATCTACTTATGTCATCTTTGATTTTTTTCATCAGCATCTTATAGTTTTTGTAGTACAGGTCTTTTGTCTCCTTAGGTAGGTATATTCTTAGGTATTTTATTCTTTTTGATGTGATTGTTTATTTAATTTCTCTTTCTGATTTTTCATTGTTATTGTATAGAAATGCAACAGATTGCAGCAATATCTTTTTCAATCCATCTCCCAGAGTAATGGAAATAAAATAAAAATAAACAAATCAGTCCTAATTAAACTCAAAACTTTTGCTCAGCAAAAGAAACCATAAACAAAATGAAACGACAACCCACAGAATGGGACAAAATATTTGCAAATGATGCAACTGACAAGGGATTAATGTCCAAAATTTACAAACAGCTCATGCAGCTCAATATCAAAAAAACAAACAACCCAATCAAAAAATGAGCAGAAGACCTAAATACACATTTCTCCAAAGAAGACATACAGATGGCCAAGAGGCACATGAAAAGATGCTCAATCTCACTAATTATTAGAGAATTGCAAATCAAAACTACAATGAGGTATCACCTCACACCAGTTAGAATGGCCATTATCAAAAAGTCTACAAACAATAAATGCTGGAGAGAGTGTGGAGAAAAGGGAACCCTCCTACACTGTTGGTGGGAATGTAAATTGGTACAGCCACTATGAAGAACAGTATGGAGGTTCCTTAAAAACTAAAAATAGAGCTACCATATGATCCAGCAGTTCCACTCTTGGGCATATATCCAGAGAAAAACATGGTTTGATAGGACACATACACCCCAATGTTCACTGCAGCAGTGTTTACAATAGCCAAGACATGGAAGCAACATAAATGTCCATCAACAGATGAATGGATAAAGAAGGTGTGGTATATATATACAATGGAATATTACTCAGCCATTAAAAAGAATGAAATAATGCCATTTGCAGCAACATGAATGGACTTGGAGATTATCATACTAAGTGAAGTAAGTCAGACAGAGAAAGACAAATATCATGTGATATTGCTTATATGCAGAATCTAAAAAAAGTGATACAAATGAACTTATTTATAAAACAGAAACAGACTTACAAACTTAGAGAATGAACTTATGGTTACCAGAGGGGAAGGGTGGGGGGAGGGATAGATTGGGGGTTTGGAATTGACATGTACACACTGCTATATTTAAAATAAAGTGATTTTCCATGAAAAAAAAATATGGGTTCATGAATTATGGAAACTAAGATTTTTAAAGAATAGTTCTTGAAATTATTAAAGTCTTTTGAGGCACCCCCTCCCCAGTGCCCTCACATACATAAGCATTCATGCTCATTCATGCTTTTGCTGAAGCATACCTCTAAACTTCCTGTCCTGAAATCACTTTCAGAAGTCTTATCCTTATGAGTTTTATGTTTTTGATTGTGTCAACCTGCTTTCCTTTCCTGGTTTGTTTCATTTTTGGGGACTAGCAGAAGTTACACAGTGACAGTATGATGCAATGTCACATTGTTTATTCACTAAACTGTTCTAGATGGTTAGTAACACATGCCAGGGCTTGTGGTCATGACTGGAGCAGTTTTCAACTTTGCCACTTCTCTGGTGAAATTTCCTCCCTCAATCATTTCAGGTCTTCTGTGTAGAAGGGGGAAGTTAATAATAATATCAGAAGGAATAAATTCTGAGCAAAGAGTTTCCCTGATGTTGAAAATGCCCTGAGCATTATCTTCATAGCACTGTCAATTACTGGCTTCTCAAAATGCCACATTTTCAAAGAAAGGAACATGTGCCAACCTAAATGTGGCTTTTCATGCACAGTGGAGTGAGAAAATCAGTAACAGGTTAATATACTTGAGAGCATGGCTGAAATTTCCCTACCCCATGCATGTATTAGTGAGTTCACTATCTGAATCTCTCTCTTTCTCAAGAGATCATCTCACCAGATCCATTTTCAGTTAAATCCTTAGTGCTTTATCCAGTGGACAAGTTTCTCTTCCTCCAGAAGATAGATGGCAATGTACAGGTACAGAGTAACTTTAATAAAGAAATCTAAGGAATCTGCGGATAGACAAACCATTAAGAAATAGAGGAGAAGCTAAGGGAGAAAATAGTCAAAATGGAGAAAAGAGAACTTGTGAGAAAAATATAGAAATTGGGACTTGAAATCATTTTTGATAGTAGAAAATTATGCCCTTCTTTGCTCAAAGGAAACTGAAGACTTTACAAGTGCCTTGGACATCAAGTTCTGTTTTAATACTTCATACTTCAATGAGGGAGAAACGTGCTGCTTAAAGTTCCTCTGAAATTTATATCGGATCTAAAACTCAAGTCTAAAAATGTTCTTAGCATAAATAAATTTATAGGCTCCCAGCTCTAGAAGAACCTGCAAATAGATCAAAGCACAACCCCATGGCACCCCAATTTTCCCCCTCTCTGCTTTTGGTACAGAGACTATATTTTAATTTTTTATTTAAATAAAGGAGCACTGGCTAAAAAGAGGCACTGAGCACAGATTCAGATGAACAAAACTGATGAAGTAGAAATGAATATGCTTGAATTAATCATAACGCTTTAATCAGGGTTTTCTTTTTTATTTATTTATTTATTTATTTATTTATTTATTTATTTATTTATTTATTGCGGTATGCGGGCCTCTCACTGTTGTGGCCTCTCCCGTTGTGGAGCACAGGCTCTGGACGTGCAGGCTCAGCGGCCATGGCCCACGGGCCCAGCCGCTCCGCGGCATGTGGGATCTTCCCGGAGTGGGGCACGAACCCGTGTCCCCTGCATTGGCAGGTGGACTCTCAACCACTGTGCCACCAGGGAAGCCCAGAGTTTTCTAATGCTAGTTAATTGCATCCACAAAATATAACACAAAATGAGTTTGGTGAGTTGTAAAAGGGAGACTTAGAGACCCCAAACAGGGTCCTATTTTGAACAAGGGTGATGTGTAAAAATTGACCAAGTGCCACTGAAGCTGTTGTGTGCCCAAATGGCTGAATAAGCCTGGCTATCAGTCAACTCAATTAAATTATAGGCAAAAATTAAACGTATCATAGACGTACCATATTCTATTTCATTTGTTTTCCTGAGTAATTCCATTCCCAAGAGACATCAGACATTTCCCAGGACTGAAAATAAATTATATATTTTTTCCCAACGTGGTTTCCATTAATTTAATTCACTGCATAATAGTTAGAAGAGTTGGGCCCCTGTGACATTGGGATATCTACATGTTCATTGTGATTGTACTCCCCCCAAAAAATCAAAGTAGAAGACTCTATGAACTCCACCGTCACTACCCCACACCCCGCCTTTAGAAACACCGATTTGGTCTCTCTGACAGTACCAAGCATTTTGATCACTAATTCCTCTCTTTGGGTTAGCACATAAATAATTTTTATTTTACCCTGCCTGTGCGATATAGAGCGCTATATCTTAAGCACTGTATGTGTTATTGCCAACAAACCATTTTAATAATTGAAACCAGTGTTCTTTTTTTTTTTTTTCCCTCACAGCTTATTCACTCAACTCCACAGCAAAGACCCTCTGCTAAAAGTATGTGTCATTAGCATTTATAAGCTGCTAAGGTTTCTGCAACCCCTTTCCCCACACTGAGTTGTCTCAATATCTGAGTTCATGAGAGCCAGCTTATTCTAAGAAAAGCCAATTCTTATGTAGGACATGAAGATGAAGTTTTTATCAACAAACATCTAATCTTTCCGATTCCCTTGCAAATGTTAAGGCTTCACGTCTCTGAGGCTGACACCAGTAGTTTGATACCCCAAATTTCTAATATATTGCTTTGTCTTTTTTTGAGTCTCTGAGGAGAGACCCTCTGCTTATACACTTTTCTAGTTGGATAATTTAGATGATATCAGGCTCTGAGAGTAAATAGACAGGCAAAAAAGTGAAATTACAGTGGAGGTGGGATAGGGTGAGGAAATGTATGGTGGGTGAAGAGAAAGGACATAATTCAGCGAAGATGAATTGTGTGCAGCAAAGCAATCCTTCCCGCATCTACGTTCCTGGGCTATTGAGGTTTATAATTCCAAACGTACCTATCTGACTTATCTGAAAATAATCCAAACAGATTTGTTTGCACTTCTGTTTACAATATCTGCTGTTTTTGTGCACTATCCCTTCAGAGCTAGGACACTTGCGGACAAGTGTTTGTTGATCAATGGTATTGAACTAGTTACTTTATAAATTTGGCTGGGTTACATTGACTCATTAATTAGTCTGCAAAAGCCTAGGCTTTGTGTTAAAGGAGATGCCTAGTTTCCTCCCAATCAGTAATCCTTTATGCTAAAAGGCAGAGTGGGCTCAAGTCAAACCATGAAATGGGCAGACTGCTTCCTTAACGACCCATCTGCTTTCTCTAATCTCTCCAATACATTTTTTTTTGTCACTTCTCTTCTAAACAGCTAAGAATCTTTCACTGTGATGCCCAACAGTTTGGGACAGAATTCTATGAAGGGGAGTTTTCTATGAAGTGGCCGGGAGAGGTAACAGGTTATCCTCTCTCTGTCTTAGTTTCCTCATCTGAAAACTCACCCCTAATATATCTCTACACAGAAAACTCATAAGATCAAAAATAAATAAGATTTTTTCATAATACACTAAAAGAACAGACCAAACAACTTCCTCTTTTCCATTTCACCCATATATATTTTGTTTTGTAGAAATAGATAACTGATAAAATTATTGTGGTAAGCATTAGTGGTATACAACAGTGGCACACAACCTTGCTTAATAGATCTATATTCTAGTCTCAAAGACTACAAAAATTGTATTATAATTGAGACATATCTTATGTGTTTTTCCTTTATGTACATAGGGGGATGTTATATAGAGGCATGTGATTAATAACTTGTTAATGGTTATCTGTGGTGCTTAGTAGGAAACATGTAGTTAATGCTAAATTGCTTAATGCTTACTATATAACAGGCACAGAGACATTTACATGTATTCAGTCATTAAACATGCATAATAACTCTATGTGACATATACTATTGCTACTTCCACTATGCATAAAAAGAACCTGAGACACAGAGAGGATAATAGTTTTACCTAAGATCACATAGATAGTAAGTACTGGAGTTAGAGTTTCTACTCAAGCAGTCTGATTCCAGAGTCTATACCCTTAAATTCTGCACACTGTTGAACTAAGACAACTGCTGTAGCTACATAGATATTTTCCCACCAAAAGTCCTTAGGTAATTTGGGGAAAGTTAATTTTTATTATGAGGTATGAGATAAAAAGTAAGGCAGATTAGATCAATAAATCTCTTACTATCCACATTGAATTTTCCCAAAGATGAATATAGGAATTTTTAGTTTTTAAAACATCACTCAGACTCTCCCTCAAGGTAGTAAATAAAGCAAAATTTTTTTCACTTAAAACAGGAAAATTGCACTGGACATTCAGTTATGCTAGAGATCAAATTAATTAAATTTTTCTTCTAAATAGGGAATAATATCTGATGCTTTTATTTTGCTAATTAATACTTGGTAAACCTATGAAATTAACACACTTAGTTTATTTACATTGTAATCTGTTTGTCCTTTTGATTATAGAACAAGTAGTTATTTCTATCGTGAAGTATGAGTTTTGTTGGAATTTCGTTCCCTGCATTTTCTTTTTTCTTCTCTACAAAGATATTTACTTTCAGCACCATGGAGAGAAATTACCTCCCATCTAGGCTGGTGATTTGCCTGTACCAACTTGCTAAACATTGGAATCTACTGTGGCCCTTGCTGGGGAAAAAGAAAAAAAGAAACCTACTGATTCATAATCTTTGGAATTAGGGAACATTGAGTAAGTGGGCATAATCCATAGGTAATTCTGAATATTAGCTAAGTATGGAACACCTGACCTAGTTTTATCACAGAATCTTAGAATAATACTTTAACTATACAACGCTTCCGACCCTCTGAAGCTGTGGGGTTGCCAAGGACAGCAATTATTCTTTAATATAATGATGGACTTAAAAAAAAGGAAGTTCTTGAGGTTTATATTCAGTGTCCTACTTTCCAGTTCACGGTTCTTCCTGTTTGGTTATCATTTTCTCATGACTTATATCCATTATATATCCCTCTATGTTAACCTACTCCTGGAATATAATAAGATGAGCAATTCATGAACAATTGATATAAACTGAAAATTCATAGACGAGAATAACAAATGGCCAACGTTTTTTTAAAAATAAAAAAGACGTTGGCTTCCCTGGTGGCGCAGGGAATCTGACTGCCAATGCAGGGGACGGGGTTCGAGCCCTGGTCCAGGAAGATCCCACATGCCGTGGAGCAACTAAGCCCGTGTGTCACAACTACTGAGCCCATGTGTCACAATTATTGAAGCCTGCATGCCTAGAGCCCGTGCTCCGCAACAAGAGAAGCCACTGCAATGAGAAGCCTGCACACCCCAACCAAGAATAGCCCCTGCTCGCCGCAACTAGAGAAAACACACCCATAGCAACAAAGACCCAACGCAGCCAAAAATAAATAAAAATTTATAAAAATAAAAAAGACACTCAACCTCATAGATTATTAGGTAAATGAAAAATTTAAAAATCAGATATATCTTTCAGTAACCCGACAGATGGGTAAGAAGCTTGAGTTTTCTAGTGTTGGCAAGGATGCAATAAAATGGGAATTCTCAAACACTTTTGTGTGTTTAATAAACACTGATATTTTGCTAACCCACACCCATTTTCTGCCACTTTCTCCCTTGTTTACCTTAAATTTAGAGACCAAAAATGTAAACAGTCATTTCCCAGCCTTCTTTGCAGCTATGGTGGTCATATAACAGAGTTCTATCAATAAATATACGAAAAAGTCTGTGGTGGAGGTTTATGAGAAAGTGAGTGTTTGTTGAGAAGAAAGTAGAGTTGTAGAAGGTACCTCCTTGTCTCGGCTTCATTATGTTTTGAATGTAGATGTGATACCTGCAGCAATGGCTGTCATCTTGTTATCATAAGGGAAAGGCCAAGGATGGCACAGATATGCAGCTATAATATTATTGAACAAATGCCAGTAGCTGTCTGCCTCCACACTTACTATTTTGTGAGAAAAATAAACCTCCTTTTATTTATATTACTTTTAATGAAGATTTTTTGTCACTTGCAGAATTCCTAAAATACACAGTGGGGCTCTACATTGATGAAATGTTTTTGGAAGGCAATTTGACATATCTATCAAATTTTAATGCACTAAGTATTATTATTGTAATTTTATGTCTGGAGATATGAATTTATCCTAAAAATATATTCACCCATATACACAAAGACATATATGTATACAAGAACATTAATTTCAGCATTTTTTGCTGAATAGCAAATAATTGGAAATAACCTGAATATTCACCATTAAGGAGAATGGTTAAATAAAACATGGGTATCATGCAGCTATTAAAATAGTGACCCTACACACACAAACACAGAAGGGTCATCAAAATTCACAGCTGGTTTAAAAAATACATATAAAAACAGTATGTAGAATATGGTGCCATTTATATAAAATATATATGTGTGTAGGTGTAACCGTGTATGTGAAGCTTTGACAATTGTTTATTTTTTTCATGGAATAAGAATGAGAGTTTCAGTGTTCTTTCCAATCCTCAGTACTGTTTGAATCTTGGTCAGTGAACATATAATTACATATTAACATGCTAATAAATTTATACATGTCAAAATATAAACACTTGATAACAGCTTAAATGTTTACCTTCCTCATGAGAATTTGAGTTAAAATACTAATTAAAGTAATTAACTGAACTTCCAGGTAAGCAAGGGAGAAATATGATATGTGTAACCTCTTTGGCCTCTAAAATTATACAGTATAGGTGGCTACTTTTAAGTTATTTCTAAAACTAATCTTTTCCCAATTCATAGTTTGGTATTAAATGGGTAAAAGATCTTCAGAAAAAAGTAAGCATTTATGAATATAGTAATTAAAATTTTATGTATATAC
The DNA here is from genome assembly GCF_951394435.1 of Stenella coeruleoalba. Classification (NCBI taxonomy): domain Eukaryota; kingdom Metazoa; phylum Chordata; class Mammalia; order Artiodactyla; family Delphinidae; genus Stenella; species Stenella coeruleoalba. The sequence goes on from NC_137148.1 coordinate 137,322,822, forward strand.
CTTTAATTATGAATGAATCTATAAGGATAATTTAGAAATTGGTAAGTTAAGGATTACCTTAAATTACTCTTTTATTCTAGACTGTTCAGTTTTTGAGTAAAAGTAATATCGTTTTCCCTGAGACAACATTTTGAGAATTACAAGTATTATTTAGGGACAGATAATTGTATTTTGTCTTTCTAATGATTGCTAGTGCCTATCTTATTAAATGTTATGTACTTTATTTGATTTGTTTATTATCAATATCTATCCAAAATTAAAAAATGGAAAACTCTTAAAGCAATCAATCTTTTTTTTTTTTTTTTTTTTTTTTGCGGTACGCGGGCCTCTCACTGTGTCGGCCTCTCCCATAGCAGAGCACAGGTTCCGGACGCGCAGGCTCAGTGGCCATGGCTCACGGGCCCCGCCGCTCCGCGGCATGTGGGTTCTTCCCGGACCGGGGAACGAACCCGTGTACCCTGCATCGGCAGGCGGACTCTCAACCACTGCACCACCAGGGAAGCCCCAATCAATCATTTTAATACTTTAGCTCACACTTTGATAGCTATTTGATAATACTGATGAAGCCAAGTTTATAAATTGGGTCTACTGCTCTTCTACTGATTCCAAAAGATGGGTGTTCTTTCTTTCATTATTTTTTGTTCATAACCAGATAATTTTAAAAGATGTACCAATGGTTGTGTAGGAACAGGTACGTGGGAGCAAGGATGAAATCTGTTATTAGAGTGAGCTCTTACTGAAAAACTGAGGATGAGCAAGTAGTGTGTATTTACAAGAGGCGTCATGCTTGCCATAATTATAATATCTAACGCTTACTGAGCACTTACTATGTCCCTGGCATGATGATAGTCTGTTTACATGCTTTATCTCACTTAACCTTTAAAACAAGATATAAGATACGGCTTCCATGGTGCCGCAGTGGTTAAGAGTCCGCCTGCCAATGCAGGAGACACGGGTTCGTACCACGGTCTGGGAAGATCCCACATGCCGCGGAGCGGCTGGGCCCGTGAGCCATGGCCGCTGAGCCTACGCATCGGAGCCTGTTCTCCGCAATGAGAGAGACCACAACACTGAGAGGCCCGCGTACCGCAAAAAAAAAAAAAAAAAAAAAAGGTTCTATGAATTTCTTCATTTTACTGAGAAAGTAGCTGCTGCTTAGAGAAATTAAGTAATTTCCCCAAGACCATATAACTAACATGGGATTCTATCTCAGGTCTATGTGACTCTGAAATTCAAACTGTTAATTATTATTCTGTAAAGACTCCAAAGGCATTAGACGGGGACTTGTGACATATATATATATGTCCCATGTTGACAAATACATTGTGTTGTTCAATACTATGTGGCTAGGGCCAAGAATAAATTAGATACTCAATATCCTTTTTTGTTCATAAAACCAGATCCCCTCTTAAGATGCTACTTAGTGGTTTCCTTCTCTGGGTATTGGCTGGAAAGACCTCTAAGATGCCTCCTGTTTAGTGATATTAACAATTTAGGAAATACTGTTTATTAGTCCTAGAGAAATAGCTTTAAACTGGAGACTAACTGAATTTTCCATCCGTGGATGGAGACAGTCCAGATGGAACAGTGCTTGTAACAACTCCAAACAACATGTCCTTCTTTGCTTCCTCCTCTCACTGGGTCATAAAGAAACTCGTGGAGAGGGCTGGGTTTGAAGAGCTCCCAAGATAGCTTTCCAGATGACCTCTCGGTCACAAGGGCCTGCTATTTTGAAAGGCATAAGTACCATGGAGAGAGAGCAACGGGAGTGCGTGACATTTCCTTCCTTGATTATCATTCTGGAAGTGCTGATGCAGATTATTCTGCCTCAGAGGGAGGGAGCCTGAGGTCCTGGCTTTGTCTAATTTACAAATCCAGGAACAAATTTATCTTTTAGAACTCTATCGAACTTCTCAAATTGAGGGAACTAAGAATAATTTCTACAAATGTGATAAGAAAAGAAGCAAAAGAAAGCCTGGGATCTGTGTTATTCCATATAGAGATCATGGGTAGTACCTGCCTTTTTTTTTTTTTTTTTTTTTTTTTTTTTTTTTTTTTGTGGTACGCGGGCCTCTCACTGTTGTGGCCTCTCCCGTTGCAGAGCACAGGCTCCGGACGCGCAGGCTCAGCAGCCATGGCTCACGGGCCCAGCAGCTTCGCGGCGTGTGGGATCTTCCCAGACTGGGGTTATTAGCCTCTATTCTAAAATGAGCTTCCAGTTACAACATTAACATCTAACATTTAACAAGCATGGGCTTGGTGCTAAATATTCTGCTAAATCCTTTGTATAAATTATCTTATTTAACCTCACGGCGCTATGAGGTAAATACCATTTTATAGAGATTTTGAGGTACAAAAAAAGATAAGTAACCTGTCCAAGGTCACACAGCTGTTCATAGAAAGCTAGAGTTGGAACTTAAGCTGTTTAACTCCGCATTGCTTTAACCACTAACTCTCTTGTCATAGAAATAAAATGGTCTAGACCTTTAGTTTTATCCTTTAGCCAAGATTTAGGATCACAATCATTAAATGAGTAGAATATCCTTTTTCTACCTCAGAAGTTGGAAGACGTGCAGATATCTTATGCATTTGGTTCATCTGGTCGTTCAACAGGTGTTTATTGAGTACCTCCTATGTGTAGGCACTGTTTCAGGCCCTACAGATACGGTCAGTAGTGAAGAAAACAAATGGAAATCCTTGTCCTCGTGGAACTTATCTTCTAGTACATTCTAGTTCCTCATATTTTATCAGTAGGGACCTAAGTCAGTCTGGGTGATATAAGAAAGTTTTTGTCCCTGGCAAGGGACACACAGGCATGTAACTTTGCTTTTCTCTTGGAGGCTGATCACTCAGACAAAGAGACATATAGTTTCTGGAGGTGAAAATGAAGTTTGTCAACCAAGATTAAATTTTCATATTATAGTGGCCAGCCAGGAAATGTAACGAAAGTGGGTCAGGAGCTGACTGTGGTGTATTAAAGCGACCTAGCCAGTCTATAAAGGCAGGCCCCTCTCAGCTCTCATGGGCTGTCCCCAGGCTGGAATGTGAACCATTGTTGTAAAGCTACCAGTATTTCAAAAGAAGGCAGAAATCTCATTTTTTGGTAAAATATTCAATTTTGTAAATTTTGTAAAATTAATTAAAAGTAAAAAACAACAAAATATAAAGCCCCAAACTCTGTGCCAATTAAAAAATATCTATTTTAAGGCTGAATAATATTTCACAAATAATGCATGATTCCACTTATATGAGATATCTAAACTAGTCAAACACAGAATTAGAGCATAGGATTGTGGTTGCCAGGGACTGAGGGGAAGGGGAAATGAGAATTATTATTCAGCAGGCATAAAATTTCTGCTATGCAAGAAGACGATGTTCTACAGATCTGCTGTACAACACTGTCTCTATAACTAACAAAATCGTATTGTACTCAAAATTTTGTTAAGAGTGTACGTCTCGTAGTAAGTGTTCTTACCAAAATTAAAAAGAAAACAACACATCTGTTAGAGTATTTCCATGTGCTATCAGTTGTATCTTCCCCTTTGTGTGTGTGTGTGTGTGTGTGTGTGTGTGTGTATGCATGCTGAGGTGGGACAATTAGAAACGTTCCAGCAGTTAGCATAGTGATGGCACTGGAGGATCATATCACCAGGGGCTTCCACTCTAAATCTAGTAGAATACAAAATGAAGGAGGCCAGGGACCTTGCAAAAGATCCTTGTAAACGAAAGGAGGAATTAAATCACCAACTGCGGGAGATACAAGAGGAGTTTGACGAAAGAATCAGGAGCAGTGTCAGAGTCAGCATGTACCTTCCTGCAAAAACATCACATATGTGGCGCAGTGGTTGAGAGTCTGCCTGCCGATGCAGGGGACACGGGTTCGTGCCCCGGTCCGGGAGGATCCCACATGCCTTGGAGTGGCTGGGCCCGTGAGCCATGGCCGCTGAGCCCGCGCGTCCGGAGCTTGTGCTCCGCGGTGCGAGAGGCCACAGCAGTGAGAGGCCCGCGTACAGCAAAAAAAAAAAAAAAAAAAAAAAAAAAATTTCCTTCAACCAACGTCACTTCCCTCCAGGCTCCTGGCAGCTCACTCACTTGCTCTGAGCTGCAGAACAGGCAGGTCATTTCCTCTTTGTCCTGGAGCTTTGGCAGAAAGAAACTTTTCTTCTGAAGCTTCAGAGGCAGGGAATAAAGAAAGCCTAGGCATCCCAGAGGACGTTCTTGCAAGGGAGATGAAGTTTTACCTCACTCAGTTGGTCATGCAGGATCTGGGTACTGCTGTTCTCTAGCAAGGTTGATTTGTTCCTTGCTTGTTTATTGTGGTAAGAACACTTAGCATGAGACCTACTCTCTTAACAAATTTTTAAGTTCATCATACAACAGATGTTCATCATACCCATATTGTTCACTATGGGTACTGTGCTGTACAGCAGATCTCCAGAACGAATTCATCTTGCATAAGTGAGACTTTATACCAATTGCACAACAACTCCCCATTCCCCCTCCCCTTGCCCGTGGTAACCATCATCCTTAAGTGGAACCAAGCAGTTTTGTCCTTCTATGGCTGCCTTATCTCTCTTAGCATCATGTCCTCCAGATTCATCCATGTCGTTACAAACCTCAAGGTGTGTTTCAACTCAGCTGCCCACTTACACAGGCATGGGTGAGTGTGAATTCAAATGTAGCAGACTCATGTTCTGGAATCATTAAGCAGAACACTTGACTTGGAAATAGAAGGAAAAATATTATTCACACGACTTTGAATAACTTTGTCAGTACAGAGGAAAACTCAGAAATCAATTCTTCTGTGGGATTTATGAGTTTCTGGTAGAAGACAGACTCTCCAAGAATATGGGAAAGAATAAAAATGTTTAGCTAAATGTCTGGTGCGTGGTAAACAACTAATAAAAGTCAGCAATTTTTATCATTATTCAATTCAATAAATCATTTGTCCTCTATTGAAATTATAGTTAGTGTAAATTTTGTTCATTCATTTAATTTAACTGAAACACTTATTTCTGTGAAAACTTCAAAAATTGTCCCAAAGCTATGTGCTTTGACTGAAAAAAAAAGGGTCTTGTTTAAAACATATTGTTAGTTATTTCCTTGGCCCAAAATGCTAATGTTCACAAGCAGCAAGGCTACTGACGAATGGCTTACTGAGATATAAGTAGTAATCATGATCATCCAGGGTCTGAAAAGATTCCCTGGCAGTTTGTAAATTTCTATCCTTTTAGGCTTTTTGATTTATTACTGTAGGAGCATCATTTTTGACAGAAAATAATCAGTTGATTGTATTCACAGGGAGCAAAAGTCACATGCGACATCAGCTCAGCTGCTCCTACAACCCCCAGCTGAAATAGACATCTATCCTGGTAGCTACCCTTTGTGTTTATCATCATATTTAGGGTTTACTCAGTGTTCTCAAGTATATGATCTCATCCAACCCTTATGATAGTCTGGCAGGTATACTGTACCTCCTTGTGAACATAAGGGAATTGACTTTGAGGGGCAAAAGGACTTGCATTGGGCCACCTGTGTGGCAGAGTTGGATCATGAACGCATGACTTCTGACTCTAGATTCAGGACTATTCTCATTGCCCCAGGTTGTTGTGAGACCTAATTTATCCTTCCATCCTGGGATACTGCCTTTTGCCTGTGTAAAGCTATTGTACACTGTGCCATGAAAATCACTTGAAAATGTACTAATGTGCTTTTAAATACTATTTATAGACTCGGATCACTTTTTACCACCTAGAAGCTAAGTAATGAAAATATAAAAGCCGATAAGCACTCGGTTAAGACTCCAGCATACTTATTGATTATAATTTAGTTGGGATGTACACCATTCTCCAGTCAGCTAAGCAATATCAAGTGATTAAAATAACTGATTAAACGATAAACATGTTGGGGTTTTCAACCTTTTTACTGACTGATCTAGATTGAGTGTTTGGCCTAGTCAGAGTGTAGCAATCATTAAAATGCTCACTAAAATTCTAACAGAAAATGTATGCAGTGATAGATTTGTGTCTGGCCAAGAGGAAATTATAAAAATTTTGTAGAGCAGATTAAGGAAATGTTTAAGAGCAGAAACTGTGGAGTCAGGGAGACCTGGGTTTGATTCCCAACTAAGTTGTGCCATTTACTAGCTGTGTGTCTTTAGGCAGGTTGCTTAACCTCTCTAAACCTCGGTGTCCTCATCCATAAAATACAAACAAGTTCCCCTACCTCAGATGTCTATTATGTGAATTAAATGAATCAATTCAAGTAAAGGGACTGTGGTACTGGCTAGCCTATCAAAAAATTCAGGAAATAAATATTAACTACTATTATGGTTATTATTATCTATTTAGTGTCTCTAACTTAAGTTCCCTCATTAATTTCTTTAACCATAAAAACTGGTTAAAGAAGTCTATTCAGCTCATCGTATTGGTATCGAAGTCAATGGGATAATGCGGAGAAAGGATTTCCCATTCAGTGATGTGTACAGCCTAAGCACTCAATGAGTAATACGTACTATACTGGACACCTCTTGTGCACTGTCTCAGATCCTCTTGGTCTGCGTTCTGCTCCTGACACTGCTATATGCAACTCACTTCACGTCTGAGCAGCCCAATAAGTCTTCACCCACCTCACCACAGCTGTGCTGTGTTTCTCAGTTTCTGAGCCTGGATTTTCTATGTGGCTGAGTTGGAGAATATATAAGGAAATTCTTTAGCACTGGTGCATGTGCAAATTTGGAAATTTAAGGGAACTAATACCCTATGGGGGACTTTCCCAATGAAAGACTGAAGCTGGTGGATGAATGCTCTCTTCTTCCATCCCTCAGGTGGACAGTGTATTTGCATTTACTCAGCAATTTGGGGTTTTTTGTTTGTTGGTTTTTCAGGATTAAGCCCCAGTTTCCCATAGCAATGATCAGCTGGGTAACACATACTTTTTCTCATACCTTATTTCAATCTTTCCAATCCCCCACTGCTGTTTTCTAGGATTACTTCCCAAATAAACTACCTGCACACAAGTACTTGTCTCCAGTTCTGCTTTCAGGGGGACTCAGGATGTTATAATATGTGGCTATAAGCCAAAGTGAAGTAAATATATTTTGTCTTTTAGATTCTGTCTCCTAAGAATCATACTGAGGCATTTTATGATATTAAAAGAAGACTGCTGAAATATATCTTGAAGATAATTTACACTAATCCATTGAATGCTTCTAGTCTGCCTTAAGTTGATCTTAAGTGATATTCTGGTCCAGGGGTTGGCAAACTTTTTCTGCCAAGGGACTGACAATGAATATTTTAGGCTTTGAAGGGCAGGTAATCGCTGTTGCAACTACTTGACCACTGTTGCATCATGAAAGCAGTCAAAGGTAATAAGGTAAATGAATGGGTGTGGCTGTGTTTCAATAAGTCTTTATTTACATGTGGCAGGTCTATACTTGCAATATAGATGTGATATATAAACTCAGATGTTTTTCAGGCAGATATGTTAAAAAGACAGTAGTTCTAACTTTGTACTCTAAAGATATTTTTCTCAAAACGTTTACTTTATAATAACCAATTATTTCTCCATATGTTCCTTTCTGCTACCCCCCATGCAGATGAACTATGATGACCCTAGGAAGGTTCAAGATGAGTGTCTAAGGATTCATGGGTTAATGATAGTCAGCATTTACTGAGTGCCTACTCTGTCCCGGGTGCGTACTAAGTGCTCTTCTGCTTAGCTCATTTATTTCTGAGAGAAACTGAGGTTATAGAGGCTATGCAACCTGCCCACATGCTCATCCTCAGCAAGTAAACCACTGAAGTGAGATATAAACCCAATCCGTCTCCTTAATTTGCCCTCTTAGGGCCATAGAATGTTTTGTAGTATTTTTGTAAAGCTAATGATTCTCTTCTATGGCATAGCAAGTTATATTTCAATATATGGAGTCTAAACCAGGAGTGGAGAGAAACTTGTGTGGTTGTCTAAGGAGGCTGCATCTACCATTCTTTGTCAAAATATTTTTGGAGTAAATGACCAGTTGCACAGCTTTAAAAATTTCTAAAATCTTTTGGTGCTGTCATGTAGAACATGGTCTTAGTTATGCTATAGTCATTTTTAAAACTGGATTTTCATAGTTTATTGGGATTGGTCCAAGAAGGAAGCAGAGCATGAAACTTCATATATTGACAATTAAATCATTTATATCCGTACTAAGAATATACTTACAGTGGTTGATAACTGTCACTGAAACAGCAGCTAATTAGAAGGAAAATAAATTAAAAAAAATAAGAACAAGCCAGAGATCAAGAGGACTTAGCTTCATGCACAAATTGTGATGTACATGTTCCTTAGAATGGTATAAATGATATATTTTCCAGATAAATAACAAAAAGCTATTTTTGAACACTAAATAAGAGCAGGTTTTAACCATTATCTGACTAAAAGAAAGATAGCAATAATGAGAAGGGGTCATGAATCTAAGGTGACAAGCCATTGTTATTGGATTTCTGTTGGACTGTGCTTTCAATCCATGTTGAACTGATGTCCTGCCAGACCAGATACACGACTGGGATGGGAGTCCATAGTTCATTCCAGAAAACACTGAGTCCAGCCATGGGATAGAGAAGCTGAAGGCAAATAAAGAGCAAAGCAGATGCTCCTTTGACATTCAACTTTTGGGCTTTGAAATGGAAGAAAGATGAGCTAACAATTAAATGGCATTTGAGGTTAGATTTGAGCTGAGAGTTTGAATAAACTCCAAATCTCAGAATAACAGCAAAATTAGTGCGTGGCAGGATTCAGTCACATTATGATCAGAAGAATAGGGGTTAAATATTTTCTTGAAAATGACGATATGCATGTAGAAGGGAACAGAGATCGGGAGAGGATAAATTGGTCTGAAGAAATATAGAAATATGGATAATTTTTCTTTGAATGACAAGAAGATTTTGATACTGCTCTGCCCTCTTAGAAATTATCCAAGAAATAATCTTTACCTTCCCTAGACTGTATTTGAAGACTTGGTTCTGTGGTAAGGCATCTAAAATCAATATGAACTCAATTGTTCATTCATTTACTCAACAAATAGAAATTTCTATTCAACAAATAGAAGTCTTTAGTTTGCTGGTCTTCTCCTTGGCATAACTTTAAAATTTTTCTTCAGCACCCATATCCTCTTTGGTTCACATTCCCAGGTGGCAAGGGTGGGCCCCACCACCATCCCCTGACATCAAGAGTGTCCTGGTTCAGTTTAAATAAGCATAGTCTACATCCCTTGACACTGAGGTTGCTTCAAGGTTAGGCACATCACACCCAATTTAAAACAAAAAGAAGCTACTGGGCTTCCTCTGTCTTCCATGGAAGCAACTAAAACAGATTCTCTCTTTCTCCCTCTGATGGTGTGATATGAAGATGTGGAGCCTGGAACCACTGAAGCCTTTATGCTTCCAAGAGAAGTGCCTTGGGCCTTGGTAATTCAGTGGGTTTAAACCACTGAATCAAGCCTTTCATGAGGTCAGAACATATTTTGGACTTTTTGGTTTTGTGAGTTAATGAACTCTCTTTATTGCTTAAGCTTGTTTGGTTTGGGTTTCTTTTTGTCACTTGTTTTCAAGAGTCTTTGTAGAGTAAAAGCACACTGTGTCAGATTCTGGGGAACCCAGACAAATAATATTATCTTTTGGTTTCAGGAGACTTCCTGTATCATGGAAATACAACCTCTGAGCTACAGGTTGATGGAGACCTGGCTACTTTCAGGCACAACACTGGAGCACTAGAAGAAATTGACTGGATTAGAGATTTTAAAAGGGAAATTATTAAAGGAAGGAAAAGGAAGAAATATTACACCAGGGGAGCCAAGATACAGAAACAGACAACAAAAGCTTGTTCTACTCCTATGTATAGATTGAAGAATGAAAGTCTACAAAGTTTGATCTCAATGCCAATAAACCAGTTTATATGAAAATCGCTTAAATATCCTAAAAGCTTGTGCAGAACAGAGAATCTTTGGGGAGGATCCACAGCCTTTGAGAGCAAAGAGTATATTCTTTCCTCCTACAAATAACTGGGAACAAGATGTCTGTCTAGAATTAATCAGATTGGTGTCAGGAATGACTTACAAAGCAAGCAACATCTAAGAGATCAACCGTGTTATCTTTAAGGACAGTTTAAGCTGTTAAAAATAGGTTGATTGTATTTGGAGCTCATAGCTACATTTAATTATATCCTCTATTACAGGAAAATTGGCTGAGATTTTTAACCTTTCCTTTTCAAAAGAGTTAAAGCAGCCCTCTGGTTTGACTAGGAATGTCTATTTTTACTTAACGCAGGATGGAAATTTATTGTTCTGGGTTATGTAAAAGAAAAAGGAAAATAAATGCATTTGTCTTCCAGCCTTAAAGAATGATCTCTTGTGGATTTAGCTTTGGACTTCTACATACAAAATGGGATGTGATGTAGAAAAGTAAGACTCTAACTCTAATGTGAATACAAATTACACTGGAATCTTGTGGAAACACAGATTCAGATTCAGGAGATCTAGGGTGGGCCTTAGATCTGTGCTTTTCACAAGACCCCCTGTGATACTGATGCTTCAAGGACCACGGATCACACTTTGAGAAGCAAGAACGTAGAGCAAAGAGCTGGGCTGTGTAGGAATCAAGAAGTCTGGGTCTAGTTTCAGTTCTATCATTAATCAGTTGCAAGACCTTTTTAATGTCACTTATGCTTTGAATGTTCCTCATCTGTAAAATGATGGGGTTGGACTTAGTCATCTCAAAAATCCCTGCCAAATCTAAGCCAACAGGAAAAAGAACCTCTATATGTTTTGCATCGTGTTTTACAATCTTCTCTATACATTTTCCCTTGTTCTTTTCTTCATAGAAGGTGTCATCTGCCATGCCAGCAAACTTGAATATTCTCCTTGGCTCTTCTCTCTTCATCACCTCCCTGGATTCAATGGGTCATCAAGTCTCAACCAGTTCCCTGAAAAGAATTCTAGACTCTTTGGTTTGTGTGTCTCTACTCCCACTGGGACAACTAAAATTCAAGTAACCATCATTTTCCTCTTGACCACATTATTCCAGCCTCCCAAAAAATTTCCACCCCTTTATGGCTCTTTCCAATCCATTTTTTCCTTCATTTATTCAGCAAATGGATATCTTTAATAGTCTGGTTAGCAGCTTTTTCTGTCCTCTGGGCACAGTGTTTCCTATACCCTGTAGCACACCTCCCCTCCTGTCCTCTCAGCCCTGTGTTAGGTGGGTTCCACCTACCTTCCAATCCCAATATCGAATTTATATCTAGTCATTTCCTGCCCTGTATGAAATCCTTCAGGGACTTCCTACTTTTTATAAGGATGTGGACTGCAGTCTCTGTTATGACATAGGCTAGGCATGATGTCACACTTGTCCACTCTTCTCTTCCCTTATTGTTTTCACATTCTAGTCCTACCGGACTCCTTTAAGTTCTACAGAAGCACCATGCTCTGTCTCATCTACACTTCCTTGCCCCTGTCATTCCTTGAGTGTGGCATATTCACTCTCCCCCTCTCTAATTCACTGAGTCCCTGCTGGTGAATTATTTTGCTGGGCTCAGCTGAAATATCACTTCCTGATTCCCATAGTTAAGTTAGGACTCTGAGATTAAATGTGCCAGGACTACTTTGCACTTGACCTCCATAATACTCAATGACACACTTTTAAATATTTGCTCAATGTCTGTTTTCTCCAGTGGACTATATGCTTGATAAGGACAAGGTAACCCATTTGCCTCACACAGGACTGGCTTTGAGAACACTTTCAATGATCACTAACAGAGTTCAAATGGAAAAATTATAGATACCAGTTTGGCTTTCTTCATCTTTAATGTCCAGGTTTTACAGACTATTGGGTAACTCTTGGATACTCTGGTCTCTCTGCCTTTCACTTCTCTTTATGTCAATCTTTTCTTCACATTGCTAGCATTTACTTCAAACCAGAGCCCCAGCCTACTCCTCTGCTCAAAAATTATTTTATGTCTTCTCACTGCCTATGGAGTAATAACACACTCATAGACTTCATTCAAGTTGCTCCATAATCTGTCCTAAGAAATCTTGGGGACACCATGCACTGCCCCCATGTCATAATTATGACATTATGGCAAATATCATAATATCCAGCCAAATGGGATTATTAGCTGTCTCCCAATCCTCTCTCACATTTCCTGGTTCCATGATTTTGTCACTAATGTTCCCTTTTCATAGAATATTTCTACAGCTCCATAAATGCTGTTTTGTTATTAGTCATTTTTATATACCCTGGATTAAAAATAATCTCTTCTTCCTCTGTATTCTCTTAGTAGTTCATCTGTCCCTTCATGCTGGAGGTTCAAAGGACCCTAATCACCCTTGTCCTCTTGTTCCTGTTCCAGCCATTGAAATGGATGCAAGAAGCCAAAAGGGGTAATTAATAAATGAGGCTTAAAACTCATAAATGACAAGTCTTCCTAGATTGTTAAACATGGCTTAGACCTAAGGGCTTCCCTATTCCTCTACCCCTTCCCAACTCTACATTCCATGTGGGAAAAATCAGGTCTATTGAGAAAATGCTTATATGGACAGCTAATTGCAAAATTATAGCTTCCTTCACAAACTCATTCAGGAAAATGACTTAGAGCAATACTCTGCAATAGAGATATAATGCAAGGCACATATACAGTTTAAAAAAAATTTCGTAGCCACATATAAGATTTTAATGGGCAAAATTAATTTAATAATATATTTTATTTAACCCAGCATATTCAAAGCATTATCATTTTAGCATGTAATCAATATAAAAATTATTGATGAGATACTTTGCCTGCTTTCTTTTGTCATACTAAATCTGGTATGTATTTTATACTTAAAAGACATCTCCAGTTCTCAGTAGCCACATATAGCTAGTGGCTACTCTATTAGAGAGCAAAGCCTTAGAGAAATACAGAGACTACTATTATATTTCCTTTTTAAAATAAATTTTTATTTTGAAGTAATTATAGACCGAAGAAGTTGCAAAGAAATGAAGAATAAGGTTCCATGAACCCTTCAGCCTGTCTCCTTAAATGCTGATGTTTTTAAAAATTACAACAAAACCAGGGAATTATACTGACCCAATACTGCCTTTAAAAAGCAGTGGCCTTTCCTCCCTATATAACCAGATTTCTCTGCAATCACCAGTAGATAGTTTCTTCTTTTTCCTATGGGGAGAAATTCATAATAAAATGGAGATATGAGCTAAAGTTGTTCAATCTAATATATTGCTTTTGTCTAGAGAGTGGATCAGATTTCTTTCTATCCATGAAAGAAAGAACTCTTTCCTACACCCACCCCAGTATATTACACTCTGCCTTATTGTAGAGTTAATTATTTCTAATTCTACTTTTATTGAAGAGGTAGTAAGATCCTGGGATATAGGGAAATATTCTTTTCAATATCTTCCACACAAACATTGGTTTGCATAGAGAAGATGCTCAGTGAGTATTTATTGAGATGGTTTCTTGAAATAATCCAATTGTTATGTGACAGGCATTCACTATGTACATTTTCAAGCTACTCAACTGTTGCATGCCTAAAAGGGAAATGACAAAACCTTTGAATAGGTCTGATGAATGGCTTTTCTCAGGCAAGAAGGATTTAAGGGAACACAGTAAATTAACCAGTAGGGACTATTCTATCCATCTAGAGATACAAGCCTCTTTTCCTTAATTTGGTTTTAATTGGAATTAAGTCTTTGAGGTATTGTCATCCACTTTGTGGATAGTTTTTATGGAGTTTACCATATCCACACTTCAAAAAGAGAAAAACAGAGATGTAAAGGCCTCCCAGGCAAACTGACATACAGGATTATTCAGCTAATAATTGGTGCATGGATACAAACCATTGTCTTTTCTGTCCAATTTTTTCACTCTAGATGTATTGAATCAGCTCCAAGAGCTACTGACTTCAAATAGATTAAAACCCAAACACCTCAGCTGTGTGATTAGCTATATTTCTAGATCCAGCACAGGGTCAGGAACATGGCAGAGATCAGTAAACATCTGTTGAATGAATGAGTAAATGAACTGATGATGTTCTCATTCAGTGTCACTTTTTCATGTTTGTACGATCTAAGAATAGATTGTCTTAGTTGGAAGGGTATTGGATAACTTATAGGGAGCTGTCAAAGCTCACCAGGAAATGTGACCAGCTGCTCAGGATCACCTGGCAACAGCCCTTCCAGGGCCAATCATTATCACTCTCCCTTCATTTATCCAGGCATATCTATATGGTAGAGCCTGGAGTTCTGGTGATTACTGTCTTCTAGGCACACTCAAAGTCTATACAATCAACAGCAGTATGTGTTCAGATCTTTGCTTATCATTTATCTACACATGTCTCCCACCTGCCAACCAGCCCCTCCTCTAGCCTTTGACAGTAACCAAAACATCACCCTCAAATTTCCCCTTTTATTTATGCCCCACATTCAATTTAAAACAAAATCCCATTGATTAGGATTCTAAAACATCTCTGGAATCTGGCTCTTTCTTTTTCATGCAGCCACAAACTACCTCTAATGTGGAAAATTGCAACACTGCCCAGGGTGGGCCCCATATTTCCTTCCACTCTTGCAGCTGTCCATTGGAAGGGTGCAGATGTGCCCACGTTACTTTCCTGTTTCAGATCTTTCAGTGTCTTCTCACTAGTAATGAGGTATGTCTCTAACATGGCTTCAAAGGCCTTAGCTGATTGGGACCCCACCTGCCTCTCTAGGCTCATTTCTGCCCCTCTCTCCTCACATACTATGCTTGAGCCACACCAGACCTCTTCGGATCACTGCAAGCGACACGGTTTTCCTCATGTCCTTTACACACTTTGTTCCCTTTGATGGAAGCACTGTCTTTCACTCCACTGCCCCACCCTCTTTCATTAGCTCATTCCTGTTCATCCTTCAAATTTCATTTTAAATAGTACTTTGTCAGGAAGCCTTATCTGACCTCTAAATCAGTTTAGAACTGTTTTATGATTCCATTCACACATCACATTTCTTCTTTATGATATTCACTGTAATTATAACTTCTTGTTTAACATCTTTTATCCTTGTTCAACTGTAATTTCTGTCTTAGGAACCATTACTATGTTAAGGCCTAGCAGAGTGCCTGATAGGTTTTGGGTGCTCAATAATTATTTATCAAAGGAATAAAATATATGTGCTCATCATTTCCATTCCTCTTTATTTCTTTCTTTCACAGATCACACTTTCCTTCATCCTATGACTCTTCTATCTTCATAAATAATTTATTAATGATCATCATCTTTATGTGTGGTACAGTGGGAAATGTGAGCCTGCTGGGAGCTGGAGAGTTTGCCTGGGGAGACACATCTGTCTGGTGTAACAAAAAAGGTACTTAACAGGAAGTTATAACTCCAAGTTTTAGCTTCAGGGTCTACCATAAACTTCAGCTAGTTCCTTCTTCACTTCAGGTCTTAATTTACTTTTGTGTAAACTGCACAGTAGCATAACTTGAGATGACCACCCAAGGCTAATGTTCTATGTCTCATCCGGCCCAAGAAAACCATGATAGCTGACTCTTCAATTATAGAGTGTTGATGCCACAAAACCTTTAAAAAATAAAGTATAACTGCCTTTTAGAGAATCTAAGAAAAAGTGTTGAACTTCTTCCCAGAAAAATGCACGTATGTGTAGTCATGACCCTAACATTTTGCTTAGAATTTTAGGTTAAGAAGTATTTCTTCAAATTAAATTTACATATTTCTAAGACCACCTTTAGGCACATTTTTGAAGTGGCTGAAGTTTGATTTTTATTTCTTTTCACCCTTCTGTTTGCTTTCTCTTTGTTCAGTCACCAATCGGCACTTAGGACTACTCGCCATTTAGGTGTAAAATCTCAAACTTTTCAATTGCCATGAGATACTACTTATCCATCAGACAGAGAAATTCCAAAAGAAATTAAAAGGCCTAGGAATTATGTGATAATATTCATGATAGTTCATTGTTTGTATGTACCAGAGTTTATTTATCCACTCACCTATTGATGGACATCTTGGTTGCTTCCAAGTTTTGCTTCTCATGAATAAAGCTGATATAAACATCTAGGTGCAGGTTTTTGTGTGGACATGTTTTCAATTCATTTGGGTAAATGCCAGTGCTGGATCATATGGTTAGAATATGTTTATTTTTGAAAGAAATGACCAAACTGTCTTTCAAAGTGGCCATATCACTGTGCATTCCCATCAGCAGCAATGCATGAGAGTTCCTGTTGATTTACATCCTCACCAACATCTGGTGTCATCAGTATTCCAGATTTTGGCCATTAAAATAGGTGCACAGTGGTGTCTTATCATTGTTTTAATTTGCATTTCCCTGATGACATATCTTGTGGAACATCTTTTCCTATGCTTACTTACATGCCATGTATATATCTTTTTAGTGAGATGTCTGTTAATGTCTTTGGCCCATTTTCTAATCAAGTTGCTTGTTTCCTTATTGTTAAGTTCTAAAAGTCCTTTGCATATTTTGGATAATAGTCCTTTACCAGATGTATATTTTGCAAATATCTTCTCCAAGTCTGTGGCTTGTCTTCTCAATCTCTTGATGCTATCTTTTACAAAGCAGAAGTTTTCAAGTTTTATGAAGTAAAGCTTATCAATTATTTCTTCCACAGATTGTGTCTTTGGTATTGTATTTTAAAAGGCCTTGCGATACTCAAGGTCATGTAGATTTTCTCTTATGTTATCTTCTAGGAGTTTTATAGTTTTGTGTTTTACGTTTAGGTTTACACATTCTGTTTTGAATTAATCTTTGTGAATGGTGTGATGTCTATGTTGATTCATTTTTATGCATGTGGATATCCATTTGTTCCAGAACTATTTGCTGAAAAGTGCATCTTTGCTCCATTGTACTGCCTTTGCCTCTTTGTCAAAGATCAGGTGTCCATATTTATGTGGGTCTATTTCTGGGTTCTCTGTCCTGTTCCATTGATCTATTTGTCTAGTCTTTTGTCAATACCACACTGACTTGATTACTGTAGCTTTATAGTAAGTCTTGAAGTCAGAGATTAGTTCTTTTTTTTTTTTTTGCTTAATAAATACTTATTGCACACCTATCAGGTAAACACAATGGTGAACACAATGATGAACAAAACACAAAACAACAAATTTCTCCTTCATGTGGTGAGGCAAATATTAATCAAATAATCAAACAAATAAAAACTGACAAACTGTGATCAGTGTGGTTAACAGAAATTATAGGGATTTATGAGAGAGATTAAATAGGAAATGGATCTCTATTAGGGCATCAAAGGTTTACCCAATGTAAGACCACTTTAGTTAAAGTGTAAAGGATATAAAAACATCAAATTGTATTAAATTAAGGATGTGTATGTGTGTGTGTGCATGTGTATTTAGGAGAAATGTGAAGGGAAATAGCCTGTTTGAGGAAGTAAAAGAAAAACAATATGGTTTATACATGAGGAACAAAAGGTAGAGAAATGCTTGAGAGGACTGAAGAGGAAAGCAGGGCCCAGACCCTATGCAGCTTTGTACGTCACATTAAATTTCTGACTATTTCTCTAGAGGAATGGGAAACCATGCTGGGGTTCCAAGTAGGTTAAGTGACATGGTCAAATTTCTCTTTTTGAACTATCATACCAACTGACTTGGGAGAATGTATAAAAGTTGGCAGGACAGGATGCATAAGAGTCGAGAAAGAATCACTTGCAATATTCCAGACAAGATGTCATTGTAGCTTTGACTATGACTCATAGATTGGTGGAGCTCAAAGGAATCTGTAAGGTCAAGTATTCAACCCTGCTATTTTACAGGTGAGGAAATTAAGGCTCAGAGAAGTTACTAATTGTGCCTAAATTCTACCCTTTCTTCAAAGGCTTCCTCCTCCTGTTTTCTTCCTCTCCCTCCTCCTCTGCTTCTCCCTCTCCTCTTCTTCCTCCTCATCCTCACCCTCATCTTTCTGTTCCTCCTCGATGAAGTCCTTTTTGCTATGCACTCAGGGACAAAACCTTCCCTCAAATTACCACAGTCCTTAGAGTCATGCTGGATGCCCCTTGAAAAGGCATTTTGTTCTGTCATTTTTAGGTGCCAATGTCCCTGCAAATAGATTGTAAGACCTTCACAACCAGAGGCCAAGACACACACATGCTTCTTAGCCTGCCTGGCATGTTGGGTTTTTGCTCAAAAGGATAATCCTTCCAAACATTTATAGGATAATGCATGAAATGAACAGAACCTTATTAAAAGGGAGACAATGCAGAAATTCACTTCTAGAAGGAATCTGTGAAATGAGAGAAGGCCAGGCATATTCTGGATTCTAATTGCAAAGGCCAACCCTCTGCCATTACACCAAGAGATGTAAGAACAGAGGCCTGGATTCTCATCTCTCCTCTGCCATAAACTGGCTTGGGCAAGTAACTTTATTACTGAATCTAGGATGCTCCTTTAGCAGGAACAATCTGTAGCCAAAGATTAAGTTGGATTTCAGTCATTTATTTTTTTTTTATGGCATTAAAGAAGCCTACAGAAGGCAAGAAAAGCACAACATAGAACTGATTCATAAGTGACCTTGTGACATAAGCAGATACTCTTTGTTATTCTCAATCACAAAAGCCTGTAAATATCTTGTAAATCATAAATCACACTGTGCAAATATTTTAGTTTTTTTGTTTCCTCTTTTATTGTCTATTTTCTCACTGGATTGTAAACTCCTTGAGGGCAGGGACCTTGTCTTTCATGTATTATGTTATGTCCCCTGATACAGTACATGGACTAGTCTAGAGCTGGTACACTGTCACAGTTTGTTAAATGCTTACATGAATGAAATGGTTACATTTTTTCAAGATACATATTTCAGTCCAGTCTCAACACACCACTGTAACCACCTGTACCTCATAAGAATGAGGTGAAGCAATGTTGCAAAAGCATTCTGGGGAGAGGAGTCAGAAACCTTTGCTACCAATTCAGAGATGTTTATCTTTCAGTGTCTCTTTCTAGTTTTTCAGTTTGCCCTTGACATCTCCTGATTTTTAGCACTTGCTGATAAACACTGATGGATTGGGCTTGCCCAGATACCTTGATGTCTAAATCATAGTTTGGATCCTTCATTTTCAGCTTTAAATTGTATAGATCCTACGTATCAGCCAAGGGTAAGGTTGAAAGCATTCTAAAATAAAAACAGTGTGCTGACTCTCCCTAGGTATCCCAGACAAGCCTAATAGACAAGCCAAGACAGAGGACTGAAGCATCACTTAGAGCAATGCCTTCGTCCTGGAGAACAAAGAGAAGAGAATTTTCATCCGAGTAGACTTGTCACCACTTCAAAAGGGAGCACATTATAGCACCTCAGTTCCAATAGACACTTATCTTTTTGCTATTTAAGCTCTCCAAAAGCTTTCCCCTGGCCTCTGTTTCTAAATTGTGGTGGAACCAGACATTCTATTCTACTAACATTCCACGCAAGTCAAAGAGGTAAAAGTTCTCAATTGTCCCAACTTCTCCTGCACACGGTATTAAAGGAGGCTGTTTACGCCCACCCTCACTAGCCTTTGAGCTCCACAAAGGCAGGCACCAGCATCTTCGTGTTCACTAATGTATTCCGGGCACCTATTATAGTGACTGACATATAGGAAGAAATCAGTAAATATTTGTTGAATTGTTGAAATTGATTGTACAGAGCCTTTAGTCTCCATAGCAAGTACACATAAGTGATCAATTAACAGAGCCATAGGCTCACTGCAGCACTATTTACAATAGCCAGGACATGGAAGCATCCTAAGTGTCCATCGACAGGTGAATGGATAAAGATGTGGCACATATATACAATGGAATATTACTCAGCCATAAAAAGAAATGAAATTGAGTTATTTTAGTAGGTGAATGGACCTAGAGTCTGTCATACAGAGTGAAGTAAGTGAGAAAGAGAAAAACAAATACTGTATGCTAACACATATATATGGAATCTAAAAAAAAAACAAAAAACGGTTCTGATGAACCTAGGGGCAGGACAGGAATAAAGACGCAGACGTAGAGAATGGACTTGAGGACACAGGGAGGGCAAAGGGTAAGCTGGGACGAAGTGAGAGTGGCGTGGACATATATACACTACCAAATGTAAAATAGATAGCTAGTGGGAAACAGCCGCATAGCACAGGGAGATCAGCTCAGTGCTTTGTGTCCACCTAGAAGGGTGGGATAGGGAGGGTGGGAGGGAGACGCAAGAGGGAAGACATATGGGGATTTATGTATGCATATAGCTGATTCACTTTGTTATACAGCAGAAACTAACACACCATTGTAAAGCAATTATACTCCAATAAAGATGTTAAAAAAAAAAAGACACCATAGGACTTTACCACTGGAAAGGATTTCTTGAGATTTTCTAGTTGAACTCCTTAACTATACTACACAGGAAGAAATTGCGTAGAACTAACCCAGCATTTAGAACAATTGTCTCCCACACCCAGGAAGCGATTGATTTGGCCTACGGTGCTGGTTTTCTGTTCATAAACACCAAAACTTAAGAGAATATATTTAACAATACAATCACAGTAAATATAATAGTATCTTGTCTCAGTAATTCTCCAGCCCTGTTAGTTCTTGCAGCTTTTCTGGGTCTTTGAGAGGCAGAATAATTCTCATGGAGAGATGTGCCAGTTAACGAGATCACTGTTTTTTTAGAATGTCAGATGATAGGGAGCTTGATTTGTTTCTCTGAGTCAGCAAAAAATGCCCCTGGCTTGAGATGTAGCCAGTGTTTCTAAGTTAATAGACTTAATCCCTGTGAATATTTATTTTGTACTTACTTTATGCCAGACACTTTTCAAAATGCTTTATGTGAATTAACTCATGGAATCCTCATGGCCATCTTGTAGCGTAGGTTCTATTATTATCATTTTCATTTTGCAGGTGAAGAAACTGAGGCACAGAGAAGCTAAGTAACTTCCTCAAGGTCACACAGCTAGTTAGTGGAAGAGTCAGGATATGAAACCAGTGTTTAAAGATGACAGACAAAACAATGTATTATTATTCTAGATGGAGGGTATATCTCGCTTCCCCATTCACTTGCAAAAGTGAGTTAGCCTTCTCATACCTAGGATATACCTTTAAACTATTGAATTACATAAGCTCATAAATTCGCTATTGTAATGAAGTGTGTTGGAGCTGGGTTTTCTATTACTTGCCACCTAACTATTCCTGGCTGATACAGTTTGCATGTAAATTAAATGAGTCAATGTGTACACAGAGCTGTGCTTAATACCTGGTACTTATCAAGTGTTCAATAATTTGTATCCAACATTATTCTAACCAGAAGTTTCTCTCTATGGTTTTCAGCACTTTCTGCCTTTATTCCCATCCCCAAGTCTCTTTCTCAGGTTCTTAAAGCCCTCTTGACCTATTGAAATCTTTACAGCCCACCTCAAGTTCCTTCTCTCCTCCAAAGCCTTTGCCCAGATCCCTGGTTGAAACAGGAAGGAAGGCGGCAGGGTACAACTTTTAAAAAGAGTGATATAGACATAGGACATGACAAAGACTGGTTAGAGGGACTTCCCTGGTGGTGCAGTGGTTAAGACTCTGTACTCCCAATGCGGGGGTCCCAGGTTCGATCCCTGGTCAGGGAAGTAGATCCCACATGCATGCCACAACTAAGGAACCCACATGCTGCAACTAAGGAGTCTGCCTGCCATGACTAAGACTCGGTGCAAACAAATAAATAAATAAATAAGTATTAAAAAAAATCCCCAAAACTGGTTAGAACCATTTGGGTCCAAGATGGCAGAAGATTCGACTTCCAGTAGACCTTGAGCCTCACTATATGCTCATTGTACTACATTACCATGCTAAATGACACACCCACCAGCGCTATGACAGTGAGGCCAACCATAAAAGGTCAAAAAGTGGGCAGTGGCCCAATTCCTGGAAATCCCCACCTCTTTCCCAAAGTAATTGGAAAAATCCTCCCACTCATTAGCCGATGAAATTACCCAGCCCATAAAAACTAACCACGCCGTATTTTGAAGTCTTTTGCCTTCCAAGATGGCCCACACTCTGTGGAGTGTGTTTCTCTTAAATTCACTGGGAACATGGTCACCTGTCTCTAGCCAGCCTAAAAGAGATGCTCAGGGCCTTGCTCTCTCTGCTCACAGAGTGCCTTCTTCCTCTGTCACTTAACACATGACGTTGTGATTCTTTGTCTTCTGCTCCTTGAGGGCAGGGACTACTTTCTTTGGCTCTATACCCTTACAGCCGGACAGATAGTAGGTGCTCAATAAATGCATAAATGATCAAATGAGGTTTTAGTAGGTAAACTCATCTTAGCAGTGATGGCCCTGGCAAGGGGACAGGAAGTATATCAGGAAACCTCGTATATATATATATCGTATACCTCTGGTATATCAGAGTCATATTAATAATCTATCACCAGGAAACAGAGGAACAATAAAGCAGAGAAAGCTTTCCTAGCTATGTACTCCTGAAAAGTAAGAGGGAGTCGTTGACTGGGAGCTACTTATAAATGTAGAGTCTATTAGAGTTTTTGGTAATGGTTTGTAAATATCCTTGACGTTTTTCAGAGAAATATTTTCTCATCTTTTCATCCTAATGCCTCATATTTAAAACTCGTTTCTCAAATATTGTCAAGTTGAAAATCCAACCAGAGCCTCTGAACTCACCCGTGAAGCTTTCTTCCCCCTTGTTTTTGCTAGCCATCAGCCAGAAATTTTAGTTTAAGAGTGGGGTGGGGGAGGGGAACTCATTGCCTTGGCTGCCTCAGTGGAGAAAACTTTAACTCAATTTTTTTCTTTAAATCCTCGAGTTGAAAGTAAGTTCCACATTCTGTGAAAGGACTGGAGATAAGACTGAAGGGAAGTGACTGTGAAGGGAAGTGTCCAAGGAGACTGATTAGGTCTCTTATACTGTTCAAGAAGAAATAGAGCAGAGAGGGGTTTGATGCAGACCTTGAGCAGAGCCTCCCTGGGATGGAAAACGCATCTATTCATCTACTCTGGCTCTTGAGGTCAACTTCAAAACTTTATTTCTGGACAGAGAAGCTCAAGTAAAGGCAGCTCTTCTCTCCCATGTCCTGTGGCAAAGTTGGACAGCCTGGAACAACCTAGTTTTTACTTAACAAATATATTCTCTGCACAGAGCTAGGGTTCAGGAATGAGAAGCAAGGACAATGGCACCTCCCAAATCTAGGGAGCATGAGAAGGTCATCAAATAAAAGCATTCCAGTCCCAGATGATTATCACTTTGTTATGACCCTCTAAGCCAATGCTCTTAACCACTACATGCAACCTCTAGCCTTAGCAAGGCAGCATTTGTTTGGTTTTCTTTTGGTAGTTGTTGTTCTTATGTTTTTTAATATTATGCACTCTCTCTCTGTCCTCTCCAATGTACAAACATAAGAGTGCTTGCTGCAGGGCCAGAAGGGGCAAATGCCCTACTGTCCTCAAAGAGCAAGGAGGTATATAGAGGACAGCAATTAGGAGTTTCAATTAGAGAGTCATCATCTAGACTAGGGTTTGGACTCTGATTCTGTCTCTTAATAGATATGTGGCCCTGGGCAAATGACTCAGTAATATTCACCCCATGGTTTTAATGTGAACATCAAATGACATGTTGGTTTATATACAATATTGTATATAGAATTGTACTTTTATATATGATAATGTATAAAATTGTACACCTTATATATGATAATGTATAAAATTGTACACTTTATATATAGTAATGTATAAAATTGTACACTTTATATATGATAATGTATAAAATAAGCAGTTTCTGATGCGTAGTTGCATACATGTAAATGGTGAGCCTAGTGATGATTCCCATCAAAGCTTAGACTGCATTCTGTCCAGAAAAAAACTCATTACACTGTTCCTTGGGCCCCATAACATCACCATCCTTTATCCCTCAATTACCTTCTGCTTAATAGTAATTCCTACCAAAGGACAGTCTCCTTTCTATTGTGAAGACAGAAAACTGTGTACATGTGTGTGCTAGGGGAGGTGAAGAGTGGTTCTTAGGAAAGGCAACAAAACATTTAGTGAGTAAGAATGTGCAAGGGAAAAAAGTTAAAAGGTAAGCGCCAATCCCTTTTGCTGGGCCCAGCTGCTATGTACATTGGCTGCTAATGGCTCATAGTGCATACTCAGCTGCTCAGCTGCATACTCTTCTGTGAAAATTTGCCCTGGGCCAGTGGAAGCCACCTAGCTCAGAGATGCCTGGAGGATACACCACGCCCCCTCCCCCAAACACCTGTGCAGCTCTCAGCTAATGCCTGACTGAGAGGAATAAAACCCTGCTCCCTTGCCCCAAGGTGGGACGTTTTGATGCTGCCATTCCCGCTATAGGGCTTCTGGAGGCATCAGGCTGAGTCTTTGCCTAGGGTCTTCCCGCATCTGTCTCCTCACTCCCAAACTGATTTCACTCGAGAGCACTCTCTTAAAACTCCCTGTGTAAGAACCCCCATCTCAGGCTCTGCTCCCAAGGAATCTAACCTAACAACTACTCTCAAAAAATTTTATGGAGCTATTCCCCCCACGGTGTCCTGCCTCTCAGCTTAGAGGGGTAGTCCAGAATCAGCCATTTGTTTGGCTTTCAGCTGGCAGATGCGAAAACAAATTGCCAAGAACACAGAAATGAGCTAGGTGTAGCAGACCTGTGAAGTCTCGGTGCTGTGAAGACTGGGGACATAGTAAGGGAGGGAACAAATCATCATTCAGTTGCAGACACTGTGTTCAAAACTTATGTTACTTCATCTTATTTAAATTCTAATAAACCTAGCACAATGTCCCCCAGGTTCATCCATGCTGCTGCATATGACAGGATTTCCTTCTTTTTTAAGGCTGAGAATATTCCATCGTCTGAACATACCACATACTCTTCATTCATCCACTGATGGACAAGTAAGTTGTCTCCCTTTCTTGGCTGTTGTGCAGTAATATTGGATGAACCTGGAGGACATTATGCTGAGTGAAATAAGCCAATCACAGTAGGAAAAGTATTGCATATTTCTATTTATAAGAGGTATCTAGAATAGTCAAAGTCACAGAAACAGAAAGTAGAATGGTGGTTGCTAAGGGCAGCGGGGAGGGAGGATGGGAGTTGTTCAATGGGTATAAAATTTTGGTTTTGCTAGATGAATAAGTTCTAGAGATCTGCTGTACAACATTGTGCCTCTCGTTAACAGTACTGGATTGTACACTTAAAATTTTGTTAAGAGTGTAGATCTTATATTAAGTGTTTTCTTACTACAATAAAAAATAAACACATTCCTTTTTAAATTAATTAATTAATTTTATTTTTGGCTGCGTTGGGTCTTTGTTCCTGCGAGTGGGCTTTCTCTAGTTGCAGCAAGCGAGGGCTACTCTTTGTTGCGTTGTGCGGGATTCTCATTGCGGTGGCTTCTCTTTTGCGGAGCACGAGCTCTCAGTGTGCGGGCTTCAGGAGTTGCAGAACGTGGGCTTTAGCAGTTGCGGTGCATGGGCTCAGTAGTTCTGGCTTGCGGGCTCTAGAGCACAGGCTCAGCAGTTGTGGCGCATGGGCTTAGCTGCTCCGCGGCATGTGGGATCTTCCCAGACCAGGGATCGAACCAGTGTCCCCTGCAGTGGCAGGCGGATTCTTAACCACTGCAACACCAGGGAAGTTTCAACACATTCTAATAAGACTAAAAGATGGTTTAATATTTTTATCCAAGTGATTTGCCCAGGGTTGTATATGGTTGCATAAGGTAGAAGAGGAAATAAAACCGATTTTATGTTTGGTTAACAGGATTCTTCCTAAATATTGATGTAGCTCTTTTAATTTATTTTTTTGGTGAGCAGGAGATTTTTTTTTTTTTTTTTACACTGCCTGTTATCACTCAAAACCAAGAACTTAATGGTAAGTTAAAGAAAAAAATTGGAGCAGTAAACCTAGTTAAGAATCTCTGCTTATCTGGGACTTTCTTATCTTAAATGCAGGGTTTTCAGCAATGTCAGTTCCAAATCCAGCATGCATGGTTTCAGGGAGGCCTCGTGATTTGGAATAATTTTATAATATTACCATAGCAACTTATGTGATTGCACAGCTACTGAGAATAGAAATCCACAACAAAACTGTTAGGAAGGAATTTTTTTAAACACATATACAGTTAGAATTAAATAAAAACCAAATTGTGTTTTTGTGGGGTGATGGTACAGAAATTGTTTAAATGAATCTTATTTTATTTTTTTAAATATGAGAAACTCGGTAAGGAAAATTCAATGCAATATGACAGCTGTAAAAACAAATCCTGATGAAAGTAGTGCTTGTGTAGCAATGCATGACAGAGGGCTGCAGGAAAAATCTGTATGTTAGAAACTGGTTGAAAATGTATTGAATAGGTATAGCTGGTGAATATTTCAGAGGACTGATGATAGTCATCAATAATATGACTATGGAATCATTCCTGTTTCCAGCCAAAGGTGCCCAATTTGGGAGTTCCAAAGCTAGGGTATTAAAGATTATTCAAATGGAAAAGTTCTTAGGGGTCATTTATGATGTTTGACTCACCCTTGCAAATTTTATTTTTTTTAAGGTTTTTTTTTTTGATGTGGACCATTTTTAAAGTCTTTATTGAATTTATTACAATATCGCTTCTGTTTTATGTTTTGAGTTTTTGGCTGCGAGTCATGTGGGATCTTAGCTCCCCAACCAGGGATTGAACCCACACCCCCTGCATTGGAAGGTGAAGTCCTAACCAACTGGACCACCAGGGAAGTCCCTTGCCCTTGCAAATTTTCCAGTTATTGGTATGCCAATAATATATAGTGGTGGATACTGGCTGTTTCGCCCAGTTTCTATTCCTCCTTCACATGGTAAATTATACTATGCTTTTCTTTGGGAAGCCACCCTCCCGCATCATATCCTTGTGTTTGATGGGGCTGAATCCATCACAACCCAAAGCTCCTGGGGAGGACACACCGCCTAGCTAATCGGAGCACAACATCCCCCCAAACACAGAAATGAGATAAAGCCTGAGCAATGGCTGAAGTCCAATAGGTGAGAGCTCACTCAGATTTTTATTGGAACTCTTGGGAAAGAAGCTCTTTCTTTCCATTGGATTTGCTAAGGTGTTCGATTGAAAATAAAGAGAAACAGGTATCCATTGGCACAAACAGGGTTAAGCCTGCCAGAGAATGACGGCAAAATCCAGAAATGTGACTGCAAACCTCAAGTGGGCCCTTGGCAACACCTGGCAATTCTAATATATTTTCCTGGTTAATCTACTCTCTCATTCTCTGAGAGGTCCATTTCAAACCTTCTCCTTTCTCTTCAAGCTTCCAGTATGCTCCCCTCACCAGCCACTTGCATCTGATGATCCTGCTTTTTATTTCAGTGAGAAAATAGAAACAAGCAGAAGAGAATTCCCTACGTTTCCACTGGCAAATCTATCAACTTTCCAGCTTCTGTAGCCATATATATTTTGCTCCCCTTATATTACAATAGGGTTCAGTCCCTGCCTGTATATACTGTCAACCCTCTCCTCTGTGTACTGGATCTTGGCACCTACTACTCAAGGAGTTTGCTTCTTTACTTACCCCTTGCTCTCCTTCATTATCCAAGTTCTCTTTACTATGTTATTGCCACTGGTTTATGAATTTTCTGTGACCTTTCCCAACTTAGAAAACTAAACCGTTCCTTCCCTTAACTCACACATCTTACTTCAGGTTCTGCCCTATTTCTCTATTGTCCTTCACAGTGAACTTTCTTCAAAGTATCTATGCTCCCGGTCTCCTCTTTCTCCTCCCATCTCTGTTTAACCCTCACCAATCGGAATTACCATCCCATCTTCCCAGTGAAATAGTTCTTGTCATGTTCTCACTTTATTCAATGTCTCAGTAGAATTTGGTACTACTGATCACTCCTACCTTTTGATGTATTGACTTCAGTTGACTTTGAGAACATCTGTTTTCCCCTTGTCATTTGCTCTTCCTTTCTCATTTTTGTGGCTGGATCTTTTCCTCTTTTAGAATAGAGCTGAGTCCTAGATCCACCTCTCTCCTCTATTTATATTTGCTGTCCATGGCTTTAAATATCATCTTTTCACTCATGGATACCTCCCATGTGTTTATCTATAGCCCATACTTCATCTTTGAGATGGCCTAATATGCATCTCTGTGAATCTCCAAATATACATGCATGAATATTTTTCTGTCTAGATCCCAAAATATCCATTTTTACTTCTCTTTTTCTCTTATACCACACACCTAGTCCATCATTAAGTCCTGTCGGTCACAAACCTGACTGCCTCTTTCCATATCTGCAGCTTTACCTTAGTCCAAGCCACCACCATCTATCTCTCACTTCGATTAGAACCCGAGTCCCCTAACTGGTTCGCTGCTTCTTGGAGTGTCTTGCCCCTGTTAGGTGACACTTCACTCAGCAGGTAGATGAGTTCTTTTAATATAGAAATCAGATCATGGCACTTCACTGCTCAAAACCTCCAGTGGTTTTGCATCAGCCTTGTAATAAAAGCCTAGCTACTTACTCTGGTTTCAAGGTCATATACGTCCTGGTCCTTTCCCCTGCCAAACTCCTTTCCTACAGCTCTTCCTCTCACTCACTCAGCTCCAACCAATCTGAACTTCCTGACACTCCACAACTCAAATATGAAAGCATGCTCCAGTCTCAGCACCTGTGAACTTGCTGTTCACTGTAACTGACATGCTCTCCCCTGGTTATTCACACAGCTCACCTCTTGATTGTCGTCACCTCCCTGACCAACCAGTCTGTTATAGTCCCTCCTCAAACCCAATCATCATTCCGTATTCTTTAGGTAGGCTTGTTTTTCTTCATAGCACTTATCACTCCATATGGTATTACAGATTGATTGATTGTCTCTACCCCTAGAACTTCATGAAGGCAGGACTGTGTCTATTCTACCCCTGTATACTCAGCACTCAGAATAGCGTCTGACACAGAGTGGATATTCAATAAATAGACATGAAGAAATCAATGAATCAATGAATGAATGAGAGCAGCAAAATTCCTAACACAACTTTTGAGCATACGAATCGAGCAATGCAGGATATGGTCTTCTCCCCGTGCTGTGCTCGAGCTGTCCTACACCAGCTAATGAAAATGGAATGTGCTCATTTCCTCCCAACTCTACTTTTAATGGTGTTAGTTTGAAGTCAGGCATGATGGGAGTATTTACACTATGGAAATCAGCAAATTCAACAAGTCAGGGATTTTTTTCTTTTTTCCTCTTTACCATCTCTGGAGAGTTCGCATTAACATTTGCCAGCACACCACCACATGCCTACAGCTATTCTTTGTAAAGTTTCAGTAATGGGGCTCTCCCTACTGGCTAAAACAGCTAACCCAATGTGTGACAGCTTCACCATTGCAAGCACTTAGTGACAGTGTAGCTTCTGAAATCTGCCTGTGAGCCATTTCCCCTTTTAGTTCTGTTTTCTGCAGTAACACAGAGCTAGTCTAATCACTCTTCCATGTAATTAACCCCCAATATTTGAATAAAACTCTTTGTACATCACGCCCTCTCTTAATCTTCATCCCAATGTATTTCCAGGCTAAATATCCACAAACTTCTCCCTTTTTTCCCCTCTTATTGGCCAACCCCATGTTTTAAAGAAAACACTTATTTTTATGTATACTGAAGAACTGAGTATTTTATATATAATCAAACATGATAGGAACTCAACTGATGTTTGATGTGAATTTATAAAAAATTCTGCAAGTTATCTTGATTATAAAATTTTTAAAACATCAGTATTGATGTATATTCAGGACTTCCATATATAAACACATACTCAGGTTAAAATAAATTTCTTATTTAATTTCAGAAAGATTAAGGCAGACATCTTTCATATTTGTTCTCATAGTTTGTTATATCAAATATTTTCATAACATACAAGGAAACTGAGTCTGAGGTTTTTTTTAAATTTATTTAATTTGTTTATTTATTTTTGGCTGCATTGGGTCTTTGTTGCTGTGCATGGGCTTTTCTCTAGTTGTGTCAAGCGGGGGTGTGGGCTCAGTAGTTGTGGCTTGAGGGCTTAGTTGCTTGGCGGCATATGGGATCTTCCCGGACCAGGGCTCAAATCGTGTTCCCTGCATTGGCAGGCGGACTCTCAACCACTGCGCCACCAGGGAACCCCGAGTCTGAGTTGTTAGAAGACTTGACCACTGGTATTAGCAAACTAAGATCTTCCAACTCAAATCCCAGTCTTTTTTTTCCATTAACTTCTAGACTCATCTCTTAAGAAATACTTTTTTTCTTAAAATGGCTATTCCTTTATGTTAATCAGTATTTACTGTCTGTGAGGTCTCACTCAGGCACTAGATGAATAATTTTAATTAGCATCTTTAACTACTCTGAGTCTTATTTGCCCCATTGCCAAATCTAGATAGTATTACTCTATCATCCCAAAGACTAATAATCGTTTATGAACTTTTTCTCATTTTTCCTATTAAGATGAATGTTTAATGAAAAATACCATTGATTTTTATTTTGTCATTTTCTAGGTGCTCATTCAGTCAGCAAATCTTTATTGGGGATATTTTATTGGACAGATAATCTTCTGGGCTCTGAAGGTACAAGGATGAACGGGATGAACAAGTCTCTGATCTCATGGAGCTCATATGTTAATGAAGAGTGAGGACAAAGCAGACAATAAAGAAGAAAAATAAACATAACTGTGGATAGTGATAAGCTGTTTATAAAAAAGAAAACAGGATTAGGTGGGAGGGATGACTTCACAGGGGAGGTGGTCCATTGGTCATGGAAAACATCTTTAAAGAAGAGACTTTTGAACTGAGGCTTTAGAAATGATAAGGAAACAGGCATGCAAAGTCCTGGAAGGAGAGAGCATACAGAGCAGAGGAAACAGGACGGTAAAGGCCCTATATGGCCAATGTGGCTCTAAGGTACAAAATGATGTCACAGAGGAAGTCAGGGGCCAGATCATGAACGTTGTGAACAATAATAAAATTGTATTGTATCCTAAAGGCTATGGGAAGCCACTGGGTAGTTTTAAGTAGTAGAGTAACATGATACGGTTTATATTTAAAAATATCTCTCTGATTGCTTGGTGGAGTGTAGATTGTCAGGATCAAGCATGGAAACAGGGTGACCAATTGGAAATGGTCCAGAAAAGAGACGTAGAACAGTGTCATCCGTAGAGATAGCTATATTTTCAAGGGTATATTTTGAAAATGGAGCCAATAGGATTTGAGGATGAGTTGAATGAAAGTATTGAGGAAAACAGAGAAATAAAAAATGAGTTCTTGGTTAAAGATTTGTGCAACTAGATATATGTTGATGACATTTACCAAGATGAGAAAGCAGGGGGTAAAAGTGACTAGAAAAGGACCTGGGTCTCTAGTGTCAGGTGGTGTAGCAAATCCTTGAAGATGGTTGTAGTAGAGGCAAAAGAGCAATGCATTGGGCATTAGAAGAACAGATTTCTATGCCTTGGTGTCTCTCTGATCATATGAGTGATCCCAGGCATTCTTCCTAAACATGCCCAACAAAGTCTTAGATTTTTCATTCTTTATGTGAGTGGTTTAGTCTAGATTGTTTCTAAGTTTCTTCCCAGCTCTTCTCTTCTCTAATTTACAGCAACACCTGCTTCTCCACAGCCCGATACTCACAGCCTGTTTTCCCACAAGAAGAGAAGTCCTTGTTCCCAAAGTCAGAGCTGGGTCTTCTATTTCTTTTCCCCTCACTTTAACAAAATAATTTTGCATTTTACTGGCTTTGCCAGGTAACAGACTAAAAAAAATAGTTCTTATTTTTATCTTTTCAAGCTGCTTCAGTTCATTTCTTTAAAACACAGACTCGAAATAGCTTGTTTTTTTCAAGTTGGTTATCAACTGGAGAAGTATGTTAGCAGTACATGTGTATGTATGAGGGAGTCATATGTATTTCTTATGGTAGATCCCTGTCTACTGAAGAGTCTTTCTTGTGGTCAACTTCATCCAAATGAAAGACATCCCAGCAATGGTGTAGGTAGCCATTTATAAAGAAGGAGGGTGAAAATAAACAAAGTAAGAAAGATTAACGTGCCCACCTTTAGGAATAAGGTGCTGCCTGCCTGAAAAAGAACGAAGTACTGTTGTCTCCAATAATGCTTCCATTAATCAAAGCCTTGAAGTAACTGCATAATGAAGCAAAGAAGTTAATGGATATTAGCATAATGCTGTACTTTCTCCTTTGCTGGCATGAGTGGCAAACTCATGGTCTGTACAAGTGTCAGTCTGTTTCAAAATATTATAGATTGGGAAAAGGAAATGACGATTATAGCAACTCCCAAAGAGGGTCTTGCAGACAACTCCCTAGTATTGGAAGCTGCTCCAAAGATAAACCAGTTTCTCAGTTAGTACAGGGAGAAAACTTTGCATACTCTACACTTGTCCTGGAGATACACAAAATGTATCACAAAGCCTCACAGTAAAGAAACCTGTTTACTTCTGTTGAATTCAAAGTTTCTCAAATTACTTTGCTCATATTATAACAATCTGCAATACACTCTCTTAAAAGAGTCCCTACAGTTTCAATTACTTAATTACTAGAATTGTCCAACTCTGGCTCCACAAGGCTCTCTAGCATGGCTTTTATGCTGTCTTTATCTGGGCATAGCGCCTGGTACAGATCTATGCCAGGTTGGCCTCAAAAATATTAACTCAATTTGAATTACATTTAGTCTAACATTCTGCCTATCAGTGATATGCACTGTCTATCTCAGTTTCAGTCAAAGTGTGAAGCCATTTCCCCAAAGCCTAGCTGATCCACATTTGGAGTCCATCTTCCAGAATATGTTTTGAAATTATTTAGAGGCTCAGCTTCAAGAAAATTCCATATATTCTATTCCATATACTGTATTCTATTCTCACTTTCTATTCCCAGTTTCTATACATGTTTAAAACCTACTGCTTTTCAGACTCACAGATATAGAGAACAAACTCATGGTTACCAGTGGGGAGGGGGAGAGGGGCAGTATAGGGGTTGGGGAGCGGAAGGTGCAAACAGTTGGGTGCAAGATAGGCTCAAGGATGTATTGTACAGCATGGGGAATATAGCTAATATTTTGTAATAACTGTAAATGGAAAGTAATCTTTGAAAATTGTATTTAAAAAAACCTACTGCTTTTGAGCTTCATGACTTTCTCTCTGGTCTTGTTATAAAATGTTTATTTGGTTTACAATAAAAGCTTCCATTAAAAAGTTTCTGGCTACTTTCTTTAAAGACAGCAAATCTTCTTGGAGCAGTTTTCCTGTCCTGGGAAGAATCTGACTGGCTCCTTGGAGGTGAGAGCTAGATGGGGAGGTCCACAGTATTTGAGAGAACCATGTGGCATGAGCTGAACTGGGAAGGAAACTGGTTGATTTCTTTGGCTTCAGATGAGACTTTTGGAAGGAAAAGGATGGAAAACAACCATTTTCCTTTCAGATAAGTAATTAGAAATTCACTGATAAATTAAAATGATTCTAAAAGACTTTCTATCAAACAAAGCGCATCAAAAATGAATTCATCATGAGGAAAGGGAAATTTAATGCGGTGAGGAACAAGGTAGTCATGGTGGGAAAGCTAGTTTGGGCAAAGAATAAGTGGCCCTTGAGACTAGTGCTCTAATGCTTAGGGCAAGATTAGGGACAAAGTCTGAGCTGGTGAGTGTAATCTAGAGGGCTCACCCAGGGGCAAGAAACTGCAGAAACAGCAGCACAGCACAGAATCCAGTCTGGCTAATTTTCAATAGCCAGAATGTATGGCAGAAATAGAAGCAACTGCAAGTCAAAATCTGGGATCTTTTAGTAGAAAAATAACATTCTCTAATTCTTTCTGTCTGGGATAAACTGACCCATTTGGTGTGGGTAAGTCCCTAGGGAGCTATAAATGTGAAGCAACTGATTGGGGTGATCAACAGGCTTTTAACAAGTCATGTGATTTTTTTAAAAAATAAATTTATTTTATTTATTTATTTTTGGTTGCGTTCCTGCATTCCCCCGTTTTTTGTTTCCAGAGTTATCCTCATTCTTATCCAGAGTTTTCAGAATTCTGACCACTTGGCTCTGTATTCATTGACCTTGCCTTCTTCTTTGAATTATTTAAATTAAATACTTAAACATCATATGTCCTATAGAAAGACTGTTTGCCTTATTTTCAGGGGGCAAGTTACTTGCTGAAAAATAATGTGATATAGCACAAAGAGGAGGATAAACTTTTCATTGAAAAGTTTCCTTCTTGGTAAAAATGAGGAAAATCTCCAAATTCTTCCCTAGATTATTGACTGTAAAAACTTTTTTATTTACCAAAGTAATAATCTATCTTTGCCATTTTCTCCAATATCTAGCGAAAATCTGTGCATATTTTAGGTGTTCAAAAAGTACCTGCTGTTTGATAAGAGGGCAGGAAATTTGGCAGTAACAGGATGATGTTCATAGAGAAGCAAAGACAAGTCAATCAAGGCAGGGTGGGTAACAGAATGGAGGGACATACATCCACACCCTGTTTTACTCTGTGCCAGGTGCTATGCTAACTGTTTCTTCATGTATCTATCCAGGAATTCACACAACAAAGCTATGACAAGGTGCTATTATCCCCATCGTGCACACTAGTGTGGTTATATGGCTCCCAATAACATAACTGGGAATTTGGACACAGGACCATTTAAATTCAGAACATATAGTGAATATATGATATTCATGTAATATGTCATATGATACCTCTCTTATAACAATTGAGATTATCCCTATCTACTTCACAAATTGTCTAAATAAAAAAAAGCTTTAAAATGTATTTATTTATATGTAGATACATAGATATCAATATTTTTTAAATCAAATTATCAAATTTATAGGTCCAACAATAGGTTGCTCTATCCTATTCCTTCCCTCTCCCATGACTCTGGGAAGTTACTCTCCTGTTCATTTTCCAACAGTGATGGTAGATGATGCAGATTTTCTACATTACTCTCTAAGGAATGAGGAGAAAAAAGCACAGATTCCTAGCCAAGTGAATCAACACTATCTGAAGATGGTTCCTCCTTTTCAAACAAGTTGATATCTATTCTAAGCGAAAAACGTCATCTTCTCCTTCAAATGCTACCACAGTTTGGCAAACTGTCCTAAGACCATGATGAATCTAGCCCCTGGACACCCAGGTAAGTCATTCAGGCTTCTATAGCCTCACATTCCCCTTCTCCAACATGATGGTTGAAACCAAGTTCTGAAATTCCATCTAGTACTGAAATTTTGAAGGTTTAGATTAAGCATAATATTATTTAAAGGATTTATATTTAGTTTATATTAGGACCAGTTTCTCTGCTATTACCAGATGATAATTCTAATTAAAGATGCAGTCCTTGGTTATTAGAAATGTGCTGATTTCCATTTAATTTCATTATTGTCAGAGAACATGCTTTGTATGATTTTAAGTTTTAAAAATTTGTTCAGATTTGTTTTATGGTCCAGAATATGGTCTATGTGCACTTGAAAAGTTTGTGTATGAGTATTAGGTAGAGTGTTCTATAAATGTTAATTCAGTCAAACTGGTTGATAGTGTTGTTCAGGTCTTCTACATCTTCATTGATTTTTCGGTCTACTTATTCTATCAATTACTGAGAAAGGAGTGTTGAAGCCTCCAACTATACTTGTGGTTTGTCCATTTCTCCTTTCACTTTTATCAGTTTTTGCTTCATTTATTTTGAAGACCTGTTGTTAGGTGTATAGCATTTGTGAGGTTTTGACTTCTTGTTGAATTGACCTCTTTATGTAATTATGTCTTTGCATAATGCCCTCTTTTTTTTCTGGTATGCTTTTGCTTTGAAGTCTACTTTTCTGATGTCAAGATAGTCATTTCATATTTGTTTTGATTAATGTTTTCATGGTGTATTTTTCCCATCCTTTTATTTTTAATCAGAAGTATTTACAATTAAATTGTGTTTCTTGTAGACAGCATATAGTTAAGTATTTTTTTATCCAATTAACAATATCTGGGACTTCCCTGGTGGCATGGTGGTTAAGAATCTGCCTGCCAATGCAGGGGACATGGGTTCAATACCTGGTCTGATAAGATCCCACATGCTGCAGAGCAACTAAGCCCACGCACCACAACTACTGAGCCTGCACTCTAGAGTCTGCGCACCGCAACTACTGAGCCCACATGCTGCAACTACTGAAGCCCATGTGCTGAGAGCCCATGCCCCACAAGAGAAGCCACCTCAATGAGAAGCCCACGCACCATAACGAAGAGTAGCCCCTGCTTGCTGCAACTAGAGAAAGCCCGCATGCAGCAATGAAGACCCAAAATGCAGTCAAAAAAATTAATTAATTAAAAATATGTGCTTTAAAAAAATCTATCTTTTAATTGCTGTGTTAGAACAACTATAATTATTGATATTATTGGATTTAAATCTATTATTTTCTTAGTTGTTTTTTATTTTTTCCTTTTTCTATCATTTCTGCTGGCTTTTGAATGAAACAATTTTTATTATTCTGTTTTATTTCCACTATTGGCTTATTAGTTTTACCACTATTTCTGATATTTTTAGTGGCTGTCTTAGGATTTACAATATGCATCTTTAATTTATCATGGTATACATTCAAATAGTATTATATGACTTCACACATGGAATAAGAACCTTACAGAAGATTACTTCCTGTTTCACTATCCTATCCTTTGTGTTTTCATTTTATTTTACTTTACATATAAAATAAAATATATTTTTGATATTTTTTGCTTCATACAAGCAATTACAAAAATAGGGAAAAAAAGTATTTTATATTCACCTTCATTTTAACTGTTTCTAGGTCTTCTTGTTATGTGTAGATCCAAGTTTCTTTATGGCATTCTGTCCTTTTTCTTGAAGAACGTTAAGATTCCTTATAATATGTACTGGACAGTGAGTTTCCTTAGCTTTCTTAGTTTTGTTTTAAAACAACTTCATTTCTTTTTAAATTTTAGAATTATATTCTCACTGGGTATCAAATTCTGGGGTTTTTTTGTTTTCTTTTTAGTAAAGATGTGATTTCATTATCTTTTTTCCTCCTGTGTAATGTATACTTTTTTTCTCTACATGTCTTCAATACTTTATATTGGTTTTCAGCAGTTTGAATAATTTTATCTTTTTTTTTTTCCTACTTAGACTTTTCTCTACTTCTTGGATCTGTGGTTTGACGTATTTCAGCATTTTTGCAACGTTCTTGGCCATTATCTCTTCAAACGTTTCTTCTACTCTAGTCTCTCTTTCTTGTTCTTCTGGAATTCTAGTTACATGTATGTTAAATAATTTTATATTGTCACATGATTCTTAGAGCTTTATTCTATTTTTTTCCACATCTTTTTTCTCTTTGTGTTTCAATTTGGGTAATCTCTATTGACCAATCTTAAACTTTACCAATTATTTCTTTGACTATGTTGAATCTATTTTTAAACCTATTGAATAAATTCTCCACTTCCAATGCCCTGTGTATTAGTTTTCTACTTCTGCTGAACAAATTTCTACAACTTAGTGGTTTAAAACAACACAAATTTATTATGTTACAGTTCTGGAGTTCAGAAGTCTAGAATGGACCACCAGGACTGCATTCTTTCTGGAGACTCTGGGGAGAATCTATTTCCTTCCTTTTTCCAGCTTCTAGGGTCTGCCTGCCTTCCTTAGCTCATAACACCCTCTTCCACTTTCAAAGACAGCAGCATAGCATTTTCAAATCCCTCTATCTCTTTCTGACTTCTGCTTCTGTCATCACATCTCCTCCAACACTGACTCACCTCCCTCCCTCCTATAAGGACGCTTGTGATTACATTGAGTCCGTGTGGAAAATCCAAGATGATCTCTCCATCTCAAGATTCTTAACTTAATCACATCTGCCAAGTTCTGTTTGTCATGTAAGTTAACATATTCACATATTTTGGGGGCCGAGAACATGGACATCTTTGGAAGAGACCATTATTTTGCTTCCACAGCCTATTTTTGATTTCTAGCAATTTCATTTAATTCTTTTTTATTTCTCTCTCTCTGCTAAAATACTATCTCTTTCTGCAAATGTCCATCTTTCCCATTATATACTTTAACATGTTAATCATATTTGCTTTAGAGTCTGTATCTGATAGTTGCAACATCTGGGTCATCTCTGAGTCTTCTTGTTTTGTTTGTTTTGTCTTTGGTAATCAGTTGCTTTTGCCTTACCTTTTTGTGTGCCTCATATGTTTGATTGAAAGTCAGGCATCCTGTGTCGAACAGATGAGTTAAATAACATTTACACTTGGAGATAAACATGACTCTTCTCAGGCTGTAAGTATGGAAGATTGAATCAATCTAATCAAGAGTTGAGTTCATGTGGGGTTTGTTGTGGCCACAGTTTCCTTTAGAATTTTATAGGTTTTTAATGCCCTAATGATGCCTTGGGCTTAGGATAAGCCTAAGGTTGCCAGAGGGCTTTTTCTTAAATTTTTTGCTCCAACGTCAGCTTTCAGCCTTCCCTATATGTCAGTGTCCCAGAAGGGGCCTTTCCATGCTCTTATCCCACTCCTACTGGTAGAGTCTGTTTGCTTTACTTGGTTCTTGCCAGACTAGTGGTTAGCACCAGGGTGTCTCCCGTGGTCCTATTATTGCTTAGATAGCCTTAGATAGACCATATGTGCCTAGGCCTTGCAAATGAGGTTTTCTCATCAGTTCTGTCCTTCTACCCAGTTGCCAGCAACCAGTAGCTCTCTTGTGTCTGTAGTGTGGCAGAGTTACCTTCTGCTTCTCAGTGGTATGAGACCCCTAATAGTATTATAACTATGGGATTATGCACTTGGGATAATTTCTGGATCCCATCTCATGGGTAGGATGCTGTTTTCCATTTGCCCCCCAGTAATACTGGCTCTTTACTCTGTGCTTTCGGAGTTAACAGAATTTGATGTCCCTCTCCTAGATGCTTAAGACTTGAGTGAAGAGCCAGTTAGAGGTTCATTGAAAAGAGCCTATAAGTGTGTCTGAACTCCCTTTTCATCTGTGGCCATCAGGAGTTCTATACTGCACATTAGTCCATATTTGAGCTTCAGCAATTTGTTAAAAATTTAACGAATATCTTTCTACCTGCTTTTATGGTGGCCCCATGTTTTTCTTGTAGTCTGTCAGAGAAGAGTTAAGCCATGAGTCCCGTTTCTCCTAGGGGATGAGTTGGAAAGATTTTCCTTGAATTTCAGGCTACTTGGTTTCTCTGCCACCTTAACTATCTGAGATGCAAGGAAAAAAAAAGTTGTGATTTTCCACTTTGTCCAGCTTTTATTCATTGTTTGGATGGGAGTAACTTTCCAGATTTCTTCATTCTATGTAGAAACAGAACCACCTAGTAAAGTATTTGTTCACAAATACATTGGTGTTGTCCTTTTCCAAAAAGGAGAAAAGTTTTGGTGAACGCATGTTATCTCATTCTTTTCTATTAACACTCCTCCTAAGTAATAATAAAAATGATGATAATGACAGTGATGAAGATGCTCTTGATTATTATGGCAATTACCTTCCATTAAATGCTTACTAAGTTCCAGATACTGAGCTAAATATTTTATATACATGGTTTATTGTTTAATTTTTTTTGAAAAACCTAGGAGGCAGATACTATTATGATTATCTCCAGTCTATAGACTGTAAAAAATGTTTAAAACTTTTCCAAGCTACTGAGCGGAAGACCTGGTACTTAAAACAAGGAAGCCTGATATCAGATCCCACCTTCCAACTTAATCCATAATATAGCATTTCCCTGAACTTTCTTTTCTTCATATCTAATAGTATTTTTCCACTGTCATGTCTTCTCTTCTTTATGGCTTTTGATAATCCACTGGGATTGATATCTTTTTAAAACCACGTTCTTGCCCTTTTTAAATGATATATCAGTTCTTATTTTTATTATCATTGCACATTATACCTTCCTACTAGACTCCTAGATCTAGGACTGGATTTGGAATTCTATCTAACTCATCACTGTAGCCCCCACAGTTCTTAGTGCAGGGCCTTGAAACTAGACTGGCTTTACACATGACCTTGCCAGTCAATCACCTCTAACTAATTTTCAGAAATTTTGAGAGAGGTTACTATACTTTTTAAGCTGTTTGACTCAGCAGAACAAATAAGACATCTGAGAATGTCACACATAGCCTAGTCCTGCTTGGACATCTTTAATAGTTGCTGTAGAATGTAAAGGATCCATCCATAGTGTACCCAAAGAATTTATCATCTCCCACTTCCCAACTCCCCAGTATGTCCCACCACCAAAGTGTGCTCCTCCCCCAACGTTTCCTGTCAAAGTAAAAGGTACCATCAGCCATGCTGTATCAAGACAGTAACCCCAACATAATCTTTGTCTTGTATGTTTCTCTCCTCCACCCACCACATTCAATCTAGGACAAAACCCTGTAGATCCACGCTTCCATGTAACCCTTGAATTACTCTCCTCATTTCTCCTAATATCACCCAAGTCCAGATCACGTTTACATACTGCTTCATTTGGGGCAATATCTTCCCAGCCAGTCTCCCTGCCTCCAGAGTTGACTCTCACTAAGACTCCTCACACATCAGAGAGATAATGATCTTTCTAATATGCTAATCTGATTCTGTTACTTAGCTGCTTAAAACTCTTCAGTGGCTCCCCACTGACTCAGAAAAAGGGACAAACTCCTTAAGAAATGTTCTAGCTGCTATTGCTGCAAAACAAACCACCCAAGATTAGAATTTCAAATAGAGCATGGTGGGGACAGCTTGCCTCTGCTCCACAAGATCTGGGAGCTCATTTGGGAATATTTGCAGACTGGGAGTAACCTGACAGCTGAGGGCTGGTATCATCTAGAGGAGAATTCACTCACATACATGTCTGGTGGATAATGTTAGCTGTTGGCCATTACCCCCAAATACTGATATGTAGCCTCTCTTTGTGTTCTTTTTGCATGGACTAGTTAGGGCTTCCTCACTTCATTGGTGACTGAGTTCCAAAAGCAAATGTCCTCAGAGAATAAGACAGAAGTAATGGCATTATATAATCTAGTCTCAGAAGTCAAAATGTCCACCCAGTTCAAGGGGAGAGAGCATTGACTCCACCATTTTATGGAAAAAATGTGGGAAGGTCACATTTTAGAAGAGTATGTGAGGTGGGAGATATTGTTGTAATCATCTTTTGAAAAGAGAATCCGCCACAATTTACTTAAGGCCTTTTATGATTTGATCCCTGCTTACATCTCTATAGCATTGCTATCACCTGTCTTGAACTCTGCTGTCTAGACATACTGACCTCTTTCCCCTAAATCTACCATATTTACTCACTTTTGATATTGTTCACAAGACTACCCCTCTCTCTGAAATACTTTCCCATCACATCCTCCCATCCTCCCTACCCTTCCTGGCTAGCTTCCTCCTAGATGTTTTTCCTTACAGCTGACCTCTCCTCCAAACCTGGGTTGTGCCACTCTTTTATCATTTCCAGATAACCCAACACAGTACATGGTAAGTGGTCAAGAAATATTTGTTGAATAAATGGATGTCTCTCCCAAACTAGGGACTTACATCCAAATCACTATGGTTTCCCCTAAGATTTGTACAGTGCTGACCCATTGTAGGTATTCAAAAATATTTGTTGAAAGAATGAAGTTGTGTGTTCTCTCGGTGATCTATAGAGGATTTTTTTTTTTTTTTGAGACTTCATGGGGCTAGGCAAAGCTCTTAGAAGAAGGATTCATGTTGAGCCTTGCTATACCAATTGCTAACAGAACTCTGCAGACAGAAATCTTGAGT
Organism: Stenella coeruleoalba; assembly: GCF_951394435.1. NCBI lineage: Eukaryota > Metazoa > Chordata > Mammalia > Artiodactyla > Delphinidae > Stenella > Stenella coeruleoalba. The sequence goes on from NC_137148.1 coordinate 137,364,582, forward strand.
CAATAGTGCTGGCCTCCCAAAGCTTCTTCAAAGTTAATTCTTTCCACTTCTCACTCAAATCAACAGTGTCTCCACTTAAAGGAAAGAAGCTCAATTGTCACATAAGAATTTACTAAGCAAAGAGCATCCTAAAATTGCTGCCAGAATCTCCAGTGGGGATTGAAAGGAAGAAATTATGTGGGTTTTCCACTATCAAGATGGGTTACAGAGCTATGTGAGCATCTTAGTCTTCCTGTAAACATTGTTATGGTAACTGACAGGTAATTAGCTGTTTATTCTACACACACACACACACACACACACACACATGCATACACAGTTTCAAGCTGGAGGCTGCAACAGTCTGTAAGCATAAGGAAAGGAAATCCATTTGCGGACTGTTCTTAAAATTACATTTTTGGAAAGCTTTCCCATTGTGCACCTTCTAGGGAAAGAAAATATTTATGGTATGGATAAGCATTACTAAAAATGATCATATTTTCAACTGTCCCCTTTCACATTCTTCTTTTCATTCCTCTCTTAAAAAGAGAACTTGGGTTTAGAGATCTATCTTAAATTTTGAGTTGAGAAATTGACAGAAAAGATGGCAAAGCAAAGAAATGGAGATATTAATAGCAACACTAACAATGAACTCACCTGTTAAGGAAATATACAAAGAGACCAAATTTCCTTCCAGCTAGAGGTCAAAATGACTAATTATTTTCTTTGTATTTTCTAACATGCTCCACGGTGCTAATATGAAAAGGGAATAAAGGTGGATACTAAAAGAGAGCAAATTGCTTATTTTGGCCCGGATTTGTATTATTTTATGAGAAGACTATTAAAGCCTATTGCGCATTTTATTCACATAATTTCTGAACATATTTGTATATAATAACCTTCCACCCATAAGTAATTACATCTTATTTGTGCATAATCAAAAGAGGCAGTTGGAAGAAAAACAAGTTCATCATAAGATCTGAAATAGAGATTAAGAAGGGCCTAATTAATACTTTTAAGGAGGAATAAATTCTATCTCAACACACACTTTATAATTATGTCATTTAAGTGTCTTGAGTCACAACTTTAATTTGAAAAAAACAAAAAACTTGGAAGCAATTATCAGAGTATCTATTTTGTTTTGCTTAAAGGAGCATGGCAACAGATGTTTCTAGTACATGTAGACAGAACCTCAGCTAGCCCAATATTTATTAAATGATAACACATATCACATATCAAATGAGTCTAAAGAGCACATTTTAGAAATTGTGCTAATGTGTTTCTCAGCAAGGGGCCTGTGCTCCTTGATTACTTCTCTCCAGGAAGCCAAGCCTGGTGTCATACATTAGCAAGGAGAGAGTCTGAAGAAAAGTCAAAGAGACAGAGGCAGGAAAGCTACTATGTAAACTCTTGAAAGGAGTCATGATCGGAAATCTCAAAGTGTAATGTGCCTCTCACCAAACTCTAACATCCTGGGTTATAGTTTTCCAGAGGCGTATTTAACAGAAAACAAGTGGGAGGTGTGGCTTCCTCCTCCTGAGTATGGCACTTGAGAATCAACTTGGTGTTAAAGTGAGAAACTAGGGCTATCACCTCTCTTCACATCATTATGTTCCAGATTTCCCAGTCCCAGCCCTTGCCTCCAAAGAGATGAGACTGCTCATGTGGGTTTCCTAGACTCAAACATGTGTGGGGAGGGGAAATAATCGGTACCTGCAGCAACTCTTGTGGCTTATAGTTTGGTAAGAAGAGGACACACACACACAGACACACACACACACACACACCCCACACCTATTAAGCTGACCCTGACACAACTCTCATTGGGGAGAAGGGCAGATGCAACATAACTTAGCATCACTTTTCCCTTGGCCCCTGCTGTGGACTGAATTGTGTCCCCTCCAAGTTTATAGGTCAAAGCCCTAAGCCCTCCCCACCATGTGACTGTATTTGGAGAGAGTACCTATAAGGAGGTGATTAATATTAAATGAGGTCATAAGGGTGGGTCTCTGATCCATGGGATTGGTGTCTTTAGAGAAGGAAACATCAGAGACCTTACTCTCTCCTCCCTCCTCCTTCTTCCTTTCCACTCCCCCTCCCGCCCCCTGTCCTCATGCCAATGAAAGGTCAGCCCAGGAAGGAAGTGGCCTTTCATCAGAAACAATAGGCTGACACCTTGACCTTGGGCTAACCAGCTTCCAGAACTGTGAGACATACATTTCTGTTGTTTAAGCCTCCCAGTCTGTGGTACTTTGTTATAGAAGCCCAAGCAGACTAATATAGCCCTGAAGGACTCTGATGGAGCCACATCTGACAAAGACTCTGTCCGTGCATAAGGGATCTTGCTGGAGCAGAGAGCTCCAGTCTTGCTACATCACTGCTCTTTTATACTTAGGGTTCCGTTAATTAGCACTTCTGACTTAAGGCAAATTTACAAACACATAGTACTCCTTTTTCTCTAGCATCATTGCAACACTTGATTGCGGTGGGCCAGGGAGGTATGAGGAGAGAAAAGGAGAGTCAGGTGCTCAGAAGCCATAAACAATATCTCTGCCTCCAGCTTTTTCACCTCCAGGAAAAGCCATTTCCTTGTACTACCTTTTGCTCGGGGACAGTTCATCGCTGTCCACTGTGATGGCTAAAACAAGGATTGTTTCTTATCCTTACTGTAATTCCGACAACACTGCGTAGGGTTATTAACCTTATTCTTTCAGCTGAGGCATCTGAGAAACACAGTCATCTCCTCAAGATCACTGGTCTAGATTCAGGATTTGAATCCAGGTCTGGTTGACCTCAAAGCTCAAACCGGTGATTCTAATAAATTCATCCAAAGTGTTCTATGGAGTGGATGAAACTTTACAAAATACTGAACCAACCTGATAAACTAATCCAAGATTAGCTATTTGCTTAATAAAGTACTCTTCACTGGCGATATTCTTAAATCTTAATAAATACCATTTAGTTATAGAGATCTTTTCAAATTAGGAAGTGAGTTTTTGGCCTTTATACTTAGATGTGTAAGAAGACTTTTCCATAGGAAAAGAGTATTAAAAGCTCTTGGTCATGTTTGTGGTTACTCCAAACCATGAAAAGGATCCAGAAGACAAAATTCCACTTTCAAAGGTTAGTACACTACAATGAAAAATACCAGATGTGGGTTAGGGTGTTAGGATTATGATTGTGTGTTTTTAAAAATTTTTCAGCATTTCTGTAATGTTATTAATTGCCTTTGTGATAAAAATTTTACCACAACATTTACTGAAAACTTACTATTAAGGTCTAAATACTTAATGCATAATTAACTCATATAATCCTCATATCAGTCTTGCGAGTTAATTTCTATCATTTTGCATTGTTATTTTACAGATAAGGAAACTGAATCCCTGAGAGGTTTAAAGTTAGTAAATGACAGAACCAGGATATAAAGCCAGGCATTCTTTCACCAGGGACCATGCACTGAACTCCTCCAGTAAGCTGTTTCTTGAATGGGTGAATCTAGTGAAAGAAAGAGGTCCAGAGCATTCAAATTTGGAGGTCTAAGATAGGGGAGTTGGGGAAGGAGGTGGGACAGGGCAGCTAAGAAGGTAGACAAAGACCTCAGATTCAGATGAGGTGGCAGAAAGAGCTTTGCTCTGTGGCAGTCTTTCTGAAGTTAACGTATCATGTGAAATTAATTACCAGTTCTAAAATAAACGAGTGGCTTTATATCCTTATATCCTCAGCCACAATAATCATATTCTATGCTTTGTTTCACTCAGTCTCTCATCACAAAATTACAAAGTAAATGCCTTTAATGGGTATGCTTTAGCTTCATAATTAACAATCTTACATAACAAATTATTTTTTAGGTAATCCCATCTGGAAAGGGCAACAGCTATAGTATTACAGTGGTTTGTAAATAATAGAAATAGAATGCATTGCCTAGAAGCCAGGGCGCTAAATACTCAGGTCAAGCAAAATGACTCCCTGATATTTTGTATTACCCCATTAGCACCTCAAAAATAACCACATAGGTAATATTAGTTATACTCAATGTGTGGCTACAATAATACAGCTCAGTCTGGGAGAGCAAATATCTACCTACTGCTTAATGGTTTCACATGGGCAATGAATTTCATCTTATCTGAGGAAAGATGTTGTGGTGATGTTAGCAAGGTCAGCATTTAGTTCATCTACAAAGAAAAGGAAAGTGATTTCCTTCATCTATATAGTCAAACATTTATCCATCATTCTATTCTATCTACCCACACAGCCACCCATCCATTTATCCATCCATCCACTCATGGATCCATCCATCTATCTTCTCAGCCACCTACTGATCTAATGAGTATCCGTTGAACACCTACAATGAGTGTGTGTCAGGCAAGAAATGCACATCTGCTGCTGTGGATCTTGTCTGGGCACTTTCTCTTCTTTTGTTCCTAGTCCATTATTTTTTTTCTAAGTGTAGTCTGTGCACCATCTGCCACAGAATATCCTAGGGATCTTATTAAAAACATGTACTCCAGGCACCCATCTACTTTCCCTAGTTTATTAGGATTACTGGCAGGGATCTTTTTTAAATTCTGAAGATAAATTTAATCCATTATAGCTTAAGAAACACTAACCTGGACCAATTCTGTTTCACAAGAATTCTTCTAAAAAGGGTTCAGAGAACAGAATCAACTATAGCCATTCATTCAGAGGTATTTATTAGTTTCTAGATGCAAAGAGCTGATGATCTAGAGATAAAGAAGTGCGCATAGGATACTCAAGACCTTGAAGGGACCTTTGTAGGGGCTGACTTTCCTTAGTCTGACCTCTAAGGAGGCAAGAGCTGAGACTGAGAGAGGGTAAAATCAAAGATCTCTGAGAATTCTCGGACAATCATGGCTGTCCATTTATTTATATTTAATGACCTTTTCTGGCCTCTGACCATTTAACTTTCATTTCAGAAGACTTCATTCCTGACTGTCTTTGAATTTGGAATCAGGATCCCAGACTACTTGTATGATCGTAGATAAGTCACCTAACTTCTCTGATCTTTAGATTCTTTAACTGCAAAATGGGAAGAATTATACCGTGACCCTCGGGATGTTTTGAAACAAATGTTGATATTACGTTCCTTTTGTTTCTGTAGCTTTGCTCATCACTGAATTATGCTGTGGTTGGTCCTCAGCTCTCTCCCACTCCCTAACCATGCTAGACCTGTGTACTGTATATTCCTTCCATTGAATTCCTCTCCATCTATCTACCCCAAATAGCTCAAACCTCTTCTTTACTTTCAAATTTGTGTTGAATATGGAGAGTGGTCTATTCACGTACCTGCATGTTAGGAGCTAACAATCCAGTTGTGCCCAAGAAGTTGAATTTTGAAAAATGTAGAACAGGAGTTGCTCCCATAGAGATGTACAAAACAGTGAAGTAGCAACCAATGTAGAATTTAAGAGGAGATGGCATTCCAAAAAACCAATGGGAATCCACACCAAATATGAATAATAAAATTCCAGAAATGCTTCCTTTACAAATTTCACCATCAGAACATCATTCAGAATCACTCAATCACTTATTAATTTACTTATCTACTGATTGATTGATTTTCTATGTTTCACACAATATGTTGGGGGCTGAGGTTCTGGCAATGAATGAAAGAATTAGGATGCCTTCTCTCACAGAGCTTATAGTCTAGTAGGAGAGTAGAACCATGTTATTTTATACATGTGGACAGAGAGACAAAACAAGCCCTTGAGAATGAAGACTACTGATATTCCAGCAAGTCAGTTTTGTCTGTAGTTGGAAATTAGACTTGAATCATGTAGATCTATAGGGGATGGAAAAAGGATTGGGGAGGAAAAAATATTGGAAAGAGAGGTTTATATTTTCATGAGAGTAAAGGTGATAAATTTTTAGGACTCTATCTCTGGGACTCTATCTCTGTTTCCTAGCTCTAAAATGATTACCTTTGCACTGCCCATGATCATATCCAAAATTCCTCCCACTAGGTAGTTTTGATACATCAATAAAGTGGTGGGTGACCTCTCAGAAGCAGGCGTATTTGGTGCTAATGTACGTGTTGGAATGAAGTGTCCATGAACTTGATCTTTCTTTTCTGAAGCTAAAGTGACAAACAACACAGAATGAAGGTCAGAGGAACTGGATGAGAAGAAACAACACCCATAAACTTGCCCTGGTTCTATATAGGGGCTGATTCCTGGAAGCACTGAGGTACACGCAGCTGACAAATATCACCTCCAAGATCATCAAGTAGTCACGTCCAATAGAGGGAAGTGGTTTAGCCAAGGTCACGAAGGATGTTGGCAAAAGAGTCAAGGTGACAGTACAGGTCTTTCAATTTTTATTCTAGTGTTCTCTTGGCCGAGCACATCACAATACCTCCATGAACTGAAATTTTATACGGCTGTCTGAGAGGCCACTCATCTCTCTCCAGAAGCTACTGACAAAGAAACCATTTTTCACTGAATATGTCACATGCAGGTGAGAGACCCATAGCAGATGCCCCATGATCTCGGTAACCAGCACATCAGTCAATTTTCATCTCCCATGGTGAGGAGGCACTGCACAGAGCAAGACACTCTGAATCTGGGGCTGCAGCTCACATCAAGAAAGGTTCCACTCAAAAGGCTCTGTGCCATAAAACTGACACCTATTATCCTCCTCACTGTTGTTAGTGTTAAAATCACCAGCCTTGTCCACGCAACTAACGTTAACATGTGCCAGACACTTCAGGTGGTAAAGAATTCAAATGGTGTAATGGCATATTGATATATTCTTACTTACTATGCACGAATTCAGCTCTGCACTGTTCTCCCCACTACTCTCCCCCCACAAAAAAAAGTGTGTAGGGGGAGAGAGAGAGAAGTAGGAGAGGAACACAGAGAGAAAAAATGTGAAGAATACTGGCAATTTTCTTCTCCCGTTCCCAAATATCTTTGCCACTTGGCAGAAATAATGGTTAGAATAAATAAATTCTAACCATTAGATTCTTCTCTTCAGGTAAAACTTTTGGCAAATTGCCCATTACCTGGCATGAGGGAGAGATACTAACATTGGGCATTGACTTCCTGCCAGGTATTCTGTGAAAAGCTCTCACACACATTGTCCCAGTTAATCTTTCCAATAGCCTTACAAGCCAACCGATATCTTGCATAGCAAGGGTTCTGGAATCTTGACACAGAAAAACGGTTTATATGACAATATTACCTTTCATTTGTGCTAGGATTTCGGTTTTCAAAGTATATCCACATGCATAATCTTACTAAACGCAATTATTTTTAGATGAAAATAATAGGAACATTGGTTGTCTTTCTGGTAAGCATCCTTTCCTTTGGTAAATATCTCCTTTTCAGTGGTCTTAGGGATGTCAGTCATGGGGCTCATGAGCAACTGCTCTGCTCTACCATACTGCCGACACACAAGGTTGAGCATACTACCAGCCTGACTTCTCAGATGATTGCATTCTCCTGGTTCCTTGAGTTTTAATGTATGGACCAGGGAGAAATGGTGAGATCCTTCTTCCTTTTGGATAGTGAGTCAATGCAAAAAGCTTGGGGCAACCAATGGTCATACTTATTGTCACATGGAAAGAGTCAATATGAGAAAATGTCTAATTAAAAAAAAGGGTTAGAGTTTGGATTAGGTTGAAAGAAGGAGGGTTGAGAGAAGATGTTGTCATTGATAAACACTTGGATCCAGCAAAGCCTGAGGTCTTCACCTCCCTTGAACATCAATTATGTAAGCCAATGATTTCTTTCTTAAGCTAGTTTAATCTGTGTTTCTGTAATTTTCATGACTAATACACCTACAGAACAGAAACCAGAACCAGAATTCTGGTCTTTTCTGATGTTTACTCCAGTGCTCTTTCTCCTAAACTATGACGTCCAGGGAAACGTGGTGCTTGTGAAATCATCAAGAGAAGGCATATCACATGGGGTAGCAGAGTTGAAAATACTCTGCTTTTAAAGGAAAGAAGAATAAGTGTGAAACTCATGGCTCAAATTAGGAAAGAACAAAATGAAGAGAATTAGTTCTCTTAGGAAGTTAGTTAGAAGTTAGAAGAGAATTAGTTCTTCTTAGGAAGTAACTGCAATGAAGACAAGTATATTTCTTTCCTAATTTTGTCAGTAACTACCCCTAGAAATTAAACCCAGCTGTCACCACTTCTGACTCCAAGGCAATGATCCTTGTCAAGGAATTCACAGCTTCATTACTTAGGCATGGTAACTTAAAATAGGGGTGGTTTCACCTTTCTTTCCATCTTTACCACTGTTTTCTACAACTGGCCCTTCTGACCTGCTTAGAATATGTTAATTTACAGAATGTAGTCATTTCCCTTATCAGCCCCTCCAGGCAGTTGGCAAGAAGTATTTTCAGCTACAGACCTTGCAATCAGCCGCTCAGACCTGCTGGCTTCCTGTGCCCTGACAGATAGAGCTAATTAGCACTCAGCAGCTTTTAGGCATTATCTCTGGCTCCAGAACATCCCCATAAATGAGGGGCAGACCTGTCTCCACCCCCAAAGGACAAGAAGAAAGTCTCAGATATTTGGAGGTTAAACAACTTTCTAAAAGTTCCTCCCTCTCTCTGAATTCCACTTACCCTTTCATGGTCATCTCATAGTCCATTGTTTCTGAGCAGCCTTAGGAGACTACATCAACCTTTGAAAATATTTTCTTTGTCATGTAGATTTGTATATCATTTTCTTACCACACCGTCACCATATACAGTACAACTGGTGACATAATCCTCACCCATCCATCCATCCATCCATCCATGTAGTCAACCAGCCTTTACTGAGTGCCTACTCTATGTCAAACACAAGTGGATTCATAGAACCAAGCAGAAAGAGAGCTTAGTTATATACTAGTTGGGAAAGAAGGGTAACAGATAGGTCAATGTATAACTGATTCACTTTGCTGTACACCTGAAACTAACACAACACTGTAAATCAACTATACTCCAGTAAAAAATTTTTAAAAAGAAAACAAATTAGCAAGATAATTATATATCATGATGAGAACTACTGAGTTACTAAATCAAATCATGGTATGTAGAGTGAAGGGAGGAATGAGTAGTTAGAGGAGGCTTCTCTAAGGAGCTGACAGGCAAACTCAGATGACGAAGAGTCAGCCAAGCAGAGATGCAGGCATGGACATCTTCCAGGAAGAAGGAAGCACTAAGTACAAAGGCCTTGGTGTGGAAATGAGGCCTGTGCATTTCAAAAAGAGAAGGAAGTTCAGTGTAGCTGGAGCAAAATGAGTGAGGGAGGGGATGGCTTCCGAAGAGGTCCAGGATTCAGCCCTTCTTTGAATTTTCTTCTGACTGCAGTGGATGGTCATTGGAACACTTTTACACCATCATGTAACAGGAACTGAATTAAGCTTTGAAAAGATCACTCTTGTTGCTAAGTGGAGACTGGACTGGGGGGCAGCAGACAAGCATGGTAGCATAGAGCAGATTCACTATCACTGCCTCTCCACTTATGTGCTGAGCGCTCCACTTCTATTCCTGCTGGATCCCTTTAGAGCCCAGAGAGACATTGGTTATTTTTGTATTTTATAAATGAAGAACCAGTTGGGAATTTCCCCAATATCATAATGATTAAGTGGCTGAGCTGGGAATGCACCTCCAAATAACTCCAAAGCCTTTGTGCTTAAATGCTTTATTTATTGCAACATACTGTGTCATAAACCCTTGACCTTTATAAACTTAATGATCAAGGTTTTGATTAATTTTAAGAAACAAATGTCCCATGTTGTATTAACTTTAATTTTGTGGAAACAACCACTTATGTGCACTATAAGCGTGGTATGTAACAGGGAGGCACTTAAAGAGTGAGTGGTCCTCTACTTCCCTGGTGGCACAGTGATTAAGAATCCACCTGCCAATGCAGGGGACACGAGTTCGAGCCCTGGTCTGGGAAGATCCCACATGCTGCGGAGAAACTAAGCCCACGCACCACAGCTACTGAAGGCTGTACACCTAGAGCCCATGCTCTGCAATAAGAGAAGCCACTGCAACGAGAAGCCCGTGTACTGCATCGAAGAGTAGCCCCGCTCACCACAATTAGAGAAAGGCCATGTGCAGCAACAAAGACCCAACGCAGCCAAAAATAAATACAAATAAATAAATAAATAAATTTATTAAAAAAAAAAGAGTGAGTGGTCCTTCAGCCATACGCAGTATCTCTTGTGGAATGTCTCTCTAGAGGCTGAGCATAAGAAACATATGATTCTCCAGGGAACTGTGAATCAGGAACAATTTTTTCTGATATAGAGATGTAAGAATGTGAAGAGAATGCTTACGTTTTTTAAATATTACCGCTTTTTTGAAAGAATTTATATGCCATGGAAATATATGCAAATCGGGACTTTTTGAATATCTGTGGATATACTCTTCCAAATGTCAAGGCTCTAGAGTGTATCCATAAAGGAAGGTTTAGGAACATCCATCACCAGGCCCTTTCAGTCAGGCTGCCAGACTTTGCTCTGTCCTGTCAATCTCACTTTATAATTTACACGTGAAAACCTAACTTTGACTCCAGAATTCAATAGCCATAAACTCCATGATGAAATTAAATAAGTTAAGCCATGCAAAATTTCAAATCTGGTACCAAGATCTTGGAAGCATCAAAATATTTGGGGAATTGTCTTTTCAAAGGGAAGAATGGCAAGTTGGGGTGAGGTTCAACTTAGAGGTCACTGGGTAGAAAAGAATTCTTTTCTGGCTTTTCGAGGGAAATAGTAGAACATCAGTCTCCAGCTACTCTGTGGGGTTGGAGCTGTTCAGAGGAATCAACAAAACCCACATAGTCTCTCGTAAAGTGGAGAGAGTACCACCCCATTATGCACCCTTTGTACCTGTCCAAGCCTCTTCTCCTCCTCTTAGAACATACCTGCATTAGGTCTTTTCCTTTTTGGGGGCCAAGGATTCATCTAATTATCTGCTTATACATCTCAGAGTAATATAATCACTCCAGCTAAGGCAATGACATTTTACCAGCGACTTTATTGGGACAGGACCTATCCCAAAGACCCAGATGCTAGAGCAGACCTGTGTGTAAGAAATGTCTGGATATCCAGGCCCCATGGTTCCTTAACTACCTTATTTACTCAGTTACTCCAGTTACTTATTAAGGAAAATGCCACAGATATGCCTCAAACACAAGATAGTGGTAGACTGTAGTGTCTAAAGAATAGAAAAATCATCCAGAAGGTTCTAGGATTAGCAAATAGCCTCCACTTTTCTCTCTATATTTCATTTAGTTAACAAACTTTTACTGAACGTCTACTATGCAACAGGCACTGTTCTAGATGCTTGGGAAACATGAGTGAACTAAACAGACAAAAAATCCCTGCCTCCCATTCACAATACCCAAGAAGTGAAAGCAACCTAAATGTTCATCAGTGGATAAACAAAATGTGGTATACATATACAACTAAATACTGTACGGCCTTGAAAGAAAAATACCATATGATCCAGCAATCCCACTCCTGGGCATATAGCCACAGAAAACCATACTTCGAAAAGATACATGCACCACAATTTTCACTGCAGCACTATTTACAATAGATAAGACAGAGAAACAACCTAAATGTCCATCAACAGATGAAGGGATAAAGATGTGGTACATATATACAACAGAATATTATGCAGCCATAAAAAAGAATGAAATAATGCCAATTGTAGCAACATGGATGGACCTAGAGGTTATCATACTAAGTGAAGTAAGTCAGAGAAAGACAAATATCATATAATATCACTTATATGTGGAATCTAAAAAATGGTACAAATGACCTTATTTACAAAACAGAAACAGACTCACAGACTTAGAAAACAAATTTATGGTTACCGAAGGGGAAAGGTGGGAGGGATAAATTAGGAGGTTGGGATTACCATATACACACTGTTATATATAAAATAGATAATTAACAAGTATCTGCTGTATAGCACAGGGAACTCTACTCTGGATTAACCTATTTGGGAAAAGAATCTGAAAAAGAATAGATGTGTATATATATATGTATAACTGAATCACTTTGCTGTATACCTGAAGCTAACACAACATTGTAAATCACCGTACTCCAATATCAAATAAAACTTTACAAAAAATCATGAAAAAGAAAGACAATCCTGTCATTTGTTACAATATGGATCAGGCTTGAGGACATTACACTAAGTGAAATAAGCCGGTCACAAAAGGACAAACACTATATGATTCCACTTATATGAGGTATCCAGAATCGTCAAATTCATGGTAATAGAAAGTCAAATGGTGGTTACCAGGTGCTGGGAGGAGGGAGATAAGGGGAGTTGTTTAATGGATATAGAGTTCCAGTTGGGTAAGATGTAAAAATTATGGAGATCTGTTTCACAACCAATGTAAATATTCTTAACACTATTGAACTGTGTGCTTAAAATTGATCAAGATGATAATTTACGATATATGTTTTTACCACAATTGAAAATATATTCCAGCCTCATGGAGCTTATATTCTAGTGAGACTAGGGGTGCAGTGGGGCTAAATGAAAGTATACACTAAACATAATAAGGAAAGAATATAGTCTGTTAGAAGGTAAGTACTCGAAAAAAGTAAAGGATAAAATAGGGGAGGATTTGAAGGGCCAGTTGCAGAGGGAAGTTCATTGTTAAATAAATAGCATATAAAACCTCATTAAAGGTAATATGTAAGCAAAAGCATGATGCCAGTGAGTGAGTTAGCTAAACACATAACCATGGTGGGGATGGGGGAAGGTGGGGTTGATGTGGTGGTGAAGGCGAGCATTTAAGGCAAAGAGAACAGGTAGAACAGACCCAGTGGTGGGAATATGCCTGTTATATTAGAGGAACAGCAAGAAAGCCAGTAGATTTTCCCTTTCCGGATACTCATCATGCCTGGGGCCATTCAACAAAGCAGAGGTCAGTGTCTTTGTGGGGATGGTGATTAGAATTTTACTCTAAGGCCCACCGATATTTTGTGCATGTTTTAATATTCGTAAAGTTCCCAATATTGTACAAGGGGCTAAAGACAAAAAGGTAAGCAAGATAGCCATGCCCTCGCTGCCAAGAGGGAAGAGGGGAGAGTTAGTCCACAGGCAATGACAGTCGCTGCAGTCAGTATCTGATATGGATGGAAGAGGACTAACTTCATAGGGGAGGTCAGAGAAGGCCTCCCTGAAAATGGACTGAACGTTCTAGCCAAGATGTCAAGAAGTTAGCCAGAAAATGAGCAAGGGGAACAGTGCTCTGGGTGATGGGGTAGCATGTTGGAAGGCCTGGAGGCAAGATGACACAGCACATATTGGGAACTGAAACAAGTCTAGCATGAATAGAGTGTAGGAGAAAAGGGTACATCACGAGCATAATGGGGGAGAAAGATGCTGGGAGATATCGTGAGGGCCTTAAACAGCTTAAAAGCTGTTATAAGAAATTTTTTTAATTTAAGAAAAATATTTATAAATTGTTTTAAAGTGGGAATTAATGTAACTAAATTTTACCCTTTTTTTTCTTTTTTGGTATGAAATTGGTCTCTTCATACTTTTTGGCTCATTACCATATTCCCATCATTGACCCATGTATGGTCTGCTTTTACTGATTAGTTATTTTTAATAATTTAATAACACCTTTGGACTCACTACTCATTATGAAAGCTATGAGGCTTTGACAGAAGTCTTTATCTCTTTCCTCCAACCACCCTGTCCCATAGCCCTGCCCTTCCCAGTTCAAGGTAACAGTTACCCTAAATTCTGAATTTATCCTTCTCTTGTTTTCTTTTTTTGTTTGAAGTTTTACAACCCTATGTATTTTTTTAACATTGTGAATTGTGGTAAAAAATATATAACAAAATTTACCATCTTAATCACTGTTAAGTGTATGATTCAGTAGGGTTACAAATATTCACATTGTTGTGAAACAGATATCCAGAATTATTTTATCTTGCAAAACTGAAATTATATCCATCTGACATCAACCTTCCATTCTTCCCTCTCCCTACCCCTCTCAACCACCATTCTACTTTCTGTTTCTATGATTTTGACTGTTTAGTTACCTAGTATAAGTGGAATCATACAGTACTTGTCTTTTTATGACTAGTTTATTTCACATAGCATAGTGTCCTCAGGGTTTATCTGTGTTACAGCATGCAACAGAATTTTCTTCTTCTTTAAGACTGAATAATATTCCATTGAAAAAAATATATAATATCACTTAAAGTATTTTTAAAACGTATACTTTATTTTGGCAAGAACACTCTGGCTGCTATTGGTGGAGTTTGGAGGGAGATGAAATAACCCACAGGAGTGGACTATGATGGAGGCTATGATGTCCAAATTGCACTAATGGAATTAGTCCTTATATTCCCGGCATTCCCACATGCAAGGGCAATTGACCAGAGTTCCCAAGCGAGGGTACCACATGCTTTGGGCATGAAGCTTGGTGCCTGGGAATTATCAGCCTCTTGGTGAATCTGCCATGATTCTTAGAAATCTACTCATTTCTCACTGTGTGAGAGTAGATCGTCCGTATTAGCTGACATCTGCAGAGTTCAAAAGGCTGGCAGTGGGCAGGAAGACCCCTATTCTTCCTCAAATGACCAAAGCATTTTCTCCCATTTTCTTTCTCCACAGAAAAATCCTTAGGGTAAACAACAAGGTCCTACAGTATAGCACAGGCAACTATATTCAATATCTTGTAACAAACCATAACAGAAAAGAATATGAAAAAGAATATGTATATGTATGTATAACTGAATCACTTTGCTGTACAGCAGAAACTAACACAACATTGTAAATCAACTATATTTCAATAAAAAAAAATCCTCAAATTGAGTATCAGACACAGAAATGAGAATTTTGAACAGTATCTTCCTTTCTTTCTCATTAATTCATGCATGACCTCTTTCTGGAACTCTTGTGAATAAACAGAAATTTAATGGGGTCAGAAAGGATTAAGATGGAACTCTTATAGACCAAAATAGTGGGATGGGAGGGTGGGGAAAAAGGCAGGAGGGAGAGAGAGTATTATGTGAGACCAGAAAAGGAGTCAGTCAATGAGATGCAGAAGGAAGTATGCAGGGGAGTATGTTTACTGGGGCATACAGTATTACACAAGCTACAAAAACAAGTAGAAGAGGAGGTGGAAGAAGCAGAGGGAGAGCAGAGAAAAGGGGGTGGCCAGAGGTGGGAATCGGCCCAATAAAATGGCGCCAACTCCCAGAGAGATTGCTGAGGGCTTCCAACCTGCAGACCCATCTGTCACCTCGGATTCTAGGGCAAACCTCATTACTGTGAGGGGCACCCCACGGCTCAGTCCCTACCCCCGGGACCTCGGATCCCCATCTGGCAAGCTAACAGAACAAGTCTGCCACGGGTTTGCATTCTCTCACACGCTCTTTTTCTGATAAGAAAAATGAACGTTTTCCACTATTTATTTGGTATTATTGGTTGTGCCACGCTGTTATTCTAGTCTTAGGAATCACATTAACTTGATTTTAAGCTGACTGTTGAAGAAAGCTAATAACTTAACTCTTTGTGTCATTAAACTTTGAAAAGCAAATCCTCATTCCTAGTCATCCTACCTGGCAGGTGGTCGAAGACATCCACCAGACTTCCAAACTGTGGCACCTGGGATGCAGGCCAGATGCTTCAGGGCTGGGGTTACTCAGAAGGCCAAAGGGTCACATACTTCATGAGATGTTCTATTTCTTCCTGGAAAGAAACGGGAGGAGTTAGGGGGATACTGCAAATCTAGAGATTTACATTTCTAGTGGTGAAAAATGCTATCCATAGGAACCCCAAAGAAAGTGAAATGTAACTTATTCAAGGAACATCCATGCACATAACCAGGGCTTACTTGAGGATAGTTAAACACTCTCATAGGTGAGCGTCCTCTGCCAAAGCTGTAAATTCATTCTTATTAGGTATTTGAGGGCTTGGTACTCTCTCTGCATCTACCTAATTCTTTTATTTATTCAACAAATCTGTATCAACTGCTTACTCCATGCCAGCACTGTGATAAGTACTGCGGCTATAGTCAGTCACGTAAAAGACAGATTTTATTTTTCTTGCCCTCATGGTGCTTACAATTTCATATGATGATTGAGGATGCACAATGGGAGGGAAATTGTCTAGTTCCTTTTCAGAAGATACAAATATACTCTTCCACGTTGGGGTAGTTGCACACATCGTCTCTCCAGATTTCTCTTTGTCTTCTATGCACTTGAGAATGGAACAAGGGAAAGAGGGGAGATGGGACCCCCAATAATTGCCTTGTGTTCCCACCTTCTCTACTTTGCTGTGTGACCTCGGGCATGTCATATAACCTTTCTGAGACTCCATTTCCCTCGTTTGTAAAATCCAACCTGCCATATTTACTTACCTCACAACCTCTGTGAGGTTCGAATAAATCAAATATGGAAACCCTTTGTAAAGTGTCACACAATGAAGTGTTCTCTTTTGCCCCTTTTTCCCTTAGGCTTTGGTGTCAAGACATTGGGTGGTCAAATCCCCCCTCTGCGTATCCAGTTGTATGGCCTTGGGTGTTTTCTTGAGACTTTCTGAGGCTCTGTCTCCTAATCTGTAAAGTGGATATCATAGCATTGAACACATATGATTGCAAGCATTAAAAAAAGCTAATGACATGAGGTCCTACACTGCTCGGCAGCAAGTGTGCTCTTGATAAAGGTTAATTTATTATTTCCCTTCTTTCTTCTTGTTCTGCCTTCTTTCTTGCATTCTTTCACTTTACCTCTGAAGACCACTAAGGAAGCAAGATCAAGGTTATTGTGGGTGGAGGGGAAACTATGAGTTAGTTTTTCCCCTCAGCAACAATTCTTAAGCACTTAGCATCTTTCTTCTCTGGCAAAGCAGTAGTCATTCTAATAGGGGTAACAGTTAATGAGATAATAACAATAGCAGATAAATATTAGTGCTAACTATGGAATTAGGATCAAATCACTTCATAAGAATATCTCATTTAATCCTCTCTGCTCTGAATTAGGTACTGTTGTTATCAGGAAAATAAGGCACAGAAAGGTTAAATAACTTGACCAAGGTCATGGTGCTGGAGCCAGGACTCGAGCCCACATTGGCTGACTCCAGCATATACTATATATTCTTTTTTTAAAATAAATTTATTTATTATTTTATATTTATTTTGGTTGCGTTGGGTCTTCGTTGCTGCGTGCGGGCTTTCTCTAGTTGCGGCGAGAGGGGGCGACTCTTCTTTGCGGTGCATGGGCTGCTCATTGCAGTGGCTTTCCTTGATGTGGAGCACGGGCTCTAGGCATGCGGGCTTCAGTAGTTGTGGCACACAGGCTCAGTAGTTGTGGCTCGCAGGCTCTAGAGCACAGGCTCAGTAGTTGTGGCGCACGGGATTAGTTGCTCTGAGGCATGTGGGATCTTCCTGGACCAGGGCTCAAATCCGTGTCTCCTGCATTGGCAGGCGGATTCTTAAACACTGTGCCATCAGAGAAGTACCTACTATATACTCTTAACTGCCTGATGTTCTGGGCTCCTGATCACCATATTTTATAAGGCCTGAGCTACTCAAGGTAAACTGGCACTGCTTCTGGCTTTTTCATCCAAGTTCTGTAATGAAGCTGTTTGTTAAGATACAAAGATAAGTATTGAACAAAAGGATGGATGGATCAATGAATGGATAGACAGACAGTTCCTGAGGACTTCAAAGAATATGTGGTTCTTCCAGACTCTGAGTGATTTTCAGCTCTCTAAGTGAAATCTGTTATGTTCCAGCATTCCTGCTGTATTGCTCATTTTTTCTTATTCTTTCTTTGCTTTTGTTTCAAAGAACTACCACCTTCAACGTCCTTTCTCCTTACAGGAAGTTACTATCTGCAGCCATTACAGCTTCAGCTGTTAATCTCAGGTAGTTTATTCAGGTCCTTCAAATGAGTTTGGTTCAAATACTACAAATCACTACTGCTTTCTTGTTTACCTCTAATATCCTGGTTAGGAATACCAGAGGGACTGCAGATATTGTTAATATAATTGTTATATAATTACATATATAATTATAACATAATTGATAATGTAACCATCTGAGAGTCTTATTATTTTGGCACTCAGGCCATAATAAGTGTACTGGCTATCAGGGCTGTACTCTTAGAAATTTAGACCCTGTTCTTTTGTATTCACTCTTGGTAGCTTTCAAATATGATCATCATTTGAGTTTTGATGATTCTGAATGATTTTATGTGATTCAGATGCAGGGCCAAATTATGTTTATTTTATATATTTATTTTTGAAAAGAAGTTAAAGTATCTTTGGATTCAGAAAACTTTAGTTTGAAAAGACCTCAGGATTTCAAAATTGGAGATGTGGATGCATAAACCTGTAGAATAAAGCCCTCTGTAAGATGTAGGTGAGATGAGAGAACTGGATTGGTTGAAAAACTTTGTATCTCACTTCTTCACAGTTTGGGAAAAGAAAGAGCCAAAGAACTCAATTAGCTACCCTAAAAATGTCTTTGATTCCAGCTTTCATTTTCATTAGGAGGACTGAAGAAATCCGATATTTTGGGATTTTTTTTTTTGGTAGATGTAGTTAATAAATGAAAATGGGCAGTGTATTAAAATTAGGCATAATGCATTCTTATTCTTTTTTGTTTGTACTTGTTTTATAGGAATTAAAGAAAAAAGGAAAGGTGTGCTGTTATCACGTCAGCATAAGGATTGAAAACTCTATACAGTATATAACCATTTAAAAATTCAGCTAAAATTCACATAACGCAAAATTAACCATTTTAAGGTACATAATCCAGTGAAATTTAGTACATTCTCAATGTTTTGCAGCTATCATCTCTATTTCTGAAAACTTGTCATCACCACGAAAGGAAAACTCATACTCGTTAAGCTGTCACTCACTTCCATTCATTTCTTCCTCTCCCCCCAGCCTCTAGTTGACTTTCTGTCTCTATGAATTTACCTATTTGGAATATTGCATATAAATGGAATCAATCATATGATACATGACCTTTTGTATCAGCATTCTTTCATACTGTGGCATGCATCAGTACTTCATTTCGTTTTATGGCAGACTAATATTCCATTGTATGTATACACCACAACTTGTTTATCCATTTGTCTGTTTATACTTAGGGGTTGCAGTGAATAGTACTATTATGAACATTTGTGTACAAGTTTTTCAGTTATTTTGGGCATATTCCCAGGAGTGGAATTGCTGATCATATGATAACTGCTGATCATATGATGATCCACCAAACTGCTTTTTATAGTGGTTGCACCAGTTTACGTTCCTACCAGCAATGTATGAAGACTCCATTATCTCTACATCTTCAGCAAAACTTATTTTTCACTTTATCTATTTTTTAAAATTATAGCCTAGTGGGTGTGAGGTGGTATTTCATTGTGATTTTACTTGCATTTCCTTAATGGCCTATGATATTGAACAACATTTCATGTGCTTCTCAGCCATGTATATATCTTCTTTGATAAAATGTCTCTTCAATTACTTTGCTCATTTAAAAAAATTGGGTTGTGTATTTTTTTGTTGTTGAGTTGTAAGTATATATATATATACATATATAAATATATATAAATACATATACATATGTATTATATATATACATATATAATATATATATGTATATACACATATATATAAATATATATACATATATATGCAAATATCTTTCCCCTTTCTGTATGTTGTCTTTTCACTTTTGAGATGGTGTCCTTTGATGCGTAAAAGTCTTTTTTGATGCACAAAATTTTGATAAAGTCCAATTCATCTATTTTTCTTTTGTTGCTTGTGCTTTTGGTGTCATATCTAAGTACCCATTGCCAAAATAAAGTACATGAAGATCTACCCCCATTTTTTCTTCTAAGTGTTTAATAGGTTTAACCCATACATTTTGAGTTTTGATCCATCTTGAGTTAATATTTGTATATGAAGTAAGATATGGGTCTAACTTCATCATTTTGCTATTAGATATTCCTTTACTGAAACACAATTTGTTAAAGAGAATATTCTTACAACATTGACTGGTCTTGGAACATTTGTCAAAAATCAATTGACCATAAATATATAAGGTTAATGCATTTTTGTTCACCAATGTTTTTACACTCATAAACACTTCTTTCCCCTTGGATAATGAAAACAAGACATGGCTCTTTTAATTTGCATACTTTGTTTTTAAAAATCAGTACAACCTGCATTTTACTTATTAGAGTAAATATTGACATTCTGCACTATAGTATACAATGTTCTTTTGTTCCAGCATTTATTACTCTTATTATAAAATTGTGGTTTTCCCACAGAAACCAAAGTTATTGACAGGCTTAGTTTCACATTTCTTATTTTGGTTCTTAAATTTTATTAAATGTTAAAGGAAGTACTTAAAACACCTACCATGAATATTAATCTGTTATAAAACAGTTATTAAGATGGCTCTAGGAAATACATTTAATATGGAACATATTGAGTTTCTTATATTTTCTTTATTATCAGCTTTTAAATTTTATACTGAAATTGATGTCTTTTTAAAAAAATTTTAATTTTATTTTTTATACCACAGGTTCTTATTAGTTAACCTTATTATACATATTAGTGTATATATGTCAATCCTGATCTCCCAATTCAGCACACCACCACCCCCCAAAATTGATGTCTTTTGATTACAGTTTATATACTCATTTTGACTCAATTCCATTGTGTTGAGATAAAATGGATAATTTTCAACTTAAAGTCTCATACTGAACACAAGAAAGTGTTCGTGTAATTGATATTTCATGAAATAAGGTCTACAGATGCTCTTTTTGATTCTAGCTCTAGTGAAGAAATGGCTCTAAATGCATTAGAATTTGCAATCTAAAAGTAGTGTGAAAAATGTAGGAATATTAAGGATATTGTATTTCTAAATGTTTTTCTGCATTTACTTCAATTTTTGATAATATGATTGGCTAGATATCTGATCACTGCCTTCTGCTATGTGCATGCATATGCATACACACAAGCACACACACACACACACACACGTATAAACATATACTAGTGAAGACTAACAAAGAAGCAGAAATTTATCAGACAAATATCTAAGTCAGAGGTTGGCAAACTACAGCTCTGAACCAAGTCTGGGATGCTGTCTGTTTTTGTATGTTCCCTAAGCTAAGAATGTTTCCCATAGTCTTAAATAATTGCAAAAAGAAGTGTCACGTGAAAATTACATGAAACTCAAATTTCAATCTTCATAACTGAAGTTTTATTGAACCATAGCTTCCTCATTCATTTACCTATTGTTCACTGCTGCTTTTGAATTACCATGTGTAAAGTAGACAGCTAGTGGGAACCTGCTGTATAGCACAGGGAGCTCAGCTCAGGGCTCTGTGGTGATCTAGATGGGTGGGAGGGAAGTCCAAGAGGGAGGGGATATATGTATACATATAGTTGATTCTCTTCGTTGTACAGCGGAAACTGACACAGCATTGTAAAACAACTATACACCAAACTTAAAAAAAATATCAGGGGTGAGTAGTCATGATGGAGATGTTATGACTGCAAACAATGCCTAAAATGTACACTATCTAACCCTTTACAAAAGAATGTTTGTTGATATCTGCTTTAAGCGAAGGTTAGAATCCAGAGCAGTAGGCAAAACACTGAGACTGCTTTTGACCTAAGGGTATTTTAAAACTGGTGAATTTGAGCTTCAGTTTTCAGGGTCTTGCTGGCAAACTGAAAAAAGGAGGTTCTAATAGAAGATTTTCACTGTATAAATCTGGCAGACCAAAGGGCAATACTTTTACTGTGAATTATGAATCAGGAATAAATGGCTCCTCCAACCCCTAGGGACCACAATGAATGTTGCCTTGATGCTAAGCATGGTACAGGAATCCCTGAACTGTTTAACAGTATACCTTCCTGGAACAGGCTTTGAAACACAAATTAATGTTATTTGGGTAGTCCAAAAAGTTTCTTGTTGTAAATTAAAAAAAAAAAAAGTCCCTAAATACTTCGAGGTTTCTAGCAAAAGTAAGTAAATGTACGTATTTTTATTATTATTTTTTACTTACCTTATTTTAATATGTATATAAAAAGTAGAATTTAGAAAGCTGGACTGCTCTCTGTTAATATTCAATACTACTTGTTTTCTATTTTATTAATTTCTGTCTTTATATTTAAGTTTTTCTTGTTTCTATTTACTTTGAGTTAGATCTGTTTCTTCTAACTTCACAGGTAAAAATTTCAATCATTGATTTTAAACACTTTTTCTTCTCTAATGTAAGTATTTGAAGTTATAAATTGCTATATGCCACAAACTTTAAACACTGTTTTAATGCATTTTACAATTTTTTAAGAAACTTTTTACTTTGAACTAATTTTAGACTTAAGAAAATATTTTTTAAAAGAGTACAGAGTTCATGTATACCCCTCCCAGCTTCTCCTAATGTCACCATCTTACATAACCATTGTACGGCTATCAAAACCAGTAAATTAATATCCGTACAACACTATTAACTAAACTGCAGACTTTATCTGAATTTCACCAATTTTTTCAATATTTTTGTTGTTTTTCTGTTATTTCTCCTTATTCTTATACAATCTTTGACAGTTCCTCAATCGTTCCTTATCTTTTGTGACCTTAACATTTTGAAGAATACTGGTCAATTATGGTTTAGAATGTTTCTCAAATTGGGTTTGTCTGATATTTTCACATAATCAGCATAAGGCTATACAGTTATTTTTACAAGAGTGCAACAGAAATGATATTTGGTACTTTTTGCAAAATATATCGTGGGCTTCATATAATTATGTCTTAGTTTATTTTAACCTCGTTCTCTTTACATGATATACTATACATTTTTCCTTTCAGATGGAAATATTCTTTAATATTCTTTGTCATTTCTTATTTAACCCATAGATTATTTAAAGTGTGCTTTGTTTTATTTATAAGTTTTGGGCTTTCTGAACATCTCATTTTTATTGATTTCTAATATATTTCATTTTACTCAGAGGATATACTTTGTAAGACTTTACTTATTTTGAAATCAATTGAAACTTATGTTTAGCTTAGCTATGGGTTTAGAAAGTATGTGCATTCTACATGTCGGGTGAAGTCTGTAGATGTCAATTAGCTCAGGGTGTTAAATCTCCAACTATGATTGGGGATTTAACTCTTTCTTCCTTTAATTTTGTAAGTTTTCCTTCATATATTTAAAGCTTTGTTATTAGACCTATAAAGGTCAATACTTCAGAGATACTGTGGGTCTGGTTTCAGATGGCCACAATAAAGCAAATATTGCAATAAAGTGAGTCACAAATTTTTTGGTTTCCCAGTGCGTATAAAAGTTATATATATACTATACTGTAGTCTATTAAGCGTGCAATAGCATTAGGTCTAAAGAAATAAGGTACATACCTGAATTTAAAAATACTTTATTGTTAAAAATGCTAACCGTCATCTGAGCCTTGGGCAAGTCATAATCTTTTTACAATAGTAACATCACAGATCACAGATCACCATAACATATATAAAAATAAGGAAAAAGTTTGAAATATTGTGAGAATTACCAATATGTGGCACAGAGATGTGAAGTGAGCAAGTGCTGTTAGAAAAATGGCACTTATACACTTGCTCAACACAGGGTTCCAAAAACCTTCAATTTGTAAACAATGCCTTATCTGTGAAGAGCAATAAATTGAAGGACAATACAATGAGGTCTGCTTGTATACATTATTATTACATTTTTTGGTGAATTAACCTACCTTTTTATCATTATGAGACGTTCCTCTTTATTTCTAATAATACTCTTTGTCTTTAAGTCTATTTTTTTTAATGTTAATATAGCCCTCCACGTTTCTATGCCTACTCTTTACATGGCATTTCTTTTTCTGTCCTTTTAGTTTTTCCTATCTATGTCATTAAACTTAAAGTGGGGTTTTGTAGACAACATATATTTGGGTCTTTGATTAAATCCAATCTAACAATCATTGACTTTTAACTGGGGTGTTTAGTTCATTAAAATTTAACTATCAATATGGTTGAATTTAACTGCCATTGTGCCATTTGTTTTCTATTTCCCTGCCAGTTTTTGTTCATTTCTTCCTTTAGTACTTTCTTAGGGATGTTAGTAAACATTTTTAGCATTACATTTTAATGCCTCTGGTTGACTTTTTAGCTAAACCTATTAGCATTACTTTAGTGGCTGCTCTAGAGTGACAATGTCTATCCTTCCCACGCACCTATGGTCAACTAATCAATGACAAAGGAGGCGAGGATATACAATGGAGAAAAAACAGCCTCTTCAATAAGTGGTGCTGGGAAAACTGGACAGCTACATGTAAAAGAATGAAATTAGAACACTCCCTAACACCATACACAAAAATAAACTCAAAATGGATTAAAGACCTAAATGTAAGACCAGATGCTATAAAACTCTTAGAGGAAAACATAGGTAGAACACTCTTTGACATAAATCACAGCAAGATCCTTTTTGACCCACCTCCTAGAGTAATGGAAATAAAAGCAGAAATAAACAAATGGGACCTAATGAAATTTAGAAGCTTTTGCACAGCAAAGGAAACTATAAACAAGATGAAAAGACAACCCTCAGAATGGGAGAAAATATCTGTAAACAAATCAACGGACAAAGGATTAATCTCCAAAATATATAAGAGCTCATGCAGCTCAATATTAAAAAAACAAACAACCCAATCCAAAAATGGGCAGAATGCCTCAATAGACATTTCTCCAAAGAAAACATAGAGATGGCCAAGAGGCACATGAAAAGCTGCTCAACATCACTAATCATTAGAGAAATGCAAATCAAAACTACAATGAGGTATCACCTCACACCAGTTAGAATGGGCATCATCAGAAAATCTACAAACAACAAACGTTGGAGAGGGTGTGGAGAAAAGGGAACACTCTTGCACTGTTTGTGGGAATGTAAATCGATACAGCCACTATGGAGAACAGTATGGAGGTCCCTTAAAAACTAAAAATAGAGTTACTATATGACCCAGCAATCCCACTACTGGGCATATACCCAGAGAAAACCATAATTCAAAAAGACACATGCACCCCAATGTTCATTGCAATTCTATTTACCATAGCCAGGTTATGGAAGCAACTTAAATGTCCATCAACAGACTAATGGATAAAGATGTGGTACATATATACAATGGAATATTAGGCATAAAAAGGAACGAAATTGGGTCATTTGTAGAGATGTGGATGGACCTAGAGACTGTCATACAGAGTGAAGTAAGTCAAATAGAGAAAAACAAATATTGTATATTAATGCATATATGTGGAACTAGAAAAATAGTACAGATGTACTGGTTTGCAAGGCAGAAATAGAGACACAGATGTAGAGAACACATATATGGACACCAAGAGGGGAAAGCAGGGTGAGGTGGCGGTGGTGGTGGTGGGATGAATTGGGAGATTGGGATTGACATGCATACGCTAATATGTATAAAATAGATAACTAATAAGAACCTGCTGTAATATAAAAAAATTCAAAAAAGAAAAAAATATATATCCTTAACTTAGCACTGTTAGAATTAATTTGCACTACACATAGTAAAATATAAGAATGTTGTGACAGAATAGTTTCAATTATTCTCTGGCCTTTGTGCTATTGTTACTTTATATATTATATAGGTATATGACAATAACTCACATAATACATGTTATATATTTTTTCAAATATTCATATATGTTTTAAAGAAATTAAGAGTAGAAAAATCATATATTTATTATATTCAGTGTTCTTTCTTTCTTCTTATAGATACAAGTTTTCATACAATATTTCTCTGGTGTCATTCTAGCCTAAAGAACTTTCTTTAGTATTTCTTGTGGTGGAGGTCAGATGGTGATAAATTATTTAAGTTTTTGTTTACTGATTCTTTCATCTGCCAGCCAACCTACCTGCTGTCATTTCTATACAGCAAATTTTTCATTGCAGGTGTTTTACTTTATAATTCTAAAATTTCCATTTGCTTCTTATAGTCTCCATTTCTGCTCTGGGTTTTCACATAATTTCTCTCATTATAAGCATATTTTCCTTTGAGTCTTTGAATGTATTTGGAATAGGACTCAACATCCAAACTCTGTCTTCCCTGTGGTGAGCAGCAATCGAAATCGTTCAACATTTTTAGTCTTTCACCTGTTACTTTACACTGAGAAATTTGGTGCTTCCTTGATTCATGAGCAGTTCAGAGATCACCAAAGGATTTGGGCAAGTTTATTTGCAGATTTGGGGGGTCTTTTGGCACCTTCTTTTCCAAAATTGCTGCCTTTATTTTACAGACTCTGACTGCACTGATTTTCATTGTCTGACTCCTTGAGCTAGTAAGACTGAGCCTAGCCATGCCTCTTCAGATTTGGAGTTTTCAGTTACATGAAGTAATAAATCCTCCATACACTTCTTTTTGTCTTAAGTTAGTTTGATTAGGTTTTTCATCTGTTGCAACTGAAGAAGGCGTAATATAAAGGCTTTTACTAATTAGCAGAACCTCTGGCAAAAATGGAGCTTTTTCAGTGGAGAGTCATAGATTCCAATCCTCCAGTTCATGTCAAATTCAAATTAGGAAGAAACATCTGTACCTTCACTTGGGTAAAGTCAAACTGTAAACGATTTGTTTACATTTCTGCATTTTTTGCTAGACTGTGAGGTTCTTTATGGCACAGGCAATATCTTGTTTGTCTCTGTATTCCCAGTGCATAGCATGGCGTGCTCAACAAATATTTGCTGAGCGAATGAATTTTGGCATTTGGATTTGGTAATTGAATTGCAAGATACTATCTAACCAAGCAGTTATTAAGTCCGGGATTTATTGATCAACCCACCCTCTACACTGAAGCCAAAATAACCTATTAAAGAAGTAAAGTAAGTCATTTCAAAGACTACTTAACACCATCTAATACTTTCCCAAAGCATTCAAGACAAGTGTAATTTGGTTTCCAAGGTTTAGAAAGTATACCATGTCCTGGCCCTTTTCTTTCTAACTTAGTTCTTACTACTCTCCCACTTTTTCATTATGCTCCAGCTTACTGGTCTTCTGTTTCAAAAATTTATTCTCTGTAAGCTTATTTCTGAACCAGAGCTTTTTCACTTGGCTGTTCACTCTGCCTAGAATGTTCTTTACACAACTTTTCAGCTGGTTCCTCATCATTCAGATCTCAAAAGGTCATCTTTTCAGAGAAATTTTCCCAAATCTCCCTATGTGCATGAGTACCACCTATCAGACATAAACAGTTTAGTGCATGAATTTATTTTTATTATTTATAGCATTACTACTTTATGAAGTCATCTTGATTATTTGTTTTCTTCTTTATGGTCTTTCTCACATCAAAATAGAATCTCATGGGAGCAAGAAACATACCTGCCTTGTTCACTCCTGTATCTTCAGTGCCTATAACAGTGCTTGCTGGTTGCCTAGAAAGAATTCAATAAATATTTGGTAAACAAATGAATTTAATCATAACAAACAAACCAAAGGTGACTGTAAATAATCTGTTTTAAAAATGGTCAGTTCGCCATAAAAAGAAGTCAAACTAGTTATTTGGAATCATGAGGTGAAACTGTTGTCCCTCTGGTTTTGCATGGCCAGGAATTAGGTTGAGTCACAGAAATATAGCTGTCATGTAAGAAAAATAACAAAGGGCCAGCCTAAGTTGTTTTATTGCTCTTTCACTCTTTTTGAAGTAGAATTTATACATAAAAATGAGAACTATTGAAGTTAATGCTCTCACACAGACTGGCCATATTGATTTTTCTCCACAACTGAACTCATTAATTCTGCATTTACTATCTGCTAGATATTCATTTAGGGGCAAGCATTGACCTCTATATTCATTGTGATCCTTTTTATTGTTCATTTTTTTATGCTATTGCTCCAAACACACCCACATGGATATATTTGGTAATTTTTCCTATAGAAATTGCCATTTCTTCTAATGAAGATCTCTTCTCAGCATATTTATTTATAAACATGATAGACAGTATATTAACACTGTTTGAACATTTGTGCTACTTATCATACAGTTGTGTATGCAGACGGCATATATTAGCAAGTCTTCAGTAATGTTATGGAGGAATCAAGACAGGCATAGTTCACTGACTCTCTCCTACCTGCTTTGCAGAATTTCCAGTTCTAGATATTCTACTTGTGGATTCCACATCCACAGAAATGACTAATGAACAGATTTGGTCAATTGTCACCCAAAAAAGCACTGTGTTTTCTCCACTTGTTCTGGCTTCCTTCTAGGGAAAGTTCTCTCTCTGAACCTTTACACCTTCTAGGCACCACAGGTGTTGCTATATGTTCTACTGCCTGCTTCTCCTGAGCATTACTATGTGCTGTTGCTTCCTCCACTGTCATTCTTGCTGCCTAACAGCCTCACTACTCAGCGCAGCCCCCAAGATGACAAAGCCACTGTATTTCAGGAAGAGGGAAAAGGATTGATTCCCCCTCCTTTTTTCTGTAGTCCACTTTGTTACATGGCCTCCAACAAAGAGGCTAGGGTCTTCCTAAGTTTCCTGGTGAGTTAGTTGCTTCTGATATCACCCAAGGTTCTTGATCCTCAGCTCTATTAGTATGTTTGCCCAAACACATAGCAGGATCTATATGCAAGTAACAATTATGTACTAACTGCAAGCCTCCTCTGGTGACTAAGTCTTCCTTACTGAACCATACTGAACTGCCTGACTCAATAACAACCACTAACATTGACTAGTCATGTGCTTGTCACTGTGCTAAGTGCTTTATGTCTTAATCTCAGCTAAATCCTTTAAGGTAGATTTCTGTCATTATCTCTAGGAGGGCAGAGAGATTTGCTTGTTTTGTTTCCTGCTATATCCTCAACACCTAGAACAGAGTCTGGAACAGAGTAATTGTCCAATAGATATTTGTGAGATGAATGAAACTTCATTTTATTCATGAGAAAACTGAGGTTTAGCAAAAGGTAAAGTAACTTGCTCAAGAATTTGGCAGCACCAGGATTCAAAATTAACCTTATCTGACACCAAAATCCTCACTCGGAACCTCCTGAAGATTCCTTGGTCTCAGGCAGAGACCTCTTGTCAGACCCATCTCACCAGACAGACCCATGTCTAAATCTCAGCCTGGAGTGTGAACCAGGCTCCAGTGAGGACAGTGCCACCCTCATTCTGTGAGGAAAATTGAGAAGCAGATACTGAGTGAATGTTTTTGAAAAATCAAATATTCAAGTTTAATCAGAGAAAAACAGATATAGCAATTCCAAATCATACTCTCCATCCTTCCAGTCTAAGTTCCGTTACTTTTGGCCTGGACCCAAAAACTGTCATTGCTTCCACTAATCCCTCACCTGGAAAGGTTACTCCTTCTCTACCCAAATCCTTTCCATCCTCAATGACCAAACTCAAAGAGGATCATGCTCATACAATCTTGATTGCCTTAGTGAGAGATTAGCTCTCTCTTCTAATTGAACTTAGTCATTGTTTGGCCAAGGTTATAATAAAGCTGCTGAATGAACAGCAACTATTTATATGAATTGAATAGCTCAAATTGAGGAGAATTTATTTATCACTCATTTGTTCATTGCATACTGTCCTGCATTTCATTTTTGCACATTTTCTCTCTTTAGCCAGATCTCAAGAACCTTGAGGGCAGGTTCTATGTCCTTTTCTGCTTCATACCCCACACAGTGCAGAGACTATTGTTACACACTAACGCTTTGCTGGTGATTAGACTGATTGGCCAATACGGTGATTACAACTGGGCAGGGCCTTGGCAAAGGGCACAATGTCCTTGGCATTTCTGTGTTTACCTTAAGCTCCATTCTGTTGATCCATAAGGGCTACATAACTCACAGCCAGAGTATAAGGTTCCCAATTAGAAAGTTTTGCATGTAAGTGGTTTTATTCACTTGAGATTTTGATTTCCGATGAACCCTTGTGCTGCTCAGTTGTTGGCAGTCTTCCCGAAGTACCCAAGCAGTTCATAAGTGACTGTGGTTAGGCTTTTTGGAGTAGAGAAAATATGTAGACAGACATTTTGTCCAGAGAAATGTAGACAGTGACTGTTTTCTTCCCTGGATGGGGACTTGGCCTTGCTTAACCAATCACAACTCAAGAGTCAGACGAACCTAGAATGTGTCAATACTCCCTTATATAGAAGTACAAATACAGCTAATTTAAGTTCTTCCTAAATGATGATATAACTTACCACAAATTGGGTCTTTCTCAAGTCCAACATGACCTTATCCTGCAAGAACTACCATCAACATCTAAGCCTTCCACTAGGGGTCCACATGCCTAGTGAAAGCTAGGATGAAATATATTGTATCTACATGTACTGCTGAGTTTTTATATCCTTAACTGGACTAAACATAAATTCAAGTATCTGTGTGTTTCTATAGACTTTTTCAATCAATCAGTAACATATCTGAAATACTCAGGGATGTCACTTGTATGTCCAAATCTGCAAAGAAAGGTATTATCTATTAACTCTTTATATCAACTCTCTGCTTCATTTAAATCAATCTATTCTCCCTTGCATATTTTCAATAAGAATATGGAGTTCTTTGGTCCTGGATTATCTGAGTGATATCCTATTTTTCTTAATTGTTTTCTGTTTTGAGCACAGTCAAAATGAGAAAAAGATATCCCCCCCCCAATTTTTATAGGATATGACCTTAACTGGGACTTTGTATCTATTAAGACATTTTAAAGTTATAATTACTGGCTGCCAGCACAGACCTTAATCTCAAATTGTATTATCTCAAGACGTCCAAAAACACTGGCAGCTCATCAGTGACAGCTCTGAAATAACAGACTTAAAGGCAGACCAAAATGTGTTATCCCAAGCAGATCACCTCAGCCGGGTCCCAGTAGAGGACACACAGATTAAAAACTAAATGACAAATGCAAAAGTACACAAAGATACTAAAGAAAAAGTACATCTTCAGGATTCAGCAGAAGGACACTGAACACTCATATTTTTAAGCATCCAATTCATGGCCATCTGGTCGAATAAAATACATAGAGCTTACACCTGTCTTAAACCTTATATACTTGCTACAATGCACTACAGTTTACAGATATATTTTACACAAGCTAATGAATTTGATCTTCCTAACTAACATGTAAAGCTGGCAGGATTATATCTGTGTCAAGATGTAGAAATTGAAATCTGCAAAGCTGAGCTTCTTGTTGAGAACCAGGTTTGGTCTGGCTCTGTCAAGAGACCTTTTCTAATTAATAAGTGAGGTCAAGTAAGCTAATCTCAGTGGCAACAGCTTCCTCATCTATTAAATAAGGACAAGTCCTACATACCTGATTGTTGTGAGGAGTCGACAAGGTAGGGTGTGTAAAGTGCTTACTAATCATACTGTTTGGCACATTGTACGTGACCTGATAATTGACATTTTTCAAGGTTACTAAGCTAATAAATCACAGAGCCAGCCCCAAGATATCAAACCTTATTGAGAAGAAAATAGTTTATATAGTGAAACTCAGTATAATATTATCCACTCATTTACCCTTGAAGACTTTTGAAATCAATGTCGGTGACTTCTACTACTAGGGCAATGCTAGAGCTGGAAGTTTGCATTTCCATTAAATTTGACATTTTAATAAATGCTTCCTAGGGATAATTCTATTTTTTCTTCACAATAATCCTGTGTAATCAGGACAGACGATATACCAACTTTACAGTGAGATCAGGAAATGAAAATCCAGACCCATCATTTTCTCTGTCACTGGGACTCAGTGGCTCAGTAACGGCACCAGATGATACCGGAGAGGCAATGGGGCAATTTCTCAGTGCCTCTTCAAATGTGAGATTGCGGTTCACTGGACCTACTTTCCCTCACCTTTCCCTTGTCTGCAGTTAAGTGTTATTTTGGATTCTTTCTTTTTTTTTTTTTTTTTTAATTTCAAATCCATCTCTCTCTCTTCATCCAGGTCAGAACCCAGGACCAAGCCATGGTTCTCCTGTGGGCACTTGCAATAGCCACCTAAATGGACTCCCTGTTTACACTCGTGTTCCCCTCAAATTTGTCTGTGGTAATTTTCTTTGGACAGTGGAAGAGCTCTATGATTGATATCTGATTTCTGGAAAAAGAAAGTACCCGGTGAGTTCACCAGTTTGCTGCATAACAGAGATGACTGCTAACCTCTTTCTTTGAGGGCAACATTAAGTGTTCTTCTGTTTGATAATGAACAATTGGCAAACTGCATAGGCTAGAGTTCCTGTTATCAATCATTTAAATGTTTTCAGCCTGGGGGCTTAGATCCTCAGTGAGGCCATGTCAAAGGTTGTTTGCTAGACCAAGTAGGCTGTTAAAGAATACAGTTCTTTCCTTCAAGAACTGGCCAAGATCTACAGCGCAGACAAGGGTAGTCACCTGTAGGCTTGTTGTGAGGTTCAAAGGTGAAGACGTATATAAAGCACTTAAGCACAATGCTCAGCAATTAACATATGCTCACTAAACATTATAGGCCATTATCATCCTTAAAATGGTATTGATTCTCTTGTTAAATAATAATTTAGAAGCTAAGAGGTCTGAAAATACACTGTTAACACATTGAGAATTCCTCTAGCCTATTCTTAGTACCCAGCAGAGGGTTCAGTGTTCCCTAACCTTACATGTAAACTGTTACTGTACACACAAGTATTTATTAAATTTATTAAATGAGTGAATGTTAAGAAGAACACCACATTCAGGAATCTTCCTAATTTGTTAATTAGCTGAGTTCTTGACCGCTTCACCAATTTTTCAGGTTCTTATGAGGAAAGTACTAGAAATTGTAGAGACATTATTTCTCTTCCTATTAGCATTGAAAAATTCTTGTTGATATGTCTTTGATGATATCAAAGATTCCACTGAAGTAAAAAAGAAAGGAGATAGGTATTTCATACTTAGGAGAGATAATATAAGGAAGGACAATACAGGCCCATTTTACATGGATAGATCATGAAACACCATTACCACTCTGCAGGGTTTAGTATAAAATGGAAAACACAGGTGGTGGAGACACAGTGGTTAAGTTGTTTAACAGCATTTAACTACCCTCACTGCCTGGACACTTATACAGAAAGGCATACATTTAAATGTCTAAACAATAAAAGAAAGTATATTAAACCAATACATCAACAAAGGAGCAACAATTATGTCTTTCTGTAGAGTGTTGCAGCATTACAAAGATACAATTAGCATCAGTGTGGAAAATGTTTCCTTAAAACTGGACTGTTTAAATTACATAATATATACTAGGATAATAAATTAATCACACTGAATTTTAAACCAGGAGTTTGAGGTATGAGTCTGGTGGGGACCTGAATTCTACTCCCTCCCTCACTTCTAAGCAGGAATACATCTCTCTTACACATCCGTTTTCACCCCTCCCATCTTTTCCTCTTTCCTTCCTTCCAAATTACCAGATAACTGGTTGTGGGTAGGAGGACACAGTCCTCAGTCTTTGAAACAGCCCAGTCTGCCCAGTCACAGGGATCCCCTTAAATGGCCCTTCATCTAAGCAGGTTTCCCTGATGGCCATGTTACACAACGTGACCTCATCATTCCTGTATCAGAAGTGGACACTTCACTCGAGTAGGACCAGGGCCTCATTCACCACAGTTTGGCAAGAGGTGAAGTGAAGAGAAGGAGAGAAGGCAGGGGAGGGAGGAGGAAAGGAGTGTGATGGCTTCTTCTCTTCAGTCAGGTATCTGCTCATGTGTCCCTCAGGCCTTCCTTGACCACCCAAGCTGAAGATGCACCCCTCAGCCACTCTCTTTATAACACAGCTCTGTTTTACCTGCTCTGTGTCACTTATTAATATGAGGAATGATCTTGTTCTTGTTTTTGTGTTTTATTGATCTATCTTTCCTCTCTGGTGATAACTGTACTAGCAGGGACCTTGATTTCCTTGGTCCCTGTGTCTTTGGAGCCTAGAACAGTACTTGACACACACAGACACTCAAATATTGAATGAGCTTATAAAAAGGAAAACAGACATATGATTTTTGTTTCAGTGTCAGAAGCTACAGACTAGTAACTCTTTGTCCACTTAGGATAACTCTATGTGATATCATAGGGAGAATTCGATTCACAATGTCAACAGTTAAATTCCTCCAAAGGTCTTCTCCCCTCCTCCTCCCCTAAATTATACTCCCCATTTTTATTTACTCTCTTAGTGAAAGATAACACTCAGGGTATAAGAAGCGCCTTCTAGAATAATTTAAGCCAAGTCTCTAATGACTACAAGAAGCTCCTTGTGCCATTTTACTTTCCAAATTTCATAGACAAAAAGAAACATCACTTAATTCTCCAATTCTGGACAAGGAAAAAAGTCCAGAGAAGAAAAGGAATCATTCATCTCAATTAAATTATGCAAACACTTGGCCTCTTTTATCAAATAACTTTGAGCTTTAAAATAGGTAAACTCTCTCCTGTAGGATATGAACTACCTAGAGCTTAGAGGATAATTTACTCATCGTTGAAGTTAACTTTTGTTGAGAGCCGCCATGTTCAGAAAACTATTCCAAATAAGATATACAAAAAAGAACAAAGACATGTTTTTCTTCAGGAGCTGATAACCTAATCATGTATTCTAGATGAGCACAAAACAGTTACAAAAGAACACAGGGTTAAGTACCCAACAGAACCTAAAGGAGGTACGGGGACATTTGTAGTTACAAGTGCTCACTTTGGGTGGTAGGGTAGAACACATGTATTTGTGAAATTAACATTTGCCTTTAAGCAATAATTATGTACTAGTCCCTGGGTAGATAATACAGAGTTGGTCTCATGGAGCTTATTATTTAGTAGAGGGGACTGAGAAGTAAAGAAATAAATAATTACAAACTGTGATAAATACCGTGATAAAAAACAAACAGGGTAGTATGAGAAAAATATCTTAGGGGACCTACTTTCAGCAGGAGGCAGGGGCAAAGGGATTTTCAAAGGCTTGTCTAAGAGGATGACACTTAAGTTTAGACCTAAAGCAAGGGGATGACACAGTCAAGAAAGGATGGGATGATGTAAGTAGAGGAAACACATGCGTGAATTCCCTAGAAATGTCATCACCTTGGCTTGTTAAAGGAAATGGAAGAAAGTCACGTGACTGGAGTAAAGCAAGCAGAATAGCCTGAGATGAGTTTGGAAATGCAGGCTGATCAGGCAAAGCTTTGTAGGTTATTGTAGGGAGTGTGTTTACTTGGGTAAGATGGAAAATTACCTAGGTATATCACAGCTTCTTTTATTTAGATCTCAATCACTTAATAATTACTGACTAGGCACAGTGCTAGGCAATGCTTCATGGCAAATTGAAATGGGTAGACCTCAGAGGAGTGCCCCTGAAATGGACTATTGCAACTTATTGATAAGGAGACCCAGGGCTTGGCTGAAAATACAAAGTCTTCACTCCTAAGCCGAAGTCCTCACCCTTGGTCTCATCATAAGCATTCAGACATATGAATAGCCTTATCTATTCTCTGTTCATCATTAATAAGAGGAAATTACAAAAGGGAAAAATGCCTTCATCAGAAGAAATTTCTTTAATCTAGTTATAACTAGATAATGTTTTACATCTGCTTCTGGGGCACCCCAAATGGAGGCCTTTTACTATTAGCATTGCCAGAGTTGTGCTAAGTCTGCTGTATGCCAAATGCTTCGAAAAATCCCACTGACAGCCATGGCTGTTGTGATGGTTGGAAATTACAAGCCGTGATAAGATGTCAGGAGTCTCACCTGCTCCAACGAGTTGGAAGAGGCTAAAATAGTACGTAGAGGATGGTAAGTGTGAAGAAG
This sequence comes from Stenella coeruleoalba, assembly GCF_951394435.1. Taxonomy (NCBI): domain Eukaryota; kingdom Metazoa; phylum Chordata; class Mammalia; order Artiodactyla; family Delphinidae; genus Stenella; species Stenella coeruleoalba. The sequence continues at coordinate 137,400,340 of NC_137148.1, forward strand.
AACGTGCAGCCTTTCTTTGATCCCGAGAGTGGGAGGGAAAATTTTAAACATTTCTATAGCCAGCCATTTCCTATTGCGTCTGGGATGTTACATTTTAAAGGATTGGGAGAGCAACACATGATTTAGATTTCTCTAGACTGCTAGAATCTTTAACCTTTTAAAAATGTCACTTATTTTATTTTTTTTAAATTGAGGTATAATTGACATATAACACTATTTTAGGTTCAAGTATACAATGTAATGATTTGATATTTGTATATGACAATTGATCACCATGATAATTCTAGTTAACTTCTGTCACCATACATAGTTACCGCATTTTTCTTGTGATGAGAACACTTACGACTTACTCTTTTTAGCAACTTTCAAATATGCAGTACAGTATTATTAGCTATAGTCACATGTTGTACATTACATTCTCATAACTTATTTATTTTATAACTGGAAATTTGTACCTTTTGATGCCCTTCACCCATTTTGTCCACCCATCACACCCTACCCCCTGCCTCTGTGAGCTCATTTTTTTGTCTTTGTTTTTTGTGTTTTTTAGGTTGCACATATAAATGAGATCAGACAGTATTTGTCTTTCTATGTCTGACTTATTTAACTTAGCATAATGCCCTCAAAGTCTATCTATGTTGTTGCAAATGTCAGCCTGCTAGAATCTTTGCAGAACTCTCCCAACTTTAATGTGCATGTGACTCATCTGGGCATCTTGTTAAGATGCAGATTTTGCTTTGGAAACTTACAGGTGGGGCCAACATCCTGCATTTCTAACAAGCTCCTGGGGATGCAGGAGGTGCTGGTCCCTGAGCCAAAATGTGTAAGGAGCTATAAAATCTATTTTAAAGTTAGGGTGATACAGAGTTGATAAGAGATACTGGTAAGACAACTTCGTTATAAATCTATTTTCCTACTTAGGAGTCTTAGAGCCCTGAATGCCCATAATGACTGGTTTCCTCCTGTGTGCTTTCCCCTCTTGTTTTCTCTCTCAAAATGCAAATAATTTATGAGTTGAAATACATCAAAGTTTAACAAATTCTCTTGAGTCTACTTCCAGATATCTTTATCACAGCTCTTAATGTTCTATGCCCTTTCTTTTTGTGCCCTTATCATTTTTCCCCTGGATTGCTCCAGGAGCACCTTAATTAGACATCTTAGACATCTCGCCTTTTACCTCCATTATGGCTTTTCATATAGAAGACAGAGCTATTTTTCCAAAATGCAAATCGTATGTCATGACCCAACCTAAAATCCTTGAATGGCTCCATATTTCCTTCAGGATAAAATTTAACAGGATCCTGAGAGGAATTTTTCCTGTTATTCTGAAATTATAGTAAGACCCAAAGTTGAGGATAAAAGGCAATAATTTTTTCACATCCCGAATTCAATTAGCTGCTAAGAGAGCTTAACAAGATATAAACAGATAAAGGGATTGTTAACAGGGAATTAGCCGTAAGCAATTGTGGAAGCTGGTTAAGCAGTCTCTGTGAAGACTGTTGTTTCTATGTTTGGCTGGAAGGGAAGATGGATGTAAAGCAGGGGGATCAAGAGCAACCTTGAAGACACAAGCTCAGCCTGGAACCCCACTGAAACCCTGTCAGTTTGTGCCTCTGAACTTGTTGACAACAGTGCCCTGTAGAAGCCAGGGTCCTTCATCACAAAAGTAATTACACATACCTCGCCCAGAAGCTGGAGAAGCTAAAAAGGATTCATGAAAAGGTAGAGCAATTTCAGATCTAGCTCCTGCTTCATGAAAACAAAGTGTCCTCAGATCAGCAAATATGTACATGAACTAAATAATGGATGTTGCTTCCCTTTCATCCTCCAAATCTCTCAAGAATCTTCCCTGTAGCACAACCTAACCAGAAACGTACCAGAAAGTGAGTACTGAAAATGTACTTCAGTCTAGTAAAGTTGACACACTACACAGTCATCACAGTCGGTTTATTTTTTAAAATAGGCTCATAGGACCATATTACTTTTTTTAGAGTATTTATCTTAGAACTTGGAAATATATTTCTCCTTCATTAGTCAATGAGGCTCATTAAAGCAGAAGATGTACTTGGTTTTGCCTGTCACTAAATTCATAGTGACCAGCCTAAAACACCACAATTAATAGACCCTCCTTTTTACTCAGTAATGAATGAATGAATGCATGGATTAATAAAAGGCAATAAAAATGTAGGAATAAAAATATATTTGGCTTGTGTCAAGTTTCTGAAATGTGGAGGCCCTGGGCCCATGGGATGTTTGAAATAATATCCAAAAGGAATTCTTTTCAGATGTAAACTGATTCCAGTCAATATGGCATAGCAGGAATCATATTTACCCTCTTCCATGAAACATTTAAAAATAACCACAGAAATATATGAAACATCAGTGTTCAAAACACTGAACAACAGTCAATGAGGAACAGTGATCCTTGGGAAACAAGAAACGAATGAGATGAACCAATAATTGCCTTAGCTTGTTGCCTTGGGAAAGTTTCTAGCCCATGGTGCAGTGGGGGAAAATACAAGCAGAACACAACAGATTCCCTGAGTTGAGGGAACAGAGCTGAGAGTCCAAGGAAACCAAGACAATTAGAGTTCACAGGACAGAGTACTGGAGAGGAGAAAACCTACAGAGAGATAATCACAGAGATTCGCATAGGGTCTTCATAGAGTATACAGCAGAGGACTGATCAGAGCATGAACATGAGAAAATTACCTGAGATGAGAGAAGGAACCATACAGAAGGATTAAAGTGCCTGGCACTCACACAGGGAGGGTAGTATTGACACAGAACTGACACAGATTTTTAAATTAGCAGACAAAGACATTAAAACAATAATTATAGTATAAAATTTCAAAAAGTTAAGCAGACATATAAGATACAAAAATCAATCAAATTAAATTTCTAGAAATAAAAACAATAGTAACTAAGATGAAAAATATGCTGAATTGATTTCACATCAGATCAAATAGATCAGTATGGGGTACAGAAATTGAAGATGTATCAATAGAACCTATCCACAATGAAACACAGTAAGAATAAAAAATAGACTAGAAACAAAAAGAGTATTAGTGAGCAGTGGGAATACGTCAAGCAGCCTAATGTACTTGTAAGAGTATCCAAAGGAGATAAGGCACAGAAAAATTATACCAAGAAACAATGACTAACAACTTTCCAAATTTGATGGAAACTATAAACCAATGGATCTAAGAAACGACAAGAGATCTCAATTACAGGAAACATGATGAAAACTATACTGAGGCACATTATAATCAAATTGCTCAAAACTAATAATTGAGAAAAATCTTATGTACAAGGTAATAAAATTAAAGATAATAGCAGAATTCTCACCAGAAACAATAAAACTGTGCAAGTGAAAACATCTTTAAAGTACTGGAAGTAGGGCTTCCCTGGTGGTGCAGTGGTTGAGAGTCTGCCTGCTGATGCAGGGGATGCGGGTTCGTGCCCCGGTCTGGGAGGATCCCATGTGCCGCAGAGCGGCTGGGCCCGTGGGCCATGGCCACTGGGCCTGCGTGTCCAGAGCCTGTGCTCCGTGGCAGGAGAGGCCACAGCAGTGAGAGGCCCACATACCGCAAAAAAAAAAAAAAAAAAAAAGTACTGGAAGTAAAAAGTGTCAGCTGATAAATTTACACCCAATGAAACTATCTTTCAAAAATGAAGGTGAGGGACTTCCCTGGTGGTTCAGTGGTTGAGACTTTGCCTTCCCATGCAGCAGGTGCAGGTTTGATCTCTGTTCAGGGAGCTAAGATCTCACATGCCTCGGGGCCAAAAAATCAAAACATAAAACAGAAGCAATATTGTAACAAACTCAATAAAGACTTCAAAAATGGTCCGCATCAAAAAATCTATTATAAGGGAGTACTAAGGATGACTGCATATCAACAAATTAAGTAACTTACAGAAAATGGACAAATTCTTAGAAAGACACAAACTATTAAAAAATAGTAAAGAAAAAAATCTGAAGAGACCTATAATAAGAGACTGAATTGGTAATCAAATATTTTTCCACAAAGAAAAGCCTACAAATAGATGATTTCAATGGTAAATTCTGCCAAATATTGAAAAATGAATTAACAGTAGTCTATCACAAACTCATCCAAAAAAAATTTAAGAGAAGGAAACCTCCTTCCCACTTCCTTCTATGAAAAATTTCTACCCTGATACCAAAAGTAGACAATGACATTACAAGAAAACTACAGACCAATATCTCTCATTAATACAAACTCAAAAATAATAGAAACAGAATTTGGTAACATATACAAAAAACAAGAGCATATACCACCATCAAATGAGATTTATCCCAGAAATGCAAGATTGGATCAATATATGTAAATCGATCAATGTAATACAACATATTAATAAAAGACAAAAATGACATGATCATATCATTTGATGAAGAATAAGCATTTGAAAAAATACAACTCCCTTTCCTGATAAAGAACACTCAACAAACTAGGAATAGGAGTAAACTTCCTCAACCTGATAAAGGGCCCCTATTTTTTAAAAAAACCCAAAGACTGATAGCATCATTCTTAAAGGAGAAAGATTGAAAGCTTTCTCCCTTAGATCAGGAATACAGCAAGGATGCCCACTCTTGCCTCTTACACTTAAAACTGCAGTGGAGGTTCTAGCCACTGTAATTAGGAAACAAAAAGAAAAAAAGCATCAAGACTGGAAAGGAAGAAATAAAATGATTTCCATATAAAAGACCTGAGGAATAAACACAAAAATACTATTACATCTAATAAACAAGTTCAGCAAGTTTACAGAATACAAGATCAATACACAAAAATCAATTGTATATCTATACACTAGCAATAAGCTCTGAAAATAAAATTATGAAATAATTCCACTTAAATTCAAAAAGAATAAAATATTTAGGAATAAATTTAACTGAAGATGTGTACTGTGAAGACTTGTGCACTGAAAACTACAAAACATCACTGAGAGATACTAAAGAAAAACTGAATAAATTGAAAGACAGCCCATGTTCACAGATTGGCAGACCTAATATTGTTACAATGGCAATACTGCCCAAATTAATCTACAGATTTAACAAAATCCCTATCAAAATTTCTGGCTTTTTTGCAGAAAGTGACAAACTGATCCTAAAATTTGTATGGAAATTAAAGAGACCCAGAAAAAAAAGTGGGGAATTGGTTCCAATTCCCCACTTTTCTTCAATATTCCTCAATCTTGAGGAGAACAAATGTTGGACAAGAAAGGGAATAACGTTTTGGGTAGACAGGTTAGTCATAAACCCTGCAGAGGAATTTGGTTTTAGGGGGACTCAGTTTCAGTTCCCAATCCTGTTTCAATCTTCTCCAAATCTTTCAGGGAATGGTATGATGCCCCCTCTGGCTACGCCCTGCTGAAACAGGGGATAGTGCTGCCTCAATTTGGGGAATGGACACCAAGTTCGAAATATTCCAGAATTCCAAGACTTGGATCCACATCTTGTATGATTAAGATCTCAGTCCCTCAGTCCACCATTTTGGTGCAACAGACCCAATCAGAAGTAGTTCGAGTGAAAGCAGTTCTTTTGCCCCTTTCCTGTTTTCCCATTTCTGTTTCCCTCTAATGTTAAAAGAACCTGATTATAGGAATGAAATCATTAGGCAATTTAACCTAACTCCTGACTTACGCACACCATACCTTGCATAACCTGTTGATTCTTTTCCTAGATTAAAAGAAGTAAGAATGAAGAATTAAGTAGTTAAAGAATGACTAGCTCTCTACCCACAACAGCCCCCTTAGGAATCCTGCAGGCAGATCATGCAGGCAAGACAACTTCTGAAGCGAGAGTCAGCCAGTCTGCAGACAATGGAGAATGATGCAGAATCCAACTTCCTGCCTTGAGTACTCACTGAGATTCTTCCCCCCTTTTCCCCTTTAAAAACTGTCATGGCTGAGCAGAATCTTTGAAGCTGGTCTCGGGACATGAGTCTACCTTCTCCCCAGAATGCTGGCTTTTCTGAATAAAGGATCTTTCCTTTCTACTGACACTTGCCTCTCAATTATTGGCTTTTGAGTGGGGAGCAGCCAAACTTGAGTTCAGTAACAAGAGAAGTGACAACCTGAACTTTAATAGACAAAACAGATCTCATTCCCTGCAGAATTCAGGAGAATAAACCTGAAAACCTGTCTGGATCTGGCACTTCGCGGGAGACTTGCTGTAGCCAGGTAACCAGAGGTCTAATTTTATCTAAGTAGGTTTTAACCTCAGAGAGCTTCCAGTATTCTTACACCTCAACAATAAAAAGACAAATAACCATAAAAATGAGTGAATAATTTGAATAGACATTATTCCCAAGAATATATACAAATGATCAATAAGCACATCAGAAGTGCTCAAAATCAGTATCCAGTAGGGAAATGTAATTCCAAATCACAATGAGATACTACTTTATATTCACTAGGATGGCTATTAAAAAAAAAGTCAAAAACAAGTGTTAGTAAGGACATGGAGAGATTGGAAATGTCATACACCGCTGGTGGGATTACATAATGATGAAGCCACTGTGAAAGCCAGTTTGATAGTTTTTCAAAATATTAAACATGGAGATACCTATAATGATGAACATAATTCTACTCTTATGTACATATCCAAAATAATTGAAACCATATATACACAAATGTTTATGTGTTATTCATAATAACCTAGTAGTAGAAAGAAAAAATAAATGTCCATCAACTAATGAATGGATGAACAAAATATAGTATATTCATATAACGGTAGATTCTTCAGCCATAAAAAAGAATTAAATACTGCTACATGGAATGACCTTGATAACATTAAGCCAAGTGAAGGAAGCAAAAACAAAATGCCACATATTATAAAATTCCATTTATGTGTAATGTCTAGAATAGGCAAACCTACAGGGGTAGGAAGTAGATCAGTAGGGACCTGGAACTGGGTGGAGGGGATAATGGGCAGTTACTATTAATGGGAATGGATATTCTTTTCAAGGTGATGTAAATATTCTAACACCAAATACCTCTACCCAATGACCATCAATATTATTGGTGAAGTATTCTATGTATACATGAAAATATATGAATGTGTACCCTCTAATGTTTCACACAAATATTAACATGTTATAAACTTTGTTGATGACAAAAAAGCACAAGAAAAGATGTCAACATATTAGGCATTGGGGAATTGTAAATTAAAACCGTAATGATATATCTCTCCACACCTATTAGAATGATTAAAATTAGAAAAGACTTGATTATACCAATTGGCGGGGAAATTGTGGAGGAAATAAACTCTCATACGTTGCTGCTGGGATTGTAATATCATGCACACACCTTAGAAGAGATTTTGTCAGTGTTTTAAAGTGTTACAAACATGCTTACGATCTTGTACAACCATTTCACTCTCAGATATGAACCCAAGAGGGAAGAAAATACATATGTTCATGCAAAAATTTGTATATGAGTGCTCATAGCATGTTTGTTTGCAATAGCCAAAACCTGAACCCAAACCAGATGCCCATCAATAGGGGAAGAGATAAACAAATTGTGGTTATCCACACAATGGAATACTATTCCACAGTCCAAAGGAAAAAGATTACTGTTGTACACGTCAGATTACTCTCAAAATTACTATGCTAAGTTAAAGAAGCCAGACAAAAGTTCCATACAGTGGAATTCTAAATATATAGAACTCTAGAAAATATAAACTAATCCATTTTGATAGAAAGTGTGTGATGGGTTGCTTGGGGAATGAGGAGATATAGTGGTAAAGAGGATTAACTGGGGAGATGAGGAAACTTTTGAGGCTGATGGTTATGGTCAATATCATGATTGTGGTGGTGGTTTCCTGTGTGTATACATATGTCAAAATTTATTACACTGCATACCTTAAATTTATGTAGTTTATTGTAGGTCAGTTATTTACTAATGATAATAAATTATATAAATAATTTTTTATTTTAATGAAATACAAATTAAACAGTATAAAATGACAAACATATAAACAGTTCACTTTGATGTTTTTTCAAAACTAATATTTTGAATGATTTGATGACAATAATTGATTTTAAGTGTGTGAATTACTGAGATAAATCAATGATTAAAAATCTTTGAATAAATATGAACAAATATGGTATCTTCTGCTTTATTTAAGCAGAAAAATAAAATTTACACAGACATGCACACACACACACACTGAGTAGTGAATCTGAGGGTCAGTATTTTTGTAAGTAGGAGGAAAAAATGAATAAATTTCTTGACATTTTGCTCTAAGTCCTGAGTGATCATGGATGACTAATATATACATATATTAATTACTAGCTCTTTTTGACTATTCATTTACTTGAATAAGTCCTCGATAAACATACTTTATAAATCAAAAGTTTCAAAAAGGCACCCAGTAAAAATTGTCTCCCTCCTAATCCTGGTCCCTGGTATCTAGTACATCTACCTAATGATCATCAATGTTACTGGTAAGTTTGTCTATGTATAAAGAAAATAACCCTTTAATATTTAACATGAATTTTAATATAACTATAAACATTGCTCTTCACTTTGCTTTTCTTATTTATCATGAAGGTCATATATCAATACATGAAGATTGCTCAGTTCTTTTGTTTAAATTAGAAATACTGTGAAGTTTTCCTACATGTAGGTTGAACCAGTTTACCATCTCACCAGAGAAGAATGTCACTGTTGACCCATAACTTCACTAAGAGTAATTTATTAAACTCTGGTTTTTGTTAGTGTGACAAGTGAAGATGGTAGTTCATAGAATTAAATTCATTTCTTATATGATGAATATGGGTAAAAATTTTTTGAAATATTATATTTCTTTTCTGTGAACTGTATTCATGCCATTTCTTCATTTTTTTTTTAAACCAGGATTTTATACAAAAGTATCTAGGAAATCAAAGAGGAGGCAATACTTCCCAACTCATTCTGTGAGACCAGTTACTAAAATCAGACAAAGACCCTTTTAAAAAAGAAACCTGGCAGTCCTGCCTCTGGGTCAAGACTGCAGCAGTTCAGGCTGTACTGAGGCTCTGGTTTTGCTAAGACTGGCATCATACAGGTGACCCCTTCGACCTGTTTTCCCCACTTGAATTCTCGATAACTTGGAAGAGCCAGGTGAGAAGAGGGCAGTGCTACAGGAGGAGAGACCACTGGAGTTATGCCAGCATTTAAAGTTATGTTCACCTTGGAGACCTTCAATATGGTGGAGGAGTGAGACGTGGAGATTGCCTTCCTCCCCACAAATACATCAGAAATACATCTACATGTGGAACAACTACAGAACACCTACTGAATGCTGGCAGAAGACCTCAGACTTTCCAAAAAGAAAGAAACTCCCCACGTACCTGGGTATGGCAAAAGAAAAAAGAACAAACAGAGACAAAAGAATAGGGATGGAACCTGCACCTCTGGGAGGGAGCTGTGAAGGAGGAAAAGTTTCCACACACTAGGAAGCCCCTTCACTGGTGGAGATGGAGGGGAGGGGTAGGCAGGGGGGAAGCTTTGGAGTCATGGGGGAGAGCAAAGCAACAGGTTTGCAGAGGGCAAAGTGGAGACACTCCTGCACAGAGGATCGGTGCTGACCAGCACTCACCAGCCTAAGAGGCTTGTCTGCTCACCTGCTGGTGCGGGTGGAGGCTGGGAGCTGAGGCTCTGGCTTCAGAGGTCAGACCCCAGGGAGAGGACTGGGGTTGGCTGTGTGAACACAGCCTGAAGGGGCCTAGTGTGACACAGCTAGCCTGGGGAGAGTCCGGGAAAAAGTCTGGAACTGCCTAAGAGGCAAGAGAACATTGTTTCAGGGTGCGTGAGGAGAGGGATTCAGAGCACCACCTAAATGAGCTCCAGAGACGGGCGTGAGCTGCAGCTATCAGCGTGGACCCCAGAGATGGGCATGAAATGCTAACGCTGCTGCTGCAGCAACCAAGAAGCCTGTGTGCAAGCACAGGTCACTATCTACAACTCCCCTCCCGGGATCCTGTGCAGCCCGCCACTGCCAGGGTCCACTGATACAGGGACAACTTCCCCAGGAGAACACATGGCATGCCACAGGCTGTTGCAACATCCCACTGGCCTCTGCGGCAGCAGGCTCACCCTGCATTCCATACCCCTCCGAACCCCCCTCCTGAGTGACCAGAGCCCCCTAATCAGCTGCTACTTTAACCCCATCTTGTTTGAGAGAAGACCAGATGCCTTCAGGCGACCTACACACAGAGGCAGGGCCAAATCCAAACCTGAACCCCAGGAGCTGTGCGAACAAAGAATAGAAAGGGAAACTTCTCCCAGCAGCCTCAGGAGCAGTGGATTAAATCCACAATCAACTTGATGTATCCTGCATCTTGGAATACTTGAATAGACAATGAATCTTCCCAAAATTCAGGTGGTGGACTTTGGGAACAATGATATATATATATATTTTTTCCTTTTTCTCTTTCTGTGAGGGTATATGTGTATGATTCTTTGTGTGATTTTGTCTCTCTAGCTCTGCTTTTACCATTTGTCCTAGGGTTCTGTCTGTCCATTTTTTAAAATTACTTTTTAATTTTTTTTATTTTTAATAATTAAAAAGAATTTATTTTAATAATTTTATTTTCTTTTTTCTTTCTTTCTTTCTTTTTTTCTCCCTTTCTTCTGAGCTGTGTGGTTGACAGTGTCTTGGTGCTCTGGCTGGGTATCAGGCCTGGGCCTCTCAGGTGGAAGAGCTGAGTTCAGGATATTGGTTCACCAGAGACCTCCCGGCTCCATGTAACATTAAATGGCGAAAGCTCTCCCAGAGATCTCTTTCTCAATGTTAAGACCCAGCTCCACTCAACAACCAGCAAGCTAAAGTGATAGACATCCTATGCCAAACAACAAGCAAGACAGGAACACAACCTCACCCATTAGCAAAGAGGCTGCCTAAAATCATAACAAGGTCAAAGACACCCAAAAACACACCACTGAATGTGGTCATGCCCACCAGAAAGACAACATCCAGCCTCGCCGTCCAGAAAACAGGCACCAGTCCCCTCCACCAGGAAGCTGACACAACCCACTGAACCAACCTTACCCACTGGGGCCAGACACCAAAAACAACAGCAAAGAAAAACCTGCAGCCTGTGAAAAGCAGACCCCAAACACAGTAACTTAAGCAAAATAAGAAGACAGAGAAACACACAGCAGATGAAGGAGCAAGGTAAAAACCTACCAGACCAAACAAATAAGAGGAAATAGGCAGTCTACCTGTGAAAGAATTCAGAGTAATGATAGTAAAGATGATCCAAAAACTTGAAAATAGAATGGAGAAAATACAGGAAGCGTTTAACGAGTACCTAGAAGAACTAAAGAGTAAACAAACAATGATGAACAAAACAATAAATGAAAATAAAAATTCTCTAGAAGGAATTAATAGAATAACAGAGGCAGAAGAATGGAAAAGTGACCTGGAAGATAAAAGAGTGGAAATAACTACTGTAGAGCAGAATAAAGAAAAAAGAAGGAAAAGATTTGAGGACAGTTTCAGAGACTACTGGGACAACAATAAATGCACGAACATTTGAATCATAGGGTTCCCAGAAGAAGAAGAGGAAAAGAAAGGGACTGAGAAAATATTTGAAGAGATTATAGTTGAAAACTTCCCTAATATGGGAAAGAAAAGAGTTAATCACATCCAGGAAGCACAAAGAGTCCCATACAGGATAAATCCAAGGAGAAACATGCCAAGACACATATTAATCAAACTATCAAAAATTAAATACAAAGAAAAAATATTAAAAGAAGCAAGTGAAAACCAGAAAATAACATACAAGAGAATCCCCATAAAGTAAATAGCTGATCTTTCAGCAGAAACTCTGTAAGCCAGAAGGGAGTGGCAGGACATATTGAAAGTGATGAAAGGGAAAAACCTACAACCAAGATTATTCTACCCAGCAAGGATCTCATTCAGATTCGACAGAGAAATTAAAACCTTTACAGATAAGTAAAAGCTAAGAGAATTCAGCACCACCAAACCAGCTTTACAACAAATGCTAAAGGAACTTCTCTAGGCCGGAAACACAAGAGAGGAAAAGACCTACAATAACAAACCCAAAACAATTAAGAAAATGGTAATAGGAACATGCATATCAATAACTACCTTAAATGTAAATGGATTAAATGCTCCAACCAAAAGACATAGACTGGCTGAATGGATACAAAAACAACACCTGTATATATGCTGTCTACAAGAGACCCACTTCAGACCTAGGGACACATACAGACTGAAAGTGAGGGGGTGGAAAAAGATATTCCATGCAAATGGAAATCAAAGGAAAGCTGGAGTAGCAATTCTCATATCAGACAAAATAGACTTTAAAACAAAGACTATTACAAGAGACAAAGGACACTACATAATGATCAATGGATCAGTCCAAGAAGAAGAAAAAGCAATTTTAAATATTTATGCATCCAACATAGGAGCATCTCAATACATAAGGCAAATTCTAGCAGCCATCAAAGGGGAAATCGACAATAACACTATCCTAGTAGGGAACTTTAACACCCCACTTTCACCAATGGACAGATCATCCAAAATGAAAATAAATAAGGAAACACATGCTTTAAATGATACATTAAACAAGATGGACTTAATTGATACTTATGGGACATTCCATATGAAAACAACAGAGTACACTTTCTTCACAAGTGCTCATGGAACATTCTCCAGGAAGGATCATATCTTTGGAACAAATTAAGCCTTAGTAAATTTAAGAAAATTGAAATCATATCAAGTATCTTTTCTGACCACAACGCTATGAGACTAGGTATCAATTACAGGAAAAAGATACAAATACATGGAGGCTAAACAATACACTACTTAATAACCAAGAGATCACTGAAGAAGTAAAAGAGGAAATCAAAAAATACCTAGAAACAAATGACAAAGAAAACACAATGACCCAAAACCTATGGGATGCAGCAAAAGCAGTTCTAAGAGGGAAGTTTATAGCAATACAATCCTACTTCAAGAAACAAGAAACATATCAAATAAAAAAGCTAATATTACACCTACAGTAATCAGAGAAAGAAGAACAAAAAACCCCAAAGTTAGCAGAAGGAAAGAAATCATAAAGATCAGGTCAAAAATAAAGAAATGAAGGAAACAATAGCAAAGACCAATAAAACTAAAAGCTGGTTCTTTAAGAAGATCAGGCTTCCCTGGTGACACAGTTGTTGAGAGTCTGCCTGCCAATGCAGGGGACACAGGTTCGTGCCCCAGTCCAGGAAGATCCCACATGCCATGGAGTGGCTGGGCCCGTGAGCCATGGCTGCTGAGCCTGCGCATCCGGAGCCTGTCATCTGCAATGGCAGAGGCCACAACAGTGAGAGGCCTGCATACAGCAAAAAAAAAAAAAAAAAAAAAAAAGAAGATAAACAAAATTGATAAGCCATTAGCCTGACTTATCAAGAAAAAAAGGGAGAAGACTCAAATCAATAGAATAAGAAATGAAAAAGGAGAAGTAACAACTGACACTGCAGAAATACAAAGGATCATGAGAGATTACTACAAGGAACTATATGCCAATAAAATGGACAACCTGGCAGAAATGGACACATTCTTAGAAAAGCACAACCTTCTGAGACTGAACCAGGAAGAAATAGAAACAGGCCAATCACAAGCACTGAAATTGAGACTGTGATTAAAAATCTTCCAACAAAGAAAAGCCCAGGACCAGATGGCTTCACAGGCGAATTCTATCAAACATTTAGAAAAGAGCTAACACCTATCCTTCTCAAACTCTTCGAAAATACAGCAGAGGGAGGAACACTCCCAAACTCACTCTACGATGCCACCATCACCCCAATACCAAAACCAGACAAAGATGTCACAAAGAAAGAAAACTACAGGCCAATATCACTGATGAACATACATGCAAAAATCCTCAACAAAATACTAGCAAACAGAATCCAACACCACATTAAAAGGAACATACACCATGTTCAAGTGGAGTTTATCCCAGAAATGCAAGCATTCTTCAATATACACAAATCAATCAATGTGATACACCATATTAACAAGATGAAGGATAAAAACCATATGATCATCTCAATAGATGCAGAAAAAGCTTTTGACAAAATTCAACACCGATTTATGATAAAAACCCTCCAGAAAGTAGGCATAAAGCAAACTTACCTCAATATAATAAAGGCCATAAATGACAAACCCATAGTCAACATTGTTCTCAAAGTTGAAAAACTGAAACTGTTTCCTTTAAGATCAAGAACAAGACAACGTTGCCCACTCTCACCGCTATTATTCAACATAGTTTTGGAAGTTGTAGCCACAGAAGTCAGAGAAGAAAAAGAAATAAAAGGAGTCCAAATTGGAAAAGAAGAAGTTAAGCTGTCACTGTTTGCAGATGACATGATACTATACATAGAGAATCCTAAAAACACTACCAGAAAACTACTAGAGCTAATCAATGAATTTGGTAAAATAGTAGGATACTAAATTAATGCACAGAAATCTCTGGCATTCCTATACACTAATGATGAAAAATCTGAAAGAGAAATTAAGGAAACACTCTCATTTACCATTGCAACAAAAAGAATAAACTACCTAGGAATAAACCTACCTAAGGAGACAAAAGACCTGTATGCAGATAACTATAAGACACTGATGAAAGAAATTAAAGTTGACACAAACAGATGGTGAGATATACCATGTTCTTGCATTGGAAGAATAAACATTTTGAAAATGACTATACTACCCAAAGCAATCTACAGATTCAATGCAATCCCTATCAAAGTACCAATGGCATTTTTCACAGAACTAGAACAAAAAAATTCACAACTTGTATGGAAATATAAAAGATTGAACAGCCAAAGCAATCTTGAGAAAGAAATATGGAGCTGGAGGAATCCTGCTCCCTGACTTCAGACTGTACTACAAAACTACAGTAATCAAGACGGTATGTCAAAATTTATGAAATCATACACTTTAAATATGTGTAGTGTATTGCATACAATTATCCCTCAATAAATCTGTTTCTTTTATTTTTAAGGATCAATTTCATCTTTCCAGGTACTGAACATTTTGAATGATTCTGTATTTGTCAGTCACAAAACTTCTAAATCAGCACTAGGACTGACACTATGGAAACAAAGGAGCTCAAAATGTTTGTGATGTCCCCTAAATGCTCTACAGAAGCTATATGGCAGCTTCTCTTAGAGGTTTTTTATTCAGTTAAATGAATTTCCCTTACCTGAAACAAGGAGTAAAACCTGGCAAGGATTTGAAAAGTTGTTAAATGTATTTCTGCAACTTCATTTGCAGTCGTCATGCTTATATGAAGTTCTTTCCCAGTTTACATTTAAATCCAAAGCTTTCAATATCAATTTGCACAATACCTATTAATTTCTCATATGCTATTATTTGAATGATTGGAGCATTACAAATATCATTAAAATAATGGAAAAAGTTGTCACTGCACAAGACTTGTATTTATATATATTTCAAACTTGGGCTTCTCATATTACCAAGCCAGTCTCAAACTTTTGTGATTTCAAAAATAATAATAATAAAGCAAAAACAACAAAATAAGCCATAATGATTCTGTTTTCTACAACAGCACATGTTCAACGAAGAGATGAACAGGTTGCTCCCTATAGAAATGACCGCGATGGTACCATTAGTCAACGTGCCAGCCTTTTATTTGATCTATGTTTATTACTTCCATACCTGGTCAAAATGATTTATTGTACAAGCTTCACTACTTATTATCTTGTCTCATACATTTTTCAATAAGGGATTGATCGTAATTCCTTCAGTTGTACTAAAAATAAAATAAAATAAAGGTATTAAAATAGTTTTCTCTGGAGACCATTTAAAGTTCATAATACGTGGATAACTTAAGTGATTTGTGGATTGCAAGTTATGGAGGAAAACCTGAAGGTAAGTTCCCAATTTGAAATTTCAGTTGTGTGTGAGATTGTCTTGTTACCACACCATAAAATCAGCTAATTCACTGAGGCTTTGAAACAGGGATTGAAGGTAAGTTTGAAGCAGAGCAAGAAAAGTCCGTTTTGTAGTTGTACCAGTCTTATAGTTCAAGGCTTTATCTACTCTTTGTATCTTTATATGATTTAAATAAAAACAAGTCAGTAATTTCTTTACATATATAATTTTCATGATATGTACTCATTAATTCATCAAATAGTTACAAAGAATCTACATTGTACTAAGTGCTAGAGACATAGCAATGGACAAATCGGATAAAGTCCCTGTCAAGAAGTCACCAGAGTAAGACTGCTCAAGTATTTCTGTCTTGGAGAACAATTAAGAGGTTTATAGAGTAGTATGATTTTCAATATCTATCTGTCTATCTCTCCATCTATTCTTCCTTCATTCTTTCTTTCTTTCCTTCTCTTCCAGATAAATGGGAATCTCTTCTCAGTTCACATTCCCAATTGGATGTTATATTTTTCTTCAATAAATCATGGAAATCAACCTTCCCTGTGAGAATCACAACATAGTTACTAGTTCTTCATATCAACAGGAAAAAGTTGCAGCATCAACCCGGAATCATTCCTGGGTAAGGAGGAATTAAATAGGGTTTTGCACAACAGATAGATAGGGAAAAACAAACAAAAATATTTGCCATATCCATGATAAAGAATATTACCTAAAGAGATTTTAAGCAATGTCATGAGTGTATGAACCTGGAGCAATATAGAATTGGATTCCAGTACTGGTTTGATCACTGACCCCATCCCATCACACTCCCCAAGCTGTGGGGCTATGGGCAATTACTTAACCTCTTAGAGTCTTGGTTTCCCTTCTATAATTTCATAGAATTATTGTAAGTATTGAATCAATGACCCATGAAAACTGCTTAACACTGTGCCTAATAGTAAGACTCAGTAAATATTTACTGAATGAATGGTATCTGTTAGAATAATCACACAAAAATGAGTAATAAATATAGAATATCTGAACACCAATACTTTTGATTCTCACTGTCTCTCTCTCTCCATATATATATATACACACACACACACACACACACACACACACACACACACACACACATATACACATCTATGTAGATAGATTTAACTGTTTTACTTTCAGGCTAAATGACCCAATAGTATTATAGATGTTCTTTTTTTCTTTCTTTATTTTGAATATCTTTCTACCTATTTTCATTTATGGTCCATAAATACCATTTAAAAAACACACAGCATCCTACTTGCTAACATTCAAAGTAATTTATGGGTAAGACCAAAAATCCCAGCCTAGTGTCAAGGTTTATCAAAAAGAAGCACTGAATTCAAACACAATACAGATAAGGAATAGAACCAGTGCTCAATGTGGAATGGCAAAGAAACTAAAGATGACCAGCAGGGCTCAACTCTTCTATTCAGAGAAAAGAAGGTGATTATTTCAAAAAGATAAGAGTAAACACTCAGCCAGGTTTTCAATAGTGGGCTTACATGAAACCAAACAAATTTCTTTCACTCAACA
Source organism: Stenella coeruleoalba (assembly GCF_951394435.1). Lineage (NCBI taxonomy): Eukaryota > Metazoa > Chordata > Mammalia > Artiodactyla > Delphinidae > Stenella > Stenella coeruleoalba. The sequence continues at coordinate 137,417,831 of NC_137148.1, forward strand.
AATATTTACTGATCAATAACTCTTTGTCCAGGATTGAATTAGTCATTGTGAATTTGGCAGTGATCAAAACAAAACAAAGTTTGTTTTTGAAGCTTGTATTTTAGTGAGAAAGTAAAACAATACGCAATTAAACACACACACGTGTGTGAGTATGTATGTGTATATATACATATATATGACATCAAATATAAGTGCAATAAAGAAGAAGAAAGCAGGGTGTTGGGTAGAGAGTGAATGTAGAATGACGTTAATTTACAAAGGTCAGTGAATGCTTCTCTGATACACCTGGGAATGCTTTTGCACAGCAAAGGAAACTACCAACAAAATGAAAAGGTAGCCTACTGAATGGGAGAAGATATTTGAAAGTGATACACCCAATAAAAGATTAATATCCAAAATACAGAAGAAACTTATACAACTCAACATAAAACAAAACAAAACAAACAAACAGCCTAAAAATGGGCATAGGACTTAAATAGACATTTTCCAAAAAAGACATACAGATGGCCAACAGACACATGAAAAGGTGCTCAACATCACTAATCATCAGGGAGATGCAAACTAAAACTACAATGGGATACCTGTCAGATGGCTATCATCAAAAAGACAAGAAATAACAAGTGTTAGTTAGAGTGTGGAGAAAAGGGAACCCTTGTGCACTGTTGGTGGGATTGTTGACTGGTGCATCCACTATGGAAAACAGTATGGAGGGTCCTCAAAAAGTTAAAAATAGAACTGCCATATGATCCAGAAATTTCACTTTGAGGTGTTTACCCAAAGAAAACAAAAGCACTGATTCTAAAAGATACATGCACTCCAATGTTCATTGCAGTATTTATCTACAATAGTCAAGATATGGAAGCATCAATAGATGAATGGATAAAGACTAAAGAATATTACTCAGCCATGTAAAGGAAATCTTGTCATTTGTGACAACATGGATGGATCTAGTGGATACTATGCTAAATGAAATAATTCAGACAGAAAGACAAATACCACATAATCTCACTTATATGTGTAATCTAAAAAACAAAATAAACAAACAAAACCAAATGAAAACAGATTTATAGATATAAGAGAACAAACCAGTGGTTGCCAGATGGGAAGGAGTTGAGGGAGGTGGGTGAAATAGGTGAATGGGATTAAGAGATACAAATTTCCAGTTATATAAATAAACAAGATAAATAAGTCATGGGACTATAATATACAGCACAAAAAATATGATCAATAATATTGTAATAACTTTGTGTGGAGACAGATGTTTACTAGATTTATTGTGATCATTTCATAATGCATGCAAATATCAAATCATTATTTAGTATACCTAAAACGAACATAATATTGTACATCAACTACATTTCAATAAAAACTGTAATTTTTTTGCTAAAGGAAAAGCATCTGACATTTGAATGGAAGCATCAGTGAAGTGAGGAAACTAGCCACATGGATATCAAGGGGAATATTGTTTAAGCAGAGGAAAGAGAAAGTGCAAAGACCCTGAGGCAGAAGCTGGGTTGACATATTCAAGGAACACTGAGAAAGCCAGTGTGTTTGGAATGGGGGAAACTCGGTGGAGAGTTGTAGGAAATAAGATAGGAGAGGTCGCGGGGAGAGGACTTAAGTCGACTCTAAGGTCTGAGCCTGTTACTACATGGATTTGGATGGAAGACTTCCAAATGCTATTTAAACACAGTAATACTTTTAATAAATAATAGCAAATACAGAATATTAAAAAATGAATTGAAGTGAGATTTTTAGGTTCATGGAGAAATTTTGAGTTATTTGCAATCTTTAACTATTATAAATTAATGCTTCCATGAGCCTAGCCCTATGGATACATTTTCTTTTTCTTGTTAACAGCTTAATATTACATTTTTTTTCTTTTGTAGGAGTTCACATATTAGCCTTAAATATTACTTTCTAATGGGGACAAAATAAAGGAGGTATTTTTCAGGGAAGCCAAGCTTCTATATATTGAAGAGAAAAAAAATCTACATATGTCAACAGTATACCGTTTTTAAAGCTGAGGGATAGGATATCACTTGATTCAATTTATCACCTGAACAAGTATTTAATGAAAGTCTATTAGGCTCACAGATCTTTTGGAGATACAAATATGATCGAAAAACAGATGGCTCCTGATTCCTCAGTGTTTTACACAGTAGTAACCATTACTAAAGTGATCCCTGACTAGAAAGGGGAGCAAAATTATTTTAGGATTTTTACTAGGGTGATAAAATTAGGATCACATTAGAGTCTGAAGATCTGGGTTCCATCCCTGTCTCCATCACCTCACTGCACGTGACCTTGAGCAACTCAGGTATCTTCTAAGTTTTATCGTCTGTAAAATGAGGCTAACGATACCTTCCATGATTAATTCACGAGGACTGGAAACACTGATCTAGCACTAGGATAGCATAAATGATTAGAAATAATAAAGTTTGTTAAGGAGTGAGGAAGTAGAGTAATAAAATCAATGATGCTACTATTATTAATGGAAACAGTACAGTATGAGAATTAAAAGTGCTTGAATTGAGATCCTAGCATTCATGCTTATTAACTTTGGCCAAATTCCTTAACTGCTTCAAGGTTCAGTTTTGTCAAAAGTAAAATGAGGACAATTATGGTACCTACCTCTCAGAACAGTTGAAAGACCATTTTTGTTGAAAGTGTTGTTTGGAATAATGCCCATGAAGTGTTTAGCAGAGTACCTGGGCACATCTTAAATGAACAGTAACCTTTAGCTATTCAGGATGAGGAAGATGATAACGATGATGGTGACTGCCCTGCTCATGAGCCATAATTGTAAACAAGAGAAACAACTTCTGGCTGACTGAAGCTGGAAAGGAACTTATTGAAACAATACTGGTAGCTCACAAAGGCACAAGGTAAAAGACTGGAAAATCAGGTTCTGAAAACAGGCAAGAATCACCAGAATCCAGGTAGCTAACATCAAACTCATCATACAGAACCAGGTGGTAGGGACTGCAGTGAACGTACAATGCCATGCCTTGCACTGAAGCTAAAAAGCAGAGTTAATGGTAATTTTGCCACCGGTGCGCATAGAAACCTGTTACTGCTACAGCTCCCTTGCCCCTCTTTCTTTGAGACACTAGTTTCTGTTTCAGGTTATTGCTTTTGCCAGACAAAGCCTACATCACCTTTATACCTAAGCTTCAAGGGGCCTGGGAAAGTCCTCACCTAGACCTTGTTTCTCCCACAAAGCCTCACAGGATGGAAAATTTCCTGTAACACAGGACAGGGTTTCCAATTATGGACAGCCCAAAGAGAAAATGACCAGTAAAATGCTGAGGTTTTGAAATAGTTAAGAGGACATTCAGAGATGGCCCTGAATGAGAGCATAAGTGAACCACTTGTTTGAACCTTGCTTGCTATTGTTTGTTCCACTGCCTGGCTGATGCTTTTAGCTCCCTGCTTCCCTCAGGACCATGTTGTAAATATTCAGCAGAGAGGCTTTTGGATACTGGGTGAACCCCGTACTATTTTCTTGTGGCAGCAGGTGGCACAGAAGGGGCTCCTCAATATAAATCGTAGTTTATGAAGAGTACAATCATTTGACAGAATTCAGGAGCAGCAGTCCAAATAGCACATCTATGTTTCATAGTTGATATCGATAGGAAGTGACTTTAAATCAAATATTTAAAAAGTTAAAGATACTGCTTTAGCGTAATCTGAAGCAATAATTTTTGAAATCTTGGGTAAATTATTATATTTCCCACAAAATTCTCGTCTGGATCCGAGCACATAAACATTCCTTTTGTGGCTGCCTACAGTATTCCCTGGCCTTCAATTTCCACTTTTTGGAAGAGCAATACACAGTGGGTAACTCATCATTACCATTCAGAGGTGGCCATGGAGACCTCTTAGTTTCTGAATGAGTAAGCAGCAAAGTCTGTCACTCAGGGGAAAAAAAATGCCCGATAGCGTACAAATATCTTACTTGTCTAGAAAGAGAAAGACAAACTCAAGTCACACTTACCAAGAACATATCCTTAAAAAAACATACTTTACATACCCCAAATATATATGGTTTAAGTAATTAAAAGAATTTCAGGGGAATTCCCTGTTGGTCCAGTGATTAGGACTCCATGCTTTCACTGCCAAGGGCTGGGTTCAATCCCTGGTCAGGGAACTAAGATCCCACAGGTCACGCGGCATGGCCAATAAAGAAATAAACAAACAACAAACATTTAAAAAAAATTTCAGAAGTTTTATTTTAACCGTGTTAACGCTTTTGCTACCAACATGTTTCCTCTATTAATCAGACTGGTGTTTGGGCCCTTCTTCGTCTGTTTTATTTTGTTTGGCTTTTTAAAATAAAAGTTGTTGTTTTTGAATTTGGTTTGCTTTGTTTTTCTGATTCCAGGGATGCCACTGAGATCCTAAAAAATGCTTCCTGATAGTCTAATAGGCTAGGAGAACAGTATCTGGAGTCCAAGGTCTCCCAAGTGTACACAGCTCTGCTGAACCCCCTCACTTTGAGTAGGGTCTCCAGAAGTCGGCAGACTTTCATAGCTTTTATAGATATTGCATCTCAAAATAGAATGATCTCAATTCCTGAAGTTAGATTGAGGTGAGCCCAGGGTGCCAATGCCCCTAGGCATCCTGGAGTATTAGTTCTCATAGGTCAAATTAAGTCCTTCCTAGAAGAAGATAATATATTTCTAGAACTCAACACATTTGTACACATACTTTCTCAATACAATGCCAAGTACACATTAAAAAACAACAAAGCACACTAATAGACCATACAACATTAATGACATGACAGAAAAAAAGACAAACACACATTCTCCAGTTACGGGAGTCTTGAAATACAGACATTTAAGTAATCATGCTTTCTCTGTAGGAAAAAAAAAGAAAGAAAGGCAGGAAGAAAGAAAAGGAGGGAGGGAGGGAGAGAAAGAAAGGGAGGGAGAGAGAGAAAGGAAGAAAGGAAGGAAGGAAGGAAGGAAGAGGCAGTTTTCGCAGAGAACTAGAAACCATAAAGCATAAAAATTCAAGAACTAAAAAAATTAACTATGTGAAATACAGGATTCAAAGGGTAGGTTAAAATCAGAATTGAGAGAACCAAAAAAGAAATCAGTATACCAGAAGATATGTAAAAATAAATAAATAAAATAACCAGAATTAAACACAGAAATAAATGATTAATAAAATTGAAAAGAGGTAAGAGAAGGTCATTTGCATGCTATGAATGTCCCCAGAGAGAAGAAAATCGGACAAAAACATTATTTGTGAAGATAATGGCTGAAAATGGATGGATACTAAGCCACAGAACAGGATAAAGATTAAAAAGTTTTTACCCAAGCTATTAACTCAAGAGAAATAAAGAATATGTGTATACAAACACTTGTACTCAAACGTCCATGGGACTTTGTAATAGTTCCAAACTGAAGAGGAAACAAACCCTAAAAAATCCATAAATTAAGTGAATGGATAAACAAATTATGATATATTCTTGCAGTGGAATACTACTGAACAATAAAAAGGAGTGGACCATAGATACACATAACATGAATTAATCCCAATATTATATTTTGAACCAGAAAAAGTGGCTAAAATTTTTTATTTATATAAAATTGTAGAAAATTAAAACATTTGTGGAGACAGCACATCAGTAGTTGCTTGCAGACAGAGCTGTAGAGCTTACAAAAGGGCATGAGAAGACTTGTGAGTGGTAGAAACAATCATGCTCCTCATTATGGTGTTGTATATTTTATGTGTATTTGTGACATGTAAAATATTTTTCAATAAATTTCTCTCTCTCTCTCTCTATATATATATACAGATATATGTCAGATATAGATCAGAAGTAACTAAAAGTTAATATAGCTGTATTATATCAGAAAGTACATTTTAAAGCAGAAAGGATTGTCAAAGAGAGATATTTCCTAATGACAAAAGTTTCAATTCACCAGGACAATATCGCAATTCAAAACTGTATTCGAATTCTGACGTAAGTAAAATAAGAAATAGCCAAATCCACAATCACTGTGGGAAATTTTAATCACTTGTATCAATAATATAGAGAAAAAGTAGACAAAAAATCAGTAAGAACACAGACTATTTGAACAGCACAATCAGTAAACTCAACCAACAGAACACAGCAACATATGCACATTCATTCCAAAAACAAAAGTATAATTTCAATAACTGACCAAATGCTCAGCCAAAAAGCAAGTCTTAAAAAATTTCAAGGGATTAAAATTTATACTAATGTTTTCTGTTCATACTGCAATGCAAACTTAAAACTACAAATATGGGGTTTCCCTGGTGGTGCAATGGTTGAGAGTCCACCTGCCGATGCAGGGGACACGGGTTCGTGCCCCCGTCTGGGAAGATCCCACGTGCTGCAGAGCGGCTAGGCCCGTGAGCCATGGCCTCTGAGCCTGTGCTCCGCAACGGGAAAGGCCACAACAGTGAGAGGGCCGCGTACCGCAAAACAAAAAAACAACTGCAAATACCTCATATGCTGGAAACTAAAATATTCTTTTTTTTTAAATAAATTTATTTTTTTCCTTTTTTTTTTTTTTTTTTTGCAGTACGCGGGCCTCTTACTGCTGTGGCCTCTCCCGCTGCGGAGCACAGGCTCCGGACACGCAGGCTAACCGGCCATAGCTCATGGGCCTAGCCGCTCCACGGCATGTGGGATCCTCCCGGACCGGGGCACGAACCCATGTCCCCTGCATCGGCAGGCGGACTCTCAACCACTGCGCCACAAGGGAAGCCCAAAATAAATTTATTTATTATTTTATTTTAGCGTGCGTTGGGTCCTCATGCTGCATGCGGGCTTTCTCTAGTTGTGGCAAGCGGGGGCTTCTCTTCGTCGTGCGGGCTTCTCATTGCAGTGGCTTTTCTTGTTGCAGAGCACAGGCTCTAGGTGCGCAAGCTTCAGTAGTTGTGGCACATGGGCTTAGTTGCTCCACGGCATGTGGGACCTTCCCAGACCAGGGCTTGAACCCGTGTCCCCTGCTTTGGCAGGCGGATAGTTAACCACTGTGCCACCAGGGAAGCCCAGAAATATTCTTCTTAATAAGCCCAAGTGTTAAACAGAAATAACAATGGAAATTAAAATACATCTTGGAATCAATGAGAATGGATATATGACAAATCAAAACTTGTGGGGTACAGCTAAAGCCAGGATTACAAGGAAAATTATGAATATATGAGCATATGAATATAGGATAAAATCAACAAGCTAAACATCCATCCCAAGAAATAAAATACAAAACAAACGAAAACAAGTTAAAACTAAAATAACTAGAAAGAGGAAAATGATAGAAGAAACTACTAAACATAAAATAGATTGGATTAGCACAGTTAAAACTTGATTATTTAAAAGGACCAACAACATTGGTAAATTCCAGATCACAGTAAATGAAAGGAAAAAAAAAGTCTTCCTGTATTTTGGATTTTCACTTTAATCAGAGGTGTTTTAATAGATATTTTATTTTTGTTTTATGTTGGATTTTGTTTGTCCGATTCTAGGTGGGAAGTTCTCTTGTGATTTGTTCTGATTTTAATCCTGTTATTAAATTCTAACTTTATTGCATTATGATTATACAATTTTTGTTTGCATTACAAACAAATGTAATGGGGAAATGTATCAAAATTAATTTGTGGCAAAATATGCAATCAATTTTCACAAATATTCTGCTTGTAGTTAAAAAGTTATAATTTCTATTATTAAGGTTCATATTCTTATTTACATCTATTATGTACACTCATTGATTATGCTGATTAGGTCTTGTATATTATTAGTGATATTTTCCTTACTTGATCTTAGACCAATGGATATGTTAAATTATTAGTAGTATCTTTTGTCTATTTATCTTCACATTGCCTATAGTCCTCTTTATGAAATTTGTGGCTGTATTATTTGGTGCATAGGTATTAATAATTAATATATCTTCTGCATATTGTGATTTTCAGTATTATAAAGTAGTCTTTCTTGCCTGATTTTATTTTTAGGCCTGATTTATCTATTGTTCTTTATCAAGATAATAGCCACAGTTTTCTTTTCATATGAATTTCCCTAGTATATCTTCGCTCTTCTTTTATTTTTATCTTTTGGGATACTCTTTAAGTTGTGCATCTTCTACCCAACATCGAATTGTATTTTGCTTTGTTAGTCAATGTTTTTATTTTAATGAAAAAATAAGCCCACTAACTGTACTCATGTGACATAATATTTGTTCTTGGTTCCACATTTTTTAAATGATTTAGAATTTATATAGTCTTTTACTGTGGTCTATTTTCCTTTCTATTTTTTTTTGAATTTTAAATTTTTAAAATTTTCCTATACAGCAGGTTCTTATTAGTTATCCATTTTATACATATTAGTGTATATACATCAATGCCAATCTCTCAATTTATCACACCACCACTCCCCCACCGTCACTTTCCCCCCTTGGTGTCCATACGTTTGTTCTCTACATCTGTGCCTATATTTCTGCCCTACAAACCGGCTCATCTGTACCATTTTTCTAGGTTCCACATATATGCATTAATATATGACATTTGTTATTTTCTTTCTGACTTACTTCACTCTGTATGACAGTCTCTAGGTCCATCCACGTCTCTACAAATGACCCAATTTCATTCCTATTTATGGCTGAGTAATATCCCATTGTATATATGTACCACGTCTTCTTTATCCATTCATCTGTCGATGGGCATTTAGATTGTTTCCATGACCTGGCTATTGTAAATAGTGCTGCAATGAACATTTGGGTGCATGTGTCTTTATGAATTATGGTTTTCTCAGAGTATATGCCCAGTAGTGGGATTGCTGGGTCATATGGTAGTTCATTTTTAGTTTTTTAAGGAACCTCCATACTGTTCTCCATAGTGGCTATATCAATTTACATTCCCACCAACAGTGCAAGAGGGTTCCCTTTTCTCCACACCCTCTCCAGCATTTGTTGTTTGTACGTTTTCTGATGATGCTCATTCTAACTGGTGTGAGTTGATACCTCGTTGTAGTTTTGATTTGCATTTCTCTAATAATTAGTGATGCTGAGCAGCTTTTCATGTGCTTCTTGGCCATCTGTATGTCTTCTTTGGAGAAATGTCTATTTATGACTTCCCAATTTTTTGATTGGGTTTTTGTTGTTTAATACTGAGCTGCATGAGCTGTTTATATATTTTGGAGATTAATCCTTTGTCCGTTGATTTGTTTGCAAATATTTCCTCCCATTCTGAGAGTTCTCTTTTCTTCTTGTTTATGGTTTCCTTTGCTGTGCAAAAGCTTTGAAGTTTCATTAGGTCCCATTTGTTTATTTTTGTTTTTATTTCCATTACTCTAGGATGTGGATCAAAAAAGATCTTGCTGTGATTCATGTCAAAGAGTGTTCTTCCTATGTTTTACTCTAAGAGTTTTACAGTGTCCAGTCTTACACTTACATCTCTAAGCCATTTATTTTTGTGTATGGTGTTAGGGAGTGTTCTAATTTCATTCTTTTACATATAGCTGTCCAATTTTCCCAGCACCATCTATTGAGGAGACTGTCTTTTCTGCATTGTATATCCTTGCCTCCTTTGTCATAGATTAGTTGACCATAGGTGCGTGGGTTTATCTCTGGGCTTTCTATCCTGTTCCATAGATCTATATTTCTGTTTTTGTGCCAGTACCATATTATCTTGATTACTGTAGCTCTGTAGTATAGTCTGAAGTCAGGGAGTATGATTCCTCCAGCTCCTTTTTTTCCCCTCAAGACTGCTTTGGCTATTTGGGGTCTTTTGTGTCTCCATACAAATGTTAAGAATTTTTGTTCTAGTTCTGTAAAAAATGCCATTGGTAATTTGATAGGTATTCCATTGAATCAGTAGATTCCTCTGTGTAGTATAGTCATTTTCACAATATTGATTCCTCCAATCCAAGAACATGGTATATCTCTCCATCTTTTTGCATCATCTTTAATTACGTTCATCAGTGTCTTATAGTTTTCTGCATAAAGGTCTTTTGTCTCCCTAGGTAGGTTTATTCCTAGGTATTTTATTCTTTTTGTTGCAATGGTAAATGGGAGCGTTTCCTTAATTTCTCTTTCACATTTTTCATCTTTAGTGTATAGGAATGCAAGAGATTTCTGTGCATTAATTTTGTATCCTGCAACTTTACCAAATTCATTGATTATAGTTTTCTGGTGGCATCTTTAGGATTCTCTATGTATAGTATCATGTCATCTGCAAACAGTGAGAGTTTTACTTCTTTTCCAATTTGTATTCCTTTTCTTCTCTGATTGCTATGGCTAAAACTTCCAAAACTGTGTTGAATAATACTGGTGAGAGTGGATATCCTTGTCTTGTTCTTGATCTTAGAGGAAATGCTTTCAGGTTTTCACCATTGAGAATGATGTTTGCGGCAGGTTTGTGGTATATGGCCTTTATTATTTTGAGGTAGGTTCCCTCTGTTCCCACTTTGTGGAGAGTTTTTATCATAAATGGGTGTTGAATTTTGTCAGAAGCTTTTTCTGTATCTATTGAGATGATCATATGGTTTTTATTCTTCAGTTTTTTAATATGGTGTATCACATTGATTGATTTGTGTATATTGAAGAATCCTTGAATCCCTGGGGGAAATTCTACTTGATCATGGTTTATGATCCTTTTAATGTGTTGTTGGATTCTGTTTGCTAGTTTTTTTTCAAGGATTTTTGCATCATATTCATCAGTGATATTGGTCTGTAATTTTCTTTTTTTGTCGTATCTTCGTCTGGTTTTGGTATCAGGGTGATGGTGGCTTCATGGAATGAGTTTGGGAGTGTTCCTTCCTCTGCAATTTTTTGGAAGATTTTGAGAAGGATAGTGTTAGCTCTTCTCTAAATGTTTGATAGAATTCACCTGTGAAGCCATCTGGTCCTGGACTTTTGTTTGTTGGAAGATTTTTAATCACAGTTTCAATTTCATTACTTGTGATTGGCCTGTTCATATTTTCTATTTCTTCCTGGTTCAGTCTTGGAAGGTTATACCTTTCTAAGAGTTTGTGAATTTCTTCCAGGTTGTCCATTTTATTGGCATAGAGTTGCTTGTAGTAGTCTCTTAGGATGCTTTGTATTTCTGCAGTGTCTGTTGTAACTTCTCCTTTTTCATTTCTAATTTTATTCATTTGAGTCCTCTCCCTCTTTTTCTTGATGAGTCTGGCTAATGGTTTAACAATTTTGTTTATCTTCTCAAAGAACCAGCTTTAATTTTATTGATCTTTGCTATTGTTTTCTTTGTTTCTATTTCATTTACTTCTGCTTTGATCTTTATGATTTCTTTCCTCCTACTAACTTTCGGTTTTGTTTATTCTTTTCTCTAGTTCCTTTAGGTGTAAGGTTAGGTTGTTTATTTGAGATTCTTCTTGTTTCTTGAGGTAGGCTTGTAGAGCTATAAACTTCTCTCTTAGAACTGCTTTTGTTGCATCACCTAGGTTTTGGATGGTCGTGTTTTCATTGTCATTTGTCTCTAGGTATTTTTTGATTTTCCTGTTTGATTTCTTCAGTGATCTCTTGGTTATTTAGTAACGTATTGGTTAGCCTCCATGTTTTTTTTTTTTTTTTTTTTGCAGTACACAGGCCTCTCTCTGTTGTGGCCTCTCCCATTGTGGAGCACAGCCTCCGGACGCGCAGGCTCAGTGGCCAAGGCTCACAGGGCTAGCTGCTCCGCAGCATGTGGGTTCTTCCCAATCTGGGGCACAAACCCGTGTCCCCTGCATTGGCAGGCGGACTCTCAACCACTGCACCACCAGGGAAGCCCTGTTTTTGTGTTTTTTATGTTTCTTTCCCTGTAATTGATTTGTAATCTCATAGCACTGTGAAAAGATGCTTGATATGATTTCAATTTTCTTAAATTTACTGAGGCTTGATTTGTGAGCCAAGATGTGATCGATCCTGGAGAATGTCCCGTGCGCACTTGAGAAGAAAGTGCAATCTGCTGTTTTTGGATGGAATGTCCTATAAATATCAATTAAATCTATCTGTTATATTGTGTAATTTAAAGTTTGTGTTTCCTTATTAATTTTCTCTTTGGATGATCTGTCCATTGGTGTAAGTGAGGTGCTAAAGTCCCCCACGATTATTGTGTTATTCTCAATTTCCTATTTTATAGTTGGTAGCAGTTGCCTTATGTATTGAGGTGCTCTTATGTTGGGCGCATATAGTTTTATAATTTGTATATCTTCTTCTTGGATTGATCCTTTGATCATTATGTAGTGTCCTTCCTTGTCTCTTGTAACATTGTTTATTTGAAAGTCTATTTTATCTGATATGAGTATTGCTACTCCAGCTTTCTTTTGATTTCCATTTGCATGGAATATCCTTTTCCATTCCCTCACTTTCAGTCTGTATGTGCCCCAAAGTCTGAAGTGGGTCTCTTGTAGACAGCATACATATGGGTTTTTTTTTGTATCCATTCAGCAAGTCTGTGTCTTTTGGTTGGAGTATTTAATCCATTCATGTTTAAAGTAATTATTGGTATGTATGTTCCTATTACCATTTTCATAATTGTTATGGGTTTGTTTCTGTAGGTCATTTTCTTCTCTTGTGTGTTTCCCACTTAGAGAAGTTCCTTAAGCATTTGTTGCAGAGTTGGTTTGGTGGTGCTGAATTCTCGTAGCTTTTGCTTATCTGTAAAGCTTTTGATTTCTCTGTCAAATCTGAAGGAGATCCTTGCTGGGTAGAGTAATCTTGGTTGTAGTTTCTTCCCTTTCCTCACTTTAAATATATCATGCTACTCCCTTCTGGCTTGTAGAGTTTCTGCTGAGAAATCAGCTGTTAACCTTATGAGAATTCCATTGTATGTTATTTGTCATTTTTCCCTTGTTGCTCTCAATAATTTTTGTTTGTCTTTAATTTTTGTCAATTTGATTACTATGTGTCTCACCATGTTTCTCCTTGGGTTTATCCTGCCTGGCACTCTCTGCACTTCCTGGACTTGGGTGGCTATTTCCTTTCCCATGTTAGCAAAATTTTCAACTGTAGTCTCTTCAAATATTTTCTCAGATCCTTTCTCTCTCTCTTCTCCTTCTGTGACCCCTATAATGCGAATGTTGATGCATTTAATGTTTTCCCAGATGTCTCTTAGGCTGTCTTCATTTCTTTTCATTCTTTTTTCTTTTTTCTGTTCTGTGGCAGTGAATTCCACAATTCTTTCTTCCAGGTCACTTATCTATTCTTCTGCCTCAGTTATTCTGCTATCGATTCCTTCTAGTGTGTTTTTCATTTCAGTTTTTGTACTGTTCATCTCTGTTTATTTGTTCTTTAATTCTTCTAGGTCTTTGTTAAGCATTTCTTGCATATTCTCGATTTTTGCCTCCATTCTTTTTCTGAGGTCCTGGATCATCTTCACTATCCTTATTCTGAATTCTTTTTCTGGAAGGTTTCATAGCTCCACTTCATTTAGTTGTTTTTCTGGGGTTTTATCTTGCTCCTTCATCTGGTACATAGCCCTCTGTGTTTTCATCTTGTCTGTCTTTCTGTGAATGTGGGGTTTTTTTCCCACAGGCTGCAGGACTGTAGTTCTTCTTGCTTCTGCTGTCTTCCCTCTGGTCCTTCTTTCTATTTTAATAGTTTGGAAAGTTTGAATTTTTTTTCTATTTCTTTAATTTGTCTTTAATTTTAATACTTTCTATACTTTTCTCTTATAAGAAATAATAAAATTAATTAATAACCACTTCTTTCTTCCACTGGCTAAAGATGGGATAACCTGAGCACTAGAAAGAATGATGGTTGAAATTCTGTTCTGTAGCTGATTAATAGTAATCAAGTCAGAAAATTCCAAGCTGCGGGGAAATCTACAGGAATTAAAAGCTAAATTCTGCAATTAAAAAAAAAAAGCAGGGCTTCTCTGGTGGCGCAGTGGTTGAGAGTCTGCCTGCTGATGCAGGGGACACGGGTTTGTGCCCCGGTCTGGGAGGATCCACATGCCATGGAGTGGCTGGGCCTGTGAGGCATGGCCGCTGAGCCTGCATGTCCGGAGCCTGTGCTCCACAACAGGAGAGGCCACAGCAGTGGGAGGCCCACATACCGCAAAAAAAAAAAAAAAAAAAAAATAGCAAAGAAAGAAAGAGATGAAGGAGGAACCTCACAATTAAAAGAGAATTAGGAGACACGTCAAGCAATTCAATATATTGGACTTATTTGGATCTTGACTCAAACAAACAGAATGTAAACACACATAACATACATTTGTAAGAGAATGGGGAAATGTGAATACTGACTGGTTATCTGATGATTTTGAGAAACTGTAATGATGGTTTTAATAGTGTTATTATGGACATGATTTGATTTTTGAATGAGTCTCTTTTCATCAGAGATACATAGTAAATATTTATAGAAGAAATATATATCAAGATTTTATTTCTAAATAATGTGGATTCGGGGTATAGATTGTGTACCCATAGATTAAAAAGAAGATTTGCCATAAATTTTTAATTATTGAAGCTGGATGATAGATACATGAATTTATTATTTACTATCCTCTCAATAATTGTATATATTTGAAGTTGTCAATGTGAAACAGTTACAAAAAGGATTATGGCTATAATTCATTAGAGGACATTAAATATATTTTAAAATACCATGAATTCATAAGAAAACATACCCCTTCCACCCCCAAAATGAGCAGATTACACACACATGCACACACACAGAAAATACAAATTATTGGGCAGCACTAAGACTCTAGGATAGTAACCATTACTCTGAACATTGATAATTAAAAGGAAATAAATATTTATATTGCTTTTGCCTAACGAACCCTACCTCAGGGAAATTAAATAGCCCTGGTAAACAAGAGAAATTTCTTTTATAAAGAATTCCAGCTAATAAGTGCAAAGGAGGTGACAGAATTAGAAAATCCACCATTTTGCAATCCATAATAAAAGAGCTGATTCAAGTAAATGGTCATCAAATAATGGTAAGCTACTCAGTGAAATTCAATGAAGGGCTTTATAATCAAAGAATCACATGGTCATGACCTATAATCACTGATCTATCTTATTGTCACTAAAAGTGAGATATGTTCCCTCATATGATACAACAACAATGGATTCTCAGAAATGCAAATTTTTCCTGAACTTAATCAGAGTTTTAGGTCCACATTCCAGTCTACAGATAATACACTCATGATAAACAAGTTCAACTACACCATGAAGAAACAAAGTGCCAAATCCAGAATGCAGAGCAGCACATCTTATCTGGGTTCTTTAACAAATCAGTGACATAAAAAATGGGAGTAGGGAGGGGACACTCTTCTATCTTAAAAAAGACTTAAATGGCAACTTCATTGTTAACAACCTAAGTATCAATACTTAGTACTTAAGTATTAACAACTTAATATTATGAGTGGACACTGCTTAAATACTAATTTGAACAAAACAAATGTAAATGAATTCCATTAGAGGGATTTGAATATAGATTTGGTATTAGACCAAAGAATTGGAGTTGATTTTGTTTTGTGTTGGTAATGGCATTGTAGTATGTAAGAAAATGTCTCATTTTAAAGATGTTTATTAAAATACCTTGGTGTTAAATGATAGTATATCTGACGTTTGCTATAAAATATTTCAGTAAAAACTCAGAGAATTAGATGAAATAAGAATACAAAAATATTGATGGTTATTAGAGTTAGGTAACTGGTACATGGAGGTAGTTTGTATCTTTTATTTTGGGGTATGTTTAGAAATTTCCATAATAAAGTTTAAAAAATGACTGAAATACAAACTCTGTCTGATATGATTAAAAAACCAACCAAAATAGCTGAGACATATCAAATCAGTCCACCACACTTTGTTAATGAATCCATTAATCCTTATATCCAACCACTAAAACATATATACACACATATAAATCCAGGGCTGTATGTTCTTTTTTAGATGTATTTCTCACTTCTAATTTTACTAGTTCACCAAAGTTAAGGAGGAGAGTAAATTGCCACTGACCTGTGGCAAGAAGTTTGAAATTTGACATTTGTGATAAAGAATAGGCAAGAAGTCAGAAAATATATGCCCTAAAAGAATTCTCTTTTTTCCTAAATAAACACAATTCATACAAGCAAAAACAAAAAGGAATTACTCAATGACCTAAAATATACAAGTGAAAACCAGTGCACTCATACCAATACTGAATATGTGCAACCCAGGTAATGTCTTTGTAAGGCAAGTATTCCTTTTTACTGGAGTCAAGTCAAGACTGTTCTGAGTAATCAATTGACATTTTTTTCTTCTTATTTTTTTATTTCTTATTTATTTCTTCTTATTTCTTCTTATTTTTTAAGTAATAGAATTATTTTTCTCTCTCCACCAAACAGAATTTTTTGACACAGAATAATGTGAGAGAGAGCTCAGACTATGGAGCCATAAATCATGAGTTTGATATGCTTCTCTGCCTCATTAGCTGGGTGAGCTTTAAATGCTTTATCTATGAAATGGGTATAATAATAAATACTTTATTGTTTTATGAGGGTTAAGTAATAAGCCCAGTACCTGACACATCATAAGCCTTCAATGACAGAGCGCTGTTAAAAATAACTTCTTTAGCACACATCTGTTTAGATTTTGCCTGCATGGAAAACATTTCTCCTTCCTCTAGTGGCAGCATCCTGATTTTCCTCTGGAAGCCTCCCTTTCTATACTTTTTATTGTTGGATCCTCTTATCTCAGTCCAGGGATAGGCATGAGTTCCAGGCCTGATCAATTAGTCTTCCACTGTGTTTCCTACAGTAGGGTTTCCCAACTTCAGCACTATTAAATGTGGAGCTGAATAATTCTTTACTGTGGGGGACTGACTTGTGCATTGTATGTTTAGCAGCATCACTGTCCTCCACCTATTCGATTCCAGTAGCATGCTTGAACTGTGACAACCAAAACTGTCTTCAGGCATTCCCAAATGTGCAAAATTGAAATCCACTGGGCAGTAGTGATTGGCTCAGGGGTAGGATATGTAACTCATATTGGTCCAATCAGAGTCAGTCATCGGAATTACCAGGTAGGAGATGCACTATTTCCCTGGTTTTGCTCAGCTGGCGTAGGGGAAGGCAGGGGAGGTTGTAAGATTGAAACTACAATGGACTTCTTGCCAGGATGCGGCAAGGCCTTTCTTGAAACTGAAAAAGAGTGAGTCAAGAGATGAAGAGAGAAACGAAAAAAAATTAGTCTTGGTGATCTTCTTTAAAGGCCTGTATCCAGCCATTTCTGAAGCAAGATGTCCCTGCACTTTTTTAATAACAGGAAACTATGTACTTTCCTTACTTCCTAAGTCAGCTTGAACTGGGTTTGAAGGACTTGCAAACTCAAGGCTAGCTATATTATAACTACAGCGCTGGAGTAGGAACTCAGATTATTACGTGAGGCACATTGAGATGAGCAGGTCTTAACATTTTTGTTATATAGATCCTTATTAAAATTTGAGATGTTTTGGAGACTTTCTCCTAAGACATGTAGATATAAACATAATTTTGTGCCTGATTTCAGTGGACTCAGGGACAGCTCCCCAAAGTCCTAAAGGTTCTAAATTTTAGGTGTGCATTAGAGAGTTTTATGTTCTAAAAAACTAGTTCTGATGCCAGCAGACGGCTTAATAGATTCAGATGCATTTAATTATGTCTCTAATATTTCTTTCTCAAAGACGCAGAGCGAACATACAAAGCCATTTTTGGCCATCTCCAGAGTCCCCATTCTCAGAGTCAATGTCTGAAGATGATCAGGACGAAAGAGAGAGATCATCTATTTCCGTTGTATTAAAAAGAAAGAGTCTTACGCCTGGCAGTGATAATTATTCCCTGCCATACTATAAAAGCTTTAACAATCAAAGAGAGTCTCACTAAGCATTTTTTGGACTCCTGACAGAGACCACACTGCACGACCCCGTGCAGCTGGGAACAGCACAGGTGAATAAATACAGCTGCCTGGGAGCAGTACGTGGTGTGCCCTATTTTGGCTCACCTTGAGCAATGATGAAGCCTAGAGATTTTCTTTTTTTTTTCCAGTAAAGAATTGGAGCATCAAATAGGAGCCCGCCTCAGCTTCCCACTCTGGGAAGAGCCTGGGGATTTACAGAACAGCTTGAAGTCACCCTCTGCTTCACCTTTGAAATGGGTCCTTGGCCTCATGCCCTGCTAACTCCAGCAGACACTCTTACCCTTTGGTTTTTGTGAAAACAACTGTCAGTTGTTTCAGGCACAGGTAGCACACCCTGCCTTAGTGCTGGGCTTCTAAGTTCCTTATTGCCACTGCACATATTTCCATTATGTAGCTTATGTGACCTCTTTGTGACATAAGGTTAGAACACCTTGTTTAAGCACTAGCTCACTAGAAATATCCTCAGTTTTCCCATCTCTACAATGGGAACTGGTTGGATTGGATAACCTCCACATACCTTCTGTACCACAGGGCCCAGGGCTGAGTGGTGATGCCGCCATGGAGCTCTAACTATGCCAGCAACTCAGTAAATGCTGCCTATGCATCATCCCGTTTGACTCTCACCACAACCCAATGTTGTAGGTAATGCTGTTATGCCTTTTTTAGAGGAAACTGAGGCACATCGATGGTAAATGACTTGTTTGCAGCTACATAATGATGGGATAGGGAGCCAAGCCCTCAAGCTAGCCTCAGACCACTTTTTCACCCTCTTGGCAACATCACTGGCATGAATCTAGATCCTCCTCTCCTCTGTTCCTGACAACCGCCTTTAAGGTTTGCCATGAAAATCAGCCTGACTTTAGGCAGCATCTTTAGCTAAACACTCCAAAGGAAGGCTCTCTGCCAGGAGGGCCTGTAACCCTAACATCAGGCACCTGGAGGACCAAAGCCTTTTAGCCTGCTGAGCTTATCATGATCACTGGTTTTTATTTATTTATTTTGGTTTAGTTATAATTAACATACATTATATTAGTTTCAGGTGTCTAACGTAGTGATTTTATATTTTTATACACTGTGAAATGATCACCATAATAAGTTCAGTTACCATTCATCACCATACAAAATTGTTACAATATTACTGACTATATTCCCTAAGTGTACATTACATCCCTCTCACTTACTTATTTTATAGCTGGGAGTCCATACCTCTTAATCCCTTTCACCTATTTCATCTGTCCTCCCACCCCTCTCCCCTCTAGCAACCACAGCTTGTTCTTTGTATCTAAGAGTCTGGTTCTGTTTCATTTTGTTTGATTGGGTTTTTTTTAGATTCCATAAAAGTGAAATCATATGGTATTTGGTTTTCTCGGTCTGACTTACTCCACTTAGCATAATACCCTTTAGGTCCATTCATGTTACTGCAAATGACAAGATTTCATTCTTTTTTATGACAATAAAACTGCATTGTATATACATAGTACATCTTTATCCTTTCATCAACTGACAGACACTTAGGTTGCTTCCATATCTTGGCTATTGTAAATAGTGATGCAATAAACACAGGGGTACATATAACTTTTCAAACTATTGTTTTTATTTTCTTTGGATAAATACCCAGAAGTGGAATTGCTAGATTGTATGGTAGTTCTATTTTTAGTTTTTTGAGGAACCTCCATACTGTTTTCTATAGTGGCTGCACCAATTTACATTCACATCAACAGTGTATGAGGTTTCCCTTTTCTCCACATCCTCGCCAAAACTTGTTTATTACTGGCTTTTAAAATGTGGTTTGAATCCCAAGTATGGTGGGAAACCCAGAATCTTCCTCATGATCTCTGGTTTCTTGTAAAGACCATGTTTCTCCTGGTAATTTCTCATTCAGAATCTCTGCTTCCACTTCCCATTGTCTTTTGTATGTCTCTTTTGGTGGTTATTTTCTTTTCTGTAATCTTCATTAAACAAATGTGGAACACAGCTGTTTTCCTTAATATCCCCATATGTTGTCTATACACTTTATATGATAGACTTTATTTTTTAAGATTCAGGATAAAAGTAGAGGAACTTGTAGCATCTTATTAACTTTTCGGTCCCTTTAGTTTTAAGTGCTAATGATTTGGCAGGAGATGGCATAGTTTTCAAAGTAGTCCACCCTGTAAGATAGACACTGATAACCTGACACACTGTACCATGTTCCTTATTGCTGCTCTGCTAAAACACCAAAACACCACAATGACAAAGCTAGGCCAATCCACACCTGCCCAATGGAAAGGGAAAAAAATTCTAATTACTTAAACCATGTCTACCCTCTTCAATCTTCTGACTAAAAGCTTTGGGAGAATTGTCTGGATATGGAAATGGAGCTAAATAAAATACACAGAAGTTACTGATTTTCTCTGGGGCAACACTGAATTTGCAAGAATGCTTTCTAGAAATTCAGCTGGTCAAAATCAAAGGCAATGATCTATATGCAGAATTTATTATTTCTTTCTTCAACTTCCAAACCTGCTAAAAATATGACAGCCTCTTTATCTGTTGTTTTGTCAAATTTGCATCTCTCCAGTGCAATAAATACTAATTTCACTTATTTATATAAATGATAAAAGGTAAATGTGGCATTCTGTGAGTTGTTGGTGGCGGAGGGGAGTGTATTAGATGGCAATTTGGTCAAGGGAGCCTAGAATACCATAATTCTGCCCCAAATCATAGCCTGCATTCCTCTTTATGAGGTTCTTAATAGAACTGAAAATGGCAAAAAATGAAATCCAAGTATCCCTTTGAGAGATGGTGCTGAAACTCAAGAAGTGGAGATTTCTGGAGAACCACCCATAGCACCTGGCTTCTACTAAAGGCATAAGATGACACCACCTTGTGAACGATGCCCAACAAATGGTTTAGAATCTGACCAAATTATCTTCCCTTCTTGATTTAGAGAGGAAGGGTTTGAGAAAGGATTCCCCTCAGGTATAAGAGGAAAATGTTTCTTCTCAGCCTCTCTCCTCACCTCTGCTATTGTCCTTCCTATGGTCCTTCCCAAATAAGGAATATGAAACACACGTGTGTGACTTAAGATAAATCCATCTTAATTTATTCTCATCGTCTTGTTTTTCAGTCACTTTTCATACTAGTGAAAAAGGAATTAGGTTGATAAGAACACAGCTATTACAAAATATCTCAAGCAGTTATACATAAATTTTGAAATACCTTACATAACAGGCAAGCATGGAGGAATAGTTTCTCATGCTGTATTTTAATACTGAATAATGTATTCTGGGCAGCTGTGAACAAGCCACTCTCTGGGAGGCAATGTTATTTTGAGGTTCCATTCTCAATATTGTATGTGATTAATAAGCACAGAAAAATTCAATTCAAACAAAGTGCTCTGCATACTAAAAACGAGGCCTACACAAATACCATGGAAATGAGATTTAAATGAGACAGTACCACCAACTACTTTTGTAAATGAATTATTTTGTAAATGAATTATTACCATCAATTTGAAGCTTTTTAAAAGCTTTTCTATTCCGTTTCTTTGGCTTTAAAAGGTATATTAAGGATATAAAAATATGTTCATGCAACATAGCCATGACCAACAGATGCTACTGAATTTTATTTCTACTTTATGCATACATTCATGGAGATAAAATTTGGTTACCAAACTGGCCCAGGGCAGAGCAGAGAAGTAGAGGAAATTAAGTTTGGTGAGCTCTCAACCTCTTCTTTTTGAACTTTTTGCCGTTTTTGTGGCATTGCACTATTGTCTTTCTTCTTGCTCCTGGAAGAAGCTCTGAAATAAGTCATTTTCAGGTAGTGTAAGTTTTGGTCCCTATATTTCCTATCCAGGGGGGATTTTTACATCTTTTGAGATTTTGCCTTTGTAGCTTGTTAAACAACTTCCAGCACCAAAAAGCAGATGGAGAAGTTTTTCTTAGAGAGAAGGATCTTCTTACTACCCAAGATATTTAAATAAAATTTAGGGACTTTTTACTTCACCCAGTGTTAGTTCCGTTGGTATACCCAAAGAATTTTCATATTGCAGCTCAAAACAATACATCACCCCAGAGTGACAAGATATTATCTTCCCACTTTATATCCTTATTTGAGAAATAACAAGTAGATCAAACACGAAAAGAACAGATTTTTCTATAGCCTTATAAATACAGCATTTATTCTTGGACCCTTCTGGCAAATGATTTTATTCAGAGTTCAGGGGCTCTGAGTGGAAGAAAGGAATTAACTATGATGTTGAAATGTATCAGTAAGTCCAACCACAACTCATTTTTTTTTGATCCTGACAAGATTTCCATTAAGTCTTTTAGACCGAAGTTCTAGAATAAAAGGGTTGTGTCATCTCATCTGGATAATGATTTTTATTATTCTCAATTATCATGAATGCACCCAAAACAGGAATTTATTTTCCATTTATCTTGCCAAATTCCAATGCACGTTTAAATTCCTAGGTTCTGTAGTGACAGATGACAAATAATAGCTTGTGTTTAGTCAGTGAAGTCCAAATAATTTATGTTTCTTGGGTGCAGTTGTTAAAAATGATCTTAATCAAAGAAACCATTAAATCAGTAAGTAAGTTGTCATAAATAAACAAGCAGCCATTGTCATTGCCCCTTTTGTAATCCATTAGGCATATCATATTTTCTATGATTCTGAATTCCTAGAGAGGGGAAAAATGCAACTTATGGATGGAACCAGGACTGAGCTTGAGGCTTGGGAAATATTTTGCAAATGGTTCAGATAATTAGTTTCCAAATAGTTTCCCCATTACAACAATGCCAGTGGCAACATATTGGAGATGTACTGTCTGACAGCAGAGAAGTGTTTAAGAGCACATGCTTTGGGACAAGGAACCCCTTTATTCATTTTTTTTTTCCCTTCAGGACGTAGCTGCATGCATTGGTTAGGGTAACACTAGCTGCTGTAATAAACAAATCCCCAGATCTTAGTGGTTTAATACAACACAAGTCTATTGCTCTCTTATCAAAAGACCAAAACTAGTACTCCCGATTGGTTAGTGGCCATCCTCCAAGTAGTGATTCAAGTTCCCAGGCTCACCCATCTTGTGATTTTACATTCTCAAAGATGGCTTCCAGAATTCATGGTAGAAGGAGGAAGAGGCATGGAGGACTGAGTACGGGATATTAATTACAAGTCCAGCCTGGAAGTGGTACTCTTCACTTCTCTCAAAGTGCATTGTCTAGAACCCAATACCATGGCCACAGTCAACTGGAAGGGAAAGCTGGAAAATCTACTCTGAGTGTGTTTTCAGAAAAAAAGGCAAAATAGATTGGGTTATGAGGTAGCCCGGCTCTGCCACTCAGCGACCTATGTAATATGTAATAATCTCTCTCCGTATGATTTTCCTCATCTACAAATGAAGTTAAAAATGCCTGTATTCACTGAATTGTTCTAAGTTTATCACAGTGTTCTGCAAATAGTAGTGGTTATTGTGACTAATAATAACCCTTCATTGAACATTTCCTCTACATTGAGAAAGGTTTTATTAATTCTCATTTTTGACTATTGAACATCAAACATGTATTCAAAATGTATCATGAGAATGAATGACTCCTCCACCCTTACCCTAGCTAGATTCAAGAAAAGCAAGAAATCTGAAAATGGTACCATGGCAAAGGACATATAACTTATCCGTGTTCAAGTCAAATGCAGAAGAATGGGAAAAAGTTTTAAGATTGACTAAAGTAGCATACTCTTTTTAGCATCCTAAGAATGAAAAACAGGCTTGAACAATTTCGTTGGACATTTCTATCATCTACTTACAATAGGCATTGTGAAAATTCTGTCTAAAGAAAATCATAATGCTTTTGTCAGAATTTCTTTCTCCACCTCTAACTTTCTTTGTATCCTTTGGATAAGCTATAAAAATTTGATTTTCCTAGTTGCTGATCTCAGAATAACTAAAATGCAAGAAAGACAGTTTTTTCAAAATTACAATCAGGTAATTGAGCCCTCATATTATGTCTACGTACACAAAGAGTTGGCATAATTTGATTGGTTAAAAACAGCCCCACAATATCATACTTTTAACTAAATTCTACAGTGGCTACTGGTGAAACTGGTTTATAAATCATGAAGGGATATAAATGTAAGTTTTTCTCCACTAGGGAAGAATTCTACCCCCTGATGGTTATGAGATCAGTTATGCTTTCATTAGTCATGATTTCTTTAGGTTTACATCAGAAAAGAGTTAATTCTTCGCTTGTTTTTATGGATGATTTGCACTGGTTCTTGGGACAGAATCTTCCAGCGAGACTGACATATCCATGAGTTAGCAATACTTTATCAACCTAAAGTCAGTATAACACAACCAGGGAAGACGTGGTTACCCCAATGGATCAAAAATGAAAAACACTGGAAGACCATGTTGACACACTTGAGAGGAAAAGTTCTTGTTGGGGTATGGAGATGCTAAGACAAACTTCTATTGCTAAGGAAGTTTGATAGTATGGCTCTGGGCAAGATGTAAGGATGGCTTTGAAAATTATATCTGAAACCTAAATACTCAGCTCAAATAATCCACAAGGAGGCTAGGAGGCAGAGACTTGAATGTGTAGAATCATGTCTGTGAACCCACCCTTAAAACTTAGTAGAGGGACCAGTCACTCGGATATAGTTAATACTTATCCCTTCAACCTTATCATTTTCCTCTCCTTCCATTGAGCTCTAAACTCCGTTAAACTGAAATACTTGCAGCTCCACAGTTTTCTCTTTTTTCTACACTATTGCATTGATATTCCTCTAAGCCCAGACCCAGTCCTTCCTTCTTCCCCTGGTTAACTCCTATTCATCCCTCAGAACTTTGTTTAGCTGATGCTTTCTATAAGTGGCCTTCCCTGACTCTCTGAGTGAATTATATGTTCTTTTTATGTGTTTCCACTTTATCCAGTGGTTATCAGTAGGTTATCATAGTGGTTATCACTATCCAGTGGTTATCATAGTAGGTATGAGTTGCCTGTATGCTTTTGTTAACATTTATCCTCTTGGAGTTTAGAAAAGAGCTTAACTTGCCACTGTGTTCTCCCACTATCTCGTAAAGTGCTAGGTACATACTAAATAGGTCTTAATTTTGTTGAGTAAATAAATGAATAAAAAATGAAGTCTGCTCCTCCGTTTGCCTTAGAAGGGTATATCAATTGCTATGTCTTGCTGAGGCTATGCTATGCATCAGACCCATTGCCTTGGCTGAAGTCTAGTTTATTTCAAATAAAATCTGATCTGTTTTGAGATCTCCCAAGAGGTGACAGGTAAATTAGTCTGAAACACCAAGAACTGTGCAATGGTTTGGTGGTTATTTGACTTGAGAAAAAAGAGTTATTCTTTTCCCTGTCCCTTGCTTAGAGGAATATTTATGTCTCTTTATATGATATATTTCTCATTTCTCAAAATCTATTCCTTCATACCCCAGTCACGCAGAGCATAAATAAATTATGTTTACAAAAATATTCTGCAATCTAGAGATGAAAACTTCTACGTAAATGGAAAAACCTGCACTATTATCTTCAGTTACCTTTGGAAATTTTGCATCTGAAAAGCATCAGTTTTAAAATCAAATTATGCTCCATTTCATATTCTAACTCATGATTAGAACAGTGTTGGACCAGCAGGTTTTCCACTAACACCACACTTGTATACAAGATGCTACCCTGCGTTGCTGTCTAAATAATCCTTTACAGAGATGAAAGGTTAATTACCAGCTGTTCTAATGATTTGTTGTTATTGATTTAAATGCTCCATTTGTTTCAATCATAGTTGTACGATTTTATGCTACGAAAACTCCCATTAACCCTTTAAAGAAATTACAGTTCCCCTTTAAAATAATGTTTTCCGAAGGTCTAAGGCAAAGTAGGAAAAAAGAAAGCAAAACAACTGGAAAACCCCCTTAATAGAAAGTGTCCCATGGTTTGTGAATGATCATCACTCCCTGTGGGAGAAAATATCAACAAGATTAAGCATATAATACCACTATCTTGCATTTCCATTCTCCAAATAAGACCATGCATATTTAAATTTCAACGTTACAACTGAGAAAAATGGGGAAATGGAAGTTAAGTGATTGTCCAGGGATATCTAGAGAATTATAGTCAAAATGTAGGACTCTAATTTAGATCTCTTTAAGTTTTTGTGTTGTTTTCTCATCTAGAATACTCACACACACACAAACACACACACACGAGAGGACCCTTTCAAGCACTGGGAGAGACAAATATTGTAAGCACTTTGCATATAAATGATATATTTTGCTTATTAGCAAAGTAGAAAATTTTAAACTTAGAGTAATTTAGGGGGATTCATGAACAAAATTCTTCCTTTTTAAAAAAAATTGAAATGTAAAGTAAGCTTTGAAGGACTCTATGAAATACTCAATGGTATATTTTTTCAAGAAAAAATGACTGAAGTACGAGGAGACCCTGAAAATTCATTAGTTCTTAATAGATGTGGGATTTTAGACTTTGAAATTCTTTTTTTTTTTTTCCTACAATTGCTCAAGATTTGCCATCAGGGTTGTAACCAAAACCTGTTTATATGTACCAGATGCCACCAATGTTCATAGCAGCACTATTCACAATAGCCAAGACATGGAAACAACCTAAACATCCATCGACAGATGAATGGATAAAGAAGATGTGAGATTATATATATATATATATATATATATATATATATAAAGGCATACACACACACACAATGGGAATATTACTCAGCCATAAAAAAGAATGAAACAATGCCATTTGCAGCAACATGAATGAACTTAGACATTATCATATTAAGTGAATTAAGCCAGACTGAGAAGACAAATAACAGATGATATCACTTTTATGTGGAATCTAAAAAAAAATGATACAAATGAACTTATATATAAACTAGAAATAGACCCACAGACATAGAAAACAAACTTATGGTTACCAAAGGAGAAAGGGGTGGGGGGGGAATTAATTAGGAGTTTGGGATTAACATATACACACTACTATATATAAAATAGATAACCAACAAGGACCTACTGTATACCACAGAGAGCTATACTCAATATTTTGTAATAACCTATAAGGGAAGAGAATCTGAGAAACAATATGTATATATTTCATATATATATGACACAATCACTTTGCTGTACACCTGAAACTAACACAGCATTGTAAATCAACTGTACTTCAATTAAAAAAAATGTACCAGATGCCACTTTACTTCTTAGTCTTACATGTATTTTATGTATTGTAATGATTTTTTAAGAATAAAGGCTGGTTTAAATCTACATGTATTTGTAGATTATTTAAATATATCCTCTCCTCTTATTTATGCACTATTTTTTTTATAAAAAATTATGTTCATCATAGGGTTATTGAGTGCCCCAAATTAACTATTCATGAAGATCTTTGCACAGTGCCTAGCATACAGTAAACTCTCCACAAATGGTAGCTGCTACGTGTCATTACCAGCATTAACTACTAACAGTTGGGGCTAACAGACCCTCACAGGAAAATGTCTGCATTGCAAGGTTAACTATAAAGTATTGCAATTACATTGTATCTTATTTAAATTTATGGCGTGGATAGATTTCAAGGATAACTCTTTTTAAAATAGTACCTTGGTTCTACACTTATTCCAATGATTCTGCTATTCCTCAAAATGTTACAACCCAGCATTGAAATCAAGCTTCAGAGCCAGCTAATAAACCAGTTGAACGAGGCAGCCTTAACATTTCACAATTATGTTTTTTACATCCACGTGATATTGTAGTTTATTTCTGAGGGTACAAGTGTGTTCACATCTCATTTACTGCAAGCTATTGTGTCCTCAATTGACTTTGGAGCCTAAAAAACAAAAATCCTTTGTGACTCAAAAATAGTGAGGATTAGCCAGGAAAACTGCATTTGGGTCTGGGACACAAGCACTTCTTCCAGTAATTAGCAAACAATTTGATTTTCTGCACAATTTGGAGCATTGCTTTCTATCACTTGCTGACTTCTCTATGACAATGTAGAGAAACAAATACCATGCCAGACAGTCTCTGCACTTTGATTCTCTTTCTTGCCTAGAGGAGGATAGAAAATTCCCATAGCAGTTCAGCTGAATCCAGATCACCACCTTTCAGTCCAGTTTCTGCTTCCCTTCACTTTCCTATAGGTCTCAGTTCCTTAGTTTTATGTGCTTTTTCTGTTACATTTTTTTAAAAGTCACTTTTCAGTGACTTGAGACTCAATATTGCTATAAAATCCTTGCCTTGGTCGAGTACTTTTGGTTTCGAGTAAAGAAAATCCACTTAAACTATATTAAGTCAACAAAGCAACTTAGAAGCAAGAGCATATCACATATCACAGGCAGCATGGGCAGTCCAATCTTAAAAAGGATGGAAACAAGAAAACATGCCAACATATGTTAAACTCTCCAGTAACTGACCTTAGTCCTACACCAAGGCAGCTAACCCCCAGCCCCCTCTGTGTAGTTGTCTCCGTCTCTCTGGAGCCACATCATTTTTCATCGCTGCTGCTTTCCTTCGTCTCTTTCCATCTTTCCTCTTGGCAGAACTGTTTCCTCTTCCTCCCCAGCCCATGATGCAAAATGCCTGCCCTGTAGTCTTTCAGCTTATGTCTCCTCAAAGAAGAAGAAAGATGACCAGCGTTTGGAAATGCTACTTCCAAACTTCTAGCAGAGGCATTGGAATTAAGCTACACAGGGGTCAAACACATCCTTGGTCCAATAACTTCCATGTGGGAGAAGGGATTTTTACAACATAAACAGGACATCAGCACGACCCTGCACGTCCATCTGTACTCCAGGGGTACAGGGCATATATATAGGCTGTGGTATGGACTAAGAAAACACCCTCTATGGTGTCTACTATTCTGTTCTCCCTTTTGAAAAGATCATTTCCCATCCACATTCTTTCCTAAAACGGTTTTCCCATTTTTATTACCTCAGGGAGAATGTGAAGAGTGTAACTCCTGCCAAGCAATGCCAAAGCTATTCATACTTTCAAAAGCTAATGAAGACACCATAGCTAATCTCTGGGAGGTATCCTGCATAGCTAGGTGATGTCAAATGAATAAACCAATTCAGTTCAAACAAAGCCATCCAGAGGAGCACCTTATAGACAGGCTGAGCAGCCTTCTACTGCCTTTGCCTCTTTAAACAGTTGTGCTGGTGCCATGGAAAACATCAAGGACACATTCCAATCAATATCAGCTTTTTTTTCTGACACAGACACAAACACCCCACATACCCATATACACGAAGGCATTGTTTTTAAGAAGCAGAGCTTAGATTGTTTTTAAAAACAACAGACCTACTAGAGAATGGACTTGAGGATATGGGGAGGGGGAAGGGTAAGCTGTGACAAAGTGAGAGAGTGGCATGGACATATATACACTACCAAACGTAAGGTAGATAGCTAGTGGGAAGCAGCCGCATAGCACAGGGAGATCAGCTCGGTGCTTTGTGACCACCTAGAGGGGTGGGATAGGGAGGGTGGGAGGGAGGGAGACGCAAGAGGGAAGAGATATGGGAACATATGTATATGTATAACTGATTCACTTTGTTATAAAGCAGAAACTAACACACCATTGTAAAGCAATTATACTCCAATAAAGATTTAAAAAAAAAACAACAACTGGCATGCTAGCTACTAACCACTAGACAGCACTGTACTCTATACGTCAAACATTTGTTAAATTTTTGAGGTTCTGCTAGTGCCAGATGTTCTGATGATAGAGAAATGAACAAAGTATGGTTCATACCCTTAGAGAGATCAGAATTTAGTGGAAGGGATGGTTAAGCAAACAGGAAAATATTAAGACGCAGGAAATAAGTTTTAGGATGGGAGAAGGACAGATGACTTTGGAAGAATGTTCTCTGGGATAAGACCTGAAGGATGTTTGGGAGGTTAAGGTAGAGAGGAGAGAGTAAAGGAGGTAAAAGCAGTTAATCGAGGGTATATATTTATTAAACAAATGATTATATGCCAGGCTTTGGGCGATGCCCTGGGGATACAGTGGAGACTAATTCACACAGCCTCTGAATTTTCAACCGAATGGGAAGCCCAAGAATAATCAAAGTATCAGAAAAAAACAGTGTTGAATGCCAGGAAGCAAAAGTATAAGGGAAAATCACCTCTTCAGAAGATAAAAATAGCATGTCTTATTTCTACTTATTTAGCCACAGGAGGAATAGACCTAGGAGACACAGAGTGAGGAAGGAGAGACACTTGAGAGATTCGTGTGAGTGGAGCAGGGAGCTCCGGAGTCATGATGGAAGAAAAGGGGAAAGGTAGGAAGCAAACCGACCTTGCAGGGTCCAGAGGCTCAGTTGAAAGATTTTGGCTTGAATCTAAGTGCAGTAATGTTCCAGTGAGGGTCAGGCAGAGCAGGAATATACTTGCATTTGATTTTTAAAATGATCACACTGACTACTGTGGAGAGCATATCCGTGGTTGGGAGTGAGGAAGACAAAAGTATGGATCTAAGGAACTAAAAATAATTCTGTCTGATTGGAAGTCAAGAACTGAAGTAAGTCGGACAGAGAAAGACAAATTTCATATGATCACTCATATGTGGAATCTAATTTTAAAAAATGATATAAGTGAACCTATTTACAAAACAGACTCACAGATTTCAAAAGTCAACTTATGCTTACCAAAGGGCAAACATGGAGGGGAGGGATAAATTAGGAGCTTGGGATTAACATACACACACTACTATTTATATATAGAACAGATAATCAACAAGGACCTATTGTATAGCACAGGGAACTCTACTCAGTATTCTGTAATAACCTATATGGGAAAAGAATCTGAAAAAGAATGAATGTATGTATATGTATAACTGAATCAATTTGCTGTACACCTGAAACTAACATGACATTGTAAATCAACTATACTACAATAAAATTAAAAAGAAAAAAATCTACCAAGGCAGCAGGGGGAAAAATTGTATAGATCGAGAATGGAAAGATGTGAGGCCAAAGGGGTCAACAGGAGGAGATCATAGACTATATTGAAATTACATAGGAAAATATATAATCTATGATGAACTGTGATACCCTGCTTGGGCTGCCATAACAAAATATCATAGACTGCATGGCTTCTACAACAGAAATTAATTTTCTCATGGTTCTAGAAGCTGGGAAGCCCAAGATCAAGGTCTGGCAGGGTTCAGTTTTTCATGAGGGCTCTCTTCTCTTGGGGTGCTCACATGGCCTTTCCTCAGTGTGCGTGTTAGGGGTGGGAGCAAGCTCACTGATGGTTTTTTTTTTTGCAGTACGCGGGCCTCTCACTATTGTGGCCTCTCCCGTTGCGGAGTACAGGCTCCAGACGCGCAGGCCCAGCGGCCATGGCTCACGGGCCCAGCCGCTCCGCGGCATGTGGGATCTTCCCGGACCGGGGCACGAACCCGCGACCCCTGCATCGGCAGGCGGACTCTCAACCACTGCGCCACCAGGGAAGCCCTGCTGGCTCTTTTTATACACATACTAATACCATCAGATCAGTGCTCCACCCTTATGACCTCATTTTGCTTTAATTATCTTCTAAAGGTCCTACTTCCTAACAAAGGTCCTATTTCCAAACAGAGTCACATTGTGGGTAAGACTTAAACATGTGAATTTTGAGGGGGCACAATTCAGTTCATGGCATTCAGGAAATTCATTCCTTCTACATTTCCCAAGTACTTTTTGTCGAGGTGAGTAGCCATTTGATTACATATAATGCGGTTTTTCCACCAAACCAATTCATCCAAGAAAAGGTGGCCTTATAAAAAAGCTAGAGCCTAAAAAGAATACCTTTGATTATAAATCTTATGAGAGTGCTAACCCCAAGTAATTGGCCTAAATCCTATTGAGAAAAAAAATTTTGTAAAAAGACTTTTTGTCCCTTTCTTTTGATGCCAACCTTTGACATTGTAATTATGATTCATTTTGTAAGGTAAATGTAACCAGAAACTAATATCACATTTGCACTTGCATTAATTATTCTGATTACACGTTATCTTGAAAACATTCCACCAAACTGTTTGAGCCTTTTCTCCTCTTTATTTCAGCTTGTTTGTCAGGAGTCCAGAGACAGTGCCAAATGAATACCACTGCTCAACTAAAATGAATTATTTAGGCACTATATTGTCTATGTTTTATCATGGCAGAGACTTGAGCTCTATGCAAGAATTTTTCAGAAATGTTGCGTTCCATTTTTCTGACCATGTTTAAGCACAGCCTGGAAGATTACCTGGGGGCATGAAAGTGAAGTAGATGCACTAGAATAAATGACCTTAAAAACTCCCTCCCAACCATTCCTCTCCATGATTTATCATCAGGTCACTACACCCAAAGATCTATCTCTATTTTAGTTCTTAGGCTTCATAAATCTCAGGAAACGGAAACTTACTTTTCTACTTATAGTTATTTATCTGCGCTTGCAGAAGCTTGCATGGCTCTCATGCTTATCTTGTTTATCCTGTTTATTCAAGGAAGATTTTACTTACTGAGGATTAGATGAGGTTTCTTTTGAATTATTATAATGTGTGCTTTGCCAACGCAGATGTCGAAGGGTGTTAAGCTTTGGTTTGTCCAAAATTATGCTTCTATATGGGACCTAAATCTCGTTGTTTTACAGAGGAGGAAATTGAGGTTTTTGAGTTTTGAATACGGGCAGTAACTGATATAAATATTGTCAACTTTCTATATCCTTTCATAGCCATATCTCAGCATAGCATGTATAAAATGAATAGATTTTAGAGACACACAGATATGAGTGTAAATCTAAGCTCTGACAGTTACTGTTTAGCCTTGGGTAAGTTAATTAACCTCTCTGAGTCTCCACTTCCTCATCATTAGAATACAGATGTCGGGCTTCCATGGTGGTGCAGTGGTTGAGAGTCCGCCTGCCGATGCAGGGGTCACGGGTTCGTGCCCCGGTCTGGGAAGATCCCACATGCCGCAGAGAGCCTGGGCCCGTGAGCCATGGCCACTGAGCCTGTGCGTCTGGAGCCTGTGCTCCGCAATGGGAGAGGCCACAACAGTGAGAGGCCCGCGTACCGGAAAAAATAAATAAATAAACAAAAAGAATACAGATGTCATACTTCACTTGTTGCAAGTATTAGAAACAACTTAAAAACAATGTTTGGCATAGGGTGGGCACTCAAAATGGGAGCCCCTCTTATTACTACCATGGATCTCTCACCTCTGAGACAGCATGCTCTGTCACATTTCCACTTCTCCTCCCTTCTCTTTCAGCCTTTGTTATCTAGGGTCATCTTCCTCAACTTTGTCTCTGCTTCTCATCTCATTCTAAGACTGGCCAGGAAAAGACCTGCGGTGCCAGAACTGGAAGTGATGACAAGAGAGAGAAAAGCTCCTCTCTGCTGATTTACTCCTGAAGCTGAGAAGGCACTGGCCACTTGCTCTGCCCCTTTCCTCAGAATCCAAACCCCTGCGTTCCATTAACATCTAGGAAGTCTGAGAAACAGTATCTTCCCAGTGGATATGGGTGAGTCCTCTTCCATTCTTTGGGTATAAAGACTCTCTATTAAGTGGTGATTCCTCCAAGAACTAAGAATAAAATAAAAATAAAAATAATATAGTATAAAGACGGTGCCAGCAGGAAAGCCAGCAATATAAACATCCTGGCTTACTTTTCATTCCCCACCTCCCCAGCCAGCCCCTCCCCACATGCACATAATCCCATTTGTACCAGAAATAAAAACCTGCTCATTCAATGTAGGAAGCAATGTAACTACGAGCAACGTGGACTAGAACCAAGTTTTCTAAACTCTTGGTCTAAGACTTTATAAATTGAGGTCTAAATGATATTCTCAAGTAGAATTTAAATCAACTCTTTTTCTAACTTAAACACAGTCAACACCCAATCTCCTGCACTGATGGAGAGAATAATTTATAGTTGATGTTGGAATACATTGTGTAATGGGTATTAGTTTTCTAAAGATATACTTTCCTAATTACACTCAGCTGAAGGCAGGTTGGGTGGAATGGAATGGGTAGCAGCTTAGGCGTCAGCATGTCTGACGCTAAACAGCTAAACAGCTAAAATTTCTAGAGCACGTACTTTAGGTCAGGCATAAGTCTACAAACAATTTTTCTTGCTTCATCTCATTTATTCCACACAACAGTTTTATGCGGTAGGCATTGTATCTGCTTCATTTTTACAGATGAGGAAATAGACGCCCAAAGGATTTAAATAAATTGCTCCATCCGAAGAACGACTGTATTGAGAAGGAGTTCTGACAGCGTCCTTAGATTTCCAGATTTCAGATCTACTAACGAGGCTTTTCATTCTCTGAGCACATCACCACTGATGAGAGATGGAAGATGGGCAGACGCCCACTGAGTGGCACCCAGAGCCCTTCAGAGGGAAAATACCAGCAGGATAAAGTTCAGATGTGAATAATTGCCCTGCTTCAGCCACTCAAGGTAGGCAGCAATACTAAAAAATTAGAGTCACCTGAGGTGAGTAAAGCACATGCAAGGGAATTAAGAGAGAGAGAAAGGTAAGAGATTATTGCAGATGGGGAAACAGAAAGCCTGGCAGGAGACAGAAAGCTTGGAGCACGGTGGTTAGCAGTACAGGCTGGGTGCCAGTCCCCACTCTTTACCATATTATTTGAACAAGTTTCAGAATCTCTCTAAACCTTGAGTTTCTCATTTAAAATATGGATAATTATAGCACCAACCTCTCTCAGTGGTTGTAGGTGGGAGGAGATGAGGCAGGTCAAGCACGGAGCCCAAGGCTGGGTGCTAAGCAAATGCTCAGTACATATTAGCTTTTATTAGATGGTGGAGTGATGGAGTTAGGACCATGTGGCCGTGCATGACCTGTGACTGTGCTTAGACATGGAAAGTGAAGGCACAGTTCACTATATCCATCTGTGTGTGTGTCCTTTGTCTAACATTGATATGACTCTTTGGAGAGGTATTTTGAATCAGTCCCCACCGATTTCTGAATAGTGATGCAGCCCAATATAAAGGTTGTCTCTCAAGATCACATCACTGCCGTGTGATAACTGGTTACAGTGGATTAAATTAGGTGATGGTGATGGCTTGTCTCAACTCCAGAGATGCTAAGAATATCAGTGCTGCACAGTTCAGCCTCAGCAATAGTTCAACCTACTACTTTCCTCCACCTTCCCATCCTCCCTCTCTTTCCCCCTTTATTTTCCTTTATTTTTTTTCCACCCCTTCTCCTCCTTTCCTTTGAATTTCTCCTTGAGGGATTCAACTGATTGGATCTTGAATCCAAACATGTATTATGGAAACACACACAGAAACAGATACAAATTCTGTTAGAGGTGAGACTGCAAAGAAAATAAAGCAGATATGCAGAATTATCAAGAGAGTAAAGAAGGAAGAGTAATATATCTCCAGATCTTAGAGTGAGATCAGCTAAAGAAACCCACTGCCTTATAAATAAAAGCATTTATGTGTACAATCTAAAAGTCCTCATGTCTCCGGCATCAAGTGCATTTTTCAAGAGTTGACTAAGTCTGAACCCCCAGCCTACGCAGCTGCAGAGAATCTGTCAGCTTCTCTCCCCCATTACTTGCAAGCATTTCTACAAATCCTCTGGGAATGACAATATATACTGTTAAAAATCCATCCTGTCTCCTACCCCTCTGTGCACTACTCCGGTGAGGACTGCCTCTCTCTGCATTGTGGGCCCCCCACCTCCAAGCCTGCTTCATTTCATCCAAGAACCAAACATCATTTCCCCATAAGCATGGCTGAAACCAGGTTATGGTGATTAATGGAACTTTACTAAAGACGTAGGGATAACATATAGGAATTTAAATGCAGAAATGGGAAACTTCAACCTTCCCAGCTGGTTGTCAAGTATCACTGTTCCTGGGGTCCATTGACCAGCTAGTCTAAGGGGTACACAGTTAGACCTCTTTTTTTTTTTTACCTTGACCTGCCACATTTTTGCAGATGTGTACCTACTGCTCCCTTTTTTTCTCTTGGCCTTGCCCATGGCCTGTAGACAGAGGAAATACACCTGAAAATCAAATTATGTTCTACTCTGTCATCAGTGAAGGTGGACCTTCAAACCCTCATACCTCCATCTCTTCATCCCAGTACAGGCTCTAAGCTTGTCTTTGAAAAAACAAGATGTTTTCAATGGCATATTTTTCTCCCCAAACAAGAGAAATATGACCTTTAACATCAAGTTTAAGACTCTATGGAGTCATACAAAGACTTAGTAAAATCTGACATTTAATTTCTTTTTTTTTTTTAAGGCATCTGAGATTCATTTCCCAGGTCAGGCTCAAGGTCCACATAACTGGCATTTCTTCCCAGGGCAAACTCAAACAGTGGGAAGCTTTTTTCAAGTCTATTGTGTTGGTGAGTGGCGGCATTGATATCAGAACTGAGATCTTTCTATCTCTTTCAGAACAAAACTCTGGAAGTCTCAGATTTATCTTTCTAAAAAATAATATGACACTACAACTCTACTTTTTTCTTTTTGGGAGGGGATAATGCAGCCCTAGTAAGAAATCAAGAGAACAGGTTAAGTAGAAGACCTCATTTACCCTTTCCTGACGTTCATTAATTCCTTCATAAGGGTTTGGGGAAATAAAACAAGAGACCTGAAGAGACTAAGCACTTTCCCACATACACACCCCTCAGCTGAATGCTGCTGTGTCCTTCACGGGCATACCATTCAACTTATCTAGGGTTTCCTACACAAAATATTTCAAATGTTTTACAGTGAGACTCCTAAGAAAATGAAGGTGGCTGACAAACTGGGAGCAGTTACTGCTGCAAAAAACAGAACAAAAATGGCAAAGCAATTGGTAGAGAGCAAGAGAAAAAAAAGACTAAATAATGGGCAGGTTTGGAATGCTTTCCTGGTGTAAGTTTGCTCATACAGTATTTAGGGGAGATAAAAGGGAAAATGTCTAAAAATGTCAAGACAAATACCCATGATACCAATGTGGTTTGGGTGGGATTGAAAGTGATCAGAATATGACTTCACAAAATAAAGATTAGAAGGTGTTTTGAGAAAGGTAATAGTTGAGTAGGAATAGAAATATGTGCATGAAAGTGACTCCCTTAACGAGCAGAGTCAGTGAAAATACCCAGTGAAGAATTTGGACAGGTCGGGAATAAGAGTCCTGCTTGGTCTTTCCAGACAAAAATTCAACTAGGACAGGGGGTCACACCAAAGTCAAGCCACGCACGACAAGCCGAAGCAGAAACTAGGAACTTCTGTCATTTATCAGCCAGGACGCAAAAAGAAACATTGCTAAGATAAGATCTCAAAGTAAGGCAAACAATTCCGGAGCTTGGGGAGGCATAAACCCCACTCACTAGATAGAGAGGCGGCTCTTTCTGAAGGTCGCAAGCACTTACCTGGTCTTGCTACTGCAAGGCATTTCAGGGTTGAACAGCAGAAGGCAGATGCTACTGGACACACCTCCCCCTTGCTTCATTTACCAGGAGAAAGTTCTCTGCTGTGATGGCAGTGTACTGGGTAAAATTTTTTGGATGCCAGGTACTGCGCTGGGTCCTTTTCACTCATCTCTCATCTGCACCGCCATCTTGCCTGCATTTTACAGCTGAGGACTGAGACAGCGAATAGGTAACCACCTGAATCCACAGAGGCTAGTGATTGGTTCAGCTGGGAACAATTAGGACATCGTCGGAGGCCCTGGTTAACAATTATAGCTAATAAGATATCAGGAATTCCTTTTCTGCAACTGGAGTTTGGTCATCGAATTTGTCTTTACCTGGAGATAATATGCCATGGAAAATGCAGGAGTGTGAAATTCAGAAGACTTCAGTCTAGCCGTGTTTCTGTCACACATGATTGATGCAGTTTTGGAGAAGTTATTTAATCTTTCTGAGGTTCCTTTTTCTTATCTGCAAAATGAGTTTTGCTTCTTTAGAATGTATGGAGGTTAAATTTTGCAGTGACAGTGAAAACCCTTTGACTCTGATTACCAGTTCTGTTTGTAGTTATTTTAAACGATGGGGCTTGATTTGGCCGATAATGCATCTCGTTCTCCTTTTGTTCTAATGAATCTCCAGTTAATATAATGTTTCAATTAAGACGCAGAAATAGGAAATGCTCAAGCTAACAGTAGCAAGAGCTAGAAACTGATTCAGCTAACTTAATACAGCGAGGTATATTGTAAAGATCCTGGGTATCTCAGAAAACTTCATCAATAGAGCCATACCTTCTGAGGACAGCTGCCGAGAGCCCAGGAATTTTCTTTCCCTTTTTTCCTTTTCCCTCAATACATGTATCTTCTAGACATCTGCTTAATTCTTTTCTCTAAAAAAACAACTTTTCTGTCCACTCATCCACATGCACATAGCTGTCCCTTAAGGTGCCTTAAGCCCCTGCCGTCTATGTGACTTTCCATTTTGGCTATCCTAGAGGAACTGCATCTCTCTCTGTTGCAATTCCCCTTTCTCAAGAGAAAGCATGTGATGGACTCAGGTTAGTGCAGGGGTGAACCTCAGTGTTCAGTGAGCTGTAGACAGAGGCTGTGAGTCAGAGGTGTCTAAGGCTGGCTTTTCTAGGCCGTGATGAGACATTTTTTATAAGAAGGAAGTATAGGGTGAGGAAGAGAGGATTGCCATCTCTACTCTAGGTGCCCACAGAACATTTCTTGAAAGAAACTCAACATTTTTTATATTTGGTACCTCTGTATAGTCAAATGTCCTTTGAGAGTCAAGAATAAAGAATAGGGAGGGCTTCCCTGGTGGCGCAGTGGTGGAGAGGCTGCCTGCCAATGCAGGGGACACGGGTTCATGCCCCGGTCCGGGAAGATCCCACATGCTGCGGAGCGGCTGGGCCCGTGAGCCGCTGAGCTCACGCGTCTGGAGCTCATGGCCGCTGAGCCTGCGCATCCGGAGCCTGTGCTCCGCGATGGTAGAGGCCACAACAGTGAGAGGCCCGTGTACCGCAACAACAAAAAAAAGAATAGGGAAGGGTTAGTGACTTTTCCCAATATTACTCAGATATAATTAGATATAATTAGGCCATTGAGTAGAGACCTAACATCATTAGAAGACACAATAAGGTATTTAGAATAACAGATATTATCCTTTTACTGTACATTACATGCTCCCTCCGTGCCTCACAAACATATCCACCCCTGCCCCCCCAGGTAACTTCCACAGCAATAATCTTCTATTATGCTGAAAATTTTCCTTTTGGGTTATTGGAACCTCATAAACAAGTGAGCTCAAAAGGCAAAAATGTGGTTCACTTTCTTTTGACACCTGTAGAGAAATCACTGCCCTGGCTTTGATTTAATCAACCCAGATCATTAAACCCTTAACATTTAAAATAGACAAGTGAATGATTCTTTAAGGGTCATAAAATTCCTTTGTCTTCATTGGCAAATCCATTATTTAAAATAGGACAATCACTACAGTGTTTAAAAATAGAGTTCTGCTCCAGGACATGGGCTTCTTTCCAGGACTGAGCAAAGTGCAATAACTTAGAAAAGGCTAATAATTGTGAAATGTTAACATTCATTTTATGTAATGTTATTATATTATTTGGACACTGCTCTGAGAGACAGTAATAGCAGTGACTTTTTCTGTGAACTGCCAGGCTGCAGAAATGGATGGAACTGGATTTCTGTCCATCAGTAACTCCATGGGATAGCAGACCTCATTCAATTGCCCTGTGTATGAGCCCCATCACAGTCTGTAGGCTCTTGGAATGCCCCCAAAACTGCTAGAGACTCTTTCCCATCCCACCACTTTCTTTGGAAGAAGGCCTGACTCTTTATGACTGATGGGATTGATTTTTTGAAATTGTTTAGAGAAAAAAAGTTTGGGCTACCATTCTGAAGAAGAAAGATAAGAATGAGAAACCATCAAGGAGTGTGACCTTTTGGGTCAACAACTCAACCCCATTCTCTCTGACAATTGCTTGTCCCGATCCTCTGACCAAATCTGTCTGGGCCATGACAGAAAACCTGACCAAGCTGGGCCATCATGTTCTCTCTCTTGAGAATTCGGAATCAGTATTCAAAGATATTAGTTAGATTCTTTTAGTATTTGAACTCAGAGGACATTTGACCTTGCAGCTGTGATGGGGTAGTTCTTTTAAATTATGCTCACAGAACAGCAGATAGTGTGAGGAAGAGAGAGAGAAAAATGAGGCAGAAATACAGAAGGAGAAGCAGAGAAGTGAGTTTATAAACATCCAGAGAAAGAGAGTGAGAGTGGCTGTACTACTTCCGGGTGGCTTTCCCAGTTCTAATTCATTATAAAGCATTTTTGCCTTTGGGTTCTGAGAGATAACCCTGAACTCTTAACAAGAGCAAACCCTAGGCTATCTACATGTGAGTTAGTTTAAATGGGTTTCTATTACTTGCAGACAGTTGAGAGCAAGTTTATAAGCCAGTGAGAATGGAGAAAAGAAAAAAAGAGAATTAGAAAACTGGTTGAAAAGACCTTTTACAAGGTTTCAAGATTTAGTACTTACATGTATTTGTTTTGAAGGACAAGGTGTAAAAATCCCCCTTTTAGAAAACAGAAAGTTCAATGAGATAACTCTTTGAGATTCCCTTTACTGATATGATCCTAGTCAAGATGTTAGTTTGGGGGGATAGCATTCTTAAACTGACTTAAAAATTTGTTTTAGAATCAGTACTTGAATAGAGCAGATCTCTTCTTTGGCATTGGCAACCACTGCAAGTCAGAATGTGAGAAACTATCTCAAATCAGAGCCTATGCTCTTAACCCCAGCAACCATGACCCCAGGAAGGTACTCATTTCACATAGCGTGGCTGCTTTTGCTTTTGCTCTAATGCTTATTTTCTTTAATAAGTATAAGGAGGTCATCTGGCATATCCACTACTTACTAAGAGAACACACAGAATCTTAAGAGTATGCATTGGAGCAGATACATTTAGACGGAGCCATTGTTCCTAAATCATAAATAGAAGGAACATTAATGGCTGTTGTGGTTTCTCATGAAAACTCAGACAATTCTCAGGGGGGGTGATAAAGAGCCCAAAGCTTCTCAACACCAAAATGGAGGAATGGTGTGACTGGGGAAGGCTACTGTTTCCAGGTTTTTTTGTTTTTTTGGGTTTTTTTTGTTAAGGGGAAGTTGATGAAAATGTTTTAAAATTAGATAGTGGTGATGGTTTTTCAATTCTGAATTTGCAAAAATCTACTAAGTTGTATACTTCAAAATGGTGAATTTTATGGTAATTGATTTATATCTCAATAAAGCTTTTTTTAAAGAACATGCAATAATTTCACAAAATAGCATAAATATCAATAGTTGAAAATGTCACTGATAATGACACAATAAAAATTGACTAGAACGTTAAAATGAGATCAACTTTTTCAGGCTATAGACAAGAATTTTTATAATAACTCATACTTAATTTGACCTGGAACTTGTCCCAGACTTCACTAGGCTTCTGCGACAGTTTTCGGAGGCCTGAGGGAGAGAACAGACCAGCTTATTCCTTCATGAAATAACTTCATGACATCTACAATCTCCTTGCAGTCAATATCCAACATTCAGTGAGGTAAACTGGGTACTATATATGACCAGAGGAGCAATGCCTCATAGATTAAGTAGCATGGGGAAAAGGAATTTGGTTCCTCTATGCCTTCCTATAAAAATATTTCTGAGGCACTGGGAGAAGACATTGGTATTGTGGTTTAGTTTCCCCAGTGATTATGTCCATCGTAAACTACAGAGGGATATGTTTTACCTCCAAGGGAAAAAAAAAAAAAAGATTAATTTCCCTGTTTGTTAGGGAACTCACACCTAACTTTATCTACATCCTCTTTCTCCTAATCCTTGGGTGGAGGTAGAACTTTTTCTGTGTTAGTTGAGCTACATTCTGTGCAAACCAAGACAGGTGAGACCTGTAGCAAATCTCAGAGGATGTCCTAGGAAAACTAAACTTGTGAATGTCTTATTTAGCTCCTTAAAATCTCACAGAGGGGATGGTAGATGAATAAGTCACAATATTCAACACACAGTACTTTTTATTGCTGAATGCATGTACATGTAACAAAAAAAATCCAGAAAATAAATCTCAAGAGATGTCATGGGCTAATAAACTTTGGAGATCTAGTAGATCATTTTAACAATTATGAGTTTTATAGATGAATGGTTTTCTTAAAAAATAGTTTTCCCTCTCTTTATTTTCTTCAGAAGTAAGTTAACATCCAGAGTTTCTGGAAATGTTTAAACTTTTTCAGCCATAAACATATTAAATAAGTTCTATTGCTAAAGAATTAGTGTTACAGCTTTATTATTTGGGGCACAATTCAAGAAGAAGTAGATTTAGTGTGTAAGCATTCTACCAGCATACCCCTCTGAAACTCTGGAATTTTAAAAAGAAAAATGGCTTAATGGGTTAGATAAATGGTAGAACCAGCAGAATTTTTTCCTCCTACATTTATGTTAGTAAAACACAGGCTTTTCACACTACTGCTATTTAGTACATATTGTTACATGTTAAGGTTCAATTGGGAACAAAGAAAATTCCATGTCATAAGAGTCTTCTTTCTTTACACAAAATATCTCTCCAATATCTAGTTTATCTCCTGTAGTACCAATATTTTCAATAGTAATATATTATATCCAAACACTATACTGAGGTCTGAAATTATTAGTCTCCCCCCTAATATTCCCATTGCCTATCCCTTCTGAACAGTCATTGCTTAAATCTTCTCCATTATTCCAGCTTCCTTCCCATCTATCGAATACTTTTAGCTTTCCAAAATTCACCCATAACAACTTTATTATTTGATTACCACAAGGTCTCTACTGTAAACTAAAATTTTAGAAATGGAGACCTGAGTGAAATAAAAAGGTATTTATTTGAATTATGTTAGGATTGCAGCCCTGGAGAAACAGATTCATAAAGCAGTTGAATTGTGTTCCACCTGACTACAAAATGGGGCAGGCAAAAGGCAAAAGCAAAAGCCACAGGGTTACAGTTTGCTACATGAGTTGTTTATCAAAAATTATAATTGGAGCTGGCAAGAAGTAAGGATGTTTGTTAAGTAAAGATTAGTTGGGGTCTGAAATGGTTGCATAGTTACAATGGAAGACCTTGTGACCACAAGGTTGCAGCTGGCAAGTATTGTTCTGAATATGGCTGGTAATGTCTTTGGGTCTGGTACAGTTCAAAGAAAATTCAGGTTCTCAGTGGTGCAGAGATATGTCTGAGACCAGATCCTTAATAGCTGCCAGGCTCCATTTCTGTATGCCTAAGCTGTGATTCCACCATTATAATTTTAATTTGTCATCACTATGAAGTAGGTGTTTAGGTATTTCAGGTTGCAATCTCATCGTTTAAGAGGTAAGAAAACTGAGACGCAGAGTTGTTAAGTGATTTGTTAAATGGTAATGACTTACTTAGGGCTTTGGTGGGTCTCCTTCCTAAAAATCTAAATAAACTTGATTCAACCCCCAATTTCTGGCCTGTGAGGATATAGACCCTCTGCTATAATTTCAAAAATTCCTCAAATACTTACTACTTCATACTCCTTACTGCCTGGAACTCTTCTATCTTACACATGTCATGTCTACTTTGTCGTGCATCCATTTGGATGAGAAATGCAGTTTTTTCTTTGATTCCTCCTAAATTCCTTTACACTGAGATTTAAAATTTCTAATTAAGGCCTGATTACATTCTGCTAAAAACTGAAAAGTTTTTGAGAAAACCTTCCATTCACAGTCCAGAGTAATACTTCTTAGAGCTCTTTGTTCTCCACTGAATTTTTAAAATTTCAGTATGTCACAAAAACCATAGCTGTCCCCATACTCCCTTTTCTTTCCACACAATTCTTCCCCAAACTACTCTACCCATCTCAACCGAGGCAGAGACTGTTTTCTCCAACTCTACTTTTAATCTCTGAATCAGCTCTTTTTTTTTTTTTTTTGTGGTACGCGGGCCTCTCACTGCTGTGGCGTCTCCCATTGCGGAGCACAGGCTCCAGACGCGCAGGCTCAGCGGCCATGGTTCACAGGCCCAGCCGCTCCGCGGCATGTGGGATCTTCCCGGACCGGGGCATGAACCCGTCTCCCCTGCATCGGCAGGCGGACTCTCAACCACTGTGCCACCAGGGAAGCCCCTGAATCAGCTCTTTTTTTAATACTAGATTTTAAACTTTAATTTTCTTTTCACCTATTTCCTGGAATGGGTACAAATATGGAGGGTCCTATAGCTGACTTCTGAAGACAAGATTTGTTGTTACCTTTTGGACATACAGATGGAGAAGGCGAGAATATCTTGAAGGATGGGCATGGTACTAGGAGATAAAGAAAATAGATTTAAATGGAAGTATTAAAAATACACATATAACTTCCTATTGTTCTTTTAGGGCAATAGTTTTTCCACCTCTCAGATGGGGTGGCCAAGTTTTCAGAAGGGCAATGACTTACCCATGATGCATGGCCAGAATAGTCTTTGGTGCACACTAAGAGGCTTATTGGGAG
The DNA here is from genome assembly GCF_951394435.1 of Stenella coeruleoalba. Lineage (NCBI taxonomy): Eukaryota > Metazoa > Chordata > Mammalia > Artiodactyla > Delphinidae > Stenella > Stenella coeruleoalba. The sequence continues at coordinate 137,462,164 of NC_137148.1, forward strand.
ACTGCATACACTTACCCTAAAAAGGACATGACCCTTTCTTTTGTTCCTGATTAGTACTATGGAGGCATGCCTTCACCCAAATGCACACACATGAAAAAGATGGAAATATTCCCCATGTACCATAATATTATAGCTTCTATATGCCAGACTCTTTACTGCAAGGTATTTATTATTTCCCCCAGTTACAGGTAATAAAACTGAGGCTCAAAGACCTATCCAAATCCTCATATGTAATATGAAGAAGAACTTGTCTGTGATACAAGATTCAAAATCCTATGCTTATTATACTAGTGATTATAATTGAAAATGAAATGCTAGTGTTGGATCAGCCTTCAGAACTATCTAGTCCATTTTTAATGCTAAGTTTAGCAGCCAAGGGACAGTAAGTGGCTTGTCCATGGTCATAATGACAAGCCAACAGCAGATCTGGAAGAATTATCATCTGACTTCCTTTCAAGAATTTTACATTGAGGTATAAGATGTCTTTATTTTGTTCTATAAATTATTTTCCTGTGTGAGTTTTCTTTCCTCAATGACACTTCAAGATCTTTGAGGGCAGTGTTGCTTCTTAGACTTTGCCAGTTCTCCCCTTTTTGTCCACCTCGTCCCCCACCATGTTTGCCTACAAACATCCAGGCCTACCTGAAATAATATTAATTTGCATTTGCATAGCACTTTACAGCTTGTGTTCTCAACCTTGACATGACGTATTGGTTCCAATCATTTACTGTTGCGTGTGCGGGGGGAAGTGTGTGTGGGGGGGTGGGGGGGTGGGTGGGGGTGTCCTGTGCATTGTAGGACATTTAGGTACCATCCCTGGCCTCTACCAGCTGGATGCTAGTGACATCTTCCTCTCTTCCTCCACCAGTTATGACAATCAAACAACACCTTTGAAACTGTCAGACATAAACAACATAACTTTAACCTCAAGGAACTAAAAATACAAGAACAAACTAAGCCCAAAGTTAGCAGTAGGAAGAAAATAACAATGATCAGAATGGGAATAAATGAAATAGAGACTAAAAAGATAATAGAAAAGATCAATGAAACTAAGAGCTGGTTGTTTGAAAAGAAACAAAATAGACAAACTGCTAGGTAGACTTACCAGAAAAAAAGAGAGAGGACTCAAATATAAAATTAGAAATGAAAGATGAGACATTACAACTGATAATGCAAACGCTCATAAGAGACTACTATGAATGATTATAAACCAACAAATTGGATAACCTAGAAACAATGGATAAATTCCTAGAAACATACAATCCAGCAAGACTGAATCATGAAGAAATAGAACCTCTGAACAGACCAATTACTAGGAAGGAAATTAAATCAGTAATCAAATCCTCTGAGGATTTGATTACTCCCGGACCAGATGGCTTCTCTGTTGAATTCTACCAAATATTTAAAGAATAACTAGTACTAATACTTCTCAAACTTTTCCAAAAAACAGAAGAGGAGGGAACACTTCCAAACTCATTTTATGATATCAGTATTACTCTGATCCCAAAGCCAGACAAGGACACTACAAGAAAAGAAATTGTACCAATATCCCTGAACATATTTTTGCATGAACATACATGCAAAAATTCTCAACAAAATATTAGCAAACTGAATTCAATGATACATTAAAAGGATCATACACCATGATCTAGTGGGATACATTCCAGGGATAGAAGGATGGTTCAACAACCTCAAATCAATTACTGAAACAAACCACATTAATAAAATAAAGAATAAAAATCATATGATTGGGCTTCCCTGGTGGTGCAGTGGTTGAGAGTCCGCCTGCCAATGCAGGGGACATAGGTTCGTGCCCCGGTCCGGGAATATCCCGCATGTCGCAGAGCGGCTGGGCCCGTGAGCCATGGCTGCTGAGCCTGCGCATCTGGAGCCTGTGCTCTGCAATGGGAGAGGCCACAACAGTGAGAGGCCTGCATACCACCAAAAAAAAAAAAACCTCATATGATCATCTCAACAGATGCAAAAAAATTGACAAAATTCAACATTCTTTCATGATAAAGACTCTCAACAAACTGGACATAGAGGAAACATACCTCAACATAATAAAAGCCATATGTGACAAGCCCATAGTTAACACGTTACACTCAGTGGTGAAATGGCTGACAGCTTTTCCACTGAGCCAAGGATGCTCAGCCTTACCACTTTTATTAACATAGTACAGGAAATTGTAGCTAGAGCAATTAGTCAGGAGAAAGAATAAAAGGTATCTGAATAGGAAAGGAAGAGGCAAAACTGTCTCTATTTGCAGATGATGTAATATTATGTATAGAAAACTAAAGACTCCACCAAAAAATATTAGAACTAATAAATAATTCCAATAAATTTGCAGGATAAAAAATCAGTATACAAAAATCAGTTGCATTTCTATACACACAACTATGAACTATCAGAAAGAGAAATAAAGAAAACAATCCTATTTATAAAAACATCAAAAAGAATAAAACATTTAGGGATGAATTTAACCAAGGAGGTGAAATACCTGTACACTGAAAACTATAAGACATTGATGAAATAAATTGAAGAGGAAACAAATAAATGAAAAATATTCTGTGCTTATTGATTAGAAGAATTAATATTGTAAAATAGCCATACTACCCAAAGTGATCTACAGTTTTAATGTAATCCTAATGTCATTTTTCACAAAAATAGATAGAACAATTTTTAAATTTGTGTGGAACTAGAAAACACCCCTAATAGCCAAAGCAATCTTGAGAAAGAAGAACAAAACTGAAGGTATCACACTTTCTGATTTCAACCTATATTACAAAGCTATAGTAATCAAAACAGCCATGCAAGGTAGGCATTTTCCTATCCGTATTACATATGAGGAAACTGAGGCCAAGTAGAGGAAATGACTTGGCCCCAACAAGCTATTTAAGGTATTTACCATTAAATGTCCCTCTGTATTTCAAGAAAGCAGAGACTTTTTTTAGTTAATCTCTGCATCTCTAGTATCTGATACAGTGTCTGGCATATGATATATACTCCTTAAATGATGAAGAAAGGAAAAGAGAGAGCAAAGAATGAAAATCGAGATTGAAACCCAGGTCTATCTAATTTCAAAAGTTGCTCTCTCTGTTGTAATCCTGTCTTGCAATCCAAATCCCTCTGAGGACTATTGGCTAAATCCCAGTGACCTAGGAGGTCACTTCTGATTGGAACAGGTTCAAGAATAAAGGAGGTGGAGGCAGGAGGAAAGAAGCAATCTGGAAGCCCGCCTCTTGGCCGGGTAGCCAAAAAGGTTGCATAGACTGTTTAGTGGAGGAGGTCCAACTACAGAGTGAATCATCTTTTGAGTTTAGAATAAGATAAGTTCCACTCAGGTTGTAGACGGGCTTTACAGTAAATCCCTGACCCCCTTTCATTGGATGAATGGGTTGAGGCTTCTCTCTTGAGGGTCCCATCCTCAAGGCAGTGGATACATGTACAAGCTATGCCCTCTGGACCCCCTTGATCCCTAAATATTGCTTATAAACCTATTTGTCCATTTTATTTATTTATTTATTTTTTGGTAGATTCTCACTGCTGCTGAGGCCAGCTGCTCACACAATATGCTTGTAGCAGCATTCCTGGCAGGCTCTTTCTCAGAAAGCCAGTCTTGTTTATGGTCTTTCCAGCTGACTGAATGCTCTAAAGCTCACCCATGCTGTAGAATCAGGAGAATATGTACACCTGTAGGTATGTATCTTCTAGGGCCAGGTCAAAACTAGTGAAATAAAAAGCAGAGTTATGACATTCATTGTTTCATATTAACACAAGAATGACAATAGCAGCAGCAATAACAACATCTTGGACCATTTACTTAAAATGCTTAAAAACAGAAAACCATTACTGAAGACCACTGAGTTAGCTGGCAGAATCAAGGGGTGTGGGAGGACACAGTTGTTTCCAGTTTTTTCTCACCCAAACTCTCAGACCAATGAAATTAGACTCTTAATAGATCAAGTCAAATCAGCTCAATCACAAGAGAAGAATTTATTGACTCATGTAACTGAAAAGCCTTGGGTTTTTTTAAACAGCCTCATCAGAAATCTCTATCTTTTTCTCTCCCCCACTCTCTTTCTCTTTCCTCTGATTGAGAAAAAAAAAAAAAAATCTCTCTTCAAATAGCATATCAGTCTCTCCAAAACGACTCCTCAAGGCCTGAGGGTGACATGCCTACCCCAGTACAAATCACTGAGTTTAGGAGAATTGTCTGATTGCTTCGCAAAGCTCACTCTGGAAGTGGGGAATGTGGGTAACTTGCTTGGTAGTCCCACCTGGGAACATGGAATAGGGCCCCTGATGGGCCCATTTAGATGCTTCCTCAAAAGCAGAAAGCCAAGGAGTTGAGTTGGGTTTCACAGCTACGTAAGAATAGGATGTGCACTGCAGGGTCTCCATCCAGAACCAGAGCTCAATCTTCTTAGAATATTTTCTTCTACTCCTGTCATGTAAAGCAAGGTATTTCCCTGCTCTCTCCTGTGCTTGTTACAGCAGAGGTGGGAGCTTCTTATTGGTTTATCTCCTCTTAGGGCCCGCTCATTAGAAATAGTGGATTCCTTTTTATTGGATTAACTGATTTATCTTTCCCCGTGAAAGCAAGTTGAGTAACACAAAAAATTAAAACAACTGGCGGCTAAAAGTTTGCTTCTTCTGTTTCTTATATTATCTGAGATGAGGGAGAAGAATTGAGGTCTATTCTTGTTTTTTAATCCTTCAGGTCAATAAAACCATAAACAGACTATTCAGATAGTCCTATATTAAATAAAAGCTACCAGTTATAAGACCCAGCAACTCCATGTTCTGACACGTTCTTTGGCATTGGTCATAGTCTACATTTTTGATTAATCATCATTTCTTATCTTGGGGCTTACTGAGTATCTACTAAATTCTAGGAACTTTGAAAATATTCACACATTTATAAAGAAGAGTAAGTATCAGCCTCAATTTATAGATAATGAAACTGAAGGTAAGAACATTTAAATTGTTAAAGCAAGGCCACGGAGCTAATAAGGAGAGGAGCTGGGATTCAGAGCCAGACCTGTCTGGCTCCAAGCCCAACTGTCTTACAGGATACCATATTGTTTATGCATGAGACACCATGTTCTTTATCATTTGTTCAAAGATGTCTTTCAGTTGACTAGCCCTTATCAAAACAGCTAAGTGAAGGCCCTCTTAAATAAGGAATGCTTTGTTTTTGGTGAGACTGGGGAACACCATTCATCCAAACCTTCTGGAGCATTAATAGTTAATTTGTTTCTGCATCCCGAGTCTCTCACATCATTGTTTCCTTTCTTTCTAGCTGTCCTCATATTAATAAGTGAGTTTAAATGATCAATGCATAAATACCACAACAAAAATCTATAAGAAGCTGAAATCAAATTTGAGTCTATTCTAATGCCTTCTCCTAAAAGGAAGAGAGGCAAGAATGAATTATCAGAGGGAACAGTATGCAACAGAAGCTCTGGGAGCTTGTTAACAAATGGAGCTGCTTTAAGTTTCAATCACAGAGTCCATGCTTTGGTAGATCTGGAATGGGACCAGCCTGGGTGATTTTTTTTTTTTTTTAATTTTTATTGGAGTCTAGTTGCTTTACAATGTTATGTTAGTTTCTGCTCTACAGCAAAGTGAATCAGCTATATATATATATATATATATATATATATATATATATTCACTCTTTTTTAGATTTCCTTCCCATTTAGGTCACCACAGATCATTCAGTAGGGTTCCCTGCGCTAAACATTAGGTTCTCATTAGTTATCTCTTTTTTTTTTTTCTTTCCGGTACGTGGGATTCTCACTGTTGTGGCCTCTCCCGTTGCGGAGCACAGGCTCCGGACGCACAGGCCCAGCGGCCATGGCTCACGGGCCCAGCCGCTCTGCGGCATGTGGGATCTTCCCGGACCAGGGCACGAACCCATGTCCCCTGCATCGGCAGGCGGACTCTCAACCACTGCGCCACCAGGGAAGCCCTAGTTATCTCTTTTATACATAACGGTGTGTATATGTCAATCCCAATCTCCCAATTTAACCCCGGGTGATTTAGATACAAGTGATTCACCAACAGGCAAACAATTTGGAAAATGTTGGTGTAGTAACTCAAAAATTAACTTGATTCTTGTTAGATGTGGTCCCATCCCTCTTGCCCTATTGCTAGATCAAAGTTTGGTGATTATAACCTATAATTGTTAGATTATATTGGAAAGGACACACTGTAATGATAGCAGACTGGATTAAGTGCCAGGAGTCCTGGGTTCTAATCCTCTCTTGGTCTTAGTTTTGTGTATTGATAAACATTCTGTAAGAGCATTTGGAAAAGTTAAAAATTAAACTATGCAGATTCAGAGGTTTTCTTGAGGGATTTCAGAGATATAGCTTCTAGAGGCTGTACAACTGACAAAAGGGTTTTGAATATAATATTTATTCTACATTGAGACATTTGTGAACCTTGCAGCTTATTTCCCTCAAGGATCAATAGAGTTCTGAGGCATATATGAATTTCTTCTGAAAGAATTTTCAGTAACCTGAGTCTATTTCCCCAGCTTCTTCCATTATTCAGAAACCCTGGATGGGAATTTCAGGGTCCTAAATTTATATACCTATAATATGTACATAATAATCACTGGTAGAAGAATAAAGGACATTCCCTAACAAAGACAGGCAAGCTGCATTGTGATCATATACTAGCAAGACAAGAAAAGCAAAAAAACTGATCCAGAGGTACTTAGAAATAATACAAATTTTCTTATATCCTTTAGGAAAGATTATTTGTGATTCTTGGTTCCATTGTAAGCTGCTTGTCATTTCACTGAATTCAACTCTGTTTAACCTGGTAGCCCAGAAATGTGTCTATTTTCTAACTTGTCATTTCCAATCAGCTCACAAAAGAAGTAAAAATGGTCAATAGACATATGAAAATATTTGATCTCACTAACCACCGAAGAAACGCAAGAGGAAATGGTTATTTTTTCATGACTAACAAACTTGAAAACATTTTAAGTTGAGCAAAAATTATAACAGTGTGGAGAGAATTGGGAAAACAAGTTCTCTCATTTAGCTCTGATAAGAAACACAATGTGTACATCCATCAATCCCAATCTCCCAGTCCATCCCACCCACCCCCTTGGTGTCCATACGTTAGTTCTCTACACCTGTGTCTCTATTTCTGCTTTGTGCAGGGCATAATGCTAGGCACCGAGGATACACAGAGAACCAGCGCTTTTTCATTGTTGCTACGGTTATTACTGCCAAAGTTCTTAGTCTTTGGGAGAAATGCCTTTCCATGAAAAAAAAAAGAAGACATTTACAAGAAATTGTCTCATGAGACATACTGACCTACAGCTTCAGGAAAAATTCTTTTCATCCTAGATTATGAACCGTTAAGTGTCTACAATAGGACGTTGAATCACCAGATAAAGAGAAAAAGTTGGCTATCATACAAAGCTGCTTCTTCTGGGAATGTCAGAGAAAAAGAAGCTGGGGTGGCAAAAGCAGCTAAAAAGCAAGAGGAAATACTAGGTTAATGGTTTTTTTTCTTTTTTTTAATGAAATAATGCAACATTGCAAACAACTTCTAAATCTCAGTGCCAACCATTTGTTCGTTGCTCATGGGTCTTTGCTCGTCTGCTGAGGTCACTCTACTGGGAAAGGGTGTTGATATCAGACCTACTTCTTTTGCCTTTCTGTTTTTGGGTTCAGTAACCAGGAGCATCCCCTTCTCATGGTGGACAGCCGGGCCATGCTCTATCTGAAGGCTTTAGGAGAGGATCCTTCCTTTCTTCCTGTCTTCTAGTGGTCACCAGCAATCCCTGGCATTCCTTACCTTGCAATATTATAACTTCAGCTTCTATCTCTGTCTTAACATGACCATCTTCCTCTGTGTCGCTGTGTCCAAATTTCTTCTCATAAAGACGGCATTCATTGGATTGGGGCCTATCCTTTACCCAGTATGACCTCATCTTGACTTGATTTCATTTCCAAATGTAATCTCTCTTCTTCCACCTCCCAGACTTCATGGTCACTCAGGCCATTCCTTGTGCATGAAGTATGCTCTCCTTTCTCTGTTAGTCATATGCTGCTTCAAGGCCTAACTCATCCATTTGCAATCTCCATTACATCCTAAATCTATTGTGAACAGGTTTAAAGACTTGCTGACGTACACATTTTAAAATACTATTTGGCATTTGGTGGGTACTCAGAACAGTGTGTTGAATTTATTTTAATTGAGAAAAAAATTTGTTTAGTGATTTCTCTGGTGGAGGATCTGTTATGCTCAATTCCAGTCATAGAATTTTACCCACAGCCATAAGCATGGGAGACCATGCCCTTCTCTAGGAAAACAGATTAAAGGGAGATGGCATTGAAATAAAGAGCTCCTGTTTAGAATTCTAATAAATGATGCTATTAGGTGTCATTTTCTGAAGATATCTCTAATTGGAGTCGTGTCTTATTCAGAAGTGATTAAAGGTGTCATTTAGGCAAAAAAATCAAACTTTTATGTTTGATTACATCTGTAATCATAATGCATTAACAGAACAACTGTAAATACAGAAACCTCATGTGCTTTTGATATCAGCTGCTGTGGAAGCCAAAGGCATGTTAATTACCTTAGGTATTCCATGTCATCAATCCAGTGTCTTAGTTTTATACGGTTAATTTATGTTTTGGCAGGTGATTCAAAATCTTTCTATTTTCATATGTGGACCAGTTCCCAAAATTTCCATCATGTACCAGGGTATGTCTGAGCTATGCTAAGAAACTTTTGGAATTAGGAGAATTTGAATTATCCAGCAATCATCTCTTCTACTTTTCCATTTCTCACTTTGTAGGTGGTATAACTGAGGTCCTTTCACAGACTACGTGACACCTCACGCTCTACTTCTGACATGACCTAACCTTCCACTCACGTGCCTCCCAGTGTAAATCAATCTCCTTTAACAAAGTCTTTGATCTTGGTGATTTTCAGGATGTAAGTTGTCAAAACCCAACTCAAACTAGCACGGGACTGTGAATCTAGAAAGTGCAGGCACAGGTGTCTCTGAGTGATGTAATGACAACATCTAGCCATGATCTCAGTCTTCCCATTTCTTGTCTCTGCTTTCATTTGTGTTGGCTCAATTCCCAGGCAGACTCTTCTTGTGCTGGCAGGATGGCTACCAGAAGCTGCCACACTTGTGTCCTGACGCATCCTCAAATCTTGCTGAAATAAAGAGGTATCTTACCCACCCCAAAGAGAAGTCCCACGGTTGCATGGCATTGACTGGACTGACTTGGTCACTCATTTATCTTCCAACAGATCACTGTGGCCAGGAGGGATATAATAAAATAATTGGTCAGGTCTGGGTCATGTGTTTACTCTGGAGTCTGCAGGGGTGTAAGTCCTAGTAGATCACAAGGATTATGTGTGGAAGAGGGAGGAGCCTAAGGTGGAGGTGAGGGCAATGGAAGCAGTCTGACCCAGTCGGGGGTAGCATTTTATCACTGACTTTTGTTTAGCCTGTGGGCTTAAGGTGATAATAAAATACAGACCAAATTTCAGTCAATTTTATTATTGTTTTAAAATTCTTTTCAGACAATTGCCTATACCTAGAGAGAACTACTCATGTCTAATCCTCCCTGTTTTTGGTAAGCCACTGTCCCGAGGAAAATATGGACAGAAAAATATTTCAGATGTCCATTATTGTTTTGGATCCAGAAAATGGAGGACTATTATTAATAATATTAAAAGTGTCTTAGTGCATGCTGCACTTTGCACTTTACTGAGTGCTTTCCCATACACATCAAAAGATTATGCCGATTATCCCTTCATTCATAGATGATGAAACTGAGCTTGAGAGAGTTGAAATGTAGTTCCTGAGATCATACAGCAAGTTAAGGGCTGTATCCATTTTTTAAAGTGTTGGGCTTTTGTATTTATAACCTGGATCAAACATCACAGTCTCATTTTCATTGTTAGCCCTTTTCTTCTAATAGGTGTCAGGGTCAGGAGAAGAGAAAATCACGAGTTAGAAAGAAATATGATACATGGAAAGGTGAGGTATGGGGTCAATAAGTATCAGGATAAAAGACTTCATAATGGAAATATTTCCATTTGCAGAAAGAGATTAGGAATATCTCTATTCTAGCAAATGCATACTTATTTTTCCCATTAAGCTCTGCACATACCCAAGCATATTTATTATTATTATTACTCAAGAGGAGAATGGGTCAAGAATCTTTTTTTTTTCCCTCCACATAGGATACTCTTTGGATCAACTGATCATTTATTGATAAAATAAAATCTTTAGCCACACCCCACCCTAATGTGCAAACTCAGAAAGTTTTAAGAGGAACTGCCACTGTCAAGCCAAATCAAGACCCTGTGGTTTTCAGCAGTGTTCAAAAACTCTGATGGTCATGACAAGACCTAGGTTGCTTATGAAAAATACAGTTCACCTGGTCCCACCCCCAAACTTACTAATCTAGAATCTTTGGCTGTGGTCAAGGTAAATATTCTTTTAATAAGTTCCCCAATACTGGTATTTGATTGTTGAAGTTGTTCATTTGTTCATCCAATAAATATTTATCAAATACCTACTATGTATATTTTTCTACATTGGGATACATCAATTAAAAAAAAAGGCTAGAATGTACACCCTTAAGCAGGAGACACAGATGCCAAATGAAGAGCATAATAAATAAGTCAACTCTATGACATGATGGATGGAGAAATAAAAAGCAGAGCAGGTATGGGGTCAAGTGTACCTGGGTGGGTGTGGTTAGGGAGTAGAGGGCAGTACCAAATTGGGTAGTAAGGCTAGGACTTATTGAAAGACTGGAAGGGGATGAGGGAATTACTCAAGCAGATTCTTGGGAGGACGGTTCCAGGCAGAAGGAACAGAGTGTAAGCTCTGGTCAGAAGCATGTCTAGTTCATCTGAAGTGGAGCAAGAAGGTCAGTGTGGCTGGAGCTCAGAGAACCAGGGGAGAATAAGAAGATCCAGCATCAGCTAGGCCCATGCGGGGATTTGGGCTATGTATAGACTTTCAGGCCATTTTAAGAAAGTTGGCTTTTACTCTGATTGAAATACAGAGGCATCATAGCCTTTTGAGCAGAACAATTCTATGATCTGTCTTGCCTTTAAAAAAGATCAGTCTGGCTGTTGTGTTGAAAACAGTCTGTAGGGCAGCAAGGGTAGCTACAGGAAGACCAGCTAGAAGCCTTGTTGAAATAATCCAGATAAAAGATTGTGGTGACTCAGACAAGGCTGGTAACAGGGAAGAGGATGAGAAGTAGTCAGATTCTGGATATATTTTGAAGTTATAGCCAGCATGATTTTCAGATGAATTAGAAGTAAGGTGAGCAGAAAAGAGGAATAAAAAATGACTACAGGTGTCTTGGCCAGACTAACTGAAGTTGCCACCAACTTTGGAAGAAAGATCAGTCTTGAACATTTGAGATGTCCATTAGACATTCAAAATATAATGTCAAGAAACTAGATAAGAAACTCCCCTGGAGTTTAGGGGAGGAGTATGGAATGAAGATATTAATTTGAGGCACTCCAGCATGAAGTGGCTGGGGAGCAGATGAGAAACCAGCAAAGAGCTCTGAGGAAGGGCAATCAGTGAAGCAGAAGCAAAACCCAGAGAGGGCTAAGAAGGCTGGTGTCATGAGCCAGTGTCCACTATTAAATAGCTTGTGCTGTCACCTAATACTATGCTTACCCATACTTGGGGTTACTTTTGGTTCGGCAGAACACATGGATTTTATTCAGTTATTTAACAAATAGTTAAGCAGGATGCTGTGTGCTGGGAATTAATCATCAGTCTTTGGAGCCAAGAAATCTCCCCAGATAAAGTGATGTTTAAGTTTTTACCTGGAAAGTGTGAATAGGAATTCATGAAAGACGGAGTTTTAGGGATGAGAAAAAATGTTTCAGGAAGAAGAAACAGGAAGAGCAAAGGCTTAGAAAGGCAAGGGAATGAATACTGTCTCTGTGGAATTGAAAGTAATTCAGCCTGGTGGGAGCCTGGGACTCAAGGACAGGATGAAAAAGCAAGATCTAGAAATGAGCAATAAACAGATCACAAAGGACTTTGAGTACCATGATAAATTTAAAGGTTTTCCTTAGGTTAAAGCAGAAAGTTTGAAGGTTTATAAGAAGGGAAGTGACAATTAGACTTTATAATATGTTTTGATACCTGGTAAAGTGAGTGCCTATGCTTTTATTTTCATTTTTATAGCATGTAATTATTTGCTCTTTATTATTAAATATCTTCTTCCTTACTAAAAAAAAAAAAAAAAAAAAAAAAACAAAACCCAAACCATAAAAACAACATAGGCTTTTGTGATGGTTAATTTTATGTGTCAACTCCGCTGGGCTATGACGCTCAGATAGTCAAGCGTTATTCTGGATGTTTCTGTGAAGGTGTTTTTTGGATGATTGGATGATGTTAACATTGAAACTGGTGACTCTGAGTAAAGCAGATTGCCCTCCATATTGTGGATGGGTCTCATCCAATCAGTTGAAGGCCTGAATAGAAAAAAAGATTGACTTCCTTGAGCAAGAAGAAATTTTGCCAGCAGATGGCCTTTGGACTTGAACTACAACATCAGGTCTTTCCCAGCTTCCAGACTGAGGGCCTTTGCATTTGAATAGCAACTTTAGCCCTTCCCTGAGTCTCCAGTCTGCTAGTCTACCTTTCAAATTTTAGATGTGCCAGCCTCCATAATTGCACGAGCAAATTCCTTAAAATAAATTTCTCTCTCTATATACACACATCCTATCGGCTCTGTCTCTCTGTAAAACCCTGACTAACAAAGCTGAGAAGGGGAGATTGGAAGCAGGAGGACTCACCAGGCTCTGCATATGCCATGTAGGCTTGGGTAGCTCCCTGAGCATTTGTTTTTCCCTGCCTACTCCACACCAGGGATCTCAGAGAGGCTGTCCTGAGTGCTCCAAGACTGCTCCTGGCATGAGAGTCAGAGCCAGGAGCCAGCGTCCTTACTACCTGCCAAAGCTGGACCAGGAAAAACTCACTTCAAACTGGCAAGATCCCACCTGTAATTTAATTTTAGATAAAGATTCGTAAACATTTAAAAGTTTTCATTTATTAATCTTCTTGTACTTTGTGTGCATCCATAGTTTTGTCTTATCAAGAGAGATTCTTTAAATGTTCAAACGACTTCCTGACAAGTCGAATGAGAAATGAGAATGAATAAATAAAGAGCTGGCAAGCCACTTCTGAAACGTGCCAACCTCAAATGGATCTCTGATCCATCCAAGGGTGTTTTGAAGCATGGAGAGAAAACTAGGTGTAAAAAGAATCCTTCCAATTTTTTGTCGGGTTGATCCACTCAGAGAATGAGAAACGTGAACCCTACCCTGGGCCACTCCTGTACTGATGTTCCAAGAGCCCTGATATTTCCCTGCCATGAATCTCACACAATTTCAGGAGCATTTATTAGCCTGCACGTTCAGAAACTCTCTTGATCTCCTGGGAAACTTCTACTGGCCAGGTTTCCTAATGTCCAGTTGACCAGTTGACAAGAGAGGCGGGCTTTCTCTCTCTGTGTTGTCTTAGCTATAAAGAAAGTCCAGCCTTTACTGCTGGGACATAAATAACAACAGCAACATAATCTTCCACACTGAAAAGTATGGCTTTTGTAATTCATAATTTTAAAAAGAAGACAGAGAAAAGATAATGATATTTAAAGAGAAAGAAAGTAGATTTTCAAAATCCTTTGAAAGATGTGTTTAAGTTACTTGATTTATTTCAACAGCTCTCTGCTCTAACCCAAATAAATTAAGGGAAACATCAAAATATCTAGAATTTGACAATTCTCAGCTTTTAAAAATAACATTTAAAAAATGTAAACCTATAAACATAAAATGGAAATTTAGGAGTAAACACTTCTCTCTTCTTTTTGATCCCCTAAAGATTTTGGACTTGTTTCTAATTTCACTGTCAAAGATGCTGTATCTTCAAAAGCTAAACTGAGGCTGTGGAATATATCGGGTAGCAGCTAAGTAAAGGGGTTAAGGGCGTGGGATTTGCAGTTGGCCAGCTCTGGGATGCAATACCAATCATTGCCATTTTGTGTCCTCTGCAACATAGATATGGCAAGAGTTCACACCTCACAGAGTTGTTTAGAGAATTGAATTCATAACACATTCTGGGAGGGGAGAGTGTCAGGTACTGGAAATATTTCTCAGGTTCTTCTTTCCTTCCTCCCTTTATTTTGTCTTGTCCTCTTCACTTTCTTCCTCCTTCTCTCCTTTCCCAGGACACCAAGGTGGGAGCAGGTTCTTCTGCTCATCACTATGGATTAGTGATTTTCAAACTCTTTTGTTTATCAACCAATAATAATACATCTTATTATTGTGATTAGGATGAAATTTCTTCTTTGCATTTCCCCTCTCCAACTGCTGCAGCTTCATCTCAGAAATTTCTGGATACTTTCTTTTATTAGTTCTTTTTTTTTTAATCATCTGTAAACTACATTTATTGTGCTTATTGGGCACTGGGCACATCAGATACAAAAGAGTTGGGATGGGGGCAGGTAAGAACTTAAGAAATTAAATATACACATTAATTTTACCACAAATTCTAACTAGGGAAGTACAAAATTTGTACAAATTATACTTTATAATGAAATTTTGATGTCTGTCAAAAGGATAAGCTATACATACAATGTAATAAAAATGTTTTAAAATTGTGCTTAATATCACAGAACTACCCTGAAATGGGTTGATAAAATGCCTATACAGCATTATACACATATATTTCACATTAAAGATTTGACCCCATTGTTGAGAAATCTATGGTTGACAACTATACGTGCAGTTCCTCTAAGAAACATTGCAGCATTTGTAGTCCATCTCTCCTTTAAACTCCACCTTATTTTAGTTTCACTTACTATCGAGTTCTCTTCAGACCCGTTTATATTTCTTTTGTCTCATCATCTTCTTCGAGTTTCCTGATTTCATTTTTTAAACAATTTATAGTTTCACGACTTGCTTTTAATCTCTCCTTAAGCTCTGCAATTTCAAAGCTTTTTTTTTTTCCCGCAGCTTCTAATTTTTCTCTGGTCTTCACTTCAAGTTCTGCAAATTCTGTTTCATGCTTATAGGATCCTAAGGTAAGCTGACGAGATGTTAATAATTGTTGTATCATCGCTGATTGCGTCTTGAAATATCATTTCATCATAGAGCTCTGAAACCACTGTCTTTTTTCCCAGCATTGCATTGGTGTCTGATTGAAATAGCTTTAATAAATGATATAGGGTTACAGGTCTTTCATTAGGATCAATGAAAAATACTTTGATGACTATTTCGAATTCACCCCAGCCTGCTTCAGTAATTCCATAGGGAGGCTTAGTAACAACTCTTAAAGGACTGCCATAGCTTTCATGTAATTTAAATTGGATTTTCTTCACATATGCTGACATATCCTCATTTCGATATGGTTTTACATATACTGTCCACGGATGGGTGTGCCCATCCTCTTTTCTTTCCAAAATATCGAGCAACATTACCATAAATGATTGGTTTAACGGTAGTAACCCCCTTCACTCTCCCGCCGGAGTCAGGCCCAGATTCTGCCATTCTCTTGAACATATCGTCCTACGGAAGAAGCCGGCACCACCAGGGAAAGAGACCGGGGCCGGCGGACTCGCCGCTCCGCTCAGAGGCCCCACACCTCCCACACGGTACCAGGAGGAGGGTTTCTAGCCGAAGGAGGACGGGTCAGCAGGACTCGGGGTGCTGAGGGATCACCAACGCCTCACCGCGGGGGGCGTTGCGGAGAGGAGAGCGGTGGAAAGCGGGACCTTTTATTAGTTCTTCACTTTCAGGTTCATTCACTAAATTCCAGTCTACACAGGGTCTTTGGGGAGGTGGAAATGTGTGGGTAGCTTCCCTTGCCCACTGAATTTGTGCCCTTGCTTCATCCCCAGAGTTGACATAGTGGAGAATCTTAGGGCTCATGACCCCCCTCCACCCCATCAGTGACAAAGTGCCCCAGAGCCTCCACCCTCGCCTCCCTTTTCTCCCTTGGGTGCTCTCCCAGCAGTTCTTTGCCCCTTCAGGATTCTTTGCTCCTCTCCCAAATCCTTGCTCTGGTGGCTCTGTCTTATTCTCCGTCAGGGCCATGTGCCTGCTGAGTGGGCCCAGGAGGTGTTGTAGGAGAGTAAGGGGCTTCTGCTCTACCGGTAGGAGAGAGACAAAAGCCCTCCGAGTGAGTGATCTAAAAGCCAACCAGACTGTTTACATTGTGAAAACTTCTGCTGGCAATTTTCTGTACCTATTTCTACTAAAAAAGTTTCTCTATTTTTTGTTTTGAGAGTACACGGAAGTATTTTACTTTCTTACATTTATAAGGTGTCAGCTTCCAGGAAAGGGAAGAAAACTGATCATTCCACAACTATAATGGCATAGAAGCTTGTTCACTCTACACACACTCTCATGGAGCTTGTCATATGCTCCTTCCTCAATCTCGGTTTGAGGATTACGACTCTAAAACCTCAGCATGGATTTTTGGCACAAGAAAGATGAAAGTTTCTGTGTCTCTCTGGCCTTACTGTACCTGCTCATAAAGTAAAAGACTCAGTGCCGTGGGGGCTTCTTGCATTCTTAGATTAATCTGGCATCACTGGGCTTGCAATTCCTCAAGACGACAACTGGATGGTGCTCAGTAGTGACCGCCTCTTTAGATAGAGCTTGTTTCTCCCCAGTTACCCACAGTCCCCACCACTCCCTATGTATTACACCAGGCCTGTGTTATTTGTCTACAATTTCATTAAGCCCTGTGTCCACATTTGAGCTTCCAAGACATAAGATATATCAATCCTTTAACTAAATTTTGTATCTCATTAGCCTTTTGACCTTCAGAACTGGAACCAATTATTCCCCACCCACTTTGGACATCTATTACTAGAAATACTGTATGACTGATCCAATATCAAATTCATGCTTTTGAGTCTCAGCACTTTCCGAGGTGGAGTGACCAAGGACCTACTAGGTCACAGATGGGAGTGCAGTGATGAATCTAACACCTTAAATGAAGCTGTAGAGGAAAGAAACCCCACATTTCTTTCCTACTCCATGTTCCAGCCTGTTTGATTCTTTCATGGGTCAAAGACTGCCACTCTAGCGGCACACCTGGGCCAGTGCCACGGGCTGGCTTCCTAAGCTTCATCGTGCCATCTGCTCCGAGGTCTGCCATTTCCCCAGGTCACTACCGCTGAATGGTATGCAGGTCTCCACTTGCCTGGAACCTGCTGCTTTTCTCCTTCCCAGTCTCAGAGAAAGCATCCCTCCCTCTCTCCTTACCCTGAAAGACACTCATGTGCCTCAGTACTTGTGGGGCGCTAAGCATCATCTCTGAGTATCTTCCAGCAGTGTCTCATTTCTATCCAATACAAATCTCTGAAATGAAAAGATAGATATATATATAAATACTAATAACCTAGTTGGCTACCTGAAACAAAAGGAAAGATCAGAACATGCACAAATCAACATATTGATAAGAAGACCATCTAAGAAGCCTAATCGTTTGGGGCTTGTCTGCAACTTGTCATCCCATGATCACTCCTTGGTTCTAGGCCATGTGGTGGGGTGATGCTGTAGTGGGTAATGTGCACATTTGGCTAATGCTCTGATACAGAGATTTGAAGAGACAAGAATGTGTTTATTTTGTTGCTGTCTGCTTTAGGAAATCAAGGACTGTGGACTGATTGTGTCTCCTGCCATCCCTGAGAATTTTTCTCTCTAAACTGGTATTATTCTGGGAGGTGGATCTAAAGGTTTAGAAAAAGACTCTGTATGGGAAATGTCATATGATATTTCATAATTAGAACAAGTTTCAGAAGAGAGCAAGGGTAGTTCCACTTTAGGATATTATAGTAGTTAGAATATGAGTGGGGGAATTTTCTCATTGCCAATTGATTAGCTTTTTTGGGGGGAAATATCTGGGAATGTTCTCCTCCCAAGGTAAGTAATAGACCATGACCCCACCTACAGTACCATTTCCTATTGGCCCTCTCAGCATACCCCGCCCACACAGGCTCATGAACACACACGCACACACATGCACGCATGCACCACCAGTTATGTGAACGTGTTCATGGATTTGAGCATACATGTGTTCTCTCTGCTGGACAGAAATGTAGAAAGTTAGCATGAAGGATAGCAAATGCAAATGGAAGAACTGTACATTTCTAGATGATACGATGTGCAATTTGCAGTGTAAGCTGGCAGGAACTGGGTCTTCACTATAGGTGAGTTATTTTCAGTAGTGTCATTCCTTGGTAGCTATAGCTCCTTTTAATCATGACTTCATTGGACAATTTTGCCCTGACAGTCGGCCTTGCTCAGGTGGACAGAGTCTATGAGGTGCTATTTGGACATTCGAAAGTCAATAAGAGTGAGAGACACTAGGCTTGTCCTCAGCTAATTCGCTGGTCTCAGGAGACTTCCCATGCATTTGAGAGCTTCCATATAATCCAAGAGGGTAGGGACCTTGTGAGCCTAAGCATTAATTTTCTAGTAGCATTACAAGGTCTGGCAGATGGCAGGCTCTCAGCAAATGTTTCTTGGGAAATGACCAAAATGAATGAGAACTGAACATGCCTGGTCACCCACTTTTAATGATGAGGTGGAAAGAATTTGCAAGGAATTGCGGGTGAGTCCAGGCTGGGTAGGAATCCAAGTTCTTCTACTCTCACGGGCAAGGTACTTATTCCTTCCGATCTTGAATTTCTGCTACTCTTAGGAATGTGGTAAGGATTAAGTAAGTATTCAATTCTCAAAGTATTTAGTGTAACGTCTTCAGAGAATATATGTAGAATGTTAAATGAATGACAGGTTTGTCATATGATTTTCATGATTGAAGCCAAGTTCTTAATTAATTACCCATAAGTATATAACCTAAGAGAACATTTAATAATTACTATGACGTTTTAGGTATCATGATAGAATTCGTGATAAAACATGCTGAATCTTCTAGTAACGATTATAATTAATAAAAGCAACAATACTACTGTTGTTGCTATTATCTACTGTCATCTACTGTTTACAAACCACTTAACGTGTTTGTACCATGCTAAGGACTTCTTATGGGTTATTTCATTTCAACTATACAGCAGCTCTATGAAGGAGGCACAATTATATTTTTTTCTTCAGATAAGAAAAATGAGAGGCGGATGGATTAGATAGCTACACAATCATACACCTAATATGTGACAAATCAGAGCTCAAACTCAAGTCTGCCCTAGAGCCCATCCCAAGTTCCCAAATTTTTATTGCTTTTTAGAAGTTATAATTCTACATTCTAACTCATATTCATAGATCAAAAAAAATTCTGAACTCAATGAAACCACTTATACACACATCGTTTTAAGTTTTATTTATACTTCTTAGTTCAAGAATTACACACTAGCCAACATTATTATATATTTACATGCTGAAAGTGGCTGTAATGTTTAAATCCAAGAAAATAATTCTTATGTGCTACTCATTTATAATCCTCATTTGTTACTATCTCATGTATCCCAGAGATTGTAGTAATCCTGTTTTTTAGAAAGACATGAAAATAGATGCAATGATATCCACTTGTGTTTTGCATTTTCTAGCCATTGGAAAATGTGCATTATGTGCATATTAAGAAAGGCTACAAGGTAATTAGTAAGGCTGATAATCACTACATTGTGAAGAAACTAGAATATCACTTTTTATAAAAGGACAATTCAGAACTGTGCAGGGACAATATTCATAACAGAACTATTTAAACACCCATGCAAATAAAAACTTTAAAATGTTATGGAATTTAAATTATTTTCAACTTTGAATTAATATGTTTAAAATGAACACTGAACTCAAATTATTGAACTAAAAAGAGAAAGATACAAGCTGATGAAACTGTCAACTTGCTTCAGATGGTGCCAGGACACACATATGGGCATCAGAATAATGACGTGTGACAGGAAAGAGACATTTGGTTTTAAAGTTAAAAAAACACAAAGATTTGTTCTTCAGTTTGGATCGCATTTACCTTTTTCACAAAACAAATTCTCAAAGCAAATTAAAACCCGATGTCAGCGTTTTGCATTCATCTATGGATTTACAGAAATGTTTTACTTCAATTTGCAAATAACTAATAGATATTTAAGTGGTTTTTTTTCTTAAATGACTTCTTTAGTGTGGTGTCTTAATTAGCATTCTGTTGGCTCCTTACTACTTTTTACAATGTTCCTAGTGTATTTGGAAAATATTTTTTAAACCTTTGGTGTGAAGCAGTGTCTTTTTTTCCCACTTTCCCTCATTTTTTCTTTTTCGATTTCTTTTTTATTTTTAATAATTCTGGAGTCTTTGGTTAAAAGGAACAATACTACCTAAGGACAAAATGCTATTATTAAAAAAAAGGTCTTCTCTATGTATTATGTGTAACACATTTCTGGAGCAGGTATGAATAAAAAGCATTTTTATTTCCTGAAGTGCCATCAATATAAACCTTTACTCTTTGAAAATTGAGATTTAAGTTATGATCTTTGATTTCTTAAACTCTTACATATAAAAAATTCTATCAAGTAATCAATGATCATTTCTGCTTTTCCCAGTTGACATTTCTAAGGCTATCTCTTGGTTGTTTCATCGACTACATAAACACTATAGCATTTCCCATAGAGGGGGCAGGAGTGGGAATGACTGAGCGGGCAAGTAAAAGCGTACGTGTGTTTGAATGTGTGTGTGTGTGTGTGTGTGTCTGTGTGTGTGTCTGTGTGATAGCAAATTGAAACCCTTCTGTCTGGGATCCCAAACCATTTATGCAAAAGGGTATTTAAATTTCTCTGCTGGGGCTGCAGCAACTGTACTTAGTAAAAAAATAAATAAAAATTAAGGGAAAAAAACCTAAACAATTATTTGTATCTATCGACTATTCATTTACAGCATGTTTAATTATTTACATAATAACACATCAACTTAAGCCATAAACAGAATTAGCATGTTGCCTTACCATAAAATACAAATTAGAAGTTAAAAATATTTAAGAAATCTGTTTTAATATTTACACACGTTCAGTGAAAGTTATGGTTGCTCACATTACATGGACTCTGTATACTCAGCAAAATGGCATGATTGCTACAGTTGAGAATATCTGCCCTAACCAACATGGTGGGATTTAGTTATTTTTTTTCCTCCTCCTAGGAGGAATTTTTTTTTTCTTTTATCATTTTGTGTTTTCTTAAGACATTTTTCTTTTTAAATCACCAATGGACAATGTTATTTGTTTCCTTGAAAAAGAGAAGAGACAAGCAATGTGAAAACTAGTTAATTTCTATGTTCTGAGGTACAGTACTATTGTAGTGTCAAACTGTGCAGTGGTTCATAAGAACTGTAGGCATTGATTCGCTGATAGAGAAATGCTCAGTACCCTGTATTACTTGTTTCAATATGTTGATTTGTCAGTTGCCAAATAAAAAATATTCATACACTGATTTAATGAAGGAAATAAACATATTAGCTTATTCCTTTTGTTTTCCAACGTATGAATGCATATATATGTATGTATGTTTACATGGATCTATATATACACATATATACATGTAGATATGTTGTAGACCTGCTTGTTGGCTGTTTTTGTTATCGAGTATGACTTTACTCATCAAATTGGACAACAGTTACCTATAGAAAATGGAAATTTGTCTTAGTTGCCAATTTAATGCGGGTCTTGCTTAAAATAAACGTGACTCATTTCCTCATTACGCATTCCACTGAACTTTCTCTATGCATTGTGCTTTTGTAAGCTGACAGATTTTTTGTGTTCCTAATGCTAGAATGTAAAGTCTTTTGGTTCCTAAACCATTTTTATTATTATTATTTTTTTTTCCACTTAGCACTGCTTTTGAAGAAATGAGAAAAGGTCTAGATGGCACTGCTTAAGTCTTTTCCCGTTACTGAATTGCAGTAGAAAGAATTGTAACATTCCTTATGCAAACACATGATTATGTTGCATGAGTTTTCAGTTCTGAAAATGCATTTCATACCTACTAGCAGTCATGTACAATATATATACAGATTGAGATCAAAGATTGCATTTAGACTGTGCATTTGAGAGTCAGAATTTGCCTATGAATTTCACAAAGATGAAAAACACCTTAATTGCTGGCTATCTGGCTATTTTATTACCAAAAGAAAAACTATACATATATATATAAACTGATAGTAATACCAAATCAGAATTGCCAAAACATACTTTTGTGGTCCTTAAATTTAAACACTGGATGTCAAGCTGACCGGTCTTTTTGAAGACTTAAAGATCTAGCACCCCTCCCTGGCCCTCCCCCAATTTGGTGACTAAAATCCAATTCAAACACAATAAATATACACTTTAAGAATAAATTCTATATCTACTGTTATCTCTGGGCAGGATGAGGCAGTTTTTTCTACCTACATGGTTACTGAATGCCAATATATGGATTTCGCTCTAGGGCTTCTGTTTCAAGGTCCCATCTTCTCCTTTTCCCTAGATTTTTCTTATCTCTGCAGGCGGAAATGAATCCCTGGTCATATGCTTTTGAGGCTCATGTTGCAAAGCTGCTTCTGTCCACTTTGATCTAGATTTCTCTGTTGACTTCCCTGGACATCAAAATTTTGTTGTAACCATAAATGACAATATGAAGGATTTTTATGGCTTTTATGATAATTGCAATTAAGAGCCCATTTTTAGGTTGGAGCTCTGAGTTGTCTCTAGAAAAACCTTTCCAGAATGGCATTTTGGAGTTGTACACCTGAGTTATCAATATGCTCCTTCCTGATATATGCTACTCAAACTTTAAGCCCTAGTGACAAGGGGCAGGCACTTTTATTAGCGTGATGTCCCAAAATGATTGCCCAGGGGAAAGTGTGTCCCCGGAGAAACTTGAGGAATCTCTGCTCTGAGCCCAGGGGCAGCATGAAGGTTGGATTCTGCCCAAAGATCATACTCAGAGGTGTTCAAGTATATAATCAAAAAAATAAGGGCCAGAGTTCCCTATGCTGGTGAAAAAAAATATCATCCCATTTGGGGGGGCAAATTCAGAAAGCTGGATGTTAAACCTTTTTTTTTCTCTAATAGTGGGAATAGAAGGGCAGCAAGACTCCATCATATTTGAAGCTGCTGAATCATCAGGGAAAGAAAACATACATTTTATCCACAGGCAGATACTGGCCTTGGCTACTATGCACAATTAGGGATGTTACTCTGAAAAGAAGTGTTTATTTTTTAAATAGAAATAGCAAAGTCACCCTCCAAGAAAAAGTTCAGTCAAATCAAACTCTAAGGAAAAATGAGCAATTCACTATTTTCTCCAAGAAAGGCAAAATATGAAGCGCACATTGACAGAATAAAATATATTAGCTTATTCTCTTGCCTGTCCAACATATGAATGCATATATCCAATTAGTATAGAAAGAAGCACAATGACATAATTTAAAAATTGAATAAAAACAGTACCTCGTGCCTGCCTGATTATGTTATATATTTTTCTACAGTATCAACTGAGGCTCATAACATTCACCATGTTAATGTTATTCTGTTTTCCATGACTTCTCCTATTTTCTTTGATTAGGCAGATTGCAACATACACAATGAAATCACCCTTAAAAAAATCAAACCCAGCAAAACTACAAAGTAACCCTACTTGTGCACATAATCTTTGAAGTACTGTTTGCTATGAAAGATACAAAGGTGAACTTCACTGCACATAAGGAAACATAGTTCTCTCAAAATCTCTCCAAAGCCTTACTTTGTCTGTCTCTTAAGAATATAATCAGAATTTCAGAAGCAAGAAAAGTTAGAAAAGACCATTAATCCTCTAAAGAAATAAACAAATCCTTCCTTTGAAATAACCTAAATTCAGAAATAAACTGTAGGAAAATGTTGTAGAGACAGCTGACACTGTCTGAGAAAAGCATCCTGTTTGCTAGCTCTGTCTGTGCTTTATATTCATATATTGGAATGACTCCCAGCGTAACCTAAGATGATTCTAATTCCACTATCTTTTCTATTTGGGGGGTGTCTTTTTATTAGATAAACTATAAAAACCTCTCTAGGTATGCTGTCAAAAGCTTGTGAGGTTGGAGGAAAAAAATCTCTCTCACTCTACCTTTCGCCACTGAACACAGTATGTGTGGACCAGATGCTACAAGGGGCTGATAAGGGTCATGCTGCTCACTTGCTTTAATTTTGTTACAACAGCTGTTTCTGGATTTTCCACTCTGCTCTGGGTTATTAACTCTTAGTTTAACGACCTCGGAAATAGCCTCTTAGAAAAATTTCTTTGGCCCCCATGCATGAAAACGTTCAGAAGTCTCCCCTTCTCTAAATGTCAAAGTAGAATATGTTGGAGTTGATTCTTATGCTCAAGCAAACAGAGCCTGGCCAAACTGGTTTCCTGAGTCTCTGTCTTGACTCTCCCTATCCTGTTTGAACTACATGAGAACCTTCTACAATCCAGTGGGAATCAACTTCCCATGGCACCATTATCACCTTAATAAGACAGGCATAGACCATCTTCAGTTAGCATGTTTGCGTGGCACAGCAGACCGGATGCCAACCTTAGGAAGGAAGACGGGGGGTATCTGGGTACGACCGCTTCTCTGCGAAATGACTGATGACGCTATTGACCCTTCTAGAATATCTTCTAAATTACTGCCCTCCATATAGGCTGTGTACTAAGCAGAAAAAGTGGGACACTCAGACTCAGTTTTGCCAGCATGTGTACAAATCACTTGCATTTTAACTGGAAAACCACAGGGACCTTAGTGTATTCATGACTTAGCAGAAGCAACCCAAATGGTATGAAATGGACCACAGGATAGGCCAGCAACTAAGGTATTTTAGCATCACTTTTGTCCTGGAGTGATGTGTTTTCCAAGTTCTACGTCAGGCTGTACAACTGGTTTGAGGAGGGATCTAGTCCTTGCTTCCCATGGGAGGCTATGTTTTAGTTCACATAGTAAAGCCAATAGACGATGTTGAAGAAGGAAAAAACCACTGGGAAGAATATGCGGGACCACCGATCTATGGCATTCACATCAGTCAAGTCGGGGATGGTGATTTTCAGTTGGGAGGCGCGTCTCCGCAGGCGGCTTTTCTTCTGTGCCACGTGCCGTTCCAGGGCATTTCGGCCAAAACTATGCCTGGGTAACCCGGCTTTCCGATACTGGATGCTGGAGGCATCGCAGGCCAGCATTGTGCTCCTGGGGTCTCCAAGTCCCAGCACAGCCTCGGAAGTGGCCATTTCATTTTTTATCTCAAGAGTGCTCAGTAATATGTTCTCATGGGGGTCCATCTGGAAAGGAGAAGAACCAAACAAGACTTTCAAAATAATAAGCCTTTAATGGTGATTATTACACAAGGCACTATGATATGTAGTTTAGAAATTTATCATAGTGGTTAAGAGAACTGGATTTGCAGTGACATGATCTAAATTTGAATTGTGGCTCTGCAACTATCACCTATGTGAGTTTCAGCTTCTTCATTTATTAAATGGTATAATAATCCAACCCTAGAGGACGGCTGTAATGACGTAAAGGTATAATAGATTGTTGCGAGTATCATTTTCATGATTTCTACTTAGAGCACACAGATAAATGGAAAGCATGACACCCCCCTTTAAAGAATTTACAGTCTTAATTACAACTACCTAAAAAATTAAACTGAACTAGGTATGAAATAGCATTAGAGGATGAATTATTGAATTGTGCTCAAAATAGAAGACTAACTACAGATGAATTCATGATAAAACTAGAACTAAAAACAGTAGGTAAGGAGAGGTCTTCAAGATGGCAGAGGAGAAAGACATGCAGATCACCTTCCTCCCCACAAATACATCAGAAATACATCTATGCGTGGAACAACTCCTACAGAACACCTATTGAATGCTGGCAGAAGACCGCAGACTTCCCAAAAGGGTCTTTGTGCTCCAGCCGGGTGTCAGGACTGTGTCTCTGAGGTGGGAGAGCTGAGATCAGGACATTGGTCCACCAAAGACCTCCTGGCTCCACGTAATATCAAATGGCTAAAGCTCTCCCAGAGATCTCCATCTCAATACTAAGACCCAGATCCACTCAATGACCAGCAAGCTACAGTGCTGGACACCCTATGCCAAACACCTAGCAAGACAGGAACACAACCCCATCCATTAGCAGAGAGGCTGCCTAAAATCATAATAAGGTCAGAGACACCCCAAAACACATCACCGGATGCGGTCCTGCCCACCAGAAAGACAAGATCCAGCCTTATCCACCAGAACACAGGCACCAGTCTCCTCCACCAGGAAGCCTACACAACCCACTGAACCTACCTTAGATACCGGGGGCAGACACCAAAAACAACGGGAACTAAGAACCTGCAGCCTGTGAAAAGGAGACCCCAAACACACTAAGATAAGCAAAATGAGAAGACAGAGAAACACACAGCAGATGAAGGAGTAAGGTAAAAACCCACCAGACCAAACAAATGAAGAGGAAATAGGCAGTCTACCTGAAAAAGAATTCAGAGTAATGATACTAAAGATGATCCAAAATCTTGGAAATAGACTGCAGAAAATACAAGAAACGTTTAACAAGGACCTAGAAGAAGTAAAGAGCAAATAAACAATGATGAACAACACAATACATGAAATTAAAAATTCTCTAGAAGGAATCAATAACAGAATAACTGAGGCAGAAGAACGGATAAGTGACCTGGAAGATAAAATAGTGGAAATAACTACTGCAGATCAGAATAAAGAAAAAAGAATGAAAAGAATTGAGGACAGTCTCAGAAACCACTGGGACAACATTAAACACACCAATATTCAAAATACAGGGGTCCTAGAGGACGAAGAGAAAAAGAAAGGGACTGAGAAAATATTTGAAGAGATTATAGTTGAAAACTTCCCTAATATGGGAAAAGAAATAGTTAATCCTGTCCAGGAAGCGCTGAGAGTCCTATTCCAGATAAATTCAAGGAGAAACATGCCAAGACACATATTAATCAAACTATCAGAAATTAAGTACAAAGAAAAAATATTAAAAGCAGCAAGGGAAAAACAACAAATAATATACAAGGGAAGCCTCATGAGGTTAACAGCTGATCTTTCAGCAGAAACCCTACAAGCCAGAAGGAGTGGCAGGACATATTTAAAGTGATGAAAGGGAAAAACCTACAACCAATACTACTCTACCCAGCAAGAATCTCCTTCGGATTTGACGGAGAAATTAAAACCTTTACAGACAAGCAAAAGCTAAGAGAATTCAGCACCACAAAACCAGCTTTACAACAAATGCTAAAGGAACTTCCCTAGACAGGAAACACAGGAGAAGGAAATATCTACAATAACAAACCCAAAACAATTAAGAAAATGGTAATAGGAACATACATATCAATAACTACCTTAAATGTAAATGGATTAAATGCTCCAACCAAAAGACATAGACTGGCTGAACGGATACAAAAACAACACCTGTATATATGCTGTCTACAAGAGACCCACTTCAGACCTAGGGACACATACAGACTGAAAGTGAGGGGATGGAAAAAGATATTCCACGCAAATGGAAATCAAAATAAAGCTGGAGTAGCAATTCTTGTATCAGACAAAATAGACTTTAAAATAAAGACTATTACAAGAGACAAAGAATGACACTACATAATGATCAAGGGATCAATCTAAGAAGAAGATATAACAATTGTAAATATTTATGCACCCAACATAGGAGCACCTCAATACATAGGCAAATGCGAACAGCCATAAAAGGGGAAATTGACAGTAACACATTCACAGAAGGGGACTTTAACACCCCACTTTCACCAATGCACATCATCCAAAATTAAAATAAATAAGAAAACACAAGATTTAAATGATACATTAAACAAGATGGACTTAATTGATATTTATAGGACATTCCATACAAAAATAACAGAATCCACTTTCTTCTCAAGTGCTCATGGAACATTCTCCAGGATAGATCATA
The DNA here is from genome assembly GCF_951394435.1 of Stenella coeruleoalba. Lineage (NCBI taxonomy): Eukaryota > Metazoa > Chordata > Mammalia > Artiodactyla > Delphinidae > Stenella > Stenella coeruleoalba. The sequence goes on from NC_137148.1 coordinate 137,490,148, forward strand.
TCATGGGTCACATATCAAGCCTTGGTAAATTTAAGAAAATTGAAATCGTATCAAGTATCTTTTCGACCACAACGCAATGAGACTAGATACCCATGAGAGAAAAAAATCAGTAAATATACAAACACATAAAAGCTAAACAATACACTACTAAATAACCAAGAGATCACTGAAGAACTCAAAGAGGAAATAAAAAAATACATAGAAACAAAAGACAATGAAAACACGAAAACCCCAAATCTATGGGATGCAGCAAAAACAGTTCAAAGAAGGAAGTTTATAGAAATACAATCCTACCTCAAGAAACAAGAAACATCTCAAATAAACAACCTAACCTTACACCTAAAGGTACAAGGGAAAGAACAAACAAAACCCAAAGTTAGTAGAAGGGAAGAAATCATAAAATCAGAGCAGAAATAAATGAAATAGAAACAAAGAAAACAATAGCAAAGATCAATAAAACTAAAAGCTGGTTCTTTGAGGAGACAAACAAAATTGATAAACCATTAGCCAGACTCATCAAGAAAAAGAGGGTGAGGACTCAAATCAACAAAATTAGAAATGAAAAAGGAGAAGTAACAACTGACACTGCAGAAATACAAAGGATCATGAGAGATTACTACAAGCAACTATATTCCAATAAAATGGACAACCTGGAAGAAATGGACAAATTCTTAGAAAAGCACAACCTTCTGAGACTGAACCAGGAAGAAATAGAAAATAGAAACAGACGAATCACAAGCACTGAAATTGAGACTGTGACTAAAAATCTTCCAACAAATGGAAGCCCAGGACCAGATGGCTTCACAGTCGAATTCTATCAAACATTTAGAGAAGAGCTAACACCTATCCTTCTCAAACTCTTCGAAAAGATAGCAGAGGGAGAAACACTCCCAAACTCACTTTATGAGGCCACCATCACCCTGATACCAAAACAAGACAAAGATGTCACAAAGAAAGAAAACTACAGGCCAATATCACTGATGAACATTGATGTAAAAATCCTCAACAAAATACTAGCAAACAGAATCCCACAGCACATTAAAAGGATCATACACCATGATCAAGTGGGGTTTATCCCAGGAATGCAAGCATTCTTCATTATACACAAATCAAGCAATGATACACCATATTAACAAACTGAAGGAGAAAAACCATATGATCATCTCAATAGATGCAGAAAAAGCTTTTGACAAAATTCAACACCCATTTATGATAAAAACCCTCCAGAAAGTAGGCGTAAAAGGAACTTACCTCAACATAATAAAGGCCATATATGACAAACCTACAGCCAACATCATTCTTAATGGTGAAAAACTGAAACCATTTCCTGTAAGATCAGGAACAAGACAAGGTTGTTCACTCTTACCACTATTATTCGACATAGTTTTGGAAGTTTTAGCCACAGCAATCAGAGAAGATAAAGAAATAAAAGGAATCAAAATCGGAAAAGAAGAAGTAAAGGTGTCACTGTTTGTAGATGACATGATATTATACATAGAGAATCCAAAAGATGCTACTAGAAAACTACTACAGCTAATCAATGAACGTGGTAAAGTAGTAGGATACTACATTAATGCACAGAAATCTCTTGCATTCCTATACAGTAATGTTGAAAAATGTGAAAGAGAATTAAGGAAACACTCTCATTTACCATTGCAGCAAAAAGAATAAAATACCTAGGAATAAACCTACCTAAGGAGACAAAAGACCTATATGCAGAAAACTATATATTTCTGTATGCAGAAAACCATATAAGACACTGATGAAAGAAATGAAAGATGATACAAACAGATGGAGAGATATATCATGTTCTTGGATTGGAAGAATCAACGTTGTGAAAATGACTACACTACCCAAAGCAATCTACAGATTCAATGCAATCCCTATCAAACTACCAATGGCATTTTTCACAGAGCTAGAACAAAATATTTCACAATGTGTATGGAAACACAAAAGACTCCAAATAGCCAAAGCAATCTTGAGAAAGAAAAACGGAGGTGGAGGAATCAGGTTCCCGGACTTCAGACTATACTACAAAGCTACAGTCATCAAAACAGTATGGTACTGGCAGAAAAACAGAAATATAGATCAATGGAACCAGATAGAAAGCCCAGAGATAAACCCACACACATATGGTCACCTTATCCTTGATAAAAGAGGCGAGAATATACAATGGAGGAAAGACAGCCTCTTCAAGTAGTGGCGCTAGGAAAACTGCACAGCTACAAGTAAAAGAATGAAATTAGAACAGTTCCTAACACCACATACAAAAATAAACTCAAAATGGATTAAAGACCTAAATGTAAGGGCAGACACTATAAAACTCTTAGAGAAAAACATAGGCAGAACACTCTATGACATACATCACAGCAAGAACCTTTTTGACCCACGTCCTAGAGAAATGGAAATAAAAACAAAAATAAACAAATGGGACCTAATGAAACTTAAAAGCTTTTGCACAGCAAAGGAAACCATAAACAAGATGAAAAGACAACCCTCAGAATGGGAGACAGTATTTGCAAATGAAGCAACTGACAAAGGATTAATCTCCAAAATTTACAAGCAGCTCATGCAGCTCAATATCAAGAAAACAAATAACCCAATCCAACAATGGGCAGAAGACCTAAATAGATAGTGCTCCAAAGAAGATATACAGATTGCCAACAAACATATGAAAGGATGCTCAAAGTCACCAATCATTAGAGAAATGCAAATCCAAACTATAATGAGGTATCACCTCACACCTGTCAGAATGGCCATCATCAAAAAATCTACAAACAATAAATGCTGGAGAGGGTGTGGAGAAAAGGGAACCCTCTTGCAGTGTTGCTGGGAATGTAGATTGATACAGCCACTAGGAGAACAGTATGGAGGTTCCTTAAAAAACTAAAAATAGAACTACCATATGACCCAGCAATCCCACTACTGGGCATATATCCTGAGAAAACCATAATTCAAAAAGAGTCATGTACCACAATGTTCATTGCAGCTCTGTTTACAATAGCCAGGACATGGAAGCAATCTAAGTGTCCATCCACAGACAAATGGATAAGGAAGATGTGGCACATATATATACAATGGAATATTACTCAGCCATAATAAGAAACGAAATTGAGTTATTCGTAGAGTGCTGGATGGACCTAGAGTCTGTTATACAGAGTGAAGTAAGTGAGAAAGACAAAAAAAAAAATACTGTATGCTAACACATATATATGAATCTAAAAAAAAAAAAAAAAAGTGGTTGTGAAGAACCTAGGGCCAGGACCGGAATAAAGACGCAGATGTACAGAATGGACTTGAGGACATGGGGAGGGGGAAGGGTAAGCTGTGACAAAGCGAGAGAGTGGCATGGACATATATACACTACCAAACGTAAAACAGATAGCTAGTGGGAAGCAGCCACATATCACAGAGAGACAGCTGGGTGCTTTGTGACCACCTAGAGGAGTGGGATAGGGAGGGTGGGAGGGAGACGCAAGAGGGAGGAGATATGGGGATATGTGTGTTGGTATAGGTGATTCACTTTATTATAAAGCAGAAACTAACACACCATTGTCAAGCAATTATACTCCAATAAAGATGTTAAAAGAAAGAAAAAGAAATAAATCTTTTATTCATTGCCAAGAAAAAGAAAAAAAAAAGAAAAAGAAAAACCACAGGTAACATATATTAAGCACCTGATATACACGCCAGAAACATTTTTGTATAACTTCATTTAATTGATGTATCTTAATGCCCAGTTACAAGATGTCACCTTAAATTTGCAGTGTCATTGTAAATAGGGTAAAGGAAGAATTCTGAACAATAAAAATGCAGGCAACATGTGACTTGCCAAAATGCAACAGAATTCAGAACAACAAGGAACTTGAAAATAAGAGCTGAACAGACTGCGGGTGGTGGAGGGATGAAAGGGGTGAGGAATTGACTTGCAATGGAAGGGAAGCAGGCAGGACTTAAGAGTTAGCCCAGAGTTATCTATACTGAGTTGAGTTCTGGGCCCAGGGAGTAGAATTAAGGTGGCTATGTAGATACAGTGACCCTTTTTTCTCTTGGATTATTTCTTCTTGGCAAAGCTAAAGTAAAGGATGAATACTGACATCATGAATCCCCCAAATTAAATGATTATGTAATGCTTTTTGTTCTGTAAGCAGGGAAGATTTTTGTGTCTTATTTTTAAGAGGCCTCCATCGCTCTGGATAATAAAACTTAACTGCAACAAGCTATTATTAACAATATAGTATATTTATTTTGGTGATGACTCAGAATGTATCTATTGCCAATAATTAAAAAAAAATTTTTTAAATCAATGTTTGTGTATTTTACTTTTTCTGTTTCCAGTTTTACTGAGAAATAATTGACATATATACTGTATAATTTTAAGGCACACAGCATGATGGTTTGATTTACATATATTGTGAAATGATTACCATAATAGGTTAAGCTAACATCCATCTTCTCATGTAGATACAATACAAAGAAAAGAAAAAAAAAAGGAAAAAAATTTCTGATGAGAACTCTTAGGATTTACTCTCTTAACTTTCCTATGTATCATACAGCTGTGTTCACTATAGTCATCATGCTGTACAGTATATCCCTAGTAACTATTTATCTCATAACTAAAATTTGTACCTAGTGCCTGGAACCTAGCAGATGCTCAAGAAATAAATGCTGATTGAATGAAATTAATTTTGTGACACTTAATATCTCACTTAACGTCTTCATGCTTCAACAATACGATGGATTTAATTTGGCAACACCATTCTGAAGACTGGAACTGCATGGGACTACCCCTTGAGTTCCTTTTCTACTCTAAGGCTTCTGCCTCTATTCATACAGGTCTCTTGCTAGAGCAGCAGGCTCAGGCACCCGAGATCTGGAAACAACATTTCCAATGATACCCTGGACCACTTATATGGCAGATGCCCCATTTTTATGCACGAGAATGGAATTTAGTGAGTAGTATCTAGTAACTAAGACTAAGCATTTTACATACTGACCTTTCAGTTTCCCATTAGTCCTCTGGGATCAGCACAGATCTCATGCTCAGGAGATAAGGCACAGAGAGGTTAAGAAACTTAACACAAGTTCACCCAGTGAATAGGTGGCAGAGCAGGAACTGTAATCAGGTCTCTTTCACTGTGCCATGCTAAGGCACAGCCACAGCACCAAACCCCTAGAGCACTCTACAACTCATAAAAAGAAGACGGTCTCAGTGCATGGTAGGGGCAGTCACTTGGAGGCTTGCAAAATTTCCTTAATGAGGGGGTAGATAAAGAGTGTCTTGATTTAAATACATCGCTAAAGATGAGAGCTCATGTAAAGTCCTGTTAACTATAACACTTGCAAGTAAGTAAACATCTGTGGTTTGAATGTCCATCAGCCCCACTAGCAAAAATTCTATTTAAGGAACCACCACTTTCCCCACTCTCAGTTTCTGTGCTTCAGGTGTGGCCATAGCCAATCAGAGCAATCCTGACACAGTGCTTGTTTCAGTGATGGATACATGCCCATTTCAGAACCAACGGCATGTCATGAGCCTTCAGATAGGCATACCGGAGTAAAGACTCTCAAACTTTTCCACTGGATTTGTACCTAGAAGTATGTGGCCCTGAATCTACTGAATCTGTTGAGATGCTTCAACTGTAAGAGGAGATCCTAACTTGAAAAGGAGCAAACATAAGGAGACATGGAGAATCCATGACCTGATGACACTGCGTCTGTATCTGGACATGCCTGACTTGCTGATGCTAAGCAAGATAATACATGTCTCTCTCTTCGAGTCTCAACTGAGACACAATTCATCCTGTTTATGGGTCTCAACAACCCTATTACATAGGCAGGGCAGGAAAGACATCAGAGACAGTTTCCACCTATAATAAGAATTTTTCACAACTCCAACTGAAATTAAGGAACTCTGCTAGAGTAATACAATCTTCAGTATGCAGAACAGTGCTGGGTTTCAATCCTTCTGGCTGGGACCAAAAGCATCTAGCAGCTGCTGGGTTTGGTGGCTAGCTGGTTAACTAGCTGCATTTTCCTTTTTCCCCCTTGTCTTTTTACTGCTCTCTTCCCTTCAAAGGATGTGAATGAACTGTGTTGGGAGCAAAGATCAAGGGTAAAAGCTTTGTATATGTGTTTCAACAGGCTCTTTTATATGTACCTCAAGTGGTAAAAGGGGAGAGCCTTTTAAATTTATTATGTTGAGCTTGTAATAGTAAATTATCTGTAGAGTTTATTTACTTTTAATCACCTTTGTTGTTTAAATAAAATAAAAATAAATAAAAATAACTTTTATGCATGTGAAATTGAACAACTATTATCTTTCCTTCTTTCCCCTTTGAAATGTTTGTTTTTGGAAGGTGGTTGCTGATGTGAGGGTTTTTTTTGAAGGACGTACCTACTGCACCACTGCAGAATACGCTGTATTTCCATTTTACAGGTCAGGAAACCGAAGTTCAGAAAAATGAAGTGAGTTAATTAAGAGTAATAAAACAGTGTAATAGCTCCTGTCTGTTGATGATTATTTCAATGCAATAAGATTCCATGCTGCCTTCAGCATCTCCTAAAATTAGCCAAGGAAGCCTGACTCAGGTAGTGGTTTGGTGGGGGGAGAGTCTATTTCAGTGGCTCCCAAACTTTAATGTGCACCAGAGTTCCCTGGGAAGCCTTGTTAAGACACAGGTCTCTGGGCCCCCTCCCAGAATTCCTCAGTTAGTAAGTCTGGGAGGCTCAGTAATCTGCATTTCTAAAAAGTTCCCAGGTGATGCTGGGCTAGGGTTCACATTTGGAAAACTACTGGTCTGTTGTACAGTAGGAGAAGGACATGACTAAATAAAGCAGCAGCAGAGGCCTTGAGGAACAATGAAAAAGCTGAAGTTCTGACCACTGTCCACACCATCAAGGTGAAAAGCAGTTTTCATAGAGAGAGAACACATGTAACTTCCATTTATCATTTACTAGAGACAGGCATTGTGTTAAAGTCTTTACACAACTGTAATATTTAATCTTTTTAAAGAATTTTTTAATTTTAATTTTTTCTACAATTTTGAAAGGTTACTTGCCATTTATAGTTATTCCAAAATATTAGCTATATTCCCTGTGTTGATACATCCTCGTATTCCCTGTGTTGATACATCCTCGTATTCCCTGTGTTGTACACATCCTTGAGCCTATCTTATACCCAGTACTTCGTACCTTCCACTTCCCCATCCCTATGTTGCCCCTCCTCCCCCTCCCCTCTGGTAATCACTAGTTTGTTCTCTGTAACTGTGAGTCTGCTTCTTTTTTTGGTATATTCACCAGTTTGTTGTATTTTTAGTATTCCACATATAAGTGATAACATACAGTATTTGTCTTTCTCTGTCTGACTTATTTCACTTAGCATAATACCCTCCAAGTCCATCCATGTTGCTGCAAATGGCAAAATTTCATTCTTTTTTATGGCTGAGTAGTATTCCATTGTCTGTATATACCACATCTTCTTTATCCATTCATTTGTTGATGGACACTTAGGTTGTTTCCATATCTTGGCTATTGTAAATAATGCTGTTATGAACACTGGGGTGGCATTTATCTTTTCAAATTAGAGTTTTTTGGGTTTTCTTTTTGGATATCTATCTATCTATCTATCTATCTATCCATCTATCTATCTATCTATCTCCAGGAGTGGAATTGCTAGGTTGTAATGTTTAATCTTGACAATAACATATGAGGAAGTTATTATTATTAATAGTCTCATTTTAAAAATAAGGAGATTGAGAATTAAGGATAGTTAGTGATCTGCCCAGAGCTGCAGTTAATAAGTAGTACAGCTGGCATTTAATCTGTTTGTTCCATGGTTCCTGCTCCTAAGGATGAAATGATACAATTGCATATCTTGACACTTTCTTCAATTATAGGTTCTTTCTTGGAATGCCTTCTCAGTATCAGGCTGTACTTAGGTGATGAAATTTCAGAAAATGGAAGGAATAGCAACTGTCACATGAATTTAGCTAATCTGTTTTAAAAATGAGTCTCTATCCCACCCTTTCCAGACTTGCCCAAGTGGCCTTCCTAATTGCCTTTCTCTTCACTTGTCTTGTAGAGACACAGGAGAAACCACTAAACTGTCCCTTTTTTTGGTAAGAACATTAACAAGAGATGGTTCCTCTTTAACTTATCAGAAAGAGCATGGAGCAATCTCTAGTGCCCTGAAAAACATAACAAAATACTGATCAATATTTTTTGTCTTGTAATTTTCACCTATTTAAACACCCATGAGATTATTGTTGACAGTAATTAAAATGAGAGAGAAGGAAACCAAAAATACATGAAGGGAAACAGATGAAAGGGAGAGACTAATGAATAAATTGTCATTCTCTGTAGATAAATTGCCTTTGCAAGAAGCTTGCTGCAGGCCTTGCTTTTGTCTAAGGGTCTACACTACTGGCTTTCTACAGTTGACTTTTAACTCACAAGTGTCCATTCCCGACAAGGGTTTTTGGAGAGGCCCTACTAAGCAGGCCAATGCCAATAAAAGAAAGTCCTCTGTTCCCCGTTCAACAATCTGCTGTTGAAATTATGCTTTACCTGGAATTACTGTGCTTATCAATCAAGAATGAAATGCTGAAATTTGGGGAAACAGACTGATTTATTTGCACCAGCATTCTGAACCTTCCACAAATGATCCTCTGCGAAGGAGGGCAGTTTTCACATAGATTGTTCAGCTGTTCTGTTAGGTAGTGGGATGGATTCCTTTTCCAGACTGACCCATGCACTGATGGTTCTAACAGTGGCAACTTCATGCTAAACATTTGGATTAAGAGGTTTTCTTTTCCTTCTTCCCATTCCCATCCCAACATCTTTCTCCAAAAAGAAAAGAAACACATTTGGTTAACCGAGTTCCACTTTGCTTAAAAGATACTGCATTAAACAATGAAGCGTGGACCTTATTTTTATATAATAAATAGCTAATTCCAGGACTGATTTCAGGTTTGCTGCTTCTTTTCATGAAACTTTTTCAGTGATAGGTATATGTTCTGGAGAGATGTCCTTGTCCTATTGTCTTATATAGAGAAACAAATCGCATCCGTCAGTGACCCAGCAGCATCACACGCTTATCTTGGGAAGGGACAACAGGGCTATTTTAAATCCCAGTTCACCACTCATATCATCCAGAGAAGAGTGAGAAATTGCAAAAAAATCCAAGAAATTCTCACTCTGCAATTTTCAATTACTGTGACTAGTGTGTGGGTAGGAGACCTTGTTTTATTGCCCATGAAATGACATTGTGCCCTGAGTAACTTTAAATGTTAAGGCAATGAACTGTTAACCGTCTGGGAATATCCAAAACACTCTTTCCAAGAGAAAAACACTCTGAAACTACCTAGCGTGCACTCAGCGTTCTAAGAGGTGAAAGCAAATTTTACCCAACTAGAATATGAAATGGAGATCCAAGAGAAGGCCAACATCTTTGACTTTTCGAATCCCTCTACCGAAGTAAATGGAGAAATAGTAACCAGATATGGAGTTTAGAACTGGAATATAAATAATAGGAGAATATTGCCGAGATACCAGGTAGTTGCAGAAGGATGGCCATTTTTAATAAAAGCTAGTAGAAAAATAAAAGGGCTGAGGTTATTTTCACCCTGCCTTTTTTGCTTCTATGAGGCTACTGTAAATGTTTGAAATCTCACAACCATATTGTGAGAAGTTAGTATTATCAGCATTTTGTAAATAACCCTTCCCACCAAAATCCCAAAGCTCTTGGGTAGTTAAGTGGTAAAACAATAATTTAAATTTATGTTTGCAGATTCAAACCTTGCACTTTTTCTACTAAGTATTTTCACTATGGGGTAAAATACTTATGAAGTGGACACTGGTGGCATTAAGATATGAGCGACTTAATTGTTTTGATTTTCAATTTTTAAATTCTCATGGGTAGATCATGTGAATACGTATCTTGAGGTTATCTTAGTGGACTGATTCCTTATTAAGGAACCACATTAATGTATTATTTATGGATCAGTCACTTGTGTGGCTCTAACGTTGTCATAAGGTGGAAAGATTCTGCTTCAGTCATGCACCAAAATAATCCATCTGGACACGTGGATAAACCAAGTGAGCTTGGTGAGGTTTTAAGTTCTTGTTTCAAGTGACAGTGAAGCTTTTAGATGAAGTAAGAGGTAGACCTCAGGAGCAGAGAGAGTAAGGCTCTTCTCTCCAAAGGACCCCAGAAGAGAAGGCTTTTATAAAAGTTATGACTAATACAGGGTCAGTTGTAAAAAAGGCACTCAACAAGCCTGGCCTGTCCAGTGGACTGAGGCTCCTCATGTGGGTCTGAAAGGTAAAGGCTGAGAGGTAAAGGCTTTTTGGTCCCCTCAAATGGGTCTCTGCCCCTTCCAACACTCACAGCAGAGTGGAAAGAACACCAACTCTAGAGATGAGAGCCAGTTCTAATCCTGGCGGATTCTGGGCGCCGGTGTTCTTCTTCTAGAAAGTCTATGTGAATTTAGGGAAGTCTTTGCTAACTCTTTTTACCAGGGTCAGTCTTCTTGATACTGAATCTCGTTGAATCCTTGTTTCCCTCATGATGGCAAACATGTATCCTGTTGCTTATGTGTCCCTAATGCTGACCACTACCGTTGATACAAAATAAGTCCTCAGAATAAAACTTGCTAAATTGAGTTACTGAGAGGGTTAGACTAAGTCCAGGATCACACATTCAAATCCGACGAAGGGGGGCTTCACTGGTGGCGCAGGGGTTAAGAATCCGCCTGCCAATGCAGGGGACATGGACGGGTTCGAGCCCTGGCCTGGGAGAATCCCACATGCCGCAGAGCAACTAAGCCCATGAGCCACAACTACTGAGCCTGCGCTCTAGAGCCCGTGAGCCACAACTACTGAAGCCTGCGTGCCTAGAGCCCGTGCTCCACAATAAGAGAAGCCACTGCAATGAGAAGCCCACGCACCAGAACGAAGAGTAGCCCCCGCTCGTTGCAACTAGAGAAAGCCCACATAGCAGCAACGAAGACCCAACGCAGCCAAAAATAAATAAATTAATTTTAAAAAAGGAAAAAAATATCTGGCGAAGGATATCATATAAAAGCATGAAGTAGGTGTAATGAAGAATACGAAGAGATTGTAGTTAACCAGACTATAAAAATACAGGCCTGCCTGGAGGGCATTTAAATTCAAATTTTTAGAGATCATTGCAATGGTCAAAATCACAAGTAAGGGTTCAGACCACTGGCGGCTGCATCAAATTCCTTTCAGATTTAATTTATTAAAAGTTTGCCTTTCAGTTCCATTTAATCTATAATTACCAACTGCTTTAACTGCTTTTCAAAAAACTACATGGCATAAAATAGGAATAATGAATAAGGAAAATTCTCCCAGCAAAAAGCCTCAGGCTTGCATTTCCCTTGCAAACTGTGATCTTGATAGAGGGCTAGTGTGCTTTCCTAACAGTGTGAGGCCTCGCTATGGCAAATTCTGCAGTACTTCTTTGGGCTGGAACTTAAGTAGTGTTCCTCATTTTTGTGGCTTAATCTCTTCCATTGCTTTTATTCTCACAAAAGCAAATTCATTTCTCTTGAAAGATTATTACTTTCTAGTTATGTGTTAATTTGTGTGGAATTCATTGGGAATGACACATAAATCGCACATTACTGATTTTCCACATAACAGTTGGATGGAAATAGAAGGATAAATGCTACATTTGGGGGAAAGGCGAGTACATCTGTTTTTCTTCTTTTTTTTTTTTTAAAGCATCTGCCGGGGAGGCCACTTTATTATTATTTTTGGCTGTGCCACGTGGCTTGCGGGATCTTAGTTCCCTGACCAGGGATTGAACCCAGGCCCACGCAGTGAAAGCCCCGTCTTAACTACTGGACCACCAGGGAATTCCCGAGAACATCTGAAATGTTACATTTAATAATAATAAACCACAATTAATAAAATATATGATGAAATGAATACTTTTAGAAGGTTGGTAGAATTCTTTTTGGGCTCCACTTCTCAATTTAACCAAGTACAAGCTACTACTTTCAAATAAAGTTGAAAGCCAGGAGTCACTGTAATTGCATGGAAAAAAAAAGATTGAGATCATACTGAAATCCCCGGAAGGAAGAAAAAGTGAAGGCAACTATATTAACAATCTATAATTTTAATGGATATTTCTTTCTTCCAAAGGAGGGACTCACTGGAAACTATTACAGATCCTCAGGAAGTGTGGAACGGAACCAGGTTTTACAATGAACTCACCTAGGCCCAAAGTCCTCTTCCGACACTTTTCAGAAATAGATGTGAGAATCTGTATACTCAATTCTGATAACTCAAAGAAGTTTTAACACCCGGGAGTTTGTATCCTGACAGGTAAAGGCTTGTTCTAGTTCAATTTTCATCTGAATTATTGACTTAAGTCCCAAGTTGGAGAGAGACGATTGAGCTAATCTTTTCATTAGCCGGTTCATACAACTCAAAGCATTATGTGTGATGACTTGCTAGAGATTTTTATACATACCCTGTAACTAATAATTCCTCATTTCCCAATCCATTTTTAAATAATACCACAGAGGACATTTGTTTTGGTTTCTTTCCTCAAGGCTGGAAACATTCCAGTCAAGTGTTTCCAGCGCACAGGGGTAGAGGGAGGGGAATTACGGGTAAACACTAGCAGAAGCAGAGCTACATATTCCTGGGGCTTCCACGTATTGTCAAGGGTGATGACAATGCACATCACTAAGAGGGAAAAGGGGTGCCTTTCCAGTCACACACCCCTCCTCTTCGTAATCTTCTAAAACCCAGGACAGTGAGTAATAAATGTGGTAGTTGATCAGGTCAAATTTCATGACTTAATGGCAGGTCATGACTGACTTAAAAGTTGTGATTCAAATCATCCCAGGTCATTGGGAGACTCATGGTTTCCTCTTAGCCCTGGGTTTTGAAACTGACCCCAGCCTTGCCCCATGAGCTAATGAGGATGGGTTTGAACATACAAAACCTCCCACTGCTTCCGTTCCGGGCCAGAGGGAAATTACAATCTGCTTCTAGCTTTCAGTTAGGAAGCAAAGAAGTCAAGGTTTGGTTTCTGTCCTCCTTAGACAAGGTGCTAATGTTTTAATGCATCTAGGAGTCTTGATAGTTCCTTCCCCCAGAAGATATTGACTCAAAAAGAGAATTATCCTACAGACTTCAAAAAACCCCACCTAGGGTATAATCAGTTCCACTCACATGTATCAGAGATACCCCCTTCCACAGAATCTTACCCACTGTCTCTTATTGTTTTTTATTTAATTTGGCTAAGAACAGAAAGCTGACCTAATGCAGACCATATGGGCAGGATTCCCAGGAACACGTAACAAAAGGGTAACAGAAAGAAGCAGCACATTCAACATTACAGAGATGCAGGAACACAGCCAGTGACCTTTGCTTTGGCGGATTTACAATTTTGTTGGGCTCTTGAATGGCAGGGGGCATGCGGGTGGTGCTGAGACGGATCTCTTGAACAGAGATAGGCTGATGGGGAGGGTGCATGGATTCATGCTGATTACTGAATCCTGTGAGTGGAAGTTTAGACACATGTTTACTCCTAACCAGCACTGGATTTAATAGCTATGTTTAAAAAAATGCACTGGTGAAAAGGGACTCAGCAGTAATTTAAAAAATTGATATAATTATGATAACTTAAAGCATGTACTTGTAAGCATGTACCTAGTGTACACAACAAAGGCAAAATAAATGATGCTAAGAGCTGTCTGATTATAGAACAAATGCCTTTACAACGAATAGGAACAGCAAATATCTACTTACAACAAAAGTATAGGCACCAGGGCTTCCCTGGTGGCGCAGTGGTTGAGAGTCCGCCTGCCGATGCAGGGGACACGGGTTCGTGCCCCGGTCCGGGAGGATCCCACATGCCGCGGAGCGGCTGGGCCCGTGAGCCATGGCCACTGAACCTGCGCGTCCGGAGCCCGTGCTCCGCAATGGGAGACGCCACAGCAGTGAGAGGCCCGCGTACCGCAAAAAAAAAAAAAAAAAAAGTATAGGCACCAGACAATTTCCTAATAGAACGTTACTGATACTAAATAATATGCAGATGTTTAAATAGGACCAAGGAATTTCGAACATTTGCTTTCGAACAGATAATTGGGAATATCCATCAGATAATTGGAATTCCTTGCTCTTATGCACCTTGCAGACCTCAGTTCAAATGTCCCTTCCATGGAGGAGTCTTCCTTGATCATACCTCCGTCTCTCAAGTCCTCTGACATATGCTCTCAGAGCAATGTAGACACTTCCCTAACTGCCCTTATTTACATTTGTAATTATACATTATTTCCATAGGTGGTTGTTTAAAGTGCATCTTCTATTTAAGATGTGGTCTCTGTCAGGGCAAGGAGCATGTCTGGTAGGGACTCAAGAAGTATCTGTTGAATTAGTAGATAATCTCATTAAGCAGTATTTAGTGGGCCTATATATTACCGTCCAGGCACAGTTATGAGCACCCTACCTGGATCAGTGCATCTTTTCTTCACCACAATCTTTTGAGGTGGGTGCTCTGATTAACTCTCACTTCTCAGATGTGCAGGCTCAGGTTACTTTCAGTCACTTGCTGAAAGTATCACAATTTGTAAATAAGAGACTGAGACTTGAACCTGGACAGTCTTATTTCAGAGTCATCACACTTAAGATTGATGGTACATTAGGACCCATTATATGTCCCCTTGAAAGAGTGAAATCCCCTCTTGTTTTGAGGAGAAGACGTTTAGGGAATACGTACATGCACCATGGAAGTGAAGGAGCAGTGACAAGAACAAGGGCAGGGGCAGGGGAAGGGGCAGGTCAGAGATCGTGGCCTGAGCAAAGAGAGAAGAAGGATGAAAGAGGCAGCCCTGGGCCTTCGTAATGGTGGGGTCGGAGGGGACCCCCGCCTCTCATCCCCGAGGAAAGGCAGTGGGAAAGTAGAGAGGAGGCCCCTAGGTCTATACAGCATTCTATTCAGTAGGTACCAAGATAAACAACTTGAGGGATCTTACCTTTTCCCTCTGAACTGTTCTTTCTAACTCTGGTGTGACTGCATTTTAGGAAGAGCCACTTTGTGAAATGAGAGGTTAGATTTTAAAGTCAACTACCACAAATATCCGAACTCTCTACTTCTCAGCTGTACGAACTCTCAGGGTAAACCTGTAAGCATTCACCTTTATTTGGGCTGAGGTAATAGGGGGCTCTGAAGCCAGGCTCCTTGGGTTAAAAACAGACCAAGTTAAAGGCGAGGTCACAAAGCTTTGTAATCTTGGACAAGATACTTAACCTTTCTGAGCCTCAGTTTTCTCCACTGTAAAAAAGGTAAAACAGTATCTGTCTTATTGGGTTGTTGTGAGGATTAAATGAGATAATTCATATAAAGCATCTAAAACAATGCCTATTTAAAAAATTCAAGGAATAGTAACTTTAATTATTACGAAAGTAAGCCGGGGAAGGAACTGAACTTGTGCGAGATCATGATCAGGAGAAGCTGGGGATGGTAAACCAGTTCCCAACTTAAACAGCCTTGGAAGTGCTGACAGAGGTGACACACAGCAGTTGCTCCACCACTCTTTACAAGACACGTGAGTGCATCGACACAGTTGTGCTTCTCTTTGCTACAGCCTGTTGGCAGGGAGCTTCCTGTGTGAATCTTCTAGTTTCAGTCTCCCAGGAAAGTATCTAAAAGCTGAGACCTCACTATTCACAGACTGAGAAAAACTTTGAATAATATTTCCTCCTAACGCTTAATCTGGAGACCTTGTTTGGTTCTTTACTCTTATAGTAGGAAGAGGCAAGGGGTAACTCAAATGTTCCATTTTTTAATTTGCCAATAGGATCAGTCAAAGTTGGGGAAGGGAGAGCTTTGCACCCATCAGCACAACTAAGTTTTCAGATTTATTTTCTGCTTCATGTATTTATGGGAAATAAATCTCTTTTTCTCTCAATTAAATGCATCTACAAAGACAGTTTCATTATGATGATAATGATAATATGAAATTACATCTTTGTACACTGTGTTTTAAATTCCAGTGTAGATAAGAATATCTATATTAATTAATTAAGTCCTAAAGACATGAGTTTTGGAATCAACTTCGAATTCCAGCTTCTCTATAGATGCCCTAGGGCAAGTTCTGTAGCTTAGCTGAGCCTCAGTTCCCCTCACCTTTAAAATGAAGTTACATCACCTCATCTTTAAAATGAAGCTACATCATATGAAGGTTTGTTTAAAGATCGCAGTAAGATATTTAAGGAGCTGACCATCATGTCTGGCACACAATCAGGTGTGTAACCAAAGATAACCACTGCTATGATACTTACAACTTTAAACTTCCACAAGTGGGAGAGGAGGTATAAATTCATGGAATTACATAGGCAGGTAAAGCTAATTCTTTATATTTTCCCATTAGCCCCTTGCCGTGGATGTAACGGTTGAATCTATCCTACCCCTTGTAACAAGAGTAGAGACTGTTCTTCTGTTCCAGGTGTGGGCCTGACTGCTCTAAGCCACTCTTGGTATTTCCCCTCCCATTGCCAGGGATTGGTTCAGGAATGGGAGGCCTAAGTCAAATGAGCTAACGAAAAAAAAAAGGAAAGGTTTGTTGGAGGCTTTGGATTAAAAAAGAAAATCCCCATCTCCCCTTCTGGATATGAATGAGGAAACAAGGAGCCTTGTTGTTCCTGGCAGCCTAGGACGAGAAGATATCTTAGACAAGATTTTGGCTGGATGGCTTGATACCTCTCTCTCTCTCCCCCTCTCCCCCCCTTCTTCCTTCCTTCCCTCCCTCCTCCATGCCTCTATGCATCCTTTGCACAAGCTGGATACATTAAAGTGGGTAGAAAATCAAAAAGGCCTCATTAATAAAATTCAAAATAGTAATTTTTAATCATTCCGAATAAAATACAACCTAGGACAAAGGTAAGTGCATGTATTATACATATATGTACATATATATATATATATTTTTTCTACTTTTCCAAAATCGGCAACCTATAGAAAAGTTTATTGTTATCCTATAGCAATTTTAATAAAAATGTCCTCTATTTATTTAAGTCACTTATGTTTTGTCAAATGACTTTCATATCTTTTATCTCACTGCCTTCCACAACATCAGAATAAACCAGAAAGATGAAGCAAGTAGTTCCTCGTATCCTGGATAACAAAACTAAGGCCCAGAGAAATTCTTTTCCCAAAGTTGCAAAACTTTTCAGAAGTTAAGCCAGGCTGAGTGTCCTGGCTTCTTGAATCCAAATTGGACTTCGTGGCTGATTCTGCCAATGATAGAACTGAGGAACGACATTTTAAAACAGCTTCACATGCAATCTGCAATGAAAATGTGCCGCTCAGAGAAACCTAGGTTTACATTCCAGCTTAAGTTAGTCCCAGCTCTACCACTAACTGCTAATATTACCCTGAGCAAGTCACTGACATTTCTGGGTTTCAGCTTCTGCATATAAAAATGAGACTTCACCAGAAAAAAATGTAGCTGTGTAGGGTGATGGATATTAACTGCACTTATGGTGGTGATCATTTTTCAGTATATGCAAGCATCGAATCATTGCACTGTACACCTGAAACTAATATAACGTTATGCCAAGTATATCTCAATAAAAACAAAAGACAAACAAACAAAAACTCAGGAATTCAAAACTGTTGTAAAAATGCAACTGCAAGTAAAAGGAAGTGCCAATAAAAAAACGAAAGAAATGTTTGAAGTGAGGTTTCCTACTCTTAAGCCTGTGATAGGCTCGGAGAATTGACCTGCTGGTCCCAGAGCCAACTGCAGAATCCTTAGTCTAGTTCTCAAGACAGCAATCATGAGCTGTGCGAGTCTGTATTCAAGGTGCAACTCATTTGCCTTCCCTGGGTGAGGTCCTTGCTATTCAGTGTGGTCCAGAGATCAGCAGCTTTGGCATCAGCAGAAATTTGTTAGAAATGTAGACTCCGAAGCCTCAGCCTAGACTTACTAAGTAAGAACCTGCCCTTTAACAACATGCGTAGGCAGCGCTTATGCACATTGAAGACTGAGAAGCACTGGGTTAGATCACGTCTTAGATCCCCTTAAAGTTCTAAGTGTCAAAGACTGTAGGATTTTCAAAAAAAAAATAATAATAATAATAATAATTTTTCCAGGAAGCTTGGGTAGCTCTCCAAGTGTGTTAAATGAAGTCTTCATCCTCCGTACAGTAAAGGGGTGCAGGAGGTAACTGGTAATGTTTTTTCTGAGCTCCCTTTCAGAATGTTCAATTAATCACAACCAAGGTACTGACTAAACCCTCAAGGGGAGACTGGGCTGGAGAGGAACATGACATCCGCCTCAGCTAGGCATCCCTTGTACAGCTGTGGTCCGATGGCTTCCGTGCATTTAGCTAATTACACGGTGAATCACCCCAGTGAGAATCCACCAGATGCACCATCCATCCTCACAACCCAACTCTTGTTAGGAGAACCGCTGTTAATATGACACCACCTTGTCAAACATCTGTCTATTCTATTTTAACACCACATGACCCTCGGCTCTGAGATCTGCAGATGATGGTGAACAACGAAAGTGACTGAACATCACAAAACATAGGCTGCAGGCTGAGTTGACAAATGAAGAAAATTACGAGTTTGAGAAAATAGGGAAGAACATCAAGCCCAGCTGCCACTCTGGACGTTTCACTAAAAACTAAAGTCTTAGCTGGACTCCAAGTCAACTATTGAAAACTCTCAAAAAAAAAAAAAAAAAAGAGAGAGACGTGGGTTCAAATCCCAGATTTGCTACTTATGAGCTGTGTGGCTGAATATGTTAC
Organism: Stenella coeruleoalba; assembly: GCF_951394435.1. NCBI lineage: Eukaryota > Metazoa > Chordata > Mammalia > Artiodactyla > Delphinidae > Stenella > Stenella coeruleoalba. The sequence goes on from NC_137148.1 coordinate 137,508,949, forward strand.
TTCTCTCTGGGCCTCAGCTTTTGTCTTCAGTAAAATTTTAGAGGATTATAAGAGTACCTAGTATACAGAAAGCTTCAAACTTTCATGAGCATCAGAATCATCTGGGGAGCTGGCTACAACTTAAATTCTTAGGCCACCAGAATTTCTGATTTAGTAAATCTAGGGATGGGGATCTGTATTAGTGACTCCAATGTTGTGGTCTGTGGATGACCCCCTACGACATGCTGCTATGGGACAGTGTATGGTAAGCGATAATTCAAGTAGAGCACTTGTTAACTCTTGATAAATGTCAGCTTTGAAAAGACATTATTAGTAGTTCAGATTTATGAGTGCCTTGCTGCACGTTACACAGCGGGTAGGAGCAGGAAAAAAACTTTTTCCAATGGACCAGAATGGTTTCCTGTTTACTAACATTTCTCAGAATGCTTTGTTGGAACAATTAGTGAGATTGAAGAAGGGTGCTGGTCAAACTATCATGCACTGTCAAATCAAGGAATGAAAGGCACTGCTGCACAATGGGCAGGTTATTCTCAAGAACTGGGGTCTTTGTTATTAAATTGCTGTGTGTCCTTGGATTAGTCACTCCCCCTCTCTGGGTATCAGTTTCATCATTCATAAAATGAAAGAATCCTTTAATATTCTTTCAAGGGTTCAATTATTCTTGTTCTACCATAGCTGTGTACAACCTGCCTGGGAGAAACAACTCCTTACTCCCTCTTTTGAGATGGAATGCACCTTTCACTCTGTGAAGCTTTTCCTGAATGTGCATCTGAAGGTGACATCTCCCTCCTCTGAAATTTAGTAGCATGTATCATCTGTGCCATATTCTATTCATTCTGAAGAATATTACAGGGGCAGTGGACTCTTCCAGCAGACTAACAGAGAACAGGGCTTCTGAATTTAGATACAATCTTAAGAACCTGGAAATGTCAGAGTTATGTGCTTGTGATCCCTTTCATGGTCGACATCAACATCAGAGTTACCGCTCATTTAACACTTACTACTGGCCAAGTACTTTACACATACTTCCTCCTGCAATCCTTAAAACCATCTTTTGAGGGTAGAACTGCAAGCCCCATTTTACAAATGAGGAAACTGAGGCTCAGAGAGCTTTCCCATGCTCCCATAGCTAATAAGTGACAGTCCTGGGGCTTGAACTCAGAACTATCTCGAATCCAAAATCAAACATAAGTGATTAAGCTAGGCGTGCCTGTGCCCTTAACCATTAGGCTACTCTCCATGAGCAATACTTTGCTGAATGATCAGCACATTTGTGATGATCCTTCCAAATCTGTGTTCCTTGTGAGAAACTGAATGTTATCTTGCAGCTGCCTACAATGAGGGGAGCAAAGTATAGCTGAAAGCCATGGCTTTGACTTCAAGGGGGCCAACATCTGAAACTGCTAAACTAAAAAAATCCCCTGGTCCTGGGCCGAGGAAATTTGCAATGCTCTAAAGCGGTATTCACTGTTGAGGACTTGTTGCTGCAGTGCATTTTCATGGGTTAGCAGGCTTGCCCTGCACAACTCAGAGGTGCTTCCCTCCCTGTAAGCAGTCACTGCAAGCATCCTGTGACTCAGTGGAGAAAGCCAGCTATGGTGCCCTTGAAGCCAGTGCAGCTTCCAGAGACTTTCTGCAGCAGAAGCTAGCAGAAGTGTTGAGAGGCAAAGAGACAGCTGGTTTATTGCTGGGGGAGTTTTCAAAATTATGTCAGCGTCCATTTTGGTTATGTTTGCTAGGTGCCCTTTGCCAAAATTAAACGGGCATCAAGCAATCCTGCAAACCTCTTCTCAGCAGAGGCCATAAAAAATTCCTAATTTCTTTAGGAACAGAGGGTTGATGGAGGTGCTGTACTTGTTTTTCATTTTTAACAAAATAATTTAATATTAATAGAGAGATAGTTATTAAAAATTTAATGCCAGTCCTTGATTCCCCAAGCTGCCCATGGAACATTTTTTTTTCTTTCTTTACATTTCTCAACAATTCATAATCTTTCTAAAGTTTTTTCAGTAATCATTGTGTTCATGATACTAGGATTGTCACTTTATTTCCTAGAATCTGAGATTTTTATCAACTGCAAAATACACCACCATTTATTGACAGGTATTTATTAAGGAGAAAATAAATTAAGTGCTTATAGTATATTTAAATATCATACTAACTTCATGTGCTTTAATAAGTGAATATTTGCCCTAAAAACTGAAAACTAGGCGGAAGCACAGGCTCAGCTTCCTGATGCACCCCTTTCCCCTTCACGAGTAGAAAGTGGGTACAGAATGTCACCAACCTTTGCCTGATTTCATCAAACAAGCCTTCTGACAGGTCTCCCATCCTCTAGCTTTCTCCTGGCTTCAGGCCCTCTTCTCCAGGATGACCCAGGGTCTTGGTGCTCCGGCCAGGTGTCAGGCCTGAGCCTCTGAGGTGAGAGAGCCAAGTTCAGGACATTGGTCCACCAGAGACCTCCTGGCCCCTCATAATATCAATCAGTGAGAGCTCTCCCAGAGATCTCCATCCAATGCTAAGACACAGCTCTACTCAACGACCAGCAAGCTCCAGTGCTGGACAACCCATGCCAAACAAACAACTAGCAAGACAGCAACACAACCCCACCCATTAGCAGAGAGGCTGCCTAAAATCATAATAAGGTCACAGACACCCCAAAACACACCACCAGAGGCAGTCCTGCTCACCAGAAAGACAAGATCCAGCCTCATCCATCAGAACACAGGCACCAGTCCCCTACACGAGGAAGCCTACACAATCCACTGAACCAAATTTATCCATTGGGGGCAGATACCAAAGACAACGGGAACTAACAACTTGCAGCCTGCGAAAAGGAAACCCCAAATACAGTAAGTTAAGCAGAATAACTGAGGCAGAAGAATGGATAAGTGACCGGGAAGATAAAATAGTGGAAATAACTATGGCAGAGGAGAATACAGAAAAAAGAATGAAAAGAATTCTGAACAGTCTCAGAGACTTCTGGGACAACATTAAACACACCAACATTTGAATTGTAGGGGTCCCAGAAAAAGAAAAGAAAAAGAAAGGAAGGAGAAAATATTTGAAGAGATTGTAGTTGAAAACTTACCTAATATGGGAAAGGAAACAGTCAATATAGCCCAGGAAGCACAGAGAGTCCCATACAGGATAAATCCAAGGAGAAACATGCCAAGACACATATTATCAAACAATCAAAAACTAAATACAAAGAAAAATATTAAAAGCAGCAAAGGAAAATCAACAAATAACATACAAGGGAATCCCCATAAGGTTAACAGCTGATCTTTCAGCAGAAACTCTGCAAGCCAGAAGGCAGTGGCAGGACATATTTAAAGTGATGAAAGGGAAAAATCTACAACCAAGATTACTCTACCCGGCAAGGATCTCATTCAGATTTGACAGATAAATTAAAACCTTTACAGACAAGCAAGAGCTAAGAGAACTCAGCACCACCAAACCAGCTTTATGACAAATGCTAAAGGAACTTCTCTAGGCAGGAAACACAGGAGAGGGAAAAGGCCAAAATAACAAACCAAAAACAATTAAAATGGTAATAGGAACATACATATCAATAAATACCTTAAATGTAAACGGAATAAATGCTCCAACCAAAAGACACAGACTTGCTGAATGGATACAAAAACAAGACTTGTATATATGCTGCCTACAAAAGACCCACTTCAGACCTAGGGACATGTACAGACTGAAAGTGAGGGGATGGAAAAAGATATTCCATGTAAATGGAAATCAAAAGAAAGCTGGAGTAGCAATTCTCGTATCAGACAAAATAGACTTCAAAATAAAGACTATTACAGAAGACAAAGAAGTACACTACATAATGATCAAGGGATCAAACCAAGAAGAGGATATAACATTTATATTTATGCATCAAACATAGGAGCACCTCAATACATAAGGAAAATGTAAACAGCCATAAAAGGGGAAATCGACAGTAACACAATCATAGTGGGGGACTTTAACACACAACTTTCACCAATGGACAGATAATGCAAAATGAAAATAAATAGAGAAACACAAGCTTTAAATGTCACTTTAAACAAGATGGACTTAATTGACATTTATAGGACATTCCATCCAAAAACAACAGAATACACTTTCTTCTCAAGTGCTCATGGAACATTCTCCAGGATAGATCATATCATGGGTCACAAATCAAGCCTTGGTAAATTTAAGAAAATTGAAATCACATAAAGTATCTTTTCTGACCACAGCACTATTAGATTAGATATCAACTACAGGAAAAAAACTGTAAAAAATACAAACACATGGAGGTTAAACAATAGACTACTAAATAACCAAGAGATCACTGAAGAAATAAAAGAGGAAATCAAAAAATACCTAGAAACAAATGACAATGAAAACACCATGACCCAAAACCTATGGGATGCAGCAAAAGCAGTTCTAAGAGGGAAGTTTACAGCAATACAATCCAACCTCAAGAAACATCTCAAAAACACAACCTAACCTGACACTTAAAGCAATTAGAGAAAGAAGAACAAAAAAAAAAACCCAAAGTTAGAAGGAAAGAAATCATAAAGACCAGATCAAAAATAAATGAAAATGAATGAAGGAAATGACAGCAAAGAGCAATAAAACTAAAAGCTGGTTCTTTGAGAAAATAAACAAAACTGATAAACCATTAGCCAAATTCATCAAGAAAAAAAGGGAAAAGACTCAAATCAATAGAGTAAGAAATGAAAAAGAAGAAGTAACAACTGACACTGCAGAAATAAAAAGAATCCTAAGAGACTACTACAAGCAACTCTATGCCAATAAAATGGAAAACCTGGAAGAAATTGACAAATTCTTAGAAAAGCACAACCTTCTGAGACTGAACCAGGAATAAATAGAAAATATAAAAAGACCAATCACAAGCACTGAAATTGAAACTGTGATTAAAAATCTTCCAACAAACAAATGCCCAGGACTAGAAGCCTTCACAGGCAAATTCTATCATACATTAAGAGAAGAGCTAACACCCATCATTCTCAAAATCTTCCAAAATACTGCAGAGGGAGGAACACTCCCAAACTCATTCTATGAGGCCACCATCACCCTGATACCAAAACTAGATAAAGATGACACATAAAAGAAAACTTCAGGCTAATATCACGGATGAACACAGATGAAAAAATCCTCAAGAAAATACAAGGAAACAGAATCCACCAGCACATTAAAAGGATCATACATCAGGCTTCCCTGGTGGTGCAGTGGTTGAGAGTCTGCCTGCCGATGCAGGGGATATGGGTTCGTGCCCCAGTCCGGGAAGATCCCACATGCCACAGAGTGGCTAGGCCTGTAAGCCATGGCCGTTGAGCCTGTGTGTCCGGAGCCTGTGCTCCGCAACGGGAAAGGCCACAACAGTGAGAGGCCTGCGTACTGCAAAAAAAAAAAAAAAAAAAAAAAAAAAGGATCATACATCATGTTCATGCGGGGGTTATCCCAGGAATGCAAGGATTCTTCAATATACACAAATCAATCCATGAAATAAACCATATTAACAAATTGAAGAATAAAAAATATATGATAATCTCAAAAGATGCAGAAAAAGTTTCGACAAAATTCAACACCAATTTATGATAAAAACCCTCCAGAAAGTAGGCATAGAGGGAACTTATGCCAACATAATAAAGGCCATATACGACAAACCCACAGCAAACATCATTCTCAATGGTGAAAAACTGAAACCATTTCCACTAAGATCAGGAGCAAGACAAGTTTGCCCACTCTCACCACTATTATTCAACATAGTTTTGGAAGTTTTAGCCACAGCAATCAGAGAAGAAAAAGAAATAAAAGGAATACAAATTGGAAAAGAAGTAAAACTGTCACTGTTTGCAGATGACATGATACTATACATACAGAATCCTAAAGATGCTACCAGAAAACTACTAGAGCTAATCAATGAATTTCATAAGGTAGCAGGATACAAAATTAATGCACAGAAATCTCTTGCATTCCTATACACTAATGATGAAAAATCTGAAAGAGATATTAAGGAAACACCTCCATTTACCATTGCAACAAAAAGAATAAAATATCTAGGAATAAACCTACCTAAGGAGACAAAAGACCTGTATGCAGAAAACTATAAGACACTGATGAAAGAATTGAAAGATGATACCAACAGATGGAGAGATATACCATGCTCTTGGATTGGAAGAATCAATATTGTGAAAATGACTATACTACCCAAAGCAAACTAGAGATTTAAAGCAATCCCTATGAAACTACCACTGGCATTTTTCACAGAACTAGAACAAAAAATTTCACAATTTGTATGGAAACACAGAAGGCCCTGAAGAGCCAAAGCAATCTTAAGACAGAAAAACTGAGCTGGAAGAATCAGGCTCCCTGCCTTCAGACTACAGTACAAAGCTACAGTAATCAAGACAGTATGGTACTACCACAAAAAAACAAAATACAGATCAATGGAACAGGATAGAAAGCCCAGAGACAAACCCATGCACATATGGTCACCTTATCTTTGATAAAGGAGGCAAGAATATACAATGGAGAAAAGACAGCCTCTTCAATAAGTGGTTCTGGGAAAACTGAACATCTACATGTAAAAGAATGAAATTTAGAACATTTTTTAACACCATACACAAAAATAAACTCAAAATGGATTAAACACCTAAATGTAAGGCAAGACACTATAAAACTCTTAGAGGAAAACATAGGCAGAACACTCTATGACATATATCACACCAAGATCCTTCTTGACCCACGTCCTAGAGAAATGGAAATAAAAATAAACAAATGGGACCTAATAAAACTTAAAAGCTTTTGCACAGCAAAGGAAACCATAAACAAGACCAAAAGACAACCCTCAGAATGGGAGAAAATATTTGCAAATGAAGCAAGCGACAAAGGATTAATCTCCAAAATATACAAGCAGCTAATGGAGCTCAATATCAAAAAAAGAAACAACCCAATCCAAAAATGGGGAGAAGATATAAATAGATATTTTTCCAAAGAAGACACACAGATTGCCAACAAACAGATGAAAAGCTGCTCATCATCACTAACCATTAGAGAAATGCAAATCAAAACTACAATGAGGTATCACCTCACACTGGTCAGAAGGGATATTATCAAAAAGTGTACAAACAATAAATGCTGGAGAGGGTGTGCAGAAAAGGGAACCCTCTTGCACTGTCGGTGGGAATGTCAATTGATACAGCCACTATGGAGAACAGTATGGAGGTTCCTTAAAAAACTAAAAATAGAACTACCATATGACCCAGCAATCCCACTACTGGGCATATACCCTGAGAAAATCATAATTCAAAAAGAGTCATGTACCACAATGTTCATTGCAGCTCTGTTTACAATAGCCAGGACATGTAAGCAACCTAAGTGTCCATCGACAGATGAATGGATAAAGAAGATGTGGCACATATATACAATGGAATATTACTCAGCCATAAAAAAAATGAAATTGAGTTATTTGTAGTGAGGTGGATGGACCTAGAGTCTGTCATACAGAGTGAAGTAAGTCAGAAAGAGAAAAAGAAATACCGTATGCTAACACATATATATGGAATGTACAAAAAAAAAAAAAGGTTCTGAAGAACTTAGGGGCAGGACAGGAATAAAGATTCAGACGTTTAGAACAGACTTGAAGACACAGGAAGGGGGAAGGGTAAACTGGGATGAAGTGAAAGAGTGGCATGGACATATATACACTACCAAATGTAAAATAGCTTGTGGGAAGCAGCTGCATAGCACAGGGAGATCAGCTCGGTGCTTTGTGTCCACCTAGAGGGGTGCGATAGGGAGGGTGGGAGGGAGATGCAAGAAAGGGGACATATGGGGATATATTTAAATGTATAGCTGATTCCCTTTGTGGTACAGCAGAAAGTAACACACCATTGTAAAGCAATTATACTCCAATAAAGCTGTTAATAAAAAAAACTGAAAACTAGTGCATGTTGCTCCTGAAGGGCTATTAATAATTCACTGCAGAGTGGGTTTGATTTCCAGTCCTGATATAACAACATGGTAATATATGTTAGGGGTGCCCTATTTCAAATTCTAGAGTGAGACTGAGCACCCAAAGAGAGAAAGTATTACTGTAAAATCTCTGAAAAACTGAAGTATTACATATGAACTTGAATTTTTTTGAATTGTTGAATTGTTGTTTTTTTTTTTTTTTTGCGGTACGCGGGCCTCTCACTGTTGTGGCCTCTGCTGCTGCGGAACACAGGCTCTGGATGCGCAGGCTCACGGGCTTAGCCACTCTGCGGCATGTGGGATCTTCCCAGACCAGGGCACGAACCCGTGTCCCCTGCATGGGCAGGCGGGCTCTCAACCACTGTGCCACCAGGAAAGCCCTGTTTGAATATTTGAATCTTATTTATTTTTTTATACAGCAGTTCTTGTTGTTCATTTTATACATATAAGTGTATATATGTCAATCCCAATCTCCCAATTCATCACACCACCACCACCCCCACCTCTGTGCTGCTCTCCCCGCTTGTTGTCCATACGTTTGTTCTTTACGTCTGTGTCTCATTTTCTGCCCTGCAAACTGGTTCATCCATACCATTTTTCTAGGTTCCAAATATATGCGTTAATACATGATATTTGTTTTTCTCTTTCTGAGTTACTTCACTCTGTACAACAGTCTCTAGATTCATCCACTTCTCTACAAATGACACAATTTCATTCCTTTTTATGTCTGATTAATATTCCATTGTACATATGTACCACATCTTCTTGATCCATTTGTCTGTTGATGGGCATTTAGGTTGCTTCCATGACCTGGCTATTGTAAATAGTGCTTCAGTGCACATTGGGGTGCATGTGTCTTTTTGAATTATGGTTTTCGCTGGGTATATGCACAGTAGTGGGATTGCTGGGTCATATGGTAATTCTATTTTTAGTTTCGTAAGGAACCTCTATACTGTTCTCCATAGTGGCTGTATCAATTTCCATTCACAGCAACAGTGGAAGAGGGTTCCCTTTTCTTCACACCCTCTCCAGCATTTGTTGTTTGTAGATTTTTTGATGATGCCCATTCTAACTGGTGTGAGGTGATACCTCATTGTAGTTTTGATTTGCATTTCTCTAATAATTTTTGATATTGAGCAGCTTTTCATGTGCTTCTTGGCCATGTGTATATCTTCTTTGGAGCAATGTGTATTTAGGTCTTCTGCCCATTTTTGGATTGGGTTGTTTGTTTTTTTAATATTGAGATGCATGAGTTATTTATATATTTTGGAGATCATTTGCAAATATTTTTTCCCATTCTGAGGGTTGTCTTTTCGTCTTATGTTTTCCTTTGCTGTGCGAAAGCTTTTAACTTCCATTAGGTTCCATTTGTTTATTTTTGTTTTTATTTCCATTACTCAAGGAGGTGTATCAAAAAAGATCTTGCTGTAATTTATGTCAAAGGGTGTTCTTCCTATGTTTTCCTCTACGAGTTTTATAGTGTCTGGTCGTATATCTAGGTCTCTAATCCATTTTGAGTTTATTTTTGTGTATGGTGTTAGGGAGTGTTCTAATTTCATTGTTTTACATGTAGCTGTCCAGTTTTCCCAGCACGACTTATTGAAGAGATTGTCCTTTCTCCATTGTATACCCTTGCCCACTTTGTCATAGTTTAGTTGACCATAGGTGCGTGGGTTTATCTCTGGGCTTTCTATCCTGTGCCATTGACCTATATTTCTGTTTTTCTGCCAGTACCATATTGTCTTGATTACTGTACCTCTGTAGTATAGTCTGAAATCAGGGAGTCTGATTACTCCAGCTCCATTATTCCCCCTCAAGACTGCTTTGGCTATTTGGGTTCTTTTGTATTTCCATACAAATTTTAAGATTTTTTTTCTAGTTCTGTGAAAAATGCCAGTGGTAGCGTGATAGGGATTGCGTTGAATCCATAGATTGCTTTCGTTAGTATAGTCCTTTTCACAATATTCATTCTTCCAATCCAAGAACATGGTATATGTCTCCAACTGATGGTATCATCTTTAAGTTATTTCATCAGTGTCTTATGCTTTTCTGCATACAGGTCTTTTGTCTCCCTAGGTAGTTTTATTCCTAGGTATTATATTCTTTTTGTTGCAGTGCTAAATGGGAGTGTTTCCTTAATTTCTCTTTCACATTTTTCAACATTACTGTATAGGAAGGCAAGAGATTCTGTGCATTAATTTTGTATCCAGCAACTTTACCAAATTCATTGATTAGCTCTAGTAGTTTTCTGGTGGCATCTTTAGGATTCTCTGTATAGTATCATGTAATCTGCAAACAGTGACAGTTTTACTTCTTCTTTTCCAATTTGTATTCCTTTTATTTCTTTTTCTTCTCTGATTTCTGTGGCTAAAATGTGCAAAACTAAGTTGAATAATAGTGGTGAGAGTGGACATCCTTGTCTTGTTCCTGATCTTAGAGGAAATGCTTTCAGTTTTTCACCATTGAGAATGATGTTTGCTGTGGGTTTGTCATATGTGGCCTTTAATATGTTGAAGTAGGTTCCCTCTATTCCCACTTTCTGCAGAGTTTTTATCATAAATGAGTGTTGAATTTTGTCAAAAGCTTTTTTTGCATCTATTGAGATGATCATATGGTTTTGTTCCTTCAATTTGTTAATATGGTGTATCACATTGATTTGCATATATTGAAGAATCCTTGCATCTCTGGGATAAATCCCACTTGATCATGGTGTAGAATCCTTTTAATATGCTGTTGGAATCTGTTTGCTAGTATTTCATTAAGGATTTTTGCATCTATATTCATCAGTGATATTGGTCTCTAATTTTCTTTTTTTGTAGTATCTTTGTCTGGTTTTGGTATTAGGGTGGTAGTGGCCTCATAGAATGAGTGCGGGAGTGTTCCTTCCTCTGAAATTTTTTGGAAGAGTTTGAGAAGGATGAGTGTTAGCTCTTCACTAAATGTTTGATGGAATTCACCTGTGAAGCCATTTGGTCCTGGGCTTTTTTTTGTTGGAAGATTTTTAATCACAATTTCAATTTCATTACTTGTGATTGGTCTGTTCATATTTTCTGTTTCTTCCTGGTTCAGTCTTAGAAGGTTATACCTTTCTAAGAATTTGTGAATTTCTTCCAGGTTGTCCATTTTATTGACATAGAGTTGCTTGTAGTAGTCTCTTAGGAGGCTTTGTATTTTTGTGGTGTCTGTTGTAACTTCTCCTTTTTCATTTCTGATTTTGTTTTGAGTCCTCTCTCTCCTTTCTGTGATGAGTTTGGCTAATGGTCCTCAAAGAACCAGCTTTTAGTTTTATTGATCTTTGCTATTGTTTTCTTTGTTTCTATTTCATTTATTTCTGCTCTGATCTTTATGATTTCTTTCCTTCTGCTAACTTTGGCTTTTGCTTGTTCTTCCTTCTCTTGTTCCTTTAGGCGTAAGGTTAGATTGTTTATTGGGGATTTTTCTTGTTTCTTGAAGTAGGCTTGTATTGCTATAAACTTCCCTCTTAGAACTGCTTTTGCGGCATCCCATAGGTTTTGGATCGTCATGTTTTCATTGTCATTTTTCTCTAAGTGTTTTTTGATTTCCTCTTTGATTTCTTCAGTGATCTCTTGGTTATTTAGTAACGTATTGTTTAGTCTCCATGTGTTTGTGTTTTTTACGTTTTTTTCCCTCTAATTGATTTCTAATCTCATAGCGCTGTGGTTAGAAAAGATGCTTGATATGATTTCAATTTTCTTAAAATTGCTGAGGCTTGATTTGTGAGCCAAGATGTGAGCAATCCTGGAGAAAATTCTGTGCACACTTGAGGAGAAAGTGTAATCTGCTGTTTTTGGATGGAATGTACTATAAATATTACTTAAATGTATCTAGTCTATTGTGTCATTTAAAGCTTGTGTTTCGTTATTAATTTTCTGTTTGTATGATCTTCCATTGGTGTGAGTGGTTAATGTCCCCCACTATTATTGTGTTACTGTTGATTTCCTCTTTTACAGCTGTTAGCAGTTGCCTTATGTGTTGAGGTGTTCCTATGTTGGGTGCATATATATTTATAATTGTTATATCTTCTCTGGTTGATTCCTTGATCATTATGTAGTGTCCTTCCTTGTCTTTTGTAACCTTCTTTATTTTAAAGTGTATTTTGTCTGATATGAGTATTGCTACTCCAGCTTTCTTTTGATTTCCATTTGCATGGAATACCTTTCTCCATCCCCTTACTTTCAGTCTGTATGTGTCCCTAGGTCTGAAGTGGGTCTCTTGTAGACAGCATATATATGGGTCTTGTTTTTGTATCCATTCAGCAAGCCTGTGTTTTTTGGTTGGAGCATTTAATCCATTCACATTTAAGGTAATTATTGATATGTATGTTCCTATTACGATTTTCTTAATTGTTTTGGGTTTGGTTTTGTAGGTCCTTTTCTTCTCTTGTGTTTCCCACTGAGAGAAGTTCCTTTAGCATTTGTTGTAGAGCTGGTTTGGTAGTGCTGAATTCTCTTAGCTTTTGCTTGTCTGTTAAGCTTTTGATTTCTCCAGTGAATCGGAATGGGATCCTTGCCAGGTAGAGTAATCTTGGTTGTAGATTCTTCCCTTTCATCACATTAAGTATATCATGCCACTCCCTTCTGGCTTGTAGAGTTTCTGCTGAGAAATCAGCTGTTAACCTTATGGGAGTTCCCTTGTATGTTATTTGTTGTTTTTCCCTTGCTGCTTTCAATAATTTTTCTTTAACTTCTGCCAGTTTGATTACTATGTGTCTCAGCGTGTTTCTCTTTGGGTTTATACTGTGTGGGACTCTCTGCACTTCCTGGACTTGAGTGGCTATTACCTTTCCCATCTTAGGGAAGTTGTCGACTATAATCTCTTCAAATATTTTCTCAGGTCCTTTCTCTCTCTTCTCCTTGTGGGACCCCTATAATGCGAATGTTGTTAGGTTTAATGTTGTCCCAGAGGTCTCTTAGGCTGTCTTCATTTCTTTTCATTCTTTTTTCTTTATTCTGTTCCATGGCAATGAATTCCACCATTCTGTCTTCCAGGACACTTATCCGTTCTTCTGCCTCAGTTATTCTGCTATTGATTCCTTCTAGTGTATTTTTCATTTCAGTTATTGTATTGTTCATCTCTGTTTGTTTGTTATGTAATTCTTCTAGGCCTTTGTTAAACATTTCTTGCATCTTCTTGATCTTTGCCTCCATTCTTTTTCCGAGGTCCTGGATCATCTTCACTATCATTATTCTGAATTCTTTTTCTGGACGGTTGCCTATCTCCACTTTATTTAGTTGTTTTCCTGGGGTTTTATCTTGTTCTTTCGTCTGGTACATAGCCCTCTGCCTTTTCATCTTATCTATCTTTCTGTGAATAATGAACTTTTTATGCTGTTTATTAGTTTTGTTTAGTGGTGACTTGGGCATTCTGAGAGAATAAATTGTATTTCCAAAATTTATTTTTTTGTGTGTCATTCCCACCCTAGGAAAATGCCTAATTGAAGGGAAATAAGTCATAGTAAGTTTTTGCCTCCTTGCAGGACAGGAGATGTCCAGGTTCTCTGAATGAGAAGGAACTCACAGAGAAACTGATCATGCAGCAGCAAAGAACATGGCAGGAACACTTAAGGGGCTTTGGTCCTGGGAATTTTTTCACTGATGATGACTCACCAGGTGTCTGTTACATTTTCTCATCTATAAAATGGGGATTATATCTACCCTCTATGTTTCTGGTGATTTTTGAGATAATTAAATACGGTATCACAGGAAGCACATTGAAAAAGTACAAATACTATACTGAGGAACAATATTATTATCATCTAATGGACCTGCCTGGTTGGTTATGTACTACTTTAGATCTTACTAACTATTTAATTTATATCCCAATTTATTCAATATAAGAAGTATATCTTTTTAGATGAGTTATTTGTAGGATAGTAGTTGGATCTAAAGTACTTTTAGTTTTTCCTAATCCAGGTAATTGTTTTATCATATTTCTCTTTATCAATATTTTTCACTGTTTTTTAAAGGGAAACTTGTTAAAGGAAACGGTTTTTAACCACAAGGTATGATATGTATTGCATGTGTGTGTAAATTTTAAGTTAGCAAGCAATTGCTTGTAATGGAAATAAATGGTAGTAGGTTTAGTTGAAAGTAGGCTATGAGACTAATGACTTTTAGGCCAGAATGTTTGGTAAACATTCTAGAACAATATGATTTTAAGGTTGTTAAGATCTTAGAGATCATATCCTTATTTTACAAGACAGCTTTACATCTCTGATATTACAAATATGGCTTCAGTGTCAGAGTTGAAACTTGAATCCTGAGTCTCCTGAGGTTCAGTATACTGCACTATTAGAAAATTAATGGTTTTTGATGGGCAGCTGTATCTGTAGGAAGCTGTGAGTACTGTTGCTACAGGTACATGAAAGCTTGGAAAAAATATTCGAGGTCTCTTTGTCTAACTGAGTCAGTGGAATCTTGACTCCCTTGTGACAACACTGAGAAGAAAGCTGGACAGCATGGGCTTGGCTGGTCCCAGATCAGAGCAGTTACTGTGTAGTCCAGACCATTCTCTCCCTTTCTTTCTTTATTCCCCGCCTTTTCCTTTTTGCCAGCAATTATTATTAGACTATAATATAAGCAGTAGTAATTAGAAATGAGGATGTGCTATTTATATGTAATTACCCTGGGTTATTCTGATTAAGAAATACATGAAGCATTGGGAAAAGTAGGGATTGTGTGTGGTGTGTATGTGTATGGGTGTGGAAGGCATGGTAAGAGTATGTGTGTGTCTGAGAAAGAGAGAATGTAATAAAGGATCATAGGATCGTACTTGCAAATCAGATGGGAATATGTATACATACACACACATATGCTTTCTTAAAATTTAAAAGTAATATATACTCATTGTAACAGTTTAAACACTATAGAAATATATAAAGTGAAAAACAGAAGTATTCCTACTATCCCATCCTCCAAATGTACCCACTAGGGAAACAAATTTTAAAAATAAAATAATGCAATAATCTTGTGTTATTGGTTTTGTGACTGGAAAAATATAAAGTTGACCATTATCCTGTACTACTAATAACATAGTACTCAGGATGGATCAAATGTAAAACATGAAACAATGAATTAAGTATAAAAAGAAAAAATTTCAGAAAAATTTAGAAGACCACATGTCTAACCTAGAGTTTCAATAGGAATTTTTATCTATTCCAGAAGACCCAGAAATTATAAAAGTACACATAATTAGACAATACAAAAATTAAAAACAGTATGGCATGAATGAGAGCTGGGGAAAAATATCTGCAATGTAACATACTAATAAATGGTTAATTATTTATTATGCTTAGAACTCTAGAAACTGAAAACAAAGAAAATGGATAAGAATAATCATAGGCAATTCATAGGGAAGCCAATTCAAAGAGCACATAAATATATGAAAAGTTACTCAGTTGTTTAACAATGTGAGAAATACAAGTTAAAATAAGACAGACCCATAATAAATTGTAAAGAGCAATCAATAATCAATATTGCTGAAGGGAAAGTGAGAAAGAGGATATGTTCATATAGAAGCACAAAGAGACATAAGAGATTTATAAAAATTATTACAAAATATTGTTGTTTTGTTCCCCCAGGGAACAAAGTGAGATTCAGATGGGTTTTTACTTTCTGTTTTTAAATATTATGTAAATGAAAATAATCATGTGCTTTAAAAATGTAATCAGAAAGAAGATTAAAAATATTTTCCTTGTGGAAAGAGGTTAACCTGACAGGAGTGGTAAGAGAGAAAGAAAAGTATAAACATTAAACATTTTTACAAGGTCAAATATTAATTCTTTTCTGGAGTCTGGATTTTCTGCCTTGCTTTACCTTATATATGTTTATTAAAATGTTTATGTGTGATTTTCTGCCTTTTCCTCTTTAAAAAGAAAATTAGATCTTTGATGTATATAGAATTTAATCCAGAGGAAGGGGTGTGTTAGTTATATGGTACTATATTTAAATATACCCAAATGGTCATCCAGTTGTCATTGCTATTTATGAGATAATTCACATGTTCCCAAGATATGAAATGATACTTTTATTAAGAACTTAATTTTATTATATTTCCAAGTCAGCTTCTACTCGCTTTAGTTAGAGATTGCTGATGTAGTCCTATACTACATTAATCACTGTGGTTTTATAATTTATTTAAACTTCTTGTAGAGTTATTCATTTCTTTCTATTTTTCATTTTCCTGAGTTTTTCTATAATTTTTTCCTTTCAAAGAAACTTTAGAATTACTGTTTCAAATTTCTGAAACAAACCACTAAAAAAAGAAACTCCCAAATGAGGCCCATTGAGATTACACTAAACTCATAGAATAGTTTAGAAATAACCAATTCCTTTAAAATGTTACCTTTTTTTAAAAATAAGGTTTTTTTTAAACAAAGATGGCTTTCATTAAAAACATTATTGGTAAAAGGGCTCTATTCCTCCTTTCCATTATATTTCTCATTATTGTTTATACACTCCTTACATAGAAAAGCTACAAAAACTTCCCATACTTCTGATATGATTTCTAAAGCTTGCTTCCTCCCAGTTAATTCTCTTGGATTTTGCTTGAATAAAGTAATTCTTTTTTGCTAAGGGTGCAATTATTATTTCCTCCTTTTCTAACATTTCTTTTTTTCTCTCATATAATTTCACTGGCTAACAATTTTGAAAAAGTTAAATAATAGTGGTGATGGTGAGCATCCATTTCTTGTTCCTGTCTTTACTGTCTCAGCTTTAGACAAAAGGTAACAGATAAAGCCTCTGGTTACATAGATAAATAGAGAAACCACAGCAGGGAAATACCCATTGCTTCCCAATTTCCTAAGGGATTTTAAATGAATACTGAATTCAATAGATACCTTTGAAAACCTTTTGGTATCTATTAAAAGGATGAAAAACTTTTCACCTTTTCAACTTATTAATATGGTAAATAATACTATATTTTTATTTTGAAATGATACTATATGGTTATGTTGTAGTTTGCTTTGAGTATTCTGTGGATTCAAAGTGATAAGTTAATTTAAAGATTATTTTTTCCCCCACTGATATTCATTAGTGAAGTGGATCCATAGCATCCTTTACGTACCTTTGTGTTTTTTTAGATATGGTTTTGGCACCTTATTTATGTTATATTACTTTCTAAATCATTTGGAAGTTCCTCTTTCTTTCTGCTACGATCTGCTAGAGTTTAAATACCAACGGAGTATTTGCTTTTTTTAAAAAATAAATTATTCATTTTATTTATTTTTTTGGCTGCATTGGGTCTTCGTTGCTGTGCACAGGCTTTCTCTAGTTGCAGCGAGCGGGGGCTACTCTTCGTTGCAGTGCGTGGGCTTCTCATTGCAGTGGCTTATCTTGTTGCGGAGTACAGGCTCTAGGTGTGAAAGCTTCAGTAGTTGTGGCATGAGAGCTCAGTAGTTTTGGCTCACGGGCTCTAGAGCACAGGCTCAGTAGTTGTGGCACATGGGCTTAACTGCTCCATGGCATGTGGGATCTTCCCAGACCAGGGATCGAACCTGTGTCCCCTGCATTGGCAGGTGGATTCTTAAACACTGAGCCACCAGGGAAGTCCCAGTACTTGCTTTTTAAAATTTGACAGGACTTACTGCTGAAACTTTCTAGGCCAGCTGACCCTTTGCAGTGGGAGTTAAATTTTTCTGTCAATTATCTTAGTTTTATCTTTGGTAATTAATCTGTTTTTGTTTTCTCTTTCTCCCAGGGTCAGTTTTGCTAATTTAGAATTTCTAAGGATGTCATGTATTTTACCACATTTTCTAACATATCTGCAAAATTTTCTTTTATTTGCACCTTTCTATGTAATTGTCATGTTTTAAAATTTTCTATTGTGGTTTACCACATTGGCTCCCTCTTTGCTTCTTTAATAAGCTTTTCCTTGGTCAATTATTTGCCTATTGTACTTAAATTTTTAAAAAATAACTGACTTACTTGTAAATTATTTTGTTTTAATTTTCTAATTTGTTAATTTACAATTTGTCTTAATTACTTCCTTCTACTTTTAGGTGTTTGGTTTGCTCTTTTTTTTAACTTCTTGAATTGAATATTATATTCACCTTTTAAAAGTACTTGCTAGAGATGTATTTGAAACTACAACTTTCTGACTGTTAACTATTTTAACCACATCCCTTAGGATTAATTATGTAGTATTTTAAGCTGCCATTATTTTCTAAATGTTCTTCAAATTAATTTTTATTGTACCTTTGATACATGGTTGTATAAAAATGAGTTTATACAACGAATAAACTTTATTAAATATACTGCTTAATGTTTCTTTCATTTTCTCTCTTTATTTCCAATCATTTAAGTTCATTTAGATGCTATTTCAATTTTAGTTTTATAAATTATGTATGAATTATTAACCAATCATTATATCTTTGTTTTACATTATAATTATATTTGTCAGTCTTAATAATTTTTAACTTCAATTCATCCTTATAGAGTAATAATATTCAATCTTCTATTTTCTTTGGATTTGTATTTACCTCATTTGTTTTTGTCTGTGACTTTACTTAGAATATTTTTCCCATACTTTTACTTTAGAAGTATTTCTAATAAATAGCATTTTATTGGGTTTAGTTCTTGATTTAATTTGAGAATCTTATTCTTTTGATATGTGAGTTGATATATGTTCTAGTTAAAACAGTTAAGACAACCTTGGTCTTAAGTCTATTATCTTAATTCCTGTTCTACATTTGCTTTTAAGTTGTCCTTATCCTTATTCTGATGTCTAACTTTACCTGCATTATCTGAATCTTTTTTTTACTGAAATATAGTTGACATATAATATTTTGTTAGCTTCAGGTACACTACATAATGATTTGACATTTGTATGCATTATGAAATAATCACCACATTAAGTCAAGTAACCATCTGTCCTCCTACAAGTTTATTACAATATCATTGACCATATCCCTTATGTTGTCTATATCCCCATAACTATTTATTATGTAACTGAAAGTCTGTACCTCTTAATACTCTTCATCTGTACTGCCCATGGGGTATGGGCACCCCTCTCCCTTTGACAAACAGCTGTTTATTCTCTGTATCTATGGGTCTGTTTTCATATTGTTTTGTTTAGTTTTGTGGATTCCACAAGTGAGATCATACAGTATTTGTCTTTCTCTGACTTGTTTTACTTAGCATAATGCATTCTAGGTCCATCCGTATTGTCACAAATGGCAATATTTCAGTTTTTATGGAGGAGTAACATTCCACTGTATATATACACTACATCTTTTTATCTATTTGCCTATTGATGGGCACTTAGGTTGATTTCATATCTTGGCTATTGTAAATAATGCTGCTCTGCATCTCTCTTTAGTTTATTTCCACCTTCTTCTCTGAGATTTTTATAAGATGAATTGTCAGTTCTTCTTCTACCATAATGACTCAGATTTTCATGCTTTAGTGTAATACCATAAAGATCTGAGAAAGCTGATCTCTTCCACTAAAGATTTTGATTTACATCTCAGGTGGAATCTACTTTTTAAGCAAGCATCCCAAATGACCTTAAGGAAGTCTATAGTAGAAACACAGTTGTATAGAAGTTATCTATGTTAATTTTAAACATATCCTTAATCTTCAAATTCTTGATTCATAAACTCAAGAATAAAAGGTAATTATTGAGTCCTTCCTGTGAATGAGAAAACAAATACTTCTCCCTCATCAACAATACCATCCTGATTTATTTTTATATATCTTCAGTATCTAATATTTAAAAATATTTCAATTATATTTTATTCTACAACTTTAATTTATGGAGTTGTATAGTTTTAGTTCTACCTGTCATCTTTAGCTCTACATGCTAGCATATACTGACTTTTTCTGTTCTTAAGTTCTTACTTTGACTCTCTTTTGTTGGGGGCTAGATTTTTCTTTAGACTAAGCTATAATATTTTTCTTTGAATAAGGACGCATGGATGCTATGTTCCCTTAGACTTTACATATTGAGGATAGATTGTCTTTCTTTTGCATTAAAATAATATCAATAATATTCTTAGGTTATATTTTTCCCCCTCAGAACCCTGTAATATTTTTCCATTGTCTTATAAAATTTAATATTGCCGTGGAGTAGTTTGAGATTTTTTTTTCCTTACCTGTTGGTCACTTTTTCTGACTGGAAGTTTAATAATGTTAGAAGAATATAATAAGGTGGCAATGGTATTATATAATTTTAATCTTAGAACCCAGTATATCCTTTTGGCTTACTGATTAATTTCATTACAGGTATGTATAAACACACAATGTACAGCAGAGTAGTTAGAGTGTATCCTCTAGTCATATTTTCTGTTCAACCATTTTTTTAGCTGTTCAACCTTAAGAAAATTAATTACACGTTCTGGGTCTCTGTTCATCATTTATAAAATTATAACTGCTACAACACAGGGTAATAATGACTAATGTTATGAGATAATATATATAGAGTGTTTAAGCATATACATGGCATTCAAGAAGTATTTATCATTATTATAATTAGCTATTGATGTCAGATTTAAATATTTTTTTCTATTTGCTTTTTGTTCCATTCTATACTTCACCAACATTATGGCTCTGCATGTTTGCTCTGCTGTACCTATCCTGTATATTATGTTTTCTCTAAGTGGTTTTTAACTGTACATCTCTTTTTTTCTGTATTTGGCATGATTTTCTACAGCCTGAACTTTGTGTTACTGCCTTGATTTTTTTGCCATATTGATTTTCTTTCTTAACTATTTTAGATGCAGTTATTAGTGTCTATGAAAATTGTTCATCCTTGATCTTTTGTTTCATATTCTCTTTCAATTTTTGCAAGAAAAACACTTTTTTAATGAAAGTTTTTAATATATCCTGAAATATTTTTTCCATTAACGGGTCATTATCTGTCTTTTGCGTGCTGAGTTCCTCTCTCTCTCCCTACGAACGAGTGAGAGAGAGAGAGAGAAAGAGAGCAGGGAGAGACAATGTCATTTGCTAGTTTTCCTGCACAGTTGCCATGCTGATTCTTTGTTTAGATGCTTCATTTATAGGCAGACCTTTCTATAGAGTTTTCCTATTTGCTCAAATATAGCTTGGGTAGATTCTTCTGGATTTTGCTTACACTAACATTGGCCCTCCTTATGCATTTCTGTCTCTCTGCAGAGCTTCAGTTTTAGTTGGGTGTTATTTTTGGTTTGCTTTTCCATTGCCATTTTATCCTTTACGGCTTTTGGACAGAGAAGAGAAAAACTGCACCTGGGTTTTTGGATTCTTATATCTCCATTTCTCTAACACTTTTCACAACAGAAAGCAGTTAGACATCAGTTTTCTGTTTCTTCATCATTTTAAGGGATGGGTGATATGTATGTGTGTGTCTGTGTGTGTGTGTGTATGTGTGTGTGTATACTGCCACACTCTCATAGTAGGTACGTAAACTATAGTAGAACTTTTCTAGGGAACAATTTGGCAATATGTATCACCATTTTAAAGCATATACTTTTTGACTCAGAAATTTCACTTTAAGAAATATATTAGGAATCAATGGTGTGTAAACATGTCAGCAATGGGGTACTTATTTTAGTTGTTTACAATCAAAAACCACTTAGAGGGGCTTCCCTGGTGGCGCAGTGGTTGCGAGTCCACCTGCCGATGCAGGGGACACGGGTTCGTGCCCCGGTCCGGGAAGATCCCACATGCTGCGGAGCGGCTGGGCCCGTGAGCCATGGCCACTGAGCCTGTGTGTCTGGAGCCTGTGCTCCGCAACAGGAGAGGCCACAACGGTGAGAGGCCCGCGTACCGCAAAAAAACCAAAACAAAACAAAAAAACACTTAAAACAATGTAAATGTCTAACAATAGGTGTTTGTTATATAGATTATGGTATATACATTCAATAAAATATTTTGTAGTTATTAGAAATGATGTATACTTATACTGATGTTTAAAGACACAGAAAAGGTAAGTAGAAAATAGCATACACACAATAGTAGAGCATAATTATTTGTATAAAAGTATGTCATTAAGTGTGAAAAAAGGACAATGCTAACAATGATTATATCTGGGTGTGGAGTACAGGTGGTTTTCATTGCCTTTGCACATTTTGTTTAAAAGACTGACCATGAATTAGTTTTACAATCATAAAACAGTAATAGAGATAAAAAAAGAAAAATTGAGAAAGATACACACTGCTACCATCTCCAGAATAATAGCAACACTTTATGGAGTGCTCTATGTCTGGTACTGTATAAGGCCCTTAACAAATTATCTCATTTAATCCTCTCAGTAGCTCCATGAAGCAAAATTTTATTGTTTCAGTTTTCAGCTGAGGAACTTGAAGGATGGAAAAGTTAAACATGTGTAATGTTACACAGCTCATAGAAGACCATGCCTGAAGGTGAACCCAGTTCAGTCTGATTCTAACAGCTACCATCATCCCAGTGCATTCCATTGCCTCTGAGGATTGTCAAATACATTTCAATGCTTTTGCAGGTTACAGGTTTAACAGCTCATCATTCAAACTTTTGAATATTGGCCCTTATTTCATACTCTAAATACGAACTTAAAAGAGAATTAAAAAGACAGAGTAAAGACACACCCAACAAAGAAAAGTATAAAGGCAGATGACATTAAGATTCATATTTCAATGTAAATCATTCTCTTTAACATAATGTTTTATGAAATAGAGAGAAAGAGTTCTTGACAAATGAGGGTCCAAATCATGGCATCGGAGAGTATCATTAACTTTCAATCCGTCGGCTGACAAGAACAACAGAGGCAAATTTTCTTTCAAATATTCTCATAATCTGAGGATTTTCCTGAATTTTCATGTAACTTTTACCCAGTCATAGACCAATCATGCAGTATACTCTGATTTTGATTTTGGAAAATACATTATTTTTCAACCATTTTCATCATAAACCCGAACTCCAACTGTCAGACATATTTTCTTCTAAATGATTAGCATTCTACCCAGAATACTGCCCAATCAAATCAGTCTACTTCCATTTCAACAATAGTGGCTTCAGTTAAAAACAAGAACCGCAGCAACATCACAAATGAGATAGCCTGAGAGAACAGACATAGTAGGGGATTGGGACTAAAATAGTGAGTAACAAAATTTCAAACACCTCTTCTCCTGGAATCTACCTAATATCATTTATCAGACTCATGCTACGTATAATACAACAAGTAATGAAGTTAAAAGAACAACTTAAAATAGTAAACCCAACTAGCAATTTAAGAGGTTAACCATAACTGTTTCCCACCCCAAAGGTAATAACAATGAGGAATCAAGGAATTTGGGGTCAGAGCCACAAAACTAAGGTAGAACATGACACTTCAAGGTATAATAATGACAGCTTCTCTGGCATCAAGTCCTCATAGGAAAGATTCACAGCGTTCAATATCATTCACTGCCTCACCAAGAAACAGAACGAAAACAAATGAGAGGTAGGCAGTAGATGATAATGTGGAATGGTGACGATCACCATCTTCCTCCTCCAGTTTGGCGGGTAATGTGAATGACAATTTGCCAATTAAGAAATGTAAACACATGAGGATTCAGAAACTGAACTCTAAGTTTTAGCCCCCAATGGGCTTTCTTCGGAGTTCATTTAAGTCAAGAGCATTGTCAAGAAACAATCTCAATTATTGCCTCTTATCTATCATTATAACAAACTGGGCCTGCTGAGATAATACTTATTTCTAAAATATAAATAACAATAAAGGAACAAGGACTTGATGCAAACATAACATTCTCACACACAAGTGAATGATCTAGGGCAGAAAATATAGGTTCCTGAATTCTAAGCCAACCTACGGAAGGACTGTATAATTCTCCACCTATTCCACCAACCCAAAGAAACACAACAAGAAAACTAAGAAATGCCAGAGTATATAATGATACTCTATACTCTCAATACAAATGACAAGAAGTCTCAAAATACGATCCGCTTGTTTTCTTTCTTTAGCACAACAATAATGTATGAGTGGAACACTGAAGCTTAGGTTCATCATAACTACATTTAAAAAAAACAAACCCAGGAAAACCCCATTATGGTCTCATGAAAACATTTAACGTATCCCCACGTCTCAGGATACAAGTCCATAGGTTATCCGCAAAAACGCCATACATTAATTTAAAGGGAACAGCTAAACATATTGGCTCCAACAGAAATACAAATAAATGGATTAAAAACTGGCTATCTAACCGTATACAGAGAGAAATCGTAATTGGTAGTCCGTCTAGTTGGGGAGAGGTTTCCAGTTGGGTCCCACAAGGATCGATATTGGGTCCCATTTTGTTTAATATCTTTATAAAAAATCTGGAAGACAAAGTAGAGAATGTGCTAATTAAGTCGACTGATGCCACTAGATTAGAATTGGTGGTTAAAGTAAATTGGCTATAGATAAATGCTACTGGTCTCTAGAAAGACCGATGCTAACAGAGACTAGAACTTCTAAATAGTTCTTTTTAATGTATCACTTACAAAATCTAGTTTCAAGCACTAGAAATAAATAAATTTAAAAGACCTTAGTGCTCTGCTTAACCAAAAATTTAGGTGTAATGGATAAAGACAACACAGAGACTCCAACACCCATGAATGCAGAATAAAGGATGCCACCCCCCCAGTAGATCTTTTCGGTGCAGCTTTATTGGGAAAACTGGTGGTTGTGGGTCTCTCGATACAGTAAGGATATTGGAGGCATTTCAGGTATGCAAGAATCAGGGTGGTGAAAAGACAGAAGTAACTTAAAGTCTCAAATATATATACACCTAGTTATTGGCAGAAAAATAAACAAGAAAACAACATAAAGCTTAAAAGAAAAAAAGGGAGAGCTGAAAACTTGAAGGCATGAACAAGAAAAGTGGGAAAATTGATCAAGAGAAAATCCTATAAGGAAACACACACACACACACACACACACACACACACACAATAGAAGAATGCAAGGTGTAACAGGAGAGCTTTCCTAACACTAGAAAAAGAGACTGTAGTTTTTTAGCTACTCCTGAAAACACTGAAGAAAAAATTCAGTAGAACTCTTACTGTTTTGAGGTTTATTTTTAAAAATCTTAGTAGTTAACAACTTAATTTGTCGCATGGAGACAACTGTGAAAGTAACAAGGCTTGTCAGCTACGGACTCCTGTAGACAGACGGGTTTTTTTAGGTGATGTGAACTGAATATATAGACTAATCTGGAATCAGCTTTTAAATTTTATATTATTTTTTCACTTGCTTGCACAGAGGAATAACGACTAGAAAACCTAGATCATCTCAGAAATCTTGTTAACTTTGCTATGCAACCTTGGATAGTTAACTTTCTTTCAGAGCCTTAGTTTTTCCATCAGTTAAACACCAGACTAAGAATTGTTTTAAGAGCTGCAGATAACTCTTGTTAAAATAAGAATTTACAGGAAACTTCATACAGGGAAGAGATTAGAAAAATGTGGAAGCATGCCTTTGAGTGACAGTGGGCTCCCACCTGGCTAGGCTTCCCATTTTCATCCCTCCTGCCCTCAGGACAGAGAAGAGTTTAAAAATCACTTTAGACCATATGACATGCTGCTTCTGTCTCTAGGAAACCATCAATGGAACCAGAAAAAGTCAATCCCTCTCCTAGTGACTGATTGCTCCGGAGCATCCAACAATACTTAGTTGATTATATGTGCCTGATCTTTAAAAAAAAAAAAAACTGTAAAATTACAGTTAAAAAGAAGGAACATTCTTGATAAGAAATAGAGTGACATTATTCATGATGCCGACACAAAAGAAAGCATTGTGCAATCAGAGCCCTCTGTGGGTCTCCTCTAACCCTTCATGCTGTGTTAAAAAAAAAAAAAAAAAAGGGAGCTTGGAATGTTAGATGGCTACCTTTAAAAAATCTAATCAACATGGCTCTAAGTATTCTGGCCTAAGAAATAATTGATAAAGTTTATAGTTGGCTTGCTATCGATTTTACAGCGAATACCTGTTGAAAAATGATTTCGTTGCTTTGACTTTAAAACTTCCAAAGTGAAACATTCCTCTGTAGGTAATACTTTTTTAGGGATAGGACTGCATCCTACATACTAGAGCATGCAGAACGCACAAGCAAGTATCGCCAATAGGTCTGGAGACTGTAAATTTTATTTTGAAAAGTAATAATGTTTATCGTTTATAATATTTTGTTAATATTTATCACTTACCTAGTGCTTATCATATACTGGGGACTATGCTATTTTCTACATTTTATCATAACTTCATAACTTATGAGAGGAATTAACTCCATTTTACAGATGAGGAAACTAAAGGGTCACAGAGACTTTTTTCCCCCCTATTATCACACAACTACTAAATAGAGGGTAAATATCAAACCTGACTGACTCTAAAATATCTGTTCAGAATTACTGTGCTAAATGATAACTCCTGATACCATGATGTTATTGCACACTGATCAAAGAAAGAAGAGACTCCACTTGTGCTAAAGAGTTTTAAGAATAGGACACGTATCTTACATTTTTCTCAAGTTTGAAGCCGGAGGATTGGACTAGCATAGTTTTTTAACCTCAGCAGTACTGACGTTTTGGGCTGGATAATTGTTATGGGGAGGCCGTCCAATGCACTGTAGGATGTTTAGCAGCACGGCTGGCCTCTACCCACTAGATACCAGTGGCAATCCCCTCCTCCTGGTTTTGATAATCCAAAACATCTACAGACATTGTCAATGATCCTCTGACGGGGGCGGGATTTGAGAACCACTGTACTAGAAGAATTCTGGTATCTTTTTTATTCTCTCATTCTATGCTCTGAATTGTGGATCCAACTTCAGCCAAGAGGATGCATGGGTTTTGCATCACTATGGGGTACCTGCCCAGTGAACCATTCCCTACCTCCATCTCAGTACATTGAGTTTAAAACTACCTGAAGCTCTCCAGGTTCAGTCTGCTACAAACCTGCCACTCTCTGGTACTTAAATTTATTATGTAAATGCAAATTGGTATGAAAAAATAGGGTAGGTGAAAGTGAAGAGAGATCAGATGTTAAGCCAGCTTTGCTTTAGGCAATTTATTGAGACTCATTTCAAACTGCTGTCCTAGGAGATTGTTTTATTTGTTCATTTTCTTTACTAAAGGTACTCTATCAGGAAAATTGTAAAATGGGTTTAAAAAGCATTCTCTATTTGACAGCCCGAGAGAGTCATAATGCTACCTTGGAATCTATTAACAGATTCCAATAAATGAAACCCGGAGCACTGAAAAGAGATTGACAACTTCCTAGACCCTGTGGTTCACTGGCTTATAAGGGCCATACTTAAAATTTGCATCATTATGAATATCATCTCCTGGGAAGGAGTGCTTTTGATTAGAGAATAGTCCAAAATCGAATATCAGACCTATGGATATATGGAAAATATCAGTGAGTCAGAAGCTTTCATTGGGTTTGCGCCAAATAAAACTCAATGGCAGGGATTATTTATGGTGTGCCACCCTTGGAATTAAATTGAAGTTAGAAATATTAAAATGTAAATGCAATAATTATTGGATGGTTAACAATCCCAGATAGCTTAAAAGTATTACTATTTTCTTAGTTCCATCACTATGAACTATTTACCAAATCCAACATCATGCACTACTTTATAAACGCTATTTATGGCAGATAGTAAAATAAGTCCTTGTTTTTTTTGTCTATTTTGAAGCGCCTAAATTTGCACTATGGGAAAATGCATATGTAAATATTCTGTTCAGTGCCGAAAGTTATATAACAGGAAGCCAGGTGAAGTCACATTTTGGGAGTAAAGATGGCTAGATCTATTGGAACTATTGTCGAAAGCCTCAAAATTGAGATTCTAAATCTTGAATGCAAATAAGAATAATATTTGGAGAATTAAAAAAAATTATGATGCCCAGGCATACCCCAGGAACAATCAAATCAGAACTTCTGGGGATGAAACCCAGGCTTCAGTATTTTTTAATGCTTTCCTAGTCATTTAATTGAGCACCCAAAGTTGAGAACCATTGCTTTCAAGAATAAATTAGATTTACAACTGTGTAGGAATTTTTCTTTGGCTATGCCTGACTTAAGCAACATGGTAGCCTCCTGTACTCAAATGCTTCAAGGATTTTAAGTAGTACATGTGCAAGGCATTAAGTAATTATCTGTCACTTAAAAAGTAAGTTATTCTTTTTTTCCCTTCCACTTCTTTTTCTATCCATCTGATGACTTCAAGAACACAGTCTCAGTTTGTTGCTGGTGGGTCTTTAGCACATGTCTGTACATGCTTATTTCCTTTTTAAATCAATGAGAATGCAGAGCTCAGGCCTAGAGCCTTTATCTAGTATAACCTAGAATTTAATAACACAGTTCCATTTTTATTTATACTTAAGATTATCTTCCAGCAAGTAATACTGATTTAAGTGATATGAAATTTCCTTTTTTAAAATAAATTTAAATAAAGTGAGTAAATTTAAATAAACATAAAGTAAATAATAGTACATATTATACTCATATATGGAATAAGTCACAAAGGTGGTTCTCAGATGACTATGGTTTGGGCCACCCTAGTGTTAAGGTAAAGGGCATGTAAATGTTGTACCATAAATTTGGGCCCTAATTGTGCCTCCATCACTAATTATCTCTTCCCTGGGCTTTGGTTTTCTCATTTGTTAACAAGGCCATGAACCTATATTGCAGGCATTCTTCTATGAGTTTAAGAAGCAAGGAGGGCTTTGCCCTTTGAACTTACCTTGTTGACATCCAGACGCATCTTCTCATTGTTGGCACTGGCAGCCTTTTCAGCTGCTTTCTTTTGGCGTTGAGGTCCCCTCCCAAAAAAGATGTAGTTGACCAAAGCATATTCCAGAAGGGCCATGAAAACAAAGACAAAGCACCCCATCAGGTACATGTCAATGGCCTTCACATAAGGGATTTTAGGGAGAGTTTCCCGGAGGTGGGTATTGATAGTGGTCATTGTTAGCACAGTTGTAATTCCTGTAAAAAATGAGAGAGTTAGAGTAATAGTGTTTGTATTTCCTTTCTGCTTTCATCATAGCTGGAAAGTTTAACTGTATTTTTTTACTTGTTTATAGATACTGCAAAATATATACCAGGCACTTATTATATAGCAGCCCTGTGATAGGCCCTGGCAATATGTATAAATCATTAATTTATAGCAAACATTAATCATTTGGGGGGCACTTCCTTTAATTACATTTTTATATTTATAGTTATGTATCTAGTGGGGGGCTAGAGATGTGAATTAAATGCTATGATAGACATCTGTGTAAGGTGAAAGTTGGGAATATGGAGAAGATCCTAGTTTAGCCCATGATGTGGCAGGGAAGAGATCAGGAAATATAGACTTCGGAGCTGAGTCTTGAAGAATGAGTCAGAGTTACCCAGGCAAACAAAACCTGGAGGTCAAAAGTGGTAGTAGACCTAAGGGCATTGGTGGTGGAGAGAGTTTATTTATTTATTTATTTTTAAAATAAATTTATTTATTTATTATTTTTTGCTGTGTTCAGTCTTTGTTGCTATGCACGGGCTTTCTCTAATTGTGGTGAGCAGGTGCTTCTCTGTTGCCGTGTGCGGGCTTCTCATTGTGGTGGCTTCTCTTGTTGCGGAGCACGGGCTCTAGGCGCACGGGCTTCAGTAGTTATGCCTCGCGGGCTCTAGAGCACAGGATCAGTAATTGTGGTGCACGGGCTTGTGGGATCTTCCTGGACCAGGGCTCAAACCCGTGTCCCCTTCATTGGCAGGCAGATTCTTAACCACTGTGCCACCAGGGAAGCCCGAGAGAGTTTTTTTAAAGGGGTGCTTTGTGGGGGTGAAAGTACACAGCCCATCAAAAGAATCTCAAGAAACTCAATGTGGGTACATTATAGGATATGATGGGAAGAATGATGAGCAAAGTGGAGATTAAGGGCTGCATAATGGAAAGTTACATACACAGTGCCTAATGCAGAACTTGAACTTAAAATTGAAGGCAATGTGAGGCTACTGACCAGCTTCCAGTAGGGAGGTATCAGGGACAAACTGTGTTTAGGACGATCATGAGGGTAAGCATGCAAGACAGGAAGCAGAATACCAGCTGAGAGTTTTTCAGAATAAGTAAGTGATGAAGGGAAAATAAATTAAAATCACTGTAAAAGTACTGAACTCAATGAATGCATTAAACAGATGATGTGAACAATGATTGCAAAAAATATGGAAACTAGAGGTGGAGAGTAACAGAGAAGCAGCTGTCTAGCCTTCGTGTTTCTGGGTTGGGAATGTAGGCACATAATGCACAGATAAATAATATAGAAGTATTACAAGACTCTATGGGAAACGCCACACTATGTCAGGTTATTACCACTAGTCCAGCTGAGGGAACATCTCCAACAGTGGGGAGTAGTTTTCCCAAAGCTGTAATTGGAGGGATAGACAGAGATATGCTGGGTAAAAGCAGTGGGAGTCCAGAGCCCTGAGTTTCCTACAAAGGTCCAGCTTTGTAGGAAAAGAGTGATGTGAAAACAGAGCTCCTAGGTCAAGATCACACAGATGGGAAGTTGCAGAGGCAAAATTTGAACTGGGGTGTCTCTGGCTCAGAAACCTGTGCCCTTAAACACTACCCGATAACACAGACCAAAAGTTAATTTTCAATTCTATTTTTTAAGAACGTATGTTTTCTGATTTAATTTTTTCTCTCTAATAAGATAATTTTTGCCTTGCTTTTCTATATGCTCATGAAACAGATACAGAAAAAATAAATTTGAGCATCCAATTCTGAGCATGGCCAAAAAAATATGGTTATACTTTAGATCTAGGTATTTTATAGTTCTCACATCTTTTCTATGTTAGACATTTTGATACATTTTCCAATTTTACTTTTCATTATTTCATCTAGAGCTTATCTTGGATGACATGAATATTACATGTATATTATAAAACAGACAACACTAATTTTACTATTTATCTAAATCTCATGTTAAGGTGTTTCTGACCTAGTAATAAACTGCTCACATAAAAGACATTTGACAATTTTCTTTCAAAAAGTAAATAACTTATGTATTATTCCTGTAATAGGCATCAAATTGATAACAGATTTTCATTTTGGAATAACAGGATATTTACAAATTCCATTCATTACTTTATTCAGCAGGTATTTACTGGACACCATTCGCTGTGTGAGACACTACAAATATAATGGAAGCAAAATTAGATATGGACCTTCCTCCAAGGTATCTTCAGTACCATGAGGAAAATGAACATCACAAACCAAATAAATATAAATTATAACTGTGGCTGGTCTCCAAGGTTGGTCTACAGTATTTTAAGAGAATATATCACAAGGGACTTGACTCAGTCCAGGAGGTAATTAATTCTCCTTCCATCCCTGAACCACCACAATCTAATCTCAACACAGCAGCCAAAGTTATCCCTTTGTATCTGAAATCATGTCAGTTCTTTGCTCAGTGTTGCTCTAATTTCACTCAGAATAAAAGCAAAACTTTTATTATGGCCCCTGGACCATTTCATCATCGTTTAGTCCCCTCTCCCTGACATTATCTCTACTCCTGAACTCACTCTGCATCTGCCTTACAGGCCACCTTGCTCACTTGCTTGGCATGTTTCTACCTGAGGGCCTCTTCATCAAGCTGGAATATTCTCATCCAGACATTTATGTGACTCGATCTTCTTCAAGTCTTTATCCATTGGCAATCAATGAAGTCTACGCTGATTGTTCTAAACTGTACCCCTAGTATACCCACCCCCTTACCTTGCTTATTTCCACTCTACAGGTTTACCATATTATATAATTTGCATGTTAAATGCAAAATAAATTTACTTTTTTACCTTTATTGCTAGAACATAACTTCCAGAAGGACACTGGCTTTATCTCCAGTGCCCAGTATGTTTGACACATAGTAGGTGCTCAAAAAATTTTTGTTGTGTGAATAATGACTTTGCTAAGGAATTAATGATTTAATTGAGATATACTGGTGAAGCACTTAACTCAAAATTTAAAGGGATTAGTCAGAACTCAGAATAATAAAGATTGCATAAAAGGTCATAAATTTACTATATCTGGAGTTAGCAACATAAAAATGTTCACGAAATACAATTTATTCTCTTCCTCTGGTGTCATGATGGAAAAACGTCATGCATAAGATAAGTGATGCCATGGATGATTTCCCAATATTCTTACTTTGTTGTCTCCTGCCCTCTGCCATGCTATCCCAAAATCTTAGTTAAGACTTCAGAATTTTCTGCTCATTGATTAGTTGCACATTTCATTTCTTTGTTTCTTGTTTAGAATAATAATTAAAAAAAAGATGGAAGAGAGCTCTTCCCAGGTAAGGAAACACAGATAAAAACAACAATTATCTAGCAATATTACATGAACTATGCTTCAATAAAAATATCAAGCTGATGGGACTAATTTCATTACCGACAGCTACATAGTTAACTAATTTTGACATGAAAGAGTTTTAATTTGTGTTTAACTGATTTAACGCTGAATCAGATCACCCAACGTCTCATAGCCAAATTCTTATAATGTGCGCAGTCCGGTCTCGTCACGCATCGCAAATTCGAGGGTAAGGAAAGTGCACGTGCACTCACGCGCACACACAGGCACACTCCACAAGCAGTCAGATTGATGCCTACCTAATGCCACTCTTGCAGCTGAAGCATCGTAATTAATCCAGAAGGAGACCCAGGAGAGGATAGTGATCAAGATAGATGGCATGTATGTTTGCAGGATAAAGTAACCAATGTTTCTCTTAAGCTTAAAGCTGAGGGACAACCTGGGATAGGAACCTAGAAAGACAATTTTAAAACATCATCGTTATCAATCAATATTTATAGGATACTTTTCTTTAAAGGCCCACAAACAGTTTGTATATCTTTCCTAAACTCAATTTTAGCTCCTGGTGAAGGGCATTTTCTTCTGCAAAAGTGGTCTGAGAAAACAGGGCTTTTAATTAGCAGGACTTACTCAGTGTTAAATATATTCCACACTCATCAGTAATTGAAAGAATTCCAGCTCTTCCCTCCTCAGCCTCCTACACTGAATCAAACGTTCTCATTCTCTGCAACTGTGATGACAAGACAATTTGAGACAGTCCCTTGGTTCCCCCTTTAACTGTTTCTCAGCAAGTCCATCCTGTACATTTATGTATATAAGAATAAGGCTGCACACTCTGATTATAGGGAAAGAAATCTCTTCACAAGCCCCAGGATGCATTTTAAGGCGAGGATCAGTGGCAAGGCTGCAGTTAGTGCAGCAAATCCCTGAAATTTTGTGAAGGTTTTCATGTGTACGCAGTAATTTTTCTAATTTCATTGCTTCCATCAAAGTTTTAAAAGGATTCCTGACCCACCAAAAGGTGGAGAGTCACTTTTCCTGAGCAATGTTTGTGGGAGATATAACTAAGGATCAGATTCTTGAAGCTGGGTCTTTTGATGGTGTGGACCTGGGGAATTACATTTTAAATGAGATATGTAACAGAATACAGTCTTATAACCTAAAAGAGTCACATTGACAAATGGTGTGTGTGTGTGTGTGTGTGAGGGGGGGGATATTCTTACTAACTGAAAGCCTTGTCTAGCCCTCTTGGACTGAAGCAAGTATATTAATATTAAAGTAAAAATATTTTAAGTAGAAACTCATTTCTATAGTGTCTCGGGGGTTCAAAGAACCTCAAACCTAAGAAGAGTTTCTGTTGTTTCTTTTGCAAAGCTGGAGGCTATTTTGTATTCTTGCTTGAAGTAGTTTTCAGGGACAGAAAGTGCCTGAGTCCTTAGCAGACAATTCAAAATCTACAGTTACTGTATTAGCTATTTCTGTGCTTGGGGAATTCATTTCAATAAGAAAAATATAAAGAGGGATATTCCTGTGGACTTATTTTTCTTTTAGTGAGTATGGAGCAAATTACTGCATTCCTGGGCTTTTTTGTTAAAAATCTGTGCTGATGAAAACAAGTCTGACCTCAATACTGGAAGAATAAGAATGGTAAATGTATCAGGATAATCTCAACATCTGGAAAAGATTTTAGCTCCAAAACAGTAGGTAAGGCTACGTAAAGAAAGTCCTACCCTTTGAGAAAAATGTGAAGTCCTCCCACCCTACTGTGTTTAGAGAATTTCACTGTGGTCAGACTTGAGTGAACTATGACCTGGCTGTCCTCAGTATGTTTCAAGGAATTATGATAGTACATGAGAGACATTTGCTTTGCTGGGGGTGCCTTCTTGAAAGTAAATGGATGGGTTGCAAATGGGCTTGCTGGGGAACTGAGCATTTTCAGCAGATCTAAGTCTTCCAGAGTCCCCATCCTTCCCTGGGACCTGATCCTGATATAAGTGAACCCTTTTGGCAAAATATAATAAAGCCCCTTTTCTCTTAACTATTTGCCCTGATACAAACCTGTGGAAAAAACAACCTTCTTGGTGATAAGTTTATAATCTACAATAGAGAACTGTGGAAGTTCAATCTTGGTTACTCCTGTTACTGCATTATCATCCCCACGCCAGTAAAACTCAATGTCATCAGTTGTATATCCATCTGTAAAAGGAAACACACAAACACATATACAGATACACACAAAAAAGACAAACAAAATAGAAAAAAATAACTGTTTAGGAAATGAACTGTATAAACAATAACAGCTACAGCTAAAGGTTATTATGTGTTAGGTATCACGCCAAGCACCTTAAGTATATTACTATCTTTAATCCTCACAATAATCCCATTGCGGAAGTATAATTAGGCTCACATGAGGCAACAAAGGCTGAGAGAAATTAACAGCTTATATTAAGTCTTGTAACTAGGAAGTGGTATCGTTGGGACTTGAACCTAGGTTTATCTGATTATGAACCTCATTCTCTCAAACAGCATCACATTATCACATAACCCTGGCTTGTACTCTAAGAGAAGACAAAAGAAGAGAAAAATCATTTAAGTTATCAGTACAGTATTAAATGGTACCAAACCCTTCCCCACCAATACAAAATATCTGAATTACAAAATATTTGGATTTTAAGTCGGAAGAGAAGTGATTATGAAGAAGTGAGTCATTAATTTTTTAACATTCATAGACATGATCTCCAAATTTGATTTTGCAGCATATCTAAACCCCCCCAAAAATGCCCTAAAAATTCAAAACAACATATAATTTCCAGCAGTTTTAAGCAGTAAGTACAAATGCAGAGTGTACACCGCAAATGCACAGTGCATTTAGGGGGTCTGGCTCCATTCATCCAACAATTACTTATTGAGCACCTACTATGCTTGTCAGTGCAGTTGCTGGGGATAGGACTCTGCACAATAAAAACATGACCTCTTTTATAATGATCCTTTCAATCCATGGGGTAGAGTGGGACAAACACATGTATTCTAATTAGTAAGCACACATATAACTGCAGTGAATAAACACATATTATATTGCAAACAATGCTGTACAGGGAAGCATGCAATGAAATCCAGTGAATACCAATATTTTACAAACTCACGCATCCCCACAAGTCCCCCCAAAAGCATTCGTTATATTTGTATATCACATTTATCTCTTCAAAGAACATTTGCACCCAGATAGCTGAATCTTTACGAGTCTAGGAGGCAGGCAGCACAGAGAATCTCCTCCAATTTCAAAAGCAATAAAACCAATGAGAAAACTGCTTAAGTTTCTGTCTTTTGACATGTAACTAGTTAGTGTAACACTGAGGATGTGAACATCAATTCTTTGATTCTTAGCTCTTATGATTTCCAAAAAACCACATTTCTTCCAAAGAGAGAAAGTCATATCTCCAAAAAAGTGGAAGCAAATTATTTTTCAAAGAACTACAATACCCTCAATTTGAGAATCTATATCAACCATAGCATAGCTCAGGCGTTGTCTTAACTTTTCTAGAAATCTGAAGTCTTCTTTATTCAAAAGAGTAGCCATCTTTATCTGATAATAGATATAGAGATTTTTTGGAAGAGTTTTTGAAAACTTGAACTTGCAGTTCCCTAACAATAGGCTTTTGGATAATAGCTAATGATTTTCAAAAGGGTTATTTACTTGCAAACATCATAAATTGTAATAAAGATGGTGGAGTTTAAATAGATTATAGACCACCAACATTTTTATTAGCATGATCTCACTTACAGCCTTTGTTTTGTTAGAGAATGTCTTTCTTCATAGAAAACTAGATTTAAAAGTAAATTACTCTTGGCTTTAAAGGAAACCCCAGGTATTAAGTGAATGACACAGCAAGCTGATTCTCAGATAAGAGCTCTCACTCCTTATTAATCTACTCCATTAATATTCGCTATCTAAACCTAAGAACCCAGGTGTCTGTCCCAAAGTATAACTGCTCTTTTCCTAATATGGCAACTTTCTTAATGTGGCCATGGGAACTCTCAGAGTCCAGAACTTCAACTCAAATTAAGTCGCATTTGTCATTGGTTATCTGTACACATCTCTCAGTTATGAAATTGTTTAGAGTCAATGACAACCGCACCATTCATAAAACAGTTTAAAATAAAAAAGAGGGTCAACTTACTCCTAGAATCAAGCTAGATATTTAGAAATGTATTGTAAAATTGAATCTGTGTATAAACAAAAAAAGGTATTTATGAAACAAGGAGGCAATAGTTTTCTAGAATGCAGCCATCTTCGAAAGAAGAGAACAAGGGAAAAGTCAACTCACTACTGCCAATAGAGGACTAAGTATAAACTAGTGAAGGGTGTGTTTCTGGTCCTCCAGCTTCCTTTCCTCAGTATTTAGCTTCTTTTATTCATCACTACAAATCTTGTAACAGAAGCTCTCTGTAGGCAGAGGCATGGGAATATCAATGGCATTTCAATACAGCTGTAGAGGAGATGCCTAATGGGTATTTAATAGGTAGAAACATTATAATAAAATACAGACTTCTGTCAAAAAGCCAGATATTTGACACAGTGCTTGCTAGACAACACCTGGCAGAGAATAGGTACTTGGGATAAATTATTGAATTAATACAACAATTATTTAATATACATGTGGATTTGGACAATGGTTGCTTATCCAGATGCTTGGCAATGTGAAGGTATTCATCATGTTAATATCTCTGTCTCTTGCTCCTAGCACAGTACCTGGCACATAGTCGGCATTAAATAAGTATCTTCTGAGTGAATTCAAAAAAATTCACCCAATGATAACATAACCCTTGAGAATAATCCAAAAATCCTTCATTATATATTTTTCCTTATGTATTAGTTGGGCAAGCTACCTAGCCTCTCTGTCCTCCATTTTCTCATCTGAAAATTAGGGTAATAATAGTAATAGCTACTTCACAGAGCAGTTATGCCAGAAAAATAAGTTGTTCCCTGTAAAATACTTTAAAAAAGTAACTGGTAGATAGTGCTCAAAAAGGTTAGCTAATACCTTCTCTTTAAATAAGAATTATTTACCATTGCAACAAAAAGAATAAAACACCTAGGAATAAACCTACCTAAGGAGACAAAAGACCTGTATGCAGAAAACTATAAAACACTGAGGAAAGAAATTAAAGATGATACAAATAGATGGAGAGATATACTATGTTCTTGGACTGGAAGAATCAACATTGTGAAAATGACTCTACTACCCAAAGCAATCTACAGATTCAATGCAATCCCTATCAAATTACCAATGGCATTTTTTTTTTTTACAGAACTAGAACAAAAAATCTTAAAATTTGTATGGAGACACAAAAGACCCTGAATAGCCAAAGCCGTCTTGAGAAAGAAAAATGGAGCTGGAGGAATCAGGCTCCCAGACTTCAGACTATACTACAAAGCTACAGTAATCAAGACAGTATGGTACTGGCACAAAAAGAGAAATATAGATCAATGGAACAGGATAGAAAGCCCAGAGATAAGCGCACACACATATGGTCACCTTATCTTTGACAAAGGAGGCAAGAATATACAATGGAGAAAGGACAGTCTCTTCAATAAGTGGTGCTGGGAAAACTAGACAGCTACATGTAAAAGAATGAAATTAGAACACTCCCAAACACCATATGCAAAAATAAACTCAAAATGGATTAAAGACCTAAATGTAAGGCCAGACACTATAAAACTCTTAGAGGAAAACATAGGCAGAACACTCTATGACATAAATAACAGCAAGATCCTTTTTGACCCACCTCCTAGAGAAATGGAAATAAAAACAAAAATAAACAAATGAGACCTAATGAAGCTTAAAAGCTTGTGCACAGCAAAGGAAACCATAAACAAGACGAAAATACAACCCTCAGAATGGGAGAAAATATTTGCAAATAAAGCAACTGACAAAGGATTAATTCCCAAAATTTATAAGCAGCTCATGCAGCTCAATAACAAAAAAACAAACAACCCAATCCAAAAATGGGCAGAAGACCTAAACAGACATTTCTCCAAAGAATATAAACAGATTGCCAACAAACACATGAAAGAATGCTCAACATCATTAATCATTAGAGAAATGCAGATCAAAACTGCAATGAGATATCATCTTACACCAGTCAGAACGGCCATCATCAAAAACTCTACAAACAATAAATGCTAGAGAGGGTGTGGAGAAAAGGGAACCCTCTTGAACTGTTGGTGGGAATGTAAATTGATACAGCCACTATGGAGAATAGTATGGAGGTTCCTTAAAAAACTAAAAATAGAACTAGCATACGACCCAGCAATCCCACTACTGGGCCTATACCCTGAGAAAACCATAATTCAAAAAGAGTCATGTACCACAATGTTCATTGCAGCTCTACTTACAATAGCCAGGACATGGAAGCAACCTAAGCATCCATTGACAGATGAATGGATAAAGAAGATGTGGCACATATATACAATGGAATATTACTCAGCCATAAAAAGAAACGAAATTGAGTTATTTGTAGTGAGGTGGATGGACCATAGCATCTCTCATACAGAGTGAAGTAAGTAAGAAAGAGAAAAACAAATACCATATGCTAACACATACATATGGAATCTAAAAAAAAAAAAAAAATGGTCATGAAGAACCTAGGGGCAGGAGGGGAATAAAGATGCAGACCTACTAGAGAATGGAGTTGACCACATGGGGAGGGGGAGGGGTAAGCTGGGACAAAGTGAGAGACTGGGATGGACATATATGGACTACCACGTGTAAAACCGATAGCTAGTGGAAAGCAGCTGCATAGCACAGGGAGATCAGCTCGGTGCTTTGTGACCACCTAGAGGGATGGGATAGGGAGGGTGGGAGGGAGGGAGATGCAAGAGGGAAGAGATATGGGGATATATGTATATGTATAGCTGATTTACTTTGTTTTAAAGCAGAAACTAACACACCATTGTAAAGCAATTATATTCCAATAAAAATGTTAAAAAAATCCTATGATAAACTGTAATGGAAAAGAATATATAAAAAAAGAAGGTATATATATATGTGTGTGTGTGTGTGTGTGTGTGTGTGTGTGTGTGTGTGTGTAACTGAATCACTTTGCTGTACAGCAGAAACTAACATTGTAAATAAACTGTACTTCAATAAAAAAATTAAGAAAACAAACAAAACAAAACAAAAAGAATCTGCCTGCCGATGCTAGGCACATGGGTTTGATCCCTGGTCCGGGAAGATCCCACATGCCATGGAGCAAATAAGCCCATGTGTCACAACTACGGAGCCTGTCCTCTAGAGCCCGTGAGCCACAACTACTGAAGCCGACGCATCTAGAGTCTGTGCTCTGCAACAAGAGAAGCCACTGCAATGAGAAGCCTGTGCACCCCAACAAAGAGTAGCTGAGTAGCCCCCACTTGCCACTACTAGAGAAAGCCGCACACAGCAATGAAGAACCAACACAGCTAAAAATAAATAAATAAATTTAAAAAATAAATAAAATAAAAAATAGAGAAATGCAAATCAAAACTACAATGAGGTATCACCTCACGCTGGTCAGAATGGTCATCATCAGAAAATCTGCAAACAATAAATGGTGGAGAGGGTGTGGAGAAAAGGAAACCCTCTTGCACTGTTGGTGTGCATGGAAATTGATACAGCCACTATGGAGAACAGTATGGAGGTTCCTTAAAAAACTAAAAATAGAACTACCATACGACCCAGCAATCCCACTACTGGGCATATACCCTGAGAAACCATAATTCAAAAAGACACATGTATACCAATGTTCATTGCAGCACTATTCACAATAGCCAGGACATGGAAACAACCTAAATGTCCATCAACAGATGAATGGATAAAGAAGATGTGGTACATATATATAATGGAATATTACTCAGCCATAAAAAAATGAAATGGGGTCATTTGTTGAGATGTAGATGGACCCAGAGTCTGTCATACAGAGTGAAGTAAGTCAGAAAGGGAAAACAGATATAGTATGTTAATGTATATATGTGGAATCTAGAAAAATGGTACAGATGAACCTTGTTTGCAGGGCAGGAATAGAAAGGCAGACGTAGAGAACGGACGTGTGGACACAGAGGGGCAGAAGGGGAGGGTGGGATGAATTGGGAGATTAGGTTTGACATAAATATACTACCGTGTGTTAAATAGATAGCTAGTGGGGACCTGCTGTACAGGGAGGTCAGCTGGGTGCTCTGTGATGGCCTAGTTGGGTGGGATGGGGGTGAGGGAGGGAGTTCCAAGAGGGAGGGGATATGTGTATGCATATGGCTCATTCACTTCGCTGTGCAGCAGAAACTAACACAACACTGTAAAGCAATTATACTCCAATTTAAAAAAAAACACATTAGAAGGTTATTTTGATGCCTATGATTGTGGAATCTGACACAATGGAGCAGGATATCGTATATGCTCCTTGGCTACTGCTGGTTTTAAAAACCTCAGTCTTCTTGACTTCATTTTGGGTTAACCAAGGATAGAATGTTGCAAATGGAAAGCAAGTATATGCTCTTGCATCATCAATTTCTGTAGATGAAAGACCAACAATCCATAACAGTGCCAGGGTGGTCAAGTTCAAAAGCCAGCTCAATATACTGTGTAGGATTAGCTGAAAGCAGACCTAGTTTTCTTCTTTTCTTTGAATTTTCTCTCAAGGAATATTTAGTGGTCTCTCAATGTAATTAAAAAATAAAACATATGCAAATACATATGACCTGACTTTACATCTGTCATAATAATAATGAGTAAAAAATAATTAGATATCTTTTAAAAGGTATCAGAAGGAGGAGATGCACTGAAGCTCCTCATTAATGTCTTGCAAAATAAATTCATCTTTTATATTTTATTCATGGGATTCCAGAAACTGAGTGATTAAATTATATTGTATTGTTATCATTAAAAACATAATCCACATCAATTCAATTGGCCTATGAATAAACCAAAACACAAATTTATTGGAATTTACCTGGAGGAATTAAAACTGCATGAAATGTTACAAAACCCTGATCAGAAAGGATAAATATGTAAATTTATAAATCTGTATAAGACACAAATGATAGATATTGGTAAATACCTGTACTATATGAGATTTAAGGAGCAAAAATGCCATTTTAAAATCATTTACATAATAACTGAACAGATTCTCACAACTCTTATGTACCTTATTACATAACATGGCATTTAAACAAGTTTTTTTCTCACTTTACTGATAGTTTACGTTTGTTTTGTTATCTACTAAGTAAACGTTACATTTTAGAAGGATACTACTATGCAAAAAATATGAACCTGTAACAAGATATTAAACAGGCGAGGCTGATGAGAACATTTAGAAGAATTAACTGAATTATCGATGCTACCATATTTTTTCCTAGTGGAAAATTAAAGTGACTTATTATTCTCCTGTTACTTATTTACACTTTGCTCCTCAATTGGACTGTTAAATGTTCTCTGGTAGTTATCCATTTTCTGTCTCCCATTGTATCAACATAGCAATAGTAACATAGTATAACTGACCTTTAAACAACATGGTTTGAACTGCATGGGCCCACTTATACAAGGATTGTCTTCAATAGGAAATACTACAGTACTACACGATCCACGGTTGGTTGAATCCATGGATGTGGAACTGTGGATGCAAAAAAACGTGGGTATGGAGAGCTGACTATAAATTAGAAGGGGATTTTCGACTGTGTTGATGGTTGGGCCCCTAACAGCTCCATTGTTCAATGGTCAACTGTACTGCCATTTACAAGAACAAGAATGCAAACATTTTTTTCATGACTAGCTCAGTGACCACGATTAGAAGCCTCCACAATCAGAATGGACTCCACTCCATGAAGAGGCCTGTATGTAAGTGCAAAGGTGCAAGACTGAGTACAGTCAATGCCAATTAAAGTTACAGGGATTTTTCAAGAGGGAGAGAGAGAAACTCACTTGTCAGCCACGACTCTAAATTCAGCAATGAAAGTGTTCCAAAGACACTCTGAGTGATTGCTCTGACTCCTGAATTGTCTTATTCTTCACTCTGCTCTTTAAGATGGACTTCTAGACACAAATGTTCTGCTGTCAAATCATTTCTAGGCCTCAAGCAGCCCCAAACAATTGGCCTAGGATGGGTCAGACTTGATTACCTAGTGGCATCTTAGTGAGGACACCATCAAGTCATGGCCCAGAATTCGTCCCACATCAAAGATAATCTATCTTTTTGTGCTATTACTGTTTTCAAATTCAAATTGTATGATGTAAGAGAACAGGAAATGGATCATAATCAAGCAAATGTTAGACATTGTACCTTAAAGATCATTCCTTTATTTGGATTTCAATGCAAACTTAGTATTTATTGTCTCTGTATGGGAGCAGGGTGAACTGGTAGCCCTTTCTGCCAGTTTAGCTCTGTGAAGTGTTTCTTATGATTGGAGAGGCTGATGCAATTAAAATAATGGTCCAGGTAAGAGAAACCAACTGAAAAAAAATAATAATAGGCAAAAAGAGCCACCATAACAGTAGCTATGTTTTACAAAGCCCTTCTGTGTCAGGCACTGCCTTAAACTCTATATGTTTTTGTCTTGAAAGGAGAACTAGACTGGGTTATGGCTACCAGGATTCCTCTCCTCCACCCAACCCTGCTTTTTCCATATGCATGAGCCCTAAATCCTGAAGTAATATAGAAAAGTAGGAGAACTTTTAGCTGAAAAAAAAAAAAAATAGGCTGGTGCTTCTCAAATTTAATATGCATAGAAATCACCCGGAAACCTTGTTAAAATGCAAACACTGATTAAGTAGGTAGAGACTGAGATTCTGTATTTTTAATAACCTCCCAGGTAGGAAGGATGCTGTTTGTCCATGTACCATCCTCTGGATAGCAAGTGATCAGGAGATTTTATAGAGCAAAAGTCATTTGCCTTGCCATGGGAGTCAGGAAAGGCATGTTTGGTATCTATCCTGACCCAGAGAAGAAGAATGTTTCTTCTGAATAAAGGTTTTATACCTCC
This sequence comes from Stenella coeruleoalba, assembly GCF_951394435.1. Lineage (NCBI taxonomy): Eukaryota > Metazoa > Chordata > Mammalia > Artiodactyla > Delphinidae > Stenella > Stenella coeruleoalba. The sequence goes on from NC_137148.1 coordinate 137,552,247, forward strand.
AAAATTAAAATATCTTCTCCCAGTTCCACCTCTCTTATAAGGAACAACAGGAGATGTTTCTGATGCTGCCAGTATCCAGGGGTCTGGTTTTCTTTAATAATCTATGACCTATGCTCACTAATAAAGCAATAATAGAAGAGAAAAGGGAGATGGGGCTACCTCTAAAAGTTTCCTGCAAATTTGTATTCATTCAAGTTTTATTTGAATATTTAATGATATTCGGACTAAGAAGATTCCACTCTAGCATCAGATGTCTGCATCTTTTATTTACTTTCCTCAACAGACTAGTCAACAACCTTTTAGGTTTCCCCCCTTCCTCTAATCTACACTACACATGCTGCTATTATTACTTTGTTTACAAACAGGTTGATAATGCTACTTCCATGCCTTAAAAAAAAAAAAAATATGGAGAACTTCTTGATGGCCTTCCCAGTAGATTGAGAATTAAATGCAAATTCTTTGGTCAGGCATTCAAAACTCTATCTTGCAGCCTCATCTTCTGTTATACTTCTTCCTCTTCTAAAGCTTCTATTTTCTGCCCACAGTCTTTAGTAACCCTTTGACCTCCAGGCCTTGGTTCAAATTATTTAAGATACTTTAAATAGTTTTACCTCTCACATCACATTTCTGTACACTTTCAGGCCTCATCTCAGCTTTCACCTTTCCCAAGACACATCTCATCTTCCTTCAGTGGGGATCCTTTTCTTTCCTACCCTGAGGTTTCCACAGCACTGTGCTGGAATCCCTGCTCATCGACTAGTTTTCCAATAGAGGATTTGTGAATGTGTTGGTCTCAGCCACTAGAATACGCTGGAGGCTGAAGAACCATGTCTGATAACTTCTCTGTAGCCCCCCTCATCCTTAATATAGGTAAGACCTTAATACAGGTTTTACCAAGGGTGGCACTTGTACAAGCTTGCTGAACTGAACTGTCAACATGCTACCCATTAGCTGTGGTTCATCAGATCCCTGCTCCCTTTGAGTGCAGTGAACAGATGCCATTTGCTGAATTGCAAGGTGGAAGAATTGCAAACCTGAACATTATTTATGTCTTGGGATGTGTTATTTCCATGCACCAGGCTCCAAATCATTAAAAAGGCAGTGCTACTGGTACCACTCCATAAAAGGGAGCTACCAAGTTAAAGCAAAGGCCCTGTGTTGAAAAAAAACTTCCCGACATTGCTGATTTTTTTGTTTAACATCTTTATTGGAGTATAAGTGCTTTGCAATGGTGTGTTAGTTTCTGCTGTATAACAAAATGAATCAGCTATACATATACAAATATCCCCATATCCTCTCCCTCTTGCGTATCCCTCCTACCCACCATATCCCACCCCTCTAGGAGGCAACAAAGCACCGAGCTGATCTCCCTATGCTATGCAGCTGTTTCCAGCTAGCTATCTAATTTACATTTGGTAGTATATATATGCCCATGACACTCTCTCACTTCGTCCCAGCTTACCCTTCTCCATCCCTGTGTCCTCAAGTCCATTCTCTATGTCTGTGTCCTTATTCCTGTCCTATTCCTTTTTAGATTCCATATATATATATATACATATGTGTGTGTGTGTGTGTGTTAGTAAATGGTATTTGTTTTCCTTCTTCTGACTTACTTCACTCTGTATAACAGATTCTAGGTCCATCCACCTCACTTCAAATAACTCAATTTTGTTTCATTTTATGGCTGAGTAATATTCCATTGTATATATGTGCCACATCTTCTTTATCCATTCATCTGTTGATGGACACTTTGGTTGCTTCCATGTCTTGGCTACTGTAAATAGAGCGGCAATGAACATTGTGGTACATGACTCTTTTTGAACTATGGTTTTCTCAGGGTATATGCCCAGTAGTGGGATTGCTGGGTCATATGGGAGTTCTATTTTTAGTGTTTTAAGGGACTTCCAACTGTTCTCCATAGTGGCTGTATCAACTGACATTCCCACCAACAGCACAAGAGGGTTCCCTTTTCTCCACACCCTCTCTAGCATTTATTGTTCGTAGATTTTTTGATGATGGCCATTCTAACTGCTGTGAGGTGATACCTCACTGTAGTTTTGATCTGCATTTCTCTGATGATTAGTGATGTTGAGCATCCTTTGATGTATTTGTTGGCAGTCTGTATGTCTTCTTTGGAGAAATGTCTATTTAGGTCTTCTGCCCATTTTTGGATTGGGTTGTTTGTTTTCTTGATATTGAACTGCATGAACTACTTGTAAATTTTGGAGATTAATCCTTTGTCAGTTGCTTCGTTTGCAAATATTTTCTCCCATTCGGAAGGCTGTCTTTTTCTATTGTTTATGCTTCCCTTTGCTGTGCAAAAGCTTTTAAGTTTCCTTAGGTCTGATTTGTTTATTTTCGTTTTTATTTCCCTTTCTCTAGGAGGTGGGTCAAAAAGGATCTTGCTGTGATTTATGTCATAGAGTGTTCTGCCTATGTTATTTTCTAAGAGTTTTATAGTGTCTGCTATTACATTTAGGCCTTTAATCCATTTTGAGTTTATTTTTGTGTATGGTGTTAGGGAGTGTTCTAATTTCATTCTTTTACATGTAACTGTCCAGTTTTCCCAGGACCACTTATTGAAGAGGCTCTCTTTTCTCCATTGTATATTCTTGCCTCCTTTATCAAAGATAAGGCGACCATATGTGTGTGGGTTTACCTCTGGGTTTTCTATCTGGTTCCATTGATCTATATTTCTGTTTTTGTGCTAGAACCATACTGTCTTGATGACTGTAGCTCTGTAGTATAGTCTGAAGTGAGGGAGCCTGATTCCTCCAGCTCCATTTTTCTTTCTCAAGATTGCTTTGGCTATTTGGGGGTCTTTTGTGTTTCTATACAAATTGCGAAATTTTTTGTTCTAGCTCTGTGAAAAATGCCACTGGTAGTTTCATAGGGATTGTGTTGAATATGTAGATTGTTTTGGGTAGTACAGTCATTTTTACAATATTGATTCTTCCAATCCAAGAAGATGTTATATCTCTCCATCTGTTTGTATCATCTTTAATTTCTTTCATCAGTGTCTTATAGTTTCCTGCATACAGTTCTTTTGTCTCCTTAGGTAGGTTTATTCCTAGATATTTTATTCTTTTTGTTGCAATGGAGAATGGGTATGTTTCCTTAATTTTTCTTTCTGATTGTTCATTGTAAGTGTATAGGAATGCAAGATATTTCTGTGCATTAATTTTGTATCCTGCTACTTTACCATATTCATTGATTAGCTGTAGTAGTTTTCTGGTAGCATCCTAGGGTTCCCTATGTATAGTATCATGTCATCTGCAAACAGTGACAGATTTCCTTCTTCTTTTATGATTTGGATTCCTTTTATTTCTTTTTCTTCTCTGATTGCTGTAGCTAAAACTTCCAAAACTATGTTGAATAAGAGTGGTGAGTGTGGGCAACCTTGTCTTGTTCCTGATCTTAGTGGAAATGGTTTCAGTTTCTCACCATTGAGAACAATGTTGGCTGTGGATTTGTCATATATGGCCTTTATTATGTTGAGCTAAGTTCCCTCTATGCCTACTTTCTGGAGGGTTTTTATCATAAATGGGTCAACCCCCATTTTTTCAAAAGCTTTTTCTGCATCTATTGAGATTATCATATGGTTTTTACCCTTCAATTTGTTAATATGGTGTATCACATTGATTGATTTGCATATATTGAAGAATTCTTGCATTCCTGGGATAAACCCCGCTTGATCATGGTGTATGCTCCTTTTAATGTGCTGTTGGATTCTGTTTGCTGGTATTTTGTTGAGGATTTTTTTGCATCTATGTTCATGAGTGATATTGCCTGTAGTTTTTGTTTTTTGTGACATCTTTGTCTTTTTTTGGTATCAGGGTGATGGTGGCCTTGTAGAATGAGTTTGGGAGTGTTCCTCTCTCTACTATATTTTGGAAGAGTTTGAGAAGGATAGGTGTTAGCTCGTCTCTAAATGTTTGAAAGCATTCTCCTGTGAAGCATCTGCTCTTGAGCTTCTGTTTGTTGGAAGATTTTTAATCACAGTTTTAATTTCAGTACCTGTGATTGGTCCGTTTATATTTTCTACTTCTTCCTGCTTCAGTCTCGGAAGGTTGTGCTTTTCTAAGAATTTGTCCATTTTTTCCAGGCTGTCCATTTTATTGGCATACAGTTGCTTGTAGTAATCTCTCATGATCCTTTGTATTTCTGCAATGTCAGTTGTTACCTCTCCTTTTTCTTTCCTAATTTTATTGATTTGAGTCCTCACCCTCTTTCTCTTAAATGAGTCTGGCTAATGGTTTATTAATTTTGTTTATCTTCTCAAAGAACCAGCTTTTAGTTTTATTGATCTTTGCTATTGTTTTCTTTGTTTCTATTTCATTTATTTCTGCTCTGATCTTTATGATTTCTTTCCTTGTATGAACTTTGGGTCTTGTTTGTTTTTCTTTCTGTAGTTCCTTTAGGTGTAAGTTCCGGTTGTGTATTTGAGATGTTTCTTGTTTCTTTAGGTAGGCTAGCATTGCTATCCACCTACCTCTTAGAACTGCTTTTGCTGCATCACATAGGTTGTGGGTCTTTGTGTTTTCATTGTCATTTGCTTCTACATATTTTCTGATTTCCTCTTTGACTTCTCCAGTGATCTTTTGGTTGTTTAGTAGTATATTATTTAGCTTCCATGTGTTTGTATTTTTTACAGTTTTTTTTCTGTAATTGATATCTAGTCTTATAGCATTGTGTTCGGAAAAGATATTTGCTACAATTTCAATTTCTTTAACTTTACCAAGGGCTTGATTTGTGACCCATGTTATGATCTATACTAGAGAATGTTCCATGAGCACTTGAGAAGAAAATGTATTCTGTTGTTTTGGGATGGAATATCCTATAAATACCAAGTAAGTCCATCTTGTTTAATGTGTCATTTAAAGCTTGCTTTTCCTTATGTATTTTCATTTTGTATGATCTGTCCATTGGTGAGAGTGGGGTGTTAAAGTCCCCTACTATGATTGTGTTACTGTCAATTTCCCCTTTTATGGCTGTTAGCATTTGCCTTATGTACTGAAGTGCCCCTATGTTTGGTGCATAAATATTTATAATTGTTATTTTTTCTTCTTGGAATGATCCCTTGATCATTATGTAGTGTCCTTCTTTGTCTCTTGTAATAGTCTTGATTTTAAACTCTATTTTGTCTGATATGATAATTGCTACTCCCGCCTTCTTTTGATTTCCCTTTGCATGGAATATCTTTTTCCATCCCCTCACTTTCAGTCTGTATGTGTCCCTAGGTCTGAAGTGGGTCTCTTGTAGACAGCATATATACAGGTCTTGTGTTTGTATCCATTCAGCCAGTCTATGTCTTTTGGTTGGAGCATTTAATCCATTTACATTTAAGGTAGTTATTCACATGTATGTTCCTATTACCATTTTCTTAATTGTTTTGGGTTTGTTATTGTAGGTCTTTTCCTTCTCTTGTGTTTTTGCGTAGAGAAGTTCCTTTAACATTTGTTGTAAAGCTGGATTGGTGGTGCTGAATTCTCTTAGCTCTTGCTTGTCTGTAAAGGTTGTCTGTTGAATCTGAATGAGATCCTTCTGGGTTGACTAAGCTTGGTTGTAGGTTTTTCCCTTTCATTACTTTAACTATGTCCTGCCACTCCCTTCTGGTTTGCAGAGCTTCTGCTGAAAGATCAGCTGTTAACCTTATGGGGATTCCCTTGTATATTATTGGTTGCTTTTCCCTTGCTGCATTTAATATTTCTTCTTTGTACTTAATTTTTGATAGTTTGGATAATATGTGTCTTGGCATGTTTCCTCTTGGATTTATCCCGTATGGGACTCTCTGCACTTCCTGGACTTGAATGACTATTTCCTTTCCCATATTAGGGAAGTTTTCAACTATAATCTCTTCAAATATTTTCTCAGTCCCTTTCTTTTTCTCTTCGTCTTCTGGGACCCCTATAATTCGTATTATGGTGCATATTTAATGTCCCAGAGGTCTCTGAGACTGTCCTCAATTTTTTTCATTCATTTTTCTTTATTCTGCTCTGTGGTAGTTATTTCCATTATTTTATCTTCCAGGTCACTCATCCGTTCTTCTGCCTCAGTTATTCTGGTATTGATTCCTCCTAGAGAATTTTTCATTTCATTTATTGTATTGTTCATCATTGTTTGTTTGCTCTTTAGTTCTTCTAGGTCCTTGTTTAACATTTCTTGTATTTTCTCCATTCTAAGATTTGGATCATCTTTACTATCATTACTCTGAATTCTTTTTCAGGTAGACTACCTATTTCCTCTTCAATTGTTTGGTCTGGTGGGTCTTTACCTTGCTCCTTCATCTGCTGTGTATTTCTCTGTTTTCTCATTTTGCTTAACTTACTGTGTTTTGCGTCTCCTTTTTGCAGGCTGCAGGTTCGTAGTTCCTGTTGTTTTTGATGTCTGCCCCCAGTGTGTAAGGTTGGTTCAGTGTGTTGTATTAGCTTCCTGGTGGAGGGGACTGTTCCTGTGTTCTGGTGGATATGGTAGGATTTGTCTTTCTGGTGGGCAGGACCACGTCTGGTGGTGTGTTTTGGGGTGTCTGTGAACTTATTATGATTTTAGACTGCCTCTCTGCTAATAGGTGGGGTTGTGTTCTTGTCTTGCTAGTTGTTTGGTATGGGGTGTCCAGCTCTGGAGCTTGCTGGTCGTTGAGTGGAACTAGGTATTAACGCTGAGATGGAGATCTCTGGGAGAGCTCTCACTGATTGATATTACATGGGGCTGGGAGGTCTCTGGTGCACCAATGTCGTGAACTCGGCTCTCCCACCTCAGAGGCTCAGACCTGACACCCGGCCGGAGTACAAAAACCCTGTCAGCCACACGCCTCTATAACTCTACCAGTGCAGTTTTTGCTTTGATAATTCCTATCCACATGGAAAATGAGTTATGTCTGAAAGGATTCCACTGGAGGTGCCATATGCACGAGTCACAGGTCTCAAGGATGCACTTTGGCAGGAATATCATGCAAGTGATGCTGTGTTCTTCCTACTGCATCATATCAGGGGTGCACAATTTCAGTGTGTTGCATTCCTTGTGATGTTAACTTTGTTTACTTGATTCATTTGATGAAGTGGTCTCTGCCAGATATCTTAGCACTCAGAATCTAAGATCCGGTTGCTAAGTGGGCTCCTTGCTTTGGGATGTTGCCACCCCCAGTCCCTCTCAGTGGTTAAACCTCAGATGATGGTGGCTTGGATGAGGGTGGCAGAGGTGGTAAGAAGTGGGGGATTCTGGGGAATTCCCTGATGGTCCAGTGGTTAAGACTCTGAGCTTTCAGTCCTGAGAGTGCAGGTTTGATCCCTGGTCAGGGAACTGGAGGCTCTTGGGAAGAACCTGCTTCAAAACTCATTCAGGTTGTTGGCAAAATACAGTTCCTTGTGGCTATGGCTCTGAGGTCCTGTTTCCTGGCTGCTGGAAGCTGGGAGCTCCTCTCTGTTCCTACAGGCTGCCTGGACTCCTTTTTGTGTCTGCTGATTTTTAATATATACTGCCATTCTTCAGTGAAAAAAAATATCCTTGGATTGGCCATGGCCCTCTGGTAATGACTTTCTCTGGGCTGATAGATTTTGGAAACCAATGTGCCAGAACAGCCTCCAGAAGCAGCCAGTACCTATTGCTCAAATGGAATAATGTGCCCTGGTGAAAAGGGGGTATGGTCACATGGAAGAGTTTGTTAATTCAAGAGTGGTAATGGAAGATGTTTAAATTAACAAGGCCAATTGAATGGCCTAGCAGACATGCACAGCTGTGTAATAAAATGCCATCAACTGTTACACCAGCCTGTCTGCTTTCTAATAAGGGGTGGAAGAGGACGTGAAGGCCTAGTTTACTGAATTTGGAAGTGGTCAGAACCTCTCCACCTTAACCTATTCTTCCATGCATCGTCACTGTGATAGAAGGTCAGCTGAGGACTTGTACATTTAAGGATGTCAGGCAGGATGTGCCTGCAGAGGAATTTTTGGTCTAAAAGAGTGGCTAACCTGTGATATGAACTGTTAGTATGTATCCTGACTAATAAGAAAAAAATTAATACTGCCCTGAAACTCCAGATATGGGACCCTTTTCTCGGTGCTTGCATAATCTCTTCCGTTAGTACTCAGTCTATTTAATTTAAATTATCTGTTAAGGAATCTATCTCCTATACTCAATTCCAGGTTCTTATTTAAACAGAGAGCATACATTTTTCAAACCTGTAACCATGGCTTGGAGTGGAAAGGTGGTAAATACCAGGTATTTAGTACATCTGTTGAGATGGAATAGAATTGTGTTCGGCGAGAGGGCTTATGGGAACAGCAGGAAGGAAGCTTTTGGGGCTGATGGCACACAAGCTCCTTGGGCAGACATATACCCATAAACATGGCATTGCTGTTTTGTTCACAGGGAGTCAGGAAGAATCCTCTGAGCTTATCTAATGTACAAGATTTTTAAAATCACTACTAGGTGACATTTTAAAAGCATTTCCTGTGTGAAGCCAAGTGCTTCACAAGCATTATCTCATTTAATCTCTTTGAGGTAGAAACTATTATTATCCCCATTTTACAGATGAAGGAGTTACAATTTACAGAGGGTAAGTGACTTGCTCAAATGTCAGAAATGAGATTTTAACTAAATTCTCTTTATACTGGAATCCAATTCCTATTACTGTATTTACAACCTCACAATATTATTAATGTCATTACTTTTAGATTATTCTAAAATACTATGGAAATATGTCTGTAATTATTCCTCTCGGTGTATCCACACTCCTTTGCAACATAATGTTGCAGCTCCTTTCAAGAAGAGGTAAAATATCTCCCCATACCTTGAATCTGAGCTGCCCTTGCCACTTGTTTTAATCAAAGAAGCAATGTTGAGCCAGTTCTGAGCTTGGGCTACTGGAGGGTTGGACACTTCCCCTGGCTCTTTTGAAGTGCTGCCATCTCCATGGGAACAGGCCTTGGAGAACCCGTGGAGGATGACAGACATGTGACCCTCTCACCTCATCACAGCATTCAGCACGTGAGGATCACACATACAGGCCTGAGCCTGGCTCAGAGCATCAGAACCTCCCGGTTGACCCGTAGCCTCCTGAGCAATAATAAACAGTTTTTGTTTTAGTAGATCAGGTTTTGGGGCAGACTGTTAAGTAGCAAAAGCTAATGGAGAACACTAGGTTACAGAGAAAACAGAAAAGCAAACACTTGTCTTTACAGAATGGAATCTATACCTGTATTTCCAGGTTAACATTCATACTCACAGTTGGGCACTGCTTCAAAGAATCTCCAACTGGTTTTATGAATATTATAGGCTGACTTATATGGCACAACCCAAATCAGGAGATCTACCTATATTCCTGTTCCAGTGTTGCAACCTATGAGCTGTACAATTTGGGCAGATCATATACTCTTTAGAGCTCAGTTTCTACAGCTGAAAAATAAAGTTGTTTTTTTCTAAAACAGCCATCCTCAAATTTCTGATCTCAGAACTCCTTTATACTCTGAAAAATGATTGAGACCTCCCAAAAGCTTTTCTTTGTGTGGGTCATACCTGTTTATACTTATCATGTTACAAACTGAAACTGAGACATTTAAAAATAGTTATTCCAACCAAGAGATCACTGAGGAAATCAAAAGATACCTAGAAACAAATGACGATGAAAACACAACGACCCAAAACCTATGGGATGCAGCAAAAGCAGTTCTAGGAGGGAAGTTTACAGCAATACAAACCCACCACAAGAAACAAGAAAAATCTTAAATAAATGACCTAATCTTACATGTAAAGCAATTAGAGAAAGAAGAACAAACAAACAGAAAAAACCCCAAAGTTAGGAGAAGGAAAGAAATCATAAAGATCAGATCAGAAATAAATGAAAAAGAAATGAAGAAACCAATAGCAATGATCAATAAAACTAAAAGCTGGTTCTTTGAGAAGATAAACAAAATTGATAAACCATTAGTCAGACTCATCAGGAAAAAATGGGAGAAGACTCAAATCAACAGAAATAGAAATGAAAAAGGAGAAGTAACAACTGACACCACAGAAATACAAAGGATCATGAGAGACTACTACAAGCAACTCTATGCCAATAAAATGGACAACCTGTAAGAAATGAACAAATTGTTAGAAAAGTACAACCTTCCAATCACAAGCACTGAAGTTGAAACTGTGATTAAAAATCTTGCAACAAACAAAAGCCCAGGGCCAGATGGCTTCACAGGTGAATTCTATCAAATATTTAGAGAAGAGCTAACACCTATCCTTCTCAAACTCTTCCAAAATATAGCAGAGTGAGGGAAACACCCAAACTCATTCTACGAGGCCACCATCACCCTGATACCAAAAACAGACAAAGATATCACACAAAAAAAGAAAATTACAGGCCAGTATCACTGATGAACATAGATGCAAAAAACATCAACAAAATACTAGCAAAGAGAATCCAACAGCACATTAAAAGGATCATACACCATTATCAAGTGGGGTTTATCCCAGGATTGTAAGGATTCTTCAGTGTACACAAATCAATCAATGTGATACACCATATTAACCACTTGAAGGACAAAAACCATATGATAATCTCAATAGATGCAGAAAAAGTGTTTGACAAAATTCAACACTCATTTATGATAAAAACTCTCCAGAAAGTGGGCATAGAGGGAACCTACCTCAACATAATAAAGACAATATAATGACAGACTCACAGCCAACATCATTCTCAATAATGAAAAACTGAAAGCATTTCCTCTAAGATCAGGAACAAGACAAGGGTGCCCACTCCCACCACTATTATTCAACATAATTTTGGAGTTTTAGCCACAGCAATCAGAGAAGAAAAAGAAATAAAAGTAATCCAAAACAGTAGAGCAGTAAACCTGTCATTGTTTGCAGATGGCATGATACTATACATAGAAAATCCTAAAGATGCCACCAAGAAACAACTAGAGCTAATCAATGAATTTGGTAAAGTAGCAGGATACAAAATTAATGCACAGAAATCTCTTGCATTCTTATACAGTAACAATGAAAATTCAGAAAGAGAAATTAAGGAAAACTCCCATTTACCACTGCAACAAAAAGAATAAAATACCTAGAAATAAACCTACCTAAGAAGGCAAAAGACCTGTATGCAGAAAACTATAAGACACTGATGGAAGATATCAAAGACAATACAAACAGATGGAGAGATATACCATGTTCTTAGATTGGAAGAATCAACATTGTGAAAATGACTACACTACCCAAAGCAATCTACAGATTCAATGCAATCCCTATCAAACTACCAATGGCATTTTACACAGAACTAGAACAAAAAATTTAACAATTTGCATGGAAACACAAAAGACTCTGAATCGCCAAAGCAATCTTGAGAAAGAAAAACAGAGCTGGAGGAATCAGGCTCCCTGACTTCAGACTATACTATGAAGTTACAGAAATCAAGACAGTATGGTACTACCACAAAAACGGAAATATAGTTCAATGGAACAGGATAGAAGGCCCAGAGATAAACCCATGCACATATGGTCACCTTATCTTTGATAAAGGAGGCAAGAATGTAAAATGGAGAAAAGACAGCTTCTTCAATAAGTGGTGCTGGGAAACCTGGGCAGCTACATGTAAAAGAACAAAATTAGAACACTTCCTAACACCATACACAAAAATAAACTCAAAATGGATTAAAAACCTAAATGTAAGGCCAGACACTATAAAACTCTTAGAGGAAAACATAGGCAGAACACTCTATGACATAAATCACAGCAAGTTCGTTTTTGACCCACCCCCTAGAGTAATGGAAGTAAAAACAAAATTAAACAAATGGGACCTAATGAAACTTAAAAGCTTTTGCACAGCAAAGGAAACCATAAACAAGATGAAAATACAATCCTCAGAATGGGAGAAAATATTTGCAAATGAAGCAAATGACAAAGGATTAATCTCCAAAAAATACAGCAGCTCCTGCAACTCAATATTAAAAAACACACAACCCAATCCAAAAAATGGGTGGAAGACCTAAATAGACATTTCTCCAAAGAAAACATACAGATTGCCAACAAACACATGAAAGAATGCTCAACATCACTAATTACAGGAGAAATGCAAATAAAAACTGAAATGAGGTATCAAATGACCCTGGTCAGAAAGGCCGTCATCAAAAAATCTACAAACAAGAAATCCTGGAGAGGGTCTGGAGAAAAGGGAACCCTCTTGCACTGTTGGTGGGAATGTAGACTGATACTGCCACTATGGAGAATAGTATGGAGGTTCCTTAAAAAACTAAAAATAGAACTACCATATAACCCAGCAATCCCACTACTGGGCATATACACTGAGAAAACCATAATTCAAAAAGAGTCATGTACCACAATGTTCAATGCAGCTCTGTTTACAATAGCCAGGACATGGAATCAACCTAAATGTCCATCAACAGATGAATGGATAAGGAAGATGTGGCACATATATATACAATGGAATATTACTCAGCCATAAAAAAAACGAAATTGAGTTATTTGTAGAGAGGTGGATGGACCTAGAGTCTGTCATACGGAGTGAAGTAAGTCAGAAAGAGAAAAACAAATACCGTATGCTAACACATATATATGGAATCTAAAAAAACAGTACTGATGAACCTAGTGGCAGGGCAGGAATAAAGGCACAGACGTAGAGAATGGACTTGAAGACACATCGGGGAAGGGGAAGATGGGACAGAGTCAGAGAGTACCATTGACATATATACACTACCAAATGTAAAATGGCTGGCTAGTGGGAAGCTGCTGCATAGCACAGGGAGATCAGCTTAATAGTTTGTGATGACCTAGAGGAGTAGGATACAGAGGGTGAGAGGGAGGCTCAAGAGGGAGGGGATATGGGGATCTATGTATACATAAAGCTGATTCACTTTGTTGTACAGCAGAAAGTAACACAACATTGTAAAGCAATTATACTCCAATAAAGAAGGAAAAAAAGAATCTTCCAACAAACAAAAGTCCAGGACCAGATGGCTTCACAGGCGAATTTGGTCAAAAATTTAGAGAACAGTTAACACCTACATATCTGAAACTCTTCCAAAAAATTGCAGAGGAAGGAACACTCCCAAGCTCATTCTATGAGGCCACCATCACCCTGATACCAAAACCAGACAAAGATATCAAAAAAAAGAAAATTACAGGCCAATATCACTGATGTACAAACGCAAAAATCCTCAACAAAATAATAGCAAAGGGATTCCAACAACACATTAAAAGGATCATACACCATGATCAAGTGGGACTTCTCCCAGGGATGCAAGGATTTTTCAATATCTGCAAATCAATCAGTGTGAAACACCACATTAACAAACTGAAGAATAAAACCCATTATGTCAATAGATGCAGAGAAAGCTTCTGACAAAATTCAACACCCATTTATGATAAAAACTCTCCAGAAAGTGGGCACAGAGAGAACCTACCTCAACATAATAAAGGCAATATATGATAGACCCACAGCAAACATCATTCTCAATGGTGAAAAGCTGAAAGCATTTCCTCTAAGATCAGTAAAAAGACAAAGATGTCCACTCTTGCCACTATTATTCCACATTGTTTTGGAAGTCTTAGCCACGGCAGTCAGAGAAGAAAATGAAATAAAAGCAATCCAAATTGTAAAAGAAGTAAAACTGTCACTGTTTGCAGATGACATGATACTATACATAGAAAATCATAAAAATACCACCAATAAACTACTAGAGCTTATCAATAAATTTGGTAACATTGCAGGATACAAAATTAATGCCCAGAAATATCTTGCATTCCTATACACTAACTATGAAAGATCAGAAAGCGAAATCAAGGAAACAATCCCATTTACCATCGTATCAAAAAGAATAAGATACCTAGGAATAAACCTACCTAAGGAAACAAAAAAACTGCGCTCAGAAAACCGTAAGATACTGATGAAAGAAATCAAAGATGACACAAACAGATGGAGAGATATACCATGTTCTTGGATTGGAAGAATAAACATTGTGAAAATTACTGTACAACCCAAAGTAATCTACAGATTCAATGCAATCCCTATCAAATTACCAATGACATTTTTTACAGAACTAGAACAAAAAATTTACAATTTGTACGGAAACACAGAAGACCACGAATAGCCAAAGCAATCTTGAGAAAGAAAAATGGAGCTGGAAGAATCAGGCTTCCTGACTTCAGACTATACTACAAAGCTATAATAATCAAAACAGTTTGGTACTGGCACAAAAACAGAAATATACATCGGTGGAACAGGATATAAAGCCCTGAGATAAACCCACTCACCTATGGTCACCTAATCTATGAGAAGAGAGGCAAGAATATACAATGGAGAAAAGACAGTCTCTGCAATAAGTGGTGCTGGAAAAACTGGGCAGCTACATGTAAATGAATGAAATTAGAACACTCCCTAATACCATACACAAAAAAATCCTCAAAATGGATTAAAGACCTAAATGTAAGGCTGGATACTATAAAACTCTTACAGGAAAACATACGCAGAACACACTTTGACAGAAATTGCAGCAAGATCTTTTTCGATCCACCGCCTAGAGTAATGGAACTAAAAACAAAAATAAACAAATGGGACCTCATTAACTTAAAAGCTTTTGCACAACAAAGCAAACCGTAAACAAACTGAACAAACAATCCTCAGAATGGTAGAAAATATTTGCAAACAAAGCATCTAAGAAGGAATTAATCTCCAAAATATACAAACAGCTCATGGAGCTCAATAGAAGAAAAAAAAGACAATCAAAAAATGGGGGGAAGATCTAAATAGATATTTCTCCAAAGTACACATTCAGACGGCTAAGAGGCAGATGAAAAGACATTCAACATCACTAATTATTAGAGAAATGCAAATCAGAACTACAATGAGGTATCACCTCATACCATTCATAATGGCCATCATGAAAATATCTACAAACAATAAATGCTGGAGAAGGTGTAGAGAAAAGGGAACCCTCCTACACTGTTGGTCGGAATGTAAATTGGTACAGCCACTATAGGGAACAGTATGGAGGTTCCTCAAAAAACTAAAAATAGAGCTATGATATGATCCAGAAATCCCACTCCTGGGCATATATCCAGAGAAAACCATGATTTGAGAAGATATATGCACCCCAATGTTCATTGCAGCTCTATTTACAAAAGCCAGGACATGGAAACAACCTAAATGCCCATCAACAGAGGAATGGATAAAGAAGATGTGGTACATATATACAAGGGGATATTACTCAGCCATATAAAAGAACAAAATAATGTCATTTGCAGCAACATGGATGGACCTAGAGATTGTCATAGGAGTGAAGTAAGTCAGACACACAAAGACAAAGATCATATGATATCACTTATATGTGGAATCTAGAAAGAGGGTACAAATGAATTTCTACCAAGCAGAAATAGTGTTACAGATGTAGAAAACAAACTTATGGCTATCATGGGGTAAGGAGGAGGGATAAATTGGGAGATTGACATATACACAGTACTATATATAAAATAGATAACTAATAAGGACCTACTGTAGAGCACAGGGAACTCTACTTAATACTGTGTAATGGCCTATATGGGAAAAGAATCTAGAAAAGAGTGGATATATGTATATGTACAACTGATTATCTTTGCTCTACACTGGAAACAATGTAACATTGTAAATCAACTATACTCCAATAAAAATTCTTTAAAAATTAAAAAAAATAAAAATATTTATTCCTCAATTTAAGATAATAATAATGATCCTATTACATGCTAGTATAAATAATATTATTATGAATAATAATGATACTTTACAAAACAGAAAGTATTATTGAGAAGAGTGGCACTGTTTTATATTTTTGTAAATCTCTTTAATGATTGGCTTAACAGAAGATAGCTGGATTCTCATATTTGCTTTTGCATTCAGTGGTTGTGATAACGTGTTTCATGTAGCCTCTGGAAAACATGACTGTACATTTTGAAAGAATGAAAGTGAAGAAGGCAAATAAAGTCTTGGTATTATTATGAAGGGATCTCTGACCTTAAGTACACTCCAAAGGGGTTTCAGTACGCTCACACTCTCGACCACACACTGTGAATCATTGTTTTAGAGGATCTCTAATCTGAAATTATGTTATTTAAGGAAAACTCCAAATAATTCATTTTAAGGTAAATTATTAAGAATTACCCCAAACTAGCAATTTTCTCTAGATTAGAAATAAAAATAATTTTCTTTTGAATAGCTAGGAATCTTGAAAGTTCATTTTTCTTCCTTAGACTAAGTTAAAAAAATATATATGTGAAATTCTTAAAATTAAATGTAAATCATTTGCTTCTTCTTTGGTGAAGTGGAACCTGTGTATTTAAAAAAAGGATACTAAAGCACTTGTATACAACGGAAGCTACTGTCCACCCAACCCGGTGGAAGGTATATATATGTGAATAAAGTGAACTTCTGACTCTCACTGGCCTCTAAATACCTATGCAAATTAATTCATATAAATAAGACCCTGAAAGTGACTTCATTAGTGCAGGCTAAGGAGTTAACATTTGGGGCTTCTAACATGGAATAAAACATTTCCATCTTAAAAAAAAGAGTTATATAGAAAAACAGCTCAAGTAATACCTAAAGCCTTGGCCAATATTTATGCAAATCTGCTCTTTTTTAAACTATTGATTATATTCCTGGCTTGAGAAAAAAATTGTTCTCTAAATAGAATTTTTTTTTAATGTTGACACCAAAGATGAAATACATGACATGTGGAAGACACTGAAAACGAAATAATTATCAAGATATAACCCAAATTCAGCCAAGCTGAGTTCAGCATCCTTCAGTTTATATAGTTCTTTTTTCCAAGATGAATAGAGAATTAGCATGCTGTGGTGATTTTAAAGTTATGTCCACTAATTCTTTGATATTCCTGCCCACAAATGGTGGAGCTTTTAATTCCCCTCTCATGGAGTGTGTGCTAGATTTAGTGATGCACTTCTAAGATACAGAACACAACAGAAGTGATGGGATGCCACTTTGAGATTAGGTTATAAAGAGACTGAGGCTTCTGTCTTAGATGTATTCTCTCTGTCTCTTCTCTGTCCCTCTCTCTCTTTCCTTTTCCTCTTCTTCAGATTCCTTGCTCCACCATGTCATGAAATGCCCTGTGAAGAGACCCACGTGGTGAGGAACTGAGGGAGGCCTCCAGCCAACAGCCAGAGGAACTGAGGCCCTCAGTCCAACAGGAACATTGGGAGGAACCTGCCACAACTCTGTGAGTGAGCTTACAAGCAGGTCCTTGCCCAGCTGGGCCCTCAGATGAGACCACAGTCTTGAACAACAACTTGACCACAACCTCATGAGAAACCCTGAGCCAGAATCACCTAGCTAAGCCACTTGTGATTCCTGACTCTCAGAAACTATGATATAATAAATTGTTTTAAACTGCTAAGCTTTAGGGTAATTTGTTACCCAGAAATAAATAAAATAAACCTGCTATCTTGCAACTGCACATGGCCCAGTAGAAGAAACAGATGAGTTTTCATTCAAATACTGTCTTCTTCCTACCATGTCTCTAAAGTCTAACTTCTCTAAAAAAGTGAATAATGTCACCTATATTTTCCAGGTTGTTCTGAGAACTAGAGAAAATGCTTGCAAAGCAATTAGCATACTGATTTAATGTTACTTAATCAGGATAATGTTATTATCCTGATTACTGATATCAATAGTTAAAGCCAAGATTTTACTCTAATTTGAAAAGATATATGCTCCCTAATGTTTATAGCAGCATTATTTACAATAGCCAAGATATGGAAGCAACATAAGTGTCCATCAACAGATGAATGGATAAAGAAGATGTGGCATGTATATATACAATGGAATATTACTCAGCCACAAGAAATAATGAAATTTTGCCTTTTGTAACAACATGGATGGACCTACAGGGTATTATGCTTAGTGAAGTAAGTAAGATAGAGAAAGACAAATACTGCATGTTATCACTTATATGTGGAATCTAAAAAAGAAGCAAACAAATGAGTATAGCAAAACAGACTCACAGATACAGAGAACAAACTGGTGGTTACCAGGGGAAAGGGGTGGGAGGATAGGCAAGATAAAGGAAAATAATTAAGAGGTACAAACTACTAGGTATAAAATAAATAAGATACAAGAATATTTTATACAGCACAGGGAATATAGCCAATATTTTATAATAACTTTAAATGGAGTATAATCCATAAAAATATCAAATTACTATGTTGTACACCTGAAACTAATATAACACTGTAAGTCAACTATACTTCAATTAAAAAAAAGTTTTTATTTTTTAATTTTATATAATTTAAAAATTAAGTTTCCAAATGTAACTTTTAGGTTCAAATCAAGTTAGAAAACAGTTGTTCATTGACTATGCAAAAGCTACTAAATACTCACTCTGAGGGATGCAAGTGGGTAAGTGGGTAAATCAAGTACTGTTTATTTTAAGTAAATAATAGGTACAATCTTTAATACATGATAGAGCAATATTCCTTCTCTTGGAGGGTCTGAACAGAGCAGCAAAGGAAGGAACTGATTTAATGGTTATTTGTCTCGTATTACCAGTAACTGAGTTAAAACATTTGGTAGTCAAACAAGGGCTAAGATTTTCAAATGCTTTAAGGGTCAAGCAAATTGGGTAATATTTAAGTCCTGAGGACAATGCTGAACTGGAGAGCATGCTCCCATATCTGAAACAATTCAAAGTCATGAACTATCACCAGAAACAGTGACACTGTACTGGCCAAAACAAAACACACACACAAAAATGTGTATTCTGGATAAATTTGTCACCTGAATCCAAGAGTTTCCATCTTAAAAATCACAGAAGCACATTTCCATACTTGTGGAGTAATCTGATGGTCACGGGTGCCATTACATTGCTTTCCCAATTGGGTAAAGCCACTTTAGTTAGAAATGTGGAAATCCCTTCTTTCCACCATTTGTTATTAATAGACACAAGAGCTTTGTGCTTATCCTAACCTAATAACTGGGTCAGTGATTTCAAACCAATAAATACCAAAAGTAAACATAATTTTCAAGATGGTGGGGGTATTTAAGTGATTTGTGCAAGCTGTTGCCAGCCTGCTAAATTGCAGCTCTAGCATTTGCACTTTGAATATTTATAATCTAGCTTGTCCAAGACAAGTTGTTTGAATGTCTAAAAAATAGCTAAGGCAATACCTTTGATTTGGCAGCAGGGTCCAATGTACATGGCGGCTTACACTAACCCTACTAGTCCAAATCAACTTTTTAATTATAATTTTTCTACATAGAATTTGGTTATTCTTCAGTATCCAACATTGAAGCAAACTCTCTACAAAGATTTAATAAAGCAAAACAAACAAAAAAACCCCAAATTACTAAAACTTACTTAGTCCCCAAGGATGTGCAGTTGCAGATAATAGGGCAATTTTCTGACTGGAGGAGAACTCAAATGATTTTCAAATTCAAGGGGCCGTTTTCTCCAAACCATATAATATTTATAGAACTGTGTTTTATAGTACAAGTGGTTTCTGTGATGAGAGGGAAAAATAAAGGACTAATATTACCAACACAGCAAATTGGTATTTAAAACAATAGCTCTAGGACTTACGAAGTACTTTACTTCAGGAGTGCCCTCAAATTTTAGTAAGTCAACACATCATATCCAGCACTCGTTAAATATGCCTATTCCTGGGTCCTTCCGACAGAGAGGCTAACTGTGCAGGCACATTAATAAATGTACCAGCTGATTCTGACGTGTGGACCACACTTCCATGTATGGAGAGAACCTCTGCTCTAGAATTTGAAAAATCCCTTAAAAAATTCAAGAATGTCCTAGGACATATATATCTTTGTATGTTCTTAGATGTGGGGTATCCAGGGGACTATGGGACTCTATAATCCTGGCATCAATATCTGAGACAATGGACCGCTCCTCTGGCTTAAGGCATCTATACCTGCAAATTTGTCACTTCATTCCGTGTCCAAAATAAAACTCTAGATGTTCTTTGGGCTCTACCTTCAAAGTATATCCATCTAATTCCATTTCTCACTACTAATATATGCCGTGTCTACACCATTTCACACTTGCAAAAACTGCCCTAGCTGCCTAACTGGTTTCCCAGCTTCAATTTGTATTCCCTTGCAATCTACAGTAGGCAGTGAGCTTTAAAAAGAATAACTCTGACCATGTCACTCTGCTCAAAATCTTCCAATGGCTTCTCATTTTACTTTACACATAAAACACACAAACCTCCTTACATGATGGACTCTGATCCTGCCTATCTCTTTGAAGTCATCTTTTACTCTTACTATGTTCTTTTAGCCAAACTATACTGGCCTTCTCCTTGCTCTTTGAGCACCAGAAGCTCATTCCTGTCTCCAAGTCTTAGCACTTGCCTCACACTACCTTCACGCAGATCTTCACACGGGTGTTCTTATTCCTCATTCAGGTTGCAGCCTCACTGACCTCCTCATAAGCCTGGCCTCCCTGTTTTATGCTGAGATGTCAACCTGATTCCCCAAAACAGTAGCTCCCTACATTTTTTTTTAACATCTTTATTGGAGTATAAGTGCTTTACAATGGTGTGTTAGTTTCTGCTGTATAACAAAGTGAATCAGCTATTCGTATACATATATCCCCATATCCTCTCCCTCTTGCACCTCCCTCTCACCCTCCCTATCCCACCCCTCTACGTGGTCACAAAGCACTGAGCTGATCTTCCTGTGCTATGCGGTTGCTTCCCACTAGCTATCTATTTTACATTTGGTAGTGTACATATGTCCATGCCACTCTCTCACTTTGTCCTAGCTTACCCTTCCCCCTCCCTGTGTCCTCAAGTCCATTCTCTACGTTTGTGTCTTTGTTTCTGTCCTGCCCGTAGGTTCTTCAGAACCTTTTTTTTTTTTTTTTAGATTCCATATACATGAGTTAGCATACAGTATTTGTCTTTCTCTTTCTGACTTACTTCACTCTGTATGACAGACCCTAGGTCCATCCACCTCACTACAAATAACTCAGTTTTTGCTTCTTTTTATGGCTGAGTAATATTCCGTTGTATATATGTGCCACATCTTCTTTATCCATTCATCTGTCGATGGACACTTAGGTTGCTTCCATGTCCTGGCTATTGTAAATAGAGCTGCAATGAACACTGTGGTACATGTCTCTTTTTGAATTATGGTTTTCTCCTGCATTTTTACCTTTAATTTCTTTATAAATGATCATTCACAAATGAGGTTCTCTATTTGTTTATTCCATTGTCTGTCTCTACATTATAATGTACATTCCTATAGGGCAGGAATGTGGGAATGTGTCTATTTTGTTCACTGAGGTATATGAAACACCTAGGATATTGCTTGGTACACGGTAGGTGCTAAATAAATGTTTTTGAATGAATAAGTAAACTCTGTTGATTAACATCTAAATAATTGATATCATTGGTCTCATCACCTGCATATGTTGAAAAATAAACCAAACCACCCACCTGGGCCAAAAACATCTTCACTAGGTATGAAGTTTAAAATCTATCAGATTAACAACTGACTTTTTAAAAGTATTGGAGTCAAACCACATCAAACATACATAAATACACAGACAGGAAGACATCCTGATGGTTCTTTATGTAGATGTGAGCTTTGCTACTTTGTAATAGGTACAAGAGTGTGTGGAGGATTATTTAGCATTCATACTACATGGAAGAGATCCTCTCAGTTCATGCTTTATACAATGGTAATACTTTCATAAAGAGTCTTATTTATGTCACAAAACTGTTTTACCTAAAAATAGACTTCTATTATTCATTTGTTGACATATTAGTTGAATTCTCATTCCTTATTTTGTCGTCAGTCTCAAGTTTCTCCAACATAACAAGGCATCATGGTAGATATATGGTTTTAACAAATAAAAAAAGCAAGGATGAGGTAAATAAAATTTAAAACCAGAGTTTAGAGCCAAACATAAATAGGATCAGATGAAGGAAAAGGAAGATTGATGTTTTGCTACACTTTTAAATTTGCAAACCTACTCAAATTTAAGCAAGTAGATTACTGAATAGTCTAACTGGACACCATATTTTAAGATTTGTTGTAACAAAGAACCATCAGAATTATTTAATTTTTTTTAAGTAGCAATGTGATCTAGGAGACCCTGTATGATCTAAATCTGTCTTCTATATACTTTTACAATTTATGCTAGAGATACAGCATATTAAAGAGGATGACAATAGTGGATACATTTAGGGTTCTCTACCCACCCAAAGTCAACCTCAGTGGGAACTGCTTTCCACCACAGCCCCTGCTTAACCTGGACTGTACCCCCTTCTCAACCACGGCTGATTATACTTGGTTAGATGTTTTGGCTGGATCAATCATATTCCTTTGCTAAGAATCTGAAATCCAAATATTGAGAGACTAAGTCAGTATATTTATTAGTGGAATATGAAAAGGTCACGATTTAGAAAGGGAGTGGAGACCAGAAACAAAGAGACCGTAACTGGCTATAAGGAAATATAGGAAGTCAATATGTAGAGATAGAACAATGAATCATAGATATGATGGGAAAAGGTATATGAGACTCCAGAGAAAATCAGAGAGAGGCATGGACAGAGAGGTACTCTGGTTCCTAAAAGCCTAGTTTAGGTCTCCAGTTCCCAAAGAATCCTGGACATCCTTGGAATCCTGGATTTTCTGAAATAATTTTAGACAGCCTTTATGGGGATGTCTCTGAGATTACTTATTGTGTTCTCATTCAATACATATGTATTGAATGCTTACTATGTGCAGGAATGGTTCTCAGGATTTATGTCACACTGGTTAATAAAAAGATTAAAAAAACACCTGCCCTCACTGAGAATACATTCCGGGGTGGGGTGGGGAGGACAGACAATAAATATAGGCATAACAAACAGGTGAATTATATACTATGATAGAAAGTAACGTGATTTATATGTACCATAGACAAATAGAATAAGGTGAGATTTTTATGTGCTATAGACAAATAAAGTAGAGTAAGGTGAGAAGTATGTGGAGTCTTGGAAGGGCACTTAGGTTGCAATTTTAAATAGGATGGTCAGTGAGGCTTCATTGGAAAGCTGACATATGAGCAAAGACTCAAAAGTGATGAAGGACTTAGCCATCAGCTTCCCTACGGAAGAGCATTTTCGGTAGAGAGAACAAACAGTGCAAAGGACAAAAGCTGCAAGATGTTTGACGTACTGGAAGAACAATGAGAAACCCAGTGTGGCTGGAACAAAATGAGCAAGGTGAATGAATAGGAGATGAGGTCAGAGAGGCACTGTGGAAGGGGGGCATATAATATGGAATCATGTAGGCTATTGTTTGGAATTTGGTTTCTACTCTGAGTGAGGGCTTTGAGCAGAGAAATGACAAGATCTTACATGTGTATTAAGAGAATTATTCTAGTTTTATGTTGAGAATGATCTATATAGGAGTCAGTAAAGTTTAAAGAAGGGAAACCAATCAGAAGACTCTTGCAGTCCAAGTAAGAGATAATGGTATCTTACAGTGCAGTGGATGCAAAAGAGGTGGTGAGAAATGAGGGAATTTAAGATATATTTTGAAGTCTCAGATAAAAGGATTTCATGTAGGATATGAAAGAAAGAAAGTAGACAATTATACCTCAAGTTTCTGCCCTGAGCAAATAGAAGGATGAAGTTGGCATTAAATGAGTTGGGAAAGGCTGCATGCATTATGGATTTTGGAGAGAAGGAGTTCAGCTTTGGACATGCAATTGTATACATACAGTCTGATGTCTGGGAGAACAGTCTGGATTGGAGATAAATATTTGGGTGCAATCAGCATATTGGTGATATTTAAAGCCATGAAACTTTATGAGATAGCCTAGAAGTGAATGAAGATTGGGAAGAAATCCAAGAACAGACTCCTGGTGTGCTCCCGTATTAAGAATTCAGCTTGAAGAGAAAGAAACTGCAAGGAGACTGAGAAAAAATTAGAAGTGAGATAAGAAAGAAACCTAAAGAGAGTGTGGCCAATGAAATCAAAGGAGGAAAATGTATAGAGGAGAAGGGAATAATCAACAGTGTCAAGTGATCCTGCTGTAACAGGTCACACAAGATGAAAACCGAAGAGTGTCCATTTGAGTTAGCAATGTGAAGGTCACTGTCAAGCATGACAAATGCAGTTTGGGTGGAATGGTGGAAGAGAAAGGCAGACTAGAATGGCTTTATGATAAACTGAGAGAATTAGTGACTAAAGAAATTTTGCTACAAAAGGGACAAAAGAAGTGGCATGGTAGCTAGCAGGGTTCATTGGGTAGAAGAAAGATTTTTTTGGTCAGAAATAACAATGGCATGCTTCTAATATTGATGGGCATAATCAGCAGAGAACTAAAAATGGATGAGGTTGGAAAGAGAATACAAATTGCTGGAGTCATCCCCTTGAGTGGGCAAGATGAAGGAATTATATTTAGATAGAAGCACGACAACAGCAGGGGTAAAGTAGATGTGTGGGTGTGAATGTTGGGAGGTGGGTAGGTGTAGTGGGCATATTCTACGTTCTCCTATGATGATTCAGTTCTCTTTGTGAGGTGGGAAGGAAGATCATTAGCTGAGAGTGGTAATGGGGGAGGAGGTGTTAGGAATGTAAGAAGAAGTGAAGAAGGCAAGAAGAAGAAAGGGTTACTGAATGGACCAGGCAGGTATAATATTATCCAGCAGCATTAACGATTTACTTGAAGCTTATGGTCATGAATTTAAATGTAGACCAGTCATTGTGTCTTTTACCTGAGCTAGTTTAAGTGAGCTGTTTCTTTGTATCCAAAAAGCCTTGACCAGAATATAAAATTACTTGGAAAACAGTTTTGCCTCCTGGGAAATCTGTAGGTGGCAACTTTTTATTTTGATGTTTTAATAATGAGAATCTAGGACATCATTATATGTCACTGTCTTTTTTTACATTGGAAGGGGGAAAAAACCCTAACTCATCTTAGCCCATCTAAGCAGACTTAATCCAAATTGTTAAGGATTCACAAGTTAGATGTACAGGAAAAAAATATATGCATTCAAAACTCAAGAAGACAATTTTTGAAATATTTGCTATTTTGCCTGACCTATGTCATTTCTCCAGTCCTTCACTATTATGCAGCACTGACAATATATAGTTTTAGGACCTCTGCATAACAACATTGATAAAGTTCTATAAACTTCAAATTTGTTTCTTTGTTTTAAATAGCATTGTAGCTAATTTTGAAATGAAATACCTTTCAAGAACACAAAATTGCATCTTGCTATAGACTGAATGTTTGTGCCCCGCCCCATTCATATGTTGAAACTTAATCCCTAATGTGATGGTATTGGGAGACCAAGCCTTTGAGAGATGATTAGGTCATAAAGGTGAAGTCCTTATGAATGGATTAGTGGCCTTATAAGAAACCCCAGAGAGCTCCCTCACCCCTTCCACCATGTGAGGGCACAGCAAAAAGATGGCCGTCTGTGAACAAGGAAGTGGGCTCTCACCAGACACTGAATCTGATGGCACCTTCAACTTGGACTTCCATTCCCCAGACCCACGAGAAATAAATGTCTGCTGTTTATAAGCCGCGTAGTCTGTGGTATTCTGCTATAGCAGCCCAAAGGATTAACACACATCCTACACACACACACACACACGCATACACACACACACAGAGTTTCTGAAGACACATGATTTCTCTCAGGGCATAAAGGTGGTAGGAAGATAGATATGTTTTTACTAGAATATTGATGATGATAATAAATGATAATAATAGTCTATGGAAACTTTGCCATATGTCAAACATTATGAATGCTTTAAATTACTTCTTAATATTCACAATAATCCTATGAATGGATTATTTCTATCCCCATTTTGGTTTATAAGCTATTAGAAACATTGACAACATGGATCTTCATTATGGTAGAAAAGATACAGATGAAAGAACAAGGAGGTAAGCAATTCTTTAAGAAATCATGCTGTATTTTATCTTAAAAACATTTCAAAGAACATATATTTTTGGGATCTGCCCACTGAAAAGGCCTCAGAAGTGACCCACCCTGTAGCAGTGAGCACCTTTGTTGCCTAGACTGTAGTCTCTAATTATCATTTCCCACTAAAAAGAACTAAGGTTACTTAAAAAATGGCTGATTCCCAGTCTGTAGCAGGAAATGTACAAGATGAGCCTATATTATATTAGTAAGTAAGGAAGGAATGGAAGAATACTAGGATATATCAAAAAAGCTTA
This sequence comes from Stenella coeruleoalba, assembly GCF_951394435.1. Taxonomy (NCBI): domain Eukaryota; kingdom Metazoa; phylum Chordata; class Mammalia; order Artiodactyla; family Delphinidae; genus Stenella; species Stenella coeruleoalba. Next base: position 137,578,450 of record NC_137148.1, read on the forward strand.
CATGTCAACTAAAAGGTTCCTACTGGCAAAAATAATGGGATGATTTGAACATCAGCAAAGATGGTATCTGCAGTGGATTGAAATACCATGAGCTGTTTACACACACACACACACACACACACACACACACACACACACTCACACAGAGGCCATTTAGTGGTTAACACTGGAGGGAACCAAGGCATTATTTTGAAAACTGGTAAATAAAGAGGAAGAAGCAGACATTTATTCTGCTTTTTCTGTTCTCAAGGTAATCAAACAGTTGATATAAAGGGACTGCTTTTCTAAAGAAATATACCAGCTAATTAATTAAGATAGAACAATGGAATAAGAATATGACCACTGTGCAAGTTTTAGTGATATATTGAATCTAGGCTGCTGTCACAAAAAGAGAGTCAACCAAATGTTATACATTTCCTAATGCAAAGACAATTCTCACTATGAAGTATTTTGCCAAAACAAACAAACAAATAAAACTGATAAACTGAATCTGATTAAGTCTTTAGATCTAATTTTAAAAACTATGGGAAATAGAAAAAAGATAAGAGATAAGAACATGTTAAAAGATATCACAATAATGAAATGAGAAATCTTTCAGACTGTGGAAAACTCTAAAGGAAAATGTGACTCAGTTTTTTTTTAACATAAAAATTATAAGAAAAAAATGAGGAGGCAATGAATTATGACTAAAAATTAGTTAAGAGATTAAAATGAGTACAATTGTATGGACTTCATTTGGATCTAGATTTAAACCAACTTTTAACAAAAAGAGTAAGTATATTTGCTGAATTTCTGAGGATACCAAAATTACTGTAAATTGTTAAGTGTAATAATGGTATTTATTTATGTTTTAAAAATGGTCCTTATATTTTGGTGTTACAACTGAAACACTTATTGATACAATTATGTAATGTCTGTGATTTGATCCAGGGTGAGAGTATGATAACCATATAGGTTAAATAAAACTGTTGAAGCTATGTAGTAGGTACATGAGACTTCATTATACAATAACCTCTGTTTTTGTATATGGCTGAAATTTTCTATTATAAAAAAAGAGAGAGATAAATAAAAGACAAACAGAATTTGACTTTCTTTCCCCTGGGCATAACACTAGTAGACAACAGAGTAGGGTTTTAAGCCCAGGTCCATGACTTATTTGTTTACTTGTTCTTTTTTGTTTGACTTTAAGCTACATCTTGATAGTTCTGCAGCATATGAAGCATTTAGGTTATAAAGCAATCTTTCTTTCTTTATATAGAAAAGCCATACAAATAAGACAGGATGGAATATTAGGAAGAGTCAGGTTCTTAGACACAGGGGCAGCTGCTGTGTTTTCTGAATCACCAGAGAGGCTAGTACTGCTATAGTCATAATGTAATTTTAACCAAAGAACATTCTAAAACAAGCAGAATTTAAAGATTAGTTTTGTTTATAAATTTAGTAAGTTGAAGGAGAAACATTATAGTGTTTTAGTAAAATTCATTTTTTACTATGTCACACAAACTTTTGGCTTATTTTCTTCTTTGGTTTGTTCACCATATTATCTCAATTGCCTGGAACAATGCCTGACATGTAGTAGATACTTGATAAAAACAGCATGAATGGTACTGAATTCTTTATGCTAAAGTTCAAAATGATGACTTTCCAGATAGTGTACAAGTAGAAGGATCATGTAAATATAACACTTTAGATATAAAGCAATCTTAAAATTTACCTACTCCATCTACCTGTTTCACATTTGTTTATACCTTACAATATACATATAGATATACTTGCAGAATACCTTAGGTGAGAAATAGAAAAATGATTCTTAATACAGCTTTGCCTCAAATATCTAAATTAGATACTGCTAGCTGACTGATAATAAGGCCACTATCTTCCTATCCTAAAGAGAAAAATCCTAACAGTTTAGTTTTTAAGTGTTTCTTCTTTTAATACAATTCTCAAGTTTGAGAGTAAATATGTGACAAATCTACAAGTACAATTCTAGTCACTATAATTATGATATTACACTAAGCCAGATTTCTTGCAAATTCATTTAAAATTATTGAATAATTTTAATATTATACTATAGGATAAAGTGACTTACCCAGAAGATCCATTCAATAAACACTTTTTAAAATGCTTTAAGAAAGGCTTTCTGGGCTTTATTAAAAGATGCCACCACTACCACCATGTTTTAATAACCTAAAGGAATTTTTTGACAATCAAGCATTTTTACTGTACATCAAATAACCCTATTGGAAAAATAATATTATCATCACAGTTTTATAGAGGTACAGAGAGGTTAAGGTATCTGCTACTAATCAACTAGTTAGTAGCAGAGCCAGTATTCTACCCTTTGCCTATGTATCTCCAAGGGGTGTGTGTGTGTGTGTGTGTGTGTGTGTGTGTGTGTGTGTGTGTGTGTTTGTCATTGTTATTCACTATGTTTTGGAGTTTCTCTTATGAACTGCTTTGTTCAAGTAGGATACACATGAGCCTCTGAGACAGGAGTGTAATGAAGATGTTGAGAATTAATGATGTTATTTCATTTTTATTCCTGTTGCAAAGCGGGATTTGTGAATGACTCTTCTTTCTGTCTCTGGAATCTGATACTAGGGACATTCCTTAGTGCTGTAGCTATGCTTAGGTGGGCTTTTTGCCTGTACCTAACAGGTATTAGGTACTTCAGGTGTCCACCGAGCTGGCATTAAAAGTTCTCAACTCATCTAGGATGCGTTATGTAAAGTCAGCTAAATTGGCACTTTTGTCAGGGAGCATTTTGTTCTGCCCAATTCCCCAGAGACTCAATGTTATAAAAAAGTAACCCAAATTCTAAAGAATACAATAAACCATTTTGAAAGGAAATGACAGTCATAGAAGGGGAATCTCTTTCAAAACGGCATCTAAAATGAAAAGTATGGCTGGCACAGCTAGCTCCAAGGCAGAATGCTGCTGATGAAGCAATGACCAAAGAACATCTATTATCTCTCCATCATCTAAGGGTTTCTGTGTTTCCATTGCTCTTAGCTATGAAATTGGCAAGTGATTGTTCTCCACATTTAGATGCTTGAATCTCATTCAAGTAAATGTGCACAAAGGACTATAAATTTAGAACAAATCATTTGACATTATCTGAACAAAATCAGCAGAGATCTAATTTAACCGAAGAAAAACTTCTACCCAAACGCCAGTAATTTGGGTACCTTGAGAACAGAATAAAATTCACCACTGTCCCACTTAGCTTATGTTAAGTGCTCAGTTAGTTCTGAACTGAAAGGATGTATGCATGCACGTACACATGAATGAATGAACGGTGCTCCATTTTTAATAGAAAAATCAGGGCACAGTTACCAGGATGAACTGGTCATTATCTACTCTGTTGTTGATAAAGACATCCAAAATATTGTTTGACGAGAAATTACCCTTTTAGAAATTCAGATATTGCTCTAAGGTTGTTCCAAGTTCTTGGTTAGGAATCCCTTGATATCAATATTCCATATTCAGTTCTCCATTCTTTGAATTCCTTTACCTCATGATTTAGCATTTTTATAAATTATTTCAAATTGTAACCATGAGAGAAATTTTCTGTATACAATTTTAAAAACACATTAAAATGCTATAACTGAATTCAAACACACGGGCTTGTTGGGAAGACTTAATGAGATAATCTATATGAAAATGCTCAGCATGAGGCCTGGCACACATTAAGAGCTCAGTCAATGTTAGATATTATTATCTTTGTTGTTGAAAATTCAAATAAATGTTAAAGATAAACAATCACATATTTTGAGTTTGCTAAAATATTACGAATTAGCATTTTTTTTCTCTCCAAAAGCAATGACTAGTGATTATCATCATTTTTTAGTCCACTCCAATTTGTACATTGGAATTTCTGGTTTATTTTTCATATTTACCTCATTTCTCCCCCCTCCCCCAACATCTGCTACTAACAGCACAATTAATATGCACATATGCATTTAGTATAGATTGTGTCTTTCTCATATGCATTTTATAAAGCTTAATTTTTCCTTATCTTCAAAACACCCCAGGAAATGTCACTTTGAGTGTCAGAAAATGTTACAACATGTTTCAAAGTTCAGTGGGACTCACATATACATCCAAAGACCAAGTTTAGCTTCGAAACATTAACACCAGGAAATAGTCAACAGAATGTCATGGCATTAAATGTCTCCTCCAAAGTTAAGGAGGCATTTTAATGAGAAATTTTCAAGTTTCATCTGGAATGAAACTTCATAATCTGTCTATAGTCAGGCCATTCAGCAAAGATTCAGTTCACTGTACACAGCATACCTGATGCAGAAATCCCAAATCTATCATCTAACATTCATAAATCTAAGCTGCCTGCAAAATTGTGCTTTAACTTTACAACCTCATTTCACACAAATATTCAGTTTAATTTACGATCCAGTTCGCACATGGGCACCCCTCCCCAACCATTTCCATCTCCTAAACTATAGAAAGGATAAAGTCCAGAGGAAAAAAAGTATATTTGGAAAGGGAGGAAAAATTAGAGCTCTCTCAACTAAAGACAAATATTTCCACAAAGTACTAATGCTCTTCTGGGATTAACTGCTGAAAAATCTATTAAAGTGACAGTAAACGGCCAATTATAGGTCAGTGATTTAATTAGAGGCCTCTATGTCACTGTGTTGGGTATTATAGGTCAAGGGATGGAAGACAAATGCAGCAAATGTCTATGGTACCCATAGTATCTGCCTTTACAGAATTAGTGAAGCGCAATTTTTCTAGACTAGGATTTGGGAAACAAGTATATTACTTGGATTCAACTACTGATCAAGCCTGTGGCTTTAGACAAGCCACAGTCTCTCTTAAATACCCCTTCCTGATAAACAAAGCGGAGATCATAATACTTGTCACAACTCACAAGGCCACTGCAAATATTCAGTGAGAAAATGCATGTGAAATAGAAAAGAATTAACGTCACAATGTCTTACACACAGTAAATAAAATGAGTTGGCTTTTAAATGAATAGACTGCCAGAATGCAGAGAAAGTAGTCAGCCCCATAATCTCCCAAACCCTTTTCATTACTGAGATTTCTGCTACCTGAACTGCTTGTGTTTTAAATTTCACTGATATTTTTTCTAACTATATTGGATTTTCTACTCATCCCAAACTTCCCAATCTATCAGTTCGAGTTTTTCTTTCCTAAACCAGGACTAACTATAAAGTTAATTTTCAATACTATATCATAGCCAGCGTCCAAAAGGATCCCATAGAGCTAATCAGTGAACTACCTAAATGCAATAATGACCGTATCACCTTTCTACTTGAAAGCTTTCGATGGGTTCAAACCCTTATTGAACAAATCTTTTTTAAAATCAAAATTCTGATTTGTTATTGTAAGCCATGAAAATTGTATTAAGTTCTTGAGCAACAAGGTATAATATAAGGAAGGGTTTTAGAAAGTTTTATCTAGTAATGTTTTAGAGATTACAACGGAAGGCAGAAAAATCTAAAAACTGGTAGCTGTAGGGTCAGAAGCTGCCAACCACGGACCTCAGGTCTGGCTTGGCTTACAGACATTACTTATTACTAACACCTGAAAATTGGGAGGAAATTGGGAGGAAAAAAAAGACTATCTGGAAATAATCTACTGGAGTTGAGTAGAATGCCTGTTGCATACTCTTCCCACCTGGTCCGATTAACTTATTTAAACATCCCACCTAGTTTGGGGTGGGGACAATTTTCAGTTCTAGTCTGAGAAGCTCCTGTGGTCCAAATAAGACATGATAAAGGCTTCGACTAGAGAAGTATTTGTGGAGTTGAACAGGGAAGAAGCTAACAGATATTGTGATGGAGCACTTGTAGAACCTGTTAGAGATTAAGTGGAAAGAATAAGGCATATTTTAGTTAATTATGTCTTTCCAATTTTCTAGATTGATAGGCTACTGTTTATTTCATCTCTTCCTAGGGTAAAATTTTCACATTTAAAAATGTGTTTGAAAGTATAGTGTAGTATCCTGTATATCAACTTTTACATTTATAAAAGAATCAGTGTCCACAGATCTTATTTTTTTAAAAAAGAGAAGCTAGAAATCAACCCAATTATAAGTGCTGACAACTAAATAATGCCTATAGGTCCCACTGGACCTGAAGGTCTATCTTTGGCAACTTCTAACCCTGGGGAATGCTTGCCTTCCTATTTCTTTAGGTTTTATTATTAGGACAACTTGCTTAGCAATTCTGATAAAGTTCCCAGTTTCTCTTGTGTGGCTGTGAATAGATGAGCATGCCCAAATCTATATTGCAAAATAGATTTCTTGAAGAGAAAATGGCAGCTCCTGCTGAGAGACCAGTGGATTGTTCTCAATTAAGGAGTTTAAAAGCAACATTCTTTCCTAAAAATAATACTTAAATAGCAGTTCTATTTTTAAATCATGTAGCTAAGAATATACATTAAAATATGCACATATACTGCAGGTTTCTCACACATGAGTGAATACCTCCCCTTCTTTTGTAAATATAAAATGTCTACAAGACAGAATTTAACTTTTCCTTTAAACTAGAAAGAACAAATGACTTAGTCTGATCATTTAAATAACACGCAAGGAAAACCTAATTTATGAAGGGGGAAAATGAGAGTCTCTTTGTCTCTCTCTCTCTTAAAAGGGAGGGAGGGAGAGAGACAGAGAGAGAGGAAGGAAGGAAGGAAGGAAGGAAAGGAAGAAGGGAGGAAGGAAGAAAAAAGGACAGAATGGAATGGAAACTGTAATCTTTGACATGGAGTAGTTAACTTTATCAAGATGGCCTTAGAGAGCTAAAAAACAAATAGGGAGGACAATATCAAACTAAAAAAAAACAACACAACATTCTTGTGTAGCAAAGAAAACCATCACCAAAATAAAAAGAAAACCTATGGAGTAGGAGAAAATATTTGCAAATCATATGTGATAAGAAGTTAATATCCAAAATATATAAAGAACATATATAACCCAATAACAAAGAAATAAATAATCTGATTAAAAATTGGCAGAACTGAATGGACATTTTTCCAGAGAACACACACAAATGGCCAACAGGTACATGAAAAGATGCTCAGTATCACTAATCATGAGGAAAACACAAATCAAAACCACAATGACATACCATCTCACACCTGTTACAATGGCTGCCATGAAAAAGAAAAGAAATAACAAGTGTTGGTGAGGATATGGAGAAAAGGGAACCCCTGTGTACTGTTTGTAGGAATGTAAATTACTGCAGCCACTATTAAAAACAGTATGCAGGGTCCTCAAAAAATTAAGGAATAGAACTACTATATGACCCAGTAACTGCACTTCCAGATAGAGATACCTATATATCTATATATATGAAATGAAATGACTATTTGAAGAGAGAGCTATACCCCTCGGTTTATGACAGCATTATTTACAATAGCCAAGATAGTAAAGCAGCCTAAGTGCCCAATGATGATTGAATGGGTAAAGAAAATCTAGTATATACACACATAATGGAATATTATTCAGCCATAAAAAAGGAAATCATGCCATTGGTGACAACATAGATGGACCGTGAGGGCACTATGCTAAGTGAAATAAGTCAGATAGAGAAAGACAAACACTACATGATCTCACTTATATGAGGAATCTAAAACAACTGAACTCATAGAAACAGAGAACAGATAGGTGGTTGCTAGAAATGGGTGGTGGATGGTGGGGGAAAATGGATTAAGATGGCCAAAAGGTACGAACTTCCAATTATAAGTCCCGGGGATGCAATGTACAGCATGGTGGCTATAGTTAACAATACTGTATTGTATATTTGAAAGTTGCAAAGAGAGTAGATCTCAAAAGTACTCACTACACAAAAAATGTGTAACCATGAGGGGTGATGGATGTTAACTACATTTATTATGGTAATCATTTTGTAATATATTCATATACCAAATCATTGTTTTATACCTTAAACTAATACAATGTTAACTTCAACTGTATCTTTATAAAACTGGAGAAAAAGAAAGCAGGGAGCTGATATACTTGGGGGAAAAAGTTTCTTCTTGTCCTTGGAAATGGATTTGCCAAGATACATACAGAATTTTCATTACAGGTTGGCTATCTTCTCCAATAACTAGAATTCAACCACGTTAATACTGATCTGAAAACTTTAAAGCAATATTCTTTAGTACATTTGCTTATCTTCTTATTTGTATTTCTTCAGAGTTTACTATTAAATGGTGGCTTTCTTATATGCACCTAATTTGAGAAGGTAATTAGTGGTGTCGAAGAAGTTTCTCTAACTTGTCACTTCGAATCTTTTCTTTTGTAATAAATAAAGCTATTTCTGCTTGCTAGTCTCCTTCTTCCAGCCCGTTGAAGACCAACCTGTGTCTAGAATCTCCTGGTAAGTTTTTAATCTATCATCTCAGTGGTAGCTAAAGCTTAGTGTAATGAAGTCCTCAGCAGGGCTAAAAATCATAAGGCTCGTTATAAAGAAGAAACAAAGGTGAGACGTACTTTAGTAGTATATGGCTTTGGAATATATGATTTTCAAGAAGATGTTTCTTTTTCAAAAATGAAGAGGAAAAAATTTCCAAATTGTAATCAGGAGAACAACTGAATGATTTATACTATAAAGGAGAAATACAGTAAGTTAGAGCAAGTGTCATTTGGTCTCTTATCCTTTCGTGAAAGGTAGGCTTAGCTCAGTCTATCAATCACAACGCTGATAAATCTGAACTTACCTCTAGTTTTAAGAGATCTAGCTTGTGTGGAAGCAGAGTTGAAAATAACTGTAGGAGAATACGTGACTTTGGGGTCGCCTATCTAGAAAGAGAAATGGGAACAGATCTACCATATCCAGTTAGCAAAATGTGCCAGGGACTTTGCAGCCAAACTCTGTAAATCTGTCATTTTGCCTAGAGGAAACTGTATTCTGTAACTTCCCATCAGCTGTGGATCACCCCAAAAAATCTGCTCTCCTTTCTTCTCCAGCATTCAATTTGGCATTTTGGCAAGACGACACACTCAGCGTTTTCCAGGCAAGGAATTAAATCTTCTGTTACTTGTAAATAAAGTAACAATTTAGTAGTCCATACTCTTAAGGATCCTCCTTCCAAGGAGGTGGCATTGAAACTGAAGTCATTAGGCAGCAGTCACCTTTATTACTCCCTGGAAAATCTAACTTGGAAGACTTGACATGTGATCATTAAAGATGTCCCCTTGATGATTAGGTTGGTGGAAGAACCATTAATGTGAACAAGAAACACCATCCTTCAGCTTTTAAGAAATACTTTGCTATGGATTCCCTAGAGTGCATGAAAGAATATTCTTAGCCTGTTCTCAGTAAAATCATGGAGCAGTATGTTGCTATTATTTAAGAGTTCTGAGGTTGGTATTCCTACACTTTTACTCACCTCTCCCTTTTTTTAGCTCTGACAGCTGCTCAGAATGGGTACCAAGGGTGTGCTAAGCCTTATTCTTATCCTCATCCCTCTCTCTGACAAAAATCAATTTCCAGAATATAAAAGAGCGAATATTGTTATTAGTAGACAATTCTTCCCTTCTTAGCCATGGCATAGGCAGAAACTGTCTTGGAAGTACACTTTCAGAATGACCTCAACATTAAAAGACAAAGTAAAAATAATGACCATTCATTTAGATATATATTTAAACATAGACAATTGTCTTGTAATAATAATATCTACATAACTGTATCTGTCCATTTATCATCCATCCATTTACCATATCTATCTATCATCTATCTTTTCTATTCATCTATTTTGGGCTATTTCTAAGTCTCTAAAATATGTATCTAAAGAGAAGACAAGGCACAGTATCATCTCTTTTAACAGCCTTTAATGCCTCCTGTGAACTAGAAACTTTAAAAGTTCATTGGTTTGAATTTCTTTGAAAAGAGAACATTGATGGGATGATGTAAAATAGAACCACAATCAATCTAAGCATCAGAGCCTTATTCCAGAGCTGATTGTTAGCGACAAGGGTAAGATGAGAAGGTTTTGTTTTGTTTTGTTTTTTGGTAAGTTTTGTAATAGGATATTAAATGAGAAGAACTTTACGTATCAATGCTAAAAGTCTAAGGATGGGAACAGGTCCCCAAAGTATTGTTGGACCCAAAGGAGAGCCACAAAAATGTTTCATAATGAGATGAATTCAATGATTACCTATCAAATCAAATTCTTCTTATGTGTTGAATTTTTGTTATTGTCATTTTACCCAGAGGTGACAAACAGATCAAATCAGACCTGCAGTGTGTTGTTTTAAACCACCCTCAGTGTTCAAAAAAATCTGTTTAAATTACTTGCCAAACATTTTGTGTCTTAATCTTACATAACGGAATTTGCAAATTCTCTTTGAAAAATGAGAGAATGTAGCCCCACTGGGATTATATTCCTGCGCAGGATGGTCCTATATGCCAAAGCCACCTGCAGCTGATGCTGCCTGCCCTCTTTTGAAGGGAGGGGAATGTCCTCTTCTAGTTCTCCATAGCCCCCATCACCCCCTCCACCCTTTTGTTGTATGCATGGTCTGCTTTGTTTATTTTCTTTACCTCTCTAACTTCCACAGGCATTTGAGATTATGGCCCCTATTTTGGGTCATTTCTAAAATATGTCCTTAATATTGGGAAACACACTCATTTAGATGTGCCCTAAGAGTCAGAATAACCTAACGTCCACTAAGGTATGATAATCTTCATGGCTCCCTCTTTTTGTATGTTTCTCTTCATTGTAAGAAAAACATTCATGCACCTGCCTTCCTTCTAACAATATCATTTAGATAAGATTCATAATAATAAAAACACTTAAATTTATTGAATGCTTACTCTGTTCCATATACTGAAGCTTTTGCAAGATTTGTTCATTCATTTAAAATTCACATCAGTTCTAGCTGGTTACTGTAATCCCTGATTTACAGATGAGGCAATTAAAGGACCAGTTATGGAAGCAGTGGTAGAGTCGGGATCCACACCCGGGCAGTGTGGCCCCAGAGCCTGTCCTCCGTTCTGCTATTCTGCATGCACTCAGCTCTACTGCACTAAAATCACTGGAACAGGGTTCCTCCACTCAGGGAATGAGCAGCTTCTGGCCTCTTTAGGAAGAAAGCACTAACATATAACGCTTACTTACGGGGAAAGTCAAAACCATGAAGTGCTGGGGCATCTGTATTCCAAACTCACACACTTGCTGTTCTCTAGGCAGATGCCTATATTCTTTTTCCTTCTTGGAAATTCCAAAGCAGATTGGAATTCCATACGAAAATGTGGATACATGAAGACATCCCTTGGGCATCCAAGTACAATAACTATGGGTAAATAATCATTAAAAAAAAGACCTAAGTAATGGTTCCTTCTCAACTCAAACACAAGAGAGGTTATCAGTCACAGACACACAAGTTCTGCCTTTCTGGGCTAAATGTCCCCACAGATTCCCACCAAGTCTGTGACTTAAAGAAGCACTTCAAATAGACAACACATTTCAGTACACTCATAAAATTAAGAAAAAACCAGAACAACAAATAATACATCTGACAGCACTGGTATCTATATTAATTCTGGAACTGCTGCGCTCCTTTGGGGCTGGTGCCCAAGGAGACCCTCATTTGAAAAACTCACCTTTCACTCACTGTTCCATTGAGAGAATACATTTTATCAGCCATTGTTTATTAACCCTTTCTGCTTTCATGGTGCAGCATTTCTCTGTCTCTCTCTCTCTCGACAATAAACCATCTTTGGAAAAGATTCCTGTGAGTTAGAAATATCCAGGACTGTCCTGAAGGATGGGACGCTCAAGTCTTCTGATTCCTTCTCACTTACTTATTATCACCTCTAGATTCCATGCCTGTCAGGGCTTTGCTGCCCCTAACTGTGTTTATTCTACAGCTCCCCCTTCACTCGGGCCCATCTCACTACCAAGCGGTTTCCAGATCTTTCAGATCCTAACAACGCCTTCATTCTCTGAACACCCACAGTACTTCAAATCTGTGCCACTGACTTGACTTTCTTCTTTTCTTTTTCACGTTGCCACCTCTAGCTCAGTTTTCTCTTCTGAGCTCTAACTTCTTGCATCCAAATGACTCACTGACATTTCACCTAGACTTCAATGTCTACAGGCACCTCAAGCCTAACCTCTTCAACATGGGAATCTTGATTTCTATAACAAACCTGTTCCTCACATAGATGCCCCCACTTCAGTAAATGAAACCTCCATTCCTCCAACTGCCAAGTCATCCTTGGACTCCTCACTTCTCTGCAGCTACCCAGTGAACCCATCAGAATATGCTACTGGTATTTCCTTCTAAATATACTTAAGATCCTATCATTTCTCACAAATGCTACCCTGTCCAAGCTATCAAATCTCTTATCTGAACTATCAGCAAGAGCCTTCAAACGGTTTCCACAAGACCTTTGCACTTACTTTACTTTCTTCCTAGAAATGATCTTTTTTCAATATACCCATGGCTCAATCCCTAACTTCCTTCAGGTCTTCATTCAAATATCACTTATTGGAATGGCCTGCCACGATAATCATATTATAAACTAGCAATCTTTTCTTTCTCACTCTCTAATCTATTCTGGTACCTTACATTATGATCTTCACGGTGCATATTACCAGCACCCGTGTTATATATTTATTGGTTTACTGTATGTTTCCTCCAGTGGAACTTAATCTCTTCAAGGGCAAGAGATTAACAACTTTTTTTTTTTTTAACAGCTTATCTCCTGTGCTGAGGAGAGTGCTTGGCACAGTGAACACTTAGAGATTTGTTGACTTGGTAAATGCACGGATACTCCTGGTAGACATAAAAGCTTGTTTTATACGTTTTACTATCCCTTACAGTATCTAGCTCAGTCAAAACATAAAAAGGAGATTTAGAAACTGATTATTTGCTTCTTACATCCTTCATTACTCAGGAAGCCATCTGAGTGCATGAGCTGAGCTAGTTCTCAGACACAAGCATAAATCATAGCCCATAGTAAGTATTCAAGAGCTATTTATCAAACAATGACTTCAAAACACAAAGCAGGAAGAGATCAAGTTTAAATCTTTAGGAGAGAGGTTACAAATTGTTGGCCAGGGGACTAAATATTATAATAGACAAGTATTGCTTAAAAATAATTTCATATAAAAATTTGGGGACCTAGTTTCCCTTGAAAAATCAGCAGATCTAGCAACAGGGGTTTAGTGTCTCCTTCTGGAAGCCATCGCCTGGAGTTGAAGAGTAGCTCCTTGCTTTAGAAAGGGTATGTGACAGAGTCCCTGCATTTCCTGCTTCACTCATGGATGTTTTCTACCTGATCCCTATTGTGACTTGCCTTTGTGATTCTGCATTTGCATAAATAACAGTCCCCATCATTCCACTACTAACAAATGGAAAGGATAAAAGTGAGGGGTTTTGAGTCAAACAGACTTGGTTTCCAGCATCAGCTGCATCACTTCTATCTGTGGGGCTAGGAAAACTTTTAACTGAATTCTTTAAATCTCAGTTTTCTTATATGTCAAACAGGGGCAACACAACGACACTATAAGGCTTAAATACGATAATGTCCTTAAATATCCTGGCATTTTAAAATACTCAATAAGTGTTAGCTATAATATCAATAATAACGTTTTGGATGATTATTCTTGACCAACCAGAAAAAAAAGTCCTACTATTTTTTGTCTTATAATTAGAAAATACAGTCATTGTTTTAGGTTGTATCATTGACCATATCATTGGTACCTTAATCTGTTGTTGCTTCTACTTAATACATAGTCAAGCTGAAATATCACCTTGGATAAGAGATAAAAATGTGCATCTTGGCTTCCCTGGTGGCGCAGTGGTTGAGAGTCCGCCTGCCGATGCAGGGGACACGGGTTTGTACTCCAGTCCGGGAAGATCCCACCTGCCGCAGAGCGGTTGGGCCCGTGAGCCATGGCCACTGAGCCTGCGCATCCGGAGCCTGTGCTCCGCAACGGAAGAGGCCACAGCAGTGAGAGGTCCACGTACCACAAAAAAAAAAAAAAAAAAAAAGTGTGCATCTTGACCTTTTTTTTGTTTTTTTTTACTACTTCCTTCACCAAAACCACAGGATTTATTTAGCCATTTAGTCCTGTATTTACCATTTAAAATTTTAATAAATTAAAAAAATCTGAAATCATTTATTAGGTATCACAAAGATATAGTCTCAAACTTCTTGAAAGCAGAAATACAAAACAAAAGTGAGGGTGAAGCCTCTTTGGGATAGGAGTGATGATTTCATGGACAGAGCATTAATTAACCTTAGTTTATGCTAATAATAGAAATGATAGCAATGGAGCCAACTTTCCCTATATACAAATGACTGAATTAAAATCAGCCATGGGGTCAAGAGAATTCTAGGAGAGAGATGAATTTAAACTTCATAAGCACCTGACATGGCTAATAAGGTCCAATATAGGTAAATGTGGGAAATCAAGCTTGAATTGTGAAAAGATGAGAAAGAATGCCTCTTTCCTAAGCTGTAAGTAGTTGAGAACCAGAATAAAAGAAGATAATCACGAGTTACTTAGGGGTAGAGGTTGCAGAAATCCTTAAACTCTTGGTCTCATCTGCTATTTATGTAAGGATATTTATAGTATTGTTGGGTTTTACAGAGAATTAACCAATGGAAAACAAATTTATAACTAAATGTAATTTATCTGTGGTAAAACAATACTTCCTGCCTTAACATTAACCAATATCAAGGACATTATCAACATCTTGAATGTTCATAAGAAACAATATAAACTGCTCTATACCCCATTTCCTGTAATGCATTTTAATTACCACTGTAATCATGGTCAATCCCATTGCAGGTGCAAGGCAAATGAGTCATGTGACAAAAGTAGGGGGGGTGACATTTGGGAAAATATTTACTGCACATTTCAAAATGTTTAAAAAGGCAGCCTTGTACTATATATTAAAGAGATTTTATGTAAGAAAGTTGTAAATGAGGGGAGAGGGAAAGAAGATAAAACAGAGAAAGAGGAATAAAAAGTAGGGGTAGAACATAGGGCAGCTAAGTCAAGTTTTTAAAATATACTTGTCCCAGTGATAATATTTAAAGCTTTACCTAAACTAAAGGACATTTAAGCTATTCTGCTCCATATCTGAAATATAGCATTTTTTTCATTGTCAAGTCACAATTGTGAAGCTTTGAAGTTTTAGTAAATAATCTTAAAAAAATGAATACAGGCAATGGAGTATAATCTATAAAACTTTTGAATTACTATGCTGTACACCTGAAACTAATATAATTGTAAGTGAACTATACCTCAATAAAAAAAGAAAAAAACGAATATGGGCATAAACATCACTTTTTGAAGTTTGAGTGTCTAAACAGTCAGTGTGTATGTATGCGGGTTGACACACAAATCGAGTTTTAGTAGTCCACTAGCATTATGGAAAACCCCAAGAGAGGACCAGTGCCTCTACATCTCAGATTTGCTTTCTAAGGGTGTTAATCATGGCTCATCTCCAGGAATTAGTCATAAGTCTCTGAAGTAAGCTTTGCATTTTTACAGAGAATGGTTACTGAGGGAGAAATATAACATATGATAGCATTACTGAGAGATTAAACCCACATCACTGAGAAAAGTATATTTTAAGCAACAAATGCAGTTGAAATCATTATACCTGACAAGAATTCTTCTGCTATTTAGCTATCTGAAATCTTTATAAAAAAACACTAAACAAAGTTGTTATTGCCCCCTAAAGAGAAAGGAACAAGAATTGTTTTAGGCTACAAGTTCTTTGATGTCAAGGGCTACTTTAAGCTGGAAAGCAATTTACACAAAGGACTGGCTAAGTTATGTGTGGTCTAGGAGCCCAGAGAGCTCAATACTCATTTTTCTCATTATAGAAAGCCCTTATTAAATTTATAAACCAGTTATTTGGTATGTAAAACTTACTTTCCTATATAAAATACAGAGAATGGCTACATTTGCAGATCAGCTCACAAAATCCTTTTTAACTCATAATTTGTCTGAATATAGTATTTTACTTACTGTTAAATCTTTAACCACCATGTAAAATGCTATTTATATTGGATATCCAGTTGGAATTTCCCTCTTGGGATTCCAGTTTCAAATTTTCTACTCTCCATTTCTTTGAGAACTTTGGGGCCTGTGAAGCTAAATATTTAAGAGAACAGGCTTACTAGCTTTATACCTTTGCAAAATTTATTTAACATTTTGGAAGCTGTATTTTATCATCTGTGTATTGAAAGAATAACCATAGCCAGTAGGTGGTTGTTGTGTAGCTTAAGTAAGCTAAATTATGCATCTTAGTAGCACATAGTAAATATTCAATGAAAGTTGTTAGTACTAATCATGAAAGTAAAAATGTTCAGTCTTAAACATACTGAAATATGAACTTCCTGAGGGAGGAAGCCATTATTTCCACATCTATCTTAATTTCCTACAATATCTGTAATTAAATCAATTCCCAATGAACCTACCCTAGTCCTCAAAACAAGCTAATGGCAAGACACATTTGGATTAAGGTCATATGAGTTTTTATTTATAGTTCTGAGGGCAAACATATGTTTTCACCAACTGTACCACTTATGACTTTAAGTTAACAGCAATCAGGTGATGTTTTTACTGTGATGCACAAGTGAAAAAGCACGTAGGAGAATTGCTGAGACTGAATAAAAGGCATTTCCCTAAATGAGTTCTATTTTGCTAAAAATAAAATTTGATATAAGTAGATTACAATTACTCTGGTTTGAAAGGTGCAGCCATTAATGGTAAAATATCACAAAACTGTAAGTCTTAATAACACAATATGTAGTACATTTGAAAAACACATGGTTAAATGTTGAAGCAAAATTGGGAGCTATTACAACAGAATCAATTATAGATTAATTCAAGTCAGAGTACTTGATGGAATTCTGAACATGAGGTGCAGAGGGGTCCACCCACACAGGTCGCAGGAGAGCTAGTTGAACCGTCTCACTTTAAAGGTAAGGTACTCTAGAGAAGTGGCTTTCTAGTCATCCAACTAGACTAGAAATGTGATTTCCTCATCCTTACCACTCTTCATTAAACCATCCTCTCTTACTTTCTGGTTTAAAGTTCTTAGAATTCATTGATGAGCTCTAGTAGTTTGCTGGGAGCATCTTTTAAATTTTCTATGTATAGTATCATGTCATCTGCAAACAGTGACAGCTCTACTTCTTTTCCAATTTGGATTCCTTTTGTTTCTTTTTCTTCTCTGATTGGTGTTGCTAGGACTTCCAAAACTATGTTGAATAAAAGTGGCGAGAGTGGACATCCTTGTCTTGTTCCTGATCTTAGAGGAAATGCTTTCAACTTTTCACCATTGAGTATGAGGTTAGCTGTGGGTTTGCCATATATGGCCTTTATTATGTTGAGGTAGGTTCCCTTTATGCTCACTTTCTGGAGAGTTTTTATCATAAATGGATGTTGAATTTTATTGAAAACTTTTCTGTATCTATTGGAATGATCACATGGTTTTTATTCTTCATTTTGTTAATGTGCTGTATCACACCGATTGACTCGCAGATATTGAAAAATCCTTAAAGCCCTGGGATAAATCCCACTTGATCATGGTGTGTGATACTTTTAACGTATTGTTGGATTCAGATTGCTAGTATTTTGTTGAGGATTTTTGCGTCTATGTTCATCAGTGATACTGGACATGGAAGCAACCTAAATGTCCATCGACAGATGAATGGGTAGAAGATGTGATATACACACACACACACACACACACACACACACACACACACACACAGGAATATTACTCAGCCATAAAAAAGAATGAAATAATGCCATTTGCAGCAACATGGAGATTATCATACTAAGTGAAGTAAGCCAGACAGAGAAAGAAAAATACCATATGATATCACTTATATGTGGAATCCGAAAGAAAATGATACAAATGAACTAATATACAAAATAGAAATAGACCCACAGACATAGAAAACAAACTTATGGTTACCAAAGGAGAAAGGAGGGAGGAATAAATTAGGACTGAGATTAACATATACACACTATTATATGTAAAATAGATAACCAACAAGATCTAGTGTATAGCACAGGGAACTGCACTCAGTATTTTGTAATAACCTATAAGGGAAAAGAATCTAGAAAAGAATATATATATATATATATATATATATATCTGAATCACTTTGCTGTACACCTGAAACCAACACAACATTGTAAATCAACTGTACTTCATTTAAAAAATAAAACTAAATTAAGAAAATAAAAATAAAGTACTCAGAAATGGCCTTAACTATCATTTTGAGTGACACAGTTTTTAATGAAACAGGTGCCTGGACCTCTCTACACACCTATCCTAAGTTAGGTGCTGGGAATACAGAGAATAACTAAGAGAGAGAGGTGAGTACAGTTGTCTAAGCAATATAAACACATGTGGAAGCTAAACACCAACAAAACTAAAAGACCAACAACACAGGCTTTGATATTCATTTCCACACTGTGGAACTTATAAGAAGTTTCAAACACACTTCCTTAATATTCCAAAAATAATCACTGCTGCAGGGTTGTGTATGTGTGTTTGAATTTCCTGAGTTTTAAGGGTTTGCTTTTATTCTTTCTGAGACATGTGCTTGTATTTATAAACATTTCAAATATTTACGCAAAAAAAAATCACATGGCAATCACACAGGAATATACCTACGAGATAATTTCTATTGGTTTTTTTTTTTTTTAGTTTATTTATTTATTTTTTTGGCTGCATTGGGTCTTTCTTGCTGTACACGGGCTTTCTCTAGTTGTGGTGAGCGGGGGCTACTCTTCGTTGTGATGTATGGACTGCTCATGAGGTGGCTTCTCTTGTCGCAGAGCACAGGCTCTAGGCACACGGGCTTCAGTAGTTGTGGCACATGGGCTCAGTCGTTGTGGCTCGCGGGTTCCACAGCACAGGCTTAGAGTTGTGGCACACGGGCTTAGTTGCTCCGTGGCATGTGGAATCTTCCTGGATCAGGGATCGAACCCGTGTCCCTGCACTGGCAGGTGGATTCTTAACCACTGTGCCACCAGGGAAGTCCCCCTATTAAGATATTTTAAGTAACATTTTCACATTTCATTCTATTCCTATGACAACTGTTTTCCCCTTCCAGGTGCTAAAGTATTCTGGATGATGAGTCAACACTCTGGCCATAGAGGAGACTTTCATGCATTATTCCTAGTATCCATTAAAATAAGACTTCACTGCACACTACTTCCAATTATCTCCTCTCCTGGACTTAAACTGCACCATTAGTACTTCATTCCTCTGGTTAAAATGAAGCTTAGGGTTTAACATATGTTAAATTGTAAATGTGAATCCTGTGAGGGGTAACCTTTGAAACCATTATCTGTGTTCCTGCCACAGTATGAAAGTGCTGAATGCATTTTTTCTAGAGAACAAACACGAAAAAGTACTGAAAAAAGCCTGAAGGAAGAAAGCGGTAGGGTACAAAAAGAGAGGCAAAGGACAAAACTACAGTAATAGATAAATACTGAGAGCTTAATACTTGCCAACTTTATAGTGTTCATCTCGTTTAATTACCTTATAAATGACTTTTCTATCTGTCCGTATTTTTTTTTTTTTTTTTTTTTTGCTTGGGGACCTACCTCTATAGAATCTGATTCATTAAGTTTGAGTCCAGAAGTCTATATTTTAAACAAATACAGGTCAGTCTGATGCAAGTGGTTCAAGGACCACACGTAATCAAACACGTCCTCTGCAATAGTCTTTTATTACTGGAATCAGCTCTGCCTTATTCCACAACTCTATAATGAAAAAATTTCCTTCCACAAAATTTTACCTCTTCAGGAATTTAATTTACCTTTGAGTGTATGAACTGTCACCTGGGCATAGAAAGCAGCTTTATTATTTTATGAAAAGCCAGATCACCTTTGCCGTAGCTTATCAAAATTCTGGACTTTATACATTCCTTTCTCTTTCATTTTCTCAATGCCATGCTCAAATGTTCTATATCCCTCTATTTAGATCCCAAGTGTACCAGCTTTTTATCAGTTGCGTTCACAAGTAACAACTTCTAACTTTGGGAGATGAGCACAGAACTGCACTGCACCTCTTGTGGGGAGTTACCTTCCTGTGCAAAATCTCAGGAGCAATGCTGAGTCACTAACATTTCTGTGTAGGATATGAAGTGCTCTTGTGAGAAAGGAATCTGACTTTTGAAAATTAGGAAATAAAGCGTGTCTAGAGGTGAGTTCAATCAAGCTTTAAGTAATGCAGAAACTTTTGACAACACAGTGCTATCAGCGTGAAGGTGAATACATATCACCGGAAACCAGAATGTGAGATGGTAGAATGAGGTGGAAATAAAACAGCTGTATGGGTATAACATGATGTGACAAGAGATCAATTGTTCTCAAGATTGTCCAAGGGGAAAAAGAAATGGGCTTTACTGAATGTGAGGATGAGTAAGAGGGGGGTCAAAGGAAAGATATAAAAATGTCATTGGCTCAAAAATAAACAGATCTGACTTCATAGGCGCTATCACAAAACTTCAGAACAGGAGAAGATGTTGAAAGACAAATTCTTGTACCCAAGTGGCAGATTTAGGGGGACCTTCAACCTTCCCTGTACATATTCTTATTTCCTTTTTAATCTTTTTCAGTAGAAGAAATGTGAACTTTGCAACCAGGCAGTGCTGGGTTCAAAACCCAGCCTTAGCATTTACCAAGCTGAGGGACCTTGGGCAAATCATTTGAACTTTCAGATCCCGTTTCCACAGCTGTAAAATGGAGGTCACAATGTCTATTGTTGAGTCTACTATCAATGTGCCAACCACTGAGTATAGCTCTTTGGATATATGAGGTATTTGGTAAATGGAAGCCATCGCTCCCAGCAGTACCATCACCACAACAGTCTCATCATAAGGATTTAGGGTGAAGCAAGGATGTGAAGTGAACTTGTGTCCTCCTCTGCAGATAAGGCAAGAGTGGTACCCAGGGTAGGGGACGAGGGGTGAGAGGGAAAGTCTACAGGTGATTTGGATGAATAATGCATTTATTATATGTAGAGATGTATTCTGACATGGTTGACTGGTTGAGGTCTTCAGATGAGGCCATGTCCTTATGGGAGGGGATGGACTTTATTCAGAAGGCAGTTAGTGGATGCTCAGTGTGCTCTTTACCAAAGGAAAAATGTCCTCTGACCCTTGGAGACAGGTCAGGAGGCAGGTAGGGTGATAACCGCTAGGAGTGTCCAAGCTGAAGATGAAATTAAAAAGTATACTGAAGTGGTTAAGAGCATGAACTTTAGAGTAGTCAAACTGTCGTTCAAGCTCGACCTCCTTATTTTTCAGCTTTGTAGTTTAGACCAAAAGGTTAACCTCATTTTTCTCTTCCATTAAATGAGAATATTCATTTCATAAATATGGCATACAGATCAACTAAGACAATATGTATAAACACACAGGACAGTATGCGCATTTTCAATGCATATTAATCCACTAATATCATTAATAAGATACATTATCTGGCTGCATGTTACGTTTCCTTTTCATTTCCTTTTAGATATTGTCACACCTTCACTGAAGAGCTATTCAGACAATCTAATCTCAGCTTTGCTGTACAGATTTAAAAAAATATTTTTGTCTATACTTGATCTAAGACATTGAAAAAAAGGAACAAAGAAGGAGAGAAGGAAGAGAAAGAGGGAGAAGAACCCGCAAGTGGCTGATGAGGACAAATGTCAGGACAACATGGCTCAGCTCCCCTTCCCTCCCAGGAAGAGCTCTATCCTCTATAGCCAACCTGAAAACTTTGGAGAGCATGTTGTTATGGCATAAAAAAATATTTCATCAAAGTCTTTCCCAAAGTTATGCATAGACTTGTCAGATCAGAGGGGGTGCAAGCTCCCCATCTCCTACTGCAGCACAAACCCATTTCTCCTCCATTGCTTCTACTGATTATAGTTTGAGCTTTTACAACCCTCTATTTGGATCAAAGTCTTTAGGCCTATATGTGAATGATTCCGTATTAATAATACTTCTGCTTATTCTAAGCCATTCTCTTTCCTTGCTGGGTAAATAAACATTTAATACGACTCTGATTCTATGTGTCCTCCATCGCCTTTCACCCCAGGTCCTGCTCCTTCCCAGCCTTGTTCATTGTCACATGATCTTCCTTGCAAGGACCTAATTCTACTCATGGTTCCTAGGATGTTATATTTCTAGTGGTAGCCCCACAGCTCAATTCGAAATCACAGTTCCACACTCACTCTGCAGTCTGGTCTTACAGGCCTACTCTTCACTTTGACAAACCAAGCTTCTATTCTCCACCCAAGCAACTCTGTGGAGATCCTGAGTCAACCAGTCCTGCCATGCATGCCTTTGTGCCAGTCTCTTGGCAACCTCTTCTGAGGAAAGACTGCCAAGAATCCAACAAACCTCTCCTCATCCTTCAAAGGGAGCTCTGGATGGACATCAAAAGAATAAAGTTTTAAAGACTTAATTTGTTTCCCTCTCCTTTGGTCTATTCAAGTGGGTTTTTTCCAATAGTCTTACTTTATTTTTAAATTTTAGAAAATTTTACTTTTTTATTGTAGTAAGAACATTTAATAGCATATATACCCTTTTAATAAATTTTTAAAGTACACAAAACAGTATTGTTAATTGTAGGCCCAATGTTGTAGAGCAGATCGTTAGAACTTATTCATCTTGTACAACAGAAATGTTTTACCCGTTGAATAGTAACTCCCCATTTCCCCACCCATCAGCCCCTGGCAACTACCATTCTATTCTGTTTCTGACTTTGATTATTTTAGAGACCTCATATAAGTAGAATCATACAGTATTTGTCCTTCTGTTATTGGCTTACTGTGGACTATTCCAAATGTAGAATCAAGGAAATAGTTTAAATAACAGTCATATTCCCATCACCCAGCTTTAAGCACCATCACTTCATGGCCAGCTGTATTTATCTGTTCCTATACTGTTCAATACAGTAGCTACTTGCCACTTGTTAATTAAAGTTAAGTAACATAAAAAGTTCAGTTCCTCAGGTACACCAGCCACACATTTCAAGGGCTCAACAGCTACACGTGGCCAGTGAATACGGTAGGAAACAGTGAAGCTCTACCAAACAGTTGAGTATTTCCATCATCACAGAACTTTTTATTGGGCAGTGCTAACCTATATTCAATCTTCTTCCCCACCACAGAATATTTTGAATCTATCAAATATCGTGTCATCTAAACATAACACCAATAAATTAGCCTCATGTTATAATAACATAACATTTTAATAATATATAATAACAATAATACTAATATTTTCTAACATCAAATATGCAGTAATTGTTAAAACTTCCCCATTTATCATAAAGTTTCTTAAACTGGGGTACATGGGGAGCCTTCAAGGGCTCAGCAAAAGCTCTTAGGTTTTCTATAAAAAATCTGTTAAAGGATATACATGCATTTTTCTGGGGAGATAATTTATGGTGGTTCTCAAATTCTGATAAAGGTCAATTTCTCTGAATTCAAGAATCATTCCCTTCGAAAGACGTGTGGTCAACTAGATAATTAAAGAGGTGGAATAGTTTAATTGCAAAGGCAACAGTAAAATTAACTTTATAAATGTGGAATAAAGAATATATTATTAAAGGCATCTTTGTTTTACATACCTTATTATCTTTAACTTGTTAGAATGTAGATGGGTGTCTGGAGCTTTCATTTGTTATGTGTTTAATTGGCGGAGATCATGGAGTGAAGTGGAACATGCTTCTCAGTTTGTCTTTGGTATAATTAGGTTAAGACTTCTCAGAAAAGTGAAGCGTTTGCCCCGGCTTCTCTAGTGGTAACTGTAAGTGTTCACTTCATTCATTTATCCATTCATTCATCCAACACCTATTTATTAATAGCACTGGCCATGTGCCAGGAACATAAGTTCACAGTGTTGATGTAGATAAGAGATGATCTCAGCTCTTAATGAACTCTCTCCTGCAATATAACTTTGGCTCTTGAGACTGCATTACTGAGGATAATTGTGGCAAAGTCCAGGGACAAGGTGAGAGAAGAGAGTTTTCTTAATTCAACAACAAATATTTATACAATTAGTATTATAAGGCAGGACCTGTACTAGGCGAGCCACACAGATGCAGTCTTTTTCTACAGAGATTATATCCTCCCTTGCATCCCACCCAACAACCCAATTCTAAGAGCTGGGGGGAGAATCGCCCCTTGTTGTACAGTATTTAGGGTGGTAAGAAAGGGAAGGTGGGAGTATATGGTCTTACATTTGCTATGACTCGTCTTCTTTCATCCTCTGAGTTGTTCTCCTAACTTTCTACTCTCAAAATGGTAGCAGACCTGTTGCCCCTTCACATAGACAGCCCGGACACCCGTGAAGTCAACTGTAGAATGAGCAAAACCCAACTGCAGCTGGTGTTTGTTGAGCATTCTTAACCTTTTCCAGAAAGTTACGGGACTCTGATTTCCTGTTTTTTCCTAAGACACCCCATCACAAAAGCTGGGATGAGTATTCGAAAATATCTGCTAAGTATATCTGTATATCCACACACTGCACATACGCCTAACTGAATTCTAGCACATCAATAATTTTTGAAGTCTCCACTGCAAAGTCTTTCATGAATATTTATCTGTAAACACTTTTTCCAGCAAACTTCTCTCCTCATTTATTTCTCAGGAGTGGCGACGCACAGAGGCCTTCTCATTTGGAAAATTCTTTATGGAACAAACAGAAACAGTCTTGGTTATTAATGCTTAAAATGGTCACTTTACATTTTCCTTAGTATTTCAAGGTCTTTTTTTCTTTTTAGGGTGGGGAAAAATGGTTCTGGGTGGCAAAATGGGAGGCAGGGAAATTTATCTTAGCTTGTTAGCATTCAGTAGTTTAAGAATCCCTACACATACAAAATCTGAAAGCAAAATTCTTTTACTCAGTCCACAAATATTAACTGATTTGTGCCATGCTCTGTGCTAACTGCTGGATACTGAATATTGAGTGACATAAACATGGTCCCTGTTCTAGTGGAGAATACACTTTACAGGGGAAACAGACACTTAACAAATGAATAACAATGAATACGTAACTACACATTTCAAGAAGAGCTGTGGAATAGGAAAATAGATCTGGTACCAAAAAAAACCCTTAATAATTTGGGGGTTTAGCTAATTTGATTGGTAAAAACTTTTTTCTAAAAAAATGATAGTAAAGCTGTGTGAATAAGACTTAGCCAGAAGAAGCTGGGAGATTGGCTGTGGAAATACAATTCCCCCCCAGAAAGAGGAAAAGACATCTGTGAAAACAATAAGGAGGAAAGAAGTTGGCTAGTTTGCAAATCAGCAGAGAAAATGGAAGAATATGTGGCAACTAGAGGGGTTTTTTTCAATTTGAAGTGTCCCTTCTATCAAATATGGGATAAGCTGGGAGTATACTTCTGTTTTACGTACCTTTTTTTCCCAAAGAAAATTAGTTTTCTCTCTTGTGTATACTTAGCTCTTCAATATTATTTTCCAATAAAAGGCAGGGAATTAATAAGACAGAGGGTGAGTCCAAAAGAGACTGTGGGGAAAACCCATTTTAAATTTTATGTCCATTGCCGCAATGATTCTGCTGCCAGTAGGTTTTAAAAGTGTGGGTGTGTTTTCAACCTGCTATTCCCATGTGGTCTTTCCTGTGACTGGGAGGGAGAGAGTGGAATTCTCACCCTAGAAAGATCCAAATATCTGCATTCTGTTGTAGGGCCTGGCAATACCTTTTTTGTGTGAACTTTGGCAACTTATTTAAAGATTATATGCCTCAGTTCTCCTGACTATAAAACCAGTATTAAAAAAAAAAGTTAGCCTTGGGGAATTTAGGAGAACACTGGGATAATTAAATGTTATGAAGATTGTGAAATTATCTTAGAAAAATATGAAGTGCTATACAAATGTTCCCTGTCATTTTTTCAGAGGAGTTGTTAGGAGGGGCATGGCCGTATGTGCAGTGGCTATGCACTTGGGCTCTGGAATCAAAATGCCAGTGTCCAAACTGCCACCCTTCACTGTACCTGTGCCAGCTTAGGTAGTAATTTACCTCGTTACACTTCTATCTCTTTACCCAGAAAATCAGAAAAATAACAGTCCTTAGTTGATACACTTATTATGAGCCTCATGTAAGATAAATCAACTAAAGCATAAAGAACAGTATCTGTCCTATCATTAACTTTTAATAACTGTTACCTACTGTACGTGTGTGTGCATGTATGTGTGCATGTGTGTGTGCGTGCATGTGTGTGTGTGTGTGTGGTGGGATGTAATTTGTAGAAATACATATTCAGAAGCTGAGTGAATCCCTGGATTTCTTGGATATTTCTTGAGCACTTCCAACTCAAATTGTTTCTTCTGTTCTTCTTTCATGTCCAAATTATTCTGCTAAAATGACCACTAGACAACTTCCACAAATTTGTGCTTTGATGCAATGCACTCACACAATCATCATTTTCACCCATCTGAAGTCTACACTTAACCTAAGTGGACCTCATTGATCTATTTAAGCCTGCGATCTCTGCCAACATTTTTTTTTAAAAATCTTTACTGGGGTATAATTGCTTTACAATGGTGTGTTAGTTTCTGCTTTATAACAAAGTGACTCAGTTATACATATACATATGTTCCCATATCTCTTCCCTCTTGCATCTCCCTCCCTCCCACCCCTCCAGGCGGTCACAAAGCACCGAGCTGATCGCCCTGTGCTATGTGGCTGCTTCCCACTAGCTATCTACCTTACGTTTGGTAGTGTATATATGTCCATGCCTCTCTCTCGCTTTGTCACAGCTCACCCTTCCCCCTCCCCATATCCTCAAGTCCGTTCTCTAGTAGGTCTGTGTCTTTATTCCTGTCTTACCCCTAGGTTCTTCATGACATTTTTTTTTCTTAAATTCCATATATATGTGTTAGCATATGGTATTTGTTTTTCTCTTTCTGACTTACTTCACTCTGTATGACAGACTCTAGGTCCATCCACCTCATTA
Organism: Stenella coeruleoalba; assembly: GCF_951394435.1. Classification (NCBI taxonomy): domain Eukaryota; kingdom Metazoa; phylum Chordata; class Mammalia; order Artiodactyla; family Delphinidae; genus Stenella; species Stenella coeruleoalba. The sequence continues at coordinate 137,605,423 of NC_137148.1, forward strand.
CAAAGAACTCAATTTCGTTTCTTTTTATGGCTGAGTAATATTCCATTGTATATATGTGCCACATCTTCTTCAACCATTCATCCGATGGTGGGCACTTAGGTTGCTTCCATGTCCGGGCTATTGTAAATAGAGCTGCAATGAACATTTTGGTACATGACTGTTTTTGAATTATGGTTTTCTCAGGGTATATGCCCAGTAGTGGGATTGCTGGGTCATATGGTAGTTCTATTTGTAGTTTTTTAAGGAACCCCCATACTGTTCTCCATAGTGTCTGCCAACATTTTAAATAGTGAAATGATCTCCCCCTTTGAATCTCCCAGCCTAAAGGACCTTATTGTCATTTAGTGCCACAGGAACGGCTTAAATAAATTTTAATATTATTCGACTATCTCTACATTAAAGACAGTCCAGAAACTGAAATATGAAATTAGCTTGACACCCCAATACACTACACTCTTGCTAAATTTACACTGCAGCTCCTTCCATTTCTTTGATTGAGCGTACGTAGGCCTATTCTTTATACATCCTGGGAGGCTGACTGGCATTTAAAATTCTGCCAAACGACTTAACAAGCTGAGGTTGTTATGGAAATATTGGGTTATACCAATATTTTGGAAAATATGTGATTATATAGAAAATAAAAAAATATTTTTATTACCTTGGGGTAGCAAAATATCATAAGAAAAACACAACATCTAAAGGTAAGAAAGCAAAAAACCAGCTGACTAGACGACATAAAAAAAATGCAACTTCTCTATAATGAAATTTACCATAAACCAAGTGAAAAGACAAATGATGAACTGAGAGAGTCATTATAAATATGAGACAAAGGGTTAATCTTCCCAGAATAAAAAAGAATGAAATATTTTTAGAAGAAGAAACATTAGCATGATATTGGCCAAAAACTGACAGAAGAAAAATATCAATGTCTGATAAGTATGTGAAGAGATGCTGAAATTCACTAGTGGTCAGGGAAAATGCAGGTTAATTAGAGAAAACAGTCTCTACCAATCAGACTGGCAAAAATTCTTTAAAATATTGATAAAATATACAACAGTGAGTTTATGATTTATACAGTCCTTTAGAGGGCAACATGGAGGTCTCTAGGAATACTGTATTTTCAGTGGAGATATACTATTCAACCAATAATTTCAGTTTTCTTAACCTAATATCCTAAGGAATATAAGAGAGTGAAAAGATAGGTGGATGGCGCTTTTCATTGCCTCCACTGTATTGAGAGTGAAAACTTGCAGAAAACCTAAAGGTTCATCAACAGAATAATGATTAAACAATTCATGGCACATCCATATAATTCAATACTATGTAAGTGTTGAAAAAGGTGAGTGATATCTATTAGTATTGACACTGAAGGAGTCCATGACATATACAGTACTGGGAGTGTGGTTACAGAGCAGTACTGCATAGAAAAAAGTTCTAAAGGCGGGTACAGAATCTGTTCACTCTGGTTGTCCCTGGAGGGTAGGAGGAAAGAATGAAGAGATTTTATATTTTACTTTTTATATTCATATATCATAATCAAATACAAATGTGATGTTTTATAATTAAAATAAATGAAATGTCCATTTTCTAATCTAGTGTCAGGCAGTCACTGGGCCCGCCACACTCCCTCAGTCTTTGGCCTTGTGAATTTCTGAATGTGCATATTTGCAGACTGGTCTTCCTAATGATGTACATTAATTATGTTGAAGTTGTTGGTATAAGAGGTTTGTTCATCCCCACTGGGTGCTTTCTGTGTCCTGGCAGTTTTTCACCCAAGGCAGGCGAAGTACCAACACCACCAAACCTCTCTTGGGGAACCGAGAGGTTGTACTCACTCAAGCATTCCCCAGACTGGCATCTAGTTCATTCTGCTGAGAATGTATTCTTTGAGGTTATCAGAGTAACCTAAAACTTTTCTAAGATTTATGGGTCAAACTTTTAATTTTTTGTCAAATCCAGTCCTGTGATGGATTTTATAGAATCAAAGAGCATGTGTATTAAAATCATTAGTGTATATTAGCTGAGTGGAGAGTGCAGAGCATCTATACCACACAGAATCCATCTACCACCTGATGCCCCATCTTTCATATCAAACATTTTTCTTTAGGAAAGAACTATATAGCTAAAACTTGATACTTAAACCTAGGAAGTTGCAAATCAAATGTAATACTGTATAAGAAACTCTTAGTTTAAATAAAGTTAAACTACTAAACACTAACACATCCAGAGGTTTTTAAATGTCATGCTTTTAAAAATGAACCAGACATGATTAAATCGGCATACATTAATATATAAATCCTAACAGCTTTAAGTATTTAATTTCAATAAAGCCTCATATAACTGGCAATAAAGCCAATAGCAGGTTTTGAAAGACAAGGTCTAAAACGTAAGTTGCTTAGTACACAGACAATAGAACTATGATTTGGGATCTCAAAGTACAACATGTATTTTTCAATTTAAAATTGGTCCTAGTCCATTAGGAGCAAACTTGCTGGCCACAATTCTAAGAAACCATGGGAGGATTTGAGATAGTGGGAAATTGTGTTTCAACACATATTCTTAAGTCGCTTTATTACGCACACAAAATATCTATAGATGTCACATAAATGAGCTGCCTTCCCCTTGATTCCAACTTGTAAAAAATATTTCAGAAAAATTCAGCAAAAAAGATTTTCAAAACAACATTTATCAACAATGTCAATAGAAAAGGACTTTAAAAATTAGTCTGTTAATATGTTAAAAGTAACCATTTAAAGATGCATTATTCCACAAATTTATTATTTATAACCTATCTACATTTTTCAAACTGGGGGGTATAATTTGCTTGTGATTCTGAGTTTTTATTATACAAACCACATTTGTTTTTGCACAAAAGTTGTCTTATGGAAATAAGTAATAATCTTGATTAATTTTAACTCTCGAAGATAGATAACATGAAATATATTGGCCATTACGCACTTCATCATTCTTGTGCCATGCAGTATCCTCCATAAAATCAGTTATATTTTTTAAAAGATATTTTTGCTGCCGAATAAATAGCATAAATTTTAATGTATCATCAAATCTTTAGCCATCCTTAAATTCCAATTTGTCTTCAATGGCAACGTGTTGATTAATCAAAAAATATACTGTTTTTGCCTTATTTTTGGTAAAAATGGAAATAAAATTATGTATAATACCCACGTGGTGTACTATAGGCCTTTGATAATTTCTCCCTTAAAATCATATGTGCAGAATAAATAGAAAGCTTTATTTTTTACCAATCCCTGACTCATTTTTTTTCAGAATCACACAGTATCAACGAGGAAGAGATTTATAATCCAGATGTTCTAGCTCTGATTCTGTCATTAACCAGATCAATGACCTTGAAAATACTGATTACTTATCTGTAAAATTGAATTGTTGAGCTAGACAATATGTAGCTCTCAGTCCAGTGCACTTTGTTCTAACAATGGGAACAGTGCCAGAATTCAATGCATCCAAGTTAATACTTAAACTATTAGAGGTTACAGTTTAATAACTTGTAGTCATCCAGATCACCCAATTTAGCCAGATGTACGATGTCAACACTGTAGATAAATAAACTTCTAAGATATACTCCTAAAATTCTTTCTTCTACTGACTCATGTTAAAAGTGTGCAAAAAATCTGGACTTTAATATATTCTTGGTGCTAAAGAAAAGAAATTTCACTAACTAATGAGATTTGTTTTGAAAGCACGATTCTTCATAGATCTCAAATTCTGTATTACATTCATTGGTAGGTAAGTAGGTAGGTAGATAGATAGTAGATAAATTATAGGGACATGGATACACACACACAGGCTCATGTATAAAATGTGTGCGTGTGTGTGTGTGGAGAAAGAGAGAGAGAGAGATGAGAGGGGGGAGAGAGAGGGAGAGGCAGAAGAAGGAGGAGAGGAAGAAGAAGGAGATGATGGAGTTGGAAAAGAAGGGGGGGAGGAGGGGGAGTGGAGGAAGAAGAAGAAGAGAAGACTGACTGGGACAAGAAGGAATTGTTTTAGAGTATGTTTTTACCAATATTGATGAAAGGAATCTTCATAGATGGTTTCATCAATATAATATTAGTATCTGGGATAACTCAATTAAAAACCTCTGGAATAGCTCTCGATTACAATATTTTATATGGGCCACTCTCAGAGAAGGAGGAACAAATTACAGAGGATCTAAATTTCTATTGCTTAATGAATAAATAATGTGGACTCTGGAGTCAGAAAGATATAGGTTTAAGGATACATTCCACAGGCATTACAAGTTGTGCTACTGGCAACTTCATGAAACTTTTTGTGAGCTTAAATTTCCTCTGCTCCAAGATAAGAATGGTGGTGATGATGATGGTGATGATGATGATGTCATCATCTAATTCATGGGGTTTTTTTTACAATAAAATTAGGCAACATATATAAAGCACAGTGCCTGGCACATATTACCTGGTATTATTCTCCTTTGAAGAAAGTTTACTGTGAAATAAATTTTCATAAGATAAACTTACCACTAATGTGTAAACTAATAAAATATTAGTCCAGTTTGATCATATTGGCCTCTACCTGTTTAAATGGAAATATCTCAGTATAGCCTGGTTCTTCCCCTCCTTGGAGTCAGCTCTGCTGGGTTTTGTATACTTTCTTAAGGAAGTAAATTAAATATTTGGGTGGATCAGTCTAATCATGAGAAAATACAGATAAACCCTAGTTGAGGGATTTTCTAAATATACATGACCAGTACTCATCCAAAATGACAAGGTCATGAAACAAAAAGAAAGATTGAGAAACTGTCACGTTAAAAGAGATGATCAAGGCATGATGACTAAATGCCACATCTGGATTTGTTCCTCAAACAGAAAAAGGTGATTAGTGGAAAAAGTGGTGAAATCTTTAAAAAGATTAGTTTAGTCCATCAAATTTTAACAATCCTAACTTCTTCATTTTTATAAATGCATCATGTTTTGAAAAATGTTAACATTAGGCGAAGTTGGGTGAAAAACCTGAGGGAACTCTCTGTGTTATCTTTGCAGCTTCTCTGTAAATCTAAAGTTATGAGAGAGTGGCATGGACATATATACACTACCAAACGTAAAACAAACAGCTAGTGGGAAGCAGCCGCATAGCACGGGGAGATCTGCTCAGTGCTTTGTGACCACCTAGAGGGGTGCGATAGGGAGGGTGGGAGGGAGACGCAAGAGGGAGGAGATATGGGGATATATGTGTATGTATAGCTGATTCACTTTGTTATAAAGCAGGAAAAAAAATAAAGTTATTTCCAAACACAAAAAGCAAAAAAAATGTTTGGGTGGAAACTGAGGGCTAATACCTCCCATAAATGACCAAGCCCTTGCATATCTCTATTTCTTTCCCCCAATCCTTTACATACAGGCTTCTCCCATAACAGAAGGCTCTCAGCACTGTCCTGAACTCACCTATGTTCTAACGTCCACACCAGGCCTCCAAGGAAAAGGTTTGAGAATATTATACCCACATTTAACCATGTGCAACTTTTCAGGTTTCAAGTAAGTGTCAAAAATAGAAAATTTACGGTTCAGGGACCATCAGCGTTGTTAGTCAGAACTCATTCCAGCTAACTTCGAAGAACACAACATATTTTATTACTCTAATACATTAATCAGCAATGACAGTTTTGTGGCAATTAGGTTATATAAACCTCTTACCACAAAGACCCATCATTAGGTTATATTTTTAAACTTCCATATGTCACCTCAAGTTAGGCAGAAAGAAACAGGCAATGCAATCTTTATGACAGATTTTCTTAAATTCACCACTTTTACCATTTCTCCTGACATTTTGTTGAAATTTTAATACTCTACACTTTGGCATTTGACAGGTTTGCTTCAACTAACTTAGTTAAGCAGGAGCGTATGTTATAAAATGGCAAAACATGCCTTCTTTTTTTTTTTTTTTTCTTTTTTTTGGTGAGAACAGTGGGTCAATTTAACAAGACAGGTTTTTAAAAATCTGTGATATCAAAGAAGCATTCGTGGGGTAGACTTTTTGCAAAACAACTTTCACTTAGTTTCTTTAATCACTGAGGTATTCTCCCGGGGTGCAGTGGTGGGAATAAGAGTAGGTCGAATGTGAAATAGTTTCACAGGAGAGAAAAAGGCCTTGTTCTATTTAAAATGTAAATTCTGAATTTTTACATGGCATAGAAAACTTAACTTCATAGCCCACAAAGAATATACAATATTAGCATTAGGAATCATGCCCAGGGAGAAAATTGGGATAACACATCAGGAAAAGTCTCTTCTCCTCCTTTTATATATGCAAGATCTAAGTAAATATGTTTCAATTATTTCTCCAGTTAGCGAGATAACAGGTACTGACCCACAGAACTTGGCTGCAGATATCAACAAAATGTAATGGAAAATTCTGCTCTTCCAGAGTCTAAAAGGCAGGAAACAATAGAGAATGGATCACCAAACCAAGAGACTCAGCATTCACTGATGGTTCATTAGTTGTCTCTAAGAAGGGGCTGAATCACGTTAGGAAGCACCTCCTGGCCAAGACTTGTGCTATCAGTGCAGCAGCTCAAACTTACTGCAGAAGGATTGAGAGCAGGACTGGTGACATAATTTGCGGGGTACAAAATTAAAATGAGGGGACCCTTCCTCAAAAATTATTAAGAATTTCAGGACAGTGACAACATCATGTACTCATGATGTGAACCTGATAGAGATTTTAACTTGGAAGGCAGCCAGAGATGTGCTCATCTCCAGTTCTGTCACTTACTCAGACAAATGAAATATTCACCTGGAACCATGACAAAAGGTCCACATGACAGTATTTATGATTCTTCTCACCTCTTCATACAGAAATGATCAGACATCCAAGTAAACAAGAATAATCATAATATTTTGAACTAAGAGAACATCTAGTGACTATCTGGTCTAACTCTTCCACTCCCTGAAGAACTTAATTGATTTCTAGCACTAGTCAATGGCTCCAACTTAGGTCTCCTGACCCCAAATACAGTACTCTTTCAGTAACATCGTGGTGCAAGAGTCGTTGTTAACGGCTCAGGCCTTGGAACCAAATATCCTGAACCCATATTCTGAATCCACTACTCTGTGAAACTTTGGGCAAATTGCTTAACTTCTCTGTGCCTCAGTTTTCTTATCTGAAAATGGGCATACTAATAGTACTTCCCAGGATTATTTCATATAAAAATTCAAAACACTGTCATACAGAGAATGTTTAATAAATGTTAGCTATTAATATTTCACACTTCACTTCTAAAAACACCTTTTTTTGGAAACTCTATGGTTAATCATACTGATTGGTACATGAAATAAAAGCTAAATTAGAGAGCTAAGTGGATCTCCAGCTAGATGAATAATTTTTTAATACAAATTTACATTAATGAGTTGATGTGTATATGGCAGGGCTACCCTTGTGCATTATTCAAACGTTTTACTAACAGTTCAGATAAAAGTGTGTGTGATATGGTTAATATGGTATAAAATTTGTTAATGGAACAATTCTGAAAGAGAGCTTTTTTTGTTTGTTTGTTTTATTTCTGAAAATCAGGATGCAGAAATTACTGACAGAAGGAAAGAATAAACAAGATAAAATGTCACAAGGAGACCTGACTTTTTTAATTTAAAAAAATATGAAAGATATGTCACTGTAAAGTTGACTGAAAGCTCCATGTGGAATCACAAGGCACTGTGATTTTCCAGAAATTAAGTACAATTTTAAGTTGCATTAACAGGGTATCCAATGAAAGAAAGGGTGAAAAGAGGTCAAATTTTAGTGTCAGCTAATAGTGGAGCCAAAAGTAACGGCACAGGTCTAAAGTTTCTCAATACATTCCTTTGCAAAAATCTTTAAAAATGTAAAAAGCATTTTCAGCAGGTATGCCATGCAAAAAAGCCATGGGCTGGAGTTGGCCCAGAGGTCACTGTGTGCCAACCTCTGGTCTAAATATTTTCATCCAATTAAAAAGCAGAGTTTTTCAAAACATATAAAAAGTAAGGTCCTATACTGTGAGATGTATGAGAGACAGACTTTAAATATAAGGGTAAAGGTACACTGGAAATAAGTGCATAGAAAGACTTATCATGTAAAAAGCAAGCATGATAATGCTTTTAACATCAAATAAACTACACTTTGAGACAAAGAATATTACCAGAGATAAAAGGCAATCTTTCCTAATGATAAAAGGGAAAATTCATCAGGAAGACATAACAATTATCAATATGTATGTTACAAATACTATTAACCATCTTGTTGTAACTGTCATATATAGAACGGTACATCCTTCAGGTATAGAACACACATTCTCTTAAAATGCACACAGCATATTTACCCAAGATAAACAAGCTTCCATAAATTTTAAAAGGATAGAAATTATAAAAAATATATTTTCTGACAACAGCAGGATTTAATTAGAAATTACTAATAATACTCTCTAGGAAAACTTCAATTAATCAGAAGTAAAACAGCACAATTTCAAAGAATTCATAAGACAAAGATGAAATCATAAGAAAAATGAGAAACTATGTATTTTGAAAAGAATGACCATGAAAATACATTAACATTTTAGGAAAGCAAGTAAAGCAGAGTTTAGAGAGAAGCTTGTATCTTTAAGTTTCATATCAGAATAGAAGAAAGATTTTTAATCAGTGGGCCTAAGTTTCATCTAAAAAAAATCTAGAAAAAGATGGGTAAAGTAAATATAAATGAAGTATAGGAAGAAAGTAATAAAGACCATAAATGAAATACAAAACAGACAGACAGTAGAGAAAACTAACAGAGGAAAAAGACATTTTTTTAAAGAAATACTAACAAAATTGACAAACCTCTAACAAAACTGATCAACGAAAGAAAAGAACACAAATTACCAATATCAAAAATGGAAACGGGATTATCACTACAGATGGTATGGACATTAAAAGCATAATCAGAGAATATGATGAACAACTTTATGCCAAAATTCAACGTCTTTGAAGAAACAGAACCACTTATTGAGAAATGCAACTTACCAAAAATGACACAGAAGAAACAGAAAATCTGCTTAGCCCTATATCTATTAAGACATTCAATTTATCAAAAACTTCCCCAAAGGAAAATTCCAGACCCAGATAGCTTCACTTGTGAATTCTACCAAACATTTAAGGAAGAAAAAAACACCAAGCTTATACAAACATTTTCAGAAAATGGAGAATGGGAACCATCATCCTCAGTCATTTTTGAAGCCAGCATAACTCTAATACCAAATCCTGACAAAGGCGTTTCCAAAAATGCAAAATTATAGTTCAGTATCCCTTATGGAGCAAAATTCTTTAACAAAATATTAGAATATCACAATCAATAACATAAAAATGACAATGCATCATGATCAGGTAATATTTATCCCACGAGTGCAAGGTTAGCTTATTGTTCAAATCAATTAATATAATCCACAAGATAACATAATGAAGAAAAAAAAAACCATATGATCACCCACTAAAGAGCTACTTATTCTTCACTTTTAATAAGACTGAGAAGGAGGCACCTGATAGCTGGAACTCAATTTCCTTATGAAAGGATATCCTTTAAAATCTGAGAGTTTCTAGCTTAATGAAACACACTAGTCCCATTTTTCCTTCCTCTTATTTATTTCATAATTTGAGGAGGTAGTGATGGCCAAAGTTTGAGGGTAAAACAGAACAGATTTCCCTGAATGTAGCAAGTGATGAACAAACATGGTTTGGACTGGCTGACCTTATTCAGGTAACCATTCATCTAGCCATCCACCCCACCCATCCGTTATTCAACAAATACTTCTGGGTTTTGCAATACTTTGTACTCAGCACTTTGGCCTTCTGATTAAAAAAATAAGTAAACACAATGCTCACCTCATGGAGTTTACAGTCAATAAAGAAAGGCAGACATTGATTATAAAATAATACAAATAGGGCTTCCCTGGTGGCGCAGGGGTTGAGAATCTGCCTGCTAATGCAGGGGACACGGGTTCGAGCCCTGGTCTGGGAGGATCCCACATGCTACGGAGCAACTAGGCCCGTGAGCCACAACTACTGAGCCTGCGCATCTGGAGCCTGTGCTCCGCAACAAGAGAAGCCGCGACAGTGAGAGGCCCGCGCACTGCGATGAAGAGTGGCCCCCACTTGCCACAACTAGAGAAAGCCCTCGCACAGAAACGAAGACCCAACACAGCAAAAAATAAAAATAAATAAATTAATTAATTAAAAGAAGGCTCAACATTTAAAAAAAAATAGTCTTCATCTTTAAAAAAAAATAATAATACAAATAAATACCACAATTGCAACAACTGCCATGAAGAAGTGGGACAGGTGCTTTGAGAGAGGGAAATTAGAGAAGGATATGCTAAGAAATGAATTCTAACTTTAGGTTTGAAGCATGACTAGGAGTTAGCTAAACAAGGAAGGGAGGAAAAGTACTCTAGGCAAAGAGAACAGCAAGTAAAAAGTTCTTGAGGCTATTCAAAGATGGTACAGGTACACGGACTGCCTTCTCTGGAGCTTAGGTAAAGCATGGTTAGGCTGAGGGGCCAAGACTGTTCCCTCCCCTTCACACCTCTTCTATCTTGCAGTCATCAAGAGGTAATTCTCACCAACTCATTGTGATTTGTGAGAATATAACAATTACTAATACTGATACATCTTTTGGGGAACTTATGAAAGTCCAGGAAAGAAAGTCAAAGAGAAGCTTTTATTGTTTGATCCTCTCTTCCTGCATTCCATAGTCAAAAGAAAAGAAAAAAAGCCTTAATTTCTTTGTTTAAGCGGACATTTCAGACAAAAGTTTTTCTATGTAGCATATTGTGCTTCAGAAATTGTTCTCAGATATTTTTGGTTTTAGAGTTATAGACACCCATAATGGTTAAACAAAATGCTTAAAATGTTAGAAATTAGGTCTAGAAAAGTAAGACCACACTGAGTCTACGTAAATTCCATTCACTCCTCCTGGTGTAGGAGTTGAATCCTGGCCCACTGGGACTTTAATATGTTAGGGCAGAGTGATTAGAGGGGCTGAAGATTTCTCATTGCTTTAGGAGTGTCATTTATCTCGTACTTGTCAAAAGAGAATTGGGTAGATTATCTGTTTTTTTTCTTTTTTTATTATTATTTTTTCCTTTCTGGAAAACCTGATTAAACATTCTCACTGTCTCATATTTCTCAGAAGAGAGAAATGGTTAAAATGAGAATTACAAACCCCCTTTTGCTTATCATAAATCCTTTCGTTGGCTCTTCAACAACTCTTTTTTTTTTTTTTACATAATTTCTTCCAATTTGTTTCATGGTTTCCCAAGCCCACTAAGGTATCAGTAAGTATGTAGTTTAACTGAGTATCAGTTACAGTTTGAAGTTGTGTTCTTAAACCTGTTATTGCTTTTATTAACTAAATGAATAAGCACCACCAGCATGGTTAAATTACCAGACTCTGCAACTAGACTCTTGGGATTAAATGAATTCTAATCTCACCACTTCTGGATGTGTGTTTTAAATTCTTTAGCCCTCAGTTTCCCCATCCGTAAAATGGGAATAACAATGTACCTACCCAAGTAACTGCTGGGAGGATTAAATAAGATTATCAATGTAGAAGGTTTAGCTAAAAGAATCCACACAAAATGACATTCCAAGTAGCAGCTGTTGTTTAGTATTATATTGCATATACTTCTTCAAATCTTAAAAGGGTCTTTTTGTTAAACTTTAAGGAACATTTTGCTAATGTATCTTCACAACCAGAAAACTGTAGCCACTTAGCAAGACCTTTATTTACTTAAAGTACTAAGAAGAGAATAGGGAACTGGAAAGACATATACAAGTAACAACTTTTTTGCATACATAAGTAATTTGTGATACCCTCTGTCTTCTGCTCATATATTAAGTGATTCTGATACAATTACAATTCAAAACAGCCACAATTATTCAACTCAATGCCAGCTCATCCTTAATGTATTTTTCTCATTTCTGTCCACCAACCTATATTATTTGGCTGTAAATTTGATTAAGTTTGGACTCAAGCAATACTTTATGTCAGAGGTTTATGCACAAACAAAATGCTTCAGAACATATATCCATAATAAATATTTATTTCTAAAGGTGGTTAAAAAAGAAGCATTTGAAATCAATTAATCTAACAATGAGTGGCTTGCTTTTAGTGAGAAATGAATCTTTTTTAAAATCTTCTGTTTATCAGAAGAAAATTAGAGAAACAAAGTGACTAGCAATGGTTTAAGAGATTCTTGATACATTTATGGATATTATGATAGATACACTTCACCAACAGAATATAAACACTTCCCTTAATTACAGGGACTGAAAGGCATTAGAACAACTTCCTATCTTAAAACAGTTTAACTTAATGCCCAGTTCCATCACTAGTGTTCATTTGACTGCAGCATCATCTTTCTTATATTTAAAGCAGATACAGCTGTGTGGTGATGCTTATTGAGCGTTAGGTCCCTGGGGATGGACTATCTGGGACTGAATCCTGATTCCATGCCTCAGAGTGTGACCTTTGCTTAATCTCTTACTCTTATAAGGCTGGCATAATAAAATGAGACAATGAATGTAAGGCACTTAGCACTTAGTAAGTGCTCAACAAACTTTATCTATCTATCTATCAAAAATTGCCACAGGACAATTCACATAAAGTCTCTCATACTTTCATTTAAGTAGTCTGAAATCACTTGCCAAATGGCTTGGGAGCAAGGAGGGTGATAAATCCCAACAGAGGGGCATATACATTAGGGAATTCCTAAGTCTACTATTTTGTTTTGGGAAGATCTGGACCTAGAGTAAACTTTGGTGAAATAAGTGAATTAAATTAGTGAAGAATCTCCTGACTTCCTGTCATCTGCAAAGCAATCTAGGAGATAAAAGATAACACAGACATAACCCTTGCTTCAAGAAGCATAGTAATCAATGTTCTTAGATGCAAGCAATAGAAACTGACTTGGGTTAAATTAAATAGAAAGGCATTTATTAAACTGATAATGAACAGCTTATAGAAGACCAGAGACCCAAGTGTGGAAGCTATGCAGTCAAGAAAAATATCAAAAATTATATAGCAGAACTTGTTTAGTGAAGTTATCATTGCCACACCCATGGGTAGAGGTAGTGCAGTTCTCACTGTGGACACCTTTGACATGTGTCCTTGAGTACCTCTTCCCATCTACTGCCAAGGCTCCTCCTTTTATTTAGGGTGGAATTTTCCACAGTCACTGGTTCTTACTGCATGGTTTCCAATTCAAAGTTATATAATTGGTAGTGTCTTGGTCTTGCACCCACCTTCTAGTTGCAAGGGAAACTAGAGAATGAGTTTCTGGCTTTTTTTAGCTTTTGTTATGGGAGGTGGGTTCTGTCTCATAATGTAGAGGATTCTTCAAACATAGTATTCATATATATACATATATTCATTCCTTTTAAGATTCTTTTCCCATTTAGGTTATTACAGAACGCTGAGCAGAGTTCCCTGTGCTATATAGCAGGTTCTTGTTGGTTATCTATTTTAAATAGAGCAGTGTGTACATGTCAATCCCAAACTCCTATTTTCTTCAAGCAGACATTCACGTGCTAACCTGTGTGGCCTTCGTAAGTTACACAACTTTCCCAAGACATCATATCTTCATTTGTAAAGAGGAAATAACATTAATAGCTGCCACATGCGAGATTTAGGTGACATCAAGTCTGTATAGACACAATACCATATCTGGCACAAAGTAAGCATTTAATAAATGGTAGTTACTATTACAGATGACGGTGATCATGACGACAATAAACATAATAATCATGGTAGCAGCTACACTGGAAATGGCTCAGGGATAGACGGTAGGCTCTGGAGGCCATCACAAAGAGAGGGGTATTTGGTTTGCAGTATTGAAAGCCTACTGAAAGGAACATATCTTCAAGTGCTAACACAGGAAGCCAGGTTCAGGATATGAGGTCAGTCAGTCTGAGTTGGATTCACTGGGCTGCAACTATCAAACAAATACAACATGAGTCTTCTGGAAATGCTTCAGGGAAGGTTTTTGGATGTATTTACGCCTCTGGCTTCTTAGGTTCACGTCAGGTTTCACAAAGTGCTCTCTAGCCTTCACGAAAAATGCTAAGAAAGCCACAAATGTGGCATTTTCACTTAACCAGGATCACTTGATCCAAGAAGAGACGGTTTTTGTAGGATGACAGCAGTGTTGGCACCTCTCCTGAGCCTAAAGGAAAACCTAGTGGACAAGTTTGTATCCCCTCCCACTACCTTCCCTCCAGGAGATTTGCCATAGAAAAATTTTTAATATACAACATGCACTGAAACTGCATTGTTGGCTCTAATGGGCAATTTCAAAGCAAGAAATAAATGAGCATTAGAACCATCAGAGAAGGTGGCCATGACTTTCAGAAAGGTAAATATTATACAGTGTGAGTTTTTGAGCAGAGCCTTATCCAACACTCAGGGTCCTGAGGGACTTAGGAATCATTTAGTTTTTAAGAAAATGGTTCACCTTTACGAACCCATAACGCCAATCAGTTTTCTTATAATTGCTCCTTGCTGTTCGTTGAGCTTCAAGCTGAGCTTGGGCCTAGCACATTCCTAAACTTCACAGCTGTGCTTACCATGTGGTCAGAGGGGTGAGCAGCTTTTGGGCTCTGAGCTCATTTAATTACCAAGTCAGCTCAATACAGGTGAGGAACGGAAGCCAGTGTGTTCAACTGACAGGGGTTTCACATATTATTTATATTGATGTCTTTTCAATGTTACAGAGCAAAAATCCAATAAGGCATTGTGTCTACTGCTAAAATATTTCTCCCCAAATTCTCTGTATTTAAAACTCTAAATTCCAAAGGCATCTGTTGATTCATGTGGAAGTCTTGATCACTGCCAGAGTAATATAGATAGTCTACCCACACTCTACCCTTTAGGCCAGCAGGTACTATGTAAACGTACACACTTAATAAACTGCTTCACTTTGCACACCATGGCAGAAACAGCCTAATGGTGTGTTCAGGAAAATGAACCAAGCAGGGAGATTTTCACCAGTGAGATTGGCAGATACTAATTTGATAACACTGAATTTTGCTTCTTTTGGGTTTGCCCACTTAGGAATAATAAAATAATGGATTCCTTTGCAATTAAGAAAAGGAATTTCTTATACGTCTTCAATTCTAATGTGCTTGATGTTCCTTTTATATTTCAGCATTTTTGAAATCAGGATATATCTACCAAGAGATGAGTACATTCAATGTAGAATTTTATTATTCTTATTAATGTAATGGTGAATCTTACAACTGATGGTATTTAAGAGAAGAAAATAGTCATTTGCCATTGACAAATGGCATTGACATCTTATAAAATAGATATCCTGCATTGCTGTCATACTTGCTCAAAGGCTGACCTGCAGTGTATACAATAATTCTAATGCTCCTTAAGTTTTAAGTTCTTTTTTCTTTTAGTCCATTCACTTTACATTAGAAAAAATGTCCATATAACCTGTAAGCTGCACAAGATGTCACCACGAATGTAAACCAAGTGTGAAGAAAACTCTCATCCTGAAAGTTGAAATGCGTACATTTCCTATAAAACCGTATCAAAAAACTTTAAATTTTATATTTTCTATGTTGTAGCTATTCAACTTCTATGGATTTGTTTATATATTAGTGTTATCAGACTTTTCTGAGATGGTGGAAATGTTCTGTATATTTTCACTGTCTAACGTGACATAAACATACGGCTACTGAGCATATGTTACATGCCTGGACTGACTGTGGAACTGAATTTTTAGTTTAATATTAATTGACTTACACTTAACATTATGTATTATATTGAATAGAAGAGCCGTATATCTATACACACGCATATATAATCATAATTGCATTTAACAATATAGCTTTGATCGTACACAAATTATAACATTATTAAAAAAAGCAACTAGTAGAATTACATTCTACAATAGAGAACAGATTAAATAAATTATGGTCCAGCTATATAAGCAATACTAGACACTACAAATTATAAGAGAATATTTCAGAAAATAAGGTATTTGTGATATACTTTTTTAAAAATGAGGTTGAGATGAATGACTGCTTCTCCTTCTCACCTCGGCTCAAACAGAAGACCAGCTCTTGGTGGAAGGGATGTCAGTGCCAGAAGACGAAGCTGTGGGCGCACGCCATCTCATCCAAGCTGTGAAACTTGGCAATGCAGAGGCCCAGAGCATCTTGAGAACAGCTGGAACAGCGTTGGGTCTTGGGGTTGTGAACATCCTCCACACTATGAATCCTTCCCTTGTGATCCTCTCTGGAGTCCAAGCCAGTCACTATATCCACACTGTCAAAGACGTCATCCGCCAGCAAGCCTTGTCCTCGGTTCAGGACGTGGACGTGGTGGTTTCGAACTTGGTGGAACCCGCCCTGCTCGGCGCCGCCAGCATGGTTCTGGACTACACAACTTGCGGGATCTTCTAGTCCTCCGAAGAGTGGACGTGGACCGAGATTCAAGAGCGCCTTGGTGGAATCAGGCCAGCTGAGAAGCCACTAGGACTTACAGCCTCTGAAAGATTAACCATCCCAGAAGGATGGTTGCTACTGACAAGCAGACACCTCTCCCTTCAATAGCTTTTCGTACTATGTTGAATATGACCCTGGAGTGCTGATTAAGGCAGTGTTTGTTGTGTGTCGTACCTAGAGCCCACATCTGTGAATCTGGATTCTGGCTAAATAAGATTCCACGCTCGCATTGGTGTCAAGATAACAAAGGCCAAGGCTCTTGCTATTAATTTCAACCTGGAAGAAATACTGATAGCCACCATTTATTAAGTGCCTACTGTGTGCCAGGCTCTGAACTTGGTGCTTCATATGCATTATTCTAAATTCTCACAACCAGTAAGGTATGTGTTTTAATTCCCATTTTATAGAACCCCAAACTAAGTCAAGTGGTGTACCTAAAGCCGCGTGGCTAATGAGTCTTAAAGACAGGGTTTGACCCGGGTCCCTCTGTGTTTTTTCTGCTAAGCCACACAAACCTCTCTTCATATCAAAAACTTCCAAAGTGAAAATATATTCTAATTTATTCCAGGCTACCAAGAGCTTTCACAAGAATATCTCATTAGCAAATGAATCGATTCATCCTTGACACTATCTCTCAGTGATGAATTTAATAAAATATTCCTGTATGCTGTGGAAATTTTGCCAGTACAGTATTTGGTCTAGTGACAGGTTTTTATGGGTACTTTTAGATGACCTAAAAAAGGACATGCATATGTTTTTCAGATTGTTTATTATTTTAGGAAAACCTGAAGGTTTCTACAACATTATTTCAGTGTTCACATATAAAATGAAGGAATCAAGTTTGCATTTGAATTACTTCCTTCCTGGTGGGTTAATGTGAAAAGATAGGTTGGCTGATTCTTAGAATTCTGTCAGCTCTGAAATAATCTCCAGGTCCTGGTTGATTCCTGGGAAGGAAGCTAGTTGGCTTGGCCATCAGTGTCTGGGGTGGGTCAGTATACCGTGAAGGCGCATCAGCTGTTCTTTGACAAAACCTACAACCACTGTATACACCAGACAGTTGCACTGCTACCAAGTTTCATACAAAATATTTGGAAGGATGGTATTGAATCTAAAACCGAATCTTAGTTTTTATTAAATTCATGGAAAGCTAATATATTCCAACATAATTATTACATATAGCTAAATGATCACATCTTAATTTATTTTAATGTAAATATTTTTATGTTACTGTTCTGAGCCAAATTCTAAAAAAATAAATGTATTTCTTTGTGGAAAAAAAATGAGGTTGAAAATTGTATAGGCAGTTAAAAATTACATATGTGTATTAAAAAGAAGAGTTCCAGTTTAAGATGACATATATACCTTTCCCGTCTTACTTGAATCTCATAAATAACTATAAAAGGAAGGAAGAGTTAAAATCCATGATAACCCTACAAAATAGGAAAGTATGCCATCAATGGGCCAGTACTTTTGAAAAATGTACAGAAGTTTGGATGTAGGTGAGGTTACACAGATAAAGAAAACCAAATGGAGAAAGAAGTTTTACATGGGGGCATGCAAAGGAGGGAGCCCATCTCCTCACTAGCATACTAGAGCCATGACTTCACAGGGTGGTCCTCAAACCTGCAGCATTAGTGTGACCAAGGCATTGTGAGAAATGCAAATTCTCAGGCCTCATCCCAGACCCACTAATTTAGAAACCCCAGGGATGGGACCCGACGCTCTGTGTTTTAACAAGCCCTCCAGGAGGTTCTCATGCCACTCAAGTCTGAGAACCAGTCCCCTAGAACACGCTTTCTCAACTTTGGCTGTTCATTGTCATCACTCAGGGAGCTTTTAAAATTACTGATTCAGTAGGTCTGTGGTGTGACCCATTCATTTGGACTTTTAAAAACTTCTCAGGTGATTTCATGGTGCAGTAAGGGTGAGAACCTATGTACTGGAGAATTTGCAAACTCAGTTAGGAAACCCAGAGTGGGAACCACATGGAACCACTAGACCAGTCTTCATCTTTCTCCTACAACTGGCTCTGGTGACTGCACTCAAGATAATGTTGGAAGAAAGCTCCCTACACAAAGTAGGGGATGCCTGGATTCCTAGTTTAGATACTGGGCTGAAGAGAGGACCAGAACAGAGCCCCGGATAGACAGAGGCACCTCTATAAATGGAGGGGAAAAAAGCTAGGTGGTAGTACCATCAGTTCCTTCCAGGAGTGAAAGAGTGAAATAATCTAAAGTGCTTAAGCCTCAGATGAGTCTTGGTTACCTGTGAAAGGTCCTAGCATACTGTACGAAAGAGAGAGGTCGTCTTTACCCTGTAGCACAGGGAACTCGGCTCAATATTCTGTAACAACCTAACTGGGAAAAGAATTTGAAAAAGAATAGATACATGTATATGTATAACTGAATCACTTTGTTGTACACCTGAAACTAACACAACATTGTTAATAAACTATACTCCAATATAAAATAAAAAGTTAAAAAACAAAGAGAGGGGTTGTCTGATCAGCATGCCCAATTCTCCTCTTGCCCTGCACTTCTCAGCGAAGAAGCTGGCTATGCAAACAATCATATAACAGTGCTGGGGAAACTCACATCAGGTCAGAAAATCTCTCTCAGTAACCTGAGCTGATCAAACTAGCTGTTTATTTACAAATATAAACAGACTACCAAGATCAGCAGATGTATAAGGGAAACCATCAGCATGAAAAAGAAAGATCAAGATAAACAAACATACATCATCACAAAAGGAAACAGATGAAGAAAGCAGAAGCAAACT
The DNA here is from genome assembly GCF_951394435.1 of Stenella coeruleoalba. Classification (NCBI taxonomy): domain Eukaryota; kingdom Metazoa; phylum Chordata; class Mammalia; order Artiodactyla; family Delphinidae; genus Stenella; species Stenella coeruleoalba. The sequence continues at coordinate 137,624,706 of NC_137148.1, forward strand.
TGTAAAACAGCTTAAACTGATATCATTTAAATTAAAAAGAACATTCCAAAAGAGAACAAATGACTATGGAAAACTAGTAGTCAAAGCGTAAGGAAGAGGTCTTATAAATTGAAAACATGATTGCCAAAACGTAATATTCACTAGTAATAATTTCTTTAGAATAAAAGAAATATTACAAAGTTGAGAGAAAAATATCTAAGAATTTTAGTTCAGAGCCATGAGGGATCCAAGATCAACCTACTGCGATCCCAGGAGGAAAAAAATACAGACTACAGAAAGAGAAAATGAAAAATGTAAAAAAAATTTCTTTTTACTCTGGGGGAAAAAAACTGTAGAGTTCACTATTTTCATTTTTCATACTCAACATCAAGATGCACCCTTTAGTGTGGAGAAAAGGGAACCCTCCTACACTGTTGGTGGGAACGTAAATTGGTGTAGCCACTATGGAAAACAGTATGGAGGGGCAAAAAAACTAAAAATAGAGTTGCCACATGATCCAGCTATCCCACTCCTGGTCATATAACTGGAAAAAACTATAATTCAAAAGGATACACGCACCCCTATGTTCATAGCAGCACTATTTACAATAGCCAGGACATGGATACAACCTAAATGTGTAATGACACATGAATGGATAAAGAAGATCTGGTACATATATATAATGGAATATTACTCAGCCATAAAGAAGAATGAAATAATGCCATTTGCAGCAACATATATGGACCTAGAGATTATCATACTGAATGAAGTAAGTCAGACAGAGAAAGACAAATACCATAGGATATCACCACTTATATGTGGAATCTAAAATATAACACAAATGAACTTATGTATGAAACAGATTCACAGATAGAGAGAACAGACCTGTGGTTGCCAAGGGGGAAGGGGTGGGGGAGGGATGGATTCGGAGTTTGGGATTAGCAGAGCCAAACTATTATACATAGAATGAATAAACAACAAGGACCTAGTGTATAGTACAGGGAGCTATATTCAATATCCTGTAATAAACTGTAATGGAAAAGAATATGAAAAAGAATATATATATATATATATGTACATACATGTATAACTGAATCACTTTGCTACAGAGCAGAAATTAATACAACACTGTAAATCAACTATACTTCAATAAAACAAATTTTAAAAAAAGGTGCACCCTGGATATCCAAGTCACTACTCTACTTTCTAACAGTGGAAGAATTGAAAGGGTGGAAGTCAGGAGGAATTGAAAGGGCGGAAGTCAAAGTCCAGAGATACACGAAGGTCACAAATAATATCTGTGTGAGGTGCCAGATATTCTAAACACACATCCCGGTACTTGTCTATGGTCACATGGGACTAATAATTGTTAAACGAAGATCACATCTGACAAGGTAGCTCCACACCACAAGGAATGGAAGACAAACCTCCTACTGCCACAGTACTAGATAAACTTCAAGAAAATATCAAAACAGGTCAGTGGCTCGTAGTCTGGTATACCATGACACCATGGGGCATTTGCAATGCATTTGCTTTCCCCTTGATAAATAATTATGTCGAAGCCTCACTTGAATGTCACAAGAATATTTTTCTTATTTGAAATAATATGAAGATCACCTGAAATATCTGGTAGCTTCATTATTTACCACCCCCTCTACAGACACAGACACATGCACACATACATTTTCTTCTGTTCTGATACTTCTTAAAGCATTAAGGAGATGGATCAAAAACCTCAAGGTGGTTCTAAGATTATTTAGAAAGATGGGAAAACGTGGGGGCCTTAGACTGATTCCTCACAGACGCAACTGTAAAATGTATTCCTGTGAGGAAAACCTAAGAAAAGGAAGATTGCCAGCGACATGGCAACAGACTATCAGCAAAACATACACGCCATTCTACTTAAAATCTTAGCAGGGATATGATTTTCATCTTTCCTAAATAGCACTGCTCCCGAGGTATATGCATATGGGAGCTGCATCCTCACATAATCCAGTGATTTCCTAAATGTCCTTTAAAGTCCTACATATTTTTGCTGATGCCAAGTAAATATCAACCCAGAGCTCCCTAGAAATTATATAATCCCACCGCTTGCTCAATGCAAGAATTCCTTCTTTCCTAGAAAATGGTTTTACAGCACACAGCAACCTACTGGATATTTTTTACCAGCTGCAACTGCTACGAACTTTTCTTTCTTTCCTTCTTTTTTTAAAAATACATTCCAGTAAAAAATTGCCTTTTGGCATCTTTTACCATTAATCTAGTTTTGCCCTTAGGGCAGACAGAGTGTGCTCTTTTAAGAGGAAAGTTTGTAGTGATTTAAAAATAGCTATCCTGTTTAAACACTGCCATCCTCCCTCTCCTAGCTTCCCATCCTCCCTCTCCTAGCTCCCCTCCTCTACTTTCTTCTACTGGTTCTTCATACTCCGTGGTTTATGTGTCACTCATATTTTAGTTTTCTGATCGCTAAATATCCCTTTTAAAAATGTTGTGCCTCTAACTGAGAACAATATTCCAGGTATAATTTAATAATGATAATAATTATGCTATAATGAGAACAGCTGCTACTGATGGAAATATCAGTACCAAGCATTGTACAAAGATCTCTGTCTTGATTATCTCATTACCTTCAAGGTATCAAAATATTGTACAGATGAGAAACCACAGCTTGAAGAAGCTAAGTGACCTGTTTTGTGAGCTGGAGGAACCCATACCAGACGGCATCTGTATTCAATGCATGTCTTCTCATCCACCATCCCCCATGAGCTCAAAACCCTATCTGATCACCACTTCCTCTGTGAAAGGTATTTTTATCCTATTGACATACTATAAAGTGTCACTAATTTTCACTTTGGCAGTGGATAAACACAATGCTCTCTTTTTGTTTTCTAAGTTCTTAAAATTCTGTATGTATATCTACTGAAATATTGACCAGCACATAGCATAACCTGGATCCAAAATATTCGCCCTCCGTATATGCAGAGAAAACCATAATCCAAAAGGATACATGCTTCCCAATGTTCATTGCAGCACTATTTACAATAACCAGGACATGGAAGCAACCTAAGTGTCCAAAGACAGAGGAATGGATAAAGAAGATGTGGTACATATATACAATGGAATATTACTCAGCCATAAAAAAAGAATGAAATATCATTTGCAGTAACATGGATGGACCTAGAGACTATCATACTAAGTGAACTAAGCCAGACAGAAAGACAAATATCATATGATATCACTCATATGTGGAATCTAATTTTTTTTAAAAGATACAAATGAACTTATTTACAAAACAGACTTATAGATATCGAAAACAAACTTATGGTTACCAGGGGGGAAACATGGGGGCAAGGGATAAATCAGGAGCTTGGGATGAACATACACACACTATTATATATAAGATAGATAACCAACAAAGACCTACTGTACAGCACAGGGAACTCTACTCAATATTCTGTGATAACCTATATGAGAAAAGAATCTAAAAAAGAATGAATATATGTATAACTGAATCACTTTGCTGTACATCTGAAACTAATACAGTGCTGTAAATCAACTATACTCCAATAAAATTAAAATATTAAAAAAAATAATAAAAGGATCAAAACTAGCTTAAAATAATACATTCATCCTGTGCTATAGTAAATTTGGATTCACTATCCAAGCTGCTTAAATGTATCCATCTACAATGACTTCTTTAATAAGAATTATTTAGAATGAATCGGTTGAAAAGAAGTTTTTATTCCAACAATATCCTAATAGGAAGATGTTTTTACATGATATTCAATTGGAATTTAATAAGGTGACAACAGGCACATTTATATTTTCTGCTTCCTAAAGCATGGTGAATATCGGTAGGAAGAAGAGATGCCTGTTCCAACACCCTCACAGGGACCTTTTCATATTTGACCACAGAGGCTTTAGATGTTGAGCAGGTGATGACTGTCTTCTCTGGACCTGCTTAAATGTTAACAAAATCATAAATGGATTATATTTAAGAATGAACTATCCTTTCACTTCATCTAAGTACAGATGTCAAAGAACTATTAAATCTCCCTCTTTGGACTTTGAAGCTAGTTACTAATTCTTTTCCTTTTGGAAGAAGTAAAAGAAATTAATTTGCACTTTATACTGTAGGCACAGCTGGCTGAGACAATCTATGAGGAAGTAGATAGCCCTACAGACAATGAAATTTGCTTGGAAAATAAAATCAAGGGCCAGATGAAGATCTACAAAGGTTGACAAGAGCAATGCTGTGCTTTGGGTCTCTTCTTGGCTGGATTTACTACATCTCAAAATTAGGGAAGATCTGTGGCAGTGTGGGAATTTCTATATATAAAAATAAAAAATTAATGTTATAAAAATAATTATTAATTACTGAAGTTACTATTTAGATGTCTACCACGTACCAAGCAAAGTGCTACATTCTTTATCTATATTAGTTTTTTAATCCTCATAAGAACTTCAGGTGGTAGATATTATTATCCCCATTTTATCTATGAGGAAACCAAGGCTCAGCTAAATAAGGTGACGTTCTCCATGTCATTCTGGTAGTCAGTGACTATGAGAGGCCAGCAAGAACTGGTTTCTGATGCTGCCACAAAGGGCAGTAGTAGAATTTTTTTTTTAAGAAACTAAAAGGAGATGCCTGACTGGCTGTCTCGGTAAACACTTGGCATAGTCCTGTGAAGCCGTCTATGAAAGAGCTGCTGAGAAATTTCTACACTCTCTAATTCACTGTGGATCGCACTAAGGCTGAGATTGACCAACAAATCAACACCACTCAGAAACAGAGCACTGATCTTATTCTCTGGGATGCTGACACTGTCCAGTCCAAATCACCCAGAGACAGGCTGAAATAAAAACACACAAATAAATGAGAAAAAAAGGAACCTTTGCATTTTGGTAATGTGAGCAGACTGTCAATGGATCCAGTTGAGAAGATTCCATACTTCCTTTCAGACAAGCAGCTCACATGGCCCAACTGGAGGACTTGGATATGGGGATGAAGACTGTATAAGACAGCCTTACCCTTCTGAGGAGGGGAGAGGGACCATGTAGCTGATACTGGTACTGAGAAGCTTAACTGGCTCAGCATACAACAGAGGAGCCCCTTAACTATTACCCTTTTAAAGATATGTAGTACTCCCCTCACCCTTTTTCCAGTACTTTTCATTCCCGAATGAAACATACTAAGTGGCCTTGTAGTATAATGGAATGTTGTGTCTCTGTAACATAATTTGAACTGTATATATTTTTTAAAAGAGATAAGTCTTTGATTTGTCCTAATACTCTTAAATTATATTTGGCAGCATCATACTTTCCAAAGCATCAGCACACCTGGGACAATTTATTGTTTCTTTATTAGAATTCATCTTATTCCTAAATAGCAAAGTTCAAAAGAACTTTATTTATATAGGCTAGCTTGTAACTTGGTCATCATTTGGTGTTTTTAGGGTGACATTTCCCTAGAAATATAGGTGAGTGGTCCAGTATACCTTTTCCAAATTGACTGAAAGATTCAGAGAAACATATAGACATATACATATAAATTATGTGGATAAAGTATGATGTAGCTGACCACACAGGTAACAGAAGCATGTAGGTATAAAGTAAGGAGAACTAGTTCTAAGTGAAAAGACTGGAAATACCTGGAGATGGAGTTCTCCTTTTTATTTTGGCAATTAGGTTTCATTGCCTACATGGTGGTAAATATTATCAGGGCCCCATTTAGTTCAGCAAATCCCATTAATTCTACAGAGCTTCTCCATCCCTCTAAATTTAAGAAAAGTTATAAAGTAAGCATAGTCCATACTGGCCTTCTAGATTCCTCAGCACTTTATTTCAAGGCTTGCTCTAATCTTACTTTAAGATCTTAAAGAACTAAATATTTCATCTTGGTAGCACTTTTCACTAATGCAATTTTTACATTCATATATGTGTTTATTTAAATAATATCTATCTTCCTCATTATAATAAAGGAGGGCAGAGATACTATTTTTTTTGTTCACCATTATGTCTCTAGAGTTTATTACAATACCTGGTATATAATTAGTGCTCAATTAATATTTAATGAATAAATTCTTGAATGAATGAAAGCATGAATGAATTAACAATAAACTCAATCCTAATATTCTCCTACTCTAAGCTTCCCAGAATCAAGTTATATTATCCTGGAATGGAACCAATATATTAATTGTTGATATGGAGAGAAGGTGATAGTGATTTAATAATGCAACTATTAGGCTCATTTGCATTTGAGAGAGGTAGGAAGAGAAATAAAGAGGGGAAGGAGGGAAGAGAAGAAGGAAGTAAGGAGAAGGGGGGAGGGGAGAGGGAGCAGGAGAATGGATGAATGCCTAGAGTTTGCTTAACAGAAAGAAATGATAAATAAGGTGAAATGTCAGGCATCACCTTCAAAGCCAGTTGTTTAAGGGATAGGATCCTAAACTTATTTCAATTTAATTAATTAACTATGTACTTATAATAATATCATGTATGTTACTAATATAACACCATGTTTTATTCTCTATAACAATGATTCACTGTCTGACTAAATATGAATAAACTCCAATTTTTCATAAGGATAGGCTATTTGTTCAATTTTTAGAATACAGATCTTCTGGTTAATCTGGTCCCTACAAAATCAGGGGCTTTACTAAGATAAATCAGCTAACAATTACCACATCAGTATAGAGAGATTGTGCCAGTCAGTAGCTGCATAATCTGGGGCAAATCACTTTACTTCTTTGAGTCTGTTTCTCTAGCTGTAAAGACAGAAATATTAATACCTACCTTATAGATTTTAAACTAAAATGCCCACAGGAGACAAAGAAGGTCATTATATAATGATAAAGGGGTCAATTTAGCAAGATATAACAATTATAAATATATATGCAACATTAGAGCACCTTAATATATAAAGCAAACACTAATAGAACTAAAAGGAGAAATAAACAGGAATACAATAATAGTTGGGGACTTTAATACTCCACTCTTAACAATGGTTAGAGCATCCAGACCAAGAATCAATAAGGAAACAGTAGATTTGAACAATGCTGTAGAACAAATGGACCTAAGAGACATACAGAACATTCCACCTGACAGCAACAGAATATACATTCTTCTCAAGCACGCACAGAACATTTTCTAGTATATATTATATGCTAGGTCACAAAACAAGTCTCAAAAACTTCAAGAAGATAGAAATTATATCAAGTATCTTTTCCTGCCACAATGGTATGAAACTGGAAATCAATAACAGGAGGAAAGCTGGAAAATGCACACATATATGAAATAAAACAACACAATCCTGAACAATCAATGGATAAAAGAATACATCAAAAGAGAAAAAAAATTTTTTTGAGACAAATGAAACAGAAACACAACATAACAAAACTTATGGTATGCAACAAAAGCTGTTCCAAGAGGATGTTCATAGCTGTAAACTCATGTATCAAGAAAAACATAAAGTTCTCAAATAAACAACCTAACATACCTTGAGGAACTAGGAAAAGAAGAAAAAGCTAGGCCCAAAGTTGGCAGAAAGAGGAAATTATAAAGATTAGATCAGAAATAAATAAAATAGAAAACAGGATACCAATAAAAATAAAACAATCATAGAAGATCAAGAAGATTAAGAGTTGGGTATTTGAAAAGACAAACAAAACTGACAAACCTTTAGCTAGACTAAACAAGAAAAAAAAAGGGCACAAATAAATAGAATTATTAATGGAAGAGGAGACATTCCATTCCAGCTGATACCACAGAAATACAAAGGGTCATGAGACTACTAGGAACAGTTGTATGCCAATAAATTAAACAATCTAGAAGAAATGGATAAATTACTAGAAACATACAATTTACTAAGACTGAGTCATGAAGAAAAAGAAAATATGAACAAAACAATTATAAGTAAGAGATAACTAAAAAGATTTAATCAGTAATGAAAAACTTCCCAACAAAGAAAAGACCAGAACCAAATGTTTTCACTGGTGAATTTTACCAAGCATTCAAAGAAGAATTAATGCCAAATATTCTTAAACTATTCAAAAAAAATTAAAGAGAAAGGAATGCTCCCAAACTCACTTTACAAGGCCAGGATTACCCTGACACCAAAGTCAGATAAGGATACTGCAAGAAAAGAAAACTACAGGCTAATATCCTTGATACATATAGATGCAAAAATCCTCAACAAAATACTAGCAAACCAAATTCAACAGCACATTGGAAAAATCATACCCCATGAGCAAGTGGAATTCAGCTCTGGAATGCAAGGATGATTCAGCATATGCAAATCAAAATGAAAGGTAAAAATAATACAATTAACTCAATAGATGCAGAAAAAGCATTTGAAGAAAGCAACACTTTTTCATGATAAAAATCCTTGACAAATTAGGTTAGAAGGAATGTACCTCAACATAATAAAGGCCATTATATAACAAGCCCACAGCTCATATCATACTCAATGAGGAGAGGCTGAAAGCTTTTCCTCTCAGATCAGAAAAAGGGGGGCCCACTCACAACTCCTATTCAACACAGTACTAAAAGTTCTAGCCATAGCAATCAAGCAAGAAAAAAAGAAATAAAAGATATCCAAATTAGAAAGAAAGAAGTAAAACTGTCTCTGTTGGCAGGTGATATGATCTTGCATATAGAAAACCCTAAAGACTGCCAAAAAGCTGCTAGAACAAACTAATTCAATAAAGTTGCAGTATACAAAATTAACATATAAAAATCAGTTGTAATTTTATACACTAACAATAAACTATCTGAAAATGAAATTAAGAAAACAATCCTCTTCACAGGAGCATCAAAAACAATACAATACTTAGAGATAAGGAATGCTTGATCAAGGAGGTTAAAGATCTGTACAATGAAATCTATAAAACATTGATGAAAGAAACTAAAGAAGATGTAAATAAATGGAAAGATATCCCATGTTCATGAATCAGAAGAATTAATATTGTTAAAATATCCACCACCCAAAGCCATCTATAGATTCAATGCAATACTTACCAAAATTCCAATGGCAGTTTTTACAGAAATTGAACAAACAATCATAAAATTTGTATGGAACAAAAGATTCTGAATAGCTAAAGCAATATGAAACAAGAATAATAAAGCTGGAGGTCTCACACTCCTGATTTTAAACTATCCTACAAAACTACAGTAATCAAAGCAGTATGGGTCTGTCATAAAAACAGACACATAGACCAATGAAGCAGAACTGAGAGTCCAGAAATAAACCCTCACATATATGGCCAACTAATATTTGACAAGGGAGTCAAGAATGCTCAATGGAGAAATGATAGTCTCATTCAATGAATGGTGTTGGGAAAACTGGATAACCACATGCAAAAGAATTTGTACCAGGGAAATGCAAATCAGAACCGCAATGAACAACCACCTCACACCTGTTAGAATGGCTATCATAAAAAAGACAACAGATAAGTGCTTGCTAGCTAGGATGTGAAAAACAGGGAATCTTGTACACTGATGATAAGAATGTAAATTAGTACAGTCACTATGGAAAACAGTATGGAAGTTTCTCAAAAAATTAAAGCCAGAACTACCATATGGTCCAGCAATCCTGCTTCTGGGTACATATCCAAAAGAAATTAAATCACTAGCACTAAGAAGTTTCTGTACAACCATGTTCATTGCAACATTCTTTTTTTTTAAACTTTTTATTTTATATTGTAGTATAGCCAACGAACAACATTGTGACAGCTTCAGGTGCACAGCAAAGTGACTCAGCATACATATACATGTATCCATTCTCCTCCAAACTCCCCTCCCATCCAGGCTGCCACATGACATTGAGCAGAGTTCCCTGTGCTATACAGTAGGCCCTGGCTTGTTATCCATTTTGAATATAGCACTGTGTACATGTCCATCCCAAACTCCCTAACTATCCCTTCCTCCCACCCTTCTGCCCGGTAATCATAAGTTCGTTCTCTAAGTCTATGAGTCTGTTTCTGTTTTGTAAATAAGTTCATTTGTATCATTTTTTTTTAGATTCCATATATAATGGATATCATACAATATTTCTCTTTCTCTGTCTGACTTACTTCACTCAGTATGACAATCTCTAAGTCCGTCCATGTTGCTGCAAATGGCATTATTTCATTCTTTTTAATGGCTGAGTTATATTCCATTGTATACATGTACAACATCTTCTTTATCCATTCCTCTGTCAATGGACATTTAGGTTGCTTCCATGTCTTGGCTATTGTAAACAGTGCTGCAATGAACACTGGGGTGTGTGCATTCTTTCGGACCATGTTTTTCTCCAGATACATGCCCAGAAGTGGGATTGCAGGGTCATATGGTAGCTCTATTTTTAGTTTTTTAAGGAAACTCCATACTGTTCTCTATAGTGGCTTTACCAATTTACATTCTCACCAACAGTGTAGGAAGGTTCCCTTCGCTCCACACTCTCTCCAGCATTTATTGTTTAGAGATTTTTTCACGATAGCTGTTTTGACTGGTGTGAGGTGATATCTCATTGTAGTTTTGACTTGCATTTCTCTAATAATTAACGATATTAAACATCTTTTCATGTGCCTCTTGTCCATCTGTATGTCTTTTTTGGAGAAATGTCTATTTAGATCTTCTGCACATTTTTTGATTGGCTTGTTTGTTTTGATGATATTAAGCCTCATGAGCTGTTGGTAAATTTTGGAGACTAATCCCTTGTCAGTCAAAAAATATTTGCAAATATTTTCTCCCAATCTGTGGGTTGTCTTTTTGTTTTGTTTATGGTTGCCTTTGCTGTTCAAAAACTTTTGAGTTTAATTAGGTCTCATTTGTTTATTTTTATTTCCATTATTCTGGGAGATGGATTGAAAAAGATATTGCTGCGATTTATGTCAGAGAGTGTTCTGCCTATGTTTTCCTCTAGGAGTTTTATAGTGTCCAGTCTCACATTTAGGTCTTTAATCTATTTTGAGCTTATTTTTGTGTAAAAGAGTGATCTAATTTCATTTTTTTACATGTAGCTGTCCAGTTTTTCCCACACCATTTGTTGAAGAGACTGTCTTTCCACCATTGTGTAGTCTTGCCTCCTTTGTCATAGATTAACTGATGCAGCATTCTTTATAATAGCCAAGATGTAGAGGCAACCTAGGTGTCTGTTGATGGATGAATGGATAAAGAAGATGTGATACACACACACAGAGAATGGGATATTATTCTTCTATAAAAAGGAAATCCTTGTGACAACATGGATGAACCATGAGGGCATTAGGTTAAGTGAAATAAGTCAGAGAGAGGAAGACCAGCTCTGTATGATCTTACTTATATGTGGAGTCTAAAAAAATACTGAACTCATAGAAACACTTAAAGGGTACAAACTTTCATTCATAAGGTGAATAAGATCTGAGTATCTAATCTACAGAATGGTGACTATAGTTAACAATACTGTACAATATACTTAAAGTTTCTAATAGAGTAAATCTTAGAAGTTCTTAATACACACACACACACACACACACACACACACACACGGTAACTATGTGAAGTGATGAATGTGTTAACTAACCATATTGTGGTAATCATTTTGTAATACATACACATAACAAATCATCACACTGTACGTCTTAAACTCACACAATGACATATGTCAATTGTATCTCAAAAAAGCTGGAAAAATCTATATCATTTACCAGGGTAATTGTGAACTGAAATGAGATATGTAAAAGCCCCTTTATAAAACTTAAACTTTCTAAAAGTCTAAGGAGTTATCATGTTTCTTTTTTTAATTAATTAATTTATTTATTTATTTTTGGTTACATTGGGTCTTCGTTGCTGCACGAGGGCCTTCTCTAGCTGTGGTGAGCGGGGGCTACTCTTCGTTGCTGTGCACGGGCTTCTCATTGAGGTGGCTTCTCTTGTTGCAGAGCATGGGCTCTAGGCGTGTGGGCTTCAGTAGTTGTGGCACGCAGGTTTCAGTAGTTGTGGCACATGGGCTTATTTGCCCCGTGGCATGTGGGATCTTCCGGACCAGGGCTCCAACCCGTGTCTCCTGCATTGGCAGGCAGATTCTTAACCACTGCGTCACCAGGGAAGTCCAGGAGTTATCATGTTAATTTTTAAATATTCATGTCAAAAAGAATATTCATGTCAGAATTATACTTTAATTACATGGAACACTTGGATGCTGCCTGTGTCCTTAGGCATCATCGGTTCTTCAAAATAAAAAGGCCTCGTTTACTACTATGAGGGTTGTGAAAGGCGCAAGTGACATTACATCAGTGCAGGTGCTTTAACCATGTACAATTATGATTATTTAAAATTCCAGTCAAATTCTACCACAAAAAAAATGCTCTTACCACAAAAATTCATTTGTAGTACACAGCAACATACTTTTTTCAAAATATCCTTATATCAGCGATTTGAAACAACGAAAGAATTTGAACTTTGAAGAACATTATTCTCTAAACTGTGTCATGAGTTACAAAAATGCAAAGTTATCCGAGAGATATCTACATAAATATAATCATCATCAAAATCCCTTGGACCAATTTCATTAAATAGTTCTTTATGGCAAAGATCTAATGTGAAAATAATGATGATTTGAAAATACAAGTATGCAATCAGGTTCTTCAAAAAGTGCATATAAATTTAATTATCCCTCGAAGCTATTTTTTGAAATGGGCAAAACTACCAGCAATGTGTCATAAATGCAGTATTTCTGCTCAGAGCAGTGATTTAGAGTTTCATGGCTCGCCAAGGCTAGAGTTCCTCCCAAAGACTGAGAGTATCCACAAAGCAGTCAAGCTAGTCATTATCTAGAATGCTGGATATAAAATCATCAGCTTCCAATTGTTTGATAGGATTAAATAGGAAAACATTGCAAAGAATTGAGAGAGAAAAAAGATTTGAAATCCTACTCCACCTCAAACGACCTCTCTGTGTGACCTCTGAAATGGAAATGGGTTATGAAATAAACGCTTTAGCCCAGTCAACAGGGTAGGTGACCGAATCATCAAGAAGGATGCTGAAAATGCGGCCTAGAAAAGCACCAACATTGTAAAACAGGTCAGCACAGGAAAGAGAATAAAAACACACATACACCAATCTTGCTCATCATATGGCCTTCAGCAAGAATATAAAATAAATTTGAAACAATGAAAATAGTCCCTCGAAGTAAAAAATATTCCACCAATCCACACTCTATGAATGTTTTAACTAATCCAGAGGCCACTTTTACTCTGCAATTAATTGCAGAGATAGATAACATTTGTGAAAGGCAAAGGCAATAAGGACATCTCGTGTTATGCTGCCATCTCCACCTATTTTTCCAAGCCTGTTGCAGCTAGTTGCAACAATTCCATATAATAAATTCCTGAAATAGCCCTTGGTGTCCTTCCAGACTCTTAGTATCTTCCTTTTATTGCTAGATTACTGCTTCCCTACACATCCCTCCCAGGGACTTAGGGATGACACTAAGAGGGTGGCAGCATGACTGAGGGAAGACACTGTGAGCACCTCCCTCCACCAAATTTGGCACACTAGCACAACCTTTGCAGGACTTGTGTTGTGGATGTGAACCAGGGTAGGAGACCTTTGCCCAAGGAGAACCTTAAAGCCAAGTTCAGTCTAACTGGATTGTCAGAAAAACTTACAGCTTTCAATTTCCAAGGTGCAGTTTTGTTCATCCAGTGGGTACCGCCTCAGGTCCATCATGCAGGCAGCTGTGGTTGTGATTCTAGAAGAGAAATATCAATGATACATGCTGTTAGCTGATCCATGACTGAGCTGGAAAAATTAAATCTAAGTCTCAAAGAAGACAGCACTGGGCCTCTAGGAGACTGGTTTAGCTTAAGCTCTAACAACAAAAAAAAGAGTGCTACAACTTTGGATAACCATTTTCCTTGATGAGCCTCACGATGCTTTGTAAATTAAACAGAGTGGACTAAATCAGTATTCTCCCAAGATGTGGTCCATTACCTACTTAGTACCCAAATCACCTGGGAACGTTTGTTAAACAGGCAGTTCCCATTCTCCAGAAGGTCTTGGGGGTGGGAGGGGGCCGTCCCAGGACTCTAGCTTACAAGCATCAAAGGTGATTGAGAAAACCAACATGGATATTACTCTTGTACTCACATTTGTTTTCTCCTCTCCTTCTCAAGACCCTAAAATCAAACCTTCCAACAATCTTGGCTTTGGTCCATCATTTTTGACCTTTCTATACATAGTGTGGTGCTTTGCAAGTGTATTAGTATAACATACAATATGCCTGTCATCTGTCACCTGATTTGCTCTGTCCTGAGTAATCTGATATTCTCAAGGCCTGTTGGAGAGCTTCCTCCTGTTGGTTGGCAGAGTTATTTATTTAGGACACACTGTACCTTTATTAATTTATCAGGAAGAAATGAATATGTCTCTTTAATGTCTTTATATTTCTCTGTCACCATTTTTCACTAATCTCACTTTTCACTAATTGAAGACCTGCTAGAAAGAGCCAAAAAGCATACAGCCCTAAATGATTTATCAATTTGGTTTCTGATCAATAAGGCAGCACAATGTTATGGAAAAGCAGAAGTTTTAAACCACAACAGACATAGGTTTGGATTCTAATTCTGCCTCACTAACTGTGATACACATCCAGATGGTTAATATCTCCTAACCAACCTTAGTTTCTTTGTCTGTAAAAAGGGGGCATTCTTCACAACAACAGTAATAACAGCCTAACAGAGTTTCTGTATGAACTAATAGAATAATTTATGTAATAGGCCCTTCACATCTGCTGAAAAAAACTAAGAGGACAAACTGATGTTAAATTTGACCAACTTTGCTTACTCTGCTCCTAGAGGTACTATATACTGTGTGTTGGAAACAGAGAAATAAGATGCAGATCCAGCTTGGGAGAAACAATCCATAGCTAGGCCTTTTTCATTAGAAGGTCTTGGGCAGAGCTTAGACAAGTAGTGCAGGTAGACTGAATCTCTGAAATTCCTTAGTTAGGTGTGAGAGTCCTACTCCTCAGCTGTAGGATGGAAATACCTAAATGACTTCATGTAAGTAGTTCATGCCTCTTTAGTTTGATGACTTCTTCATTCGGGTTTGTGCTCTGTTCATTTTTGTTTTCCTCTTTAGAGATAAGTGAGCATCCTAGGGGTGATGTTCATCCTGGGCTCCTTGCTCTCCTTCACCAGGAGATGGCTACCCTGCCTCAACTCCTTTCCACCTCCACTGCCTTCCTCAGCGTCTAGGGTCCCACTGCCTCACTTCCATGTTATTATAGTATCTTGGTCTCCTAGCCTCTCCATGTGCCTCCCTACTAACTATAATTCATACAACAGTCAGATGTTTTAAAACCATAGATCAGATTTCATCCCTCCTCTTTAAAATTTTCAGTGGCTCTTCCAAAAACTCCAGTCTCGGCTATGGCCTATTGTGCCCTGAGTAATCTCACCCTTCTCTCCCAGTATTTTCTCATACCAAGTCCTCACTCACTATTTCCAGCCTTAACATGTGTTCTCTCTGCCTAGAACGTGTGTCCCCCCCGATACTCACAGAGCATTTTTTCCAATCCTTTAGCTGGAAAATCAACTCCTCTGAAAGGGCTTTCCTGAGCAGCCCCCCCAAAGTGGCCGCCTTAACTAATGCTCCATCTTAGCTGTTTATTTCCTTCAAGGAATTACTACAATCTGAAATTATCTTGCTTATTTCTTTTCTTGTAAGAACTATTTTTCCCAGTAAAATTTAAGCTGTTGAAAGACACAGACTTTTTTCTGTGTAAGTGAATCAAAAAGTATCTGTTGAAAGGATAAATACATGAATTATACAGAGTCAAGCAGCTGGTTTTGCTGTACCTAAATCTTTTATTTGGAGGATTATTTTATTGCATCATTTCTCTTTTTTTAAACTTACAATGTGTCTTGGGTTTTAGGGATTCTTTTTATATTTTTCACAGTAAGTAAATTTTAATCCACTTAATTAGCATTACATAACTAGTACCAGAGTTTATCTTAGTATCGAACTGATTGTTTTTCCTTTCAGTGGGACTGATCAAATACCTATATTTTATAAATTCTAAAAATTATATAAAAATTAACATTCACATTTACTCAGGGTTAAAAAAAGAATTTATTTTGGCTATGTGATACTTGGCTAAATTTTTCACTGGTCCACTGACTTTTTCCAAAGTGTAGATCCAACCTGAATTACCACTAACATACAGGAAATTGAACTGTATAGAAGAGAAATATTCAAAGGAAATATAATTAGGTGCATAGTGGGCATACCAAATTCTCATGCTATTTATGAAAAATAGCAGACAATCTCCATCTTGAGACACTAGAGAAAATCAACTTCATTTGACAGAAAGAACACAAAAGACATGAAAGATACAAGAGCATACATACCATAAAAAAGGAGAGCCATAAATAGATGACTGACTGTGTAAGTGAGGTGAAATTTGCAATTGCTACAACAGGTTGTAGTTTACACTTTCTGCTGATGCATATTCATGGCAACTAACATCTGTGAACACTAGTGCTGTGAGCAAGAAAAATAAATTGACTAATTCTATTGTAGAAGCAACTGAGTTTCTACTCATGTTTTAAAAATGAAGTATTATGAAAGTGTTTTTCTCACATCAACAACATTCATATTCACACCAATGTTTTACTGTTTTTAATGCTATAGTATACTCTGTAAAACTAAAAAATATATATAAATGTTTTCTAGTTGATGTTTATAAGCATTTGTATCTCCTGTTGGATTAAAACAGAAACTGTAGCCAAAATAATCCATTTGGAATCCTGATCATACAAACCAGGATGAGTGACCTGAGATAAGTCACTTACACGCGCCAATACTAGGTTGCTCCTGAAACCCTGAACTAAAAACTTGCAATCCTGCTTTGCTGTGAGATAATAAAAGTAGGAAAAAATCTGTAACATTAAATATTCTGCATCTTTTGTTATTACTCACTGCTAATGAGTAAATACAGTGATAACTCATTTAGCCAGTCGTTACTTGGTAGTGTGCATATGTATATGTTTGTATACATGAAGAAATGTAGAATACCCACAAACTTATTTTATAAGCAAAGCAGAGCTATAAAATATGATATATAAATACTCAAAAGAGTCATCATGCCATATGTGTATACGAAATTCTTACTAACAACTTTTAGGACAAAGTACTGACGTGTAACCAATCTGCATATTTTCTAGGTGCTTTGTGAGAGCAGGAACAATTTTTTCCTTATTTCTACCTCAAAAATCTTGCCAGGTGTTGACATATGTCAATAACCCAAGATTAAAATAAAAATAATAATAATAACAACAACATAAAACAAACAAAGACAGCCATGGTCATAAGTATTCCCAAATTGAGGATTTTGAAGTAATTCTCTAGATTAAGTGTCTGATTTAATTTATATAAAAAATTCTCAAGCAAATTTAAAAGTCAAAATCATCCTTACAGAAGAAGCTACCCTGAAGTGAATCTTACTCAGAAAAGCTCAACAATCAACATCAAAATCTATTCTCGGGGACTTTCAGATTTTTAACAGGGTGGTTTCTCTAAGAATAAGCCAATAAAACAAATATACTTAAAGGGTTTTCATGAACATGCCTTTCTGAATCCTGATAAAGATCCTTAATGGGCCTTAAATTACTCAACATCACTACTAGGAGTCTTTGAAGTGAAGCTAGTAACTCATTAGGCCTGATTAAGTTTCAAGACCATTGTGAAATATATGAAGACAGTTCTGTTTTCAGTCAAAGGAAACAGTCAAGGATACCTACAAAATTTACCTCATTTACCTGTAGCAAATCTTCTATAGCTAAAAGTGGAAATGTGTCTTCTTTGGGGCTGAATACTATGGCTTGAAGAGAGCCACCTTTGGGGAATACTGATTATTCCGACTGGGCTAAGAGATTTTTAGGTAAATTTTTATTCCTCAGCCATTGGACACTGTCATCAAAAATGATTTATGTCATAAAATACTGACATAGTGCAAGGAAACTAAATATGTAAAATAAGAGTCACTAAAGTCATGCATAAAATCAAGAAATACAACAATTATGCCAGCATTTCATATTAAAGCCATAATAGATATTTATGGTGTCATTACCTGAGATTTACTGATACTACTATATCATTCCAAGTTTGAATATGAACAAAGACAGTTATTAAGTAATAATAAATGCCTCTGCCACTCAGCCAATAGGAAATAACTCAGAATCATCAACGTGACACACTTGGGGTCTTTCAGCAGATTCTTCAAGAGGGACTTCAGGAGCTAGAATACATGGTTAAACATGTGCTTTAAAATGTGAAAACTTGTTAGCATTTCATCCAGAGATTATTGAAAAGTGACTCTGGACTTTTACTTTGTTTGATTTCTTTATCTAGACAACCATCTAGCTATTCCACACAAAAAAACTTGTTTTCAGCATCCTTGCATATTTTTTAAGAAAGTCAGCTGCCTTATCCTCAACTATATTCAAAACATATTGTTCTAATTCACCACACGCTTTTCCTTTGTTCAAAATGTACATTTACCTAAAAGCACAACTTATTCTAATTACAAGGAATAAAGGAACCCCCTGGTATTAGTATGCAGGATTAATAGAGAAAAATTAGGATGTTAAAAAAGGTCAGTTATCAAAAAATACATTGATACATATTTTGTGAACTGTAAAACAAACATTAAAGACTTCAGCTCTGGGGGGAAATTCCAATTACTGAATTTAAGCATTAGAGGATGAACTGAAATTTCAAAAAGTTCTAAAGAGCTCATCTGAGTCATTTCCCACAAAGGTACTTAAAATTTTTTGTTTTAATATCTCCAAGAAGACTTGACATTATTTTGTATCTTAAAACTATTTTAGCTGGGAAACTAATTTCTCACATATATCTGCTCTTGTGATATGCTCTTGCTTTTTGTAGAGTAGATAGAAAATCTACTGTAGGGTTTAGGTGACTTCAGCTTGGCATGCTCAATAATAGTAAATACACCTCAAATTAATTGACCACCTACTATATTCCAGACATGATCTAGTGTTACTGAAATGTATCATCTCATTTAACATGTGGAGCATCCTATTACTATTCCCATTTTACAGATAGGAAAATTGAGAGAGGGCAGACAGAATAAGTGAGAAGAACTACAATCCTGCAGCCTGTGGAATGAAAACCACATTCACAGAAAGATAGACAAAAGGAAAAGGCAGAGGACTATGCACGACATGAAGGAACAAGATAAAACCCCATAAAGACACCTAAAGAAGTGGAGATAGGCAATCTTCTAGAAAAAGAGTCAGAATAATGATAGTGAAGATGATCCAGGACCTCAGAAAAAGAATGGAGACAAAGATCAAGAAGATGAAAGAAATGTTTAACAAAGACCTAGAAGAATTAAAGAACAAGCAAACAGAAATGAACAGTACAATAACTGAAATGAAAACCACACTAGAAGGAATCAATAGCAGAAAAACTGAGGCAGAAGAATGGATAAGTGACTGGGAAGACAGAATGGTGGAATTCACTGCCACGGAGCAGTGAATAAAGAATAAAGAAAAAAGAATGAAAAGAAATGAAGACAGCCTAAGAGAGCATTGGGACAACATTAAACACACCAACATTCACATTATACAGGTCCCAGAAGGAGAAGAGAGAGAGAAAGGACCCAGAAAAATATTTGAAGACATTATAGTGAAAAACTTCCCTAACATGGGAAAGGAAATAGCCACCCAAGTCCAGGAAGAACTGAGAGTTCCAGGCAGGATAAACCCAAGGAGAAATATGCCAAGACACATAGTAATCAAATTGACAACAATTAAAACAAAGAAAAATTATTGAAAGCAGAAAGGGAAAAATGACAAATAACATACAAGGGAACTCCCACAAGGTTAACAGCTAATTTCTCAGCAGAAAATCTACAAGTCAGAAGGGAGTGGCATGATATACTTAATGTGATGAAAGGGAGGAACCTACAACCTAGATTACTCTACCAAGCACAGATCTCATTCAGATTCGATGAGAAATCAAAAGCTTTACAGACAAGCAAAAGCTAAGAGAACTCAGCACCATCAAACCAGCTCTACAACAAATGCTAAAGGAACTTCTCTAAGTGGGAAACGCAAGACAAGAAAAGGACCTACAAAAACAAACCCAAAACTATTAAGAAAACAGTAATGGAAATATACATATCGATAATTACCTTAAATGTCAAAGGATTAAATGCTCCAACCAAAAGACACAGGCTTGCTGACTGGATACAAAAATAAGACCCATATATATGCTGTCTACAAGAGACCCACTTCAGACCTAGGGACACATACAGACTGAAAGTGAGGGGATGGAAAAAGATATTCCATGCAAATGGAAATCAAAAGAAAGCTGGAGTAGCCATACTCATATCAGATAAAATAGACTTTAAAATAAAGAATGTTACAAGAGACAAGGAAGGACACTACATAATGATCAAAGGATCAATCCAAGAAGAAGATATAACAATTATAAATATATACGCACCCAACATAGGAGCACCTCAATACATAAGGCAACTGCTAACAGCTCTAAAAGAGGAAATCGACAGTAACAGAATAATAGTGGGGGACTTTAACACCTCATTTACACCAATGGACAGATCATCCAAAATGAAAGTAAATAAGGAAACAGAAGCTTTAAATGACACAATAGACAAGATAGATTTAATTGATATTTATAGGACATTCTATCCAATAACAGCAGATTACACTTTCTTCTCAAGTGCGCACGGAACGTTCTCCAGGATAGATCACATCTTGGGTCCAAATCAAGCCTCACTAAATTTAAGAAAATTGAAATCGTATCAAGCATCTTTTCTGACCACAACGCTATGAGATTAGAAATGAATTAGAGGGGAAAAAAAACGTAAAAAACACAAATACATGGAGGCTAAACAATACGTTACTAAATAACCAAGAGATCAATGAAGAAATGAGAGGAAATCAAAAAATACCTAGAGACAAATGACAATGAAAACACAACGACGCAAAACCTATGGGATACAGCAAAAAGCAGTTTTAAGAGGGAAGTTTATAGCAATACAATCCTACCTTAACAAACAACGAAAATCTCAAATAAACAATCTAACCTAAAGAAACTAGAGAAAGAAGAACAAACAAAACCTAAATTTAGTAGAAGGAAAGAAATCATAAAGATCAGAACAGAAATAAATGAAATAGAAACAAAGAAAACAATAGCAAAGATCAATAAAACTAAAAGCTGGTTCTCTGAGAAGATAAACAAAATTGATAAACCATTAGCCAGACACAAGAAAAAGAGGGAGAGGACTCAAATCAATAAAATTAGGAATGAAAAAGGAGAAGTTACAACAGACACTGCAAAAATACAAAGCATCCTAAGAGACTACTACAAGCAACTCTATGCCAATAAAATGAACAACCTGGAAGAAACGGACAAATTCTTAGAAAGGTATAACCTTCCAAGACTGAACCAGGAAGAAACAGAAAATATGAACAGACCAATCACAAGTAATGAAATTGGAACTGTGATTAAAAATCTTCCAACAAACAAAAGTCCAGGACCAGATGGCTTCACAGGTGAATTCTATCAAACATTTAGAGAAGAGCTAACACCCATCCTTCTCAAACTCTTCCAAAAAATTGCAAAGGAAGGAACACTCGCAAACTCATTCTATGAGGCCACCATCACCCTGATACCAAAACCAGACAGAGATACTTCAAAAAAAGAAAATTAGAGACCAATATCACTGATGAAAATAGACTGAAAAATCCTCAACAAAATGCTAGCAAACAGAATCCAACAATACATTAAAAGGATCATACACCATGATCAAGTGGGATTTATCCCAGAGATGCAAGGATTCTTCAGTATACGCAAATCAATCAATGTGATACATCATATTAACAAACTGAAGAATAAAAACCATATGATCATCTCAATAGAGCCAGAGAAAACTTTTGACAAAATTCAACACTCATTTATGATAAAAACTCTCCAGAAAGTGGGCACAGAGGGAACCTACTTCAACATTATAAAGGCCATATATGACAAACACAGAGCAAACATCATTCTCAACGGTGAAAAACTGAAAGCATTTCCTCTAAGATCAGGAACAAGACAAGGACGTCCACTCTCACCACTATTATTCAACATAGCTCTGGAAGTCCTAGCCGTGGCAATCAGAGAAGAAAAAAATAAATAAAAGGAACACAAATTGGAAAAGAAGAAGTAAAACTGTCACTGTTTGCAAATGACATGATATCATACATAGCAAATCCTAAAGATGCCACCAAAAAACTACTAGAGCTAATCAATGAATTTGGTAAAGTTGCTGGATACAAAATTAATGCACAGAAATCTCCTGCATTCCTATACAGTAATGATGAAAAATCTGAAAGAGAATTTAAGGAAACACTCCCATTTACCACTGCAACAAAAAGAATAAAATACCTAGGAATAAACCTACCTAGGGAGACAAAAGACCTTTATGCAGAAAACTATAAGACACTGATGAAAGAAATGAAAGATGATACCAACAAATGGAGAGATATACCATGTTCTTGGATTGGAAGAATCAATATTGTGAAAATGACTATACTACCCAAAGCAAGCTACAGATTCAATGCAATACCTATCAAACTACCAATGGCATTTTTTACAGATCTAGAACAAAAAGTCTTAATATTTGTATGGAGACACAAAAGACCCGGAAGAGCCAAAGCAGTATTGAGGGAAAAAAAATGGAGCTGGAGGAATCAGATTCCCTGACTTCAGACTATACTACAAAGCTACAGTAATCAAGATAATATGGTACTGGCACAAAAACAGAAATATGGATCAATGGAACAGGATAGAAAGCCCAGAGATAAACTCACACACCTATGGTCAACTAATCTATGAGAAAGGAGGCAAAGATATACAATGGAGAAAAGACAGTCTCTCAATAAGTGGTGCTGGGAAAACTGGACAGCTACATGTAAAAGAATGATATTAGAACACTCCCTAACACCATACACAAAAATAAACTCAAAATGGATTAAAGACCTAAATGTAAGACTGGGCACTATAAAACTCTTAGAGGAAAACATAGGAAGAGCACTGTTTGAGATAAATCACAGCAAGGTGTTTTTTGATCCACCTCCCAGAGCAATGGAAATAAAAACAAAGATAAACAATTGGGACCTAATGAAACTTAAAAGCTTTTGCACAGCAAAGAAAACCATAAACAAGATGAAAAGACACCCCTCAGTATGGGAGAAAATATTTGCAAATGAATCATCAAAGGATTAATCTCTAAAATTTACAAGCAGCTCATGGAGCTCAATATCAAAAACACAAACAACTCAATCCAAAAATGGGCAGAAGACCTAAATAGACATTTCTCCAAAGAAGATATACAGATTGCCAACAAACACGTGAAAGGATGCTCAAAATCACTAATCATTAGAGAAATGCAAATCAAAACTACAATGAGGTATCACCTCACACCAGTCAGAATGGCCATCATCAGAAAATCTACAAACAACAAATGCTGGAGAGGGTGTGGAGAAAAGGGAACCCTCTTGCACTGTTGGTGGGAATGTAAATTGATACAGCCACTGTGGAGAGCAGTATGGAGGTTCCTTAAAGAACTAAAAACAGAATTATCATATGACCCAGCAATCCCACTACTGGGCATATACCAGAGAAAACCGTAATTTAAAAGATACATGCACCCCAATGTTCTTTGCAGCACTATTTACAATAGCCAGGTCATGGAAGCAACCTAGATGCCCATCCACAGACAAATGGATAAAGAAGATGTGGTACATATATACAATGGAATATTACTCAGCCATAAAAAGGAACGAAACTGGGTCATTTGTAGAGACATGGATGCATCTAGAGACTGTCATACAAAATGAAGTAAGTCAGAAAGAGGAAAACAAATATCGTATATTAATGCATATATATGGAACCTAGAAAATGGTACAGATGAACCAGTTTGCAGAGCAGAAATTGAGACACAGATGCAGAGAACAAATGTATGGACACCAAGGGGGGAAAGCAGCGGGGGGTGGGGGTGGTCGTGTGATGAATTGAGTGATTGCGATTGACATGTATCCACTGATGTGTATTAAATGGATGACTAATAAGAAAAAAAATATAAACTTTTTAAAATAAATAAATAAATGCTGGAGAGGGTGTGGAGAAAAGGCAACCCTCTTGCACTGTTGACAGGAATGTAAATTGATACAGCCACTATGGAGAACAGTACGGAGGTTCCTGAAAAAACTAAAAATAGAACTACCATATGACCCAGCAATCCCACTGCTGGGCATATACCCTGAGAAAACCATAATTCAAAAAGAGTCATGTACCACAATGTTCACTGCAGCTGTATTTACAATAGCCAGGACATGGAAGCAACCTAAGTGTCCTTCGACAGATGAATGGATAAAGCAGATGTGGCACATACACACAATGGAATATTACTCAGCCATAAAAAGAAATGAAATTGAATTATTTGTAGTGAGGTGGATGGACCATAGTGTCTGTCATACAGAGTGAAGTAAGTCAGAAAGAGAAAAATATCCTATATTAACGCCTATATGTGGAATCTAGAAAAATCGTACAGATGAACCGGTTTGCAGGGCAGAAATAGAGACACAGATGTAGAGAATAAATATATGGACACCAAAGGGGGAAAGCAGACGTGGGGGCTGGTGGTGGGATGAATCGGGAGACTGGGATTGACATGTATACACTAATATGTATAAAATAGATAACTAGTAATATCCTGCCATAAAAAAATAAATAAAATAAAATTCAAGAAAAAAATTTGAAAAAGAAAACTGAGGCACAGGTTGGTAGAGTGATTTTCTCTAAAAGTCACAGATGGTGTGATGGACTTGAGATTGAAATCGAGGATGGTTGTCTCCAGAGCCCAGGTACTTAACTACCAGGCTATCACTAACTAGCTAGTTGACCTTGATGAAGTCATTTAGCTTCTCTGGAGGACTGGCCAATTTCTTATATCCCAAATGAGCTTGGAAATTCTATAATGCTATGAAAATACATTACATGTTCAGTGACCCTGTATATTTTGTAATTTTGTTTTACCCACACACTCAAATGCTGTATTTCACAGCTGTTCATTCTGTTTTAGTCAATTATGTAGATTAGCCCACCCCAGACAGGCACAAACAGGCCTTTCCCCTAGGAGTCCCACTTAATGTTCTCTCCTGATCGAAGGCTCCCTCAGCATTTTTCTTCCAGCGTATGCTCTTGATTTACCTCCACAGAAGCCTTCTGCTTAAATGAAAATCTCCAATACTCATGCATAACTGTTTTTAAAAACTCTTTACAAGTCTTCATGTAGAGTCACATGGGCTACTATGCTCAACTTTGTAATCACCAAAAAAAGTAAGATTGCTAGCAATCATGCTCCCATTTGATAAATCGTGCCTTTCAGATGAGAGCTATTTGTACTCTTCTGCAGCTGTTTGGCTTTCTGTGACTCCTTGCTTTTCTGGAATCTTATTCTCTGTAAAGATACCCTGCTCATTAAAGGAGACACAGGTTTCTACTACAAACTCAGGGATTATAATGAAAGACATTTCCTTGAGTAACACGCCTATGGAATCCAAACAGCAGTATCTAACATAATCCCATTTTGTAAGCATATAAATCCTAATCAATCAAAAGATTAATAGATACAGACATACCAATCTGTAGTCAGTCCCTTGTTCACCAAGATTCCCCATATTACATTCCTGGTGGTCTCATCCACATATCCTATGCTTAGCGCACAATGAGAATATCCTCTCTTCTTTCTAGGTTATATCTTAAAGGGAGCCTGACCCTGAGAAAAAGCAATCTAATTTTTTTTCTGCTTTTTGACTCACACCCTAACAACTGAAATCTGGCTTCAGATCACTGTAAGAGATTTAATTATACCAGAGCCACTGGAAAGATATATTGCCAGGACTCTAATTATTTCAACAGGGATTTTTTTTTTGGTTTGTTTTCACAATTTAAAACGTTTAGATATGTCAGATACTTTTTGCTGCATTCAATATTTAAAATATTTTATTTTGATTTATGATGCATCAGAGACATACCATTTCAGAATAAGTTCATCGACTTTATTCCAGTCCTTTAATTTTCTTTTTTTTAACAAAGTAAGTGGCTCACAGACACTGATTTATAGCTGGTCAGTGACTGACGGAGGTTACAACCTCAGCTGGGTCTGCTGTCACTTCTTCCACATCCAGTCCAGTATTAATTTAAAATGTAAACGCCACATGCTGGAGGTTTTCCTTTGTCTCTGCAGCTCCACCCTCCACCCTTAATCACCAGACTAGACTGCATCGACTTAAAAACTACCACCCCGGTTCTCTGGCTTCAGGTTGGATTTGGCCAACAGGGAGCAGACCAGGAGTTTGGGAGAGGGGGAGAGTGAGAGATCAGGGGACGTGTACCCCAGGCCCCATACAGAGGAACTTGTATACAGGTCCCCTGACCATTCCCTCTTTTCCAAGTCTGGGATGCTAGGGAGCAGATGGCAACCTGCTGATCCTAACTCTGAGAGGGAGGGGGCGCTGTTCCTTCTCTTTGTAAATCGCCCTTTTATTACATTCATCCCAAATTATTCCATTTTCACTATGCCATCTGTTTCCTGTTGGGCCCCTGACTGATAGAATATATTATAGAAATGTATTTAAAATCTGAAGTTTCTCTAGCTAGGCTGTCAAAAAAATTCGAAGCATTCCATTTCTGGGTCTTTTGTCTTGGGATTTTAGGGATGAGAGGATGAAGTTTCCTTCCACCTTAAATGAACTGCCTCCTTCCTATGATTCCAGTCTCAGTTCTCTGTAGCCCACCCGAAAAGCGTTCTCCCTCCACCTTAGCTAAAGCAGCCCGTCGTCCCCTACCATTGGTCACTGTCTCATCTCACTTTATTTCCTTCGTAATACTTATCACTATCTTAATTTAGTCTGTGTATGCACTGGCTTATTCATCATTCTCTGTCTCCCTAGTAGACTGAGTCTATATTAAGTTGGGTTTCTACGAAGCAGACACTGAAGGATGCTCACCAGGGATCACCACCTGTGAAAGGAAGGGAGAAGAAGAAGGACTGGACAAAGGAAGATGCTGATGCAGGATGCTGGCCCAACAATACGGAAGTTCTGATGGGAGTACTGCCACCAGAGTTACTCACATGAGACTGAAATGACTTTTAAACCACCTCTGTCCTCTACCATCACTACACACACACACACCTTCCTTGAGTGGCTGGCATCTGATGTCTGAGGAGAAGATTCAATGAATTAAAAGGTCAGTGGGAAACATGTTCTGAGGTTGATCCAGGCCTCGACATGCCCTCACACATACGTATTTTCCCTGCAGTGCATGGTTGCAACTGTGATAACCTGAATTACTGCTGCTGTTAATTTTTAAACACAAAACATAAATTACTCAGAGCTGCCTCCTGTCACATACTGGCAACTCAGCTTGTATTTCCTACTCTAATAAAAGCCACCAACACTGCTGTCTCAGACTTATCTGCCACTCTGATCTCTAATGGCAAAAGATTTCCATCTCAATGGCATTTTCGCTATTTAAGTCTTTTACATAAAACAGGCAGCAAATATGTGGGAAAATGTTTCACATCATTAGAAACCACACATTTGTGTTAAAAACTTATACAGTGCTCTATGTCAATTATATCTCAATGGAACTGGAAGAAAAAAATTAAAAATAAATAAAAAGCATAATACAAAATTAAAAAGATGAGAAAAATATAAATTAAGCCATGAGGATTATTACCTATCTAAACAGCAAAAAATTAAAGACATTATAATATTCACTGCTATAGATTCTGCAGGGAAACAGACCCTCTCACACACACTGCCAGTAGAATTATAAATCAGAACAGACTTTCAGGAGGGTACTGTAATAGAGAAAAATGGCCAGCATAGTGTTTGGTGATCTTCTGTAAGAGTGGGATACACAGGGGCACAGAGGTCAAGAACAGAGGCCTTGGCAATGAGTGGTCCTGGGCCCACATCTTGACTCTGTCTCTTGCTGTGTGACCCTGAGCCAACACATAAAGAGGAGCTGCTATAATAAAAGGTCCTCTTGAATGCTGGACAATTATTTCTTCAGAATTCTATGGAAGCATGACCCTAAGCATCTCACCAAAAAGCAATGACTTCCTTCTGACTTGTAAAAATCACCTCATTTCTTCAGAAGCTTTTAGCTACTTAGGATGAAGTTCTGAAGTGGGGGGCAGGGGGTGCCTGTGGATCACAGAGCCCCTTATAGGTGAAGACTAATTAAAACAAAAAATTTAGAAGCTAAGATGGAAACGATATATTTGAAAAGTTACCCCTAAAACACATCTGTAATACAGGGTAGTTTGAAAAAACAAGAAGAAAAGAAAAAACAAATTGCCTTGTACCCAAATGACGATGCACTGAATAGGAAGCTTAACTGACTAAATAAAGAATTGAAGCAGAATAAAGTGAATCATTTAAAAAAAAACCTGGGGCTCATTTTAAAGAAAACATTCAAAGAAACAGAAAAGCCTCACAAAAAAAGAGCATAAACACTTATGTTGAAAATGACAGGGCTTCTCTGGTGGTGCAGTGGTTGAGAGTCCACCTGCCGATGCAGGGGACGTGGGTTCGTGCCCCGGTCCGGGAAGATCCCACATGCCGCGAAGCGGCTGGGCCCATGAGCCATGGCCGCTGAGCCTGCGCGTCCGGAGCCTGTGCTCCGCAATGGGAGAGGCCACAACAGTGAGAGGCCCGCGTACCGCAAGAAAAAAAAAAAAGAAAATAACAGACAATTTACAATATAGGTCACTAAAATATTACAGCACATCACAAAAAGGTAAAAATGAAGACAAGCACATCCAATTCCTGGATGAAAAATGAAAATTGAAAATAGAAGATATCATAAGGAAAAGGTGTGTAGCAGTCTTTTTATATGGATAATTTCATTTCCTCCAACCTGAGAGATGGGAACAGGGTTGGAAGAATGAGAAGATGGACAGCCAAATTAAAGAATGGCTACGCTGTCAATACTTTCCCCAGCTCGCCTTGGTCTCTCTGTCTGTTAGTTTCTCTCTCTAGAAAAAAAGTATGGAAAAATGGCTTCATAATTCAGTAAAATGTTACTGAGTATTTAAATCCTGAAAATTAATTGTTTAACAAATAGCTGAGTGAGCTCTGCTGTTCCAGCTGGAGAAGAGAACAGACTGATAGATGTAATAAGAGCCTCTATTTTTACGGAGGGCTCAAGGGAGAGATGATCTGCTGTTCGCATGGTCCAAACAGGAAGCTATGGTCATAAATTCTAACATGAAGGACATGGAGGATTTAGGTTAAATAGAAAGATGACTTGGCTGATAGTGAAGGCTATCAAATCATGAAATGGCTCCCCGGGGTGGATGGTAGATTTCCCTTTCTGGAAATGGTGTGTAAAGAAGAGGCTCGTCTGTCAGGATGATGGAGGGGGACCTAAGCATGGTATCAGGATGGTCTCAGTGACAGTCTGTATTTTCTGGTTCACTAAAGCAGCCTCTATCTTTAATTTCCAGCAACTAAAGCAAATGCCTAAATCCCTTAGAGCCTGGGCACACCTTTGCTAATTTGGCTTGTAATGGATTTTAGCTTAATAAAACAGACAATAACTTGAGGAGTTGCTAAATGTAATTAAATAACTGAAGAGGTGTAATACAACCTATAAACATTAAAGTATTTCAACACACACTTAATGACAACCAGGTCCAGGTAAAGATGTATTTCTGTTAGGTAATTACTAACAGAATTGTTTAGGACGCAGAGGACTGGGATACAACATTAAACGTTGGCTATCATTTTCATGCTTAGCATTCACATTAGTTAAGGCATTTGTGGTGGTGTAACACCATAATGTCACTAATGAGTAATTATTTCTAGAGCAATTACTTTTTAAGTGATTAAGATGCACTGTATCGCTGTGACCCAACTGACTTTATATTTGCTTTCTCAATAGCTTCCTTGTCTTCCCTACAACCCCCCCTTCCTGAAGCATATTAGATTGTCTTTTTCTCACAGGAAAATAATAGATTAATAATTACCAAATGCATACTGTTCCTGAGAGAAATACAATGCAGCAAGCTAATGTCTGCTAATTCTTAAGCTACCATTAAGGAGTTGAAGAGAGTATCAGGATTTTGAGTTGGATAATATATACATTTAAAACCTAAAATTTACAAGTTTATCATCATTTGGTCAATGAGTGAGAGAAAGGTATTAAGCCTCTGAATTGTAATATACCTGAATGATACTAAAGGTGTTGACCAATATTAATTTATCCACAGAGAGCTTACATTCTGCATGGTGTTTACTAAGCCCTGTAGAAGATATTTAGTAAAATTATTAAGATATAGTCTTTGGCCCTAAGAACCTTAAAATCAAAGCCCAGATACAAGATAATCTGATGTAGGAAGATATTAGCTTTGTCATGCTGGATCGCAACTAAAGCAAAGGCCTTAATCTCTTTGAGCCTCTTTGAGCCTCAATACTATTTTTTTTTAATAAATTTATTTATTTTTGGCCGCATTGGGTCTTCACTGCTGTGCATGGGCTTTTCTCTAGTTGCGGTGAGCAGGGGCTACTCTTCATTGTGGTGCGTGGCCTTCTCATTGCAGTGGCTTCTCTTGTTGTGGAGAATGGGCTCTAGGCATGCGGGCTTCAATAGTTGTGGCTCGCAGGCTCTAGAGTGCAGGCTCAGTAGTTATGGCACACAGGCTTAGCTG
Source organism: Stenella coeruleoalba (assembly GCF_951394435.1). Classification (NCBI taxonomy): domain Eukaryota; kingdom Metazoa; phylum Chordata; class Mammalia; order Artiodactyla; family Delphinidae; genus Stenella; species Stenella coeruleoalba. The sequence goes on from NC_137148.1 coordinate 137,655,475, forward strand.
CTCCACGGCATGTGGGATCTTCCCAGACCAGGGCTCGAACCTGTGTCCCCTGCATTGGCAGGAGGATTCTTAACCACTGCACCACCAGGGAAGTTCCAAGCCTCAATACTATTAATAGCATAACAACAATATGAGCAACTACCACTTAGAATGGATGTAAGGACTTAATGCACAGAAATTGTTTATCATGGCTTAAACATTCTTACAAACTTTAGCTCTAAATATAAAAATAATTATATTTTTATTTATATTTATTATTATTAGTCATATGTGTTAAGTATGAATAATTTGTGTCATAAGATCTCTGATAAGGGAGATAATTGGAAGCTGAAGGAGTCATTGCAGAGGAAATGAGCTATTGGCTAGGTGATGAAGGATGGGCAAGATTTTGCTAGATAGAGTGTAAGGGAGGGTTTTCCATCCCAGCAGTGTGAGCACATGCCCAGAGCCAAGGACATATGAGTAAAATGGCTACAGAAACTTGAGTGGTAAGAAAATTTGTTGAGATTTACACCTGGTAAAAGGCTGATGAAGACAAACAGTGGTTGATTTTAAGTCCAGGTCACCTAGTTTATATTTTATCTATTGAAAACCGCAGAGCACAGTATGACATAATATGAAACAAAGTGCTAATATTATAATTTACTTAAATCTGATTGATGAGTCATAAACTCAGATGCCCAGAGGGTCAGGCTTATGGCCTCTGTACTATGAGGAGTAGACTCTACCTAAGACAACAGGGAATGGTGGGAATCAGGGTCAAATGGAAAAAACATACTCTGTCAGAACAAGGAAAAAACATACTCTGTCAGAACAAGGTACCAATGTCTCAGCTTCAGTTACTTGTTGCCATGTGGGTAATAAGGCCCAGTGTTTCCAACCTTTCGATTTTTTAAATGATAACTAGGAAATATAAATATTAAAATGAAATGTGCTTAATTTTTAAAAGTACCATGTTAGTCAAATAAAATACTTGTATGAATTGGGTATGTCCTGAGGGCTGATAGTAGGCAGCCCTTGATATTATGCAATTTTAGAAATGAGGAAGGCAAGTCTCTGAGGCATGGAGTGATTCACTATAATCGACACGGAGAGTGAGTTACAGGCAGTGCTGGGATCTGAACCAATGGAAACTTTATCCAAGATTAAACTAGAACTCACTGGAGGTTAAGGCTTTATTCCACTTAGTGTGAAACAGGGTGAACACATGCCCAGAGCCAGGACAGCTGTGAGGTTTCAGTGCAACCTTCATTTCACTAATAGGTGTCTTCACATTTTAGATTATTTTTCATTACAACCTCAAAGGAAACAGTTTAGCAGATGAACACAAGTCAAAATAAAATAAAAAACAAGTGTGAGTGTGGGTTTTCTTTTCTTCGTTTCAGTAGAGAGGAAGGAACATGTCCTGGGGAGTCACGCAGCCATTCAGACCTGGGTGCAAACACCACTGTTCACCATTTCCTAGTTATGCCACTTGAGGAGGTCAGTTTGCTTGCCTTTAAAATGAAAATAACGATGTCTAGCATATAGAGTTTCTAGAGGATAACATGGAATTGTATAACTTGATGACATGCTATCACATACAAGGAAGAGTGATAATGTCTTGAAACTTGGTTTTAAACACTGATTTAAGAAAGTCAGGAAAGAACGATTTAACAATTAGAAACGGATGTTCTGATATGAGCATTTCCAGTCAACTTCCCTGGGAAGCATAAGTTAAAACTCAGCAATAGTAATAGCCAATTAAATTATTAATATACTATTCTACCATTCACATAATATAGGTCAGTGAAAATTTCAGACCATGGTAAAGCAGAAATAAGTAAGGACGAGTTAGATATGGTATTGTCATTGAGATTAATTGCTTTCATGATGCACTACAGGATAGAAGAATTGTGAGTTAAAGTCAGTTTTCACAGTGTGAGGAAATGAGTTACTGAAAAATTTCAAGAAAATTAATGAGTTGAAGAAATAAGCAAGATTTCTAACAGAACAGGAGAGTTCTCCTGGATTTACAACTGTGACTTCGAAATACACAAAATTATCATTTTTGGAAAAGAGGTGGGATAATATTTGGAACCAGTCTTGGATTCATATCTGGACCTGGCATTTCTAGCTCTGCGACCCTGTGGATGTTATTAATTCTTCTCTCAGTTTCCTTTTCTGTAACACGTGGATAAAAATGTCTGTTTTATAGCAGTGTTGATGGGAAATCACATAAAATCATGTCCATGAAGCATTTAGAGCAATCACTTGCAAATCCTCAGTGTTCAGTATATGGTACCTGTTCTTACCATCGCTATTATAATCTATTTTAAGATTCTGAATGAGGTCAAGAGGAAAACGGTGAAATATTTTTAATGAGATTAAAGGAAAAAAGGAAGCAATTAAAAATAATATTGCAAAAAATATTGCAATTAATGCTTTGGACACATGGATGGTATGATGTCTTTTTATATTAAAAGTAACATAATTTATGTCAAGTCTAGAACAACAAATTCATATTTATACCTTCCTTTTACGTAATGTTGGGAATGCTCCATCAAACAGTAGCTTCCATGACAACAGGGGACGCGTTAAGTATACGTTTTGTGTCTCTCATAACACTTAGTAAAGTATCCTACAAAAACTATGCAGGCAAACCACTTAACAATGTAGAGCAGTTTCCAGATTTTCTCTGTACAGTCTTTATACTTCTTTCTCTAACAATGGGGTTTTTAAGAGATGGAAAGGAATGAGACACGTAACACGTCCATCCTCAGATTCATTTGAAAATAAATACCTAAGATTAGTCATTTCCTAAGGTGAATGTCCAATTAATTTTCTCAATTCTGGAAAATACTATTTTATGTTTAAAGCATTATTAGTGTAATATTTGATATATGTAGCTATTGAACTGGTACCATTTATAAGACTGGTGCTCATTAATTATGAAATATTTAATAAAAATTTGGGGATTGCTTTATCTGTCTGAAGAACTGGACCATGTTATATATAGAACAAGTTATATTAGAATAATACTTCGTAGGGGCCAAACTATCAAATTGGTTAGCACATGGCTTTGAAAATGTGAGTCTGAATGCCTTTAAGGAGGATGTGCGTTTTCCAGTTTCTCTAAGTGCCCATCCTTCCCTATGACACCTTTCCAGGTTCTCTTCATTTAGTAATCTGCCCAGCCCCAATGGATATCTGAGTTTGTGACCCTGGCTCGCAAATACTTGATCTGCTGCATAGCAGATACCAGTAGTCCAAAAGCAGAATCATTACAAGCTTTCAAATATATTTGTCCAATCAGCGCTCTTTTTCATATGAACATAAGGGTTTATTGGAACTAGATGAACACAATCTATACTGAAGAACTTATTCCATCTCTGAGAGAAATAACTCTTCTGTAAGTCAAATTGATGGATTTGTGAGTTATTGGGGCAATGAACAATCAAATAAGGTAAACAGCACTGCCTTCAAGAGATCTCAAAGAGATGGTGTACAGACCATCTCTGTAAGAGGATGCAAACTTTTAAACTCTTGATTGAAATATAACCTTTGAAAACTGTTTCATTGAAATATATGTCCAGAAAAGTGTTCAACTTATAAGTATATAGCTTGATGAATTTGGTGGGGTACCATACTTGAGTAATAGCACCCAGAAGGTATGGATTATTTCCAGAGTCCAGAAGCCTTCCTCAAGGCCCTTCCAGTAGCTGCCCCTCCCCAAGGTATCCACTTTCCCTACTTCTCTCACCTTAGATGGTTTTCCTGCAATAGAACTTCATATGAAAGGAATCACAGTGTGCTCTAGTTTGTGTTTGGTTTTTTGAATTCAACATTACTTCTGAGATTTATGCTTAGACTTTAGGGGGATGAGAGTAGCAAAATCATCTGACATTATGTGCCAAGGGCTCTGACAAGATGTACTCACAGGGTTTCACTGTATGCTTTTCTATATATGTGGGGTAATTTGAAAGGAAAATGCACAGTAGAAGCTGGAAAATAAGAAATATATACATATAAGCTATAACAAGTATTACGCATTAAGAAGTTCTTTAGGGAAAAAATATCAAATGTTTCTCCATCCATGGACATATATATATTAAGAAGAGAGAGAGGTGTAGCACCCAAAGTGTTGAAGGAAAAATCAATGTTACTAATTTATATGGACCTTCCAGTAATTCTTTGACAAATGTCACCTTTGACCACAAAAAAAGCAGTAAAGAATTTTGTTCACTATTATTTTTCCTAATTGCCCTCTTCACATCAGTTTCTGATTATTTACCAACTAAACATTTCTCGACTTTATTAAAATTATTCCTAAAAATACTTTACTGGTATATTTATCGATTATTTCCTATCAGAAGAGCCTTGTCGGATGTTTCTCTGCCAATATTCAAATATTGTAAAAAGTATTTATAAAGCAATAATATATTTATCTTCCTATATGCTTAAATAAAAGTATCACTGATGTATCAGTCCTTTATGAAAAAAGGTTACATTTCCTAGAAAAGGTTATAGATTTCTTTGAAACATATGTCAAATCTCTGTTCTAATGCTTGATATTTCTTTTGATGAAAATATTACTGAACTGTCTCAACCATCTCTTCCTGTATATTTAAATTGGAATATATGATATTTCATAAGAAAGAGCTCCGATGCAAGAATTTACTAAATATTAGGGAAAAGTATTGTGGATTTAGGCAGCAAGCATACCCAAACTTCCTTCTGAACTGAGAAACATTTAATATTATACTGTAAAAATGCTTATATATATTATTACATCAACTGATACTTTGTAACAAATAGTTCAGAAGATTCGTCAGTGCAATGATAAATGCTCTTTGTAGTCAAGTCCTAAAAATTCAAAGATTTTAAATTATTTTCCAAGTCATAAAAAGGATGAGTAAATGCACATTTGATCACACACTCCCTGATTAAAATTCTTAATGGCTTCCTTTCCTCTAAAGATGAAGTCCAAACCCCTCAATGTTACCAACAAAAGGCCCTTCTTTCCTCTCCAACTCATACCTGACTTTCATAGCTCGCTCCCTCACGGTCCATACTTTAGCCATTCTGAAATGCTTTTACTTACCTTTCTTCCTTTACTTTTTCCTCTACCTGGCATCTCCTTCCCTTTGTTCTTCTCCATACTCTTTACCTGGTTAACTGTAAGTTTTCCCTCAGGTCTCATTTTACACATTGCTGCCCCTCTCTTTCCCACCCCCAACACACACACACACACGCACACACACACACGCGCGAGCACACACACACACCCCAAGTTGATTACTTGGAAAACTTTTTTTTTTACACTTCTTCATCTGATAGAAACTAAGTGCCTCAGGTAGCTACGCATCATGAAAGCAGATAAGATATCATAACCACTTTACAAAGGCAAAAGTGGCCCAGTGAAATCAGATGACTTTCCAGGAAGGAATTAGAAATCAGGTTATCAGCTCATCAAATTCAGAGCAGGGCAGTGTTCGCTCCATATTGCCTCTCTGGTTTGATCAACAAATATGCCCCATTCCCTAACTGAATCACAGGTCAGTTTACTATTAGCATTAAAGTGCATAGTTACAGAGATGCTGTGCATTAAGAACCTCAAAATGTTCATATGCTTTATATCAAGTCTAGTTATTCTTAAAGAATTTTTCCCTTTTCTTAAAAACTGCACTCTCCTTTCCTTATGAAAAGCACACAAACTTATTTTGAAAAATCTACAAATCAGGAGAGAATTTTAATCAGGGGATTTCATGATCAAATCTAATATAGAAAATTATAATTAAAAATGGAAAATCAACATAAAAGATGTTAAAGACAGCATTAAAATAGTAAAAAGTTGAAACGCACCTAAATATTCCAAAGTAAAAGGTTGGCAACATACAGAGTTACCCACAAATATGACAGATTATGTAGTCTTAAAAATCATACTGTAGAAAAATGAAGGAATATTCATCATATAATATTAAGTGAATGAAGCAAATTATAAAATGGACATACAAAATACTCACAATTTTCTGTGGAAAAAAATATTCAAAGAATACAGAAGGAAACTCTACCTAACCTATTAATGATGGGTATCTTCAAAGAAAAATTTTTTTTTAATATTTGATGTTTAATTCTTTACTTTCCAAGTTTTCTGTGACTAACATGTAGTATTTAGGTATCCAGAAAACAAACCCTTACTCTTATTAAAAGAAAGGAAGGGAGAGAGAGAGAGAAATGGCACTTTTTGAATAAATCCATAGAAGATGGTGGGCAGATGACTCAATTGTTTAAAACCTCCAATGTCTCATCATTTTACAGACACATAACTTCACAACAGTACCAACAATTATGCTGTAAACTCTATCAGCCTATATGGCCTATAGATATGACAGATATGGAACAGTGATGTTCTAAATAGAATAATCTATGAGCAAAATTTCTTATCTAGAAGACATGTGGCTTATATTGAAATTTATGGGATTTTTTCTGTAATGTAGGAGCTATAGCTAAGAAAACAAACCATTCACACTTATGTAGCTTCAAGTATGAAGACTGATTTTTTGTCAATTATAATGTCATGTTTTTACAGAAAGGGAAAAACACAGTACAGAGTAATTTCAAGAGTCAAGTAGACTTGGATCAATATTCAGCTCCACAGTTTCCACAGATTTTAGGCACATTATTTAACCTCTCTGAGCTCCACTTTCATCTTGTGTAAAAATATCTACCTCCTGGAGTTAAAGCATGTAAAACATTTAGTATTAGTGTGCCTGGCACAAAATAACTATTTAATAAATGTGAATTAAAAAGAACTATTAAGTAAGCAAATGAATGAACAGAAAAACTAAACATGAAAATAAATAAAATACCATGAGCAAAAGTAGATGCTTTGCATTTATAATGACACATCCAATCCTGTGCAGAATCTTCTACCACCAGCACACTGAGGCAGCCCTTTTGGTGGCCAATGGCCACATGGAAAGCTTAATGGAAACTAAACCTTGCTACTTGCCATGGGGTATTTTAACCAACAACACCAGACATCTCCTCCCATCAGAACAGAGTGAGAAAAGAACGCGCACACCCATTCCCAGTGCTGAGCAATCTGCCTGCAGAACACGCAGGGCACCACTGTCCTGGGGACCTTTGGATTCCATGGGTGGCAGCCACTCAAGGACACTACCTGAGTCAGACTGCAAAGAATTCCTGGCCACTGACACTCACCTGTTCCACCCTGCCATTGCATTCCCCTTTTATTTCTCTCTCTCTCTCTTTTTTATATCTTGGAGTCCCCTCTAGCCCTGTGACATGTTTCACCATCTGTTCATGCAGATGGTACCATCCAGAGAAGTCAAAAAGTTTGGTGTCCCCAAATCCCTCTTGATTCAGTCGGTTCTCTTTATCACAGGGCAGTAGGGAAAACAAATGAGAAACTGGAAACCACATTTCAAAGCACAGACATGTCACAGCTCATACAAGGAATACATTCATGTTCAGTATCTGGTTTGAAGTGAATGCTGTCTACGTAGGTAAGCCCTTACCCTGACATTCTTCTGAACAAAACTGTGTCTGCAACAGCTGATTGCACCTAATACAGAGTCAAACGCTACCGGCCCTTCTCCCCATTGTCCACCAGGTCAGCAACTACAGTAAGTAATCTATCGTAAATGTGGCTCTATGTATAATGTACACACTCTTTTCTATCCATGCTTATAGAAACTGAAAACTTGCAAGAACAAAATAGCTTTTTGAAATTAAAGAAGGTTGTCACTGAATGAGAGTAATTTGGTTTTACACAATTTAAAAATACTACACAAGATGCAGTTGAGCCAAGCATCCCACTTATGATGGAAAAAAACCCAGAAGCCTGAAGATCAATAGAAAAGAACAAAATCACAAAGAAAGGAGAAGTAACAGGGGAAATAGCCTCTTCCTTATCTAAGATGCTTGAGAGTTTTGTAATAAAATAAACACTAAGACGAAAACCTATCTATTGACACAGACTAAATTTAGCCTCCTAGGTGGTTTCAGAATCAAGTTTCCCCAAAGAGGAATGTCTGAGAATCCATATTATTTGGAACTTGGTGACTCAGAACAGGACACTGTTTACATTACACTGAGGATTCAGAAGTTCATTCTCGCTCTGTGTTGATTTCCCCCTCTGTTCTTTCATTGCATATCCCTGCCCAGCCCCTGGCCACCCATGCAGTGAATACAGATTTTTTTTCCTCCTTGAGAGTAACTCCACCTACCATCAAACAAGGACCAGATCCATGGTTTGTCTCATTCCTTTATCAGGAGGTGTAGAGATGGAGTAATTTAACAAGGCTCCATGAATTAACCTTTATTGACTAACATTCGTGTGGCAATGAAATACACAATTCATTCAAATACTAAGAACAAAGAAGGAGCCCATTGGGGTAGAGGCAGTGTTTCTCATTATCACACTATGAGCATTTTTTATATGGGCACAAGGTTGACCGTTGTGTTTCTTATATCTAACTTCCCTAAAGAAAAATCAACCCATGATTCCAGGAAAATGGGCTAAAATACTTATGATTTGGGAAAAATACTGTTTTGAGCAAACGTAAGTGCTTCTTTTCCCCTCACAGTAATCAACCTTCATTCCCCCCACTGCCTGTCCTATGTTCTGTCACACAAATACAGAAAACACACATGTGCACTGGGTATATGCACACACGCATACATACACACTTATACATTCTGAAGTTCAAACAAGATAGTCCAAATATAACACAGAGATATTCTCTATACTAAGCAAAGAATATGATGTCTCTGCTCTGCCATCAATGAGAATCCATACACATTTTTATTCATAAAATATTTGATTACCATAAATAGAACTTCCCCCTTGAACTCAACAGTCACAAATTTTCTGAGGCGTGTACCTAAAAAGAGCTAGCTCTCATTAGAAAGTGTTTTCTCATTGATTCATTCTGTGGTGGAAGGCTAATATGGGTCACCTGAATTCCACTTGGATACAATTCTCTCCACCTTCACATCTCTGTATATCGTTCAAAGAACCATACTGATTGCAAATGACGAGGTAACATAACAAAACACCAGGTACCAATGGAAATTTCTACAAAATCAACTCATAGATGTATTTAAGTCACAATTTGGGAAGCTGAATTCATGACAATTGCTGATCCTGTTTTTGTTTTCAAAATGCCTTCTTATCAGCTGTTCAACTGGCATCAGCCCAAGCACCATCTCATTGTTAATGTAGTTCTTCTCACTAAGACAGAGAAATGCACATGGTATCTACTAGGGAGGATAGTCAGATTTTCTTTTTCTCCTCATCAAAACCTAATAACCTTTGATAATTGGGTATCAAATGCTATTGATTTGATTTTATGCTTCTTTTTCTACTCAGTATGCAAATCCATTGTTTAATAACGTTAGATACGATTTTGCATGAGTGCCTGAATAGAGACAGAATAATAAATCAATATGAGATAAACACTGAAGAGAGCACAGATCCCATTCAACTGATAAACTGAATCAGGTTGTTGGATTGATAACATAGGAAATACTGTGAAGAAACTGTAATTACTAATTCATTTACACATACATTTATTCAATATTTTTTTTCATGGACTCTTCTGAGACAGGCACTATTCAAGATGCTGAAATACAGTTGGGGATAAAACTGAGGTCCCTGCTCTCATGGAGCTTATATATGAGTGGAATGAGGCCAACAAAAATAGTAAACAAATGAATAATGCATCTAGTTATAAAGAACATAAAACGCAGTAATGTGAAAGAGAAGAAACAAAGTTCTGAGTAAAGCAGTGTTACTTAAACTTTCTTCCTGTGAGCACATGAGTTTGTTCTGCCCTTAGGACCATTTTGCTTCTGTCCTTTACAACTGGAACTCTCATTCCTCAGATCACTGCTGTCAATCTTCATAAATAACATCTCAGCTCAGGTGTCACCTCCTAAAATAGGACTCCACCTTACTCTTCTAGCTACTTTTTATCCAATCTTTCATTCTGTTTTTCTCCATAGAATTCATCACAATTTGCTGCCCTCATTTATCATTAAACATTGTTTTTTCATGGTGGCTTACATGTTTCCTTCTCTAAGTACAAGCTTCTGGAGGTAGAGTCTATATCTGGCTTACTCACTTCTGCAACACCCATCCCCCACCTAGAGCAACAAGAGATGCTCACTCACTAGTTGACTGGATAGATAGAGGGGTAAATGAATTAAATGTTCAGCAATTCACTTCACTACAATGGCTTTGTTTCATTAAACATGTATTAGAACTACTAGTATTTTCTCAAGCTTCCTTTTGGAACACTACACCAATGTTCTAATATTAGGTAGTCAAAATGAAAAACTGCATTCAGCTATTAGCCTTATGAAAATTCTGAGTATGTCATGTCTGCTCTGCTACCTCCCAGCCCAGGCACTGGGTCATTTCTCCACATTAAACCTGTTAAAGCACTAAGGGCATGGGCTTTGAAGTCAAACAGGCTTGAATTCTATTCCCAGCTTTGATGCTTATAGTTGTACCGCTTTGAACAAGTTACTGAATTTATCTAAGCCTCAGTTTCCTCTTAAAAGATAGAAGGATATCAGTATCTACCAGATTGGATTATTTGGGGATTAGAAGATACAGTGTATGCACAGTACTTGACACACAGCATGTACCCAATTAATTTTGACTATTATGATTATCTTGGTAACTACAGTAATAAACTACAACAACAATTACTTATTAGGTACCTACTGTTTGCCAGCTACTTTACATGGGTTATATTAGTTAATTTTGACCATATTCCTGCAAGTTAAATGATATTATAATTTTCAGTTTAAAGTTAGGTAACTTTTTAAAAAGCCCCAAAGCCTATAAGAACAAACTCCAGAACTTGGTTCTTACCTACCATCCTATCCTACCTCTTCCATCTCCCTATTACATATATTCTTCTCCTACTAACCTCCAAGTTTTGAGTCTCAAGTTTTGAATGTCTCATTTGTCTTTGTGTATCCCTGAAACCTGGCACAGTGTTGGTACATAATAAGGATTTACCACTACCATTCCTTCTTACCAAATATCATCCCACATGAATCAGGATGGGAAACAGCAGAAGAGGCCAACGTTAGATACAGGTAGAAATCTTAATAACAGCAATTAATCTTTACAAACAACTTAGTATGTACCAAACACTTTACGAAAATCTTTACAAGTATCTGTCTGCTTGATCACCCCAGTAATTCTATAAGCTGGGTACTATAAAGCCCTATATTCCTGATGAGGGAGCTGAAGCTCAGAAAGATGGAGCACAGCTAGTTAGAGACAGAGGAAGGCCTTGCAACAAGGAGGTCAGATTCCACACCCATGCTCCAAACAGGCCAGAAGAAGTTGGTCTCTCTCTCCTGGTCGTTTCAGTATTTTCCCTTAGCTGTCAGTGTACTACAGCTGCTAAAATATAAAGTCCTAATTATATTCTCTATTATTGCTACTGAGAACAATGCAACATGGAATTGGAATCTTCCTCCAAGGATTTATGACCATTTAGCATTTTGGTACCTTTTATTCTGTCCATACGAGTGCAGATAATGAGCTACTTCAAAGAAGTAAAATAGCTTGAGCATTTCATAGTATGGTGACTGTAATTTGTCATTAACCTATTACAGTGGTCTGGCTTGCTTTATTTGTGACCTCCAGAATAAAGAGGTAGGAATGGGCTAGAAATCCTCCCTTACCACCCATTTAGTAAATCAAGTAATTAAACTTTTACCAAAAGTCTTTTAACCAAAAAAATATGGAGGTGACTTCCAGAGGTTGGGTAATACTTTATCTCCTTCCTTTTTTTTCTGCCCGTGGAGAATAAGGCTGACATGAATATCTGTGAAACAAATATTTTTCACTTGTTCCAGAAAATAAATATAGATTTTCTTCCGTGTACTCTAGGGTCTTCTGTGATAGCCCAGTAGACAAAGATACCACTTGTCTGAAATTTAGAGGTGTGTCTAATGGCTCAGTACTCTTTCTGCTTTCCCTTCCAGTATGAGAGTATTGATGCTAGAGTTAGAGACAAGGGTCTCACTGAGAGAGTATTTTAAATCCGGGAAACGAAGGTGTACAGGTTACTTGGGTCATTCCTTCCTGGATTATCAAGTAAGAATTGACCTTCTTCAATCCAACAGGAAAGCTTGTGGACCGGGTGACTTGCAGGCAGCCTTGAGAGTCTCTGCAAACCACAGCAGCCATGTGCCTCCTCAATGCACTAGGGTTTTACATCTCTGGCTAACTAAATCGAGACTTAATCAAATCTTACAGTGGTTGCTTTTCCCTAGTCTGTAACCTTCTTGAAACTCCACAATATGGATGTACAATTGTGAAATAGAAGAGATTTTCAAAATCCCTATACACCAAGTTACAAACTGTAGTGCGTGCTGCTTTTCCTTGAACTTGGGTATTCAGAAAAGTGAAACAAAAATAACTCTCTGCATCTAAACAGTTGCAAAGTAGAGATCCATTCAAGAATAAAGGATGAAAGGAGAAGTGATGATATTAAGTTATACCTGAGGAACATACTCTATGTCCTATATGTATGGGAATAGCAATGCCAAAAACAATGCACAGGTCCCTATTGTGGAGTCCTATTCAAGATTGAGAGTCATACTCATCTATTTAGGAATGATACCCACAAAAATCTCTCTAGAGGGGAGATGAATGACTCTTAGAAGTTCCTTTCAGGAGCCTTGGGAATTTAGGCTCTCTATTCTTCTCCTTCCATCAGCGTTTTCAGTACCGGCTTTTTCCAAGAGTCTTTTGCATCCATCTACCGGACAGAGACAGTGTTCTCTCAGTCTCTGGGAAGGTGACTGAGATATAGCCTTTGAGTTCAATACTAAGCCTGGAAACTCACTAGAAATTTACTTACTTTCCCAAAGCCTGAGTTTCCTCAACTATAAAATGGCACTGATGGTAGCCTGCTTCACAGGATTGTTTAATATAAATAATTCAGGGCTTGACATACAGAAGGTACTCAATAGAAAAGGGAACCCTCCTACACTACTGATAGGAATGTAAATTGGTGCAGCCACTATAGAAAACAGTATAGACATTCCTCAAAAAACTAAAACTGGAGCTTCTATATGATCCAGCAATACCACTCATGGGCATATATATCCAGACAAAACTGTAATTCAAAAAGATACATGCACCCCTATGTTCATAGCAGCACTATTCACAATAGCCAGGTCATGGAAGCAACCTAAATGTCCATCAACAGATGAATGGATACAGAAGATGTGGTGTATATATATATATATATATATATATATATATATATATATATAATATATTTTTTATATATATATATATTATATATATATATAAAATATATATAATATATATATAATGGAATATATAAATAATGGAATCATTCATAAAAAAGAATGAAATAATGTCATTTGCAGCAACATGGATGGACCTAGAGATTATCACACTAAATGAAGTAAATCAGAAAGAGAAACACAAATACCATATGATATCACTTACATGTGGAATCTAAAATATGACACACATGAACTTATGTATGAAACAGAAACAGACATAGAGAACAGACTTGTGGTTGCCAAGTGTCGGGGGCGGGGACAGGGAGGGACGGATTGGGAGTTTGGGATTAGCAAATGCAAACTATTATATATGGAATGGATAAACAACAAGGTCCTACTGTATAGCATGGGGAACTATATCTAATACCCTGTAATAAACCATAATGGAAAGGAATATGAAAAAGAATATATATACATATATGTATATACCACTTTGCTGTATAGCAGAAATTAACACAACATTGAAATCAAATATACTTCATCAAAATAAATTTTAAAAAGTAAGTAAATTTGTATGATGAACAACAAAAAAGTACTCAATAAATTTTACTACTACCACCACTACTACCACTACTTCAACTATCTCAGCTAAATAAGTATTCATATATATTTGTTTTGAACAGGTCTTTGTGTAATTAAAACTCTAGCATGAGTGAACCCATTACAAAGACTATCTGGTCTAACCCTGTATTTTGCCTATTTGCTAATAAGCAAGTTGCCAGCGAAAGCTGCCAACAAAGTTCACTGATTTCATGAAATCAGGGTGGAACAAAAGATATACAAAATGTGATTAGAGAAAACTTTATCTTCAAACTAATAGTGAGGATAATAGGCATGGTTTCAAGTTTAATTTAATGGAGTCATTTCTGTTTTCTTTATTTTTAATATAAAGCAAACAGAAAAAATTTTGCAGGTATATGTGTGTGTGTGTGTATATATATATATAATATGCATATACACACAAATACAAATCTATAAATGAATACATATGCATATTTATACCTATAAATGGGGACATATACATATACACACACAAGCACATATACAACAGCAACAGTTTTAATCATCCACTAGAAAATACTTTTCTTAAAATAAAATAAAACAAGACAAAACAAAATAAATATCTGGCTTCTCTCCATGCTGCCAGTACTCTCGTGACCCAGAGGGTTCGTTCCTAGTGAAATCGCGACCATGCTAGTGCTACTTCTGAATGCGCTTATGTATAGCCATGCTGTATACAGATACATCCGCAAGCCAATGAATGGCGTGTTCTCAGGGGTTTCAGGTCTTCTCCTCTTTGCAGACAAGGCCCACTTCGATGACACCCTGTACTCATTCTTTGGGTCTTCAATACAAGATCCATATCTTTACTGAGAACGCAGTTGGTGTCTTTCCTGCTTTGAAACCCCTGGAGTCTCTGACCACTCATCTTTCATACCTTTGGTTTCAGTTCTGCCATATTCAGCTCTCATTGGACTGAAATCAATGGACATGAAGACAACTAGGGTAGTAAAGGAGACTCACTGATTACAAGAACATGATGACTCAGTAATATTTGAGAAAAAGAAGTCAGGCAGATTTTCTTTTCCTCTTTAAATGTTGTTATCTAAAAACCCAGCAAAAATATTGCAACCAAAAGAGCCCTGGATTACACCTAATGGTGTAATTCTGATTCTGCTATTTCCAGTTTGGATTTGACTTATTCGCTGAGGTCAGTCAGACCATGATGACAGCAAGTAACCAAATGACTCCAGCAGCAGGAACAATAACAAGCCCTGGATTAGGAGTCAGGAGGTTGGGATTCTGCTCTGTGCTTTGCCATCAATCGTCTGTGTGATGTTAGGCACAATCACTTCCCTCTCTGAGCTTCCCTCTTCTTTTCTGTAATAATGAAGAAGGTGAACTTGAAGATGACAGAAATTACTTCTAAATACATTCACTTTTCATATAAATAATTTTATTTTATAGTGAAAAATAATGGGCAAGAAATTTCTTTTAAAAATTCATCCAGGGACTTCCCTGGTGGTGCAGTGGTTAAGAATCCACCTGCCAATACAGGCGACATGGATTCGAGCCCTGGTCCGGGAAGATCCCACATGCTGCAGAGCAACTAAGCCCATGCACCACAACTACTAAGCCTGCGCTCTAGAGCCCAGGAGCCACAACTACTGAAGCCTGCGTGCCTAGAGCCCATGCTCCACAACAAGAGAGAAGCCACCGCAATGCAAAGCCCGCCCACCGCAACGAAGAGTAGCCCCCGCTCGCTGCAACCAGAGAAAGCCCCCGCGCAGCTACGAAGACTCAACGCAGCCAAAAAAAAAAAATTAATTACAGCTCTTTAAGGAGGATGTATGTGTCTCTTCCCACGGAGGTGGAGGTAGATGAAGGTGTTTTTTCCTGCTTAGAAGACTGAGAATCTAGAGCACAGGGTCTCACACTCTGGCCAGAAGAACTGATATTCTTAATAAAATCTCTGTTGTTCTGCTTGACAAAATGCATTCACTCCATATCTCTATGAAAATGAATTAAACCAATTAGGAAATCCAAGTAAAAAAATTGATATATTAATGTTTAATAGACTACATTTTAGTGTGAGATGGCTACTCAGTTATTCACTTGCCGAATACCCTGTGGTAAAGCTTTAGGAGTAGAGAAAGAAGATACAATTAATAAACCTTGCCTGTCTAAATTCATTACAGGCTAATCCTTTGCCATTTTCCCAATGACAGAACATACATAGCGGGAGGTGGCTGAATTGCCTTCTGCTTCCTGCTGAATCTTTCTTTAAGAATGTGAACCTTTAATCAGAAGTGACATGTTGCTGACCCAATGTTACATATGGGAGGTGTACAGACATATGAAATCAAGGGCTGCCCCTTCACACCAAAAGACAAACAGCTATTTTTAGATGGGTCAACTACTACCAGAAGAGTAAGAAAGTCACACTTTCCATAAGAACCGTCCTAATAATCAGCACCAGTACATCTCCTGAGCCATTTATTTAGCTAATGACACCACAAGTTACAACAGCACAAATACAAGATTACAAATTGTGTTGCAAAAAGCTTTGCCTGTTTGTCACTAAAATATTAAGTAAATCTGAAATAGTAGTCCTGCATTTTATAGCAATAACTACATATTTCACCTTATGTCAAAGCCATACACCATATCCTATATTGGATAAAGAAATATATCCCAAATATGTCTTATAATGGTTAAATAATGATGGTGAGCAGAGTTTTACTGACATGGCAAACATGTTTATGGTGCACTCATGGTTAAAGAAAAAAATAAGGTCAGAAAATTGTACGTATAATGCGAATCTGTTTTATGACAAATTACCTATATGCTTTTTTACTAGAAAAATATCTGGAAGAGTATAAAGCAAGATGCAGGTATGATAGGATTAAGGGTAGCTATATTTTCATAACTTAACTGTATTTTCTAAATGTTTAAAAATAATTATGTAACATCTCATAAGAGGAAATAGGTTTTGTTTTCATGTTTTTGTTGAACAATTTAGTAATGTGCTAAAATGCTTATGATATAATGTTAATGACTTAGCATATAGAGTCCAATTGGGATTCAGATTTTAAATTTTCATAAAAAATATACATTTTTACATTCACAAAAGGGTGTCAGCAGTTGATAATTCAGGTTTTCCTATATACCTGAGTGCACTGATTTTGTTTTTGCCTTCTTAATTAGTCAGAAGATCTTTTTCAAGAAGATAACTACAATTGCTAAAGCACTGCAGTATCACGTTAAATACTGCTGTATACGTAATGAGGTGGAAGTCCTAGATTAGCAAAATCACAGGTATTGAGATTTGGGGAGTGATAATAAAATTTAGAAATTATTTAAATGAATAATTATAAGAACTACTAAATGTAAGATTAGAATGCAGCTCTCCTAATTCTCTGATCAGTGTAGTTATCACTAGCTTTCTGAAATCTAATAATTATCTCCTACTTTAAGTAAATAACAGACTAAATTATACCTATGTAACATTCTTTATGATGCCATGTCAACACCAGATTAAACCTGATTTTTACTGGCTAGTGCTTTAGATGAATTCATCAGCAGAAATCCTGTACTTTCTATGACATTTTTCCTTAAGTGTTCTGAAAATAATTTGATTGGGTCAATTTTATTTTGGAATAAAATACAGATAATCTGTTTGGAATATGTGCTTTATACATTGCTAGGAATTCTTCTGCCTAGTCAATGAGAAGTCTGCTGTCACCACTTCTACAGCTGGGTTCATCCCAAGAAAATATTCTTCCCTACCTCCACTTATATCTCCTAACAGAAATATCTAAATAGTATCATAAAAGAAAGCAGGTATTTTATTTTATGATCACATTGGTATAACTGAGTTATCAACTAGCCAAGAGTGAAGGTAAGAATCTATATTTAAGGATTATATTGCTCTTTAGCCACAAACTATAAACTTAGACTTGAAAAACAACATTATTCATCATTTTTCTTAATTATTCCTGCAGATCTTTAAACAAGGTTGAGAAAATAGATGCATGATAAGACGTGATGAGAATAAGAGGAATGGCCTGGTTTAAGAGAAACTATATAACGCTGATTAAACGAAAATTACTGAGTCCATGCTACAAATGAGGTACTGGGTTTGGGGCTACAGGGCAGCTTCTAAATGCTGTCATGGCCACTTGGGTCTCAAGCCAGGCATCTAGTTTCCTTCCTCTTCATTTCAGCCTGCCAGTGCAATGGCTGGAGATAATTGGCTCCACTGCAGGTTTCAATCCTCTTAGTATTTTAGTAGTCCCCTTCTTCATTTTAGACATGCCTGACCGAGACCTTTCCCATTCTCTTCAACAGACTTGCTCACTTGTGCTCCTCTTGTCCTTTTTGTTCTACACAAAGGAGTATCTTCACAGAATCATGGAAAGATACCTGGGGTCAACTTCTACAATATAAAACCACTGCCTTGATATCTAAACCTTTATCTGTTCCAGCCTTTTGTTTATTTATCAAATATCCCCAGCATCCATCTATTTATCAAATATTAAGTAACACTGCACACTTACTATCTACCAATTACTATGCTACTCGAAATACATAATTTTACTTTCCAGTCTGATGTCAGATTATAAAATTTTTTACATTCACTGATCTCATTTGATTCAGAAGATGATTGGGTTGTTAAAATGACATTATCTAATTTATCCCCCCCCCCTTTTTATATATGAGGAAATTAAAACCTGAAGAAGATGCTTAAGGTTCAACAAGAGGTCAGTGACAAAAGTCCAAACGAAAATACAAGTTCCATTATCATAATACTTTGTTAAGGAAGTTGGTTGCATTGCTCAATTGTGTCCATTCATCTCTTTGCACAGCATCGGAACTCTATCCTTCTAAAATGATTATCAACCTGAAAAGTAATGGAATAACTGAGAGTAAGCTGCTAATCCGTGTTTTTGGCAATGGGGAAACAAAAATCCAATCAGAATGAAAACTCTTAAAACCTAGCCTATAACAGCAATAACTAAAACATTTCCCATATTTCTAAATCTCAATCTCCGTTTTCTGAACTTCCCAAGTTCATTGTCTGAACTACCTTAATGCAAGTCTGTCAATTAGCTGAGCGCTATCCTTAAAACTCATGCTATCCAGACACTGTTTCACCATGAGTGGACTCAGAGCTCCTGCTGTACAGTCAAAAGCAATGGGTACATCCTTGCAGGAGGATGATTTCACAAGGAGGTTTTCCGAGCTTCAAGTGTAGAGCTATGACCAGTCCTCCCTGGGTTATGGCTTAGCCTGGTTGTCTGTGGTCATGGATCCCACCCACTAAGTATGCATCCTCTGAGATGAGATGACCTCGTTTTCAGACACAGCTACTAAAAGTACATGTCACATACAGGTAATTCTCTACCTCTAAGAGATCAGAAATACCATTCTTTGGCTTCAGACTTTTAAATCTTGAGTGCTATTTCTTAGATAATAGAACCAGAGATTCCTAGGCCATTTTTTCTTTTCCAAATTTTATCATGGAAATTTTCAAACATACAGACAAGCTGAAAGAAGAGCATGACAAACACCTATGTACCCACCATGAAATTCAACAAGCATTAATAGTTTGCATACTACTTTATCTTTAATATGTTTTAATACCTAAAAATTTCACTAAGAAAACTCTACAAAAGAAGCTTACTCAGATTCTCTGAATGACTTCCCCTCCAGCCCCCTCATCCCTGCCAATCTTTGTGCATCTCAACGGAAGAAGCATTTAAGTCCTTAAAGGATTTTGCCTTGAACATGCATGACATTCGGCCCAGAGGACTTGTTCTACCTAATTTATTGGTCACTGCCTTATATTTAAAGTCTTCCTTGAACCAGCTTTCTATGTCTAGGTCTTCATGATTGCCTTTCAATTCTCCTTATTCCGACTGATGAACCTTGCCTGTACCAACTTCTTTGCAATGATCTTGTCTGTGCCCCAGGATTCCACACAGCAAAAATCATCCCTTAGTAAACTGGGAATGGTGTGACTCTCAGAACCCAAAGATGCATCTTCCATAGATGACTCAGGACTGCTGTTCTCTAGGGCTTTATTCTATCAATCAAGAACAAAGTCTGGGGCTTCCCTGGTGGCGCAGTGGTTGAGAGTCCGCCTGCCGATGCAGGGGACACGGGTTGGGGACATGGGTTCGTGCCCCGGTCCGGGAAGATCCCACATGCCACGGAACAGCTGGGCCCGTGAGCCATGGCCGCTGAGTCTGCACGTCTGGAGCCTGTGTTCCGCAACGGGAGAGGCCACAACAGTGAGAGGCCCACGTACCACAAAAATTTTTAAAAAGTCTGTATCTATGGATCTAATGCAAGCTGTTTCCATATCACTTTTCTTTACCTTCTTTTTTTCTCCCTTGCACACTCTCAGGTGATTTCTACTATTCTTTATTTCCATTTGCCAGTACGTAAGGAGTAGGACAGAACGATAATGAAGAGCAACATCTTTGTATTCAAACTATTATACTTTCCGGTGCCGCAGCTGTGTAACTTGGTACACAAGTTCCTTAATTTCTTCATGTAAGACAGAAAAACCAACCAACCAATAGCGCCCAGTTTGTAGGAATAAAGTCAATTTTAAATGAGATAATATAAGCAATGCTCTGGCACAGTGACACGTACAGGCTAAGTCCTTTAATGCGTACTAACTACTAATATTAATACTATTACTATTCTAAACGCTGTTTGAATGCAGCCACTATTGAACATAGAAACAAAATAAATTTCTTAGCAGACTATCAGTAACAGAGAATGACTGGGGTAGGAGAGTGGGTAAGTAGGAGAAGGAACTAAGTAGATCTGAATCAATCCAGCAGCAGCAATTTTAATTGAATTCCTTTTACTTTTTATTACAAATGAAACTTCTGCTGTTGAAAAGGAATATCTGGCCTGCACTGAATTTCAGCTGTGAAATAAACTGTTCTATTTATCAGTAAAAACTGGAATGGGATATTTACAAATTTCCTGAAAGACCTCTTATCAATTTCAAACTCAGGATTAACTACACAACTGAGAGAACAGTGACAATCCATGAGTCTTCTTCTTCATCCAGGAGTGTTAATTTTATGCACGTCAAATGTGTTCAGGAACCTGCACATTTTGCCATTAGCCCTTATTGGAAGTGGGGCCGAGAGGGTGATGATTTACAGTAATAGTGTCCAGTCGGTCTTAATGACAAGAATGAACAGCCACCACCTTTTTTGGTCGGATTATTGGCTTAATGATTAGAAGCCATATTTATCATCTATATTGGCCCTCTCTTGTCCCTCTCAAAGACTTCTGACTGTTGATTTTTTCCCACCCATCCAACTTTGCATATGTACATTCAGAATTCATTGACAATCTTTACTGAGTTTATTTACAGTGTAGGTGCTTTGTCAGTGCTAGGAGTAACAAAGAGAACACAACTGGTTCTCTGGTCTAAATGTGGGTATCACCAAAAAAAGGAAAACACAATGTAATGTCTACATGATTGCCGTGAAGATTTGATGGGAAAAATGTATCCAGCACTGGGTCTGACGCTTAGCGAAGACTTGCTACTTCCCAGGCCTATCCCCGCTCACTCCCTGCCAAATGAGTAACTCATTATTGCTGTGCTTCTCTCTGCCTTCTTCAGGATTCTGACTTCTTTCTGTGCTTAACTCTTAAAACGTGTGAACTACAACCTCTTTGCATTCCTCCACTGCCCGTGTGGTCCCCATCTCATCAAGGTCTTTGTGATACCATATTTTCATTGCAGCCACTACTGAACATAGACACAAGCAATAAATTGTAGTGGATTCCAAGCAATAAGTTTAGCACAATGTATCTGCTAAGATAATTCTTTCCGTAAGTACTTTCAAATTCCACCACTTTGGTGGAGTCTTTGCAGACACTGCCAGTCAACTTGTTTTATCTTTCCGCTATTTCGCTATTTCTCTTTTTCCCTAAGGCCTGTATGCGAGCAATGCCTCTATCCAATTCATCTCTTTACTTCCAATGGCTGACACAGCGTACAAACATGCTCTCTCTTGGCCTCAGTCTCTCCCTCCCTTGACAAACAAATGCCATTTTCTCTACAAACAGGATAAACAAACAAAGAAGCCGGCTTATAAGGATCTAAGACAATGCACCAGTCAGGAACGATGAACACAGCAGATAATGAAAATTAGATATAACAGATAAGAAAAGTGTGGGAGTGAGAGGCAACCTACGGTAACGGTTAGGAGCTCTGGCTCTGAACTTAGAACAGGACTCAGATCCCATCTTCACTGCTTACTTTCTCTGTGATCTTAGACAAGTTACACCAGCCTTCATTTGAAATAAAGATCATAACAGTTTTAACTTATGAGGTTGTTATAAGTTATTGTAACTGTAATAATACATGGAGTGTACTCACTACTGTCTGACCCCTAACAAGTGTTCAATAAATGAATAATAATATTATTATCATTATTATGAAAAAGTCACCACATGTTCACGTAAAACAGAATATATCAGAGACAACTGAACATTTCAGAATAGAGAGTCTTCCCCAATAATGGAGAGGAATTCCTTACATTGCAATGTTTTCAGAGTAAGACAGATATCTTTTTTCTTCATCTTTTTTTCCAGGGAACCATCTAATACAAAATAAACTTTAAAAGAAGACACTGTCATATTTCACAATTCATCCTCCAAAGAGCAGAGCATCACAATTCTTCTCTGATAGAAAGGTACATTTAATAGCATAAATTCATTATTAATAAACCTGAGATGATGGCTATTTATTTGCAAATCTGATTGCTCCTTGGAGGTAAGAGGGCAAAAAAAGCCTTCCTGTTCTCAGAGGACCAGACCCAGTTCACAGAGCTCAGGAACAATTTATGAAACAGAATATCTGCCACATTCAAACAAGGATTTGGCACTCATCATTTTTTTCCACTTTAAAGAGACCCTGTGTCTAAGCTATTTTGATATTGTTTATCCCTACTCCTTAAAGAAAGCAGCTTTATGAGCCAAAAAAAATATTGTTTTGCCCTTCAGTATAAATAAACATTTTGCCTCCTTATTTATATTTTTCTTGACATAGCTTATTTCAGGCCTCTATCATACCCTGTTTGAACTATTACAAGAACCTCCAAAGTGGCATCATTTCTAAAATTTCTCTATCACCTGAAGTGAAGTGTTAATACAAAATTGACAGAAATTTGTTAATGCAGCTAATGTTAATAGACAAAGGATATAACTGTGTTCTATACATGTGTGTATATGTATTATAATATATAAATTTTTCACTTCTTTTGGAAATAAAAAAATAATCACCATTAACAATAAATATTTAAGCAATTAAAAAAAAAGAAAGCAGCTTTAGGATCAGCAGCTGATATTGGAAGATAATTCAGAAAAACTTAGGCTTAGCTGGGATAAGTCCCTTTGTAAACATGGAACACTGAGCTCTCAGATGTCTAGTGACTAGGAGGTTTAACGGCTTATCAGCAGAATTAAAGGAGGACTAAGAAAAACAGCACAATATGCCCCTCCAAAAAAAAAAAAAACAGTAACTAGCGTGTTCAGGAAGAGTTCAATTTTGAAATGGACGCTACAGACCTGAGGCCGTAAAGGACCGTCCCATCTGGATGCAGCCGGATCATGCGGTTCTTGACAGTCACTCCGTGCACAAAGGACTTCTTATCGTTCAGGAAGTAAGTATCGGGCACCCAGAGCTGGTCTGCCACTCTATTGTCCAGAGTCAAGTTTAAAGGTATTACATTATAGGACAGCCTCTTATCTCTCCAAGCTTGCTGGAAGTACATTGTCAAGGTATAATCCTGTGAAATGGAGAAGATAAAAGAAAAAAAGGCTTATTTTGTACATAAATGGACTTGGGAGACAGGCAAACACTTCAGTATTCACAATATACACAACCAAATACCAAAAACATATACTATTCGCATATAGGCAAATATTAATTTACTAAACCCGTTCTTACTGAGCCCATACTATGTGTCGGGCACCACAGTATCTACAGAAGTGAAGAGAGCATATCCTTGTGAAATTTATCATACATCATTCAGGAAGAAAGATGGTAAGAAATAATTATTTAATAATTAATTTGTCTTAAAGTGTGGTGCCCAGGATTGTTTTAGGTGGAACATAAATACAATTGTAAAAAGTGGTTAATTTATTACAGTAGTAATTATAAGAGTTTATAATGAGAATCTCAATCTGTCTGATCAAAGTGAGTTTCCTAGTGGAGGCAACATTTATACTGAGACTAATGTAGCTTCCCACCTATCTAAAAAATATTAGCTCAGTTAGTATTTCATGAGAATTTTTGGGATTCTGGATCATCAGGCTAGGCTCTTTCGTTTTGAGAAACTGTGCATTGTTATAAAGGGAGCACTGGCCTTGGAGTCCCAGGCTCCAGCATCTTCCAGCTATTTCTAGGAGTAAATTTACATAACTTCTTTTCACTTCAGTTCCTTAACTATAAATGGGCTTTTAATATATCCCTGATCTATCAGAAGATTACTATGACAATTAAATATATAACTCAAATGCAATCTGTAAACTACAAAAAGCTATAAATTATGAACAAAGTATTAACATACATATTGTGACATGTTCTCTCCATTAGAGGCCTACGGGTACAATGTAATTGCTCTTTCACCCTCATGTGAATGACTAAATGAAGGACCAAATATTCATTTGAAAAGGATAATTACCATTCTATTTTAATATCAGTTCACAATGCCCTACTTGAGGGCTTTAAAAAAAACAAAACTAGAATTATGTATTAATCATATCTGCAACCTGAGAGCCAGCACAGTCCTAGGGCACAAATAATGAATGAATGGATATCCAATATGGTATGCCTATTGGATTTCTGCACATACTTGCCTACTTTTGTGGATAAAATACACACTTCAATCGCTGTGAAGTCCCTGAGTTTTTCCAACCCTTGCTGAGATTTATACATCTTCATTTGGCTATGCAATTTTAAAATACGACTCGTAAAATATTACCTGCTAAAAACATTAAATAGCTTCATAGGAAAAGTATAATCCTCCGGCAAAAAATTTAAATATTTTCCCTGGTTTCACAAATATACGAATTTTTATCTCACTCAGAAGTCAGTGTAGAGCTGACTTCTGAATGAGAAGCACAGAATCAAACTTCTATTCTAACAGAAGAATATTCATATCCTAAAGGTATATCAAATAATTGTAGGTGAAATTTACTTGAGTGGATTACTTTAGTCAGTGCTCTGGACTGTTCTAGCACACTCTGCTTTATTAAAGAATTAGTCTGAGGATCTCTAGCATAACATCCTGATTTATAATAAAAGCTAACTTGAAGGCTTATGAATTATATAACGAGAGGACAGAAAATGGATCAGATACATTTTTTACATGTCTCTATGTTGCAAACGGCCTAAAAACTTGGCCATAAATAGAATAGGCAATTTACATTGTGCTTGAGAGAACACACTTAGTGATTTCCGATTCTTGGAGATAAAATGGAAAATTTGATTATTATCTCTATTAGAAGATGAAGCTACGTCAGCCCTCTTAAGAGTTAGGGGAGATAACACAGTTTGGAAGGTGCTGGAGTTTATCAGTCAGCTGAGATGTGTTTGGACACAGGAAATTGTATTTTCTTTTGGGCTAAATAAATGGTAAGATTGTGAGATCCAGAGTCATATGCTAACTCCTGTTATTTGTCAGCAAGGCAGTGCCTGGTAAGAAATGCTCCCAGACAGACCCTGGTGATTCTGCTAACTGTCACATCAATTTTCATTTCTTTTATTTTAAATGACACATCATGACACTGTCAAGAAAGGAAGAGGTTCCTGAATCGAAATAAATGTTACTGGACATAAAAGGAAACAATGGTTCTGTGTTCTACTCTCTCTCCCAGACCCTCATGCCCCCATGAGGCTTTGAACTTTTATGTAGAAAACATCTTTTACACCCATCCAACAAGCCTGCCTTCAGGAAGCTGTGTCACTGTTGGTCTATTCAAACTGAAAAAAAGCAAGTAAACCACTTCTGGGTGCTCCACAACCCATGGCATCACCATGCAAGAAGCAGTTAGATAATCAAAACTAAAACCAATTGACTTTCAATGCTGAGCAAGATGGAGTAAGCCTACTACAGGCTCTCTCTCCTGCTAATCACAACTAACCATCCTGGAAAGAATAAAAAAGCCACTATCTAAGGACTGTGCAAAGTGAAAACTAATAGGCAGATTGGCAGAAAATCAAAATGTGAAGAAAACCCATTACAATAGTGAGCTTCTTATTTATTTCTTCTGCCTCTTGTATCTTCTTAAAGTAACACACACTCACACAAACACAGCCAAAAGCAAAAATAAATGGAGAGATACACCAAGTTCCTGGATTTGAAAAGTGAGTATTGTTAAGATGTCAATTCTCAAATTGATCTGCAGATAAAGTTTAAAAATTTAATCCCAATCAATACCCAAGCAGGATTTTTGTAGATATGAACAAGCTGATCCTAAAGTTTATATGGCAAGCAAAGGAACGAGAAAAAACAATTTAGAAAGGAAAGAACAAAACTGGAGGATTCACACTACCTAATTTCAAGACTCACTCGGAAACTCCATTAAGACAATATGATAGTGTAGTATTGATAGAAACATAGATCAATAAAATAGTAGAATCTAAAAACAAACCCACACAAATATGCTCAAAGATTTCTGACAAAGGTAGAAAGGTAGTAGATTTGAGAAAGCATAATATATTCAGCAAATAGTGTGAATCAACTGGAGCGTGCAAATGTAAATAAATAAGCAAACAAGTAAGCAAGATAGACGTCTAAGTTAGTGTGAGATTCACATATTCACTACTGTATATGCGAAATTTGTAAATGTGATGCTCCCACATCCCAAAGGTAGGTGGTCTCCAAACTTTAAAATTGTACACAAGTAAATATGTTGGACAAGGCCCCCAAAATAAAACAAAACAAAAACACAACTGACCATTTCAAGTGCTGATGATGATGCAGAGCAACTAAAACTCTTACACATTGCAGGTGGGAATACAAATAATCAGCCACTTGGAAAACAGCTAGACAATCTCTTACAAACTTAACATACATTTGACATACAACCTAGCAATCCCACTCCTGTGTGCAAATGTTCAGAGCAGCTCCTGATACATGCAACATCATCAATGATTTTCAAAGAAAGTTAAGTCAAAGAAGGCAGATTCAAAAGAATACACAGTATATGATTCCATTTATATGAAATTTTGGAAAACGTAAAACTATAGGAACAAAGAACAGATGAGTGTTTCTCTGGTATTTGAGGTGCTGGAGAGGCTGACTACAAAGGGACAGCATGAGGAATGATTTTGGATAGCAGAACTGCTCTGCATCTAAACTGTAGTGGTGGTTACACAACTCTAGGCATTAGTTAACTCATAGGACTATACACCAAAATGAGTGCATTTTTCTGTATGTAAATTTAAAAAACAAATTTAAAAACTGCTTAAACAAAAGGAACAAACAAACAAAAAAACCCATGATCTCAGGTCAGACACACCCAGGTTCTTACCCCAGTACTTTCATGTCCATCTGTCATAACCTCGGTTGAGGTGAATGAGTCTCTGTTTCCAACTCAAAAGAAGAAACTGAAGCTAATGAACTTAGGAATTGGGGAAAACAAGAGCTGCTTTGACACCTGGAGGGGGGTGGAGTACAGCGATGCTACAAAATAAGTCATCTCCATGCATACCAGGGAACACGTGGCCCCATCAGGATGCACTAAGATTACCACTAAATGGTCAGTTTCACAATTCCCCATGTGTACAATGAGGCAGTTGGACTAGGTAGTTTCCAACTCCACCCCTAGGAATAAAACAATTCCATTCTAAGAAATGCTTTGCCACCCCTGTGTTCAAATGCATCTCGCCATTTCAAAATCTTCTAAACATCTAAAGTACTTTCATAATTGTTTCTTGCTGTCTTTGTAATTCATTCCCAATACCAAGATTCAAACTCTTCCTGTTTCTTTGGTTTAGTGTTCTACAAAATATATGGTATGAAATAATTTGTGTACGTGTCTATTATCTTTTTTTAATTTTATTATTTTGTGAACTTCCTATTCATGCTCTATGAACACTTTTCTGTTTACCTCCTGTTACTGTATATTTGATAGGTGGATATCAATCTACATAAAACATTTTATTATTTTGCTGTTTCCTTTTAAAGTTATTCTTATAATTAGTTTAACTTTATAGTTTAAAACAAACAAAAAAATATCAATAGTTCAGAGGGCTTCTGTATACTTTTCACACAGCCTCCTCTAAGATTAACATTTTGCATAATTATAGAATATCAAACTAGGATATTAACATTAATATAATACTATTTACTAGACTACAGACCTTATTAGAATATCACCTGTTTATTCACTAAAGTTCTTTTCCTGTTCCAGGATGCAGTCCAAGATCCCACCATGTATTTAGTTTTTCTGTTCCTTAGCGTCCGTCAATCTGTGAGAGTTCCTCAGTCCTTCCTTGTCTTTGATGATGTAATGCTTTCGAAGAGTACTGCTCAGTTATCTTGTTGAATGTCTCTCAATTTGAGCTTGTCTGATGTGTTTATGATGAGACTGAGTTTATACAGTTTTGGCCAGAATATCACCAAAGAAACACTGTATCCATCATATAACGGGTATATGATGTCAATATGTCTTATTACTGGTGAGGATATTAATCTTGAACAGTTGGTTAATGTAGTACCTGCCCCGTTTCTCCACTGTGAAGTTACTATTTCCCCT
This sequence comes from Stenella coeruleoalba, assembly GCF_951394435.1. Taxonomy (NCBI): domain Eukaryota; kingdom Metazoa; phylum Chordata; class Mammalia; order Artiodactyla; family Delphinidae; genus Stenella; species Stenella coeruleoalba. The sequence continues at coordinate 137,684,143 of NC_137148.1, forward strand.
TGTAATTGATACATATCTTGGGGTAGGTACTTTAGAACTATGAAAGCAATAAGGTTATTAGGCTGACTTCTGTAATCACTGTGTTTTTGGGTTTTGCATACTTTCCAAATTTCTATTTATCTTCTTTCCACTCAACCTGAATCGACATATTCAGTCAGTTGACACTGCTTAACTATTAATAAGACAAACCAAAAGAAGTAAATACCAACATAAGCCATTTAAGGTGTTTTACCATCAAATAATGGGAAATATCTTCTTGAGGCTCATTCTCTCCACCTACTCCTTTCACAGATTAGTGGCATCATTCTGGCCACAGCAGGTGCCTGCTTCTAGTATAGACTTTTACTCTGGATGGTGCAGCATCTTACCCTGCTCTCAAGTCTGCCAGTTGCACTTGGGTGGTGTATATTCCCACCTGGACTTGCTTCAGATTTCTCCTACCTTCATTTATGTCTATGGTTTTCCATATGCTTTTTCTTCTCTGGAGACCATTTCCAAGCTTTCCTTTTTTTTTTTGCAATGCATGTTTATGTATATGGGAACAATTATAAGTGTAATTATGTCATTTTCCCTATCTTTGTGGTTTTTTTTTCCTATTTCTCTGTTTGGGGAGAAGATGGTGGTGTAGGGGATTGGGTTCACAGGTATTTGGTCGGCCATCTGAGGACATAAAGACGCCTAACAGTTACTTTTTTAATGATCAGGGTTTACAGTTTATTTTCATCACTGATAATGTGTGGGTTGTTTAATTTGCTTTACCTATTGCAATTACATCTTCTAGCTTTGAAAATTGCTGCTGCTGTCCTAGAATCTTGAGCTTTGGTGAATAATCTTGTTTCGTGGTCTCCCAGGTAACAATTTTGTCCCCAAAATTAGATATGTTCAGAGAAATATCTTCTCTCTCTGCTCAGGATTTATAATTTTGAAAGAAAATAAAAATTTTAGCTTCATCTTATTATCCCTTGCTGAAATAACAACTTCTAATATACTATCACGTGATACTTTCCTTTAACTTATGCTAGATTGATTCTGAGCTAAGAATCTGAGCTTCTGGCTTTTGTAAGATACGGCTAATGTATTTAAGGAAGTAAAACCTGTGATTATAAGATTATATTATAGAAACTGTGAGTGCAAGTTTAATTTAAACAAAATGCAAGTTTCGTGTGAATAAAACTCCATGATGGTTTGTTCAAATAGCACATTTATAGCTTTTACTATCATTCTTTGCATAGCCTTTTAATTTGGGGCATGTTTAGAGAAGTCTTTCATTATTTTTGTTTGGCTTTTCCACTTTTAAAAAAGGTGACACAAGAGGATTGAATTCCAAAGATTAGGATGCCAAATTATTTCCCTAATTTAAAACTTCTGTTTTTCCTCCCTCATGGGAGAAAAGACACTACATCTGATGCAGAAATTATCACCTAAATAAACACCATAGTAAGACAGAGTAAGCACATTCATAGTACTTACACAGTAAGCATATTCTCAACATCATAAGCTGTTACCCCCTTGAGAGCAAAGACTGTCCCTTATTCCTGTGTATATGACCAATACTGTGCATACTTTCTGGTAAATGGTAACAACTACCATTACCTGTGAAATGGTATAAATTTCCTTGCAAATACTTGGGAGTATGTACAGAGGTCTCTAATCTGTGCGTACCCTTTGCTCTGATATTTACATTCCAAAGGATATTTGCAGAAAATAATTAAGCAGTACATTCTGACAGCTTTATCTCCAAATATTACAACTCTCTTACTTCTGTTTCCAATGCTAATAACCTAGTCTCAGACACCATTACTTGTTAAGTCATTATGTTGCCACTGTTACTCAGTGGAGACTGTTACTGCCTCCTTGCTTCTGATCCTTTTCCTCTCATGGTGGTAGGAACGAAAAGCAGATCACACGTCTACCTTGGTTAATTATCACCCAAAGGCTTTTCATTGCATTCAGAGTAAAACACAAACTTATGACTTTGGCCTTAAAGGTCGTATATGACCTGGACTCTGCACACCTCTCTGATCTTACCTACTACCTCTGCTCTTCCCTCACCTCACCTCACTAAGACCAGCCACACTAGCTTGTCTTCTCTTTTACAAATATTACAAGCTTTTTCAGCCTTAACTTTGTCCTAACTAGTGACTAACTGGAAAAACTATGTCTGGAAAAACTATGTCCCCAAGTGTGGTTGGCTCTTTCCTGGGACTCAGAGCTCAACTAAAATGTCAAATCTATTCAGTGGGACCGTCCCTGACCGTCCTACTCCCAACCCCATCGGACCTTATCACATCCCCCATTTTTATTATGTTTATAGCATTTATCACTTTTTTCAACTAATCATAATCATTTATTGGTTTACTTTTTTATTTTTCATTTCTCTCAACTAGAAGGTAAGTTTCATGAAAATATAAAGCTTTCCTAAACTTGTACATCACTGTAACTCCATTCTTAAGAGAGCTTAGCACATAGTAGCAATAAAAATCTATATATTGAAAGACGTGAAAGAATAAATGTAAGACAATGTACATTTATTCCCCTAAAATATGTACTACTATATTAGCAATAAAATCAAAATTAGTAAAGACCTAAATGTTCATCAGCATGAAACTGAGTAAATAAAACATAGTACTACTATATAGTATAATATATGCAGGAATTAAAATAACATTGTAAAATATTTATTGACATGAATAGGTATTCTCAACATACTATTGATATATTACTATATATTATTATTTTTAAAGAATACTAAAAAACAATAAGCACAACGTGATTCCATTTCAGAAACATACAGGTATATATTGGAGAAATGTGTCTAATAGCAAATATAAATATTAACAGTGGTATCTCTTTATGGCAAGATAAGTGATTTTCAATTGTTTTTGTTTTGTTCTATATATTTTTGTTTTATAAATTATTTATGCAACAAAAATTATATAACCAATTCCTTGTTGAATTAAATTATAAAAATAGAACCTAGCATTACAAATATGTCTTCACTCTCTGCGTATTTTAGAGCTCAGCATGAAGAAAAAGGAAATTTACTCACAGTCACAAATAAATGAGAAAACCTAAGCCTTTCAGCTTGTTATTTACAAAGCACACATCTCCTTTGTATAAACCAAAGGATATTGCCTAGAATCACATAAGAAGTAAGAGCTTTAAGTGGCCACCATTCTTTCTTTTGAAAGTTCACATTTAAGCCATCACTGAGAAGTAAAAATCCATCCCTATTTTTCTTTCTAACCACCGAAGATGGAGATCCCAGAATCTTCCTCTGGCACTAACTTCAGTCTTCTTCAATCTGTTAGGAAATTTCACTTTATTTCTAATGTAAAGCCTTCATATCTGTTTCTTATTTCATACTCAGTGGAGATGAACACACACACACCTGTTCACTCTAGTTTTAGCTTTAATAGCATCCTCTACACTGCACTGGAAGTTCAAGTCCACAGATTCTTCTACAAAAGCATTCAAGGAGATGCCACTGTTTGTATAGTCCCAGCTCCTTACAAGCCTTTTCCCAGTCTGTTCTAGTCACTTCACCTCTTGGTATCTGTTTCCTTATCCACAGTGAATGAACTGAGATAGAGTGAGGATCCCTGTTTAAGAGTGTCAGGTGTTCTAGGATTCTGTCACTCCATTTAACTTCAACTAATCATCTTCCTGAAACTTTTGCTTGAACTGAATTTTTCTGCATTCCAACAGACAACCTTTTACTTTCCATTCTGCTTATTATTTTTCCTCATGCCCCTCCTTTGCTGCTTACCCCAATCACACCCATCCTCTAAGCATTCATGAGGACCTTTACCACTTCTCCCCATCACAGTCCATGTTCATCCTCTGACTCCTTTAATGTGGTGGTCTGTAGCATCCTAAGCATTGTTGAATTGAACTGCTACCTCTTGTAATGTTATTTAGAGGAGACAGGAAATCTCCCAACTAAACTGCACTGTTTTCTCTTAAGTCAGAAACCATGCCGTCATCATCTCTTTACAAGTGATCCAAGCATCTTGTCTTTAACACAACTGATCCTCCATGAATATTTATTCATGGGCACAATAAAGCTTCTTCTCACTTCTTCACTCTTCCTGCATGGGTTTCAAATTTTGATTCTTTAAACCTCTTTACTAATCACTATCCCTGAATCCCCCCAGAGATTTGTTCTCTCCACCCACTGGCATTTGAGAATGAGTTTTCATTCTATCCTTTTTCCGCATGTTTCAAACACCCTCAGAGCTACTGTTGTTCTTTCAGTTTTTCATAGCTTCTCTAGTTCTACTAGAAAAGTCCCCAGGGCTGGGGATGAGGATTTCTGAAGGACACAATTTATCTGTCCAAAGCAAAAAGAACTCAGAGAGAAGTGTGAATATTCCCACAAAAAAAAAAAAAAAAAATCTTTAAAATGTTTTCCATCTTCCACACCTCAGCCCACGAATTGCTGATCCAATTATAGGTCATGGTAATATTTCCACATTCTCAACCTCATAAACTAGAATGTAATGGAGTAAAACTGAGCTCCCCCTTAATAGAAGCCATCACACCAGATGTTCAGTTGCAATATTTTGGAAGAAGCACATGGTAGCAGCTCTAATTGCTAGAGACACATTTGGGACACGAGAGCTGCACCAAAGACCACCCATAAGGGGAATCCAAGATCGGAAGTGATTGATTATTTTCTTGTATGTGAAACTACAACACACATGGTCAATGCAATAAGCTTTCCCACTATTTTTGCTTAGCTCATTTTGCATTTTATTACAGATTCACCTTCTCAGTTATAATGGGACTCAATCTAAGGATGGCTAAAAAATCAAGCAAGTGTAACTCATTATATCTGTCTCTTATATGAATACATAATACCCTCATCAGGGGACTCAGTTCACCCTGAGATAATCAACATTAAAAATACACTTTGTATGTATGATTTGTTTTCTCATTGTGTGCTTTTTAATTACTTTATAACTTTATCTCAAAGAGTTATTGCTTTAGAGTATTTTGCATTCTAATTAGCCTGCCCCTTATATATACCTTATATCTACCTAATCTTGGCCCCGGGCTAAACCTTTTTACATGTCTTATCTCATTAATCATCACAACAGCTCTGTAAGTTATGCACTAGTTCTCCAGGTACTAGCTGCTGTGAGACCTTCATGCTGTTTAACCTCCCTGAGACATCCTGCTCTGTAAAACAATGGAAATAATAGTTCCTAGTAATAAGTAAATTTACTCAAGGAAAGTAATTAGCAGAACGCCTGGCTCATAATAAGTGCTCTACAAACATTTGCCATTATCATGCTCATTATTCTCATTACCGCCATTTTCCAGGTGACACATCTGAAACATAGAGGTCAGTGACTTTCCTATGTCTTTCAGTCAATAACTTTCTAGGTGTTGATTTGGCCAGGGGGCTCTCTGGTGATGGAGCCCATGTTCTTAGTACTGTATTGAGCTGCCTCTGGAACATTCACCTCCCTGTCAGTTTTGATTGACTCATCATTTCCCAACATTGCATTTATTCTCCTTTACCCCCTCCAAAAAGTAAGGGAGAAAATATACCTCGACCTAACTTTCTATCTACACAGCCATATTTACAGCAACAAAAAAAAGTAGAACAATTTTGGGCATACATAAATTACAATATTTCTTGGTGGGGGGGGTGAATGTTGATTTTGAGAACTCTCTGGGATTTGATACTGAAGTTGTGCATACAGGCACATGCACGTGTTCCGGAATACACATAAAGAGACCCAATTTTACACAAAAGGTATTTACATCAACCCACTTTGATCTCGCAGAATGATGAAAACATCTCTGGTTTTTGCAGGGTGTATACCTTACTACTGAGAAGTCCAAAGTAACCGGAGGGACTGTAGGGTAGTATGTGTAGTAATGTACTTATTCAGAAGTAATTCAATTGGAATAATATTTCTATCCAACTAAAACATGTTCAGCCTAAGCTGAGTATTTCATACCCACTTCAGGAGGTTTGTTCAACAGAATGGTAGCAATGATTACTTAACTCTTAGATTAAGCCGCAAGAAATTCCATTTTTTGTGAGTTGAAAAATGTTTGAATTTTGACAGTTTTATATAGTTCAACCCAAATATATGGTAGCTAGTATAAGAGTAAAATTATTAAATTTATTTGTCTAAAATTAGTAATTTTAGGTTCTAAATAACTTGTAACATACACTCATACATACTAATTTTGAAGAAAAAGCTTATGATTTTTATAATTGCGTTTTTTAATGGTTCTGAAATTTGTGTTCAGAATAAAACTCAGATATAAACCATTAAAAAATGCAATTATAAAAATACTAAGGTTTTTGTTTTTCAAAATTAGTATGTGTGAGCATTCCCTTTTCGTTGTTTTGTCTTATCTTAGTGATTCCTAAAAAAAGCTACATTTATAAGAAAACTTAATACTAAAAGAAAGTTACATTACTGTATAGCAGACACTACCCTAGAGTCCTTAATAAATTTTTGTCTCTTTCCCTTCCTACACTCACTCAAATTAATCGTTTTCAAATCTGTTAATAACTACATGATGCAATCAATTGTACCTCTAAAAATCCTTTTTATTAGGAGTTAATGTTATACCCTTAGGCCCACCATTATAAGAGTGATCTTCTTAGGATGTATCTAGTTTTAATATCTCTGAGATCTGGGTGCGACTAAAAGTTGGCTAGTGAAAAAAGTTGGCTATGTTGTTTTCTGCTATGCATTCAGAGAAGGCAAAGTGTCATGGCACCAGTGGAGGGAGTCAGAGGGGGCAATGGAAAGAACACTGAATTGGAAAGTAGGAGACATGATTGAGGGCTTCCTCCATTACTTATTATCTGATGGTCTCAGAGAAGTAGCTTAACCTCTCTACATTTCAGTTTTTGCTTCTGTGAAATGGGATTACCAATACTGTACCTGAGAAGCATGTACCTTGTAACTTTACCCCAAGACACACGTCAAACATGATACGTGAAAGCTCTCACCAATGTCTTGATGTGGGAAGCAGCATAGCCTAATGTTTAAGCAGAAGGTTTCTGGATTCCAGAGGGTTGGTTGAAATTCCAGCTCCACCACTTACTTCGTGTATAATCCCGGGCACATACTTTAATATCCCAAAGCTTGGGTGTCCTCAACTGTAAAATAATGATTACCTCACTAGCTGCTGGCAGAAATAAATGAAATAATATAAATCCAAACCCTGATGATCATAGCACTCAATAAGTAGGCAGTGTATACCATTAAAGCATTAATTTAAGAGTGTTGATTTTTATTAATTGTTCATGAAAAAGTTAAAGAAAAAGCCAACAGGAAAAATGACTGCATTTGCTAACTTTGCTCACAAAGATAAAAATTTACTATTATTCCCCAGTTTACAACCGAATGAATGGAAACTGTTATATGTAAACAAAATGGTACAAAATTATATTGGAGCTCTCCCAAAAAGGAAAAGCCCAGGACCTGATGGCTTCACTGGTGAGTTCTATCAAACATTTAAAGAAGAATTAACACTAATCCACCCCAAAATCTTCCAAATAATTGAAAAGGAAGGAACCTGTTACTTGATACTAAAACCAGGGGGATTTATTCCTGGAATGCAAGAATGGTTCAACATAAGAAAATCAATCAATGCAATATAACACATTACCAAATGAGGGGGAAAAGCCATGTGATTATTTCAATTGATATAATAAAGCACTATATAAAATTAAACACGTTTTCATGATAAAAACACACAACAAACTAGGAATAGAAGGAAACTACCTCAATATAATAAAGGCCATATATGACAAGCCCACAGCTAATGTTCTATTCAATGGTCAAAGCCTGATAGCTTTTTCTCTAAGATCAGGGACAAGACAAGAATGCCCACTTTCACTACTCTTATTCAACACAGTACTGGAAATCCTAGCCAGAAGAATTAGGCAGGAAAAAGAAATAAAAAGCATCCAAATTGGAAAGGAAGAAGTAAAATTATCTCTGTTCACAGAAAACATGATGTTATATGTAGAAAATCCTAAAGATTCCAAACACACACAAACACAATAACTGTTAGAATAAATGAATTCAGCAAAGTTTCAGGATACAAGATCAAGACTCAAAAATCAGTTGTGTCTCTATACACTAACAATGGACAATCCAAAGAAGAAATTAAAAAAAAAAAACACTGTTTACAATAGCATCAAAAAGAATAAATTATTTAGGAATAAACAAAGGAGGCAAAAGACCTGTACTCTGAAAACTACAAAGTGTTGCTGAAAGAAATTAAACAAGTCACAAAAAACTGGGAGGACACCCTATGTTCATGGTTTGGAACGCTTAATATCATTAAGTTACCTACAGTATTAATGCAATCCCGATCAAAACCCAAACAGTGTCTTTTGTAGAAATAGAAAAATCCATCCTAAAATTCACAAGGAATCTCAACAGATCCTGAATAGACAAAATAACCTTGAAAAAGCAGTACCAAGCAGATGGCCTCACACTTTCTAATTTAAAAATGTGTTACAAAGCTTCAGTAACCTGAACAGTGTGGTACTGGCAATAAAGACAGATACACAGACCAACGGAATAGAATGGAAAGTCAAGAAATAAAAATTGGAATAAAAAAATGGAAAATTATCTTTAACAGGGGTGCCAAGACCACTCAATGGGAAAGGTATAGTAGTCTCTTCATCAAGCTGTGCTGGAAAAAGTGGAGATCCACATGCAAAAGAATGAACTTGGACCCTTATCTTACCCATATACCAAAAGTAACTCAAAATGTATTAAAGACCTAAATGTAAGACCTAAAACTGAAGACAATATAGGGAAAAAGCTTCATGACATGGATTTGCCAATGATTTCTTGGACATGAGATCAAAAGCATTGGCAACAGAAGCAAAAATATACAAATGGGACTACAGCAAATCTAAAATACCTTGTGCATCAAAGGACACAGTCACTAGAGTGAAAATACAACTTATGGAATGGGAGAAAATATTTGCAGGTCATATATCTGACAAGGAGTTAATATACAGAATATATAAAGAATTCCTACAACTCAGCAATAAATAAATAACCAGACTGAAAAATGGGCAAAGGACTTAAATCGACATTTCTCCAAACATGACATACAAATGGCCAATAAGCATATAGCAAGATTTGAAACATCACTAATCATTAGAGAATGCTAATCAAAACCACAATAGATATCACCTCACATCCATTAGAATGTCAAAGGAAGGAAGGAAGGAAGGAAGCAAGGAAGCAAGGAAGGAAGGAAGGAAGAAAGGAAGGAAGAAAGAAAAGGAGAGAAAGAAAGGAGGGGGAGGGAGGGAGGAAGGAAGGAAGGAAGAAAGAATAAAAAATAAAGAGGGAAAGAAAAGGGAGGAGGGAGGGAGGAAAAAAGAAAGAAAGGAAGAAAATAACAAGCGTTGACGAGGATATAGAGAAATTAGAACTCTTACACATTGTTGGTGTGAACGCAAAATGAAGGAACTGCTATGAAAAACAATATGGTGGTTCTTCAAAACATTAAAAATAGAATTACTATATGATCCAGCAATCTCACTTCTGGATATATAGCCAAAAGAATTGAAAGCAGGATCTCTAAGAGATATTTGCACACTCATTTTCATAACAACATTATTCACAATAGTCAAGAGGTGGTAGCAACCCAAATGTTCATTAGCAGGGGAATGGTTAAACAAAATGTTGCATAGACAATGGATTATTTTTCAGCTTTAAGAGGGAAGAAAATTCGGGCACATGCTACAACATAGATAATGCTTGAGACCATTATGCTAAGTAAAGTCACCTAATCACAAACAGATTCTGCTCATGTGAGATATCTAAAATAGCCAAATCCATTGAGACAGAAAATAGAATGGTATTTACTAGGGGCTGGGAGGAGAAGGAAAGGTAGAGTTGTTTAATAGGTACAGAGTTTCAGTTTTGCAAGATGAAAGGTGTCCTGGAGATTAGGGGCATAACAATACGAAAATACTTATTGCTACTGAACTGTACACTTAAAAAAGTATATTGCTACTGAACTGTACACTTAAAAAAGTATATTAGGGACACTTAATTAGCTAAGGTATTGTGTGTGGAAAATGCAAGAATCATTTTGCAAAGAAATGATCACTTGCTTTATAATTTTGGATTTCTACATATTTATTTAGTAAACCTTCTCATTTATTTTTTTCACATCTTTATTGGAGTATAATTGCTTTACAATGGTGTGTTAGTTTCTGCTGTACAACAAAGTGAATCAGCTATATGTATACATACATCCTCATGTCCCCTCCCTCTTGAGCCACCCTCCCCCCATCCTTGTCCCACCTCTCTAGGTGGTCACAAAGCATCGAGTAGATCTTCCTGTGCTATGCAGCTGCTTCTCACTAGCCATACATTTTACATTTGGTAGTGTAGATATGTCAAAGTTACTTTCTCACTTCATCTCAGCTTCCCTTTCCCCCCGCCGCCCTGTGTCCTCAAGTCTGGTCTCTACGTCTGCATCTTTATTCCTGCCCTGCCACTAGGTTCATCAGTACCATTTTTCTAGATTCCATATATATGCGTTAGCATATGTATTTGTTTTTCTTTCTGACTTACTTCACTAACATGAGATGTTATGAAACATAAGAAAAGCTAGAACTATTCTTTGTCTCTCCTTCTGCACAGATACACTAAGTAAAGAGCTCAATATCACAAAGTCTCTGTTGCTACAGGGTACAGAGAGATTGGTTTGATCAAGTTAATCAGGAAAATCACATATATGTATATAATCTCCAAGGAAAATTGCATATATGACTAACTGACACGACACCATTGTTATTTTTAAAAACTCACCTTGAATAACAGAAGTTACTTACACATCACCATTCTATTTTCAAACCAAATTCGTTGAGTGATCACTGCTGTAAATTTTGACTTTTTCCAGATGTGGTACATCTGATGGTGGTCTCGAAAATGATCTTTGAAATCAGTGCTATTAAGTTTTAAGAATCCATTTTCTGTCTATGGCACTCTGGCCAGTCGTGCACAGTATTATTAAGTACATCAAAATAAAATTATTTACAAGATGCTTCTTGTGTTTTTTGATCCCCATAAAGTTTGCAACAATGGATCATTAATCTGCTATTTACAGAAGAACAACTTTGCAACAGATATCAAGGATCAGGGAACAGACAGACAAATATCTCACATAGATTTCAATAAGCATTTGTTATGGTTGACTATAACACATACTATATCATATTACATGTCCTTCTTTCAACCAAATTTCTCTTATGCATACTTGAAAGGGGTAGAGGTCATCCTCTCTTATTTGACTATTTTCTTCCCTTCAATCTAAGAAGTGATTTTTATAGGAAAAGTGAAAAGTATGAGGAAACTGACACAGAGAGACAGGAAGTGCTAAGTAGACCCTTTTCAATACTTTAGACGCTTATTTTTATTCTACTCAGCATGGGATAGGCTCATTCTCTCTGAAGCAGCATCCTCTGAAGAGATCTGACAGTATTAACAAAAAAGGACGTTTTCAAGTAAGTACATATCACTGCTTTCATACTTTTGACAAGCTTGTAGAAGCTGAGAAGAAGGCCAATACGCCGACCCAGGCTGGAGCAAAGAGAATATACCTAGCCAAGGCTTCCAAGAGAATACCTGATGTGCTGAGATGAAACAGAAATGCATGTGATCACTTTTGGAGGCAAAGCCAATTTTTAAAAGAAACTGAGATGAAAGTGACATTGGGCACAGAGCTTTACCACTGCCTCTGTCTGCATCAGATATTCTTAATATCCACTGAATGCACCAACGGTCTGGCATTTCTGGGGCTGGAGTGGCATCCCCTTCCTTTGTGAGTATAATCACCCACCGCATAGCTGCCTTCTGCGAGTGTAGAGTCAGCACTCGACAAGCCTTTTTAAATTGTAGGCCCTGACACCCCCGCTAGTCTTGGCCCTGCATGATGTACCGGTACACCTCTCAGGAGCCTTGAAAAATGGTGTTTACTGGTTTTTATTATTATAAAACTGATTATAGAAAATTTGGACACTATATAAAGATAAGATGAAGAAAATTTAAATAGCTCAAAGTATCACTATCCAGAGTAACCATGAACACATTAGACCTTTTAGGCAATTTTTCAACGCAGTGCCCTTAGTATTACAAAGTTAGGATCTTACCCTACACGGGTGCACACACACACACTTCTTTTTTTTTTCACTATTTTATTTAGTTATTTAGTAATTTTACCATCTTTATTGGAGTATAATTGCTTTACAATGGTGTGTTAGCTTCTGCTGTATAACAAAGTGAATCAGCTATACATACACATATATCCCCGTACCCGCTCCCTCTTGCGTCTCTCTCCCACCCTCCCTATCCAACCCCTCTAGGTGGTCACAAAGCACCGAGCTGATCTCCCTGTGCTATGCAACTGCTTCCCACTAGCTATCTATTTCACCTTTGGTAGTGTATATATGTCCATGCCACTCTCTCACTTCGTCCCAGCTTACCCTTCCCCCACTCCGTATCCTCAAGTCCATTCTCTATGTCAAGCACACTTCTTAATCCTTGTATTTTAAAAAGCCAAGCCTGAGACTATTCTTCCCAGCCCTCCCCACCCCCTCTCTCCTCATCTTTTTGAGGCCATCAGATGCAAGCCTGTATAGCATGTCACTTTTAGACCACAGTGGCCCTCTCTCTTCTCTTTCCTGACCCTGGGGAATGACAGAGCCCCAAAATGGAAAGAAACCAAGTCTCAGAGTCACAGCATAAATGAAAGCTACCTGTTAAAAAGGGAACAACTTCACTGGTTTGGTCAATGAGTGAGAAATGAACCTCTACTGTGTTACGTCACAGAAACTTGGAGGTTGATTATAGAAGCTGGTGTTAGCCTAATGCTGCAGAAATGAATAAATTCGCCAGATGTTTACCTATTAAATTCATAGGTCATGACAGAACCGGAGTTTCAATGACTGGATTACTAAATTCCTGTGCAGCCTCCAACAAGAGAAGGCCTGCACTCTCCTCTGCAAACTGAACAGAATGATGAGTATCTTGCAAGACTATTGTTAAGAATGAAAGAGTAGGGAGGGTGGGAGGGAGGGAGACGCAAGAGGGAAGAGATATGGGGACATGTGTGTATGTATAACTGATTCACTTTGTTATAAAGCAGAAACTAACACACCATTGTAAAGCAATTATACTCCAATAAAGATGTAAAAAAAAAAACAATGAAAGCACATATAAGTGTGTCTGTGCCCAGTACAAAGTCAGTGTTCCGTATTGACGGTTATTATTTAAACAAGCAGATTAAACAAATGATAACTGTTCTTAAAAGGATGCCTATTGTTTTTCCTGTATCAAACTAAAAAATAGATATTTTCATTTTCTTATTACTTAGTATATCATGCTGCACCTACTTCTCAAGAGGATTTGAGCTGACCGAGTCAAAAACACGTTTGCCAGGAACCAGTGTTGAAGCAAATTAGATACAATGGAAGTGTTAAACGTGGTCAACTTTGGACCATTAGCACCCTTCTTAAAATTCATAAAAGTGCTACTGGTATTCATTAAGAAATGCATAAACATTTACAGTGTGATGGGGAATGTAATAATGCTTCTCATTTTAGTATATTTAAAATGATGGGAAAACATTCTGTCACTAAGCTAAAGTGTTATCAATTTGGGTTTTTAAATCAACAATAAATTTATACTTCCAGTCTTACCTAACAGGAGATAAATGACAGAGGAAAAACAAATATGAAACAGCATATACACACATAATTACATAAATATACACCTCTTTAGGCAACAAATGCGTTTAACTGAATACTTGGTTACCTATCAGGTATTAAGTGCTGATGCCAACTATAATATACAGGCCCATTCTTCAAGTACAGTATTTCATGTACTAAATCTAGTTTCCCCTGAAAACATAGACAAAGGCAATGAGGGGAACAGAATCACATATTAAATATGGTCATACTAGTGAAGAAGCCTACTGGCAGAGTCATAGTGAGGATAAGAGTTAATGTACGTAAAGGCTTTGGCACAGAATAGGAGTAAGTCTCCTAATAACTACACTGACTTATTTCTGAAGGTAAAAGAAACTGCCATAGATATACCAGGGTCCTATGGGAAACTGAGTTACTCTACAGCAAAAGAAATGTCTGACTTCACCAACATGAATATATAAATGGCAATTAAAAATATGTGATGCACTCTTATACATGGCACAAATATCATTTAGCATAGGCCTGTTCTCTGCATCTTTTTTTCTGTGAAAAGAAATATATCTTACCTCACTGAAAGCAGAAGCACGTTAATAATGTACAATTAATTCCATCCCCAAACCTGGTATGGACCACGGTTAGCTTTAATCCATTCAAAGAACTTTAATAATAAAAATGTGGTACTAGTCTTATTTGTACATTTTGACCCCATGCATTTTGAGGGCAGAGCTGTCCACGTGCTTTCAGTGCCTAATTCCGAACCGAACATCTATAGTCTGAAACTAGAATGACTTAGACATTCATCTTTCCCAGACTCCAGGGTAAATGATCCAAAAGGCAGCAATGGTCCTGAATCCCCAGATCATTACAGAGAGTCCAATGCTTGGAACTGGGAGGCTCTCTGGAGTCCAGTCTTCTAAATTTACAAAGAGAAAAATGAAATCCTGAAACCTGTAATTCTTCCCGCGACCATATAACCACTTAAGGGCTGGGTGGAGACAGATCCCAAGGTGCTGTACCATGCTATCCTGTACTCTCTCCCCATTCTCAGCTTCATCATGAATAGTAAGCTTTGCTGCTTTCAAACCTTCTCATTCAACATTAAAATACCTTCTGAAGATGTGAGCAGGAAGGTGGCAAATGAAACATGTCCTTCACAATGTGTGCATTTGTGTCTGGGTTTCAGAGATTTAGAAAATGAAACTATATGCTTTCTACAAAAAAAAGACCTGCCCAAACTCTTCAGCTACATCTATCCATGTACTGTTCCTGTCTTCTTTTGGTTCCACATAGTAGGGTTGGTTCCTGATTGAAAGACAGAATTTTAGGTGACTTTACAGCAAGATAATTACTGTGACAGTTTTCAAAGTCCAACACCATTTCTTCTCACTTTAATTCTTCTTTCTCAAGTGTGGCTCAGGGGCTGTCTCATGGCAGAAAGCAGAATCTTTAACGTATGTTAATACTGAAGCTGCCTTCTCTATACAAATTAAGTCGATCTTTGGGCCCCTGACAAGTCTACCTAGATCACAGTAACCTTCCCCTCTATAGTGCTGAACCAACATCCTATCCTTAAAAGTAGGTGGTGCCCCAGAGGCATAGGCATGATCATATTACTTCTTTTAAAGCACATACTTTATAGATCTGTATGTGATAAACACTCAAAGATACCTCCTCTGGCATACAAGTCCTTTGATGAAATATACCCTATTGAACACAGAAGTTCGAGAAGATTATTTTATTTTGAGTTGGGTATTTTGCTCCATATTTAATTGCCACTTACAAAGGCTGAAAAGTAGACAGCAACCATTCTGTTTGACTTTAGAATCTCTAGACTTTTGTAGAATATTTCCTACTTGACTGTGCTAGGAATTTTCACATATACCATCAGCCTAGCCAAAATGTATTCTACACAACAATACATCCACTAAGATGTTTCTCAAGAAAAGTGTGCCATGGTCAAATGTATTAGGAAAACTCACCTGCACCCCCTCGGCCACTCCCTCGCAGGTTGAGGCAGGGATTCCGGTGCTGGGAGCCCAGTTAGAAGAAGTGATACATTTCCTCACTGCCCTCCTGTTCTCTTTGTGAACAACATGCGTTTTCCAAGAAGTTAAGTGAACCTAAGGATCCAGTTGGTGGCCACTGAACAGAGTGAAGAGGAAACAGCAAGTGCACAGTCTCTAAACTGGAAAAGAATTTAATGTGGTTGAGGACCTGAAAGATGTCCAGTGTAGCTGAAGTACACTGAACTGGAGGGACTAAGGGGTCAGCAGAGGCCATGATATATATATTTTTTCCTTCTTCTCTTTTTGTGAGTGTGTATGTGTATGCTTCTTTGTGTGATTCTGTCTGTATAGTTTTGCTTTTAGTATTTGTCCTAGGGTTCTATCTCTCCATTTTTGTTTTTGTTTTTTTAGTATAGTTTTTAGCACTTGTTATAATTGGTGGATTTGTTTTTTGGTTTGGTCACTCGCTTCTTTCTTATTTTCTTTTTTTAAAACTACTTTTTGTTTTTAATAATGTTTTTTATTCTTTATTTTAATAACTTTTTTTTATTTTCTTTCTTTCTTTTTTTCTCCTTTTTCTTCTGAGTCGTGTGGCTGACAGGGTCTTGGTGCTCTGGCTGGGTGTCAGGCCTGTGCCTTTGAGGTGGGAGAGCCGACTTCAGGACACTGGTCCCTCAGAGACCTCCTGGCTCCACATAGTATCAAATGTCAAAAGCTCTTCCAGAGATCTCCATGTCAATGCTTAGATACAGCTCCACTCAATGAACAGCTAGCTACAGTGCTGGACACCCTATGCCAAACAACTAGCAACACAGGAACACAACCCCATCCATTAGCAGACAGGCTGCATAAAATCATAATAAGATGACAGACATCCAAAAACACACCACCGGATGCAGTCCTGCCCACCTAAAGACAAGATCCAGCCTCACCCACCAGAACACTGGCAACAGTCCCCTCCACCAGGAAGCCTACACAACCAACTGAATCAACCTTAGCCACTGGAGGCAGACACCAAAAACCACAAGAACTACAAACCTGCAGCCTGTGAAAAGGACACCCCAAACACAGTAAGTTAAGCAAAATGAGAAGACAGAGAAACACAGCAGACGAAGGAGCAAACAAAACCCCACCAAACCAAACAAATGAAGAGGAAATAGGCAGTCCACCTGAAAAAGAATTCAGAGTAATCATAGTAAAGATGATCCCAAATTTTGGAAATACAATGCAGAAAATACAAGAAATGTTTAACAAGGACCTCGAAGAACTAAAGAGCAAACAAACAACACAATAAATGAAATTAAAAATTCTCTAGAAGGAATCAATAGCAGAATAACTGAGGCAGAAGAACAGAGAAATGATCTGGAAGAAAAAATAGTGGAAATAACTACTGGAGAGCACAAAAAAGAAAAAAGAATGAAAAGAATTGAGGACAGTCTCAGAGACCTCTGAGACGACATTAAACACACCAACATTCGAATGATAGGGGTCCCAAAAGAAGAAGAGAAAAAGAAAGGGATTGAGAAAATATTTCAAAAGATTACAGTTGAAACTTCCTTAATGTGGGAAAGGAAATAGTCAATCAAGTCCGCAAAGCACAGAGGGTCCCATACAGGATAAATTCAATGAGAAACACGCCAAGAAACATATTAATCACACTGTCAAAAATTAAATACAAAGAAAAAATATTAAAAGCAGCAAGGGAAAAACAACAAATAACATACAAAAGAAGTCCCCATAAGGTTAACAGCTGATCTTTCAGCAGAAACTCTGCAAGCCAGAAGGGACTGGCAGGACATATTTAAAGTGATGAAAGGGAAAAACCTACAACCAAGATTATTCTACCCAGCAAGGATCTCATTCAGATTAGATAGAGAAATTAAAATCTTTACAGCCAACCAAAAGCTGAGATAAGTCAGCAACACCAAACCAGCTTTACAACAAATGCTAAAGGAATTTCTCTAGGCAGGAAACACGGGATAAGGAAAAGACCTACAAAACCAAACGCAAAACAATTAAGAAAATGGTCATAGGAACTTACATATCAATAATTACCTTAAATGTAAACAGATTAAATGCTCCATCCAAAAGACACAGACTGGCTGAATGGACACAAAAACAAGACCCATATACATGCTGTCTACAAGAGTTCCACTTCAGACCTAGGGACACATACAGACTGAAAGTGAGGGGATGGAAAAAGATATTCCATGCAAATGGAAATCAAAAGAAAGCTGGAGTAGCGATTCTCATATCAGACAAAATAGACATTAGAATAAAGATTATTAAAAGAGACAAAGAAGGACATTACATAATGATCAAGGGATCAATCCAAGAAGAAGATATAACAATTGTAAATATTTATGCACCCAACATAGGAGCACCTCAATACATAAGGCAAACACTAACAGCCATAAAAGGGGAAATCAACAGTAACACAATCATGTAGGGGACGTTAACAACCCACTTTCACCAATGGAAAGATCATCCACAATGAAAATAAATAAGGAAACACAAGCTTTAAATGATACATTAAACAAGATGGACTTAATTGATATTTATAGGACATTCCAACCAAAACCAACAGAATACACATTCTTCTCAAGCGCTCATGGAACATTCTCCAGGATAGATGATATCTTGGGTCACAAATCAAACCTTGGTTAATGTAAGAAAATTGAAATCGTATCAAGTATCTTTTCCAACCACAACACTATGAGACTAGATATCAATTACAGGAAAAAAACCTGTAAAAAATACAACACATGGAGGCTAAACAATACACTACTAAATAACCAAGAGTTCACTAAAGAAATCAAAGAGGAAATTAAAAAATACCTAGAAACAAACGACAATGAAAACACGATGACCCAAAACCTATGGGATGCAGCAAAAGCAGTTCTAAGAGGGAATTTTATAGCAATACAATCCTACCTCAGGAAAAAAGAAACATCTCAAATAAACAATCTAACCTTACACCTAAAGCAATTAGAGAAAGAACAACAAAAAATCCCCAAAGTTAGCAGAAGGAAAGAAATCATAAAGATCACATCAGAAATAAATGAAAAAGAAATGAAGAGACCAATAGCAATGATCAATAAAACTAAAAGCTGGTTCTTTGAGAAGATAAACAAAATTGATAAACCATTGGACAGACCCATCAGGAAAAAAAGGGAGAAGACTCAAATCAATAGCATTAGAAATGAAACAGAAGAAGTAACAACTGAAACTGCAGAAATACAAAGCATCATGAGAGATTACTACAAGCAGCTATATGCCAATAAAATGGACAACCTGGAAGAAATGGACAAATTCTTTTAGAGAAGCACAACTTTCTGAGACTGAACCAGGAAGAAATAGAAAATATAAACAGACAAATCACAAGCACTGAAATTGAGACTGTGATTAAATATCTTCCAAGAAACCAAAGCCCAGGAGCAGATGGCTTCACAGGCAAATTCTATCTTCTATCTCTAAAAAACATTTAGAGAAGAGCTAACACCTATCCTTCTCAAACTCTTCCAGAATATAGCAGAGGGAGGAACACTCTCAAACTCATTCTACGAGGCCACCATCACCCTGACACCAAAACCAGACAAAGATGTCACAAAGAAAGAAAACTACAGGCTAATATCACTGATGAATATAGATGCAAAAATCCTCAACAAAATACTAGCAAACAGAATCCAACAGCACACTAAAAGGATCATACACCATGATCAAGTGGGGTTTATCCCAGGAATGCAAAGATCCTTCAATATATGCAAATCAATCAATTAGATAAACCATATTAACAAATTGAAGGAGAAAAACCATATGATCATCTCAATAGATGCAGAAAAAGCTTTTGACAAAATTCAACACCCATTTATGATAAAAACCCTCCAGAAACTAGGCATAGAGGGAACTTAACTCAACATAATAAAGACCACATGTGACAAACACACAGCCAACATCATTCCCAGTGGTGAAAAACAGAAATCATTTCCACTAAGATCAGGAACAAGAAAAGGTTGTCCACTCTCACCACTATTATTCAACATAGTTTTGGAAGTTCCAGCCACAGCAATCAGAGAAGAGAAAGAAATAAAAGGAATCCAAATCGGAAAAGAAAAGGTAAAACTGTCACTGTTTGCAGATGAAACGATACTATACATAGAGAATCCTAAAGATGCTACCAAAAAACTACTAGAGCTAATCAATGAATTTGGTAAGGTAGAAGGATACAAAATTAATGCACAGAAATCTCTTGCATTCCTATACACTAATGATGAAAAATCTGAAAATGAAATTAAGGAAACACTCCCATTTACCATGGCAACAAAAAGAATAAAATACCTAGGAATAAACCTACCTAAGGAGACAAAAGACCTGTATGCAGAAAACTATAAGACACTGATGAAAGAAATTAAAGATGATACAAACAGATGGAGAGATATACCATGTTCTTGGATTGAAAGAATCAACATTGTGAAAATGACTCTACTACCCAAAGCAATCTACAGATTCAATGCAATCCCTATCAAACTACCAATGGCATTTTTCATAGAACTAGAACAAAACATTTCACAATTTTTATGGAAACACAAAAGACCCTTAATAACCAAAGCAACCTTGAGAAGGAAAATGGAGCTGGAGGAATCAGGCTGCCTGACTTCCCACTATACTACAAAGCTACGGTAATCGACAGTATGGTAGTGGCACAAAACCAGAAATATAGATCAATGGAACAGGATAGAAAGCCCAGAGATAAACCCACGTACATATGGTCACCTTATCTTTGATAAACGAGGCGAGAATATACAATGGAGAAAAGACAGTCTCTTCAATAAGTGGTGCTGGGAAAACCTGATAGCTACATGTAAAAGAATGAAATTAGAACACTCCCTAACACCATACACAAAAACAAACTCAAAATGGATTAAAGACCTAAATGTTAGGCCAGACAGTATAAAACTATTAGAGGAAAACATAGGCAGAACACTCTATGACATAAATCACAGCAAGATCCTTTTTGACCCACCTCCTAGAGAAATGGAAATAAAAACAAAAATAAACAAATGGGACCTAATGAAACTTAAAAGCTTTTGCACAGCAAAGGAAACCGTAAACAAGATGAAAAGACAACCCTCAGAATGGGAGAAAATATTTGCAAACGCAGCAACTGACAAGGGATTAATCTCCAAAATATACAAGCAGCTCATGCAGGCTCAATCAAAAAAACAAACAACCCAATCTAAAAATAGGCAGAAGACCTAAATAGACATTTCTACAAAGAAGATATACAGATTACCAACAAATACATGAAAAGATGCTCAACGTCACTAATTATTAGAAAAAAGTAAATCAAAACTACAATGAGGTATCACCTCACACAAGTCAGGATGGCCATCATCAAAAACTCTACAAACAACACATGCTGGAGAGGGTGTGGAGAAAAGGGAACCCTCTTGCACTGTTGGTGGGAATGTAAATTGATACAGCCGCTATGGAGAACAGTATGGAGGTTCCTTAAAAAACTGAAAATAGAGTTACCATATGACCCAGCAATCCCACTACTGGGCATATACCCTGAGAAAACCATAATTCAAAAAGTCACGTACCACAATGTTCACTATAACACTATTTACAATAGCCAGGATATGGAAGCAACCCAAGTGTCCATCGACAGATGAATGGATAAAGAAGATGTGGCACCTATATACAATGGAATATTACCCAGCCATAAAAGGAAATGAAATTGAGTTATTTGTAGTGAGGTGGATGGACCTAGAGTCTGTCATACAGAGTGAAGTAAGTCAGAAAGAGATAAACCAATACTGTGTGCTAACACATATATAAGGAATCTAGGGGGAAAAAAAGGTTCTGAAGAACCTCTGGGCAGGACAGGAATAAAGATGCAGATGTAGAGAGTGACTTGAGGACAGGGGGAGTGGGAAGGGTAAGCTGGGACGAAGTGAGAGAGTGGCATGGACATATATACACTACTAAATGTAAAATAGATAGCTAGTGGGAAGCAGCCGCATAGCACAGGAAGATCAGCTCAGTGCTTTGTGACCATCTAGAGGGGGGGGACATGGAGGGTGGGAGAGAGATATAAGAGGAAGGAGATATGGGGATATATGTATATGTATAGCTGATCCACTTTGTGATAAAGCAGAAACTAACACACCATTGTAAAGCAATTATACTCCAATAAAGATGTTAAGACAAATGTATTAGGAAAACTCTACATACATTCCATGTTTTTTTTTCCTTAGAGATTTACCATGCATATTAGTTTATTAATAGCTCTGAGAAGTCCTATAGTTAAGAAATATTAACCTTGTTTAATCCAGAATCTTTCAAACTCATTGACCATGTAATGAATCGGAGCTAGTATTGATAGAATTAGACTTCTGCAAACTCACTAAGAAATGATCACGCATTACAGGAAGCTCCATTCCTAATTCCTCCCCAGTTTACATGTAATGTTTTTGTATTATTTTAAAAAGACCTCTCTATTTTTATTTCCTTCTTAGACTGCAAGCTATACCAAGACAAGACTCCTCTCTCTCGCTTACTGCTGTATTCCCAGGGCTGAACAGATGACCTAACACCGTTATGTCTCAAAAATAATTCTGAATGAGCAAATTGACAAATTCCATTATTAAAAAATAATGATACAGCCAAGAAAACAAAAAAACAAAACAGTAGGTTAAATATTCTATAAGATTACTGTCTCATCTCTTTATTGAGTCAGTATTTTAAGAAATAGGGATTGGAGTGAATTAAAATAGATTTAAGATGAATAACTCTCAGATGCATGCTGTAATCCTGGATTCAGGATTCAGCTTTAGAAAAGCCCACTGTTAAGGAAAACTTGGTAAAGAATTTTAACATGGTATGTTATAGGAGCAAACATATTGAAATAGAAAGGTAGTTGCTAGTTTAAAATGTAGCATAAAATACATATATTTATGAGTTAGCCTAAAAAAATCTGGATGAAAATACAGTAAGGTGTTAAAAGCGGTAGGATTATTATGATTTTATTTTCTTATTCCAACATCTTTCTTTAATGAAAGAATCCTTTCTCCCAAATCCCTGACAGATGGTAACCCAAATTTTGCTTGGATGTGTCCAGTAACAAAAATCTCTCCCTGGCAAGGCTGGATTTGCACTTTTGGATGGTGACAATTATAAGAAATATGCTTACCTAGTATTTTCACCCACAGATATACTAAAACTGATTCTTCCTTTAAAAACGTAGCTGATGTGTGGCTTGAGAACTTTGTCACAAAGTACACCTCAGAGACAAAGGAAATGACCAAAAATAAGCAGACCTTTATTTCATTGAAGCGTGTTCCACGTCCACTTGGTTATCATTATGCCCATCGCATTTGATCCAATCCTCGAATTTCTGCCTGGACAGTTTCCTTACAACTACTACTGGATTAAAAACATTAGCCCAAAATATGTCTACTGAGATATATTTATCTCCTGAAGACATCTACATTTATATACCATTCATTCTTGAATTAAAAAGAAGTCATCAACTTGTGTTCATTTCCTCTCCTATATGAACTCCCTTACTAAATCTCCCTTCTCTGCTATGCCCTAGATCCTCCGTCATGTGGCTAACTATAACTGGACACTTATCTACTGAGGGATGGCCCACCTTTCAAAGTACAATAGAGAAGCAGAGATGAGTCATGGAGGAGAAAAGTACCTGCCTGGGAGAAGGACCTCCAAAGGAATCAGCTCCTGGTACATAAAATCCTTCTTCTACTCCATTTCTACCCAAAGGAAACTTTTGAAAAATGAGGTTCATTGTTTTTACTGTTCATTTTATAGAAATACTAGCCTAAGTATAAAACTAAATATCTAAAAGGACATCCAATTTTCACAGTAAGGAGTTTACTTTATGTAAATGCAGTGTACACAATGTATTCACTTATCTCCATCCCACAACTCCCAACTGTATTTAGGTCATCATTGTGTCTCCCCTGTATTATTAAAACTGTCTCTTTGCATCCAAACTTGTTCTCTCTCACTTATTTTCCACATTTTTCCAGAGACAGCTTCTCAAAATGCAATTCTGATCATGTCATTACCCTGCTTATAATTCTTTCAATAGTGATCTACAGTCCTCAGGACAGAACGAAACTTCTTAGTGTGCATATCAGCACCTGCACATTTTTCCAGTCGCCTCTCCAGAAATGTCCAAGCTCAGAGGTTATTTTTCAGAACATTCAACTTATTTAATTTCCTTGACCTGCTAGGCTACCCAATAGCTAGACCTTTGCATAAACTGTTTCTTCTGCCTATATTAATCTTCCCTTCCCCTCCTATCTAGCCATCCCCTCTTCATTTGGAGAACTCCTATTAACTCTTGAGGTCCTAAAGTATACACCACTTCCTCAATGAAACCTTTTCTAATGACTGATTCTCCACCTCTACTGCAATCCTCTACCCCTGCATACATACAACTGTGAATTTGTCCCTCCCCTGGTCATTTTACTCACTGTAATATCCTTAGCACCACTGATGACTAGCACAAGTAGTAAATCCCAAAATATAGGTTGAACACATGGAAGAATGGATAAAGCACTTCTGAATGCAACAACAAAAGGACAATACAACCCCAAACGCTGCAACATGAGGAACAGTTAAAGGAGATCATTTGAAGACATCTAGGGGAAAAGGAATAAAGTTCTTGTAGGTTCACTTTGTCATATATTAACAGAGCCATTACCTGGAAGGAAGAGACCACCATCTATGTACAACTCTGGAGCTAGAAACCAGGGCTAATAGGGAGAAATTTAAGGAGGAAAATTTAACTTAACAGAAGACATAATTATCTGAAAAGTATAGCTATCAAAATGTAGATGTCTCTTATAAAATAAAAAAAATACCCTGCCATGCAGGAGTTCAGTGTAGAAATAGGATTAAAAAAAAATCCCTTGTCAGAGAGTCATTGTAGATATCAATGATGTAGAGAAGATAGAAATATGAAATGAATGTTTTAAATAGATAGCTTATCATTATTATAGTTGGAGAGAGAAATAACTATTACTATTACAACTACTACTACCACCACCGCCACCATCCAATATTAAGGGATTAATATGTGCAAAACACAGTGTTTCATGTTTTATACAAATTATTTATAATCTTCACAAAAATGTAAAATTATCTTGTTTCAAAATTAGGAAATTGAGAATTTAGTTACTTATTCAAGGAGCACAGTTAAATGACAGAGCAGGATTTAAACCCAGGGCTGTTTCCAAAGCCACCATAACTATATGCTAAGGTCCAGAGCTGGAATGCACAATACTAGAGTTTAGAAGAGGGAGGAGTTGCCATTTGTTGCCTCTGCCTGCCCAAATTCCACTTCTTCAGTTTCTGGTTATAGCAACTTAAACCTCTCCCTTGGGGAACAAACCCTCTCTTCCAATGTGTCCATGTTGTTCAGATGGTATTTACCTCCCACTCTTGAGATGTTCATGTGAGATATACCTGGCTAGACTATTTCATCCTCCTGGTTCAGAGATGGTTGTGTGACTCCAGCTGTATCATTGGGATTCAATCCCATGACTTACGTTGTAGCAATTTGGAAAAAGAAGCTATTTTACTTTGTGCCCTGGAACTTTGGAGGTCACAATTTGGAAAGCGTTTTTTCCTGGGAGCAAAGACAACAAAACGGAAAGTACAGCCAAGAGATGGAGAAAGGCCAATTCCTGGTAATACTGTTTGAGCACCTAGAGACTTAGCCATGCCTAAAACCAAAACAACCCCAGTCATTTTAATTACTAAGATAATACATTACATTCCCTCTTTGCATAAGCCTGTCTGTGTTTTGTCTCTGTCACTGGCCATGCAAGTGAAACATGCTTAATATATGGAAACTTACTTATGGTTAGGATAACCAAATAGGTCCACACTGAACTTTGAAAAATAGGTAGGATTTGCAGAGAAAAGAGGAGAAAGGTTTTCCTCACTAGTGACACGAATTTTCATTAAATGCCCACCCTATCTATATCAAGCCACCTCCTTGGAAATAGGCACCATAAAATTAATAAGCCACCATCTTTGCCCTCAACGTTCTCAGAGTTTGGTCTATACACTGCATCCACCATCAGTGAATAGTCTCCAGAACTAAATATATTGTGCAGTGAATCTAAATTCCTAGAAAATGAACACATGAAGGCACTTAACAATGATGGATTACATTTTAATCTCCGACACAAATCACTAAAAGAGATACTGATCCATCTACAGTATACTCCAACCTGGCTCATACCAGCACATCACAACAGCTTGGCCTGAGAACACAACAGGTTAGGCTGGAAGGCAGGTGCATTGATTTCAAGTGTGTTAGTGTGTGCATGTTAAGTCAGCAGTGTAATGCATACATTTATATACTAACGCAGTGGCTTTCTTAATGCCGCCCTGAAAAAGACTAATATGCTTTTTCCTCCCATGCAGTCCTATCTTTCTAAGTCTCTTCCTCTGCAGATGGAGATACACATATTCATTTCAGAGAGACATCAACTCAACACTGGCAATCTACTGTCTTCCAAGTGCTAGACATGTCACTGTGATGAACTACTTCATACAAATTTTGGATGTCACTGAACACAGCTCAAGTGCCAATACTTTTCTACATACTTTGGATTCCAGTAGACAAGGAATCTTTACCAAATTTACCAAGAAGAAAGAAAAAATTATGTCTTTGATTCAGTAATAAGATTGGGTAGTCCCTAAGCAGAATTCCAGAAGATTACAAGTACCTCATTCCATAGCTTGCTTTCATGCTGTCTAAAAGCCAGGGAATTGATATATTTTCTAGGTATGCCTGTCTCAGTGGCACCACAGGTTTTGAAAATGTTCCTCCGCAAATTTTCCTGGTGAAAACTATTTGTCCTTTGTCCCATGCTCTTCTTCTGAGTGACAAGTTAATCTGAAAAATTCTTGCCTTCCTAGTATCACAGAGCTCTCCAATATTTTTTCCCAAAGTGGTAGAAGATGACAAAAATTGGACTTAGGCAGGTAATAAGAGATATTTGAGGGGAGAGACACAGTAAAAAAAAAAAAACAAAAACGCCATCATATTCAATTGTAAATATATTGTTATTTGGGTTGAAAGCTGTTGAACGTGAATTTTTGAAAAGAAAAAAATTCAAATAAATTTTTGGCTTATGGAGCCAAACAGAAAGGTTTTGGAAAAGATCTTAAATGTAAGGAAAATGCTTCCTATCCCTTGACTGTAGGGCACTGATGAAAGGTCTGTCGTAAGAGGTACGGCACATACATGGATTTGGAACTCAGGCCTGGCTCTGCTTCTTTTCAGTTGTGTGAATTGGGCTACTCATTCACCCTTTCAGTCAGTTTTCGTACCCGTAAATTAGTAACATTAATGCCCAATTTACAGAGTTAAACAAAATAACACGTGAAAAACATTTATCCTGGTGACTGATATATAGTAAGCACTGAATAAATGGTAGCTGGGATGATGGGAATTATAAATGGGTACAGTAGTTCCCCCTTATCTTCTATTTTGCTTTCCATGGTTTCAGTTACTCAAGGTCAACAACGGTCCAAACATTTTACATGGAAAATTCCAGAAATAAACAACTCATAAGTTTTAAATTGTGCACCACTCTGAGTTGTGTGATGAAATCTCCAGCCATCCTGCTCTGTCCTGCCTGGGTGTGAATCATCCTTTTGTCCAGTGTATCCTGTCTGTTAGTCACTTAGTAGCCATCTCAGTTGTTGAGATATCACTGTGCTTCTATTTAAGCAATTCCTATTATATTTAATGGTGGTCCCAAAGTGCAAGAGTAGTGATGCTTGCAATTTGGACATGCCAAAGAGAAGCCATGAAGGTTTAAGTAAAAAGGTGAAACTTCTCAACCTTATAAGAAAAGAAGAAAGTTCTATGTGGGATTGCTAAGATCTATGGTAAGAATGAATCTTCTTTCCATGATACCGTGAAGAAGAAAAAAGAGATTTGTGCTACTTTTACTGTTGCACCTCAAGCTGCAAAGTTAGACCACAGTTCATGGTAAGTGCTTTGTTAAGATGGAAAAGGCATTAACTTTTTACAATAAGGTATTTTGAGAGAGAAAGAGACGGAGCACATTCAGATAACTTTTGTAATAGTATATTACTAGAACTGTTCTATTTTATTATTAGTTATGTTGTTAACCTCTTACTGTGCCTAATTTATAAACTAAGCTTCATCATAGGTATGTGTGTACAGGAAAAAGCATAGTGTACACACGGTTTGGTACTACGTGTGGTTTTAGGCATCCACGGGGGTCTTGGAACGTATTCCCCACAGTTAAGGGGGGGACTGCTGTAAAGAGAATTCCCCCACTGCCATCCTCCTAAATTCTTATACTGTGATACTTTTACTACCCAAAATTCAAAAGGAGAGTCTGGCAAGGCCTCTGACTGTAAAACTACTGGCTGAAACTAGATCATTCAGTGGCAAAGAATAAAAAATCCTTAAGCACTAGAAGAGAACAGAGCACACCCATCTCCATTTAAATGCATAGGTACATTTTCCATTTACTTTCATGCACAAGAATAATTGACCAGTTTTGAAAAATGAACAAATTAATCACTGCTCCTCCTCCGTTGCTTTTCCCACTTATGGAAATAATGCTTCAAAGGTCAAAATGGATTGGATGAAAAGTGGAGAACCCTTGAGAGAGTATAACAGAAAAGGCTGGCTTGGCACAGCAGTTTGGATTTTTCTTTCAGTTTTAGTTTTTTACTTTCTTCCAAGGACCTTAAGACTCCAACAGCTTCCAGACACCCTTCAAGTCACATGCCAACGCACACACTGAGGTTCTGTCCTAGGACAAGATTCCAGGACCAGGACGCTTTGTTCCCCAGCCTCTCAGAGGAGGGGTATACAATTTCTCCCCTCTGGTCTTTAGTCTCTTCTACCTATAGCTCATTATCTCACTTTAACTATGCAGTTTTGGTGAGAAATTATTGTATAAATATGGTTTTATGCCTTACGAGATATTATAAAACCCTTGGGGTGGGAAAAAAGTTATTGCCTCTTACTATTTTATGATTATTGGCTTTGGATTACAGAATGTTTTAAGGAAATTTCTCAGTTATTAAAATGGCTGATTTTTTTCATATTACGGTTATCTTTTTATTATCCTCAAGTGATAAAATTAATTACTCCTCTAAATCCTTACCTAATCCATTCCATATGCATAGCACCAAAAAAGCTCTTTTCCAGCCTAAAGCAAAACATGTTTATTTGTTGCTTTGTTACTAATTTTGTGTAGTCTCTCTTCAGAACGCAATACTAACAAAAGATATAAACTGATGTCATGGCTGTACAGTAAGCAATAGATATTATTCCCAGCTAGGAAAAAGCACTTAGCAAACTCATGAATCAGAAATCTGTTCACAGCTGTGTTGCAAAGGATAATTATTTTTTACATTATGTTAAGTGCCTATACTTAGATTATGTGTCAAGGGGTTAACGGATTATTAGAGGCCAGAAATGCCTTCTAAATAAAAGTAAGACACACTGAAATTCAAGTTGATAATTATCTGATGGTTGGAACTGTGTACTCTAATCAAACAGCCAACACTCTTCAAAAGAACAGATGATCAGTGTTGAAGGTGATGGCTGCAGAGTAACAAAGCTGTAATAGGCTTTCTAATCACAGTGTCTTCCCTGCAGAGATGATCAACCCAGTTTTTTAGAAAACTATATTTCTTGTAATAATACTAATACAGTAGAAGATAGAAGAATCCTCAACATTATGTATTAAGATTTTTTTATAACCCATGAAAAAGATACCCTAAATGAGGAAGATAATAATAGGTAACATTTATGAAGCACATTTTCTGAACCAGGCAATTTCCACAGTTATCTCAACTAATTTAATCTTCCCAACAGCCTTATGAGGTGGGTATTATCACCATCTTTCTTTCTTACATACGATGAAACCAAAGGACAGACAGTGTAAATATATGTGTCAAGGTCACACAGGTAGGAAATGAAGGAACCTGAACTCAAATCCAGGCAGTTTAAAGGGCTGAAGTTTTTACTAGTACAGCATCTTAGGGAAATTACTGACATAGGCTACAATGAGAAAAAACTGTATCAGGCCATATGCTTGAGCAATATTGAAGTTTTCATATAAATTTTTTCTCCATACCAAGTTAAACAATCTTCATTGAAGGATTTATGCAGTCAAGGACTGATCTTTAGAGAAGCAAAAGAAACAAAAAAGCTACCCCAAAATGCTTAGCCTTAAGCTTATTAAAATCCCTCCATTTGATGACTATAAGAATACAAGCTCCTTCTCTTTATGAGATCGAACTGTTTTTATAGACTCGAATTCTAAGTTCTGTCAAATGTTTCCCCTAAAGCATACCATAGGTCTCAAATTACAGATTATGGGGCAGCAGATAGCAAAATGCTTTTTGTAGCAGATCAGAAAATTCAACGTTTGTGCTTTAAGCATGGAAGGTGATTGCTAGACTTCAGAAAAAAATGAAATTTGTCCCACAGTGTTTTGGTGGGGGGGGGTGGGGTGGGATATTATTATCTCAGCTGCAAATGTGTTCAGTTGTGTAAACATTTAAGTCACTTACCTAGACTTACTCTCTCTGGCTAGGAGTCTAAACCAAATTCACAAAGATTTCTGAGACTGTCTTGGATTCTACATGCCATGCCTAAAAGCAAGTTTTAAAAATATAAACTGTACATATGTCCAGCACTAGGCTAAGCATTTGGGGAGATATAATAAACACAGATCTTCAAAATAAAACATCAGAAGAAATCATCTGTGGAAACAATGTAGGGACTGGTAGAAAGTTCTTAGAGCCAGACAAACTTGATTCACAAAGATGGTTTATAGTTTATCAACAACATGAACTTGTGTAAGTTGCATATGTACCTCCTAAACCCTTTCAATGAATTATAAAATGGGGAGGATCAATTCTACCTGGCAGAACCATTGTTCATTAAACATTCAGAATACTATCCAGCAGAGGGTAAGTGTTCAATAAGCTTACAGAATTACTACTGTCTGCTCAACCCCCAAACTTTAGGCTGTAAAAAAGTTACCTCAGTTTTACAGAAGAGGCAACATGGGTCTAAAATTAACGAGTAACCTGACAGAGTACCCATGGCTGAATTTGCCACATAGTAAGTTTACAATAAATTTTGATAAAGAGATAATATAGAATGTAAAACACACATCTGCCTCCTGGCGAATTGCTTTTTCTTTAAAAGATTCTCAAACTGTACCTCATGTTTACTGATCCTAAGTTACTTCTAGAAAGTTATTTCTTCTAGGTCTATCTCCAAATAGCAGTCAGAGTAACACCTGTTTATAACTTTTTTTCCTTATGCTAAAATTTCATTACAGTTCTTAATGGCATCACAAGACATCAGACCCTCCCCCATTTGTAAATCTTCATAAAAGGGAAATCCTATTTGGGGGTAGATAAAGCCAGCATTGCAAAATGAAAATAATACTTACCAAATTTACCCATGACAAGGAAAAGAGACTTTAAAAAAGATATAACTGTTGCCCCTGTAATTCACAGAAAAAAGTCAGGAAAAGGAGAAGGACGGGGAAGGAGGGGGAAGAAGGGGAGGGGGAGGAAGAGGAGAAGGAGATGAGAAAACAAGTTTCCTAATATAAGGGTCCCAGCAAATTATTTAAAGTAGAAAATGGTTACTATCTGCATAATGAAAATGAAAACTTAATGAACAGTTGGAAGACTAAAGTTCTTTCCTATGAGATTTAAGTCAGTAACTCATTACTTGTCATTAGTGTTCCTTAAGAAAGGAATGCTGTTATTTACAATTCATGTTTTCAATGCAAAACTTGGGTGCAAGTGCAATTCACAGGAACTATGTGAATGAAACTATTAAAGTAATTAAATAAAAGCAGTTATTTCTGTCATCTTCTGATAGGAACAGTACTGGTTCCAGACCAGAAGAAAGGCTTCTGAAGATGTCATTTGGAATCTTTTCTAGGGGTCCATCAATACCACAATGATTGTTCTATTCATTTGGGAAGATAATTGCCCAAGGGTGTAGTGAGCAGCATCCCTTTTTGGAACTCAAAACCAGGAAACGTGATTAGTCTTCCAGGAGTTCTTCATTGTAAGGTAAGAGAGATTTGCCCAGAAAATTCTCACCCTCAGAAATCTACTCCATATTACTGGAGATTATATTTTAGAGTAAATTAAGTAAGCTGGCATTCTGATTACACACACACTGCATTCTGTCTGCATGAGAGCAGCTGTTTTACCTTTTGCCAGGAGTTTGGCGTCACCAACAGAACAAGAATGAGTATCAAGAGGCAGTGGCATATCAAGTCTTGCACAAGTAATAGTATCATGTGACACGGTCAATAGAGAAAGTGGTGTGCTGGGAAGGGGACTCCTTATAAGTCACATGCAAAAACAGATTAATAAGTAAATTATTTATGTTCCCAATACAAATAAGTATAGTATGTTTATGAATTCTATCTGCTTATATGTCCATATTTCTATCTTGTCTATTAAGTAAGAACCTACTCCTTCACTAAAATATCTCAGAAAATAAGAATCATTCGTATTTCAGAACTCTAAAAAAAAGAACTTGATTCTCTTCATTTTTATATGAGGTAGCTAGACTCACCAAATACCTTTAATCATCCCTATAATCCCAGCATAAGGTCTTAAATTACTAATTTTAAAAATCAGTCTCAAGGCTCAAGGTATTCTCATTAGAAGTTATTGTTAGCACTTCTCTGTCTCTTCCTCTCTATATCCAATTATGTTGATCCTACCTCCTAAATATCTATAGAACCTAGTCCCTTGTCCTCATTCTAGTCCCTACTCCATAAAGGATCATCCGCCCCTTAGATTAATGCAGAGAGCTCCTAGAAGTTCTTCCTGCTACTCTTCCCATTGCCCTGCAATCCATGCATGTTCCACATGGTTACCAGGGTCTATGACTTCGCATTTCTTCTTTTCTTTTTCTCTTGCTTTTTTCTTCTTTTTTCCTTCCTTTTTTTAGAATCTGTTCATTTTTTTTTTTAAAAAAATGACAAATAACTTTGTGATAAATTCAAACAATGTATACAAAAAGGAAAGTTCTTTTTTCATCAAAAAAAGATGAAATTGTATAATTTCAAGGTAGCCCACACTTCAAAGGTAGACACTGCAAACAGCTTGGTGTGGGTCTAACTGGGTCATACTGACATGTTTACCTTCAGCAGGCATTTTTTTCACTTCATGATACAGCTAAGACATGTTTCAGATGAGTATATGTAAATTTACCTTAACTTTTTTATTTCTACCTAATTTTTTGTTGTATTGATTTACAACAATTTATACATTCATTCTCTCATTGAGATACTACTATGTTGGTTTCGATTTTTTGTATTAAAAATAATGTCGAAAAAGTCATTGCAAATACATATTTCTGCACCAATGCTAGTATTGCTGAATTATAGATTCCTAAATCAAAGATAGCTACATCAAGTAATATACACATATCCAAGAAAAGACAGCTCCACCAAGCTGCATTTTTAATTTTGATAGATACCGTCAAGTAGCCAGTGTTTTGAATTGTTTAGAGTGCTAATGATATTTTAATGTCTTCAAAAAATAAGGAGGTATCTCCTTATTACTTTAACTTATCATCCCTTTAATTATCACTGAGGCTGAGGCACATTTCACATATTAATTTGCCATTAATGTCTCTTCTTCTCATTTTTCTACTTTTTCCTTATTGTTACAAATGAGATGCTTACATATCATAGATAATAACACTTTATCCTAAGTGGTTTTCCCTCCCCTAATTCTGGAAAAGTAGGAGAAAAATCTTCTATTTTATTAATTCCATGCTTCATCATATAGCTGTTAATCATTTTAGATATTTCATCCTTTTCACATTGATCCTAAATGTCACCTTTTCATAGACTAAGCTTCACTGATCTACTTAATTCAGAAATTTACTATTTGGGCTGAAAGCCTCATTTTCTCTTTAATAAATTCCATTGAGATTTTCATATAAATTCTGTTGTATTTTCAGATCAATGTGGGAGAACTGAGGTCTTTATAACATTGGTTCCAACAACAAGAAAATGTGTGTTTATAAAGTTATTCAGATTCAGTTTTGTTTTTCTTTTCATAAACAACTACGTGTATTTCAAGGTGTATTTCTATCACATTTTCACAGATGACTGATGACTGCTGACCCAAAGGAAAAGTACCAATTTTTGTATAATTATATGGTATCTGATGACCGTAATAAACTATCTTTTTATCATCTATGGAGATAATAATTTTTGCCTTTAATGTATTAATATAAGGAACTGTATTAATATATTTGCTAACATGGAAGGATTTTCAGCTAAAAACCCCTCCTTGATATGATATATCTGAAAACACTGCTAATTATACATCTATAGTCACAATAAGAAATGATCTCTAACAAGATCTCAAACTCAAATGTCTATGGGAACCAAGCAAGTGACATAAACTAGTACAGAGTTAGACTTAGGGAGTAGTAAGGGCGGCTATGAACTGAAAAATAGATGTCTGGTACTTAAAAACACATGTTCATTATATGTCTTTCAAGTAAAGACACCAAGAATAAATAAATAAGTGATAGCAGTATGTCTTGGTATGCATTCTTTGCGCAAAAGGTATCTGTTCTCTGTTTTTCATTTATCCAGTGATCACATATTGAGCACTGAT
Source organism: Stenella coeruleoalba (assembly GCF_951394435.1). Lineage (NCBI taxonomy): Eukaryota > Metazoa > Chordata > Mammalia > Artiodactyla > Delphinidae > Stenella > Stenella coeruleoalba. The sequence continues at coordinate 137,718,613 of NC_137148.1, forward strand.
TTATCATGTGTATAGAATATCACGTTAGCTACTAAGGTGGTAACAGAATTGAATGAACATGATCTATTTCCTAGAGGAGCTTATAATATAATCAGAAATATATAACGAAAACTTCTATCAATTACCAGATGACTGTTATGTGCTATTCTAAGACTGTCTACATTTGATAACAAGCAAAAAAAAAAAAGAATCTGGGAATTGCCCACTGGATTATGTAGTAGATGAGGAGAGACTGTAAAAATTGACTTAATTTCTCCTCTACTGCCCTAGTTCCAATATGGAATGTAAATCATGGTGCCTTGCAATACATTATTTAAATGAGTTAACCAATGGTTATATACAAATTCACCTTAACAATTCAAAAGCAGTGGGGATAAATTTACTGATACATATGTTTTTGTGTGCATATGTGTGTGCGTGAGCATATGTGTGAATGGGATTAATGAATACTGAAAATATTTTCCAGTATCTCCTGAAGTGTAAAGAGTAAATTTACTTTTCTATGTGGAAAAACATTAAATATGAAGCCAAATTTTGCACCATATAATGTACTTAATATTTCTCCAGGCAGTATGTAATGTTCAAAGTTACTGGAATATTGTATGTTTTCAAACCTTAAATGTCACTTGGTATCTTTCTTTTAAAATCCTGCTAAAAGAAAAATTCAAATCAGTAAACAAATATTCCATAACCATTTCTCCTAATGCCTCCTGGAAGAGAGAATCTATCCATTACTCAGCAACTCTCTATGCACACGGGTAGTAAAAACTTAGAAAACTAATTTATACAAAGATTCTAGCTTCCTAACTCTCTCTTTCCCAAGAGTTTGACATGTAACATTTTAACTGGCTTACAAAATATTCCATGTTTAAAGTGCTTGCTGTTGTTACTGCTGTTACTGTATAGTTAAATTACCAACTCACATAAGTCACAAATTAACATCCAGCTACTCCTAAAGTTACATTCTCCATTTTTTGAATACTTTAAAATACACTTTTCAAGTATTAGTCTGTTATTGTCTGATTAAATGTTAGATTAATTGAACAAATTATTATAGGGACACTTTCTTGAATAAGCCCTACTTTACATGCCCATGAGAAGAATCTATTATTTATGGTATTCGTTGTTGTTTGAATTCTACAAGTTTGATCAAAAGTAAATATAATATAAAAAGAGATATCAAGTATTATTGCATAACAAAATACTAGAGAAGAAAGGAAAAACTGATTTATATAGTAGAATAATTTGAAAACAAACGAATGGTTTAATGGCATTAGAACTTTTAAAAAGAAAAATGTGTGTTTCACTCATTTTAAAGATTTTGCTTTTACAGTTTCTTCTTCTATAAAAAAGTTTAAAGATGGCTTCCCTGAGTCACCCTGAATTTCTGCTATATCAATGTACCCTTGAGAAATTAAATGTTAACATCTGAAAATAGTGGTTTCTATACTCCAGAGGCTGAATGGCATTCAAGGCTCAATGATTAAAATCGTGGCCACAAATGGAAGATTTTTCTGCTAATATTAGTGGGGTTTCAACCATGTTATTAGCTGAACCAAAAATAATTCAGGGACACACTCCACAAGGAAATATGCCACTCTAAAATAGAGATAGAGTGAGACATCCTCATGAGTTGGCAGCACACAAAAAAATGCATTTTATAATTTCATACCCTTATGCCTTCCTTCTATAATGAGTTGGGAAAACTAAAATAAATGAAAGCAGACAAGCTATGCATGCTTCCTCTGATCCACTGCTGTAAACCTTCACATTACACTTTCTGTAATCAAGGAAGACTTCCTTCACCATCCCTAACTGGACATCTAGAATGATGCTACAACCCATACTGGAAAGCAGAGGCTATCATCAATGGTGACAAGCACTACCCATTTCCAAGGCTAATAGGCCATTGACAGCAGGCCACCGAACTGTCTTCAGGGAGGCAATGTGGGAACAGCTGACAGATTCAGAGAAATCTGATAGCTATTCCTGATTCTATTACTTACTAGCTATGTGATTCGACTTTGGACAAGTAATACAACTTCTGACTCTTTTTTCCTACTAGTAAAATAGTGACCATACTACCTACCTTAGAGGATTTATGTGATGGTTAAATAAACGAACCATTCAAAATGCCCAACAGGTATAAGGTACTTAGTAGCTGCTCAGTACATATTAATTTTTCAATTTATTTTGTCTCCAGATAAGATTATTTTCTTCAAAATTAAAACAGATTTGTTTTTCTTATAAAAATAATGCATACTAATTATAGAAAAACTAGAGACCACAGAAAATAATAAAGGGGAAAGTAATAAGCCATAACACACCACTTAGAAATAGCCACTGTTAAAAAACTGGCATATAACCTAGCAGAAAACAAATATAAATGTAAACATTTACATAACCATACTGTATATGCTATTTTTTAACTTTTTAAATTTAAAACATATCCTAGATATCTTCTACATCATCATTTTAATGTCATTATTTTAATTAACATATTCAATGTCCTCAGTTTTAGAAACCACTGATACTCTCTTATTGATTAATGTGTTTTTCTTCTGTAACATTTTTTTCCTTTTAATATGAATAACTAGGACATTCACAGAAACATAGACAAGATGAAAAGGCAGAGGGCTATGTACTATATGAAGGAAAAAGATAAAACCCCAGAAAAACAACTAAATAAAGTGGAGATAGGCAACCTTCCAGAAAAAGTATTCAGAATAATAATAGTGAAGATGATCCAGGACCTTGAAAAAAGAATTGAGGCAAAGATTGAGAAGATGCAAGAAATCTTTAACAAAGACCTAGAAGAATTAAAGAACAAACAAACAAAGGTGAACAATACAATAACTGAAATGAAAACTACACTAGAAGGAATCAATAGCAGAATAACTGAGGCAGAAGAACGGATAAGTGACCTGGAAGACAGAATGGTGGAATTCACTGCTGTGGAACAGAATAAAGAATAAAGAATGAAAAGAAATGAGGACAGCCTAAGAGACCACGGGGACAACATTAAACGCAACAACATTCACATTATAGGGGTCCCAGAGGAGAAGAGAAAGAGAAAGGACCAGAGAAAATATTTGAAGAGATTATAGTCAAAAATTCCCTAACATGGGAAAGGAATTAGCCACCCAAGTCCAGGAAGCGCAGTAAGTCCCATACAGGATAAACCCAAGGAGAAACATGCTGAGACACACAGTAATCAAACTGGCAAAAATTAAAGACAAAGAAAAATTATTGAAAGCAGCTAGGGAAGAATGACAAATAACATACAAGTGACCTCCCATAAGGTTAACAGCTGAATTCTCAGCAGAAACTCTACAAGCCAGAAGGAAGTGGCATGATATACTTAGAGTGATGAAAGGGAAGAAACTACAACCATCATTACTCTACCCGGCAAGGATCTCATTCAGATTCGATGGAGAAATCAAAAGCTTTACAGACAAGCAAAAGGTAAGAGAATTCAGCACCACCAAAGCAGCTCTACAACAAATGCTAAAGGAACTTCTCTAAGTGGGAAACACAAGAGAAGGAAAGGACCTACAAAAACAAACCCAAAACAATTAAGAAAATGGTCACAGGAACATACATATCGATAGTTACCTTAAACGTGAATGGATTAAATGCTCCAACCAAGAGACACAGGCTGGCTGAAGAGATACAAAAACAAGACCCATATATATGCTGTCTACAAGAGACCCACTTCAGACCTAGGGACACATACAGACTGAAAGTGAGGGGATGGAAAAAGATATTCCATGCAAATGGAAATTAAAGGAAAGCTGAAGTAGCTATACTCATATCAGATAAAATAGACTTTAGGGCTTCCCTGGTGGTGCAGTGGTTGAGAGTCCGCCTCCCGATGCAGTGGACATGGGTTCATGCCCCGGTCTGGGAAGATCCCACATGCCACAGAGCAGTTGCACCCGTAAGCCATGGCCACTAAGCCTGCGCATCTGGAGCCTGTGCTCGCAATGGGAGAGGCCCGTGTACTGCCAAAAAAAAAAAAAATAGACTTTAAAATAAAGAATATTACAAGAGACAAGGAAGGACACTATATAATGATCAAGGGATCAATCCAAGAAAAAAATATAACAATTATAAATATATATGCACTCAACATAGGAGCACCTCAATACATAAGGCAACTGTTAACAGCTATAAAAGAGGAAACTGACAGTAACACAATAATACTGGGGGACTTTAACACCTCACTTACACCAATGTACAGGTCATCCAAAATGAAAATAAATAAGGAAACAGAAGCTTTAAATGACAAAACAGACCAGATAGATTTAACTGATATTTATAGGACATTGCATCCAAAAACAGCAGTATACACTTTCTTCTCAAGTGCACATGGAACATTCTCCAAGATATATCACATCTTGGGTCACAAATCAAGCCTCACTAAATTTAAGAAAATTGAAATCATATCAAGCATCTTTTCTGACCACAACGCTATGAGATTAGAAATGAATTAGAGGGAAAAAAACGTAAAAAACACAAACACATGGAGGCTAAACAATATGTTACTAAATAACCAAGAGGTCACTGAAGAAATCAAAGAGGAAAGCAAAAAATACCTAGAGACAAATGACAATAAAAATATGACGATCCAAAACCTATGGGATGCAGAAAAGCAGTTCTAAGAGGGAAGTTTATAGCTATACAAGCCTACCTCAAAAAACAAGAAAAATCCCAAGTAAACAATCTAACCTTACACCTAAAGGAACTAGAGAAAGAAGAACAAACAAAACCCAAAGTTAGCAGAAGGAAAGAAATCATAAAGATCAGAGCAGAAATAAATGAAATAGAAACAAAGAAAACAATAGCAAAGATCAATAAAACTAAAAGCTGGTTCTTTGAGAAGATAAAAAAAATTGATAAACCATTGGACAGACTCATCAGGAAAAAAAGGGAGAAGACTCAAATCAATACCATTAGGAATGAAAAAGGAGAAGTAACAACTGAAACTGCAGAAATACAAAGCGTCATAAGAGATTACTACAAGCAACTATATGCCAATAAAATGGACAACCTGGAAGAAATGGAAAACTTCTTAGAAAGGTAAAACCTTCTAAGACTGAACCAGGAAGAAACAGAAAATATGAACAGACCAATCACAAGTAATGAAATTGAAACTGTGATTAAACATCTTCCAACAAACAAAAGTCCAGGACCAGATGGCTTCACAGGTGAATTCTATCAAACATTTAGAGAAAAGCTAACACCCATCCTTCTCAAACTCTTACAAAAAATTACAGAGGAACACTCACAAACTCACTCTATGAGGCCACCATCACCCTGATACCAAAACCAGACAAAGATACTACAAAAAAAGAAAATTACAGACCAATATCACTCATGAATATAGATGCAAAAATTCTCAATAAAATACTAGCAAACAGAATCCAACAACACATTAAAAGGATCATACACCACGATCAAGTGGGATTTATCCTAGGGATGCAAGGATTCTTCAATATACGCATATGGAAGAAAAACAACCATATGATCATCTCAGTAGATGCAGAAAAAGCTTCTGACAAAATTCAACACCGATTTATGATAAAAACTCTCCAGAAAGTGGGCACAGAGGGACCCTACCTCAACATAATAAAGGCCATATACAACAAACCCACAGCAAACATCACTCTCAAGGGTGAAAAACTGAAAGCATTTCCGCTAAGATCAGGAAAATGACAAGGATGTCCACTCTCACCACTATTATTCAACATAGTTTTGGAAGTCCTAGCCATGGCAATCAGAGAAGAAAAGGAAATAAAAGGAATACAAATTGGAAAAGAAGAAGTAAAGCTGTCACTGTTTGCAGATGACATGATACTATATATAGACAATCCTAAAAATGCCACCAGAAAACTACTACAGCTCATCAATGAATTTGGTAAAGCTGCAGGATACAAAATTAATGCACAGAAATCGCTTGCATTCCTATACACTAATGATGAAAAATCTGAAAGAGAAATTATGGAAACACTCACATTTACCACTGCAACAAAAAGAATAAAATACCTACGAATAAACCTACCTAGGGAGACAAAAGACCTGTATGCAGAAAATTATAAGACACTGATGTAAGAAATTTAAGATGATACCAACAGATGGAGAGATATACCATGTTCTTGGATTGGAAGAATCAACATTGTGAAAATGACTCTACTACCCAAAGCAATCTACAGATTCAATGCAATCCCTTTCAAAATACCTATGGCATTTTTTACGGAACTAGAACAAATCATCTTAAAATTTCTATGGAGACACAAAAGATCCTGAATAGCCAAAGCAGTCTTGAAGGAAAAAAATGGAGCTGGAGGAATCAGACTCCCTGGTTTCAGACTATAATACAAAGCTACAGTCATCAAGACAGTATGGTACTGGCAGAAAAACAGAAACATAGATCAATGGTACAAGATAGAAAGCCCAGAGATAAACCCATGCACCTATGGTCAACTAATCTATGACAAAGGAGGCAAAGATATACAATGGAGAAAAGACAGTCTCTCAATAAGTGGTGCTGGGAAAACTGGACAGGTACATGTAAAAGAATGAAATGAGAACACTCCCTAACACCATACACAAAAATAAACTCAAAATGGATTAGAGACCTAAATATAAGACCGGGCACTATAAAACTCTTAGAGGAAAACATAGGAAGAGTACTCTTTGACATAAATCACAGCAGGGTCTTTTTTGATCCACCTCCCAGAGTAATGGAAATAAAAACAAAGATAAACAATTGGGACCTAATGAAACTTAAAAGCTTTTGCACAGCACAGGAAACCATAAACAAGATGAAAAGACAACCCTCAGTATGGGAGAAAATATTTGCAAATGAAACATCAGACAAAGGATTAATCTCTAAAATTTATAAGCACGTCATGCAGCTCAATATCAAAAAAACAAACAATCCAATCCAAAAATGGGCAGAAGACCTAAATAGACATTTCTCCAAAGAAGATATACAGATTGCCAACAAACACATGAAAGGATGCTCAAAATCACTAATCATTAGAGAAATGCAAATCAAAACTACAATAAGGTATCATCTCACACCAGTCAGAATGGCCATCATCAGAAAATCTACAAACAACAAATGCTGGAGAGGGTGTGGAGAAAAGGGAACCCTCTTGCACTGTTGGTGGGAATGTAAATTGATACAGCCACTATGGAGAACAGTATGGAGGTTCCTTAAAGAACTAAAAATAGAATTACCATATGACCCAGCAATCCCACTACTGGGCATATACCCAGAGAAAACCATAATTCAAAAAGACACAAGCAGCTCATGCAGCTTAATAACAAAAAAACAAACAACCCAATCCAAAAACGGGCAGAAGACCTAAATAGACATTTCTCCAAAGAAGATATACAGGGGCTTCCCTGGTGGCGCAGTGGTTGAGAGTCCACCCGCCAATGCAGGGGATACGGGTTCGTGTCCCGGTCCGGGAGGATCCCACATGCCGCGGAGCGGCTAGGCCCGTGAGCCATGGCCGCTGAGCCTGCGCGTCTGGAGCCTGTGCTCCGCAACGGGAGAGGCCACAGCAGTGAGAGGCCCCGCGTACCGCAAAAAAAAAAAAAAAAAAAAGAAGATATACAGACTGCCAACAAACACATGAAAGAATGCTCAACATCACTGATCATTAGAGAAATGCAAATCAAAACTACAATGAGATATCATCTCACACCAGTCAGAATGGCCATCATCAAAAAATCTAGAAACAATAAATGCTGGAGAGGGTGTGGAGAAAAGCGAACCCTCTTGCACTGTTGGTGGGAATGTAAATTGATACAGCCACTGTGGAGAACAGTATGGAGGTTCCTTAAAAAACTACAAATAGAACTACCATATGACCCAGCAATCCCACTACTGGGCATATACCCTGAGAAAACCGTAATTCAAAAAGAGTCATGTACCAAAATGTTCATTGCAGCTCTATTTACAATAGCCCAGAGATGGAAACAACCTAAGTGTCCATCATCGGATGAATGGATATAGAAGATGTGGCCCACATTTACAATGGAATATTACTCAGCCATAAAAAGAAACGAAATTGAGTTATTTGTAATGAGGTGGATAGACCTAGAGTCTGTCATACAGAGTGAAGTAAGTCAGAAAGAGAAAGACAAATACCGTATGCTAACACATATATGGAATTTAAGAAAAATAAAAAATGTCGTGAAGAACCTAGGGGTAAGACAGGAATAAAGACAAAAAACTACTAGAGAATGGACTTGAGGATATGGGAAGGGGGAAGGGTAAGCTGTGACAAAGCGAGAGAGAGGCATGGACATATATACACTACCAAAGGTAAGGTAGATAGCTAGTGGGAAGCAGCTGCATAGCACAGGGAGATCAGCTCAGTGCTTTGTGACTGCCTGGAGGGGTGGGATAGGGAGGGTGAGAGGGAGGGAGACACAAGAGGGAAGAGATAATGGAACATATGTATATGTATAACTGATTCACTTTGTTATAAAGCAGAAACTAACACACCATTGTAAAGCAATTATACTCCAATAAAGATGTTAAAAAAAAAAAGACACATGCCCCAATGTTCTTTGCAGCACTATTTACAATTGCCAGGTCATCGATGCAACCTAGATGCCCATCGACAAATGGATAAAGAAGATGTGGTACATATATACAATGGAATATTACTCAGCCATATAAAGGAATGAGATTAAGTCATTTGTTGAGACGTGGATGGATCTAAAGACTGTCATACAGACTGAAGTAAGTCAGAAAGAGAAAAACAAATATCGTATATTAACGCATGTATGTGGAACCTAGAAAACTGGTACAGATGAACCGGTTTTCAGGGCAGAAGTTGAGACACAGATGTAGAGAACAAACGTATGGACACCAAGAAGGGAAAACCACGGTGGGGTGGGGATGGTGGTGTGCTGAATTGGGCGACTGGGATTGACATGTATACACTGATGTGTATAAAATTGATGACTAATAAGAACCTGCAGTATAAAAAAACAAAGATACAAACAAACAAACGAAACAACTAATACTAAACTTTGGGATATTTGTATGTAAATATGTTAATATAAATGTTTTAGACATTACATGAAATTTCTAAAAACCTTATATGTTCTGGTATAATGCTGTAAGTCATAATTCTAGTTATTACTTTAAAATGTATATCTCAGAAATAACTAAATTTCCTTGTCAATTGCATTATTATGAACTTTCATCAAATCTTTAACCACGGTCATTTTTAAGTCCTTTGTCATTTACAGACAGTTCTGGGTGTACTCTGATGCTTTTGCAAAAATGTTCCTATAAAAGGGTTTCATCTTCAAGGAATTCATGGAAAAGACTCTGACAAGTACAGGTTTCTGGTAACTGACTATACTGCTGAACTGAATGAATAAGCATTTTCAGAACTCTCATGGAAAACTGATGAATTCATAAAAGTGCTAACAAAAGATCAAGATGAAAAAAAATTAATTACATGGGACTGAGTGAACTGATGAGGATGACTATAATTTTTGTGACTTTCTGTTTGAATAAAAAAAAAATCCCACAAGGACTCAGAGGCAAAAAATATACAAATCAATTTTCACTGCAGAGTAAAGGAGCTGTTACAGTGGAGGATTACTGGACTGAATGTCAATATTATGACATAGTATGAGTGTGTTTCGTGTTTGGTAATTGCAATCATTGTTGCTTTTGTTGTGGTCATCCATTTACAATGCTTGGTGTCAGTTTATTTATCTCTTGTAAAAATAAAATACAGTGTGTGTGTGTGTGTGTGTTAAAAAAAGGTACAAATATACCTTGAAATACATTTTTAGATGTATCCAATGTTATAAAATAAAATGTTTTCATTAACATTCAAAAAAGTATGAATAACTTTGCAAGGAGCATTCTTAAATATTTCCTTTTTATACACTTGGCAAAATATTTCCTTAGGGAGTACTTTATATCTATTATTATTATTTGCTATAACTATTACATAATAATAGCTGTATTCTCCATAAGTCTCATGCCCCCTCAGCTGCCCTTAGAAGTGAATTTTAAAAGTTCCATTTAAAAAGTGAATAACCCAACAATATCCAACATTTGAGGGGAGATGCCCCCAAGCTGGAAGTTTTGAATCTTATGTATGAAATATTTAGAAACTGAGTTCAAAGTTATTGAACCTACCAAGATGAGTTCTAACTCAATGAGTTCTAACTCTATTATGTTTTAGATTTTAAAAATTTACTTCAAGCTCAAAGATGATTTTTCCATATGATTATATCCCTTCTTTAAGTGCATATGGCAGTAGGGAATCTTAGCAATAGTTCACTCAGCATCTGGAAAACCTCTCCCAAGCCCTGAATGTTGAGGCTTGCTAGAGGACTAAACCTGAAGGACACAGCCCCAGGTAAGGTAATACTCATTAGCACTGACCAGGTAGAAAGCACCATTGAGTCTCAAGGCATTAAGACTGCTAAGGTGTTCTATCTAAGAGGCAGAATCTAATGTGAACTCAGCAGGGCATAATCACGTGATTCCATAGGAACTCAAGTTTAACTGTACTGCCTTTGTCCTTTTTAAACAATGACTAGAATTTCCCAGTGAGCCTGTGCAGAAGGCAGCCAGTCTTTGATGCTAATGAAGACCTGTGAAGCCTAGAGTATGAGACAGCATAATCGAGACAATAATACTAATGCAGTAGTGTCTTCACAAAATCCCTTTGTCCCCTCAAAGCTGAACTCATTCTACGCATCGCACAAGCTGAGTTTATTACAACCTTTCTACTTGATAGAGGGGACAGAGGGCTCATGCAAGGTCACTTACGCCATTCCCTGTCCAGCGGGGCTGCTGGACTGTCCTCAAACTGATCTTGACTCGCAAAGCCTTCCATGATTCTGCCTCTTTTCTTGGAGTGACGCCACCCCTGGCCTATAATCACTTTGGGTGAAAATTTTCTTTGCTTGGGTCTCTTGGTCAAATTCAAGATTATTTAAACATTTCTTAACTGTCTTCAATGTGATATATTGGGATGTGTTTTAGAGAAACATTTGGAAATAATCAACTTTTGGAAATAAACAGGGCAAACACAGCTTATTTTCTTTGAAAAGCTACTGAATAGTAGTACAGCCATGAAAATACTACTTTCTTGCATATGGGAAATACTGATTTGACCACGAAATTTAGAAGGCTCTGCATGGATCTTTGAGCATGTTTTTGTCATACAACAGACACAAAGGATAAAAATATAGAAAGAGAAAGGTGACTGAAATGGATGCCTTAAAATATATCATAGCTGATCCTTATAAGCATTCAAATAGCGAAGAGTATGTGCCATATAAATGTATTACGTTAACTTTCCTTGGTATCTTTTGAAGAATCACTGCTCTTTCTTTAACAAGGAATTAAGACAGATTAAAATTAGTTTTATTTCATTTCTTCTAGCCACACTTAGAGTAGCACCAATGCCAATGCATTTTTTAAATAAACTAAGAACCAAAATGTCATATTCCTTTATCTCTATTGGCTCTCATATTCCGGAGCTATAAGAACCTTAAATTTTGGTTGGAAAACTATTAAAGGTCACTCACCCGATCAAAGACAGTAATCCACTAGATTCTACTTGCAGGCACCTGTTTCAAAGTCTGTGCATCAATCCCTTTTTCCAATACTAGCTCATCAATCACTATTTTAAAAATAATTCAAAACAGGAAAATAAGAATCAGTAATCTTATTTAAGAGAGAAAGCATGCATCACTTTCTGAGGCCCAAATTATAAGTCATAATAGGTGGCAAACATGAGGAGAACAGAATCTCATTTTGAAAACAGTGAAAGAATTTAGTAAGTATTTTTTGTTGGTTTTTTTTTTCCTGAAATTGAATTACATTAGGAGCCTGTACAGTGTGGCCTTAGACTGACAGAGTGACCTTGAGCAAATTATTCTCATTGGGGCTCATTTCTTCATCTGTACAATAAGAGGAATAAACTAGACTATTTAATCCTCTCTGGGCCCTTGTAAAGTATGAATGTTCATGACCTTCCTCCAAAACATTCAAGAGTTCAACATTTCAATGTGTAGTTGAAATGTGTAAAATATATGCAGTGTAACTTTAAATAATGGAATTATCATCCCCTCTCGAGGTATTACCAATACCATGACTTTTAATGACTCCTTAGCATTTTGAAAATAATTGACTAAACAAAATACAACATAAATAAACAATATAACAAAACAATAATAAAGATATAACAAAAACAAATATAACAATAATTTTTTTCTACTAATATGAGAACCATCTGGCAAATATTTTCAAGCCATTTATTACAATGACCACCAGATAGATTAGATAAAAGAGAAGCATAAAAAGCCCAAGTATTTAGTCTTCATACTGGGGTGGGGGAAGGGAAAGACAAAGGTTGGTGAACATGAATTGTTCACTCACTAATTGTTTTGCTTATCTCTATTAATAAATTTTTTAAGAAAATACTATATTTTGTTGCTCTTCACACTCTATGATGAGGAAAATTGATTTCATGGTTCAAATATCAAGCCTACTGGCTACGAGAGCAATGAAAAAAGGTCATTCAAAAATAAAACAAGACAAGTAGTACAAAATCCCCAAGGGTGGAAATCTGTAGATCTTGTGGATGCAGATTTTTAGAATTTAAATATGCAAATTCTCTCAGAGTTCATTTCCTAAGGTGAGTTTTATCATTCTAAGTATAACATTGCTTGAGTGATACAGAGGAAAGCAGTGGGGAGGTTTGAGACTAAATACCCAGGCTACTACTTACTTGCTGTGTGTCATTAATTAAATAAACTAAGTACTTCTATTTTTTCTGTGCCAGTTTCTGGCCTTTGTGTGTTTGGTTATTGTTTTTCTTTTCCTTTTTTTCCCCCATATATAAAAAAAGGGGCTAGACTGAAAGACCTTAAAGTCAATATGGACTAATGAACAGAACATGGGCTTAGGGATCTGGCAAATGGGGCTCCATTTGTACAGTGGATATCATACAATTGTTGTGGGGATTAACTACTAAATGTATATAAAGTGACTACCATTTTGGGTAACCCTTAATGGGAAGTTGGTGAATGGACTTTTTGGTTTACTTGTTTTTTATTGCTACTGTTGTTGCCTTTGATCTGTTTTCCTTTCCCATCTCTCTTACTTTGTAACTCCTCTTTGAATGATATCCAACCACTAGCATTGGTCTCCCTTAAGCCTTTAATAACTAAAGGCTCATATGTACAATATTCTCTCAACGGTAAAAGTAAACATTCATATAATTTAAGGGAGATTACTGATCAGTGATTTCTACTTCAGGTTTTATGCTATTAAAAGATGTCTCCAAACATGTCAAGTAGGTTCATAAAATTTCCCCAAATATTTTAATCTCAAATTATTTTTAATCAAGTTTTTCCCAATATATTTATTTTAAAATGGGCTTATATCATCTAATACATAGAATGTTTTAAATAATAAATAAATTTTCAGTACTTAGTGAAACCCCTTAAAAGGTATGGAATAAGTGGTCATATAAAGAAAATATACATTAAAATCACATTGGCCAAATTATAAAACCACCTTAAAGAAGAAAACACAAAAAGCTATACACATAAATGAGATCTGCTTTCTAAAAGAAGTCTGAATTTCTTTTTAAAAATCTGTGTGTCAAGTTGTTGTTACAAAAAAAAAGAAAAGTGTCATGAGTGGTATTCAAAGGATGAGAAAATAATTGGCCGTTAGCAAGGTGGAATTAATTATAATTAATTTAAACCACAGATCTTTAAACAAACAGTTGTGATTTTCCATTATCCATTTTAAATTGCAGTGGCCTTTTGAGTGTTTTATTTTCTAAAATGTTGAACTATGTAACTTTTCCTTTTAACAATTTAAAAGATAGCAACCTAATTAAGCTTTTATTTTTCAATGTTAATGGCACAATTTTAGAGACTTATCAGCTAAAGTGTTTCATCTTAAGTTACTGCTACACATCCAATATTACACAGATATCAAGTGTATCTAAATCAAAATATAAAATAAGGTGAAAAAATAGAGTTGTCTTTTTGGTACGATGAGCTCCACTAGAATAATGAGATACATTTATTCCAGTGTAAATGATGATAAACAAAAGTATATAGATTGTGTAAAATATCAGTACTTTCATTATTTAATATATTCACCATAAGAGAGACAAGTAGTTTATTAGAATAAATATGGAATGTATACATGTATGTGCAAATGAATGAACTGTATGATCTACAAATCAAAAGTTATCTTGAACATGAACATGAGATTAAAATCGATTTCTAACTTCTGGTTCTAGTTATGAAGACTAATGGGTATTACACTTAAATTGCCATATCTCAGGTTCTTCCTCCCTTTACTGCCTGCTGTAAACAGCTATAAAATCAGACATAATATGAAGCAACTCCGTTCAAGTACTGGACATCAGATCAGCACAGGGCTGTAATCCTTGGAAGAAAGGAAACATAGGAAGTAAGATTCATAAGCTCCATAACCTCTTGCTTGGAAGCACTGTCCAAAGCACAGCAATGGGAAGTGTCTGGTAAGTAGAAGAAATGGATCTGGGGATCTGTGAGCTAAATGGGAATTCAATAAGACAGTAATTACAGGCATTGGACTTTCAACGAGACAGAGAATGAAGACTTTCAGAGGGAAACTCTAGTTGAGATTCAAAGAAGCCATTCCTTAGGAGTCCAACTACTCTAGCCCTTCCCCCCTCCCCCCACCAAAAAAATAAAAAGTCTAAAAATCAGCCTCAACAAGAGCAAACTAACCTACTACTAATTACCTATCAGAACACTCAACAAAATTTAAATGAAAACAAAATCTAAACTATTGACAATGTAGCCTTTAAAAAAAAAGTTCAACATGAATTCAAATATTACTAGACTAGGGGGAAGAGGAAAATGACTGATAAACAGGAGAAAAAATAGTCAATGAGAGAAGACCCAGCGTTCTTTTTTTGCGGGGGGAGGTATTCTAGTATTCTTAGATAAGGACTTTAAAACAGCTTTCATAAATATTTTCATGGATTCAAAGGAAAAGATGTATATAAAAAAGAAATAGATAGGAAATCTCAGCACATATATAAAAAATATTTTATTAAAATCAATTAGAAGTTCTGGAATTGAAAAAGAAAAGAAAAAATGTAACTGAAATATTGTCAATAAATTAAAAATATGGCAGGAAGAATTTTTTAAAAAGAAAAAAAAAGCAAATGGGACAAACAGATCTGAAATAGCAATATGGTTGATTTAAGCCCCCAAACAGCTCAATAATTATATTGAATGTTGGTATAAATAGACCAGACACTCCATTCATACAGAGACTGTTGAATTGGATAAGAAGGAAAGACTCAATTATATCTCACAAGAGATATATTTTGAATATAAAGGTCCAGAGAGATGTAAAATTATATATGTGTGTGTGTGTGTGTGTGTGTATATATATATATATATATATATATATATATATATAAAATACACACACACAATTCTAAAACTAAAAATAGGAAAACTAGAGAGGCTAGTTAAAAATTGACAAATTAGACTTCTAGATAAGAAATGTAACTAAACATAAACAGAGAATGTCACACTGGTAAAAGCATCAATTCATCAAAAGACAACATGAGATATGTATGCACCTGACTGTAGAGCTTTGAAATACATGAAGCAAAAACTGATAGATCTAAAGGGAAAAAAGACTAATCCATAACTATGGTTGGAAATGTTAACAACCTTCTCTTAGTAACTGATAGATAAAGTAGACCAAAAAATCAAGAAGGACACTGATGATGTGAATGAACAAACAAGATAACCTAATTAATATTTATAGAATACTACACCCAGACAGAAGAACATACATAATTTTCTAATGCACATGGAATACTTACTAAGGTAAATTATATGCCAGGGCATTTAATGTCTCAAAAATTTATAAGAATTAATGTTATGTTTGTGTGTGTGTGTGTGTCTGGTGTATTCTCTGATAACAACAGAATAAAATTAGATTCCAATAACAAGAGCAACAACACAACCTTGGAAAAACACACAGTATTTAGAAATTAAACAAAATACTTTTAAATACCTCATGGATTGTGTAAGTGAATCCATGGGATATTAAAATATCTTAAATTGAATGATAACCAAAAACAGAACATTTCAAAATTTCTGGGATGCACCCAAAACAGTGTTTATAGAGAAATTCATAGCCTTGTATATGGTTATATTTGAAAAAAAGAAATGTTTAAATATAATGTTCTAAGATTTACCTTGAGGAATTATCAAAACAAGTGCAAATCAAACACAAGGTATAAAGATGGAAATAATAAATATAAGAGAAGGAAACTGTAAGGTGGAAAACAGTTAAAAATTAGTTAGACCAAAAGCAGATTCTTTGAAAATGTCAAAGACATTGATAAACTCTTATTCACATTGATGAGGGGGAGGGAGAGAGAAAAGATGAGAGAGAGAGAATACACACTACCAATACCTGGAATGCAAAAGGAAATATCACTAAAAAGCCTCAAGGCATTAAAAGAAAAATAAGGAAATATTATGGCCTTTATGTGCATACATTTTCCAAATTAGTTGAAGGGTAGCAAATTCATTTACAAAGACAACTCACAAAAATGACACACGAGTAAAGAGTGAATATAAACTGCTCAATAACTATAAAATAAAAATAATTCCTAATGAAAAATTTTGCACATAAAGAAGCCCTATAATCCCAGGTAGCTTCACTAGTGAGTGTTATCAAATTTAAAGAAGAAATGTTATTAATTTTATATACATAACTTCAAAAAATAGGTGAAGATTAAACATTCCCAAGTCTTATCTTGAAGCCAGTATAACCCTAATACCAACACCTGCAAAGGACATTACAAGAAAAGTATACACCTATATTCCACATGAATATAGGCACACAAATCTTTAACAAAATGTTAGCAAATAAAACCTAGTAATACATTAAAAGTGTAATACAGCATGATCAAAAGGAGTTTATCCTAGGCATGTCAACATGCTTTAGTATTTTAAAATCAATTCATATATTTCTCTACTCATTAACCAAGTGGACAAGAAAAATAACATGATCATATGACTAGGTTCATAAAAGTAGGTTCATGAGTAGGTTCAAAAAGCATGTTGTAAAACTCAATACCAATTTGTGATTTTAAAAAAACCACAGCAATTAGACATAGACAGGAACTTTCTTACTCTAATAAAAGACATCTCTGAAAAATCTGCAGATAATATCATATTTAATATTCAGAAACTTGTTTCCTCCTAAGATCAGAAATAAAGCTAGGATCTCTGCTATCATCACTTCTACGTCTATCAAATATTGTACTGGAAATCGAACCACTGTAATATCTTAGTTAAGTAAATAAAATAAAAGGGATTAAAAAGGAAGGCATAAAACTGTCTGTGTTCACAGACGACATGACTATGTACATAGGAAATCCTAAAGAACCCACAAGCAAAAGTACTAAGTTTGATAAGGGAATTTAGGAAGCTCACAGAAGGCAAGGTTAACGATAGGACAACTGTAAAATAAATTAACTCATACCATTTATAAAAACATCAAAAACGCAAAATACTTGGGGACCATTTTAACAAACCATGTGCAATACCTCTACACAAACATTCATGAGATAAATTAGAGAAAACCAAAATAAATTAAGAAATACATCATGCTCATGGAATGGAAGACAAAATATTCTTAAGTTGTCAATTCTCCCCAAATTGATATGTAAATTCAATGCAATCAAAATAAATCTTCCAGCAGGGTTTTTTTTTTCAGAAATTGATAACTTTATTCCACAATTTATATGAACTTGCAAAGGACGTAGAAAACCAAAACAATTACAAAAAAGAAGAACCAAGTTAGAGGACCTGCATGATCTGATTTCAAGTCCTACTCTAAAGCAGGGATGAGCAAACTATTGCCCACAGGCTGGCTGCTTGTTTTTGTAAATAAAGTTTTAGTGGAACACAGAAACAGCCATTCACTTACATATTATTTGTGGCTGCTATCATTTTACATCAGAGCCAAGTCATTTTAAGAGAGACCTTATGGCCTGCAAACCCAAAACACTTACTGTTTGCCTCTTTTAGAAAAAGTTTATCAACCCCTGATGTAAAGCTACAGTAATCAAGATGGTGATACCAGCATGAGACAAAGTGAGCAATGGAACAGACTAGAATCCAGCAAGGGACTCACACATATTCTAATTTTTGTCAAAGACACTAAAGCAATATAGTGAAAAAGGGTCACTTTTTTAAACAAACAATATTGGAAAACTTGTTATCCATAAAAAAGAACCTCGATTTCCTATCTCAATCCACAGAGAAAAATTAATTCAAATTGGATCATAGACTTAAACATAAAAGCAACAACTACAAAGCTCCCTGAAGAAAACATAGGAGAATATTTTATAACCTTTAGATAGTCAAAGATTTTTTGAACAGAGCACAGAAAGTATTAATTAGGTAAGAAAACAGTGCTAAAGTGAACTCCAAAAAAAATTAAAACTTCTGCTTATAAAAAGTTGTTAATCCCAAACTGAGGCATATTCCAAAAAATAAATGACCAGAACCTAAAAAATTTCTGAGGTCCTGAAAGACAAGGAAAGCCCAAGAAACTATCACACATTGTTGGAGACTAAGGAGACATGAAAACTAAATGTAATGTGGTATCCTAGAATGCATTCCGGACCAGAAAAAGGACATCAGTGGAAAAACTGGGGAAATCTGCATAAAGACTGTAGGTTATTTAATAGTATTGTACCAATGTTAATTTCTTAGTTTTGAAAAATGTTACATAAGATGTTAACATTAGAGGAAGCTAGATGAAGGGTATTTGGGAACTCTCTGGACTCTCTTTGAAACTCCTCTGTAAATCTAAAATTATGCTGAAATAAAACTACTGAGAGGAAAAAAATGCTGCTATGAAAATGAACAGACAAGTCACAGACCAGGAGAAAAAAAGAAAAAAAAAATATATATATATACATTCACATATAGATGTATATATATCGTGTAAGGGACTATAAGCAGAATGTGTACATAACTGATTCAGTTATAAAACAAACAAGCCAATTAAAAATGAACAAAAAACTAAAACAGACACTTCACAAAAGAAGCTATGCAAACCGGTCAATAAGCATATGAAAGATTGCTCCATAGCATTAGTCATCAGAGAAAATGCAAATTAAAACTACAGTGAGATACCACTACACCCCCACTAGAACGGCTAAATTTATAAAGAACAACACCAACAGTTGGCAAGGATGTAAAGCAAACCAAATTTTCATACACTGCTGGTGGGAGTGTAAAGTGAAATGACCACTTTGGAGAATAGTTTGGCAGTCTCTTGTAAAGTTAAACATAACTACACAAAAACTCTCTAATCCCACTTAGTACTGGCTATTTATCCAAGATAAATGGAAACATATCTACACAAAATGACTTGAACAAAAATGTGCAAAGACTGTTTTAAGCGAAAAACTGTTTTAATACTAGCTATTAAATAAAAGCAGATTCTTTTTTCTATCACGAAATGCCTACTCTGTCATAGGCACTGTGCTAAGAGCTTTAGAGATAAAAAACTTATTTAACCCTCACAGAAGCACTACATAGCTACATAGGTTGCCTATTAATTCATTTATTCCACAAATATTTAAGAACTTACAGTGTGTCAAGCAATGCTCTCGCACATAACAAACTGCATGTCGATTTCCCTGTTCCCATAAAGCTTGCACCCTGGACGGGGAGAGGGCTGATAGATAAATTAAGACAATGTTGACATGGGTAACAATGTTGTCCTCATTTTACAGATGAGGCTTGAGAGATAGAGGCTGGGATTTTGATCCAATGTCTCTGACCCCAAATGTAGAACCCTGACCACAACACTATCGTACCAAAAAGAATACCACATTACATTTCTTGTCTCTCAAGATGACATCGCTCCTCTCAAGTTGACACTTTAGCAAGTAGACAGACATTAAAACAAACTTAAGTAAGTAACTTTTAACTAAATTTATAAAAAGGAAGATAAACGGTCCAGGTTTCTGAACAGAAAATAGGACCAAGTCTGTGATTTCCATGAAGAAGAGGCAATAACAAAGAGACCTGGGAATACAGTAAGTAGACAAAGAGATAAGTACACAGTATCTGGCCCCAGCACCAATTCAGAACAGGGTAGGCCAAATTATTCTCCTCGGCTATTCTTATTTGGTTTCACACATCATATTTATGGTACATGGCCCTAGAATCATCAAGTTTTTGCTAATATAATAAAAACAAGGCAGGTAAATCTGTAAACCACCATTGTATAATTAAGGTAGAGTGAATTTGCCAGACTAACCTAATTTTCTCTAAGCTATTCTCTCTCCGGAGAGGCTTTGTGGCTCCTTTTTAAAGCAGCAGTACTTAACTCCATTACAGAAAGCTATATAAAGAAATGAGGCAACACTACATAAGCGGAGTGCTAGATCGCTCTTATTTCATTCACTTTGCATTAAGTCTCAAAAAAATAGATGTAAAACATGCCATGGACAATTCACTCTTTGATTAAAGTACCTCAACAACTAATAAATATCAGATACAAAATACATTAAATATGATTAGCTAAGGGAACTTCAGTGATTTTCATCCACCCCAATGTCTTGCAAGAGAAAATAGCTTCCCAGTAATATGCCTACCACACCTTCTTACTGTGTACACTATAGGTTGGCAATGCCAATCCACGTGTACATCCCTGAATATCACACTCTTGTTTTATTACCTTGCAAATTGGGCATGTGCTGTTTCTTTTCCCTCAACAGCCTGTTTCATTTATTACTGGAGTAAAACCAGCTCAGGCATCACATTCTCTGAAAAGTCTTCTCTGACATGCTCACCGTATCCTTAGGATCAGTTCTATCTTACACACATCCAGGCTGATTATTGCACTCAGCTCTGTTATTTATTTACATGTCTACCCTTTTGACTCTTCCTCATAAATATTTCTCAACCCTCTCTTCATACCACCTCCTCCCATGAATCACACTAAAGATATTATACTCAGTGTGATATACAGACTGACCAATGAGAACAAACACTGGCCTTCTACAACCAGTACACAGTGCATAAATATGAAACTTTCCACCATACCCCATTGCCACTGTCCTAGGGAAGGCCACCGTCATTTCTGCTTAGCCACTTGCATTACTTCCTAAAGGCCTCCCTGCCTCTAAAGTCGCCCGCTTGAGTTCCCTCTTCACACTGTGACTAGCATAATCTTTCTATAGAGCTAATTCTGATTACTCTTCTAAGATTCAGCTTGGCTTTCACTTTCTCAGAAAATTATTTTTCAAATCCAAAATATAAGGTTCTCTCACTCTTTAAAAACTTTTATTATATAGTATTTGTGAATTTTAATTATTTAAGCCCGGATTTCCACTACAGTCTCAAGGACAGTAGTTGGGTCTTTAAATTTGCATATCCATCAGTATATCCTAACTACTTTATATCTGACATTTATACTTCGCTAAAAAAATCATTATGGAAAGAAGGCAAGAAGGAAGAAAAATCCATTTTTCCTAATGATTTGACTATCCCTAAATTTTTGCATCTTCTAATGTATTTCTTTGGTCTTTAAGTGTATATTCATAATTGTTAGAGGCTCAGAACCATATCCCTTCTACACCACAATAGACAAGATAATGATTATCAGGTTATGGAAACAAACATGATACTATTAGCATTTTGACTGTGTGTACTCATACCACACCACAGTTAGTTTTATGGTAAAGTAAAAGGGCTTGTCTACAATGACTGCAAAAGTAGCAACCTCAAATATGTACTAAATACATCATTACAGTGGTGTTTCTCATGAACAGATTTAGTCTGATGGTTGAGGTTATTGTACTATTCTATATCAAAACTGAAGACATAGAAAGGTTAAAAAGACAGATCAACACACCTAGAAAATCTTGCTCTTATATAAACTGTG
Source organism: Stenella coeruleoalba (assembly GCF_951394435.1). Lineage (NCBI taxonomy): Eukaryota > Metazoa > Chordata > Mammalia > Artiodactyla > Delphinidae > Stenella > Stenella coeruleoalba. The sequence continues at coordinate 137,740,643 of NC_137148.1, forward strand.
TCACTATTTTATTTTACGTTCAAGAAAACATCTTTTTCAGACTGTAAAATAAACAGTCTTTGAAAAAAAACTTTAAAAATATAGAGAAGTATACAAAGTTTAAACATTTATAATTCCTACCATCCAGTTATATAATACATAAGCTATTCTTACTAAGCCACTAATCAAAACAAAACTTCCTCATCACTTAAGTTGAAAAGCAAAGCAGTAGCTTCAAACAGAGCCAACAAATGCAAAATAATAATAGTCTAGAATAGGAAATATACTCAAATACTATCTTTAGCGTAAGTTCATTACATATTGTTTTGAAAACTTAAGGATTAATATTACCAAACCAAACAAATTGAATTTCAAACAAGATTTTATATCAAAATACTAGGGTTTAGATAAATCTCTAGTACTCTCATCTATAACAGGTAGCCAAATATCCCAACTAACACCAACCATCAATTGAAAAAAATTGCAACAAAAAAATCACACACACTGGAAATGCCAACTGCACCGAAGCTCAGTACTAAACAGTACTAAAATGTGGGTTCCTTACCATTTGTGTTTTCAAAGACAAATTCATTTCAAAGTCAGGAATTTGGGGCTATATTTCATTTGAAGCAAAAAAGGAAATGTTTTTCATATAGTTATACTCTTCCCAGCCAAAAATGTTAGCCAAGTGTGATTTCATTCCAGAACTTCATGACGGCAGCTCTAGAGAACACAATGATGTGCTCATCACCTGACACTTTTGCTTAAATAGTCACAAATGTGTTTGCTAATTATCTGACCAGAGTTTTGGACACTCTTCCCTCAACCATTCCCAAAGGTGGCACCCTCTCATCCTTCACCATGTGCTTAAATGCAACCTCTTGGGAGGGCTTCCCCCTTGTTCTAAAACAGTCCCTCTACCCTAAATTACTCCCTCATCATCCACCTGTTTATTTCCTGCACAGAATAATGTATCATATTCTTATTTGCATTTTGACTTGACTATTGTTTATCTCCTGTACTAGAAAAAGCATCATAATATAAAAGATCTGGTCTGTCGTGTTCATCTTTTCATCTCCTAAATATAAAACACATAGAAGAGGGTCTGCCCTAGAGTAAATGCTTAATGAGTACTTGTTGAATAAATAAATAAAAACAAGAATGAGAAAGTACATTTTTTTGCCTTCTTTCTATCACTAAATTGTATATATATGTATATTTTAATGGAGTCATTCTTACAAGTTGACTGTCTGAAAATGGCCTTCAGTGTGCATGCGAAACATCGTGCACTAATTATGAAACTTATGTACAGAGGATCCACAGTCACCGTAGAATTTGGGCCTTTTAGACAACTCTACAGTGCTCTGAGGTCTCCCAGATTCCTCAGTCAAAATTAATGTCCACACACCACTCCATACTCCAGTCATCTCAAACGTTAGCTTAGATTTTGAGCCAAACTGGTCTCCTTCATTTAGGAGATGTTGTGAGTTTAAGAGACTGCTTATGCTTTCTAATCTCTACTTTCTGCACATTAAATATACCTTACTCTCAGAATTGTTAATGACTTTTAAATAAGAAAATGTTAAAAAAAAAAAGGAAAGAAAAAGAAAATGTATGTTAACCCAAGGCCTTATCAGAGCAAGTGCTCATTAAGGAGTAGCTATAACACCTGTATTAGTTAGGCTCAAGTTGACATATAAAATTAACCATCACAATATCATTAATCCATGTTTGGCGATGCTGCCGTATGCAATTATACTCTATCCATTTAGACCAGTTAATTTCAACTGCTGCTGAGTTCACTTGAAATACAGCATAGAGAGATAAGAAAAAGGACCATGTTAGGAAATATTAACTCGGCCTTTAAATCAACCACTTCTTTAAGTGACATCGTTTTTTTCTCATTAAAAATATCCCCCTAATCACTTCCACATTAAAATCTTCAAGATTTCTCTAAAACCATATTTAACATTCTACTAAATATGAGTTAAAAGAGAGCTAAAGTGCAAAAAAAATCAAAAGTAAAATAAAACTTTTGTTTTCAGCAACGTGTCTATTATCGGAAAATATGTTCCATTCTACCTAGGAGACAATTTGCAAAATAGACTTTTTTAATCTGGGAAATGAATAAGTATATTATTACATACAAGTGTAGCTGTGAGGAACTCTACTAGAGATTTTTCCTAAGCACTGCAATTGGCTAAACAAAATATTTAAGTTCTGGTATGCTTCACATATCCCATTAATTCCACACTGGATTTAAGTTCCTTTAAACGTCACTGATTTTTAATTACCATGCAAATGTATTAACTAAGCTTCTTAGAGCTAAAGGTTAGAAGCACATGGAGAAGAGCTGATAAAGGAATTTGCCTCTTTCCTGTTAATAACAAAAAATAATTTATGAATTCCTACTCTGTGGCTGGAACACCTTAAGATTATTTTCAATATATTAAAAATGTAATTCTCAAATAGCTTCAAGAGAAACCCATTACCATATCTGTTTTATAGGTAAGAAAACACCTTTATGAAATAATCAACAGGTATCGTAATTTCGCTAGAACAAGAGAACAAGCAGCATGCCGTGCTAAAAAGGTATGTGAGGAAGTCAGAGGTACGACTAACCTGGCGTGCAAAGGTTGGCTTGATTCCTGGGTAGCTTGTCTGCCTGCTGCTTCACGGAGGTTTGCCAAGAGGCAGCAGTTTTAGTAAATGAGCACTGAGTGTTGCTTACAAGACTTTGAGTTTTGACCCTAGCATTTACCAGTGGGGCGGTCACGTGTACTGTACGTTCTTACTCTTACTTTCCTCATCTGCAAAATTATACCAATTAGCATCACCTGCATTTAATGGTACTTAAATAAGTTGAAGGTCTTTTACTGTTGCTGACTAATCTCAACTGCTTTGCCATATATATATTTCTCAATACTTTAGTTAATATTTATTGAATATTTCATAGTTACTAAGTGTACAGTATGAAGGGATTTATACAGATTCTTTCATTTAATCGCCACAACAACCCCATGAGGTAGATATTATCGTTATCCCTGCTTTGCAGATGAGGAAACGATGTGGATCAGCTGTGGTTTCACGGTTGGTGACTGCCTGACTTCCAAACTCCTCTTCTTAACCCCTATAGACACCATGGTTTCTGCAGAAGACACATGATTTCATCACTGCAACCAAAGTTAATCACTTCTGCGCCCAAATTATGGAAGAGAAAACTGGAGATAAGAAAGGCAATGAAACCTCCCCAGACATAGGTAATTAATGAGGCCAAACTTGTACTCAGCTATTTTATGATGTTAAGAGCAGTGGTGTTTCTGATATGGCACACTCTTCTGATACATGTGCTGTAGGTGTGCAAAAGAAAGAGAACACCTAATTCCTGTCTTTGAGGAAGATTTCAACACAATGGATTTTATTCTTACAAGTGCCACTGTAGCACATTTCACCAAATACGCTTACTGGGAAATTATAAATTTACTTTGTCCAAAAATTGTTTTGCTCAATCCATGTTCAAATAATCAAAACAAAAAGAAAGGCATAACGGACTGCTATCAATAGCCCAAGTGCCAAAGATAAAAATGAAGCTCTGGGGGCTTCCCTGGTGGCGCAGTGGTTGAGAGTCCGCCTGCCGATGCAGGGGACACGGGTTCCTGCCCCGGTCCGGGAAGATCCCACATGCCGCGGAGCGGCTGGGCCCGTGAGCCATGGCCGCTGAGCCTGCGCGTCTGGAGCCTGTGCTCCGCAATGGGAGAGGCCACAACAGTGAGAGGCCCGCGTACCACAAAAAAAAAAAATGAAGCTCTGACTCAAGGAACTGAAAAGCACGGTCATTCACATCTATTAGTTCCTAGTCCTAGAGATGTCTCTACTTTTGTTCCTAGCAACAATCTCTACTTATGAGAACAGCTCACCTCATCTCACTTAGTAAACATTCTCACCTTTTTCATGTCTGTAAAGCAGCATCAATTTTCCAGATATTTCACTAGGCCTTAATCTGTTCTGTGACTGAATTTTGATGGTATGGTACGATACATAAATTAACAGGACAGAAACTGGCATGATGAGGGATATTATATGAAACATTCATTATGTGTTTGTGCCCAAACTTTTCACCAGGACAGCTGTGATGGAGGCAGAATTGGGACAAGGTGAATATTATCAGGTATATGTGGTTATTATTACGGTATCCTTGAGAGGCATAAAGGTTTCCCTCTTATGTCCTTCATAGAGTTAGATTAGCGACCTTGAGAGAGAAAATCTCACATCATTCTGCAAGAAGTAATAAGGTCATACCTGCCAAAGGCAACATAAAAGACTCTAGATCTCATAGGATATATAACACTGTATCCTTAGGGCTGGGAGTAACTCAAATTTGAGTTTCTCTCTGACGATGAATTTATGCAGCAGGCAAAGAGTGAGGTCACTACAAAAAAAAAATGTGAGTTAGATTTAAAAGGGTTAATTAACCTTGATCTTGACTTATAAGTATGGTGGATAACTACTGTTTTTCCCAATGACTTTGGCTGAAGCAATTTGGGGTAATATAAGGTTACACATGACATTTTTATGTCTGTGCCACTCATCCTCCTATGGCCTGCAAGAAAACCTGGAGGGGGAATTAATGCAAAATTTGGCTAGGCATTGCTTCAATTATAGTGACCCGCTGACTGCATCACTCTCTATACTCAGGCTGCCAAATGGGTCCTATTAAGTCACAGAATCATGCCTTAATGCCATAGGGGTGTGTTTAAAGGGCTGAGTCTAATGAACACATCCTACCTACATTTTGGTGAGAAAGAAGGGAGTGTGACTGAAATAACTCATAGATGACAAAATAAAACTGGAAATTTCTGATTTGTTCATGAGAGGTAAATGTGAAGAAAAGAACTTTCTGTACCACATGGGGAAAGCTTATTATTTTCTCAATATTTTATACAAAATAAAAAGTATGAACAAAATGAATCCCCTTGAAAATAGGAGTTCCTGATCTAAAAAAATCCCAGTGATCTAAAAAACAAATTATAAGGGAAATAAAGACCAAGTTTTTATGTGCCTAAAAAGGAGGCCTCATACAGACATCTCCAACTGGGGACATTACCATTCCCTGTTGCTATAACTTCACTGAAAAACAGGTTGTCGGGATTAACGTTTTTAATCATCAGTTAAAATCCTCTGGGACTCTCTGACTTCTGTAACAGTTTATAGTAAAAGTACATTTGATTGTGAAAGTTGGAAATATATCTATTATATTTATGACTCCACCATAAAGCAGTCTTTTATAGGTGATGCTACTTGACCGTAGAATTGTTCTTTTTTTTTTTTTTTTTTTGCGTTATGCGGGCCTCTCACTGTTGTGGCCTCTCCCATTGCGGAGCACAGGCTCCGGACGCGCAGGCTCAGCGGCCATGGCTCACGGGCCCAGCCGCTCCGCGGCATGTGGGATCCTCCCGGACCGGGGCACGAACCCATGTCCCCTGCATCGGCAGGCGGACTCTCAACCACTGAGCCACCAGGGAAGCCCTAGAATTATTCTTGATTACTGAGAGCATACCATTCATAAACACTGCATCCCACAGAAGCCAAAGATTTCTAAAAGTTGCTATAAATATACCCACATGACAAAGAAATGTTCTGATTCACACTAGGTAATAAAAAAGAGACACCGACAGAGTGTCTGGGTACCACTAGGTATTTTGAGAAGATATCTTCAAGTATACATATTATTTTCAAAAGTAATAAAAGACATATTATAAACTACAATTTATAAACTAAATCAGAATTCTTTGTGTCATATCTATAACACAAGCTATTGACCCAAGCTCCAATATCAAATTTGAGTTCAAAGTGGAATTTATTAACTCTTGAAACAAATCACTGTGGAAAGCAGTAGTGGCCGTTTCTTAGGCACCAATCTAACAACTACCTTTGAGCTTTATAAGGTTAACAAAGAACAGTATGTAGCTTCAGGGCAGAATTTATGAAGTGGTAATGAACATGTTCAGATGGCCTTTTCAGAATCTCTAAAGAAAGGTTACGTTTAGATGTCACTATGTTGAAAGCTGCTACGCCCTTTAACACGTACTAGAAAAGAGATGAATAAGCAGGTCAGAGGTTTCCTTCTGGAGACCATGAGCCACAGCTGAACTGATAACACTTTAAAAAGAGACTAGAAATTGATCCATGCACACATATAGACTCACAGAGTGCACTCACCATACATTCATTTCAATTACCTTGCAATTCCAAACTGCTTTCCCTGAAGTACAGTGATTATATTTGGCCTACACTAAGATACCACCGTTTTTTGAAGAGGAACACTTTTTTTTTAGAAACACAATCATGAACGTATGCAGGAGGCTTTACGATCTCTCCCCTAGGTACCTACCCTTCTGCGAATCATTCTACCACTAAAAGTGGCCACCCAATATCTACTGATGAAGGGAAAATCAATGAAGCCTTGCACTGAAACTTGTGAGATTCAACAAAAGTCATTATCATAATTTTATTAGATGTAAGTCTCCTCAAAGTCTCATCAAAGATTGAGGCACCAACTAAAGCATAAATGCAATCAATAAATGGTTCATAATTACTAAAGGAAATGCAGATTAAAGGAACAGGACTAAATTCTGAAAAATCCCAGGAACGTTTTTATGGGAAACTAAAATTAAAATATAATATCACAATTCAAGAAGACAAAAAAATGATTTGAACGTGAACAAAGGTGAAGAAAGGTGAAGTTTTGCAAGTCATTCTGCAGTTTGTTTGTTCTCTAAATCTGCAAATTGTGTGATATAAAAGTTAAGTCAAAGAAATCTTTCCAACAAGCCAAGCGAGGTCAAAGTGGGATAGAAAATACATTTGATTGTTTTACATGGCATCGAACACCATGATCATATTTTCTTTTTATAGTTCCCTTTTCCAGCACTGTTTTTGCCTCTTTAGCAGTGTTGATGTTAGATTTTGCATTAAAATGGAGCAGAAAATGGGTCTTAGCGACCTGCTTTTAAGATAATTTACCACCAAGTGCAATGTAAGGACATTAAAGGAAAGAGGAAAAAGTTCGTAGCAACTTAAAAAAAAGAACCAAGCCTCCCACCTGGACATGAGGTTTTGTGAGTTGTATAATTAGGAAGTTATGTCTGCAGCTGCCTCTAAGAGTATGTAGGGAGAACAGGCTTGTAAAAGCTCGATGTCAGAGTACTTGTCTCGTGTCGTCTATAATCTTGAACACTTACCTAACTGATACTCAGCTCTTTCACCATAAAATTACGAGACCGGGACATAGTGACCTGTAGATGCCTTTTTGCTTTGCTAATATTTATTTGCATGTTTTAATTTAACAAAGAAAAAATCCTTATGTAACTATGGAGTTAGAAAATCAAAAGACTCTTTTACTTTTTTTAGTCTGTTCAAATTCTCAGTATTCAGTTACCAGCTGACCACTAGTTCATCCTTTTTCCTTAGCTTCTTTGGGAAGAGTGTCCCTCTTTTTTGACACACTGTAATAGCCAACATTCATATGTATTAAACCTGATTTTTAATGAATGCCGAATGCTTTCCTCTCCCAGGAGATATCCTAAAAAAATTAAAGACACTGTCATATATAATCGGCAATAACTCCATGAGGAGACTTACTTCATTGTACAGATGAGGACATTGAGGCTCAGGAATTAGTAACTTGGTTAAGTTCACATGTGCTTGAGATGTTAATATAGTCCATCTGTGTCCAGACCATGTACTATGAAACGAGTTCACAAGAATGCATGCATCCTATGACAGCTGATAACCTGGTCGTTTTTGTATGGGCTCTAGGACCATAGATAACGCATATTTGTCTTTGTGAAATCAACAAAAAAGAAGCATGGCTAAACTCCTCACCACAGCTTGCCACATTAGACTTCAATGGTAAAATAAAGCTTGCCAAACAACAGCTGATGCAATACACTGCCTCAGAAAACAGATATAACAAATCATACTTACTGATTTGGGTGGTTGTCTGCAAGAGATGTACTTTGTTGGCTGTGACTAGGACCATCTATGATTTTACAATGCTTGATTAAGTATACCAATCCTTCAAACCTAGACAAATCTCACGGGGACAGAAAAGCTGGAGGTCCATTGGTTTTAGTGGTTTCTTGAGATTGCCCAAGGCATTAAAATGAAATGATGCTTAGCAAATCCAACTTGCTCCTTTTGGATTAACTATTAGGTTTATCAGCTCTTCAAAACAATGTATTTGGTGCTTACTCCAAGTACCTTAATCCTGGTCACCAAAACCCCCATCACTCTTAATACTTGACAAAACCTTTTCCTTGATTATACTTCCACTCATGTGCTTTCTGAAATAGTAAATAGAACACTGGATTTGAGTTGTAAAATCAGGATTCTAGTTCAAATTTTGCTATTAGGTTAACCATATGAGTTAAGTAATAATAAGTCACTTAACAACCCTGGATATTTTTTTTTCTTTGAAAAAGAGAAAGAGAGAGGGAAAGAAGGAAAGATATACATTTGTTATGTTCACTCCTCTCAGAAATGGTGAGAGGATCAAATGTGGTAGGTTATATTAAAGTGCTTTTAAAATTCTCAGATGTGGTAAAAATGTTAGCATTGGTATTATCATTGTTCTAAGTATTTATACTTAACCAGGAAATAGCTTTGGTAGCACATATTAAATTTCAAAAAATAGTGCTGAAAGATGGTATCTAAACCAAACTATGGAGGGTGAGATCTGAGCAACTCTGTGATGTCAAAGTCATAGATTTCTGTCTCAGCAAAGCAAGTAAATCAAACCATGAAGGTAGGACAGGCTGTGTACTCTGAACATTTGTATTTTATTTTACTATTTTTCACACTCTGAGAATGACCTTGGCAATTACTTCCAAATGAACTAGAGAAGACTGAGTGGTCTTTCTAGCATTACTAAGCTGTACAATCAGTTCTTTTATTTTCCTCTATCGTAGAAGGCAAAGGGGAGCTATAAAGCCATGTTGTAGGGCATCTGAATTTCCCAAGGTGAAATCCCAGGCTATTTCCAAAAAGAAGAGTGTCATTTTCTCTATATGAACCTTTGATCTTTGTCTTTCGAAGACAACACTCTTGTTAGACTCATGTACATTTAATAGCCCCCTACATGTTATCACACTTTTAAGATAACACACATTTGATTCAGAAAGAAAACTAAAGAGCTGACAGTAGAATTGGTGATTTGTTTTATATTTTAGCTTCTCAGTAAAATTCTCAGAAATATGAACAGATATTAGCATATAGAAATATTAGCATCTAACAACTTCATAGCCTCATCCTGCAGCCAGAACACCTTGGGATGATTATACCCCTAAAGCTCTACAGAATTAGCAAAGTGCTTATTCTGCAAAACAATTGCAAAATATTCAGTTGGAAAGAGGCACATTTTCTGATAAACAACACAACTACTACTTGTCAGCTCTTTTTCTGGCCTAATAAGCAATTCTGTCTTTTTTTTTTTCCCTAGTTCTTTCCAACTTTGGCTGCAAATTTAACAATTTAGAAATAAAAAATATCTGTTAAAAAATTTTTTTAGACTCAGTCTTCAGGATTTCAGAACTGGAAGGATATATTAACCCAATCCTTCCCCACTCTCGCAACAGAAATCTAACTGTGGTTTACATCACACACTAGTGCGTAGGTGAACCAGATTTAGAATACAGGTCTCCTGAATCCTAGTCTAGTGCCCTAGTATCTAGGAATCTATCTACTCCATAGCTTCTTTGAACACTGAATTATCACAAAGAATTATCTTCAGGATAACATTACCCTTGATTTGGTGTCCACTGTGTATAAACTGAAATCATGAACGTATCAGAGGTCTTGTGGCATCGTATAAAATTATTTATGTGTGTGTGTGATATTATTATTAGATATTATTTTTGAGATTTATTATGTGCAAAGAACTTTACTAACCCTTCTATGCATATTAAATCATTTAACTTTTAGAATAATATTTTAAGGCTAATACTACTATTAATCCTATTCTACAGGCGAGAAAAGGGATAGTTTAATGAATTAAGTAATCTGGACCAAATTACACAGTATAAGTAGAAAGAGCCAAGATTTCAGGGCCTAGATTTTCAACTACTACTATGAAATGCTACCAGTGTTTATAAAAACATCAAAGAGAAAACATACACCCCATAAATTTTCACAAGTAACCCTACTTTTGTCAGGCTTAAGAAAGAAAAGTAAATTTCTACCAGTTGGAGAAGTAACAACCAAATGCATTTAGTTCTAACCAAGCAATAAAAAACAGATTGTGTATCATTCAGTTCTTTAAATACTTCACCAACTTCAAGGACAATATTAATAAAGACGTTCGGGGATCGAGGTTACAATTTGGCTTTATTTATCTGATAGGCTAAATTAATTCACTGTTAATTTTCCTGCTCTTCTTACATCTGAAATATTACAGCATATTTATTAAACGTTAATTCACAACAATTATACCTCATTTTATGTACAGTCTGGTACTCCTGCTTAGCTCTGCTCTTTGGTTTAGTTTTTAATCCTAGCCATGATTCCAGTGTCCAAACTTCAGGAGTGAATGCTATCTGCCTTAAAGATGTCAAGTTGGGAAGCATTTTTGAAGAGATTTGTGTATTCTACAGTCATCTTTACTGATATGCAGATCCTTACATAACTGTAGGACTACTGTGATAATGTTGTACAAGACTTCCAAGAGCAAATTCTGAAAATCAATGAAAACACCCTTCAATAAAAATTGCAAGTTCAATGTAAGCAAAGGATAAAAACTTCTGAACAAAACTATAATTTTGTTGCATTGCAACTTCTTAAGAGCAAAAAGAACTAAAAAGGAATTATAGGTTATTCTAACATGTGTTTAATTCATTTCTTATGTAACTTCCATGAGTCAGAACCTTTTTGAGCTAGACCTGGCTGAGATTGGAATAGTCAAGAAAACAGACACGGTCTTGACCTCATGACACAAAGCAATGGTATTATTACCTAGTGGAGCAAAACTTTTAAAGTTCAAGAGTAAAAAAGATTTTCTTGATTCTAATTCTTATACCAACAATATATCAATTTTCTCAAAAGCATCCATATGTTATTAGTTCATAAAACTTCATAATTTGCTGTAAACAAATCTGAACATAAATTGCTATCACTTTTTTAAAAACTGTGAGAGTTGAAGAGCCAATCTAAGATAATTAATATGACACAAAGAGCCTCACATTATTTTCCATAACTATTCCAATCTTAATAAAGATGTTTTCCTTTTCGTGCTTCAATAACCTCAATTAATAAAAATTTATTTCTCCATGAAATTACACCTTTAACACATTCTTGTTTAATTTGAATCATTTCTCTTTCAAGTGAAGTCCTAATAAATATACAAGCATAAAAACCGAGTAATGATATGCAATTTCATATGCTGTACCTTCCACTGGATTATATACAGAGTATGTTATATTTCATGCCATACTTATTGCTTCAAAACAAACAATAACTTTTTTTTTTCTGTACTGACCCCATAGTAAATATTTTCGACTCTGCAGACCATATGGTCCCTGGTGGTCCAGTGGTTAGGACTCGGAGCTTTCATTGCCAGGGCCTGGGTTCAATCCCTGGCCGGGGAACTAAGATCCCACAAGCCATGCAGCACAGCCAAAAATATATATAAATAAATAAAAAATAAAAACAGGCACCCAGCCATATTTGGTTTACTTCTGCTCTAAAATATCAGTAATCTTTTGGCCAACACTAGCTGAAAAGCACAGGCGTCAAAAGCGTGTCTCATTAAAATCCAGTTTAAAAAGTATTCTGAAGTATATCTTTGAAGATAAAATTTCATAATTATCTTTGAAAAGGAGAAATAAATCTGTATTCCCTTTCAATTGTGCTGTAGTAAGTGTTCCATTTATGATAGTACTTTATTTGTATTTTTTATAAAAATATACAAAACCAAGACAGTTTTCAAAAGACTTAAGCCTCTCTTGATACATCAAGTCTGAATTTATTGAAATGTAGCATGTCCATACTTTAATACAAAACGATTCTAGTATAGACATTTCATTTTGCATATAAAAATGTATTTTCAGTAAACTCATGCAAAATAGCATGGAATTCCAGCTTTGTTTTAGTTTCTCTATATTGAGTCACAGGAAGCACACCTTCCTGCCTAAGGATACCCAAGGTCTTTTCAAGCTGATGAATGTAGCATTGTTAATTTCACATTATATTCCAGTCTACATCTAATTTAAGCTCACTAGTCTTAAATAATTCAACCTGATAAGTTGATTACTTAGTGATAAATAAGTACTTAGGAAAAATATAACCATTTCATACTTGGTTTTATATTACATATGCATGTGTATGTGTGTGTGTCTATGTGCATGACAGCCAAATACTGTATACTATTGACAATGTGGAGCTGGTTTATAGAATTCTTTTCTCCTACAACTTCTGAGCTTTTGCTCAGAAGGCACATCTGATTTAACCAACACAAAAGTTACAACTCAACTAAGGAGTCACTAAATCCAGTAAAATGTATATGGTATATTTTCTCCAAACTTTTATAACATTCATTGAGATATTTTCTAAAAAATCTCATGCATAACTAAACTATTCTAGCTGACAGGCTCAGAATGATAATTAGAATTGTTCAGATTAACAAGGTATTTAGGAGCTGAGGCTCGGGCTTCGGGTCGGAGCGCAGGGAGAGGACTGGGGCTGGCGGCATGAACACAGCCTGCAGGGGGTTAGTGCACCACGGCTAGCTGGGAGGGAGTCCGGGGAAAAGTCTGGACCTGACGAAGAGGCAAGAGACTTTTTCTTCCCTCTTTGCTTCCTGGTGCGCGAGGAGAGGGGATTAAGAACGCTGCTTAAAGGAGCTCCAGAGACAGGCGCGAGCCACGGCTAAAAGCGCGGACCCCAGAGACAGGCATGAGACGCTAAGGGGGCTACTGCCGCCACCAAGAAGCCTGTGTGCGAGCACAGGTCACTGTCCACACCTCCCTTCCGGGAAGCCTGTGCAGCCCGCCACTGCCAGGGTCCCAGGATCCAGGTACAACTTCCCCGGGAGAACGCACGGCGCGCCTCAGGCTGGTGCAACGTCACGCTGGCCTCTGCCGCGGCAGGCTAGCCCTGCACTCCGTACCCCTCCCTCCCCGCGGCCTGAGTGAGCCAGAGTCCCTGAAGCAGCTGCTCCTTTAACCCCGTCCTGTCTGAGCGAAGAACAGACGCCCTCCGGCGACCTACACGCAGTGCCGGGGCCAAATCCAAAGCTGAGCCCCGGGAGCTGTGAGAACAAAGAAGAGAAAGGGAAATCTCTCCCAGCAGCCTCAGAAGTAGCGGATTAAATCTCCACAATCAACTTGATGTCTGTGGAATACATGAATAGACAACGAATCATCCCAATTGAGGAGGTGGACTTTGAGAGCAAGATTTATGATTTTTTCCCCTTTTCCTCTTTTTGTGAGTGTGTATGTGTATGCTTCTGTGTGAGATTTTGTCTGTATAGCTTTGCTTCCACCATTTGTCCTAGGCTTCTATCCTTCCGTTTTTTTTTTCTTAATAATTATTTTTTATTTTAATAACTTTATTTTATCTTACTTTATTTTAATTTACTTTATCTTCTTTCTTTCTTTCCTTCTACTCCTACTAATTCTTTCTTTCTACTTTTTCTCCCTTTTATTCTGAGCTGTGTGGATAAAAGGATCTTGGTGCTGCAGCAAGGAGTCAGTGCTGTACCTCTGAGGTGGGAGAGCCAACTTCAGGACACTGGTCCACAAGAGATCTCTCAGCCCCACATAATATCAAATGGCGAAAATCTCCCAGAGATCTCCATCTCAACACCAACATCCAGCTTCACTCAATGACCAGCAAGCTACAGTGCTGGACACCCTATGCCAAACAACAAGCAAGACAGGAACACAACCCTGCCATTAGCAGAGAGGCTGCCAAAAATCATAATAAGTCCACAGACACCCCAAAACACACCACCAGACGTGGACCTGCCCACCAGAAAGACAAGATCCAGCCTCATCCACCAAAACACAGGCACCAGTCCCCTCCACCAGGAAACCTACACAACCCAATGAACCAACATTAGCCACTGGGGACAGACACCAAAAACAATGGGAACTACAAACTGGCGGCCTGCAAAAAGGAGACCCCAAACACAGTAAGATAAGCAAAATGAGAAGACAGAAAAACACACAGCAGATGAAGGAGCAAGATAAAAACCCACCAGACCTAACAAATGAAGAGGAAATAGGCAGTCTACCTGAAAAAAGAATTCAGAATAATGATAGTAAAGATGATCCAAAATCTTGGAAAGAGAATAGACAAAATGCAAGAAACATTTAAAAATGACCTAGAAAAACTAAAGATGAAACAAGCAATGATGAACAACACAATAAATGAAATTAAAAATACTCTAGATGGGATCAATAGCAGAATAACTGAGGCAGAAGAACGGATAAGTGACCGGGAAGATAAAATAGTGGAAATAACTACTGCAGAGCAGAATAAAGAAAAAAGAATAAAAAGAACTAAGGACAGTCTCAGAGACCTCTGGGACAACATTAAACGCACCAACATTCGAATTATAAGGGCTCCAGAAGAAGAAGAGAAAAATAAAGGGACTGAGAAAATATTTGAAGAGATTATAGTTGAAAACTTTCCTAATATGGGAAAGGAAATAGTTAATCAAGTCCAGGAAGCACAGAGAGTCCCATACAGGATAAATCCAAGGAGAAATACGCCAAGACACATATTAATCAAACTGTCAAAAATTAAATACAAAGAAAACATATTAAAAGCAGAAAGGGAAAAACAACAAATAACACACAAGGGAATCCCCATAAGGTTAAGAGTTGATCTTTCAGCTTAAACTCTGCAAGCCAGAGGGACTGGCAGGACATATTTAAAGTGATGAAGGCGAAAAACCTGCAACCAAGATTACTCTCCCAGCAAGGATCTCATTCAGATTTCATGGAGAAATTAAAACCTTTACAGACAAGCAAAAGCTGAGAGAGTTCAGCACCACCAAACCAGCTTTACAACAATGCTAAAGGAACTTCTCTAGGCAAGAAACACAAGAGAAGGAAAAGACCTACAATAACAAACCCAAAACAATTAAGAAAATGGGAATAGGAACATACATATCGATAATTACCTTAAATGTAAATGGACTAAATGCTCCCACCAAAAGACACAGATTGGCTGAATGGATACAAAAACAAGACCCATATATATGCTGTCTACAAGAGACCCACTTCAGACCTAAAGACACATACAGACTGAAAGTAAGGAGATGGAAAAAGATATTTCATGCAAATGGAAACCAAAAGAAAGCTGGAGTAGCAATTCTCATATCAGACAAAATAGACTTCAAAATAAAGACTATTACAAGAGACAAGGAAGGACACTACATAATGATCAAGGGATCGATCCAAGAAGAAGATATAACAATTGTAAATATTTACACACCCAACATAGGAGCACCTCAATACATAAGGCAAATACTAACAGCTATAAAAGGGGAAATCGACAGTAACACATTCATAGTAGGGGAATTCAATACCCCACTTTCACCAATGGACAGATCATCCAAAATGAAAATAAATAAGGAAACACAAGCCTTAAATGATAATTAAACAAGATGTACTTAATTGATATTTATAGGACATTCCATTCAAAAACAACAGAATACACAGTTTTCTTAAGTGCTCATGGAACATTCTCCAGGATAGATCATATCTTGGGTCACAAATCAAGCCTTGGTAAATTTAAGAAAATTGAAATTGTATCAAGTATCTTTTCCAACCACAATGCTATGAGACTACATATCAATTACAGAAAAAGATCTGTAAAAAAACAAACACACAGAGGCTAAACAATACACTACTTAATAACGAAGTGATCACTGAAGAAATCAAAGAGGAAATCAAAAAATACCTAGAAACAAATGACAATGGAGACACGACGATCCAAAACCTATGGGATGCAGCAAAAGCAGTTCTAAGAGGGAAGTTTATAGCAATACAATCCTACCTTAAGAAACAGGAAACATCTCAAATAAACAACCTAACCTTGTACCTAAAGCAATTAGAGAAAGAAGAACAAAAAAAACCCAAAGTTAGCAGAAGGAAAGAAATAATAAAAATTAGATCAGAAATAAATGAAAAAGAAATGAAGAAAACTATAGCAAAGATCAATAAAACTAAAAGCTGGTTCTTTGAGAAGATAAACAAAATTGATAAGCCATTAGCCAGACTCATCAAGAAAAAAAGGGAGAAGACTCAAATCAATAGAATTAGAAATGAAAAAGGAGAAGTAACAACTGACACTGCAGAAATACAAAGGATCATGAGAGATTACTACAAGCAACTCTATGCCAATAAAATGGACAACCTGGAAGAAATGGACAAATTCTTAGAAATGCACAACCTGCCAAGACTGAATCAGGAAGAAATAGAAAATATGAACAGACCAATCACAAGCACTGAAATTGAAACTGTGATTAAAAATCTTCCAACAAACAAAAGCCCAGGACCAAATGGCTTCACAGGCAAATTCTATCAAGCATTTAGAAAAGAGCTAACACCTATTCTTCTCAAACTCTTCCAAACTATAGCAGAGGGAGGAACACTCTCAAACTCATTCTACGAGGGCACCATCACCTTGATACCAAAACCAGACAAGGATGCCACAAAGAAAGAAAACTACAGGCCAATATCATTGATGAATATAGATGCAAAAATCCTCAACAAAATACTAGCAAACAGAATCCAACAGCACATTAAAAGGATTATACACGGGCTTCCCTGGTGGCGCAGTGGTTGAGAGTCCGCCTGCCGATGGAGGGGACACAGGTTCGTGCCCCGGTCTGGGAAGATCCCACATGCCGCGGAGCAGCTGGGACCGTGAGCCATGGCCGCTGAGCCTGCGCGTCCGGAGCCTGTGCTCCGCAACGGAAGAGGCCACAACAGTGAGAGGCCCGCATACGGCAAAAAAAAAAAAAAAAAAAAAGGATCATACACAATGATGAAGTGGGGTTTAACCCAGGAATGCAAGGATTCTTCAATATACGCAAATCAATCAACATGATATACACCATATTAACAAATTGAAGGAGAAAAACCATATGATCATCTCAATAGATGCAGAGAAAGCTTTCGACAAAATTCAACACCGATTTATGATAAAAACCCTGCAGAAAGTAGGCATAGAAGGAACTTTCCTCAACATAATAAAGGCCATACATGACAAACCCACAGCCAACATCATCCTCAATGGTGAAACACTGAAAGCATTTCCAGTAAGATCAGGAACAAGACAAGGTTGCCCACTCTCATCACAACATAGCTTTGGAAGTTCTAGCCACAGCAATCAGAGAAGAAAAAGAAATAAAAGGTATCCAAATTGGAAAAGAAGAAGTAAAACTGTCACTGTTTGCAGATGACATGATACTATACATAGAGAATCCTAAAGGTGCGACCAGGAATCTACCAGAGCTAATCAATGAATTTGGTAAAGTAGCAGGATACAAAATTAATGCACAGAAATCTCTGGCATTCCTATACACTAATGATGAAAAATCTGACAGTGAGATCAAGAAAACACTCCCATTTACCATTGCAACAAAAAGAATAAAATATCTAGGAATAAACCTACCTAAGGAGACAAAAGACCTATATGCAGAAAATTATGACACTGATAAAAGAAATTAAAGATGATACAAATAGATGGAGAGATATACCACGTTCTCGGACTGGAAGAATCAACATTGTGAAAATGACTATACTACCCAAAGCAATCTACAGATTCGATGCAATCCCTATCAAACTACCACTGGTATTTTTCACAGAACTAGAAGAAAAAATTTCGCAATTTGCATGGAAACACAAAAGACCCCAAATAGCCAAAGCAATCTTGAGAACGAAAAACGGAGCTGGAGGGATCAGGCTCCCTGACTTCAGACTATACTACAAAGCTACAGTAATCAAGACAGTATGGTAATAGCACAAAAACAGAAAGATAGATCGATGGAACAGGATAGAAAGCCCAGAGATAAACCCACGCACATATGGTCACCTTATCTTTGATAAAGGAGGCAGGAATGTACAGTGGAGAAAGGACAGCCTCTTCAGTAAGTGGTGCTGGGAAAACTGGACAGGTACATGTAAAAGTATGAGATTAGATCACTCCCTACCACCATACACAAAAATAAGCTCAAAATGGTTTAAAGACCTAAATGTAAGGCCAGAAACTATCAAACTCTTAGAAGAAAACTTAGGCAGAACACTCTATGACATAAATCACAGCAAGGTCCTTTTTGACCCAGCTCCTAGAGAAATGGAAACAAAAATAAACAAATGGGACCTAATGAAACTTCAAAGCTTTTGCAGAGCAAAGGAAACTATAAACAAGAACAAAAGACAACCCTCAGAATGGGAGAAAATATTTGCAAATGAAGCAACTGACAAAGGATTAATCTCCAAAATTTATAAGCAGCTCATGCAGCTCAATAACAAAAAACCAAACAACCCAATCCAAAAATGGGCAGAAGACCTCAATAGACATTTCTCCAAAGAAGATATACAGACTGCCAACAAACACATGAAAGAATGCTCAACATCACTAATCATTAGGGAAATGCAAATCAAAACTACAATGAGATATCATCTCACACCGGTCAGAATGGCCATCATCAAAAAATCTAGAAACAATAAATGCTGGAGAGGGTGTGGAGAAAAGGGAACACTCTTGCACTGCTGGTGGGAATGTGAATTGGTTCAGCCACTATGGAGAACAGTATGGAGGTTCCTTTACAAACTACAAATAGAACTACTATATGACCCAGCAATCCCACTACTGGGCACATACCCTGAGAAAACCACAATTCAAGAAGAGTCATGTACCAAAATGTTCATCGCAACTGTATTTACAATAGCCCGGAGATGGAAACAACCTAAGTGTCCATCGACGGATGAATGGATAAAGAAGATGTGGCACATATATACAATGGAATATTACTCAGCCATAAAGAGAAATGAAATTGAGCTATTTGTAATGAGGTGGACACATGTAGAGTCTGTCATACAGAGTGAAGTAAATCAGAAAGAGAAAGACAAATACTGTATGCTAACACATATATATGGAATTTAAGAGAAAAAGAATGTCATGAAGAACCTAGGGGTAAGACAGGAATAAAGACACAGACCTACTAGAGAATGGACTTGAGGATATGGGGAGGGGGAAGGGTAAGCTGTGACAAAGCGAGAGAGACGCATGGACATATATACACTACCAAAGGTAAGGTAGATAGCTAGTGGGAAGCAGCCGCATAGCACAGGGAAATCAGCTTGGTGCTTTGTGACCTCCTGGAGGGGTGGGATAGGGAGGGTGGGAGGGAGGGAGACACAAGAGGGAAGAGATATGGGAACATATGTATATGTATAACTGATTCACTTTGTTATAAAGCAGAAACTAACACACCATTGTAAAGTAATTATACTCCAATAAAGATGTAAAAAAAATGTATTTAAAACAGTCAAACCAATTATGATTTATAATTTACCATAATGAAAGAGCTTTTATAGTTCTTAATCTTTGGTGATCAAGCCTGTGGATAAAAGTCATGATGTAGCCAAGTCTTCACTCTGAAACAGTATTTGTAGCAATATCCGCACACAGTGTGTCAGTTATGGTGTTTTATTTTCTGCTTGTAACTGTTCTCAACATGAAATAGCCCCTCCTGAACTATTTGTAATTGAATCATCCATACTGCAAGTAATAGACACCAGAGTTTAGATATAGCACATGATGATAATTTGGCTTACTATATCCAAAAAATTTTCTTGCTTTCATAAAGTTATTATGTACAAAATAAAAAATGGGATATATTAAGCAGAGACTACTGCTTTACATCTAGACTGTACCCTCAGTGGTAATTTGTGTTGGTTCTATGGGGCCAAGTAAATGAGTCCTATGTAGAAGACTGAAGTGGAAATAAAACAATCACTTTTAAAATGTTTACACTGATTAGAAATATAACAAACTGCAAAAAAAAATGCACAATGTTTCTGTGCATACATCTTAAATATATTAGTGATACCCAAGGTGTATGCATAAATTGAAATGGAAATGGTGCTCTGAGTTGTAAAGTTAAAAGACACCCCCTTCTAGGGTGGTTATATGGCATTTGTTCTTTTGGCCAGGAATGAAAAATAATCACTGGATATAAAAATCCCATTCACAATAACCATAGAAGCTGAAAAGCACTGAATTTAACAAGAATTATGTAAGCCCTATGGGAATAAATTTAACAAGAAATCTGCAAGACTTACCCAGAGAAAACTGTAAAATTTTACAGAAGGACATAAAAGAATATGTATAAATAAGGAGACACAGTATGTTCTTCAATAGGAAGAACCAATACCGCTAAGTAAATTTCCTTCCAAACTCCTTCATAAATTATACTGCAATTACAACCAAAATACAAGTAGCATTATTTTTTTTAACATCTTTATTTGAGTATAATTGCTTTGCAGTGTTGTGTTAGTGTCTGCTGTATAACAAAGTGAACCAGCTATACGTATACATATATCCCCATATCCCCTCCCTCTTGCGTTTCCGTCCCACCCTCTCTATCCCACCCCTCTAGGTGGTCACAAAGCACCGAGTTGGTCTCCCTGTGCTATGGGGCTGCTTCCCACTAGCTATCTATTTTACATTTGGTGGCGTATATGTGTCCATGCCACTCTCTCACTTCATCCCAGCTTACCCTTAGTAGCATTATTTTCAACTTGCCAAAATTTAAAGATTGTATGAAGGCATAACTATTTCATAAAGGTTAAGTACAATTAAGTAGAAACATAATGAGGGGAGATTTGTCCTTTTTTTTAGTTATAACTGACATAAAACATTAACTCAGTTTCATTGTATAACAGGGTAATTCAGTATCTGTATATGTGGCAAAATGATCTCCACAATAAGTCTACTTAGCATCCATCACCACACACAGCTACAAATTTCCTCTTGTGATGAGAACTTTTAAGATCTACTCTCTCGGCAACTTTCAATATGCAAAACAGTATTATCAGCTATAGCCACTATGCTGTAAATTACATCCCCATGACATTTATTTTAAAACTTTACACTGTATTTATTTTTATAAAAGTCTGTATCTTTTGACCCCCGTCACTTACTATGCCCACTTCCCAGCCCCTGCCTCAGGCATCCATCAATCTGTTCTCTGTCTTATCTATGAGTTCGTTCTTTGTTTGCTTTTAGATTCCATATATAAGTGAGATTATACAGTATTTGTCTTTCTCTGACTTATTTCTCTTAGCATAATGCCCTCAAGGTCCACCCATATTGTCACAAATAGTAAGACTTTATTCTTTTTATGGCAGAATAATATTCCATTGTATATATTTTATATATTTATATATCACATTTTCTTTATCCATCCATTGATGGATACTTAGATTTTTTTCCCATATCTTGGCTATTGTAAATAAGACTGCAATGAACATGGGGATATTTATGTAGATAGGCAGATAGACAGATAGATAGGTAGACAGACAGATAAAGTATCTTTTTGAGTTGGTGGTTCATTTCCTTTGGCTAAATACACAGAAGCAGAATTGCTGAATCATATGGTAGTTCTATTTTTAATTTTTTGAGGAACCTCCATGCTGTTTTCCATAGTGGCTGCACCAATTTACATTCCCAGCAACAGTGCACAAGGGTTCCCTTTTCTCCACACCCTCACCAACACTTGTTATTTCTTGTCTTTTTGGTGACAGCCACTCTAACAGGTGTGAGATAAGACTACGTTGTGGGAAATCTGTCTTAATATTTAAAGCTAGAAAAATTAAAAACACATAGTTTTGGTACAACAATATAGGAAAATATTAATGAGATAAGTTACAGAATAAAAACAAAGACCTAAGGACATATGAGATTTCATATGTGAGGAAGACAACATTTCAAATCATTAGGAAAATGACAGATTGACTTAAAAATTATTGTGACATCTATCTATCTATCTATCTATCCTACCTATGTATATTCCTGCTTCAGAACTTACTCTAAAATACATCTCAAATGGATTCAATTTCTATGGTAAAAAATACGTAAAATAATGACAGATGATTTGAACATTTCTTTTTTTAAATCTTATGGCAAACAAGACTTTTCAAAGTCTAAAAGCCAAGATCAAAATCCATAACATTCTTTAGTACATCAAAAGATAGTATTCACAAAGTTATTATACAAAGAAGTATGTTTGCAATATATGACAAAGGGTTATAATCTTAATATTGGGTTGGCCAAAATGTTCGTTTGGGTTTTTCCGTAACATCTTATGGAAAAACCCGAATGAAGATTTTGGCCAACCCAATGTATAAAAATTTCTAACAAATAGCTAACAAAAAATTATTCTAATAGAAAAAAAATCAATAAATGACATAAAAAGGCAATTCAAAATGAAAAAATGCAAATGGTCTATGAATACAAAAAGGTATTTGAGATAGTTACCTGGCAATAAAAATTTTAACTGATAAAGGAAATTACTAATTTCACCTTAGAGATTAGCAAAGATGGAAAGGATGAATATCCTGAGGGAGATACCCAGGACTGGTCTGGGAGTGTGCAAATGGAACTCCCATACACTGGGTGGTGTGAATATTAATTAACAATGTTTTAAAGGAAGGATAGATTTGTAATATGTATCCAAATCTAAATATATAAATATGTAAAATGTATAATATCTAAAATATGTATCAACCCTGCTTTGGGTTCCAGTAATCCTACTTCTAAGAATTTAGGGGAAAAATGTTATAATTGCATCAAATATGAATACACAGGACAGTTTAATACAGTTTAGTTCATAAGAGTAAAAATACACAAAATAATCATAATGACCACCAACAGAGGACTGATTTCATAAATATGGTACAGCCATACAATGAAATTCTATACAACCACTGGATATTTTGTTACAGAAAAATTTTAGATAGCATCAAAAGATGCTCACAAAATGTTAAGTGCAGAAATCATATTATAAAACATAATGTATTGGAAGCAACCTAAGTGTCCATCAACAGATGAATGGATAAAGAAGATGTGGCACATACATACAATGGAATATTACTCAGCCATAAAAAGAAATGAAATTGAGTTATTTGTAGTGAGGTGGATGGACCCAGAGTCTGTCATACAGAGTGAAGTAAGTCAGAAAGAGAAAAACAAATACCGTATCCTAACACATATATATGGAATCTAAAAAAAAAGGTAATGAAGAACCTAGGGGCAGGACAGGAATAAAGACACAGACGTAGAGAATGGACTTGAGGACATGGGGAGGGGGAAGGGTAAGCTGGGACGAAGTGAGAGAGTGGCATAGACATACATACATTACCAAATGTAAAATAGCTTGTGGGAAGCAGCTGCATAGCACAGGGAGATCAGCTCGGTGCTTTGTGTCCACCTAGAGGGGTGCGATAGGGAGGGTGGGAAGGAGATGCGAAAGGGAAGGGATATGGGGATATATGTATATGTATAGCTGACTTACTTTGTTATACAGCAGAAACTAACACACCATTGTAAAGCAATTATACTCCAATAAAGATGTTAAAAAAAAGAGGGGGGACTGATAAAATAAATTTTTACATATTGTGATATAGAAAAGTCACTCTGGCTTATATATGAGTTTACTTGAATTTTATGCTAATAGGTCGTTTGTGGCCTATGAAACATATGTTGTACAACTGTTTAATTATTGAAGAAAATGGCACATTGACCAGAAGTAAAGAATGTCTATGTTAAAAATAAAGATTAAATGTCTCTCTAAAAAAAGAAAAAAAAACCCATAATGTATACTATCTGATTCTATTTCATGTACACACGTGAATTCCCAAGAAGTCTTGAGGTTTAGCGATCCTTTTGCTAACAGTATTTATTTCTGAGTGAGATTAATAGAGATCTTCACTTTTCACTACAGTTTATTACTGATTTTTCTATAATGGAGAGAAATAAGTAATAAAAGCAATTCAGATTTAAAAATTGCAGACTCTTAAGAAAATTATGTGACAGACAAACTTACCTGTTTTACAAAGCAAACATAACACATAGCTGGAAGTAACCTTATCTCTTTCATTTAATTTGTTTCATTTTCAAATACAGTAACTCTGAACTAGAATTTAAGAAATGTTTACAAAGTTTTATCATCAGTGACAAATTCAGGACAAATTCAGAACTTCCCAGTCCCTGCTTTTGATATAAATACCTTTCCACAGTAACCACAGAAATAATCTCTAAAAAAATGCAATAGCATATTTTAGTCCAAGGACTGTTTGCTTTCAAAAGAAATACAGAACTTAGTAATTATTTTTAAATTATATATGTTCATATAGTCATATTCATATATGTATATATACACAGTGTTTTTAGATATACATGATATACCTGGCTTAATTTTATTCATAATTTTTATCAACCCAGTTGGACATTTGAGAAAGTAGAAAAAAAGAAAAGAGATTAGAAACATTTTGTTTAAGCCACATATTTTTCCCAACCTTGAGGAACACAAATATATTTAAACTGAAGTCTTTTGAACTGACCTTGAAATGCATCACAATTATTATTTCACACAAATACCAATCGTCATTTTACTGAATATTCTGAGATACGTTCCACCTCATTAAAATAACAAGTAAGATATGAAGGGCTGATATTCTCTTTTTTAGAGGGTTCTAAAAAACCCTCTCTTAAATTTAGTCAAATCTAATTTTGTTATTAATTCTCAGGATTACCAGATACATTTTTTCAGAGCAGATTTTTGTTTTGAGCCAGAATTGAAATCATTCCCTAGTGATGAAAGATGATTTAAAATGACCAAGAAAAAAGTAAATCATAATTTTCAATTTACCACCAACCCTAATGATACCTAAACAGTGATAATTACTATTGTAATTTATTTCCAAATGACTTAGACTATTTTTGCATATTACAGATTTTATCCTTCATGTTCTATTTGTTTGATTTTTATAAGTTTCCTAAAATTTATCTGGGGAACTGGAATGTGGACTATTAATCATTCTGGGAGATTATAGTGGAGGCAGGTCCATTCAATTTTTTAAACTTCCCCTTCCTTTAACTTGAGAAAAACACAAAATAAGTAGGATAGGAGACAAACTGGGCTCTAACTCCAGTTCCAGCACTTTCTAGCTGTAAAATAAAGGAAAGCTGTATTGTCTTGGTTCTAACTCACACACATCTTCTAACCCTCAGTTTAGCCATCTGTAAACTGTGATAACACTTCTTATTTCATAGAGGTTTTTGAAAATTAAATGTGAAGTCACTGAAAAATTAAACTTCATTTCATAAAATTATCTCAATAAATGGTGGTGATTCTTAGTAGTGTTATTAGTCATAAAAAATATATATCCCAGTTAAAAGGTATAATGCAATTTTTTCAAATCCTGTTTTTCATTGACTCTTTTTAACAGTATTTGTTTGCAAACTATCAAATGCTTAAAAGAACAAAGAGAATCCACATGCACTTTGATACCTTTGATTCCATATCATGTAAATTCAAAAGGACAGTCCCTGATTATATACACATTCTTATATGGCAAATCCTTGTTGCATATTTTATATGATACTCATTTATGCTAACAAAAAACAAAACACAGATAACTTTATTTAAAAAAGGCCTTCTGTTATTTCTCAACTATTGAAAACAATTACAAATTCCTCAAGGCCAGGAACCACATTTGTCTATCTCTTCCTCCATCTCCCTCTCTGGGTCTCTCTTTCTCGTTCTCTCTCTCTTTAAAGCCCAACAGCACAAGTGGCATTTAATTTAATCAGGTTTTATTCTTGCCACGACTGCACTATGCACCAAAACAACAACGCAGGAAAACCAGAGCTCCAGAATTGTGGCTAATTTTTAAAATGAGAGCATAAACCCTTAAGAGGTATTATGTCCAAATCTGGGAATTGTACAACCAGAACCCATTTATAACATTTGCCACTTTGACTAAAGCATCCTAAGTCAAGAAAATTCCATTACAACAAATTTCTACCTAAGTGATCTACCTGGTGATGATGATCACATCCAGTTAGTAAAATAAAAAGATAAAGCCATTTTAAAATGTGGTTCTCAAAACTGGCTCATTAAATAGATAGAAAATTGGCCTCCAAAACCTAAAGTCTAAAAATAAATCATCTAAAAACTCCGAAGGAAATAAGCTCTTTGTTTTTCATGTGGTCTGTAATTCCATAGATCTTTCAACTGTAAATCTGGCAAGTGCTTAAAATATTATGACTTTTAGAATGACAAAGGTATCATTCTCTAATGAATTCTGTTAGAAAAATGGTTTGCCACACAGGTCTACTAATGGGATTCAAGTAATGAGCATTCTTACAACACATAAGCCAGACGCAAATTTACACAGCCTAGCAGATCAGCCCCACCAGCGTCCAAGAGAGTACTGGCTTAGCAGTGCTTGAAAGAGGAATGGTTTACATGACTGACTGATCAGAGAACATTTCAAAAGATCTTCAGTCTATTAACTCAAACGTTCATTTGGCAAAAAAAAAAAAAGAAAAAGAAAAAAGAAAAGCAAAACAAAAAACAAAAAAATTCAGAAATCTGTATTTACAAAATAAGTCTTTCTTTGTCTGTAGGTCAAGGAAAAGAAAGAGAAAAGTTACTTAAATTTCATTTTTTGGAGCACTGTGTCTTCAATAACAGTGAAAACACAGAATGGTGATTTGATTTTACAACCTAATAACTGGCACCTACTCACTCACATTTAAAACTCTTTAACATTTCTGCTTCTTATTTTGTGATAGTCTTTTAAATGGCCTATAAATCATTTAAGATTAATATTTAAAACGTTTCATTGACTGTAAAAGATTTACAGTCAATGAAATGTCAATACCCTCACTAAAATGAACAAATTTTAAAGATGATCTTTGTATATTTGTTTAAAAGCCAGCTGTCTGATTATATAATTTTTTGGTCAATCCAGTTAACGTGTAGTCCTAGGAAGCAGGAAGATTCAACGATTATTTTAAAACAAATACTCCCTCCTGGAAGGGATGAACAGCACACTAAAACATTTTTTCTATGTTGATGCTTTAGAAGTTGCAAGGTAGGAATAAATGGGGCTGTATCCATAGAAAACAGCAGTCACCTTTGAATTATCTATATTATAAGCCCTACTATCCAAAAGTTCCCATTAACAGACTAATATGCAGAACAGAACAGACTGTAATTTTCCATCACTATTTGCTATATTCTTATTTTCATGGGAAATAAAAAACTCTAAGCCAGTATCAAGGTGAGTATGAGATAAAAATATTGTAACTTTATATATTTTTATCAAATCCTCTTTAAATCTCTATTTTGGGTATGTTTTATAATGGACATTACATATTGGTGCACAGATAAATAGACATTCATTTATTAAGCAAGTCAAGTAGTCTGAGGTTCAATTCTCATGATAACAGCATCATTTCTATCTAAAATTTTTTAAAAATAGCAGAATAAAAGGTGACTTTTAGAGATTATTTAGTTAAAAGAGAGACATGTAAAAGCCAGTAGATAAACTTTTAAAAAAATTTTTGATTCGATGGTCTTGCACCAATTAGGCACTAAATTACTGATCTGTAGACGAGCACCCTCAAGATGCTTAACCACTGAGACCTTCAAATTTAAGCATATACTTCAAGAAATACAATTAAGCAGCCATAAATAATTTGTAGGAAGCTATTTTAATGGCATTTTCCCTACATGTAAATGCATACTACTACTAGTACTAACCACCAATCAAACAGCTATCTTTTTAAACAGGAAGGAACAGTCAAATCATATTATCCTAAAACGTAGGTTAAAATATCAGTATTTCTGATATTACCCAGACCTCTTATAACCAAATAACTGATGCAGCTATTATTAATTATATTCATAGCATCAAACCCTGTGCTAATCCCTCCCCCCATTTCACAAACTTTGTTCGACCTTTTAAAATACAGAACTATGATTCTTTTCATCATTTGTGTCAAAAAAATTAGTATGGAGGTTCAAAGGGGCATTTTATAAAAATAAAAATCAGATCTGGAAAATGTTTTTCTACTCTCTCATTCTTACCCTTAGTAAGTGACCCTTACTTTTATTCTTTGTGAAGGTGCTTAAGACTCATCATTCCTAGCATCCACCCCAGAAATTTCAGTGTCTCCTCTGCACAGGTGCCAAGGTCTTATGCAGTTAAGCTTCACCATACATAGGTATACCCTACATATGCACCCTACCGTTCCTGTCCACATATATTAGCTCTGTAATTGTAGAAATTATACAATCCCTCTAGTCCTTGTTTCTACACTTATAAAAGAGGATGATAATATTATCTACCTCATGAGACTTCTGTGAACATTAAGTGGGATAGTTATATGCGCTCTAAGTGTTTATTTTTGCAATATTATTATTGCTAACACGTAATGCCTTTCTTCATACTGTCTCCATGCCCACTGACTCCCATAGGACGGTTCTCCTTATTTTCTATCCATTCGTATTGCACTGATCCTTCTTGCTCAGTCCAGCTCTCCCTCTTCTACCAAGTCTTCTACAAATCCCACCGACTCTGACCACTTGGAGCTTTCTCATTGCAAAAATTCATATGATAACTAGAGACCAGTTCTGTTGTCAAATTCCTTTATTAGTGATTGTATTAGCTTCCACTTTCGCTATAAAACTAGTGTTCCTAAGACAGTGGCCCTCAGACAGTACCTACGTCAGTCACATAAAGAGATTTTAAACATGCGAATTCCTGAACTCCATCCTAGACCTCCTGAATTAGACTCTGGGCATGTGCCCTGAAAATACAAATATTAATACAAGACTCAGGTGATTCTGTTGCACAGTAAAGCCTGAGAACCACTGTAAAAACCTGGATCTCAACCTTTTATTTTGATTCCTCTACCACAGGGATATACTACTCTCCTCTCCCACCGATCTGAAACACTCTTCTCTCCATCAACCCTCACCTCCCTCTTCAGGCAATGAAGATCACTCTTTCTTGACTCTAGAGCGAGCCTTAGGTCTAGTGTAAGAACCATTTCATATCCTTCCACAAAATAGCCTAACTGACATGGTGCTGGTTAAGGAGTATTATATAAATACTTCCTGTTAGCCTGATATACTGCAGTCTTTCCATTACCCCCTCCAACAACTCCTTTCACCACATATTTGTTGAGTATCTACTAATTGTCCGGAATTGTGCTAGGCACTGGTATGCAGACAATTTCCATACATTCGCACACCTCAGTATCTCTAATATTTAGCCATGGCTTCTTCATGTATCACTTTTCTAAGATACACGTAGATTCACCTTAAAAACTTCATTACTTTAATTCTGGCTATTGGGTTAGGAGAAAAGTTATTTCACCTTTAATTGCCCAAGCAATTACTTCTAAGTTAAGACCTCTTGGCAGGTAAGTGGGCAGTACATGCCTAATTACAGAGCAGGGAAAATAAGACTTGGCGATAAAAAGGCCAATAGAATGTTTACAAAATGAGCACTAGGCAAGAGACAATGGGTTAAAGACATGGCCATATTTTTCCATATAAATAGGGACAGAATAATATAGACCCATTTTTCTCCTTGTTTAATAAAATACATATTTTGCAAATAAAATGCATATCTGGAAGGAACATGTAAATCTTGTGTTTGTATCTTTTAAAAACTCATAACCATCTACTTTCTCATTCCTCTTTTAACTGTGTGTTTCAAAGTATTTTTGTGTCATCCAAAAATGTAAAATGATTTTGGAAAAGCTGAGTAATATCAGGCTAAAAATAGAGGAAAGAGTAGCTGTGTAAATGAGAATCAAATTGATAGATAAAAGTTTCCATTTATGCTATTTAAATCCAGTTCTCTATTTTATATATGATTTTTATGTAGTTGTTAATAGTTTATAAGTAAATTATATATTTATTTTCAAATAACCTATAGCTAGAATTATGACTAATAATCTATAAAATGTATTTTAAAATTTTTTTGAAAAAATATACAATAAAAAAGAAAATGTCAATATATTCATATGTTTGTAAGATCACCAAAAAGCCATAGAAGAATACACATCAGTTTACACTGGTAGTAATAAAGGTGTGCATTTTTTTAGAGAAAGCATAAAACTGCAAAAATACTCATGGTCTGTTAAGTGAAAACACAGACTATAAAATTCTCTCTACAAATAACTAAGTGTAATGTGTAAAGTATGAATAAGCAAATAGACAAGAAGTAGAAGGTATTATAGGCAAATTAAAACAGTTTTAATGAAGTGACGGGGATGTGGATAATTTTTGCCTTTGATGTTTGTTGATCTTTTAAAATTGGCTTTGTCATAATGTACCATGAAACAGAAATGAAAATGGTGATTAAGTATGAAAGCCATTACTCAATGAGAAAATCTCTTCTTTTCTCAACTTGTTTGGAGACAAAAGCACAACACCATATTCTACACTGGGGGTTCTGAGCTGAGGACAAGTTCATCCCCCAGGACACATCTGGCAATATCTGGAGACATTTTTGGTTTTCATAACTGCGAGGGTACCTCTGGCATCTAGTAGGTAGAAGCCAGACATGCTGTTAAACATCTTACAATGCACATGACAGCCCCCTCACAACAACAAATTATCTGGTCACGATGACAAGAGCACTGATCACAAATAAACGTTACAGAATGAATGATTTCAAAAGAAGCCAGTGCCCCACCCCGAAATTAGTCAGTACCCCTGTCACAGTGTTAAGAAAAGGACTTTCTCTGATTTACATTCTTATAGAAATTCTCAAGACCATTTAACAAGGAGGTGGGAGGGATCACACTAAAGCACGCTTTGAGGTGCTTCTAAAATATGAAACTTGGGATATTTCCCTCCCCTTCCTTCTCTTGCAGGGTAAGCTCACAGTCAGATTTTTATTTCATGTCACAATCAAGCAAGGGCATTGTTTAGGCTCCTACAAGGCAACAGCAAAGGACCTGCCCTAAGAGTTAACACAGAGAAAATGATTTATAAACTGCCTATATCATGTGCAATAATTGTTTAAAAATTGATGAATAAATCTTCTTGAGATGTAATCTTTATAATGAACCTCATTTATACTGTGTGGGCCAGAGGGAGTAAAGATCCGGGAAGAGAAGAAAAACACTCAACCACTTTTAAGAGATTATTCGCAGCAGTAATTTATCAGAAATCACAAAAATGTGTTTTCAATGGAAAAAATTCAATTGATAATAAAAGAAAAAAAGGGAAAGGGTCTTTTCACATAGTGTCCACCCAAAGCTTAAAACCACTGACACAGTTCTTGAACTTTATCATCCAACATTTTGTGACAGCTATTGGCCTTAATGGTTATATGACAGATTCTGCTGGAGCAATAGGAAAATTATTAGACAAGTTAACAGCACCCATTCATAATGAAAGAAATCATGACACAAGCAACATCCTTGACTTTTCAAGATCTTATATAAATCTTCCTTTATTACCTGGTAATAGATGTAATATAAAGTATAAATTTCTCAAGGACAGAAACCATGTCTTATATTTAATACACACTGAATAAAGTACCTATGTGAAAAAGTCATTTTAATGAAATTAAGATTTTTTTTCAAGGTGGAGAGATTGAGGAGTAACAGTAACATATAGGATTAGTTTATCTGATCTACCCACTGTTTCCAAAAAAATAAATAAAATAAAATAAATAAAAACAAACAACTACAACAAACTAGGTCCATAAGGAATGAGAATAATTTTTTTTTAAATGATGCCTTACTACATCTAAACGTGCAGTATAACCAGAGGGCTAAGATTGAGGGATGTAAAGTCAATCATTTGCTAGCTGGGTGACCTTGAATAAGTCACTTAACCTCTCTGGGCCTCAGGCTCCTCTTTTATAAAAAGGTGGACACCAGCCATATCACTGCTTTTATAGGAGGACTGGATGAGATAATACACATCAAGAGGATACCTGCACAAGTTAAGGGCCCAATGAGCAATAACTGTGATTATTTTCTTATATTAGTGCTGTGATGGTGGAAAATGTTGGGCATTGCACAGAGGGGGAGTTGAGGGGGAAGCGAAGGGGAAGCAGAAGGAAAAGAAGGCGAGAAAACGACAGCTTGCTAAAATTGGATAGGAGAGCTTCATTTATTGAGAATGAAGTCTGGGTCGGTGAGTCTTCACAACCCCTTCCCCTCGCTCCACATCCCGTCACCCACCCCAGCTCCTGCTTCGTGTCTGCAACCTACTCCCTTCTAGGGGTACTTCTCCAAATGATATATGACTTCTTTTAGCAGTTGCCCTCTCCCGACTTTGCTTCAGATCCACACTTTTCAAAGGTGTAGTCTTCAACCACTAACACTCCTCTCGCTACATTTACCAACGCGCTCCTGTTACTTACTATAGCTGGGAGACAAGTCTCAGAACTTATTTCAATTGATCGTTGTGGCATCTGATGCAGCTGACCATTTTCTTCCTTTTTAAACTCTCTTGTGCCTCAGCTTTGAAGACATTATTATCTGTGGGTTCTCCTACCATCTGACTGCTGCTTAGCTACTTACTAATCTGTGTGGGCTCCTTTTCAGCATTCCACCACTTAAATTACACTGCTCACCAGATCCCCATTTTTTGCCGTCCTTTCACTTTCCCTTTTTAATTGTATCCATTCACATCGTTATAAGTACCACTTATATGCTGACAATGTCCAAGTTCATCTCTCCAGTCATGACGTCTTACTAAGCTCCAGACCTGTATTTTCCAATCTCCATTTGGAGATTCCATGTGTGGAGAAAAGTCAGCGTTTCCCAAAATGAACTGTCTTCCCACACACCTCAATCCCCAGCCCACCCCCAAACTGGCTGCCCTTTTGGTGTTCCCCATATCGATAAATGAAACCATCAGAAACTTACGATTCACCAAGTCCTGCCACTTCTGCCTCGTAAAAGCACTGATTTTGTATCTTCTCCTTTACATCCCTGTCTCTGTTCATCCATTCTTTCTGGATTTTTGCAGTGGATTTTCACCTTATCTCCCAACCTTTGGTCTTGCTGCACCCCTCATACTTCAAAAGCATCTTCCTCAAGTGTGAATCTGTTCAAGCGATTCTCCTACTGACATCTTTTCATGGGTCCCTACAGCCTTTGGAACAAAATGTAAACTCTTCTGCAAGCTACAAAAATGGTCTATATAATTTGATCACCACTTATGATCTCAATACCAAATCTTATCACTTCCTCACTCCCACTCCCAAATCCAGCCATTTAAAGCTACTTGCAAATTCCTAATCCCATTTATTTTTCCTGTTTTTTCTCCTATATGCCACTCTTTCTGCTTAAAACATTTATCCACAGACCTCTAACCCCCATCTTCACCTAGTAATTTCTACATAATACCTCAGAATTCTGTATTTCCAATATGCCCTGTGTATTTCTGCTTTCAAAGAACTCAGTGGTCCTACACTGTGATTCTTTCCACATTAATTGATTTAAATAGTAATTTAAAAAGTGTCTTGAATTTGAGGCCTACAAGTCCATGCTCTGTCTCTCCACATATATGATACTATGTAGTCAAACTTCCAACCAACGGTTGTTTACAGAGCAAAACCACATGGAGAGAGATACTATAACCTTGGCTACATGTATTTTATACAAATCATTTAGGAAGACAATAAATATGTAACATATCAGGCAATTTGAAATAACAAATGAATGGTGAAATCAACAAGTGACAAAGGAACGCATGGGAGATACAGACAACTAGGTCCTCAAGAGGCTGCTCATAAAAATTTTTAGAGAAAATGCTCATGTTAAACATAAGTATGATAGGAGCCTGCAGTAGAATTAACGATAGTAAACACCAAGATATTAAGTTTCATGAGGTCAGGGGACAAGTCATTCTTGTTCGCTGCTCTGTCCCTATGGCCTAACACATAGCTGGATCATAGTAGCTGCTAAATAAGTATTTGTGTCGAATTGAATTTTAAACTGTGCAGCTGGTGATGCAAGAAAACATCTGTTTAAAAAAAAAAAAGGCAGCACTTTTCACCATTTGCCATTCCATAAAAAGGTAATTTGTGTATATGTTTACTAGAACGCTTTCCTCAAAAGTGAAATATTGCTTCACTCTTCGGTTGGCAAATGTGTTGTTCCAAGATGGAGAAGAATCTGCTTTAAATGAAGAGAAAGCTATTTCAGTCCATAATCCTCAGAGCCAATTTTGGAACTTAAAATGCATTTTCATCAAAGAATCTTAACAAAAAGAGTCCTGCCAATTTAACCAAGACATCTAAAAATGTTTCATTCTAAAGCCAAGCTTTCTGCTCAGGAACATTCTAATTGAGATTGTGTTCTTCCAGAGATCTTCCACTGGCTCAACAGTCACCTGAGTCACATGGGTGAGTAAGATACCATCATCACCCTCCTAAGAACTCAGAACTGCATGCCATTTAGGAATTCTGCATTTTTCTAACGTTTATGCTGGATTTCCAAGTTTCCTGGAACTTCTTTGTACCCAACAGAGCTATTATGATAAACCAAAGCAGAAACACATGTAACTTTGAGTTAGAAGTCAATTTGGCATGTCCCTCTCATTTCAAACATATGGAAACTGAGACCACGTAATGTAAATCACTGACCCAAGTACACTTAGGGCAGCGGCTGGAATGGACACTGGGTCTCCTTAGTGACAGGCTGATATTCAGTCTTCTATATAAGCTATGTTCATGGGACACCAGTACTTTCACTTGCATCATTTTATTAATTCTGGTACTCACCTAAAATATGTAAACGGGGACTATTATTCCCTTTTAGCAGGTGAAGAGATCAAGCCCCAGGACTTCCCTGGTGGTCCAGTGGCTAAAACTCCATGCTCTCTAGGCAGGGGGCCCGGGTTTGATCCCTGGTCAGGGAACTAGATCCCACATGCCTCAACTAAGAGTTCACATGCCAGAACTAAAGATCCTGCGTGCCACCACTAAGACCAGGTGCAGCCAAATAAATAAATAAATAAATAAATAAATAAATATATATATATATATATATATATATATATATATATATATATATAAAGAGAGAAACCAAGCCCCATGGGGCTGTCAATTCCCTCAAGTTGACTGAACAGCAGAAGCAGAACTAGTATTCAGGTCTTTCTATCTTTGTCATTTACCAGGAGCACCACATCGACATGGGCCATTTTTCCTTTCAGTACAAATGAGTCAATGACAGTCTAAATGGTCTGGTGCCTACCATTCTTCAAAGGAAGATTTGCTATAATAAAAGAAAGCTACAAGTACCAGAGGTTGCAGGCCACAAAGGATAATGAGGCAGAAACATGTGCATTAATCAATTTTGAGGTTTCACTTAAATAATCAATCAACCATTCTTTCAGAGCTGAATCTAATCGAAAGATCCTAACCCTTTTAGACCTGTATACAGTGGGCAATATGCCATAAACATCTTCTTTTATTTAGACATCAGGGATGGAATTTCCCATCTGTTGCTTCAAATCAAATAACCATACTTTAAAAAATAGTACATATCACAAAATTTTTCTTTGAAGGCTTAAAGTCACTATGATTGTTAATCATAAAAGTGTTAATTTTTCAACAAGTAAAACTGTGTCTGGACAAGTCCACGTATGTTAGCAGTAGGCTAAGAAAGGAATCTAGCATGGAATTTATAATGCTTGGTTCTAATCATTAATGCTGCAGTACTGACTTATTTACAACCTGACGTTTGTTTCTGCACTTTCAACATCCCGAGACTTTTCTGCAACAGTAAATAGCTTTAAGAGATGACACCTCGCCTTAACTGGGTCTATATTTTGACTAGCAGGTCTTGGCATCATGTCCAGCTCTGACACCTCTCCAAAATGCTGCATGCTGGTGAAAAATGAACAAAACTTAAGAAGAAGAAAACAATGCCACTACTCTTAAGCCATTTTGGGATATAATAGGTCTAAGTTCTCAGCTAACTTATACATCTAAGTTCTAATGCAGCAACTTCTAATCATCTCATCACTGTCTCTTTAGATTCTAAATATTTCTTAATTTTTCCATAAAGTCTCACCTTTCTGATGCTCTGAAGAGGAAGGTGACAGAATAAAATGTGGGAAAAGAGCATAAGTAAATCAAAAGACAGGACACACAGAGCTACACCTGATTTCCATATCACTTTCTTTTTAGCCACACAATTTAGATTCAAGTACCTAGGACTTAGCAGGTACCCACATGAGGACATTTTCTATTTTCATGGTAAAATTCAAAATATAAACTGATGAAAGACCTCTAAAATTTCACAAAAGTGAATATTTGTATATCTGAGAAGTTAAATGTTTAGTTTCCCAAGAAAGAAATATTCTCTACCCACACAGGAGATTCTCACAATGTGTGGGAAATCTATGGTTCTGAATCATCCAATAGCATCTTCAGTCTGTGTTCATACCCTATATCATAAAATGCTTTCCCAATAATTAGAATATAACAAGATACACGTCCTTAAAAACATCACTGAAAGAGTTGAATGTTCTCTGGAGTAGTCACAGATGTTTCATAAGCTTGTGATAGCTCAGGATTATCACCTATCTTTGGACATTGTATAAGGTTGGGCTGGTTATTTCAGCTTCCTCTATATTTGAATTCTGGGGTGATGAAAATTTCTATCATGTTAAGAGCATACCCACTACCTCGTATTTGGCTCTCGAGTGAATTAATAAGGGTCCTAACTTTCAAGTCCTGATGGCTGGCTTAGAACTGTTTTGCATAAAACCTTACACACTAGACCCTCTTCTTTACCAGTGCATCCTGTTTCCAGGCAAAACTACACTACAATACAATCTTCTGCAATGTGCTGTATCCTATTAGGACTGAAAGTAACCCTGGCATCTTACATTCAAATGTGGCCTTTCTAGAGAGACTTTTCCAAGGGTGAAAACTTCAAAAACACAGAGTAGAAAAGTCACTGAAGAAATGGCGCAAGTAAGCAGGGGTATCTGGGACACTTATTGTCTTGTATGTCTGCAGTGCCCCAACATGGGCAGCAGGGGGCGCTCCTGCATGAAGCAACCCTCCCCTCAGCCCCGCCCCCCTTCCCCCCCCACCCATACACACAAGTGTTCCCGGGAGGGGAAGACGGAGGCTTTTTCTCTTAGCACTTGCCCCAAGACCAAGGAGGGGGCCACTAAGGAGTGCTGCTGTCCATAAATCACACAGGCTTAGGACATGCAGTGAATACCATTGCAGAAGTGACCAGAGATGACACACAGGTCTGAGCTTACCTTTTGAAAGCAGGGTGGCCAATTTTTATTTTATTTATTTTGGGGGTTAAAGGAGCAGGTGAGCCATGGGCAGGGGGCGGGGCTTGCCATCAGCTGTAAAGAGGCCGGCTCCAAAAGCAACAAGTGGATATCAGTATCCCAGGGTCATTTATCCAGCCTCTCCACTAGTTTAGTTCCCAGGTTATATTCTCTGTGAAATGTTAAATCAAAACACTTCCCTTTTCTCTCCTCTTCTTTCCTTCCCTGACCCCACACCAAACTCAGAAAAATCACTTGATGAAGTGGGTTTCCCACTGAACCTTAGGAAATGTGACTCCTGCATGTGGCTGTGTTTTGCACATGAACGTGTGATGCATTTTACACCCTCTTCGCCAAGTCCCACAATTTCAAACCAGGTTGGAAAAATCTTTCGGGACCAGAAAGAGCCAGCTCTGAAGCCTCAAAGACAGTGGGTTCCAAAGCAAAATGCCCTGCCCTCACCCCACTTCCTACACATACTCATGCACACCCCACCCTCACCAGTTGGAGCCTTTCTCCTTCCTGTCCCCAAATGAAGGTTTGCAGAGACACAGCCATAAACCTCAATACTCACCATATTGACTTCAGAAACCATATCGATGCTGGCGATGTCGATGTTCATTCCCACAGCCACAGGGGGACCTGCAAACCAAAATGGCCAGCCACGTGATTTCTCAGAACTTCATGCATTCTTAGCAAGAGTAGTCCCCGGGCACGGGACACTCTGCCCCAAATCCCTTCCCACTGCTCACACTCAAATTCTTCAATTCTCTGCTCCTTTTTAAAGAGTGACAGGTACTCCTCTGGGAAATGCTCTATTGAACAGGCACACACGTGTCCGATGGGTGAGGGATTCCACGTCTGTCTACATAGGTAGGTATCTTAGCATGAGAATATACACAACCACAAAAGCACCGGAATCTGGCTAGCCCAAACGAAATGTTATATATTGCACTGCAGTTATATACTGCACCCCCTCCTCATTCTTCCCACCCCCCCGCTTCTGTGCAGGTTTTAACTCTTTGAGCTTTGTTAGAGTCTGGAGTCAAATTAAATAGGCATATCAGTGTATCTAAGGCTGCAGCAAGAGAGGTCTCTAGCCCTTCTTCCACTACCCTCCCTATCCTCCCATCCCCCCAGGCCCCTCTCCCCCCACCCCACTGTCCCCTGCAGTGAGGTTTCCAGGACTGGATAATATCCAGACACCAGCCAATTTAAACCATGGCTAGAACTCTTCCAAAGTAGGTGGGCACAGGGGGTTAATGCGACTTCTCAACCAACGGTCTGCATATCTTGTCCCCAAAAATGTTCCCGATGGCCTTCAGTAAGCCAGGTTCACCGGGCACACCATTAACTAAACTTAAGAGGTTTGTATCTCAAGGAAACAAAGACAGTGAAGCAAAGGATTTAAACAGTGAAGCTGAAGGACAGCAGTCACCACTACAGGCTAAGAAGGTCTCTCTGAAAGACCATCTAAGTGCTAGAGAGTAACAAACTAGCTTAAGTTTGGCTCAGTTTCTCAATATTGTAACACAGAGACATGTTCAGTACACCACATGCAACCCACAATGAGGGAGAGGGAAGACAGCGCACAAAGCTCAAGAGACAGCTTAGGCTATAGCTGCTGGGCTGTTTCTTATTTCCAAGGCAACCCCATTACCTCCAAAATCTGGTCTCAGCCGAATATCATAGCCTTTCAGGAGTCTGTCCACCGTCTCTTTAACCAGCGACATATTACTAGGGTCATTGACACTAAAGAAAGAAAAGACAATAAACAGGCATCAATAAGACAGCAGGCACAGCGCTTCAGCATCTATCTGATCCTCACTACAGATCCCTGCTCACAGAGGTAGGCAGACAGAGCCTTTCAAAGTGAAAAAGGAAACAGAAACGCTAGACACACTTACCTCTGCGCACAGACAGCGGCGATTATTAAGGGGAACGGCCAGATCCCAAAGTAGCCCTTTTTCCGGACTCTCCACATCCCTTTAGTTTTGGACGGGATTGAGGGTTTCACTGGAGACAGGAGATCCAACTTAGTCTGCCCAGTGCAGTAATTCTAATGTGAGGCGCATGCGCAAGGCGTACCAAAACATCAAAGGGGCAGCAGCGGTTGCCTGGGACCGAGAAGATTTTCTTGTTAAGGAGGAAAAAAAAAAAAAATCAAAGGGGAAAAAGGAAAAACATATATATGTATAATATATGCGTATTTGAATAATATAGAAAAGTCACCCCACAGGAGGACCCGGAGCAAAATCTTTGTTGTCCTTTTGTTAAGACAAAAACAACTAGAGAGTCTGTTAAGTTTTGGTACTTGCAGGAGGCAGTTTTGCACCTCGCGGGTTGTGGGGTTTTGGGGTGTGTGTGTGGGGGGGGGTGTTTCCTCTTAAATATGCAAAACCAGATTAGGAATTTAAAGGAGAGCAGGTGTGTAGTGCTAGGGGGAAGATGGGTGCCTGAGAGTCCACTTCTGGTATCAGCAAGCGGCGGGGGTGGGGTGGGGAGAGAAATCTGAACTTTATTTCCGTGGCAAATAGCATTCCCTGCCTGGGGCGAAATGGGTGCTGGAGGCGGCGGTGGGGGCGGGGGGTGGCGGAGGGAAGAGGAGGGAAGGGGAAGGTGGGAGCGGGAGTGAAAGGGGGAGGGAGGAAAGAAACCGATGGGAGGAGTGTTGAGCAATGCGTTGAATTTGGGGCCGGGAGTGGAGGGGGGGACGTAGCATGGAGAATAAGACAGACACGGAAATGAAAAAAAAAAAGGAAAAAAAGAATGATAATAAAATGATGCCTGGTCTTTTCTAGGAGTTAAAGAGCAAGCTTTTCTTCACTACTCACGAGCAATTTCTTTCTCCTTCTCCTCACTCTTTGCCCCCTATCCCCAGAGAAGAAAACCTCGGGGTCCCGGTTTCTCACCGTGTGACGTGCCTGACCCGCTGGTCCGGATTATTTATAGCAGGAAGGACGGGGGGCGGGGGGGGGCGAGGGGAGTAGAAAGACAGCGCTGTCTCTCAAGGTTTCGGTCTGATTCTGCATTGGGAAATTATTAGTAGGGAGGGTGGAGTTTGCAGGAAGGGTTGATGGGACTTGGGGTCCTAGGGAGGCCGGGTGGCGAGAGGCTCCGGCGGTGACCGGGTGCAGGAAGGGCTGGCGGCCGGGTGGGACTCGCCCGGCTGGCACCCACGCCCCCTCAGAGCACGCGCACTCGCGCGCGCACCCTGGCGGCACCCTCCCCGCCTGCCGCGCGCCCCTCCTCACCTCGCCGGCCTGCGCTCGCTGCCCAATCCCGCCGCGCGGCGCTGCGGTCCCCAGCTCCTCTGGCCCTCGGCCCCTCGGCCCTTGGCCCCGGCCGGGGAGGGTGGGTGGCGGTGCCTTGGGACGCAAAAAGTCAGAGCGGTCCCCGGAAGGCGGGCGAAATGAGGAAGGGGCTCGGGGCCTCCGCGTCCTCCCGCGGGCTCCGCGCCACCTCTTCCTCGCTCCCCAGCTCGGGGCCAGGAGGGACTCGCACGCCCCGGGGTTGCCTCTTCCCTGCAGCCGGAGGCTCGACCCGGCTCTCCGCGGCCGCCGGGACCCAGAGGCAGCAGCGAGCGAGCTCCAGGGTTCGAGAGGGAGGGAGATACACGGAAGAAATCTTTCCTCGGCTCGCGGCAAAGAGATGCGCCGCGGGCGCCCGGAGACGTTGCTAGTCTCCGGCAGCCGGGCAGTCTGAGGGTGCCCCGGCCCGGGACGGACTCTCCGGGTTCTCCCGAGTTTATCTGGCAACAGAGGAGCAGGGGAGGGGGGAGGACAGGTGCTCCCGCTGCCCCCTCCCCCTCTCCTTGGTGAATACAGGAGAAGTCAGAGCTGGAACCTACGTTCCGGACCCCAAAGCGAACTTCTAACTCCTCCTCCTCAGCTTAACCTGTAACCGAGCGCCTACTACGTGCCAAGAGTGCTTCATTAGTTCATTCTTACAAGCCCAGGTTTAGCCAGCACCTCGCTTTTCCCACATTATGGATTTAGAAACTGGCGCGCTAAAGCTAAGGAAATTGCCCAAGGTCACCCAGGTGGCTAGAGGTGAAACCGAGATTGGACGCGAAAGCCAGCGACCCTAACCATTAGACAAGACGGTCTTGACTCGCCCCGACCTTGCCGGCCGCGGACTCCTCTTGCAGCGCAGCTCCTGCTGCCGCCGAGCCCCCGGAGGCCTCGAGAGACGCGGGCGCGCGCCTCGCACCAGGCTGGCCCCCGCCTCCGTCTGCAGAGAGGAGGGGGCGCCCGACGTCGCACCCGGACTCCTCAAGGTCCTGGTCCCTTCGGCACTCTTGACCCATTTATACCTCTTGGCAATCTCCCTCCTCCCCCGCCAAGGTCAGGGGTCATTCTGGGGCCGCCGGGTACTGACTCCAGAGGCAGTGTGGAGGCGGGAGGGCTGCTAGGCGGGAATCTGACAGCTCCCCTAGGACAGAAGGCGAGCGGGAGGGGGAGTTTCTGGATTTGAGACGGTAAAACAGCCTCTTCAACAGTGCAGACGTACGGATTTAGAGTGTGGCGGTCTCCCAGCTCCTAGGAGT
Organism: Stenella coeruleoalba; assembly: GCF_951394435.1. Taxonomy (NCBI): domain Eukaryota; kingdom Metazoa; phylum Chordata; class Mammalia; order Artiodactyla; family Delphinidae; genus Stenella; species Stenella coeruleoalba. The sequence continues at coordinate 137,782,546 of NC_137148.1, forward strand.
CGGTCCAAAGATACACACATACGAACACGAGAGAGAGAAAGAGAGACAGAGACAGAGACACAGAGAGAGAGAGAGAGAGGGAGAGATTGGAAATCTGTAACTCTCCTATCTAATTACTTAGGTTGAGAGTTACAGGAATCAAAATACAGACCTATGGCTCAGGAAAACTGCCTATTTCCCTCTTTCTATGGACTCACAAAACAATGGTAATCTTTTACATAGGCTCACCCTACTGAAGGTGGGGAAAGTTTAGATTACGTATTAACGTTATACCAAAGGATTCCCAAACAGTTTGACTACACCAACTCCTGAAGCCCTAGAAAGCTCTTCTTCTTCTTGAAAACACCTTGAAATAGGGTTTTCCTTCTGACAGGGTTATCCACGTTGCACTTGCTGCACTACCAGCTCCTCTTATTTAAGCTCAGTTCAATTTCGGTTGAAAGAACAGGATTCAGTGAACAGAACGAAACCACGAATACCATCAGTCATCATCCACTAATAATAATAATAATAACAGCCCAGGGAAAAGTTAAACAGTATTTATTGAAGACCTAACATAAAGGGAAAATTAAGGGAAAGGAGGCCGAACAGCTACAGTAACCTGCGTCTCAGCAAGTAAGACAATAGCACAGTGCCAACAGTTTCAAAGGAACTGGAGGCAGACCTTTGGGCCCAAATCCCAGTTCAGATACTTAGTGTTTTGGGGACTTGGGCAGGTCACTTAACTTCTCTAAATCTCAGCTTCCTCTTCTTTAAAAATTAAAATATAGTGCCTTCTTTGTTTGCTGTAGAATGATGTAAACATATGTGTAGCATTTGGCATGTGATTAATAAATATTGGCAATTTTTAGTGAATAAGGAAGGAATAATGAATGGGCAAGAAAGCAAACAAGGTTTAATAGCATTAGCCTATAAAGACTGAGCGGACTTCAGTTTGGTGCAATGATCCTGAGAAGGCATAGATTAGCCTGAGAACAGAGAAGCAGATATTCCAAGGGAATTAAGATAAGGGTAAGAAGAAAATGTATTAAAGACCCAAGCAGCAATCAAAAGGACAGAAGACAAAATCGCATTTATTTTCTTTATGTGGTACCATCTCATTGTTATTTCTTAATAATAACGGTAACTAATATAGAGATAGTCCTACTGGTTACAAACTCTGAGATCAATTTATGCCTAAAGTGGGTCTCTATTTTACAGCAGAATCAACAGTAGGACATCTCTCTGGAAGACTCGGCTGGTAATGCTGCCTAGGAATGTGAAATTTGGAACAACAATGTGCAAGGGAAGGCACTGCTGGATTCTGGAAATGTGTCAGTTGCTGGAGAGCATCCTCCATGATCCCAGATGTACGATGAGAAGGCAATATGTAAGTACTCTCAAGAGATCATGATTCAAAATCATGTCTGAGTATGAAGCATACAAATGCCAAGTAATAACCGTCATTAATCGTATGCTATTTGTCTTTGCTATAATATTTGTTCAGTAAATATGTACTGGGCACCTACTCTACATCAAACATTATTTGACGAGCACTAGGGATGATGTGTTGAAAAGGCAGACATGGTCCTTATCCTCTTGGAGCTTACGTTCCAGTGTGGGAAAGAGCAGTATAGAAGTGATAACACATGTAGCATGTATTATGAAGTGGGGAAGATAGGATATTATGGAATGCATAATTGATGCAAATAACTCAGTTTGAGGATTTGGGTAAAACTTGCCTGATAGAGTGATGTTTTAATTGAAGTTTGAAAGACAAGTTAGCCTGATGAAGAGTTGGGGGAAGAATATTCCAGGAAGAAGAAACAGTATGTGAAAGTATCCTGGGCCAAGAGAGGATGGCATAAATGAAGAATGAAGGAAGAACAAAGACTAGGGGACAAGGGTAAGAGTGGCTCCAAGAGTGGTGTGTCTGGGGAGCTGGGCAAGAGCAATTCGGTTCCACTGACCTGTTCAAGTAGAGGAGTGACAAGATGAGTTTTAATCACACTGGAGAAAGGTGGTAATGGCTATAGGGGATTTCTTACTGCAAGAATCCAGGTGACAGGTAATGTTGGTCCAAATTAGGATAGTGATGGTGAAGATGGAGAGAAGGGGCTAGAGTTATGTGGGAGAACTGGCTAACTTTGTCATCCATGGGATATGAGGAAGGAGGGAGAAGAAGGATTCAAGAATGACTCAGACATTCTGGTTTGAGCATCTCAGTGGTGGTGGTAGAAGATAGTTGATAGGGATAGTACATTCAGTTTGGGTCACAATGAGTTTAAGTTCCCAGCTAGTCATGCAGGGTGCACTGGACATTTTGATATATGTACCTGAAGCTCAGAACTGAGGGCTGATGTGGGACCAGTACAAAATTTCTGCATCCCATCCTGACACTACTTCCCTTTCTGTCTGAATGTTTCTCTTTAAGACATATTACTGTCTAACATATTTTATTTTGCCCATTGTAATTCTATCTTCCTGACTGGAATGCAAGTTCAGAAAAACAGAAAATTTTGCCTGCTTTGCTAAGTGCTGTATTCTAGTGCCTAGTGCCCACAGTAGAAACCTAATATGTACATTTTAATGAATAAGTCTGTATTTGATGATCCTGCAGATGCAAACAACTTAAGTCATGGGAGTATATGAGACTTATGCAGGCAGGATGAACAGACTAAGATGAGAATCTTCCAGAGAAGGGCAATTACAGTCATCCAGTAGAGTGAAATTAGAAATGGCCCAAAAGGTAAGAGGAAAATCACTGTGGTATGATCAAAGCCAAGAAAAGATAATATTCTGATAAAAAAGGACTAGTCAACTGTATTAAATCCTTATAAAGTTTTAAAAGTTTTGAATAGATATGACATGCTCCTGGTATAAAATTCAAAAGTTGAGCCATTGTGTCCCTCTGCCACCCTGATTCCCTCCCTAGAATCTCACACAATTCAGCTGGGGGGAAGGTAACGTGGTATTCCACACCATAGCCTTTATCCTGTTGAAGAACAAGTATAGGATATGCCCACAGGTGCCAGGGCAACTTCCCTGACCTCCTGCTCTGGTGCAGCATGGACAAAGTTCTCATGGAACGTGGGTTACCTGTTTTGCTGAATTGATTGAACATTTGTATTTATTATTCTTTTTTAAAATGAATAATGAGTCTCTTAGCTTTGAATATTGATTGGGGTCTTTTTAAATAGTGTGTAGAAATTTCATTAATATTGAAGAGTAGGGAGAAAGTCAGGAAGAATATGCTGAAAGAAAATATACATTTATTACTTTCAGTACTTACTAATTATTAATAAAGTGTTATCAAGTATATGGCTTCCTGGACCTACTGTAATATACAAATAAGAACCATTTTAAAATAACCTCTCCAAATATCTTATTTATGAATGCACCTTTATTTTTATGTGCTAAAGAATATTCCTAGAGTAGTTTAATTTTATCAAATATTTTCCTTTATGCTAGTCAAAAATACCCTCTATTTATTTGTCTGGCAAACCTTACCTTCACAGACACCAGAAAATTAAGTTTCTCCTATATTACCATAAATTCCAAATTATGGGCTTATGGGTTAATGAGGTTTTGATCTGCAGAATTAGAAACGTGAATTCTATGCCCACTGAGTTCTGGCTGTTCCTCCTTCAGCAGATAGCACTAACATTAAACCTGAGTGTCTATAAAATTTTTGACCACAGTAAGACTGATGACATATAAATCAATTTAAATTACTTAACTAAAATATAATATGTAGTAATAATAATAAAATAATAATATCAGTGTGTCAGATACTGTTCCAAATCCTTTATGTATAGTGAAATATTTAATCCTCACAATGTGTCTATAAAATGTTAATAATTAATATCCCCATTTTATATATAAGGAAACAGAAGCAGAGATTAAGTAGCTATAAGATTGCACAGTTTATAAGAAAATATTAATGAACTCAGGCTCTTCCTGAGTCCTATGTGACTTTATATATAAAACTCCTGCAAATTTGTCTACAGTTCTCAGCTTGTCTCACCCATTGAGCTAATATAACAGAAATAAAATCATAGCCCAGACAAAGGATCTCTGCACCTAACAGAGACTTGATTTAACAATCAAATGACCAATAGGAAATTTTGAGAGCTAGAGTTACTGGACACCTTTTGAAGGAAAATACCTTTTAGCACCACCTCAAATGAATCCATCTTCAAGAGTACAGAAAAGTGTACCTCAAAGTACAAAATGAAATTACTGATGCTCCAAATGGAGGCAAAATTGTTAGACGAGGAAATTACCTGAGCTCTGACACCATGGGGATGCTAATTATATTCATGCACAGTCTCAGAAGCAATGCAACACCGTATCCCTTATCCTAGAAAAGGATAGAGTGGGAGAGAAGTCCTTTTCACCAACTGCTTCTCCAGACCGGCAGGGGAGGAGAGGTGTGCTTATCCATATACATAAATGAGCAAAACTGCTGTATAAGCAGTGACATTGACAGTCCTAAGGAATAATTTCTCAGCATCCCTCTCAGGTTGGTTTCTTAGGGATGGCCAGTAAGAGATTGCCAAAGATAGATAATCCAGTATGCAAAATGGAATTTTCCAGAATGTGGGTCACGCAATCTGAGGCCTTTCCTGATGCTCCTCTACCAGGACTGTTTTTCTACTAAATGCCTGAGTTAGAAAGCCTAGGGTTTACAAGCCTTTTGAGGGCTTATAAAAAATGTTGGAATTCCAATGTACATACTGGGTCCAAATTTTAAAAAGCTGTAAATGTTGAAATTAATTAATGTTTAATTAGAAGTCTATAACAATTTAGTACTGTTCACAAATTCACATTTCATATGGGAAAGGTACATTTTAATGTGCTTTATGTTATGTGTCAAGGGGCCTCCAAAAGTTAAAGAACTTGGACATATGAAGGTCTTAAAAAGCTCCAGCTGTCTCCAGTCTCAGGCAAACTTACTCTCCCTACTTCTAGGCACCTAATGTCAATGGTAGTGTCTTGCTTTTTTCTTTCTGTTTTGGTTTCGTTTTTTCCTTTAAATCCCCTTTGGAAACATCTCCATTTGCTAATTCTACAGGGAATTTTTTTATTCTGTTTTTATTATTCCCCAAGCTCAGTGCATTTGCCTAACTTGTATAAGGCACTCAGTAATTGATAAATTGTAATTACAGTTCTTAGTGATAGCTAATACTTATTGAGTGCTTGCTCACTAGCTGGCTCACTTTGTGATAAACACCAGTGATTACTCATTTAATTCTTTGAAGTGTACTTATTATTCCGTAGTGTATTATTCAGTGCCCTTGGGGTTGGAAGTGACAGGAACCAAATTCAAACTAGCTACAGTAAGTGACTATTAGGTCATGTAACCGAAAAAGTTAAGGGTGTTCAGCTTTGGCTACACGTGGATTCAGAGGCTTAAAGTACTTCATCTCCTAATTCTGTTTTAGGAAAGTTGGCTTCATTCTCAGACAGGCTCTCTTCCAAAGATGACCATCAGCTGCTCTGGTTTAGCATCCCTGAGAGTATTAGCCATTTACTAACTCCCCTAAAATTACAAGATAGGACACTCTCAGTGCACTTGGATCACAGTTCTACCTTCAACGTATTACTTGCTCTGATAGATGGGCATGTGTTCACCCCTGGTCCTGAAGCTGGGGTGAACCACATCCAAACCTTGTGGACTGGGAATGGCTGAGGAATGATTACCCAAAGAAAGGCCACTAATGTGCTCTCTCCAGGAAGAGGAAGCATGAATGATGAACAGATAGAAGCCACAGATGTCTACTGAAGGTAGGATAGGTGTTATTACTAAGCATATCTTGTTGATAAATAGTCTCATGGCGACTTGGATGTGACTGGAAGAGGGATCCACACTCATGGTATCTGTCTTACGTGAATGTCCTTGCAACTGGATGACAAGGCTGAATGGATGGATGCATCAATCTAGGACACCTGGCCTCTCAGATTCATGTCAAGAGTGGATGGGTGGATGATTGCTACTCAGATTTCAGCAACTCACATAGTCATGCATGAAACAATCATCCTGAAAATTGCTTTACAACAGTCATAACATACATAAATAGTTATAAGAATCAATGGAAAAATTTAATAAAATTATGAACAAGAATGACTAAGGATAAAGATACTCAGTAACTGAAAATGTGGGTAACTGAGACCTATTAGTAAAAATATTGTAATGTTAATGTCAAATAATTGCATTAGTTCCACTTATTCACAGTAAGACCTATCTGTATTAGCTAAATAAGTAAATTTTTGAAAGAATGAATTCTACAACAACCTTTTTTGCTAATTAAGCATTTAAATAAAATATTTCTCATATTTATAATCATAGGACATTTTCTTCCTAATTAGTTTCACCGTATGATTTTCCTTCATAATTAAAATTCACCTTTGTTTAATATTTAACTATGACACATAAGTCATTGCTGATAATAAATGACCTTTCCTGATACTTATATTTAACCTTTCTACACTTCACTTAATTTTCACAAAATACTATGAGGTGAGTTCTAATATTATCCTCACTTCACAATTTTCTGAAAGTAATTTTTTATGATTATGATTAAGAAAAGCTTCTCTCCAGAAAAGGAGGAATGGAGAAAAGTAACTAGTCAATGTCTATCAGAGTGAAGATTTCCTTTAATTGGAAACCTAAAGAGTAGGTGATAATAACCGCTGTTTCCTTCCATTTGTTTTAGCATAATTCTCCTGTAATAGAAACTACATGAAAATATGTTTTGCTCCTAGTTCCTGAGAAGAATAATTTAGTTTTAGGTTCAAATAAATGATTACGAGCTGTGAGTGAAAGTGTTCCCACCGACAGTTACGGTATGTGGTGGCCTAGAGCATAGCCATGTCTATAAACTAAAGAAAGTCCCTTTCAGGCCAGAAAGTCCAACAATCAATAGCTCCCAATGTTTACTTTTTAAGATATAACTTATCTTAACAGGAGTTTAGAATTAAATGATTTAGCTGTTGGGGCCGAGGATGTATCAACAAGAAGCAGTGAGTACTTTGGAAATTTGGTATACTCCAGCCATACACTTTATCTAGAAGTTGGCATGCAGATCCCTGATGGTTCAAGAGATGATTTTGGATATTACATAGACAAGAAAGTCAGTTTGATGCCAGGATGCCATCAGCATTCTTCTACGACTTGTTACTTATCCATTTTAACTGAGAGGAGTAAGTCTTCAGATGCAGATTATTGGTTTTTATCATTATGACTATATTTCATTTTTGGTCAACAGTACTAGAATTCCACAAAAGATAGTGATATCACCTTTCTTTTAAGCACATTTATTTAAGTTAAAGCTGAGTAAATAAAAGGAAATATTGATAAAATAGCAGAGCAGGTGGTATGTGGATTTGACAAAAATAATGTAGGCGGTATGCAAACATTTGTCAATCTTTGACTACGCAGTATGGGCAGGAACAATCTGTCAAAGTTCTGTAAGCGAAACTGTCATAGTTTAGACTGATGTGACGGCCTTCTAACTCTTAGAAATCTATGATCATCAGAAGTTACTAGTGTGAGTGATCTGAATACAGGAGATGAGAGGTGAACCTGAACATCTTTAGACAACAGGGTCGTCTTTATGACACAGCATGTCAGAATCTAATTTAGCAATTCAGTGAATATACTCAGCAACTATTCACGTGGAAATGTGCTCAGTTTCACAGGGAACAAAAAGATGAATTAGACAACGTTCCTCCCCTCTAGGAGCTAAATTGTAGCAGGTGAGGGTGAGGAAGCTAGCAAAAATGATTAAGCAGTAGAATATTAATGTTACAAGAAAAGCATAAACTTAGAAGAGCATAACCCAAGGAGACTGCAGGAAAAAGAGATCACATGGTTAGAATTAAAGGGAAAGCCTTTACTGACAAGATGCTCTCCGAAATGAATCATAAAGGATGGGTAAAATATTATTGTAGTTATTAGCAGGCAATGGGGAAGTTTGAGGTAAGTTTCTTCAACAGCAAATCAGTGTCTGGCTAAAGTAGAGAGATAAACGGCTGGCAAAGTCAGCCACGATGTGGAGAACCTTGATATCAGGATGAGGATTTCAAATTATGTAGATAGAGGTAGGGTTCCCTGGAATCCAGTCACCCTTTAATCATTTATCAGCGATATTATAGTTGCCATATCATTTTGATCAGAGATCAGCAAACGTTTTCCGATAGTAAATATTTTAGGCTTTGCAGGCAACTCAATTTTGCAGTAGTATTAAAGCAACTGTAGACAAACATAAACAATAAAGGTGAGTCATGGGTTAAGGAGTAATAGAGAAGGGAAAGAAAAATACTACTAGGAAAATATAGTGAGATCTTTACCAGGAAAGAAAACAAACAAGCCAAAAATCAAAACACTTCACATATCATGTAAATGGCACTAGTGATTTGAGAGGGTCTTGTATATTCAAAGGGGCACGAGAATATTTGGCAGGAATGGCATGGCATCATAGATAGATCATTTTAATCTTAGTGTGAAGTTGGACTGACTTGGGGAAGAAATCTTACATCCTAGATTCTTTTAAAATTAGACTAGAAAAGGACTTAAGAATTTATGGTAAGAAACCTGAATAGTGAAATGAATGCTTGCCTGTGCTTTCTCCCCTCTCGGGAGCTAGGATTATGCGGTATACAAGGAGCAGGTTGGCCCTTTCCATCCTTCCCTGTGGAGAGGGAAGTATAAATGGAACACCAGAAAACCATCAAGATGTTATTTTGACTTAAAATGTCATTCTATCAGGAGAGAGAGAAAGAGAATGATGATCAAGTGTTTAAAAAGATAAAGAAAGTTTAAAAATTAAAAAAGTCAAGTATCACCTCTAACAGCTTTTGAAGACAGCAAATCAAATTCATAGATTTGGAAAGACCTTCCAGTAATCATTGAGATGTTAAGGTAAAATACCAAATTCATATAAATTTTTATAGATAAAACAAGAAAGTTTAAATAAATACCTAATTTGCAGCAGGAATCTCTGGTATATAACTTCAAACAAGTTCATTTATTTATTTTCCTCTGTTATTAAGATCGTGCAGGAGACAATGCAAATGCTCAGTCCAAATTCCCTCAGATCATTTTTGTATTCCAACCGCACCGCAACACACACATATAACATATTTTGGGGAGTGATTTCTGTGGCCAGTACCTGCATGCAGCCTCTTCAGTATGCTACTCTTGGTCTACTGTGGCAGCCATGGGCCACTGGGAAATACCCGGAAAGTTTGCAGCCTCCCAGGGTGCCGATTAATCAATGATTATCAGGTGGGAAATAAAACAATTCTTAAACAACTTACTCTCCAGAGTTCCCTGTGGAATGAGGCTCAAGTTTATCCTCTGAATAGCTCTTGCTTGAAATCTCACCCTTGTTTGGGCTCACCCTCCCTCCCTTGTCTTATTTCCCCCACCTGCTTGTCATTTGCCCATGAATCCTCTCTTGGTCTGCTTCTAGAGAATGAACCGAAGACCAGTGGAACTTTGAGATGCATAACAGGGGGAAATATTTACTTCTAGAAAATCAGACATCATTGTTGGAACTCTAAAGCCGAGCATATCATGAGTTGTGTAAGAACAAGAACTAGCTTTATTTTTTTAAAAAACACTAGCTGTGTGATTGGGGGACCGGGGAGAAAGTGGACAAGTTACAGTGTCATCCTGTCTCTTAGTTGTCTCATATGTAAAATGAGGGTGTCAAACTAGGTGATCTCTAAAAAGTTCCTCCCAGACGTAAAATACTAAGACCTAAGTCAGGGGTTGGCAAACTATGGCTCTCTGGCCAAATCCAGTCCTGCCTTCTGTTTCATAAATAAAATTTTGTTGGAACACAGCCATGCTCATTAGTTTAGATATTGTCTGTGCTTACTTTCAGGCTACAACTACAGAACTGAGTAGCCTATGAAGTAGGTCTATTTTCATCCTCAACATTTTTTTAAGTCTGATGAGGAAATTGAGACAAAGTACGGTCAAGTAACTTCTTGCCCAAGTTTACAGGGCAAGTAAAGGCAAAGCTGAGATTCACATTCAGTCATTCTGCTTCCAGAGTTAGCACTTTTAACCACCATGCTGAACTGCCCTGATTTGAGAAGGCCACAATGAAAATGAATGTTGAATCCTTCTGACTCATAGTAACTATGTTGTGTTTATTTTGTCTTTAGTAGAGGGGTTAATATTAACAGGAACGCATGTGGAAGCATGAATGGAGGAGAGGGAGAGGGAGGGTGTCTGTAGGTTCAGCAAAGTTGTTAGGAAATAACACAAAGAATAAAATATAGCCTGCTTATTTTTTCACCATCACATGCAGTCCTAAAATGTGGTTTCATGTTCTTTTCATCTTTTCCTCATGGTGCAAATCACAGTCACGTTCACAAACAAATTCACAACTAAGATGCTTGACTTGGTCCTCACATGCCAGCATCCCGCATCTATGGAGCAGAACTAATCATTTTATGTCACTTCTCGCTTCTCATCCCCTTCCCACTTCCTCTGAGACTGCAATTCTGCTGAGGCAACGTGATGAATGACAATGCCGAGGGCAGACAATTTTACTTTTGAACAATCCACAGTGTTACAGGGCATCAGCAGAGTCTGTCTTGGGTTTTTTGTTGTTGTTGTTGTTGTTGTTGTTTTAGAGCCCACTGACATAAATTCCCTCAAAATATATTTGTATATTCTTTTCCACTGAGGTGGATTCTTATTTGGATGGAACAAGTTCATATACTGATGTAAGCTGAGGAAGAAGGAAACATGCAAAAGAGGAGAAGATAGAGAGACATTTCTCAATGTATCTTCCTTAAATGACAGGTAGGATTTCGATCATGGAGGGGTAGGGGGTGGCTAATATGAATTCCTGTTTCTTTAATTTATCATATGAACTTGGTTCAAATACGTGGTTTTGGTCATTATAGCTGTAATTTAACTCCTTTCTTCATGTAGGTAAAGTGGATGATAACATTCCTTACTCTGCCCAGGCCAGATCTCCTAACATTTGTAGTAATGTTTGGGTCTGCATTATGATTAAACCAATTTCTCTGTCTCTGTCTCTGTCCCTCTTGCTCTCTCTGTATGTCTGTGTTTTACATTTCTGTTGTTAACTAAATGCCTGAGAGCGTAATTGTGCTAGCCACTGTGATAAGTGCTTAAATATGCTTTACTTCATTTAATCTTCATATTAGTCTCTGGCGGTGGGTTTGTCAACTACCATTTTCAGATGAGGAAGCTAAGGTTGTAAAAAGTTGAGGGACTTGCCCAAGGTCACTTGACCAGTAAATAATATAATCAAGATTCCAACTCAGGTCAGTCTGCTTCTATCTTAACCCTATAGAAGAACCCAAACAGTTAAGATATAGAAATTCTCAAATATCAAGGTGAATCAAGAAAGATGTAGGTTGCCAAGTAGAGATCAGACCTTATGATGAATCTAGATCAACAGGGTAAAGAAATTGTATTACCAAGGTCAAGAACAGATTGGAAATATCAGTCATCAAGGTAATTAGAGAAATAAACATTTATCCTGCTTAGAAGCTTCATAGAGATCAGGGATTTGGGGATAGGTGTCTGATGTTCTTAGCATCTGGGCTAAGAAACAGGGTAGAAGGACCTACAAACTCCATTATCTTTCATTAGCATATAAGATGTAAGGGAACCTGATTCTGAAACAGAAATTTTCTGAACTATGGAAAAGGAATCCGCATTTATCGAGGACTTACTCTGCGTTGAGCATTGTCCCTAAACTAATATACGTTAGCTCATTTCTCTTCACAAACATCTACGAAACAAAGATGCAGGAGGTCAGTTATCTTTTCTGCAACTACACAGGAAGAAGGTAGAGTATACTGTGGGTAGCAGTGGGAAGCATGTTGGCACTCTCCGATAAACTTAGAAAAATATACATTCTAGAGTGGTGGTATTATAAGCTTATAAAAGAAAAAGCTCTGATAATTTAGGGAAGTTCCAACATTTTGGTTTTTTTTTTTTTTTTTTTTTTGCAAATCAATTTAAAGAAACCAAAGGGACAGAGTATCATGGTTTCGAAAACACCTGTTGTTTAAATAATGTCTACTTGCCTTGAAAGAAGTATATGTCATTCTTCACCACGTTTTAATCCTATGCATGTGGATTCCATAAACCACTGGATCTGCCTCTGAGACTGGAAAAGGATAAGGAAAACAGAAAAAATATAAGGTCTCTTGCTTAGTAATATAAAAAGTTCAAAGCAGACAGCCTGTTTAAAAATATAAATTCTGCATTCCTAATACTTTATTTTTAAGAGGGTTCTCCATGTAGAATATAATGCATTTGGAATTTAAGAACTTGATTTGTCAGCGTTGTTTCATTAAGATTTGACCAAGAAGAAAACTGACTCCTTAAATGAAGAAACAAGCCGTGGAAGGCGTTAGAATTGGTGAGGAACTCCTGTTGACAGTCATAGGTACCTTTTAAGAAAAACTAGTAATTATGGCATCAAATTTCCTTTGCTTAAATCGAAAGTACTATTCTATGAACTTGCACAGATGATGACTTTTTATTTCAGCCAGGATCATTTTTCCTTTTTATGCCTTATGCTTTTTTTTCTTCTATGGTAATTAACTTGCAGTGTTCTTCTGCACGACTTGAGGAGGTGCAACAGGCGCATCTAGTCAAATCCTTTTGCTCCATGGCCTTCCAGGCACTCTGTGTTAGAGCCCAGAATTACTTCTGGAACCTCACCTCAATCACTCTCTCTCTCCTTCACTCCCTCCATTGACAGTGGCCATGTACACCAAGCAGGCTCCTGCCTCTGAGCTTTGTCCTTGCTGCCCCTCTGCCTGGAAGACTCTTCCCCCAGATCTTCCCATGACGAGCTGCATGTCCAGGTCTCATCTCACATAGGACCTGCTCAGAGTGGCTGTCCCTATGCTTCTCCAACTCTGGTCAAGTCTCTTTCTATCACAGTATAGCCTTTAATGGCCTCTTCTGAACTGTATTCTTTAACCTGCTTATTGTCTACTTTCTCCTACTAAAATATAAAATTCAAGAAATCACGTCTATCTTCTTTGACAGAGTATCCAAAGGATCTGACACATAATAGGTCTAAAGTAAAATGTATATTGAATAAATGACTAAACCTCAAATTTCTCCTTCTCCATGGATCTTTCTTCCTTGACTTAATACTGCTTTTTTCTTCCTCAAATCAGAGAGAAAACTGCATATTTTTGAGATATATTATATGAGACACTTTGCATATTTTGATCCTTAAAACTATTAATCGAGGTAACTATTAATATGCCCATGGAAACTGACAAAGCTAATAAATATCAGAACCAGAATTTAAACAGATGTCAGGTGATTTCAAAGCTGATTGCCATTAAGCTATGTGGATGCCTTTTATTTCTTTTTCTTGCCTGATTGCTCTTGCTAGGACTTATAGTACTATGTTGCACAGGAGTGGTGAGAGTGGACACACTTGTTTCTGATCTTAAAGGAAGAGCTTTCAACCTTTCACCATGGAATGTGATGTTAGCTGTGGGCCTGACATATGTAGCAATATTAAAGTGAGGTCCTTGTGTGCTCTGTATCTCCCTTTATTACATGCTGTCTCCTATGCTTTTCCATTCCAATCTCTCCCCTACTTCAAATCATGGGTTTTATCCTGTAACCTTGAAATGGTTAGGAGTCCTTTGAATACCTTGTTATAGGTTTCTTTTACATTCCAATATCAAGGAACATTGGGTCAGTCACCTTGTAAACATGTTATCAACGCTTATTGAACTAAATTGACTAAATGAATAGACAGACGATAAAAATCAGAAAAAAATCCCACAGAAACTTCTTAAGAATTCACACTGTTTCAGCACCAAATGGAATCTACTGTCCAAATAAATATGGAGTCTGAGTCATCACGGTATATATCTTAAGGTGAATTACTGCAAGAGAGTAGTATATCTATATGTAGAAATTAACTAGTTCTTTTAAAGTTTATTGAAAAATTCCAGGAAATTGGCTGAAGTAAAATATTCTGTCCCCTAGATTAACAGATCATATCACAAAAGCCCTGTCTCAAAATGGACTCATTCTCTGATTACTTTCTGCCTCCAGGGAATTTTCTTGAATTTACATTGATTCTCACTGATTTCCTGCAGGTAAATGGTTTTCAAAAAAACTAGTAGGCTACTGAATGGAAGTACTACATATTGAGTTGGCGATTTACTTTTAAGCATCAGTTGAAAACACTGAAGTGAGAAAAAACAAGTATAGTAGTACCCCCTTATCCACAGATGATACATCCCAAGACCCCAGTGAATGCCTGAAGCCATGGAGAGTACCAAACCCTATATATACTGTTTTTTCCTATACATACCTATGATAAAGTTTAATTTATAAGATAGGCACAATAAGAAATTATCAACAGTAACTAATAATAAAATAAAACAATATACTGTAATAAAAGTTATGTGAATGCGGTCTCTCTCTCTCCCTCTCAGAATATCTTATTGTACAAATTTAATGCCTTCTCCAGAGTAACTAAGTACTTATCACACGTAGTGGCCATAACTTTTATAGTTCAAGGTGTGATAGTTTAAAATTACTGTGTATTTCTTTTTCTTTCTTCACAATTTCATCAATATACGATTCATTCTCACCATAGATCTTAGCAACATCACGTACGACTTTCTTATTAAGTCGAGAACTTTCACCTTTTCACTTGAAGGACGCACTTTACAGCTCCTCTTTGGCAGATCTGGATTGCCAGCATCACTACTCTAGTACTTTGGAACCATTATTAAGTAAAATAAGGGTGACTTGAACACAAGCACTGCAATAGTGTACTGGCCAATCTGATAACCAAGAATGACGAATTAAGCTAAGTGACTAAAAGGTGGGATGTGATGGACAAAGGGAAGATTCACATCCAGGACAGGACAGAGCAGGATGGCACGAGATTTCATCACACTAGTCAAAGGGCGCACCATTTAAAATTTTGTGAATCATTTACTTCTGGAATTTTCCATTTACTTTTTCTGGACTTCAGTTGACCGTGGGTAACTGACACTGCTGAAAGCAAAACCGTGGATAAGTGGGGACTACTGTGTATATAATTTAGATCACTTAGTAAGACTGGAAATTAAGAAAAAAACAATGCTATTTTTAGAAATTAAACCAGTTACTTAAAAACACTTAATGTTCAATGCTTTTACTGAGCACCTACTGTGTGCCAGGTACTTTTAGGCACAGAAATACGGTGGAAAGCAAGACATTATCCCATTGCTCAAGGAAGGTGTATTTTAGTGGGGAATCAGTTATTGAATAAATAAGCCTACAAGTAGATACATAATAACAAATTGTGGTAATGTGTTTTAAGAAAAGAAGGGGAAGAGTGAGGGAAAATGATGGGAAGAAGGGGTGGTGAGAAGTCATTATATGCTGTGTAAAACAATCCCATTTAAATTGGAATCTGATAGGTATTACCCAGGCAGAGAGCGGTAGAGACGGTGTTGGGTGGGAAATGAGGAGAGGAGTAGGAAGAGATGAGTCTCGTGGAGAGAACAGCAAGTGTGATGTCTCCCCATTTGCAGACAGGAAAAAGACTGACTGAGGATCTCCAATGTAGCTGGAGGAAAGTGAGCAGGTGAGACCGAAAATACAGAGACTTGGCCTTATTTGGTAGGTAAACCAAGTTAAGGTGGAGCTACTGGCAATGGCTGTTGAAAAGACATTCTCATGTGTATTTTTCAGTGATAGGATTGATTTAATCAGATGTCTCTGTACTCTTTTACAAAGTCCCATGAGTTCACATATTTCATCACTTACAAAGCAGTTATTGAATGCCTGCAGCAGGCAAGGCACCACACTATATACTGATGGCTTTTAGAAATGACCCATCATGCCAAAACAAATTGGAGCATTCGCAGACTGAATCACAAGAATACACTCTTTTCATAATATTGAAAAAATACTTTGTATTCAGTAGCCTTGGTTCAGAGCGGAAAGGATGAATGAATTCACAAATAATCCTCAGAATCTGTGATTTGGACCAAGGATCGGGCTCTGAGTTTTGCCCACTTAGGTGGAATCCTGGCTTGACCGCTTGCTGAGTGTAGGCAAGTGCATTCGTTTCTTTGAGCCTCAGTTTACTGTTTTGTAAACTGGGGATTATGGTAAAAATCTTACTTGACACACAAGTTATCTGGCGGGGGGGGGCGCTAGACAGATAATGCATGTGAAACACAGATCTCAGTGTTTGTCATATATCATAGAGTTCATAAAAGGTAACCCTTATATTGTACTCCACACACTGAACCAGAAGAACATTTTCTCTTTTATTGTAATTTTCAGTTTGAGGGCATTTACTTGGCTCTAGCTACACCTGGCTGATTGTTAGAACTACCAGAAATTACCATTTGATTGGTCTGGGGGTATGGCTGGGCAGCTGCTGTGTTTAAAGCTTCCTGGGTGATTCTAATGTGTAGTGATGGTTGCAAACCACTGACCTAGAGGATGACAACGTCTAGCTCCACTCTGCATCTTGAACTACCTCAGGTAAGAATTCAAATAAGTGGTGAAATCGCCGAAGGGCAGGTGAAAGGAGGTACACACTGCAGCACTGAGAAATGTGAAAGATTCATCTACTGTGTTCCCAGGGCCCTGCTTGCCCTACATTTTCTGCCTGTTTGGTGTTCGTTTCTAACTGGCTATGAACATTCTCTTATCCCTGGGATTGTAGCTCCCACTGCCTCTTTGCAGAACCCAGTGACGCCAAAAGCTAAAATTACTCTTTCAAATTATTAATAGGAACGTCTTTGCATCATAAAATGTTAGTACATTTAATAGTCTCCCAGCAGCCGGAAAAAGCCTATGTATTTCTGAAAGTGTCTAATAAACTTGAAGGGGTACCTTACAGAGACAATTTGAGATTACAGATCATCATGTTCTTCCACAAATAGTCCTCCTTCTTCCAAAGTTGACAGAAAAATCCTCCTAAGCCATCCCTTTAATTATGTCATTCTTCAGCGCAGAAACTTCCACTGGCTCCCTGTGACTACAGGAAAACTTCTAATTCCTTCAACATGGCTTTCAAGTCTCTCGACTGTCTGGACCAGCCATCATTTCTAGACACGTCAGACTTTTTCTCTTGCACTAACCCCGTGTTTTAGCCAAATGATCTACTTACTGTACCCTGAACTTACTTTGTGCTTTTTGCCCTCTATACTGGCGGGCAAACTAAAATATGTATACAAGTCATCTGGGAATCTTGTTAAAGTATATATTTATTAGTATTTATTACAGAACACATTTATTAGCGTTCTTGAGTCTGCGTTGGGATTGCAATGAGGTTCTACATTTCTAACAGATTCCCATGTGATACAGTGGTTGCTGATGCTAGAACCACACTCGGGTAGAAAGACTCTACACAGAGGCCAGTAAAATCCCAGGTGAACTATGCCCTACCTAGTCCTCTTTGCCTGTCTCATTCCTACTTGTCTTTGATGGTTATGTGACAGAGTGGTTCAATGAGATCCTCATGTGCTTTCTTTCCTCACGGTCCTTTCCCATCTCTATCCATTTCACAGAGATAGTATGACCCTGTGTGTCTCCTTGTCTCAGGAGAGATTTCTGTTTCTGGGCTGAAAGAAAGGTGACTTGCAAGACACATCCTAGCCGGTTTTTTGCTTTCTTGAGGCATAAGCCACTGAGAAGAACTGTGCTGGTTTTCTTGAGGAGGAGGAGGCAGTGGCCCTTTGAGAAGCAGCAGCTATCAGGAGAATCCCCTGCCTGGGAAGCGGATGGAGGTCTGAGGTCACATGCCCGAGGGGATGGTTGAGTGCTGTATATAGGGCACTGGACGCCTAGCAACAGTTCAGCACATAAATGAGAGAATCTTCAGCATTCAAGGAGGGAGGCTGCTTCCTGCCCATTTTTAAACAAATTCAACAACCTCGGTACAAATGGCCGGAGGTGGAATAAAAATAACCCATGTGATGTTCCACATGCTGGGGAACTGGAGAAAGGTTTTAGGTTGATTTCTAGAAAATAAATGGATACTTCCTTTAGGGGTGAATGTTTGAATCAAGTTTCATATGTGCTAAACTTATTTCCTATCCAGTCTCTTCCCTGAAGCCTGAATTGATGTGTTTAAGGGCATCACGGCAGAGACGAGAAGTCCTGACTTTGTAATTCTGATTGAATTCCTAATTTGGGATGGATGTGAGCCTCAGAGTTCTCATTTGTAAAAATGTGGCTCACTGCACTTACTTCAGAGGATGGTTGAGTGGGCTAGAAATAATAAATGCAGAGCATGTGACATGTAGTGTCTGATTAGTAAATGTTTGCTATTCTTATACTACCTACTCTACTACTGCTGTTACGACTACCATGAACACTTCTACTGTAATCAAGGCAGCATTTTATTCTCATAGCTTGACATCAGCAAAATTCCTAAAACAATGCTGTGCACATCGTTTATTTGAATATTATTCAGAATCCTCCTGCACAGCAACCAGGCTCTAAATAATAAAATTTTCATCATGATGATGCCTGTAAAGGTATTACCTACTCTCGATAGTTATTTTTCCATACAGCTCAGTGCCATACGTGTCGCATAAACTCTGAAGGCAGAAATCATGTTTTATATTTCTTTGTAATCCATTCGTTTTTATATCTTGTAAATAGTAGATACTCAGCCAATATGTGGCAACTGGTTGTTGCAAAACAATGAGTTTTGATAATTTAGGAGAACTACAGGAGACAAATTTTAGAGATAATTTTAGCAATCTAGGATTAGAGAAGGCACTGCATTTTACACTATATTACCTCCATATTGCTTCAAGCTTAACTGTATCCAAAAGCAGATTATGTTTTGTTGCTTGCCAAGTAGGTTAAATGTTAGGGTTCATACAACTATGGAAACCAGAGCGGGGAAAAGCAGACCACTAAAGAGAATCACTTTTCCTTCATCTGTTCTATAAATATTTTTACAAAGCTTTTGAACCCAGGGTATCAAGGAAGAAATCATTATGCTCTTAATCTAATTAAATAGCTCATATATGTATATATATTTTTTTTTTTTTTTGCGGTACGCGGGCCTCTCACTGTTGTGGCCTCTCCCATTGTGGAGCACAGGCTCCGGAGGCGGAGGCTCAGCGGTCATGGCTCACGGGCCCAGCCGCTCCGCGGCATGTGGGATCTTCGCGGACCGGGGCACGAACCCACGTCCCCTGCATTGGCAGGCGGACTCTCAACCAGTGCGCCACCAGGGAAGCCCGCTCATATTTTTAAAGTAATATCCTCATATGTGTCAGCAAAATATGACCATTCCTTTGAATTCAGTTAGTCAGGGGTTAAATTTTTAGCAACAAATCTTTACAGCTGCTGTCAGAAATACAGTAATTACTTTGGTCAACATTCTCCAAGAAACTCCAGCTGTCTTATCAAGCTTGCTTTGTCAGAAAGACTCCTTTCCTGTTAGGGGGCATGAGTTGCAGAATAACTACGATGGTGCCAGTGAAAGAATTGGAATAAAAAATATTTCAGAAGCCATACTGTGACTTTTTTTTTTTTTTTGCTTGAATTTGAGATTCTGTTCATATCTACTGTGCTTTTAGACAACCTTCCACCGAATTTTACGGACTTAAGTAAATGAGCATCTGTAGCTTTTTTCTTTGAAATTAAATCCATATGAAATCAATGCTAACCATGGCCATCGATCCAAATCTCCACCCACCCAACATAAACAAAAGTGAAGATGGCAGTACCATATACCCTGGATGCTCTAAGATTTTATCACTTTAATGGACGATCCTCTGAACAAAAGCCTAGCTCTAGAGCTAGTCAGGGGTCAAGGATGGTTCATCTGAGCAGTGTAAATTTTCAGGGAAATTCTCATTATTCATGGAGTTAGAGTCATTCAGAGATGGCTTTAGTTTATACAATTACTCATCCTGTCATTTCCTTTTTTCTCCTGTAAGGGAAGACTTAGCAGGGAGGAACCAGGGACCCATTAACTTATAGTCAGGTGACAAAGAAGGGGTACGTAAGGAAAGAACAGTAAAGGGGTGGTATCAATGGAACTGATTAAAGTACAATTAGAATCCAAACCCCATACTATAGCACTTAGCAGTAGAATGTTCCAGTAGAAGACTAGCACTGATTATCATTATTTCCACTGTATCTAGAAGAAAATCCAAACTCCTTACCCTTATTTACCATCTATCAACAGGTGCCCGACCACTTTTTCAACTCCATCTCATACTATTCTCTGCTTTGCATACTATGGTTTAGACACTCAAACCTTTTGGATCCTCGGACTTAACCAAGATTGTTCCTAACTTAGAGATTTTGCACTGGTTGTTCCCTCTGCCTGTGTTGCCACCCCTTGAACTTTATATGGCTGGTTCCTGCTTGTCATTAAAATTGCAGCTTAAATGCCTTATCCTCCCAGAGGTCTCCTTTCCTCATCATACATAAGGTAGTCGCTTACTAGCTTTCTATGTATTTTAATTATCTAAACACTTAACATTTCCTCCTCTTCTTCTTACCCAGTTTATTATCATCTTCCTCCACGTGAAGATGAACTCCTCAGATGCAAGGTTCTGGTTGGTTTTGTTCACTCCAGTGTCCTCGGGAATTACAATACTGACAGGTATATTGTAGATTCCATTTTTTTTTTTTTTTTTGCGGCACGCGGGCCTCTCACTGCCGCGGCCTCTCCCGCCACGTAGCACAGGCTCTGGACGCGCAGGCCCAGCGGCCATGGCTCACGGGCCCAACCGCTCCGCAACATGCGGGATCCTCCTGGAACAGGGCACGAACCCACATCCCCTGCACCGGCAGGCGGACTCCCAACAACTGCGCCACCAGGGAAGCCCTGTAGATTCTTAATAAACATTTTTGAAGGAATGAATGAATTTAAGAACAAGACGTTCATTACCTTAGGGATTTTTGGTCAAGAGATTCTTAAATTAAAATCCATAGATTATATAAATAACCTTGCATGAATAATATAATGCTTTTTTTTTTTTCTGAAGACAAGCCATGTTTTTTAGCAGAATTTCAAAGTCTGACCCACTGTCTCAAGTCTCAAGTTGAGTTCCCCAGAAGCGGTTCTGAGATGAGTATTCATGTGAAAGTGATGCATGAGGAAATTTCTCCAAGAAAAACAGGTTGTCAAGTGAGGAAGTGAGGCTGGGAATGCAACAGGGCCAAGCAACGGTTAGATATCGAAGTCCTACGGAGGGTAGCGTTGGGTCCCTTTTATAGGGGAGCTCTGGAGATTGTGTAACCCCCACTCAGAGCTGTGGTTATCAGGGCTTAAGAAGCTGGAACATTTATACTCTGCATCCTTAGTCAGTGGCTCACGGCTTCCTGGAGCAGAGGTGCGGGTTATAGTTCTGACTTTCTCAGTTTGCAGGTAAAGCTTTCTCAGGAAGCCTGAGGGCAGTCTTCTAGTGAAGAGATGTTGGGAGTAAAAGCAGACTAGAATCTGATGTTCATGAAAGTGGTAAAGGGTTCCCAGGGGGTATAGATGAAGCACTGACAGTTTCTGTTATACCTCCTTCAATAGAAAAAGAATAGTTTAAGAATTACCAATCTAGTCTAATTCCCTTAATGTAAAATAAGGCCTACTGAGGTGAGGTGGTTTTCCAACAGTTACGTAATTAATTGGTGAGATTTGTCTGGGTCAGATCCAAGGTCTTCCAGTTACCAGCAAATTCACTATCTATCTATTAATTTTTAAAAATTCAAATTAAGATACTTTTTTTAAGACATGGAGAATACAAAGAAGATTAATTCCTGCCCCTGTTCTCAGTGATTTTATAGCCTAGCAGGAGTTAAAAGATGTATATAAACAAACATAACTATAAGTTATTACATAAGAAGGAATACATTTTTAGGGAAACTCAGAGCAGAGGGTATCACTTCCAGTTTAGGGACTCAAGAAAGATTTCATTGAAGTTGAGGCATTTGATTTTGGTGAATCCTTCTTGTTATAAGAAAATATGTTCATTCAAAGATATTTACATGAGCATCTACTATACTTTAGATATGATAATAAGGACTGGGAATAAGGTGGTGAATGAAAAAGGCAAAGTCTTTATTCTCATCTAATTTATATTCTATTTTGGTAAAGACAGGTAATAACCAAGACGAGTAACAAATAAATAAGATAATGTCAAAGAGTGATAAGTACCATGAAGGCTATGAAAGGTAAACGAAGAAGAGCAGAGGAAGAAAAGTTGAGGCTACTTTAGATGTAATGATGAGGGAAGGCCACTCTGACATTTGAAATTTGATTTGAGACCTGAAAGATGAAAGGTGCCAGAACCAAAGAGAAAACCACTTAGGAGAAGAGAAAACCCAGCAAAATGAAGAGCAAAACCCCTTGGAATAAGTCAAGAAATTAAAAAAGAGTCACTTTGAACTTCAGGATCAAAGGGTAACCTGGCTTGATATTAGTTTAGAGAGATTGGCAGGGTCTTGCAGCACTTCTTGTAAGGAATTCTTGTAAGGAATTTGCCTTTTAAGGGCAGTGGTTAAACATGACATTGCTTTATGTTTCAAAGCTTACTATTTGTACCAGCTATAAGAAATTGGAATTTGAAATTAAAAATATTTACATTAGCTCCTCAAAAGTAGCTGGGTATAAATCTAAGAAAATATGCAAAAGATCTGTAGGAGGAAAACTAAAAATACACTGATGAAAGAAATCTCAATAAGTGGAAATATATGTTCATAGATTGGAAGACTCAGTGTCGTTAAGATGTCAGTTCTTTCCAACTTGATCTATAGATTCAACCCTCTCCCAATCAAAATTCTAACAAGCTATTGTATAGATATCGACAAACTGATTCTAAAATTTATATGCAGATGCAAAGGACATAGAATAGCTAACATGACAGTGAAGAAGCAAAATAAAATTGGATGAATAAACTACCCTACTTCTAGAGTAACTATAAAGCTACAGTAATCATAGCACCTTGTTTTGGGGAAAGAATAGACATACAGATCAATGTGGCAATTTTAAAAACTCAGGAATAGACCCACACAAGTTTAATTTATTTTTAACAAATGCACAGGCAATTCAATGGACAAAGGATATTCTTTTCAACCAATGGTGCTGGAAAGGATAGTTTTTTCAACCAGTGCTGCTGAAAAAAAATATCTGGAAGTCCAAATATGAGCCTAATCACAGATATTATACCTTATACAAAAATTAATCTAAGGTAGATCATATATGTAAATGTAAAATGAAGAACTATAAAAATTACAGAAGAAAACACAGGAGAAAATCTATGTGACATTGGGTGATGACCTTTTCGATGCAACTAAAAACACATTCAGGAAAGAAAAAAGGATGGTAAATTAAACTATATTAAAATTAAAATATTTTAATCTGAGAAAGAAACAGTTGAGCTTAAAGGAGCTCTTGGTTTCTAATACTATTCTCCAAATAAAAGGAGCCAAGACTCTTTGAAGAAAAGCATGACTCTGGGACTGGGGTTGGTATATACAAGATGAACCTGGGGCAGACTGTAGTGCCAGAAAACAAGGAAGAACTCATACCAAAGCAGAACAAAATAAAATACCATACACAACTACAGGGTATGGCAAGGGCACAGAAGCCAACTGAAAGAGCTCCCGATGGACACAACTGGAACAATTCGAGGAGCAAAATAAATCACAGAGTATTGGATTATAACATAAAATATAAAACAAATAGGCATGAATCCGTACTTACATATAAATAAGCGATTTAATAAATAAATAAATGGAGAAGAGCAAAGTTTCTTCTGCAGAAGAACTCCAAATAATTTATATAGAAAACCACCCCCCGAAGGTGGGGGAAGTGGGCATAACTCTCCACCCCTTAAGTGTGAGCTGTGCACAGTGTGACTTCCTTCCAAAGATTACCTTATGGAAAGAAGGAAAAGAATAAGTTTACAGTGGAGAAAGCTGACAAACACCGCCTCAACCAAGTGATCACGTTTTATAGCCACAGTGATGTCATGTTGGTACTATGAACTCTTCCTATGATGCAATGAAATGGCACCTTACCTCTATGGCTATTTTCCCAAAACCCCATAACTCCATTTTAATAATAAAAAAAAAGAAAGCCCAATTCAGAGATATTCTAAAAAATACCTCTCTACTACTCTTCAAAACTCTCCAAGTCATCAAAAACAAGGACAAGTCTGAGAAACTGTCACAGTCTAGAGGAGCCTAAGGAAACGTCAAATGAATCTAATGTGGTATTCTGGATGGAGTCCTGGAATAGAGAAATAACATTAGGTAAAATCTAAGGATAGCTGAATAAAGTATGAACTTGAGGTAATAATAACGTGTCAATATTGGTTTATTATTGTGACAAAGAGACCACACGACCGTAAAATTTTAATAATAGAGTCAACTGGGTGTGGGGTATATAGGAACTCATTTTACTCTTTTCACAAATTTTCTATAAATATGAGATTATTCTAAAATAAAATTTTTACTAAAAAATGACTGTAGTGTAATAATAAAAAATAGGAAATAACTTGAGTCCATCAGCAGTATAGTAAATAAACAAATTTAGGCCTATGCTTACGATGGACTACTAAAGTGCACTAAAAATAACAGACTCCTCATGCATGCAACAACGTGGATGCATTTAAAAAATATTGTGTTGAGGAAAGAAGCCAGAATCTAGAGTGCACACTGCACGATCTCATTTATATAATTTCCAAGTGAAAGAAATCAAAATAGTGGTTTTCTCTGAGGGATGGGGATTGGAAGAGGGCACGAGAGAAATTTCTCAAGTTCTGAAATGTTCTATATTCCAATCTTGGTAGTAGGTACATGAAGAATATATTTATCAAAACTCATTGAATTGTATTTTTACAATCTGTGCCTTTCGTGGCATGTAAATTTTACTTCAAACACACCTACATTACAATTTTAAAAATACTTGGCTACTGTGGGGAGAATGAATTTTAGGAAGTTAGAATAGTATCAAGGAAACCATTTAGGAGTCTACTGTGCAAGTCTGGAAGGAACAAAAAGTGATATAACAGAGAATGTGCAAAATAGATGGATTTGGGATATATTTTGGAGCTGGAGGCACCAAGGACATGCTGTTTTATTAGATGTGGACCATTAGAAATTCTTATGGACAGAGCCCTGTACTTAATCATCAGAGCCAGACGTGAATTTCAGCTCTGTTACTTTCCAATTGTGTGATCACACACAAATAGCTTCATGTGTTTGGGCCTTTACTATCTCATGTCTTAAGTGAACTAATTAGAATTGTCCTACCTAGGTCCCAGGTTCCAAAAAGAATCGAATGAGGTAACGTATATATAAACAGTTTATAAATTATAGTGTTATTACAGATATTAAAATTATCAAATACATTATGTAATGAGTGCAACAGTACTGGAAAATATATCATAGGTACTTTAATCATCAACCATGAGCAGGTAAAATACCCTAGGTTAGTAGACAGGTCTGCTTGTCTGGATGCATAGTACAATTAAGAATCTCAAATTTGGACCTTAAATTAAGAATCCCAGACTACAAGTTAGAAAACAAATCTTGGATACCTGGTAAAGAGATCAAGGTTGCAGTACTGAGAAAATAGTGTTGTGTAGTATCTGTTATGAGAGTCTTTAAAATTCCATGCACAGTTCTTCCTGTAACATGACGACACCTCAAACTCAGTATAGTTTGCATCTGCTTGCAAATAAGCACAGAGATGCATTGTTATAGCTTCGAAACAACTTATCTGGGCTATGCCACCCTAACTCTATGCTCAGAACTCTCATGATAAGTCCAGCATGACAGCCAATCAAATGGTACCCTACTAAGGTTTCCTAGGCAACTGACACACAGGTAAAGAAACGAAATTCAGACAGTTGAGAAGAAAAATACTGCAGCAATTTCACCTTACTGATATTTTTTCTCCATAATATATATATATATATATATATATATATATATATATATATATATTTTTTTTGGTGGGGGGGACTGGTTTGGAAAAACAGAGCACTAAGAACAAGCATAGCAATGAGATAAAGGACCAGAACACCCTTGTTGCGGATGATAATACTGAAAATAGTGATGTGATTTCACAAATGTGTTTAACTTCCTAGAAAAGATTTTTGGGATAGCATTCTTATTCTATCCTCATTCTAAACTGAGATTTGTTAGGATTATTTTTGTATAAAGATCTAATTGGGTGGGATTAGAAAACATATATTTCCTTCTTAATTTGAAGAATGTAGAACATACTCAAGACATCACAGGCTCTCGATAAAAATGATTGCGTCAATAAAAAACAGCACTGAACTTGCTGATTCTCTAATGTCCTTGCTCTATCCTCAACTCCAGGAACACTCACAATCAGTTCAATGGATGATGAGCAAGCACCGGATTTAGAAGGCAAAGGAACAGTAGTCTTTGGTCATTTTCCCTTTTCTGATTTGCCTTCACTTTCTGCATACCAAGGATGCAGTTGGTATCTTCTAGCTAAGGTCTAGGTAGATGAAGTGAACCCCTGCCTCTAACCTTTGTGTTCCAGTGTGTGGATTTAGCATTTTGAGAAGAGAGGAACCTGAGTAATTAATTCATTTAATAAACATACATTAAGCCCTCACAATGTGCCAGGTACTGGAAATGCTGACTGGTATCATGATTTTGAACAAGTACTTAACAACCAAAAACCCATGGTATATTAGGCCTAGCAAAATAAGACAGACTTTAAGAGTTGCACGTGACCAGATTCAGGATCTCTAAAGCCTTGAATGCTATCTCATCAGCAACCACAAGAGATCAGAAACTGAGTGATACCCAGAAAACAAGCCAAACAAATGGATTTTCTTTATTAGCTAGGCTTTAACTCTGAATCCTGCCTATTTGATCTCTTGTCCTGATATTCAAAATATGAGCCCCCAGAATTTCTGAATTACCTTCAAATCTAGACGAGAGGAAGTTTTAAGTATCCAGAATATAGTTTGTTAGATAGGGAATCACATCTGCTTGTTTACCCCTATATCTTAAGTACCTAGCACAGAAACTGAGCTTGGTAAACTTTTGTTGAGTGAAAGAATGAAAGTGGGTTCCTTTGAGCCTCTTTGTCCCAGGACCCATCTTAGCAGACCGCGGGGTATGGTGTGAATTTCTGAGAGGAAGTCTTGAGCTCCCTAGAGAGATTAGATGAAGTCATTAAGATTCAGGAGTCATTTATTCTAATTCCCTCATTGAATGAATACACATAATGAATTCCAGGGAAGGGTAATGTTTGCTGAAGGTCATATGTCTAGTTAGTAGGAAAATTTCTGAGCTTCCTCCATCTTCCTACTGTACCACAGAAGGAATTAATGGACTGTTGGATGATGAACCTCAGGGCAGTTCCTTTCAAAGGGAATACCTGTATACTTGACCTTTGAGAGGTCAAGACCACTAAGAGTAAACATCTGCAGAGTAATGGTAATAAAAAAGTAATGCGGGCTTCCCGGGTGGCGCAGTGGTTGAGAGTCCGCCTGCCGATGCAGGGGACGCCGGTTCGTGCCCCGGTCCGGGAAGATCCCACATGCCGCGGAGCAGCTGGGCCCGTGAGCCATGGCCACTGAGCGCGCGCGTCTGGAGCCTGTGCTCTGCAACGGGAGGGGCCACAACAGTGAGAGGCCCGCGTACCACACAAAAAAAAAAAAAAAAAAAAAGTAATGCTATTTAAAAAATTCATACTTAGGCTTTTAAAATCATACTACATTTCCAAATCGTCTGTAGATCCCATTTTTGAAAATTTTCTATATATGTAGAGAGAAATACCTAGAGTGACCTATAGTGAAATGCTATCAGAGATCTCTGAGTGTTAGAACTTTACGGCATCTCATAATTATTGAACAATAAAGTTCATTCTATGACCATTTTAGCCAACACATTCATCATTAGTTTTAAGACAAATATATGAATGTACAATGTTATACATAAAGACATCGGAGTTTGTGTGCAAATATAATGCTTGGCATATGGGTGTTCAGTACAGTTTTGAATGCTTTATTTGTAAATATGCATATATACAAACACACATACAGTAGAACCCTTTAGACTACTTAATAAATTATTACATATTTTAGATAATGTAAAATGGACTAATTCAGATTTTGTCGATATGATGAAAGCATTAATTGTAAATTTTTCAGTCCTTATCGGGGTACATACTTTATAAAGAAATGGATTATGCTATCTAGAATTGATTATGTTGCCTCCAGAGTTCGGATTTTATGAAAATCTTTTATATGGCTTTATGCATACGTCTGAGGATACCCCAAGCTGAACTATTTCAAAGTGAAAACAAGGCTGCAAATGAAAAGAAAGGCCGTCTTGCTCCTCTTGGAAAGATACAGTTCACCAAAGCAAAACTCAGTGAAGTCACTACAGCCTTGATTATTGTTCTAAAACTGTCAAAATATTCACTTCCAAATATCCTCTGTCTTCTCCTGCTTGTGGAGAGCCAACGATAGAGGGGAAAACGATAGAAAAAAGATACTGCCCAGTACAGCTATTCTGAGATGATTCTCTCAGGTGGTTAATCACTGGGATTAATTAGCAAGCAGCTACTGTGAGAACTTGATCTTTTTCCTTGATTCTTAGTCTTACATCGCCAGGTATTTTCTAAAATCAGGCTGAGCTTGTCCATAAATTAAGTATCGAAGCTTGCCCCTGAGGGAAGAATACTCACAGGTATCCATCCTGACAGCAGGAGTCATGCTCTGAATGCAGAGTAAGGCAGTGACTCGAAAAATACATTTGTTCCCACCCACAGCTTCTCCCACTGACAAATGCTGCGCCTCTCTGGGCCAGAATTCTACTTCAACAAATAGACTTACAAAAATAAAAAGAACAGAAACAAGGTGGGGGGTGGAGGCGATGAGAAAAGAAAAGCCTGTCAGAGATGGAACACCTGCATAAAACTGAATATTTAATTGTGCCCACGCCCCCAAAATAGTACTTTCCAAAGCAACGGAGAATTGCTGCCCCGAAACCAGTGCATGTGTCTAAAGAGGCCCATAGTTAAACACATCTGGTCATGCGGCTGGTAGGCTAGAAAATATGAAGACACTCGCTGGAACTGATTGTCACAACCATTCTTTTATAAGGCCTGATTCTACGCCGGTTAAGAATACTACCTACTTGCTGCCACCTCAACCTGGAGCACCATATTCAAGAAGCTTGTCTAGCGTTTCATACATAACCACCCAGCTACCTGAGCGGGCATTAAACATCGTTATTCATTTTTTAATGAACATTTCTGAGCCTGTGCTGGAGCTGTGCAGAGGCGGGTAGGGGGATGAGGGATGGGAGTAGCCGCTACAAAATAAGTATGACTCATGTCTTCTTTTGTGGGCATTGTGGTTCCATAAATTCATTATTCTATATAATATAACTAATCTATACATTTGCGATTTTGTACAGGATACTTTTACATTTGACATAAAAAATTACAGAGCCTAGATATTTATTCTTATATAATTCTTATATTTATTCTTATATAACCTGAATAATTGGCACCAGGTTTCAGAAAAATGGACAACTGAAGGACTAAATGTAAACTAAAGAGGTAATATGCCAACCGTCTAACTAAAAAGAAATTACCACTGCGTGTAGTACATGCCCAGGAACTATGCTAGTCACTCCATGAGTGCCTTTGTTTTTCATTTTTCTCCCTTTGAGTTGCTTATAATTGTCATCAGGATTAGAAGCTGGGATATTTTGGGGATCACAGAGAGTCAACCTGAATCACAGTCTCCATGTAGAATGGAAGAACAGTCAGAGGGCTTCCAGGGAAAGAACCTCAAAGTCATTTTAAAAGCAGGATCTATTTGCAAGTTTCATCCCTTCTTTGAAGCATCAGGAATGATACCTCTGGGCTATCTCTCAATAAAAAAATAGATTCAGTTCATATCACACCGGGACTTCTTAAAAGCTCAAACTGCTTTGCAATATCATATAATATTTTCACACTCACAATATTTCTCTTTGTGATTATTTTTTAATGGAGAAAAGCAAATATTTAAGAGGGAGAGAAATTACTATTCCTTATTACAAAATAACCTAGACACTCAAGTTTCTGTTAGATTCTCCAGCTTTCTGCTGCCCCGGTCAATGTATTTTAAGTGTAGATGATGGAAATCTCAAAATTATTTCTGTGTGTAAACACAAGGTAACTGAGATAAAAGCACACCCTACTAAAATATTATTGAGTCCAGGCATTGTGATAAGCATTTCATATTTATATAATTTTATAAGAACTTGGTTGTGACAATGATTAAGGTTGTCCTTCAAATATTTCCAGTTCTCCTCCAAGGTCTACGATAGGATTACACTTCTCTGCCCCCTTGAAGTTGGGTGGGGTCATATGACTTTCTTTGGTTTGTGAAATATATGCAGTTATAGTCAAGTCAGTATACAGTTACCTGCTCTCACTTTCCCTCTGCCCTAATTATCAACAAAATTGTACGTGGTAGCTATTCTATCCAAAAAGGTTCCAGAGTGAAAAGAAGTGGAGGAGAGCTCCTCAAATGACCCACAAAAGACATACAGCATGAGTGAAAGGGCAAACAAACCTTTGTTGTATAGGCCACTAAAATTTTGAAATTGTTTATCATAGCATCACCTGTCCTAGCCTATCCTAATTAATAGGTTATCAAGTAGGTATTATATGCATTTTACTCATAAGTTGAAGACTCAAGTAAATTTCTGATTTGTTCAAGGTCAAAGACTCAATAAAAGAAAGAACTGTGACTTGAACAATCCTTTCTGACTTTAGAGCCCAACTCTTTACCACTAAGCTTATACCGTGGACTTGAATTAGTGCTTGCAATACATTCACTTTCATGTGAACTTCCTCAGACTTAGTGGTTCTATAAAAGACTTGTTTGTGATACTGTTTCTTCAGAATATCTTTTTAAAGCTAAACCAAGATAATAAAAATACCTTCTATAGCTCTTTATGATTTACACAGCATTTTCACAAATAGTAAGTTATTATATCTTCATGATAAACCTGTGACTTAGACAAGACAGGTATTACCTTGTTATTACAGGTGAAGAAAATCACGACACGAAAAAGTTAATAGTTGACATGCTCAAGGTCAAATGGCTAGGCAATGACAAATTCGGGGACGAGAGTCCCAGAGTCATGAATTATTCTCCAATGACAGCAGCACGAGGGAGGTCTGAAGAGGTAGTGATCATTCCTGGCACAGTAGAGAGAAGCCTGTTTTTAAACTCAGCTCTGCAAACAATTTGCAATTTTATTTTGCAATCAGGATCATTGATAACATTTTCAAATCATTCTTCATTGCAATTAACTCTAAAAATAGAACTGATTAGTGTTGCGATAAAAATAGTAAAACAATTCAGGCTTAGATTGCAAGATGATCACGATTAAGAAAGTATCTCAAACCAAGTCCTAGAACCGAAAGAAAATACTTTAATAGAGGTTATTTCTGATCCTTAACCCTCACTTTCCAAAAAGAGAGATTATCAAAAAGAAACAAATTAAAATTGTCAAGAAAAATTACTGGATCTATGTGTAAAAGCAAGTACATTTTATATTTGAGAAATTGTATTTTTTTAAGAGATTTCCCTTTTTATTTTTTTAATTAATTAATTTATTTACTTATTTATGGCTGCATTGGGTCTTCATTGCTGTGTGCAGGCTTCTCATTGTGGTGGCTTCTCTTGTTGCAGAGCACGGGCTCTAGGCACACGGGCTTCAGTATCTGTGGCTCGAAGGCTCTAGAGCTCCACAGCATGTGGGATCCTCCCGGACCAGGGCTCGAACCCATGTCCCTTGCATTAGCAGGTGGATTCTTAACCACTGCGCCACCAGGGAAGCCCAAGAAATTGTATTTTTGACAGTATACAACTGCTACTATGTGAACAAGTTTAGATTTCTTTCAACCTAAAAACAGCAATTTGCTCCTTGTTGTTGATTACAACTATTTTAATGAATGTATTGGTCACTGAGGATATACTTGATTTAGTATTTATTTTAATAATTACACATTATTTTTTTAAAATGATGTGGTTAGAAGTAATATTTTAGCCTTCAGTTACTAAATGTGATACAATTTAGAAAAAAATCCCAAAAGCACCACATGATCATAAGTAAATTTCAGCATGATAGTGCCTATTCTTCTTGTAGACTGTTCACAAATTCATTTTTGTAAATATTATTTAGAAGGGAAATGAGAGTGCCCCCGCTCCCTGCTCCCCGTTTTAACTAGATGGAAATGAGCAAGGGATACTGTTTCACTTGGGTAAGTTTGCACAGCAAGTAGCTGAGCCAGGGCTAGAACTCAGAACTCTAAACTATCAGTTCCCTGTCATTGGGTTTCACGGCCTTAAAATGGTCAGTAATCTCTTATATCAGTATACCATGGCTTACCAGACCACCGAGAACGTTGTCAAGGTGAAACCTGACATGACAGAGGAAGAAGGCCTGCATATTTTACATAGACCATTCCTTTTGCAATACCAGTGGAACTTCAAACATCATCTGAAGCCACAATCAGATTAGCTCCAGAGAGCAAAAACTCAGCTCCGAGGCACACATTTTGTAATTCTTTGAAACAAGGAAGTTTGTATCCAAATTTCAAGTGTCAGACACAATGCGAATTCTGATTTTAGCTCATCTCTGACAGAGGGAGCATAATAATTCTGGAAAGTGCTCAAACATTTCATGACTTTCCTCATCATCTTTAGCTTTGCAAAAGTCTTATATTCGGGCTTTTGACTTTGTCCTTGACCTACATTTAAATGATATTTTGATTCTTTGTTTATATTATTAAATGTATATGTGTGTTTCTATCTTATCTCTATATATCCATAGATATATCTAATCTAAATCCATAACTGCATCTATATCTATAGATCTCTCTATATACATATATGCATATATACATATATCTATTTATATACTACCTACACCTATAGAGCTACATACATATATAGAGAGATGTATAGATATCTAGATCTATAAATATCTCTATAGTTACATCTATAGAAAACATAGATATAAATATGTACACATATTTATGTAGACATATTTAGTCTCTATATGTACTTATAGAGATGCATAAGGATAAAATATATAAATTTGAAAAGCTGTAAGTAAATATCTTGAATTAAATAATTTCCACCCCTCAAGGCCTACCTCAAATACTAAATCCCTCCAAAAATTCTCCCCTCCAACGAAAATTGTTGCTGCCTCCTTTGAAAAGCTCGGCAGTACACCCTTCTCATGAAACTTTTCTCAATCAACCTTGGAATAATAATGAGAGTCCTCACATGTTGATATGCCAAACACTACCTCATTAATCCAATCTCCAACTTAAGCTTGAGAAGTAGCTTTTATTCTCTTCATTTGAAGGAAGAGAACCTAAAACAGAGAGATTGAGTGATTTTCCCAAGATCAAGTAACAAAAAAAGTGCAGAGGAGGAATTTGAACTAAGTTCTGCCTGACTCTGCTGCCTCATGTGTGATTTAGTCTCCTTTATTTATTAATTTCAAAACATTTATTGAGCCTTACTATGTGCTGTACTGCATATAAACTCCAATCGTCTGGCTATGAACCATGCATGTGTGGGACAAACTCCAATCTTACTAGCTAGGCTAAAATAACAGAATAGAGATTTCAGGGTCTGGGGACAGTGTGTGGAGTTTGAATTCAGTAAATTAGCAGCCTGATAAAACAAAACAAAATAAATTCTCTTCATAAGAGCATAGTAGAATCCAGAGTCTCTACACCAAATCGTTGACAATATTTGGGATATAACCCAAAGTACAATACATAAAAAACTGGAAAATATGGCTCATAATCAAGAGAAAATACAATCAATGGAGACTGACCCAAGATGACCCAAAATTTGGAATTAGCAAACATTTTCAAGTAGCTATTATAACTATAGATGTAAGGAAAAATAAGGTCATAAAGATTGAAAAGCTAGCAAATCTCAGCAGAAAACTGTGAACTATAAAAAGAATGAAATGGAAATTTGACGATTAAAAAAATACAATAAAGTAAAAAATTTACTGGATACCTTTAACAGCCTATTTAAGATGACAGAAGAAAGAGTTGGTGATGATAAAGTTGAAAAACAGAGGGAAAAAAGATTGAAAAATGATGAGAAGGGACTCAGATTTATGGAGCAATATGGAGAGGTCTAACACATGTGTAAATTAGAGGCTTAGGGTACAGGGTAGAGAGAATGGGGCAAGAAAAAAATATTTCCAAAATTTGATTAAAGGCAGAAATTAAATTCTTCAAAAAGCTCGTTAGCAAACCCCAAGAAGGACAAATACAAAGCAAACTTCATTTGACACATTATTGTCAAATTACTGAAAAATAAAGATGAAGAGAAAATCTTTAAAGTACAGAGAAAAATGATGCATTATATACAAGAGAACAATGAAAAATTATTGCTAAATTCTCATCAGAAACAATGGTGTTAAGAAGATGGAAGAACAATGTATTTAAAGTTCTAAGAGAAGAAAAATCTGTCACTCAGAAATTTATATCCAAGAAAAATATCACTCCAGAATGAAGGAGAAATAACAGCATTTTGTGATAAGTAAAAATATATAAATATACATATTTGTTAGCTGCAGACCTGCACGAAAAGAAATACTGAAGGAAGTTCTGGCTGAAGAGAAATAATCCTAGATGAAACTTGAATGTTCAGAAAAGAATGGAGATCACTCTGAATAGTAAATATGTAAGTTAAAAAAACACTATATTTTATATTTCTCCTAATGGCTCAAAATTCAGATACTATTTAAACTGAAAGTATAGCATTGTACTGTGGGCTGTATAATGTACATAGACATAATGTATAGGACAACTTATAAAAATGAGGAATAAATAAAGTCATATGATTTGTGGATCTTTCATTTTACATAAACTAGCACAATATTAACTCTAGTTAGATTGTGGAATGTTAAAGATGTAAATTTCAATCTCTAGAGGAAACATAAAAAACAATAATGAAAAGAAGAATTAGCTAAAAAGCCAATAGAGAAATTGAGATAGAATTTTAGAAAGTATTCAAACCAAAAGAAGGAAAGAAAGGAGGGACAGAAGGGGAAAAATAAAGGATGGGACAAGCAGAAAATAAATAGCAAAAGAGTTGGCCTAAATCCAACCATATCAATCCAACATTAAATGCTGATGGACTAAACATGCCCGTTAAAGACATAGATTATCAAGCTGAATAAAAAAGCAAGACTGGACTGTGTTTTCTGTAAGAATTGCATACTGAATATGAAGACATAGGTCAGTTCAAAGTAAAAGAATGGAAAAAGAGAGGCCTTGCAAACACTAATCATAAAGAAGGCTAGACTAGGTATATTACGGTAAGATAAAATAAACCTCATTACCGTAGTGTATTACCAGCCACAAAGCAAGACAGTTTTAAATGATAAAAGGGTCAATTCACTGGCAAGACATAACAATCTTAATATGTATGCAGAATATCAAAATATGTGAAGCAAAATTTGACAGAATTAAAGAGAGAAATAGACAAATACCTTTGGAGATTTCACACTCTCTCTCAGTAACTGAGAAAACGGTGAGTCAAAAGATTCAGTAAAGGTGAGAAGATCTGAATAACACTATGGAACACTTTGATTCAAGTAACATATTTAGAACATTACCCTCAAGAAGTTCAGGATATACATTCTTTTCAAGTGCACGTGGCACATTCACTGAAATCCCAGTGACTATATTATCTAAAAACCATGGAATTAAATTAGAAGTCAAAGACAATGAGTTATCTAGGAAATTTCCAAATATTTGAAAATACAGCAACACTGTTAAGAAAATAAAAAAGCAAGCCACAGATTGGGATAAAATACTGACAAAACACATACCTGACAAAACACTTATATCCAGAATATGGAAAGAACCCCTGAGACTCAGTAATAAATAGATAACTGAGTGAAAAGTAAGCAACAATATGAACATATGAATTGCCATTTGGTACACAAAGATGTGCTCAACATTATTAGTTATCAGGGAAATGTAAGTTAAACCACTGAGATACTGCTACACACCCACCAGAATGGGTAAAGTTTTAAAAGATGGACAACTCCAAATGTTGATGAGAATCTGGAGTAACTAGGACTCTCATATGTTAACAGTGTGAGAATAAAATGTTACCACCACCACTTTGGAAACAAAGTTTAGTTTCATATAAGACTGAACAAACATCTACTATTTCCATCAATTCTGCTTCTAGATATTTACCCAAGAGAAATGATAATATATTCCACAAAAAGACTTGCACAAGAGTATTCACAGCATCTTTGTTCATAATAGCCCCAAAGTGAAAACCATCTGGGTATCCATCAACAGGAAAGTGATTTTAACACACACACACACACACACACACACACACACACACACACTGATGCTTAAACAAAACTGGCATTTGTATATTCAGTTTCAGCATTAAAAAGAAAGGAACTGATACATTCAAACACCATGAATCTCAAAAACAATATGCTGAGTAAAAGATGACTTACCCCAAAGAGTATATGCTATATGATTTCATTTATCTGAAATTCTAAAGCAGGCAAAATTAATCATGGTGAAAAATAATTAGAACAGGGGTTGCCTCTAAGAGTGACAGGGATAGGATTGACGAATACGGAGCATGGGGAACTTTTCTGAGATGATGGAAATGCCATATATTTTTGTTGGGATTTGGATTTCATGGTTGTATTCACTTGCTAAAACTTATTGAATGATTCACTTAAAATTAGTGTATTTCAGGAAGATGCCTTCTTCATCACAACAGAAGGGAAGGAGAGAATCAGGCTGTTTCCCTTTTATGCTACAGTGTTCAGGGATTAGGTTTTATTCGTCTTTGATTCTTCATCACTGCCGGCAGAGTGCTCTCAGATATAGTCTGCTTGGTAGATGTTAGTTAAATTAATATGTTTCTGTGATCCTCTCTATTTTCTGTTAAACATTTTTATAAACTATAGTAAACAATAATTTTATAGTAACAATAGGTACTGATGCCATTTTCAAGAATTTTAATAGGTATGAGTTAGTTTTAATTCTCACAATATTTGTGTGGTTCATGTAGCACAGAGTCAAAAATATGTAGCTTAAAGAAAGTGAGGCCAATTTCTGACTCTCTCCGCCTGCTCAGATTAAGAATTGTGGTGCGAAGTGCATGCTCTGAGTAAGTGTCGGAGAGTTTCAGTGATGTGATTACCTCCTGTTAATGAAAACCATTTCAGTCTGGTCTTCTGCAAATCGCCATGTTTAATTAGTGGGATATAAACCCAACTAGTTTTGTGAAGGAATTTGAATCTGTTTATTTCTCAAGGCAATTTTCTTAAAGGCAGTGAATTGGAAGTAGAAACATCTATTAGAAATCCTAGTCATTTTAACAGAAAGAAAGAAAAACCAGCTGACCCAGTTCCTTACTTTAAATTCCCCTGACCAGTGTCTTCTTCCTTGGGAAGTTGTCCAAGAAAGATAAGTCATCCCAAGTCCTCATCAAGAAATGTCTCTTTGGGTTGGATCATAATTTTCCTTGCTTTAATCAAACTCCCATCTTAAAAAATAAAGCAAAAATGTAAAAAAAACCCAAGAAGCTGCAGACCTTCACTCCAAATATTAATTTTCTTATTTTATTCAAAACACAATAATTCCAACTGCAGAATCTAATCTGTTGCCATACTCTATCTGATAAATCTTCTTCCCATGTTCTTCATCTATTAAATATAAAACTTTGTGTGTGTGTGTGCGTGTGCTTTGTAGTAATCTGGATGACTCAGCTGTAACCTTCATAATACTTCACTTGTCATTGGATTTATTTACCTTTCTTCTTTTAAAAATGTTGTCAAAATTATGTTAACAGAACCTGGATTCCTAAACTAGTTTTAATAAACTCTTATTCTTTAGCATTATTGCATTAGATATAATGGTCCGTAAGTTTCTGTCTTGAAGGTGAGAACATTACTGATGCCAGAGTGTTATAGGTTGTATTGTTTCCACACCCCACAAATTGATATGTTGAAGTTCTAACCCCTAGTACCTCAGAATGAGAACTTATTTGGAAATAAGGTTGTTGCAGATATAATGAACTAGGGTGAGGTCATTCTGGAGTAGAGTGGGCTTCTAATCTGGTACAAATGATGTTCTTATAAAATGGGCAATTTGGACACAGACACATACACAAAAGAAAACTATGTGAACATGAAGGCAGATATCAGCCAGGGAAGGCTAAATATGGCCAGCAAACCACCAGAAGCTAGGAGAGAGGTATGGAACAGATTTTCCCTTGTAGCCCCCAGACGGAATCAATCCTGCCAACATCTTGATTTTGGACTTCTAGCTTTCATAAGCCTGAGACAATACATTTCTATTGTTTTAAGCCACCCAGTTTGTGGTACCAGGAAGCTGATACATAAAGCAGTAATAGGCCCACTTTCAATGTAACCAGGAAGTAGGAGAAGAGAAGTTATAGCTGATTAAAAATTCAGTTATTTTGCTGAATCCGCCCTGAATCTTACTAACAAACCATTTCACCAGTGAGAAATGCCAGACAGACATGTCTGTGTAGGTAGCCTTTATTTTTGAGACTCCTGAGTCTCCCTGTCAGCTGGCACCTTACATGTTACCACCAAACTTGGTTGTTAGACATTAAAAATGGTGGCTGCAGAGGAATCCCAAGGCAATGAAGGGATTAGAGAGTAATGAAACCCTGAGTAATGCTGGATTACACTTGTTGGTGATTTAAGACCGTGGAGCAAGAAATTTGGGGCTTTTTCCATCAAATGAAAGCTTTTCTGTTTTACTCCTCTCTTTCCTTTACTCCTTTTTTAGCACTGAACTTTCTGGGGGGGGGGGGGCTTGGAAAAAAAATAGCTATTGATAGAAGAACTATTTAAGACTGTATGTATTCTGTTTCTCTTATCCTTTTCTTCAACCTGCATGATGCTGAGATATTCTGAATAAATTAATTGTGTTATTTGGATGTGGGTTTGTGGGGTGTTTTTTTTTTTTTTTTTTGCTTTTAAAAGTGGTAGAAAATTTAACTTAAAGTAAAATGAACTTTTATTTTAAAATTGAGAAAGTCCAGGATTGTTGTGATGGATTCAGAAATGACTAAGTCCAGGAACTTAAGTGAAATTGATAGAGAACTGTTTCTTTCCATTTCTCAGCTCTGTTTTCTTCTCTCTTGAGTAGGAGATGTAAAGCTATAGAGAGCCATACTGGAACCCCCCCCCCCCAATAGGGACTCCCTAGAAAGTCCTGACATTCACTCTGAATGGACCAGCTTAGGTCATGTGCTCACTTATGAGTCAATCACTCTGCAAATTCTTTAGATTGGCTTGGACTTGGGTTACATATGTGTGTCTGGAGTTCTGATGGAGCATGGATTAAAGTCAGGGACAGATGTTGTACCAAAGAAATTCAGAGGTTGTAATTATAATCATGGGGAAATGATTCTGTTCTAGTAAATACAAAATAATTCTACTAATTAACTCATCCAAAAAAGTTTAATGTGAACAACTACTCTGTGGGAAGTACTATGCTAGGGACTGAGTATCAGAGTTGAATAAGATATGTTCCTACTTTTGAACAGTTTATAGTCTCCTGGGGAGGCACATGTGTATATAAGCCAATAAAAATTTTGTGTGCTATGTGTTGTGTAATAGAAACACAGGTAACATGCTACATGAAAAGAGAGGAGGTTCTAAATTTTTTTTTTTCTGTCTGCCACATGGCAGGTCTAGGTGTAGGTGGAGATGTTTAGAAGGGCTCCACAGACGCTGTTTGAACATACCTTGAAAGATAAATAAAAAATGAAACAGAGCCATGGAGGCAGAGGAACAAGATATTTTCTACCAGTTATAGACAGGAGATACAGCTTTTGTGAGGCAAGCATACCAACCACTAAACTACAGAAATGAAGACTTTAGACCTTATTCTCTAGTTGTTTATGTGCCTGTCCAATCCTTAACCTTATGGTTCTGTTTTCTTTCTTTTGTTTCATTGTAGGTGAGTAGTCAAAAGTGGAGTCTAACAGACCTAATGTGTTTAAATGATAGGAAATTATCTCTTTAGTCCTTACTGCAAAGCTATCTCATGAACATAGAAATAGCATTTAATTTTACCCTAATGCTGTTTTATGGCTCCATATTATCTTTTCTGCATCTTTTCTATGGGAATGTCTCTTTGTAAATACTTGAATTCACTGGAAACTTGAAATTTTTAATGTGCATGCCTATTAGTGTTTTTATACTGTAGTAGTTAAGGGGAGTGACTTTAAAATACATGATCTTCTGTTTGATCCTGGATCCCCATCACCAGCTGTGGGATCCTAGGAAATTGAATTCTCTAAGCCTCTGTTCTATCATAATAGTATAACCCCTTAGGATGTTTATGATGATTAAAGGGGACAATCTATGCAAAGTGCTTAGCAGAATTTTGGGCACAAAATAAATGTTCAATAAATTTAACTTGATGTTGTAATAACCAAATTCCTTTAGAGAAGGATTAGCACAGACCCATTTTATCCAGAAAAGTTATCTCCAGTATCTAATTTAAAGCTGCTTCAATCATATGACCCCATTGCTTAAAACCAGTTTTTACTGATCGAGTGTTGGTCTCAGGAGTGGGTGAAACAGGGTCCCAATCTTGGTTCTGCCACAGTTAGCTTGAGGTTGGGCCAGAACCCCAAGCTTACCCTCAAGACTTCGGTTTCCTTATCTGTAAAATGACATAAATGACATCTATTGGCTTCCAACTAAAAAATTCCGTAATTTGGATAACATGGGGAGCTCTCTGCAAAACACCATCTTGCTCATCAGTCCAGGGTTACATCAAAAAATGTATTGTTATAAGCAGTATATTCAGGCACTAAATCAGAATATGAAAATGGTGATTCAGCAAATGTGTTATAGTTCCATTTTATGGTGGTGCATTTTATGGAGGCATGTACAGTAAACATCAACTACAGCATGGACATGCCCATTTAGGTGTAAATATATGTATATGTGACATTCATAATCCTATAAATAAGCCTGTGGGTATACAAAGAGAGAAAAATATGTTTAAATGTTTATTTTCTAAGCCTGGCTCTAAAGATTTCACTTTCAAGCTCTGTGAGCCTACCAGAAAAATGCTGGCCTCAACTAAAAACTTTGAAATGTGTCTTCGTAGACAGTAGACTCCTAAAGATGCAGTGAGTCAAGGCTGGTGTAGTTGTCATTTCAGGAATCTTGAACTCAAAGTGAGGTCCATTTCCAGGTATGATTCTGATGGTATTACCTAAGCTGAAAGGGATATGCTTCCTATAATACAAGATCAATTCAAATGCTTTTGATAGTCTTCAGAAAAGAAGAGCCAAGCATAGTAAACAGAGTAAGAGCTAGGGATTCAGAAAGGTCTTGTAGCCTTAAATTCATTAAAACGTTGTT
This sequence comes from Stenella coeruleoalba, assembly GCF_951394435.1. Classification (NCBI taxonomy): domain Eukaryota; kingdom Metazoa; phylum Chordata; class Mammalia; order Artiodactyla; family Delphinidae; genus Stenella; species Stenella coeruleoalba. Next base: position 137,824,016 of record NC_137148.1, read on the forward strand.
CGAGGGCAATATTAATCCTCAGTGGCCTTTTGCCTGCTCCAACTGAAGTAACTACTATCCTAGCAGATGTGTTTACTTGGTTTTAATGCTGACATATATCATCTGTTATGCACAGTGGGCAAAAGAATTGGACACCTCTAGTGTACACTATGATAAAAAATAAATACAATAAAACAAAAACAAACATAAAAGAAACCTATTTTCCCAGCAGATTATCTGAACTTGGTATATTTTAAAGGGGAGAATGCATAAGCTTAATCCCCTGGAAGAGCTGTCTACTGTACGGCATGGCAGTTGGGACTGTTTCTGCCATATTGGGAGGAGAATTGTGAAGATGACCATAGGGTAGGTACTAGGAAAATTTGGATTACCCGAGGTAAGCAGAAGAATGGAAGTAGAATATAAACCGGTAGGGTATTTAGAAAAGAACACTTAACAATGAACCAGTAGACCCAGGATGAAGCCCTGAATCCTCCATTAATTAAGTCAAAGACATTAGCCAAGTCACTTAACCTCTCTGAGTTTTATCTGTAAAATGGAATCTCTTGCATTTGTCTAGCTTACCCCACATTATTGTGATATGTGGGGTATGCTAGACAAGTGATATAATGTGTTAAAATGATACATAAACTTAATTGGCTAATTCAAAATTTAAATCTTCCACATCCATGAGCATCTAAAACACTATGAGGAGTACCTAGATAGAAGACAGGTTATTTTTCTTCAAATTCTTCCAGTGTAGTTTGGAAACAAGTCACATACATAAATCAAATAGAGATGAGAGAGACAATGAACGATGGTGTCTTTTAAGCTACATATGCACAGAAGCTAAAGGCATTGAGTATGTCTATTGAATTTTATTCCCTCCTCTTCCAACAATTTCCTCCCTGGACTTTTGTTTGGCTATACTTCTAACAGATTCTTATGTAAATATTCCCCCAAGGCTTCCTCCCAACCCTCTTTGTTGTATACTTTCTCACAGGGTGGATTCAATTACTTTTCTATTCAGGCAGGGTGGACCTTCCAATGGTCTTCACTAATACCAGCTACTTACAACCAGTAGCTATTCTAACTGCCCAGTGCTCATGCCTTATTGCCTGTAGTCCATGCCAGACTAGTTATTAATTCTCACCTTTGCCTTGGGTAACTCATGCCCCACATTTCCTATTTACTTTTCAAGAACTGCATCTGGAAGTCTCACCAACCTGTCAAACCTAATCACTAAATCTGAACTCACTGTAGGCTCTGCACAAACTTTCTTGCCTCTAGTGCTTATTTTGGTATATGGCATGATGATTTTCTTTTCACTCAGGCCTGAAAACTAGAGTGGATTTTTTTAGTTGTCCCTCTCCCTCCACTACTCAATAATTGCTCTACTTGTCATTTCTGCTTTGTAATACCATGTCCCCAACACCTTCGCTCCATTCTCACTTCCAGTACCTAAGTTGAAGGCTGTTTACCTGAATCATTGCACTTATTTCTCTGCTTCCAGTTCATCTTCCCTTATCCTTCCCCTTCATAAACAGTGTTTCCAGATCAGTCCTGATTACGTCAGTTTTGATTTTTAAAAAAATCTTCAATACTATTTCAACATTTAATAAAATCACCAATCAAAGGGCTTCATGTTGAGCCCAAAAACCTTCTCTTCCATATTTCTATTCATGCACTCTATACGCTGCTCAAATGCACAGAAATCATATTCAGTAATGGACAGCCAGAAAAGACATCATGGAAGAAGTAGTATTTGTCAGGATCCCTGCAATATGCTTACATAAAACCCTGCATTGATCCCTCATAATACTAATCTTAACACTAGATTACAAGCCCAAATCCACCCACCTCTTGTTACCTTCCCTGATTTCCACACAGTAGAATGTGATTTCTCCCTATATGGAAACTTCATAGGGTTCTGTCCTGTTTAAAATTGACTTACCTCTTTCTGCCTGTCATTATAGTTATTTTTTTGTATACTTGTCATTTTCCCTTTTTAGATTTCAAGTTCTTTGAGAGTAGGGACTTTATATTTGATTCTCTGCAATATATTCATTCAATACTCATTGAATTAGAAATTTCTAACAGGTAAAGTAATGCTTGTTTTGATTCTCATTTCTAAGGATGTAATTGAAATAAAGTCATAAAATATTACATATATATGTAGTTACATATATTATAAATGTATACAAAAAAACCATCATCAATTCTGAATGAATTTTTCCTCTTATAAACAAATTTGAAGAAACAATTGCTACTAATTGTGCTTTCTTGTCTAACATACTTTAATATAGCATTTTATTCCATTGGAAAGTAATATCAGTGCTTCCAGGAAAATTAAAATTGGCTAACCTATTTATTTTTTTGATTCACTCTCTAGCTGGGCACGACCTAAAAAGGGCTGTCAGGGGCTTCCCTGGTGGCACAGTGGTTGAGAGTCCGCCTGCCGATGCAGGGGACGCGGGTTCGTGCCCCGGTCCAGGAGGATCCCACATGCCGCGGGGTGGCTGGGTCCGTGGCCCGTGGCCGCTGGGCCTGCGCATCCGGAGCCTGTGCTCCGCGGCGGGGGGAGGCCACAGCAGTGAGAGGCCCGCGTACCGAAAAAAAAAAAAAAAAAAAAGGGCTGTCAGTTCACATACTTCTCTTTCTGAAATCAACATGGCAATTTTGGCAATGTTCCCGGGTGTTGGTGTTCCTGTAGATGTTTAAACTCAGTTAAAATTTCACATACAATAATGGATTCTATTAATCTCTTTAAAACATAGTCACTCTAAACGACATGGCAGTTAAATGAGATGAAGAGACATGGTACCCTATCAGGATACAGAGTGAAGTTAGAAGTCTTTGGAATATATCTCCATCCACGGAGGTCACCATCATGAAGATAAACTGCCTTCTTTTCCCACAAGATGGCCCTTGGTGATATTATCTGAACCAGGATTTGATAATGGATGGACCTTAGGTATAAATTATTATGAATGTACATACAATTTTAATGTCCATTCCTTCTTTCAATATAATTTTATTAAATATCGACAATGTTCTGAAGATAGCTAAACCTCTAGAGAAGAATTTTTCTAAATGTGTTCTATCAGATACTTATTGTAATGGATGATATTTGCAAGAATTTTTTAAACAAATTCTTTGGTCAAATAATTTTGGTAAATGTTTCTATCCCCCTTTTAGAAATGTACATGCATATTAGTATACTAAAGGTTCAGATAAGTCAAGCACCAAAGAAACACGCTTGACTTTGTTTCATCCAGCTCCTCCCACCCTTTTTTGACTGGGAGAATTATGTATATCCTCTCTCATCCAGTTGTTCCAGTTACCAATAGATTCCCCTCTGGAAAATAAACCTGTCAGATTTAGCATTGTCTCAGTATAGCTTACAAAGTCTTGTCACATTCTGACATAACACACATGGAGGGAGATACGATGTCTCATAGGAGGATGATGCCGTGTTTGGGTGACAATCAGGATATCAGTTTTCACCCTTACTCACTATCTGTTCAACTCTAAAATAGTCACTTTACCTCTCTGGACCAAATTATTTCCATTGTACAAAAGTGAAATAACCACGGATTTGTATTCTAATGGTGAGGATTAGACCTTATTATTTCTTGATGCTATCACTGCCAACTTTGAGATTGAAGATATATGCTTATAATACCACCAGGATGAAATATAAACTGTAGTGCACTTAAGAAGTTATGAACACAGGACAAAGAACATGTTGGGTGTGGTTAGCATGCAGTTGGTGTAGCTCACTGAAAGAGCTACAGCCCTCCCAAAGGGGCATCTGAAGAATTTTAGTGGTTTTTTTCCCTTAGTTTTGTTCAATATAGCACTAATAGTTTATTACTATTCAGTCATATGATTTTAGATTTGGCTATGCATGTCTCTGAAACAACTGGGGAAAAAAAGACTGATTTGGGCAATTGAAATAATATGAAGTGTCATAATAAATAAAAGCTATCATAAAGTTTTAGGGATCCAGGGAAAAATGAATTATGGTGATATTTAATATATATTTGATCCACAACAGCTATTTTGTGGAAACCCAGTGAATTAATCAACACTATTTCAGAGGTTATGGATACAAACAAGGGATTTCTACCACTTTAAGACTAAATACTCTGTGCTATACTTACTCTCTTTTTAATGTAAGAATGATTTTTTTTTATCATTATTATAAAGAGAGGTAAATTTGTTACTTGGGTCCTGTGTCTGAAACTATATAGCTGTGTGACGTTAGATGATACCACTTTAACTTCTGTGGTCCTCGTGTTTTTTACATATGTGGTGAAAGACTTCGACCATACATACTTTGGGCCTAGAAATCTCTTATTCTATGAAATAATGTAGATATGTCAGAATTATGGTCAATATGAAGGTAAGTCAATTCAATACACCATATTTTCTACTTGCCCCAGTTGAAAATGTGTGTTTAGCATGAGGTTATTTGAGAATACCAATTCATGGGTAAACTCAGTTAATAGCCATTTTGGGCCAATGTGCTTTGGGTGAACGCATGATCCAAGTGGCTTTGAATATATATTTCAGAGATTGCAACAGTCTGATAAGTCATTGGATATGAATAAGTTACAAAAGTGACACCACAGCTCACATGGTACAAAACTGAGTTGCATGGTACTTTTTCAGAGCCAAAGGAAATATCTCATAGAAAATATTGTAGAAAAAGTATATGTTTGAGATATGGAAATAATAATCTAGATACAGTTTGAATCACTTTCTGTTATTAAGATGAAGGGACTAGTTTAAAGGTGCAATATGTAATAGATTGCCTAGATTTAAAATCCTATGCTACCTCCTACTAGTTATGGGCTTAGTGGGAGTTACCCTCATTCTCTGTGTTACAGTTTTCTCATCTGAAAAATTAGAATACTAATAGTAAATACCATACAAGACTTTTCTGATAATTAAATCTTAAAATGCATGCAAAACATAGTACCTGGATTTTATAAAATGTGCTCAACTAATGTTAGCAATTTTTAAAATTAATACTCGAAATTTCTGGTTTCAATAAAGGTAGAGTAGCTTGATACACACTAATCATTCTGCTAATGACAAGTATAAACTTTGGACAGATATTAAAACAAGTGTTACAAAACAATTATTTTAAAGTTCTGGAGAAAAGCAAAAGAAGGTAGAAACTAAAAGAGAAACAATCTTTAAAGGAAGGGAAATAAACTAAGTGAGTTTTGCAATTAAATAGCTTTTCCCCAAGGGTACCAGTAGCAAAGAAGGAAAAGAACTTGAAGCTGAAATCATCTGTTTTACTGGGACGAAGAGACAGAGGCAGGAATTTGGAGCTGCTAGAATGGCTGGAAATTGAGGGGAACATTCCTTAAAGAAAGATGCCACAGAGGGAAAAGCACCAAAACTGTGTACAAATTCTCCTTAAATATTGGCAGATGCCTTTGCATGTGCAAGGTGATACAAAAGGAACTCAGAAAAAAAGGCTGCTAGAATAAAGACTTGAGTAGAAATTCTGGCAACCTATTGTTAGAGAGACATTTGGAGTTCAAGTCCTAACAAGTTACAGGAACTTGGTAAACATCTTTGGATTTCCCTTGAAATCCCAGAAGATCCATGCCTTAAGAAGGAGTCAAGGCTACATTCTAGTTCTAAGAGCAAAGCTAGGTTCTTAAGGGACCAATTAAAAGAAAATTACAATTACATCAAGTGAACCTGCTAGTTTTCTAAATCTCTACTGGAATGAAACACAACATTCTTTCAAAGAAGATAGCATAACCCAGATTTTCTACAATATATTACCCATAATGTCCAGTATGCACTTCAAATTCACAAGATATGAGAAGAGAAAAATTGGATGCAAAAATCAAAATGAAGTCAAAAGAAATAGACACATATATGACTTAGATAATGGAATTAGCAATAAAAATTTTAAACCAGGTTTAATAAACATACTGAAACATGGATTATAGATATATTGGAAGACTCAGGAAAATATGGTGAAACTGGGTGAACCAGAAGCGGAGAATCACAGCCAAGAAATGGAAAAACCTAAAAAAGAACCAAATGGGATTATTATAAGAGAAAAATACATCTAACATATAAAAGATATTTGGATCGGCTAGACAGAGCAGAGAAAATAATCAATAACTACAAAGACAGATCAAGAGAAATTATTTAAACTGAAACAAAGAATTAAAATACAAAAATAAAAGCCAGAACAGAGCATTTGAGACTTATTACCTAATACAAAATAATAATACGTAATCATGGTTCCCTAAGTGGAGGTGAGAGAATAAGAAATAAAACAAATATATGAAGAGATAATAGTCAAAACATTTCAAAAATTAATGGAAAATCTCAGGAAACCCCAAGCAAGAAAAATACAAAGAAAAACACGGGCATTATTGTCAGACTGTTGAAAACCAAAGATAAAGAAAAGAAAGTTAAAAGCAGCTAGAACAAAAAAAAAGATTCATGGTATTACACTAAACAAGAATAAGAATGAAGACTCATTTCTTATTGGAATAAAGTCAAAGACAGATGATAATAGAAAATTATCAAAATTTGTATGGAGACACAAAAGACCCCGAATAGCCAAAGCAATCTTGAGAAAGAAAAACGGAGCTAGGAATCAGGCTCTCTGACTTCAAACTATACTACAAAGTTATAGTAATCAAAACAGTATGGCATCAGCACAAAAACAGAAACATAGATCAGTGGAACCGCATAGAAAATCCAGAAATAAACCCACGGAACTATGGTCAATTAATCTATGACAGAGGAGGCAAGAATATACAATGGAGAAAAGACAGTCTCTTCAGTAAATGGTGCTGGGAAAACTGGACAGCTACATGTAAAAAAATATATAATTAGAAATGAAATGATAACACTCTTTAACATTATACACAAAAATAAACTCAAAATGGATTAAAGACCTAAATGTAAGACCGGGTACTATAAAACTCTTAGAGGAAAATACAGACAGAACACTCTTTGACATAAATCACAGCAATATCTTTTTCAAGCCATCTCCTAGAGTAAGGGAAATAAAAACAAAAATAAACAAATGGGACCTAATCAAACTCAAAAACTTTTGCACAGCAAAGGAAACCATACATGAAATGAAAAGACAACCCACAGAGTGGGGGAAAATATTTGCAAATGATGCAACTGACAAGGGATTAACCTCCAAAATTTACAAACAGCTCATGTGGTTCAATATCAAAAAACACCAACCAAATTGGTACAGCCACTATGGAAAACAGTACGGAGGTTCCTTAAGAAACTAAAAATAGAGCTACCATATGACCCAGCAATCCGACTCCTGAGCATATATCCAGAGAAAAATATGCTTCGAAAAGATACATGCACCCCAACGTTCATTGCAGCACTGTTTACAATAGCCAAGACATGGAAGCAACCTAAATGTCCATCAACAGATGAATGGATAAAGAAGATGTGTTACATACATAGAATGGAATATTACTCAGCCATTAAAAAAGAATGAAGTAATGCCATTTGCAGCAACATAGATGGAACTGGAGATTATCATACTAAATGAAGTAAGTCAGACAGAGAAAGACCAATACCATATGGTATTGCTTATATGTGGAATCTTAAAAAAAAGATGCAAATGAACTTATTTACAAAACAGAAACAGACTCACAGTCTTAGATAATGACTTAGGTTACCAGTGGGGAAGGGCGAGGGGGAGGAACAGATTGGGAGTTTGGGATTGACATGCACACACTGCTATGTTTAAAATAGATAACCAACAAGGACCTACTGTATAGCACAGGGAACTCTGCTCAATACTCTGTAATAACCTAAATGGGAAAAGAATTTGAAAAAGAATACGTATATGTACATGTATAACTGAGTCACTTTGCTGTACACCTGAAACTAACACAACACTGTTAATCAACTCTACTCCAATATAAAACAAAATTAAAAAAAAATAAAGATACCTCCTAAGTGCTGGTGGCAGTAAGGGTGGTAAGAAAACTGTGAACCTAGAATTCTAGATCCTATCCTCAAATATCTTTTATAAATGGAGAAGAGACTGACAGTTTTATTTGAGAGGGAGGAGATAAAAGCTGAACTAATTTGTCATAAAAAAAGACTAATAGAATTTCTTCAGGGTGAAGAAAAATAATCCACCAAGGAAACCTAGATACAAGAAAACATTAAGACAACTGGAAATAGTAAATATATGCGTATATAAGGATTGTATTATTCTTAACTTCTTTAAGTGTCTATTGATTCTTTAAAGGAATAAATAATTATGTTCATAGAAATAAAACATCTGATAATAGAAGCAGAGTGGGTAAGTTAAATTATACATGTTAAAGTATAATATTAATTTAAGTTAGACAATGAAAAGTTAATGATTCAAAACAAACATTGAAAAATTAAACAAAGAAATGAAACTAGTAGCTTAAAAGGGGAGATAAAATGAGGTAATGTAAAATACTCAGTAAAAAAGAAGGAAGAAAGGAACAAAATACCAGACAGGACATATAGAAAATAAACAGGCGAAATATAGACTTAAATCCAATATGTCAGTAATAGCATTTATTATATATGGACTAAACGCACCAATTAAAAGAAAGAGATTGTCAGACTGGTTTTAGTGATGAGTGGTACTAAAATTATATATAAATACATAGACTGGCTGAAATGAAAGGATGAGAAAAAATAAACAAAGCAAGCAGTAATCACAGAAGAGCCAATTAATAGCAGATAAGGTAGGCATTAAGAAAATGAGTATTACCAAGATACAAAAGAAGAACATTTTATAATGATAAATTATTTTCCTCAAAAATTAATAGAGTACAGAGACAAAACTCATGAAAGGACATAGAAAAATCGTACAACATTAGTAACAAGTGTGACCAAATTGACACTGCTGAACACTACCTGAAACAATTTCAGAATACATTTTTTCAGGTGCATATAAAACATTACTCAAAATAGACCATGTGCTGTACTATAAATTAAGCATTAACTGATTTAAGATTGAAAACATACAGCCTGTACTCTCATACCATAGTGGAATTAAATTGGAAATAACAAGAAAATTAGAAAATGTCCAAATATCTGAAACTTAAGTGACCTACTTCTAAATAGTCCATGTACCAAAGAAGAAATCATAAGGAACATTTTAAAATGTTAACTCAATGACAATGAATAAAAAATTTAAAAATCCTGTTTAGCAGGAAAGTTTTAGCTTTAAATTCATATTTTAGAAAATATTAAAGGTTTAAAGTAAGCAAATATCTCAAGGAATTTTTTAAAAAAGGATAAACAAACTCAAACAGAATAAAGCAAATAAAAATAAGAACATAAGAGATTTAAATACAGAATAAACAATGCAGAAAATTAACAAAGCCAAAGTTTGATTTCTTTGAAAAAATAATAAAATTAAAAATATTGATAGAATCGATAGCAAGACACAAAGAAAAAAGAAGAAACACAAATTAACAATATCAGGAAGGAGACAGGGTGTATCGCTACATAGCTTACAGACATTGACAGGATAGTATGGGGCTATTATGAAAAACTTTAGTCTAATAAAGTCAGCAATGTAGATGCTGACTACATGGATAGTCTCCTTGAAAATTACAATTCACTAAGAGTAACACACAAAAAAATTAAAATGTAATACCTTGTAACTATTAAAGCTGTGAACTAATTACTAAAAATTTTCCCACAAAGAAAACTCCAGGACCAGATGGTTTTACTGGTGAATCTTATCAAACATTTAAGGATCAAATAATAGCAATTTATAGTAATTCTTTCAAAAACAGAGGAGGAGGGAACATGTAACAATTTGTTTTTTAATTAATTAATTAATTTATTTATTTATTTATTTTTGGCTGCATTGGGTCTTCGTCACTGCACACAGGCTTTCTCTAGTTGCGGCAAGCGGGGGATACTCTTCGTTGCAGTGTGCAGGCTTCTCATTGCGGTGGCTTCTGTTTGTTGGGGGGCACGGGCTCTAGGTGTGCGGGCTTCAGTAGTTGTGGCACATGGGCTCAATATTTGTGGCTCACGGGCTCTAGAGCTCAGGCTCAGTAGTTGTGGTGCACGGGCTTAGTTGCTCCGTGGCATGTGGGATCTTCCCAGAACAGGGCTCAAACCCATGTCCCCTGCATTGGCAGGTGGATTCTTAACCACTGCACCACCAGGGAAGTCCCCAACTTGTTTTTTGAGACCATTACAATAACTCTGATACCAAAACTGACAATAAATATTAGAAGAAAATAAAATTTTAGATAGCATCCCTTATTAGCATAGATGCAAACACTTTAATGAAATGTTAACAAAATCCAATAATACATAAAAAAAATGATACTACTCTAGAACTAAATTCTTGGACTTCTTCCAGAAACACACACTTGGTATTACTTTTAAACTCAATCAATATAATTCATAACATAAGAAGAATGAAGAAGAAAAATCATATGATAATCAATGTAAAAAAATACCTTTGATAAAATTCAATAACTGCTTTTAATGAAAACTTGTAGCAAACTCGAAATTGAAGAGATATTATTCAATCTAAAATTAATCATCTACAGAATGAACCTACAGCTAATATCATGCTTTTAGAAAAATATTTAATACTTTTAAAGATCAGGAACAAGGTAAGGCTGTCATATTTATTCACTCCATCAAGATAGCAGTTAGGAAGGGTGTGACTAAAAAGCTTTAATGAATAGGAGATATAACAATTCATTTAGAAAAAAAATCTTTGGTAAACTCTAATCACTAATATATCGAGGAGTTTATTACATCTCAGCAATGGCAACATTTCAGCTAAAAAAAAAAACCTAATCTAATAGCTGTGGCTGCCTGTAATCCTATGTTGAGACATTTTCTGAGATTTGTCTAGGCTCAGAGCACCATGACTGATCAGTGCTGTGTGCTCTGGTCATGGCAAGAGGAATAGAGGGCACATTTTCCAGGAGGTCCTCCAATAGTCTTGACAAAGGACAAAGAAGCTTAGCATTGAATAGCTGTAGTCTCAAAGCAGCTAGTGCCCATATTGGATAATTCCATTGGTAGCCAGACTGCCTTCCCTTTGGTTCTAACTCTGCTTTGTTGAGTTACATAAAACTTGAATTCTTTTTTCAATATGTTATCATTTCGGGTATTTGGAAAAATCTATCAATTCTTATTAAGTCAAATAGTCTTTTCATTCTGTTGTTTCTCCTAATCCCAGGAGCTGTTTCTGCTTAAAAATGCCAAGGGGCGGGGCTTCCCTGGTGGCGCAGTGGTTGAGAGTTCGCCTGCCGATGCAGGGGACACGGGTTCGTGCCCTGGTCGGGGAAGATCCCACATGCCGCGGAGCGGCTGGGCCCGTGAGCCATGGCCGCTGAGCCTGCGCGTCTGGAGCCTGTGCCCCGCAACGGGAGAGGCCACAGCAGTGAGAGGCCCGCGTACCGCAAAAAAAAAAAAAAAATGCCAAGGGGCACCCTTCTGCTAGAGGGTCAAAACAATATCCCATTTATCATTGTATCCCTAGACCTAGAATGTGCTAGAAGTAATGAAAATGTGTTGAATGAGTAGGATACCTTACTTTGTCCAATTGTGTAGTTAAACTTTGTTGCCCCAAATTCTTAATTTTTAAAAAAACACTCTCTCCATGCTGTAGAAATATCTAGTATACCTAGTAGTAAATTTACAAAGTTTTCAAAGTAATATTTCAGGTGTCAGAAAAAAAAAAATTTAACTATGTACAAAATGAAATCAGAGCACTTCACACTGCCTGTGTATGGTCCTGACATCTTATGTCTGGTAGTTTGAGTTACAAAAGCAGATGTTTGTATCACAACACAGCTGCAAACATAATTTTATTTTTCCATTGCTACACTATGCTGAGTACTAGGTTAGATGATTTTACGTATTTGATCTTATTTAGTTTAAGAAAGGATTTATAGAATATTACAGTTCTGGGTGTTGCTCCGCAGTTATTTTCTTGTCTTGTATCTTTCCATTAACATGGTATATAAGCTTGAATAAACTTTCTTTTTTTTTAATTAATTTATTTTTGGCCGCGTTGGGTCTTTGTTGCTGCGCACGGGCTTTCTCTAGTTGCGGCGAGCGGGAGCTGCTCTTCGTTGCGGTGCGCCGTCTTCTCATTGCGGTGGCTTCTCGTTGCGGAGCATGGGCTCTAGGCACGCGGGCTTCAGTAGTTGTGGCACGCAGGCTCTAGAGCACAGGCTCAGTAGTTGTGGCACATGGTCTTAGTTGCTCCACGGCATGTGGGATCTTCCTGGACCAGGGATCAAACCCATGCCCCCTGCATTGGCAGGCAGATTTTTAACCACTGCGCCACCAGGGAAGTCCTTGAATAAACTTTTAAAAAATTAATTATTAGCTTCCTCATTTCTAAACTATAGACAGGGATAGTGTTGCTTTCACAATTTTATCTCTAGTATATAGTTAAACGTCTGGCATATAGTAGGTGATCGATAAAACTTTGCTGATTAAATGCATAATAAAATGAATTAAAACACCCATCTCTACCTTGAACTCTTTGCTACAAATTCAACACTGATGCCTTCTTGTTCTAATAACCAATGGCAAAATTGTAGGATTTGAACAGTTGTTTTGTTCCAAGAATTCTGTTAGACACTTTATGTATTTTATCCCTCATCCCAATCTTACAGGGTCAAAATTTCTTTCATTATATGCATGGCTCTCTATCCACTACTCCTGCCAAAACAATATACATTCAAAATAATTTCTTTTAAAATATCTCGAAATTTGTGGATCAGAAGACGAATGCTGTGTCGCTTATAAATAACAATTTTGCACAGTCAATTAAACAAAAGCACTGCATAAATAGAAAATGCTGTATTAATTAAGATGATATCTATGCTTTTGGTGAACATTTCTGAAAAATTACAAATTGATTTTATTCTATTCTCTGTTATGATTTTTTAGCACCATTATATTCAAGATAGTTTCTATTGTGATACAAATGTAACTATTTGGAGGTAATAGAGCTAAAATAAATTATTAACACTGATTTATATTATAATTTACTTCCAGGACAAATAATTTCATCCGTAAGTCTGTGTCAAAAGTGCAGTGCTGGGCTTCCCTGGTGGCGCAGTGGTTGAGAGTCCGCCTGCCGATGCAGGGGACACAGGTTCATGCCCTGTTCCGGGAAGATCCCACATGCCGCGGAGTGGCTGGGCCCGTGAGCCATGGCCGCTGAGCCTGCACATCCGGAGCCTGTGCTCCGCAACGGGAGAGGCTGCAACAGTGAGAGGCCCGTGTAATGGAAAAAAAAGAAAAAGTGCAGTGCTTTCAACATTCATCATACAAATCATTTTTCACATCTTTTCATAATTTAACTATATTTACTCACCTAAATGACTATAAAATTCACAGAAACTAATTAGGGAAAAATGATCGTTTCATTTTAGTATGTTCATAAGTATATTTGTGAAGTTGTTATGTACTGTAATACTGTATTATTCCATAATAAAATGTTTCCGTAAAATCAATTTTTTTTTTTCGTGGTACACAGGCCTCTCACTGTTGTGGCCTCTCCTGTTGCGGAGCACAGGCTCTGGACACGCAGGCTCAGCTGCCATGGTTTATGGGCCCAGCCGCTCCGCGGCATGTGGGATCTTCCCGGACTGGGGCACGAAACCGTGTCCCCTACATCGGCAGGCGGACTCTCAACCACTGCGCCACCAGGGAAGCCCAAAAATTATTTTTTATTACAGTCATTTCATCCTGGGATGAAATTGTTTAATAATAATGTAGTTATCACATTTTTTCAAGATTATTAGCAGGTCTAGAGTAGAAGTATATCTTTTAATTCATTCACCAAGATTATTATTTGTTTATTTTTAATTGGCTCCCAAGGTGTCTTTTCTATTAGAAGACAGTGTTCTTTCTATGTGAAGAAATAATATTAAGCAAACATTTTCCTTCTTTTCTTCTCTCTTTCCATTCTACAAGGTTCTTCTATAACATGTGACGTTTCTAGCAAAATACCTCTGATCTCTTCATCTTCCTCAGCACTATATAATTTAACATCCATTGCTAAGGATAACAGTCATCAATCAGCACAGTCATTGAGGAGTAGAGGCAAGGTTAAAAAAAAATCAACTAGCTTACTTTTTTCTTGGGTAAAGTGTAAATTACTATTCATGATTTATAACTTGGGTCAAAGGTCATTTCCTCTACGCAGCCTCCCCAACTTCTCAGACAGAGTCATCTATGTGCTTCTCTGACATTCCTGTCCCTCACATCACTGTCACATACCATACATGTAATATGAACACACTGGCAGTTCTTCAGTGGCAGAAACTTGTATTAATCCTGGCACCCCGCCCCTCTGGGGCTTAACACAATATTCTGCACAAAATCAGAAATCAATAGACATTTGTTCAGTGAGAAAACAAAATAAAATAAAATAATACAATATAAGAACAGTTAAAATTTTCATTCAAAAAGAAAAGAGAATATACTGTTCTTTTTACTAATAAACTTCCTCTTTAATAGAAGAAGATTTCCTGCACGAGATTTTAAGCAACTTAATCCTATAGACAATAATTATTGTGCCATTTATAAACAGGGAGTCATGAAATAATAGAGTATATGGTGATACAATACCATCCCACTTCCCACTATAGTTTCTTAGAATAGGATGTTTAAGATAAGTTAATTTCTTCTAATTAAGTCAGAGCTTGTAATACTCCCAAGAACTGATTATTAGTCACTTTTTAAGTTATCACTGATCTTAGAAGGGAAGGGACTACACATGATAATATATTACAGTGACTTCTAAAGGGCAAGATATTTTGACTTATACATAATAGAAGATGCACTGGTGGCTCAGAGGATTTAAGGCAAATGCTAGAATTAGCAACATACTAGTAAAGAACTAGTATCCCAATTTCCTGGTTTTAGGTCAGAGTTTTGTTATTGTTCTATGTAAATGTGTTAAAAGATATGCTTGTTCTCTTTCATTTATGTTTCTAGCGGGAGGAGGAGACTTCCCATTCTTAGAGAAGAATATTTGAATGGACATTTCCTCCCTTCACCTCCTCCTTTCCTCCATTCCATGCCAATAACTATCAATTTAAGGATATAACTTTAGCAATAGGTTTCTCAAATCCATGATAAAATTCACTGCATCTCTAGCCGCCACATTCTCCGGTTCTGCTTTACGGCGACCCTGAGAACTCTTCATTTGGCTAATTACATCTATTTATCAATTTGTTAGAAATCTTAGAAAGGAGGGGTGGGCGATCAAGCGGCACCACATCTCCAAATGTTGGAACAATTTCACCCATTACTTTATAGCCTCCCACCGTCCCACTTCAGATTCTAGAGTGCTTCCCAGCCTTCCTCACACCATGGCACATACAGAAAATTGTATTCTTCCGCAGAGGAGGCGGCCTGGCAACAGCCAACACAAGGATCAGCTACCCTAGACTCAGACTACTCCCCCTCAGGTGCAAAGACAATGTCTTACGGAGTGCTGACTAAACTTGACGCAAGGCGCTTTTTTTTAAATTTTAATGTCCTCTTTGTTTCTTTAACACAGTTGCTAAAGAGTGGTAATCATAAGGAAAAGGTTTTCTCACTGCAGGAGCCTCAAAGACTCATGGAAATTTAGAATCTAGCCTATTATAACATTGATACCAGTAGAGGCCAGTCTTACTTAACTGGTATTTTGATATGACAATTATAAATATTCTTATCTATTCCTTAAAACAGACATCATTAGGCAACTAGAGAAGGGTAGAGTGTTGCAATTATTTGTGTACTTCTAATAAATAACACTTAATATTTTAAAACATCTATTCCTCAAGTGAGTCCTTATTAGGCTAAAATCATGGAAAACAAGACTATGTTTGAGTTATTTATCCATTTGAGAAGCCTTTGTCATTTATTCAGAAGGATTAGTTTCTTTTTGTTTTGATTCCGTCCCCGTCCTCCAATTAAATTATCAAGTACCAACTGATTTATTTGGAAATGTATTATACCTATAAATGTATTATCTCTATGAGGCTCTATAATTCAGTGCATGATCTAGATAAATTAACCCCATCATCTATTGGTTTACTTGATCCAGAATCTGAAAAGTGAGGTTTTGGGAATTAAAGAAACTTAAGGCAGAAAGTCCTAAGTAAGCATCTAAACTAGAGATTGGCAATTTTTTTCTGTAAAGGATCAGATAGCGAATATTTTTGGCTTTGTGCGCTAGACAGTCTTCCTAAGGACTGCTCAGCTCTGCTGTTGTGGTACAGCAGAAGTGGCCACAGACAAAACCTCAATGAATGAATGTGGCCAGATTTGGGCCACAGAGTGTGGTTTGCTGACCTCTGATCTACATTCATCTCCATTTGTAGATAGAGAGAGTGCTGTCCAGACAGGACATACCTGTCTCTGGTTTCAGATCAGTGGCGAGAGGTCAGATCTCCTCCCAATTGTTCACTCTTTGCATTCTGTTGTATTACTTTTTTTTTCTGGCAAAAAAGAGGGAAACAAATGGCATTAAAATCATCAGGGGTGTTTTATTCTGATATGTCAGTATTAAAATGTTAAACAAATACTAATAGCTAATATTTATTCAGTACTATGTATTAGGTAAAATGCTTTTTAACATCTTTATTGGAGTATAATTGCTTTACAACGGTGTGTTCATGTCTGCTTTATAACAAAGTGGATCAGCTATACGTATACATATATCCCCATATCCCCTCCCTCTTGCATCTCCCTCCCGCCCTCCCTATCCCACCCCTCTAGGTGGTCACAAAGCACCGGGCTGATCTCCCTGTGCTATGAGGCTACTTCCCACTAGCTATCTATTTTACATTTGGTAGTATATCTATGCGAACTTTTTACATACATTTTATTTAATCCCCATTCAACTCTATGAGGTAGATACTTTTATTATCTCTCGTGTAGGTATAGGAAACTGAGGCTAAGGTAAATTGTACAGGACATAAAGACTATAATTGGCACAGCTAAGATTCCAACCCAAATACCAAAGCTGGGCTGCAATCCTACTCATCCATCATATCATATTGTCTCCATTGGTGAATGTGGTGGACATTTATTGTTTAGGGTCATCCAGCTCTGATTTCATATTATTTGATAAATGTAATGTAATCATAGCGACCCAAAGATATCAAGTCCTGATCCCTGTAACTTTTAAACTTTATATTTGGGAAGAGGATCCTTGCAGATGTAATTAAAGATTTTGAGATAATGTAATTATCCTAGATTTCCAGGTGGGACCTAAATAAACTCACAGATATTTTCATAAGGAAACTCACAGGTATTTTTATAGAGAAACAAGGAAGAAGAGGCAATGTGACCACAAAGGCACACAGCAGAGTAACCACAAGCCAAGGAATGCTGGGAGCCACCAAAAGCTAGGTGAAGACTCGAAGAGACTCTTCCTTAGAGGAGTGGAAAGAAGGGGTGAGGCCCTACTGCCTGATTTTGGGCTTCTTGCCTCCAGAACTATTAAAAAAAATGTGTTTTGTTTGAAGTCACCAAGTCTGTGGCAATTTGTTACTGCAGTTTCAGGAAACCACTACAAGGAACCATACCCTGATGTTCCTCTTGATCACCACCCATTCCCTACTCTTTACTCATGTGCTTCTGATTGAAAATGAATACACCCTTGTTTCTAGGAGTGGTGCATTTGACCAGTCCGAAACGCATCACAAAATTACATTCCTTTGGCCATCATAATTGGCTCAGGAATAGATACATAAACTGGACATCCAATTAAAGTGAGTATGTGAATTTCATAGCTATTGGAGATAGATACTTTATCTTTCCTGCTTGAAAAAAGAGCATGTAGTTTAAGGACTACCTGGCAGACATCCTGCAATCATGAGGGGAGAGGTTGCAGAGAGCAAATACGCCCTTTCTCCACCACCTTTGTTCTGTTCAGAACCTCAGTAGATTGGATGATGCCCACCTGCATCGGTGAGGGCAATCTTCTTTACTCAGTCAACGGACTACGTTCTTATATCTCCCAGAAACACCTTCACAGACACAGCCAGCAATAATGTTTTACCAGCTATCTCGGCATTGCCCAGTCAAGTTAACATAAAATTAACCATCACAAGTGGTTTCTTTTGAGCCCATGCATAAAGCTTCAAGTAGGGTCAGCTGTTAGGCTTCCTGATTTCATAAGGCCCCAAATTTCGTTTACAGTTAAAGCCAATTAGAATTGAGGTTTCTGTCATGACATCATAAAGACTCCTAATGTACAACAGGCTAAACATTTCAAAAATTTCTATAAATAAAAAACATAAATATTTATTTCATAATTTTTAGCCTCATTGAAAATGCAAACTTGGTCAGAAAAATATTTGGCACATAAAAATATTTTGGGCAAAATCTAGTTTATATTTAATCATAGTGCTTTCTGTGAGGAAAACAATACAATGTATGTGTTCATTCTTCATTCTCTATCTGCTGAAATGGTGAGTCTCACCACCTAAAAATCATTTTATCACTTTCTATTTATTCTCTAAACCCACATCTTTGCTTTCAGCATTTACGAAACTCTTATGATTTTGTCACTGTATATCCACTTCTTTATTAATTTTTTTCTTCTTTTTTCATTTTTTTTTTTTTTACTATGCCCATGTTTTTATTTTATTTTTTTAACATCTTTATTGGGATATAATTGCTTCACAATGGTGTGTTAGTTTCTGCTCCACAACAAAGTGAATCAGTCACACATATACACACGTCCCCATATGTCTTACCCACTGCGTCTCCCTCCCTCCCACCCTCCCTATCCCATCCCTCCAGGCTGCCACAAAGCACCGAGCCAATATCCCTGTGCCATGCTGCTGCTTCCCACTAGCTATCTACCTTACTACGTTTGTTAGTGTCTATATGTCCATGACTCTCTCTCGCCCTGTCACAGCTCACCCTTCCCCCTCCCCATAACCTCAAGTCCGTTCTCCAGTAGGTCTGCGTCTTTATTCCTGTCTTACCCCTAGGTTCTTCATGACATTTTTTTTTTCTTAAATTCCATATATATGTGTTAGCATACGGTATTTGTCTTTTTCTTTCTGACTTACTTCACTCTGTATGACAGACTCTAGGTCTATCCACATCATTACAAATAGCTCAATTTCGTTTCTTTTTATGGCTGAGTAATATTCCATTGTATATATGTGCCACATCTTCTTTATCCATTCATCCGATGATGGGCACTTAGGTTGTTTCCATCTCCGGGCTATTGTAAATAGAGCTGCAATGAACATTTTGGTACATGACTCATTTTGAATTTTGGTTTTCTCAGGGTATATGCCCAGTGGTGGGATTGCTGGGTCATATGGTAGTTCTATTAGTAGTTTTTTAAGGAACCTGCATACTGTTCTCCATAGTGGCTGAACCAATTCACATTCCCACCAGCAGTGCAAGAGTGTTCCCTTTTCTCCACACCCTCTCCAGCATTTATTGTTTCTAGATTTTTTGATGATGGCCATTCTGCCTGGTGTGAGGTGATACCTCATTGTAATTTTGATTTTCATTTCTCTAATGATTAGTGATGTTGAGCATCCTTTTATGTGTTTGCTGGCCATCTGTATATCTTCTTTGGAGAAATATCTATTTAGGTCTTCTGCCCATTTTTGGATTCGGTTGTTTGTTTTTTTGATGTTGAGCTGCATGAGCTGCTTGTATATTTTGCAGATTAATCCTTTGTCAGTTGCTTTGTTTGCAAATATTTTCTCCCATTCTGAAGGTTGTCTTTTCATTTTGTTTATGGTTTCCTTTGCTGTGCAAAAGCTTTTGAGTTTGATTAGGTCCCATTTGTTTATTTTTGTTTTTATTTCCATTTCTCTAGGAGCTGGGTCAAAAAGGATCTTGCGGTGATTTATGTCATAGAGTGTTCTGCCTAAGTTTTCCTCTAAGAGTTTGATAGTATCTGCCCTTACCTTTAGGTCTTTAAACCATTTTGAGTTTATTTTTGTATATGGTGTTAGGGAGTGTTCTAATTTCTTTCTTTTACATGTACCTGTCCAGTTTTCCCAGCACCACTTACTGAAGAGGCTATCTTTTCTCCATTGTATATTCTTGACTCCTTTATCAAAGATATGGTGACCATATGTGTGTGGGTTTATCTCTGGGCTTTCTATCCTGTTCCATTGATCTATATTTCTGTTTTTGTGCCAGTATCATACTATCTTGATTACTGTAGCTTTGTAGTATAGTCTGAAGTCCAGGAGCCTGATTCCTCCAGCTCCATTTTTCGTTCTCAAGATTGCTTTGGCTAGTCAGGATCTCTTGTGTTTCCATACAAAATGTGAAATATTTTGTTCTAGTTCTGTGAAAAGTGCCATTGGTAGTTTGATAGGGGTTGCACTGAATCTGTAGATTGCTTTGGGTAGTATAGTCATTTTCACAATGTTGATTCTTGTAATCCAAGAACATGGTATATCTTTCCATCTGTTTTTATTATCTTTAATTTCTTTCACTAGTGTCTTACGTTTTCTGCATACAGGTCTTTTGTCTCCCTATGTAGGTTCATTCCTAGGTATTTTATTCTTTTTGTTGCAATGGTAAATAGGAGTGTTTCCTTAATTTCTCTTACAGATTTTTCATCATTAGTGTATAGGAATGTCAGAGATTTCTGTGCATTAATTTTGTATCCTGCTACTTCACCAAATTCATTGCTTAGCTCTACAAGTTTTCTCGTAGCATCTTTAGGATTATCTATGTATAGTATCATGTCATCTGCAAACAGTGATAGTTTTATTTCTTCTTTTCTGATTTGGATTACTTTTATTTCTTTTTCTTCTCTCACTACTGTGGCTAAAACTTCCAAAACTATGTTGAATAATAGCAGTGAGAGTGGGCAACCTTGTCTTGCTCCTGATCTTAGAAGAAATGCTTTCAGTTTTCACCATTGAGAACAATGATGGCTGTGTGTTTGTCATATATGGCCTTTATTATGTTGAGGTAAGTTCCCTCTATGCCTACTTTCTGAAGAATTTTTATCATAAATCGGTGTTGAATTCTGTTGAAAGCTTTTTCTGCATTTATTGAGATGATCATATGGTTTTTCTCCTTCAATTTGTTAATATGGTGTATCACATTCATTGACTGGTGTATATTGAAAAATCCTTGCATTCCTGGGATAAATCCCACTTGATCATGGTGTATGATCCTTTTAATGTGCTGTTGGATTCTGTTTGCTAGTATTTTGTTGAGGATGTTTCCATCTATGTTCATTAGTGATATTGGCCTGTAGTTTTCTTTCTTTGTGACATCTTTATCTGGTTTTGGTATCAGGGTGATGGTGGCCTCATAGAATGAGTTTTGGAGTGTTCCTCCCTCTGCTATATTCTGGAAGGGTTTGAGAAGGATAGGTGTTAGCTCTTCTCTGAATGTTTGATAGATTCACCTGTGAAGCCATGTGATCCTGGTCTTTTGTTTGTTGGAAGATTTTAAATCACTGTCTCAATTTCATCGCTTGTGATTGGTGTGTTCATATTTTCTATTTCTTCCTGGTTCAGTGTCAGAAGGTTGTGCTTTTCTAAGAATTTGTCCATTTCTTCCAAGTTGTCCGTTTTATTGGCATATACTTGCTTGTAGTAATCTCTCATGGCCCTTTGTATTTCTGCAGTGTCAGTTGTTACTTCTCCTTTTTCGTTTCTAATTCTGTTGATTTGAGTCTTCTCCCTTTTTTTCTTCTTGAGTCTGGCTTCCGGTTTATCAATTTTGTTTATCTTCTCAAAGAACCAGCTTTTAGTTTTATTGATCTTTGTTATCATTTCCTTCATTTCTTTTTCATTATTTCTGATCTGATCTTTATGATTTCTTTCCTTCTGCTAACTCTGGGGTTTTTTCGTTCTTCTTTCTCTAATTGCTTTAGGTGTAAGGTTAGGTTGTTTGAGATTTTTCTTGTTTCTTGAGGTAGGATTGTACTGCTGTTAACTTCCCTCTTAGAACTGATCTTGCTGCATCCCATACGTTTTGAGTCGTTGTGTTTTCATTGTGATTTGTTTCTAGAATTTTTTATTTCTTCTTTGATTTCTTCAGTGATCTCTTGGTTATTTAGTAGCATATTGTTTAGCCTCCATGTGTTTGTATTTTTTACAGTATTTTCTTCCTGTAATTGATATAGTCTTATAGCATTCTGGTTGGAAAAGATACTTGTTATGATTTCAATTTTCTTAAGTTTATCAAGGCTTGAATTGTGACCAAGATATGATGTATCCTGGAGAATGTTCCATGAGCACCTGAGAAGAAAGTGTATTCTGTTTTTTTTGGATGGATTGTCCTTAAATATCAATTAAGTCCATCTTGTGTAATGTGTCATTTAAAGCTTGTGTTTCTTTATTTATTTTCATTTTGGATGGAGATAATTTTTTTGAATGATGCTTTTGTATTTTACCTCTAAACAAAAGATTTCACCATAAAAATCTGCCTCCAAAATCATAATATCTCTTCATAGTTGGTATACAATCAAAATCTTAAAACTAACTTAAAATTCAAATCTTCACTCTGGAAGTTTAAATATTTTTTAGAGAAAATCAGTATCTGTTGTATGGGATAACACATTCAAGAGGGCTTTTTCAAATTTATTAAATGCCAATCGATAGTATATAATGATGACATCATTGCTTCATTAATTATCCAACATTTAAGTTTTCCCAGGTTAGTTTCAAAACAATCTTCTTTTGTCAATCCCTAAAGAAAGAAGATGGCCGAACATGTGACACAAACTTTTTAAAAAAGTAAAATGATATGTTAATTATTTCTCAATAAAACTGGAAAAGGAAACAATACATCCATTAAGTATGCATATATGACAATCATTACAGCATTATTCCTTTTTAAATCTGTAGGTGTTTGAGTTGTTTGTTAAGAAAATTACTAAATATATGAAGTTTCTGATAAAGACAGCAGAAAAATAAGTTAAAAACTCTTTGCGATAATCAGCATAGCCATATTGTCATGTAAAATAAAATTTATTTTATAGTATAGCTCTCATGGTTCCCCTACATCTAGAAATGTTATTGTGACAACTATTGCTAATGCACAGAAGTAATGGAAAATGTGGGATAATTTCACCATATGGAATATAAGAAGTTGAAAACTTTGGACAGCCTGACCATATGAAAAAAGGCTCCTTGATGCATTTAGTTAGATTCTGCCTGTGATAACTGAGCTAACTGTCTGAATAACAGTGCCCACCACTTATTACACAGCTGACAGAAGTGATTCTATGATTAACCTGGGTTGGTTGTTTCTATGGCTCAAATCACTGGATTTACAAAATTGTTCTGAACATCAGATTTTGCTCCATCTTGGAAGCATGTTCAAAATATAACCAGGAATATAGTATGCATATCATAGACACAGTTTTGTGGTGTGCACACATGGGCCATGATTTGGACGTGCAAAAACGAAGACTTCTGTTTGGTCTGTTGCTTTGGGAATAGATGTCGGTGGAATTAATCTCTCTGCATGTGTCATCCTTCCTATCACTGGTACCATGAGCCTCTTTCCAGAAGATGTCTCCTTTTTCCTTCATTGCTGTATATGGGTATTAAGTTCCACATTCATCATTTTCTGCTGTGTTTTAATTTTTTGGTTATATGGATATGTTAAAAATGGTTATAGCATTGTTTAGATAGAGCAGACTAATAAAAGGATTATTGAACTTAGTTTACTTCTTAGTTCACATGTATGGAAACTATAACTATAGTAACTTGAGTTCTGAGACCAAGAACAGAATAATAATTTTGTGCTATACTTATGATGGTCTTTCCTTTGCATTTTTGCTTTGACACCTAAACTTTTTCATTTTTCTGGAGATAAAGCCTATGATTAATAATTTTTCACTTTCATTGTTGTTCATAAAGTTTTAAATCAGTTCTGTAATTAACTGAACAACGTAGACTTACAATCCAAGCCTTGAATTAAAGTTTGTATATGTACTATTGAAAAAAATATTAAACTTTCTCTTATCTTTTTCTATGAATACAGCAACACATATTTGCATGTTACAAAATTCAAGGCATTGTTCAAATATTTCCAAAGTAAAGAAAAAGCAACTTACACATTTAACTAAATTCATAAGTTTCATATAGGTTTTTATATTGGTTCAATAACTTCATTGAAGTATATCATAAACACTATCCTGCCTGAGCACTGTTGTCTTGATTTGTATATAGAAATCAATATTTTAACATACCAACAGTTCATTTTGTGTTTCCAGCTTATCTTCATCAACATTTTACCTGAGAAATCACACAATTGTGAAATTCATCTTTTCTTTATTGCAGCAATAACCAACTGAGACTAAAGGCCATTCTGGTCAAAGACACAAAGGAAAAATACAATCATTGATTACTGAACATTTCAGCTCCTCTCTTCAAAGGCACAAAAAGCACAAAGAAAGTCAATATAAAGCAACGAGTACAAAGTGGTGCTTTACAAGAGATTATATGGAAATTAATAATACGAACAGTACTCCTTTTTCATTTCTAATTCTATTGATTTGAGTCTTCTCCCTTTTTTTCTTGATGAGTCTGGCTAATGGTTTATCAATTTTATTTATCTTCTCAAAGAACCAGCTTTTAGTTTTATTGATCTTTGCTATCATTTCCTTCATTTCTTTTTCATTATTTCTGATCTGATATTTATGATTTCTTTCCTTCTGCTAACTTTGGGGTTTCTTTGTTCTTCTTTCTCTAACTGCTTTAGGTGCAAGATTAGGTTGTTTATGGGAGCCTGTTTCTTAAGGTAGGATTGTATTGCTATAAACTTCCCTCTTAGAACTGCTTTTGCTGCAGCCCATAGGTTTTGGGTCATCGTGTCTTCATTGTCATTTGTTTCTAGGTTTTTTTTTATTTCTTCAGTGATCACTTCGTTATTAAGTAGTATATTGTTTAGCCTCCATGTGTTTGTATTTTTTACAGATCTTTTCCTGTAATTGATATCTAGTCTCATACCATAGTGGTCGGAAAATATAGTTGATACAATTTCAATTTTCTTCCTTTACCAAGGCTTGATTTGTGACCCAAGATATAATCTAACCTGGAAAATGTTCCATGAGCACTTGAGAAAAATGTGTATTCTGTTGTTTTTGGATGGAAAGTCCTATAAATATCAATTAAGTCCATCCTTTTTAATGTATCATTTAAAGCTTCTGTTTCCTTATTTATTTTCATTTTGGATGATCTGTCCATTGGTGAAAGTGGGGTGTTAAAGTCCCCTACTATGAATGTGTTACTGTCGATTTCCCCTTCTATGGCTGTTAGTATTTGCCTTATGTATTGAGGTGCTCCTATGTTGGATGCATAAATATTTACAATTGCAGAAATACAAAAGAACATGAGAGATTACTACAAGCAACTCTATGCCAATAAAATGGACACCCTGGAAGAAATGGACAAAGTCTTAGAAATGCACAATCTGCCAAGACTGAATAAGGAAGAAATAGAAAATATGAACAGACCAATCACAAGCACTGAAATTGAAACTGTGATTAAAAATCTTCCAACAAACAAAAGCCCAGGACCAGATGGCTTCACAGGCGAATTCTATCAAACATTTAGAGAAGAGCTAACACCTATCCTTCTCAAACGCTTCCAGAATATAGCAGAGGGAGGAACACTCCCAAACTCATTCTACGAGGCCACCATCACCCTGATACCAAAACCAGACAAGGATGTCACAAAGAAAGAAAACTACAGGCCAATAACACTGATGAACACAGATGCAAATATCCTCAACTAAATACTAGCAAACAGAATCCAACAGCACATGAAAAGGATCATACACCATGATCAAGTGGGATTTATTCCAGAAATGCAAGGATTCTTCAATATAAACAAATCAATCAACGTGATACACCATATTAACAAACTGAAGGAGAAAAATTATATGATCATCTCAATAGATGCAGAGAAAGCTTTCGACAAAATTCAACACCCATTTATGATAAAAACCCTGCAGCAAGTAGGCATAGAGGGAACTTTCCTCAACATAATAAAGGCCATATATGACAAGCCCACATCCAACATCGTCCTCAATGGTGAAAAACTGAAACCATTTCCACTAAGATCAGGAGCAAGACAAGGTTGCCCACTCTCACCACTCTTATTCAACACAGTTTTGGAAGTTTTAGACACAGCAATCAGAGAAGAAAAGGAAATAAAAGGAATCCAAATAGGAAAAGAAGAAGTAAAACTGTCACTGTTTGCAGATGACATGATACGATACATAGAGAATCCTAAAGACACTACCAGAAAACTACTAGAGCTAATCAATGAATTTGGTAAAGTAGCAGGATATAAAATTAATGCACGGAAATCTCTGGCATTCCTATACACTAATGATGAAAAATCTGAAAGTGAAATTAAGAAAATACTCCCATTTACCATTGCAACAAAAAATAAAATATCTAGGAATAAACTTACCTAAGGAGACAGAAGACCTGTATGCAGAAAATTATAAGACACTGATGAAAGAAATTAAAGATGATACAAATAGATGGATAGATATACCATATTCTTAGATCGGAAGAATCAACATTGTGAAACTGACTCTACTACGCAAAGCAATCTACAGATTCAATGCAATCCCTATCAAACTACCAAGGGCATTTTTCACAGAACTAGAACAAAAAATTTCACAATTTGTATGGAAACACAAAAGACCCCGAATTGCCAAAGCAATCTTGAGAATGAAAAGCAGAGCCGGAGGAATCAGGCTCCCTGACTTCAGACTACACTACAAAGCTACAGTAATCAAGACAGTATGGTACTGGCACAAAAACAGAAATATAGATCAATGGAACAGGATAAAAAGCTCAGAGAGAAACACACGCACATATGGTCACCTTATCTTTGATAAAGGAGGCAGGAATGTACAGTGGAGAAAGGACAGCCTCTTCAATGAGTGGTGCTGGGAAAACTGGACAGGTAAATGTAAAAGTATGAGATTAGAACACTCCCTAACACCATACACAAAAATAAGCTCAAAATGGATTAAAGACCTAAATATAAGGCCAGAAACTATCAAACTCTTAGAGGAAAACATAGGCAGAACACTCTAGGACATAAATCACAGCAAGATCCTTTTTTACCCACCTCCTAGAGAAATGGAAATAAAAACAAAAATAAACAAATTGGACCTAATGAAACTTCAAAGCTTTTGCACAGCAAAGGAAACCATAAACAAGACCAAAAAACATTCCTCAGAATGGGAGAAAATATTTGCAAATGAAGCAACTGGCAAAGGATTATCTCCAAAATTTACAAGCATCTCATGCATCTCAGTATCCAAAAAACAAACAACCCAATCCAAAAATGGGCAGAAGTCCTAAATAGACATTTCTCCAAAGAACATATACAGATTGCCAACAAACACATGAAAGAATGCTCAACATCATTAATCATTAGAGAAATGCAAATCAAAACTACAATGAGATATCATCTCACACTGGTCAGAATGGCCATCGTCAAAAAATCTACAAACAATAAATGCTGGAGACAGTTTGGAGAAAAAGGAACACTCTTGCACTGCTGGTGGTAATGTGAATTGGTACAGCCACTATGGAGAACAGTATGGAGATTCCTTAAAAAACTACAAATGGAAGTACCATACGACCCTGCAATCCCACTACTGGGCATATACCCTGAGAAAACCATAATTCAATAAGAGTCACATACCAAAATGTTCATTGCAGCTCTACCTACAATAGCCAGGACATGGAAGTAACCTAGTGTCTATCATCAGATGAATGGATAAAGAAGAAGTGGTACATATATACAATGGAATATTACTCAGCCATAAAAAGAAATGAAGTTATTTGTAGTGAGGTGGATGGACCTAGAGTCTGTCATACAGAGTGAAGTAAGTCAGAAAGAGAAAGACAAATACCGTATGCTAATACATATATATGGAACCTAAGGGGAAAAAAATGTCATGAAGAACCTAGGGGTAAGACGGGAATAAAGATACAGACCTACTAGAGAATGGACTTGAGTATATGGGGAGGGGGAAGGATAAGCTGTAACAAAGGGAGAGAGTGGCATGAACATATATACACTTCCAAACATAAAATAGATAGCTAGTGGGAAGCAGCCGCATAGCACAGGGAGATCAGCTCGGTGCTTTGTGACCACCTAGAGGGGTGGGATAGGGAGGGTGGGAGGGAGGGAGATGCAAGAGGGAAGAGATATGGGAACATATGTATAACTGATTCACTTTGTTATAAAGCAGAAACTAACACACCATTGTTAAGCAATTATACTCCAATAAAGATGTAAAAAATAAATAAATAAAAAATAAATCCTAAATCTACAATGTCAATGCTAGTGCTGACACCCCATAGCCTGTTTTTGTTTTTTTCAGATTTAAACCTCTGAAAAAAAGTGAGTTAATAAAAAATTATTTCACAGGGAAAGAAATAATAATAATACGAACACTACCTGTGTAGAACTGGATGGTGAAATCTATGCCCTAAGAAATTGCTTAGCCATAAATTCCTCCTTTGTCTTCCTTCCCAAAGGACTTATAGAAAAGAAATATGCTTTTTGGAATATTTAATTTGCCATTTTGCTGTCAAACAATAATCATTGACAAGCTAGAGTTGGGAGCTGAGGTGTGAAAATGGAATGATAGCTATGAAGAAAAGTCCTCCTAAAATTTTATGTAGGTGTTAAGTCAGTAGTCAGTTAATGGCCTCCACTTACACCCTGGCGATACATCCTTAGAACATATGTCCGGCATCAAAGACTATTCCCTGAAACATCCTTGGATCAAACCAAAGTCAAGTGACATGTGTGAGGCTGAACAGATCTGTGAAGATGACATTTTCAGGAACTGGAAGAGCTCTGAGATTCTCACACTCTGAATACGGAAAGGACACAGAAGGTGCTGAAATATCCCATGTCATCACTTCCTGGCGAGACTGGCACGTATGTGAGTGGTTTCAGACCCTCTACTAAGACACTTCTTTTGATGGAATTATATTGGATCCAGTTTTTCTCATGTAAAAATCTAGTCTTTTAAAAATCCATGTCTCTTCTGAAGTGCAAAAACAGGAAGTCTTCTAGCCAAAACACATTCAAAAGTAGATTGAGGCCAAATCAAGTAAAAGATTGCAGAAATGCCTGCTTTCCATCCTTTTACACTCTCATTCACACAACTTTCCTTTCCTAGGGTTCTCTTCTGAGGCAAGCAGCTTCCTTGAGATATTGGCAAGAATCTTCCCCAAAAGTACTGTGAACTTGAAAGAAAAATGGTATTTGTAGATATTCAAAAGTATCACTCACCTCTCTGCTAGACCCAAAGTGCCTCTTTTCTTCCAATTTGACTTCCATCCAGAGTGAAGAACTATATGCCAGAATACTTCAGGCTGATATACCTGAATTGCCTCATTGGAACCAATCCCTAAAAGCCTTTTCAGTGTTATAGGTACAAACAGTTTAACTGCTACCAAGTTAAGAATGTTGTACTTGGTGTTAGGATCAGTGAGAAGAGTACTGAATAACCCTGAAAAAATGTTACAAGCGTTTGAGAAATAGTTGTATTTGAGTGCAATTTAAAGTACATGGATGCTAGCAATGCTTATCACAAAACTCTGAAAGAACACCATGTTATAATACATTTTGCAAATAAAACAGAGAAAAGAAATATATTCTCCGTGCCAGAGGGAAGCGGCTTGACACTGAGTTCTCACAACTGAAGTGCTGTATTTGTAAGGGAGTATGTACCTCTAGTAGATATAGAAACAAAAGATAATCTTTTATCCATCTGTTGTCTGGAACATATAACATGTAGCTTGTGGGCAAGTGAGAGAATTATTCACAGGCTACCATTTCTACTTCTCTGCTATCCAAATATCAGTGATGTGGCTGGAATTAAGTTCTAGAAAGTCTGAATCTCTGCCTTCAGAATTTGAAGTCATCAACTTTAAACGCTCTGATTGAATTCATATTTCTTGTTAGCCTTTTAGTCTTTTGCCTGGGGAATTCATTTATTTTTATCAGACAGAGAGCTAATACTTGTTTACATAATGGAGTATAATTTAATAGAGCAAAATTCCATGATAGTTAAGCACCACAGAGTACAAAGTAATGAATTTAGGAATTGCCAACGTCTTCCATTAGGCTTTAAAAGCCTTAAGAGCCATGGGTTGTAAAAATATATTTTAAAAAAATCACTCTTTGTAACTGAATATCTGTTGTACTGGACAATCCCTTGCAGTGCTACTGTCAACACCAACATTGCTAGAGCATTAGCAATGTAATTGGGAGAGAAGGAGGTGGGGGGAAAGGTGAGCCAGGGAGGTGCAACAGACTCCTTTAATAAAAAGGGGAACAAAACAATTTCTAGATTTCTAGTACAGTGAAAGAAAACATGTTCATTAAAAATAAAAAAGACAACCCTCAGAATGGGAGAAAATATTTGCAAATGAAGAAACTGACAAAGGATTAATCTCCAAAATTTACAAGTAGCTCATGCAGCTCAGTATCCAAAAAACAAACAACCCAATCCAAAAATGGGCAGCAGACCTAAATAGACATTTCTCCAAAGAACATATACAGATTGCCAACAAACACATGAAAGAATGCTCAACATCACTAATCTTTAGAGAAATGCAAATCAAAACTACAATGAGGTATCACCTCACACCACTCAGAATGGCCAACATCAAAAAATTTACAAACAATAAATGCTGGAGAGGGTGTGGAGAAAAGGGAACCCTTCTACACTGTTGGTGGGAATGTAAGTTGATACAGCTACTATGGAGAACAGTATGGAGGTTCCTTGAAGAACTAAAAATAGAACTACCATACGACCCAGCAATCCCACTACTGGGCATATACCGTGAGAAAACCATAATTGAAAAAAAGAGGCATGTACCCCGGTGTTCATTGCAGCTCTATTTACAATACCCAGGACATGGAAGCAACCTAAGCGTCCACCGACAGATGAATGGATAAAGAAGATGTGGCACATATATACAATGGAATATTACTCAGCCATAAAAAGAAATAAAATTGAGTTATTTGTGGTGAGGTGGATGGACCTAGAGTCTGTCATACAGAGTGAAGTAAGTCAGAAAGAGAAAAACAAATACCGTATGGTAACACATATATATGGAATCTAAAAAAAATTAAAAAATAAAAATGGTTCTGAAGAACCTAGAGGCAGGACAGGAATAAAGACGGAATAAAGATGTAGATGTAGAGAATGGACTTGAGGACACGGGGAGGGGGAAGGGTAAGCTGGGACGAAGTGAAAGAGTGGCATG